>NC_086320.1:339492654-342355154 GCF_036172605.1 Pelobates fuscus
TGGCTAAACAGCCCGGTCGTTGGGGACCGACCGTCCCTACCCCCTGTGTGGTAAGTGCAGAGACCACGGTCCCATCTGCACAGTTGTGGGGCTTACTGTCTCCCCCTTGTATGTTAAGCTGCCGCTGGGGAAAGGGGGTAACAAGCTCCTCTCCCATATATACTTTCAGCCGTGGGGAGGGAGACCGACTGTCTCTGCTCCCAATACAGAGTGCTGCTGCTGGAGAAAGGAGACTGGGCTCTCTATTCCCTGCAGGACACTCTGCCGCTGGAGGGCAGGAACAACTACCTCTGCCCCCTGTAACTCAGCCTGCCGCTGGGGAGGGAGGACGCTGCTCTCCTCTCCCTGCACTTCACACTGCCATCCCGGCATATCTCTCTGCTGCTGGAGCGCAGGAACAACTACCTCTGCCCCCTGTAACTCAGCCTGCCGCTGGGGAGGGAGGACGCTGCTCTCCTCTCCCTGCATATTCCACTGCCGCTGGGGAATGGAGACTTGGCTCCCAATTCCCTGCCGGACCGGTGGAGAGACCTCGGTCCCATCTCCACCGGCCACCTGGGGTTCTTCCCAGTAAAACTTCACTCTCTCGTCCCAGCTGATTGGGTCTGGCTCTGGGTCTGTCACTCTGCTCTCCTGCTGAGCCTTCTCACTGCATTAAAACAGCTGCTGGTAGCCCTGTTCTAGCTCCATCTCCCGGGTCAC
This sequence comes from Pelobates fuscus, assembly GCF_036172605.1. Lineage (NCBI taxonomy): Eukaryota > Metazoa > Chordata > Amphibia > Anura > Pelobatidae > Pelobates > Pelobates fuscus. Next base: position 339,493,357 of record NC_086320.1, read on the forward strand.
CAGGTGGACCAGGTCTTGCTCAATTTCATGAGTGTCGTCCCAGTCATACCTGCTCTCCCTCCACTCCAAGAGATCACTGAACCGGGCTTGTGTAGGGCTCCCAAATTCGAGCTCTGAAAAAGACTCCCATAACAAGCCAGGACCATCAAACTCCTCTCCCTCTGGCTTGTCATGCTCGGCTGTCCAGGGCAGGTACTGTGCCCCATACCACCAGAGCGCCTGGTAGGCATCTTCTAGCCATATCTCCTGCCATACTAGGTGTTCTAATTTCCTCACCCATTCCTCCAGGGGCTGCTCTCCCAGGAAGGGCATCCGCAGGGCTACTCGCTTCTGCAACCGCTGGTCTTCCTTGAGGAATCTCTCGTCCTGCTGGTACTCCACAATACCCAGTGCCTGGTACCAGATGCCTTTGCGGACTGCATCTCGGTCATCCATGGCACCCTCATCATACTCCACTGCTGGTTCCATCCTGGTGCTGTCTGGGTCATTGTACTCAGACATGCGTTGCCCTCAATTTGTAAAATCCACGGAATGGTGTCTCCTGTAGCTGTCCTTCTGGCTGTAGGAACGATCCCGCCGCTTGCCACCAATTGTAACGGCACCCCCAGGCATAAAGGGGTTAAACCGCCGTTAAGGAGATCTTCCCCTTCCAGAGATACAGGCACAGCTACTGCAGAACACCAAACTCCCGAACTGGATACAAAATAGCACTCCACCTCCCGAACTGGAACCTCACAAATAGCTGCCAGCAGACGAACAAGAAAAGCAGATAATCAGCTTACACTCCTGGCAATCAGTCTCTAACAGCATACAGTAAATCCCCCCAAGCACGAGACAGAGCTCCGTGTTGAGGGTCAAGCAGTGGTCTGTTTTAAGTAACACTCACAGACTTTTATGCAAGTCCCCATGCAAGGGGACATCCCACAGGGAGGGACAACATGTAACCAATCCCGTACAGTAAAACATAAAACACACCCAGCACAAACACATAAAATCCTCCCCTCTGCCTGTGATATAATTACTGAACACAATGGGTTAATTTCATTTATCACAGGCAGGAAAAATACAGTTTTTACAGCATATTCATAACTTCTAAAATATACATCACATTCACATCACGTTCAGAAGTTAGTAAAGTATCTTTTGGGGCTATCTGGCCCAAACCAGTTTTACAGAGCCCTCTATCCTGGAGACAATGGGGAAAATAATCCAATTATATCCAGGGATAGAGGCAGACTCCATTGAGCACATGTTACCAGTAAAACACAAAAGGATACAAAAATACATCACTTCTATCATACTGAATTGAACGGGCCAAATCTCCCAGGGTCCATAGTCACAGGGCAAGAGGCGGGCAACCAGGCTCCTCCAATGCAATGTGGTGAGATTGGTCTCGTCACAATCCCTATGTATAAACAATTTCAAGAGCTTCCTTCAACTCACATGTGATATTCAGGTCTGCACCCTTTGCTTCCAGCTCCTTCTGATGCTTCATCCAGTTGGGACTGGGGGAAGTAGGAAATATATACTGCTTTGCTGTTTCCTATACCTAAATTCATTTATTTACTCTAGTCTCACACATTAGGGTTCACATCCAAGAGGGAGCAACCAAACATGAGAGCATAGACCTTTTACTCCCCTCTAACTCCTGCTAGACCAGAGGGTACAGGACCTGTACAAGTGATCTCGTGAACTTTGCATTGGGTTCTGCTTACACAATTTTAAATAAACTCCAGAACTGTTAAGTAAGACACTATCCACGTGCATCACAACATTTTTCAAAAAATTGCTGGGGCCTCAACGTCCTCTGGTGCTGCAGCTCACTGAAGGATGAGTCTGCTCTAGTACACATAATGTACACCTGGACACACGTTAGACATATATATAGTCATTCACACACATATACTTAATAAGACAAACAGTAATGAGAAGAAACTTATATAAGGGCAAACAAGAAGAACATTACTTACTCCAGCCTAACACAATTTAAAATACAATTACCGTGTAGCAAAATTCAAAAGTATATCAAAATATATTAAAAAGGAAAAAATCCGTTTTTTTTATCAATGTAGGCAACCTTCTATACAGGTGGAGTAGCAAACCTAGGACTGAACATAAACACACACTACGCATGCACATACACATTTTCACAAACATTCACTCAAATTGCACACATATTTTAAAGGAACATATTATTCTACCATGTTCGTGTATGTTGTGCTCAGCAATTAATTATTCGGGTAGCTCTTTATACTTGGCTGGGCCTATGGCATCCAAAAAGCTAAATGCTATGACAGTGTCTATGACATTTGAAACGAGACCTGAAGATAACCTTTAAAACGGAACAGAAACACTATACTGCTCTATTCTCTCACCTGACCACATTCCTCCTTCAGGTTTTGCTTTGGTAGGATAATTTATAGTCGTTATCCAGCTAGCTTCTGAAAGTATTTTTTCTTTAAAAACACATTGCCACATTCTTTTGCCTCTGCAGAACATATTTCCTTATATTCTCCTGTCAGTGAAGCAATAAAGCTGATGAGTTTTATGAAATTTGATCATCCATGGCACATATTTCAATTAGCCTGTTGCAACCTTACTAAATATTACGGATGCATTTTAAGGGCTGTAAACCTATTTGAGATTATAGAGAAAGCTATAGAAGATAAGTCCTGGCTGGCACAGTTCATTTATTCTTTAATTTTAGTTATATTTAACAGTGAATGCAAGGCCAGCAAATAACATATAGTTGTTTTCAAAAATATAATGGTGTAAAGGGAAAATATTGATAATTAAGACCCAATTTTTATTATGCGTACATATTAATAAAATAAAATACAAAAAAATAAATAATATGTATAAATATGTACACACCTGGTGTGTGAGGGGTGCAAAGAACACAGCGGTATGAGGGTAAGGATAACTAGAGGAGTTGAAGGAGCATCAGCATCCACTGCAGGAGCCTCTTCCTCTTGCAATGAACTATCTGTGGGGAGGAGAGGCACGGATTGGATCTTGTCCCCTTATCTTGCCGGACAAACCGAGCAATGTGAAGCAGCATCCAGGTAGAGAAAGAAGACTTCCAGGTATGCTACTTGATAGAACTGAAGAGGCAGAACATGGGCTGATGAAGAGGCTCTATGGATGGGGATAAGAAGGGCAGATTGGATGAAAGCAAAATATTTTGATGACAAAGTGGGATACAGGAAAGACGGGAACAATTACTTGAATAACAAATGGAAAAATACTAGATAAACTCTATCACCTGTGCCTCTCATCATCTTGCTATACCTCTGCTTAACAGGTGATCTGTTCTAGCAGGTAGATATATTCAATAGCTTCAGTATATTCTAACACTAAAGACATCTGAATTTGGCTCAAATTACTTCCTGTCAATGTCACAGACGTATCTAATTACACTCTCCAAATTAAGAACAAATGCTTGCTTCCTCTACATTTGGTTGAGTCACTTTACGCATTTTACTTGTAGCTATTATATTACTAAAACAAATATTCTTAGATTGCTGCTTGTGCAATTTAGTTTTAAGAGTGCGGGAGGAGAGAAAATAGACATTGAAAGGGAAGAGAAAAAGGCGATACAGAAATATTGCAAGCAATGAGCTGGGAGCAGGAGAGAAATGTTAGGAATGGATGGAGATTAAGTTAGAATGTAAGTGTTGTTGGAGGGGTGTATGCCGTTGGAGACGTCCTTTTCCCGGCGAGAGGCTGTGTTCCCGATATCCCATTCGCTGGATCAGTATAGAGAGGGTGAAGTAGAGCTCTTACAAGAGCTAGTGATTTAGCTGTAAGCAGGTACCCTTCAATAACGAAATGAGGCTACGTATTGGGGGTTAAGCAGAACTGTTTTAATGACCACACAAGCATTTCTTTTATATACATTTTCCCACAAGGTTACCACCCACGTGGACGTTGGGCACCGAAGACACAAACTTAACAGCCAATCATTTACAGTTTACACAGTTAAACACTCCCATTCATTACTGTACATTCCTCCCCTCTGCTTGGGAGATAATTGAGTTAATTGCTATATCAGCTCAATTATCTCCAAGCGAAAAATGTATTTTTTACCCAATTTTTGTAACACCCAAACTACACAGTCAGTTTTAATAAAAGTTACATTTTTGGAACAAGCATAATTGGGGGACACACATACTCAAAAATCATACAAAGCCGTTCAGGGGTTTAGGAGATAGTCGAACGTCCCTTCCCCGCACACGAGGCTCCTGCCCAAAATAGTTCCATGTGTTTAGCTGGTGCGGCCAGACTCCTTTTGTACAATAAAAATACCAAACAGTCATGCTTTTTATGGTTTCATCAGCTCATGTTCTGCCTCTTCAGTTCTGGGCGAAGTTAAGTGGTCCTTGAAGTCTCAGCGGTGTTCAGGAGTTTGAGTGTCCGAAAATAGTTCCAGACACTCGACGACCAAACACCGCTGGATGCGTTCGACAAAACAAGATGTTCGTACATACGAATCAACGGCCACCCATTGTACCACTTAGAATGCTTGCGGTTTTGCGGTCTGGCACAGAGTCAAGGGGGTAATTGGCAGCACACGCCTGGGCTGGGTGGTCTCTCGTTCAGCAGTTTTGTTCGCTCATACGAATGGGTTATCAGTTTCATTCGTTTTCCCATTCGTATGCTTTCAAATATAAAACTGGTAGCCAATACAAAGTAGCAAATCCAGGGGGTTTACAATGTTTCAGTCTGTGGGCCAGGCGATAACAGGGGTTCTGTTACGGTAAGAAATCAAAAAAGGTTGCAATGAAACAGAGGTGAATAAAATTATGGAGTGGAAGAGAACTAAGAAAATAACTGAAGACAAAGATAGTCTTATAAGGTGGGACCAAAGGCTGAAAGAGAAACAAATGAACATGTATTTGTTGCAAAGAGACATAAAGAAGATAAGGAATGAAATAGGAAGTGATTGATGAAAGGGATTGTGAAAACAGGATAAAAAAAGAGGACATTGCTGGCAAATGAAAGGAAAGATATAAACATCTAGAAAGGGAATCAAAAAGGGTATCAGGGAAGAAGATAGAAAAAAGTTGGAATGTGATGGAAAACTGGAATAGAAGAGATAAGATAGAGAGGTGAAAAATTAGATTTAGAATATGTGCAAATATTGTTTCATTCATAAACAAACCAATTTGTCCAAATCAAAAATCTTTTACTCAACACCCAGGTGAATGGATTTGTTCAGTCACGGCACCCACCTGGCATGCTCAAGTGCAGCGTCTTGTAAAGCATCTGGTCCGAGTGCCGCTTGTGCTGCTCTAATCTTCATCCCACGTGTTGGCAGTCTTTGGTATGACTGCAGTCGCAGTGAATCGGGGCCCTTGTGGTAATTTGAGAGAGTGCTATATTGATTGATTGTCTGTATTTTGACCCCGGATTTTACCTTGACTATTCTTGATATCTGGCACTCTCTATCTCCCTGACAATGGCCTCTTCTGTACTATTCTATATTATTAACGTTGAAGCTGTTATTTCTAAGGTCTGGTAATGTGATTTAGTATTCTGGTTATATTTTATTTTAATAACTTAAGTTTTGCGTGTTGGGTAATAGTTAATTGCTGACAATTTCCCAGCAGATCCATTAATTTGTGTGTGAATTAAATAGCTTTAGATTCAGACAAATCAATTCCTTTATGGACAAATCTTATGGACGAAGCAAATTTTTATACATGTAATATAGAAGAATAAGGGTCATGGTCATGACCATATATGGGGAATTTCTTATTTGGCAGTTATTAGATTTGTTCATTAAATTCAGTCTTTTCCCACACTAAATACGTTTGTCCCATTTTTGTTTATTTTTATTCTCACTTAAAAGTATTTGTCTATCTAGGTGTTTTACCACATTTTCCTCTTTTTCCGTTCTATTTAAATCATTAACTTTTTGAGAGTATCTTCTTCCGTGATTGAAGTTTGATCTTCAAATACTTTAAGATCTGAACAATTTATTTTAAGATGTGTTATTTGTCCTTTTGGGGTGTTTGTGAGCCATGAGGGATGATGTAAACTGGTCCTACCAATGGCTCTATTACAGTCTGTACTTTTGAAAAAAATGTATGTATATATCCTGCATAAGAACATGACTGGGTGTCAAACCTGGTGCTCTGGCATAGGTATATTGACGATGTAATTATGCTTTGGAATGGTACTTTCACTAATCTTCAGGAGTTTTTAGTATATATTAATACCAATGATCTGGGCCTTAAATTTGTTCCAGAAATCGACAGTAATACTATAAATTTCTTGGATATTTGTCTTTTCATTCAAGATAATCGCATTTGCCATAGAACCTTCTCTAACCCTACAGATAGGAATAGCTATATTACTTATACCAGGTGTCACCGCCGGCAGTGGCTGACTAATATTCCTAAAGGCCAATACATGCGTATTAGTAGAAACTGAAAGATTTGAATCAGCAAGTGGAGTTTCTAGAGAGAAGGTTCTTGGACAGACACTATCCCAGAGGTCTTCGGAGAGATACAAGATTTTCTGTACGCAATCAAAGATATAATCTTAACTCAGAAGTACCCAGATCTAGGAGAAATACACAACATGATTTTGGCTTAGCTTTTAACCAGAAAGTCCAGAAATATTGAAAAAGCACTTAATAAGTGCTGGCCGGTCTTGTTACAGGATGATATTTTAAAACAGGTATTACCAAACAGACCTAAGGTTATTTATAATAAAGCTAAAAGTTTCAAATCCTATTTGGCACCTAGTTTTTTACCTCTACTAAATAAACCAAATCCAGGGTGGTTATCCAGACTCATTGGCTTCCACAAATGTGGGCACTGTAAAATATTTACACACAGGACCGGACTGGGACGAAAATTCAGCCCGGGCAGTTAATGGCAGAGCAGCCCACAGTGAGGGGCGGGGCCAAAAAGGGGGCATGTTAATTGTGTGCGTATATAGAGTAGTGTGTGTATGGTGTGTGTGTGAATGCATGGGGGTGTGGTGTGTATACGGGATATAGCGTGTGTAGTGTGTGAGTGCAGGGCATGTAGTGTCTGTTTATAGGGGTATAGAGTGTGTGAGTGCAGAGAGTGTAGTGTATGTTTAGAGGGTATAGAGTTTGTGCATTGTGTGTATGTGAGTGAAGGGTGTGTGGTGTGTATAAGGGTTATAGAGTGTGTATAATGTGTTTGTGTGTAAGTGCAGGGGGTGTAGTGTGTGTATTTAAATGGGTATAGAGTGTGCGTAGTGTGTGAGTGCAGGGGGTGTATATAAGGGGTATAGAGAGTGTGTTGTGTGTAAGTGCAGGGGGTGTAGTGCGTCAATAGGGGGCAGGATGGCAGGGAGTGTAGTGGGTTAATATGGCATAGTTTTGGGGGTGTAGTGGATTAATAGGGGGTATGATTGCAGGGGGTGTAGTGGGTTAATGGGGGGTATGATGGCAGGGGGTGTAGTGGGTTAATGGGGGGTATGATGGCAGGGGGTGTAGTGGGTTAATAGGAGGTATGATGGCAGGGGGTGATATATTATAAATATAAATAATATTTTTAAAAATACGTAGATATCCATTAAAAAAAAATATTTCGCTCATTTCACTTTGCTGAATTTTCACTTGACAACTTGATCATGGAAGACTGTAAAAAAAATAGGGGGTATGATGACAGGGTGTGTAGTGGATTAATAGGGGGTATGATTGCAGGGGGTGTAGTGGGTAAATAGGGGATAAGATGGCAGGGGGTGCAGTGGGTTAGTAATGGGTAAGATGGCAGGGGGTATAGTGGGTTAATAGAGGGTATGATGGCAGGGGGTGTAGTGGGTTAATAGGGGGAAAGATAGCAGGGGTGTAGTGGGTTAATGGGGGCAAAGTGGCAAGGGTGTAGTGAGTTTATAGGGGATAAGATGGCAAGGGATGTAGTGGGTTAATAGGGGTAACATGGCAGGGGGTTTAGTGGGTTAATAGGGGGTATGATGGCAGGGGGTGTCGTGGGTTAATAAAGGTAACATGGCAGAGGGTGTAGGGGGTTAATAGGGGATATGAGGGCAGGGGTGTAGTTGGTTTTTCGGGGTTAATAGGGGGTGTGATGGCAGGGGGTGTAGTGGGTTAATAGGGGTAACATGGCAGGGGCTGCAGTGGGTTAAAAGGGGGTATAAGGGCAGGGGGTGTAGTGGATTAATAGGGGATATGATGGTAGGGGGTCTAGTGGGTTAATAGGGGAAAGATGGCAGGGGGTGTATTGGGTTAGTAGGGGAAAGATGGCAGGGGATGTAGTGGGTTAATAGGGGGTATGATGGCTGCTTAATTAATTAAATCATAAAAATATATATTGCACTTCCCTCCCTCTTATTACCTTGCTGGGGTAGAGGGGAGGGGGTCTAGTGGGTTAATAGGGGAAAGATGGCAGGGGGTGTAGTGGGTTAATAGGGGATTAATAGGGGGTTTGATGGCAGGTGGTGTAGTGGGTTAATAGGGGTAACATGGTAGGGGCTGCAGTGGGTTAATAGGGGGTATGATGGCAGGGGGTGTAGTGGGTTAATAGGGGTAACATGGCAGGGGGTGTAGTGGGTTAGTAGGGGAAAGATGGCAGGGGATGTAGTGGGTTAATAGGGGGTATGATGGCTGCTTAATTAATTAAATCATTAAAATATATATTGCACTTCCCTCCCTCTTATTACCTTGCTGGGGTAGAGTGGAGCATGCTGATGAACATCTCTGGTGGTCCAGCCGGCTGGTTATTCGGTCTGTACCTCCGCAGGGTACTGACCATGCTTCTCCATCTCGCGAGCACAGGTATTACCAAGCGTTGCTGCGGATTTCCATGGCAATGCTCTGATATCTGAGCTTGCGAGAGGGAGACAGGTAAAATTTTTGCAATTAAGAAGTTTATAAATTGTTTAAGAAGAAGCATCATCTATTTACTCCAGTGCCCGTATGGGGCACAATATGTCGGTCTTACAATTAGGAAATTAAAAGATCGTACTTTGGAGCATCTACGAGCTATTGCTAATAAAGACACTAAACATAATATACCCAGACATTGTATAAACTGTAATTTGCACAACCCCAAGGAATTGTATGTGTTGGGATAGATCTAGTGGATACTGATATTAGGAAAGGCAATAAAACACAGAAAGAGTATTATTATTACTTTATTATTTATAGAGCGCCATCAGATTCCATAGCGCTGTACAAAGGGTGGACTAAGACATTTTATTGTAACCAGACATCTTGACGTACAGGAACAGAGAGGTGGAGGGCCCTGCTCAATGAGCTTACATTCTAGAGGGAGTGGGGTATAGGTAAACCATGTGGATTTATAAACTAAAAATACTTGAAAATACAGGTCTGAATATTGATTTGGATATTATGGCTTTTATGTGATGTACTAATCCCCTTTTTTATTTTTACCTTTTTTATTTTTTATCCTTTTATCTCCTTCTTGTCTCGTTTCTTCATTTTTATGTACATTTTCTGTATACATATGTCTTTGAGATGATGTATATTACATATATTTCTATTTGCACTGCTATTGTATATTGTAAATAGTTTTCAGACTACTGATATATTGTTGTATTTCATTATTATTAGTATTATTGTAGATGTCCTCATGGAGTTCATAATAAATGATTTGTCACATGGATATGTCTTCTGTCCCCATGGCATTAATCTAAGGTATGATCCATGAAAACGGACTTGGTTTGAACACTAAGTCCGTGCGCATGCACGACTTTTAGGTCGCTACGGTTTTCTTTACAATATATGTTTTATGGTTTATTTGATCTTACATCCGAGCATAAGATGGTCACCTGGAAGGGAATGTGGACAAAGTTGCCAGGAATGTTTCTCGGCCATCTTTTTGGATGCTAAAAACAGGAAACATGTGAGATCTATCGTGAACATCATTGGTGTGGTTTAACCCCTTAAGGACACATGACATGTGTGACGTCATGATTCCCTTTTATTCCAGAAGTTTGGTCCTTAAGGGGTTAAACGGTGGGGGTTTTCGGATAGTCTGTACCTGCTTTACCTTGAGAAAGTCTTACTGACGAAGCCGGTCGGTATCAAAGCGTCTTCAGTAATACCCTGCAGCCTGGACTGATAACTATTCAAGGAGAACCTACACCCTGCTGACTTTTGGCAGTATTTCACCAACAAGGGGCGGACTCCAACCGGGACTTACGCTGAGGGACCACTGCTGTATATGGTAGAAGGGTCTTTGGACCTTATGATGTGCCTGTTTCAATTGTATGTCTGTGAGTGCAATATTATCCCCCCTTTTTTTATTCCATTTGTGTGTGGTTTTACGTTATGTTGTATTTCTATGTTTTTTTATTCAAGTGATTAAATACCTGAAGAGCTTTATCTCTATCCTGAATGCTGTATTTATACTTTGAACAAGAAGTATATTCTAACGTATGTATACTAAGTTTTAAATTTGGCGTGACCACACACTATATATATATTTGTTCATAACGGTGCACCACAACGTTTTTGGTTTTGTTTTGTTTTATACATATAAAAAAAGACCAACTTTTATTTTTGTTTTGTTGCTTTTAATAAATGCATTTTAATGCATAAATAATAAAGCATTAAATATGGGAAGTAAATTCCACTCTCCAGTATCCCTTAGCGGCACGATTATCTAGAATATTATATGCATGTTTCTATACAGCTAAAATGTTTAAACATGAGCATACATAAGGTGCCAAAACAGCCCTTCTTCTCTTGATATCATATTATAAATAATTGAGTATAGATATTTTTAAAAAATACGTAGATATCCATAGAAAAAAAAAAAGAAAAATCTTTCGCTCATTTCTTTTTGCGGAATTTTCACTTGACAACTTGATCATGGAAGACTGTAAAAAAATAATAATAAATAAATAAAAATGTCAGGACATGTTCTTGTTCCACTGTCTCATTAAATTGTGTTTGGACAGCTCCAGTATATGAAGCTGTACCATCATTATGCTGGGAAGAATATTTCCGACTAGAATCCCTCAAAACAAAGTTCTGCTGAATGTCCAAAAAGATCATTTTAACTTACTTCCTATTACATTTGAGTGTTTTTTTTTTCTTCCTTGTTAACACAGAGTAATACAACTGATGTAAAAGTGTTGAAGATAATTCTGCATATCCCCCCTGTTACATCCCCCCTCTCATAATATTGTAAAGCGCTACGGAATCTGTTGGCGCTATATAAATGGCAATAATAATAATAATATCCTTTAAATGTGCATACAATGATTACACTTGCAATATGTAAAATCCAAAATAGATTTCTTGAAAATGATCTGGAATCAGGAAACAAAAATATTTTAACATATTTCTGACCCTCTTCTTATGACATAGAAATGTACAAAATGGAAAAAGTCTAAAAACCTAAAACACAGAAATATTCATAAAATATATAGTAATGTATGAGACAAAATGAAACTTTCAATAATTGTTATGCAGCATGATCAGTGGTGGGATTTCAGAACATGGAAACACGTTAAGCAGTTCCTTATACACATAAAAGGACACCGACAATAAGGCATTCACTGGTGTGGTCAGTGGTTAAATAGCTTTAAAGACTACAATGCTTTTTTTATGAAATACAGAATTACGCATAAAGTGAAAAGTGAAGTTTAAAAGTTCAGAACGTTAGCATCAGAATTGAATAAAAAACAAAAACAAAAAGTGATGTTTTAGCTTTTTCATATTTGTTCTGGACTTTAAGAGTGGGTCCTCTCAGGGCAGTCTTTACTATTGAATGGACCCTGAGCAGGCATTTGCATGGGCCCCCTGGAACTGTCCCCCCCTCACCGCTCACTACCTGGCATGCAATCACGCCCTCAACCCCTATAGCAAGGTTGGCCAAAAGATGGATCCCTCTCTGTTGTGCAACTCCAACAATGCTTTGACAGCTGGGGCTCTACCATTTTCCCATGCTTGCACTGAGCCAAGATTGTGTGTTTGAATGTAAGCAGTAAACATGTTTTTGTATTGAGTACATTTGTGAATGTAGGGGTGTTGGTGTTTGAATGCAAGCACACATTTATGTGTAGTGTTGGTTTTTGAATGTAGGGGTGTGTTTATAATGTTGGTGTTTAACACAGAGGTGTGTTTGTATGTAGTGTTGATGTTTCAATTAATTAGTGTTTTTGTATGTAGTGTTGAAGTTTGAATACAGAGGTGTATTTGTATGTAGTGTTGGTGTTTGAATGCATACATGTATGCACATATACACGTACACTGCCACACACACACTATGATACACATACACATACTGACACACATGCAGATACAGACAAACAGATACACAACCTGACATACATGCAGATGCTCAGAGACATCGGGGCCCACGGAGCAACTGGTTTGGGCCTCCAGGAGTAAATGGACCCGAGGGAAGCTGTCCCGTTTGCGCCACATTAAAGATGACCCTGGGTCCTCTCAAGGCTTGAAAAACGTATCAATTTCCCCAACTCCTGTCTGTGGTACTTTAGCTTACCACACGTAGCCAACTTATCACTCACATAGAAATCATCCATGGCTCTTCTCTTCCCCCTTCCTTTCCCTTCCAAATCAGAGTTGGTGGTATTTCCACTTAAAGTTGTTTTGTCTTTGAGGACTAAGTGGTCTCCATGGGTTTTATGGAGATAAATCTTCATCCTTGCCTATTTCTGGAAGCAGAACAATTGTGCAAGTACAGGTAGAGCAAGCAAAATGCCTACTCCTTTTTAGGGTCATAGTAGTAGATGACAATGATGCTGTGTCTAGTAGAAGGGACTCTCTAAGTACTATAACCAATACACCTATTTGTTTATTTTAATAGAAAACATTATATGTATTTATTTATATATATATATATATATATATATATATATATATATATAGTAAGAATTTGTTCATTGAACATTTCAAATAAAATTAAAAACATCTGGTAACATGTACATACAGTCTTGGTAATTTCAACCAGATTACACCTCTGAATGTTAAGTGATCATTTGCATCTTTGGTTGCAAGAATAGAATGTGAACGAAAAGTAAGAAAAAGCACAAATGCTTAATCAAGGCACACAATAACAGATAACATAACATGATCTCTCACTCAGCGCTGCACGGCTCCTCTAAGATATATGTAATACTATCCATTCTAGTATTCCTCATATGTGTCTGTACGAAAACAAACTTTCGTCTATGCTGACACTCCAAAGTTGTCTGAGCACCACCCGGTTGTGGCTGTAAACCCCAGGACCATACTTACTAGCTGTTGGATTTCCTTTAACAGGTTAATAACTTGCAAAAGGGCTAGAACTATATAAGATTTCCATGATTTGCTAATAACATTTGTACTGATAAAATAATAATATTAATTGCTTTCTTGTCCAAGTGGTAGGATATGGGGATATAACCCCAAAGTCAAGCATTCGGGGACAAACGGTAAAGCCACATCCATGCTATTTTTAATAAAGTCTACAATATCTTGCCATAATGCTGGTATGTCAGACAGTTCTAGATATCTCAGATATTCCAAAGGTTACGTTTAGGAGAGCCTCTAATCTTAAAAAACATACTAGCTCCTTCTAAACTTAAGTCTGTCACCACATATGTAGCTAAGAATGAATCTATCATTGGAAATTTCTGTTGTGGCCATGTTAGATGTTTAAAATGTGGTTTCCTGTGTCACAAAACCTCTGTATTTAGACCCGGTTTTATTGTTTCGCTTATTAGGTGTCTTTCGGGTATTCAGACTAGTTTTCATCTGTTTTGGTAGTAAGAGTGATAAGCACCATATTTTTTATCTCACTAAAAAAAAATGGTACTCTATTTATATATTATTGTGAATGCATGTATTATCCATATATGTATTTTATATGTTATATAAAAAATTTTGATTTTGGTCAGTGATACTTACCGACGATTTTGCTATTCTGTGATGATCATGGTTATTCATAATCAAGTTGTCATCTTTATTATGCTTCCAGTTGAAGTGAGCGATAAGGCCAAAATGGGTTTTAGGTTAGATACCCATAAAGACATATAAATAAGAATTATGGGATTTGTTATGGTTATTTTATTTTTGAGTTGCATTATTATCTGTTTATTTGAATTGCTGATATTATTTATCTGTTTTCTTCTAGTATATTTAACGTTTTTTTTATTGTATTTATAGGTGTATGCGATCTGGAATGCACCTTAAAAGAACACACTGACATTAAAAATAAATATATTTTTTTATGTTCCTGTTGGTGTTTATAGTCAGATCCCTTTTAAAACAAAGATTGCTATAAAGCTCACTTGCATTGCACCGTGAATTCAGTCAGACCCCTTTTAAAACAAAGATTGCTATAAAGTTCACTTGCATTGCACCGTGAATTCTCTTTAAGCACCTTCTTCATCGCCAGTGAATTCACCTGTAGTGATGACTTCTGCCCAATTCAATGAGTTTCATAGAAAAGCGAGGGAGTATTGGGTACCTGCATGGCAATCACTGCCCTCCACCAACCAAATGCTTTTCATAAAGTTACACTGAATCTAGCATTCAGCATTCTGCATGATGAAGTGGTTTTGATGAGTTTTCCTTTGATGAAAGAAAAGTTATTTAATTATATATCCTTGTTACGGATTGTTTTGGAACAAACAGCCAGAAAAAAAGGAAGTTTGTAAGAAAGAAAACCAATTAATCTGAAGAATAGAGCCCCCGTAACATTCACCTGTAAAGATCATATTTTACACAAATCGAGAAGAGATCTAATGTGATTTCACGGATCACAGTATGGTGAGTGAACATAGTATGATATTGATGCAAATTGAAGATTATGCTAGCGCTAGTGTACTTATAATCTTAATTTTAGTAATGACAGGAGGCGAGTATTTTGCATAAACTCTCTTTACTAACTCACACAGCAGTAAAGAAAAGTGAAAACATTAACCAATCAAAAAATAGTAGGAGGTATAGTATTCACAGAGATGAGGCTCCTCCCCCTCTTTCGAAAGCGACATCAAATACAAGAGAACATATTTAAGAAAAACGGATAAAGTCTTGAAACATGCACCAACGGGTGACTATCCAAAGTACGGAGTCCTAGAGGTTGGAGGATGGTCTGAACTTGTACCAATGGTTGATTTTCCAAATATCGAAGTCTTGGTGGCTGAAGGAAGGTCCAAACATGTCCATCCTGAGTGTAAACTGTAATGTCTTGAAGTTAAGCTGAAAAAGAGCGTGGGAAAGGTTTGGAACCGGTCTGGCAACTGTTTGCAGTATTGTAATAAACCCAACACAAACTCCACCGAGATATAATTAGTCTAGGTAATACATAGAACGGTAACAAGGTTGTAGCTAAACAAGGTACAAGTCCGCCTACACAAGGTGAGAATGGAAAATAGAGAAAGGAAGGAAAACTCAGAGTATAGGTATACTTACATGAGAGTAAAGGTATACTTACACGAGATCTCATCCCTCGAGGGTGCGGAGGGTGGGAAAATACTCGCCTCCTGTCATTACTAAAATTAAGATTATAAGTACACTAGCGCTAGCATAATCTTCAATTTTACCACATGACAGGAGGCTTCATATTTTGAATTTTTAACGCTGAAACAGGAGAGACGTGGCTGCCCCCCGAGTTCGGGCGGAAGTAGAAGGTCCGAAAGGTTGATTCTCGTGACCAATCTGCGGCTCGTAGGATGTCTGCCAGGGACGCTCCTGCGACGAAAGCTGATGAGGCCGCCGCACCCCAGACGGAGTGGGCTCCGAAGGTCTCCTCTACGCCCGCCAGAGATAGAATCCATCTTACCCATCTGGCCAGGGTGGTGGTAGAGACTGGTACGTGGGGTCTAACATAGGACACCAAGAGTTGGCCCGAAGGTGAGACCCGCAATCGGGATGTGACTTCCACGTACCGATGTAGGGTGGACACCACGCAGAGAAGCGGTTCTGTAGGGAAAAAGGGGTAGAAAACTGATGTGGAGTCGGATTTCGTACGGCGTGAAATTTGGAAGGTAACTCCCTCCGGGGAGACCGAGAAAGTTTCGATGTCGAATGCTCGTACGTCCGAGACCAAACAAAGCAGAAGCGTCAGTTTAGCTGATAGCTGTCGGAGCGAGAGTCTGTTGTTGTCCGGCCAGTCCCTAAGGAATTGTAGGACGATCTCGACATCCCACAGTCGGGAATATTTAGGTATTGGAGGCCTCTCTAGTCTGATGCCCCTGAGAAGACGGCATACCAGTGGGTCTTTTCCAACGGGGATCCCCCGGGCCGGTACGTGGGCTGCCGAAATTGCGGAGCGTACTACGTTGAGGGACCGATAAGATCGGCCCGTGGAGAAGAGGTGGGAGAGGAAATTCAAGATGGCTGCTCTAGGTGCCGTAAAGGGATCGAAATTCCGCACACTGCACCAAGTAGACCAGGAGTTCCATGCTGATAAGTAACATCGTCTGGTTCCTGGCGCCCATGAGTCCCATAGGAGGTCTCGAGACATTTGCGATAAGTCTTCGGTTTGCCAGCCTCCCCTGAAAGCGTCCAAGCCACCAGCGTGAGACGGTCTTCCAGGATGAGCGGGTGTTGGTTCCCTTTCGGGTCCGTAAGGAGCGTCGGGTAAGACGGTATGAGGAGAGGATCCTTGTAGGATGCTGTTAGGAGGTCCGGAAACCATGGTTGACCCGGCCATAGGGGCGAGATGAGGAGCAGGGAGCCTCGTTGAGCCTTCAGGTATTGCATCGTCCTTGCCACCATGGCGAATGGGGGAAAGGCATACGCTCCCAAGGGAGGCCAAGGTTGGAGAAATGCATCTACTGCCTTGCTCTCTGGATCCGGGAGCCAGCTGAAGTACTCGTCTGTCTGCCTGTTGTTGCGGGAAGCAAAAAGGTCGAGGTGGAGGGGACCCCTCCTGTCCGAAAGACGTTGGAAGATCGCTGGGTCCAGTCTCCAGTCGCTGCTGTCCCGCCAGTGGCGTGAGAACCAGTCCGCTGTCAGGTTCGTTTCTTCCGGGAGGTATTCTGCCATGAGGGAGATTCTTCGGGGTAGACAGAATTTGAAGATGTCCTTGGTGATCTTTGAAAGGAGCCTGGATCGGGCTCCCCCCAGGCGGTTGATGTAGCGGACCGCCGAGATGTTGTCCATCCGGAGGAGGATGCAGCAGTCCGTCCGGTCCCTCGCTAGGCTGCGGATCGCGAATGACCCCGCCAGGAGTTCCAGGCAGTTTATGTGGAGGTTGGTTTCCTGAGAAGTCCAAGTGCCTCCTGTCGATCCGCCCTCGCCTGTGGCACCCCAGCCCCAAAGGCTGGCGTCCGATTCCAGGACGATGTCGGGAGTATTCCCGAAGATGGCTCGGCCATTCCAGGCTTCCATGCTGTCCAACCACCATCCGAGTTCTTCCTTGACTTCTTCCGTTACTGGAATGGACTGGTCGTAGGACGGGTTCTGGCGGAGGAAGGAGGCCTTCAGATGTTGCATCGCCCTGTAGTGTAGTGGGCCCGGAAAGATTGCCTGTATGGATGCGGACAGAAGTCCTACGATCCGAGCTAGGTTGCGTAGTGGAATGGTGCGGCAGCGGATGACTCTGCGCAGTTCCTTCTTGATGGCTGTGATCTTTGAGATCGGGAGTCGTAGGGTGCTTGTCCTGGAGTCGATCTCGAAACCTAGGAACTGTATCGTCTGGGTTGGGGATAGTTCCGATTTTTGGTAGTTCACCACGAAGCCTAGGGACGTCAGGAGCTGAATGGTATATCGTGTGTGTTGCGTTAGACTGCACCTGTCTGAGGAGAACAGTAGCAGGTCGTCCAGGTAGATAATGCACCGAATTCCTTGAGTTCGTAGTCGTGAAACGACTGGTTTGAGAAGCTTGGTGAAGCACCACGGCGCTGAGCTTAGGCCGAAAGGGAGGCATGTGAACTGCCAGGGTTGGTTTCGCCATAGGAATCTGAGGAATTGACGGCAAGATGCGTGGATGGGGACCGACAGGTAAGCGTCCTTGAGGTCTAGCCCCGTAAACCAGTCCCTGTCTTGGAGGAGATCTCTCAGAAGATGAATGCCTTCCATCTTGAAGTGCCTGTACATTACAAAAGCGTTGAACCCCAGCAGGGTAAATTGGGTTTTTGTCTTACTGGGCTGCACCCAGGAATGTATATGTATATATCTGTGAGGGTGGCACGAAATCCACCTAATCTGATACCAATATGGGGTTGGACTGTCCCTTTAACATATACATATATAGGTGGCACGAAATCCACCTGAAGGCAGCAGTGTAATAAGGGCTTCACCCTGTAGAATTAAGGGTGGCACGAAATCCACCCAGTAAATAAGTAGGGAACAACAAAATTGACAGTGGACTCACCACTGAGTAGGGCCAGCAGCCTCTGAGTCCTTACAGGACGATAGTGACCCCTGCCAGAGCGATAAGTAGCGTTTTCGGAACAAATCTTGTATCCCAGACGGCTGGGATATGAGGAGAGCGAGCGTTATGCGGTCGGAAGCCTGCACTAGATCGCGGAACTCCCAAAATGGCGGCCGAGAATCTCGCGAGACGCGAGATCCAAGATGGCCGCCGGGAAGCCGGGAAGAGGTTTCCCTGCGTGTCGGCAATACAGAATGCAGCTGGGGAGCCGCAGGGGAGTAATAGAGACAGGGTGAGCGTTACCCTGAGGGAGAAATGAGCTGGGAGGCCAGCGAAAACGGAGGGGAAACGGAGGGGTCCCTGAGGGCAGGGGAAAAAAGGGAGGAAAACGAAATAAATCGAAAATCACATGAAGAAAGTAGAACATGAGATAAACATGTAATAAAGGGGTAAAGCCCCCTCAGGATAGGAGGGGGAAGTCCCCCAGAGGAAAACAGTAATATAAGAAAAGAAAATATACATATATAATAGGAATACAATGTAAATAAAGGGAAGAGCCTGAAACTCTGACCTGTCTGCTGATGGAGCAGTAAAGAAAGAGGGGGAGGAGCCTCATCTCTGTGAATACTATACCTCCTACTATTTTTTGATTGGTTAATGTTTTCACTTTTCTTTACTGCTGTGTGAGTTAGTAAAGAGAGTTTATGCAAAATATGAAGCCTCCTGTCATGTGGTAAAATTATCAATCTTCCAAAACTTTCCAAGTGGTGTGTTCAAAATCCACACTTTATAACTTCAGCACAATTTGTTTGACTCACGCTGGTTTAAATCTATATCCTAGTTTATTATCTTGGCCTTGGTACCATTTTTTTTAATATATCCCACTTTTGCTGGTTACTATAGCAATGAATTTATATAAGTATAGATTTATACCAGTTTTAATGTAAAGATATTTGTTTTCATAAAAATTCATGAAGACTATCACTACCATAATAATTATAATCAGATCCCACACCTTCACGGTTTTTCATCAGAGTGTGAATTCTGAAAACTTCTAATAGAATTTTACAGTTTACTCCCAATTAGCTGAATTACAACAATTCTTTCTGAAATACTGAATTTTTGCATAGGGAGTTGGATTTCAATAAAAGTATCATCCAAGTGAACTTGCCATCTAAATGTATTTCCACATGAATTGCTTTCAAAACAATATATTAAAGATCAATTATATTTTCTTCTAATCAATTCATATACAATTATGTTCAGCTACTACTTTCAAGAACCACTATAGGAACCCAGACCACTTCAGCTCAATGAAGTGGTCTGGGTGCCAGGTCCAACTAGGATTAACCTTGCCTGCTGTTTCATAGAAACTGCTATGTTTACATATGGGTTAATCCAGCCTATAGTGGCTGTCTCATTGACAGCCGCTAGAGGCGCTTTCACGCTTCTCACTGTGATATTCACACCGAGAAGACGCCAGCGTCCACAGGAAAGCATTGAGAATGCTTTCCTATGGACTGGCTGGATGCGCGCGCGGCTCTTGCCGCGCATGCGAATTCAGCTGATGACGTCGGAAGGAGGAGGAGAGTCCCCAGTGCAGAGGGAGCCCGGCGCTGGCGAAAGGTGAGTGTTTAACCCCCTTCCTCCCCCTTCAGCCCGGGGGGAGTGAGATCCTGAGGGTGGGGCACCATCAGGGCAATATAGTGCCAGGAAAATGAGTTTGTTTTCCTGACACTATAGTGGTCCTTTAAGATCTGATTGTTGACAGTATGGATCAAACCATGTCGGAATTGTATTACAATTATGGAACCCTCGATCATAATTGATCAACAGCTAATTTACCAGCTTTATCTTATCTCATAATGTTGTGATGTGAATTATAACTTACCAATAAAAAAAGTACTATGCAAAGATTAAGTTTAACTTTATTCAGTACCATAATACAAGAACACAAAAACAGTTACAGGTTTTTCACAATTACATTTTTATTTAAATGCACAAAATACAAGTTGTAACAAGTAAAGCATCAATACACTGAGCTACCTACAATACTATGAAGTTAAAATAAGTGTTTCATTTATGTACTAAGCTAAATGCGTTTTTAATTGGGGTGGGCAAATATTCCATGTTTTTTTCTTCCTGTGGCAATATTCCAAAATTAAAGGCCATTATTTTCATTTCTTATGAGATGCTCATGTATCTTAAAAAATAAAATAAAAAATTCTATTGACATTTAGATCTACCGCACATTTGCCATCTCATGTGCACCATTTGTTTCTATGGTTTTATTTTTTTTTGGTATTAAGTTCTGCCCAATCCCTAATATTAATATACTAAATCATTTTCAAAAAAGAAAACATCCCAAAAAGACGCTATTAACTCTCTAAGTGCTAGGGGCCACAATGACTCCAAGTGCACATCTAGCCTCTGATTAGACATGTGATGTACTCAAGTAAGCACCGACACATGCTTTAATAAGTGCATTAGTTTCTGAACAGTTTTAATTCACACCGTCTAAATACAGTATGGGAAAATACCATGATTTCAAATTGACAGGTAGATGAGATTTCGAGGAGAGTGTATATTCTGCTCCTTGCTTTATACCTCCCAAAATAATAAAAAAAAAAACATATTTACAATATTCTTTGAAAAAATCTAAAATATTCCCAGATGGAAAAAGCAAATATAATTGTCTTGAAAACTTTGTGTGCATCTACGTATAAAACAATTTAAAAAAAATCTCTCAGTTGCGTGTCAGATATTGAAAAGTTTAAATTTAAGTCACTGAAATAAATCCACTAGCATATGTGGTTATGTAATATTTTTATTATCACAGTGATAAGGTAGTATAATCTCCATGTTGTATCAACTGGGATTTATATTCCTTTTTGCTGGAAGAATGGCAAAGATGAAACTGCATTACTCTTCTGGTAGTGAGATTGTTAAAAAATTGCTTTCTAAAATACATTCAAACTTATGTATCCCGTACGCCTTTTTAGGCAGATTGATAACCCCACTTAGGGGCTCAAGTTGCAGTATTTCATGCGTTTTATATTGAAGTGTTAAGCTGCAATTTACCAGATGCTAAAGTGTAAGACTTGTAAAAGACTGGCTGAAAAAAATATTTTAAAAAGTAGCAAAGACGAAGGAAAAAAGTTTAAAAAAGAAAAAAAGAAACCACTGCATGCTTCAGACACTACAATTATTGCAGAACATTTGCTTATAGCTAGGATGACCACATTTCCTCTTTAAAAATCTGGGACCTTATGTCACTTTTAACAGCAAAAATCAGCCTGGCCTACGAGCTTCCTAACTCTATGTGCAACATTGCAGAAACACATCACAGATTCTGCACGGAAGCTCAATTTACGATTTCTTTATGATCTCAGAGTACCAATTCTAGCACCAAATTTTGTGCCCTTTTGTCGATGTTATTATGCGTTAAATAAATGTTTATCTATAAACAGCAGTGCACAATCTTATTGCCGGTTTATTTATCATCCCAGTAGAGTTATAACCAAGATGCTGGATGGCAGACAATTTGAGACTTGTGGTCATCTTAAATATATTGTAGATATATATTTTTTTTTTTGTAAACTTGTTTTTGCACTATTTGGACCTCTGGATACAGTGCATCTGCTTTTCCAACAAAGTAAACAAAATCTTTAACCTGAGCTTGGAGTTCTTTCTTTACAATGTACTAAAATGTGAGCAGTTATTTCTGTTTCGTTACACCATCATTTTCAATTCAATAAGTGTATATATATATATATATATATATATATATATATATATATATATATATATAAATATATATTAAACTTAAGGGACGTTACTTTTATTTAAAGAAAATAAATAATTGTTCCACAACAAAACATTGTGTTTGTCCTCCAAGTTTATGCTGCATGCAGGATCGTTTGCATAACGACTATTTGCTCAGTTGTGAATTTCATGACAAACTCGGGAAGAATAAAAAAAAAAAAATGCTTACTGGCTTCACGTGCAATATTACATTTTCTCAATTTTGATAGTAAATATAATTTGGGAAAACGTATTGTCAACTTGTTCCAAGCTTATATCCAGGGAACTTTATCCCTAAACGGACATCTGAACAATGTTCCCGCTTAAGTCATTCAGTTTTCAAAAGAAGACATGGTGGATTTCAGAAATTCTCAACAAACAGAAAATTTGCCAGAAAATTCTCACTGTACATTGATCCCGAGATACATTTCTTCTATACTTTTAATTTGTGCCACAGATGCCATTTTATCCATTTATTTAGTAACCATACTAATGACATAGGCTGGCAACCTAATTTAGAAACTGTGATCCAAACATTTTTGTTACGAGATATAACATTGATTGTGTAATTGTTTTCAAACGTTCTCAAAGTAACAACACATACAGCAGATATCCTCAGTGTGGCAGTGAGGGATGCATTATTTATGGTTATAAAATATCTACAACGTAAGTGATTAGAAACACTACCTATAGCAAAACGTAGAGCCCTTTGACCTTAAAAAATGATGTTTAACTTTTCATTTCTAAGAACATTTGAAATATATTTCTAATTACGGCAGAGCCAGACTGAATAGGACATCTCCGGGTAGAAAGCATATTTTAATTTTGTTCCCATAAAACATAATGACTTTACTCTGGAACACAGATTCATATGAAGCATGAATATAATGTATGACAGAGCAAAATGAAGCATTATTTCCTTTTAAATAACAGTCAAGCAGTCCACCTGACATTTACCATAAAAGCCTTTTTTTTTTTTTTTTACATGCTGGCAAAACTCTTTTTTTCTACATTTTAAGTAAAACTTTATTTGATCTACAGCCAGAAAATCTAGCCTGGAACTCTGGCACAGAAGGGGCTTTAAATCTTGACTTTATATTACGTTACCAGCTTTGCTCACAAAGTAATATGAACAACAGAACTCCTGACTCTCCTTAACTTAATAATTAAATGACATATAGTGAGCAAAACAGGAACTATTCCCAGCATAGCATATCAAAGGAAAGCCAACTGTGTTCTATGTTTCACTTTAATTATATCAGATTTACATCTGAACAGCTCACACAAGAAAGCCAAAGAAATGACAAAAAAAAGCATATAGTGTTATTTTGTAATCAGTATGGAATGTGTAAGGAAAGCACATTGAAAAGTCCTTTTGATTTTACTTCAGCGTTTCTTTAAAACTTAATAGAACTACAAATTGTATCATAATACATTTTAAAAACTTTGTTTATTGTTGGGCTTGTTTGTAGGCTGGCTGAATAGTGTTTTTTTTTTTTTTTGCAATATTCATGCATTTGACACGAGAAAAAGAAGAAAAAAACTGTCAAAAAAAAGTGGTCTAGACACAGTGATAATATCTTCGAAAGTCAATTTCATCAAATGGCTAAATGCTGATTTTAAAATAAAGCACACCGGGCCGTTTCCTACTTTATTGTAGAAGTGCTAAGAGGGGTGATGGCTTAATCATTATAAATCCCCTCTTTTACCCAGGTTTTAATGTTTAGCATGTGTATATTTAGCTTAACTCAGACATACAGTATACTAGTCTAAGGCATGCAGCCCCTTGGTTTTTTTTTTAATCAAATTAATATCGTTATAGGTTTGAAATAAGTAGAATATCCACTTTATAAAAATGTTCAAAAAGCTTATTAATACACCGCTTACACAAAACCCTTGGTTTGACACAGTTTAGTTGTTTTTTGAACAGTTTGAATAACAATGAGGGGGAGGGGGGGGGGGTCTATGTGTGAGCGTGTGTTTGTATTATGTGTAATGTGAAAAAAAGACAAGCCTTTGAAAGACTCAAAGATAAGCAAGAAAACAATCTCACTTCTCTGGAACTGAAAGGCATTTAATGAAAAATGTCCCCCCCTCAAAAAAAGGAAAAGAAAATATCTCCACAAAAGGATATATTCAGTGTGTGTGGCCCGGTATGGATTGACAAAAAAGTTCAACTGTAATAAATTCCACATATTAGCATATATGTATAAAAGACTGTTGTGTACTCCAAAAAAACAGAATGATTCCAAATAAAACAGAGGGCAAAAAAAAAAGTAAAAAGTTTGCCATATAGAGATTACATTTTAATCTTCATATAAATCACAAGGTAGCATATTGCGTGCAAGGCCTAAAGAAAATGATTCGGTGAAATAACGTATTGCCAAGTTCAATTTTCGGCAACTTCGCAGTACGCAGAAGGCTTGTCAATAAAACCAGTGCTTCCATTTCAAAAACTAGCATCCCATTTGATTCTTCTTCTTTTATGTTCATTGAAGTCTTGTCCTAAAAATAAAATGAGAATCATTAACCATGTGGATCATAAAACGTCCTCCTAAAAAGAGCTGGTTAAAAAAAAAAAAAAAAGAAAGAAATGAATTCTCAGCAACAATTACAATTTAGGACAATCATTAGTTTGGTATTAAGTTTGGTATTGTTTATTAAGAAAAATAAAAATGGTTTACGTAATAATAATATAGAATTATGCAATAATTTATTTCAAACATCCATGATCATGTTCGCATACCGTATATACTTGTGTATAAGTCGATCTCGTGTATAAGTCGAGTGCAGTTTTGTGACCAACAATTGTGAAATATCCTATGACTCGTGGATAAGTCGAGGGGCTATGAAATTCTGTGATTTTTATAATTTTGTCAGATTTTACCTAGGTAAGATCCTGGAACAATCAAACATGTCAGCTAAAAACTGGATTTAAAAAATGAGCAATCATGAACATGAACATTTAATTTATTAACTGTTACGAATCCCTTAAACTTATTACAGGGAATTTTTATTCATGCCCTCCAAAATAGCACAAACATTGTTTGGCCTATACAAATTCTTCAAACTCTGACTCGTCATCGCCAGAATGTCCAAATAAATCATAACATTGTTTTTCGGTGATGCCATCAGCGTAAATGTCGTCTTCGTTGTCGTCATCTGTTGAATTGGTATATGAAGCCAATTCATCTTTCTCTTCATAGATCCATTTTGTTATCAAATCAATGTCTGGTTTCATCAAGTTTCCTCCTTTCGTTAACTTTGTTTTACCAGAACACATCCACTGTTGCCACATATTGCACAATCGGTCCTTGAAAGGCTCGTAGAGACAGACATCCAATGGCTGGAGCATTGATGTTAGGCCGCCTGGAATCACTGCTAACGCGGTTGCCATTTTCTTTGCTTTGTCCTTCACATACTCTGTTATATGCGCACGGAACATATCCCACACCAATAACTACGGACATTTTCTTAGCGCTGCGCCTGCTTGCCTGCCCCAGACATCGCGCAGCCACAACTTTGTACCCTCCTCATCCATCCAGCCTTTAGGGTGAACACGAACAGTTACTCCTGCCGGAATTTTTAAGTTCTTTGGCATTGTTTTCCTCTTGAATATTATTACCGCGCGCAGTTTAGTGCCATCTGCCAGGCAAGACAGGACAACAGTGAAGTGTGACTTTTCATGACCGTTTTTTTTTTTATAAGTACAGTTTTCTCCAACGCTTGCTACAGTTTGTTTGCCAGGCATATCAAATGTCACTGTAGTTTCGTCCATATTACCAATGTTATTCAGAGCGAACCCATTCTTTTTTCTCTGTTTGATAATGAATTTGTGGAATGACATGACCTTTTCGTCCAGCTCTTTAGGCAGCTTCTGAGCGATCTTTGTTCGCTGACGAAGACACAATCCATATCGGTTCATGAATCGTGTGCACCAACCAGATGATGCTCTAAATTGTGCCATACCTTCAGTCGCCAAATATTATTCTTTTGCCATCTGAAGTGCTCGTATTCGAATCCTGGAGTGAGTCACAACATATCCATTTTGTCTACATTCCATTATCCATTCATTCAAATCCTTTTCCATTCCATCAAAAGGTGTAGCTTTGAAACGTAATGCTTTCTTCAACTTCGGCATGGCTTGCAATTTAGCCTCATATTTTCTCCAATCTCTTACGAGTTTTTCGCTGATGCTAAACTCTCTTGCAGCTACACTATTATTGGCTTCCTTTGCACGTTCAATAACATTCAATTTAAGCACAGCAGTGTAAGAAGCTCTTGTTTTCTTTGCAAAACTAATTTCTCTGAAGATAAGAATTTACCGAAAATATTATTCTGTTATTATTAATGTAATCTTAATAATCATTTGACAACAAACAAGAGTAAATAGTCAATCAAGTTCTCTTATATGGTGTATCGGTATGTTTCTTTCTCCCCCTCACTGCTCCTATGTGTCCATTTCTCCCCTTTTCTTCCCAGTCTCTATCCTTCTGCTCTGTCTCTTTTTCCCTCCCCCTGTGTCTCTCTCTTGCCCCTGTTTCATTATCCCCTATCCCCTGTGTGTCTCTCTCCCCCTCCCTTTTTTGTGTCTCTCTTCCCCCTCTGTCTTCCCCTCTGTCTCTTTCTCACTCCCCTTGTGTCTCCCCTTGAGGCTTTAATGCCTCATTTGGAGGTGTAAGAGAGAGTGACCGGCGGGAGAGTGGTTTTATGTGCTCCCGCCGGTCCCACGGACATCAATGTCCCCCTCCTTCCCTCTCGCTACCCAGAGTATGCCGCCGCTGTGAGGGAGCAAGATAATTTCCCTCCTTCAGTTCATGCTTTCTGACAGCTGCACAGTCAGAAAGCACGAAAGTGAGTATGCCGCCGGACCGGCTAGGCGGCCGCCCGGTCCAGCGGCACCACTATGATACGGCCATCCCCCCTCACACCCGTGTATAAGTCGAGCCTGCAATATAACATTAAGTTTGCAGGTAAAATTTCTCGACTTATACACGAGTATATACGGTAAGTATAATTTACAAATATCTGTTATAATATACATATCGTATGAAAAAAACTATTTCAAAGTACACATTCTTCTATCTACTCACCATGTATCAATAGCAAACCGTATCACCACATGTTTCCTATTGTACTATATTATTTATAAATCAAACACATTTTATGTTTAATAGTACATTTATTGATCTAGGTTTCAATTGCCACCAAACTCAAAAACCTGATGATATTTTGTAGGCCCTTAGATTGCTGTACCGATGCATACATAAAATGTACAGATCTCATTAGGCCAGCATAACAGCCCAGATGTCCAACAGTAAAACCTGTTCAAACTTCAGGGTACTAGGTTCAATGCCCGGAAGGATCAATTCAGCTTTTCGTTCTTCGAGGTAGACAAAATAACTAGAATTGATTTAGGTCATGTTAAATGTATTTATCAGCTGGTGATTTCGTTACGTTCAATGGCATTTGTTAAATATTGTGTGAGTGCTTGAAAAGCACAGACGAATGTTTGAAAACACACTGAATAACCTCGCATTAATGCAATTTTTTTCCCCTACAAATCCACATAGACAAGTTCATGTCTATTAATCCAGTAAATGTCAAGCTGCAACATCTTTTCCAAAAAGGACAAAGTAAGACTTTTGGGGGAAATTGTACATTAAAAAAAAGGAAAGGCTAAAAGCATCATGTTATATAAAAGATGAAAAATGAAAATGAGAACTCATGCTGTGCAGGTGAATGACCTGTGGGAGCAGGCTCGGCCTGATAGGATTTCTCCACATCGCTCCCATCAGACAGAGACCAATTGATTAGATCATCTTCTACCTGCCACCAACTAGGCTCAGGAGACTAATTAGAGAAAGGACTGCCTGTACAGGCGCCCCATTGACACCTAATTTGCTGAGCCAAAGCCCTTGGGGGAGAATGTATTATCTGTGCAGCTGTACTTCATGCCTTCCTGAATTTAGACATCGGGGAGCCAGCACTGCTCTATCTATTTGTCTAGAACAATGAATCTTTCAGGAAAGAGCACAAATACATATATAAATTAAAACTAGCGTGAGAATAAGAGGTCGAATCCTCATCCAATACATTTACTCCCTCAAGAAAACGATTTAATTATACATTGGTTTTTCAAGGGCGATATAGCCATGATGTGCTTAAAGTCAACGTAGAAAGGAATAAATGCATAAAATCAATTAAACAAAAAGAAAAATGAAAGAGAAGAAAAAATAAGAAGAGGATGAGGTTCTGCACATGATAAAGGATATATTCTGAGAAAAATCTCATACATTTATGACTAGCTTTTGATTCTACATACAATTAACCATTTGTATCCCTTGGTAAGAAATGGCTAGTTTTCCACAATAGCGTCACCATGTACCTCCTGGCAGGATTATTAAATTAATATTAAACACACACTGTATGTTGGCATTATTACAGATTTTTACATTTGGAATTACAAACCAAATCTTGCATACATGGGGGTAAATGGCGTTGCTAGGTGGCAAAAAAGACCAGAGGCTTCAGTCACAAAAAACATTTGATCGCCCCTTCTACATTTTACCTTAAGCATTTCCAATATCTCTGACCTAGTTATATTACTCATTTTAATATTTTGCAAATGTATTCAATTGTAAAATCAACAAGAATAAAGGAGTGTAAAACTTAAAAGAGGGAAAAAAAAATATTATTTTGAGAAAAAGTGGGGAAAAAAAATCGTATAAAGAATGGAATAATTTTATACATAAAACAATTGTGTATGCACACAAAACGGGCGCAAACATGAAAGCAAATGTGACAAAGTTTATACATAACCCTGGAAGTGTCCATAACAGTGTGCCTCCACTGTTTGTTGAACTACATACAGCACAACTGACTATACAGCACAATTGATGGTCCTCCAACAGCCCCGGGTGGGTGTGTTTTCTACCACTCCATTATAGGCCTTGCTCTATCCTATATACACCAATTTGGACATAGGTGCCATTTATAGTGACTACAGCCTTCTGACTCACTGTGTTATTATCACTTCTGCCAGGCACCCCACATCCCTCTACACTTATATATATATAGTACTCTATACCTTTGTGCCAACGCTTTAGCTATATGTGTCTATATTATACTTATGAGCATTCCTCCCCCTTTTTTCTTCCTATCCACAAGTTATTCAGGTACTCATATCCTGGACACACTCGTTACCCTATGAACAGAAATATTTGATGATACTCTGCTTTACCCACCATTCAGGTCTAATCACCTATTGGTAACTTGTTTACCACTTTTTATTATACACATTTTTTCTAAATAAAGGTTAAACAAACCCCCCTTCTTCTATGTGACATTTACATTTAGAGGTATATATCTGAGAACGAGATTGGACTACACCCACTGTTTGGGAGTGTTTTTCCATTTTCATTCTCACCCTTTTTTGCTTTGACTTTATTTGGGGTTAAGCCCCTTATACCTCTCGTAACCTACCTGGAGTTTGTGGAGCTGGCTAGTCCAACGCCATTCACTCTCCTTCTTGATTCATGTTTTGGTACAAGTTTATATTTTCTTTTAGAGCTCTACTGAAGTTCTCAAACGCAAAATTGGCCTCAGGGAGAAAGTGGCTTAGAGCTCCAACTAATCCTCTTTCCATACTTCCATTAAAGGCCCCAGTTTGGTAGGACAGTCTTGGTTTCAGAGTACTCTCCTGATGTTCTCAGCAACTACAGCACAAGTGCATCGTCAGTGAGAAAACTACACTCAGGATTCATGGGTAAGGTGCTGTTTACATTTTCCTCTTTATAAGTGACTATATTCTTTTATGCATTAATATTAACATAGAAAATCATTAAAATACTGTTATTTTCTACATTTCAAACACCACATACAAAATGATTAAAATGTGAACAACAGAACATATTTTTTAGTTTGCTTTCCTTACAAAATTTCCTACTGCAGCAAAAAGGATAGATCTGAATTATTTCAAGTGCCCTTATAAAAATATATTCAGATATAAGAAAGAAATTTTTATGCTGCTTGTTCTGGAGCGGAGAAAGCACAGTAACATTTATCCATATTTAAACACCATGGAGAATTCTTATGAGCTGAATTTTTTTTTCTCCTTTTTTTACTCTCGAGAGAATACTGTAATTTATTTTCTAAACTCTTTTTGCTTTGACACTCAGGCAAACCCCTCTCTCTTACCCATACATTGTCTAAGGAGATTTGCTGTGCAAAGAACAAAGTCTCCTAGCTTTCACAATTACCATTTGAATCGGTTCTCATAGTCCAACAGATGGAAGATTTCCATTTTATGACAGGCCTCAGGTCTTTAAAAATAATATATAACATATATAGATACAGTATAGATGATATATACCATGAGCAGCCATAACATTAAAACCACCAGCCTAATAGCATGTAGGTCCCCTTTGTGCTGTCAAAAAAAGCTCTGATGCATTAAGGCATGGACACCACAAGACCTCAGACACCAAGACATTAGCATTGGATCATTTAAATCCTGCAGGTTGCAAGGTGGAGTCTCCATGTATCAGAATTGTTGTTCCAACACATGCCACAGACGCTTATAGGATTGGGATCTGGGGAATTTGAAGACAAAGACAACACCTTGAGCGGTTTATAATGCTCCTCAAACCATTCCTGAACATTTATTTGCAGGGTGGCAGGGTGCAAGATCCTGCTGAAACAGGCCACTGTCATCAGGGAAAAAAACATTGCCATTAAGAAGTGTGCATGGTCTGCAACAATCTCTAGGTAGATTGCACGTGGCATCCACATGAATACCATAAAGCAAGGTTTCCCAGGAGAACATTGCCAAGAGCATAACACTGGACGGTGGGTGGGGGCCAGGGGGGGAAGGACAGTAGGTCCCCCCTTATTGTTTTTTTTAGGGCCCCCACCCACTGCTCAGGGGTGGGGGCTGGGGGGAGGACAGTAGGTCCCCCCCCACCATTCTTATCTAGGGCCCCCACCCACTGCTCAGGGGTGGGGGCTGGGGGGCGGACAGTAGGTCCCCCCTCCCCATATCTTTATTTAGGGCCCTTACCCACCGCTCAGGGGTGGGGGCCAGGGGGGGAGGACAGTAGGTCCCCCCCCTTATTGTTATTTATGGGGCCCCCACCAGCCACGCAAGGGGGGGAGGTAATTAGGTTTGTTTTTTTTACAGTGAGCAGCCACAGGCTGCTCACTGCTTACTAAACATGCCCCTACTCGCGGTATAGCGAGTAAGGGCATATTATTTACTAATACTTAGTAATCTTTAGGTTACTGGCTATGGGAGGGATAATGTATAATATACACAGGTTACTGGCTATGGGGGGGATAATGTATAATAAACACAGGTTACTGGCTATGGGGGGGATAATGTATAATAAACACAGGTTACTGGTTGTGGGAGGATAATGTATAATAAACACAGGTTACTGGCTATGGGGGGATAATGTATAATAAACACAGGTTACTGGCTATGGGGAGGATAATGTATAATAAACACAGGTTACTAGTTGTGGGGGGATAATGTATAATAAACACAGGTTACTGGCTATGGGGGGATAATGTATAATAAACACAGGTTACTGGCTATGGGGGATAATGTATAATAAACACAGGTTACTGGCTATGGGAGGGCCAATGTATAATAAACACAGGTTACTGGCTATGGGAGGATAATGTATAATAAACACAGGTTACTGGCTATGGGAGGATAATGTATAATAAACACAGGTAACTGGCTATGGGGGATAATGTATTATAAACACAGGTTACTGGCTATGGGGGGATAATGTATAATAAACACAGGTTACTGGCTATGGGGGGATAATGTATAATAAACACAGGTTACTGGCTATGGGGGGGATAATGTATAATAAACACAGGTTACTGGCTATGGAGGGATAATGTATAATAAACACAGGTTACTGGCTATGGAGGATAATGTATAATTAACACAAACACAAAAAAAAAATTAAAAAAAATGAATGCAGCTTCAGAATTAATCTAAATTGTATGCTGTCTAGCAGGTGGGAGGGTCTGGGAGGGAGGGTCTGCTGCTGATTGGCTGGAAAGTGTCTGCTGACTGTGAGGTACAGGGTCAAAGTTTACTCAATGATGACAAATAGGGGGCGGACCGAACATCGCATATGTTCGCCGTCCGTGGCGAACGCGAACATGCTGTTCGCCAGGAACTATTCGCCAGCGAACCGTTCGGGACATCACTGCAATACATTTTCATTTTTGGGTGAATTATAGAGGTACAGTAGCTGCTGTCTTACATCAGTAATTCGTAACCTCTCTTGATAGGGACTCAAATAAACTCTTTGACACTTTCTTCAAATGTTAGGTAATATATGAAAATTAATTCTGCCAAACACTTTATAACCTTCCAGGTATGTCGGAGTCTAGATTTCATTGGGATTGCAGTGCTGCTACATGAACCAGTTTATGGGTTTCAGCAGAATTGGATAAACTGATAAAGAATGTGCACATTAAATAAGCTTTATAAAGACATCAGGCATATTTTGCAGGAGAAGATTGAGTGTGGAGCAAGTGCCTGGGAGACCAGTGAAAACTGTCAAATTGGTCTAAAAGTTACACTGGAAGGGTGCCAGAACAATTCTGTACCATAACCATGGCAATGGGCCGCAGAAGTTATGGTTCTTAGTGTTTGTCTGTAAATACTCAATAAAAATAACACTTATAATACAAACGTATATTTAATGAGTAAAAAAGACCTTTATAATCAAGAAATCTAAAAAACATATGCAATTATGACGAACTGGATCTGTTGCTAAAAGGTGAATAACCAATAAAAGATCAAAATGGATACACAAATCCTGGTAAATAGTAAAAAATTAATTGAGTAGAAAAGTAAAGTAAAAAGACCAGGATAAACACCTAACAGATACTCGGTCGGAAAAATATGAAACAAAGTATCTGGAGGTGTGACCAATGCTAACAAATTAGTACACAGGACATAGGTATCACACAAATATAGGAATAGTACCTTGCCTCGGTGGGGGCCCCCACCGAGGTGTAAATGGGAAGGAATAACAGTGGCCACTGATTATGAAATAACAGCTGGAACAAACGTTGCACCGCGGTCGGGATCTTCAAAAAAGACCGCGGTGTAGATGGAAAGCACTCCTCCAGTGGGGCCAAGATTTATTCTCACGCTGGGTATGGTGTGCTGCACTGCGGTCGGTATCTTCGAAAAAGACCGCAGTGTAAAGCAAATCAACTCCCGACGGGAAACCGGCACACAACTATAACTTCCCACAGCAACAGAGCAGAACGTCCCGAAATCAGCTGCAACTCATCGACGCGTTTCGTCCCTCCCACGGGACTTTTTCAAGACAAGGGAGTTGCCGAAGATCAGAGTTTAAATAGCCATAGCATAGCTCAATAAACCTGGACAAGAAGTAAGTTCTGGACTGGATCCACAATCAGCTTTATTAATTAGCAATAGAG
This sequence comes from Pelobates fuscus, assembly GCF_036172605.1. NCBI lineage: Eukaryota > Metazoa > Chordata > Amphibia > Anura > Pelobatidae > Pelobates > Pelobates fuscus. Next base: position 339,526,947 of record NC_086320.1, read on the forward strand.
ATAAGTACTAATAGGAAACTTATCATATATCACAATCCTATGTATGTAGGGACTATTGCTTTACATATAAGTGTTAAATGAAAGAAACAATAAGTGAATAAAAATAAAAAAATATATATTAAAAAAAATATATATGTAAACGAACAAATACAAATTGGTAAATAAATAAATAAATAATAATACTGATAAATACATTAACCCTTTCAGGACCGCTGACGGTTCAGGACCGTCAGCGGTAAAACATGCGTTTGGACCGCTGACGGTCCTGAACCGTCATAACGGTCTGGGGCTACTTACCTGATCGCCGTCGGTCCCACGGCGGCGATCAGTGCTCCACCCGGTCCAGGGGGGTTGCCTGTCTGCCCGGGCAGTCCCCCCTCGGCAGATCAGGACCCTGCGGCCATGTGATCACTCGATCACATGACCGCAATAGGTGTCTGTGTATCTGCCTGCAGGGGGACTGTCTGTGCTGACAGGCAGTCTCCCTGCAAGTGAAAAATCAAAAAAATAAAGTTAAAAAAAAACAGTGTAAAATCAGTGTAAAAAAATAATAATAATATGTGTATATATATATATGATATATATACATGTATTATATCTATATATAATATATGTATATGTATCATATATATAATGTCATATTAAGTGTATTTTTATATTTATATATACGTATATTAATATAAAAATACACTTATATTTAAATTACACACGAATATATACAATATATATAATTGCTATATATATGGTATATATATATTATTATAAAATACAAATAATATGTTAATAAAAATAAATAACAAAAAATAAAAATAATTTTTAATAATTATAAAAAAATATTTATATATGCAATTTTATTCTAACAGTATTTTGATATATATATAAATATATATTTATATCAAAATATACTTAGAATGTAATGATATATATATCTATGTATAAATAAATAAATAAAAACAATACGAAATATACATATGTCCATATACATAATTACATAAATAATTTCATAAATATACACGTAGACGTCAAATATATAAATATGTATATATATTAAAATTCTACATGTGTATTTATGTAATATTTTTACCTAATTAAGTAATTTTAATGATTGCAATTTGAGGGACCTGCCTGCCAACCCAGGCCGAAAGTCCAGATAATTTAATTTGCTAGCACTGTGTTTAACCCTGTAACTTTCTATGACACCCTAAAACCTGTACATGGGGGTACTGTTTTACTCGGGAGACTTCGCTGAACACAAATATTAGTGTTTCAAAACAGTAAAACATATCACAGCGATGATATTGTCAGTGAAAGTGAAGTTTTTTGCATTTTTCACACACAAACAGCACTTTCACTGAGGATATTATTGCTGTGATACATTTTACTGTTCTGATACACTAATATTTGTGTTCAGCGAAGTCTCCTTAGTATAACAGTACCCCACATGTAGAGGTTTTATAGTGTTTGTGAAAGTTACAGGGTCAAATATAAGGCTTGATTTTACTTTTTTTTTAATTGAAATTTGTCGGATTGGTTAGGTTGCCTTTGAGAGCGTATGGTAGCCAAGGAATGAGAATTAGCCCCATGATGGCATACCATTTGCAAAAGAAGACAACCCAAGGTATTGCAAATGGGGTATGTTCAGCCTTTTTTAGTAGCCACTTAGTCACAAACACCGGCCAAAGTTAGCGTTTCTTGCATTTTTAACACACAAACAAATATAAATGCTAACTTTGGCCAGTGTTTGTGACTAAGTGGCTACTAAAAAAAACTGGACATACCCAATTTTGAATACCCTGGGTTGTCTACTTTAAAAAAATATGTACATGTTAGGTGTGTTTCAGGGATTTATGACAGATAACGGTGTTACAAGGTCACTATTGATACATTTAAAATATATATATATTGAAACAGCAATTTCCTACTTGTATTTATAGGCCTATAACTTGCAAAAAAAAGCAATAAAGCATGTAAACACTGGGTGTTTTTAAACTCGGGACAAAATTTTGAATCTATTTAGCAGTTTTTTTCATTAGCTTTTGTAGATAAGTAAAAGATTTTTCAAGTAAAAGTCCAAAAACATGTTTTTTTTTTAATTTTTCACCATATTTTATTATTTTTTTTAAATACAATATTGGACATAATACAAATAATGGTATGTAAAGAAAGCCCCTTTTGTCCTGAAAAAAACAATATATAACTTGTATGGGAACCGTAAATGAGAGAGGGGAAAATTACAGCTAAACACAAACACCACAAAAGTGTTAAAACTGCTCTGGTCCTTAACGTACAAACATCGCAAAAACAGGCCGGTCCTGAAGGGGTTAAAGTTAAGCCACCTAAAAAATTTATTATTAATCTCCAAAATGAAAAAAGGGGGGGGGGGGAGGAGGGGGGAGAGAGGGGGGGGGGGAATCAAATTAAATATCAAATAAAAGGCAAAACACACGACTAGACAAACTAACAAACGGACGGCAGATTGTCCAGAAAGACCCAAAATCGGATCTCAAAATATAAACATAGAGGTACATAGAAATGTGTATGCTGTCACATGGTCCGCACTGGATAACCAAGGTAAGTGCATATATACACAAATACAAGAGTGTATACAAGTTAGACCCACAATATAATCTAGAATATAAATGCAATATTCGCAATAATAAAAGTTATGTTGCTACATAAGATAAACCAATATACAGGGCTTAAAACAAATCCAACTCCTCATTTAAGCCATTAGGTGTCATTGTTTTTAGCTTAAAAATCCACATGGACTCAGACTTGATTAATTCCCTTTTCCTTAGTGCTCCATCCTGATAGGGGGGGATATGTGTCAGACCCAATAGCTTAATGCCCGATGGATTTTTCTCATGGTACATAGCAAAATGTCGGGCTTCTGAGGACTTGGTATTGTTGCGAATTATAGCTGTCCTATGTTCGCGAAACCTGCATTTCAGGGGCCTGGTGGTTTGGCCCACATACTGCCGATTACACGGGCAAATCAAAAGGTACACTACAAATGGAGTGTTACAGGTAATTACAGATTGCACAAAAAATACCTCTGAGCTATTATAGGGGCTACAACTAAAAACAAGATGACAGATAAAGCCACAGGTAAGGCACTTGGTATGACCACAGCGCTTGTTGGTAGGGCACTCTTTTGTGGCTCTCACTTTCTGCTCATTAGGGTGCCGTAATTTAGAAGGTGCTAAAATATTCTTTAGACTGGGAGCTTTCCTAAATGTGACCCTGGGGGTTTCTGAAATGCAAAAAGAAAGCCAGGGGTCTTTGGTCAAAATGGGCCAATATTTATGGAAAATCCCCATAATGCCATCAAAGGCCACATTAAATGCGGTTGAAAAGGTGGGTATTGTGCCTCTACCCACCTCTCTTGTGCTGATATTATACATTGCTTTTTTTATCTTAGGGACACAGGTATTATCCAATAGGTCCAAAATCTTGTAGTGCTCAACCGTATTAGAATCGTATTCAGAACGCACTAACAAGGAGGGACTTACCAGACTAGAGGGGTCCATGGGGTGATTGTCAGGTGGAACATTAACATTAAAATAGAAATTATGCCCTTTCAAATACGCCTGTAGTACCTTATTTGGAGGGTAAGATTTATCGATAAAACGTTGGCATAACACAAGGGACTCTTTCTCGTAATCAGACAAGAACGAACAATTTCGTCTAATCCTAGTGAATTGTCCTAAAGGGATGTTTTGTATCCATGTGGGGTGATGGCCACTTCTCGCATGTAAATAGCCATTCACATCAACACTCTTTTGGAACGTCTTAGTGATGATTCTTCCTTTTTTCCCCGTCAACGTGAGGTCTAGGAAGTCGATAGAAGACCTGTGTTTCTTATAAGTAAAGGAAAGGCCCCATTGGTTATCATTAATATAGGTCATAAAGTTTTCTACTTCATTCCAATCACCTCTCCAAATAATAATGATGTCGTCAATAAATCTCCGATAGAGGGCAAGTCGCTCCATCCAATAAGGGTTAGAAAAAATCATACTGTGTTCCCAGTGACCCATAAATAAATTTGCATAGGATGGAGCAAAACTCGCCCCCATCGCGGTTCCCCTTGTCTGCACAAAAAACTTTCCGTTAAACTCAAAATAGTTGTGTTTCAACATAAATTCTGTAAATTTAATAATAAACTCTGACTGCTTGATTGGAAGAAGGGGATCTGATTGTAAAAAAAGAGAGATGGCTTTGAGGCCTAAAGTATGGTCGATGTTAGAGTAAAGGGCTGCCACATCGATTGTTAACCAACAATAATAATCTGACCACTCCATCTCCTTACTAATAGACAACAAATGTCCTGTATCCTTTAAGTAAGAGGGCAAGTGTGGAACATATCTATGTAGGTGAAAGTCAACCCACTTAGAAATAGGTGAGATCAGTGAGTTAAAACCTGATATTATCGGGCGGCCAGGTGGATTGGTGAGAGATTTGTGCACCTTTGGAAGGTAGTAGAAGATGGGAATCTCTCCCTGCGTTGTAAGAAAAAAACTTCTCTCTTTTTTATCAATAGCCCCAGTCAAAAAGGCCAGTTCTATAAGGTCTCTCAGTTCGGCCCTAAAGCGTGAGGTAGGATCATCCCTTAAGACCTCGTAGTAATCACCATTATCCAAGATCCGCTCAGCTTCTTTAAGGTAATCAACTTTGTCCAACAGGACAATCCCCCCTCCCTTATCAGCTCCTTTGATAATAAGGTTACAATTGGCTTTCAGGCTGGTAATGGCCGCTAATTCTGATTTGTCCAAATTGTTACAAACCCGGTCTCTTTTCCCCTTTAGAGTGTCGCAGAGAGCTCTCAAATCCTTCAGGACTAATTCATAGAACATTTGAATATATGGGCCTTTATCGACCTGGGGATAAAACATGGAGGGAGGTTTCAATCCAGATGGGATATTGGCCTCTATTATATTCAATGTATCCCCGATTTGTTGTGAGTGGTTATCTTGTTCGTCCAATAGGGAAATTAAATTATGAAAAATTATTTTGTCCTCCCTTGTCTTGAAAAAGTCCCGTGGGAGGGACGAAACGCGTCGATGAGTTGCAGCTGATTTCGGGACGTTCTGCTCTGTTGCTGTGGGAAGTTATAGTTGTGTGCCGGTTTCCCGTCGGGAGTTGATTTGCTTTACACTGCGGTCTTTTTCGAAGATACCGACCGCAGTGCAGCACACCATACCCAGCGTGAGAATAAATCTTGGCCCCACTGGAGGAGTGCTTTCCATCTACACCGCGGTCTTTTTTGAAGATCCCGACCGCGGTGCAACGTTTGTTCCAGCTGTTATTTCATAATCAGTGGCCACTGTTATTCCTTCCCATTTACACCTCGGTGGGGGCCCCCACCGAGGCAAGGTACTATTCCTATATTTGTGTGATACCTATGTCCTGTGTACTAATTTGTTAGCATTGGTCACACCTCCAGATACTTTGTTTCATATTTTTCCGACCGAGTATCTGTTAGGTGTTTATCCTGGTCTTTTTACTTTACTTTTCTACTCAATTAATTTTTTACTATTTACCAGGATTTGTGTATCCATTTTGATCTTTTATTGGTTATTCACCTTTTAGCAACAGATCCAGTTCGTCATAATTGCATATGTTTTTTAGATTTCTTGATTATAAAGGTCTTTTTTACTCATTAAATATACGTTTGTATTATAAGTGTTATTTTTATTTTTTATTTTACTTTTTAGGAGCGCACATATACTTTTTCAGATTTTGAGCTTACACTCTATTTAGGTCACTTGTAGTTATATGTTGCAGCCCATTTGATTTTTTTGCTTCTAATTACACCTTTCCATTAGTGTAAATACTCAATCACAAGTGTCTTTTTTTCAGCTAACAAACCAAAACAGTGAGGTGTGTGTGTGTGGAGAATGATTGTGTGCTGTGTGTAGGTCTGGTGACTGTAATTGTGGTAACTGTGTGTGATGTATATGTTTTGATTGTGTATGAGATTGCAGTATGTATTTTGTATGTGGCAGTCTGTGTATGATGTGGATAGCTGGGAGTGATTTGTGTGGCAGTGCATGATATGTGGGAGCAAATTATATGTGGGTAGCTGTTAGCTTCCTAAATTATCGCAAAAAGCAACGTCCTGCCATTGCTCCGCTTTCCTCCCCACCACTCTTCCAGGGCGTGGAAGGTAGAAATTAAGATAAAAATTGCTGGCAGCAGAGGTGACCCACTGGAAAAAGATTCCTCGCAATAGAGAGAGAGCACAGGTACCGGTCACGAAAATCTTCTGATTTCCCTGCCGCTCGTGTAGCAAGCGCATTATGGTGTGCCTGGCCACAACCAGCACACCCCATGCACATGCCTACGATCATAAAAATCCTGGGAAATACAGTTTCCCTTTAAACACTAGAGAGAGAATAATGATTTTATACAATAATAATGAATATCACTAGGGTAAGATACACTGTGAACTATCTACAGTTAATGAGCCTATATCACTGGAGCCTATATCGCCTGAGTGTATTAAACATCTACAAAGAGGCTATGTTCACTAGCAGTTAAAAAAAAAAAAGACTAACCCTAGTGGGTGGCCTTGAACATAATTCAGCAAGTGCTTACATTTTATTCACAGTGTCATTTAAATGAAAGCTCTAACAAAAAAATATGAGAATTCCTAAACTAATAGGGGTCTGCTGGTTATTTTAAAGTTCTCAGCAAGCGTTAATTTGCACTGCCATAAAGGGACTCAAATCCGATGGAAATCAAATTAAATGGAATTAAATATCAGGCTTAAATTAAATTGTAAGTTGTTAAAGAACACAACAAATAACTTAAAGGATTCTGTTCAAGCATGTACTGGTTCCAGCGTGGCAGGTGATACATTTAATTAAAGTTCCACACTTAAAACACAAATGAGTTTTTTCAGGAATTCAAATAATATTATAATTACAAAGCATTTCATAATGTAAACAAACCATGGTTTTAGATTTAGAAACTAAAAGGCTTGAATGTTATTTGTCTGGGAGACTTTTAATGGCTAAGGGCAGCCCTAACTTTGGGTATAAATTGTAGACTGACTTACTGACAGTATTGAGGCGGGAAGCACTCCATAATAATTCACAGTGGTTATGGTTATGGTTAGACTGCCTATTTAAATGGCAACTATACAGCATCCAAACACTTCTGGTAAAAATAATGACTCCTAATTAATCTGAAACTGAAAAAAAAAATAATAATAATAAAGAATACCCATATAATATAATCTAGACATATAAAAAAAACTGTCACATGATTCCACTGGATTTACTAATGAAAAGGAAACCTTTGAGCACAAAACCACTTCATCTGTATGATGCTACTGCCAAAAACTGTGCATGCTTTTTATAGAAAAGCACTGGATGTAGTGTAAAAGTATTAAATTGGCTTTTACCTAGGACATACTTGAAAACGAGAGAAATCTCAATGTATCTTTCCTGGTAAAACATTTTATAAATCAATAAAGCCATGCATGCCCAACAGGTCCCCAATACTCCGGAGGTTAAGGAACACTCCAAGATTAAAAATATAAACTCCAAGATTAAAAATAAAATTGTGAGTGGCGTGTCCTGACCGCGCATGTGAGCGGACGTGTGAGACCGGAGCTCCTCCGATACCGCGGCTATCTCAGCGTGGAGTAACCGATGAAACACCGACTAACTCAGCACACCACAAGGGGAATTCACCTCCTACCCGATGGAAGCGAAACCGCAAAAAAAAATGAAGCAGATAACTATGCATGCCCATCTGGAGAAAACTCAAGCTATGGAGCGTGGTGAGCAAGATGGCGCCGATAGGCCCAAATCCCCAGCATGTGATTATGAAACAGGGGATAGCAGACATTGCCAGGACAGCCCAGCGACAAATTCCTCTATACGATCAAAGCAGACCTGCAGCAGATAGCAGCAGACATCAGGTCAGACATTAACAACATTGGGGAACGCACTGCGCGCCTGGAAGAGTGCATGGAGGAGTTAATAGACGCACACAACTCCATGGCAGAGGCTTACACATCCGTAACACATAAGATAAAAGTATTGGAAGGGAAAATTGCCGATCAGGAGGACAGGGGCCGCAGAAATAATATTCGCATTAGAGGTATCCCAGAATCTGTTACACAGACGGGATTAACCCGATATGTACAGGATCTATTTAGGGCAATTATCCCCTCACTAACGGATTCAGAATTGATCCTGGATAGAACGCACCGTCTCCCCAAACCTAAACATCTCCCGCCTGACACATCAAGAGACACCATTACAAGGGTCCACTACTACCCCGTCAAGGACCGTATTATGCAAGCAGCAAGAACCACAGGCCACTGGCCTGAACCCTACACTGACATCAAACTCTTCACAGACCTCTCATCAACAACCATGCTCGCATGCCGCACGTTTGCACCCATCACTGCAGCATTGAGAGCAGCAAATGTCCCCTACAAGTGGGGATTCCCTATGAAATTGTTAATCAAACGGAATGGCGTGGACAAACCAATACTCAGCCCAGAAGACGGGAAGAGGATCCTCCGGGACTGGAACATTCCGCTACAAGCAAGTAGCCCTACAAGACCACTACAGTCCACAGCACCAAAATCTCTCACTAAAGACTGGGAACAGACAATGAAGGCTCCACGCACACCTGCAGACCGCAGAACCCCTCCGACCTGAAGAACCTACCAGATCATAGCAGGATCGGTGAAAACCGATGGACTGGAAGTACAGGTTCTATAGTTCTATTTCAATTACTTGACTCCTTATGCTTTATTCTAGAATTGTCGGTTAAAAGACCCGTAGCCCAGGCCGCGGCCGGGTGGGGTAACACCCGGACTCTCTCTGTTGAACCCTTGTATTGTTGTAGATCATATATGTGTTGATCTCAACATTTTGCCCTGAGTGGGCCACCCCGAAGGCTCTTAAGTAGCCATACCTATCCGTTGCTTTACGCAACCCACTGCCACCGCTCGGTGACACTCGGAGTACTGTATATAGTTGTTACCCTGTTACCCCCCCCCCCCACCCCTAGTGAGTATATTTATGAATTGCACCATGCCCAACTTACAACGACACCCTGGGTCCTTACTATTTAAGAGTACAGCACACCCTACGACTACATCATGGTGATTAAGATTATGTCCCTAAACACGAAAGGGCTTAACTTCCCGAACAAACGCAGGCTGGCCATACAGGAAATGAGGAAATGTGGCGCTCTAGTGGCTTTCTTTCAAGAGATGCATTTTAGGTGGAAGGATAGACCTAGATTTACCTCCAAGTGGTTCCCCCATGACTTCCACACCTGTTATACAGCCAAACAATGGGGTGTTTCCATTTTAATAAGCAAAGACGCAGTATTCTCTTTAGTCCGCAAGATACATGATAGAAAAGAGCGATACCTAATATTGCAATGTCTTCTTAATAATACTCCATACACACCAGTCAATATCTACAGTCCTAATGAGAACCAACATGAATTCTTAACCTCGACTCTGGCATTACTTGATATGTATAAATACGGGGAGGTAATTATTGGAGGCGACACAAATTTCTTACTAGATGGCGAATCTGATTCGTCCACCGCTATCGGGCTCTCACGAGGTACCATGCGGCAGAGAACGGCTCTAGCAGCCAAAGTCTGCACCACGCTGGCCTCCCACCACTTGGTGGATCCATGGCGCACCCTCCACCCCACAGAGGTGGATTACACTTGTCATACAGTGGCACATAACAGCAACTCCCGTATAGACCGCTTTCTTATCCCCGCCACCCTAATGCCCAACATGGCAGAAGCTACTATTGGAACGATGTCATGGTCTGACATCTATTACCCTTAGCATTAAGGAAACATTCCCCAATAAAGGGACAGGCACATGGAGACTAAACTAATCACTACTAGCAGATCCTTCCATAGTAGCACAGATCACTACAGACCTCCAGTACTATTTCACTGAAAATACAACAAATAACTCCTCCATAGAACAGATCTGGCTAGCACATAAGGCGGTCATACGGGGTAGTCTTATAAAACATGCCAGTCGAGCCAAAAAACTAAGGTTGGCAAATTATAATTCGCTGGTAGCCGAAATCACTACACTGACACACTCCAACAAACGAGAACCAAGCAAAACCACTTACAAAAAACTATTAGCCCTCCAAAGCCAACTTAAAAACATAGAACTGGACAAAACAACGTATCTCTTACGCAAAGCTAAACACAACTTCTTTGCCAATGGAAATAGAGCAGGCGCCAAATTGGCCTCACAATTAAAAGAGAGATGTGTCGTCTCCAGGATTGCCTTCCTAATAGATAATAAGGGAAAGAAGACGTTGAATCCACAAAGTGTTGTAGATCTGTTTGCACAATATTAAAGTGAGTTGTACAATCTCAAAAATGATCCCAACATGTTCTTGCCAACCCATGGTGACACTGACAGCTTCCTGACAGGCCTCGACTTACAGAAACTACAAGACAGAGACCTAGACCTCCTACAACAACCATTCTCCCTAGACAAGCTCACAGCTGTAATATCACAACTCCCAGCCAACAAATCCCCAGTCCCCGATGGCTTCACGAATGCCTATTACCAGAAATGTTCAACCATCCTCACGCCACACCTTCTGAATCTTTTAAACCACTGTGCTACTGCAGATGAGATGCTGTTAGCCCATATATCCACCCTCCCTAAGCCTGGCAAACCCCCCACCCTGTGCAAAAATGTCAAGCCTATCTCCCTACTTAATGGAGACGCCAAAATTTATGCCAAACTTATCCGTAACCGACTAGCCCCACTCCTCCACAAACTGTTGCACAATGACCAGTCAGGGTTCATAAAAGGCCGCCAAGGCTCTGACAACACCAGAAAGATTCTGAACATGTTGGCAACACTTGACACTGGATGCGGAGAAGGCCTTTGACCGCTTAACCTGGGCGTACATGGCCAAGACTCTACACAAATTTAACTTCCCTGAACCTACCATTAAAAGTATTATGGCGTTCTACCACAATCCAGCAGCCAGAGTCTCCCATGGAGGCTTCTTGTCAAACCCCTTTTCCATCACGAATGGTACCCGGCAAGGTTGCCCCCTATCCCCCCCTTCTGTACATATTGGCCCTGGAACCCCTAGCATGTAAAATCAGACTACATCCCAACATACAAGGAATTCCTATACGAGGCAAGACGTACAGCCTCGCCCTCATTGCCGATGACATTTTCGTAGCACTGACGGACCCCACCCATTCTTTACCCCATATGCTGAATCTCATAGGACAATTTGGAAAAGTCTCATACTATAAACTAAATCAAGACAAAACCCAAGCCTTACCCATCAACTTAACAAAAACCCAAACAGACTCCCTCCGCACCACATACAAATTTGACTGGAGAACTACCTCCATTACATATTTAGGAATAAAGGTTGCACCCTCCACCTCAGCCATAATAACATTAAATTAACATTAAATTACACACCACTGCTGATGCTCTGCAAAACAGAAATGAATAGATGGAAACACACTCTAATGATCTCATGGCTAGGGAAAATTAACACCTACAAGATAATGATCCTGCCCCGTATCCTCTATGTCTTTAGGATGCTTCCCGTCAGAGTCCCCAACCAATACTGCAATACACTACAAAAATTGTGTAGTGTGTTTATCTGGGGGGGGGGGGCAAGAAATCCAGTGTCTATGGCACTCCTACAGACAGCCACCCGTTCTGGTGGTGTCGACCTCCCAAATATAAGACAGTATTACAGGGCAGAAATTCTATCCTCAGGTGTTCTATTGCACACACCACCTAACATAATCCAATGGGTAGACATGGAAAGGGCACAATTCAGTAGTCAATCCCTAATTGAATACCTATGGACGCCCAAGCATTTAAGACTGAAATTACAAGATCTCCTCCCAACCACCCAACTTACGATAGCAATGTGGGACGAATTTATAGGAATCCACAGAAGCCACACCTCGCAACTTGCAGGACTTAAATGATTTTGCGTCTTCCTCCTCCACTGGGATGCCTGTTACAGTGCCTGCCCTCCCTACAGCTATGCATCGGATCCTCATGGGATCTACCATGCTGTGGCCACTGTTCCGTGGAGAATTACTCGAGTTGAGAAAGTTCCTCCCTGGTACTGTCACCTCCTGGAGGGTGACACCAGGGTGGGGTCTGCACCCCCGCGTTATGCCACTGACTTATTAAAAAAAAGTTATAAACCACTGTGTTCTAGACGGTTTCCTGAAGCATGATCTAAAGTTGTAATTCAATAGGACATCCCAGATGTGAATACTCCTGACTACTAATGCTTCCTAATAGAAATAAATAAAGGAGATAAGGGCTGCACCAAAAAGACTTTATTTCAAACAATAACAACAGATAGTCCAAATAAAAAGAGTCTTATCTAAAATGCTCTTATTGGGATCACAGAGTCTATAAGGTGCTTGGTCAGGAACAATGTCCTCATCCGTGTAGTTCCACTCATATGCAAGAGATAAAACAAATAGAGAATCAAATAGTGCAATAAGTCCAGTAATAAAACAAAACAAATATAAAAAGCTGGTATAGAACTCACATGTACAAGAGCTATAGCTAGCTCTAGTGTGAAAGGCGTACAGCTTGTGGGATATGGGGTAAACTTCCTCCGTCAAGGGTATGTTCGACGCTTAAATAAAAAGAGACAACCAATAGTGCTCACTGGATAAAATGATGAAGATAAAATATATAAATTGGTACTCACAAGAAAGGAGCAGGCCAACTGCTCCTTGATGATAGTGTTGGTGGTATGATCCCCACCTAGGATTACTTGTCCAGGGTGATAAAATACCAGGTAAAAAATAATCATGGAAACCACTGGACTGTGTGTCGAGCTTGCTCCACTTTAGCCTTGAACGCCTCTGTATGCCTTGAGCCCTGATAACAGTTTAATGCTTCCCAATAACTTTTTTTTTTTTATCTAAAACATATGGATCTCTAACCAAAGCAAATATTTGAAATAATATATGTATTTTAGAATACACTGCTCCTTTAAGATTACAGAAAGCAATCAGGAAAAGCACATTTACAGTCCAGTACACTAACCCTGGATTTAATTCTCCTTCAAGGCACAAATAATGTCTCTCATAATTGTTTGTTTGCCGAGCTCATAACCTGCTGTGTGTCACGATAAGTTGACAGGCTTTAAAACACATGTCTCCTCTTAATCCATAGGATTCCGCAAAGTAAGAACTAAATATGTTAGTCACGTCTGGGCATGTTGTAGATAATTTAGAAATGCAATTCATATAATTCAGATGTGAACAGGGCAGCATTGCTATACCTGTAAATACATTCCAGGCTATATTACAATTAACTGGGAGTAACCAGCTACATTGATCCCTTCATGTAATGACAGTTACAAGTGCATATTCTCCGACGCATTTGAAAATAAAAATAAATCTATTCTATCCGGTAATCCATTTTCTAAATAAATAAATTCTCCGGCTGTCACAGAAAACACATTCATTTACAGTTCACCAAGTCAAATACAGTACTTAGTAACTCATCAAAAACCCATCATTATATGGAGTTTTTTCATTCTGTCATTCACAAAATGTATAGGTTAAAAATTTACATATTGTGCTAGTGAAACTGCCAATATTTATATATATATATATATATATATATGCAGGTCACTTGGCACTCACCTTTACATCCAACAAAATAATAATGATACCTTGGTGCAAACCACGTAATATAGATATAAAAAGAAAAATAAAGGCACACTCAAGGGAATTTTCAAATAGTAGATATTTACTTAGGTGTCTTCTTTACATAGCGAACAGTCCCGATCAAAGTTACTACCCTCACGGGGTCTTAAAATAGATTCCATGAGGGTCGAAATGTCGATCGGGACTGTGTGTGTGTATATATATATATATATATATATATATATATATATATAGGATCGCCGGCGACCGGGTAAGTAATAAAAAAAACGGAGGGCGTACAATTACGCCCGGCGGCGTTTAGAGACGCTTTAAAAAAGGACGTAATTGTACGCCCTCCGGTCTTAAGGGGTTAAATAAATCATGACACAGTGTAATATGTCATGTGTTGTTGTTCATCTGAGATTGTATTGTACCTAATTTTAAGACCTGCCAATGAATGGATGATTGTTATTCTCTCCTGATATGCAAAATAATAGAATTCAATTGATTTTTACCACTATATATATAGTCATGGGAAAAATCAAGTACACCCTCTTTGAATTCTACCTAATTCTACCGAATTTTAAGACCTGCCAATGAATGGATGATTGTTATTCTCTTTTGATATGCAAAATGATAGAATTGAAAGAGTCATGGGAAAAATCAAGTACACCCTCTTTGAATTCTATCATTTTGCATATCAGGAGAGAATAACAATCATCCATTCATTGGCAGGTCTTAAAATTAGGTACAATACAATCTCAGATGAACAACAACACATGACATTATTTAACCCCTTAAGACTGGAGGGCGTACAATTACGTCCTGTTTTAAGCGTCCGTTTTTTTTTTTACTTACCCGGTCGCCAGCGATCCCACGCCGGCGATCGCGGCTGGGGGAACCCCCAGGGAGCCCCCCCGCGGCACGTCCGCCCTCTTCAGCCCCCCCGGGCCATGTGAGAGTGAGGTCCTTGCGAGGACCTCACAATCACATGGCCGGTATAGCTGGCTCAGGCATTGCCAGCAGGGGGACTAAATGTAATGACAGTTAGTCCCCCTGCTGGCTGGAAATTAAATTAAAATAAGTGTAACAAAAAAAATATATATTAGATCATATATATATATATATATATATATATATGATCTAAGTATATATATACACATATACATACACACACATACACGGTCTAGGTGTATTTTACTATTAATATATATATATATATATATATATATATATATTAATATCAAATTACACGTAGACTGATACTGATTAAATATATATATAATTATTGTTATATATATATATTTATATATAATATTAAAAAAATATGTAAATACGTAAAAAAATAAAATTACAAAAATAATTAAAAATAAATAATTAAAAAATATATAGATGTGTTATTTCGTTCTAACTGTATTGTGATATTAATATATATATTTATATCAAAATACACGTAGAACGAAATAATATATATATCTATATACATAAATATATACGTATATATCACTATATATACCTATATATAAGTAAAAATATTTTAAAAAAATTATATATATATATATACGTATATATACACATATGTATATATATATACATATATTAATTCTACACATATATTTGTGTAATATTTTTACATAATTAGGTATCCTAATTAATTACAATTAGCGGGACCTGCCTGACAACCCATGCCGAAAGTATAGGGAATTTAATTTGCTAGCACTATATTTAACCCTATAACTTTCCAAGACACCATAAAACCTGTACATGGGGGTTACTGTTTTACTCGGGAGACTTTGCTGAACACAAATTAGTGTTTCAAAACAGTAAAACGTATTACAACGATGATATCGCCAGTAAAAGTGATGTTTTTTGCATTTTTCACGCACAAACAGCACTTACACGGACGATATTATTGCTGCAATACTTTTTACTGTTTTGAAACTAACAAATATTTGTGTTCAGCGAAGTCTCCCGAGTACAACAGTACCCCTCATGTACAGGTTTTATGGTGTTTTCAAAAGTTACATTGTCAAATATAAGGCTTGTGTTTCATTTTTTTCACATTAAAATTCACCAGATTGCTTACGTTGCCCTTGTGACCCTATGATAGCTCAAGAATGAAAATTACCCCTATGATGGCATATCATTTGCAATAGTAGACAACCCAAGGTATTGCAAATGGGGTATGTCCAGTCTTTTTTTTTTTTTTTTTTTTAATTCTTTATTTTTGTTGTGCGTGGTATAACAATGGGCTCGGTCAGCCACAATAGCATTTCCAAGCAGTAATGTAATAAACAGTTATAACAGAACGTGGCATAGGAGTATACAGCACATTTTTAGTTTTGGATGATTACATGTTAGGGTCCAGCGCTTCAACATTAAATATAGAGTTAAACAGGTTAAACAGAGGTATTGGTAGGTACACAGCTTTTTATATCGATTATGTTATTACGAAAGTATGCTTAGTACAACTAATGAGTTCCAGGCAATTGTTCCAGCTTAGTAGGGTATTACAGGAGAACGTCTCGAGTTAAACAGGCTGGATGTGTGTGTGTGAGTGGGTACCAGTCTTTTTAAGCCGGTTGACAAGTAACCTCATATGTTAATTCGCTTGGATAGTTTATACCGCACTATTTTTTAGTTTCAAAACATGGAGTTAACAAGTTAAACAAGGAGCGGTACTTTTCTGTGAGGTGCAACGCTCAGAACAAAGTAGAGTATGGTGTGGTACATAATGAGTGGTGCCTGTGGCTATGCGGCTATCTGGTAATGTTTTGATGCATACGCGGTAAGTTGCTACAGGTTGTAGAAGAGTTGATGTGTCTATTTGTGGTACATGTAGCGAAGGCTTTCCCTTCGAGCATAGGACATTGGAAGTGTCTTGTGGTGTCTAGCTTTGTGGCGTAGTGTCCCTTATGACTATGTCGTCTGAGGGTGTATGTGTCATTGTTAGGGCTTTTACAAGCGGCCGTAGGCTCTAAAGGGGTGGTTAAGTGTCCCCATTATGTGATGGTTGCAGCGGTGCTTCGGCTTAGAGCCTCTGAGGCCATATAATCCAGCGAGTACAAATAAAATGCAGGTAATAAGTAATAAAATCCTTAGACCGTATATGATGAGCAAGAACAGTGTTTGCCAGACTGTTTGTTTTCTGGCCAGGGAGGTTTTTGGTTAAGATTGCGTGCATGTAACACCCTGTTCCCCATTTGTGAGATGCGCGTTTTAGGTATGTGCAGTAATGGTTTGTTTAAGCTAGAGTGATGTCAGACCCAGCGTTGAAGGCAGGTAGGCTAGTGGGTGCAGTAATGTTTTGAAGGGTATGGTAGGGCCTATGTGCGTGTCTGTCAGCATGTATGAGTTAATCGAGGGCCTAACTTCAGCCCTGCGTTAATAGCAGCGTGACCGATATAACAAGCCTATAGTAAACTGGACATCAAGCTGTCCGTAGTATAAACTTAGTAACATGCTTATCTAGCGCCAACATTAAAGTGAAACTGATGCAAATTGTATGGTACATTTCTAACCAACGTTTTTATACCCCCAAACCCTGCCACCCCACTTTTTTGTGTGGTGTCGGGTCCAGCCATCACTGCCCACTTCAGCGGAAAGTCACTGCTGTAGGTACCCATCCCAATTCGATCGGGGGACCTCTGGTCCAGCCGTCCAAACTGGCTGTGCATGTCCTAGAGGGAAGAGCGGACAATGTCCCTGCTAGTCTCCCGACTCAGTAGGTAGACTGTCCCAATCGGGTTCTTTTCCAAAGTCAGTCTATTTGCTTTAAGGAGGCGTGGGGTCGGCCGAGAGTTCTGCTTCGGGTCTGTGTGGCCACTGTCGGTCGAAAGCAACAAAGTCACTAGTAGTGTCACCGTGGTTTTTATCTGCCACTATCTATTGTATTTGTAGGCTAATCAACCAGGGCAGTGGTTGTCACTCGGAAGTGGCTGGGCAATAAATTCGAGGGTACCTTCTTCGTCGGGGTCTCATTTGTGCGGCATGTCAAAAAGGCTATTGGGCAACCCGTTTTTCCATCCCATTTGTCGGGAAGCCTTAAGTGGTGACTGCCGCGTAGGAGTTTGGCGTAGAGCCGTGCGGTATGAATGGAGTGACCCTCGTCGGATCCCAGGTGTGGGTTGGGGAAATGTTGTTGGGTGGTCCCTCTTGGGGGAGAGGATCTTGCGGCAGGCCCAGAGATCGTAGTATGGCTGGGGCGTCTTGGATATCTTGGACGGTGTGTGTGTTGGTCCCCTCCAGCACTATCAGGGTTCGGGAGGACCGCCAGCGGTATGTGATCTTGTGCTGTTGTAGGATGGAAGTGAGAGGGCGCAGCGACCTCCGCCAGGCGAGGGTGCCGCTGGATAGATCTGCAAAGAAGGCCAGGTCCATGGCTTCGAAGCTGAAGGGGGTTTTGCCCCGAAGGGCTGAGAGGACCGCCACTTTATCCCTGTTGCTGCGGAAGGTGACTATTACGTCTCTTGTGCCGGTGGCCGGGGCCCTCTGTGGTTTGGGGACTCTGAAGGATTCCTCTGGGGTGATCGGCTTGCCCTGTTTGTGCGGCAGTATTGCTGTCAGCACGCGCCCCATAACTTTCGGCAGCTCAGCGTCCGGTATCCCCTCAGGTACCCCCCTAACCTTAAGATTGAGCCTGCGCCTGGAGTCCTCTTGGGCCGCCATGCGGCGTTCATGTTGTAGGGACTGCAATTGTAGGTTCTGCACTGTTTGTTGTAGCGCAGCAATGTCCTGGGCTTGGGAGTGTGAAGTTCCCTCCAACTTTGTGATGCGGCCTGTCAGGCCTTTCAGGTCCGCCCGTATCGCCATGACATCCTCGTGGATGTGCTTTCGGAGGTCCGCCAACATCGCCTTTAGGGCTTCTGTAGTTACCGGTTCCGAGCTCGCTCCTGTGCCGCTTCGTTTTGCCCGTTGTACCGGGGTGGGAAGCGGTCGGTCTGCCTCCTCCAAGTCATCAGACATGTCTTCTGAGAAGTCGGAGCAGCCGCCATGCATCGCCGCCATGTTGGCTTCACTGGCGCCTCGTGCGTGTCTCCACATCTCCCCGATCGTGAGCCCCGGGGCAGGCTTGTTTGGTATTGTTTTTTTCCCCTTACGCCCCATGTATCGTCGTTATGACTTGTGGTCGTTTTGAAGGGGTGGCAGGGTAGGGTTATACGAGTTTTTCTCCGTTTGTTGCTTGGAGCGACCTGCTCGTGCGACCGTTCTCTCCTGCGGTCAGGCTCCGCCAACATGTCCAGTCTTTTTTAGCAGCCACCTAGTCACAAACACTGGCCAAAATTGGCGTTTTTTGCATTTTTCACACACAAACAAATACGAAACGCTAACTTTGGCCAGTGTTTGTGACCAAATGGCTACTAAAAAAGACTGGGCATACCCCATTTGCAATACCTTGGGTTGTCTACTATTGCAAATGGTATGCCATTATTTGTGTAAATTTAATTCCTGGGCTACTATACAGTCTCAAAGGCAACGTAACCAATCTGGTGAATTTCAATTTCAAATGTAACATGCTATATTTGACCCTGTAACTTCCCAAAACACCATAAAACCTGTACATATGGGGTACTGTTTTACACGTGAGACTTTGCTGAATACAAATATGTGTATTTTTTTGCAGTAAAAGCAAACAGTATTATGACATTGACAGTTAAAATGTCATGTAGAACTAAAAAAATAAAAAAAATCTTATTTTCTCCCATTTTTTTCATATTAAATTATGTTTCATAGCTAAATATTTGATATTAAATGAAAGCCATGTTTCCCCTGAATAAAATGATATATAATAGGGGGAGGGAGTGCATTTAATATGAAAGAGGTGAATTACGGTTGGACAGACATATAGCGCAAATGCCAGGTTTTGTTTACGTTTTGTTTTGTTCACAACTTGTACATTTGGCTCAGTCCTTAAGGGGGTTAACAAAAATAAAGCCAAAACGGAGAAGCCATCTGTGGAAAAACTAAGTACAAACGTACTGCTTCCATAGGAATTAAGAGGCAAAGTGGCCTACAGGTGCTGCTAATCAAATGCCCTTGATTAATTGATCAACAGATATGTGACCACCTCTATAAAAGCCAAAGGGTTAGCAGTTTGCTGGTATTTAGCATTAAGGTGTATGTAAACACAATACCAAGGAGGAAAGACATCAGCAATGATATTAGAGAAGCAATTGCTGCTGACCATCAAACTGGGAAGGGTTATAAGGCCATGTCCAATCAATTTAAAGTCCGTCATTCTACAGTGAGAAAGATTAATCAACAGTGGAAAACTATCAAGACAGTTGCCAATATTTCCAGAAGTGGACTCTACAGGTCTCAATCAGCATTTGAAATGTTAAATTTCATGACAGTACAATTAGAAAAAGACTGAACAAGTATGGTTTGTTTGGAAGGATTCCCAGGAGAAATTCTCTTCTCTCTAAAAAGAACATGGCAGCATGGCTTAGGGTTGCAAAGCTGCATCTGAACAAACCATAAGATTTATGGAACAATGTCCTTTGGACAGGCAAGGGCATAGTGGAGAAGTTTGGCCATATTGTACAGCTCCATGTTTAGCAAAAACCAAACACAGCATATTCAGCACATAGACCTCATACCAACTCTCAAGCACAGTGGTGAAGGGGGAATGATTTGGACTTGTTTTGTAGCTACAGGACGGGGTAACCTTGCAGTCATTGAGTCAATAATGAACTCCTCTGTATACCCAAGTATTCTAGAGTCACATATGAGCTCATCTGTCCAACAGCTTAAGCTATTCTGAAATTGGGTCATGCAACAAGACAATGATCCCAAGCACACAAGCAAATCTACAACTGAATGGCTGAAAGAGGTATTGCCATGGCCAAGTTAAAGACCAGACCTCAACCCCATTATGGTGGGACATAAAAAAAGAGCTGTGAATAAAAAAAATGCCAGAAAACTTCAATGAACTGAAGCAACTTTGGAAAGAAGAGTGGGCCACATTTTTTTTTTTTTTACTTTAAATGTGTAAGTTTAAATCTTAAAAAGTAAAATAACATTTTATGTATACATTCAATTTGTCTAACAAAACAAAGAAACAATGTTTTTTTGGTTGTCACTAGAATATACCACCATTTTGTATTTGCATACCAAATGTGCTTTAACCTACGTTTCTACATAATGTTTCTCCAGACTATTAAAAGGGCAATGTTTATTCAATTTACAGCCTTTGTGTTACATATTAGTGGTATATACATTTATTGCTAAATAAAGGAATATTTTGTATTTTGAATATTTCCCACAACCTCCTCTGTCCCATTTAATTCTTTCAAAAACATTCCCTCTTGTTGGTTACTATACTTGGGTACTTCAAAAAAAGCATATACGTTCTGAGTTCCTACCTCCTAACCTGCAGAGTTGCTAAAATTAGCATTGCATGTGTCATCTGGCAGGAAAGGGATTTGTAGTTTTGTTAAAAGCATTTGCGAGTAGAACGCCGATAACAGAAATGCATGTCCAGAAACTCCTGCTCTGATTACAACTGAGGCTGTGCCCAAACAGCTTTAAAATCTGCTCGTTAGCAACTCCACCGCAACACAATGTGAAGACACTGACGGTTTGACATTGACAGATATAAGTTAAAGGAAATTAGATGCATGCTATCTCTGTATGTAACCATGTTAACAACTGGTGGTCATCTGTACCTTGCATTGTTGAGCTAAGCTTGTCCAATAGGGCAAACTCATTGGGGGTTATGCATAAAAAGTATCTGTTTTGAGACATGACGCAAACATGGAAAAGGGGCAGTATCCCCAATGAATTGTGCCTGCTGGTTTACAGCGTGATTGCCCCACGTTAATAATTTAGAACATTTTTCATCACAAAACACTATTTATGCATAACCCCCGCCATGTAACAGAATAAGAGGGGACTGGCCAAAATACTTTCCGTAATGTGCAGAATTAAAGTGTGATTATATATGGAAGTCAAAACACTTCCATGTTCAGTGCCAGACCTGCACTTCTCGCGTTAGGACCATTGCTTTCCTTTCCTCATAGGGAGAAGGAAATCTCTCAGCCACCCAAAACATGTAGTTCCTAGAAATGTTTAAAGAGACATTGTAGGCACTCAGACCACTTCAGCTCAGTGTTAAACATTGCAGTTCCAGAGATATCGACGCTGGGATCAGGTAAGTAAATACAGGATTTTTAACCTTTTATTTACCTGGGCAGGGGAGCGCGAGGAAGGGGGTAGGCAGGTGGAAGGATAGTGCCAGGAATACACTAAAGTATCCCTTTGATCAGAATATTTGAGATGTATATTTAAGGTCATTCTTTAATAAAGAATTGCAGAATGGCTGTCTAGAACAAATTGTAAACACTTCTAGTGTCTAATGAAAAAAATACAGTATCTAGCTCCTAAAGTGGCAAAAGAGAATCCAAGGAATGAAAGTAAAAAGTGTAACAGTGCATTTGTTTTTAAAATGTACACCCATTATTTATTCTTGTGCTGGAAATTTAAAGTGTCATTAGAAACACTAAATCTGGCTGGTTTCTTAGGTGCATCTTTTTGGCTGATCTTAAAGATAAAAAAAGGTTAAGCACCCCAGAGATACGCACGATGCTTTGCAAGGGGGTGTGTTTAAGTTTCCAATAGCAGTAGCCCTGGTAAAGTCCTAATCTGTTTTATTTTATTTTTAATGAGCTCATTGTAAAGAAAAGTGGCAGAATTTGAGCTGAATTCCAAAAAATGGTAGATGTAAAGTGTCAGATTAAAAACAGAGATGTCAGTTGACAATATAACATGCAATTATGGCGACCAAGATATCACATTTACACAACTGAAAGGAAGCAATGTGTCAACTCACAGATGGAATAGCTGAAATAAGTTGTACATTTTGCCTCATTATGGGGCAGAAAACAATGGTCTATGGCTCAAATTTTCAAGACGCTGGTTAGATATATACCTAGTATTTATAGATATAATGATGGCTTCAAAGAAGCAGCTGAGATTACCATTGAGGTAAAACAACAGAAATTTTAATCATTTACATTGGCCTGTCCACTGTTCTTTCACCAAAGTGGATATGTTGGTGTTGGGCTGTCATTGGGAGTTTTGGGGCTCCTTACACAGCTCAAGGTCTGGGCCACTGGGGCCTACCCCCGAGTCCACCCACAGAGCCCATAAAGATGCAGTGTGTGTAGAGTGGATGCAGAGTGGATGTAGTGTATGTAGTAAAAATGTTTATTAAAAATAAAATAATAATAATGTTATTGCGCCCTCGTTGTCTCTTACCTGGTATTGTGCAGGCTGCAAGCTGCATGTATAGTGAACAGGTAGCCAGGGATAGCAATCTTCCGGCAGCAACTCGTTCCCTCTCTCTTGAGCCTGGCCTGTGTGCCGTGTGGAGCATTGCCGTGGTAACCTGTGGCAAAGCTCTGGCAGCCGGGTGCTCACAACAGTTGGAAAGAGGAGCTGCCAGAAGCTGAAGATCGCATGTGCCGACAGTGGCCCGGAGGCCCATATATTTATGTATGGTGGCAGATATCAGATTCTACTAGAGTTGTCCATTCCTCCAGGACTGGGGGACAGCCCCAAGTGACCCCAGACAGGCTCTGAGTACCAAAGCTAGCAGAGACTTTGTTTTCACCTCTGGTGGTGGTGGATTACAAGATCAGAGGAATACTTTGTCTTCTCTAGCAGTCTGGACCCCACAGGACCACGGGCCCATGACAACCATCATAGCGGTCATGCCCTGATAGCGGTCATGCCCTGTTGTTAAGGTTATTATATTGTAAAGGTAATAAAAATGAGTTGTTATCAAATAAACAATGATATTAATAAACTGAAATATTAAACAAAAAAAAGGCCATTTTATATCACACCAACCCTATCAAAATGATCATTTTAATCTTGTTCTGCAGCTGCTAATTAAAGGCTAGCAGTAGCAAACAGCTCCTTACCCATGCCAGGGAGAGGCTTTAACAATCAAGAGCTTCTCATTATTGTATGTTGGGTATGGTCTTATCCCATTAACCCCTGCTATGTTGTTGAGTCTCTGACTACTGTTCTACTCATTAGATTTAATGAGTGGTATATCTCAATGAGCGAATACTTACCATACTGTGACTACTATGAATATATTCACAGCCCTGTTCAGAATTTTGTAAATGGGACTGTATACAGAGTTCTTTCTAACTACCATCTATGCATGTGCACAGCTGAAGCTTGGGAGCAGGTAAAGGATGGCATGGCATTTTTTCTATTGCAAATTGCCACACTTATAAGCCAATATGCGTAGGGATGCAGTAAATGCCAAATTCTTTGAAACATTAAATTCATGGGTCATATGATGTCTGCAATATCGGTATGTACTCATGCTCCATCCTGTTTTTGGTGACCAATTTTGAACAATTAGAACCATCATTTTTTCAGAGTTCCTTACGCTACGGATGTACAATTTTCTATGTGGTGTTCTGCTGTGACCTAGAAGTCAGTTGATCACATAGTCCAGTGACCATACTGGGTTGCACAAAATAATTCAAACATCTTCTTCTCTGAAATATTTTCTCAGTACAATGTTACATTTGGTACACACGATATTCTACTTCATTTGTTCATAGCAAGTCGAATTCAAAAGCAATATGGCTGCCCTCAGCCAAGTATATTCAAGTACAGACTGAAATAGGAACACTTTATTATAGTTTAAAATAGTAATTGATATTGGACACCTCTGAGATACAGCTCAAATACATTAAAGTATAAGGAATCATTATTTAAGAATTTGGTGAAGTATAGAACACTTATGGTAGATCTAGCCGTAACTTGTACTTTATAAGAGGCAAGTAATCAACAGTTGCACAGGTACTCAAATTAATAAAAATGTATATAAGCATACCTCCAAACACTTCATATGAACGAAGAGGGACACTTTCAGTTTAGGGGTGTGAGTGGTGGTGTGACCTGGGGCAAGGCTGTTCTGTGTGGTTTTTGGTGACTTAAGAACTTATGTACTGAGAAATATTAATGTAACTAAAGTGTAACTTGGAACAAGAACAAAATATGTAATTTCTACAGACTGATTTTTAAACAAATTTATTTTATTTTAAATATACATTAGAGGGAATTGTATTGCTGTGGAGCCTTCTTCTACACTAAGACACATCAATAATACAAAGTTCCTGCAAAAGAGGGAAAGTATGATTTAAAAAAAAAAAAAAAAGTAGGATTTGGTCTTTAAGCCCTTAAGGACACATGACATGTGTGACATGTCATGATTCCCTTTTATTCCAGAAGTTTGGTCCTTAAGGGGTTAAGGGACTGTCCATCCTAATTTGGTTCACTTGAGAGATATGATATAAGTCAAGAAGCAAGCTGAAAATTATAAAAGAGAATAAAAAGTAGAACTACTTAGAGGTAGTGATGTCCCGAACGGTTCGCCTGCGCATAGTTTGTGGCGAACATAGCTTGTTCACGTTCGCCACGGATGGCGAACATATGCGATGTTCGGTCCGCCCCCTATTCGTCATCATTGAGTAATCTTTGACCCTGTACCTCACAGTCAGCAGACACATTCCAGCCAATCAGCAGCAGCATACAATTTAGATTAATTCTGAAGCTGCATTCTTTTTTTTTGTGTGTTTGTGTTTATTATACATTATCCTCCATAGCCAGTAACCTGTGTTTATTATACATTATCCACCATAGCCAGTAACCTGTGTTTATTATACATTATCCCCCCCATAGCCAGTAACCTGTGTTTATTATACATTATCCCCCATAGCCAGTAACCTGTGTTTATTATACATTATCCCCCATAGCCAGTAACCTGTGTTTATTATACATTATCCTCCCATAGCCAGTAACCTGTGTTTATTATACATTATCCCTCCATAGCCAGTAACCTGTGTTTATTATACATTATCCCCCCATAGCCAGTAACCTGTGTTTATTATACATCATCCCCCCATAGCCAGTAACCTGTGTTTATTATACATTATCCCTCCCATAGCCAGTAACCTGTGTTTATTATTCATTATCCCTCCCATAGTCAGTAACCTGTGTTTATTATACATTATCCCCCCATAGCCAGTAACCTGTGTTTATTATACATTATCCCTCCCATAGCCAGTAACCTGTATTTATTATACATTATCCCCCATAGTCATTTATCGTTGGACCTAGGCAGCATGATGTCTTAGGCCGGCCCAGAGAGTGAGTGAGTGAATAATATAATATATATATGTTCAGAAACATATTAGTAATATATGTAAATCGGCTTCATGCAAAGAGGGTGAAAAGGTATTAAAGAAAAACATACTTATTGCATCAAATTTACAAAGCCAAACTTTTAAAAGCTTTCCTCATTTTTTTTTTGGGATGAGGAATATATCGGTTGTAGACTGAGGATTTCCATCTGCCCAATCTTTTAATAATATGCACTGGAGTGTCAGTGTTGAAGGAGACCGAAGCTGCCCCTATTCTAAATGAAAGACCCGAGACATGGATACAACCCAATCTTAGGAGTAGTGTTCTGATGTAGAAGATGAATTTAGCCGTAGTCAGAGGGATTCAGTGAGAGTAGTGGTGAAATGTGTGTGGCATGACTGAGTGTGGGTAAGTAAGAGTCAAGTATTTTAACTGGGCACTAGTTCTAGGTGGGATAAAGTGGTATAGCGGATGGATGAGTAGTTTGGTTCGTTTTAGAGGTTTGTAGAGAAAGTATATAGTGATCATGATTTTTCACGATATCCAATATTTTTAAGGTGGTCTCAAACAAACATAAAATGCTATATAAAATTTGTGGGAATATCGAATAGTTGTGTACAGTAAATAAGAGAGGGCTCAGAATATCAAACCATCGATCGGTAACCTGGATGAAGTAGGGGGTCTGTTTTATTAAATATGCGGTAATATGCTTTTAATGGGATAGGACGTTAGGAAAGGTGTGGCTCAAGTCACGAGCTCGCTCTTAAAGGGGCAGTGGGAGCCAAAAGTTGATTCAGGCTCCCATTGGCCCACGTCATTCCAGCACCCCCACACACGAACGTTTTGGGGGCATAGGCATGACGTGGGCCAATCACTGGTGTAACAGTAGTGTACATTAAAAAAAAAACTAGATATTTGACTGTGAAATAATAGCAGTCAGTTTCCTTCACACGTGTGCGTTTCAGGGCCTGCCAGGGCACAGTGTCACACGAGTGCAACTCATATCTGGTGTAACAGTAGTGTACATTTTAAAAAAAAAACTACAGGGGGCTTGTTGTCACCTTTCGGGGACCCTTGGTGTTGTACGTGGCTGGGTGGAGGAAGAGACCTTCAATGACATCAGTGAGGACAAGGAACGGGACATGGCTAGCTTGGAATCCAACCTTGTGCAAATGGGGAGTTTGCGGTTGTGCAAATGGACTGTTTGCGGTTGTTTGCGGTGCGTTAAACGGGGAGTTTGGTCTGTCACTGTGAAGCGGGCGTAACCCTTACATTACCTGATTGATACAACATCATACCTGATGTTTTAAAGCACGTTATTCCAAACAATTTAGGAATGTTAGGTGATTTATGCCCTTTATGGATTAAAACCAGACTCTGCATCAACTATGTAATTTTCCATGGGAGTTTTGCCATGGATCCCCCTCTGGCATGCCACAGTCCAGGTGTTAGTCCCCTTGAAACAACTTTTCCATCACTATTGTGGCCAGAAAGAGTCCCTGTGGGTTTTAAAATTCGCCTGCCTATTTAAGTCTATGGCGGTTCGCACGTTCGTTTTTTTTCCTGACATAACTAGATATATTTTTAAGTTATTGAATACGTTTTGAAAACTGTATGGGACAGCATCTTCAGATGTAATAGTAATGTGCAATACATATTTTTTCACATATGTCATGTCTTTGAAGGTAACAATTACATATCAAGCATCTGAAAATTCATGAGCACATTCTGCAAGGAAGAGACAACTGGAAGATCTTGCTGTTTCTTTCTTTTATCGCATTCATTATATATTTCCGATAAGACGTTAAAAATGTGGTACCTGTGGCTTGCTGTGATTGTGCAAGAAACACGCCATTGGATTCACTAATTCAACAACGTCGTATCTCTTAAGAAAGTCTTGTGTCATCATAAAGAAAAAGTGCGGGTGAAACATTTATCTAGATAAAAGACCACAAGTAGGTAACCTGCTCAGCGGAGGCAATGTAACCATGCACTAGGAGAACGACCTCTACTCAAATGTGGAAGGCATCAATTTAATTCTATGACAGCTAGACAAAAGACGACAGCAGCTCCACAGGAAGACATTAGCAATGATAACTCAGTCTACAGTATGTGAACAGAATGAATTAGCATAAAGTACAATGAAGAGTGACATATTGATCTCCACTAGGAATTTTAGCAGCTTAACTTTTCAGTCTGCAGGTGCGTGTTAAATATTTCCTTTATACTTATTCTTAAAGGCAGTAGGAATAATCTAGTTTCTGTTCAAATTGAAGAATTGAAAGTTTACATTTTTTTTTAACCACCTCTTTATATTTATAAAAGTGATATTTTATGTGTTTGTGTGTGTGTATATATATATATATGTAAAAAACAGATACAATTTGTATCTTGTAATACCTTTTTGTAGTGGACTAACAATTTTTTTAATGACAAGCTTTCAGGAGAACCTTCCTTTCTCAAGTCTGAAGCATTTCTGAGCAAGACGACACATAGAATTCAAAGTTGAGTTGTGATACAGGGGTTAAAGCGACATGAGTGCAGAGAAGACATCTATCAAACCTGTCTTATCTGCATTCTATCAAACCTGTCTTATCTGCACTCATGTCGCTTTAACCCCTGTATCACAACTCAACTTTGAATTCTATGTGTCGTCTTGCTCAGAAATGCTTCAGAATTGAGAAAGGGAGGTTCTCCCGAAAGCTTGTCATTAACAAATTCTGTTAGTCCAATAAAAAAGGTACTACAAGATACAAATTTTATCTGTTTTTTACATCTACATCACTGGACTAATACGGCTACAATCTCTACTTGAACACATATGTTCACACACATATGCACATACACACACACCTTAAAATTTCAAGTCTAAGCCAGTTGTCTGCCACTCACTAGGGGTACATTTTTGCTTGTCATGGCTAAATTTTCACACACTAATAGCTAGTGGCAAGTGGAAATTTGGAGTCAGATAGTTATGGATATATGGCAGCCAGCATGTATTTTCATATATGTATTTTCTGCCCCTACCAAAGACACCTTAATTGACAATTATTAGGTCAACTATAAGGATAACCTGACCACAATGGAAATATTAGGCCACCTGGTGATTTGTGAAAGCACGCATTGGACACATGCAATAGGAGAGTTTGCATTTCTTGTGTGAGGTTACAATTTGGAAAAACTACTAGCCAACTAGTACCCTTTCTTCCATACAGAGCATGACGACTATAGAAGAGGAAAGATAAAGAGGGTCACAAAAGTCAACAAGTCATTTGCTAGGTATACTCATTGGCCACTTTGTCCTCGATTTAATAAGCTTTCCAATTGATTCACTGACGTTAGAAAACTTCACAAACGGTTTATCTACTAAAATTCCCATAGACTTTATGGCTTTTGCAGATAAATCATTGGGAAATAATTCAAACAGTATTACATTGTATGGGAAGCTCATCAAATCAAGGCCTTTATTGGATATATTTGCTCGTTATCAGAAACAGTAGATTATATGGTTGCAGCTTAATATACCAAGCAAGCAGACATAATCCAGAGTTGTACTTCTCTGGTGACCAAGCATTAGACTGACAAATATGTGTAATCTAGGTCATTTTAACCATAGTTTTGCCACTAAATCTGATGGTTTCAATGTCTCAGTAACAACTGGTCTTCCTAGAAAAATGAACCTTGATTTCTGATGTACCACTCAGAAAATAGGGTGCAAACATGCCAATTACATGCATGTATAGAGTCAATTGTGGAAATTAGTGATAGTATAATAGTGTGAGACCGTTTTCTAGCCACATATTAGGCCCTTTTACCAAATGAGCATGTTTTTATTGGCCAAACATACCAATGCATTGTTAATGGACATGTGCATTCCTTTGTGTCCAACATCTAACTATTTTTAAATAGATGCTTCCAGCATGATTTTATGCCAGTTCAGAATATAGGCTTTATATCAAGCTGGTTTCACAAACACAAGAGTGACACCAGTATAAAAAAGGGCCAGACAGTCCCGAGACCTCAATCCTGTGTTGGGATGAGCTAGATATTTATTTATTTATAAAATATTTTACCATGATGGATATATTGAGATTTTTCTCATTTTCAAGTATGTCCTGGTTCCACAAAACATTGCATTGTTACAATAGGATACAATATTACAAAAATACAATATACAAACTATATATATATATATATATATATATATATATATATATATATATATATATATATACACACACATTATGAAACAATTTAATATGAATAAAATGTAAATAAATGGGAGAAATTAAGAGATTATTTTTTTAGTTCTGCATGACATTTTAACTGTGAATGTCATAATACGGTTAGCTTTTACTGCGATACACGTATTTGTATTCAGCGATGTCTCACATGTAAAACAGTACCCCCTATGTACAGGTTTTATGGTGTTTTGAGAAGTTACAGGGTCAAATATAACATGTTACATTTTTCAGTTTTTTCACATTGGAATTCACATTGGTTACGTTTCCGTTGAGACCGTATGGTAGCCCAGGAATAAGAATTACCCCCACGATGGCATACCATTTGAAATAGTAGACAATCCAAGGTATTGCAAATGGAGTATGTCCAGTATATTTTTTAGTAGCCACTTAGTCACAAACAGTGGCCAACGTTAGCATTGATATTTGTGTGTGAAAAATGCAAAAAACTCATTTGAAAGCCAATTTTGGCCAGTGTTTTTGACTACGTGGCTACTAAAAAAGACTGAACATACCCGATTTGCAATGCCTTGTGTTGTCTACTTTTGCAAATGGTATACCATCATTCTCATTCCTGGGCTACCATACGGTCTCAAAGGCAAAGTAACCAATCTGGCGAATTTGAAAATGTGAAAAAACTGAAACACAAGCCTTATATTTGACTCTGTAACATTTGAAAACACCATAAAACCTGTACATGAAGGGTACTGTTATACTCAGAAGATTTCACTGAACACAAATATTAGTGTTTCAAAACCTTAAAATGCATCACAACAATTATATTGTCAGTGTAAGAGCCGTTTTTGTGTAAAAAAATGCAAAAAACGTTGTTGTAATACATTTTACTCTTTTGAAACACTAATATTTGTGTTCTGTGAAGTCTCCTGAGCTAAAAACCTCCAATAGAAAAGAAAACCATTATTAGAGAAATAAAGTGTGGTGTGTTTTGGAAGAAAAGTTATCAGGCATATCAAATCACTGCCTTTAGATCAGCAGTTGCACAGTTTAAAAGGGAATTTCGGAAGGCCATCCTTGATATGAATATTGCATTTTCTAACAAATATTATTAGTGAGTCTGCCCACCCACATTGTATGCAGCTGCCTGCCTTAATAGAAAAAGAACCACAGCTGTTCAGTCAGACAAAGGGATTTCCTACCAGGGAGCAAAATAATACGGGCGGCGGAGGTAGTCCTTTTAACAGACTAACAATTATTTATTTTAATGATTCGAGTTTAGTGCGGTCACTGAGAGCTTAATGCCACTTGCGTGTTGCTAATCGCAATGTGCAATAGTAGCAATCTGAAGCTAAACGAATCAATAAAAAGATAAGGGTGAAAAGAGCGCAGCGACATGTGTTTGATCACATCTGGAATGATGTCATGTAAAAGGACACACAGGGTTATTTAATTTAATAGTAAATCAAATTGAAAAGTGTATACGTCATTGCACACGCAAGTTCATTAATTTTAATAGCAAATTAAATTCCATCTAAACATGGTGCAAGATGAATTGCTCATAGATATATATAGATTTGGGGGGGGGGGGGGGGGAAACTATCTAAAAGTAGGTCCTGTCTCCACCAATCAGGAAAGGCTTCTATGCGCAAGAAATAGTTGACCGAGAACAGGAGAACCTTACGGTTTGTGGCACTCTTGTTTTTTTTTTTGTTTTTTTTTACATAGCAACCTTTATACAATAAAAAACAAAGAAAATAGTTATTATTTAGATAATAATTTTATTATAGTTATATAATTAATATAATTTTATTTTATAATTATGTAATTTTAGTTCCACTCCAATGGCCATTAGATGTAAGCCCACCGGATACTACACAAACATTTCATCTTGCTTGCTTCAGCTTCAGGAACAAAAAAATATCTAATGAAACTCTAATAAATCCTTACATACCTATTAACCCTTAATAGGGAACACATGGGATGGGCGGCAGCATTGTAACATGGCTGTCTGATACAAAAGCAATACATTTTTTGTTTTGATTGTATGTATTGAGGCTGATGTGTACTATGGTCATTGCTGCCGCCCAGGAGTAGTGGGTGTCTGAGCGCAGGACTTATTTTTGTGTATTTGCAACCTTTGTACTTGTGGATGCTTTGGTTACTCATTAGCCAGCAATTGTAGCACAGGTTAGGGAGGTTAGGGACCAGAGTGATTGATGGGGTTTTTGGGATGTATTTCAGTGTCAATATATGTCTAACTGAGGCATAGCATCTAGATCAAAGCCGGTGAGGACATGTATATCCAAGCTGTACATATTTTTGCACAGAGGAGACAGAGTAGCTTCTTTACTTGATACTACTACCATAACCACTGTGTATACGTTGAATTATTCTGGGGCAGGATAATAAGCGCAGTGATATTTTTTGCCCCATTGCACTGATTTGCAGCATGATGGGCACACCTCTTAACGGGTTAAAGAAGATCTATTATTCTCATGGTAATAGAAGGTTTGAATATCTAAGTCAAATCTATTTCTTAGTTAATTAGTTTTCTTTCTTTCGTCAATAACCTTTTCTATTGCTTCAAATAGAAGTTCTGGCACAGCCTTGTATTCCAAAGCAAATGTCATTTGTCCTATGATTCCCTGACTGCATCTCATGAACATGCGTATGCACACACAGAAAATAAAATAAAAATGACCTGTACAAATGTGCGTACAGGGCATCTCAAAAAGATGGCTGCATCAACAACCCAGGAGAGTAGCAGAGGTACTTATTATTTACCTTTACTGCATACCGCAACACTGCAAATGTTTCCACTGCATGTTTATGTGAAAGAGGAGCTGATAGTACCTCTTTAAATGTTTACAAACGCAATCTCAACAGAAATTAATCACATATTTAACGGCATGAGTGACATATTTGTTATGTTCATTAATGCTGAACAGGTTTGCCATCTAACAAAAATATAAATACAATTTAAGTTTATAGTGAAGAATCATGCTTATTCAATATTGAGTGTAAACATGGTATCTAGATTAGAAGTTTAGGCGATCCAGATTCATTTTAGGGCATTCTGGTTAATGCTGGGTTTATTTGTTCAAGGACCATTATAACCTTTATAGATAATTGGCTATCTCCACACAGTTGCAACAGCTTCACAAAAGAAAATGGTAATATGAAGAACAAAAGTAGTCGGATAAATGCACTAGGGTACTTAAGCAGGAAAACGTTCTCTTCACGGTGAAATTGCTGAGATTTTTTGGACCACAGAGCAAAAAACCCCGTAAAACTAGAGGTTGACATTGGATCCGCCATGGTTTCCTTCCCAGTTCTATATGTCAAAATCAATTCATATCAAACTCGCAAAGGGCGGTTTTCTCATAGAGATTTACGGAATGTTAGCAAACAAATACCAGTAGACAGAAAATAAAAAATAACATTATCACCAAAGAGTTGTTTTCGTTTCTACGATTTTACTCAAGGTAACGGCATAGATAAGAGGTTAAGAATTTTTAAAAACATTGGTCATTTTAACTATCTGGAGTACCCGTCACAATCCTCAACCACTTATGAGCTTGCACAAAACAAAGATTTCGCAAAGTTACGGTCACAGACTGCTATGGAGGGAACATATCAGCGACACAGACATCAGGTCACTGCATTCAAGTATGCGTTGTGGTAGTTATGGTGCTTGGAATGTCGCTTTTATATTGCTAATAACTTTTCTTTCAAATTATAGTGCAGCTCAAGATTTGACTCCATTACTAATTACAAAAATATTTTAAATATCATGTTATACAGATAGTGACCTAATGGAAAAGTTGATAATGGCAGTTTAACAAATTGCAGAGGATATAACACTATTTGTTTTATCTATACATACTTCTAGGAAAAGAATGTAATCATTGTATTCCGTTATTTTGAAAAATAAACTTCAATTCAAATCCATTCATGCAGAAACTAACTTAGTAGGATTAGTGATCCACATATGTGGAAAGCATTCAACCTGATGTTTTTTTCCAATGTTTTGACTACAAAGAATTACGGCCAAAGTGGTAACCCTTTAAAGGCAGTCAAGATGTGAAAATTACAGTATTACGTCTATAGAAATAACAGAAATGATCTCAAAGCTTATGTAATGTTGCAATTTCTTTCCAAAAATAAACAGAACATCAATAGAACAAAGTACATTCTGTGTTAACAAAAAATTCCGTAGTTCGCCAGCATAATCGCAGTTTAGCTTTCAAATGGTTGTTTTTTAGTTTTGAAACAATCTTTTGGTTGCCAAGTAAAATGTGCAGGGAATCTTGTGGGTTTTTAACACATGGAGCGGTAGTCTTTTTCATTACCATCTTAGGATGTGGATATAGCTTTAATTTATTTCACATGTCACAAATCTTGCAGTGCAGTAATACCATACAGTGATTTACAAAATACAGAAGCTATTATAGATTATGTTGCCATTTTATGGATGATGAACTTGAAATTCCACATTTAAAGTAAAGCCATGCTAAACTTGTATAACAGATGTCAGCTTCAACAGTACCAAAGAGGCTTTATTTTCGACAGCATAGCGCATTATCTGCAAGAAGTGTTTTTTGTTTTAGAATTTGTGCTTTTTTTCTGGTGCATCCCATAGAGTTTGTATTTATAGCTTTGTGTTAATTATTTTCTGCAGAGAAATATTACTAATTTTCATAACATTTAGAGCATTTCCAATTTTGTGTTTTGAGGACGGTATTCATTAGTATTTGATTAAACAGGATATCATACCTACCAACACAGGGATTTATGAATGTGGGGCCAGGGCCGCCATCAGAAATATTGGGGCCCCTAACACTGCTCAAGGTTTGGGCCCAAGGGGGACCGCTGAAGATATAGGGCCCATCGGGTGGCCATAAATGCTTGGGCCACCCGATGGGCCCTATCAGCGCGCGGGCCCCGGTGCAGCTGCACCGGCGGCAGTTCCGCCGCAGCTGCACCGGCGGCAGTTCCGACATCATCATGGTTGTCCCCCCTGATGGAGGCCATTTGTGGGACAGTGGGTTGGGAGTGCAGGCCAAGGGGATATGTAAGTCATAAGCCAGGTGTGAGTTTGACCAAAAATATGGGATTGGGGTCTTGCTTGAAACTGACTTCTGCCCTGGCAGCCCCACTGGGGGTAAAATGATGATAAAGAGCCCTCACAATGGATGAATGGACAAGCTTTAGATTGTACAGTGCAATCATATCTAGCGATGCCCGTGTTCCTGGTTCCAATTAAGGTGGAACACTAGACAGCAAACTGAAGACAAGAGCCAAAATTCAGTACCTACCTGTCAGGATCGGGACAGGGATCCAACACGCAGAGTACAAACAGTAGCCAGATACGTATACCGGACCTTAGAATGGCCGGACTAACGTAAGTAGTACAGTATAGAATGGTCAAAGACAAGCCGAGGTCGAGGGTAACAGAAGACAGGTAAGCGAGAGACAAGCCGAATCAAGGGTAACAGAGATAAGCAGAGTAAGGTAAACAAGCCGGGTCAAAACCAAAAGGGATAATAGAATACACAAGCACTGAGTGACTAGAGCAAGCTAGAACCACGACAGGGCAATGAGCTAATGAAAGAAGCTCTGTTAAATACCCTGTTCAGAGCAGTAACCACGCCTCCGAGGCGTCCTGATTGGTCCTGCAGCAATTGACTGACAGGTCGTTCCGGGGGAGTCCGGGGTGTCCTGATGACTACTTCCTGCCTAGATGCTGTAAAAGACAGTCACTCCCTCGCGGCCGGCCTAGCATGACCGGATAGACCGCGGGGAAGGGAGCCATCAGACCGTCTGGATGGAGGAACAGCTAAGTCTCTACCTCTTTCGGAGGTAGAGACCACAGGTACCCTGACAGTACCCCCCCTCTCAGATACGCCCACCGGGCGGAATGAACCGGGACGAGATGGGAAGCGAGAGTGATACGCCCTGCGGAGACGGGGAGCATGAACATCCTCCTGAGGTACCCAACTCCTCTCCTCAGGACCATATCCCTTCCAATCAACCAGATATTGTACTCTCCCCCGGGAGATTCGAGAATCAATAATAGAGTTAACCTCATACTCCTCCTGACCCTCCACCTGAACGGAGCGAGGAGGGGCTATTGTGGAGGAAAATCTGTTACATATGAGTGGTTTCAGCAATTAAACGTGAAACGAGTTCGGGATGCGTAAGGTATTAGGAAGAGCTAAACGATACGCAACTGGATTGATACGGGTCAGCACCCTGTAGGGTCCAATATAACGAGGAGCGAACTTCATGGAGGGCACTTTTAAACGGATGTTCCTCGTGCTCAGCCATACCCTATCACCTGGAAAAAAAAGACCGGAGCCGCCCTTCTACGTTTATCAGCGTGTTTCTTGACCAACATAGAGTTGTGCACAAGGATTTGTCGAGTTTGATCCCACAACTTCCTCAAATTGGCAACATGAACATCAACCGACGGCACCCCCTGGGAAGGAGAATCCGAAGGAAGAATAGACGGATGAAAACCATAATTCATGAAGAAGGGGCTTGAATGAGTAGAATCGCAAACGAGATTGTTGTGTGCAAACTCCGCCCAAGGAATCAAACCGACCCAATCATCCTGGTGTTCAGAAACAAAGCATCGTAAATATTGTTCAATTTTCTGGTTGGTACGTTCAGCAGCTCCGTTAGACTGAGGATGATAGGCAGAAGAAAAGTTTAATTTAATACCAAGTTGAGAGCAGAAGGACCTCCAAAAGCGGGAAACAAATTGGGAGCCTCTGTCCGATACAATTTGAGAGGGTATCCCATGTAGGCGAAAAATCTCCTTAGCGAATATCTCTGCCAATTCGGGAGAAGACGGGAGTTTAGGCAGGGGAATGAAGTGTGCCATCTTAGTAAACCTGTCAACCACGGTGAGGATAACAGTCTGTCTTTTAGAGATAGGTAGATCGACAATAAAGTCCATGGCCAAACAGGACCATGGTTTCTCTGGAACCTCCAAGGGGTGCAGGAATCCACATGGAAGCGCATGGGGTTGTTTGGTTTTAGTACAAACTTCACATGCAGCGATGAACTTCTCAATATCCCTCCGTAAAGCAGGCCACCAGAAGTCCTTAGGGATCAACGCGTAAGTTTTGCGAATACCAGGATGTCCCGCCATCTTGCTATTATGTAAACACTGTAAAAGTTCCAGTTGAAGAGCAGGAGGAACGAAATGACGGCCCGCAGGAGTCTGTTTAGGTGCTAGATGTTGCAACTTAATGATCTCGGCCAGTAATGGAGAATGAATCCTGAGATTCGTATTAGCAATGATATTGCATTTCGGAACTATAGAAGAAAGAACTGGTTCAGGTACAGTAGAAGGTTCATATTGGCGAGATAATGCATCGGCTTTAGAGTTTTTAGAACCAGGTCTGTAAGTCAGTACATAATTGAAGTGAGTCAGGAATAAGGACCAACGAGCTTGTCTAGAGGATAAGCGCTTAGCCTCCCCAATATAGGACAAGTTTTTGTGGTCCGTCAAAATCGTAATAGGGTGTAGGGTCCCCTCCAACAAATGTCTCCACTCCTTTAAGGCTTTAATGACTGCTAACAGTTCCCTCTCCCCGATGTCATATCTGCTCTCAGGCCCAGAAAATTTCTTAGAGAAGAAACCACAAGGGTGTAACGGTTTATCCACCCCTAACCTTTGAGACAGAACAGCCCCAACTGCTGTCTCAGAGGCATCGACCTCGAGCAAGAAAGGCAGAGTCGTATCAGGATGGACTAGAATGGGAGCCGAGGCAAAAAGTTCCTTGAGAGTCTTGAAAGCACCAAGAGCTTCCTTAGACCAGAACTTAGTATCAGCCCCTTGTTTGGTCATATTGGTAATAGGCGCAATGATAGAGGAGTATCCTTTAATGAAGCGCCTATAGTAGTTGGAAAAACCAATAAACCTTTGGATAGCCTTGAGTCCTTTGGGCAAGGGCCAGTCTAAAATAGATTGGAGTTTTACAGGATCCATTTTAAAACCTTCCCCAGAAATCACGTATCCAAGAAAGTCTACCTGAGACTGATCAAAACTGCACTTCTCCAATTTGCAATATAGACCATGTTGCAGCAGCTTGTGTAATACCTTTCTGACCTGTCTATGGTGAGTCTCAATCTCCTTAGAGTGTATTAGTATGTCGTCCAGGTAAACAATAACACAATCGTGCTGAAACTCCCTAAGTACCTCATTAATCAAATCTTGAAATACTGCAGGAGCATTGCATAGTCCAAATGGCATAACAGTGTATTCGTAATGGCCATACCGGGTATTGGATGCCGTCATC
Organism: Pelobates fuscus; assembly: GCF_036172605.1. Taxonomy (NCBI): domain Eukaryota; kingdom Metazoa; phylum Chordata; class Amphibia; order Anura; family Pelobatidae; genus Pelobates; species Pelobates fuscus. The sequence continues at coordinate 339,565,324 of NC_086320.1, forward strand.
CATTCGTGACCTTGCTGGATTCTCACCAAATTGTAAGCCCCTCTGAGATCTAACTTGGTGAAGATTTTGGAGCCCTTAAGACGATCAAATAACTCGGTAATCAGTGGGATAGGATAGGCATTTCTGACAGTTATTTTATTCAAGCCTCGGTAATCGATACAAGGTCTCAGCGTGCCATCCTTCTTCTTAATGAAAAAGAACCCAGCCCCGGCCGGAGAAGAAGACCTCCTGATGAATCCCTTTTCTAAATTCTCCCGAATATACTCCTCTAGAACCGAGTTTTCCTGAACAGACAAAGGATATACATGGCCCCTCGGAGGCATAGTGCCGGGTAGAAGCTTAATCTTACAGTCAAATGACCTGTGTGGAGGCAAAGAATCGGCATTCTTCTTGTCAAACACTGCCCTTAAGTCTAGGTAAAGGCCTGGTATTTGTCTTTTTGTGGACTGAGTAGGATTCTCCGGTATGTTAATATTAGCTAATGGAGAAACCTTGCACAAACACCGATCCTGGCAGCCCTGGCCCCACGAGAGTATCTCTCCTAACTCCCAATCGATAATAGGGTTATGTTTTTTTCAACCATGGGTACCCCAGAACTATGGGAACGGAAGGAGACGAAATGAGCATAAGAGATAAATTCTCCACGTGTAGGATACCAACATTTAACTCAATGGGTATGGTCTCACGAAAGATAACAGGGTCTAGTAGTGGTCTACCATCTATGGCCTCAACGGCCAAAGGTGTCTCCGTTAGCTGGGATGGGAAATTGTTCTTACTAGCAAAGGCTTGGTCGATAAAATTCTCAGCAGCACCGGAATCTATCAATGCCATAGCCCTTACTACTTCCCTCCCCCAAGTTAAGGAAACTGGTAGCAGAAGCCTGTGATCTTTATAATTAGGAGTAGAGGACAAAATAGAAACACCCAAGGCCTGTCCTCTAGAGAGACTTAGGTGCGAGCGTTTCCCGGGCGGTTAGAACAGTTTGAGAGTAAATGACCCTTGGCTCCACAATACATACACAAACCCTCTCTTCTCCTGTGCTGTCTTTCCTCCTCAGAGAGGCGGGTATACCCTATCTGCATAGGTTCAGTAAGCAAAGATATCGTGGAGTCAGGACTTGGAAAAGCGGGAGCTAACCTAAAAGAAGGTCTCTGGTTCCTCTCTCGAGTGTTCTGTCTCTCTCTTAGACGTTCATCTATACGAGAGATGAACGAAATTAAATCCTCTAAATTCTCAGGGAGTTCTCTGGTAGCAACCTCATCAAGGATTACATCAGTTAGGCCATTCAAAAATACATCCATATACGCCTGCTCATTCCACTTGATTTCTGCCGCCAGAGACCTGAACTCTAGTGCATAATCCACCAGTGTTCGGTTCTCCTGTCTCAGGCGCAACAGTAATCTGGCTGCATTAACCTTTCTACCTGGAGGGTCAAATGTTCTTCTAAAAGCAGCTACAAATGCGTTATAGTTATAAACTAATGGGTTATCGTTCTCCCATAGTGGGTTGGCCCATCTCAGAGCTTTCTCTATGAGTAAGGTGATAATAAATCCTACTTTTGCCCTATCTGTAGGATAAGAGCGAGGTTGCAATTCAAAGTGGATACTAATTTGGTTTAAAAAACCACGACACTTCTCAGGAGCCCCACCATAGCGTACTGGGGGGGTAATGCGAGAAGAAGCACCCACTGTGGCTACCTCTAGACCTGAACCGACAGGAGAAACAGGGGTATTACGTATCTCCTCTGGTGGGTTATTGGCACAAGCTAATAGAGCCTGTAGCGCAAGCGCCATCTGATCCATTCTGTGATCCATGGCTTCAAACCTAGGATCAGGAGCAGCCAGCTGACTGTTTGTACTTGCAGGATCCATTGGCCCTGTCGTAATGTCAGGATCGGGACAGGGATCCAACACGCAGAGTACAAACAGTAGCCAGATACGTATACCGGACCTTAGAATGGCCGGACTAACGTAAGTAGTACAGTATAGAATGGTCAAAGACAAGCCGAGGTCGAGGGTAACAGAAGACAGGTAAGCGAGAGACAAGCCGAATCAAGGGTAACAGAGATAAGCAGAGTAAGGTAAACAAGCCGGGTCAAAACCAAAAGGGATAATAGAATACACAAGCACTGAGTGACTAGAGCAAGCTAGAACCACGACAGGGCAATGAGCTAATGAAAGAAGCTCTGTTAAATACCCTGTTCAGAGCAGTAACCACGCCTCCGAGGCGTCCTGATTGGTCCTGCAGCAATTGACTGACAGGTCGTTCCGGGGGAGTGTCCTGATGACTACTTCCTGCCTAGATGCTGTAAAAGGCAGTCACTCCCTCGCGGCCGGCCTAGCATGACCGGATAGACCACGGGGAAGGGAGTCATCAGACCGTCTGGATGGAGGAACAGCTAAGTCTCTACCTCTTTCGGAGGTAGAGACCACAGGTACCCTGACACTACCAAATCAAGGACAATCATATCTAGCGATGCCCGTGTGCCTGGTTCCAATTAAGGTGGAACACTAGACAGCAAACTGAAGACAAGAGCCAAAATTCAGGACCTACCAAATCACAGCCTCCTGCTGCTTTCATAGTAAGTGATGTACAGCTCTTCCACTTAACGTGGACACCCAAGATGTTTTTGAGTACAATTCCCATACAATCAGTCAGCATTTAGCCTGAATATTAAAGAGTGTTCTTTCTCATTTATCCCCTCCCTTATCCATGAATCTTAAAGTGTTACTCCAAGCATTTTCAAGTTAGCTGAGAACTGGGCAGTGGTAGCAAATTTAATGTTGCCTACATTGGCACAAAGGCATCGATGAAAGAAAGACCTCTGACTGGATCCTCTATTGGCAGAGCTGGATGTAAATCTCTGGCACAGTAAGGAACGGAGACTACAGGAGAACACCACATGTGACCTAAAAGGTTTAAACAAATATAACAGGATTTGTGGAAAAGATCAAAAGCAAGATAGGCATGTATGTATAAAAATGGTGTTAACGAGTATAGCAGGCAGAGTGTTATCAGAAACGGTAGGCATTTACAAAAAGGAGAAATAGCAACCCTTTCCAATGACAGACTTTAATTTTACATAAACCAGTAACGTTGTCTATGTTCCAGTCTGCCCTCTCTTTATTCCAGGCTCCTATCTATTTTTCTCTATGGTTGCTCAGAGGTAGATAACATTCGGCAATGCAGGTGTTGTGAACTACATCTCCCTTAATGTTGGCTGCAAGAGCATTATGGGAGATGTAGTCCACAACATCTGGGGTGCCAAAAGTTGCCTACCCTTATTCTACCTCATTTATATGATCAATGACTAAGCCTTTTACTACTAAAGTTAAGAGGGTGGTTCAGAATCCATGGACACCGCATGGGAAACCAAAATGCCAAAAACTGCCCTTATTACACTTTTTAAGAAATAACAAGTACGGCTTGTCCTAAACGTCTAAAGTTTAAACCACAGGTGACGTTTACCATGTGACAATCCTAAAGCCAGACCCATGGCATAGGTTGCCCCTCTACAAGCTATGCTCTTTAAGTTGAGAAATGGTCAGTTTCCGTGTAACAGCTGCATTATTTATGTCGCTTGAAATTAACAGATGCTTATTGGACATAAGATTCTTATTAGGGTACATATAAGTAGAGGTATGGTCAGAGCAGTACCAAAACGAAAAAGGTTAAATCACACAAGCTCACTCTATGCAACCTGCACCTCCCACTGTTGTTCAACAAAGAAATACAAACAAAAAACAAAAATGAGGGTAGCACAATTTGATGCAAAGTGGACAAACAGTGCTCACAGTATTTATCTGAAGGACAGAATAAAACTAATATATATATATATAACTATACACCTGTCAGTCAATGAAAAATATCCCATGAGCAAACACGAGTGAAAAATATAATAACAATGTAACAATTAAATAAAAAATGAAAAAAAAGAAGAAGCTGTCTAGGCATCATTCTACAATAATAACGTATAAGAAGTACCACAAATCAGATGTTTGTTTTGCTTATTTTTTTCATTGTTCGTATAAAAGGAGAACATTATAATTCTCTAGAAATTACACAAATGTATAAAACAGCTGAAACATTGTTTCGGCTTCTCTTAGTTCTTATATGCTGACAAGAGCAAATGTCAGAGTTTAGAATAATGAGCGACAGGGAGCCAAAATGGAGTTCCAGTACAGAAGTAAATACAGTGTTGTATCTTTCATTTTAATTTTCGGACATATTTGTTGACTGTAGGGAATAAGTAAAAAGAACGTTAAAAATGCTACGAAGTAGCGGTTCCACCTTAACTTTTCATAAAACCAATACTATCTAATTATAAACAGGGATACAGGCATATCATACAATCTACTTAGAGACAGATCGGACAGGATATTGGGTGTATTTGATGCAAGTTTTACAAATTAACTTTCAAATTAAGCCCATTGAGAACTGGTGGCAAATGCTGTAACGTGTGCTAATAGTAAGGCGATAAGGTGATAATTTCATTCGGAGTAATTCTGAATGCACATTAGTCACGACATGTGCTTTAAAAAAATGTCCAAATCAAAATGGTTCCATTAATTGTAAAACAGGCCCCATGCAGTTCTTTTTAGTATATGGGACTGTCAAGGAGAATTAAGTGCGGAATACGTAACGGGGTTAATTAAACAGATCTGTGTCTGATCCACTTGCTTACAAGAAGGGGGGATTTAGTAATTTGTGCAACTTATGACATGCTTAGGCAAGTCAGCATATTGGACACAACAGCCTATGTCTGGGTCTTTTCCTTACCTGCTGGGCACAGACAATTCTCTGCACACTTGGGAAGAGAAACCCTTTAAGCTGTACTGCTCTGTAACCTTCCTCACTCTGCCTAGCACAATCTCTGATGTATTTATTTATTTTTGGCAAGTTGGGCTCACTAAGTAATAACCGCAGCACCTTATTAATCAACTACCGAGCGTGAAATTATTACACTTCTATGTCCTGCTTTCCTAGTCAATCAACTACAAAAGTACTCTTAAGAGAACCGAGAGGAACTTTAATGTTTCCCTATCCCTACCTCCCTAGAATCAAGGGGTTAACATGGGGGAAAAAGTTTAAAACTTTCTCCCATAAAGTTTTAGATGCAATTATGACATCTTAATTCATTATTATTGTTGCTTTTAAAACGTAAAGCTTTTTAATATAAAAAAAGAAGATAAAAAAAAAAAAAAAACACGACAATATTTCTTTGCATATGCCCAAAAAATCCAAACTCGAAACAGTTTGATTTGTTTTTGCTTTTTTAATTGTTGGCATGTTTTATGTTTATATACATAAAAACGGAAATATTTCATTATTGTTTAAAAACATTTTTTGTTTTCTTTTGGAGGGTTTGTGTATATTTTAGATTCCTTGATAGAACAAGCAGTTCTGTAAAAACAGATGACTAGAAGCACATTGCAGTGAGAATTCTATTGTTAATTCCCATCAGGCATTAATGCATGTCTAATCAGACCACATTGAATTACATTTTGCTTTGTCTGTATTCTTTTAGTGCAGAAAACATGTGAACAAAAAGCATTCATCTGCTTCAGACCTTTACAAAGCCAAGTCACATTGTTTGGCTGGCTGGCTGGATCTGAAACTGAAAACCATTTAGCCATATCTGAGGGGAAAGTAGTATTTGATACTCTCTTAAGGACCTCTTAGACACTTTATAAACAGCCCTCTGAAGACGAAAAGGAAGAACACATTTGGAATAAATATTCTTCACACTTTTTGTGCTTGTAATTCAAATTTTCTAGCATGCACGTGTCCTTGCTGTTCAAATTTAGGTCACTACCAATTTAGAAACCAATCCAAAACTATTTGAGTGATTTCCATTTCGAGAGGTACAGTAGTGTGCTGTAACTGAAACCATACTTCACAAGTGTCCATCTTTAGACGGGACGGTTCTCCTTTACGCCCCAAATTAACGTATCCCTCCTTTCAAGGAGCCTAGAATATTTAGAAAGTATGAGTTTATGGCAAATCCCCACAGCAATAAAACTCACAGCTTTAGATGCAATCACAAAGCTCCACTGTAATGTGTGGAATGTATAGATTGTATAAAAAGACTCCACAGTTTTGTGTCCATAAGAGTACTAAACAGGTGCACAACCACAATAAAGCAGTAATGTGTATATGTGTATGTCAGGAGGCGGTTATGGCCCAACACGCAGAATCAAGTCAACTAGAAAAATGTATTACCATTCCTTAGAATGGTCGGACTAAGCGTAGAAAGAATAGTCAGAAACAAGCCAAAGGGTCAGGGATACCAGAAATACAGATAATCAGAATAAGCCAAGATCAAAAACCAGGGATCAATAAACCAAACGTGCTCTCGGATAACCAAAGATGTGGAAAGCACGACAGGGCAAGGAAGAAATAAAGAAATGGGCTTTATATAGCCCTTCCCATTCATTTATTGGTGGACAGGGGTCATCTGACTACAGAACGTGCGTGTGCGCTCTTTGTGTGGCCTCACACACATGTTTGCGTGACCTCTAACCCTGCTGGAGGCAGGGCTATATCTTGTGCTGCTTTTACATCGGCCGGTGTCCATAGGAACGCCGTGCTTGCTGGGGATGCACACGCTGGCGGATCTGCCCGTGATCCGCCGCAACTTAGGTAAGTCTTGTTTATTATTTAAGTGACCGCACCGATCGGGTGCGGTCACGTGGTGTCGCGGACCGGGAGCAATGACAGTGTATGAGTATATAACAGAAATCCACAGCAATAATACGCAGTACCGTGTAGTGTTAATAGTACAGATGATCACAGCAATAACACTTACAGTGACGTGTGTTTAAATGACAATAATGGTTTATTAGTTTCTTAAACAAAAAAATGTTGTTCTTGTGCTGTTTAAATGATGTAACCAATTATGTGAAATTATGTTTAATAGGAAAGTCAGCAACCAAATGATCTGCAACTCTCTAAAGAAGACCCTCTAGAGAAAAATAAGTGTTTTTCATTGGCCATTGAGAATGTTGAGATATGTAAACAGAATACTGCATTCGCAACTAATGACAATAACAAATGAGGGTCTCTTTTGGGGATATTTTTGGATATGCTTTTGAAATGATTTAATATTTTTGGATAAACTTTTAGATTATCTTTTTCAAAATATTAAAATATCAAAAATATGTCAATATATAAAAATTAAATATATAAATTTATATATATCAAAATATTAAAATATTTTTCTAAATATTAAATATTTTTTTAAAAAAAGATTGAAAAATATGAAATTATTTGAAAAGCATATCCACTAACATTAAATAAAGGCCTTCGTAAGGAGAATAAAGGTGTTGTTTGCTTAACCGCTTGCCCCCTTGACGTTTATTCCTTCAGAGAAGGTACATCCCTCATGCACCACAGTAACCTATTTGTCTAGTGTTATATTCTCACATCTTTCAAACACATTCAGCCAACAGCTATCACAAGTATAAATCTGGCAACTGAACTACAAATCCCAGAAACCCATGCTCATAGCAGAATTAAGGCTGTGCACCGAGAGCTTTGTAATCTGCCAGTTACCACTCTACCATACATAGCGTGCAAATGTACAGGCAGTTTAACAGAGTGAGTTATCTCATGTGTAGACTAGTGATATTTGCAAAAAAAAGGCTTGGCTGAAGAGCTAGTGCCCTGTCTGCACTATAACCCTTGCAATGGTGGGTTAAACATGTCAAAGAAATCAATGTACAAAGCAGCATGAGAGGCCAATCATTAGACAAGCCACTTCCTGGTGAGGGCAGAACTCATGACACATAGCTTGCCAGGACCATCAATTAATAGGATTTGCCAACCTGATGACGCCATAACCACTACAGCAGGAGTGTTTCCTTATAATAATTAATCTAAAATAGAGGTTAATTGTTCTCTAGCATAAATATTACATTCTTTAAAATTATGTTGTTCACCAAAACTTTTTTTTAAAAGCCTTACATTATATACCATTTGAGCAGCACCATTTAACACAAACTGTCACTAATAAAAAACACTATTGTCACCCAGACCACTTCATCTCAGTGAAGATGTTTGGGTGCAGTGATTCTTTATTTTTTTATTTATTTTTTTGAAATTGCAATGTGTACATTGTAATGTTAAATCTACCTCTTGGGGCTATCTTCCTGGCAGCCACTACAGGCAATTCCTCCTCCAGACAGAGTCAAACTCGGTGTTGGAATGAAATGCTGCTATCAGAATTTGATTGGCAGAGTATGGCATTTGGCCGCGCAATGCGCGCCTCCAATCCATTGCTACTCTATGAGAAGCAATGGATTGGAGGAGATTGCGAAGTTGTCAGGTGGCAAGTTGACGTCTTTGAAGGAGGAGCTGGAGGGTGCAGAAGAGGAGTCCCCGTGCTGTGAGATGAGTAATAGTTATTCAACATGAGCTTTAACTCAAAGGTGGGTAGGCAAAAATAATTATTGTTATTTTTGGAAACATAGGTTCACTTTAATAGAATCTCGTCATTTATGGTATGATCATCAATAGCCTACATTTAGTGTTTTCACGAGGGACATTATTAGAATAGATCCTTGTCATATGCTATAGATCCATAGGTCAACAAGCCTTTCAAAAGACAATAAATCTAGCACTTCTTACTTAATTGTTAGACTACATGACCTTGTTTTCTAAGAGGAAAAAAAATCTCTTTGAGATCAAAATGATTCCAGTGTTTTTTTTTTTTTGCTGATCATGTCACTTTAAATTGACAAAGTTGTAGAGGAACATCTTTAAAAAAACAACAACAACTTTTTCCTTCTTTCTTAAGCACATTTGTAAAACAGTAATTTCTGTTTAGTAACGTCATTACTCACATCAAAGTTTTTTTTTACATGTAAAACCATAAATAACATTATCATTTAATTGAGTGGGTTTTGCATACACTAATACACCAGAATTAAGTGTATCATTAATACCGAACAAAAAAAAAACATTTCACAGTATCAAAATCTTTTCTCCGGCATTCCCAATGCTTTTTTCCAAGGATACAGTGCTTGTTTAGAACTCATAATCACGTTAAACGGTGAAGCAATTTGTACAATTCTCTATTCGTTATTTTTAATTAAATGACTAAAGCGGTGAAAACTTCAATATTTTCCTACGTACTTCAGTCTAAGAAAAAGGTTTTCAATGGTTCCCATTAACTGGGAAATTACATTAAGATAAAAACCTACATAGAGAACGTTCGTAATTATATCTCCAAAACTACAATGCACCCCCAAACTTTTCAATTGCTTTGATTACTGAAGCATAGTTGAAGTGAATCATTTGGCTTTCAGTAAGAAAACAAGCACATTCACTCTCCCCGCAATAGAGAGACAGTTTTAATTAAACCTTATCAAAAGATGAATACAGGAATGAAAAAAGAAAAGAGGAGAAAAAAAAATTCTATGCCCATTCCGCAAAAGTCTGTTTTCATCTGTTTAGTTTAAGCCTGGCTTGTTCGTGCAGTAATTAACCACTGTCCAACGAACGCTGACGTTGTGTTAGTGTCGGTTAAGATTTAATTACTTCAATTATCCAGAGAGTTTTACACTTCTTAAATTTGCTAATTTCATTGGACTTGCCAGATACCTTTAGTCAAAAGTACTGATAGACTCCATTAAAACACGCTTTGTTTTGTGTTGAAAATGACTATGTTACATTCACTAACAATGTCACTGCTAACAATAAAATTTAAGCATTTACAATAGTTACGAGGAAACAGGAGGGGGAAAAAATCACCCACTAAACCACCAGAATCTAAATAAACCATTTATTAGTTAAAGCAACACGGTCATGCTGAACTTACCTTTCCCCAATCGATTCCTCTTCTCTCCCTCTGTCAGGATCTGCTATTCGTTTCTTCCTGTCTGCTCTAGACAAAGTAGGGACTACTTTGTCTTATGGAGGTTTCCTATACCTGACCATCTCTGACCAGCGGAGGAGCAAAGTGTGCTTCATTTCCGGTAGTTAGAGCAATTTTCCCACAATTCTCACCTTTCCTCCGTGTTCCCGCAAAGCCTCCTTTCAGATTTCCTGAATGTCCTGTCATTTAGGGTGGGGATCTATCTATCTAGCAATTTGCAGCCACAGCACGAATAGGATCGGAGTTTCATTCATTCAAATGAAATTCCGATAAGAACAATGTCACAAATTGCATCCTGACACGAATGGAAAAACAGTTTTCATTCTGTTAGGACGCAAATCGGTAGTTTCGCTGGCGTTCTGTCTAAAAGGACGTTCGGGAAATGTGAAAGGAGGCTTTGCGGGAACACGGAGGAAAGGTGAGAATTGTGGGAAAATTGCTCTGACCACTGGAAATAAAGCACACTTTGCTCCTCCGCTGGTCAGAGATGGTCAGGCATCGGAAACTTCCATAAGACAAAGTAGTCTCTACTTTGTCTTATGTTTTAAAGAAAACTAAAGCAGACAGGAAGAAACGAAGAACAGATCCTGACAAAAGTAGAGAAGAGGAATCGATCGGGGAAAGGTAAGTTCGGCATGACAGTGCTGCTTTAATATTTGTAGCAGACCACGTGTAACTCGACTAGTTACCTCTGATAATTCCTTCACTCAGCCACTCTGGAACCATTAAAACATGCAGACCTTCATTTCCCTAGTAACCAGACAAAACATAGTTCTGCGAGTCAACTGATTTATTTTCTCAGACGCACCTTTTTCTACTGAAGAGTTCATGTATCTACATTTTATCAAGTATCCTTGATCTTCTACTGCTGCTTCAGTGAGACTTTATATTTGGAACTATTTGATTTTTATTGGCGCAGCCCTACCTTATTCTCTGTGTATTATTCTCATTACCATTTCATGTCTTCTATTTTTTAGCCCCCAAAAAAGGCCAAATTAAAATCCATTAAGCCCATCCAACTAATAAAATAAAAAAGACCCAAGTGCAAAAAAAAAACATGCAGAAAAAAAATATCTCAATGTTAAAAAAAAAAAAAAAACATCTTCACCCATTTAGGGCACTGCACAGACTGAGCTCGGCAGAGCGAGGAAAGGCTTCCCACGCCCTGCAATTTGACTCAGAGCACTCTGATTGGTTGATACTGAGCCAATCAGGTAAGGCTCACTATTAACCTATCAAATTGCAGGGCGTGGGAAGGCTTTATAAGCCTTTCCCCGCCCTGCGGAGCTCAGTCTGCACGGTGCCCTCCCTGGGTGAAGAAAGATTTTTTTTTTAGCATTGGGATTCATTTTTATGTTATAAGTTCGACGGGCTTTATGGATTTTAATTTGGCCTTTTTTGGGGCTGAAAGAAAAAGGTTTTAGAAAAAAGAAGACATCAAATGGTAAGTTTATTTTTGTATTTACAGGTATTTAGCTCCCTCCTTGTAATAAACTAAACAAATGAACAAACGAACACCGACATTTGTGTTTGTTCATCTGAAATTTCTATTCATTTATTTGTCTTTCTAACGAATGAATAGATGAAATTCACGTCTAAATTTTGGACAATAGCAAATGCCCAAGTGTTTAAGTGGGTATGCACGACAATTTCAAAGCACTATCTAGTGTGGGCAAATGACATGTCCCACAAGGCCTTCATCTGCCCACACAAAGATGGTGGCGCCCAAGACCTAGGTCTGGCCATAAAATAAAGATGAAAAAATAGGTAATATCAGGGGATTAGGGGAATTTGGGGGTGAATGGGGGGCAATTAGACGTAGTGGAGTCGGGAGGGGGGTTAAAAACAAACAAACAGATGCAGCCATGACAGTGCCACTTTAAATATCCTAGAAATTGAAGCTTGCCTTTAAACTTTGCAAAGTAAATTGCCCTCATATGATTGGTACCAGGCATGTCATAGAAACATAGAATGTGATGGCAGATAAGAACCATTCGGCCCATCTAGTCTGCCCAATTTTCTAAATACTTTAATTAGTCTCTGTATATCTAGGATAGCCCTATGCCTATCCCACGCATGCTCAAGTCATCTGTCCTTTCTACTGCTAGTAACCATAAATATTACAGAAAATATGTGTGATCTTCACAGTATACAAATGCACAGTTTTACAAACAACATGTATTAAATGTTTATTATTTAAAACTCAATTTCTGGATTTATTTTGCATAAATAGCACAGCACTGTAAGCAGCTACTTATTATGGTCCGTTTTCCAATATTGATACATCATATAATACAATATTTATTGCTTTATTATGTTTGAACATAGGGGGGGAGCAAATGAACAAAAGCCAGACTTAGTATAGTTTCTCATTGAGTTTTAAATTAGTCCTGCTTATATTTGGACCCATTTGGAAAGCCGCAAGACTTTGATATCTAACCCCCATTGATAATTGCCATTATTCACACCAACATTAAAGCAGTTTATCTAGAAAAGAAATGTGTTTTAGTACAAAGTGAAGCTGTTCCAAATTCATTACAAGTTTACTGAAGAGGTCCTCCTTTGTCATGCTAATCATTCGTAGCATAGCTATACATTTTGCAGTGAATGTATGCCAGAATCAGCTTCAAGGAAATGTTTTGTGCATACAAACGTTGTGCAGAGATGTGATGATCTGTGCATTTGTGCTTTCCATGTGTTTGTAAAACACAACAACAAATTGGTGTAAATATATGTACAGCTGCTTGAAATTATTTTGTTCTGGATTATCTTTGGATTTATCAATATAAAGAATGCTACCGTTACAGGTAGTGGGAAGTACTTTAAAAGCATGTAATACTCCTGTGATTTGTGAATATTTTGGAATCGAAGAGAAGGAATAAAGAATTATTGTTGGCGGTTGCCTGGGGACTGACACACGATGTGCCTTTTGCAGCCAGTGGGGACCCATTACAGCAGAATGATGACCTATTTTTGGGTCCTGACCCAATTAATCAAAATCACTGCCCTAAGCAGTTCAAGAACGCTTTGCATCGTATCAAATCTGTCTTGGACATGGGTTATCCAACGTACTTATGACAATATCTGCACATCAATGCCCTTGTTATGTGGCACGTAGAATGTAAAACTTAGATACAATTAAAACTGCACTTTTAAAATATAATCACATTATATATAATTATATTATCATTTTCAAATTACATTCTTACTAAATGTGGTTGTATAAAAAGGTATATGACAATATATTCATCCTGTGCTGGACTGAAATTCCTTTTGCATGATCAGTATGCACTCGTTGTATGTCTCAGCCTTGTCTATGGCAATCAAGCAGACCATCCCACCGCCTGACAGCGAGGCCAACCTCCCAATTCACTTTCCATCACAGCACTGACACTTGGATCTCAGAGCGGTCTTCTTACGCTGAAAAGAACGTATTTAGTCATAATTAACCATTCTTAGCATAGTTCCAAAGGTATCAATTGTGCTAAAAGGCAACAACTGAAGCATTCATTCTGGTTCTTCTAAGGCACAGGCTTTTTCTTGCTACCTTCACATCAGTCTCTCGTTTGCATTTTCCTTGGTAACATTACAGGCAAAGGAAAGGAATGGAGGTACGGATCAAGACTGTCAACAATGAGATAAATGTGTCAGTTGTTCAAAAGACAACGATTACTAAATGGTTTTGAGTATGACATAGAAACGTAAAAAAAAAACAACAAGTAATAAACATTACATGTGCACAGACTTGTCTGTTTGATTCTGCGAACTTGTTCAGGGATTTTTTATTTTCGTTAGTTTGTTTGTTATGGTTTGAGTTGTGACGCAAACTACCCAAGTAAACTTGTACTTTATACCAAGAGCGACGTCTGGAAAATTGCCTATTCTAGACTGTTCCATCATTTTTATACAAAATGCCATCACCTTACAAAATCTTCCTGTTTTATTCTTAACACAACATCTTGATATTCCACAAGAAAAGTATCTAAAAAAAAATCTATCCAGATACTAGAGGCATCAACAATCCACCTATCCAATGTATGCTTGGAAATATAAAAGAATCCCAGCTGATTAGATTTATCTGCAAGTTTGTAGCCTACAGGCAGCTCTGCTCACTAAACAGAGTATCTACTGTTAGGGTACATTACTCTGGTGGTTAAAGCAAAGTTTGTGCGCAAAGGTTTACTCAGAGCCCAGAGCCCCGAAGCATTTTAAGAAGTCTCTAGAAGATCATGCAGATATTTCAAGCATTACATCTCAAAGGATTTCCGTGGCCATTGCAAGTAGCAAACTGTATTTTCAATAATATCAGATGTTCATTCCAATTAAAATACATACACGCCAAAATAAAAAATAAAAAAAGATAATTAAACAAAATACTGATTCATAATTTAGCAACCGAAACATATCTAACAAATATATTTTTTGGAAAAGCAATATTTAAGGATATAATTAAACATGTTGCTGATCCAATGAGAAATGTAATTGCCATTATGAAGCCACACTTTTTGTGGCATAATTGGCCATCGCTTCAAATTGTTATTTTTTGGTTCGTTTTTTTTATTTAATTTGCATTAAAAGCATAACAAGATGTGTTTTAATTGTTGGATTCAATGGTCTTTTTAAACCCAGATTAACATTCTAACTGTATGTAACAGACATCTATCAGTAGCGGAACTATCGCCAGTGTGACTGCACCAGGGCTCATATGCTGTTGGGGCACATCAAGTGTCTCTCACACTTAGGGACACTCGATGGGCATCTCTGATCAGGGGCTTGGCGGGCACCACAATACTTTCAGTGCAACTGGGCCCCTGCCAAATAGTGCTGGGAGGAAGTGTAATCAGATCAATATCTCCCAGTTAGCAGGGAGGAATGGATGCAGAGAGGAGGTGAGAGAGAGGGGGCACACTGAGGAAGGTGCAGACTCCCAGCAGACTACAATCATCCTCAGCCATCAAGACCCACTGAACCCCAGAGAAGCCACCCTTCTGCACCCAAAAGGTCTGGAAACGAGAGGGTGGCTAAAAATAAGGAAATAATGACTTGTGCTTGTATTAGTGTGTGTATATTTGTGCATCTGTGTATATGTCAGTATGTGTGTGTATCTGTGTGTCAGTATTTATGTATTTCAGTCAGTATCAATGTGTATGCATATCTGTGTTACGTGTGTATGTCAGTGTGTATGTATGTGTTTGTATCTCTGTATATGTCAGTAAGTGTAAGTATGTATGTGTATTTATGGCAGTATACGTGTGCATTTGTGTGTGACTGTGTGCATGTGTATCTGTGTCAGTATGTGTATTTCAAACACTGCTCACAAATACAACTGTGCACGGAAAAAGTGTAAGTCGCCAGCTGACAAAGCATTGCGGGAGGTGCACAGTAGTTAAGGACCTATCATTTGGCCAACCTTGCACTAGAGGAGGTCTGGAACAAATTCTTGCACCATGGCCCATTTTACATTAGTTTTGACGTCAATGAAAGTAAGAGCTGAAGAATACAAAAAAAGAAGATGCTTAAGTAATACCGCACATGCAAAGTTTATATAGGCATTATATCACTTTAACGAGCTACTAATTCATTTCTATTAAAAAACAAAGAAAAAAATGTTACTTGCGTACTATCCCAAATCTCTATGCACATTTAAATAACTGGAGGATTTTAGTATCACTCCAATGGCCATTTAAGTGTAAGCTCACCTGCCACATCAAAGCAAAGCTCTGCGGTGAATCCTGCACCAACAATTCACCTGCTGTCTTCAGCTAACAGGTAAAATATCTAATAAGATAAGGGGGGATATTTAAACCCCTATACACTTATTAACCCTTAACAGGGAACATATGGGATGGGTGACAGCGCTGTAACATTGTTTATTGCATGTATTATAGCAGCTGCCCAGCAGTAGTGGGAGTTTAACCCCTTAAGGACCAAACTTCTGGAATAAAAGGGAATCATGACATGTCACACATGCCATGTGTCCTTAAGGGGTTAAGCGCAGGGCTTATTTTTGTATGTTTGTAATTACTTTGTAAACCTTGACTTGGCAGAATCCAAGTTTAGACATGGGATGCATGTAATATGGGGATAAAATGCCATGTACTTTACAAGACGCATACCCACTTCATCATATGCAGGAAGCCTTTTCACACAAATGTAAAATCAAATTGGTTTCACTATGTAAAATGGGGTGTGCCACGGTACTCCTGGCACCATAACCACTGCAGTTTGCTTTTAGTTGTTATGGTTCTTGGAGTGTTCCTTTGAAGACAGTAACAGTGCAATTTGAAATCTATCTGGCCAAATAACAAACGTAATTTGGTTAACCGAATTTTGTTGATGTGGCAGATCGGCTAGTCCAAATATTGTCCATACAAACAATCCAGGAAAAAGTATTCAAACAAACCATAAAGGTGCATAAAAAAATATTATTATATAAAATATAGTGTTTTCATTTATTTTTGCGTAAATAGCACTGTAAGCAGCAACCTACTATGGCCCAGGTTTCTAATATTGATACTTAATATTATACAATATTTATTGCTTTAGAATGCGGAGATGTTTCAATATAGGGGGTTCTATTATATGTTCAAGTTGCATTGCACAGCAGATAGGTTGACAGTGAACAATTTCCAATATTACATCTGTTAGGAAATAAAATTTAAAAAAATTAAACGTAAAATAAACAAACATGTGATATAAAATAATATATAATGGTGAAGCATGTGTTGGGTATATCCAACTTTCTTTCAGTATTAGCCAAAACCACTAAACTGTGTTATTTGTCATAGTAAACAATAGGTTATATATATATATATATATATATATATATATATATATTATTTTTCATACCTCATGAATACACATTTGGTAAACATCCTGGAAATTGATGTGTATGTGTATGTATGTACTTATATTTATATTTGACTAACCATAACATTTGGGCTGCCAAGAAGAGGGATTATTGATGATGTTACTTATGACAGATGGTTCCAGTCTAGTACTAAAAGACAAGAATGTCAAAATGTCTCCTTTCAACTAAGGAGTGCAAAACTGTCACGAAATAATGAAAGGTTTCGGGCTATACCTTTCACCAGCTTCTTGTGAAATTGAGTTCTACTAAAAAGGATTTTTCAAACCAATAAACATGACAGAAAGAACATTTTCACATATACCAGTATACATTTATGTGCATGAAATAACGTGTATCCACACTTGCTATTTCTCTGTAGTTGTATGACGACATTACATACCCTATGCGCAGTGATACATGTTATACACCTACACAGGGCATGGGAATACAAAGTTACTGCAGTTGCCAATTATGTCTTTTGGATTTAAATGAACCCCTTTCTCTCCTGCGAGGTGATGGATCCTATGACCTTTGAAATAATACACCTATTCACAGTACAATAATGGAAGTGAAGGACAATAATCAGCTTTTTTGCTAGGCCACTACCTGTATGTATCTACCTTAACATTAAAGAAAATATAAATAAAAATGTTTTCTGACAACACAAACAACCTTGAAAAAAAAAAATCAGTTTACCTGCACATGGTTTAAACACCTAAATATTCCTACAATAGATGCCTAAAACATAACCAGTGAGGTAAAATAGTCAATATTATCGAAAATAGTCAACTATCCCTGACCGAAGGAAGAGTTCCACTATGCATCAACTCTAGAAGAAAATGGCGGTTAAAGTAAACCAGCATAAAAAAGACCACACAAAAAAAGAGGCACAACAATACTTACTTAAAAAAAATATTATTTACAAAAACATCTTCATAGGGCAGTATTGCACACTGTAAACCACACAGATCTTAAATCCTATAATACTTGGAGTTTAGCATTTGACTCAAGCTCCACTCTCCTGGCCCAGGTACCACCAGAAACTCTGACTGTCATCCTTCCCGCATCCTCCATCTCTTATTGAAACATAAAAACCATATTCAAACTTTCTCAGTTGTCCAGGTTTGACTTTTCCTACCTAACTACTTTTTGCTGCCTTTTTAACGTTTACCAATGTCTGATTATTATGTTCTTCATGCAGTTAAACAATCTCAGTTAAACAATCTCACCCCACTAGTTTTCTGTGAAATATCTGAGTTCAACATATCACTATTCTCCCACATTCTGCTCTGCATTATTTCTCCTCTGCATACCTAAGCTTTTTCAAAGCACCATTTATAATTCCATCTCTTAAAAAGTAATTAATTGGTATCCTTCATCTCTAATTTCTCCAAACATCTTGAGAATGCTGTCCACAATCAACTACCAACCTTCATACTCATCAACATTTTACAAACATGCAACATGTCTTCCATCATTTTTTACACCAGAATGGTCAAATTTCCTAGAAGTCATGGATTCTTAGTAAGCGATAGATCCTCATAGATTTATAAATGTAAACACATGTGTATACCTACTACTTTTTGGTGCTATGAACTTTGAATTTAGCTAAACTGGGAGGATAAGAGTATGACTGATGTATTACTTCTAAGGATGTCTATACTCCTGGGACAATCCTGACCATTTTACTTCTTACCAAGGTCAGTAAGATTTCAGAGGGGAATGGGTGGGAAATTGGTAGGACCACCTAATGTTAATTGGGTCCTGGGGAAGATTTTGCTGATGTCCCCCCACATGTTTAAATCTATTTTATTAACTGTATTATATAACATTATAATAAAACTTTATTGAAACTAAGGCATATTGCTTATTATATTGTTATGGATATCAATTTCTGTGAAGTGATATGCTTCACATGAACAATGTTCAGTTGAGATTAAATATCCATGCAGTGATTATGGCCACCAATGTGTGTCATTAGGGAGCAACATATCTCCATCTAATTCACAGTCCATCGATATTCTTTCCCCAAACATTTGTTTTCTTTTCGTTCTTAAATTTTTTGGCTCAAACATCAATATGCTGCTTATTACTGCACCAGGGCATGATCGAGCATCATACACGTGCGGCTCTGAGATTTAGCAGTTTTATTTCACAAGAAGCATGACATAAACATCGGGCGGAAGCTGGGTGGCCTACTGTCAGTGGCGGTGTGGTGCGGTCGGTTCACAATGTACTGCAGAAATACTTTATGTCCTTCGGTAGCGGAAATAATATAGAGAGAGCACTGGTTCAAGAATTGCCCTTCTTGGCCCCATTAGCACAAGGGTTGCCAAAAGGTAGATTTGGGGACCTCACTGAGGAGTCATAACTATTCAAGCTGATACCTCATCATCGGGAGTGACAGGGTGGCCTCGTGCATGCTCCCAGCCTGCATCAGATTTCTCTACCCATCAGGAGTGCTAGCACGTATGTGCAGCACAGACAACATCTGAACTCCGTCACCGGACGTGCTTATAGATTTCTGATGGGTATAGAAATATGACAGTGCACCAGCAGTAAAAACAGGGCAGACAGGTAAAGGGAGAAGGAAGGGTCTAATTAACTCACACTCACAAAGGCACAAAAATATCTTGCACCTGAGTGTCTTTGACCCTTGCCTCACCCCTGTCCCTAATAATCAAAAAAAAAAGTGCATATAAGATACTGTGAGCTGGGAGTCGGTGGAATTAAAAAGGACATGATCATAAATAGATGAAGAATGGGTAGGACTCCCATAGCAATAACAATGTATCTGCTGTGGATCGCTATATATATGTCACACTATACAACAGCACAGCACGGAATATGTGATAGCCAGCTACGGGTTCACAAACAGAGCACAAAATGATTGACATTTTGTGCACCTATTGAAAAATGTCACTTTTGCAGATGCTCCAGGGAAGCAAATAATATACATTGACACATTTGCATACTAAATATATGAAATTACATTATCAAAAAAAAATAAAATATATTATTATTATTATTATTATTAAAAAAATGACAATTATAAAACACAAACAAATGTTATGGTAACTGACAAAGTATCTCAAACATAAATAATTAAGCCTCGTAGATAAAAAAAAAAAATGTGCATGTAATGAAAAGAAAAAAAAATGCTAAAATTGCTATAAAAAGAACTGTGGACGTACACTCAACTGTGTATTCTACTCAGACTAACGCGAGCATAATTAAATTAGTATGATGGTAGCCAGACCTTTAGCAACAATATATCACTTTGCTCAAATTAATTGGCAAGTAATGTAGACAAATCTCTTATTTATTATTTTTTTCAATATATACCCGAACACTGTTCACATGAAGTCACACAATAAAATGGTTTGAGTTTATCTAAGAGCAGCAGTGAATTTCATTCTCCAAGGTAAACCCTTTGCATTTATGTCAGCACTAATTAATTCAACACGAAGCGATCATCTTCACAGTTAGTACGTGCAAGCTCCGGGTTTGTTGGATGCACGCTCGACCTGGAGATTATGCTAAACTGGTTCATTCACAGTCCAAGCCCCTGTGCATATGTCAGGAGGACAGGATTTGTTCCCTCCAGTGATAAAAAAAATTATACACAAAATCAATTCCACTTCACAATAATTTTCCCTATTGGGTATTATCTTTCCTCTCCTTGCTCCCTCCAGTTAAGTTTGCATCCTGCAACTTGCTAATGAGCTGGGGGCTTTTTGTTTCAGGTGGGGCCCCCTGCCTGGAAGTCATGACATTTCCCATTCCAAATGCTGCTGGCATTTTTTGACAGCTCCTGCTAACTAGCCTTTTTGACCCACACTAAGAGCAACTCATCTGATCGAATCTTCTAACCTGCCAATCATTCCTGAAAATGATCTTCACAGTCACTCCCTAGGCAGAATAGAAAAGGAAAGCTATAGACAGAATGAGCAGACGCATTGCAAGCTGCCTGTGCAGCTACCTAATGAGAATACTTTAGTCTCCAAGGCAGCTGAAGCATTGAAAAGCTGGTGGGAAAATTAGGACAGCACTGAATGTCTGGCTCAGTAATTACACATTTCTTCCCATACAGAGATAATTCTGTAAGTAACACCTTAGAGATGTTCAGTTTTTTTTCCTGTTATTTTTTTTATTTTTTTTGTTTTAGTTTTTTTCTCGTACTGCTTACAAGGACCTTTTACCATCTAAACAGAAAATATAGTCATCTGCTCTGCCGCTTCTCTGGAAGCTCTTTTAATAATATAGTTGTGATTCATAACAAAATCCCAAAGGATACGCTTACAAACTAGTAATTAATTTTACCAATTTGAGAAGCTGTTCCGGTGAATATTTTATGATAATATATGTTGCAAAATACTGTATCCAGAAAAAGAAAGCATTCTCTGCATCTAATACATGGTTTGGATTTCATATATAAACTTTACATTTTAAAAAAAAATAATAATAATATTAATTCCTGAATATATATTAAGAATAAGTATGAATAATGAGATATTAGGTTTGCGTGACATATCTTTCCCTTTGAATAGGACTGTCCTTACTCCTCAAATTGATGAAAGGTCCAGAGATACAGATATTCGGTATGGCAGGGTGCTGAAGAGGTAGAACTCATGCATATTACAATGAACCAAGCAGATTCATGTAACAGAATAAACACAGTATTTTCATTCTGATTTGCCATTACGTATGCACAGTATGCAGAAGCCAAGAGTACAGGTCTCTATTGAATTTTCAAATTCCTATGCCACATTATTGTAAGAATTCATTTTTATCATGTGTTGATTGTAACTCAGTATGTTTTCTCCAAATACTAGGGGAATCTACCCAATTCAGTAGGTATCTTATGTAAAATGTGCTTTTTTGGCAAAACATTATATTCAGGATATATAATTTGAGATAGAGGGTATTAACAGCCTATTCATCCAAGCAGAAAAAGGATTGCTTCTTAAAGGGTTACACCAACCAAAAAACAGCGTTTTCATGAAACACTGTTTTTGGTTATAATAACCCTAACCTTGCTGGTCTACTATCCGCCCCACTCCCCCCACCCCCAAAAAAAATAAATCAGCTAAGACAGCTAAAACTTACGCTCCAACAAGGCCAAGTTCCCCAATTGCTGGAAGTTAGGGAAGACACAAAGGACAGGGGCAGCCTGTCTTTTTGCACAAACTTAACATTAGCCACCCATAGCTCTAGTTCCCGGCTGATTTATGAGGCCCCTGTGATACTGCAGGAGTTACACCTCTGGCAGTATAGGGGTCAATTCCCATATGTACAGCACTCCAAAGAGAAATGCTGCCCAGATTCCAGGAACCATTGGCATTGGCAGCAATGGCTGGCTATGTTTTGCTGAGAGTGCCAGCTGACCATTTTCAGTCTATCACAATGCCCATACAGGTACAAATCCGTATGGATAGAAGGAAGTGTGTTATCTCTGCTTAGCCACACCCACAGTGGGGGTGGGTCTATGGGAAGCCATAGATCTCATTCAATGTTAAACTGCTCGGAAAAAGAAAAACCTAAACAGAGGGGCAGTGTCATGGGACTCAAGGCACCATAACCACTTCAATTAGATGAAATGGTTATACTGCCATACACAGTGTACCTTTATCCACATGTTAAAAGAAGAAGTGCCTGTCCATCTCCAGTTTTACTACAGTATATTCATTTAATGGACAGTATGATTTTAATAAAATTAAAAAAAAAATTCAACTGGGTAAAAACAACTTTTGTCTAGTAGTGTGATATTTACAATAGATCACTTGAAATGAAATAAAAACTTTGTGACAGTCCTTGGCAGCCGTCCACATTGACACATTTCTCAGCAGTCCACACTGCATTTCGAGAGTATTTAGACTTCAATCTTTGCCAACAGACCATGTTACACTTCGGGCAGCATTGAACAATATGTTATTTTTTTGTTGGTGGTCACCAACACAGCCACAAGCTCTTGTAGCCACCTAGTAAAGTTGCACTCAATGATTTGAGAACTGTATATTTACACGTGTAATAGGTATGTGGTAATGAAACATATAAGAACAGTGGTTAAATCTGAGAACTAATGTTCTAGAATGTTCCCTAGCTCAACTAAAGACATACTGTAAGATGGCCTGATTTTCAAGGCAGATGCCTCCAGTTATCATCATGAAACAATTTGTCTACATTCCGGAGTAATAAACAGTAATTGAGAAAGCCAACCAGCAGTAGGTCTTAAATGAATAGGTTAAACCGCAACATCCGTTCACTAAAAACATGAAAAGGGAAAAACGTATGAAAAAAATTCAATGAAACTGTAATATGTATGGAAATCAGCAAAATGTGTTTATGTAATCCTTAAAATATAAACATCCTTTATAAACTGAATTTAGTTACATACTTGCTTTTGAACACCCTCCAATTTTACTCACACTGATGAAATAATGAACTATGCAAGGCACAGAAGATTGTTAATTTAATATAGATTAGAAGAGGCTATATAAAATAAAATACTGTAATAACAGATAGCTATTTGTTCCAACTATGATCCTCCTTGCTGTCCAGTAGACAATATAATAAACCATGAGACAGAACGTTGAGTGGTTTATAAATGTCTCCAGAATCTCAAGATGTCAAATTTTTCCCTAATACAATCTTACACTCCTGGGTGGCAGCTATTTCAGTTGCCTACATTAGTTCGGTATGAAAGAGAACTGAATTAAAATGGCGGCACTTGCTGCTTGGCAACAAAACTTCCACTAAATCTAGCTAAACGGGATATGTATGAGATTAGGGGTGTCCGTAGTATACATTGGCATTCACAAGGGGAATATTTGCTCAAATGATATTACTATCAGATTGTAAAAAAAAAAAAAAAGTATGATATATATATATATACACACACACACACACACACAGTTAAGCCATTTTTAATATAATGAGAAGAGCTAAGTGGAGTGGACTGGAATGCGCATGCGTGAACAATAACAACTTCACTGTACTTGTCAGTGGTGCGCTAGATGCCGTTGAGTGAGCATGTGTACTGTGTGGACGTCGCATTCAAAATTACCGAGCGAGTAGAGCAACTAATCGGCAATACATTTTTCGTTAGGCTTGAACATTCCTCCCCTGAAACTATTCAGATGAATGTAATAAGTGCGGCGCAAATAAAAGTGTAGCACAAAGATGGATGAGAATCTGTTGAAAGATTTGGCGCCTTATGAATGCTGGCTTTTCCCAAAACTAAAATCACCTTTGAAAGGGAAGAGATTTCAGACCATCGATATATATTTATATTTTTTCCATAGAGACTACAACACTGTTGGCAGCAGTTTTAAAAGGATGTGCATTCTTTGTTATTTTATAATGAACACCATTGTATTATTAGTTTTTAAGGTTGAACTCTCTTTAGAAGGTGGCTTAAAGGACCACAAATTGACATTAAGGCATGACAGCTAAAGCCTGTATGCCTGTGGTCATTGCTTCATTGTTCACGACAATCTACATTAACATGAAGCTCCATGATTTAAAATATTTACAAAGTCACACTGCACGCTATTAAACTAGAGATACTGAAACGTATAGGATTTCAGATAATGAGATACTATAATGGTGGTACGCTTGTGGTGCTTTTGTAAAACCTATAAAACATAGGAAAAGCTATCAGCGGGTGAATATCACGTGAAACACCAAAAAGTGAGCAGCGTAGATAAAAATGGGAAATGCTATAACTATAGATGTGTAGCTATCTGTGGCTACCAAACCCCCACCAGCACACAGGCACAAGAAAGAAAAATAAGAAATATACGATTAGACTATGCATGATGACGAGACTAACTGTATAAAGAGATACAATCATAAACTGAGAATGGAAACTAGCCCTATGTTCAGTTCTTACTATTTTCAGTTTAGGATGAGTTTTTTCCTCTATAAGAGTGGTTCCCAAACTCTTTAGGTTCAAGGCGCCCTTAATATTTCCATATTTTTTTTCAAGGTGCCCCAAGTTAAAACAATTTCCTAGTTGTATATATGTACAGCGCAGTGGCATATACTGGGCCCCTGTTCGACAGAATTGCTTGTCGTTCAAGCGCAGATCCAGAACCTAATATTGGGAGGGGCACTGGTAGATTTAAAGAAACAATCCAGGCACAATAACCACTACAGCACTTTGTAGTGGTTATGGTGCCAGTAGTGCCGTTTAAGAACAGTTTGACAACTTACCTGGGATCTGCCGTGATTGGGGCTGGAGTAGGGGATAGGGGCAGTATCTGAGTGTGTCTGAGGGGTGCAATATGTGTGTGTGTGTGAGTGGTGGAGTGTGTGTGTAAGGGTGCAGTGTGTGAGGGTGCAGAGTCAGCAGGGGAGAGGAAGGCACGATTCCAAGCACCAGGAAAATATCTTGCGACGTCCTTGTGTGCGTTGCGGTACCCCAGGGTGCTGCGGCACACAGTTTGGGAACCGCTGCTCTGTAATATAATAGATTCAAGGAGATAAAAAAGGAGAGCGATGTACCTTTTGAGTCTATAAAATTTATCATCTTAAGCGCTTTGATTTGTCAAGAACCATCAGTGCATACTTGATGTCAATCTGTAATAGAGTGGGTTATCGCTCTGTGTACATCGCTACATGTTTTGGAAACAGTGTATTTCTTGAAGGTGCACTATAATCACCAGAATTACATTTTAATATAGTTGTTCTGGTGTGTATAGTATGTCTCTGCAGTAATTTTGATGTAAACACTGCCTTTTCAGTAAAAAGGCATTGTTTACATTGCTGCCTAGAGACACCTCCAGTGGCAGAGGTGTTTCTTTCAGCATCTCAACGCTTTGCACGCTTTGAGTCACTGCATCTCTATGGGGATTGGTGCACTGCAGATGATTCCTGCATTGCATTAGCTGAGATCATCAATTTTGATAATCTCAGCCGGGGAGGGGGTGTAGTGGGGGCAGGGCCAGCATCGGCAGATTCACACCGCCCTGGAAAAAAAGGTAAGTTTAAGGGGGAGGGCACCAAAATAGTGCTTTTAACACTATACGGTTTGAAATACACATTTGTATTCCTGACTCTCTAGTGCTCTTTTAATACCATTTTAGGAACTAGTGACATGATCTATGACATTGCACTTAAAGGAACACTGCGGGAACCATAACAACTTAATTGAAACAAAGTTTTTATAGTGCCAGGAGGAGGAGGTCTCTGGGCCCTTTCTTACATGAAGGGGTTACATTGCTCTCAAACAATTTAACCCTAAAGGTTGCCTCCAGAGCCAGATCTCCAATTCCCCCAACGGCACTCGGCTTCTGAAACGGACTTCAGGAAGCGCGGAGTGCCACCAGGATGGGGCGATTGTTAGAGTCAGCTGAAGCTCTAAGCCAATCAGTAGCATCCCATTCCCAAAAAAGGTACGTACCCTTTAGTCTTTAAAAAAAAATTATGATACATTAAAAGACGCAGTGCAAAGAAAGCAAACACACAGTCAGCAATATATAGTTTCAAAACTGCATTAGTATTGTAAACACTATTTAGATTCAGAGAGGCACCTCTTTTTTGTAAATAAAGATGTTACTTACCTCTTATCAAAAGGCAAGTAATTCACTAGTAATTATCTCCCGGCCAATCCAATGCGTCTCGTGGAGAAGAACTGGGAAGCGTGGTACATGCATTACTATTGCTGTGCTGAGCTGGCAATGTTTCTCACTGAATCCAGTGCTTCTCTGTGAGAAGCGTTACATTCCCTTTGAGCGACTACTCAAAGAGAATAAAGAAGAACAACCTCTAGGCTGTCTGATTCACATATGGAAGAGTGCAAACCAGGAGCTTTGTAAAAGTATTGATTTCTCTCGAAATCACGATTTGATTCTACAGGGAGGGCTTTTAACAGAGTATTTTTTTTTTTCAAAGATCCACCATGGCCAATCCTCATGGTAAAGACAAATATTAAAATGTCCACATCACAAAAATCATACAGAAGAACACCAAGACTCGAAAAAAAAAAAAAAAACTACACAAATAAATTGCAAATATATTAAAATGTTGATACTATAATATGACGTAATAAATAAAGGAACTTGTATAATTACTGTTTCCCCGTCCCTCTCTCTCAATGATTACCTTGAAGGTTCGGAGGTAGCCAGCAGAGGGAGGGCTGTGGACATTGGGCTGGTATTATATTGGGTGTAAAATTGGAAATCCTAACAATGGCACTGGAGTTTTGTAATTAAGCCCATTGAAGCACTGAACTCTTATATGCATTTTTAATTTAACAAAAGTGCTATTGGTGTGATAATGGTATTTTTAGTGCAGGGAAGATTTTCTTTTAAAACAGGGAGTCAGATTAATTAGACAAATTATATATATATATATAATCTATAATATAGATATATATTATAGTTAATGATCCAAAAACTGAAGCTTCTGTAATCTAGCTGAAGAAGGTTCGGTGTAAATAGACATTGTAAATGATATTCAGACAGTCATACATGGAAACAAATTTACAAAAGCACAGCGTTATTGGAATAGTCCCTGAAATGTGTAAGAGCTCAATATTAAAGGACCACTCTAGTGCCAGGAAAGCATACTCGTTTTCCTGGCACTAGAGTGCCCTGAGGGTGCCCCCACCCTCAGGGACCCCCTCCCGCCCGGCTCTGGAAAGGGGAAAGGGGTAAAAACTTACCTTTTTCCAGCGCTGGGCGGAGAGATCTCCTCCTGCTCTCCTCCTCCGATCCTCCTCTTCTCCTCCCCGTCGGCTGAATGCGCACGCGCGGCAAGAGCTGCGCGCGCATTCAGCCGGTCACATAGGAAAGCATTCACAATGCTTTCCTATGGACGCTGGCGTGCTCTCACTGTGAAAATCACAGTGAGAAGCACGCAAGCGCCTCTAGCGGCTGTCAATGAGACAGCCACTAGAGGACATAGGGGGAAGGCTTAACCCATTCATAAACATAGCAGTTTCTCTGAAACTGCTATGTTTCTGAAAAAATGGGTTAACCCTAGAAGGACCTGGCACCCAGACCACTTCATTAAGCTGAAGTGGTCTGGGTGCCTAGAGTGGTCCTTTAACACTGCCAATCTTAATTCATTTAATAAAGGAATCCTATATTGGACTTACTAAACTGGCAGGCTCAGTAATGTTTTGACCTTTAAGAGGTATGTTAAGCCTTGTCAAGACTTGACATTTGAAGGTCACAATGTTGCCAGTCTTGCCACATCTGCCAATTTATGTTGGTGTAATAAAATACATCATCTTTGAGCCCTGGATAAGGACAATGTGTATAAGAAATATAAAAACAATAAATAATATTCTCTTATGCATTAATAACACAGACCAATACTAAAATAAATAACTAAATACAAAAATCCACAGATTTCCCTTTAAAACATGTACTACTATTGTGACCAGCTCAAAACAGTTACTTGAAGGACCACTATAGGCACCCAGACCACTTCAGCTTAATAAAGTGGTCTGGGTGCCAGGTCCAGCTAGGATTAACCCTTTTTTCTGTAAACATAGCAGTTTCAGACCCTATGGGTTAATCCAGCCTCTAGTGGCTGTCTCATTGACAGCCGCTAGAGGCGCTTCCGCGCTTCTCACTGTGATTTTCACAGTGAGAAGACGCCAGCGTCCATAGGAAAGCATTGAGAATGCTTTCCTATGGACTGGCTGAATGCGCATGTGACGGAAGAAGAGGGAGGAGAGGAGGAGGAGAGAGGAGAGAGGAGAGAGGAGGAGAGTTCCCCGCCCGGCGCTGGAGAAAGAGGTACGTTTAACCCCTTCCACCCCCTAGAGCCCGGCGGGAGGGGGGCCCTGAGGGTGGGGGCACCCTCAGGGCACTATAGTGCCAGGATAACGAGTATGTTTTCCTGGCACTATAGTGGTCCTTTAAGATAGTAAAATACAAAAAAATGTACCCCCCCCACCCGCAAAAAAATGCGTATTAAATACATGCAACCGTACTCTAAAAATCTAATATGACATATCTGATCATGCAATCTACATATATCAGCCAGTGAATTTTAGTAATGTTATTAATTACACAGGAGACTAATACAATGTACTGTTATAATTATACATTTGGGATATTATTTTAGCATTTAAATATTTTTATTTACAAACACGTTTTCATAATTTATTAGCCTCATCGATGTAAACACCCAAAAATGTTTTGCACATAAACGAGACGAACACATCTGTGGCGTAAAAGCAATTTATAAAACATGTTCCCCTTTCAGATCTGACTGAATGGAGCCCCGAACCCTTCTTTGTCCAGCTGTTCTTGTAGTTTCCCTTCAGTGATTCCAGTTTCTACAGACAAAAGCTAAAAAGAGATCATGTGACTGTGAGCTCCTGAAGGAGCAGGGACAGTCCAATAGAATTCTTTGCCACCTCTCCGGTCATTGTCATTTACACATTGTCCACTGTGCATTCAAATGTCAGGCTATGCTATCAGACTCCTCAACTCAAACAGTCTTTTATGTTAAGACAATCCTTAAAGCGTCAGATGAGCACAAAGAACGTGTATTGGGCTCTTTCTGCTCTCCTGGAATGTAGCATAATACACGTAGGTTACACTGCAGACCACATTTTGTATACCAATGTGAAAAAAAAGAGATCAAAACAAACGAACAACATTTACAAATAAATATGATCAAAAAACATTGTGACAATGATATCACAACTGTGTAACCAGAGTAAATTACAATAACGTCACTTATGTAATACAAAATATAGAGAGAGGAAAAGTGAATTTTAACTTTTGTAATAATTCTAATTTAGAGGGTTTTTACAAAATGTTCAAGCTAACTGATGTGTTGAAACACAGGATTTGGTAGATATGATATATGTTCTCATTCTTAATTAAAGGGACACTATAGTCACCAGAACCACTACAGCTTAATGTAGTGGTTAAGGTGTCTATAGCCTGTCGCTGCAGCCTTAGCACTGTAAACACGGATTTCTCAGGAAAAAGGCAGTGTTTCCATTGCTGCCTAGTAACACCTCTAGCAGCCGTCACTCAGAAGGCCACTAGTGCTTCCTGGGTCAGTGCTGCACAATGTACATTACTAGCATTCAGCATCTACATGCTCTGGATGGAGACGATGAACGCTCCCCTTAGAGATGCATTGATTCAATGCATCTCTATGAAGAGATGCGTATTGGCGCAGCAAAGCATTTTGCCGCACAAGCGCAATAGTCTTCCAATACTTTCCTATGGGAAAGCATTGGATTGGTGGAGATCATCAAGATTGATGCCATAGTGGTGGGGCCAGCCACGAAGAGACTGGCGTGGCGTGACGTGGGAGAAAAGGTAAGCATAAATATATTTTCAATGCGACTAAACCATGAACTGTGTAATAAATAATTTTTTAAGTGATAATGATAAGTGATATTATTTTTGGCGGGGCCTGGCTGCAGAACCAACTGGTCGACAACCTCATGGGCTCCTGCACAGAGCTGCTAATTAACCTGCTTTTCCTGACCCAAACGGAGACTAATCAGGCCGACAGAGCCAGCAATCGACTGGGCACACTGGGCAGAACAAAATGATACCCCTCACGCTGAGGAAAAAGCAATTTGTGCCAAATGAGTGTCGGAGGCCTACTCGACAGGTGGGAGCAGGAGAGACGGCCGCTCTCCCCCCACTATGCCTGTGGGACAGATCCCAGTCCCCCCCCCCCCCGGACCGGTGGGGGTCATCCCGGTCCACCAGCGAAAGACAAGCACTCACATAGGGGAGTCTACCTAAGATGGCCGACAGCAGGGCCGCAAATCCTCGACAGCAAGATACCGAGGACTGGGCAAGGGCTTTCAGGGCGAAATTTGACGCGGTTTGCCAACGCTTTTGGGACCGCATTGAAACTGGATGCTCGCACCCCGTACCGATACTGGTAACACCGGCAACGAGCCACTGCACACTCATCAACACACAGCCGGGTCATCCAAACTCAGCGCTGCCACCGCGAGAACGGGCACAAGCCAAGAAAGAGACCCGGCGGAAGAAGCGAAGTCGGGGCACTACTAGCTTGCAACAGCCTCACAGACGCCGAGCAAAGGCGCCGGCAGGAGGCTCCAGCAAAACGCCCACCACCATGTGGGGTCCCAATGGCCCACAAAAAATAAATAAGCACCACCGCCAGACAAAGCACCCGCCGACACCACCCGCCCGCCGCACAGCCAGCACCGCTGAAAGAGATCCGAAGGGAAGAGGCGCTCAGCCGCCAGACAAGCACCCAGCCAGCAACAACCTCTTACCACTTCCAGGACCGGAGGAGCCACAGCGGTCCAGCACCTCGCTAGCCTCTTGCTCCAGATCAGCAACCACGGCCTCCAGAATGGGTATCGGCTAGGCACATAGGGACTACCTCATCATCTGGCATCCAGCCGTTGCCCATACTCACACCATGTGAACTGTGCTTCTGCTCAGACGCTATCCTGTATGGAAGCTGAACTTTGGACGTACCCTTCAAGTTTGGACTCCTATTAACCCCTAATAATTTTTTTTTTCTCTACGTGTATCTAGATTACTCACTAAGCCTCTGCTTTTCTGTTAAGAAGCTGTGACCAAGCTATAGACCCAGCTGACCTCTCTTTTCGCAACAGGTCGTTTATTAGTACACTGCAACACAAGATAGCAAGTCTTACACCAGCTCACTGTGTCTTAAACATGTTAGTTCTTATGATTTAGTTCTCCAATCTTGCTATGTGTAAAACGTTTAAAATGTCGAGCTATGACATGTTATAACCTTTAGTTTAAACCTATAACTATCATTGTGACATACTCCTAGGCCTTTCTAGCTGACATGTTAGCTTAGAATGCACAATAACCTAAGGCAATGCAGCCACCAATCGTTTATGCTCACTCTACAGCTACACTGTAATTTACCAACTATGGAACATCTTAGAGCTACAGGCTTCTTGCCTAATCAGTCCCACAAACTAAATACCACGGCTTAGCATGTCTACCTCACTATATTTGTATTTTCTGTCACCTTAATATTTCTGTCTATGTGCAAAAAACTGAATAAGCTAACAATACTTCCTCCCACACGCATGCAAACGAAACATGCACTCATCACTCTCTTATGTTATCTTGTTTTGAACCACTTTTTACTTAAAAATGTGCAAATCTTCCTCATGCCATACTCATGTTATATTGTTTTTATGTATTCACGCTTGAGACTGCTGTTATGGCACTACGAGCTCTGTTGTACTCACCTGCACGACAAAAATAAAGAATTAAAAAAAAAAAAAAAAAAGTGATATTTTTAAAATGAGAAAAAATTGTCACTAAAAAAACCATGTACCGATTGCATTTGAAACTTGGAGCATAATTAATATTTTGCAAATAACCAAGGGTTAGTCTACCTTTCTCATTAAGTGTCATTGTTGAGAGCTGTCCAGAATTGAACATTTTATATCAATTTATTAATGATAAAAAAAAAAAAAAGAAGAGCAGAATTTTGGAGACTTTTTCCGAGTTCGCTATTTCGCAACAAAAATTGCACTTCCAGTTTCTCATAATTCCCAGGTTAGTAAACACCCCCATAATTCTCTTACAGATCAGTATAATATGCCTATACATAGTGAGACATAATGTGTACATCGTGCCAGGAAGGATATGTTAAAAACTAATTTCAGTCTTCAACCAAGATATTTGCTGTATTGAATTTTTTAGATCATGATTTTACCTGCCCCATTAGCATACCTCAGTCGTGTCACTTCTGGGTGAAACTGATGCATACAATCTATATGGCAACCCATCTGTCTTATTGTTGATAGCTAACAAAATAATTTAATCTCTAATCGGTCAGTCTAACTTTAAGGCCCACCGATAACCTCACAGATAACCAGCACAGAGCAGATTTGCCATAGTATGTAGAAGGGTACATGCAGTACCATCCCTCTGTTCTGAATTTAGTGGGACGGTCATGATTATGGGACAGTGTTCCCATTGTCCTTGGTATGTTCTCTGATAGCCCACTTTTAGGGAAACAATAGAACAACTCCCCTAAAATGTACCAGAAGCTTGTGCTGTGCAAAACAATCTCAGGAATGCTCTGCCCATAAAAAGCACTTCAAGAAGACTCTTGAGAGAGTCTGGCCTGAATGCCTGAAGAACAGCTTAAAGCACATACATACCAGTAGAGCCAGCTGCTCAAGAGTCCTGGTAAGTCCATTAGTCTCAGTCAGCACTTGAATGGAGCAACATTTTGCTCCCCTCCTCTGGGGAGTTTTTCCCATTCAGCGTCTCCTCCCCCAAGCAGCAGTAGCAGAGGTCAACATTTTTTTTCCTGCATCAAGGCCACTTATTATTTAAACTTCCCTCTAATAGCTGGGAAAGTGGGTGTCAGGGACCAGGAACCAGACAGAGACAGAACTAGATGCAAAAACACCTTTATTAATAAATAACAAATAAATAACCAAAAGCAAAGTCCAGGAATCAAGCAGGGGTCAGTCACCAGAGCGGGTAGTCAGACAAGCCAGGATCAGGAGCACGGAGAGCAGCGGAGTCAGGAACAAGGCCAGCGTCAGGAACCAGGAACAAACAGGAAACACAGGAACAAGGAGACTTCTGGGAAACAGGAAACCACGCAAGGGCAAGGAGGTTCTGGGATTTGCTGCTTAAATAGGCTGAACTGATTAGCAGCAGGGTTGATTACTACTCTCAGGTGAGTAACCGTGGCAACATGCTGAAGGAGCTGATAGTAACTAGAAAAGCTAAAATTTCTGGGGAAATTGTGTGAAGTGTTCTTGCCTCCACCAGTAGTTTACAACTGGAGTGGGCAGGATAACTGTTATTATTTATTTATATAGCACATTAAATTGCAATGTTGTTGCCCAAAGTGCTTCACAGTTACATTACAACATACATTTATAAAAACATTAGCAGGTGTACAAAAGGCCCTGTCTATGACATCACTTGCTGCTGCAGCCTGGCACAGGTCAGAGTATTTTGGCGGTTGCCATCTTCAAACGGTCGTATTTTAAAAACTACAAATCCTACAGAGAAGAGCTTTATATTGTGAGAATCACAAGACCCAGACCTACATGTTGATGCATAGTATGTCTCTGAAATATTAACAATGAAGGCACAGTCGCAGTTTAGAAATTGCCCTTCAAATTTGAGCTGGCTAGAGTGGAGTTTCAATGAATGTCAATGGACGGCGTGAGTTGCAAACAAATGGTCATATTGTGAAAACAATCAGGACTATGGCTTAGCTGTGGACAATTCTAGTGGCAGCAGGGATAGCTGAACATTTTGATATAAGATTTGTGTAGGTGGGCTTGAAAATGAGGGAGTGGACCAATTTTGCCTCGAGAACGACGATATTCCGCGAACCATTCGGTGAAACGTTCCACAAAGTAATAGCACACCAATCGGGAACAATCCGCACGTTTTGGTATATTTTTGTCTATGTAGTGTAAAAACTGTGGGAGGAGTTAGGGTGGTAAATTTTGGCTATGATAAGAATAATAATATATATGTGAGATAACATTAAGTGGTCTTGCTATGCAAGAACATTTAATTACAGCTGAAAAGTCACTGAAACAGGAAGGGTTGCTGTTTAAAACAGCAAAGAAACACTGACAGTGGGCTAGTCTGGATACATTGACATGTTCCTAAAACAATATGGTGGTGGTGGTGGTGGGGGGGGGGCAGTGCTATGATGTTGAAACCTCACTCAAT
This sequence comes from Pelobates fuscus, assembly GCF_036172605.1. Lineage (NCBI taxonomy): Eukaryota > Metazoa > Chordata > Amphibia > Anura > Pelobatidae > Pelobates > Pelobates fuscus. The sequence goes on from NC_086320.1 coordinate 339,599,732, forward strand.
CTCACTCACAAAGCAACTTTAAGACCTTAGTAGGCAGACAGTAAGCATGAAAAACACTATACGTGTTTTCTGTGTGTGTTTATAAATTTGTGTATCTGTATATGGCTCTGTGTGTCTGTGTGCAATTGTTTATGGCTGTATATAAGTTGCATGGGATTGTTTAAGTTAGTGGAGAGATGAACTGGGGTTCATGGCAAGATTTACTTGGTCAAGGGGAGCTGTACTGGAAGTTGTAGAGGACTTCCGTGGTGGGATTTTGGTAGGTGGTGGAGACGGGCAGCCCTGTACTCCAGGAAGAGATATCAGGGTGTGCAACCTGCCACATCACCAGTGACACACACATAAAGTCACTTGAATATGTTCTGCTTGCTTTCATACCTTTCAATTAAGGGATGTATAAATTAATACTATTAAAGAAATATGCACACAAAATGATAAGCAGAATTCAAGCAAAGGATCAAGAAAACTTTAAAATGTTTTTGTATATTACCCTGATATAAAATGAAGATTTTGTTAAATGCATCTGGTACATGCTTGTACTTTAATAAATATACACCAAATTTGCAATTGTTCTTTGCATTATTTTAGACTAATTTCCATGTGTTATAATTTTAATAAATTTAATCCAAGTTCACTATGAAATATTGTAATCACATTCACTCAGTTATATTTTATGCCTTTGGAACAAACTGCCAAAAGCAAATATTTTAATTATATTTATCACTTCTATTTAGCCCAGAGGAAGATAAATTTGTCTAGCCTACCAAGAAGCATAGGAGAAAGGCATGTTCATGATTAGTCTTCAGTCTTTTAATTCTAATGCATTTCAAGAGGATTGTGTATTTTTAAGATTAATTTAATGAACAAATAAATGTCTGGAAATCAATTAATTTATAGTGACTGTAATTTATATGGTTATTCACTAAACACCGGATTTCAAAAATGACCAAATTCTGACTGCAATAGCAAGTCTCATATTTACTAAAGCCTTCGGTCGGGTTGAATGAATCTGCAGCAATTGCCAGGATTGCATGCATCTAGCAGGGGTACATTCGCAAATTATGTTCACTTGCTAATTTGGAAGTGAATGATAATATCAAATTGTTTAAAAACCCTTGATAGTGCAAGGGTAAACTATGCGGTGGCTGGTCAGCGCTTGCTAGCCAGTTGCCACATGGAATAAAAAAGAAAAATATAATAAATAAATAGCTCTATGGGGTCAAGAAGACACCAATTTTAATGTAAGGGAGGCCTAACACCTGGCTTTGCTGGGCGGCCTGGCTATAATATAGACCTAATTCAGGCTTGTTCGGAGTCTGCAGTGTGAATGGCCCTGTACACAGTCGGGTGGTTTTGCCCTGTTCAGTACGGGGCCATCTGGAGTTTAGTGTATAACACTGATAGATTTGATGTCTCAAATAACATTTTTCATTGATAGACTTTATATGTACTACAGGTAATTTACCTACATACCTTATAAATGTGCGTTGCATATTCTGTGTGCTATCTGTGACTTCAAATCCCATAATTCACAGGAGTGGTATCCTCACTGGTAATTAAATCCCTTGATTTAAGTGGATGATGTCCCCTTGGTGAATTAGGAGTGTGAATTGAGCTTCTGTGGTCTGACATTTCTTTGTTTATCCATTTCTGGTTGTTCAGGGACAGTGTTTATGTGACATGATGTGTAATGGATGCACCAATGCATTTTCCTAAAAGACACAGTTTATAACAATGCCTATAGATCCGTGATGGCTAACCTTGACAACATAAATTGTTTCTGGACCTCATTTTCCATGATGCTCAGCTAGCTTTTAGACTCTAAAAGCTAGCTGAGCATTATGGAAAATGTAGTCCAGAAACAATTTATGATGTCAAGGGGTCACGGTGAGATCCAGACAGCCAGACGTGGTCACCCCAGAAGTACCTAACAGGGAATTTGAACCTTCGTGTCCTGAGCATGCTATACTGCCTCTGAGCCAGAGCAGATTCTGTTCTTTTGAATAAGTTCTATCCTTGTTATTCCTGGCTTTGTCTGCAGCACTAGGGGCTGGACTCCATCTGTGGTGGATACCTGTGTCAGATCGCTAATTAGCCAGGTATTTAAACATTGCCTTGCCCTAGGAACTTTGTCAGTTATTTAATTCTGGTGATCGTGTGTTGTTCCTGTTTTGTCTCCTGAAACTTGTTCTCCAGATTGACCCCGGCTCCTGACCATGGCTTTCCTCCTTGTTTATCCTGACCTCTGGCATCCTCTGACTTTGGCTTATCCTCACCGATCCTTCTGCTTGTGTCCTTGTCTGTACTGTAAATTGGAGTACCTGTCATGCACAGCCCCCGTGCACAGATTCACAGTCCCAGTGGGTCTAACCTTATCACCTTGGACTGTGCATATCTGCAAGGGTGAGCACACATCTCTGCCTACAGGACTCCCACCACAGGTAAAACCCTGACACAAGGTTAGCCATCACTGCTATAGATGAATGTAACTGTAATTAAACACAGAAGCTGCAGATACACATCATCATGTGTGCAAAAGGGCTATAAGCTCAACTTGAACCCAAAGTTAGGAGAGTCTTTCTCGCTTCATAACCCTGTTTTTGCCTTCACCAAAGCTAGAAGATCATCCCTATAATCATCATACAATAGTAATATAGAATATTTTTTACAGTGCAATACATTCAAAGGTTATCTTGAAAAAGCATGATTCAAGAAGATTTCAGCTGGGTATTGTGTATAACAAAAGGTGACAGTTATAGGTAATATAGAATCTAAAATGCCCGACAGAAGGGAGTGTACGTCACATTGTTAGAGGATGACTTGGAGACATGTCTACTGAGAATGAACTTCAGGGAAAATACAAATTTAATCCATTAATGGAGATGTAAACAGACTGGTCAGAGTCAGCTTCTTTTAAGAGATTAGGATCGATATATTGATAGAAACCCCATATCTCTAATGACTGCATCTTTCAATGCCTGATCTGCCTTTCCATTAAATGTAAATTTAAATGTAAATCAAAGGGAGAGTGAGTGGAGTAGGACTAGCCAGCTCCACAGACTCAGGATAGGTTACAAGAGGTATATTAGGGGTTTAACCCCAAATAAAGTCAAAAGCAAAAATGAATGAGAACGAAAAATGGAGAAACAATCCCATATGCTGGGTGTTTTCTAATCTCGTTTTCAGATATATACCTCTAAGTGTAAAAGTCACATAGGAAGAGGGGAGGTTTTTTTTTAAACCTTTATTTAGGAAAAACGTATAAATATATGATAAAAATTGGTAAACACGTTACCAACAGGTGGTTAGACCTAGATGGTGGGTAAATAAAGTGTTGTACAATAATGCTGTTAAATGTCTCCAGGGTATGAATACCTGAGTAGTATGTGGGTAGGGGGAGGCAAGGGCAGGGAGAAGGAATACTCATATGTATAATGTGAACAAATACGCCCAAGGCTTTGCCACAAGGATATGGAGCACTCTGTACATGTGGGTAGTCTCACAGAAAGTCAGAGAGCTATAGAAGGTGTATATATATCGGGGTAATAGCAATATATAGATATACGGAGATATCTCCAGAATAATATAGTATACCTGCATAGAGAATATAAATGCGCAGATTAAAGGGTAGTGCCCCAATGTAAAAGGGTATTTCTGCTGAGAGGGACAGCCAAGTACAGACCCCCTCACACACACCGCATCAAATACCCTAAAATCACCCTAGGCTAACTGTCTAGCTCACAAAGTGAGGGTAGATACTAACTGCTACTTCAAGGCAGCCTCAAATTGTCCCTATCTCCCCATGCAGTCATCAGACCATCATACTATATCACCGCACCTCCCATCTACTTCACGAACACAGCACGTACATAAAAAGTAAAAATAGATGCCCAACCAAGTAGAAAAAAAGTAAATCAAAACCCAAGTGGAAAAGTGAAAGTAATAGTTTGCATCGGCTCAAAATTCGCTCGACGCGCGTTTCGGCCTTTCAATACGCCTTTGTCAAGAGCTGAACAGAGACTGGACTGGCTGCCGGTTATAAAGGGAAGGGAAGCCCTCCCACTAACGGGGGGCCGCCAATCCGCGTACAGGGGGCCGTTCCCAGAATACCACATGATGCTGTTAGACTACTCCCATCCAGTGTCGTCCAAACAAAGAGAGTCAGGGGAGTGGTCATACTCCATCTGACATCCTTTGAACCCTTATTTCACTGAGGGAAAAACAGAGTTATAATGATACAGATCTTGTATCAAATAGGGTACTGTAAAATATGTGAAACACAACTATACTTATGCAGATTCCCCCCAAAAAAGTCCCATCCAGAAAGGACTTATAAAACGTAAGACATACCGAACTGAATGTTTGGAAGGGAAACAGATGATATGACTTGGATAATAAATTATACACTGAGGTATAAAGGATATACAGTCCATTGAGGAGAGGACATGCAGATGTCACCTGTTCATACTGTAGGAAGGTCTAATGTGTCCATAGATCCGTAGTTTATTAGCCGTGTGCCTAGCCGATTTATAGCAAATGGGGTCTTTGTAAAGTAAGTGCAGGCTGTCCATACAAACTGTTTAAAGGGGAAAACGGACACACTGATTTGAATCCTACATGTACACAGGGGCATAGTTGAGTACAGTTATTACATAGAGAGCAGACAGATGTCCCCTGTTAGTTCAAAAAAGAGTTCTATTATAGCCATAGAACCGCAGTGTATTGACTGTATACCTTAGGGAATGTGGCAACTACGGTCTTATAAAGTAAATATCGAGAGTACCGACTGTCATAAGGTACAGTCATTGGATACACTGTTTAGTAGATCCGAGGAGAGGGGATATGTAGATTCAAATGGAGAAGTAAGTTAACATCATGCAGTGAATTCAACTCACGGCAAACAAAAAATGGTCGATCATGTCCCATTAGCACAGGGTGGAATATATGGTATTTTATTTTATTTTTATTTATTGTTTTTTATATTGTTTATTTTTAATTTTTGTGACCACCTGGATACCACTGAGACATTCTTAGTAATATATTGCCATATTTTGGAAGGGAAAGGCCGAAAAGACCGGGTCAGTCGTCGGCTCGCTAAAAGTAAAAGGGGGGAAGAACCCCCCCCAAAAGGGGAATGTGTACATAAAATAACTACTAAATGAAAATTAATTTTGCCTCCCCCTACCCACATACTACTCAGGTATTCATACCCTGGAGACATTTAACAGCATTATTGTACTTTATTTACCCACCATCTAGGTCTAACCACCTGTTGGTAACGTGTTTACCAATTTTTATCATATATTTATACGTTTTTCCTAAATAAAGGTTTAAAAAAAAACCTCCCCTCTTCCTATGTGACTTTTACACTTAGAGGTATATATCTGAAAACGAGATTGGAAAACACCCAGCATATGGGATTGTTTCTCCATTTTTCGTTCTCATTCCTTTTTGCTTTTAAATTTAAATGTATTTATAGTGTTTTAAGAAACATTATTATTGATAAAAATATAAAATTATAGCTGCTAAAAATCTTTAGAATATATGCCAGGATATATATGCCACATGGACTTTTCGAACTCCTGCCATAGAGATAGTCAACTTCCGGGGATCTAGTGTAGGTTGTGGGTGCCACAATATCTTTATAGATAGCCAATCATGTGATGGAGGGAAGTATTAACTTTCTGAGAACAGCCGCCAAATCTGGGGAAAGTATGTTGTAATGATTAGTTGTCACAATGCCCACCTAATATTAAAATGGGTACTAAGTCAGACTGGGCACATGCATTTTAGGGAAAAGATGTTGGCTGATCCAATGCATAAAAGATCAAAGGTGAGGAGTATTTCTTGTATATGTTGACTAAATAAATAAGCAGCAAGTTGTGTTGATGTCAGTCATACTTTCTCACGCACCTTAACAAGGCTACATTTTATCAGTAGGTATGTGGCCAATGGGACCAACGACAACCAAATGCAAGACACAGGTGAATAATCTATCCAGGTTTGCTACAGACCACAGCTGTACATTCTTGGACTTTACCAAAGACAGAATGGAAAGAAAATGTCAAGAGTAGAGCAAGAACAAAATGGTGTACACGTACCTACCTAGAATGTCCACTTCAGGTCATCATCAGTGCTTACTGTTTGGTAGACTTTTGCAGAAACTATTGTTTTTCCCAAATACCCTTAAGCTTTCTCCTACTTCTGGATGTAGCTTCACATTTGGTACGGTGAATATGGAAGACACTGCAGGGACATAAAGATGCCATTAAGTCAATGCTTTAACAACTTTCAAATACTGTATTTTTTTACGGGAGGGGGAAAACGGGAGGGTGAATGGGGGATATACCATTTTGAAGGGAGTCAAACATTTAATGAAAATAAATAAAGAAATGCATCAACCAATAAACATGCTTTGTATTTGATAAACCAAAATTGTTGTCAATGCATTAGACAGAAAAAAATTGTTTCTCGACTGCTCGTGCCAAGTGTGGAACATTTTGTTTTCTGGATGTGTTTACAAGTACACCGAGATTATTTAAGGCAGAGTTATTGCAGGGAAAACTGAAGAGCACTTTTTTTTTTTTTTACCCCCGCTACTGAATTTGTGTTTCATAATGATTATCTTGCAGACACAGAAACCCTATTTCTGCAACTTGAAGTTTGACTGGAGGCATTTAACAAAAAAATAAAAAAATAAGAAAAATAAAAAAAAAACCTTTCCTTTAAAATATAATGATTTTTCATCTTTATTCTTCCCCCCCCTTCAAAAGGTTTCACTGCTCCTGATGTTTAACGTTATGCAAAGATGTGTTTCTGCCAATGAATATCGCCTTTTGGTTATGCTTCTGCAAATAACCTGCTGTGAGATGATAAAAGGATTAATGCAGCCAAAATTCTTAATCTGTGAAATTACAAATTAAATTCTCATATTAAAAATACCACCCTGAGGTATTTTTTGTGGTTTTAATTCCCCTCTGGTGTTCTGCATACATTGTGCTTGTTAATGACTAGGACAAGACAGTCTCGGCTGACAGTCTGCTACAGAATGATAATGTGAAGGCATTTACTTTAGTGATAGGGTTGGATTTAACCACTGACTGATAAACTAAGTGGCGACTGAGTAATAACTCCATATTAAGTGAAAAGTACTACTAGAGAATACAGAATTCACAGACTATCAAAATCCTAGCTGTGCTTAATCATTAATTCAGATCGGATTGAGATGTCACATATGCAAAACTATCAAACTGGAGTGGTTTGGTCTCAAGGCTGGATATAAAAAGAAAAATGGAATTAATTTAACTTCCTAATTCTTAAAGGGGTAGCAACGGCTTTTTAATTTCTATATGAAATAACGGTGCCTATGAAAACAGACTAGCTCATTCTGACCTTCGTTATTAATCTGTGCCCAGAGGAGCTAGTGTTGGGGCGTTCTACAATGCAGAAAGCAGAGAAGACTTCAGGGTGAAATAATGCTAAAATGTAGTTTAATGCTACTATACATTTCGGGGGGGGGGGGGGGGGGGGGAGGATTGTGTAAGACTTGGCCTGTTATAAAATCAAGTTGACTATCAAAAAGATAACTGCAAGTTCCTAAATTAATGAAATCATGAGTGATATAGAAAAAAGGAAATATGTGAGTCATAACTGAATAGAAAAGCCATTAAAATATTAGTAAGTAAGATTTATGCATCAAGAAAACTTAATACTTTTCTGTTTATGGGAAAATGCAATCACATTAAATTATATTAAAGAGACACTATATTCACCAGAATAACTACAGCTTATAATAGTTGTTCTGCTCTGTATAGTCTGTTTTTGCAGGCATTTTGCAGGCATTGCTGCCTAGGGACATTTCCTAGGGACATTTCCAGTGGCAGCCATTAGAGGTGCTTCCTGGGTCAGTGATGCACAACATACAGCACTGACGTTTAGCGTTTGCTAAACTTTCCCCATATTGATGCATTAATTCAATGCCCTGCCTCTTTGGCTGATATCATAAGCATTGCCAATCCCAGCAAATCCAATGCTTTCCCATGGGAAAGCATTGGATTGGCTGAGATGGGCAATTTTGATGATTGGATGAGATCGGCAATTTTGATGATCTCCGCCATGGAGGTGGATCATGGGCAAAGCCAGTGCCAGTGAACCCACACGATGCTGGAAAAGAAGGTGACTTCTACCTTTTTAAGTGCGGTAAGGGAGGGCCAGTGGACTAACATGTTTTTGTAATATTATAGGGTCAGGTATACGTTTGTGTTCCTGACCCTATAGTGTTCCTTTAACCCCTTAAGGACACATGACATGTGTGACATGTCATGATTCCCTTTTATTCCAGAAGTTTGGTCCTTAAGGGGTTAAAGGAACACTCCAAGTAACATAACCAATACAATGCACTGAAGTTTGTGTAGTTCCAGGTGTGTGTGTGTGGAAGTCCCTCCAGTGTAAGTAGTCAAGCTGTTTTCACCCAATGGTGATTTTGCTGCTTGCAGTGCAGTGGCCACCGGACTCAGTGCGGTGGTTCAGAAGCACCACCATCTGCTTCCATGGGAACCTCTTCAGCTTTTCGTTCTCTATGGAGGCTCCTGTGGTATCCTCCATAGAGAACGGAGAGCTGAAGAGGTTCCCTTTTCCCGTCAGCTATCAAAGAGCCCTTTCCCCATCAGCTGTCACTAGTGATGGCTGACGGCTTAACAAAGTTTTACAGTGAAATTCTAACACTGTCCATATCATCATTTTATAACATTTTATCTTTAACTTTTTTGTTTGGAGGGAGCAGGGGGTGAGAGAGTCGCTTGAACTGAAGTCCACCAGGTGCAGTCACCCATGAGAACCACACACTCTGTGCATTGACTTAAGCCCATCTTAGCTCATTGGCTGAGAGTGATAAGCTGCTCTAAGAACTAGTGTCAAATATAGGATTGAGGCTAAACTAGGAAACATAGTGTTGGACTTGATAAGTTTATACACAGATTTAGACTAATGTAAAGTCAGATAAAATAAAATGCAAGAATTCAGGCAAAAATATACTCTTAAACACACTATCATGCATTGATGCAGTGCTGGTATTGAACACGCCAATGTCACAAAATGTTGTACTGGAAAGTATTGGACATTATTGAATTGGATAAAGGCTGTACCAGTATTTATATGTTCAATACAGGGACAGATTAAGAGCCCCGGTGCTGACAATAATGATGGGCCTAATTACAGAATCTTATCGACAGAAAACACTAAAACATTTATACCTCCCAAACGCCATGTATCTGGTGGAGGGGGTGCTGGAGGGAAACTCACAGGATACAGCTATCAGAAAACACATGCCCTATGCTAATCTCTCGCTTTCATCTTTCAAATAAATCCATACCCCATAACAGCAGGGTCAGGTGAGTCAGGATGTCGTTGGGCGGGGTAAAAGGGTGGGCCACTGATGCGAATCACCAGAACCAGAACTGCCCAAAGGGACGGACATGCCCAAAAGGGGGAGTGTCTGCCAAAAGAATTAGATGGTCAGGCTGGCATGAATGCACATCAGGCTGCCTGCCAATCATACAGGATGACCAACCAAGTGCATAATGTGCAGACAGCACCCTAAGCTTGGCATAAATGTTCTTAATGATGCGCTCGCTCCTCGCTTTCTAAGGACTGTCCCCTAGCACTCACTTGTCCACTTCTCTCCTTACCTTCTTACTAGCAGGCAGAAGCCTGTCAATTAGTCCACACAAGTTTTGTTCCCCTACATTCCTCTTAGGTTCCCATACTTTATCAAGAGCATGTGTATTTCTTTTTTTAAACCAATTGGCCTATTCCATAGGCATGGGCCTGGAGCTGCAGCTCCATCAGCCCCTATGTTCATCCAGCCCTGGTTCAATAGCAAAAAGCTCTGAGCTAGAGGATTGACTAAGGGCTTTCTTACTTACACTAAAACAGTCAAACAGTCAATCACCATGGAAACCAGTGGAACCAGCAAGCATATTCCATTGGTGACTCATCCCCTTTTAAGTCTTTGCACAACTATTCAAACCGTGACACTTTGATATGAATGAACAGGTATTTTTAAGCCAATGAATGCTGGTGCAGAAACATAATTAATTTACGAATAGAATAACTTCAGAATTTCCAACATATACAAATAATGAAACGTATACCTATAAGACACTTGCATTTTAAGTGCCTTTATGACCTGTTTATAGAAATTTATGGTTGGATGGCACTATATAATTATTTTATTATACACTATTTGCTGACTGCACACGTTTTGCAAATTGGTGGATGATAAACTATTTAGTAAATTAACCCAAATAAATACACAGTAAGTATACATCAGTAACTTCCAAACTACCTTCATAGGCCTTACAGTGTTTGTAACCTTTTACTATATTAACAGAAGAGAAAATGAAAACTATTAAGTGCGAAAAAAATGAAATATCTTTACATTTTCTGCATGTCACACTGTGTTAAATCAAGAGGGATAGGATTCTTCATTCAAAATTCAAAGAATCTGAAATGCTCGGTACTTATTTATATATTTGTGCATTTCATTGCTGGAGGGACAACATACAAGAGTTTCCATTTACTTATGAATAATCAGAGTTCTCTTCACCAATGTCACCCCAGCAACAAAATCATTTTTCTTCAAAATTGTTTTCCTTTGCATATCATTCATGTTTTGCACATATTCTAGGGATAAAATTGACTTTTCACACATTTTATAGAACTCTCTGAAATACTCTTTAAATGCATTAACAAAACTTTGGTTTCACTTTCCTTTGATATTAAAAGGAAGAACAGCACTTATGCGTAGAATGTTATGTTAGGAAAAATAAAGGGGGGAGGGTGGGTAAGGGGCTGCAACAATTAATCAAACTATGGTGTCCAATTCTCTTTCTTCGTAAGTGTTGGCATTAGAATGAACAGATCACCATTAATATGTTCCTTTTTTCTATACTAGTGTCCCTCTATTTAGAATATTCACACAATATTTCTGGGGACATTGGGAAAGAAAAGAACAATAGATGTTTTGGGGTGTCAATGCACACTTAATAGCTATGCTCTTTTCTTATTCATCAACCCTCTCAACCCATGTTGGGGAAGCTTTGTTTATTTTATCAGTGTTTCATGTCTACATTTCTATTCACAATATTTTGTTGTTGTTTTTAGACTTCTAGAGCTAGAAGATTGCAATGTCTATTTTGGGGAGACACAGTTCATCAAATATAGGATTGCTACAAGGAAATGGTGGTGGTGTTGAGTGTGTTAGGAGAAGAGATCATCTCTTGAATGCAATTTTGGGTATGTCACATTCCTTTCAGGTTTTATGGAGACACCAATAAATGGGTTGTCCTTGCTACGTGAATAACTGCATTTTAGATGCATGACATGGAGTATTTTTTTGTAAATATAATTTTTATTTCCTGGATAAAGGAGAAAAATAGGGTCATTTCTGCATAGACTCGCAGGTCTGTGCGGTTTTCGACAACATGTTAGATTCAAACATAAAACGGGCACGCAGGCCCAACAAGGCTGTCGGACACGCAGGTCCCAGATATCAACAATAGTAAAGGCTCATGTAGGTGAGTCCCCCCCTCCCTCCCCCAGACTCTACCCATTCGTCTCTTGTTTTGTGGTCCTCCGAAGAGGGGTAACCACCCGTGGCTAAGCTGTTGTCCCCTCAGGTGAAGACAAGATCCCTCTAGTTGGCTACCTCTAAGGTGTCTAATGATGAGTACTCTATAACCTCCCTTGCGTCCCTTGCGAGGGCTGTATGTGGTCTGCCTGTGCGAGAGGGATGAGTACTCGGTCTGTTGATTTGCATCTGTGGGGGTTCGCGTCCGTTGAGGTTCCCTATTGACAGCTTACTATTACAGCGGAATGCCATTTTGTAGGGAAGTGAGCATGTAAGGGCTCATGTCTAGTGCCTTTATGTCGTCGTGGCCTTCGGGAAGCATTTCTCGCTTGTGACTCTCGGGTAGTGGGGAAGGGAGAGGGTTAGGAAAGTGAAGGGAAGGAGGAGGAGGAGGGTCTGTCCGTCGTCCCCTAAGTCATTTAGGCAGAGTATAGCCCTATATTTAGTTTTGTAGCATCGTCAGGAAGTCCTGTCTCGTCGTAGTCAGTATCCAGTGAGTCCAGATGTCCAAGTATGTCTGACGCTGTTTTTCAGTTGCTAGCATGGAGAGCTCCTCCACCGCTCTCAGCTCCTCTATGTGGGTGAACCACTTGAGAAGGGAAGGAGTCTCACTCTTTTTCCAGTATTGTGGTATAGTTTGTTTGGCCATGTTTAGGATACAGATTGTAAGCGATTTTTTGTACCTAGAAATTGGTATAGTCGTGTGGTGGAGCAGCATTGCTGCAGGTTCTAATGGTGGTGGGTTGTCAGAGAAGCGGGATGTGATTGTGTGTATCTTCCTCCAGAACGGTTGGATGAGTTCGCAAGCCCACCAAATATGTATAGGTGTACCTGGTGCCTTTGTGCATCTCCAGCATATGTTGGTCCCATGGGCATGTATGTATTGAGTCGTGTCTGGGGTGCAGTACCATTGCGTGAGTATCTTATAAGCTATCTCCTGGCTCTTACTAAATATGGAGCAGTGGTGTGTGATCTCACATATCTTTTCCCATTCCCTTGCGCTGAATGTATGGTCAAGGGCCTCCTCCCATTTACCCATAAAACGTGGTGTGGCCGTGGGTGTGTGTGTTTGTAAGAGGGTGTAAAGCTGCGAAATACCATGTGGTAGTGGGTCAGGGTCTACGCAGAGTTGTTCAAAGGTAGTTAGTCCCCTCGTGAGAGCTCCTGCCCGTGGTAGGGTTTTGGTGTAGCTCACTAGTTGGACATGGAGTATTTTATTATGTCAAAAGTGTGTGTACTTGTTGGTAAGTTAGTTAGTTAGTTCTTGATTAAAATGCTTGCCCAAAAGGAAATTGTGGATGTGGTTATTTATATTAAATACATCATCATCAAAAAGAATCAACAAACACGTATAAAGAGTTTAAAGCATCCCCAATTCACTAGCAGCATACAACTAAAATCTTAACGATGGCTTCTAGCCAGAAGAAAGGACTAATCCACACCTGTCAATGCTATATGAAAACCGACAAAAGGTGATAAAATGTTATAAAAGTTAAAGGGACACTCCAGGCACCCAGACCACTTCTGCCTATTGGAGTGGTCTGGGTGCCAACTCCCACTACTCCTAACCCTGCAAGTGTAATTATTGCAGTTTTTTATAAACTGCAATAATTACCTTGCAGGGTTAACTCCACCTCTAGTGGCTGTCTACTAGACAGCCACTAGAGGGCACTTCCTGCATCATAGCACAGAAAACCTGGACCTCCAGCGTCGCTCAATTCCCCATAGGAAAGCATTGAAAAGCATTTTAAATGCTTTCCTATGGGGAGCTCTAATGCGCGCATGCACATTAGGTCTCCCCGGCCGGTGGGCGACGTGATACAGAGGAGGAGCGGCGGCGGAGGAAGAAGCAGCGACATGGGACATGTTGATGCCTCTGGTGAGTTACTGAAGGGGTTTTCACCACATCAGCAACCGTGGATTGGGGGGTAGGAGGGAGAGGGGACCTGCAGTGTCAGGAAAACGGATTGTTTTCCTGGTACTGGAGTTTCCCTTTAAATACATTTTTGGATCAACCTGTTTGGATATTTTAAATCTTTCTTTAAAAAATAAACATTGAATCAAAACAACTTTAGCTTAATTAGCTGTTTTGGTGTATAGATTATGCCCCTGAATTGCTCAGTACTCTGCCATTTAGAAGTTAACTTACTATCTATCTGTAGTACTTAGGGTCCTTACTGTGTCAATTAAAAAGTATGTTTAAAGTTTTGAAATCTACAGAAGTAATAATACATTCCACAATTAGTGAGATCAGAACAGTGTGGTGAAAATAAAGTGTGTTTGTTTTTTTTCTAAATGTATTGCGTCACAGAGAAACAAAGAAATTAAGATTGCGGAGACAGAATAAAGGTATATTACTGTGGGATTTCTGTGGTGTTATGGGAGTGTATATATAGACTATGTGTAGTGTTGTGTATGCATTGTTACCTCTGGTATTGTGTGTAGAGCGGTTTGCTTGTAGGGTTTTGCGTGTGAATGTGGACTGTTTGTGGTGTTGTGTAAATGTGCGTGGGTTGTTAATGATATTGTGTGTATTAGCTTCTTGTTGTGTTATGTATGCATGTGCCCAGTTTGTAGTTTTTGTTGGGTTGTAGTATTATGTGTATGTGGATTGTTTGTGGTATTTGTAGCGGTGAGCGTGTATGTGGGCTGCATGATGTGTGAAGTATGTGTATGAGCCCTTTGTGGTATGCATGTGTGTGAGCTGTCCGTGGTTTTAATTGTGGATAGTCTGTGATAAGTGTTCTGTATGTGAATTGCGTTTTAATATTGGCGTGTAATGGGGACTGTCTGAGCTGTTGCATGTATGTGAGGTGTTTGTGGTACTGTGTGTGTGTATGTGGGTTGTATTTTGTGTTATGCAAGTGTATGGAGTGTCTGGTCTTCCAAGCATGCTTTATGTGATGTGTAGTGTGTTTATGTAAGTTGCTTGTTATGTTTTAATGTGTAGTGTGAGCTGTGTGCGGTATTGTGCATGTGTACATAGACTGTTGTGTTATGTATGTGTGTGGGCTGTCGAGGGTTGTGTGAGCTGTCTGTTACATTAAGTGTGTGTATGTGGGTTGCTTATAGTACTTGCAATGTGCGGTGAATCGTAGTGTTCTATTTGGGCTATTAGTTGTATTGTGTGTATGTGAGCTATCTGTGATGTTAACAGTGTGTTTATAGACTCCCTCACACAAAGCAACACAGACAACCCCTGTTTGTGATGTTGTGTGTATATTGTGTGTGGGATGTCTGCAAGTGTGTTGTTAGTGGGTGGGAACTTTACTCAGGTCATGATTTGTGCGGTCTGATGCTTTACCAGTAAGTGGGGTCATTGCTATGGTAATCTGCAGATTCAAATTGAGCTCTGGGTTCTGGGCAGGTTCTGGGCTGTCTGGGTAGATCGTCTGGTCTCCCCATCTGGCCCATTTGGGGGTTGGTAGCCTCATGTGCCATGCAAACGCACCCTTTGAGCCATGTATGTCACGTGTACCATAGGTCTGACCCCTGCTTTAGTTAGCACTTACCGATAATCTCTACCCATAACTGAGATAAAGTGATGTTTCTGTGACAAGTTATGAAGTAAAACCATTTGACTACAGAAGCTACACAATCTCTACAAAATTCTAAAATGGAATTTAAAACCCATTGGAGTTAACTTGTAAATCAGAAGATTAGCATAATATTATACTAAACAGCTCTATGCCTCTATAATATCCTTGGATAAAATCTGTTGTAGGTGAGAACGCATCTAAAGCTTTTTTTATGTTAACACGTGTCTTGCAGAAGAACTACGGGAACCTTTTTCCACTGTTCTGTTTCTCTCACAAAATAAGATACAGGTTCCTTTCATATTCCTTATAACAAAATAGCATTTCAGATTTCAAACAAATCTTTATCAGTATTCAGAAAAGCATTCATCTCCAACACAACCACAAGAAAGGATACAGGTAAATGTACAAGAAGTGAAATGCACACCAGCCTTATGTATATTTAGAAGCTAAGAATGTGTATTTCACCAGTACATAAACACCATGTTTTACATGGTGTTGTGATCTGTCTCTGACTCACTCCAAATCCCTAGGCTGCATTTATTGTTTTAAATGGAACTTCTCTGAAAATTAAATACAAAATTTAAAATTACCTTTTTAATTTGATGTGTAATTTTCTTTTACATGCATATTAAATATTTAGAGTAATACTATAGGGTTAGAAACACAAAAGTGTATTACTGACCCAATGGTGTTAAAAAAAAACATGAAGGTTCCCTGGCCCCCTCTTGCTCCCTCTAAATAATAAGAAAACTTGACAAGAAGGCGGGGAGGGCAGGGCCAAACACCACACTAGCCAATCAGCAACTCCTCGTAGAGATCCATTGAATCAATGCATCTCTATAAGGAAAGTTCGGTTTCTCCATGCAGAGGTTTCGCTAAAAAGGCAGTGTTTACATTAACCCCTTAAGGACCAAACTTCTGGAATAAAAGGGAATCATGACATGTTACACATGTCATGTGTCCTTAAGGAGTTAAAAAGGCTGCAGGAATTGACTTTACTCACCAGAACATCTACAGTAAGCTGTAGTTGTTCTGGTGACTATAGTGTCCCTTTAACAATTGACATCACAAGAAGAACACTTCTTCTGCTTAAAAATATAAAGGGAAACATTTGGGGCAGATTTATCAATGTGTTCCGAAAAGCAGCCTAAAGTACTAAACGTGGGGTAATCACCATAGAAACAAGAAGAACCAGCAGATACATGCCACTGGTGACTCCTCCCCTTTGTACATTATCGCAACATTTTTTAAAACAGAACATGTTCAACCATCTCCCTTTTTTTCCTTCCGTTTCTTCTCTATTCTCTGTGCCCTCTGTATGCCAATAGGCAGGTCCAAAGGGCAGAGCTTATCACAATGATTGACATGGAGCCAAAATTGAGGTACTGAGTTTCAGGATAGAAGCAAGTATAGCAGTGTAGTTTTCTACTTTTTATTTTATCTTTCAGACCTTACAAAGGCATTTTTCCTATGAATATGAAGTAAACATGATTTTTAAAAAGCCAGGAAAGTGACAGTCCTCTTTAATATTGTTGAAGTTGATGGCTAGACCCTCTCTAAATTTTTTCTACTGGCTTTTTATGTGGCCTTTTTTAATGATTAGTAGTGACTAGTGTTCAATAAACGAAACCATGAATGCTCATGATGAAAAACGATATTTTTGTGCCAAAACAGTCTTAATCCATTTAGCTGAATTTCAGAATGTTCCATTCTGCCCTTGTTAATCTCCTTTGCTTTTCTGACTTGCCACATAATACATAAACCGACAGAAAATTTGTCTTTAACAACACCCTTATACGACTATAGCTGCTATAGCAGAACACAATTTATTTTCATTCCTCATGTCAAAGTTACTCTTATCATCATACCTCACTTCGTTCTCAAATTACTTCACATGAACCACTTTGAATATTCTTATACGTTTGTATTTCTCCAAATTCTTTCTTAAATATCTCAATAAATACTTTACTATTCACTAGCAAAGCTCACACACAATCACAACTCTAATTTAGGGCTTTGTATATCTGTTCAGGCTCTCTATAAGAATGAAAATAAAAATGTATGTGTGTATGTACATGTGGTTGTGAATTGTATTTGCTAACTATCACATGCATAACATCTTAAGTTAAATTAATTTGTCATGATGTCAGGAGTGTCTGGGTGACTACTTATCTTCAGTGGTTAACCCATTTGGCAATGGTTTAAACCGGATGTTGGTGCTAGCGTTAGGCACATCTGCTTTCTGGCTACTGTTTCTCTGTGCAGTGTAGTAGGAGTAAGAGTTAGCTAGACGGCCACGGATAGGCTGAGAGCATCCAGACACTCAGACACTCCTGCCTCCATAATACATTTTTTTTAAAAACTTACATTTTAATGGTGTGTTCCTTTAAATATATGATCTAACAGCAAATTATTGCTATAGAGAGGAGCAACGTTATGAAACAAAATTACATTATATTTCAACTTGCTCATCTGTGTAGGTTACATTTTAACGGCCATTGATAATACATAAAAATAAATGTTAAAAAGTGAGGATAAATATACTTTAAAAT
Organism: Pelobates fuscus; assembly: GCF_036172605.1. Taxonomy (NCBI): domain Eukaryota; kingdom Metazoa; phylum Chordata; class Amphibia; order Anura; family Pelobatidae; genus Pelobates; species Pelobates fuscus. Next base: position 339,617,452 of record NC_086320.1, read on the forward strand.
TATCTCCTGAAGATGGTCACCAATATAGAGTTTCATGCTGATCTTTTGGATTTCAGCTCCATAAGCTAACTAAAAGCATACATCAGCTCAGGGGCGGACTGAGAACCCTCAGGGCCCACGGGCAAAATAAATCAAGGGCCCCCTTACACCCATGCTCCGTAGCAAGCCCCACCCTTGTCCCGCCTCCAGCCACACCCTACACAATCTTTAGACACAAGGAACAAAAGTGCAATAATCCCCTCAAGGCCCCAGTAGAGACTACAATTGAGGGCTAATGGGCCATGGAGGGGGGGTCTTTCTAGCAGAGGCTATCTCAGTGTTATTTAGAGAGTGTTAGAAAGAATCTACTCGAGCCCCATTAGAGACTACAATGGAGTCTAATGGGGGCCTGGAGGGGGGGTCTCTCCAACACTCTGGTTCCTATTTACAATATAGCAACACAACATAGCTTGCTGATACCTAGGCCAAGTTGGCTCCTCCTACCTTAATTACTGTTGCTGGAAGGCTGTGGGCTTGCTGGCTGCGGCTGGCAGGCTGTGGCTTCCCGGCAGGCTGTGGGCTTGCTGGCTACTGCCGGCAGGCTGTGGGCTTGCTGGCTGTAAGCCTGTGGCTTGTTGTAAGTCTGTGGGCTGGCTACTGGCCTGTGGCTGGCTGCTGGCCTGGCTGGCTAACTGGTGGCTTGGTTGGCTTGTGGGCTGGCTGGCTGGCCTGTGGGCTGGCTACGGGGGCACTTGTAGATTATTTAAAGAAATAATCCATGCACAATAACCACTGCTGCTCTGTGTAGTGGTTATGGTGCCAGGAGGGCCAGGACCCCCTCCCAGAGTAAGTAGTCAAACCGTTTAAGAACAGTTTGAAAACTTACCTGGGGTCTGCTGGGATATGGGGCTGTAGTAGGGTATAGGAGCAGTGGTGCAATGTGTGAGGGGTGCAGTGTGTGTGAAAGGTTCAGTGTGTGTGTGTGTGAACATATAGGGTATGTGTGGCAATGTTAGTATGGGGGGCTGTGTATGGGGGTCTGTGTGGCAATGTGTGTAAATGTGTAGGGTGTGTGTGGGGACAGTGTGTGTGTATGGGGGGCAGTGAGTGAATGTGTATGGTGTGTGTGTGTGGGGGGGGCAGTGTGTGTATGGGGCTAGAGTTCACTCTCACTACTGCGACCACCTGGAATCCCTGGTGGTCGCAGTGTTGAGAGTGAACTCTAGCCCGTAGCTCCAGGGCTAGAGTTCACTCTTGCGAGAGCCGGAGCGTTGCCGTGGTAACTGCGGCAACGCTCTGTGCTTGCGTGAGAAGCACCCAGAGAAGCTGCAGGCTAAGCTCCCGGGTCCTCTCTTCTTCCCTCCCTGCCAGCTGCCCGCACGGTGCCTGCAGACCGGGGAGAGAGATCGGCTGGGGCGATCCACCAATTATATATACAGCCCTACTGTGTGCCTTTTTGTCTCCCCCAGTCCCTCTGTATGTTTCTTTCTCCCCCTCACTGCTCCTCTGTGTCCATGTCTCCCCTCTCCTTCCCAGTCTCTCTTCCCCCTCTGCCTCTTTCTCCCCCTCCCCTTGTGGGTCTCTCTCCTTTCTCCCTGTGTCTCTCGTCCCCTCTGTCTCTTTCTCCCCCCTTTCCCTGTGTCTCTCTCTACCCCACATCTCTCATCCCCTGTCTCTTTCTCCCCCCTTTCCCTGTGTCTCTCTCTACCCCACATCTCTCGTCCCCTGTCTCTTTCTCCCCCTTTCCCTGTGTCTCTCTCTACCCCACATATCTCTTCCCCTCTGTCTCTTTCTCCCCCCTTTCCCTGTGTCTCTCCCTACCCCACATCTCTCTTCCCCTCTGTCTCTTTCTCCCCCCACCACCATCTCTCTATTCCCCTTATTTCTCCCCCTGTGTCTCACTCTCCCCCCCTGTCTATTTCTCCCTCCTTTCCCTGTGTCACTCTCTCCTCCCCCCCCCCCCCCCCCCCCCCCCCCTCTGTCTCTTTCCTTCCCCTCCCCCTGTCTCTCTATTTTCCCACTGTCTGTTTCTTCCCCTGCCTCTATCTTTTCCCCCTCCCATTTACCAAGAGAAGACTGAAGGGGCCGGGTACATGCTGGAGCCGCCGGGCCGGGTGGCAGCCTCGCCGGTCCGGCGGCACTCCTGTCAGGCTGTCAGTAACGCTGAGGACGGAAGGAGGGGAGGAGCATGTCTCTCTCACATGCTCCTTTGCGGTTCCCACAATTCCCAGCACAGGATGTGGGAACCGCAAAGGAGCATGTGAGAGAGACATGCTCCTCCCCTCCTTCCGTCCTCAGCGTTACTGACAGCCTGACAGGAGTGCCGCCGGACCGGCGAGGCTGCCACCCGGCCCGGCGGCTCCAGCATGTACCGCGGCCGGCCCCTTCAATGTGCCACCGGACCGGCCACCCGGTGGCACTTACATGCACAGATGCCGAGGCCGCGGTGGGGCAATCCGGCCCTGCCGCCGGGCCCCCTGATGGCGGCTCTGGCGGCGGGCCCCCCTCCCAGCCGGGCCCTCGGACCATGTCCGAAGTGCCCGACTGGTCAGTCCGCCCCTGCATCAGCTGCTGTCAGTTTATGCACAGCTCCCTTCTTTCTAATTTGGATACTATTCATAACTACTGCTTAACCTGATGACTGCGCATGTGAGTTACGGCCAATCAATTTCTCCCTGTGAACTGGAGAAGAATGGTTATGCAAGATGGATCTTGGACTGCAAAAGAAGGACAAAAAAAATATTTCCTGAGATCAGTCATTGAAAGTGCACGATTATAGCTGCAACAGTTTTTGGCAATAATTGCAGTTATGATCCACAGCGTGTAGGGGCATGGTGATTGGTGACACGGAGTCCTTCTTGTAACATAACCATTGCGATGAGTTTAAACTCTTAGGATGCCATTCTTAAATTACCTATTGAAGCAAATAACCAAACATCAAAAAACATCCTCCCTAACAACATTTTAAAAATGCAAGTCCCCTTTACAAAAATCTAAAACCACAAAAAACAGAATAAAATAAAACAGAAATAGAACATGCTTGTGCACTCACTATCGCTTAATTCCCATAGCCGCGGGGGAAGATCACTGAAGTAATCATGGTTCAGAGCTGTTTGTGCGGACAGTCTGTTTTTTGGAAAACACTGGAGTAGCTTAGAGGCTAGATCTTCTGCGTGATTTATGTAGCTCAATCTGCAAAGCAAGAACATGGTAATAATTAAACTATTCAAACGCATTTTCTAAAACAAGGATATTTCCATACTTTGATTTAAATAGCAGGCGCCGATATCCACACTTACAGAGTTAATTGGCATTTTTTACTTTGTAATATCGCTGAGCGCTGTTTACTAGTACTGCACATATTTTATTTATAATATTTTACTATAGAAAAAGAAAAAATGGAAAAACAATAAGCATACAGCCAACATAAATTATTTTATTATTACAACAAAATAATTTTCCAATAATGAACAGATTTTCTTTTGACATACATTTTACAATAAATAGATATCACATGTGTTGAGTCCATGACAAGCATTTTAGGTTGAGTCAGGGAATGAGTAACAGATGTTGCCATAAATTAGTATAGGATGATACGTTATTAACATATTACACGCTCAATCACATCTGAGTTTCAAACTATTCTTTGATTACACATTTCCAAGGGTCCTACATTCCTTTTGTATTGGTTTGTCTGTACAGCACTGTCCGTCTGCGTTGAATGTACAGTGCAACGGATAAACTATGTTGGCACTTTATAAATTCCAATAATAAAAGGGTAATGGCTGATAACTCACACTAAAAGCCATGCTAGTCTTCTGTGTGGAGTGCAATGTATCTACACCCTGTTCTACAAAGACCAGTCTCCGTAGTTGTTTACGGTTTGTCATGTCACCTTTCTATGCACCTCAACTAGACTTGAGCATTCATTGTGCAAAAAAATGGAATTCACCCAAATTTAGGACGATCTGCCATGTGGCCAAATTCCATTATCTCTAAAACACCACATTGATGTATTGACGAGCAAAACATGTTCATTTCATTGGAGTTTCGGAGTTCAAGGCAGCAAAAAAAGATGATTGATGGGGACAAAAAAGATGATTGATAGCTAGGGGACAGTTACTAAATGTTGATTTTTTTTCACGAGTCAAGTGAGAAGTCACCAATAGATGGGGGAAAAAAAAAAAAGAGTAAAAAAATAAATAAATCTATATTTATTAATTTATGTATTTAACCAATATATATAAAAAAAAAAATCAGAAAATCTGCACTCTATGAAAAATCGTTTAGTGCCCGGTGGCTGTCGGCAATATAACATATATAATCCAGAAGATAGAACTCCAGGGACTATAAAAAAATAAAACTTAGTTTTACAAAATAAAAAAGTCCACGTTTCAGTTTTACCACAAAACTTTCATGAGGACAACATAACAAAACGAACAACATGTTTAAATACCCCAAAACAGCAAAGAACCAGATACTCACCCCTCTCATGGATAACGTGAATGGCCCGAATTGGGGTGTGACCATTTTGAGGCCGCATGCAGGCTCCCCCTAAATGAGACTGGCTGCACAGCTGGCGTTCCAACTTGTTGCTATAGCAACTGCCAGAGCATGCATGCCGAGCCTGACAGGGGGAAAGCTTGTGTGATCTAAAATCATAACACTAGCTGGCAGGTAAATGAAACAAGTGCAAGATATTTAGCTTTTTAGTACATATGATGCCAAAGTCTGTACAGAGAATGGGTAATGCATCAAACATGCACACACTAAAATAAATATGTGGGAAATAGATGCCAAATGTCAACATGGCTCCTGTATGAAATAAGTCAACAAATAGCACATGTCCGCAGTATTCCCAAGAACGGGGCTACAATTGGTGATACAAACAATCTAACAATCTAGGACTGGGAAAGGCAACCTTTGGCACTCCAGATGTCTTGGACTACACTTTCCATGATGCTTTGCGAGCATATTATGGGTGTAAGAGCATTGTGGGAGATGTAGTCCACGGCATCTAGAGTGCCAAAGGTTGCCTACCGCTGATCTAGGGTATCCTCCCATGTAGTCCGATGCAGGGGGCATGGTAATAAAGCAAGAGGTAGCCACTCAGAAGTGACTCTGATAAAGGAGAAACACATATGGGGTTAAGATAACATTTTAACCACTTAGGTGCATGACCCCAGAATATAGCAGTGGTATTCTGTGGGTTCCAATTTTAGGCACACGCGAGGTTATATATTGGGGCCGCTAAAAGCTAGCATACTAATTCCTAAGTGAAAAGAACCCCCCCAACTGCCGGGTAGGATCACAATAAACTAATAAATCAAATGAAAGAAACCATCAATATTTATTTATTTACTGCTCATCCTCAGATTACACCTGTTGGTTATTTTTTCTCACTTCAGCTGTGATACAAATGGCAGGAAAATGCTCCTAGCAGTGTCGTGCAAAATATATACATGATGTTTATATTATGTTTATATATTTTTGCAGTACACTGATTGGCCCATTTTCATGCCCTTTTTTTTTCCTTAATTCGCATTGTTTTCCTGAATATTTTTATGGACAGTTTTGGACGAGATGAGCCATCAACTGAATGAGTAGAGACGTACTGGATACCGCATTCACCAGATAACCCAGGTGCTCTGAAACCATGGCTGGCTAGGCCTCCCTTCCAAGATATCCAGAATAAATAACGGTTTAGGCACTCCAGGATAACAAAAAAATAGCAGGTTTATTGGTGCAAAAACAGCAACGTTTCGACCCTATAGGGTCTTTATCAACCCTATATGGTCGAAACATTGCTTTTTTTGCACCAATAAAGCTGCTATTTTTTTGTTATCCCGGAGTGCCTGAACCGTTATTTATTCTGCATATCAACTGAATGAGTGTCAGAGGTCCTGAACAACACCATTTTCGTTTTTTGAAAGAAAAAAAAAATGTTCAGCCAAACCAAATTTTTCTGCTATGCACAAGTCTAATCTCAACCACTTTCCCACATAGCTAAAATCTCTCTGGAATGAACAAGGCAAAATTCCAGATATGAAGATTACAAGGCTCTAGATTGCTAGTTTATAATTATTCTCAAACATAACACATTAAACACTGATGTTTAATATGAAACTTTATAAACCTTCCTTATTTAGCTCACTGGTAGCAGAGCAAGACTGGACATAGGGCCAGATGTGCCAGAAGTTCACCAAGGCCACGGTCTCAGGGAGGAGGCAAGCAAGGGGCGGCATGACCGTTGGTGAAATCAATGATCTACCTTGCCACACGGCTAATTCTCTTGTTGTGGGGTCAGGCAAGATGGCAACAAACACACTACACCCTACAGCCACTATCCCCATTAACACACACACTAGGGCCCCTATCCACAAACAGCCACTATTTACATGAAATATAAGACGGTGTGAGTGAAAAACAAACACCTCTAAGTGGAGCGCTAAAATAGATACACAGAACTTACCCAACTATTCTATGTTGGAAGTTTGGCGTAAAATACATGTAAAAAGAACAAAGGGTACAATGTAGTGTAGATGGTCCTTAAAAGTGGGGTTTAATACGTAGTATAGCAGAGAAAACACTCACATTTAAAGGAGCCTGTGTGTAGGTACTGGCTCCGTAATCAGGCCTATGTGCTCTTATGGCAGCACCACCTTTCCGCTTCGGCTTGCAATGATCCTCACAAACAAGACATAAGGGGAGAAGGTGGACCAATGTGTAGAGCGTAATAATATAAAATAAAAGTATTAAATAATAAATGGGGTGCTCACCTAGTTCTGAACCTACTGGTACTGGCTGTAAGGTATGCAGGTTCTGTGCCAATTTGGATTGAGATAGCACTACCCCTATGAAGATTCCCAGAGGCTCCAAGAAAGGACTTGCATAGGTGTTGTGTTGATTAGAAATAACAAGATTTATTGTTGTACAATGACAAAATAAAAATATATATAAAAATAAAATAAAAAGTCCTCTGAAAAGTCCTTTTAAAATGGCCAATAGGCGTTTCACTCTCAAAAAGAGATTCCTCAGTCAGCTGTAGTGATGGTCCTTTTGAATCTAATCACGTACCCCAAACTTTTGCATGTACGAATGTGTAATATATATATAGATATATATATATATTTAGAGAGAGGGGAAGGGAGAAGACTGGCCTTTGGGCAGCCGAGAGGGTAAATCCGGCCCTGACTGGACGTGTTAACACCAGCCGCACATTTAAGTTTTAGATTAAGACTAATTAAAAAGGACCCTGCTGACTACTGTGCACCTTGTTTGAAAGAAATGTAGATTGCGTAGCAAAAAAATGGATTGCTACACTGCAAACAGAAGAAAAAAATATATATATATATATTGAAGCCTATTTCACTTCAAAGTCTAACAACCATCTGGATAATTGCATTATTTCATAAATTGTCTGAATTAAAAGAATTTGATTTAATTTCAGAAAATAGGCTTATATTTCATTATTCCAAAAAAGGAGGTCAGTACGTGGTCAAGCAGAACATAAGCATCAGTAAAGCTTTCTTTGGTTTAAAAAACCTAATGGGAAAAAAGTAGAGGGTTCTAGGCATCTGCTGTGAACTTCTGAACTCTCCTAGCTTGTTAGCAGTTCTCAACAGAAAGACCACTTCACATAATCATTAGGACAGGAGCCTTTTAAATAAACAGGAATTAGTTTTGTCTCTGCATATCTGAGATTTATCCAGGTGAACGCAGCCCAATGTAAACACGCTTGCATTTGATCACGTATCATTTTCCCACCACCACATGTCATTTTAGATTTCTTGTACACGCTCCATGTGTTACAAAACAGAGCTGACTTTAGAAGAGAGTTTGAAAAGCAGTTAACGTAAAACTGTGTTTTTAAAACAACACTCCAAGATCCAAAACCATCTGTGCTGTTTGAATAGCTCATAGAGCAAGAGCAGGCAGGTGTAAATATTTTTACCACCTTAGGCAGAAATCCAATTTGCTTGTGCCCCCCACAGTGTCCAATGCCCCCCTTAATCTCATTTTCCCATGTCTTTTGCGTTTCATATTTCTTCCGCTGCCAGTGTTTCTTGTCTTTCTAGCTTACATAGTTACATGTGAACCATGTAGGCTGAAACGAGACGTGTCCATCAGGTTTAGCCGTCCTCACATTAGTTTTTTTGCTGTGGATCCAAAAGAAGGTAAAATAACCCAGTTTGAAGCACTTCCAATTTTGCAATAAACTAGGAAAAACATTCCCTCTTGACCTCAGAATAGCAGTCAGATCTATCCTTAGATCAAGCATAGTTGAAAGATTATATCCTTGAATATTCTGTTTTTGCAAGTATGCATCTAGTTGCTGTTTAAATATCTGTACGGACTCTGATAAAACCACTTCTTCAGGCAGAGAATTCCACATCCTTATTTTTCTTACGGTAAAATTTTTTTTTTTTTCCTTTGCCTTAGTCTAAATCTTTTTTCTTCCAGTCTAAACGCATGACCTTGTGTGCTATGTATAGTCCTGTTTGTGAATAGATTTCCACACAATGGTTTGTATTGGCCCCGAATATATTTGTATATTGTTATCATATCCCATCTGAGGTGATGTTTTTTTTAAAACTAAAGAGGTTTAAATTTGTTAATCCTTCTTCATAGCTAAAATATTCCATTCTTTTTATTAATTTTGTAGCCCGCCTCTGCACTTTTTCTAGTGCCATAATATCCTTCTTTAGAACAGGTGCCCAAAATTGCACAGCATATTCAAGAGGTGGTTGATTTATAAAGAGGCAAAATTATATTCTTATTCTGAGAATTAATGCCCTTTTTCATGCATGACAATACCTTTACGGCCTTAGCCACTGCTGATTGACATAGCGTATTGTTGCATAGTTTGTGGTCTACAACAATTCCCAAGTCCTTTTCGTGTGTTGTTATCCCTAATTCGCTTCCATTAAGGGTATAAGTTGCTTGTGCATTCTTTACGCCAAAGTGCATAACTTTGCATTTTTCTACATTAAATTTCATCTGCCATTTGAGTACCCAGTTCCCCAGTCTATCTTCTTGTCCCTTTCTTCCATTTTTTTTTCATATCCCTGTTTTACACTGCACTTGTTTCTGTTCTACACCTCCCAGCTCTGATCTGATTTTGTATTGGCCACAGCAGTCATTTCCATTAAAATATATGTTACATCAGGGGTGGATCCAAAACTGAATCTCGGGAGAGGCACTTGGAGATTATTTACAGGCACAATCCAGGCACAATAATCACTACAGCTCTCTATAATGGTTATGGTTCCAGGAGTGCCGTGGTGCCCTCCCAGAGTAAGCATTCAAACTGTTTAAGAACCGTTTGACAACTTACCTGGGGTCTGCCAGGAGAGGGCCTGTAGCAGAGGATAGGGGCAATAATGTGTGTGTGTGTGTGTGTGTGTGTGTGTGAGTGCTGCAATGTGTGTGTGTGTGAGGGGTGAAGTGTATGTGAGAGATGCAATGTGTGTGAGCAGTGAAGCGTGTGTTTGAGGAGTGCAGTGTGTGTGTGTGTGTGTGTGTGTGTGTGTGTGAGGGGTGCAGTGTGTGTGTGTGAGAGTTGCAATGTCTGTGTGTGAGGGATGCAGTGTCTGTGTGGGAGGCCAGTAAGTGTGTGTGTATGTAGGGCAGTGTGTGGGTGTGTGTGTGTTTGTGTGTATGGAGGGCAGTGTGTGTGTGCGTGTGTGTCAGGGGTGCAGTGTATGCATGGGGAGTCAGTATTTGTGTATGTGGGCCATGTTTGTGTGTGAGGGATGCAGTGTGTGTATAGGGGTTGTGTGTGTGTAAGGGGTGCAGTGTGTGTGTGTGTGAGGGGAGCAGTGTGTGTGTATGGGGACAGTATATGTGTGTGAGGGGGTAGTGTGTATGGGGGGAATATGTGTGTGTGTGAGGGGCAGTGTGTATAGGGGCAGTATGTGTGTGTGGGGGAGGCACTGTGTGTTTTGGGGGGAGGAGGCAGTGTGTGTGAGAATGTGTAGCTTAAAGCAAATATAAGTATATTTTTTAATTAAAATAATACTATTGCCTTATATCCCCCTCCCTTCTTACCTTTAGGGGGGATATTTCCTGCAATCCCTAGTGGTCCTAGTGTTGAATCCTTTGTGGTCCTAGTGGGTAGTGAACTCTAGCCTGCAGCTCCTGAGGCTAGAGTTCATTCTTGCGAGATTTGGAGCGTTGCCATAATAACCACGGCAACACTCCAAACTCGCGAGAGGAGGGCCGGAGGAGCTGCAGGCTAAGCTCCTGGGTCCTCTCTCACTCCCCTGCCGGCTGCCAGCAAAGTGCCTGCGGACTTGTAACGGAGATCTCTGATCTCCACTCAGATCCGTGAAGGCACATAGCAGGGCTGGCGATTGGATAGCGCCAGCCCTGCATGGGAGAGCATTGGTTACATGCTCTAACCAGGGGCAGGTTGGCTTTTGGCTTGGCAGCAACTGTAAATAAATAGCCCAATTTGAGCCCAAACTCCACTCTCTTTATTAATTGTATATTAAACAAAAAAACATTATTCTAGTACTACATAATATAGTTTAGCACCAGGCTGTGGATGAGCACTCTCCACCCATGCTAGCCCTCTCCTGGGTTTAACTAAGTAGACGATCTGCAACAAGAAAGATTTATAAAATGTACTATAACAAAGCATAACCATTTACAAGAGGGGTGCCGGGTGTACCTAGGCACATCCTAATGGCTGGCCAAATTGCCGTGTCAATCCGCTATTATGATCTCTATGGACACATATGCAAATGACAGAAAGGTTTACTAGGGATATATAACAAATGTTTACTGCAGGACTGATATTTTCACTGGTAAATGTAGGATGATTGAACCAATAAAAATAACATAGGACGACTTGAAAATAAAATAATAAAAATGCACTTAAGAAACCATACATTAGCAGCCAAAACCCTATTGAAACAAAAAACACTTTATGGGCCATTCAGACTTTGTTTACAGTAAACCTGACCCATGTTTGCCAAGGCCAATATTTGTCAGGCGAGAGAACATGACATTACTGAAAACACAGACAAGTCTTGATTCCTATGCTATCTACTTGATTAAATAGTTAATCATTCATCACCACGGCTTTAAAGGCACACTACCACCAAAGAGAATACGATGTATTTATGACCTATTATCTATTTAAAAATTATCTGTTAAAAAGTTTCATCAGTTTTTCTTCTTTAGTTTTGACATACATTTTCTAGATGTTCTGCTGTTAGCCTCTAAACATATATTTTATTAGCGTATGTTCAGTGCGTGCGTTTGATGGTAAAGGGCATGTAACTTAAATTTAAAACACAACTGCTTGTGGGTGTCCTTATTAAAGTTTGTTTTGTGACTTTGAAGGCGTTCTTTTATAAAAATGCTCCATATTTGTCAATTTTGAAATGTATAAAAATTATAACAGAAGAAAAATGGGGAGTACATTTTCACAAAATAGGCTCATCTACTGGGGCACCAGCTAATTTTGGAATAATAAAATAGGTAAACTTAATATTTTTTTTTGGCAATGTAAGATTGGTAAATTTAATTAAAATAAGGTTCCTTTTAATTATGACAGGTTTACATAATTCCTTCCCTTCCATTTCTTAAAAACAGACTGACTTACTTAATAATGATTTGGAACTGCCTGGAAAGAGCAATGGGCATGTCAAGATATTTGGTTATTTCTGGAAAAAGCTAGTGTCAGGATTGACCTCAGGCATTCACAGTTCGCTCCTACAACTGATTTCTGACATCACCCATTAAGTTTAGTTTGGGACATCTGTGCCTGAAGCCCTAAAAGGGGGACATGTGGTTCCCTTTTCTCTTCCTGCTATCACTAGTTCACACAGCGCCTGGGTGTGGAGTTACCAAGAGATGCCATGTCAGATTGGGGAGCTGCTGTGGATAATACGTTCTGCCTATTCTCTGCAAGGTAAGCTACACCTGCTGCAGGTTAGGAATTTGTGCAAGATTTTTCACTATGGACCTGTGTGTGCTACATGTGGCTGATGCTATTAGTATGTAGGCTACTCACTTTGTTTTTTAATGCTCCTGGTCTTCTGCATTTTTTTTCCCAGCAGTCACTGTGCTGTAGTAATAGGTCTTACGTCACATTACTTACAGTAGAAACCTACTGGGCAAACAGACTAGATGGGCCGAATCGTTCTTATCTGCCGTCACATTCTATGTTCTAAATACTGTATGCGGGCTACAATTAGAAGGTGTGAGCTGTTTGAGGTTAGGAAATGCCCCCTAGCCTTCTCTACGTCATTGTTCACATGCCACTTGTAGCTGCATTCGGGGGAACACAGCTCAGTAGGGGAGAACGACATTAGGGTCCACAAAAATCCCAGGTAAATAAATATCAGGGGGTGAGGTGCACTGCACACTGAAAAGCAGGTTAAAAATCCCTGCTAAACACATCAACTCTGTGAATAATATTTGCACTAGGAATGAGATGGACATGTGACTCTTTGAGGTTTTAGACCATATTGAGTCCTTAGCTTCTGTCTGATGTTTATTCACAGCTTTAATACCAAAGCATACGTTTAAACCATGCATAACCAGATCGCTTATCTATATACAGCTCATCATATTTTGTATCCTCTGTAAGAAGTAAGACATTTACTAGTATATCTACAGTATATACATAAATATACATATTTATACACACATATATACAACATTTACGATATATATATATATATTAATGTATTTATTTTCTAAAAGATAGCCTTTCAAGGTTTTTGTTCCCAATAAACCATTTTTTCATAGCTGAAAATGCGAGATAGTGGTGTAATAAATGTTTTAACAAACATATCAGATTTTTCATGTACTGTTTTTTTTAGGCTTAAACTTAACTGAGTGACGAGAAAATCACCTTTTACAGTAGGATTCTTAAATGAAAGATACATTTTTGTTAGGCTTTTTAGAAAACTGCATGGTGAATTTATATCATCTCTTCCAAATCTTGGCAAACGATCAAAGAGGGAGAAATGCACCAGTGCAGTTAACATTCCGCTGAATTCTTTCTTCACATATTTATTTCCTCACTCGTTGGAGGAGAGCCAATGGAACAAAGGGAGAAGGGGATGAAATAGAGAAAAAATATACAAGTAGTTAAAATAAAAGTGGAATAAGAAAAATAAGCATCGGGCATGTCATATGGTTAGTCAGGGTGTTTTTTGTCATCACCCGAGACTGTTGATTTATACGGATTTAAATCAAACCTAATAAGGAATTTATATTTTGACGAACGATTGGGCGCGGCCACTGCTTAGCTGGTCAAGGCCAGAATTTAAAGGAGTACTATCACTTCTCTGGAAAACTAAAGGGTTACTCTAACCCTTTTTTTTAAAACTTGCCATTTTATTTTAGAATGCCGTACTTGGCATTAATTATTTTCCTAACAAATAAGTTGTAAACTTATCTGGAACCCAGCACCATATCTCCTTGCTGGAATTCACGCCCTGTCCGAAGTGAGAGCCTCCCTCTCGTTGGTCAAATCAAATGCTTCTCATAGAATATTTTACCGCCTCAGAGCACCTACGAATGTGCAGGGGAGGGAGTGGGTGGACGGAGAGGGGATGTGTTTAAAAAAACAAATAAAATCTAATAACGTTTACTAGAGGGATGCAGGAGGAGCGTGTGGAGGGAGAGAAGGGACACGGAAGATTTCCCCTGCAAGTGCCTACAAGGGAGAAGCTCATTATGTCTATTGCCAGAGTGCTGTGTGCACTGACGACAGACTTAAAGTTTGCACAAAATTGACTTCAGACCGTTTGGAACAGAGTTCTGGGCTGCCTAAGTCATGTGTGCCGGGTTGTTCAAGCAGAAACATTGCACATACAGATTCCTAACACCATGGTCACTTCAAAAAGCTGGTTGGAGTAAAACTTTAAAAAATGTCCCTATAATTTAATTATTTTATTTTAAATATAAATTTAAAAAAATGTACTTAGCCTATGGTTGCAGTCAACAAAATAATGTATATTATAAGCTAATATCCCTTGTATTACTTGATTATTTTCAATTGTCTGTCAGTCCTGGCACATTTAGGGCACACAGTGCATTAGAAGCGGAGAAACAAACATTGTTTCAGTATATCCTCTGCCTTTTACGCTTAATGAAAAGAGTAGAAATTATAACAATGGCTGACACGGACCCAAATGGAGACCCTCCAGGATAAGACGAAATACAGTGATGTTCATTTTTATATTTAATATTATTTTTCATACCTCACAAACACATATTTGTTTAAAAAAAAGGGAGAAAGCAAACAATATTAATAATCTTGAAAATTTTGAAAAGTGACAGGTCTCCTTTAGCGAAAAAAAATATTGATCATGTACACCCTTTCCATTCAATGTGCAAAATGATATACCGGAATCATAAAATGATAACCTACCAAACACCTATTTAGCATACGTTGAATACAGGCTAACCGGGTGGACAGGGGGACCACATTGACTCATTGCCTTTAGAAAAATTGCAATGGGTCCTTAGGACAGTGTTTCCCAACCCAGTCCTCAAGGCACACCTACCAGTTAAGGATTTAAGGATTACCCAGTTTTGTCTAAGGTGTTTTTAGAAAAAAAAGAAAAAACACCTTAGACACAACTGGGTCACCCCTAAATCCTGGACTGGTAGGTGTGCCTTGAGGACTGGGTTGGGAAACACTGAAGTCTTCTCCATTGGATTGTGTGCAGGGATAAGGGCTTGGCATCCAATAAGTAACTCACGCCATACCCCTTTTTACTATCAACCCCAGGATTCTAATTTCTTGTTAAAATGCTAACATGTGTATCTTAGGGTGTTCTATCAATATAAAATATTCTTCTGATAATAGGCTTTAAACTATCATTACTATTGACAGAATGAGGGTTCAAAGAACAAGTTGGCACCCTATCCAAACTATGACTATACACTATACTTTTCTATTACTTCTTCTCTATATTTTGCTGACTTCATATCGGTATGGGCAGACAAAAAAAAACATAATTGCAAGATATAGAAAAATAAATAAAACCTTTTTACGTACATAAGCATTTATTCAATAATGCAGGAAAGAGATATTTTGGAAAAACTGAACCTTTTTTCTAGAAAAAAAATATATGAATACTTGTCTTTTAAGCCCCATCACTCTAAGAAAGTCCCTGACTCCAGTTACCATGTTGAGGATAGAAAGGAATGTAGTGAGGGGGGATTAATAATCAAATACCAACATTTATACAGCACTATGCATATTCTGTATAAATAGAAAGATGACATTTTGATAATTCCTAGCTTGTTGTAGGATGGGGCTTGCTGTTAACTAGCAGTGTGTCAATCTGTCAAAATTATGTCTCCCTCGAGTACAGGGAGAAGACTATATACAGAACACTGGGGATTTAAAGAATTTATATAAATACCGGTAATTGAATGCAGGACATTAATTGTTTTTGTTTTGTACCTCTATAGTTGTAAAAAAAAACAATGCTCTGCATTAATGCTGCTGTGTAGTAAGCAGGCCTCCCAACTGTGCATATTTGGCAGGGCTGTACCAATTTTGGGCTTCTATCCCACACTCCTGGGTTAGTTTTCTGGTGTCCCTATTCTAGGGACATCAAGGAACTGTCCCAAGAAAGTGCAAGTGCATCGTTAGTTGTGTGAACTACGCTAAGGGCACTTGAACCATGTGTAGAGTGTTGCGGCAATGCTCTGTTCATGCTCAGTGGGGCTGACCAGTGTAACTGACAGTCAGCCTGGCTGCATTCACACACGGCTGATATCCCTTTTATTGTGGGGCAGCCCCTTTTTCCAAACAAGACTACACCTTTTGGCAGAGCTGGATTTACATGTAAGGTGCCTGTAGGCACAGTGTTCTAAAACATTAACAACAACAACAAAAATATTTCAAGTATTGTGTGTGAATATGGTGAGTGTATGCAGTGTTGTAGATGCATGCAGATAATATATAATATCTGACGTGGTAAGGGTAAAGGGGGTATTAACCCCTTAAGGACACATGACGGAAATATTCCATCAAGATTCCCTTTTATTACAGAAGTTGTGTCCTTAAGGGGTTAAGAAAGGGGTTAATGTCAGGTTAGATTACACAGAGTGTTTAGTGGGTTATTTGCAGAGTAGTCACTATCCTATGATCTATATTAGAACTGCAGGAGCAGTGTGCTCTTCCTGCTCCTGGTGCAAATAATTTACTGAATGATAGGTTACTAGTGGGCAGATGGGAAGTGATCCCTTCTACATCCTGTCCAGCCTCACACACAGACACTGGAGGAGCTGGAACAGCACTGAGTTTTACACCATCTAGGACTGTTCCTGCAGCTCTTGATCAAGAATTTGAGGCTGACTAGACTACAGGGGACACTTGCCAAGGCTCCTGGTACCCATCTTCTCTTACTATCCCACCTAAGTCCAAAAAGGCAAATTGTAAGTGCTGTAATAGGCCGCGCAGGAAAGATGCCTATAGGCAGATGCCTACTCTGCCTAATGGAAAATCCTTCCTTCCTTTTGGTCCACTCATTCCTTTCCTGAGTTACACACCTCCCTCTGCTAAGAGACACAGTTGCAAGAAAAAGTATGTGAACCCTTTGGAATGATATGGATTTCTGCACAAATTGGTCATAAAATGTGATCTGATCATCATCTAAGTCACAACAATAGACAATCACAGTCTGCTTAAACTAATAACACACAAAGAATGAAATGTTGCCATGTTTTTATTGAACACACCATGTAAACATTCACAGTGCAGGTGGAAAAAGTATGTGAACCTCTAGACTAATGACATCTCCAAGAGCTAATTGGAGTGAGATGTCAGCAAACTGGAGTCTAATCAATGAGATGAGATTGGAGGTGTTGGTTACAGCTGCCCTGCCCTATAAAAAAACATACACCAGTTCTGGGTTTGCTTTTCACAAGAAGCATTGCCTGATGTGAATGATCCCTCGCACAAAAGAGCTCTCAGAAGACCTACGATTAAGAATTGTTGACTTGCATGAAGCTGGAAAGGGTTATAAAAGTATCTACAAAAGCCTTGCTGTTCATCAGTCCATGGTAAGCCAAATTGTCTATAAATGGAGAAAGTTCAGCACTGCTGCTACTCTTCCTAGGAGTGGCCGTCCTGTAAAGATGACTGCAAGAGCACAGCGCAGACTGCTCAATGAGGTGAAGAAGAATCCTAGAGTGTCAGCTAAAGACTTACAAAAGTCACTGGCAAATGATAACATCCCTGTTAGCGAATCTACAATACGTAAAACACTAAACAAGAATGGATTTCATGGGAGGATACCACAGAGGAAGCCACTGCTGTCCAAACAAAACATTGCTGCACGTTTACAGTTTGCACAAGAGCAATTTGTGCAGAAATCCATATCATTCCAAAGGGTTCACATACTTTTTCTTGCAACTGTATGCTGAAATTATTGCTCCTCCCGTCCCAGTAGGAAATGAGGGAATAATTATAAAACGATTAGTAAGGAAAGGTCTTCTCTAATCTTGGAAATACATTTTTTATAACATTTGATAGTCATGGCTATGTCAAGTGAGTTTTATTTTAGGAGCTTATATCCTTTTCCAGATTTTTCTAAAATATATTTTATCTGGTAATGTATGTGTCCCTCGGCTATATGATGACATTATGAATATGTGGGAGGAATGAGGGCTAAGGCGGTCAGCGACAACCTTTTTATTTTTTTATTTTTTTTAAGAGGTGTTCTTTGTGCTGTTTAGCACACAACAGTAAAATGATCAATAGATAAGAGTAAAGGTCATTGTGAGATGTCCGCTAATGCACCCAAGTGTGTAGTGGAAAAAAAAAGAAAAAAAAAAGAATATTGACTAGTGAGAAAAATGAACTGGAAAAATGTGGTTACCATTTTTTTATGGGACACGTCAAACTTGCCTTCTCCCTGTTAACCTGTTTCGTGCCAGGCGTTAACTAAAGAAGCTGAAGAATGTAAGAAAAATGAAAAAAAAACATCTGCCTTTGGCAACACTAAGCTCTGGAAATGTTACGGTGTGAAACCTCAGTTACAAGTAATAAATCTTCAACATTGTATGAAGTTATCTGTAAAAATGAAACACAGCTGTAGTTGTTTTTTAATAAGTCTAGAATTGCGTAAATTCTTGAGCTTTTGACAACTGTATTCCTATGATCAAATCAGAAATTATCTCTTCTACATCTTAAAATAATATACATAATATTGTATTCCTTTAATTATCACGGATTTCAATATATACTATTGGGAACAAAATGTATTATA
The DNA here is from genome assembly GCF_036172605.1 of Pelobates fuscus. NCBI lineage: Eukaryota > Metazoa > Chordata > Amphibia > Anura > Pelobatidae > Pelobates > Pelobates fuscus. The sequence goes on from NC_086320.1 coordinate 339,635,688, forward strand.
GAGATATCAGAAGATACAATACTAAATTTCAGGGGCATGTGGGTAAAAATGATTTGAACTTAATACATGCAAATGTGCTTGTCTTTCTAAACAATCTATAACTTTCCAACAAACTCATCTGGTTACATAACTAAATTTGCATACATCTTTTTAAGATCTATTGATCCAGATTTACAAACCATTAGATGTATTCACAAAATCTACCGATTTAAATGCATTTTAAATGCAATTATTAATTAGAAAGAAAAAAAAAAGATATGGATATTCCGTATTTACAACAAATCTCTAGTTTTATAAGTTGAATACTGTAAACCACACATAATAGATGAGCCACAGTTCATTTCAGTTCAGGAGGTTATGGGAGTACTGCCTACACCAAATTACTTACTTGCTTGGCATGTCCTTTTAAAGGAACATTTTAGGCACCATAACTATTCCATCTTGAATGGTTTAACTTTTAACGTGGCTTCGGCCAGCACAATCCCTACCTCAACTACAATGGCTCTCATAAGCTAAGCCCTGCAATGTAGGTCTTAGCCCCACATGAGCTATGCTCTGCCTTGCCTGGCTTTATTTAGGAGAGCTAATGGCCATGTTACTGGGGGACTAAAGTTGCACCTGTCAGACCCCAGTTTAGAAGATAAAGTCATTATAAAATGTTTTGACACCTTCTTATTAAGGGGGGGGCAGTCGTCGCACCATAACCACTGACACAAACTATATTGGTTATGGTGCCTGGATTGTTCCTTTAATATAATGCTGCTAGAAAATTGCACAAACTAACAGTGTTACTTTATAAAAAATGTTCAGTATGTTCAACACTTCTGTTACTCGTTATTTTTTGTTTTCTTCTTCTTAAAAACGGTTTATACTGTATCGAAAAACTATGTTAACATTAAAGCTTGCTTGTTTTTCAGATGGAAATCACATGAAAACGTCTAAATCCCAAGCAGAATCAACTTTATTTTACAGCGTTTGTAATCGTTAATTATCCCTGGGAACTGTCAATTTACTGATATGTCTGAGAATATCTTACCGAGTCAATAATTAGAGTCTATAAGACATCTATACATTCGACTGAGGTCAAAACATTTTACAGGAATACACAGCTTTCACGGGAGAATAAAGCTGGCTTTTACAGATATGCAACAATTCAAGATCAATAAAACTTTTAGCAAATGTTGCATTTGTTCTACAAAAATCTGTTATATTCCTGGAATAGGAGTTGGTGAACCATGTGGCTTTATACAAATGTAATGACTGATTAAAGTGACACTACCGCTCATTGAAGTGGTCTGGATGCATATTCCAGGTCTCTTAACCCAGGAAAGGTGATTAGTGCAGCTTTTAATTAACTGCAATAATTAACTTTATGGGTTAACTCCCCCTCTTGTGGCTGTCTATGAGACAGCCACCAGAGGGACTTTCGTGCGGTGTCACCCGACACTATGCATGCAGACATTCAGCATCACCAAAAACCCAATAGAAAAGCATTGTATAATGCTTTCCTATGTGGGAAGTCTTAATTCAAGCGTGGCCATTGTCGTGCATGCGCATCAGGTCTCCCCCTCCAGTGTCAGACCCAGAGCTTCTGGGTCTTCTGCACCAAGGGGAGGGATTTAGACAATAGAATGTGACGGCAGATAAGAACCATTCGGCCCATCTAATCTGCCCAATTTTCTAAATACTTTCATTAGTCCCTGGCCTTATCTTATAGTTAGGATAGCCTTATGCCTATCCCACGCATGCTTAAACTCCTTTACTGTGTTAACCTCTACCACTTCAGCTGGAAGGCTATTCCATGCATCCACTACCCTCTCAGTAAAGTAATACTTCCTGATATTATTTTTAAACCTTTTGCCCCTCTAATTTAAGACTATGTCCTCTTGTTGTGGTAGTTTTTCTTCTTTTAAATATAGTCTCCTCCTTTACTGTGTTGATTCCCTTTATGTATTTAAATGTTACCATCATATCCCCCCTGTCTCGTCTTTCCTCCAAGCTATACATGTTAAGTTCCTTTAACCTTTCCTTACAAGTTTCCTTATAAGTTTTATCCTGCAATTCATGAACCAGTTTACTAGCCCTTCTCTGAACTCTCTCTAAAGTATCAATATCCTTCTGGAGATACAGTCTCCAGTACTGCATACAATAGTCCAATACTGAGCTCTCACCAGTGTTCTGTACAATGGCATGAGCACTTCCCTCTTTCTGCTGCTAATACCTCTCCCTATACAACTAAGCATCCTGCTAGCATGTCCTGCTGCTCTATTACATTGTCTGCCTACCTTTAAGTAATCAGGAATGATCACCCCAAAATCCCTCTCCTCAAGTGTTAGGACTCTATTAAATAATCTATACTCTGCCCTTGGGTTTACATTAAATATCATTTGCCACAACTCTGACCATTTTTCTAGTTACCTAAATCATTTGCCATTTGGCTTATCCCTCCTGGAACATCAACCCTGTTACATATCTTAGTATCATCAGCAAAAAGACATACCTTACCATCAAGACCTTCTGCAATGTCACTAATAAAAATATTAAAGAGAATGGGTGCAAGTACAGATCCCTGAGGTACCCCACTGGTGACAAGCCCAAGCTTCGAATATACTCCATTGACTACAACCCTCTGTTGCCTGTCACTCAGCCACTGCCTTACCCATTCAATATTGGAATTCAAATTTAAAGATTGCAGTTTATTGATAAGTAGTGATGACCCGAACAGTTCGCCAGGAACCGTTCGCCGGCGAACATAGCTTGTTCGTGGCGAACGCGGCGGGCGAACATATGCGATGGTCGGTCCACCCCCTATTCGTCATGGAGGTGGGAGGGTCTGGGAGGGACGGTCTGCTGCTGATTGGCTGGAATGTGTCTGCTGACTGTGAGGTACAGGGTCAAAGTTTACTCAATGATGACGAATAGGGGCGGACCGACCATCGCATATGTTTGCCCGCTGCGTTCGCCACGAACAAGCTATGTTCGCCAGCGAATGGTTCCTGGCGAACTGTTCGGGACATCACTATTGATAAGCTTTCTATGTGCAACAGTGGCAAAAGCATTACTGAAATCTAGGTAAGCAATGTGTACTGCACCACCCCGATCTATTATTTTAGTTACCCAATCAAAAAAATCAATAAGATTAGTTTGGCATGATCTCCCTGAAGTAAATCCATGTTGTCTCTGATCTTAATGATCTTAAAATCCACGTGATTTTAGATGTTCAATAAGGAGCTATAGTGCAAGGAATACAGCTTTGTTTTTCTGGCACTATCGTTTCCCTTTAAATGCAAGAAAGATTTCCAAGGAAAACAGATTCTAATGTTCTTTAAAGATAGGCTTACTAGATCCAAGCAAGGAGACTTTTTGGAAGTGCCACAGAGGGAGCACAGCAGCAGCTCCTGGTCCCTGTAAGTGTATAATATCATCTTCTTCTCTCCCCCAACAGCCTCTGTGTCTGCCGGAGGTCTGATTAAGCAAGGGTACTTACTACATATTTTTTATGTGGAACTATTCCATGCTACTTGTACAGTGGCAAAAAGTCAAACTGAGAGACAATCCCTCCAGCATTAGTCCCTCTTCTGACAAACAACACAAAACTTAGACTTAGCTGGAGTTGTTAGAAATGTCAAAACCATCCTCAAAGTTAGAACTTGGCAAATCTGATAGCAAACCTCAAAAAAAGTATTGGACAATGTTAACAACTGCCAACTGGTGCCAAAAGCATGCAGCAGCCTGGATATTCAGTGAATAAAAAAACCCTCAGACACATCTTTCACACCCCATGGATATCTTAATATTCATAAAATTAAAAAATATATATACTGGGGCATGAAGCATGCTGCTTCTGTGTATTTATAAGCTTTCTTTAAATTTACTTAACATTATTAAAGAACCAGACTAATTATAACACATTTGCCAGTTAAACTATATAGATTATTAAAACATCCTCCTCCTCTATTTTCTGAGGTTCCTACCACGTCAGTATATATAGATTCTACCTTTGAGAATCAGTAAGTAAATAATGGTTGCGCTCAGATTTGACCATGCTGTAAAAAGCTTTGTTCTTCCTGCTTACATCTGGTGCTGTAGATGAATAGCGAAGGAAAAAAGCTTGTTGCTACTAAAAAGACTGCTTAGTAAGAAACAGAATTTTTTTTGGAAACAACAAACATGCTGTGCCCAACATTCTGCTAAACCATGTATATTTTGTAAACAAAATTTTAGTTTTCCTACATGGTCCAAATTTTTCACTGTTGCAGTATATGATACAGTAGTGACATTTGCAAATAAAGCTACAAGTACACTTAACATTAGAGATGTCCCGAACAGTTCGCCGGGAACTGTTCGCCGGCGAACATAGCTTGTTCGCGTTTGCCACGGCGGGCGAACATATGCGATGTTCGGTCCGCCCCCTATTCGTCATGGAGGTGGGAGGGTCTGGGAGGGAGGGTCTGCTGCTGATTGGCTGGAATGTGTCTGCTGACTGTGAGGTACAGGGTCAAAGTTTACTCAATGATGACGAATAGGGGGCGGACCGAACATCGCATATGTTCGCCCGCCGCGGCGACCGCGAATAAGCTATGTTCGCTGGCGAATAGTTCCCGGCGAACTGTTCGGGACATCTCTACTTAACATATATAAATTGAAATAGGTATAAGCTGGCATGACCTATTTCTCTTATTTCCTCAACATGCAATATTTTGGCTGTACCATAGTTACTAAAATCTTGGCTATCACCCATACCTCCCAATTGCCCCTATTTATGAGCCCAAATCCCCCTGTCCCTCTTTTCTATCCTAATTTCCCTTTTTTTCTGGAAGCTCCTTATTGTTGGTGTGTATGAGTGTATAACAGAGCTCCAAAGCAGTACAAGTTTTAGCAAAGTTTCTTTAAACTTCAATACATTTTAAAATATATGAAATCAGTCTGTATAAATAAGTAACATTATTCTTGCTCTAAATTACATTTTAGTCTCATACATTATTACTAGTAAGTCACATAAAATATCACAGAACAGCCCCATACCTGTCCGCACCCCTAAGAGTAACGTGTCCTTCTTTTTCCATTTCAAATGTTCTACCCGGCATCAAAGTATCATGGTGATTCTATTAAACTGCATTCCAAGGAACTTTCAGTAATTATAATTACAAGTAAAATGTATTTGTAACGGATCAACTGGCACCCCGACTGGGTACCTCCGTTGAAAGATGCTCCTAGCGCTTCCAGAGGACTCCAAGCACTCCACCAGACACCATAAGCACCGCAGGCTGCAGCTATCTCCCTTCAGAACGAAGCAGGAACAAGCTCTTACAAGAGCTCAGTGATTATAGCAAGGGAATATGCCTAGCATAGCAATCCCTTGTAGCAGATTCCCCCAATAAGAGACAGGACTCAAGTTGAGGGTAAAAATAGAACTCCCTGGCTGCTAGCTTGCAGCCCTTTTTATTAGGTGCTCCCATGAAGGGGAGGGACACACACAGTAACGTACATTAACCAATCACACAATAGTTACATCCCACACATAGCCCTCCCCTTTACCTGTAAACTAATTATCTGTACACACAGGAAAATACAATTATCATAGGTAGGGAAAATACAGTTTTTACACAACATTCATAACTCCCAAAATATACATCACATTCGCATAAAAATACATATTCACAATCAATCCATTCAGGGGAATAACATATAAAAAAATGGCATGAATCAGACCAGGGGTTCAAAAGTTAGTAAAAGTATCTTTTGTTCCCCCTGGCTCAAACAGTAAAAGTAAAACATCCCCACAATGCATCCTGGAATCTAATTATCTCCAAAGACAGAGCCAAACTCCATTACCCACATGGCAGACAAAAAGACAGTAAAAGACATAAAATTACATACTGATACATTTAGTACATAAAACACACATTTCTACATATCCCCAGATAGCTTTGATCTGACTGCACATTATTAGATGAATGGCACTCAGATCACACGAATAAGCCTTTCTGCAGGGAAAATAAACAGTTTAACCTGCAGGGCCATAGTCCAAAGGCAAGAGGCGGGCAAGCAGCCCCCTCCAAGGACACGTGGCGAGGTCGGTTTCGCCACAGTATTTCCCATAATTCCTAGCCATACTTTAGACAGGTTTAGCACCACGTGGCAAGCAGTCCACAATAAATCCCCAATGCCACGGTTAGCTGTCTATTTACACACTGATGTCAAAGTGAATTAATAGTAATGTGACTTTCAGCTCATGAGTCAAAATGAGTGGCCAATATAAGAGCAACTTTAATCATTGATCTAAAGTAAAGAAAATGCTTTTAATGCTTACAGTGTTATTTACTTAAGCTAGGATTCTAAATGATATTCAGATTTAAGGTAGCAGAGAATGTTTCCAGTTAGGCATTGGCATTTTACATTGTATTAGTTATGGGGGTGCTGTCCGTCCAGTTGTCTTAAACCATTTTGAGTGGTTTGCCAAAAATAATGCACTCTTCTGTACCAATTATTATTATTATTGGTATTTATATAGCGCCAACTTATTCTGCAGTGCTTTACAATATTATGGGGGAAATTTAACAATAAAAGGGACAATTATAAAATGATACAGGAACAATAGGTAGATGAAGACCCTAATCAGACGAGCTTACAGTCTAGAAGAGTGGAGTATAAGGACACAATAGGAAGGGCATCAAAGGGGACAATAATACAAAAAAAAAATATGGCTCACTCTTCAGCAAGATCTGGAGTGTCCCTTTAAGTTCTTCCTTAGTGAAAGTTTATGGAGCATTGTAGCTAATTATAATAACGAAAGTACACTCAGTTGGGAACTTATAACATGACAGATATAGTCACGGGATTAATTTGAATATCTGAATGATTACTGTATATATAATTATTGTAGGACTTTCCTGTCTTACAAGAGTACTAACTCATTACAGGACCAGTGGGGGGTACTGCTCATTGCTCCATCCGGGGGAGCGTCACTTCCCTCTGCCAACTCCCCACTCAGCTTCATAAAGTTTTGAGGTTAACCCACTCATTTTCAGACAGCTTTTTTGACTGGCCCCACCTAGTTTGGTGGACCGCAATCTCTCCCCTCAAGTCTTGTTAGGAAGAGAAAGAATTTGTTTAAAATAATATTTTTTGTAAAATAAAAAACAAAAATATTGTAGTTGGATGTTTGTTTCACTCCTAACATTCCTGCTGTGATACAATAGTTTGCTTTAGAACATTTCAGCAGACGGACAGAGGATAAAATCTTAATGTAGGAGGGTAGTGGCCAATATTCTGCAACGGCAAATTACAGCTCACACTACTGGTATTCAAAGAGCTAAATAAGGTTTGCTCGCTTTGGCTGCAGCTGCTCTAAAGAGGCAGCAGACATATTTGACTTAATTTTTCAATTACATCTGATGTACACATGTGATGTTCAGCTATAAATAGTTCTGCACTAGATTCCTGGTTGCAGATGGAATTTCCAGTCTCAGCCACAGTAAATATTGGATAATGCACCCCCTGCTGTAGGTTTATACAATGTATTATATACACCATTAAGTGTATATAATACATTATATTATTTTTAAAGCTTTTAATAAAGTAGGTGTTAGTAAGGCAAGTCTGAAATGCATCCGTTTATGTACATTAAAAGAATAAAAACGAGAGAAAAAAATCTAAAATTGCAGTAATCAGGAGAACCGTCCTAAAAATTGGGGGTGGGATGGAATTAGCGCCTCCCAACTTAATGATTTAAGTGCCTTTCCATTTGCATGTGTCTTTCTTACTCTCTATGAACAGGAAGTAGGAGACCTCCAAGGCACTTGCCCACCAAGGTTCCAAGTAAGATATGGCTAGGCATTGATCACAATTAGACAATGGGAAACTCAAGATAATTGGGAAATTTAGAAGAAACATAAAGTGCATAAATAATGCAACCCATTATTCTTTGATTGATTTAATACAAAAGCTATGAGATTTAGGGAATTAACTGGGGACCAACGATTGGCTCAGAAAGTGCCCTCCCGAGTGATGCAAACTCTCCGTTTTACAGAACAGTCACTGGTTGGCATACAGAGTCAAAGACGGTGCTTGAAAGAAAATCGGTATTAATTGGGGAATCCAATCTATCATCCGTGGGATTTATTTCCTTTTGGTGTTTGTATTCTTTTTCTATAGTTAAGATTTGGCAAGAAATATGTTTTTTTTTTCTTCTTCCTCCAAAGACTTTGAAGTACTTTCTTTGCTTAACTCCAGCTCCTGTTTCTAAACGGCCTCACCTCAGGATCGATTTCCATCAGATAGGCTGGAGTATGTCTGGCATGTGCTACTGTCTAGCACAAAAAAAGAGATCATTGCTTTGCTTGAAAAAAAAAAAAAAACCATACATAAAATAACACGAGCCCATCTTGTGGACGTCTTTTTTATTATCTGCGTTACAATATTCATTAATAATGTTATTATCTGTTTTTATTTCAATTCAGGTTCGCCGCACATAAATAAATAAGTGGATTGTTTGTCTTTTAAACCTGCACTGACACACATTAAAACACACACAGCTGGCATCTTTTAGGAGTTGTGTGTCTCTGTGGTCTCGAAAGGATTCAGCTGGACAGACCTCACAAAGAAGACAGCTGATTGCCTTGAACATATAATCAAATATTCCGCAGAGCAAGGGCAGCCTCAGATCAATTATTGTGAGATTTAAATAATTTAATGGGAAGGGGCCTCTATTTTGCATGATATTATTTCAACAAAGCTCATCAGGGATAAAAAGATTCAGAGACGTTTAAAAAAAACACACATACACACACACACACAGCAGAACACTACATTCCCAATCCTAATTTCTTAACCCATTGTCAGCAAAAATACTTACCTTTCATTAACTAATAATACTTAACCATCTCATTAAACTGAGCTCCACGAGTACAAGTCAGAGTTCTTTGCCAATGAATAGTTAAATAAATGAGACTGTTCTCTACACTGCTGTGTACAAATTGTTAGCTTTGCCAATCTGGCATTGGGAATATAACTGGCAGCTACAATGCAAATACCTCCCAGCAAAACATCACTTTTAACTTAAATTAAAACGTATTATCAAAGAACAGTGCGGCTCACCCATGATGGGATCCTTTTTTTTTTTTTTTTTTTATAATATATTTTAAACTGCAAAGCTATGCATTTAAGTATCTCACTCTCTTTTTTGTACAATTTATAATGCAGTCTATTGTTTTGTGAGACATATTGCAATTTTGACAGCGGATTTGCGCCTTAGGGCATTCATTTGACTCTGTGCCTATGAGAAAAGGTTGGTTCCCCATGGAATAACTTGCCTCTGTACCCTCAAGCAATGGCAGGTGTATGTGTTATGCATAGCATGCTGGAATATAAAAAGTACACACAGACAGAGAGACGGGATTAGTTGCTTGCGTTTGTTTTTGTTTTTTTACTCATTCCCATACTGTTTTTGTCTCTGCCACGTGTGCTTGGAAAATATCCAGTATAATCCACCATCCTTTATGTTAAGCAAGAGAACTGAATACAAACCTTGACGTTCGCTTTTTATCCCCCCTGTTTTAACCATAGCTTCTTTATATATACACACAACAGTCTTGTGTAAAATATCTAGTTTTGAAAGTACCAATCACATTCCATTTCTTAGTATAGAAAAAAAGATACACGGACACTGGTTATTTAAAGGAACTCTATAGTGTTAGGAATACAAACATGTATTCCTGACACTATAGGATTAAAATAGCTGTTTAGATGACTGGCCCCCTTATCCCCATTAAGAAGGTAATTTACTCACCTATTTCCCAGCACAGCGCGGGTCTCCTCGCTGCTGACTCAGTCCTAGGTTGGCCTCCTTGTCTGAGATCATTACATTTAACGATCTCAGCCAATCTAATGCTTCCCATATGAAAAGCACTGAGAGGCTGCTGGGTTTCACGCTAATCAGCATTTCCTCATAGAGATGCATTGAATCATGGACAGTCTGTTTAAACATGCACTTGGGCTGCACTTTAAAACTGTCCTACAGACACCTGGTGACACAGCTGGTCTGTCTGATGACTGGAAGGACTGTGTCAAAATCAGGTGTCACACAAGATAACTGTGTGACTTGGCAGATCTGTAACAGACATTATAAAATATGTATATTCTGAGATATAAAGTGCTGACTGCAACATTTATATAGTGATATTGTGAAATCAAAGCAGATTACTCTAGTATAGGAATCTATAATTAATGTTAAAATTTAAACATTGTAGGTGAATAATGACAAAGTAAATTTCCACTTTATCACATCCTAACTCCTCCCACCCCTGTCCCCCCCCAAGCGCACCCAGTCAATCAGCCCCAGGTCAGGGAACTGACATTGATATTGCAGCGTAGTGAAGGTACATTTCATGTTATCTATTAGACTGAGAAGTGGATCATCTCTGGTAACATGGAGTATCACTCTTCTAGTCGACTCCAATCCCGAAAGTTTGAGTATGAACCAGCGAACAGTGCCCGCAAAGTTTGAGTATGAACCAGCGAACAGTGCCCGCAGAGTCTTGGCACCATGACTACTACACTGAGTTGTAGTGGTTATTTCACAATATGCCTAAACCTTCACTATACAAGTGGAACACTAAATGAACTCTTTCACTGCTGCATCTGAGACTAGAAAAGTGCAGTTCTCACCAATGGAACATCGGAAACATATATACACATAGTACGTGCATAAAAATATTAAATTGCAACCGTTCCAATCACTTTTTTAATGTTGATCATTTTAATTGTTTAATTTACATTGTATGCCTGCTGCTTTATAGAAGGTATGTTAGAGTGAACATGAACTTTGGGGAACTGTCTATACCAGGGATAGGCAACCTTTGGCACCCCAGATGTTGTGAACTACATCCCCCATAATGCTCTTACACCCATAATGCTGGCAAAGCATCATGGGAGGTGTAGACCAAAACATCTGGCGTGCCAAAGGTTGCCTATGCCTGGTCTATACCAAACAATCTCCAAAACTAGAGAGGGCCAGGAAAATAGGCCTCTCCAAAATGGGGAAAGGTGGTCTCCATAGAACCTCTTTGACCAGGGCACTGCGCTCTTACCCCACTCAGAGTGTGGGTAAAAACTGGATAGTGGTCTAATGATGGGCCCCTACCATTTCCTTTATTTAACTAATTCATACCTCTTCCCCTAAAATAGAGGGCAGGGCATGCACAGTTCTCAGTACCATTGTGTCCAAAGGTCTTCCAAGCCTTTGAGCATCTAAACAAAACCCCCACAACAAAAACCCTACAACGAAAAGAAGAATGCATCTCTACCTCCCTGCAGATTTTAATAAGTATTATGGAAGGGGGTGTCAAACCAAAATTGCCAGAAAATAAAAACATTTTTTTTTAAAGTGTGGAAATTTAGGTGGAAATCCATTATAAAATATGAGCAAGATATCCAAGAATCGTTACAGCTTTTACAGTCAGATCTACTGTATGTACTGGAGTAAATACTGCGTGTTTCTGTGCAGTCTAATCAGAGTGGTTTTGCAGGATTGTGACATTAGGGATTTTCACTTATATGTTGTACTCCTAACAAATTAACAAATAGTAGTTAAAACAAAATATACATGTTCTTCTGTTATGAATTTGAATGCATTGTTGCATGTTAGAATACATATAAAGGATAAAGAATTTTACCAAACACAATATAGCATGGAAAAACTGACGGAATGCAGGTTCTCCATTTAAAGCATATTAAGTCAGCCCCGATGAAAGATTATGCAGTCATTGATTTGTGACTGTCCCCATGTACGCGACCAGGAGGAGATAAAGACAATTGCATATCAACGACAGAGATTACAGCAGAAGCATTGAACAAGTGGTGAAAGAAGCTGGAGGGACACATAAGAAAAGGACAGGTCTCTGCGTAATTGTCAGGAGAGAGTTGAGTAGTTAATTGTGTGGGAAACAGAAGAAAATTTGCCAGCACTCAGAATTGGTTAAATTCTTGGCTATTAGCTGCAGAAAGACCAATGTTAGTGAATGTTTTCCCCCTGTGTAATATTCAATCTAATTGAATGTTTGGGAAGAATCGATTATGTTATGGAATGAGAAAAGACATGGTTTCACGAAAATAATGAGATAAAAAAAAGGAAAAGAAAAACTATAGTGTAGTAGATTTGTATTAAATCTTATTTTATGGAGTTAGACAAATCCTGGTTGTAGTGAGAGTCTGGGAACCTTGCCAACATATACTGCTTGGAGATCTTTTTGCAAAGCAGCACCATTAAAGGGCTTGGAATTCCAGAAAACTTGATAAAGACCCAATATTTAAAATAATAATATAGATTATTATCATTTCGAGACTGTCTGTCTATTTTTCAGCAAACTACAATAACATATAAATAAGAACAAAAAGTTCACTGATCACTAATATATTAAAGGAACAGAAATACCTTAATTGTAAAAGAAATTTAATGAAAAGGCTAACCGAGACATGTTGAAATCATTATGGAGAGATTATGGGATTTCTCTGTTATGCATTTTACTCCAGCAAGAACCTCTGCATTTGAGAAAATGGTAGTAAGGCCCTAAGACACATAACTGGACTATTTAAAATAAAAGCTTTTCTAAACCTGGTTGTGTACTGCTTTTAAAATGTTGGTGTTATATAAATGCTAATAGTGATAAAATAATAACCAATACGCATACTCCATCAGTGTTCTATTAAAATACTGTTTTTGGTTACATAACATTAACCTTTTAAAAGGAAGAGGCAAGATAAAGGGATAAAGGCAGTGGTGACTGAAGTTTTAAGATGGTATGTACCAGACTCCACCAAAGAATTTGATGCCACCCAACTATCTCTTAGAACCCCATCTATTGATATATTGGACTCAAATTAAATATTACAGCAGCTATCACAACAATATATTTTTAAAACACTTTTTGTGTTCTAAAAACACAGAAGTCCCTCTAGTGGCTGTCTAAAGACAGCCACTAGAGGAGGACTTAACCCTGCAAGCTAATTATTGCAGTTTATAAAAACTGCAATAATTACACGTGCAGGCTTAAGAGTGGTGGGAGTTGGCACCCAGACCACTCCAATGGGCAGAAGTGGTCTGGGTGCCTGGAGTGTCCCTTTAAGTTCCACCCTTTTGCCACAATTAACAAGCCTAGGAAATATATACAAGACAAAGTAGTCCCTATTGTGTATTTTGTTTAGAGAAAAATAGACCGGAAATGAAGAAAAGAAGAGCAGATTGGGAAAGAAGAATAGAAGAGGAAAAATAGAGATAGGTAAGATTAAGGTGACAGAGCCACTTTAAACCCCTTAAGGACCAAACTTCTGGAATAAAAGGGAATCATGACATGTCACACATGTCATGTGTCCTTAGGGGGTTAAAATAGCTTTCAAAGTAAAAAAAACAAACAAACAAAAAAAAACTTTACTCCTGTAGCCAAAGGGTTAAGCCAATGAAATATAAGCAACACGTTACAAACAAATGTCAGTGACACACGCCGGACACTGAAAGAGTTGAAAAACAAAACCTCTCTAAGCAGGAATTTAACTCACATCTGTTACCTGTAGACTACCTTTTAAGTAATGGTTTTCAATGAGATTTTAACTTTTCAACTATCATACACTAAGCGTCCAACTGAAAGGCCTTGATGGAGATTAAAAGCGGAACATCAAAAATTTCCTTTAGGGGCATACTGAGCATGTCTGGGTGCTCTCCGATTGCATAGATTCCAATACCGAACATAATCAGTGAGTCAGTTTGTGTTGGGGGTGGTATAAAGGCAGGGGAAATAATATAAAGAATAAAAAACAAAAACAAAGACGTAATCTAAAAAAATAAAATAAACACCAGATCATGTGATTTTATCATAATGATGCAAATGCTAAGCAAAACAAACATGAACAAATATCACGATACGAGCAGAGAAACAAATTTTAACTCCTGCCTTCGCCTACATCAAGTTGCCAAGAGAGGAATTTAAGTAAAGATTCTGAAATACGTGATGAATTCCCAGGAATGTTTTCCACATTTGGTTTGACATAAATCATTTGTAAATATACAGTGTCACCTAATGACAAACCCAAGGTAACCAGCAGGTATTGACTTTGAAACCTTGTAAAACGCTCCTGTTTTTATTCACACAGCCAGATACATAACTCGGATGTCAATAACTTGTAATAAGCACAGCATCCTTTAAGTGCAAAACAGTAGGCAGAGAAAGCTTCAATTCTGGAACATTTTAAAAATGTATTTGTGAAAGCAGGAAAATCAGAATTCTATTGCCTAAACAGATAACTGCTTATGATGTGTGACCTGTCACTGCTGTTCACAAGCAGATTACAAGGAATGAACCGTCAATTTGTTAATGTATTCCCATAGAAACATGGCTCTTGCCAAGCATTATATTATACTCAGTTTTTCCTATTAGTATATTACAACTGAATTTACTTACTGCAATGGTCACAGATGGATATGTTACATGAGATATTACATTAAAGATACACAGAAATTGTGTTTTATTAATCTCCTTACATGCAAAATAGATTTCAGTAGTATGGTAAAAAACAAAATGGCGGCCTTGCTATATTTTAGACACTGGTGATAGGCACAGTGGAACACAGATTTTAATTTCATATCATGACAGATATCCAATCATGTCTTTTTTTCCCTGCTTTTATCCACCACTATTGCATGCATGCATATATTATTTTAACATTTGCTCCAAGCACCATAAGCATTACAGCAAGCTGTAATAGGTAAGGTGGCAGAAGTGCCTTGGTGCACCCCAATATAGGCAGTCAAACTGTTTGCCAACGGTTTGACTTCTTACTGCTTCCTGTCTGTATGAGAGATTAGCCAATGCTCTGAATCAATAAGCTGGCCTAGTAATGCGGGGCTTAGCTCAGGAGAGCTCAAAGAAGCACCTAGCAGGAGCTACTGGCCCTTCTTACTGGAAGAGTAGAGGCAGACCTCAGGTAAGAAGTCAAACCATTAGCAGATGAATTGACTACTTACACTGTGGGAGGGTGGGAGGGGTAAGGGGGCTAGTGCCAAAACATTTCTGGAACCATAACAACTAAACCGCCATGTAATGGTTATGTCAAATCACATGATACCTTTGTGTGCCACAGGTTTTTCTATCAGGGTGATCACCCAACAGACCAGCTCTGTCACCCAGTGCCAGGAGGACTGGTAGAAAATACCAACTTTTGTAGTTAATTTTAGGGCATTTAAATTCAACTGTAAGTGCCACAGAGGCAATCAGCTTATGGGATGCCATAATTGGTTGCTCTACTGGGCAGCCAGTCGTACTGCTGCTCATGCAGGCCATCAATGACTAGTACATATCAGTTATCCACATTGTAAGATATCCACATTTACAAAACAAAAACACCACAAAAACGCACAAGACTTACTTATTCCAAGCTTGTCTGAGATTCTTAGGTCCATATTGCGTAAATCGTTCTGTAAAACATAATAGAAGAGATTCTGAAAAATGGAATCACACAGAAAATATTTTTACCAATGTTCTACTCAGAAAGTTAAATAAGTTCACACATATACCAAAATATACATTCCTTCGCAATGTAACTGCAAGCTGGTAAAAAAAAAAGGCAGCGGATTAATGTAACAACTGCAGTTACCTGCATAACATTTGGGAACACAGGTCTTACTTGTACTACAACTTGTAACCAGGGCCAGCCTTAGGGGCGTGCGAGCTGTGCGGCTGCACAGGGCGCCATGGACCAGGGGGCGCCATATGGCCGACAAAGCTCGCACATGGCCGGGTGAGTGCAGGGGGAGCTAAAGGAAGTCCCCGGGTGGAGGATTCATTATTTCCCACGGTGTAACAACTACACATTTGCACGACAGGATTTTTGGTAAAACTGAATATTTTTTCTAAAAATGTTTAATTTTGTTCAGGACGTACGATGTTTGCTTGGTCATGTGACTGTTAACAATAAAGTATTCAAGAAAACCTTTCAGACAAACCAAAAAGGGTACGAAAATGGGCCAAATAGTGTACTGCTAAATATATACATAATAAATATAGATGAAGTTAGAAGAGGTAAAAAAGAGGAGGGGCAGTATGAAAATCTGGATATTTCTGCATTTCTATATTTTATATATATATATATATATATATATATATATATATATATATATATATATATATATATATATATATATATATTTATGAAATATACACATATAGATTTATTTTATTGCTCCTCTGTTTTTTCCCCTCTATTGGTCACTTCTCACTTGATCTGTGAATAAACCAGGCCCGGACTGGCCATCGGGCACACCGGGCAAATGCACGGTGGGCCGCGATGGCCGTGGGGCCGAGGCCGGCAGAGAAGATCACAGGATCTCCCCTGCCAGCCCCTGCAGGGCCAGCGCTATCCGAGCGCCGGCCCTGCATAGCACCTTGATCTCCCTCACCGGCCCAGAGACAATTCTAAGCGGCCGCCGGGTGAGGAGTGTGGGAGGGAGGAGAGGACCGGCAGAGCTCTATCCAGCAGCTCCACCGGGTCCTCTCGCGGGTCCTCTCGCGAGGGTGCAGTTCACTCTCACCACTGGATCACCAGGGAAGGCAGCACGGCAGCATGGCACCCCCCCTCTCAGGCTAAAGGTAAGAAGGGAGGGGGGGGGATATAACTTAATAATAAAAAAATATATTTAAATTTAAATAAATACATTCACACTCACACACACAGCACCCAGACACACACAGCACCCCCAGACACACACAGCACCCTCAGCACCCCCAGCACCCAGACACACACAGCAACCCCAGACACACACATCATCCCCAGACACACACAGCATCCCCAGAAACACACATCACCCAGACACACACAGCACCCCCAGACACACACAGCACCCCCAGACACACACAGCACCCCCAGACACAAACAGCACCCTCACATACAGCACCCCCAGACACACACAGCTCCCTCACACACACACAGCACCCTCACACACAGCACCCCCCATACACACACAGCACCCTCACACAAAGCACCCCCAGACACACACAGCACCCAGACCCACACAGCACCCAGACACACACAGCACCCCCAGACACACACAGCACCCTCAGACACACACAGCACCCTCACACACAGCACCCCCAGACACACACAGCACCCCCAGACACACACAGCACCCTCACACACAGCACCCGCAGACACACACAGCACCCAGACACACACACACACACCTATACACACACACACACACCTATACACACACAGCACCCCCAGATACACACAGCACCCTCAGACACACACAACACCCAGACGCACACAGCACCCCAGACACACACAGCACCCCAGACACACACAGCACCCTTACAGCACCCTTACACACAGCACACACACAGCACCCCCAGACACACACCGCAACCCCAGACACACGCAGCACCCTCACACACAGCACACCCAGACACACACAGCACCCCCAGACACACACAGCACCCCCAGACACACACAGCACCCTCAGACACACACAGCACCCTCAGACACACACAGCACCCCCAGAAACACACAGCACTTCCAGACACACACAGCACCCCCAGACACACAGCGCACCCTCACTCACACACAGAGCACCCTCAGACACACAGCGCACCCTCACTCACACACAGAGCACCCTCACTCACACACAGCACCCTCAGACAGACAGCACCCTCGCTCACACACACAGCACCCTCAGACAGACAGCACCCTCGCTCACACACACAGCACCCTCAGACAGACAGCACCCTCGCTCACACACACATATATATATATATATATATATATATACACGTATATATATATATATATATATATATATATATATACACATATATATATAATTTATAAAATAACCCTCAGTGAGTTAACAGACAAAGAAAATTAGAAACCTAGAATGTGACGGCAGATAAAAACACCCTCACACACAGCACCCCTGTTACATACACACACACTGCGCCCCTCACACATACAATACTTCCATATAAATATATATATTTATATATATATATATGTATATATATATATACACACACTACAGCACCCCTCACACAGCACCACTACACACATTACACTCCAGATACACGCTAGATCCCTTACCCTATATGCACTCTTAATCCTCTATACACACACACACACACACACAATCTCCTATACACACTCTGGGTCCTTTACACACTAGATCTCCTAAACACACACACTGCACCACCTACACACACACTACATTCCTTGTCAGTAGAGATGTCACGAACATAAAATTTTCCGTTCGCGAATTTCCGCAAATGTTCGCGAACGGGCGAACCGGGCGAACTGCCATAGACTTCAAAAGGCAGGCGAATTTTAAAACCCACAGGGACTCTTTCTGGCCACAATAGTGATGGAAAAGTTGTTTCAAGGGGACTAACACCTGGACTGTGGCATGCCGGAGGGGGGTCCATGGCAAAACTCCCATGGGAAATTACATAGTTGATGCAGAGTCTGGTTTTAATCCATAAAGGGCATAAATCACCTAACATTCCTAAATTGTTTGGAATAACGTGCTTTAAAACATCAGGTATGATGTTGTATCGATCAGGTAGTGTGACAGTGACAGACCAAACTCCCCGTTTAACGCACCGCAAACAACCAACGCACCGCAAACAACCACCGCAAAAGACCATTCACAGTGACAGACCAAACTCCTCGTTTAACGCACCGCAAACAACCGCAAACAGTCCATTTGCACAACCGCAAACTCCACATTTACACAAGGTTGGATACCAAGCTAGCCATGTCCCGTTCCTTGTCCTCACTGATGTCATTGAAGGTCTCTTCCTCCACCCAGCCACGTACAACACCAAGGGTCCCCGAAAGGTGACAACAAGCCCCCTGGGACGCCAGCTGTGTTTGGTCTTCCACCTCCTCAAAGCCACCTTCCTCCTCTGACTCCTCTTCTTCAGACTCCTCTCTCTGCATTGCCTCTCTCTGCGTTATTATAAGGTGTGTTAAGTAGTACTATTCCAATCAGTTTAATTACTGTTACGTCCCCTATCAGGGGACGTGTATATGGCATCGATTTTAGGAATTGGGAGATGGAAAAAGATGCTTGGTCGGTCCTCATACTTCAAATTTGGGGCACTGCGTGTGCAATCTAATATGCCACCAGATAGGAGTGGTGTGTTAAGTAGTACTATTCTTATCAGTTTAATCCCTGTTACGTCCCTTATCCGGGGTCGTGTATTTGGCATCGATTTTAGGAACCGGGAGATGGAAAAAAGATGCTTGGTTGGTCCTCCTACTTCAAATTTGGGGCACTGCGCGTGTAATCTAATGTACCACCAGATAGGAGTGGTGTGTTAAGTAGTACTATTCTTATCAGTTTAATCCCTGTTACGTCCCCCTCATCAGGCCTTTTTTAGTCGAATTTATCGCCCACTGTCAGTCCCTTCGGGATCCATCCCTCATTCATCTTAATAAAGGTGAGGTAATCTAGACTTTTTTGACCTAGGCGACTTCTCTTCTAAGCAATTTTAATACTCAATTCCCACAGATCTTTTTCCAATAATTACACTGATCGAATTTATATTTATCTCAGAGCTCATTCTACACATATTATTATTATTGGAAAAAGATTTGTGGGAATTGAGTATTAAAAGAGCTTACATTATATTACATAGAAATTCCGTAATGGAACGCACGATCCGTTCGGTATGCGTTCCAGTGACGTCAGCCGTGCGCTTAAGCCGACACAGGCAACGCCACCTGGAAGTGGAACGCATGCCGTCAGAATTGGAACGCACGTTGCGTTCCAAGCGTGTGATAGCCGGAACCCGGAAGTGAAAGCAACGAGGGACTTAAGAAGACACAGAGCCGCAGGAGAGCACTGCAAATCGACTGAGGAAGCCCTTGGTACAGGGCGAAACGCATTTCGGACATTATTTTGGACTTCTTTACCAATTGGCAGGACTTTTTAAGAACCTATAGAGCCCTATAGTCATGTGTTATTACTGACATATTTTTTTTTTTTTTTTTGTTCATTTGATGAGTTTTATATAATTTTTAACTCCAAATTGTGGAGCAATAAAGGTTTATCTTCAAAGAGATATCATTTTACCTGTAGAGCTTTTATTTATTCTCATCCGGTCATCAGGAAATAGGAAGGGGACATCCTTAAGAAAGGTCCCACAGCGCTATCCATGAGAGCCATATGTTGTGATTTGGCTCTGGGCTTGTGAGTACCTGACTTCAACTCCCGTTTATATATTATTTGTACTGACAATATTACACTATATTGCTTTGTGTATTTTACAGATACATCCAGATGTGTGATCCACCTATTGCAGGGATAGGCAACCTTCGGCTCTCCAGATGTTGTGGACTACATCCCCCATAATGCTCTTACACACATAATGCTGGCAAAGCATCATGGGAGGTGTAGTCCAAAACATCTGGAGAGCCAAAGGTTCCCCACCCCTGACCTATTGTATTGTATGTATTATATGTTTGCATTTCTTTGAGTGGTGTAAGGGGTTTCCTCTCAGGTGGTCTGTGGCATTTAGTGATACCACACTTATTCCCACTTGTTACTGTATATACTTTTGTATTGTACATTCAAGGAGCCGTTTGCCCCCCATCTGTAAGCCAATCCTGCTGTCCTTAGTTGGCTTGTGATTAGGCCAAGTGATTTTTGCCATTGGAAAGTGGCTCTTGACAGGTCCTGGAAAAATTTACCTGAGCTCCGGGGGTGTCACACAGTTTCTCCGTGGTAGCAGGCTTAGGCTGAGTTAGCCTTTGTAGCATGGCCCTGATATCTCTGCCGTCTGCCGACCTGCAGGGTCTTTGTGAGCAGCATGTGGGCTGAGGCGGTGGAGATTTGGAGGGGAGATTCCGAGGTCCCTCTTGCTGCGGCCCCAAACTTACTTTTCTGTTTGGTCTGCTTTGGGGTGAGAAAGAAAGGCATCTAACTGCTCGGTATGTTCTGTAGGTGCTCTTTGGCCACTTTGTAGGGCTGGATGGGCTTTAGGTTAAGAGATATTCGATGGGATTTTATAGATTTTGGAAAAGCTGTCAGAGATGGCGTTTTGTCAGGTTTGCAGACAAGCTCCGCCCCCCTGGTTTATTCTTTAAATCTAAACCACTTATGATATATTCGGTGCAACACAAAATCTGTTCAGTGAGGTGGCTGTGACCTGATCTTTCTATACGATGGAATAAATTTATATATTGCAGCAATAATTCCTGGATCCCCAGGTGTTACTGTTTGTGCATCCTTTCTTTTTTTGTTTTGGATTTGGATATTGTAGAGACTTTTCAGATCCCCAGTGAAGAGTAATGGTTCCTGAAAATCTGCAGTCACATGCAGCTAAAGTGAGGTTTTGGTATCTTGTCACTGCATCACTTGATTTACCCTTCCCTGCAACATTGAAGCAGCCATCTTTAAATCTTCTTTGGTCAAAAAAAAACGGGTATCCAAGTGCCATGTAAAAAACTGAATCTATCACAGAGCTCCTTTTTGAGATGCCAAACCTCATGATTCCAAGATTCATAGATGCGCACTAGCTCTTGATTACCGACATGGTCTTAGATCAGTTATAGGAACACTCCGAACACCATACCCAATGCAGATCTTCCCCTCATTGTAAGATCCCAGACTATTTTACGACGGTGTAATGTCTAACTTGGGATATGCTGGGTACTGTACCCCATCTCAAGAAACCAGAAGCTCTCTGCTGAGATAAGCCGAGCTTAGCTAATTGGCAGAAAGCGATCAGCAGATACTTTCAACCAATAAGCTAGTCCTGTACTGCAGACCGTAGCTCAGAAGAGCTTACTGAAGCTTCAAAACAGGAGTGGTTATGGTGCTTGTGTTCCTTTAATGCTTCTGATCAAGTGAAGGAAAGTCAAGTTAGACACTATAAAAGGTGCTTTCTATTATTTATGCATTACATATGTGTGCACAAAGATGCCAGAAGACATTTAGTGAACAAATCCCATTGGGTAACTCATGACAATTTATTGTTCAATGAATGATCCCTCAGTCTGGTGGTGATGGCTTCTCTCTATAAACAATACAATAACAAACTGAACTTGCAGCGGAATTATTATTACATTTTCTGTTTGATCCCACTTCATATTATTCCACAATACT
The DNA here is from genome assembly GCF_036172605.1 of Pelobates fuscus. Classification (NCBI taxonomy): domain Eukaryota; kingdom Metazoa; phylum Chordata; class Amphibia; order Anura; family Pelobatidae; genus Pelobates; species Pelobates fuscus. The sequence continues at coordinate 339,657,838 of NC_086320.1, forward strand.
CCAGGAGTTTTGACCCCATCAAGGGTAAAGCTTTCCTGAGTTGTTTACTTAGCATCATAGGGGATATTCATAAAATTTCATAATAATAGGAACCAACAAACATTTTAGTTTATTTAATAATATTTTATTCAATCTGTAACTTTGCCTTATAGTAAAAAATAAATAAATAACAAAAACCTATAATTTTAATAAAATATAAATAATTTTTATGTTAATATTCATACAATATAAATATTGATTAGTAACAGTAACTATCGAATATGTTGGAAACATGTAGAATCTCGTATCATAAAGTTTATGCTGCCCCGAATAGATGACCTCTAGGTAATTGAGATGTAATTAGCACATGGCTTTAAAACAGTTTTGTCAAGCCTAGAAATTGATGTCATTAACACCATGCTACAAACCCACCTAATTTAATAACATCTGTAAAATACTGGACTTTAAGTTAGAAAGGTGGCTATGGAAACCCATAAGTCTATCGTTTCTTTTCTTCTGAGTGACCTTCGGCACTCCGCACCAGAAATGGCCATATGCAAGTCGCTGTTTACATGGTCATCTTAGAACAAGGTTCATTGTTGCTCCGGGCTCTGAGCTTCAATTTGTGTTTTTGCACTTAGTTACTGAGAGTGGAACTAGCAGAACTAGCCACAAGCCTTGTCTCAATCAGTAGACACATGGCTGCTTATCTCCTTTGGCTTATAAACAATCAAGGTCTTTTTCAGGCTGTACTAATTACTTTTCCTTGTCATTCCATATATAAGGCTTACATATTAATATATATAAAATATATCAATATATATCTGCCTATACCATCTCCAGTTCTGATGTTTTTTTTTTTAATTAGATAAACCCTGAAATATTATTATTACCTTCAACAATGAATGACTTTATACCATCGGTATATTAATTTAGCTGAACACTATATTAAAATGTTCCAATTAATTTAAACCTCCAGGTGGAATGCAAGTTTAACAGCAGGAGATGAAGAATCAGCAGATAAACATTAACAATGTCATTCTTTTTCCCTCCCTGGATTCATTAATGCACAGAAACTAGATGTACTGATCTACAGGAAGAGGCTGTGTACACTCAGTAACCCAATGGTGGCCCCCAGGGCTTCCACATACAAATAATATATTCTCTAAGTGCAGCACACGGGCTGAGCTTGCCTATTCGGTCATGCAGTTTTTAAAGAGAGAGGAAAATATTCAGCAAATAAAGTGCAGAGTACTGAAAGGTTCTCTTCTCTGTAGCTGCCAAGGATTCCTCATTTGGAACAACGATCTCTCATCAAGAACCGAACCCTCCTGTCCCTTCTTTATTATAATTATTATCATCATTACTTATAAAGCACCGGCATATTCCCCGGAGTCATACAATGAGTGAACAAAACATACCAGTAATTGGAACAAGGCAGCTTGACATGCGTGACGAAGAGGTAGTAAGAGTCCTTTCTTACATTCATAGCTCGGAATGTGCTCTATGTAAGAGTATGTGTTGCGGCTGACTAGCAATGCAGCATAGGGAGTCGTGTGCTCAAAATGTGGTCTATGGTTTAATCAATAAATTTGTGTAGATTAAATACACTGTTCTTGGGTTAAATTAGTCCGGTCAATGACCACCACTTGGCATCTCCTCACACATTACTTCACCCAAAGCCATTTCTTTCAGCAAGCACATCTTTTACCCATTTTGTAACTAGATCACACTTTCTTTAGAAGGTAAGTAGGTTTGAGCAGGATTCTGCTCACCTAAAAAAAAAGCCCCTACATTAGTGCAACTGAGGTTTAACGGGGATAACAAAGCAGTCAGTGGCTTCTTGCTGTAATAAAAGATTAACAACTGGGCAGCTATTTCCATGCAAGTCTTACAAGCCAATCAATCAGTGCCCACCTTATAAAGGTTTTTCCCGCTATGCAAGTTTATTCAATGCGGAGCAGTTGATGGGCCATCTTGGATTGTTTGTTTGATTGCATTTCTTTTTTTTTTTCCTTGACGTTTATTTTTGTGATTAATTTAAAAAAAAAAATATTTCACAAATTACGTCAGGACTTAAGGGTTTCTTATTTGGCCTTCTTTGGGATCAAAGAAAGAAGACACCTTATGGTAATTTATATACATATACATATATATATATATATTAAAAAAAAATATTTTTTTTGTTGATTTTTTTTTTTTTTTTTACAAGTATTAGATTATTTTGGCTACCCCAAACTTGTATTAGGCTGAGAAGTATAGGCAGGAAATATTTATTTGGGAGGTTGAAAATAACATGTCCACCTTCTTCTATATTTGCTTGTATCCCCCACCGCTGCAAATGGGTGGGCGCTTGAAGGGACATTAGGTCCCCTCCCACTTCATATAAGAGTCCCTATAGTATTCACTGCCTATGGGTGGGAGCTGTAAAGGACAACAGGTCCCCCTGATTTATAATTATTATAGCTCCCATACACTGACCATGGGTGGGCGATGGGGGGGGGGCGGGACACTAGGTCCTCCTGTTTAGTATAAAGATTGTCCCACCCACTGACCAAGGGTAGGCGTTGGGGGTCACTAAGTCCTCCTACTTTAAAAAAAATATATAATTAGAGCCTCATTGTGTTGGCACAGGGGGTGGGCAGTGTCCACCCAATGTTCTTTAATTTGAAGTCCCCTCCCAAAGCCCACTGGCTGCTCGCTGTTTAGCGTACACACCCCCACTTATGTCATGGCAAGTGGGGGCATGCGAGAGGTTCAAACTTTCTACTATTATGGCGGTCATACTGACCCCCACAGGCTTTTATTTAATTTCTTTTTTAATGACTAACAGAGTTAGCCATTAAGAAAAGCCAATAATTGTGCTTCCGAAGCAGTATCGTATTATATTTCTCGATCAACTGACCTACTTATCTGGTTCGGCTGCTAAGATATCAGCTGGCATTAAATATAGTTTAAATACGATAATAATATCAGCCAAATCCAATCAGTATTTATCAATCGTTTTCGGACGACAGAATGGAATTAAGTCCTATATCATGTATAGCAAACTAGAAAAAAACAGCAAGAATAATGGCACTAAAGAAATACTGCGGTAGAACAGACAGCAGACAACCTATATATTTAGGTATATAATTCATCTATTCTAATACAAACAATAGTAACAAATAAACAGAGGTAGTTGTGCCTAAATAAAATAATCAATAATCACCCCTTGGACAAACAAAGCATATAAGTATATGGTCTATGATGGGGAACTTGAAATCTGGCTCTTCACCTTGGTATATAGCAAATCATTTACCGTATTAGCTATATTGTTTATAGCCTCTGGCTACTGGCTGTTCAATTTTTGTGACCTACAACTCTAATGAAGTTTATGAGACGCAGACACCACAGGATTAGTCTAGTATGTTTCAGTCTTGAGGATCTTGCCACGGAGGCAAAGACATGTGGTGGGCCATAAATAACTTTAGATTACAACTTCTTATGAGTAATTCTAGACACCAAAATGTAAAACCTAGCCACAAATAACCCAGATTAATCAATGTAAATTATTTTGACGTGGCATCAGTAGAAGCATTCAGTAGTACCGTAATTGGGGCACAAGAGTTGCATTATTATTATTATTATTTTATTGTTTATATAGTGTCAACAAATTCCGTAGCGTTGTACAATGGGCATTTTGGGTTTATAGCACAACGTGGGAGGATATGTGATTAAAAAAAACAGAAGGAATAAAGCAAAATCTACAATCAAGCTGGACTGTTATCCAGATTACGAGACACACACGTAATTTAGATGAGGATGACGATGCTGTGGCATAAAAAAATAATTGTCCACGGAACATATCAGTCTGAAGCAAGAACGCCTTAATATCTTAGGGAAGAAGTAGCACTGTTCCTTAAAAAAATATGGTGTGCAGGATCAGGCCTGTTAAATGGGAAAATGCATCTATTAATTAAAATGAAGGTAATATATTGCTTTAATTGTATACGTAAGAGTCAGTAAGAAAAAAAACTCTGGCAAAAAAATTCATTTTGTGGTTGCGAAGTAACATTTAAGTTTCCCGACTCCCAAACAGTCAAAGGGACGATGTCATACCTCTGTGTATATGTATCCCTGGTTACATCTCAAAACAATTGTCCAAGTTTTATTATATGCCTAAAAGTTTTTTAATGTCATAACTAAACTGCTATTTGATGATAAATTACAAGGGAATTATTAGCTTAGGTCAAAATAAGAATTAAAAAGGTAATAAACAATGTTTCACTTTGGCTATTATATACCCTAATATTTGCAAATCCCTAGGCATTTTCACTGAATTAATGAATATACCCAATTTCCCACTCAATGTTCAGTGAATAATTCCCTACACCCATTACAGATTCTCTCAATGCCTTTACACATTCTCCTCAACTTCCAGCTGTGAATAACCTCAGCACTTAATGAAGTACAACTGGGAGACACATTAGTCTTCTATTCTATAGATTATTTTTTACTTATATCTTGATGAGAGTAAATTGTTTGTCAACATTCCAAGCTAAAAAAAAAAGACACCTCATCAGTGCAATAAAAATTATTTAATATAAGCACTTACAATACGTTCTTGCATATATGTCTAAATTATTTCTATTCCAAACATCATTATCTGCCTAATAAATAGACTATATCTGACAGCCTTGTGTCAAGGACACGTTCAAAAAGAACAGAATTTCAGTTGAACTCACTAGTGAGCTTATTAGCAGACTGCTGAAGGAGCCACTGGTCTGCTGTGAGAATTGGGGGGAGAAAAAGTGCATGCATTTTAAGTAACATTAAACAAGAAGAGATGTTTTTCTTTCATTAACCACAAGCTGGATGAGATGATTTCCCTATTCCATTTATTTACTTAGGCCTCGGAGGCAATGGAAGATGGTTGAGGAGAGCCACCTAACGAAAAAATGTGGTTTGAACATAAGAGGTTGCTGAGGTTTGTCTGGGGGTATATTGTGCTTCAAATATATCTGCAAACACCCACCAACACACACATACTATATGTAAAGCATACATTGTATTCTGAGTACACATACACAATATTTATTGGAGCCTTAGAAGTAATACAATAATGATAATAAATGTGCAAAATAAAGTATTGCAATATGTACTGGAGAATAATTTTAAGGAACTGAAAAGAAAGAAAATGTGAAAAAGCAGCACACTCTGACTAATGACAAAGGATAGTACCTGTGTGCCAATTCCATGATTGCCAAGTCAAAAAAATAAAAGTACAACAGTATTTAAATAAATCTAAATACTGTAAATCCAAAGGAATTTGATTTGCTTTTTTTTTTTTTTCTTCAATACTGTTGAGGCTGCCCAATTGGGGATTTCTTAATCTATCCATCCATCGAATGTATCTAACAGGCCACAAGGCATGTTTAGAAACATAAGAAAAGGGCTTAACCCCTTAAGGACACAACTTCTGGAATAAAAGGGAATCATGACGGTATATGTCCGTCATGTGTCCTTAAGGGGTTAATGTGTCCCATTGGGTGGCCATCACACTTGGGGCCACCTTATGGCATCTTTGAAAAAAAGGTCTGATTGGGTGCTGCGGCCATGTGCTGGGATGAAGTGAGTACATGTCTATACTCTGTCCCACCTCATGGACAATCCCGACTGGGGCAAGGGAGGATAGCAGGGAGTACTTCAGGACACATGTACACACGCAACTTCTGTCTGAGGCCCTGGAGCTACTAAATGCTGCACTGGCATAGGCTGGCCACAAAACCCAGGAAAAGCCCAGGTCTGGATGGCCTCACCCTTCGCTACTATACACAAAAATTATTTACCTCAAACTTAACACAGCCTTTAACTCTGTCATGCAAGGACACCCCCATCCATTCACATACTCTGACAGCAAATATCACTACCCTCCCGAAAAATGACAAGGACATCAAGTGATGCGCAAACTACACAACCATCTCCTTTCTCAATTGCAACCTAAACTTGTAAAGATTCTTACAACTATACTACAGCAATACTTGTCAACTTTGGTCCATGTAGGCTTTATCCCCCACAGGGAGTACCTCGACAACAAGCCACAAGCTCTAGCACTAGCACACCAGGACCAACAGGGGTCAGAAGGCCTTCTCTTGTTCTCTACAGATGTGGAGAAGGCTTTCAACAGGGTTACCTGGAACTTCATGTTCCAGACACTTCAGGTCATGGGGTTATCACTTCAGGTCATGGGGTTGTGTCCGCACATGTTTGCAACAACATGGGCGTAGGAACCGGGGGGGATGGGGGGACGCATGCCCCCCAGCAAATCATGCGGGGGGGACAGGTAATGGGGAAATCCCCCCCAGCTCCGCCGGCCCCCCTTTTGCTGCAGCCGCCCGAGCGCTCTGCAGAGAGCCTCAGGCGGCTGGAGCTCTGCCCGGGCTGGTGCGTCCATGAGGGCGCACCACCCGGGCGCAGCCAGAGGAGAGGGGCTGACAGGAGGGAAGCGCTCAGCGCTCCCTCCTGTCACTCCCTCTATGTAGCGTGGCCGAGCCCTGTATAGTCCGCCGGTACAGGGAGCATCTGTCTCCTGTACCCGGCCGGACTAAAAGGAAGTGAACACTGAGTGTGCACTTCCTGTTAGTCCGCCCGGTACAGGAAACAAAAGCTCCCTGTACACGCGGACAGTACAGAGCTCGGCCACGCTACAACACAGGTAGGGGAGGGGGGAAGAAAGAAACAGGGAGGGAGGGAGGGGGTGGGGGGGGGAGAAAGAAAGAGGGAGGGGGGGAGAAACGGGGGGAGAAAGAAACAGGGAGGATGGGGGTCAGAAAGAAACAGGGGGGGAATAAAGAAACAGGGGGGGTGATAAAGAAACAGGGAGGGTGATAAAGAAACAGGGAGGGGGGGTGATAAAGAAACAGGGAGGGAGGGGGGGTGACAAAAGAAACAGGGAGGGGGGTTGATAAAGAAACAGGGAGGGAGGGGGGATAAAGAAACAGGGAGGGGGGGAATAAAGAAACAGGGAGGGGGGATAAAGAAACAGGGAGGGAGGAGGGGATAAAGAAACAGGGAGGGAGGGGGGATAAAGAAACAGGGAGGGGGATAAAGAAACAGGGAGGGAGGGGGGATAAAGAAACAGGGAGGGGGGATAAAGAAACAGGGAGGGAGGGGGGGATAAAGAAACAGGGAGGGAGGGGGGGATAAAGAAACAGGGAGGGAGGGGGGGATAAAGAAACAGGGAGGGAGGGGGGGATAAAGAAACAGGGAGGGAGGGGGGATAAAGAAACAGGGAGGGAGGGGGGGATAAAGAAACAGGGAGGGAGGGGGGATAAAGAAACAGGGAGGGAGGGGGATAAAGAAACAGGGAGGGAGGGGGAGGGGATAAAGAAACAGGGAGGGAGGGGGGATAAAGAAACAGGGAGGGAGGGGAGGGGATAAAGAAACAGGGAGGGGGGTAAAGAAACAGGGAGGGAGGGGGGGAAAAAGAAACAGGGAGGGGGGATAAAGAAACAGGGAGGGGGGGATAAAGAAACAGGGAGGGGGGGTAAAGAAACAGGGAGGGGGGATAAAGAAACAGGGAGGGGGATAAAGAAACAGGGAGGGAGGGGGGATAAAGAAACAGGGAGGGAGGGGGGGATAAAGAAACAGGGAGGGAGGGGGGGGATAAAGAAACAGGGAGGGGGGGATAAAGAAACAGGGAGGGGGGATAAAGAAACAGGGAGGGGGGGTAAAGAAACAGGGAGGGAGGGGGGATAAAGAAACAGGGAGGGAGGGGGTATAAAGAAACAGGGAGGGAGGAGGGGATAAAGAAACAGGGAGGGAGGGGGGATAAAGAAACAGGGAGGGGGGATAAAGAAACAGGGAGGGAGGGGGGATAAAGAAACAGGGAGGGGGGATAAAGAAACAGGGAGGGAGGGGGGATAAAGAAACAGGGAGGGAGGGGGGGATAAAGAAACAGGGAGGGAGGGGGGATAAAGAAACAGGGAGGGAGGGGGGGATAAAGAAACAGGGAGGGAGGGGGGATAAAGAAACAGGGAGGGAGGGGGGATAAAGAAACAGGGAGGGAGGGGGGGATAAAGAAACAGGGAGGGAGGGGGGATAAAGAAACAGGGAGGGATGGGGATAAAGAAACAGGGAGGGAGGGGGAGGGGATAAAGAAACAGGGAGGGAGGGGGGATAAAGAAACAGGGAGGGAGGGGGAGGGGATAAAGAAACAGGGAGGGGGGTAAAGAAACAGGGAGGGAGGGGGGATAAAGAAACAGGGAGGGGGGATAAAGAAACAGGGAGGGGGGATAAAAAAACAGGGAGGGGGGATAAAGAAACAGGGAGGGGGGTAAAGAAACAGGGAGGGAGGGGGGATAAAGAAACAGGGAGGGGGATAAAGAAACAGGGAAGGAGGGGGGGATAAAGAAACAGGGAGGGAGGGGGAGGGGATAAAGAAAAAGGGAGGGAGGGGGAGGGGATAAAGAAACAGGGAGGGAGGGGGGATAAAGAAACAGGGAGGGGGGATAAAGAAACAGGGAGGGGGGATAAAGAAACAGGGAGGGGGATAAAGAAACAGGGAAGGGGGTAAAGAAACAGGGAGGGAGGGGGGTAAAGAAACAGGGAGGGAGGGGAGATAAAGAAACAGGGAGGGAGGGGGGATAAAGAAACAGGGAGGGAGGAGGGGATAAAGAAACAGGGAGGGAGGGGGGATAAAGAAACAGGGAGGGGGGATAAAGAAACAGGGAGGGGGGATAAAGAAACAGGGAGGGAGGGGGGATAAAGAAACAGGGAGGGAGGGGGGGATAAAGAAACAGGGAGGGAGGGGGGATAAAGAAACAGGGAGGGAGGGGGGATAAAGAAACAGGGAGGGAGGGGGGGATAAAGAAACAGGGAGGGAGGGGGGGATAAAGAAACAGGGAGGGAGGGGGGATAAAGAAACAGGGAGGGATGGGGATAAAGAAACAGGGAGGGAGGGGGAGGGGATAAAGAAACAGGGAGGGAGGGGGAGGGGATAAAGAAACAGGGAGGGGGGTAAAGAAACAGGGAGGGAGGGGGGGATAAAGAAACAGGGAGGGGGGATAAAGAAACAGGGAGGGGGGATAAAGAAACAGGGAGGGGGGTAAAGAAACAGGGAGGGAGGGGGGATAAAGAAACAGGGAGGGGGATAAAGAAACAGGGAGGGAGGGGGGATAAAGAAACAGGGAGGGAGGGGGGGATAAAGAAACAGGGAGGGAGGGGGGGATAAAGAAACAGGGAGGGAGGGGGGGATAAAGAAACAGGGAGGGAGGGGGGATAAAGAAACAGGGAGGGGGGATAAAGAAACAGGGAGGGGGGGTAAAGAAACAGGGAGGGGGGGGGGATAAAGAAACAGGGAGGGGGATAAAGAAACAGGGAAGGAGGGGGGGATAAAGAAACAGGGAGGGAGGGGGAGGGGATAAAGAAACAGGGAGGGAGGGGGGATAAAGAAACAGGGAGGGGGGGATAAAGAAACAGGGAGGGGGGATAAAGAAACAGGGAGGGGGATAAAGAAACAGGGAAGGGGGTAAAGAAACAGGGAGGGAGGGGGTAAAGAAACAGGGAGGGAGGGGGGATAAAGAAACAGGGAGGGGGATAAAGAAACAGGGAGGGAGGGGGGATAAAGAAACCGGGAGGGAGGGGGGGATAAAAAAACAGGGAGGGGGATAAAGAAACAGGGAGGGGGGATAAAGAAACAGGGAGGGGGATAAAGAAACAGGGAAGGGGGTAAAGAAACAGGGAGGGAGGGGGGATAAAGAAACAGGGAGGGGGGGTAAAGAAACAGGGAGGGAGGGGGGATAAAGAAACAGGGAGGGAGGGGGGGATAAAGAAACAGGGAGGGGGGATAAAGAAACAGGGAGGGGGATAAAGAAACAGGGAAGGGGGTAAAGAAACAGGGAGGGAGGGGGGTAAAGAAACAGGGAGGGAGGGGGGATAAAGAAACAGGGAGGGAGGGGGGATAAAGAAACAGGGAGGGGGATAAAGAAACAGGGAGGGAGGGGGGATAAAGAAACAGGGAGGGAGGGGGGGATAAAAAAAACGGAGGGGGATAAAGAAACAGGGAGGGGGGATAAAGAAACAGGGAGGGGGATAAAGAAACAGGGAGGGGGATAAAGAAACAGGGAAGGGGGTAAAGAAACAGGGAGGGAGGGGGGATAAAGAAACAGGGAGGGGGTAAAGAAACAGGGAGGGAGGGGGGATAAAGAAACAGGGAGGGAGGGGGGGATAAAGAAACAGGGAGGGGGGATAAAGAAACAGGGAGGGGGATAAAGAAACAGGGACTGAGGGGGGGATAAAGAAACAGGGAGGGGGGGGTATAAAGAAACAGGGAGGGGGGATAAAGAAACAGGGAGGGGGGGTAAAGAAACAGGGAGGGAGGGGGGATAAATTAACAGGGAGGGGGATAAAGAAACAGGGAGGGAGGGGGGGATAAAGAAACAGGGAGGGAGGGGGGATAAAGAAACAGGGAGGGAGGGGGGGATAAAGAAATAGGGAGGGAGGGGGGATAAAGAAACAGGGAGGGAGGGGGAGGGGATAAAGAAACAGGGAGGGAGGGGGAGGGGATAAAGAAACAGGGAGGGAGGGGGAGGGGATAAAGAAACAGGGAGGGAGGGGGGATAAAGAAACAGGGAGGGGGGGATAAAGAAACAGGGAGGGGGGATAAAGAAACAGGGAGGGGGATAAAGAAACAGGGAAGGGGGTAAAGAAACAGGGAGGGAGGGGGTAAAGAAACAGGGAGGGAGGGGGGATAAAGAAACAGGGAGGGGGGATAAAGAATCAGGGAGGGAGGGGGGATAAAGAAACAGGGAGGGAGGGGGGATAAAGAAACAGGGAGGGAGGGGGGGATAAAGAAACAGGGAGGGAGGGGGGATAAATAAACAGGGAGGGGGATGGGATAAAGAAACAGGGAGGGAGGGGGGATAAAGAAACGGGGAGGGAGGGGGGATAAAGAAACGGGGAGGGAGGGGGGGATAAAGAAACAGGGAGGGAGGGGGGATAAAGAAACAGGGAGGGAGGGGGGATAAAGAAACAGGGAGGGAGGGGGGGATAAAGAAACAGGGAGGGGGAAGAAACAGGGAGGGGAGGGAGAAAGAAACAGGGAGGGAGGGGGGAAAGAAACAGGGAGGGGGGGAGGGGGGGAAAGAGTGACAAGGGAGGGGGAGAGTGAGTGACAAGGGAGGGAGGGGGAGAAAGAGAGTGACGAGGGAGAGAGATTGACATCCATCACACACACACAATCATGCCACCCTCACACACACAGAAACACACAATTCATCCTTACACACACTCAATGCACCCTGTGCACACACACACAATCATGCACCCCGTGCACACACACACAATCACACAATCATGCAATCCTTACACACACAGAAACACACAATGCCTTCCTTACACACACTCAATGCACCCCGTACACACACTCAATGCACCCCTTACAGACGCACACACTGCATCCCGTACATACACAGAATCACATCTTGCAGCCCTTACACATACAAACACAGATTCACACAATGCATTCCTTACACACATATCAGGACATCCCCTACACACTCCACCCCCTGTGAACAAACTCATTGGTGGAAGGTGAAGGTGGACCCTGGGACCCAGACCTTGAGCTGTGTAAAGGGCCCCCAAAAAATGGAGCTGCTTCCCGTTCTCACAGAACATTGATTTTTGGGACCACAGTTACAAACAGCCTCCAGAGAGCCCTTTTCTACACCAGACCAGTGGAGCCAGACTGCAGCTAGAGTCCATCATCATCCTCATCTGGTTGTAAGTAGGCAATCTAGCATATTATTTGTGGCACTAATCTCTAATTTAACTCACATTAAAGAAACAATATAGTCCCCAGAAGCACTGCAGCTTAATGTAGTGGTTCTGGTGTCTATAGCCTGTCCCTGCAGGCCTTTTAATGTAAACACGGCGGCACTCCAGCACTGGCGTTAGTTAACATGGCAGAAAAATAATTGGAAAGGGTTAGGGGGCTACTAATAAGGATAGGGGGAGAGGGGTGGGTAGAAAAATAATTGGAAGGGTTTAGGGGGGCTACTAATATGGATGGGAGGAGGGGGGAGGTAGAAAAATTATTGGAAGGGGTTAGGGGAGTACTAATATGAATGGAAGAGGTAGGGTGGGATCTAATATGCATGGAAGGGGTAAGGGGGTACTAATATGCATGGAAGTGGTTAGGGGGTACTAATATGCATGGAAGGGGTAGGGGGTTAATATGCGCGGAAGGGGTAGGTGGGGTTCTTTTGTGCATGGAAGGGGTAGGGGTGGTTCTAATATTCATGGGAAGGGTAGGGGTGATTCTAATCAGGAGGATCCCGGCGCTGTATCCAGGTAAGTAAAACCCCTTCCTTGTAGTGACCCTTTAATGTTATTATTTAATCATTTATATAGCGACTGCAAATTCCGTAGCGCTGTACAATGGGATAAACAACTCCTAGTTTACGGAATAAGAATATACCCGGCGAGTAAAAATGCTATCCCCCCCAGATTTTTTGGGGTTCCTACGCCCATGTGCAACAATACGCTTCTTTTATGCCACTCCCACTGCAAGGGTTTGTATAAACAGCACCTTCACAGACACATTCCTTTTCCACAACCATTCTAGATAGGGATGCCTGTTGTCACCGCTGCTCTTTGTAAGTGCTCTTGGACCATTCCTCCAAGCAGTCTGACAAAACTCGGACATCAGTGGGGTCCAGGTGAGCTGTGTATATCACAAAATACTCGTATATACAGATGATCTACTGTTTTTCTTTACATCACCTAGCTTACCAACATACTGAGAGAGTTCTAAATTCACAGGGCACTCTGTAATCTTAAAGTCAATTTTTCCATTTTAACATTCTAATGTAACTGTTTCAGGGAAGAGACTGTGCACGATCTACCAGAGTTTCCCATTCCAGACTGACTTGGCAGCCAAATATTTAGGGGTTTGGTGTACTAGGGATCTTGACCAACTTTATCAAATTACTTCTTTTTTAAAAAAAAAAACCTAGAAGACCCTACTGGGGCTCTCATCATTTTCCCTCTCCCCTGTACCTTGGACATATAACCTCACATTTCACCCTGAAACAGACACATGGGCCCTCTACAGCCTTTTCAAAACTAAAACACCATACAAACTCTCCAAACCCTCCTATTTGAAATGGGGGCTTTAGGTATGAACAGAACCAAAAGGTTTCTATCCACTCTACCTTAGTAACCAGACATGCAGAGGGATCCAACACCTTTTGAACTACTCTGTGACAGTTCCAATCTACAAGCAAACCTCCAGCAGAAACAAAACACACCAAACCCTACATTTATGAGCAAATAGTAAACCTCAATAAACTACACTCTCACCTCGGCTCAATGGCTAAAAATATACATCATTGGCCAGTAGGTCACAGAAAACAGCCTATAAGGTCTTTCCCATGTGGCACACAACTCCACAACTACTAAAGGCAATTTACCCGGATCTTGAAGGCCAATGCTGGTGGTGCCACACTGCCAGCACCATCCTACATATTTGGTGGGAATGCCCCCTTATTTTACCATACAAACTACAGTGCAGAAATTCTCTGACAATCCCCTGCTCACCCTCCCTCCTGGTCACTTGCCTCCTGCACCACACGACAACTTCAACCTTCCAGTATAAGAAAGGACTTACCAAACATATATCAAACATTGCCAAACAAGTGGAAACAGGACAGACTCATGTCTCTGGGTCCCATTATGTTCTTCTGTTCTCTATTGCAAAAACTCAAAAAATAAATACAATATATATATATTCACAAAAAAAAAATAATATATAACTTATCTGTGTATTATATTTTAAGTAAGTGCATGTATTTTACAATTTTTATTTCTATTTAAGCGTTGAGTTCTCAATGTACTAGCACAGTTAATTTGCCAACATAACAGGACATATATTTTTGTAGCTATAGTCCTGTAACCTAACCCGGGTTGTGAGCATTTTATTTCGTGGTTTCTCCTTATTAGTATGGCCAGCAATATCCTGGACACCTGACCATGTACCCATAGGTATTCTTTTAATATCACCAAAGACACACTGGGGAAAAGGGGGAAATAATTTTGGTTTTCACACTGGGTACTACCTGTAAAAATGTTACCATTTGTTTTAGTTACAGGTTTGCAGTGGTTAGCTGTTGACCGCATTGATTCTAAAACTTACACTGGAAATGTGTTTATGAGCAAATTATAGGATTCAGCAAATGGATATTTAAATTTATATATTATTATCCTATTTATAACTGTTGGCTTAGAGCTGTCTTCTCTTATATTTTGTGGCTAGCTTTGGATACACTCAAAGTCTTTGGTAACATTATCTGTAAGGCTATGCAGTGCCTTCTGAAAAACTATTTAACAGGAAATGAATATGAGATTTTGTGAATCTGGAATTAACATTCTAGTGTGCATGAAGTTAATCTTTTTATAGTACAGATAGCCCAATAGCAACATGCTCTCTAAAGATAGTAAAGTACAAATATTTACTGTTTAGCGGTTTCATCTCACATGGCCAGACAGAATGACCACCATGTCGCTTTCACAGAAATTGCTAAGGGGGGGGCTAATGTCCTGGGATGTGGGGTTCTTTAACAACCGGATATTTGCAATTAGTGTTTGGGGGAGGGGAGGGCAGGAGGATATTAATACATTCTATTTTTATTTAAATTCTACTTCAGGTAGGCTGCATCTATTACAAAAATAAATATCCGTATTACAGTGCTCCCCCTGGCTACTTAATATGAGGGGGAGATGCCATACAGATGACTTTTGAGATGGGGTGTTGGAGAACAGAACTTTGCAGACTATTGGTTGAAGGTGCCAATTCCGATAGGCTGAAGGCTGTTCGGAAAGGCGCAAAATAAAGGTTTCTAAAGAAAAGAGGCACAAACGTCACACTACTGACGCTCCTGACGAAGTCCTGCATTGGATGAAACACGTAAGGCTGAGAGACAAATATAGTGTTAGATTTTTTTGTTTTATTTAGTATTGTTTTTATTGTGTTCATAGTGTGTTTCTGTCACATATCCTTCGTATCCATGTGGCAAAAACGGAGATAATTACTTTCCGAAGATCGAGGGGAGTGCCGCTCGGCGGTCTTCTGCCATGATGCCTGGTTTGTGCGGCATGTTGGTGCACGCTGGCCACTGCAGACCCATGCAATTATATAGCCCCACGTCCATCGATGTCGATGTGCGGGTGAAGTCATGCAAAAGATGCACATGCACATTTTGGGGTCAAGGGCTAGGTACAGCCAATCGGATCTGGAAGAGGGTTATGTAAACTCACTTATTCCTTAGCTCATTGCCCTGTGGTGGTTTTCCTTAGATGGTTATCAGAGAGTGTGTTCCTGATCGTGTTTTTCTGGTTTTTGACTTTGGCTTCGTTTTGACTTCCCTGATTTCTGGTAACCTTGACTTTTGGCTTTTCTTTATTGCTGTGTCTCGTTCTGTGTCTCGTTCTGTGTCCGTGCTGTGTCTCGTTCTGTGTCCGTGCTGTGTCCGTACCCGTATTCTCGGGTACGTTAAGTCCGGCCATTTTAAGGCCCGGTAAGACCCTGTTACCCTTAGTTCTAGGGTGTGATACTATTCTGCATGCTGGATCAATATATTATATTCACATTGCTGCTACACTACGATTCCTGAAGATCCCTAAGTAAATCCAGGTCCAGGAAAAGAGTGAGATAATGATATGCTTTTATCTTGTAAGTGCAATCTAAATAAAATAGTTAACTGAGTTTATATTGCTATACTATATGTTTGTCTCTCTCTTTTCCTTCCATATATTGAACAAGAGGGAAGATAAAGAAGATCTTGGACGATTAAGATTTATTACATGCCTACTATCAATTGTACCTTTGAGTACAATAATTACTCCATCCTTTTCTGGTGTTAAACAGTGCTGTATCATCTGTGTTCTTTCGATTTAATTTTTAGATTGTATAAATATTCCTCTATTAGTTGGGTAACATGGTGGGATCATATTGAATACCTGGCTGTGCAAAATGTGTTGTTTCTGGCTACATTTACATTTCAGATCCTGGAGAGCAACGCTGTTCACAGGTAACTTAGGAAAGACAGGGATAGGTCATGACATGCTCCTATCGCTCTGTAGTGTAGAGGGTCCTTGAGTTTTCCTTTGGGCTCAGCACCATTGACTCTCATTTCCTCTTTCTCACTAAACAAAAACTCTGAATTATCTCTAATCAGACAGAAAGCTCTGGCTATGGGACTCTTTTATCTCTAAGGTTGGTGGCAGGAGTGTATTAGCATTTTTTTTTTATTAATATTTTTATATCAGGCAAAGCAGACACCTATTATAAAAGTAATGATGAGTAGATTAGTGCTCTGCCAGACTACATCTGGGTAGGTTGGTGGCACCAGATGACTGCCAGAAAGGGGTGCTAAACAGAGCATGGCAGGATCACAGTGAATACCTGAATGTGAAGCATGTGCTTGTTTCCAACTATGCTTTCATTGAGACACTGGAGAACATAAGCAGCACGCTGTCCGTGGGTAGAGAAGAAGAGATGTCATGACATTTATTCTCCACCTGCCTGTTAATGTCGAGGTCACCCAGTTATCCCTTAGGGTGACGTCCCAGTGATTTCTGGAATCTAACAACAACCCTGGTCACTCTGCATTGTTGGAAGAAAGAAATGTCCACTGTAAGACTTATTGAGCACACTATACATTGTAACACAAATGATACATTTGCTCATGATTTAGTTAAAACAAAAATTAAACATCTCTTTATTTATTTATTTATATGAAGGGAAACTCGTCGTCCACACATTCAGTAGTGGATGGGTCCACTTTAATTCTTAGAGTAGTCCTGAGCAAAACAAGTCTTCAAAATGTTAATATTTTAAATCTTACTCCGCACTGTCTACTACGAAACTAAGAGACGTACCTCTGTCTGCCAGAAAAGGATATATAAGCCACATATTATACAAGATGTTACTAAACACTGCAGAGAGCAGAAGTGAGAGCACTTTTCTGCGGTGTTAACGGCCATTTATCCCTGCAGCCTTGTTATTTGTTATGTGGGAAACTGTCCATTACTCTGTGTTTTTACAGTGTTTATGTCTCACCATAAGGCCCCATGTGTGGTCTGCAGAAATGCCAGTTGGCATTTTTGTTGGCAAACTCTGTTACATGTAAAACAATGACTAGGTCTGTCTTCCCCACTGCAGTGCCAGCGGCGGTTGAAGGATTTAGCACTTCTCCATCACGTGTGAATGGATCGCATGAGGAGCTGCTGGCGTGTTGCAAAAGCACAAATAAATGCTCTTAGAAAATCTTAACCCTTCAAATGGCAGTGACTGGGTAAAATAATGCGCAACTTTACGGCACTAAATATAAATCAATGTATGTGCAATCCCTTAATCTAAAAAATAAATAAAAAAATAAATCAGTTTTTCTTTTTTTTTTATAATCTATTTAGATTAGGTTCATTGTTTTATATCTGTGTATCTATCAATTCTAGATTTATTTTGTAGTATATCTCTAACAATCATTTTATTGTTAAAATTCATTAAGGAAATTTTGCTACAATGCCGGACCATTTGCAATGGTGGCAAACGCTTTGTGATGGAAGTTGCCGTCAATTCCAATGGATGTTAATACTTGTTCCAGTTTTATATATAAGTATATATATAATTTTTTTGTCAGGTCGATTATTATACCGTCATTTTTAACCTGAAAATAAATTATAAAACAAATGTGCTAAGTATATCCTTAACACATATTTGTGAGTAGAATTACTTTTATTTTATACCTTTGCATATGCAGAGAGCACAATATATCGCTTTTGTGTTTTATATACAACCTTCGTCCTGATGACATCTGCCATTCACATATCCCAGAGTGGGAATAATACAGCTCAACACTACTAGAGCTTTCAATAAGCTCCTAAGCGAGTGGTCATCTATCCACGTATCATACCATATCCTATTTTTGGATAATATACTACAAATCTTTTCTTTGTGTTGCATTTATGTTTTTTTAAGTCTGTCATCCATTCCTGTGTTCTGAAGAACTTCACTTAAGACTGTGCTACCACCTATTACCCATTTAACATCAATGTGAGGATCATCATATCCCCCTGATCCTTTACAAACAGACTGTATCTGTTATCTTTTACCTCTTTGCTTAACTATCACCCTTTTTACTTTTTTATGTGATATTATTGTGGCGATATAGGGAACTTCACCTATTAGATTGTTTGCTGAATACGTCCTCTTTTACTTTAGCGCTTCCCTATCCTTTTTTTTGTTTGGGTTTTAACTAATGATATATATCCAATTACAGCAAATCTTCAACGATTTTAACCTTACCTCTAAATATCCCCTTTCCATAATTGCAAAGAGCTGTGGAATATTTTGGCACTATGTAAATGCTAATAATAATTATTGTGTTTGTGATGTTATTCGATTTCAATTCCGTGGAAAACACAAATCCACATTTAACCCCTTAAGGACTGAGACAGAACAAAACGTAAACAAAACCTGGCATTTGCTCTATATGTCTGTCCAACCGTAATTCACCTCTTTCATATTAAATGCACCCCCCCCTTATTATATATCATTTTATTCAGGGGAAACAATATCAAATATTTAGCTATGAAACATAATTTTATATGAAAAAAATGGAAGAAAATAAGATTTATTTTTATTTTTGTAGTTCTACATGACATTTTAACTGTCAATGTCATAATACTGTTTGCTTTTACTGCAATAAAATACACATATTTGTATTCAGCAAAGTCTCATGTGTAAATCAGTACCCCCTATGTACAGGTTTTATGATGTTTTGGGAAGTTACAGGGTCAAATATAGCGTGTTACATTTGAAATTGAAATTTGCCAGATTGGTTACGTTGCCTTTGAGACTGTATAGTAGCCCAGGAATTAAATTTACACCCATAATGGCATACCATTTGCAATTGTAGAGAACCCAAGGTATTGCAAATGGGGTATGTCCAGTCTTTTTTAGTAGCCATTTGGTCACAAACACTGGCCAAAGTTAGCTTTAGTATATTTGTTTGTGTGTGAAAAATGCAAAAAACGCCAATTTTGGCCAGTGTTTGTGACTAAGTGTCTACTAAAAAGACTGGACATACCCCATTTGCAATACCTTGGGTTGTCTACTATTGCAAATAGTATGCCATCATAGGGGTACTTTTCATTATTGGGCTACCATAGGGTCACAAAGGCAACGTAAGCAATCTGGCGAATTTTAATGTGAAAAAAATGAAACACAAGCCTTATATTTGACGCTGTAACTTTTGAAAACACCATACAACCTGTACATGAGGGGTACTGTTGTACTCGGGAGACTTCGCTGAACACAAATATTTGTGTTTCAAAACAGTAAAAAGTATCACAGCAATAATATTGTCCGTGTAAGTGCTGTTTGTGTGTGAAAAATGCAAAAAACTTCACTTTTACTGGCGATATCATTGTTATATATATATATAATATATTTTACTATTTTGAAACACTAATATTTGTGTTCAGCGAAGTCTCCCAAGTAAAACAGTACCCCCCATGTACAGGTTTTATGGTGTCTTGGAAAGTTATAGGGTGAAATATAGTGCTAGCAAATTAAATTCCCTATACTTTCGGCATTAGTGGTCAGGCAAGTCCGTCTAATTGTAATTAATTAGGATACCTAATTATGTAAAAATATTACATAAATATATGTGTAGAATTAATATATGTATATATGTACACATATGTGTATATATATATATATATATATATATGTATATATATAATTTTTTTAAAATATTTTTATTTATATATAGGTATATATTTAGTGATATATACGTATATATTTATGTATATAGATAAATATATATTTTCGTTCTACTGGTATTTTGATATATATATAAATATATATATATATTAATATCACAATACAGTTAGAACGAAATAACACACATCTATATATTTTTAATTATTTATTTATTTATTTTTACGTATTTACATATTTTTTTTATATTATATATAAATATAAAACAATAATTATATATATATATATATTTAATCAGTATCAGTCTACGTGTAATTTGATATTAATATATATAAATATATATATATAATTATATATATATATTAATAGTAAAATACACCTAGACAGTGTATGTGTGTGTGTATATGTGTATATATATATACTTAGATCGTATATATATATATATATAAATATATATATATATATACGATCTAAGTACAGTGGGACCTCGGTTTACAAACGCCTCGGTTAACATCATTTTCGGTTTACAAATGAAAATCCATTGAAAATAATGCCTCGGTTTACACATTTTTTTTGCAATACAAAGCAAGTTTCCCCAGGATGCATTGCACCTGGGAGGTTTATAGCTCCGCCCCCTGCATGCTGGAGCCTGAGGGTAGCACGTGGCGTCGAGTGTGGAGGTGTTGTAGCGGTTTTTGCATCGAGTTTTGGAGCCATTCTGGAAATTGTTTGTGTTTGTTTTGGGATTTTTTGGTGCATTTCTCAAGCTGTGGAAAGGTAGGGAGCTGAGCTTCGTCGATTGCATGCCTTTTATTGTGTGTTCCGCAATGTGGGTTGGTTCCTATGCCTGCTCATTTTGACTTTTTTCTGACCCCCAGAACGTATTAATTGGTTTTCAATGCATTCCTATGGGAAATTGCGTTTCGGTTTACACATTTTTCGCAATAAGAAACATCCCGGAGAACGCATTAAATTCGTAAACCGAGGTTCCACTGTATATATTTTTTCTTTTTACACTTTCTTAACTTAATTTTATTTTATTTCTAGCCAGCAGGGGGACTACCTGTGATTACAGGCAGTCCCCCTGCTGGCAATGCACCAGGCAGCTAACCCGGCCATGTGATTGTGAGGTCCTCACAAGGACCTCACTCTCACATGGCCGGGGGGGGGCTGCTGGAGGGCGGACGTGCAGCGGGGGGCTCCCTGGGAGTCCCCCCAACCGCGATCGCCGGCGTGGGATCGTAAGCGACCGGGTGAGTAAGAAAAAAACGGAGGGCGTACAATTATGCCCGGCGGCGTTTAGAGCCGCTTAAAATAGGGCGTAATTGTATGCCCTCCGGTCTTAAGGGGTTAAGGGTCTTTCTTATGGTGACATTTATTTTTATTTAATTTTTTTAAGTGCAAATTTGCTGCATTTGTTGTCACGTATTATTCCCCCCCAAAAAAATTCTGCCAATTTGTATTTTCCAAAGTCTGTTAACATGATTGCTAATTTTAATTTCATGGCAACTCTACAATGCCTAAATTCATATATTATAATGATGAGAATTGAAAAACAAACTTATTAGGCCAGGAGAAATAGTACTGAATTCAAGTCTACTTGAGTTTTGTGCCTATTTTTCTTTTAATATGGATATTTAAATTTTTATTGTGTGGATTAGTGAAGCTGGGCTAGGTGAAATGACTCAGATGACAAATAATAATGTATTAACGGAAGACAAAAACAGGGCAGTAACCCAGTAAAACCTTTGAAATCATAATAAATATAAAACTTGGTCTGTATATTAAACAGAACAATCTAAACACAACATATGCAAGCATTGGCAACTGTCAGGATAGATAACCCAACACACAGAAGTAAGTCACACAAGTACAGGAAAAACAGTAGATAGCAGTTGGTATCACCGGACCTTACAGTGACCAGGCTTAATGTTCAAAGAACAAAATATAGGAATGTACAATAACAGGCCAAGGTCAAGGGCAACGGAGATACACTAAATCAATAAACAAGCCAATGTCAGGGATACAGAGAACAGAGTAGCTGAGACAAACCAAGATCCATTTTTATGAAGGGCAGTTCCTATTTTTTTATGCTCAATTCCCTCTTTTCTATCCTAATGTCCTTCTTTCCTAAGAGCTCCAAATAGTAGATACAAACCTGAAAACAATAAAACACACAGTAATCTAGCTCTAAACTACAATAAATGTTGAGCATCAATATGTAAATAGGGTACTTTGTGTTGTTCTATGCTATGTTTTCAGCTCGTAAATGGATATCAATAGGTCATGAAGGCATCTATAATGTCTAAACAAGCCCTGCCCCTGGCCACACCTCCTAAATATAAAGTGTTCCAGAAACATTTGTGTGCGTCCTTGGACTTGGACCTTAACCACCACCGACTACAGTGGTCAGGTTGTCTATACACATTTTTACTCTGATTTCCACTTGGAAGACATACATTCTGATACATACATCAGTTTAACAAGTGAAGGATTTTTAGGTCCGCTTCAGCCAAATAAAATGTCAATCTGGGAAGTCTTGTCATTTAAACATCTGAAAATTAACTTTTCTGGCAGTGAATATGCTTACACAGTTATCAAACTGGTGTTACATATACAAACCTCTGCTTTTTCCTCTTGGTGGTGAGTTTTTCCAGAGCTAGTGTGGGATCGGAAGACTCAAAAAGAGTGGATTCATCCTTTTCAATGTATCCTTAACTCTTTAAATTTTTGGAGGAGTATGAAACACATTGATCACATCAACTCTAAAACTTTTATCTATTCCCATGGCGTTCTTTTGGCAACCATGTATAGAATTTAATTTCCTTAATTTTATTCTGTTCCTCTGTCAGCCCTAGGGAGATTTGCTTTCCTACAATGACTAGCTTTTACTAATGTATAAGCAGCAAACCTTTAGCCCACCATGCTTGCTATGTTTACATGTTCCTTAAATATTCTCCAAGTATTCATAAATTTGCACATACAGGGATATTGAGATGTGTGCTCATATATGAACCTTACTGCAAATTCCACTTAAAAGCTTTTAAGTCAAAGTAGGAACAGCACGGGTGGGTGGGTTTATAACTAACCTATTTTAGTAATTCTGTTAGTGATACAAGACATGGCAAATGTTTTAAAAAGTGTAACTGTCACTTTTCTGTGAATTCCTCCAATAAATAGAACATTGGAAATAACCTCTAATTTGTATTAATTTTTACATATGGTTCTCTGTTTTAAATTTAAATGTATGTCAACGATTTAGGTTGACAAGGACCTCAGTGGAGGTCGAAACATTGCTGTGCACATGATGAGCCAATAAAACTGCTTTAAGTTGAACACAGTGAGTGAAGCCTCTTCTGTGGTATGCAAAAAACAGAGCGCAAGAGAATACTGAGAACGGGCAGCAGCGTAAATAGTCTGCTCTTCGGTGGGTCCCCGCTCAGATCTCAAGCTGGTTTTAGCTCATCTTGTGCCATTGCAGGGAGAACATCTCTCAAACATATCAGACTGGTCCCACCCATACGGGCAGTCCAGATCCAAAATGCCTGCAAGTTCCCTTTGCACGAGAGACACAGCAACCCCAGACGATGGTTTCAGCCTTGCTAGGCATCATCAGTGAGGCATAGCTGATGTCTCTCTAGGCATCGTGAGCAAGGGGTCCATGTCTGGATTACCCTTTAAACTTGCGGAGAGCAAAAAACAGAGCGCAAGAGAATACTGAGAATGGGCAGCAGTTGAAATAGCCTGCCCTTCGGTGGGTCCCCGCTCCTTTCCTTTTATGTTTTTATTTTCTAATAAATAACAAGATTTTACAGAGAGGACTCCACCTTTTACATTTTTGGAGAGGATTATACCAGCTGCACCTTCAGGATTGAGCAAAACCTACATTTTGCTCTCCTTTTGCGAGTACCCCTCTTTTTATTTCTTTTATATTACTGCTTTTTATCAGTAAGCACTATTGGCTGTTTCACTCTTTTCACATAATCGGTGACCCATCACTACCAAGTTTTAATCTATACACACCCCTACCGGCGATCAAATCCGAACATACTATCTATAAAAGACTTCAAAGGACCAGTATATCCACAGGCGGGGGATCATACCGCCCAAGCGGAAATACTTGGAGCTAGTTGAAAGCTCCAAAAAATTCATATTCACTGGCTGTCACTTGGACCAGAGTACAATCAAAAGGTGCTACTACCGTACTACCATACCTACTACCAGAAAGAAGAGACTTTGACTCTAGTAGTTCCAGCTGCCTACCTATATTTTAATTAGCACTTGAAGTCCTAATGGTTTATTCAAATAAAACATTAGTATGGTGACAAATTAGAAGTTTCTTATGGATGTCTTTATGCCCCCTATTATGTGAAATTTGTTTGCAATCTCACTCCCAGATACACCAACCAAATCTTCATTTACATAGCTGACTGTTCTTGAACATCCCACCAAGTAACCTGGACAGCCTATTATTGTGCTTTTGACTAACCAACCTGCTTCTCATGATGCTTAGATCTTTAAATACCATCAATCGTGAGGATTATTAAATCTTCACACATATCAACCTGCTTTAGCAGATGAACAAATGGAGATAATACATGCACATCTTCCTCTTAGTGCTACATCCTAAACACATGATTTCTTGTTATTTTGCTTAAATTTGTATTTATTTTTTTTAAATTAAACTTCAAATGCTTTATGTATTAGCGCATTTGGGGTGTATATACTAAACAGTGATATGTGGACAGTTGACAATAGACTTTCAACCCTTTTGCCAGAACAAGTATTTCTCTAAAAAGTTGTTTTCAGCCACTGTTCAATGACTGATTCCCTTGTTCTTAGTCTATTTTATAGGTTTTTATACAGAGTAGCAGGATAATTCTGGTACTTCAACTGTAATCATTAGCTGTTGGCTAGCCACAATGGGAGTTTCATTGACCTCCAACTCTTCAACTCAGCTCTGTAACAAGTTGTACAATTTAGCAATCCTCTGATAAACAGAAAGTTAAAAATACAAGACGCGCGAGCGATCACGGCTGACAATAAAAATGGAGTAGACAATTTGGCAAGCATGATCATGTCTGG
Organism: Pelobates fuscus; assembly: GCF_036172605.1. Classification (NCBI taxonomy): domain Eukaryota; kingdom Metazoa; phylum Chordata; class Amphibia; order Anura; family Pelobatidae; genus Pelobates; species Pelobates fuscus. The sequence goes on from NC_086320.1 coordinate 339,682,667, forward strand.
AAATGCATGGATAAGAAAAATAGATTCATTTATAATATTTTGCTGGCTTATATTCTTAGGGCATAGTTATTCCATAAGGGTATGTCCACGGCTTTAGTCATGAAAAACCTTTTATTATTAAAATAATAAACATTCCATATGTGCATACGAGGTGAATGGCGTGGTCGCAAAAATAATGACTTTTTTTTTTAGTTTATACATTTTGCAGGTTACTGCAATTCTGTGAATACTCCCAGAAGAGAATTGACTGGAAGAAATTAAACCAAGCCCTGAATCGGACTATTCAAGACATTAAAAAAAAATATGAAAAAAAGGAAAAATAGACCGCAGGGACTGACTGCTGATTTTAGCTTCCCTTAAAGACTTCCAGTAAACGGTGGAGGGCTTTGAAAATCCTAAGTGAACGCACAATTATAGCACTTAATGTAAATGTATCACTTAATAAAAGAATAATAAAACTTACTATGTAAACAGTTCTGAAAGGGAAATAGAAAAACATTATAGAAAGACCTGAATCCACCTGGAGGTACGTCAGGGGGGGGAAAAGAAATTGAATGGAAACTCTTGTAAACAAAAACTACTTACATAGTAGAAGAAAAAAAAAAAAGAAAATCACATAGATACAACAAAAAGGCCTGTGCGTGTCATGTTTCTGTCCAACTTTAACGTATGTGCTAAGTGTTTTAATATTATATTATAGAATGTGTCGATGGTTTCCAACCAACTAATGCAATGATTCTGATATTGAGAAGTTATAATGGAAATTATTCACTAAGCTTTAGGAATAATGAACAAGCGAATTTGAAAAATATTAGTAATCAAACTGATAACCCCCCCAAAATTAAAAATTCTCATGTTACTTCACCACAATCACTGGTTTAGTGAATAAATCCCCAGCACCCCAGTGTATCTGGAGTATAAAAAATACAGACATTGCAAAACAAATGATCTTTTGTAATTCACAAGATCGCCCACTGACAGACAGAAAAGGGTAACGGAGGGTTATAAAATAATGTGGCATGGGCACATTCAAACTAATGGCTCTGCTGCCACCTTGTGGAATAAATTATGTACTTTTTATACAAAGAAAAAGGTATATTTGATTTAAAAACAATTTCTCGGTTGGAAAGAGGTACTGGTTCCATGGTAGTATACAGAATTCTTTCAAGTGCTTGAATGATGGCAATGGATGTAATAGCAACATCGTGTTCCATAAAGGTCTCATTTTCCAATTAATAAAGTACTTTGTACTTGCTAGGGCCACATATGTTCATTAAGAATCTCATTGGATGAGCGTAATTTAGGGGTTTATTAACTAATCAATTAAGTTGTGGTGAGTAGAAATATTTAAATAAAATTAACTGAATTTAAATTAATAATTAGTAATAATTCTAATAACAAGAATACATCGCCTACATAGGTGTTTGCTTTATAATGCATTTGTATCGCATATATGACATGTTCATCTACTATGAATCCCTTTTTATTATTCTGTTATTTACTCTTAACAGCCTCAATAAAAGAGAGATTGACCAAAAACTGAATAACAAATCACAATTCACAACAACTTACTGTTTAGTTCATAAATCCCTAAGTAAATAGTTTGAACAGTATAGTGGATGCACTGCTGCTACATCTGCATTGCTGATTGTCTTGTGTCATTTGTAGAAGTAGCAGTTGCAAAACAAAAATACAAAACAAACAAACGTTCACATTACAGAAATACAACGTTCTAAAGCAAAGCCAGTTACTTTGCAGAAACAGAGTCTAATAGAGGGCCCCCTGTCTGTTCCCCTGCAGTACTAGTTACAAATGTATCAAGGGGCTTCACCTGCCTAGACACACAGTGCTCTTCTCTTTCACAAACCGTTTATTTCAAGTAGCACAAAAAACACAATATGTGTGTTATCAACATGGGAAGAGGAGATGGACTTAATGTGCAAGGTACATGTGCGGCTACGGGCTTGTCAGGTGTGCTAGACACATCCAGATGTTTATCTAATTTGTCCTCCTTGCCCTTCATTTAGGAACCTACTTTCACATTTACATCTTTTGGTTCCTCGTTACATGGCTTACAGGGGGTTAACACAAAAAACAACATTTTCTAATTTTGCGTCTTTGTTTTAAAATGTGCAGTTTATTTATTTATTTATTTTATTTTTTTACAAAGTTAATTAAGAAAAGATATTGGTGAGCATGTGAGGCCAGCAGGCATGTTCATATTTATTAAGCTAAAACCCAATACAAACTTGGAAATATTGGGAGAGCCGATGCAGAATTCCATTTATCTTGTTAAATCGCGCAGATACCACAAATCTACATGAAAAGCCAAATCCGCAATGTTAGTCAAAGTTTTTATGAAATAAAATAAATATATATATATATGAATCAAACTGACTCGGGTCACATTCTCTTCTCTCTGTTCCATAAAGGGTGCTTTGATTCCTGCAGCTCTTTCAAGAATAATTTTTATCCACATGGAAAGCTTTCTGTTTAAATATGTTAAATTACTAGATCTAATCCCAGGAACAAAATATAGCCTATGTTAAAGCACATCGCTTCCGCATTAAATATCTCCAACTAACGTTGTGTCCCGCTGCCAGCAAGTTTAGTGTAAGGATGGAAAATATACAAGGTAATCATTTATACAGGAATATTTAAAGGTCTGTCTCTGATCATTTATACAGTATGTGCATTCACACTCAAAATCCCGAGCTGGAAAACAGCAACAAGACTTTACAAAACTATAGTTTAAACATTTTCAGACAGATCTTCTACCTCCCAAGGAGGGGGAAATCTTAAAACCTATACGATTTACATAGATTAGACTTCATTTATCTTTCTAAAATTTTCAAAATGTTGGAATGTGAATTTGCATTATAAAGATGAATATATCTCCAATAGCTTGGCTAGCTTGACTGTAAGTAACTAATTTAGTGAATAAACCCTAGCGGCTGCAAACACATACCTCCTAAGTGTCCTTATGTAAGAGAGACAGTCCCTACTACTGGACCCAATTCCTCTGTCCCTCTTTTCTATTCGAATGTCTCTCTTTTCTTGGAGCTTCATACTGTTTGCGTGTGAGTGTAAAACAGAGCTCCACAGCAATGATATGTATGGTAATGTATCTATAAACTACAATAGATGTGTTTAGAAATCCGTCTGTGTAAAGAAGATACATTGTTCTTATTCTAAATTACATTTTAGTTGCACAAAATGTTATTGTCACCTAACATTCCTCAGAACAGCCCTGCCCCTCTTCACACCCCCACTCATACCCCTAAATTTAATGTGTCCCTCATTCATTTGAAATGTTGGGTGCTTTGCAAACAGATTAATGAACTACATCAATGTTGTACAAACAGTAGACATTACCTAGTTTAAAATGTTGCAATGAATGTACTCCAGGCCATGTTTCTTCATTTGGTGTCCCCAGAATCTGTAACGAAACACACATTTGTTCCATATTAACCATCTAGTAAACTCTAGTAATGTAGAAAAACTTTTGCTATGGTCTCAAAGTCATAAAAATCAGGAATGCAGCCATGAATATTTCATCAGTTTTCATGATGATTATTACACATTTTGAGCAATTCCTTTTTATTTACAACCCTCAAAATCTCTCAATGTACAGCCATCACAAACGTGTATATTTACACAAAGGGTATATACGTACACAAATCTTTTTGACGTTATACACACAATTGACCTCAAAGACAAAAAGACAAAGAAATACAATAGTGCAATATGGTATGTCCAGTGAGTGGATACTGAAATAATCTTATGTCATGTCACTCACATTTGTTAGAGCTAACTTAGAGCTCAGCTGTAATGTGCATGGATGGAACAATCCCCGTCTAAGGATATATGCAGATATAGACGTCTCTGGTATATCAAATAAGATGCAGTATGCAGGTCATATGTAAAAACATAAAAGAGTACTCCAATGGTGAAGTAAGTACTATTTAGTGTTAAAAAAGAGAATAAAGTAATGTACTCACATTTACTAGAGCAGAACTTGCTCTAGTGTGTACAGCATGGGTGGTATAATCCCCACTTTCTCTAACCCTGTATCACTTACAAGGTTTGGGAATCCTTGTATTGGTTACTGCTGCCCATAATTATCCTATGCTGAATACCATAGTGAGCACCTAACACTTTCCTTTACGTGTATATTTACACCAGTGTGCAAACATTTTAGACAGGTATAAAACAATGAAGGCAAATAGTGGTTATGCCATCTATTGGCCTGATATAGATTTCTGTTCACTCACTTTGCATTTTATTAATTGATAAAAAAAAAAAATAGTAATAATAAACGGTTAACATTTCTATTTTTGACATAATTCCTACTTTGCTAATTTTTTTTAACATCTGCCTAAAACATTTGCAGTATTTCTAAAAGTAATAACTGGATTTCATCATCTCCCAGTTCACTTGGTGAGCTAATAACTGTTTCTTGATTCTCGATTCTTAGCTTGTACCTAGCAAGAGCCGCAATTTATCATGTATGTACTGGTAGTCTCGTAATTTTGTGTGTTTTTAGATAACTAGATTTTTGGGCTTCCCTTCCTGCACTGAAATTAATTTCCAGACTGACTCTAGTGGAAAGGGTGACAGGGGGCAGTACTTGTGTAGGATACCATTGCAATTCCACGTTGGAACTTCCTCTCTAAAGGGATGTAGTTGTTTTGGTGTCTATAACCTGTCACTGTAGGCTTTTTAATGTAAACACTGTCTTTTCATTGAAAAGGCAATGATTACATTATTGCCCAGGAACACCTCACTTAAACAACCACTAGAGGTGCTTCCTGGGCCTGTGCTGCACATTCAGCACTGCACGTTTCCCATAGAGGTGCATTGATACAATGCATCTCTATAAGGAGATGCTGATTGGCGCAGTGTGACGTTTTGCTGCATAAGGGCAATAGCCTCCCAATGCTTTACAATGGGAAAACATAGGATTGGCTGAGATCATCAAATCTGATGATCTCAGTCAAAGAGGCGTTGTTGGGCCAGCCATGACATAACTGGTGCAGTGTGTGAAAAAAGGTAAATTTAATATTATTTTAAAATAAGGTCACCTAAATTATTCTTGCAATACTATAATGCGAGAAATACACATTTGTATTCCTGACACTATAGCGTTCCTTTAACTTTCTTTCTATAATATCTTTATATATCTTAATTTAACAGTTACTAATACTATTTAAAACCGATACACATACACACACAACATTCCTACAATTCAAATAATAGTTTTACAAAGATAATCTTATTGTCTTAAAGTCAAAATTTAAAAAAACCCAATACTTTCTCAATGCTATATCAGTGATAGCACATCACAAGAAATGTTTGCTTTTACAATAGTTCTAAGTTAATTTCCTGGGCTGTTTGCACACAATCCATAACAATGATGTAGTGTGCCTGGCTAAGAAAGCTGTATGGATATTTCTATATGTCATCACTAGGATCTGCCTTCTAATGAGAAAATGTGGTGCACAGGTTTGTAACGAAGTGATGTGGCTGTGAATCAGTTTATAGAACATGAACAGACTCTGCACATCACAGGCCCTGCCAAGCAAGCATTTTTCACATCATAGCACCCCAGAAAATTTCTAAGACACATTTGCAAAACTTTCTTTAAGGCTAGATTTTGAGTTTAATTCAAATAGCCTATGGAGGTTGTGCAGGCAGCAACACTTCATAAAAATACATATTGGGTAATTCAAGAAATGGAATAGAAAAAATAATTGGCAGGTTTTTATGATACTTTGCAGAATGTTATGAGTTTAATACATGACATGTATTTGTGATTGGTGGTAGTGGAAAGGGGGAACCTGTTCTGGTTTCTGAATAAGTCAATGTGTTATTAATATGGTTCATTATTTGACATTGCTTGTTTTTTTTTATTTTTTTAGATTTTATGCTCTAAATTGACATTGTGTAATACACCTCAATATTCATTCTTGAATAGCTAATAGAATAATACTGACATATCATTAAAGGGGCACTGTAGGCACCCAGATCACTTCAGCACATTTAAGTGGTCTGGGTGCAGTGTCCCAGGTCCCTTAACTTTTTAATAAACTGAAATAATTGCCTGCCAGGGTTAACTCCACCTATAGAGCCACTAGAAGGAATTCCAGTTCGTTAAGCGACTTTTAGTCGCCTGATGCTGGACATCCTCGCACTATGCATGAAGACATCCAACGTCACCCAAAACCCCTTAGGAAAGCATTATATAATCTCTGCGCATGCGTATTAGGTCCCCGTGGAGGAACGGAGGCATAGCCTGAACCAGCGCCGAGGGACATCGGCACTGGAATTATATAAGTGACAGAAGTTTTTTTTTTTTATCAAGGGCAAGGGTTTGGGTTTTAAAATCAAAGATGTTGTAGTCATACAACATCTACAGTTGTGCAGGACATGCTAAGTGAGACATGAAACATTTTATACGTCTTTAAGATCCAGATAAAATATGGAATTATTTACCTTCCTCAAAGCATTTATTCTACCTGCCATCTATCTACAGCAACCGGATCTCCATTGAGATTGCTGGAATAGGGGCATTAGCTTCTACAGCCAGTATATCTTTTTCACAGTTAACGTGACTAAAATGAATTTTTAATTTTTTGCAACTGGCCACTGAAATTTTCACCTCTTGGTTTCAGCTCTGGTCTGACATTTGTTATAGGAAGCGAGGACTAGAGGAGAAGAAAAGTACAGTGGGGTTTATGGACAGGCAGGTTCTACATCCCTTCCTCATTATCAGATAATTTGTTTCCCCAGTCACCAGGGCCGGATTTACCATCAGGTAGAGTAGGCACCTATCCTGTCGGGAGAGCCTGCTGTGGTGTTAAAATTCCCTTCCTAACTCCTGTCCTGTGTTTGATGGTTGCAGGACTCTGAGGTCACTAGATTCGGTCTGAGGAGCCTGATCTTGCCTGGCCCCGCCCCTTTAGAATGAACACCGCAATGTTGCCTGGCCCCGCCCCCTCAGATGGAACACAGCGATCTTGCCCCATCTGATGGAATACAGTGATCTGCAGGAGGAAGGAGGGAGAGGACGTGGACAACTCAGAAATCAAAGGCTCACACACACCGTTACCCACACTGTCCACACACACTGCTGCACTTACTGCAACTAGCCAGCCAACATTTAAACAAAAAGGAAAATGAGGAGGAAGGGAATCCCAACTTAGATAATATACCCCTATTACTTGTGTATTGACCGCTTAGTCTAATAATTCTGCCTTGTACTTATTTATTTAAACAGTGTATAAAGACAAGAATAGAGCAAATAACTAAAAAAATTAACTTTTCGAGATTGATCCCTATGGCAGACAATGTATTTCAGTACAATTAAAGAGTTGTCATATATAATAGGCTAAGCACTCAATTTAAAAAGAGGTATTTGAGCAGTGAGACTGGAGGGGCATGACCTACACACCAAAACTGATTTATTAAGCAAAAGTTGTTTTGGTGCCTATAATATCCCATAATGTCTTTGTGGGTTATTCCCAGCATTCTAGAGATACAACTACTACCCACACGTTTACACACACACTAATAATCACACTGATACCCACACACACATACTGCTCAACACACTGTACACAAACACAAACTGACACACTTAGACATACTTACACAGAGACATGCACTCAGACATTTACAGACTGCTGTACATGCGCACACATTTCTTGTCATATTTAAAAGGTCAAGTATTTGTAATAGCATGGAAGGGGAGGTTTGGGGGAAGGGCACTTGAGAATGTGGTGCCTACAGGCGCTTGTGATGTAAATCCAACCTTGCCAGTCACTGCTCTTTTTTTTCTTCACAACATGTGGCAATTTCTGGTTGGCTTGGCATATAGAGCAGTGGAATGGTGGCAATGGGTGGTGGTTCCAGAAGAATTCCTGTGGCTGTTGAGCATATCAAGGATACACAATATGCTCAACAGTCACAGCAATTCTGATTAAACCCCCAGCCAGTACCAACCTTCCACTGCTCTATATGCCAAGCCAACCAGAAACTGCCATATGTGTCAGCCATCCACTGGTCCTGCCAGCAAGTCAATGGTTCATATTCTATACTGACCATGCCCTGGTCCCCCATTGATTGGAATCTCACTAATTTTTCTCCTTTCTATATGTCCAGTATCCTCCTTTCTCATGTTATGCCTAATCATTGTCTGGTTCTTCACAGGTTCATTGCTGGAGAACATAACTGCATTGTAACCTCCTCATATGAGTCAAACCAATCAGACATAAATTCTGGTCAGGGAAAATAAATTAAGTTAGTCTCCCAGGTGTCCATATTGGCAGTGCATGTCATCCACATTCTGACATTGAGAGAAATGGAACAACTGTTCGAGGTATAAAATCCAGGTGGGAGAGAAGCAGGGCTGGAGTAGAGGTATGCCTGTGTGGCAACGCAGAAGTGCTTTGCATTGACTTTGTGAAGTAAAAGTGCATTTAATAATTGTGCTTTTGGAGACTCTTCTTTGTGATATCTAAAGTGAGAGTTCAAGAAAAAAAATTAAGAACAATAGACTAGAGGTTCAAAATTAAGAATGTCTTGACAGATCTGGAAGATTTGGAAAGTATACCCAATTAAAGCTAAAGATCAAATAAAGGCCAGATTTAAAAATACTAACGTACAAACGTGCTGATGTTCACACAGGAAAAGTTGGGAAAGGCTTTATGCCATTGATGGATCTGTATGTTTTATATAGAGACTGCCCTCTAGTGCATAGCAACTTAAACGGAAACTCCAGTGCCAGGAAAACAATCCGTTTTCCTGGCACTGGAGGGTCCCTCTCCCTCCCACCCACCAATTGCTTGAACATGGTGTGAGCAGAGTTAAATTCCTATTGACTGCAATGTGGTGTGAGCAGGGTTATATCCATGGCATACCTGGAGATTCCCGCAGTCAGCTGTGTCCATTTTTACTGGGCCTAGACTAACATAAGCACTGCATGCAGCGCTCAAATTGAGCAGTGCTTTACAACATTTAAATGCCTGTTGCTAGGTTAAATCCCTGCTCACAAATGGGAGACACATCTTCAGCCTGGGGCCCCAGTCTAACCAGTGAGCTGTATGGAGCATAGTGAATGCTGCATATAGCCCTTTAAATTCACTTAGAAAACCATGGCTGCGCACTCATGCTCAGCTGCATTAATTCTGGGATGGGAGATACTCAGGGATGACCTCCAGTGTCTGAACAAACCCTAGGGATCTCCCAGCATGGCTCCATGCCAATTGTGTTCGGTGCTGGGCTTTGCCAGCTGCCCAACACCAATCTCAGTGTAATCAGCATGCTTCAGTTTCAGCATTACAGAGATATCTCTATGGGTTTAGCTAGGAAACCAATCTGGTGATAGCAGTACTGATATGAGCAGATGGTCTCTATAGGGGCACTGGCAGATCCAAGGGGGGCAACGGAGCAATTGCCTCTCCCCCTGAGAAACAACAGGGCCTTGCTCTCCCTTTACAGCCCTGCTGGGTGCCTTCAAGGACCGGTGAGAAAGATCAGTGATCAGGGTCCTCCTCTCATGAACACAAAGCGTTGTTGCGGTTACCATGACAACGCTCCGGTTCTCATGAGAGTGAACTCTAGCCTCGGGAGCTGAAGGCTAGAGTTCACTCTCACCACTTGGACCATCAGGGATTCTCCACCGGACTACAAGGGATTTCAGGAAATATTCCCCGTCCCTCAGCAAAGGTAAGAAGGGAGGGGGAATTTCAAAATAATTTATTTACATTTTTAAAGAAAGTATATATTTATCTGCCCCCCCCCCCCAATCCCAATAACTCCCCACACACAAACTGCCTCTCAATACATACACACACTGCCCCAAGTACATACACAAACACGCTGCACCCCAATACACACACGCTGCCCCCAATACTCACACACCACTGCCCCCAATACACACACACACTGCCCCAATACACACACACACACTGCCCCAATACACACACACACACACTGCCCCCAATACATACACAGCACTGCCCCCAATACATACACACTGCCCCCCTTACACACACACACACACACACACACACACACACTGACTTCCATTACACACACACTGCACCCCTCACACACCAACTGCCCCAATACACACACATACACTGCCCCCAATACACACACTATACCCCCCACAAACACACTGCACCCCCATACACACACTACACCCCTCCTGCGTCATACACATACTGCATCCCTATACACACACACTGCATTCCACACATATTGCACCCCTCACACACACACACACACTAATGCCCCTATTCCCTACTACTGTCCCTATTCCCTGAAAGTGCACCATGGCACTCCTGGCAGCATAATTACTACAGAGAGCTGTGGTGGTTATTGTGTCTGGGTTGTTTCTTTAAATATTCTACCAGTGCCCCTCCCGAGATAAGGTTCTAGATCCACCCCTGCAGGGGTAGGTTAAGGTAAGGGTTCATGCTGTGTTAAGGCTAACGTTGTTTTAGAGTTAGCGATAGTTTAGGGCTAAGGTTAGAGGTAAGGTACATGGTTAGAGTTAGTGTAAGCATAGGGTCAGGGATCCGGTTGGTATAGGGTAGCATTAACCGTCAATTAGCACAATTTTATTTTAATTCTAGACATGAGGCATTTAACATTTAGGACTGATATGTGAATCTGTTTAACCCCTTAAGGACACATGACATGTGTGACATGTCATGATTCCCTGTTATTCCCGAAGTTTGGTCCTTAAGGGGTTAAGGCTCTTTTTGCTCCACTGGATGTGTAAAAATTATTATAAACCAAAAATAGAGAAAATTACTTTTTTCCTTTATTCACACTGAATGTGTAAGATAAAAATAAACCCTTACCCTTAGGTTAAAAAAAAAAACATAACTTAAATTTTGGTTAAACAAACACATAAATCCAATTCTAGGTTTTGATTTTGTTCACAATCGTCTCCGTCCATAAAGGGTTAAGCAAGTCAGCCCTTAGTAGCAGAACAGGTTAAGCTAGATAAATGGAAACTCACATCCCAGGCTTTAAATCTCAGTTATAACGTTAGATCCACAAGACCCCTTAACGTCCTACCATATGATATAATGAGATTTGCCTTTCCAAGAAGGGGTTAAATGGAGAAGCAGATGTGTTACTTTACCTCGAGAACAACCAACATACATTTAGAAGTGTTAACTTCAGCATCGAAAAGTGAAAGATTTAGAAGCACCAATAGTGACAAAAACCTCAGAACACTGAATGCAAAAAGTATTTACAGAATGATTAGAAACATGCTCTCTCTCTTACATACGGCAATGACCAATCTCGGAAGCACAGCTCTGGAAAGTGGTGGATGTATGTCTATTTAAGGAATGGTATGTATAAGAAACATTGTATACATCAATTTAAATTGTGCGATACTTAAGAATCACCAGCAGATGGCAGAAATGGACTGCTTATATCATTTCATTCCAAGCACCCTGGCAGTCATTCAAAATAAGCAGGAGTGTGATGTTAAACTATCACATGTGAATAATCTTAATAATAAGATCTTTTGTACAGTTTGAAAATTACTAAATAGCTTGTGCATTTTTTTCCCTAAAACACAAAATATAGAATAAAATAATTGAAGATTACTCATGTTTTCTTACTAGATTTCAATACATAAAGTCTATAGATGAACATATGGTTTTACCGCAAGGCAATAACAGCAATATGTGCACACCCTGAAGGAAGGGAGTAATGCTGGTCCGTGTAACAAACTGTTAGTGTCTGGCAAGTTCTTTATCAGAACTGTGTAAAACCTGGAGACCTGCACATCTGGATTACCTTTTCAATTTCGCTGTAGAAGAACAGTTGTAGAAAATAGAATTTAGTTCCAGTCATATAAAGTATGCTATTGCCAAAACCATCTGGACTGGCAGAAACCCAGACCCACAGTGAACTTGGAAAACGTCTAGATTGCTAGATCTTTGGGGTCCAGAATATACGATTTTTATACCAGTCTTTTTTTTGCTCTTAAAAAAAAAAAAAAAAAAAAAAAAGGTACATTGAAAACTCATTTATCTTCATCACTTCTCTCTATGGTATTTAATTGTGTATCAGAGAAAAAATATACAGAGGGTAATGAACCAAACATAGCAGAAAAGTATGTCTCAAACAATGTATTGTCTGTTTCCCACGACCGCTTAAATCCTATAGGTCAGACAGAGAGCAGCACTCAAAATCAGGCCCGCTTAACCTCCTGCAAGTATTCTTAAAACTCTGCAGACTTTTTTTTTTTTTTTATGACTTTATTAGCTCCATTGATATTAACACAGTCAAAATAAAAGGACTAACAATATTGTACACCAGTTTTATTGAGGGTGAACCATAATAAGGTCAAGGAAAAGAGAAATAGATAAAGAACAATGTATGGTAAATTATGGGGGGAAAAGGGGACATTTGTAAAAAAAAAATAATAATACATAAAGTCGTGCATCAACTGATTTGTTTCAATGACTTAGGACATTTTGTAGCTGATATTTTATTATCCCATTTATTGAACCAGCGTTGAAAGTAAAACAGAGAAGGCATTGGTGCAAGAAATTCAGAGGCCAAAAGATAGATCCTCAACTGTTGTACAAATCCCATGATACATTTTTGCCAGCTGGGGATTTACGCGTTGTCCATCTTTGCAGGACTGCATTTGTGAGCAGTGTCTGTGTGTTTGAATGTATATATATTTTTGAATGGTATAGGTATGTGTGAATGTTGTGTATTTGTGTGTAGTACAGTTTAAATGCACTTTGTCTTTGTATGAAGTTTTGTTGTTTGAATGCAGGGGTGTATTTGTATGTAGTGTTTGTGTTTCAATCAGGGCCGGACTGGACCACCGGGATACCAGGAAATTTCCCAGTGGGCTGGCATACAAGAAGGCCGGTGTGTGGCTGCCTAGTGCGCACCGGCCTGCGGGCCGCAGCTCACGGCGCAGTTATGTGTCTGTATGTGTGTGTGTGAGTGTGTGTATCAGTATGTGTGTGTGTATCGGTGTGTGAGTGGTAGTGTATGTATATATGTGCTTGCATCTGAGCATTCAAACACCAACACTACATACAAATACAGCACTGCAATCAAATGGCGACACCATACACAAACACACCTCTACCTTAAAACCAGGGCCGGACTGGGAATGAGAAGCAGCCCTGGAAAAAAATTCTGTACTAGACCAGACCCCTGTTCAGTGGTGCCTATTAGTTGGCGCCAATGATGAGGGACACCCGATGGGCCTCCACAATTAGTTCCGCCGCTGTATTAAACACAATGGACACAAATGTGAACAGATGAACCACATACACGGATGTTGCAAAATTGTTTTTCAAATCCTCTTACCTCTTAATATAGCTTTCGTAATACCTTAATTCGATCCCTTGAAGTTTGATTCTTAAACTTCTAAACCCTTACTCCTTAACTTATTACTAATGTTTTAATGTAAACCAAACTGCTTATCTTTAGCACAGTTACAATTCCTATCAAGAATATCCGAATTCTAATGTCAGTCTCAGAAATGTGGCCTCATTGATGCCATAACCCTGTTGCTATATATTTATGCTGCAGTAAATGTTGCCTTTATTTCATGTCATTAATATCATAATCTGAATGGTTTGGGTTACAGCCATGATGAAAACAAAATTAAAGGGACACTGTTCTACCACTTAATGTAGTTGTTCTGGTGACTACAGTATGTTCCTGCATGCTTTTTGCTGTAAACACTACCTTTCCAGAGAAAAGGTAATGTTTACATTGCTCCCATGGGACACCTCCAGTGGCAGTACCTTAGATGGCCACTAGAAGTGCTTCCTGGGTCAGTACTGCACATTCAGCAGCTCCACGCTCTGCATGGAGGAGCTGAGCTATCCCCATAGAGATTGAATCAATGCATCCTTATGAGGAGATGCTAATTGGCCAGTGTGGTGTTTTGCTTTCCTATAGGATTTGATGATCGCAGCCAACCAAAGGGGCAGAGCATGGATGGAGCCAGGGTCAGCAGACCAGTGCGGCACTGGAATAAAGCAGAGGGTTTTTTGTTTTTTTAAATGAAGTAAATGTAAAAAAATTAATTTAAAAACAGAAGAGAAGAGAAGAGGAAAAACAGAGTCTCTCTGGATAGATCTATATAGCCAGATATTTATGGCTGAGGGATACTGTCATATGCTAAGGATAAGTTTTTTGTTTTTTTTTTACATATATTTCCTTTCAATACCTGATGAGAGGATTATTATTTAGCCCCATTTCTTCCAGCTTTGTACATTATATACACTGTTGCAATCTCCTCCTAAGGCCAATCACAGGGGGAAGTATACCTGTTTAAGGTGAGCTTTTCTTACTGGCAAGGTGTAATTGCTATGGTGACAACTTACATGTTTTTCTATGCTTTACCAGCAAGTGGCTCTAACTCGAGTGGCCGGTATCTTTGTGAGCAGACATGACTCTGGTCAGCCAGAAAAAATATCAACAAGGTAATTAGAATCCACTTGGAAATAACCAGTAACTACTAACTATTTGCTGTTGTAAACGACGACAGCTTGTGTCAGTTATTTACGAACAAGGCTAGAAATGAGCCCTTAAAAATTCCGTGTAGTGCATGATTGTATATGCTCCAACAAATATTTTATAATTTGTATTCACTATAAACATTACATTTAAATGGATTATTTAAGAGGGAGTAATTTGAAAAAATATTGTAGGGTTACCTGATGCTTCTCACTTTATCACTTAAAACATTACTATTACTTTATAGAACCGACAAAACTTTGTTATCATATGCTTCATTCATTTATTCACATTCCCAATCTAGGTATAATTTGCATACACAACTTGAGATAGACCTGACAGCAGTGGGAGAAGACAGACCATGTACGCTGTATACTACCTTATTATATAGAACATTGCTCTCATCATTAGTGTCTGCCTTGGGCAAAGTGACACAGCACCAGGGGCAAAGGCAGAACACAGCTGGTCTGAAAACTTGCTGTCATTAAGATTAATACAGTATCAAAACTTTTTGACTTTAGAACCAGCTAGAAACATGACTCACTTACATTTCAGTGTGTGTTTTTACACAAGGATAGAAACACAGACAGTCAGTGGAATATTTAAATAGTTTGTGGTTTTGAAGGCCCAAGGGCCACCGGTTGTACAAAAATGCCTGAGGTATCATTTTATATTTCATTATTAAAGGGACACTGAGGCACAAAACCAGACTTATTCACAGGACAGATTAGTTAGTTTGGATGCTCAAAGACCTTTTGATTTGCAAGATTTGAATTGTGTTTATTTATACATTATCCTCCAGACAGTTTCTACAAAGCAGGTCATAATCAAAGTGTACAGTTCTGCTTATTTTCTGTACACACCTCTTCGATATATCATCCTACGTATCTTTTTCTGACTATCAGCTGTGCCAGGGCAGTGTAGGCTCAAGTGAACAATTCATTTCAACAGTCTGTTTTGTGTTTGGCGTAGTATGACGGGCTACAAATTTAAACCTTACTATAACCCCTTTTACTAAAAAAAAATGTTTTATTATTTATTTATAATGCCCTATGGAGCAGTAGTGACTTTCGTTGCGCCCCCCACACCACCCTTTTTTTTTTTTTTTTTATTAAAAAACCTGTTCAATAAGAATACATTAACCTGGAACCCATCACAGGGATTCCTTGCTTGTGCCCATGCCCAGTCTGTTGTCATGTTCAGTGACAGTCACATACTCCCTCTTCTTTTC
This sequence comes from Pelobates fuscus, assembly GCF_036172605.1. Classification (NCBI taxonomy): domain Eukaryota; kingdom Metazoa; phylum Chordata; class Amphibia; order Anura; family Pelobatidae; genus Pelobates; species Pelobates fuscus. Next base: position 339,698,430 of record NC_086320.1, read on the forward strand.
CAATCTCCGAGCATATGGACTAATGTAGAATATTGAGGCGGGCAGGGTTGGAAGGGATCGGTGGAGGAAGGGAGGGAAAATACAAGCTTCCTCTTGCAGGTCACAGAGCTGACTTCAAGTGAAGGAGTTAATTACACCTGTTGGCAGTGTGCGGTATAGTGATGACAAATGTCATTTTTGCACAGAAGTAACAAGGAGTTCTAGGCTGCCTAAGTCGTATGTGAGACAGATATCTCTATATGTGCAGTTTTTCAAGCAGACACAGTTCATACAGGTTGCTTACAACATGCCCACTTCTAAAAGCCAAATTGGTCACTGAGGCTGGTGTAAAACTGTAAATGTCGAAACTACTAATTTTTTAAAAAGATACCTGTAAGTTTGGAAAAATGTTTCCAGTTCCAATTGTAGTTAAATTGCTTAAAATAAAATATAATGCTCAGAAATGTAATTAGAATTGTGCACAGACGAAAGTGTAATTTGTTTGGTATGTGCAAAATTAAATACTTATTTGAGAGAAATGGATATTGTTATTAAATCAATTTGGTTCATCCGAATTTCTTAATTATATCAATTAAATTCAGAGAAGCTGAATACATATTGGTAAAAAACTAAGCAGTGGAGAGAAGAGCTTAACAGGGATAGGGGAGCAGAAAGATAAGCAGGCAACAGTGCTGCTGTCTGCCACTCATGTCCTTTCATAATGTCAATTCCCCAAACCAACTGACCGGACCAAAAGGGCTACACCCCCTCTCACTCCAACCCCCATCCTCTCATATTGGGGGACTTTTCAGCAGGTACCTACAAGCCCAAACGAAGAAGGAGGTAGCACTTTCCAAGTGCTCTTTTACGGTTTCCTTCTATCGCATATCACTGCCTGTTTCTGCTGGTGCTCCATACAGAGTTTACCTTTGTTTGAAGTCTACCCCTCACTGGGTGACCGGATTATTTTTATTTTCAATACCATTTTTATGACAAGAAGAACCAGATCTGCCTCTCTAACCCTGGCCTCTCCTTAATCAAGTCAGCAGCTGCTTTTCCTACATCTGTGAGTGGATGACTGCTCACGTTCTCAAATGTAATATCTGAAAAAAATAACTTCTTCTTGTTTCTCCATCAAGAGTATCTTGCCCACCCAATGGTGCTACCATTAAGTCCACCACACAGCTTCAAAGTCCTTAGTGACTCCAACAACTCTTACATTCCAAACATCTAACATGCAGTGAATCTCCAAATTCTGCCTCATTCATCTTGAAAACCTAGCTTATATCAGACATGTTCTACATGCTCATATTATCTCCCATATCAACTACTTCTAAGTGCCACGTTTGGCGTCATCTCATCCAGCATGACAGTAACGGTGTTAAGTTTTGTAATGACCCTTCTCTGTAAAAAGTATCTGATTGGCACAGTGCTGCAATTACCACCAATGTGTGGTACAGACCCAATGCTTTCGAGAAGCATTGGGTTCCATCAAGATCCTCACCACTGATGATCATACAGTGGTAAGAGCAGCTGCTCTGGCAAGAACAGAACAACGCTGGAATAAATAAAGGTGTGCATAATTAAATTTTTTACATTGCCAAATAAAGGACCCAATAAAGAAAATGAGCACTCATTATTTATAATTGTACGGACATGAAAATCTCTTCCCCAGAGTATGTAATTGTTAAACTACGTTATAAAGCATATGCAACCATTTCGACTTAATTTATTCCATTATAATGCTATTAAAATCCTTTAGAAATATACACTTGAAGGAACTCATGGAATTTCCCCTATAAAGTAACCATTTGTGAAATGTAACCTTCAGAAATATATTTCTGGCTATCACCCGCCTAGCAGAGGGAAAGGTTACATTTGCTGGTGCCACCTCATTCCAAATAAAATATTAATCAAAAGGATCCCGAAATACCATAGTAACCTGCTCACAGGAGGCCACTGCTCTGGTCTCTCAATGTGTTATTTTGATATAGAATCTTAATGCCACCAGAGCTTTTCTGATCAGGAATAAAAGAGAGCTGCAAAGTCTGACAGACTGCACGTAACTGTCAGGAAAAGACCTAGAGTGAGTTCATCTGAAACTTAAAATCATTAATTAAAAAAGTAATTTAAACTTTTTTTTTCCATGAATTAAATTTAAATAGAGCAGAAATTCCAAACAATTATAATAAAAAAGCATCTCAAAATATCAGTCAGGTGAAGAACATACAGTATCTCACAAAAGTGAGTTGCAGCCCAGTCTCCGAAGCGAGGGGATCTTGCTGGACTTCAGTATGTCACAGTACATGTTGGCATTCATGGTTCCCTCAATGAACTATAGCTCCCCAATGCCACTGTCAGGGTACATTTTGTAGAGACTCAGGAGTCTGGTCACAGTGGAGTTCATCTGCAGGACTCTGGGGACATGACCTGGCAATCTTCCAGCAACGAAAGTCATTTTTGCGCCAGCCGTGATAGCCCCGCCCCCTTTTATGACGTGAAAAAGGGGCAGAGTCAAAATGCTGCGGAAAAGGGGCGGAGCCAAATGACGTTGTTAATCACCCAAACGTCCGAAAAATTATGTTTTGGGGGCATGGTTATCATCCCAGACAGATCCAGTCACAATATAAAAAGGCTCCCATGAGTTAGGATCTTTGCCCTGTTGTGGTTCCTCTTAGTCCTGATAGCGCGTTATATTCTTGGTATATTTTCTGGTTTTGAACTTTGGCTTGTCTTGACTATTCTTCTCTCTGGTATCCGATTGACCCGGCTTGTTATTCTCATTTTGTCCTACCTCTGGCTTCCCTGACCTTGGCTCGTCCTGTTTATTCTCTTTCTCTCAGTAACATCAGTCCGGCCATTCTAAGGTCCGGTACGTTACTACTTTACTTACACTCTGTGTTAGGATTCCCCCTATTCCTGACAGCCGGCAGCACTCATGCAGGCCCAGACCATGACACTCCCACCACCAAGCTTGACTGTAGGTAAGACACACTTGCTTTGTACTCCTCACCTGGTTGCCGCCACACACGCTTGACACCATCTGAACCAAATAAGTTTATCTTTGTCTCATAGGACCACAGGACATGGTTCCAGTAATCCATGTCCTTAGTCTGCTTGTCTTCAGCAAACTGTTTGTGGGCTTCTTTGTGCATCATTTTTAGAAGAGGCTTCCTACTGGGCCGACAGTCATGCAGACCAATTTGATGCAGTGTGCAGCGTATGGTCTGAGCACTGACAGGCTGACCCTCCACCCCTTCAATGCTGGCAGCACTCATACGTCTATTTTCCAAAGACAACCTCTGGATATGATGCTAAGCACGTGCACTCAACTTCTTTGGTCGACCATGGCGAGGCCTGTTCTGAGTGGAACCTGTTCTTTGAAACCGCTGTATGGTCTTGCCCACCGTGCTGCAGCTCAGTTTCAGGGTCTTGGCAATCTTCTTATAGCATAGGCCATCTTTATGTAGAGCAACAATTCTTTTTTTCAGATCCTCAGAGAGTTCTTTGCCATGAGGTGCCATGTTGAACTTCCAGTGACCAGTTTGAGAGAGTGATAACACCAAATTACACACACTTGTTCCCTATTCACACCTGAGACCTTGTAACACTAATGAGTCACATGACACTGGGGAGGGAAAATTGCTAATTGGGCCTACTTTGGACATTTCCACTTAGGGGTGTACTCACTTTTGTTGCCAATGGTTTAGACATTAATGGCTGTGTGTTGAGTTATTTTAAGGGGACAGCAAATTCACACAGTTTTACAGGCTGTACACTTACTACTTTACATTGTAGCGGAGTGTCATTTCTTCAGTGTTGTCACATGAAAAGATATAATAAAATATTTATAAAAATGTGAGAGGTGTGTTCACTTTTGTGAGATACTGTATATGTAGAGATTTAAAAAACAAAACAAAAAATAAAACAAGGAAAAAGGAATGGGTAATAAAAAGGAAATTAATAAAAGAGGATGCAAACTGAAATACCAACCCCAATGATCGATCAACAGTGCATAAAAATGGTCTATATGAACCCAGCAGAATACTTTGTTAGACAAATTAGAGCTACACACATGTAAATATATATATATATTAAATTGAAAAATCTCTGGCACTCTTCCCCAGCAAAATTTAGAACACCTCCAGAAATGACCAGGTGCCTCACCGTGCAAATATGTAAACCAAAAAATTGAGAGCACTCAGTGTTTTTTTTAAAATAAATTCTATATTAAATATAAAGCTTGAAAATCAACGTTTCGACCGTCTTGCGGTCTTTATCAAGATCTTGAGTGCTCTCAATTTTTTGGTTTATATATATATATATATATATATATATATATATATATATATACACACATACACATACAATACAGCCCCCTGGTTTCATATATATATATATATATATATATATATATATATATAAGCTGTTAAGCTGTGTGCGTTTTGTATTCCCATTTGAAATCCTGCTTCCATAAATATCATTTCCCATTTGTAGATGAGCGGTGCTACATGTCTACTGCTATCTGATTGAAAATCGATGCATGAGACCACAGTCCTACAGGACAAAGACGGTTCAAAATAAAAGGTCCTTTGGAGCATACGAATGAGTAAGAAAAAAAAAGATCAAATGTGACTTCTATATAGAAGATGCTGCTGAACGCTTCACAATAACCTTAACGCTTCACACTGATTTTATTGTAACCATGTCTTTCTCACTCACATCATCCCTCCATTTATCTGATGTTACTCTGAATGACACTAAAAAATTGATGGATGGATGTCAAAGAAGAATGTTAAATGGTGATACATTAGAATGTTATTCAGCAGTGACCATAAAAGGAAAACATACCATGTTTTAATTTACCGTATATACTCGAGTATAAGCCGACCCGAATATAAGCCGAGGCCCCTAATTTTATCCCAAAAAACTGGGAAAATTTATTGACTCGAGTATAAGACTAGGGTGGGAAATGCAGCAGCTACTGGTAAATTTCTAAATAAAATTAGATCCTAAAAAAATATATTAATTGAATATTTATTTACAGTGTGTGTATAATGAATGCAGTGTGTGCGTATGTGTGTGTGTGTATGAGTGCAGCGTGTGTGTATGAGTGCAGTGTGTGCATGAATGCAGTGTGTGTGTGCATGAATGCAGTGTGTGTGTGTATGAATGCAGTGTATGAATGCAGTGTGTGAATGCAGTGTGTGCAGGGCCGGTGCAAGGATATTTGCCGCCGTAGGCAAAAAAAATGTTGCCGCCCCCTCCCCCCCCCCATATGTCCTGACTTCCCCTCCTCCTCCCTCAGTGGTCCTTACCTCCCCACCCCCGTGTTCCTTCACCCCCCCCCCCAGTGGTCCTGACTCACCCCTCCCCTAGTGGTCCTTACCCTCCCCTCCCCTAGTGGTCCTTACTTCCCCCTCCCCTCCCATAGTGGTCCTTATCCCACCCCCTCCCTCTCATAGTGGTCCTTATCCCCCTTCTCCCTCCCATAGTGTTCCTTATCCCCCCCCATCCCTCCCATAGTGGTCCATATACCCCCCCTCCCTCCCATAGTGGTCCTTATACCCCCCTCCCTCCCATAGTGGTCCTTATCCCACTCCCTCCCTCCCATAGTGGTCCTTATCCCACTCCCTCCCTCCCATAGTGGTCCTTATACCCCCCCTCCCTCCCATAGTGGTCCTTATCCCCCCCCCTCCCTCCCATAGTGGTCCTTATACCCCCCCTCCCTCCCATAGCGGTCCTTATACCCCCCTCCCTCCCATAGTGGTCCTTATACCCCCCCCTCCCATAGTGGTCCTTATCCCCCCCCCTCCCATAGTGGTCCTTATCCCCCTTTTTTTTGTTATTATTAATTTTTTTTTTATTATTATTAATTTTGTATTATTATTTCGTATTTTATTTATATTTTTTTTTTTTTCGTCCCCCCTCCTTGCTTGATATATGGCAGGGAGGGGGGCTCTCCTTCCCTGGTGGTCCAGTGGCAGTTCAGTGGGGGGGAGAGGGGGGCTGGCAGAGCTGTACTTACCTGTTCTGCAGCTCCTGTCAGCTCTCTCCTCCTCTGCGCCGTCCGTTCTGCTCTTCTGTCAGCTCCCAGTGTAAATCTCGCGAGAGCCGCGGCTCTCGCGAGATTTACACTGGGAGCTGACCGAGGTGCTGACCGGACGGCGCAGAGGAGGAGAGAGCTGACAGGAGCTGCAGAACAGGTAAGTACAGCTCTGCCAGCCCCCCTCTCCCCCCAGTCTGTATTATGGCAATGCAAATTGCCATAATACAGACCTTGACTCGAGTATAAGCCGAGTTGGGGTTTTTCAGCCCAAAAAATGGGCTGAAAAACTCGGCTTATACTCGAGTATATACGGTATGCTCTGTCCTGGTATGTATAATAGATGTTTAAAAAAAAAAACTTGCTGTTGTTGTCCTGTAGATTCTGAGTCCGATTGTCAGGTTTCAGGGATAAATCTCTTATCTAGGCTGGTGGTTTTTCTTTTAGAATTGCCTAAATCCTTCTCTACCTATTCTTTTGTTACACATGAAATATTTAATCTACAAATCTACCAACACAAAGTGTACAATGATCACCACAACATCATGAAACCCTGACTTTTGACTCACACATTCTTTGAACACACTTCATGAAAAAGAGTATTTTTTTCCCAGCTTTTCTAATCACACGTGTTTAATTTATCTCCTGTCCTGTTAATTGTCCACGAGAGCCTTAACAGTCTCCTGTGTGTTATTAAAGTTCAATGAACAGAGCGGGAAATAAGAACTTCTCAAGTAAACTCACTGTGCTGAAATGAAACCAAAGAGGCGTTGTCAATCACAGCTAAGGGAGGTGTGTCTACAGCTGCATAAACAGAAACAAAAAAATGTTTTAACTCCTAAATGGCAGAGCACTGAGCAGTGAGACTACAGTGACATAATCCATACACCAAAACAGCTTAATTAAAGGGACATTCCACTGCCCAAATACAAAATAAATAAAAATCACAGTTTAGTAGATATACTCCAAATAAAACCATGCATTTATTTTTTTCATTTTTTTCATTGGGAATATGTCTAAAAACAGCTTACATACACTCCTCATAGATAATGTAAAATACTTGTAAATCTCTATCAATATAACAATTATCCCTTCTCTGATGTACGCTATAAATATGTTGGTTATTTAGATATGCTATTGTACAGTTCTTGCAGTAATATTTGTCTGGATTGTATCTGTTGACATTCTAAAGACACATTGTTTCCAAAACAAGAAAATACTTTGGTCTGATCCTACAGAGATCTATATAGATTGGGTTTATCCCTATAGGCTATGGGCTAACACCATGCATAATAATTACTAAAAAAAACTAAATTTTATACATATATATATATATAACAGCTTAATTAAAGGGACATTCCACTGCCCAAATACAAAATAAATAAAAATCACAGTTTAGTAGATATACTCCAAATAAAACCATGCATTTATTTTTTTCATTTTTTTTGTGTGTATATATATATACACATACACACATATACACACACGCACACCATAAACACAAAGCACTCTCACATATTTAGTACAGTATTAAGTATGAATGGTCACAAATCAATTTAAAACAAAAAATATGTTCTACAATACAGAGCAAATAAAATTCTAAAAATATAAGTTCAGAAGCATGTTAACACAGAAAATGTGCAACAAATAAATCACCTCAGCACATCAAGGAATATTTCTGGTGCCATCTCTGTTTAATCGAGAACATATCACATAAACGGTTCAATGTGCTGTAAGCCTCTTTCTTAGTGTGAACAACATGATGAGTTTCTGCTAACAATGTGTGTTTCTTCCTCCAAAATGTGAGCAGCTACAGATTAATTCTTAATAAATCACAGATGTGGAAGAGGATGGTTACCCAGAGTTAGTGTGCTCGAGGTAACTCAATGGCTCAAGGGATTGGGAAAATCCACAGGAGGAACGCTGGTTGATTAATCTCTGCGGTAGACAGTGGATCTTTGCCAATCACGTTTATCACTATAAAAACCATACCCATACTACAAGACAAAAAAAATCACACAAATCTAGCCATATCTGCTAAACTTGATTATTCACAGGCTTCCCCAAACTCCAGCCTTCCAGATGTTGCTAAACTACAACTCCCATGATTCTCAGCCTATTTATTGCATTCACAGAATCATGGGAGTTGTAGTTCAGCAACATTTGGAGGGCCGGAGTTTGGGGAAGCCCGATTCAGGACAAAAAAATATGGTTATACTGTATATCCATGTTTTAATTAGATAATTCTTATTAAAAAAGAATATTCATATTCAATATCAATATCTTCCTTTGTCAATTTTTTTTTAAAATTATTTGTACACATACTGCTTCACCAGTGATTTATATTTATATTATTTTGCTGATCAATTATTTGATATTTTATTTCTCCATCGTCAATTTGTAAAGAGCTGTAGAACATGTTGACGCTACGAACGTTATATTAATTATATTAACAGTATGTTTTGACTGATACATGTCAACAATGAGGACATAATCGGTCAAGGCAATCGATGAGATCTAAAACTATACTGGAATGATATTGTGATATAGTAAAGAATGAAAAGTGTGAGTGCTGTACAATGTCAACAAATTATATTCCTTCATTTAAAGTCAAAAGATGGAGAAAGCAGATGTATTTGTGGGGTTATGGACACGAGAAGCTGAACGTTGCCTAGGGAGCATGCTGATTCTCTCCATTCACGATGTTTCCAATGGACAATCCAATATGTAGCGATTTACTAGAGAATACATAGTGGTAGAGCCTTCTACCGTAAATACATGAACCTACTTAGCTCATGGAACCAAAATTACCTATTGTCATTCGGTTGCAGAAGACAGAAATGATCAACTAATTTTAAGCATTTTAGGTGCCAGCTGTGTTTTTATGGGCATTTGTATGCATTGCTTACTCACCTCTGGTACTCAAGAGGTTTAATTGAATTGGATATAAATCATACGTCTATATAAAAATTCTGGCAGATAAACCTTAACATATTTTATTTATCACAAATGTAAGATCCCGGCCATCCAGAATTTATTTTTAATTATCATTATTATTTTTAATATGAGCCACTGTCTAATCCAGCTGTCAGTGTTATCTAAGCAGAGTGCTGTTTAATGCTTGTCTACAAATGTTTTGTTCTTTTAAATGCCTTGTAATTCAGCTCGTTAGTGTGATTGTCTAGAGATGGATAAAATGTTTGTTACACATCAACTTTACTCTTTATTCTCCCGCTCAATCAGACGGCGGAAATTTAGATTGTCTAATTCTCCATGAATATGTCTAGACATGTTTGGGATTTGCTGATAGCCCTTCTAAAATTCATAAAGTCTTTCTGAGTGTTTTTTTTTTTAGAACATTATTTGTACCTCTTGACATGGAGAATTGCAACTGTTGAGTCTACGGTCTCCAAATATCATACTTGTAGTTTACCAGTCATTTTATATCCATAGGCCCGCTTGTTAATAATTCCAACAAAGCAGAACAACACGCAGGTTTTCCATTCACAGAATTTCAAAGGCAGAACGGTTTTTACAGACCAGTTAATTCGTTTTTTTTGTTTTTTAAGCTGAGTGAAGCAAATCTTATTCTAATTCACAGGTCATCTCCCTAGCATGTACGGTGAGATATCTAATGGATGAATTCTGTACCTGTGTTAGTACCCACCATCTATAAATGGTAATGGTATTAATAAGTGTTAATAAAATTACGCTTTAATGTATGCCACCATAGGTACCAAAATTACAGTTGCCTGTCCCATTAATGCCAATGTATATCTTGGTAAAACTTGTTAAAGAGAGTGCTATAAAACTCAACACTGTCCCTGTGGTATAAAGTGTCTTCTAAAAAATAAACTGGACGTTCTGTTAAATAAAAAACTGGTATTTTCTTTTTTTTATAACCTGTGCCCACATACTATGTCAGCTAGTTTTATCAATCAGTAACTATAAGGATATCATGAAGTGGTTGTTAATCACTGAGCATTAATGATACTGCAGGGGCATGATCTATACACAAAAAAAAAACTATTCATTAAGATAAAAGTTGTTTTGGTCCCTTTAACACTGTTGTATGTAAAATTCATTTTTCTATGAAAACAGATATCTAAAACGTAGATTTTCCAAAATGATCCCTTTGGAATAAAGACTCTACCAAATTAATGTGGGGTTTTCCAAAGTAAGTGTTACTTTATATGTTTATAGACGGACATGATTCAGTTCTGTCGGTGCACTTAAGTATACTACATCTCCGAAAGGCCAATCTGTTTCTTCATAACCACATTACTAGTATACTGGGCATTTAATGCAATTATCGCATTGTTAGAACGCAATGAATTATGTTTATAGGTATATTGGTTCCTGCCCTATGCAGGATGACCATTTTAGTTTACAATATAAATGTACGAGAATGCGTACAATATCAATATAAAAAATACAACTTTTATGAAACTTGCTGGTAATGTGGGTTATTCTAAACCGATCAGTGTTCCAGATTTTGTACGCTTTGAAAGTGTTTCAGTATGTTCTCTCGCAGATCAAGCCATGAGGATATAAAGTTCAAATGGTTGAAAAGGAAAAAGCTTAACAAAAATAGCAGAAAGTAGCTGAATATTATTTATGTTTTAGAAAAAGAGCTCTATGGCGATTTGTTACATGCCACAATGGGCTTTGTTTTTTTTTACCTTTTCTCACAAACAACAGCACCTGCAGCTAATCTAAGCAAACTGAATATAAGCCAAAAGGGGGAACAACGGAGTTAGCAGGAGATGCAAGGAAAGAAATGAGCCTCAAAGGAATGTGTGTTTAGTTGTGAATCCAAGTGTTTTGAATGCTGACCCAGCTTAGCTGGTACGCTGCCTAGATCAGGATTTATTTTCGTTCAGACCTAGACTCTTGCTGGGTTACATTTTTCCTTCTGTTATTTCTTTGAAAGCCAGAGACAAACAACAAGTCATAGAGACTTCTTTTCCCACTGGTATCTGTCATGGGCAATGCAGGAGTCAGTTCTGAAGACTGTAACACTTGCACAGTGTTTCTATACGGTAATGTCATTGGCAGTTATATATGGCAATATGGTCATTATGTATCAAGCAGGAGTTTGCATGATATGGAAATTAATAGAAAAGATATTGCTGACACAGCTTCAAGTAAATGTCACATTTAGGAGTTGCTGATAATAGATATTTTTTTTAAAAAGTAGGTGTGCCTAGTAAATGTATTTTGTAATCACACATGTACTGTTCCAAAAACCATTGATCTAGAGCAGTGCTCTTAAACCCTCTCCACAAGGCACAACTAACAATCCAGGATTTAGGGATTAACCGGGTGTGTCTAAGGTGTTTAGAAAAATAAAAAAAAAACACCTTAGAGTCCAAGGTAAACTTGGTAAACTCATCAGCTCCTTTGACTTCCAATTTCACTACTATGCGGATGACACGCAAATCTATCTGTCCTCCCCTGATCTCTCCCCGCCCATCTTGACTAGTGTCTCTGACTGCCTCTCTGCTATTTCTAATTGGATGGCTGCCCACTTCCTTAAACTTAACTTGTCCAAAACAGAACTTCTGGTCTTTCCTCCCTCAAGTGTTGCTACTCCCATCTCGGTCTCCCTCCACGTTAATGGTGCTACCATCAGCTCCACCACGCAGGCTCACTGCCTAGGTGTTCTCTTTGACTCCGACCTCTCCTTCACCCCTCATGTCCAGTTAATCACCAAATCCTGCTGCTTCTATCTCAAAAACATTGCGTGCGTCCACCCCTACTTAACACCAGATGCGGCTAAGATGCTGTTCCATGCCACTTGTCATCTCTTGCCTTGAATACTGCAATCCGCTTCTCAGTAGTCTTACGTGCTCCCAACTTGCCCCATTGCAGTCTACAATGAATGGGGCGGCGAGGCTCATCTTCCTGTCCACCTGCCCCTCCCTTGCCACACCCCTCTGCCATTCCCTGCATTGGCTTCCTGTAAGAAATAGGGCTCAATATATAATTCTGGTTCTTGCATTCAAATCTCTACATAATGCTACTCCCACCGATTTATCTTCCCTAATACACAAGAATGTCCCATCTAGGCCCCTATGCTCTGCTGAAGACCTACGTCTATCCACTGTTTGTACTCCCACCTCTGATGCTCGCCTTCAAGATTTCTCTAGGACTGCACTGTTCCTGTGGAACTCCCGTCCCTTTTCCGTTAGATGCTTAACCAGTCTCCACTCCAAAAAATCATTAAAAACTAACTTTTTCACAAAAGCATATAAATTAAACTGTTAATGGCTCCAAAAAATCCCACACTAAGTCTTCATTGAATACTATTTTATCAATCTACTTCCCTAATACTGCCCTTACCTTTTGTGTCAATTTACCCCACTCCCTCTAGCATGTAAACTCATTGAGCAGGGCCCTCAAACCCTCTGTTTCTGTGCGTCATACTTGTCTGGTTACAATTACATGTTTGTTAGTCCACCCATTGTAAAGCGCTATGGAATTTGTTGGCGCTATATAAATATAATAATAATAATAATGTGTTTTTTTAGTGTCAGCCGGGTAATCCCTAAATCGTACATCCATAGTCAAGTTATATTATGTTCAGACTGTATTATCTTAACTTTTATTTTGTCACCTGCAAACATCGGCACATAACTTTCAGTGCCCACTTCAAGATAATTTATAAACAGATATTAAAGAGAAGTGGACTGGAACCATAACCACTACAATGAGCTGTTGTTGCTATGGTGTTTGTAGTGTACTATTAAGAAAACCCAAGAAGCAAAGGAGTATAATATCTGTACCTTGAAAAAAAATATTTTTAGCACAAGTTCTCAAGTAACCAGCATATTAATGAGGTCAGATTATTTGCTAAAAGTAGAAACAAATGGATTAAAAGGATAAAATATGTAAAACATTAAATGTTGGATGTCACTTTTTTTTTTAATACTAACCAGAAATAAGCAGATCATAAAGCAGTATGGGAAAAAAAAATAGAAATGATTGAGATCGCATTACCATTTTGATAAACTAAGCAGTTTGCAATTGAGTTAAACCCCTCAGAGAGTCAGCACTTCTCAATTTTCGGAGATTAACTGCATGCGTATATATGCTGGTGTCATACAAAATTACTATTCCATTTTCCTGTTGAATTAAAGCAGAAATGGGCTAAACAGCTTACAATTTTTGCATTCTATGTATATTACTCATAGATCTAATAGAAGACCAATCATTTTTATAATTAGGGCTTGGGCTAGTGAGTTAAGATTAGTAAACTAGGGCAAGGGCGGCCGTTGCCAATAGGACAAGGCCTAGAGATAGTGATTAGGATAGTGTAGGTGTTAAGGGGAAGTCTGTATTGGAACAGGTAGTACATGAGCATACTCTCCAACATTGTCGTTTCGAGAAGTGGGATGCAGGTGGGAGGGAGGTAAAGGGGTTGGGTCAGTTATGCAACAATGTTACTGGCTCCACCAAAGGGGTAGGCCTCTCTGGAAAAAGGCAGGCCCTCTGAATTAGTGGAAGGTTATCCTGGCATAAATATACATCAGATTGACTGCCAATCAAGCCGGCCAGTCCACTAAGGTCAGGCGTTGTAGGGAGCACTGTTTCAGTGCTCTCTGCACGGTCCTAGTGCCCGAAGGGCAGCGCAAGCACAAATGCTACACTTTCACGGGGAAAATCCCATGATGTCCCTATAATTGGGACAGCAGGTAACAAAGAAATGGATGGCAGGCCCCAAAAATCGGGACTGTTCCAACAAAATCAGCATTGCTGGAAGACATGCATTAATTGCATTTCTTTCATAATGTACAGTCTGTATAATAACTTTGTGGGGAACTTATACATTACAAAGTATACCTTTAAAAAAAGAAAACAATAAAATGGATATATTATGAAACATTGATTTGACATTGTCAACATGATTGCTCAACATGATTTTCTGAATGTATTTCCTTGTATATTATATATTTATAAACTTTATCTCCATCTGCCATTGCATAGTTTTGTTAGTTTTTTTCCACTGTTATAATTTTTTGACTTTGAAATAAATCAAGACATACAGAATATTACATTTGCATAAGTACACCTATTAGTGGAAAACAAAAGTTAATGATTAATTGGCACGGGAAATAATATATATATACACTCAAAACAATTTGTCAACAATCAATACGTGGCAATTTGCAATAATTCTTCTACAAGCATTTCACGTGCAGGTGCAATGATAATTGCAATAAAAGGTGATTTTTCAAATTCCTTTATCTGGTTAAGTAATTGTTATGGTATAATGTTGACATATTCTCACGTAGTGGGGTATCCTTGTTCAAGCATATCTATATCTGTTTCTATTTGTGTCGTACAACTATGATGAAAGGTTAATTTGTCTTCTCAGAGAAGGATATACTGAAACCAGGAAACATCTGACATGTATTACCCAGATGTTTAAAACAGATGTTGGGGAGCCTGCAGACATCTATCATTCTAGTTAGTGGAATGCAAAGTTAACCGTGCATTAACTCCCTTAACTTAAATTATAGCTCGTGTGGTACATCTTCATCTTTTATGTTTTTTTATCTTTCTTATGGACTATTATAAAACCCCGGTTAACACGAAAAATTATCATAACAAGATCTTTAGTTATAGATTTTTTTTTTAAATGCAAAACTATGCAAAAATAAATAAAAAATGAAAATAAAAGTTTATCTTATTTGATAGCATTTGGTTCTAAAAATACCCAACAAAAATAAAAAGAAAATTGAAAAATGTTCTAAATTACTACCATATTTTTCAACATGCTGAAGGAACTTTTTCTCATATATTTTTCACCATCGATTTAACTCAAAAGTTCAGAAAGTGATGTCAAAGTAATCTTTTAGCTTCCAAGAAACATAAATACCGGAAGCAGATCCAAGAATCAGCAAGCAAAAGCCAAAATGTTCAAATCTGTATGACTTTTAAAGTGCTATAGTTCATCTCATATGCAAAGTTCTATCAGTGCTTCGTTATCTTGGTTAGCCAGTAGGTGAAATACATCTCACTGAAAATGTTCTATGAAAGGCACACTCGAGCCATGCTTCACACCAATGTGCACACAACATCCAAATGGCATTGCATGCTATTAAATTTTTTTATAAACGTAGCAGAATATATTTTGTTCCCGCTAACTGTCCCTCTAACATAAATTTTGTTTGATTGCGTAACTTGTTGTGTGCACCCCATTAATTTTAATGGGAGCAAGCAACTGCATCTGTACTAATATATATATGTACCCACAGCCCCCATTGTTTCTAGTGGGACGATCAGCTACTCCCCAATACATATGTTCAGCTTCCCCAAATTCTTTCAAAAGAAAATAGAAAATTTGACAAGACCCCTCAGCCATATTCGGATCCAAGTGATGTTTACATGAGGAGAATGAAATCAAGAGAAATATGATAACGTAAAAATAAATAAATACATAGATGAATTTAGTCAAATTTGATTGATGCTCTTTTTTTTTTTTTTTTTTTTTTTAAATTCTTTATTTATATCCAGGCAGAGCACCAATAATGATACAAACAACACAATACAGTAAGACACAAGGTAATATAGCATACATCCGATATTGCACAAGTGAGAAAAACAAACAGTGTAATAAGGTATTCTCCGAGTGCATGCGTAAATCGTGTGCAGACTGTCATATCCCAAGTTCTGAAAGTGCCCCGCCAGGGTTTTTTATAAGAGAGATAATATAAAAGATGAAAATTATCGTGATCCGACCAGCTATCAAGTTCCGTATCCTCTCACACCATGCTCATATGTATTTACCCATATAAAGTACAGGTGGGATCAGAATGTTTGAGGGAGCCTAAAACTTCCCCAGAGTCGTCAGCACGTATCTGCCAGCATTACGCCAGTACCGCCTAAGACTCCACACCTGCTCACCTGAGCTCACCTACTTGGCGATAAAGGAGCACTATTATCGGTCAGGACCGAGAAGAAGGTGACTTATAGAAAAGTGGAAGCACATAAACTTCCAAGAAGGAAAGATAAAGGAGATAGGGGTAGGAGGAAGGTATAAGAGGGGGAAAGGAGGGGGTCAGGAAGGGGTAGACCAGGGAACCAATCGCCACGACCCCAACAGAGTCACGCGGCCCAGGCCCACAATGGAACTCGAGCAATTAGCAACATTCGTCCCTACGAAGGAGCGCCGGGTGGATGAAACAAGGCCAGGGGATGACGGCCGGCAAGAGACGCAGGGGGCCGGGGGAGAGACCTCCCCCCACCCCATCACCTATTCGCCGACTCCACTCTCTATCCACGGGCCCCAGACCTTTTCAAATCTAGACAATGTACCCCTGACCTGCGCTGTCAGCTTGTCCATTAGGTAATTATCTCTAATCTTTTGAATAACCAGGTCTCGCGAGGGGATCCCCCTTTGCAGCCAGACCTGTGCCAAAGCCCTCCGAGCAGCTAAGTTCACCTTAAGTACCAGTTTCTGTTCATTCCTGGTCCAATCATCCATGGACCTGGCCAGGAGGAAGACCCAGGGGTCTAGGCGGACTTCTCTATCAAAAATATCCCGTAGCAGGTCTGCAATCAATTTCCAATACTTCCGTATCTCAGGGCAATCCCACCACATGTGAAGATAAGTCCCCTTTTGGCCACAACCTCTCCAACACAGATCATTGGGCGCCCTATGCATCCTGTAAAGCTTTACCGGAGTGGTATACCATCTAAACATGGTCTTGTAAGCCTGTTCCTGCAGGGAGACACACATTGACGAGGCCGCCGCGGCCTCCCAAATCTCCTGCCACTCGACCCCTTCTAGCTCCTCATTCAAGTCTGCCTCCCAGTGGGCCGTGTAGGTCAAATCCCCCCACTCAGTCGTGGTCGTGCTTAGATGTGCGTATAAATTAGTAATCAGACCTTTCGGGAATTGTTCTTTCACGCACATCCGTTCAAAGAACGTGAGCGGGGTCAATGCGGCCGTTTTTACCTCCGGGGTCAGGGCAAAATCCCTTAGTTGGAGGTATCTGAAAAAGTCAGACGGACGTAGAGGGGCTCGGGATTTCAATTCCTCAAATGTTACAAGCGATCCGCCTTCATAAAGTTGGTAAAATCTCTGGACCCCAGTGCCCTCCAAACCTCGAAAGTCCCTCGCCTCCATCCCAGGTAGGAACGCCGCATTCCTCAAATAAGGGGTCAAAGGGGACACATGGGGAGACAAGCCATACTTTAAAGCTGCTGCATCCCATATTTTTATAGAGTTATTTATAGCCGGGCATGCTACATGGGTCGTTGGTCTACGGTCCCGAGGGACCCACATGTAGAATTGTGGCAAATCTGATCCCAAGATAGCAGATTCCAAATCAACCCATCGCCTCTCCCCGACAGGGGAGTGCCACATGGCTATCTGGGTCAGTTGGGCTGCCAGATAGTAAAAATAAAGGTTAGGCAGCCCCAAACCTCCCCTCGTTTTCGCTCTATAAAGAACATTACGTGAGATCCTATGGCTCCTATTCTGCCAAATGAATTTACCCACCGCCTTCTGAAGCGCGCCCAAGTCCGCTCTAGTCAGTCGGACCGGGAGTGCCTGAAACAGGAACAAGATTCGGGGGAGGACATTCATCTTGACAGAATGGATCCTGCCGATCCAAGAGATCGGCTTATCCACCCACCTCTCCATATCGTCAATCAGTGTTCGCATCATAGGGGCGTAATTTTGTTGGAACAGCTGAGCAGGGTCTGCCGTAAGTCGGACTCCAAGGTACGTAATATAATCCCTCGCTATACGTATATTGTACGTTCGTCCTATAAGGTCTAGTTCCGCGGTTCCCACCCTCACCGGAAGCACGCTCGACTTGGCCATGTTAACCTTATAGCCGGCTATTCCACTATACACATCCAGCAGCAGCGTCAATGCCTCCATAGATTCCAATGGGTCAGTCAGAGTAAGCAGAATGTCATCAGCAAAGCCCGACACGACATACTTCTGCCCTCCAACCATAACCCCCTTGATATCCGCGTTTTCCCTGACAGCCTGCAAAAGGGGTTCCAAGGAAAGGGCAAACAGCAGGGGCGACAAAGGGCAGCCCTGTCTGGTACCGTTCCCCAAACTGAAAGGCGTTAACCTGGCCCCCGCTATCCTTACCCGTGCCCTAACATCCGTGTACATAGCTCTAATCAATGTAAGGAACGGGGCTGGAAAGCCAAAGTGTCGAAGTACTTCGAACAGATACGGCCACTTCACCCTGTCAAAAGCCTTCTCGGCGTCGAGTGATAGTATCAAGGTTGGGGTGTCCCTAGCGGTTTGTCGCCAGATGAGGTCAACATTGCGCCTAGTATTCTCGAACAGTTGCCTACCTGGGATAAAGCCCACTTGGTCCGGATGTATTAGGCCTGGCAGCAAGGGGTTCAGCCTATGAGCCAGAACTTTTGCCAGGATTTTGCAATCATGATTGATCAAAGAGATAGGGCGGAAATTTTCCGGCACCGAGTCATCCCTACCTGGCTTTGGCAATAGAACAATATCAGCCAATGACATGTCTCCATCCGGTGCGCCCCCTTCCAATAGATCGTTGAACCATTTCTCCAAATGGGGAGTCAGTTCTTCCCGAAAGATCTTATAGTAACCCCCATCGAAGCCATCAGGGCCCGGAGCCCTGTTGCCTCTTAACGAGGAGATAGCCGCGTCAATTTCCTCAGCCGAAATCCGCATTCCTAGGGCCTCGGAGTCTGCACCCCGTAAGGCCGGGAGGGACAATCGGGAGAGGAAAGAGCGGGTGTCATCAGTTTCCTTAGAGGGGTCATTGCCAGTCCCCCTAGAATGGTTATATAATTTGGAATAATATTCCGTAAAGACTTGAGCTATCTTAGAGGGGTCCGTATGGCCTGTGCCCGAGGCATCTTTAATGCTCGTAATGTGCGTGCTTCTCTGTCTCGGTCGGAGAGACCTTGCTAATAGTGTATCCATTTTGTTTGCTTTTTCGTAATAAGTTCGCTTGGACCAAACAATAGCCCTGGCCGTCTCGTCGAGGAGAGTTTCGCGTATTAATGCCCGGAAGGCTTTAACGTCAGCTAGGGTGCGAGGCGAATTGTTAAGTTTATGTTTCGTTTCTGCTTTTCCAAGAGCCTCCAGGAGCGCCGCTAACCGTTGAACCTTTCTCTTTTTTTTCAAGGTGGCTTCTCGGATTAGAACACCCCGGATAACCGCCTTGTGCGCTGCCCACACCGTGGGCGGACGGACACCAACCTCAGTATTTCTAGCGAAATACTCTGCCAGTTCCCCCCGAACCTTCTCCACCACGATCGGGTCCTGGAGCAGGGAGGTGTTCAGCTTCCAAGACCACGGAGAAGCCGTACACAAATTGTCCAAGGTCATTGTGACCTCCGCGTGGTCCGACCAGGTTATCGACCCCACCGTGGCGCCGGATACCTTGGGCACCACATGGGGGTTCACAAGAAAAAGGTCGATCCGCGAGTAGGTATCATGGGGGGCAGAATAAAAAGTGAAGTCCCGAACATCGGGATGATGTGCTCTCCAGATATCCAAAAGACCCGTACGCCGAATAAAGTCATATAACAGTCTATCCTGTCCCCCTCTCCCATGGGATCGAGGGAGTCCCCTGCATGGCCCTCTATCCACCGCCGGACATGGAGCCGCGTTGAAATCGCCTCCAACTATCACCATGCCATGCGGTAAAGAATTCACCAATCGAGCCATGTCCTCCCAAAAATCGGTGGAGGGGGCGTTCGGTGCGTAGATATTAAGCAGGTGTATCGGGTGCGAATGAACACTCCCCGTCACTAAAATAAAACGCCCTCCTGGATCCGCCTGGACCGTTCCCACTCTGATCGGGCATCTATGATGGACAAGCACCGCGACCCCATTTCTCTTGTTTAAAGCCCTGGACTCATAGGCTGTCCGAAAGGTATGGTCCTTCAAGGCCAGCTTAGCTACAGCCGGGATATGTGTCTCCTGTAGGAATGCTATATCAGGATTAAGGCGCTTAAGTTCCCGAAACATAAGGCGGCGCTTGTTCGGAGCATTAAGGCCTTTCACATTCAATGATAATAACTTTAGAGGCATCTTATTCTACATGTTGTCCAGCTAAACCCATGCGCCAGCTCGCCCTGAGGCCAAGAGGCGCGGTCTGTCATAACGTAGCTCAGAAACATTAATAGGCCCAGGCCCAACTGACTAGGACAATAGTACGTGGCACAGTTAGGTTCACCCGTTCCCCCCTCCTGAGGGGATAGCACAAGGGAAGGGATAAGAAAAGGGAAGTAAGGGGGAGAAAAAAGGACAGAAAGAAAAAGAGAAAATGAAAAATAGAACATAAAAAAAATAAGCCTGGTCTTACCTATAGCCAGGCATGTCTGGGGTGTAAGCTCCGTCCTCCTCAAAACCTCCATGAAGATCCATCGGATTAGGAACATAGACCAACAACAGAATGCACCACAAGGGTGCCAATGTCAACTAATTAAGAGATATTAAATATACTACCATTAGGTGGGTGACAGTGCGGATTACCAACCCCAACTCCAAGGGGTCTGCCCCCGCAGCTAAAAGCCGCCCCGCCAGCCTCCCCCCCAGGAATCTACCCGAAGGCCCAGGCAGACAACCAACCCCCGCGACTCCACCCCCGCAACCATGATTTCAGAAGCAACGAAGCCATCCCTCCCCCAGTGGGCAACCCCTCATACACCGGGCCCTCTAGTGCGGCACGGCCGATCGATCGGCTCAGGGGATAAGGGGGGGGGGGGGGGGAAGGGCCAACTCCCTGCCACAGACCCATGATTCCATAGCATATCCTGAACAGTAATATAGCATGACCCAAATAAGAACCCCGCCCGCCGCCCCCCACCTCCACCCGACCAGAAACAGGACCGGGATATGAAAAACTTGGAGAGTAGGGAGAGAGCCGTCTACCGCCCGGAGCAGAGCCAGACAAGTTTAGCTAGGGGTCCCAACATCACATAAAAATCTGAATTAGTACATACAACCCGAAACCATTGCGCAAAAGCCAACCCGCCGCCCACGGCAACCCGAACCTCCCATCAAAGACAAAAAGGAGGAGAGGGGGCGGGGGGGGCGATAGCCTCCCAACACAGTACAACATAAACCTAAACTTAAATACATGACCCCTTTCCGCCGCGTAGGCAGGCTCCCACCGCCCAGGTCAACCCGACATACACACATTGCAGAAAAATAACCTCATCTGGAGTATATCCCGATAACTATGTAACAAGTAAAATCTACCCTGCCGGTCCCCAATAACTAGCGCAAACCCCCACCCGCCGCCCACCGCACAGAATAAATCCAAAGCCACCTAAGTTTTGTCAATGTCGCTCAAATAGAGAGTGTGTGACGGTGGGAGGGCCAGGGCCAGAGAGAAGCGTTGTCCCGAATGTGAACGGCCACCTCTGCCCCTAAAATACAGCACTCACACCCATCAGCTCGTCGGGCCCAAAAATGACAGGCCGTAGTGAAAGTAAGCCCTAGCCCACCCCATAAAGATGTCCCAACCCCAACAAAAAGGGAAGCTTGAAAAACAAATAGGGTCGGGCCGACCCAGGGCCTTGGTATGGGGGGGAGGGGAGGGGAGGGGGGGGGGGGGAAGGGAAGGGAGGGGGGGGGGGAAGGGAAGGGAGGGGGGGGGGGAGGGGGGGAAGGGAGAGGGGGGAGGGGAGGGAAGGGGGGGAGGAGGGAACAAGTAAAAGGATCAGGGAACCCCCCAGATCTACCCACCCAAACAGCGAGAGCCCCCCCTGAACACCTGAGAGCCCATAGCTACGGACATCCGAATCGGTAGATCGCCAAATAAGCCGATTCCCTCACTCTCCCGCCGTGAGCCAGTCACGAGGCAGAGGAGTCAAGGTGCCTGCCGAAGTAGCCTGTATCGCCAGATCCACTGGAACCGGAATACCCATCCCCTGCAAGAAAGGCACCGGGTCACCATCAGCCAGCAAGATTTTGGTGCGGCCATCCTTAAACGCCATCAATCGGAAAGGGTGGCCCCAAGCATATTTAATGTTGTTGCTCTGTAGAAGTTCAGTAATAGGGCGCCACTCGCGCCGTTTCTGCAGCGTAGCAGGCGTTAAGTCTTGGTAAACAGCCAGTTCAGCCCCATTATACATTATCTTGTTATTCCTACCATGTGTCATGATAGCTTCTTTGGTTTGAAACGACAGGAACCTGATGATCACATCCCTTGGCCTCCTGTCGTCCATCCGCCGGGCTCGCAGTGCCCTATGGGCCTGTTCAACATGCCACAGATGTTCTGGTATGTCAGGGAGAAGCGGTCTAAAAATGCTCACCACCAGTTCAAGGAGAGACCCCTCCCCCTCCTGCTCCGGCAGGCCGCGAAGACGGATATTGTTTCTCCGTGATCTGTTGCCGAGGTCATCGATAGCTAACTCGGCTTGGGATAGTCGGGACGTCAGGACGTTAATTTGCCCTGCAGCTGCATTGTGGGCTACCACAGTAGACTCCATCCGCTGTTCCAGGGCAGCTGTCCTGACGCCCAAGGCCTGAATCTCCGTTTTGACCTCGGCCGTGTTCCTGGCAATCTCCGTGGCTAGGTAGGACCGAACCTCCGCCAGCTTCGCCAGAATTTGGCCTGTGTCGGTTTCCAGGGCCACCGAAGAGACTCCGCTCCCCGGGCTGGATGGTGAGTGAGGCGTCCCCCGGCCATCCCGTCCGCCATCTTGAGTGGCCATGCGCATGGCGCGAGAGGCCGCAAACATTTCCGACACCGTAGCGCCCGGTTCCGAAGGTTTTTTTTGCTGCTTTCTCTGGACCCGCCTATCCATCTCAGGTCACCCACCTAAATCCGTAAGTTATACGAGTATATCTCTGCTAATATAGGCCGTTGGCACCGTGGTTCAGCGGAGCTCTATCCGGACACGTCCAGCTCGCTCGGCTGCAAACCACGCCCCCCGATTGATGCTCTTTAAAAGGTCCTTGATGTTTTACGAACATAACAGGCGTACATAAAATCACAGACATAACTCTGTTTAATATTTTTATTAAAAAAAAAAAAAAAAAAAAAAAGGTGTATGGACTGTTGCTATACATGCAATAATTGGAATTCGCATTTTCGCATGACATTTAACCAATGCTTGAGGACGGACTCTGTCATCACCTCAACCTTTTATTTATTAAAATACCTTCAGGCATAACCTAGTATCCTAGCTGCCTTCATCTTTCGAGTATCAGATTGGCCTGTCTTCAACATACTTCACCAGCATGAGCTCACATTGAAATATAATTTGATCTAAAAAAATAAGTTGTATGGCTTGCTAGGATGAGAACACTGGATTCACAATCTTTAAACCATGTCCAAGCATTATTGTAGGAGAGAAGGGTCATAAATCAATGTCCGATTTCTGCATTACAAAAGGTTAACTGAAAGTTTTTAGAACATCACAAGCTTGTCGGACATAATCACGTACCTTTGTAGGACAGAGCATATTGGGAGATGTATTTCACAATAGCTACTAAATGTTCAAAACTAGCTACTGGGCAGCCATTTGTCTGTGAATTATAGGGACTCGCCAGTCCCCAACATACCTTACCTGCATTTTATAGTTTGTGACCTAAGTAATTAGCTGTTTGCATTTTTGTAGTTTTTGCCAACAAAAATAAATATTTTTCAGCATTCTGCACATGTAGAGAGTTAATAACCCCCGGCCCCCTAACACTTTATACTTTATAATGCTGGGTTAATTATGTGCATAATTTCAGATTCCATAAAGCAGAATGAGAGGTTCCTGTCTGGACAAGATGTTTCCTTAGTAGGCAAATCTGATGGCCTATAATTTGTGAAGATTTACACAGATATAAAGTGTGTATTTTAGTGTTTATTATAAATAATCTATATTTATGAAATTAAATTTTTTTTCATTATTTCGGATTAGTTATTTTTATATATTTTTTTCTAAAGTTTAGTCTATACAGGGAGTGCAGAATTATTAGGCAAATTAGTATTTTGACCACATCATCCTCTTTATGCATGTTGTCTTACTCCAAGCTGTATAGGCTCGAAAGCCTACTACCAATTAAGCATATTAGGTGATGTGCATCTCTGTAATGAGAAGGGATGTGGTCTAATGACATCAACACCCTATATCAGGTGTACATAATTATTAGGCAACTTCCTTTCCTTTGGCAAAATGGGTCAAAAGAAGGACTTGACAGGCTCAGAAAAGTCAAAAATAGTGAGATATCTTGCAGAGGGATGCAGCACTCTTAAAATTGCAAAGCTTCTGAAGCATGATCATCGAACAATCAAGCGTTTCATTCAAAATAGTCAACTGGGTCGCAAGAAGCGTGTGGAGAAACCAAGGCGCAAAATAACTGCCCATGAACTGAGAAAAGTCAAGCGTGCAGCTGCCAAGATGCCACTTGCCACCAGTTTGGCCATATTTCAGAGCTGCAACATCACTGGAGTGCCCAAAAGCACATGGTGTGCAATACTCAGAGACATGGCCAAGGTAAGAAAGGCTGAAAGACGACCACCACTGAACAAGACACACAAGCTGAAACGTCAAGACTGGGCCAAGAAATATCTCAAGACTGATTTTTCTAAGGTTTTATGGACTGATGAAATGATAGTGAGTCTTGATGGGCCAGATGGATGGGCCCGTGGCTGGATTGGTAAAGGGCAGAGAGCTCCAGTCCGACTCAGACGCCAGCAAGGTGGAGGTGGAGTACTGGTTTGGGCTGGTATCATCAAAGATGAGCTTGTGGGGCCTTTTCGGGTTGAGGATGGAGTCAAGCTCAACTCCCAGTCCTACTGCCAGTTTCTGGAAGACACCTTCTTCAAGCAGTGGTACAGGAAGAAGTCTGCATCCTTCAAGAAAAACATGATTTTCATGCAGGACAATGCTCCATCACACGCGTCCAAGTACTCCACAGCGTGGCTGGCAAGAAAGGGTATAAAAGAAGAAAATCTAATGACATGGCCTCCTTGTTCACCTGATCTGAACCCCATTGAGAACCTGTGGTCCACCATCAAATGTGAGATTTACAAGGAGGGAAAACAGTACACCTCTCTGAACAGTGTCTGGGAGGCTGTGGTTGCTGCTGCACGCAATGTTGATGGTGAACAGATCAAAACACTGACAGAATCCATGGATGGCAGGCTTTTGAGTGTCCTTGCAAAGAAAGGTGGCTATATTGGTCACTGATTTGTTTTTGTTATGTTTTTGAATGTCAGAAATGTATATTTGTGAATGTTGAGATGTTATATTGGTTTCACTGGTAAAAATAAATAATTGAAATGGGTATATATTTGTTTTTTGTTAAGTTGCCTAATAATTATGCACAGTAATAGTCACCTGCACACACAGATATCCCCCTAAAATAGCTATAACTAAAAACAAACTAAAAACTACTTCCAAAAATATTCAGCTTTGATATTAATTAGTTTTTTGGGTTCATTGAGAACATGGTTGTTGTTCAATAATAAAATTAATCCTCAAAAATACAACTTGCCTCATAATTCTGCACTCCCTGTGTAATGAATTACAAAAGAATGAGTTTGCAACGGACACCAAAGCTGGTCAATTGTCTATTAAAATAAAACAATTAGTATGCAAATCTTACTCAAGATTATGAGAAAAAGTGCCTCTATACGGCTTTATTCTCTAAACAGTGAATTGTAATGTAAGGTAGTTATTTACAATTACTATGGTACCTTACATTGTGTAGGTTGGTTGTTAACTCAGTTTTAATATTAACATTAACATTTTTAATTATTTTAATTTTTTTTAGTTTTTTTTTTAATTTAGGCCTTAGTCAAAGACTGACTTTTGTGTTCCAGAAGTCAAATAAAAAAGCACTTACAATTCTGAAATGGAGCATCCATGTTATAATGAACATACATTCTGGATACATGAACACACTACAAGATACTTTAGACAACAGACCCATCAATAAAACACAGTATAAATTTCATTACCACATCAGAAAAAAAGGATATATTGGCTAATGGCAGGTATTAGTGAATGGGGTGTGCGGACCTTTCAATAAACTAGGTGATATTCCCAAAAAGGGGGTATGTCAGCCTGCTGTATGTGCATGCCATGGTTACTACCAGGTAACAGGTACTCTGGCAAGTTCATCTATGGGCAGAACATTTTCAGAGAGTCCCTGGCGCCTCCTGCCTTTATTCCTAGAACCATGTAAACCACACTGTGCAGTGGATGATTCCCCAGAATGTATTAACACCTCTTTCACCTTCAAGGTTCTCTGTATTCTTTTTCAAATACTCACAAAAGTGAAATTCCCACTTGGTGTGCAGTGACCCAGTTGTTTAGGATGTTCTGCCATTTTTTTTTCTTCAGGACCTGGCACTTTATCCACTAGGAGCCACGTCAGGGCTCTCACACATGCACATGAGTAGAACACGGATGTCTTTCACACATGCACATGAGTACAACATGAATGACTAAGTAGTTCCTCCATAGATCAGGGTCTTGCAATTAATAAAAAAGAAGCCTGATTCCCTCAGCCAGTGATAGCACTGACAAAAGTTCATGGAGTAAGCGAGTAAGCTTCTACCTTTTGTAGTTTTGTTCATGCTTTGTCTTGTGATATCTAGAGACTGCATAGAATTGCAATAAAGTCAGATTCCAAAACATTTAACATGAGAATTTTATAAATCATTATGACATTCTCAAAATGTATAGTATGATGACAGAACGACTTTAAAAAACATGATGTGCAGAGTGACTTACACAATGCAATGCAGGGGCCCCCAATCTCAGAAAATCACTGGGGCAAGTCACGTGGTCTGTCTCATGTTAGTAGAGTTACACTATCCAGAAAACAACTATTTATGGCTGCCACTATTAAATTAGTCCCTCTCTTAAAAATATAACCTTACTAGGACTTTCTCTCTCCCCAGTTCCTTTCCGATTACATCACTAAAGAGAAAGGTGATGTAAAAAGGACAACAATTGTAAGTAGAAGTCACAAAATGTATATTGGCTCGAGGTGGCTGTATAAAAATGTTGCTGCAGGAAACTACCTATAACTTAACTTTTATGGGCAACACTGCCCTTCATATAAAGTTATCATGAATACAAAAAATAACTTAGCAAATTTATCGAATGGACAGAAAGTATCAAGCTTTAATAGAAATGAAAATGACTAATCTGAAGAGACTCGGTCTCCATGGATCTTCAACAAAACAGACAAGATTTTTGACAACTATAATGATATATAGAATCCTAAACACATGGTTTTTCACTGGCATACAGAAGAAAGGCTTCTGGTCTTATATTCCCTATTCTCCATTTCTCTTTCATCGTTCCTATCTCATCTCCAGGCTTGCTGTCAGAAATAAATTGATGGGTAGATTGCAATTGTTTAATTGTTAATCATAAAATAGATTTTTCAACAAAACTCAATTTTGCTATGTGAACTCAGATCTACAGTATACGTATACCTGTCAGATTTTTATGTGATAGGTCTGATTGATGTAATGAAAACTACATTTCAATAAATGTCACATATGCGCCAAATATCACATCTAGATATTCCTTCATAAAGAAAAATATAGGACATTGTGTTGACAATCTTTACCTTTGCATATTTAAAAAAATCCAAATACATTTTGGTGACTCCAATGTTGAGTCCTTGGAGTGTGTACAATCCCAACTGTGGCCTGACAGAAGCCTTGATGTAATAGCAGGTATGTTTTGTCGACATAGAAAGGTACAGATTATTATAAATTCCAAGAGTTGGGGAACTAAATGTGTTAATACTATTCCATTATACCCGTTGCAATGCTAACTTTGATGTTACTCCTGTTCTACAGTAAATGAAGACCTACATGCCCAAAAAGCATATAGAAACGTAGAATGTGACGGCAGATAAGAACCATTCGGCCCATCTAGTCTGCCCAATTTTCTAAATACTTCCATTAGTCCTTGACCTTATCTTAAGTCTAGGATAGCCTTATGACTATCCCACGCATGCTTAAACTCCCTCACTCTGTTAACCTCTACCTCTATATATATATCTCAAGAGTATGTGATGGCCAAGGATTCCATACTAGGCCTGTTGACACAGGGATTTTGTCAATTTAAAAATAAGCCAATAGGAAGCAAGCAAAACAGCTAGGTAGGATTATTCTTTAAAAGGCTCACAAAGAAAGGAAAACCAATGCCGGAATAGCACTGTATGTGGATGCAGAAATAGCATGTAAGGCTTGATACACGAAAAATATATTTAGATAAATGTGAGATCACCAGTAATTTAAGAGAGTGTATACGTTTAGATGGAAAAGTGTCCAACATATTGGTCAAAATTAATTTGTTGTATGCCAGGAGAGTACACACTTAATTTGTCTTGACTAATATGACTCACGTATGCCATAATTAACAATGATAAAATATATACTTTGGCAAATGATGACATTAGGAAGCTTAGATTAATAAATATATGTTATACAATATAGATTCTATAATCATATAAATACATGAAAAGGAAACCCTCCTAAACATACTACCAGTATAAGCAGTTATAATAATAATATTGATGTACAGTTTATTCACAGAGAAACATTTTCATCTACAGTTCCAGTACATTACACCCCAAATAACATGTAAGATACAAAGGCCATATATGCCTTCCTAAAAAATAAAACCATAAAAAAAACTTTGTAAAGGGCGTACAAGCGTACTTCTACAGGTAATTTCAAGTCAATTAAAGTCGGAGCACCATCAGAGAATGTGAACCAAGAAAGCGAAATCTATTTAATTTAGGAAAGTAATGAACACATCTTTGAAAAGCAATCAAATCTGTGAACTGAAATGGGAATGAAAAAAATAATGAAGATGGATGAGTTATCGTAACCCTTGAAGTACGATAACGCACAGATGAGGTAGGTGTAAGTACAATTATTTTAAAAAAGTCTGTGATCTTGGAAATTTATTTTATATGACCCTAATTTTAATTTATGTTTGCTCATCATGCTCTAGGTGACTTCATAAAAGTATCAGTAGTTGAAAGGCAAATGAAGCACCATAAGCAATACATGCTGATGTAGTGACTACGGCCTAAATCACAACCGTCTTGGATTTGGTGGGACAGTCCCAAATTCAGGGATTTTTTCCACTGTAATTTGTTTTCTCTCAGGTAAACAGAAATCACAGCATGAGAGGGTCAGGGAACCTTCTGAAAAGGTACCGCAGCCTGGGGTTGTCCAGCATGTGGAGGGGGACCTTCCCAATTATCTTCTCCTCGGTTGTACCGACACAAGCCGCTGTAACTCCACCCAATATCATGACGCGCCATGATGCTGATGACATCACGACCAACCCAAAGATTTGAATCCGAATGGGTCGTGGTTACAAAATTAAAGAGCCACAATAGAAAAGGGCTCTTACGGCAAAGCTCATTGCCCTGTTGTGTTTCACGTTTTGTTCCCAACAAAACGCTGTTATTATTGTGTATTTTTGGTTCTGACTTCGGCTTTGATTGACCACTCTACCTTCTATTCCCTTTTGACTCTGCTATTGTGTTATTCCTGGCTTTGGCTTGTTTTTTCTTTGTCCTTGTAAACACTAGTCCGGCCACTCTAAGGTCCGGTATACATTATCTTTACTATCTTATTCTCTATGTGTTGGGTCTCTCTGTATTCCTGACAGAGGGCTCCATTAGATGTGCTTGCATTGCGCAGACTACTGTCATGTTGGAATGGGCAGACAAGTGCCATGGTTAGTCAGCCGAGTGAGTTCATGTCAGGCTTAAAACACCCAATTTTTGTTTGTGTTTCCAGCCCCTACAGGCATGTCTACCCCATTCCAATTTCATACCTCCAATATAGCTATGGGAGTTACTGTTACGGCGCTATTAGATTGTGGGTACTAACACACGTGAGATACATACAATACTGAAACACAACAGCTGGAGGAAGGGGATGGATTTTGGGAAGAAAGAATGCTTGATCAATAAAAGCTTCAGAAAAGATTGTCCAAAGAATCAAGCAAGCATTATTGCAATAACAATAATATAAGTTATGTATAACCCCTACAAAGTCTTACAGGGCTAGAATACTTAAACCATCCCCACCATTTCCTTCATTAATAACCTGTTCTCTGTCAACTCAGCATGAAGCCCTACCATATTTTGGATGTTCCACTCCCCTGGCTGTTATTGGACGTTAAATGGTGCATGAGACATGAAACGCTAACATAGCCTAATTTCTTGAGGTCAGAAAGCACAGAATATGAAGAATGAGGCATGTTATGCGCATCCTCTGAACGTAAATCATTTTAGAGTAACACAGTGACAACAAATCAACCTTTCAAAATATTAGGGAAGAGATTTAGAAATAATAAAAAATATTCCTATTATACAAGAAAGTAGCAAATTTATTTTTATTAGTAAAGGTGGCGTATACACACACAAGCACACACACACAGATTACATTCATAAATAGATAATATGCACATTTCCTGATTGAGAAAAATAAACTTCAGCAGCATACTTAATCTGCTTGAGATACAGAATTTAAGAAATAACTTATTTTTCAAAAAGCATTTTTATTCTTAATCGAACTGATGTTGTAAAGCTCTGAGTGCAGTGTAGACACTTCTAAAAAACAAATCATCAGACTGCACTTATTTGGAACATATTTCTTAGAAACTTGTTTGTTCATGAAGATCGGAATTATCCCTGCACCAGTTAACACAATAGAAACGGTTATGTGACACTAAAATGTGAAGATTATGAAGAGTCTCAGAATAAGCCAATTTAGAATGCAGATCTGCTTGTCTTCTACTATGCAATTACAAATGAAGTCGACCACAAAAAGCATTTTAAATATATCTATCAAGAAGTTTGTGTGTGTGTCTGTCGGTGAGTGTGCGTGTCTCTCAGTGTGTGTCTGTCAGTGAGTAAAAAAATCTGTGTGGCTCCTAAATTGTAGAAAACATATGCCACCTATTGAATGTATTTATACACCTTGTTGATCAACCTGAATTTTAAATACAGTGCCTTGTCTAATTTAATGAGCACAGCAAATTAGCAGAAAAGATATACACCTAATAAGTCTCAAACATTTCCCTTTAGCTTGATTAATGAGACTTTATAAATACCTAAAAAACTAATTGAAACTCAATTTGCAGGTGTTCATTTTTTGTACTTTTACTTTCCAAATAAAATTTGTTCTCAACTTAAATTGATAATACGCGAAATAATATACTGAGACAGTTTGTGAAATAACCCTGCTAGAAAATCTGCTTATTTCAAAGGCATGACGATTAATTCTGACATTTCATATGGTCCTAGGTACCAATTTTTAACAGGGATGCCTCCCCTCTTGATCCCATAAAGGCAAACACGTTTGTCTAAATTGTACCAAGATATGTTGATGAGAAATTAATCCATTATGTTCAAACAGTAATATTTATTTAAAAAAATAGATTTGTAATCACTCAGAATATGATGGTGAAAGCAGACTATATTTCATACGTACAATTATTGTGAATTTCTATATAAATGCACTTACCAAGAATATCCGTTCCAATTGGTCTTGTATATCTTTCATTCCTGGGAAAGCAGCAACACCTTGAATCATTTCTATAAATATGCATCCCACACCCCTGTAAGTGAAAGAACAGAATGCAAATTAATGTCATAAATTATGTACGAGGAAGATGTTACCTATGCGGAGATCATGGACAAGCAATTGGTAACCAACAACTTCTGTCAGTCCAGCTGTTGGGAAATGTGCATCCTATTTTACAGGAGTTTCATTATTATATTTCAAAGCTTATTCTATAGCGTTGAACATTGGGCAAACAAAACCGTTTTCATGATAAAACATGTTTAGAGCTAAAACAGTCAAATGATGAGAGCCATCAGCAGCAGCTGGGGTACAGTAGACCATATCAGACCTATCATGACCTTCCAATACATTTGCCAACATGATATGTCAAGAATGTATTTTACAAATGGCATCATGCAACTGCTATATTGAATCATTTTCAAGACACATTTATCAGAATTAATGGGTCACTAAGTGCCATGTTTTGTGAGGCACCAATGTGACTGGACAAGGAAGCAAATACATAGAGCTAAAAAAGGACTCAATGTTTGCAAAAGAAATGTACTATTTGATGTTGTGTTTGATGCAGCAGAGTTCAGAAAAGATCCCAAGCTAGTCATACTATAAGTGTAAGTCATTTTGAAGGTCAAGAGGATGCTGTGGCAAAGAGAACATCCAATGAGAGCTTTGTAAATACAGATAGATAGATAGATAGACAGACAGACAGACAGACAGACAGACAGCCAGACAGACAGACAGACAGACAGACAGACAGACAGACAGACAGACAGACAGACAGACAGACAGACAGACAGATTTACATTGTGTGTGTGAAATGCGCCAATGAAAAGCTTTTTTTTTTTTTACATAGATTTTTAATTTTATTACTCACCC
The DNA here is from genome assembly GCF_036172605.1 of Pelobates fuscus. Lineage (NCBI taxonomy): Eukaryota > Metazoa > Chordata > Amphibia > Anura > Pelobatidae > Pelobates > Pelobates fuscus. Next base: position 339,730,887 of record NC_086320.1, read on the forward strand.
ACACACACACCAATGTGGAAGTAGATATAACAATCAATTAGAACATCCTGGTTTTAATTACAGAATATGACGAAGCATACTTTTTCAGAAACCCATCTATTCATAGTAACTCTGACTTTGATCCAAGAACACATTGCAATATCATGTATTCTGCAGCAATTTTTATGAAAACAATCTGAATTTTTCCAGACCCAGGCAACTTTGTTTTTTATATATTGTTTAGAGATAAACATACTTTTCCCCCCTTCAATCTCAATATAGGACAGAAAAAATAGCTTGCTAATCAACCCCTAAGAATAAACTAAATTGGAAAAGTAGGTGATTATAAATAATGTTCCATCTGTCCTGGCTGATTACTAAAGAAACTGGATTGATTAAACTGCCACTCATCATTTACCCTCCGTAGAGCTCCATTACATTGTGAGAGGCACAATAAATCTTAGTCAAGTGCTTATATGACCAGGCATGAAAAGGATTTAAGTTTTAGAATGAGGTTCAGGAAGTTTTATTACAAAGGGGAATTTTATTTCACTTTTATTTTCTTACTAGAATGGAGAGATAAATGCTGAATCTAGTACAGTAAAATAGGAGATATAGTAAAGCTAAAATTATAATAGCTTCCTAATATTTAGATAAATCACTTTTCTATGTTCAATATTTATTAAAATATTAACATTTGCCAATGAGTGATTAACGATGTTGACTCAATTACAACCCCACTGTTCTGCTACATTTTAATGACACTTTTGTACAAAACACATTAACAATTTTATGTTAATCAAAAACACTAATTAAAGGAGAAATAAGTGCTGCAAAAAAAAATAAAAAATAAATAAAATTGATACTACAACAAATACACATGTTCACAATATCTAAAATTATAGGTTAATTATACTCTTCTCAAGTATTTGATCCCCTGCTGATTTTGAACGTTTGCCCACTGACAAAGAAATGATGAGTCTATAATTTTAATGGTAGCTGTATTTTAACAGTGAGACACAGAATGCATGTCAAAAAAGTTATACATTGATTTGCATGTCAATTAATGAAATAAGTATTGATCCCCTATCAATCAGCAAGATTTCTGGCTCCCAGGTATCTTTTTTACAGGTAATGAGGGAGTGCAGTGCTTCTAATCTCAGCTCGTTTCTTGTATAAAAGACACCTGCCCACAGAAGCAATCAATCAATCAGATTCTAAATTCTCCACCATGGCCAAGACCAAAGAGCTGTCCAAGGATGTCAGGGGCAAGATTTTAGACCTATACAAGGCTGGAATGGGCTACAAGACCATCGCCAAGCAGCTTGGTTAGAAGGTGACGACAGTTGGTGCGATTATTCAAAAATCGAAGAAACACAAAATAACTGTCAGTCTCCCTTGGACTCGTGCTCCATGCAAGATCTCACCTCGTGGAATTTCAAGGATCATGAGAATGGTGAGGAACCAGCCCAAAACTACACGGGATGATCTTGTTAATGAGCTCAAGGCAGCTGGGACCATAGTCACCAAGAAAACAATTGGTAATACACTACGCTGTGAAGGACTGAAATCCTGCAGCGCCCGAAAGGTCCCCCTGCTCAAGAAAGCACATGTACAGGCCCGTCTGAAGTTTGCCAATGAACATCTGAATGATTCACAGGAGAACAGGGTAAAAGTGTTGTGGTCAGATGAGAACATAAATCAACCTCTTTGGCATCAACTCAACCCGCCGTGTTTGGAGGAGAAGGAATGCTGCCTTAGACACCATAACACCATCCCGACCGTCAAACATGAAGGTGGAAACATTATGCTTTGGGGGTGTTTTTCTGCTAAGGGGACAGGACAACTGCACCTCATCAAAGGGACAATGGACGGGGCCATGTGAGAACCTCCATCCTTCAGTCAGGGCATTGAAAATGGGTCGTGGATGGGTATTCCAGCATGACAATGACCCAAAACCCACAGCCAAGGCAACAAAGGAGTGGCTCAAGAAGAAGCACGTTAAGGTCCTGGAGTGGCCTAGCCAGTCTCCAGACCTTAATCCCATAGAAAATCTGTGGAGGGAGCTGAAGGTTCGAGTTGCCAAACATCAGCCTCGGAACCTTAATTACTTGGAGAGGATCTGCAAAGAGGAGTGGGACAAAATCCCTCCTGAGATGTGTGCAAACAAGGTCACCAACTGCAAGAAACGTCTGACCTCTGTGATTGCCAACAAGGGTTTTGCCACCAAGTACTAAGTCGAAGGGGTCAAATACTTATTTTACTCTTTGACATGCAAATTAATTTATAACTTTTTTTACATGCATTTTTCTGGATTTGTTTTTTTGTTATTCTGTCTCTCACTGTTAAAATACACCTACCATTAAAATTATAGACTAATAATTTCTGTCAGTGGGCAAACGTTCAAAATCTGCAGGGGATCAAATATTTTTTCCCTCACTGTAACATAAAAGATACATATTGGCAAATTATGAATTAGGGGGAAAATAAAACTCTCTCTGGGTTCTGGAGACATTTCTAAATTACCCAATCTTCAGTCTTACTGCATACCATGATGTTTATATCAGTTGTTATTAACCAACAATGGGTCCCCATTTCATTTAAGCAGGACCTACTGGTTGCAACAGGTACATCATATTGATCAGTTCATGGACAAGGGCTGAGAAGACAGAGACAAATGCATTTCTCTCGCCGCAGTTTTTTTTCCTGGCATATCAGCTGTGGCCCAGGACAGTGGCGTACATACCAGGGTCGCAGGGGTCGCGGCTGCGACCGGGCCCGGCCCACCAGGGGGCCCAGCCGCCCCTGTGACCCGGTATGTACGTTCTGGGCCAGCCTCTTCTCCTGGGGGGGCCCAGGAGCCGGCCACCTCCGGGCCCCCCGAGGCTGGCCCTGCTTACACCCGGCGGCCGGCGGGTGCGCGAGGGAGCACTCTCCCCTGAGTGCTTCCTCTTCAGCTCCCTCGCGCACCGCACTGATACCGGAGCCGGAAGATGATGCCACTCTCACTGCAGCCAGCCCACAGTTAAGTTGTCCGGCCTCTCCTGATGATGTCAAGAGGAGGGGGTGTGACTTCCACTGCTTTTCTCCCAGACTCCCCAGCAGTTCGCTGGCTGCTATGTGCTAGCCGCAGGCTGCAGGCTCCAGCTCCTGTCCCCTGTTCGTGTCCCACCCTCCCTAGCCCAAGATAAGGAATACACTTTTGGTATTTTTTTGTTTTATATCCATTTTTTAAAGCATCCCCTCTCCCGCCCCCCCCCACCACAGCCTCTGTGCCCCCCTCTACAGCTCCTGTCCTCCCATACCACAGCTCCTGTCCTCCCCTCTCAGCCCCTGTGCCCCCTTCTACAGCTCCTGTGCCCCCCTTTCAGCCCCTGTCTCCCCTTCTCAGTCCACATCTGTTATTTTAACTGTTAAACTCAGAGTGATCAGTATTGTTTCAGACCTGACAAAGAGAGGAAAACTCTCGAAAGCTTCTCTTTTAAAAATTATGTTAGTACAATAAAAAAAAGTATCATTATATACTGCAATACTCTGGTATTTTGGCATCTTATCTACTGGATTTATATGGCTAATCCAATTTAAACACACACACACACACACTCTGTACTATATAGGGAGAAGTACACTTCTGGGGGAGGAGTCTGGCACCACACCAGCTTAAAACTTCACCAGTCGGGGGCGGAGCCTGGCAGCCATCCTGTACAGACGCCATCTAAACCTGCTCTCCCGAACCCAGAGATAATCTGCCAAAAATCCCCCAAACAAAGCCCCATCGAGCCTCGACGGGTACCCGGCACTGACCAGCGATACATACCGCACCGATTGATGCCTTTTTTCCAGGCACCCAAGCAGCTCAGACAGAGGCGCAAATCCGCGGCCTACCTTGGCGGAAGCCTCCTAGAGCACTACGCATCCAACCCGGACACGGGTACCACTACCATGGGCAGCCGCTCACACAAAGCCACAGCTGGCCCCAACACGCAAGGCAGAGATTTAGGGGAGATGTGGCTCCGGCCTGCACAACCAGAGTCGCGATGGTCAAGGCTGACATACAAAGCGTAACAGAAAGGGTTGGAAATGTGGAGGCAGACCTCACCAACGTCCAGGACACAGTGTCCACCCTCAAGGACTCGGTCCAACGACTCCAAGCAGAGCAACATGTACTAGCTGAGCAGATTGCCTCCCTGGAGGACAAACAACGTCGGCCGCATATCAAAATCAGAGGTGTTCCCGCCGCGGTCACGACTGAGGAACTACCGCACTACACACGGCGGCTGCTCACAACAATGTTACCCCAGGCAACCGCAAAGAAAATAACTCTGGACGGGATCTACAGAGTGACAAGCTCCGCACACCTACCACCCAGCACGCCCAGAGATGTTATCCTGTGTTTGACAGTATCTGACAAGATACCAATAATGACCGCCATAAAAGGCAAAACACCGCTGACATTTGAGGGCGCTCAGCTCTCCTTTTCCAGGACGTTACTAGAGCCACATTGCTGAGGCGAAAGACCTTTGGATCCCTGACAACCGCGCTGCGCAAAGCAAGCATAGTCTACAGGTGGGGGAACACGGGCGCACTGCTTGTCCATCACAACGGGACTGCACACCACCTTGCATCCCCATCCGGGACCCCCACCTTCCTAAGGCCCTGGGACTACAACCTTCCATGGCCGTAAGCCCACCGGAGAGCTGGGACCCAGAGGACAGCTCCAATCCAGGACAGTTAATATGAAACCCACAACCTTTACCCACCTGACCTTGCACAAGGACTGAGCCCAGAGACAATATGCACGGCACGGTCACAACCGCCTAAGGGAAGATCCAGACCTCTTGTGATGAGGGTAGTTCCAGAGACCACCAACTCCATTGTTTTACCTTTATTTCTTTGTTGTGCTATTGCAACTCACTCATCACACATCGCATCGCATACATGTCTCTGTGCTCCTCTCCCTTTCTTTTCCTTTCTCTTTTAATTATTTTATTTTTTTTCTTCACCACAATGCAACCGCAGCCTTGGGCCCCCCGCTCTCACAAGAGCAGCAGACAGCCCCCCCATGCATCATAGAACACTGGCGCCCACTCTGGTTTAACCCCTTAAGGACCAAACTTCTGGAATAAAAGGGAATCATGACATGTCACACATGTCATGTGTCCTTAAGGGGTTAACACCACTCCGCCCACCACCCCCAGGGATAGGGGGATAGAGATGCCACACAGGGTACGACGCATACCGGAGCACCCTACACACGTCATCCCAATTAGCATGGAACTACTAAGAGCTCCACAGGCGAGTACACATAGGCATCCAAACCCGCACACCTGAACCGGCTTGTAACACATATACACCTGCTCCCACACACACCGACACACAAGAGCCCGAATCAGGGAGCATCTTTACACTGTCACACTTGTAGTACACCAGGGGAATAACATACATGTCACCATGCCTGTAACAACCTTGTCGACCCCGGGTATGTCACCCAACTTGCTTGCTATATAAAAATGTGCTTACAACCTTATCATCAATGTTAACGCTATTTCATTGTTCCGCTCAAAAATGTCATGCCACTGTTTCCGTGAGATTCTGTTAACATGCTAAACCAAGCACGCATAAAGAATTAAAAAAAAAACAAAAAAAAACTTCACCAGTCACCACTGGGAAGCACCATTAAGCGTGTAAGAGAAATAATGTTTGTATTTGTGTATGTGTAAGGGAGAGATAGTGTGTGTTTATATGTATATATAATGGTGTGTGTGTTTGTGTGTATGGTTAAGAGATATAGTGGTGTATATGTGGCTGAGGGGGGTATCCTATTCTTGCCTGTGCCTAGACATATCCCTGGTTCTATAACTTCTTTACCATTTAAGATGTGTCATAATCTCTGGTGCTTTACTATCCCTGGATAAGGAGTTAATAGTTCTACCATGTTAATAGTTTCTAGGCTTTGTTTGGGTCAGTGATGGGGGTCTGAGAAGAAGATCCTCTACTGGTGCCAAGTGTGTGTTCATACACATGTACATATTTACAACATAGTCATGCATTTCACACCATGAGTGTATCATGAGATGAGCTGAACCAGAGGAGCTAACAGTGCTTTGGATGAAAATAATTATGTAAAATAAGATTTTAAATAATGAGGTGTATTTTTGAATGGTTACATCATTTATCTTTATTTTTTAAAATGTCTTAACACATACACAATGTTAGAGCTCAATAAAAAAACATAAACAAAACACAGTTTGTGATCTATTTAGCTCAGGTTAGTTTCACAAGGCACTGATAGTGATTGACAGCTTAACATTCTGCAACAGCCCCAGGCTTTGCTACCCCAGTCTTTCAGACATACAAATAGCCTCTTGTGGTGGCCCTAATAATGGAAAAACTCACCATACTGGGTAACAAATTAAACTCCTGTCATCAAGACAAACCACTAGCAGAAACCGTAAAATATGCTGAATTTAATATGGTTTGAGTTAAATTGCTCATTGACTGATAGCTGTCCAGTACGCAACTGAGAGCAAGTTATTACATCTCACAGAGCAACATGGGATATGTAGTCCCCAGGATCTGGCAGATTAGTTCCTGCCGAACTAGCAAACTTCAAATGTTCTACACTATAATAACAAACTATGTGGAATATCCAACTATCAATACTGCAAGGATAATCATGTACAATACAATACAGAATTAATTTTACATGCAGGATGGATAGTGTTGGATGGATAGTGTTGGCAAAACAAAATTCATAAAGGTCTTCCACCTTTCCTTCACTCCCTTTTCACTCATTTCCCCAGAGAGCAGTAATATACCCAGCTGGAAATGTATCGCTGTTTTACATGAACTCCACGTTTAGCATGTTCTCATTCAAATTACAAATGTTCTACGCTCTTATCTCATATTCTATTTATTTATCCAAATGATTCTAATATTTTTTTTCTTTTTCCTAATAAGAAAATAAGGCATAACCAAGGCACTTTTATATGTAGATGAACTTTTTTATTGACTTTAATGAAAAATTGCTGAGTACACATTCACACATCATATAGTCAGATGAAGGCACTTCCTCAGTATTTACCGGTAATCTAAAATAATAAATTAGAACGGTACTAGGATTTTTTGAGAGGTTCCAGCAATCGGTGAAAGAAAACATTACCGGAGGATGATTATAGAGTTTGGTTATTATCTTTGAAAGATGGACAATCAGAGGAAGGTTTTTGTTATTTTGTTTGTGTAATTTTTGATGCAGCAGTTTACAAATGCACTATTTCTACGGTATATGGTCTGATTTTATAGAAAATACACCCTGGTGAATGTTTTTGCATAATTTGCTGGCTAATTTTAAACGATTGATCAATAAATTCAAGCAAAATTAAAGTGTATCAACAAAATAGGTTTCGTTTTCAGAAATGTGATTACAATATAATAATTAAATGTAAAAAAAACAAAATGCTATCAGTCCGCATCAATACGTGTTTTCCTTTATTCTTGCACATCAGCTGCCACAACTAATATATGTGCATCTTCATTACTGCTCTTCGACGGTCATATATGGTAATGCAGAATCCAGAAGAATACAATACCTCATATGGGTCATTAGTTTCTAGTTACATTTCCTATTCGCTTTAATTGGAAATGAAGTGTAAAAATAACCTGCCGACTAAGACACCTGCTTCCAAGACCAGGACACAGAAGACTGTGTCGTTGCTCTTATTTGGTGCAGCTGGTGTTCCGCTCAGAAACATTCTAGAGTTCTTTCAGTGGAACCTTTACCAAACCTCATTACTCAAAGCACAGGACAGTTCCTTCCGATCATCTATTCAAAAATATTAGAATAGTGTTATATCTGTCTGCAAGCTTAAAATCACTTTCAAGGAAAAAAAATATGTCAAGTAGCTCCCCAGTGTCACGAAAACAAAGTTCTTTATTCCATTATGGAGCTCCCCTATGGATTATTGGAAAAATTACATTTCTTTTTCAGAGTATTTATATAAAACATGAATGCAAAATAAAGATTTTATTAAATTGACTCTATTTTCAAAACCAGCAGAGATTTAAAAAAATGTAAAAATAAACCAAAGCGTATGATCAAACAGCGTATGGTGCTCAGACAATGGGAACATGTACCCCTGTCTGTAGTTCCAGCCAGCACCAACTAGTCATCTAGATGGAATGTTACACTATAATCCATCTAAAATGTAATTTATCTATATTGACGGAACAACAATAAAACAAGTGAAAAAAGGCGCTTATAATAATGATTATAACCTTATTTCATAAAGCAGCACCTATAAGTGTATCAGCTCCTAACACCCAACAATAAAATCCAAACAAAAAAAAAGTGCGCTGAATATTTATAAAGTGCAAATTTAACTCACTGTATCAAAAGTGAGAAGAGTGCAAGCAATTAATACCACTTTAGTGCAAAAATACAAGTGCTACATCCAAAACACTTATAACACTCTTTATCAGTGCAATATGAAAAAAATCCTTAGTACCAAGATAGTAAAGTGGCCTAGTGTATTAAAACCAAATATGGTACACTTACTAGAATCATATGCTTGGTTCCTTGGTTTCAAATGGTGTAACATAGAAAAATTACAATACAAAACATATATAGTGAAGTATTGCTATTTTAAAATTAACACAACATATATATAAAAGTTCCACTCACAAGCAGAGAGCAGATGAGCCTGCTCTACTATTGACAGCTCCAAGTGCAGAAAAATCCACTGCAGCCAATAAAGTAAAACTATTTATTTTCAGATTAAAACACAGCATTCATTCCGGATCCCTGTAAAAAACTGTCCTTTTGTGGGTTCTTGCATCCGCCGTCTAGATTAGTCAGTCCGTGCACCCTCACGGTCGGCAAAGTCCGCAGGATACTTCCGGGAGGCGTGGCGTACATGATGACGTATATCATATTGCACTGATAAAGAGTGTTATAAGTGTTTTGGATGTAGCACTTGTATTTTTGCACTAAAGTGGTATCAATTGCTTGCACTATCTCACTTTTGATACAGTGAGTTAAATTTGCACTTTATAAATATTCAGCGCACTTTTTTTTTATCACTATTGACGGTTTACCGGGTTTGCTGATGCATTTGCTTATGTATAAAAATGTGTTTTATATTTTTTACTTTAATTTTGGAAGTGTTTTGCCATTTTTTTGTTTTATTAAGAGAATAGTGATATTCTATATCAATCACTGTGTGTATGCATGCATGTATGTATGTATACATACACACACACGTACACACACACACACAGGTGAAGCTTAAAGGGACACTATAGGCACCACATTAACTTTAGATTAATTAAGCAGGTTTGGTGTATAGATGATGTCCATGCAGTCTCACTGCTCGATTCTGTGCAATTTAAGAATTAAATATCTTTGTTTTTACAGGTTTATACAGCCCTAGTCAATACTCCCTGCATCTGATTTGCACAGCTTTCCTAAACACTTTCTGTAAAGAGATATATAAACTTCCTTAATTGAACATTATAGCCTTCTAGATCCTGCAGGAACCTCCTATGTATATTTAAAGTAAATGTATAGAGCAGGAGATAAGAGAAAAAAAAAAAAAACTTCTAATGCAAGTTAACATCCAATTGAAAATTGAAAAATCCGTTCATGCAGACTCTGAGTCACAGCCAGGGGAGGTGTGACAAGGGTTGCATAAAGAGAAACAAAAGTGATATTTAACTTCTAAATGGCAGATAATTGAGCAGTGAGACTGCATGGGGCATGATCTGTACACCAAAACAGTTTCATTAAGCATAAAGCTGTTTTGGTGCCTATAGTGTCCCTTTAATTAGCATTCTATTTCCAAGTACACACACAAAAAAGAGGATTGTTAAAGACCAATTATAAGGCAAAGTTGCACAAATTTATCAAATGAAATCACCAGGATTTATTTGTTTGATCAAATCAGACAATGGAACAATATTATTTTAATAATAATAACCACATGGCATCAAAATATCATCTAAAAAACAAAAGTCCAAATGTTTTACGAGAACCCATGGTGTAGTGTGTGTAGTGCTGATTTTTCAGTTTATATAAGTGGCCAAAATGTTGTTCAGTTTCAGCAAATATGAATAATGTTCTTATTTTCAAATGTAATATCTGCAAGATTCGAAAGCTTGTCATTGAGCTTTTTATATTTATATTCACTAAATCACAAGCTCAGTTAATAACTAATAAACAGAACTTAAGGGGAGGTCACCTTAGTGCCGCAACCCCCAGCAACAAAAAAGTATAACATGACATGAGGTTACCAGGCAAACCTCATAAATAACAGGGTATCCAAAATACATAATTTATTTTTTATGTAAAAAGGATGTACTATATATGATTTACCTTGTGGATATTACATAGATGACAGTGAGTACGGACATCCTGAAGCAATGTGCTGAGTTAATAATTGCCAGATTAAAAAAGAGAAATCATATCACCACTAGCTGGGCTATTAACTAAAGCAAGTGTAACAGAACCCCTTTTTGGCTGTCCCATCTCTTATTTTACCGTTGGCACTACAGAGGTTTTTCATGCCTGGATTACACAGATTTACATTGCACCATCTATGGACATACTTTGTTCGGTATACGAACAAAGTACCGAACAACCGGACCACCCTGATGTACATTAAAGGGACACTATAGTCACCTGAACAACTTTAGCTTAATGAAGTAGTTTTGGTGTATAGAACATGCCCCTGCAGCCTCACTGCTCAATCCTCTGCCATTTAGGAGTTAAATCCCTTTGTTTATGAACCCTAGTCACACCTCCCTGCATGTGACTTGCACAGTCTTCCATAAACACTTCCTGTAAAGAGAGCCCTATTTAGGCTTTCTTTATTGCAAGTTCTGTTTAATTAAGATTTTCTTATCCCCTGCTATGTTATTAGCTTGCTAGACCCTGCAAGAGCCTCCTGTATGTGATTAAAGTTCAATTTAGAGATTGAGATACAATTATTTAAGGTAAATGACATCTGTTTGAAAGTGAAACCAGGTTTTTCTTCATGCAGGCTCTGTCAATCATAGCCAGGGGAGGTGTGGCTAGGGCTGCATAAGCAGAAACAAAGTGATTTAACTCCTAAATGACAGTGAATTGAGCAGTGAAATTGCAGGGGAATGATCTATACACTAAAACTGCTTTATTTAGCTAAAGTAATTTAGGTGACTTCAGTGTTCCTTTAATCATGTAATTTACCTCCCTGATCGTTTCTCTTATTCCCTTTGTTCATACAAACACGCTGCTGTATTCCCACTTACATCGGTGTTTGGTCGTCGAGTGTCTGGAACTCAAAACGGACACTCGACTAGCCGAACACCGCTAAGTCCTCCACGATGGCATAAACTACCGAAAGACACTCACGAACGGCCCGTCGTTCGGTAGGATGAATCCCACGAACTATGGGATTCATCCGGTTACCGACTCCATTATGTGTGGTATAGCCTTTCGGGAGTTTTGGGGCACGAATAGAGACCGACCGCAGGGCCAGATCTCATGGAACTAATTTCGGCATCTTTACCCATGCGGTCGGTCAAAACTGTACCTTCCTATAACTCCCGAACCCCTGGTCTGATCTGGGTGATTTTTGGATATGTTTCTCACCCAGATCAGGGCTACCAGGCGGTACCATATTTAAAGGTATATTTGGGGTACATCTGGAAAGTGGGGAAAATTATGCATTGTATAATTGTATTATCTGTTAAGCTAAGGGGAGGAGATGTGTGGGAGGTAACGTCGATAGGATTGGTGTAATGTGTAATTGATGTGAATCCCTCCCTTGCATGGGAGAATCTCATAAAAGCAGGAATGTTGCCATTAAACTTGAGTTCTACTCCTGATACTGTGTGTCGTCCAGTGATTGGGAAAGGTGATGGGATATTATTGGATTTTATTGCTGACTGTGCTGGATATTCTCTGGGATTTATTACTTGTTCCTGCATCCTCTGGATATATTGGTGGAGCTAAGCTGTGAGAAATCAGCTCTCCGCTACAGCAAGGATCAACTCTTCTTGCACATTCTTTTTGTGGAGAAGTCCCCTTATTACCATAGCTCTGTTTAGCCTTATTTGCGGTCATTGACTTGGAAGCACTAGCGTCAATGGTTTTTCATTAAAAATATATATTTACTCCAAGCATGAATTTATTTCATATATGTGATGTCTATGAAGAATTTTCATTTGGGTGTGAAATGCAAAATCCAGTTTAAACTTCACTGTTTGCTCCTGTAAGCCTTTAAGTGTGACATGCTTCTTTAAATACACCTCAAGTTATTGGTGCATATGGAAGGCATCCGGAACCATTTGGTGTTCAGTCAGTAAGGTTATATTCAACATATTTTACGGTTTCTGCTAGTGGTTTGTCTTGATGACAGGAGTTTAATTTGTTACCCAGTATGGTGAGTTTTTCCATTATTAGGGCCACCACAAGAGGCTTTTTGAATGTCTGAAAGACTGGGGTAGCAAAGCATGGGGCTGTTGCAGAATGTTAAGCTGTCAATCACGATCAGTGCCTTGTGAAACCTAACCTGAGCTACATAAATTACAAACAGTTTTGTTTTTTTATTGAGCTCTAACATTGTGTATGTGTTAAGACATTTAAAAAAAAATAAAAAATAAAGATAAATGATGTAACCATTCAAAAATACACCTCGTTTTTTAAATCTTATCTTACAGCAGTAACTCCACAAGAGTCTTCTGGCAAATATTTAGTTTATTCATATTGATTTTAGTTGAGCATCATGCAACCAAGTCCCTTTGACAGATAAGGTGGAGGCACCAAAATGAGGTGGCAAATTTATCATGGACGGAATGCATTGTTTTGTAGTGTTACAAGGCATACCTATTGGAAACAATTCTTTGCATGACCCTGATACAAATAGTTTTACGCCTCAACAATAGCATTGTCATCATCAATGAGTTTTTGGCCTCTTTTGCATTGTGTACCATCCAAGTGAATATTTAAGTTGTATGTATCATTGTATCACTATATGACAACCACAGTTGAAAAGAAAGGATGAATATGTGATGAGTATGCATCTCTAGAAAAGGAGGGTTAAAGGGGAAAAACTATCTACAGTACCATATTCGACATTATAGATTTTAGTAAATTATTAGATGTTTCCTTATACCTCAATACTCTATGATTGTAGTGTATTGTATAGCTGTATGTCTCTTCATTCAAAAAATATGTTACAGGTGATACATTGTGACTGGATCCCTAATTTGTTAACCAGAAACTCTTGTTAGCGTAAATTAATCAACCAAACAAATTGCTAAATTACAGGTGTGATTGTCTGTAAACACAGCGAAATGACACTGTCTCATTAATCATCACTTTTGTGTACAATCTTGTTTATGTTGGAAAGCTCAGTGACCATATATTTAGATTTATGATCAGGCACAAGGTTGCTATCCTTACCACATGTCCAGGCAGGTGGAGTATTCTGTCGAGCCCAAAAGGACATCTGGAGGTCTATACCAGAGCGTTACTACCTCATTAGAGTATGTGTGGCTGGGAATCGATTTGGCTCGAGCGAGACCTAACAGACAAACAGAAAACATGTCTTAAACAATCATCACCATAATATCTTGACAGTTTTGCAGAGCAATAGTCAGATAGCTTTTTAAAATAAACAAACATTTTTTTTGCTATAATACAAAAAATAACTAAACGCGATTAAAACATTATTTACATTTTTGATTTATATTTCATTAAAAGCCACAAACAGACAGCCATTATTCTCTTAAGCTGAAGATCTGTAGATTATTATTATTATTATTATGATATTTATATAGCACCATCAAATTCCGCAGCGCTTTACAATGGGTGGACGAACAGACATGTAGTTGTAACCAGACAAGTTGGACGCACAGGAACAGAGGGATTGAGGGCATTGCTCAATGAGCTTACATGCTAGAGGGAGTGGGGTAAAATGACACAAAAAGGTAAGGATAGTATTAGACTAGTGACAGTTGCAGAAGAGGAATCAGTCAGGAGCTATTAACAGTTTAATTGATACACTTTTATGAAGAAGTGGGTTTTTATTTACACATATTTAATAGTTAAGCATAACAAAAAAATATGGGTTTCAATATCATCGCTTATATGACAACAAATATACCTGTCCCATGTAACGAAAATAATCTGTCCAATTGTTCTTGACGTGTGATCTCAGGAGTTAATCAATAGCTCACTCACTTTCAATGAGAAACCTACTCATCAGTTGAGATGTTTACAAGACACATTTGAATCAAACTGTCTGGTCGACATTTCAAACAATTTGAACCATAAACATTCCATACACTGTTTAGTACGGTCACTTTAAAGTTATAAATAACAACATTTTTCAAAATGGCTAATGTATATTAAATATAATAGTTCTCATATTTGTAAACTATAAAACACTTCAAATTGTACTCTAGGCATGTACATACGGCATGTGTAAAATAATATGTATATGCGTTTTTTAAATGTTACAATAACATTCTAAATATATTTAACTCCTTCTCTATCTACACCAGTGGTTCCTAATCTCTTGGCCAAGACGCATAAATGGTTCTCCACACCGTTTTAGGTGGTCCCCACTTTCTGAAACAGGCTCATCATACTTATTAGGTTTCGCGCAATGGCCTAAATGAAACAGTTTACTGTAGCATTACTACCTTCTCTAGTGCGATAGAGATTCCCCACTGTGAATAGTCTAATGGAGACGTTTCACAGAATTTGTGTTTAATTAACATGTGCATGATGGGTAAAAATTGTGCGGGAGTCCGAAATTTGAATTTGTCCATGTTGCAGTTAGTTCTGCTTGGATGATTTTCATTCATGCAAAGGATTAGGGAAAATGTGCGAAAATGTGTCAATCAGGTAATGCAAAATTGCAAAATATCTACATAATATAAACATTACGCATATATTTTGCAATACACTAATGGGTGTATTTTCCGGCCATTTATTTTACATATCAAGTGAGAAGTAACCAACAGATGGAAAAAGGGAGGAGCAGTAAAAATAATAATATATAAATATAAACATTTTCATTTTTTTTTTCCCTTTATTGGTCACTTCATACCTAATCTGTGAATAACATCAACATTTAGTGGCTGTTCTTTAACCATCAATGATCTTTTATTTGAGCCAGGAATGAAAAAAAAAACATGTTTATCCACTGTCATTATTTGGGACGTGTCCATATCACACTTCAGAGTTACAGAATTCAGATATAATTTGGACAAATCCAGTGTTTAATTTGTCTCTCACATTGCGTCTTTCCCACTGCATTAAGGTAAGGCCAGGGACTAATTAAAAGTATTTCGAAATATTGGGCAGACTAGATGGGCCGGATGGTTCTTATCTGCCGTCACATTCTATGTTTTTTATAATATTATAGTTGAAGAATGGCTATTCTTTCAACTGAAAAATGGTCAACAAGCCAATGTATAAGCTTATATATTATTTAGATGCCTGTCAAAAAAAAAGTTAAACATTTATTTGCAGTGTTTCCTCTTTCACTGCAATAATGGCTTTATAAGAGAAAATTGGTGTGACATTTGACTTTATATAAATGCCCATGCTTCTACTACCTTGCACAAACATCTCAATTCTAGGTGTTTCGTGTAAGGTCTGTATAATGCTTTAAAAAGCAGCATTTATTTAGGAGACATTCAAAAGATATCTGCAATATTTTCTTTTTTCCAGAAACAAGACAAGAGGTGGGTCTGTCAAAACCCATGGGTATTATTTCTATAAACATCAATCATACTGCAAGCTCAAACTAAGACTCTCACATTGCGTCTTTCCCACTGCACTATGACAATACTAACTAGTAACCAGTCTAGTTTTCACTTGACATTATTGAAGAACTTTGTATACTGACGATATTTTCTTATTAAATGAAATATAGCAATACATATACCAATAAAGGCCTCGATTTAATATTGCTGGATAAGCTTTTCAAATTATTTAATATTTTTGGATAAACATTTAAAATGATTGTGTCAAAATATAAAAAAATATATGTACACAAATATATCAATATATAAAAAAATCTAAATATTAAAATATTTTTTTCGAAATATTAATTTTCAAAGTTTATCCAGAAATATTAAATCATTTGAAATGCTTATCCAACTATATTAAACTGAGCCATAATAAGCAATATGCAATAATTAATATATTAGCATGCATATTAATTTTTCATATTATTTGCATATAAAAATCAATGTTTAGATTGCTGAGCAGTATTGCTTGGGACATGTTACATTATTGCAAACTTAGCAATAAAGCAGTTTGCTACCAATACAGGAGTATACTATGACAAAAATGTGTGCACTATCCGATTAGCACTATGCAACTAAATAGTAATGTAAACACTGGTATATAAGGGGATGGGGGGGTGGTGTAATGGGGCACATGTACTTCGAGTACTGCTGCTGGGCACCTCCAGAGTGGGAGATCGGCCGCCTCTCCCACCCTGTGTGCACCAGGCCGCATGTCTCTCAGCGAGGCAAGTAAGCTTCGGATAATGCACCAAATGTCACACGGGTACGTCAAAGAGGTCAGGATGCAATAGCTTCATAAGATTTACCACGGCCCGAGCTGGATAGGTTGCAAAGAGCTACATATATATATAGCAATATAGTGGAGGAGCTCATGCGGGATACGTCTTTCTTCCATGACAGTCAGGCCCTGCCCAACCAGATTTTGTTTTGTTTGTTTTAACAATGTCAAAACACAGAATATTTCAAGTTGTATTTTTATTTTAAAAATATATTTCTTCATTTTTACTGCCTTCTGAATAATCAGTAAAGCATTGGCAGCACTCGGCAAACAAACTTTTATGATGAAAATGTTGTGTCAACAATATAATAGTAGGAATTATATAAATATTTATACATTTAAAAGATTCCTATATACACCTCTCCTAAAAGGACCACTATACGCACCCAGACTACTTCAACTCAATGAAGTGGTCTGAGTGCCAGGTCCCCCTAGTTTTAACCCTGTAGCTGAAAACATAGCAGTTTCAGAGAAATTGCTATGCTTACACTGCATGGTTAATCCAGCCTCTGGTGACTGTCTCCCTGACAGCCGCTAGAGGCCGCTTCCGCAATCCTCAGTGTGAAAATCGCATTGAACTCACGCAGCGTGAGTTCCGATCCCCATAGGAAATCATTGAGTAATGAACTCCTATGGTTGGTTTGAATGTGCGCGTGGCTCCGGTCGTGCATGCGCATTCGGCTCCACCCGGGAGCTGCTGTCGGCAGGGAGAGGAGAGGTCACCAGTGCCGAGGGAGCCCGGCGCTGGTTTATGGTAAGTAGGTGGGGGCCACGAGGGAGGGGGGACCTAATAACCCTATAATGCCAGGAAAACGGGTTTGTTTTCCCGGGCACTATAGTGCTCCTTTAAGGTTGTTTCATCAGTTTCGGCTTCCCTTAGTAGTGTAGTGTTTTACTGTGAAGATAGGGGAAACGTGTATTTAAAACAAATAGATGAGAATTTTAGATTATAAAAAATTTCTGAAAATTAGATTTTTTTCTTTCATTGCTAATTATTCCTAATCATTGATTATTTATATGTAAATTGAAATTACTGATCAATGTATTTGTGTACTCTCAGTATAATTTTATTCATAGTTTGCTTTTCCTATCCAATATTCTGATTGTATTCTTCTTCTATTTCTCAAAAAATATTTCACAAAAAAACTCTCAAGACTTAAATTCATAAACTGTTCATTAATTGGATTACTGATTTTGTCAGACAATTAACCGACCATTATCAAATACGAGAAATGGTTATGAACCATAGACTCACCTACATACTCATCAAATCACTGAACTCAGTAAAAATGTTTTTTCAACCCTAGTCTCACTGGACGTTTTCCCCTGCCAATCATACATTCAACCTTCATTAGCATCTTGTGTTTCTAATGCAGTCTGTAAACTTAGTCCTTCTCCAATCATTTCTAATTTCCATTTATTGAAATAGATTCTTAGCGTGCATTGATCCCTGAGTACTTTAATCAAAGGTCAAAACAGTATGCATGACCCATTAGTTTTCAGAACATTCTTTTTCAGAATATGCAAAAAAAAAAAAATAGCATATATGAGGATTAGAATACTTATAATCAAAACATGACAGAGAGGGGTTGTAGAAATGTAAAAAGTAATGCTGGTACCATACTGGGTCAGATTACTCTATAAAACGGGAACATGATATTTTAGAATTAATATATGAAATAGGTCGTTTTTAAAGGAACACTAAAGTGCTAGGGATACGGACCTGTGTCTTTTTTCCTATTCAAAATAATAAAATAGATCTATTTACTTTACAACATTGAGATTTCCTTGCCGTAGCTTACTTCTTCGCTTCATGCGACGTCATGAGGAGAGAATCACTGGGGACCCAGAATGCATGCATAGCGAGCGCAGTCAAGCTTCCCCATAAGAAAGCATTAAATCAATGTTTTACTCTGTCACTGCCACGGAAGTGCATCTAGAGGATATCAGGAAGAGCGACTAGAGGTGGAATTAACCTGGCAATGTTCTTTAAAACTGCATTTACATTGCAGGCTTACAAGGACAGGACCACTGCACCCAGACCACTTCACTGAGATGAAGTGGCCTTCGGGACTTTAGAGGTCCTTTAACGTTACTCACTCCAAACGGCATTACATTGCTCCCTCCAGACAGTATTGAGTGCTGCTGCTGATCTCTCAACAGCTTGTTGTTAATTGTCCATAATCTTCACCCAGGCCGATAGGAGTATAAGTATGTAAAATATAAGTCATAATATTTTATTATATTATATGGATGTGTTATTTGGTTCACTATATATTTTTGTTTTCTTTCATGGTCTTTAAATTGTCGATGTTTGTTTGGGGTGTTTGATTATGTCATCCCGGGTCCCATCATGTTCTTTTAATTTGTTTAGAGCGAAATAAAATGTTTGAAATAAAATAGTGATAATTTTTTTTTATACTTCATATGAAGGTAAAAGTTTCTGTACATTTAAAATATGTACTAATATTTAGGTTTTGGATAGAAATATTTGTGCAATCAATAGCACAGTGTGTAGGTTAGAATTAGGTCTACAAACCTGGTGTGTTTCCATAGTTACTCGACAGGGGAATACACACTGTTAATTTTTTATTTTTTTTAACTTCTTTGCTCTCTACAAAGAGCTGTATAGTAACGGCTGGTGCATGCCTAGATATCTCTGTGTGGTGACCACAAAAGTATTGAAACAAACTGTGGCACCTAAGGCAATGAAATTAAAAGAATAATCCTTTAACAATGATATATAAAAAAATATATACCAATTTACTATTGACATTTTTGTATTGTACTGAAAATACCACTACTAATCCAATTAGTAAATCCTTGGCTGTCGACTGAATTTACAATATTTTCCAATTAGTGAAATTGAAATGTAATACCTAGAACACATCTTGATTCATCAAGATAAAACAAAAAAAGAAAAAAGAAAGAGACCTGGGAATTAGTGTAAATATGTACATGTAGTAAATACATATAATAATAACAAAGTATTTAACAAGCAAAGGTACATTCAGATTACACTGGTTTCCAAGTACGTCCTGGGATGTTACTTTTGCTCAACTTCCAATTATTATTACCCAATTTAATAGTACTCATTTTATCTACCTCGGAAGAATAAAGGGCTTAATCAACTGCACCAGGATTCGAGCCTGCAACCCCTAAGGGTTGAACATATTCTACTGATGATGCATTAGCCCACTACGCTATCTAAATATATTATATTATGTATACACACACAAATATATATAAACAGATGTGTAGAAACCATTGCAGGTATGAGTGGATATAGAGGATATAGATATAGATGATATAGATTAGTGAAAAGTAGATATGTGGAAGCCAGTGCAAATGCATAGTAATCCATGTATATATCTGTAGATATGTGCAGATGTATGTAAGGCAGAATATGAATTGGGAATTGGAGTAAATACATATATGTGAGAATCAATGTAGTTATGCATAGATGTGTGGGAATCAATGTAGATATGTACAGGCATGAAAGAATCTTGGTAGGTACAAGCAGTCATGAAAGAGTCCGTATAGAGGAAATATGTGATATTTTTCTAATAAATGAAGATAATTGCTGCCGGTTCTGCCTCAGGCTGTATAGCTTTTAGTAGAAAGCTGTTCTGCCAGTGGAAACCCATAATGCAACTGGTTTCATTCATTAAAAAAGAAAAGAGTCAAGCTATTTGACCCAGGCTTCTATTATGTTGCATAAATAGATTAATGCACATTTTGTAACACAGACCGCTGAGTAAGAATCAAATAAATCTCTTATAAGTAATGCACCCAACCAAAATTTTGGGAGCACCAGGACTGGCTGTGAGCTTCATTGCAGAGGCAGCAAATCCCTGGATACGGTCTTAAGAGAACACTATATCATTAGTAATACAAATCTGTATTCCTATTGCTATAGTGCCTTAGTCAACATTTAGGTGACCAGGCCAGAGCTACTAGGGTTAAAAAAAAATGTAGTTTTATTCCTCTTTTTTCCCCTCACTGTGCCAGTCTCCTCAGGAAATCTCCACTTATTTGGCTGATATCATAGATGACCTTAAATGGGGGTTGGGAGAGTGGGCATAGGACACCGGGTCAACTTTATTGAGATGAACTGGTCTGGGCACTCCAATGCCTTAATATACCTGGAGCGTCCCTTCATTGTCAGGACATATGTTGGACATGAATCGGTTAAAGCCAAGATGTCCTATAGTGGTGTAACAATGATTCCACTGCTCAGCGTTTGTTCTTCCTTACATTTCCAACACTGGCACGGACAGTAACACGTTACTCAAAGAAAGCTTAGGTACAATTTAATCTGCTGCTGACAGAACTCTAGTTGGTTGGCAGGAAGTATACAAAATTATACAAAGCACACAGAAGTAAAGTTTCATTGCAACATAGAATGCATCTGGTTAAGTGTGGAGAACTCCAATTAACCCTAAATTTACCCTAGCCTAAAATGATGTCAGGGACAGGAAGATCGTTTAATTTATAAGAAATCATGACTTATTTAATACTATAAAAAGTAAAACTATAAATTATATTTTATTTCAAAGTAATACCATTTCACCCTAAACATTTAGTATGGTTTTATTCATAAGTCAAAATAATGTGTATTATTATTAATATATAATCTAGTTACATCACTAGAGATAAGGATAACTATTCAAATAAAGAAAGGGGAAACATTTGGTTTCAATATTAAATAAATTAAAGGCATTGCAATAATGGACACATGGCAAAGGAGAAAATATATCTCGGTTAACACATCCCAGAAAACCATGAAAGTGAATATGACATTTTCATTACCCATGGGATATTTTTGTCCATTGACCTGGAGAATATCAGCAGATTGGTATAAAGGTGCTGCTTTCCATGTGTGTGTGTGTGTCTGTGTTTTATTTTTTATATAACATAATATTGTGTAGTATACAGTATAACAACTGTTAAGTTGGGAATGGGACGGTGTTGCAAAATCTGAATACAGAACACCGATTGTTTAAACTAAAGTAGCTTTGATCACTAGAAAAATATTTAAAGATTTCTCTAAATAAAAAAATATAAAAGAGCATTAACTGCAGCAATCTTCAGCTTGCAAAACCTTAAATTATTTGAAATATGTTTCCTCAAATTCTTTGTTTGTGTTTTAAATTAACAATGAGCATTCCAAACAATATAAAATGCTTAACAAAATACCACGAGCAACACGACTTAAAGGGACTCTCCAGTGCCAGGAAAACAATCCGTTTTCCCGGCACTGCAGGTCCCCTCTCCCTCCCACCTCCGGTTGCTGAAGGGGTGAAAACCCCTTCAGTGACTTACCAGAGGCAGCGACGATGTCCCTCGCCGCTGCTTCTTGGTCCACCCACGCTCCTCCTCATCCCCACGTCATCCAGCAGGGGAGACAGATCACGCCCGCCGGCGGGGGAGACCTAATGCATTAGACTTCCCCATAGGAAAGCATTCAAAATGCTTTCAATGCTTTCCTATGGGAATTTTAGCGACGCTGGAGGTCCTCACATAGCGTGAGGACGTCCAGCGATGCTATAGCACAGAAAATCTGTGCTATGAATCAGGAAGTGCCCTATAGTGGCTGTCTATTAGCCACTAGAGGAGGAGTTAACCCTGCAATGTAATTATTGCAGTTTATAAAAACTGCAATAATTACAGTTGCAGGGTTAAGGGTAGTGGGAGTTGGCACCCAGACCACTCCAATGGGCAGAAGTGGTCTGGGTGCCTGGAGTGTCCCTTTAAATGGGCACTCCAAAAGTTAGAACAGTCATACTTGTGTGTTGTCTATTTCTTTTAGTAGGATACCAGGAATTGGAGAATGGTTTTAAGTTCAAACATTTCCTTGTTAGAGGTGATATTACTGAAGGAGTATCAAATTTAAGAAAAAAAATATATATAGTTGAAATTCTGTTGGACACCAGGATCTCTTAGATATATTCTTTGGTATTAAAAATTAATTACAACATAGTCATCAGCTTAGAAATTAAATTGAATAAAGATGCTCTGATGATCAAACTCCTTTATTTGCTTCACACCTGAGCATCAAACTATGGTTCTAGAACTGTGAGAAGTGGTGTATTTTAAATAGAAAGATTATAAATGAAGGTGCTAATTCAAAGTGAATTTAAAATTCAAGGCAAAAGTTGCCAAACTGAACACATAACTGGCTTAGATCATTTTTTTCAGTTTGGCTATTTTGAACCTTACATTTGAAATTCACTTGGAATTCACCAGTAATTCTCACTTCAGTAAGAAGACTGAGAAGATTGTAAGCTCGTTTGAGCATGGTCCTCAACTACCTATTGTTCCTGTAACACTTTATTATGGTCTCACTTGGTACATTCCCCGTTTATTGTAAAGCGCTACTGGAACCCTAACCACAATCTGAGGTTATAATGGTTATAGTGCTTAGAAAGGAACCATAACAACTTACATAGTTAAATAGATGAAAAGAGACATCAAGTTCAGCCTCTCTCATATCTGTTTTTGTTATTGTTTCAAAAGAAGGCAAAAGGCCAGTTTGAAGTGCTTTCAGATTTTGCAACAAACTTGGAAAAAAAATCCTTCTTGACCCCAGATTGCCAGTCAGATCTCTCCTTGGATCAAGAATCTATTACCCCACTAATTAAAAAGGATATCCCTGAATATTATGTTTTTGCAAGTAATCATCCAATTGCTGTTAAAACATCTGTGTAGACTCTGATACACTTTATCGGAATGAGGTGGTTACGGCGCCCAGAGTGTTCCTTTAAATTAAGAAATTAGATATAATAAAAAAATATATTCATTTTTGTAAATATCCTATGTTATGAGTTCTCCAGAAGTCAGCAATGCATTGCAGTTATATTTGGCACATCAAATGATGCAAAATGATGGAGTTATTTCTACAGAATATAGATGACATATCCATGCAGTGTTGCAATTTATCTAGATAAAAACGTGGAGCACCTGTTCTATTCTGCTCTGAAGAAATAGCGGTCTCATTTGTTACGTTCCAAAACACACACAGAGAACTGCACAGGGAGGAAATAAATGCATTTCTACAGAACAAAATATGGTTAGCCTTTTCATAATACTAGCTACCTATCCTCAGAAGGACATCAAGGTCACAGGCATTTAAAAAATAGCAATCATCTGACTACAAAGCTAAACCTATTTTTTTTTTTTTTTTATACATCTTATCTTTCTTTTTCCCAAAGAGTGATAAAATGAAATAAAAAGAATGAGCTGCCCTTTCACAGTTAAGTGTTTGCATCTGTTACCTGGAGGCAGAACGATATCTAAATCTTCACGGGCTTCAGCTCTAAGCCTAGCATTTAAAACCAATCATTCTTTAAAATAGCTGTTAATCATCATTAGTCACAGATTCTGCAATGACTGTAGGTCAGCTGCAAAGTAAATATAATCTATAATGGTAAATCAATATTGAACCAACTCCCCAAGTCTCTATAAACGGAATGTTAATACACTCCCAAAAGACAAAAACATACACACTTACTATATCTATATCCTGGAGAACCCCAAGTGTCCATACCAGAAGTGTGCTGACAAAACCAATTGACCGCATGATGACATAATCGTAATGCATAAACAGTGTAGAGTGATAAACAATATGCCAAAGGGTAAAATATAGCGTGAAACACAAAAATAGATACGTACTAACAAAGGAAAAACCAAGATAGGGGCAAGAATGAGAAAAGTATGCCGGCACACTTCCAGTATGGACATTCGGGGTTCTTCCCGAGATGGAGTATTTTCATGTTTCCTATATATACAATGTTGTTTTTATTTGCTTTAGATGTGATATTGAAAAAACCTGGTTGGGTCAAAACGTCAATTATGGTTTTTCACATGAAGGTATGGAAATTAAAACGCTAGTATTATATATTTTGAGTGCATCCTCTTTTTTTATTGCTTATAGCACCTGGGCATCATATTTTTTTGACCAGTTATGCCTTCTTTGGAATATATATATATATATATATATATATATATATACACACATATACACACACACACACATATATATATATATATATATATATACACACACACACACACATATATATATATACACAGACACACACACATATACACACACACATATATATATATATATATACATTCATACATACACACACACACTATTATCTCTACAATCTGCAATATTCTCAAATTCAGATAACACACATTTACTACAATTCTCTTCACTGCTAGAAGAAAATTAAACCACTTGAAATAAACTAACCATATGAACGACACATGATGGGATAAGGAGGGCATCATCATATACACAGCCTTTCTGTGTGAGGTAGAACTGAATAGAATATCAGCTGAGAAATGTAATTCTCATGATTGTCAGCCTGGCATCTGAGGGAATGGCAATTTATTCATATGTTGCTTCATTTTACACAAAACTACTACCATGAGAGTCTTAAGCAACACATCTCCTTGTGTTTAAAAGGAAATATATACAAGTTTTTTTCTTGCCCTACGAATTATTTATTGATGGTCGAACAACCTTTTACTCTAGTGGAATATGACTTTTTGAGAGAAACTCTCTAGAATTCCTATGGGATGCAACAAGTATCAGTCTTCAAAGTTTTGCAAATAAAATGTGGAAAATTAATTTGCTCAACATATATTTTTCTTTTTCTTTTTTTAATACAGAGGTAAATTTGTCACAAATTTGTTGTTTGCAGAAATTCCCATAAGAGACGTAAACCGTGCAGAGATAATTCCATCCATTAATAGTTCGAAAATAGAAAATACTCAACTAAGTTGACTGACTGGTGCAGCTCCACCTTCGTACCAGGTTCTAGTTTAAAATGTCAATATTTAAATACGGTGAAAACGAAAACACTGCCCAGCTTGAATTCTAAAAATGAACATTTGTCACTTCTCTGGAGGGAAAAGGATGTGCGCAGGTCATCTCTTCTATCAAAGGGTTAATTCATTTGAAGGTATATTCTCTAAAATAAAGAGTGTGAGTAAGAGTGATAGCTAGCGTGTGTATTGTACGCCAAATTCTAATTTATATGCATCATGGGAGAAGCGATTGGGGCTTCAATTGACTATTGTTAATTTCTATTTACCGTGCGTAAATCTGCCAATTTTAATTAAAAGGCTTGTAAGAAAGCTATGCAGGATATAGCCTGGTGACAGTGAGCAATGAATCTGAACATAAACTGATAACAGCATAGCCAACGTTTATTTTTTGGGGGTTTTTTTTGTGTTTTTTTAAACAAGGTTGGTGTTTTTTAGAGCTGCAACATCTGTACTCATTTTGGCAATATAAAAAGAATACCTCTTGAAGGCAATATGGTTTGTTGCTGTCCTTATTTAGCTTGCTTGGTTGCATCTATAGATGCTGTTTTGTATACAGAGTGAAATATAAATGGTTTCTCAACTCTATAGGTACATGGTATCAGTCTATTCTTTGTAGGTCAGTAGTGTGTTGTGTCTCAAAAATGTCTATAACAAAGCTATATAAAGGAACACACCTCTGTGATTAAATTCGATTTAATACATTTATTTGAAGGGGAAAAAGATATTCTCGTTTTGCATTTCTATGTATATCTGGTCCCCATTTCAGGTTTTATCTGCTTTCCAACTTGGTGAAAAATCTGTATTTTAGTTCAAATTTGAACATAATATGGTAATCTACAAAAATCTCACTGATGGAGGTTCCTATATTTGTTTTCCCCATTATAATCGATACCTGTCTGGGATCATATCCTTGGGAGTAGCTAGCAGCTCTACATGCATGGCGACTTGGTGGTTCCGGCAACTTTGCTTAATTGGTGCTCACAGTTGGGGATGTGGCCGATCCCTTTAACCCCTTAAGGACACATGACGTGTGTGACACGTCATAATTCCCTTTTATTCCAGAAGTTTGGTCCTTAAGGGGTTAAGGGAAATATCCCTTATCTGTGTGGGATTACTCTCCTGGTCCTTGTCTGAACACCCACCTTTGGACCAGCAGGGGCATCTTCATCTAAACCATGCAGGCATACTGTTATTCCAGAACTCCTGGACATGTCCTCATTTGTCATAACACCTCTCTTAAGATGACGGAGGATACCTTGTTCTTGCAGAATGAGATGGCGGTGGTTAATCCAAAGCGTACTGAAGCTTCTCTACGAGCATTTGATTACAATATAATGACCAAGCTACACAATTCTACATTTCTACTGGATTCAGAACTGTTAGGTTCCAATGTCCAAGATGGCACTTATTTGCTACTCACCTGGATCCAGGGATCTCCATCTGGGCATCGTCCACATCTATGGAGAAGAAATTGAGACTCTGCCACTTGCTGGTGGGACTGAAGGTGAGACTTTGGCAGGAGCAGCCTAATTGGTGGACCGAACATGCTGGCTGATGTTGAAGCCTGGGGTGTTGTGCAGCAGTTGTCTAGAGCTTCTGTGTGACCTATTTTGGGGAGCCTGCTGGGCCTTTCCATTTCCAAAATTTTAAAGGAATAGCTTTTTGAAATTGTGGCATAGATTGACAAGTGCTTATACGGTATATGGTTTTTAGACCATATAGCATTGCCATCTGCTAATGATGTATCACCTTTTTTTTTTTTAAATTCTTTTTTTTTTTTGTGCTTGGTAGTACATGGTTACAAAATACAGTTCGGAGCATAGTTGTAAAATGGGAGCAAGCAGGTACATGTTTTAGCGTTAGCGTTCATGTTTCAAGTTTGTAAGCACATTTTCTCTTAACAAATAGGTATAGTGACATGCCCAGGGTGAGTAGTGTTGTGGTTGGTCTGGTAGGGTGTATTTATTTTCCCTTGGGGATACTCCAGGTGTGTGGGTGGTATGACTGTAATCCAGGTTAGTGCAGGTATGTGGGTTTGGATGCCTGTGCGTGCTCGCTAGCGGAACATAGTAGATTTTCGTGGTCTGTCTAGTGTGGAAGTGGTTCCGGAGTGCGATGCACCCTGTGCGGCATCTTGTGTGTCCCCTGTAACCCTGGGGATGAGGGGGGGGGGGTTAGGCGGAGTGGCTAGGTTCTACAATAAGCGCCTATAAGCTCTCTATCGTGTGTCGCTGCAGTCTAGATGTGCCTCAGTGACATATGTGTAGAGGATGAATACGTGCTGAACCAATACATATGGATTATAATTGTAAGGTAAAGAAAGAATAATTGCATGGGAGCACCGAGGCTCGTATACAGTACAGCAAAACATGAAAAACATTAAGATAAAGAGAGAACTTGGAAAAATAAGGAAAAATAAGAGGAAGAAAAAGAAAAAGAAAACCAGGGAGATGCAGCAGTGCCATTTATATGGGGACAAAGTCACGGGTGTGAGTGGTTATTGGGGGATACCCCTTCTCTCTCACGGGTATCAGGTCCTCACACTGGCAGTCCCTGCTCTGTAGTGAATGTTGCCCCTGGTTTCAGTCCCTGGTCGGGGTCAGGTGGTAGGTGTCGGTGACTCGGTGGTTGATTGGTCGTGTGTGGAGCCGTCGTCCTGTTCCCAGCTTTCTGGTTGGCTCGCGGTCATGGAAGTGAGTTGTGGGGGTTGTAGTCCCAGTGTCCGCAGGAAGGTGGGCGCTCCGGTTGGGGTTGTGAGATGGTGTGCTGTCCCGTTGTGGTGGACAAGTAGTGCGCCCGTGTTTCCCCATCTGTAAGCGATGCCGGCCTTGCGCAGGGACGTTGTCACAGGTTCGAATGACTTTCTCCTTAATAATGTGGCTCTTGTGACATCCTGGAAAAAAGAGAGCTGAGAGCCCTCAAAGGCCAGAGGTGTTTTGCCTTTTATGGCGATCATTATTTGGATCTTGTCTGATGTTGTCGCCAGGCGCAGGATAACATCCCTTGGCATGTTGGGAGGTATGCGGGTAGAGCTGGTCACTCTGTAAATCCCGTCCGGGGTTATCTTTTTAGCGGCTAGCAGTGTTGTAAGTAGCCGCCTTACATAATGCGGCAGTTCCTCAGTCGTGACAGCGTTTGGGATGCCCCGGATTTTGATATGATTCCGGCGTTGTTTGTCTTCCAATGACATAATTTGGCCGGCGAGTACATGTTGCTCTGCCTGTAGGCGTTGAATCGAGTCCTGGAGGGTGGACACTGTGTCCTGTACGGTGGTAATGTCAGCTTCCACTGTTGTCACTCTCTCTGTGACCGACTGTATGTCTTTTTTGACTATAGCGACATCAGCCGCCAGCAGCTGTTGTATGTTGGTCCAGAGGGTTTTCAAGTTGCCTTTAGTCGTGGGGGCCGAGTCGTCCTGGGCCTCTTGCGGCGGTCTGTGCTCCGCCAGTCCTGTTTGTATTCGGCTCATGCTCCTGGAGTCCTGTTTGTATTCGGCTCATCGCGGTCAGGCTCGGACGGTTGCCCGGGAGGAGGGCGGTGTGTGGTGCGCGCCGTTTAGGTTTGCACCGGTCGGAGCCACATCTCGCCAATATCCCTGGCTTGTGTGGTCGCGCTTGCTGCAGGTTTGTTTGATCGGCGGCCCATACCCGTGGTGTCCGGGTTCAGGTTGGGTGCGTGGTACCCGAGTAGGCTTCCGTCAAGGTAGGCCTCCAGGCTCTGGATGGGCGATGCGCGGTAGGCCGCGGATTTGCGCCGTTGCCTGTGCTGCTTGGGTGGTTGGAAAAAAGGCATCAATCGATGCAGCAAGGAACGCTGATCAACGTCAGGTATTTTTCGCTGCTTGATGGTGCTTGGTGTAGGGGATAGTCGACGGATTGTTTCTGGCTATGGGAGAGCAAGTTTAGATGGCGTCTGAACAGGATGGCTGCCAGGCTCCGCCCCCCTGTGTTGATTTTATGTTTTTAATCTCAGATTCGTCCTTTGACTTGATGTATCACCTTTTGAGTCTTATGATACCTTGTTATTTTTTCCTGTGTGCCTCCTTGGTGTGTTTTTTGTTGTTGTTTTTTTTTTTTTCATTTTTTTCAGTTGTTTATGCCTTATTATCTCTATCTACTTAGTTATACAATAACATATTTTGTGCTATTGAGAAATGTATACCATTGTTATGATGAATAAAAGCAATACTTGCACTCAATGCTGTGCATTTACTTCAGTAGAAATATAACTGACAAAAATAGGTCTACATTTGATCTATTTCTGATAATTAATTTCATACTATACCTTTATAATTCACCAAAAGATTTTTTTTTTGTTAATCAAAAAAAGGACAAAAAAGCCTGCACTCACTGGAACACTGTCTACCATTAAGAGTTCTATAGAGATAGTATTTTACAAACAAAAAGTCAAACAAATCATCCAATAATATATGAAAAACTGCATTTTTATATAATGTAGCAAAACAAATTAAATCCAATTGTTTTACATTATACAGCTTAAGTGCATTTCTGAGTTTCTAGAACGTTTTCAGTAATATTCCACATTACATATCATTTTCAGTGATGGTTGCCACTGTTATGGTGAGGTCATTTTGGCCTCAGAGACCATTTTGGACAGATCCACTGTGCAATTATAGACATGCCAGTAATGTCTGCACCTTAATAGCCTGCACCTTGGTTACAAATTAATTTTGTTATTGCCATCTGTAAGGTTTTCATTCTCTACAGATAACATTATAGTTTTGCTTTGGCCAAGAATTAGAGGGTGTAGTACTAAGCAAATAACTATTTTTTTCCCCAAAAAATGTGGAGATATTAAATGATGTTGCATTGGTGGTTATAATATTGAGTTAACGCAAAAATAAAGAGTCAGACATCATACATTCAGGTTTTTATTTATTTTTTACTAACGTGACAGGCTTTTGGCCCACACAACACATTTCCTGTGGAACCTGGTGGAACAGAATTGTCAAAATGTTCCAGGATGGGCTGTGTGTCATCTGGGTCATTCTGCCATTGATTAGCTAAATTAGTTCTATATGAATGTACATTTATTATGTAATCTCAAAATAAGAGAACTCCCTAATTGTAAGGAAAATAGTCTCACTATAACTACAATACAAGAGTCCCCAGCAGTTAAAATGATTAAATGACTTTTTAAGTAAGAGGTTCTTGTCAATAAAGAGACAAATGCCTACTAAACAATCACAAGGGTCATTAAAAGGGAAGCAGCTGTATTATGGAACTAAGTATTAAGCTTAGAGTATAAAATGAACGAACTGTGTAATTCAAGCACATGAGACTCTCAGGGAATATTAAATCCAATAAATAGATGCTCAGAGTAAACATTCTAGTTTTTTTTTATAAATCTCATATTTTGCTTGACCACTCCTTGGAACAGGATATAAACTGTTTTTTTATTGTTGTTGTTTATTGGTTTTTTTTTTTGTTTGGTTTTTTTTAGTAATAAAAACTAAATTTTTTAAAACTAAAACAAAAACAAATGTATTGCTTTAAAACCAAAAACAACTAAAATATAAACATTAAAATTATTGATGGTATGCAAACAGCACTTTTTGGTATGATGTACACTATAATGTGTCAAATACATTTAAAAAAAAAAATGCTATCTGCTTTTACATCCTTATTTTCAGGCCGGAAAAGTTTATTCTTAAAAAGTGATCATTTATACTAAAATAAGACATACTGAACCTATGTCAAATTCGTGTAAAAATCTTTAATCTTGTGCAAAATATTTCCTTCAAAGAAACACATTTATTTTCCACCTCTCACCAACAAATACTTTTTTTAACTTGAATCTGCATTTTTGTTGCTTTACACAGCATCACGCCAATTTGTGAAATATTTATATTTCCACTAACTGCTTTTCAGACCATGAAGTAATCAGCTTCATGTTGACTGTAGCCCTCATCAGCCCAATTTAATCTTTCCCTCTGATGCAAGCACACAGAGCAGTTAATCGCAGCTCTTGTAATTAAAAGACTAAAACAACTAATTAATTGTGAATTGCCATTAAAAGCATAATATTTCAAAGTGCACTCCAAGTAAAAAGTTAACTTTCAATGCGGTTTTTCAGATTGGTATGAACTCAAAGAACCCTCTTGCTGTAAACATTTTCTATGTGATGTGTTTCTGAGTTAGTTAAGAATAGTGACCTCATTTTTTATAAAAAGAAAAGTTTTAAAAAACCTTTTAAACTTTACGGTTATCCACGTATCCAGTGCGGGCACAAACTCTTCACTGCAGCCCTATCATCCTATTCATCAATCCTAAGGACTTTTGTCCAGTCAAGCATGAAGACAGATGATGCACGGGCATTAGTCATCTCAAAACGACAATCAAGTGTTTTTATACGGGATGCATTGAATTCAGTTCCTCTCTCAAATAAGCATTGGATGAACGTAGTGTCCATTGTCATCATACTTTACTTGCGGACACTGTAAGTCAAATAGTTTTAGCAACTGAAGCTATTTTAGTCTAAATCCCCTAATGGCTGTCAGGCAGACAGATACTAGGGATGGACATTGTAAGATGTAAACAGTGACATTTCTCGTAATTGGCACAGATTACAACATGAAGACTACAGCATCTATGCCCCGAAACAATTTCTTAATATGATTACAATGAAATGATTTTGGTTCTTATATTATCTCCTTACGTAAAGAATAACAAACAACTACCATCCAGAAATTGAGTGTGCCTATACAAAATATTACGTATAAAGTACCATAGTATGGGATGGAGTACTCAAAGTAGTCTCCAATATCTTTTATGGCAGGTCGCTTCACTGGCTAAATATTCAAAGGGACACTGTAGGCACCCAGACCACTTCAGCTAATTGAAGTGGTCTGGGTGCTGTGACCATTTTGCACTAAATGCTGCAATGTAAAACATTGCAGTTCCAAAGAACTGCAATGTTTACATTGCAGCTCTAAGTCTGTCCTCTGTGGCTGTCTAACAGAGGGGGGCACTTCCGGAATCCAAACAGACTTTCTGTCCGTTATCTGATGCTGGATGTCCTTATGGACCTGGATCCAGGTATGTGGCTTAAGAGGTTTTAACCACATCAGCCCCGAGCGAGGGGGGCACTCCAGGAGCCTATTGTGCCAGGACAAGTTTGGCACTATAGGATCCCTTTAACCATCATGGAGGGATGCACAAATATTTGAGTGGTGGTCATAAATTGTCTTGTGCAATCCAAGCCAGTCTTGCCAATGTAACTGATTCCACAATGCTCTGGATCTTATAAATTACGTGGCCAATAATTGTTTTATTGAGATATATTTGAGATTCCTTTTCTAGGAATAAAAGGGTTCATGCAAGATAATATTGTTAGGTTTGAAAAACTCACCAGTAACTCTAGAGAAAAAAACCTGACACTATTTGTTTTCATTCATTTAAACACAATTATAATAAATGCATTACGATTGTAATAGGGATTTCTGTTACTTTGTAATTTATTTTCCTCTTCACTTTTGCATCCTCGATAGCCATCGGAGTAATGTAAAAACTGCCTTGTACCTGCATCTATCATTGTAAACATGCCATAGAACAGACTAACCACCTGACAATTTATCAAGTAGGAACCAGCAGCCGTGAGTCGTAGTGTCGGTGGTCTGCAGCTGAAAATGTCTCTCTGGTACAGCTGGACAATTCCTCATTTATTTCATAGAGTTTAGTTAAATTATAGATGTTTAAAGGGCATATTGCTACAGGGAACAGTCAATATTGTTATCTGACTGAAACATACAGCAGCTTACAGGTGTTTTCATTTTCCAGAATTGGATTTTTTGGTACATAAAAAAAAAATTGGTAGAATTTTCTAAAATTATTGTCTGTTATTTTGTTATGTCCCACATCCCATGTTATCTAGGAGAAAGATCTACCTCGTAAATAAAATGAATGATGTGTATTATGGCTCATAATATTCCTGCTCAAGCTGAGCACAAAGGCAAAGCAGAACAAAGTAAGAAATCACAAATGTTAGAGGCAGCAAATATAGGAAAATTGAGGGGGCAGAAAGGCAAGGGACAAAGGTGAATCAAAGAAGGAAAATGAACAGAGATTGAAGAAATGGCATAAATGGAAGAGGGGACAGGACTGTAAATAACACATTCATTACATGCCAGTGTTGGAGAAGAACTCAGGAAAATAACAGGTTGGTAAGAAACGACAGAAAGAGAATACAAGATAGAAGTAAACGGGAAAATATAAACATAGAAAAACAACACACACAAAAGAACAGAAAAAGTAAAAATGTCCACATTAAGTTGTGATTAAATACAGAAAAAAAAACCATAATGGATAGTGAAGATGTAATGACAATGAACATGCAAAGAACAAAAATACTCCATTGTAAAGAGGAAGGAAAAGAAAAGTATTATGCAGGTGGAGAGAAGGGACAGAACTATAATCTATTAAAAACTGTGGGGCACTGGGATATACCTAGACCAGTGATGGTGAACATTTTTATGCCAAAGAGCCCAAACCGCAATACAAACCAACTTTTTTTTCAAGTGCCAACACAGCAATTATACATGGCAATTATACACACTGACACTCATCGATACACACACTCACAGATACACACACTGACACACACATACTCACAGATACACAGACACACACACACACTCACAGACACACACACAGTGACTGACAGACAGACACACACACTGACAGACATACACACACATTAACTGACACACACTCACTGACAAAAACTGGGTTTTTTGCTTTCTTTTGGATCAACAGCAAAAACAAACATGAGGAAGGCTGAACTTGATGGAAAAGTCTCTTTTCAGCTATGTAACTATGTAATTCATACACAGAGTGGCTCACAGACACACACACTGATATACATATATACACACACATTAACTGACAGACACACACTCATACACATTTCCCCCAACACTCACAACTTACTATATATTTTTGTCTTATTTAATTTAACTTCACCCAGCCTTCGTTGGAGAACTGGAGTGGATTCCTCACCTGGGTCCAGTGGGGCTGCAGGGTCTGCTTGTGCCGCTGGGCAGGTGAACATACAGGCAGGGGGCGAACTGGCAGAGAAGGCGGCAAAGGAGCTCTGATCTTCCTGCTCAGCTCCCCTGCGCGCCGCTTAGTGATGCCGCATGGCCACAGAGAGGGCTCGGCATGCCAGAAGTTCGCCATCGCTGACCTAGACTATTCCATAGGAGTTAACTATGAATTACTTTATACTTTTACAGTGATGTAGTCTGGGAACTGTAGTTCTCTTCCATCCTTGCACCAGACCAAAAGTAGAGTGAGTCAGGTACACCCACAGAAAGTTATCATTGGTCAAACACTTATACAAAACACACAAAGTCCCACAAACATTTTAAAGCATTATCCGTTTGTCTATCTGAAGACAGTTAGATACTGTGCCTAAATGTACAATTGTTGCTAAACTGCTATTGGCATATTTTGTTTACCTAAGCCTATACTTGACTGATAGCATTTGACCATGTGTGCCCAGTTCACTATCTACCTCCCATAATAAAACCAAACTGTGAAGGGAGTTCGAGAAGTGAGGAATGGTCCAAAACGTATTGATGCATGGGGTCTCCTCCTCCTGAATATGCGGTTGGCTGGCATTAGGCACTTAGTTTCCAGCTGGCCCCTGCTCACTATGAGGTATGCCAACACCATTTAAGAACAGATAATGATATAGTATTAGATTGTTAAACTGGAAACTCTCACATCAAGCCTACAGTTAGCTAGGAAGACATGAAAAACGTATGCTGAATAAAATGATAGATTTAATTAGTGATCAGCCACTCTGCTTCTGAATGGTCTGTGGTCATATTTCCTCAAAGGTGCTGGACAGCATAGAACTGGGAAAAGAAAAATGTCTTTTTTTGCAGATCTTTACAGACATACAATAGCTTGACTTCACATTCATATACAGGTTTGCCATTCTGAACATCTGATAACATTGCAACATTAACTAATAATAAGAAAAGAACAGATACATATCTCCAGAAGAAGAGAATCAATAAAACCCACTGGCCTCATATAACCACGTCTCAAAGCTGAAGAATTGTAATTAAATGGAATGTTTTCCTACCAAAGTCAGCCAGCTTTAGTTCTCCTGTATCGCTGATGAGAAGGTTCTGTGGCTTTAGATCTCGGTGCAAAATATGTCCTTGGTGGATATAGGACAATCCCCGCAGCAACTGAAACAAGAACAACTGAAAAAGAAGAAAATTGTCAGTACTTTTTTTTCCGTATAGATTTTTCTGAAGATTAAACATTTAATTTGACAGATGATTTATTATTGATCTTTAGACGTCTGAATTTATTGCTTATAATATATATATTTTGCTTATACACCAACAAAACAACAAACTAAAAGAAAAACAAAAATCATGTTAAACAAAAATATATCAAGTCTCCCAATATTAGTGAATGAAAATCAAAAAGAGGCATTTGCAAATGAAGCAAACTAAATGATACCGAATAAACCACAGAATGATAATAAAAGACACAGGTGAGTGAGGATGGTAGAGATACTCTAAGCACTAAATCATCCATAGCTTAATGCAGCAGATTGGATATATAAAGCATGTCCCTGCAGTTTCACTGCCCAAGTCTTCCTTGAATTTGCCACTAAATTGCAATTTTTGGAAACCTCTATACTGACGTCAAATTTACATTCAGGATGGATTCAGGAGTAAGTGATTTCCGATGTTTGCCAATACACTTTGTTCAGAACCTTTTGGTGAGTTTTGTACATTTGTATTTTTCATGCATTCTTAGCAAAAAAAAAAAAAAGTTGGACCATATGGAAACAGGCAGGCAATATATAAAGTCTCAAAGACAAAAATAAAGCATAGTTCCATCCTTGTCTCACTCTGCTTTTCCCGCTGTTCCCCTGTCCCCACTAGCTTTCTTTTATTAATTTCCCATCACATTTTATTAAACACCCATGACATGCATGTAATACACACATTGCATTGCACACATGCAGCTCCCCCCTCCACAGTCTGTTTCTACCACCCAAGTGTCCATATTTAGGAGGGACGGTCTCTATTTTGTGCCCAAACCCCATTGTACCTCTTTTCTATCCTAATGTCCCTTTTCTAGGAGCTCCACATTGTGTGTCTCAGCGTAAAACAGAGCTCCACAGCAATAATACTCACAGTAATGTGTCTTTAAACTACAATAAATTAATTTAGAAATCAGTCTTTGTAAATAAGATACATTGTTCTTGGTCTAAATTACATTTTAGTTGCATAGATTGTTACAAGTAAGTGACATAAAATGTCTCCATACAGCTCGGCCTCTAGCCACCCCTAAAATTAAAGTGTCCATTTTTATACATTTTAACTGTTGAGAGATGTTGAGTATGGAGCAAGGACGTGATCCCTGTTGGCCAGCTAGGTGTAGCTAAAAGTTTACACCTCCTTCCGTTCTCCAGTCCTCTGGTCCTACGTTAACCAGAAAGGGCGGGTAACTCACAGCAGCGGATTCACTGAGTAACACAGGATTGTGAAGGAGCACTTACAGTGATTTACCGTCATCCAAGGGTGCCGACCACATACTCCCTCCAGGGGCAAGTGGAGCAGGGCTGGTATGGAGACCTTTTGGTCTCACCATCAACCCGTGGATCCAGAGAGCTCCTATTAGCAGCTGGTCCTAAAGGCGAATGCATAATTTGCCTTCAAACAGTCTAGCAACAGTCTAGTGATTTCACGGGCACCGTCTAAAGCAGGGTGATGGTCTATATGTATGTTTAGTATTGCAATAAGATCTATATTAGACCTATCAATAGGTCTTCACACAGCCACAATTATTTCCAGCTAAACTTTTTATCCTTTCTGAAATAATTTATAAAATGCCTGGTCTCATAGTAAGAAAACAATTCTTAAACTCCAGGAACTCTGTACACTATTAGACATGTAATACATTTTTCTTTTTTTTTTTGGTAATATTTATTGTCAGTACGGTAATGCCTTGCATTAAACAGGCAGTTTAAATGTAGCATAAATTTTTTAAAAGGTTCTGAAAATAACAGGACGTCTACAGTTATGTATTCAATTCCTTTTTACATTGTAACACGCATTTATTTTGCTGGTAATAAATCACAATACATTGCAGGAAGCCTATTTTACTTTTAAAGAGGAAAAGTTTTTTTTTTTTTTTTTTTTAATGAACATACCAGCCCACTAGATCTACAGATAACAGAACTTTGCAAGTGCCAAAAAAATAGAACTGCAAAATGTTTATTTATTTAAGTCACATTCCCAGTCTCCCTATTCATACGTTACTGCATTTCCTTTCAATACATTACCCTGTTTTTGTGTATCCAAAAGAAAAAGAAAAATCTTATTATTAAAAGAATGAATAAACTTAAAATAAAAGGTCTATTCAGGTCATATAAACGTCATTCCAATTTATTAGTAGATGCCGTACAACAATTCACCGGAAAAAAATAATACAATTTATCAAACTTATTCCTCAAAATTACGTATGCAGTAATTTTGTGGTAATTTCTCAATACAGAAGATCATACATACAAGCGGTAGGGCACTGGAATTACAAATGGTAAACAAACGAGGAAATTAAAATATAGGCAATGCAATAATAATAATATAATAATGCGATAACATCTATGGAATTTATAATGTGCTATAATCATGTAGAAGACACGCTCACAAGCCTGGGAGCCAAACAGAGCACTTGGCTCGGGTGTGTGACACAGTAGGACCAGTATAGGGGGTCTAACCCTTCTTTGGCTGAGAAGTATCTTATGATAAATCCAGGTTCTGTATACTCTTAGGTGCTTTTATCAACGTCTAGCCTCTATTAGATTGGTTGTCCATGTCCATGTTTATAACTGGTGCAAGACACAGGGTAACCCTGTCAGCGAATTGGGGTAGAACTGGGGAGAATCGGGATACAGAAGATACCCATAAAATGGGTATTCCTATTCATAAATACCCAGGTAAGGCACAGAGCACGTTAAGCTACCTGTAATGCAGAGTTGTTAACATTTGCAAAAAATATCCAGGGACACTTTGGCAACAAGTGCGAACACAGCTGTACACAGGCAGGCACACACAAATACACTCAAAGAGATATATGCACAATAACACACAGATACATGCAGGGTCACACTAACTCACATATCCGAACACTGACAAACTGGCACACACAGAAATAATGAAAACACATCATTTAAGTTAGCTGGGGCCTGGCAACACTGGTTACACCACTAGTACCTCTGCCTATGGAATGCGGGGCACATCCCCAAACTAATTTTTGCTGGGACAGCAGCCCCAAAACGTGTCCTCTTTTGACTAAGATTGAAGAATTCAATAGAAATTAGCACTTTTATAATTTAACATTATTACACATCTTGGCTGTCAGTCATACAACCAGTATCTCTATTCCCTGGTTGTTTAGCTCAGTGGAGCTTAACACAAGAGGCAGGCAATTGCCCAGAGCACCTGCCTTGGAAAGAATTTTCATTGAGCTGCATTGGGAAGTCTGTGATTGGACAACCACGAAACGTCTGGGTTGGTTTAGTAGAGGAGGGCTTTCAAAGGCTGCAAACATGAGGTTTTTAGATATGTTCCCAATGAAAAAATGCACAATTTAACCCCTTAAGACCGCAGCCAAATGTACAAGTTGTGATCCAAAAAAAATGTAAACAAACCACAGAATTTTACTATATGTCTGTTCAACAATAATTTACCTCTTTCATACTAAGTGCACCAACACTTATTATATATCATTTTGTTCAGGGGAAACAGGGCTTTCATTTAATATCAAACATTCATGTATGGAACTCCATTTTATATGAATAAAATCTAAAAAACTTGAAAAAATTATGAAATCTTGTTATTTTTCAATTTCAGCATGGCAATTTAACTGTTAATGTCAGAATACTATTCGGTTTTCCTGCAATAAAACATACATATTTGTATTCAGAAATGTCTCACGAGTAAAACAGTACCCCCCAATGTATAGGTTTTATGGGGTTTTGGAAAGTTACAGGGTCAAATATACGACTTGTCCATTATTTTATTTTCTGCATAGAAATTTGACAGATTGGTTTGAGTGACCTAGGTTGCCTTTTAGACCGTATGGCAGCCCAGAAATGAAAATTACCCCCATCATGGCATACCATTTGAAAAAGTAGACATCCCAGGGTATTCAAAATGGGGTATGGCCAGTCTTTTGTAGTAGCCACTTGGGCACAAACCCTAGCCAAAGTTAGCGTTTTTTTTTGTGTTTTCTTTTTTTTACATAAAATCTGTACTTTCACTGATAATATTATTGTTAGTATATAGTTTACTGCCCTGAAACACACCTAGTTCTGCTCAGTGATGTCTCACGAGCGCCATGGTACCCCCCATGTATAGGTTTTATGGGGTTTTGGAAAGTTACAGGGTCAAATATACGACTTGTCCATTATTTTATTTTCTGCATTGAAATTTGACAGATTGGTTTGAGTGACCTAGGTTGCCTTTTAGACTGTATGGCAGCCCAGAAATGAAAATTACCCCCATCATGGCATACCATTTGAAAAAGTAGACATCCCAGGGTATTCAAAATGGGGTATGGCCAGTCTTTTGTAGTAGCCACTTGGGCACAAACCCTAGCCAAAGTTAGCGTTTTTTTTTTGTGTTTTCTTTTTTTTACATAAAATCTGTACTTTCACTGATAATATTATTGTTAGTATATAGTTTACTGCCCTGAAACACACCTAGTTCTGCTCAGTGATGTCTCACGAGCGCCATGGTACCCCCCATGTATAGGTTTTATGGGGTTTTGGAAAGTTTCAGGGTCATATATACGGCTTATCCATTTATGCTTTTTCACCTTGAAATTTGTCAGATTAGTTTGCAGTGTCCAG
Organism: Pelobates fuscus; assembly: GCF_036172605.1. Taxonomy (NCBI): domain Eukaryota; kingdom Metazoa; phylum Chordata; class Amphibia; order Anura; family Pelobatidae; genus Pelobates; species Pelobates fuscus. The sequence goes on from NC_086320.1 coordinate 339,771,202, forward strand.
GCTGCCTTTGAGACCGTATGGCAGCCAAGAAATGAAAATTACCCCCATCATGGCATACCATTTGAAAAAGTAGACATCCCAGGGTATTCAAAATGGGGTATGCCCAGTCTTTTAAGGTAGCCACTTGGGCACAAACCCTAGCCAAATTTAGTGTTTGCTTGTTTTTTTTGCATTTTTCACATAAAATCTGTACTTTCACTGATAATATTATTGTTAGTGTAACGGAATGCAGTATATTAGTCCACGATATCCGTTGGTATCCTCAGGAAATCCACAGTCAGAACAGAAAGCACGGCAATATTCCCCATCCTCCCAATAACCGGACGAAACACAGTTTGGGAGTCAACTAACTCAGTTTATTCACAGGCTGGCATATTTAAGCAGTTCCCCATGCAAGGGGTTTCCTTACAGATAATCCAGGGGATTTCTCCAAACATGCATTGTTCTTTTCCCAGCAGGCATTGCTGCACGAGAGGGATACTCCCACTAAAATGGACGATTAAGTGGATTATCCCCTCGTGCAGCAGAACTGACAATTTACTTTAAAATACATATTTTCCACAATATTCGGTATTTTAAGATGACTGAACGTTCGGTAGATAGCTGGGGCCGAAGCGCATACTTCGTGGGAATACCGCTTTGATCCCAGCTGAATTGACTGAACGCCGCACAAAACACATTAAAACATTGAGTTCGGTTTAAAAGTACCGAACAGCTAGGGGGAACAGAATGTGCCGAACGCGGGACTCCCGAACGCTCTGGAAGTCCAGCGGTGTTCGGATCATTGAGTAGCCGTTTTCAGTTCCAGGCTCTCGACGACCGAACACCGCTGCAGAGACAAAGGATCCAAGATGGCCGACCGCCGCATGGTCGGTAGCCGAACGGCGGCCACCTAGGAGAGCCCTTAATTACCGATTGCAACATTGTTGCAATCGGTTAATTGGTGCCACACGACTTGTGAATGGGTGGTCTACCTGGGGAGCCCGCATTCGTACGGCGAACGGCCGGGATAGCCGTGTTTCGTCGAACGAATGCTTTGTATGCTGGCAGCGTACGGCTGCCAGCATGCGAACGGCCATAACACAGCACATATACAGGTAAGGACACAGTATGCATTCAGCCTATGGACAACCTACAGTAAATATAGTTCAGAAGTGGCTAGGTTTGCCACAATGCTCCCCCAGAACCAAGCCGGCATACACAGTCTGATCCCAACGGATCGGCTTGGGGATGTCCGGGAGAGTACTCACAGATCACTTCTCAAGTTCAGTCTGTCTGGATAACCCGTCAGCGTTACCGTTTTGTTTTCCTGGCCGGTAATGGATGGTAAAGTCAAAGGGCTGCAGCGCCAAACTCCAGCGCAGCAGCCTGGCATTGTCTCCAGACACACGGTTTAGCCACACCAACGGGTTGTGATCTGTGAGTAAGGAAAAAGGTTGTCCATACAAATACGGCTGTAACTTTTTAAGGGCCCACACCACGGCCAGGCATTCTTTCTCAATGGCGGCGTAGCTCACTTCACGGGGCAACAACTTGCGGCTTAAGTAGGCTACGGGGTGTTCTCCGCCATCGGCTCCCACTTGACTCAGCACTGCCCCCAATCCAAACATTGAAGCGTCTGTGTGGACAAGAAATCTTTTAGTTGGATCAGGAGCAGTTAACACAGGAGCATTAGTTAGGGCTGTCTTGAGTTGTTGGAATGCCTGCTCACACTCTGGGGCCCAGACAACCAGTCGGGGAAGGTTCTTTTTGGTCAGGTCCGTCAGGGGTTTGGCCAGGGCGCTGTAGTCGGGTACAAATTTCCTATAATACCCTGCAGTCCCTAGAAACGCTAGCACCTGAGTTTTGGTCCTTGGGGTAGGCCACTTAGCTACGGCCTCAATTTTGGCTGGCTCGGGTCTCTGCTGCCCACACCCTACTCGGTGTCCCAGATACTGCACCTCGGCCATACCTACGTGGCACTTACTAGGTTTTAAAGTTAACCCGGCTTCCCCAATACGGTCTAAGATCGCCCCTATATGGTGTAGGTGATCTTCCCAGGTCTGGCTGAAGATGGCTATGTCATCCAGATAGGCACAGGCATACTCCTGGAAGCCGTCCAGTAGCCGATCTACCATCCGCTGAAAAGTAGCCGGAGCGTTTTTCATTCCGAAGGGCATGACCTTAAACTGGTACAGGCCAAACGGAGTGACAAACGCCGACTTGGGGATGGCATCATCGGCTAGAGGAATTTGCCAGTATCCTTTACACAAGTCAATGGTAGTGAGATACTGACCCCGTGCCATCTTATCTAGCAGCTCGTCTATCCGAGGCATCGGGTAGGCATCAGACACTGTCTTGTCATTCAGCCTCCGGTAGTCAACGCAGAATCGGGTAGTGCCGTCTTTTTTAGGCACCAGGACTACCGGCGATGCCCAGGGGCTATCTGAGGGTTCGATAACTCCTAGCTGCAGCATTTCATCTAACTCGGCCTTCATATGGGTCCGGACTGATTCCGGAACCCTATATGGAGCCTGTCGCATAGGTAGCTGTCCCGGGGTTTCGACTCGGTGGGTGGCTAGCGGAGTGTACCCAGGTAAATTGGAGAAGGTAGCCCCTTTAGCTACGATCAGCGCCTGTACCTGGGCACGCTCGTGAGGGCTTAGCCGCTCCCCCAGCTGGACTCCCCGGGAGGGCTCTATCGGTTCTTCCGGTTCTAGTAGATCAGGTAGTGGCAGGTTCTCCTGATCTTCTAAGGCGGAGGCACAGATTGCCGTCACATCCTCTATCCTCTCATGGTAGGGTTTGAGCATGTTTACGTGGAGCATGCGTCTCTTCCCTACCCCTGAGCAGGGGCCGATCACATAGGTAGTGTCGCATCGCTGCTCTACTACCTGGTATGGGCCTTGCCAGATGGCCTGCAGCTTGTCGGTGCGGACAGGTTTTAAAATCAAAACTTTCTGTCCCACTTGAAAGCTGCGGTCCCTGGCTCCTCTATCGTACCAGCGTCGCTGACGTTGCTGCGCCGCCTGGAGGTTGGTGTGCACAGCCTGAGTTAGCGCCTCCAGACGGTCTCTGAACTCCAGTACATATGATACGATAGGGGTTTCGCTAGCCGTACTCTCCCCCTCCCAGTGTTCCCTAATCAAGTTCAAGGGTCCCCGTACCCTTCTCCCAAACAATAGTTCAAATGGGGAGAACCCGGTCGATTCTTGGGGAACCTCTCTATACGCAAAGAGCAGGTGAGGCAGGAACCTCTCCCAGTCTTTGTGGGTTTCCCCCGAACGTCCGAAGCATCTGCTTCAGCGTCCCATTGAATCTCTCACATAGTCCATTGGACTGGGGGTGGTAGGCGGAATTGACTATTGGCTTAATGCCACATACCTTCCACATATGTTGGGTGACCTCGGCAGTAAATTGGGTGCCCCGGTCGGATATTATTTCTTGGGGGAATCCTACCCTGGAAAATACTTTCATTAAGGCTTCAGCTACGGTTTCAGCATGAATGTTAGTGAGGGCCACCGCTTCGGGGTACCTGGTGGCGTAGTCCACCACGGTCAAAATATACTTTTTGCCAGAGGGACTGGTTTTTGGCCTACTATGTCTACCGCTACCCTGCTGAAGGGTTCGGCAATAATGGGTAGGGGGCATAACTTGGCCTTGTGGCGATCCCCTCATTTACCTACTCGCTGGCAAACGTCGCAGGAGGTGCAATACTGTCGCACATCCTGTGAGATTCCGGGCCAGAAAAACGCATGCGTCAGGCGGTATCGGGTGCGGGTCATCCCTAGGTGTCCCGACAAGGGGATATCATGAGCAATTCTAAGCAGCTCCTGCCTATACTTCTGTGGTACCACTAACTGTTTGTTAGTCAAGGTGACTGTCACGATCCCGGGGAACCCAACACGCTAACACACACACAGACACACACACAGAAAGTGTGCTGTACCGGTCCTTAGAGTGGCCGGGCTAAGCACACAAAGAATAGTCAGGAGACAAGCCGAGTAAGGGGAACCAGAAAACAGAATAACGAGAAACAAGCCGAGGTCAAAGGGTAGGAGAAAGTCACAAAGTCAGTATAACAAGCCAGAGGGTACGTAACCAGAAAGCACACGTTCACAATCGATACTATAAAGCAAAGACCACAACAGGGCACAGATAGACAGGAAAGGTAAGTATTTAAATCCTAGCCTGAATCCTGATTGGCTAACCACCAATCAGTATTAACAAACACACGTGGGGGATATCTATACCCCCCACTGTGTTTGTTGCACTGTAGCTTTAACGCCGGGTCACGTGAGTGACCCCGGCGCTTAGATAATAGTGCCGGCTCCCAGCGTGCAGCGTTAGACATGCTGCCGCTGGGAGGAGGAGAGGAGGACGCGAGCGGCGTGTCAGGAGGAGAGGACGCCGCTCGCTTAACGGTAAGGGGAGAGGGGACCGCGGGCGGCGACGGACCGAGGGTGAGTGCTGCGAGAGGATTGCAGCCTCCCCTCACCGCTGCCCGCGGAGCCCTGACATAACCCCCCCCTCGAAGACCGCCCAGGGGGCGGGAAGCCGAAGGCTTCAAAGGAAACCGCGCATGAAAGGAGCGGATCAAGGAGGGGGCGTCCAAGTCAGAGACAGAAACCCACGACCGCTCCTCCGGGCCATAACCCTTCCAATCAACCAGATACTGCAACCGACCTCGAGAGAAACGAGAATCAAGGAGAGCAGCCACCTCATATACGTCACTAGAGACCGCGCGGAGGGCATCGGAACGCCTGAGAGAGCCAGAGAACCGATTACAGAGCAAGGGCTTCAAAAGGGAGGTGTGAAAGGTGTTAGGTATGCGCATGGAAGGGGGCAAGGCCAGGGAGTAGGATACAGGATTCACCCTACGCAACACCTTATAGGGACCAAGGAACTTGGGCGCGAACTTCATCGAGGGAACCCTAAGGCGGAGATACCTAGAGGACAACCAAACCCTATCACCCGGAGCATAAGAAGGAGCCGCACACCTACGACGATCAGCAAACCTCTTTTGAGTAGCAGCAGCACGACAAAGAGCAGCATGGACCTGATCCCACATCTTCCGTAAGGAGGCGAGGTGCTCGTCCAAAGCGGGCATTCCCTTGTCGGAGAATACACCGGGAAGGACAGCGGGTTGGAACCCATAAGCCACCATAAAAGGACTTACGCCAGTAGAAGAATGAGACACAGTGTTCCTGGCAAACTCAGCCCAGGGAAGGAGACGGGACCAGTTGTTCTGGTGTGCATTCGTGAAACAGCGTAAATACAACTCCACAGACTGATTTGCTCGTTCGGCAGCTCCATTAGATTGCGGATGATAGGAGGAAGTAAACGATAAGGAGACCCCCATCTCAGCACAAAAGCCTCTCCAAAACCGAGAGACAAACTGAGGGCCCCTGTCAGATACGATATCTTGTGGTATACCATGCAAGCGGAACACTTCTTTGGCAAACACCTGAGCCAACTGAACCGCAGAAGGTAGCTTCTTAAGCGGAATGAAGTGCGCCATTTTGGAGAACCTATCCGTTACAGTCAAAATTACTGTCTGCCCATCAGATGAAGGAAGATCCACAATAAAGTCCATGGATAAGTGTGTCCACGGTTCCTTGGGTACAGATAGGGGCATAAGGAGTCCCAGGGGTTTAACATTAGGGGACTTACACTGTGTACAGACACGGCAAGCCTGCACGTAATCTACCACGTCTTTTTTGAGTGAGGGCCACCAAAACTGTTGGAGAAGACCCTTGTAAGTCTTGGTAACCCCTGGATGACCAGCCGTTTTGGCTGCGTGAAATAAAGTCAACAACTTCTTTCTGTCTTTTACTTTCACGTACAGCTTACCAGTAGGGGTCTCAGAGGGTGCTTGGGGTTGGTATGACTTGATACCATCAAGAAAAAGAGACGAGATAACCAAACGGGTAGTAGCTATTATATTAGTTGTGGGTACAATGGGCTCAGGAGTGGAGGTAATAGAATCTACAGGTTCGTACTGGCGGGAGATGGCATCAGCCTTGACATTTCGATAACCAGGCCTGTATGTGATTATGTACTGAAAACGTGAGAGAAATAAAGACCATCTAGCCTGACGAGAGGATAACCTCTTAGCATCTGCGATATAGGATAGATTTTTATGATCGGTTATAACCAAAATCTTGTGTCTAGCTCCCTCTAACAAGTACCTCCATTCTTTAAATGCCATCACTATAGCTAATAATTCCCTGTTCCCAACGTCGTAATTCTTTTCAGATTCTGACAAGCGTTTTGAAAAGTAACCACAGGGAAGGAGGGGTTCGTCATACGATTGTCTTTGTGACAACACTGCTCCTATACCTGATTCAGAGGCGTCTACTTCCAGTACAAAGGGAAGGGAAGGATCAGGATGGTGTAACACAGGGGCAGTGGCAAATGCCTTTTTTAGAGTCTCGAAGGCCACAATAGCATTAGGATTCCAAACCCTGGGGTGTAAACCCTTTTTTGTCAGTTTAGTGATAGGGGAAATAATGGATGAGAAGTTTTTAACAAACTTTCTATAATAATTGGCAAACCCTATAAATCGTTGTATTGCCTTAAGTCCTTGGGGAAGGGGCCAGGACAGTATAGCTTCCAATTTTGAAGGATCCATGCTGAATCCTTGTTCAGAAATAACATAACCCAGGAATTGTACAGAGGTTTGGTCGAATAAGCATTTCTCTAATTTACAATAAAGACCATTCTGCAACAACCTTTTAAGCACCATCCTAACATGAGTATGATGTGTCTTCAAATCTGGAGAATATACAAGTATGTCATCTAGGTAGACTACAGCACAGACATGCAGTAGATCTCTAAGGACATCGTTTATGAGGTCCTGAAAAACGGCAGGAGCATTACACAATCCAAAAGGCATGACCAGATACTCGTAATGCCCACTACGCGTATTAAACGCCGTTTTCCATTCATCATTCTCCTTAATACGAACAAGGTTATAAGCCCCCCTGAGGTCTAGTTTAGTAAAATATCTAGAACCTTTGACACGATCAAACAATTCGGTAATGAGGGGAATCGGATAGGCATTTTTAATCGTTATATTGTTTAGGGCTCTGTAGTCTATACACGGTCTCAAATCGCCCTCCTTTTTTGCCACAAAAAAGAAACCAGCACCAGCAGGAGAGGAGGACCTTCTAATAAAACCTTTACTTAAGGCCTCTCGTATGTACTCCTCCATGACCTGGTTTTCTTTCTCAGAAAGAGGGTAGACCTTACCCCTAGGAGGCATAGTACCCGGTAATAGGTTTATGGCACAGTCATACTCACGGTGTGGGGGTAGCTTATCTGCCTCCCTTTTTTCGAAAACCAAAGCAAGGTCTGCATACACAGAAGGGACAGAAACAGAAAGCGGTTTAGCCGTGGGCACGTTAAGTAAACAAATGGGACGTACTTGGGCCATACAGTCTCGTTGACAAGATTCCCCCCAGGAGAGTATGTCTAAACAACCCCAATCAAGTACTGGGTTGTGTTTCACTAACCAGGGAAAACCCAGAACAATGGAAGCAGTAGGGGAGTCAATTATTTGGAAGGTTAACCTTTCCTTGTGTAAAGCACCCACACACATCTCTATATCTTGGGTCTCATGGGTCACCAGAGGTCTCTCAAGTGGTCTACCATCTATGGCCTCAACGGCCAAGGGTGTGGCCTTTTGGATCAAAGTCAAGGCTGCGGTTCTGGCAAAGGTCTCATCCATAAGGTTGTCAGCCGCACCTGAATCGATCAAGGCTTTAGTTGTTATGGTGGTTTTATTGACCAAAAGAGAGACCGTAATAAATGGTCTGGAGATGGACACATGAGGGGACAAAGTCATAACACCCGAGGCCGACCCCTCTCTAGGCCTTAGGTGCTGGAGTTTCCCTGTAATTTAGGGCATGTATTACAGTGGTGACCCCTCTTTCCACAATAGAGACATAACCCCTCCCTTCTACGATACGTTCTTTCAGCCTCAGTTAACCCCGTAGCACCCAATTGCATGGGTTCGGGGGATGGTTGCCTAGGAGCGGGTAACGCTAGTAATGCAGTACTGGGTAGAGCAGGTAACACCCGTGTATCCAGCCGTCTTTGACTACGTCTCTCTCTAATGCGGTTATCAATAAGGATTACATAGTCTATAATATCATCTAGAAGGACAGGCAGTTCCCTGGATGCTATTTCATCCAGTATGTAAGCGGCCAAACCCTCCTGAAAGGCTGTTACGAGGGCGTCGTTATTCCAAACCACTTCAGCTGCTAGAGTGCGGAATTCGATAGTATAATCCGCTACAGATCTGTTACCCTGTCGAACTCTAAGCAGAGCTTTGCCAGCAGAGGCAACCCTACCGGGTTGATCAAACGTGCGTTTGAATGCTGACAAAAAATCCGCAAAGGACATAGGAGACATGTTTTCCCACATGGGGTTTGCCCATGCTAAAGCTCTCCCAGACAGGTGGTTTATCAAAAAGGCAATTTTGGATCTGTCGGTGGGATAGGAACGTGGATTCATCACCAGATAGATGTCAATTTGATTGAGGAAACCACGACACAATGCTGGGTCACCACTATAGCGCTGTGGCGGTGTCATATGGACTACATGGGCAGGAACGGGTACTGGAGTGGCAATGGGTTCGGACACAGCAGCAACCGCCTCCTGGACGGCAGGCTGCAGGTGTGCAGTACGAGCCAGTATGGTCTGCAAAGCTTGAGCAAACTGATCCATACGGTGGTCCAAGCCATCCATTCTAGCCTCCTGATTAACTAGGAGCTGTGGTATGTCAGCAGGTTCCATTATGGCCCTGTTGTAATGTCACGATCCCGGGGAACCCAACACGCTAACACACACACAGACACACACACAGAAAGTGTGCTGTACCGGTCCTTAGAGTGGCCGGGCTAAGCACACAAAGAATAGTCAGGAGACAAGCCGAGTAAGGGGAACCAGAAAACAGAATAACGAGAAACAAGCCGAGGTCAAAGGGTAGGAGAAAGTCACAAAGTCAGTATAACAAGCCAGAGGGTACGTAACCAGAAAGCACACGTTCACAATCGATACTATAAAGCAAAGACCACAACAGGGCACAGATAGACAGGAAAGGTAAGTATTTAAATCCTAGCCTGAATCCTGATTGGCTAACCACCAATCAGTATTAACAAACACACGTGGGGGATATCTATACCCCCCACTGTGTTTGTTGCACTGTAGCTTTAACGCCGGGTCACGTGAGTGACCCCGGCGCTTAGATAATAGTGCCGGCTCCCAGCGTGCAGCGTTAGACATGCTGCCGCTGGGAGGAGGAGAGGAGGACGCGAGCGGCGTGTCAGGAGGAGAGGACGCCGCTCGCTTAACGGTAAGGGGAGAGGGGACCGCGGGCGGCGACGGACCGAGGGTGAGTGCTGCGAGAGGATTGCAGCCTCCCCTCACCGCTGCCCGCGGAGCCCTGACAGTGACAGATCCCCCCACGTCCTTGGCCGTGACACGGTACAATAACCCTTTCTCCCACGTGTAATGCTCCCCCTCTAGCCCTGTCTGGTCAGCTTGTGCCCGGTCCCTGTAGACTTGTAGAGTGGGATCGGTCTGTACTTCAGTGACAAAGGTAGTCGGGGTATCCCAGGACATGGGAGTCGGGTGGGGGTCATGGTTTCTTACCTGAGCCTCAGAGTGTATCGGTGTAGCCGTGGTGCGAGCCTGTTGCCGTGTGGTTACTGGATGGGCTTCCTGGTAGGGAGCCTGTGGAACAAAGGCAGAGGTTATCTGGCCCAAATCATTCCCTAGCACAACATCTGCTGGTAAGTTCTGCATTAGTCCCACTTCTACTGTCCCCTCTCCCGCACCCCAGTTCAAATGTACTTTCGCCGTGGGTAGTCGGTATACAGCTCCCCCGGCTACCCGAACGGCCACAGATCCACCAGTATGCGTGCCCTCCGATACCAAATGGGGTGCTATCAGGGTTAAGGTAGCTCCCGAATCCCGCAGTCCCTGAACCTCGTTCCCTCAAGCGTTACCAGCTGCCGGTGATGTTGCCGGTTATCGGTGGCTCGGACCGACATTACCTCGTGCAAGATACCCAGGGGTTCCTCCGCATGAACACTCCACAACTCCTGAGTGGCTGGTTCCCTCTGGTAATGGTGAGCAGCCGCCCTGGGTACGGGGCTTGGACGCCCCTGATTCCAGGTGGGCCTGCCACGATTCTGGGTGCATTCTCGGGCCATATGCCCCCATTGTTTACAGGAATGGCACTGGATGTTGGCCCGCCCGTTGTATCTGGAAGGGGGCGGTACATGTCCTTGCGAAGGACGGAACGGGGTGGCTGTGGGCGCTAGAGGTGGTGGAGCGCTAGGTAGTCCTGTGGGTCGGGAGTAGCTTTTGGCTACAGGTCCCTGGTGCCTCCGGGCATCAAAGTGTTGATCGGCCAATCTAGCTGCTTCAGGTAGGGTGAGGGGTTTCCTGTCCCGCACCCATTCTTGAGTCTCCGGGGATAATCCATAAAAAAATTGCTCCAGCAACATCATCTGACGCAATTCCTCCATGGTGGTGGCGTTGCTGGCCTGTATCCACCCTTGGGAGGCTTGATCCAGTTTGTGTGCCCATTCGGCATGCGAATCTCGCTCTGGTTTGCGTAAGTGTCTGAACTTGCGCCGGTATGCCTCTGGGGTAATGGCATACCTCTCCAAGATTGCGCGCTTTACTTTTTCGTAATCTTTGCTGTCCTCACTGGGCACAGCACGGTAAGCTTCAGCTGCCCGACCTGCTAGTTTGCTTGCTAGCAGTTGCACCCATACTGACCGTTCTAGCTCATGTAGATCACACAGTCTTTCAAAGTCCTGCAAGTACCCATCGATCTCGTCCTTTTCCTCGCAAAAGGCTCTGAAGGCCTGGTACGGGAGCTTGGGCTTTACCGGGTTGTAAAGGGACCCTGTGTTGGACTCGGTTCGAGTCAAGGCGTGCTGCGGGCTGTGTGCCATTACGTATTCCTGCACGTTGGCCATCACCATATTCAACATGGTATCCGATATAGGCTGCGGCAAAAATGCTAGCCTGGTCCTCATCTCTCTTTCATAGAGCGTTTCTTCCATAACTACTGGGGGTGTAGCGCTGCGGGCTTGGTCTCCCTCCATCAGCTCGGCAATTAGTACCGCCTTGGTTTTGCTGCTGGCTACTTTCCCCCTGGCTTCCAGTAGTTCTTTTAAAGTCTGTCGTTTCAGTATGGTATAATCAATCTCCATACGAATTGCCCTTGCTTTCCTTGTTCGGTAGTTCCAGTTACACGAACTCTGCTTTTCGGCTGTAAGGTTCGGATTCCGTCGCTTGCCACCAATTGTAACGGAATGCAGTATATTAGTCCACGATATCCGTTGGTATCCTCAGGAAATCCACAGTCAGAACAGAAAGCACGGCAATATTCCCCATCCTCCCAATAACTGGACGAAACACAGTTTGGGAGTCAACTAACTCAGTTTATTCACAGGCTGGCATATTTAAGCAGTTCCCCATGCAAGGGGTTTCCTTACAGATAATCCAGGGGATTTCTCCCAACATGCATTGTTCTTTTCCCAGCAGGCATTGCTGCACGAGAGGGATACTCCCACTAAAATGGACGATTAAGTGGATTATCCCCTCGTGCAGCAGAACTGACAATTTACTTTAAAATACATATTTTCCACAATATTCGGTATTTTAAGATGACTGAACGTTCGGTAGATAGCTGGGGCCGAAGCGCATACTTCGTGGGAATACCGCTTTGATCCCAGCTGAATTGACCGAACGCCGCACAAAACACATTAAAACATTGAGTTCGGTTTAAAAGTACCGAACAGCTAGGGGGAACAGAATGTGCCGAACGCGGGACTCCCGAACGCTCTGGAAGTCCAGCGGTGTTCGGATCATTGAGTAGCCGTTTTCAGTTCCAGGCTCTCGACGACCGAACACCGCTGCAGAGACAAAGGATCCAAGATGGCCGACCGCCGCATGGTCGGTAGCCGAACGGCGGCCACCTAGGAGAGCCCTTAATTACCGATTGCAACATTGTTGCAATCGGTTAATTGGTGCCACACGACTTGTGAATGGGTGGTCTACCTGGGGAGCCCGCATTCGTACGGCGAACGGCCGGGATAGCCGTGTTTCGTCGAACGAATGCTTTGTATGCTGGCAGCGTACGGCTGCCAGCATGCGAACGGCCATAACACAGCACATATACAGGTAAGGACACACAGTATGCATTCAGCCTATGGACAACCTACAGTAAATATAGTTCAGAAGTGGCTAGGTTTGCCACAGTTAGTATATAGTTTACTGCCCTGAAACACTCCTAGTTCTGCTCAGTGAGGTCTCACGAGCGCCATGGTACCCCCCATGTATAGGTTTTATGGGGTTTTGGAAAGTTTCAGGTCATATATACGGCTTATCCATTTATGCTTTTTCACCTTGAAATTTGTCAGATTAGTTTGCAGTGTCCAGGCTGCCTTTGAGACCGTATGGCAGCCAAGAAATGAAAATTACCCCCATCATGGCATACCATTTGAAAAAGTAGACATCCCAGGGTATTCAAAATGGGGTATGCCCAGTCTTTTCTAGTAGCCACTTGGGCACAAACCCTAGCCAAATTTAGTGTTTTTATTTTTTTTTTGCATTTTTCACATAAAATCTGTACTTTCACTGGTAATATTATTGTTAGTATATAGTTTACTGCCCTGAAACACTCCTAGTTCTGCTCAGTGAGGTCTCACGAGCGCCATGGTACCCCCCATGTATAGGTTTTATGGGGTTTTGGAAAGTTTCAGGGTCATATATACGGCTTATCCATTTATGCTTTTTCACCTTGAAATTTGTCAGATTAGTTTGCAGTGTCCAGGCTGCCTTTGAGACCGTATGGCAGCCAAGAAATGAAAATTACCCCCATCATGGCATACCATTTGAAAAAGTAGACATCCCAGGGTATTCAAAATGGGGTATGCCCAGTCTTTTCTAGTAGCCACTTGGGCACAAACCCTAGCCAAATTTAGTGTTTGTTTTTTTTTTTTTGCATTTTTCACATAAAATCTGTACTTTCACTGATAATATTATTGTTAGTATATAGTTTACTGCCCTGAAAACTCCTAGTTCTGCTCAGTGAGGTCTCACGAGCGCCATGGTACCCCCCATGTATAGGTTTTATGGTGTTTTGGAAAGTTACACGGTCATATATACGGCTTATCCATTTAGGCTTTATTACATTGAAATTTGGCAAAGTGATTTTCTGGGCCTATATCGCATTTGAGAGAGCATGGCAGCCTGGGTAATAACATTTCCACTATTATGGCATACCATTTTCAAAAGTAGGCAACCCAGAGTATAATAAATGGTGCATTGCAAGATGTTTGGTCTAACCACTTTATCAGAAATGAAGGGCCCACATAGGGGTTATAGCTTTATTTGTGCTTTTTCACGCACATGAACTCCATTTTCACAGGACATTTCATATTCCTGATATGAGTTATTGCAACAAAGCCTCACTATTTGTATTTAACATTGTCTCCTGAATGTAACAGTACCCCCATGTACTAGATTCTCTGTTTTGGGGGGGAAGTCATGGGGACAAAAATATTAGATGTCCTTTTCAAAGTTGGCAATTTAACAAAGTGATTTTCTGGGTCTATCTCGCCTTTGAGAGAGCATGGCAGCCTGGGTAATAACATTTCCACTATTATGGCATACCATTTTCAAAAGAAGGCAACCCAGAGTATAAGAAATGGTGCATTGCAAGATGTTTGGTCTAACCACTTTATCAGAAATGAAGGGCCCACATAGCGGTTATAGCTTTATTTGTGCTTTTTCACGCACATGAACTCCATTTTCACAGGACATTTCATATTCCTGATATGAGTTATTGCAACAAAGCCTCACTATTTGTATTTAACATTGTCTCCTGAATGTAACAGTACCCCCATGTACTAGATTCTCTGTTTTGGGGGGGAAGTCATGGGGACAAAAATATTAGATGTCCTTTTCAAAGTTGGCAATTTAACAAAGTGATTTTCTGGGTCTATCTCGCCTTTGAGAGAGCATGGCAGCCTGGGTAATAACATTTCCACTATTATGGCATACCATTTTCAAAAGAAGGCAACCCAGAGTATAACAAATGGCATAATTTGAGATGTTTGGTCTAGCCATTTTAACAGAAATGCTGGGCCCATGTAGCGATTTCTACTTTGATTTTTATCTTTTTAATCAGATAAATAGCATTTTCACTGGAAATGTCATAATACAGATATTAGTTAGTGCACTAGAGACTTGGTATTTTGATTTAACACTGTCTTCTGAATATAATGGTACCCCCACGTACTATTATTTCAGATTTTACTGATAAGTCACAGGGCGAAATATATTAGATGCCCTTTCAGCTTGTAAGTTTGCCAATATTATTTTCTGGGCCTATGTAGCTTTTCAGAGAGTATGGCAGCCTGGGTAATAACATTCCCACCGTTATGGCAAACCATTTTCAAAAGTAGGCACCCCAGAGTATAACAAATGGCATAATTTGAGATGTTAGGTCTAGCCATTTTAACAGAAATGCTGGGCCCATGTAGCGATTTCTACTTTGATTTTTGTCTTTTTAATCAGATAAGTAGCATTTTCACTGGAAATGTCATAATCCTGATATTAGTTAGTGCACTAGAGACTTAGTATTTTGATTTAACACTGTCTTTTGAATATAACAGTACCTACATGTACCATGTTTCCAGGTTTTTATTATATCACATGAATAGAACAGTACCCCACATACACTTTGATCTGAAGGCAGAGAGAGGCAGATAGATCTTTGATATCACATAGAGAGTCACTGTGTGAAAAGTTTGAGAAGTAAAAAAAACGAAAAAAAAAAACTATTTTTTGTAACCCTTTCAGTGCTAATCACAGCATTAACCCTGTGATCAGTTTTTTATTGGGAAGTCACATTTCAAGTACTACAAATGTAGTATTTTGAGTTGTTTGGTGTAGCCACTTTAGAATGGCTAGCGTAAACAGGGACAGGCCAAGGTCAGGGGAATCCAGAATTCAGAGTAGTCGGTAAAACAAGCCAATGGGTCGGTACAGGCAGCTAACAAAGCGTAGTCAGGACAAGCCGAGGTCAGAAATCCAGGTAAATCAAGCAAACAAACTGCCAAAGTCCCATACAGAGTGATTCAGAAATTCAGCTCTGTATGGTAGACTTTGAAACAGTCTGTTATGCAGAGGGCGGGTAGAGATGGGCAGGTTGGACAATAAAAACTGGAGTCCTTTCGGACTCCTTTCTTGTAGCAAACACGGCACTTTTTTGGGGGAGCTTTTTTACTAGGGGTGGATGGGATTCGGGAAGCGAAGTGTTTGCCACAAAGTCTTTGGAGATCTCCTGATTCCAAAGTGGGATTGGGGGGCTGGGTAAATAACATACGGGACAAAATGCTTAATGTGAATTCGAGGAAAGGGCAGGGCCTACCTATGACCTCTTTTGTATAGAGGACATAGGCATTGAAAATTGCAATCTGGCTCACGTAGATTGCAATTTTCTTGTACCAGGTCCTAGTTTTTCGGTTCACCAGATAGGGCTGTATGCATTGGTCAGCCAAGTCTACTCCCCCCATAAACTTGCTGTAGTCTACAATGCACTTCGGCTTTTCCAGATGCTCAGTGCTACCTCTCACAGACACTGGCACTGTACTTTCGTCATGCATCGTAGACACCATGTATACATCTTTCCTATCTCTGAAGCGAAGAGCAAGCAACTCATCCTGGCGGAGAGCTGAAGAGGAACCTCTACTGCTTCTGCCACTTGCCAGGGCTTGGGGGAAACCCCTGCAATTCTTCCTCACTGTGCCACAGGCTAGGGTTTCAAAACAATATAAATTTTTAAATAATTCTATACTGGTATAATAATTGTCAACCCATAGCCTATATCCCTTATTCAACAAGGGAAGGATTAGATCCCAAACAATCTTGCCACTTGTACCCACAGAATCAGGGCATCCTGGTGGGTCAAGATGGCTATCCTTCCCCTGGTAAATGCGAAACGCCCATGTGTAACCAGTACAGGATTCACATAATTTATAAAATTTAACGCCATATCGGGACCGCTTCGATGGAATATATTGCTTAAATAGCAGTCGACCTTTAAATTTCATAAGGGACTCGTCAATTGAAATATCTTTATCGGGGACATAATTTTCAGAAAATTTGTCTGACAGGAGTTGAATAAAGGGCCGAATTTTATATAGCCTGTCAAACAGTGGGTCGTTTCTAGGGGGACACAGCGAGTTATCATTAAAATGAAGGAATCGCAGCAGTTGCAGGTAGCGATCCCTCAACATAACCTCAGGGAAAAGAGGTGTAGCCAGGATACGTTGCTTGCTCCAGTAGGACCTGATACTGGGCTTTTTTACAATACCCATCACTAGGGTTAAAGCCCAAAACCGCTTCATCTCTGCGACATCCGTGGGTCTCCACATATTCCTGCGACCATGATGGGACCCCGGATGTGCAGAGAGATACTGCATAGCAAACAAATTCGTTTGCTGAGCCATGAGCTCAAATATATCGTCTGACATAAAGAGCTCAAAAAAAACGAATTGGCTCGCAGTCGTCCACTGTTACAGTGATGCCAGGTGTAACAGTGAACGGCGGTATTTCTGGGGCCATCATATTTGGAGGCACCCAGTCTCTGCCTGGCATTGGGCTTGCTGAGCGTCCTCTTGTGAGTGGTGGTGGGGCACCATCACTTGAGGTCTCACTCAGAGGCTCAATGTCAGAGGCAGTGATAGTGTCACTGTCTTGCAGAGTGTCACTATCACTGCCTGCCAGAATGGCATACGTCTCCTCGGCTGAGTAGCGACGTGCCATTCTAGGGGGACAAATTAATTAATTTATATACTAAAGTGGGTAATTAATTATCTACCTGCCTAACACCTACTACCCACCCTCAAAAAATAATATAAATGTACTGATCACAGCAGTGGTGTATCCTGGTTTTGTGCTGCCCTAGGCAGGACAAAACTCAGGCGCCCCCCTCCCACCCACGCCACCCTCACCCAACCCTCCCCCCCCACCCGCGCCACCCCCCCCCAACCCTCCCCCCCCCACCCGCGCCACCCCCACCGAACCCTTCCCCCGTCCCGCCTTCTAAATACACACACACATTCACTGACAAACACGCATACACTAGGTAACAGAAACACACTCACTAGCAGACACACACACAGTCTAACAGACACACACACAGTCTAACAGACACACACACAGTCTAACAGACACACACTTACAGACACACACACTAACACACACACAGACCCACACACATACAGACATACACACACACATACAGACATACACACACACATACAGACATACACACACACACACACATACAGACATACACACACACACTAACAGACACACACACAGACACACTAACAGACATACACACACTAACAGACATACACACACTAACAGACATACACACACACAAACACACACACCAACTAACAGACACACACACAGACCCACTAACAGACATACACACACTTACAGACATACACTTACAGACATACACACACACACACACACTAACAGACATACACACACACACTAACAGACATACACAGACATACAAACACACTCAATCACTCACATATTTAATACATTTTTTTTTTTTATTTAACCCCCCAGCCTCCTTACCTTTGGGAAAGCTGGGGGGGGGATATCTGTCTCCCTGGTGGTCCAGTGGCTGCTGGGAAGTGCGGGTAGGTGGGCGGCCGGCGAGGGAGCACTTCCTCTGAGCGGTCTGCTCAGCTCCCTCGCGCGCCGCAGAGTGATGCTGGGAGGCGGAGCCGGAATATGACGTCATATTCCGGCTCCCAGCCTCACTCTGCGGCGCGCGAGGGAGCTGAGCAGACCGCTCAGAGGAAGTGCTCCCTCGCCGGCCGCCCACCTACCCGCACTTCCCAGCAGCCCGCCGGCCGCCCAGCATGCCTTGTTAGCCGCAAGGCTAACAAGGCATTTGCCCTGGGCATTTGGGGGCGGCTTTTTTTGCCGCCCCCTGAAAAATGCCGCCCAAGGCAAATGCCTTGTTTGCCTCGCGGCAAATACACCCCTGGATCACAGTATAGGCAGCTGCAATCAGTACACTGAAAGGGTTATTTTCAGATCTATAAAAATAACCCTAAAAAAAAAGTCAGTCTGATCAGAGAGCCCTCTGATCACAGTGATCACTGATACAGTACTGTACAGCAGATAAACTGTACAGTATAGTGATCACGGCAGCGGGGAAAGGGTAATGGAGATTTGGGTTGCTGCGACTGACACAAAGGATCAAAAAAAATTAGAAATATTTTTTTTTTGATAAAAAAAAAAATAAATAAATAAATACCCTAATCAGGTTGATCACAGTAATATGCTGTGATCAGCACTGAAAGGGTTAAATAAAATATAAATTTTAAAACTTTAAAAAAAAATTTAAACTTTCTTTTTCCACAGGAGCTGCAAAAACCACGATCTCTCTGCCTCTCTCTCTCAGATCGAAGTGAGGTGAGGAGAGGGGCAGAGACAATGTGTCAGCCAGTGATCTGAGATCATTGGCTGACACATACTAACAGTGATCACAGTGACTGGCTGTCACTGTGATCACCTCCTACAGATCGCGGTAATTGGCCACAGGGGGAGTGCCTGGGAGGTACAGGCATGCCCCCACCGCGATCTGTAGGGGGCTAATGGCTGCAGTTACATGTGTCAGCCAATAGGCTGACACATAGTAACACTGATCGCACTGACAGGCTATGGCAGCCTGTCAGTGTGATCTGATTGCAGCCTGACAGTGCAGATCGCGGTCACTGACCCCAGGGGGGCTGCCTGGGGGGCCAGGCATGTCCCCCGACCGCGATCTGCTGCAGGAGAATGCGGCCGGCTCCATGTGTCAGCCGATTTCAAATCGGCTGACACATGGTAAATACCGATCGCAGTGACAGCCTGTCACTGCGATCAGAAGCTGCAGACCGCGGTCCCCAGGCACAGGGGGGCTGCCTGGGGGGCCAGGCATGTCCCCCGACCGCGATCTGCAGCGGCCATGTGCCGCCGGCCACGTGGGGGGTAAGACCGCACAGGACGTACTATGCTGTCCTGCGGCGTTTAGAGCCGCCCAAATAAGGACGGCATAGTACGTCCTGCGGTCTTAAGGGGTTAATGCATTCATTTTTCATTGGGAAAATTTCTACTAAACAGCAATTTGTTTATTTTATTTGGCGAGTGGAGTTTCCCTTTGAAAATATCTTAGCATGCAGTAATTCATCTCTTACCTAGAAAAGTAATTTTTTCTACTACTGACACTCAATAATTGGAAGATAACTCACAAAATAAATTGAATTGAAACTCTACATAATTGTAGAGGCCTATCTATCGTCACTGATTCAGTATCTGGCTTAGGACATAAATATGCATTGATTACGAATAATGGGCTATGCCAATAGTCTCTGCCTATGAATGGAAAACAGAACGGACAGCCTGTGGGAGGTCTTTTCTAGTCTCCCTTGTCAGTCAATCCTTCAGCAAAGAGTTTAGAATAGGTTTTTAAATAGGTTTTTCTCCCAAACTAAACATTTGCTAACAAATCTGTATAAAATCTGTATACATATATTTGTGTGCTCTTTAAAAATAGCATTAAGTTGAACCTGGCATGACAGGTGCCCTTTAATGTAAAGGAAAATACTAAGAGCTGTTTATCCAATGTTTCTCAACCAATTCATATTGTTTGTGTTAAAATTACAATAGCCCAGTAAAAGTGACATTAACAGCAGCATAAGTCTGCAACAGTGTTATACAGAAATATGCTACACCTAGATGCATTGTCCTAATTATACATAAATGTCAAATGTCTTCTGTGCGTACCTTGATACATAATCTCAGAAACTGCTGAGACCTGAGAATAGAAGTAATTATATCAGAATCCTTAAGAACCAATAGGCAAATTGCAGTAATACGGCAATATGATCATTTTGTTCTTACACCGTCAGATGATTGGTTTTGTTCCCAGTAGAAAACCATGCAATCTAACGAGCCCAAATCATCTCGGCTTCTCACTATACAACCAGCCTCCTTTCTGTTTTTTTTACGCTTTGCAAAAACAAAACAAAAATAATATAGCAATAACGCAAGACATGTTTGTATTGATTTCACACTGAACTGATGCCTGGTCCAGGGATTTATTAAAAACCGAAAGCACACAGTGTTTTAGACCAAACAAACAGACGGTGAAAATCTTAATTCCGATAACTTTTTTTATAACAGAGAAAATATCTATTGTAGCGGACATTTTTCACGTGATGATACACACTTGAACTATGTATATTTGTTGCGACATAAGACAAATTAAACAGAAGCAATTAAAAATGGCTGTAAAAAAAAAAGATCAACTACAAGAAGGACCCTTTATCTTATGTAATGTTGAATAAATATTGATTTGGTGTAAGGTAGCCAAAACATACTTGCCAAACGTCAGCAAGAATGAGACTAGGACAGGGGGAGGTGGTTGGTGGGTGGACACTGAAGAATGCCAATGCCATTTGTAAAAGGGGCATATCATCCTTGTACCCAGTAAGGTGAATTTGAAGACTAATATATGGATGCGCTATAAATCAAGGTTCATCCACCATGTGGACCTCCAATCAGTATGTTCTCCTTAATTCCACCACCCACCCTACCTTTTCACTATCCACTGTGAACATTTAATAAACAGTGAAACATAGTTCGCACATATTTGTAATTACTTGGGCAAATCCTTTAACACACTCTCTGTGTAGTGGACACTTTTAGTTATTTATTTTTCTCAGTAAGGTGGCCCGGCATGGCAGACCATATATGCAGAGAATTCAGAAGTTCTCATACAGCATAAGAGTGTATAACCATGTAGTATTCTACATGTGTAAAACTATCGCACTAAATGTCAGACTGTTAAAATCTATGTAATAGTCCTCTATTAAACTTTACATAAGTTACTGATTTTTGTTTCTAGCCATCTCAAATCAGGTCAAATCAGATTGACAGCTCTCCATTATCAGAGCGTAGCCAAAAGTTACAATATATAATGTTTTCACACAAAAATCATGATATGGGTTTCTTCAGGGTATGAATTACTTAACTTCCACATACGTAATTAAACCTTATTTGATCAGAACTTTTCCCGTATATATATTCTCAAACATTGGCATACTTGAAGCAAATAATTAGCAAAGCTATAACAATTTACATATATAATGCTAATAACAAATGGAAAACCTGTACAATCTTAGTAGTTCTCAAAATACTATAACTTTATTATTATTAAAGATATAACCACCAACTGTATTTTTTTACTTGCTTGGAAGTGAAAAAAAAAAACAATCGAGAAGGAATCTTAGGGCAAAGAGTATTTACCACTGCTCCTAATTAGTACCAATTTATGAGTTTCAGCTAAATTTGCACAGATGGGTTAAATCAATGAAGAGAAGACCAATATGTCTATTGTTTAGACGTTCAACGAATGTTCCTTTTGAAAGCAACATTGATTGACAGATTATATTATTGACATTATTTAGAAAAAGAAAAAAATATATAGTTTTAAGGAGATAAAAGTATGGCTACCCTCTGTAAATAGAGAATACGTTTTTGGATTTTTTAAAAATGGGAATAACCCTTTGATACTTAGTCCTGATGAGATCCTGTCCGAGATTCCCAAGTAATACACTAGGAACTCATAGGAAGTGGAAAATCCAGATCTCCTCATTGCTGGTCCTTCTGTGTCAGATGGTACTTCTCATCCCTTTGCTGCATAAGAACATGTAGAGCCCCTCTATCTATTATTTGGGTTTCATTTCTCCCATCCACAGTGTTATTTTTGGGTAGCTTCCACCCATTTCACACCCTTACCCTCCACATACAAGAATATCACCAGTAGTGTACACGGGTGTTGAGGGTGAAAGGAGAAATAAGTGCCGTGCAAAGCACTGACCGCTTGGCCATACTTGAATATTAAAACCGATAAGAAAGACATTGAAAGAGGACAAGAGGACTAGAAAGACCATAAAGAGAATAAGAGGGTATTGGGAGAATGTCATAAAAGAAGGATGGTTTATGAAAAGAGTTATAAAGTAAGGGTGATAGGCAGATAGCAAAAAGAGGAGATGGTGTATTTGATTACAAAAAACAAACAAACAAACAGATGTAGGGAGACTAAAAATGCAAAGTAAGGGGTATAAGGTAATTACATTATAAAAGGGGGTAGGAGTAGACATTATAAAGGGAAGGAGATGGTTTAGTATTAAGAAAAAAAAGTGAGGCAGGGTTATATTGGTTTATATTGGTTTTCAAAGACCTCATTTTGTTTTGGGGGCCGAGACTCTTACCAATCCATCTCAGAGTATAGCAGTATAACACAATCTAAAACCTGAATTGTAATACTGAGGTTAAAACTTGCTGGGATTGCTGTCTTTTATAGAAGTCCTTAAGACTTAATAAATAGAGGAACTCTCAAAAGCTTGTTTTTCCAAAATTCCGTAAATCCATCACAAAATGTTGTATTTTCTTAGTCAGCTAAATTAGCAGAATTATTTATTTTTATTAGCATATTAAACGCTTTTTAAAATAAGTCTATAAGGTGACATTTTATCTGCAGGCAAATGAGTAAGAAAAAGAAAGTCAAAACAAGCAACATTAACAAAAAGCCAAACAATACGTTTGGAAGAGTACACAATGTAAACATAGAAGTACAAGAAAGATATGGGAATGTCTGACTGAAAATGTAACAAAAATGTCTAAGTGGCAAGCCGACTTTAAGGCTTAGGTGAGAGATATCTGCCAGTGTAAAATGATGACACACAAAATGAACAAATGTCTATTTGGGTAATTGATTTTCTATGGGATCTGTGACAGGCTTCCTTAATCTGGCATAATATTGCTTGCCTTTCTCACACCTGCTTATTCTTTCCCTAGTGAATGGCAAAATATCACCTTTCAAGTGCAACTAACTTCAGCATTTTTTTTGCTTTGCATATTGAACCCACTTTATGGAAAAAAAAACAAAAGAACAAGCCATTACCCATAATAAAAATATAAAACGCAAAGTAAAGGTAAGAAAACTTACCTAAACCGAACCCTCGTGGGCAATGCCATCTTTATCACTCTGCTCAACTCCTGGCGCCTCAGCGGCCGACGTCACTACTGATGAGTACTCATGAGTGAGAGTACAGCATTGCGTTCTATGTTCGCAGGATCCTTCATAGACACAGACAGTTCTCTGCAGCTGTCACTACTTGCAAAGCCCCTACTTTGTCTCTGTAGATCTCTTGGCTAGATTAGAATTTCAGTAAAATTCTCACTCATATAATATTGCATTTTTTTTTTTAAATGAATGACTGTTCTTTG
Organism: Pelobates fuscus; assembly: GCF_036172605.1. Lineage (NCBI taxonomy): Eukaryota > Metazoa > Chordata > Amphibia > Anura > Pelobatidae > Pelobates > Pelobates fuscus. The sequence continues at coordinate 339,794,590 of NC_086320.1, forward strand.
GTTAGATGTGAATTAATACACATTTTATTCAACATTGCAAGAATCATAACCAGTACATCCTAGATTAGTGGTTGAGGTGCCTGGTAAGTATTTAAAACCATTTTAGTACGGTTTGACAAATTACCAGTGCTGCTTTTAGTCTTCTGGCAAATATTATACTTTTTGGATAGGTTTTTCATATATTTGTTTTTAAATATTAAAATATATATATTAATATATCAAACAATATCAAAATATTAAAATATGTTTGCAAAATATTAAATAATTTGAAAAACTAGTATTAAATTGAGACCAAATTTGGGATCTCAAAGAGAGTTCTGGAGGACAATATCACTTTAGACATTATTCCAAGAGTTAGAATGCATTGCTGTACACAATGGAACTGGATGATTTAGATGCCATTAGGAAAATCTCTAAATATTCCATGAACACAATAAAGAGCAAACATAAAAATTCACAAAAAAGGCAAAATAAAAATAGACGTACAACCTGTTTTATAGCCCATTTTAGAATGACAGCACCAATTGTACATTCAACAGCATATATGTGTCATTTTATATTCTGCTCCGAGACCAGTTTTAGTAATAAGATCCAAGAAAATATTGTAATATTCTCAGAATGAGGTGGAACGGTCAACGGAGAAATCTCCAAACAAAAAGAAAACTACTGATTAAAGCAAGGGCTACACTGCCTTACAAAAAAAATTGTTCGGGTGATATTAAATGGAAACAAAATTATTTTATTATAATGTACATAATATGTATGATACATGTTTTAGGATTACAATTTATTTTAGATGACCTTCATTCTGAATGAAAACCCAATGGTTTTATATCCTATTATTAACAGGGCTGCTCACTGTTTCCTAGACATACTCCTACTCGCAGTATAGCGAATAGGGGCAGAATTTACTAATACTAAGTAATCTTTACTTAGTATTAGTAAATTTGACTGAACGACCCACTTTCAGCCTTTTGGTAGATAGCTCCCTAAAACCGTGGAAATTAGGGAGTTATCTACTAAGCGGCTGCAAGAGAAGATCCGAAAGTGCCGAAGTACCGAAGTTCCGAACCGAAGTGCCTAAATCCCGAATTTCGGAATGCCGAACCGAATATTTTCCCCATGCACATCCCTAGTACAAAACATCTGGAGTGCCAAAGGTTGCCTATCAGCACAAACTTCCTTGCTCATGCTGGACATTGTCCAATGAAATTATCTTCAAATGAAAAGCTTTGTGGACACAGTGGACACATCTGGAAGCTGTAAAAATAAATACATGAAAACAGATTTTGTTTAATATATTTATTTACGGTTTACAAATATCTGTAAGCAGTAAATAAATATATGGAAAAGATATTTGATCGTTGCTGGCATTTGTCTCAAAGTGTGCTTCTCTGTTTATTTCTTTACAAAACTATACCAATCTCACAGATTATAAAATCATTTAAACAGGGCCTTCTTCCTCACTGTTAATATTTAGTGTGTCTACTACATGTTGTCGATTAGCCAAATTCTATGATTGCAAAGTGATGCAGAATTTGCTGCTGCAATATATATAGAATAATAAAAATAATAATTTGTGCTGGAATAGGTGTAAGAAATTGGATTCTCTCAAATAAATATAATCCTACACTCCAAATACAAACCACTGCATTAAACAGATATCATTAGAAAGCATATACTGACACAAAACACGTTGTAATAATAATAGGCACAACGAAGTAATGAAAGAAGACTGATAAAAAAAAAACCAGTAGAAAAATGTACTCACAAACTCTACTGGGATATTTTACCTTTAAGATGAGCATATGGATGTAGTAACGTCCACATATGCAGCCCAAATAGAACCTGGTGACAACAAATCATGCAGCATAGTATTCCAGATGTTAACAAAATGCCATGATAAGAATTCAAAAATCTTTTTCCAGTGAAGCACTGCTGTCTTCACTAGTACAGAACACTTATCTCCACTGGTGATTCTTAACCTTTCCTGACAGGGATCCAAATTGCATACATGGCATTAGCTTGATGAACCAATCTTCAATTGTTAATTTAGCTCAGTGACACATTATTAATTTGCAACATAATATTTGACAAAATCAGTTCTGCTCAAAACACTCAGACCATTTATTCTACACATTTGCAGTGGGCCAAATAAGTGTGATGTGCATGTTTAAACCATTTGGTGACTCGATGTCATAGCATGGGACCCAATGTCTGCCGTGTACTCAAGGTTTAAAGGGACACTCCACTGCACAAATAAAACAAAATCACTGTTTATAACATATTATCCCAATGAAAACATGCATGCATTTAATTATACATTTTGTATTGGGGGTAGATATAAACACAGCTTGAAAACCTGCAGATCTCTTGTCTGGTGCCAGTGGTGCATGCCCACCACTTCTTCTCCATCAGACTTTCCAATGCAGCTCATTGAGAAGTCTTTGCAGGGCAGGTTCTCAAAGCAATTGCTGCCTCTTGAGTTTAGCTCCACCGAGCTAAACAATCGGGAATTAACAGGGAAGGTTGTCTGATTGACAGCCTGGGGATGACCTGGTTCATTTCATTTATATTGAAATCTGCACTTTTTGTAAAATCGAAAAGAAAAAAAGGACATAATCTTCACACATAGAGCACTACAGCAAGCTGAAGTGCTTTACTGGTCTGAAGTGTCCCTTGAAGAACCATTGATTTGGATCGCAGTACGGATGATATGGTATGCCCTATGATACTGCCATATGTGTATGTCTAAATTGTGCCTAGCTTCGTTAAGAGTTTATAAACTATTTTATAGTTAAACATATCAAGCTGGGTTTGTAAGTGCATTTATTTCATTACTTCAATCAATCTTAATTAAATAAAACAGTGCTTCATATTGTCTACTTCTATATGCTCTGAGTTCATTGTTTGTATACTGTTCGAATATGTTCTTTCCAAAATTAAACTTTACAATTATTTTTCATTGTGAAGAGTTTCGGATTGCTACAGCACCTCTACGTACACTGTATCAGCAAACCTGTTGTCTAAACTGGAGTCAGTGCCAAGAAAAGAAACAGTCAAAACATAGTATATCTAAAGCATATACATTTCTGGTACCATTGTAGTGATCTTGAGAACATGATTGTCCAGCTTTGCTACTGGTCTTTTCTGAGCTCATATTAGAACATATAGCAGTTCAGCATAAGGGAAGTTTTAGTTCAATAACAGCGGAAAAGCAATAATTACACCAGCTGGATAAGTCAAGTAGGACACCAGTCTGTTTAGACTACCGCATTTTTCAAACGTTCTGAGAGATATTTTAGTGTTAACAATATTAGAGACAAACTGTTTATTCTTTAGCCTGAGTTATTAACTTATCTGAGAATTCTTAAGACCTCGAAGGGAATCTAATTTGTTTTTAGGCCAAAATAGCCAAATTTGTAAAACTAATGTTTGCAACGCGGCTATTTAAGCCAAAGATTCAAAATTCCCTGATGATTTCCCCGACATTTTCTGGTTTGCCAAAGCAAAGCTTCCATAATGGGTTTATCAGTGCCGTAACAAATTTTGATAAGATACGGTTGTGATATTCTAACTTGGCCTGAAGATAAGGAAATTTGCTAGGGTACCCACAACCAGAGGGACCAGCACAGTTGTCTTAGAACTCTGAAACAAACTCTTCATAGTGAGCTACAGTATTGATGACCTTCAAAGGAACCCCTGTAAGCCAACTGGATGGGATTTAAAGATTCCAGATTTATAAAGCAACAGAATTCCTGTGTCATAAAATATATACGTATATACTCGAGTATAAGCCGACCTGAATATAAGCCGAGGCCCCTAATTTTACCCCAAAAAACTGGGAAAACGTATTGACTCGGGTATAAGACTAGGGTGGGTAATGCAGCAGCTACTGGTAAATTTCTAAATAAAATTAGATCCTAAAAAAATTATATTAATTGAATTTTTATTTACAGTGTGTGTATATAATGGATGCAGTGTGTGTATATAATGGATGCAGTGTGTGTGTATGAATGCAGTGTGTGTGTATGAGTGCAGTATGTGTGTGTATGTATGAGTGCAGTGTGTATGTATGAGTGCAGTGTGTATGTATGAGTGCAGTGTGTATGTATGAGTGCAGTGTGTATGTATGAGTGCAGTGTGTATGTATGAGTGCAGTGTGTATGTATGAGTGCAGTGTGTGTGTATGAGTGCAGTGTGTGTGTATGAGTGCAGTGTGTGTGTATGAGTGCAGTGTGTGTGTATGAGTGCAGTGTGTGTGTATGAGTGCAGTGTGTGTGTATGAATGCAGTGTGTGTGTGTGAATGCAGTGTGTGTATGAGTGCAGTGTGTGTATGAGTGCAGTGTGTATATGAGTGCAGTGTGTATATGAGTGCTGTGTGTGTGTGTGTGTGTGCGTGTGAATGCAGTGTGTGTGTATGAGTGCAGTGTGTTTATATGAGTGCAGTGTGTGTGAATGCAGTGTGTGTGAGTATGAATGCAGTGTGTGTGTGATGCAGAGTGTGATGCAGAGCCTTGGTGGGGGGTGGGCATTTTTATTATTATTTTTTAATTATAATAATTGTAATTTATTTTGTTATATTAATTTTTGTATTATTATTTTTTTTAATATTATTTTTTTTTATATTTTATTTTATTATTATTATTATTTTTTTGTTCGTCCCCCCTCCCTGCTTGATACATGGCAGGGAGGGGGGCTCTCACTCCCTGGTGGTCCAGTGGCATTGGCAGTTCAGTGTGGGGGGGAGAGGGGGGCTGTCAGAGAGCACTTACCTCTCCTGCAGCTCCTGTCAGCTCCCTTCTCCTCCATGCCGGTCCGTGCAGCTCCTCTGTCAGCTCACACTGTAAGTCTCGCGAGAGCCGCACTGGGAGCTGACAGAGGTGCTGAACGGACCGGCGCGGAGGAGAAGGGAGCTGACAGGAGCTGCAGGAGAGGTAAGCGCTCGCTGCCAGCCCCCAGTCTGTATTATGGCAATGCAAATTGCCATAATACAGACATTGACTCGAGTAAAAGCCGAGTTGGGTTTTTTCAGCACAAAAAATGTGCGGAAAAACTCGGCTTATACTCGAGTATATACGGTAAATGGTTACAACTGATTTGAGGTCTCAAATGTCTCTAGGCTCAAGACCTTTGCTGTTCATTTTAACACTTTTCTAGAAAGTGCATGGAACCAGAATAAATGCAATGTAAACTGTATTTGGGGTTTGCAGGCTTTATGATGAAAGCAATCCAAATTGTTTTTTATAAAATATGTTCCACATTTTACATAGTCAACCTTCAGATCTGAGAACAAATTTCACCTGTCCATTCTGTTTATCAAACATTGACGCAATCTTATACCAGATTAGTTATAGCAGCGTTAATTAGATTGGATTTTTAAAGAAAAGCCATCCAATCAGTCTGTTAGCAGCTGAAATTAAAATAGTCAGGGGATAAGAAGACATTGTCCATCACACGCAGTAATGGGATTTTCACGTTTTTGGTTTTCTGGCTGAGTAGAGAGCAATTTAGAATTTATTATTTGGTTTTATTTACTTATTGCTTTTTAAAATATAATCTACTACTGTAATTCAACAATAACCGATGGAAAAATGCAATAAAGGAAAAGAAAAGAAAACATGTCCATATATTGAATTGAAAACCTGCCTTTTAGGCACAACATTTAAACATTTTACAATATATATTAGAACGGTAAATTTGGAATACGGATGGCAGTGCTGGAAGCCAGTTAAGTAGAAACGAGTCAAATAAGTAACTGTCGCTATCAAATTTCATTAAAAATAAATGCAAACAAAACGAATACCGCCTGACTTATACTCTCCTTGACATTCAGTATTAAGATAGACAGCTTTATAAAGAGAATGGCTTTCTATCTTTACCTACCTGTAATAGAGATGCTATATAGAACACTTCGTTAATACACGTTCTGGCTCATGGAAAATAACAATGATAATGCAAAGCCAATTGTTGTGATTTATCATCTTCTACCAATATATAAACACTGCTGAAACTGACTTTTCCAAATTAGTAGTAGATAAACTGAGAGCAAGATATAAAGGTTACTTTTGTTTAACCAATTCAGTCTTGTTGTAAATGTTTGACTTATTTTTGACCAATGTCAAACCTATTTTTGTATGTTTTTAGTTGATATTGTCCTGAAAAGCATAGTACGGGTACATTTATTATGTATATACTTTTTTTCTAATATGTACTCATATTCAGCTAAACGTCGTTTTAGTCTTATATTTAACTTGTCTCCTTAGTCATACATACATACTAGATTTGTTTTGTTCAGTTCGGCCAAATTCCTGAACTCTGAGCTGAAATGTAGCTGAATCCCGAACCAAACTAAACGCACAATGGACGAGCATGTTTGTTTTGATTCGTGATTCAGAATTCCACATGTGGCACCACAAAAAGAGAGGATTGCTGGGAAAAAGGCAACTGTTGGCTAGAGGACAGCTAATAAATGCTGATCATAGTCATAGAAATTGTGAGAAGTGACCAAAAAAGGGGAAAAGGCCTGAGCAGTAAAATAAAATAAATTAATAAGTATATATAGCTGCCTTTTTGGACAATGTCCCTTTAAAAGATGCCTGCATAACCCTGTGTGTAAAGCAAACAGGTCACTGGACAATAATGTAGTACGTACTAGTTATGCACCACAGGGGCCAGTCTGATCATTTGGCATTCAGCTGCATTACTCAGAGCCAATGGATGGAGCATCCAACAATAAGACATTGGTGGATGAATAGTACATTCCAGCACCCTGTGGAACAAGCACTGATGGTGTCTTTAAAATGAGAAACATCCTGTGACGAACCCTTCGGTCATCTTAGCTGGATGCATGTCTCCCCGAACCTCCACCTTCTCCAAAGTAATCATATTTTGCCGAAACCGGAAGTGACGTCACGGTAACTTCCGCGTTCCACATGCGGTCACTTCCGGTTTCGGCAAAATATGATTACTCTCGGCATTTGCCGAAAAAAGCACGAATTACAATATTAATGGATGGAAAACAGCTGCCACAGTGAGATTACTCCTCCAACCAGGAACAGGAAGGATTTACACACCCACTGGATCCACCAATGGACTCTAGGGTTTAGCCCTATTTAAGGACACAGGGAGGGGGGGGGGGTTGTATAGGATATGTTTATTTATGTATTGTACACTGATACATGATTATTGTTTTTAATTGTGGTCCCTGAGGAAGTTCTTACAGAACGAAACGCGTAGGGCAACTTTTTGTTATTTATATCCTATGCTGAATATGGTGACTACACTTTTTATTTAAATACATTTTTTATTGCTGAACCCTGACCTGTGGATGTCTTTTGGTGAAACAAGGATCCAGAGGTGACAAGCAATATCAGCTAGCCCCCCACTACTCCAGGGGAGGCACCCTAAGAGCGATTTTATCGTTTACATCTTGTGAGTGCAAAAGATTGTTGCGCATGGAATATTGTATTTTATAACAATATCACACTGTGTTTTGTTTTATGTTTCTTCTGTAGATTTACATAGCCATATCCCGAATCTTCTTTTTTGGTTTACACGATGTATGATATAGGTCGCTTATTTGGGTAGCGACCTAGGGAGGCTGTCACGCATCTTTATAAGCTAAGTACTACTGCGTTTTATATTGTTATTTGTCTGTATATTGTTTGAGATATACTTGCAAGCTATTATAAGTTAATGTATGTCGCCTGATGTGATTTGATTGTTTGTATTTTTATTAAGTTGTCACCATAAGCTTTATGTAATGTACACATGGGCTAGTCCCAAGTAAAATAAAGTATTTTATGTTAGTTCCATATGGAACTGGGTCTCCTGTGTGGATTTTTAGAGATCCCAGTCACAGAGTCTTTGGACCTGTTAGCTGGCTGCACGATCCCTCTAGCCCTGGGATAAATCAAGAGAGCTAGTGCCTTTGTAATGACAGTTCGCAATTGGCAATCACTGTAAGCAGGGAATGATACCTGCCTGGAAGGAAAGCAGCAGAGGGGACAATACCTGCCTGGAAGAAAAGCTGCAGTGGAATAAGCAGAGGGGCGTTACCTGTCTGGAAGAAGGGCTGCAGAGGAATAGGCAGTGGGGAAAATATCTGCTTGGAGGGAGAGCTGCAGAACTGCAGCCTGGTCAGGTGGAAAAGCTCCAGAGAGACCCCAGTCAAGCCTCGATGACTGGGGTTGAAGCACCCAGTGAAAGCATTTCTGGGTCCATGCAAGTGGCTAGGAAGCGGATTGGGTAATCTGTCGGAGTACAAGAGCTCCGTCACATAAGGTGGAGGGTCGGCAAGACATGTATCCAACTAAGGTGACCGGATGTCTACACCCACTTCAAAATGAATGGGCAACATGGAGAAATTGTTAAGAGAAACCATGTAGTATTGGTTTGTGAGTGAGTGAAAGTGTAATGTAAAGGCAGAAATGGTGTGTCACAAAGCCTGGCAGTACTCACCTGTCCCAGGGCAGCTGCCTCTGCAGTTATGCCCTTAAGCCCACGGCGGTCACAACATATTACCAAGACAGTCGTCGACATGCAGGCTGATGTGTCTAGATGGAGCAGGAGTGACAAGAGGCAGAGGAGGGATAATGATGCAGCCAAGATGACGCTGTTACTTGTACCTTGTGGAGCCGGTCACAGTATTTGAACAGCCCTTGTTCTGTAGCAGTGCCCAGACTTCTAGCATTATTGTGTGATTTTCTCCTCTTCCCTTTTCCTGTCTAAACAGCTTTGATGCTGACTTTGGCTTGCCTCCTGACATCGTATTTCACCCCCTGCCGTGACATTGCTCTTTGCCGCCATCGGACAACTCATTTTGGACCCTTTTGTACTAATATAGCCCCACTGCCAGAACAGATCATCAGAACCCTGTCATCCAGGGTAGTTCCTGGATGTCATGATTGTAGGGAGAGCTTTCCCGCTGCACCCAAGTTCCAAACCACTTACAGGCCCCTGGTACATCCTCGCATGTGACATTAAGGTTACCAATAGCAGAGATAAAAGTAGTATGAGCAAGGTGTACATGTCCAGGCCTTGCTGTTGGATATTGTGTCTGCAATGGACTTTAATCTCCGTGTACATATGCCGTATGCTTTCATGCACACTGCCCCCACACACATACTGTGCCCCCCATACACACACTGCCCCACACACATATACAGTGCCCCCATACACACATATACAGTGCCCCCATACACACACTGCCCCAAACACACATACACACTGCACTGCTTACACACACATTGCCCCCTAACACACACACTGCAACCCTGACATACACTGCCGCCCTCACACACACACTGCACCTTTCACACACACTTCACCCCTAACACATACCACTGCTCCTATGCCCTATATCCCAGCAGACCCCAGGTAAGTTGTCAAACTGTTCTTAAACGGTTTGACTACTTACTCTGGGATGGGATCCTGGCACTACTGAGCTGTAGTGGTTATTGTGCCTTGATTATTTCTATAAATAATCTACAAGTGCCCCTCCCGAGATAAAGCTCTGGATCCGCCACTGATGTCAATTTAAAAGATTTCATAATTCACAAAAATGGAGAGCATCTGTGCAGTAAGAAATAAAATGGTTTTCTCAAACGTATAGGGCTAGTGGTAAAATAATTGTTACTGATAAGCAAACAAAACCTAGCTCAAGTCAATGGGAATGGCTTAACAAAAATATGTTATTTTCCCAATTGATTTAATATTGTTGGATAAGCTTTCCAAATTATTTAATATTTTAGGATTACCTTTTAAAAACTTTTTTTGCATATTAAAATATAATATTATATATATATATATATATATATATATATATATAACACATAAAAAAATCCATTTATTAAAAATCATGGAAATATTACAAATGTTAAACATTTTTTATTTTACTCAACAATATTAAATCATTTGGAAAACCTATCCAACAATATTAAATTGAGCCCTAAGTTGCTTGTCAAGTATTACTATAGATTTAGTTAAAATGTGATCAAGGACTATTCCACCTGTGCCGATCAGAGTCCATAGGGATGTCTCGTTGTAGATGTGGAAACGCAGGAAGCAATTGATGCCATTAATGGGTTACCAAAGCAGAAGCTTTCAAGATCACGAAGGACATTTCTTGGAATACTGTGAAATGAGTGCAATGCAGCTATCATAAAAGTCGTTTTTAATACATGCTTGACTTGAATAAATATGATGCTGATTTGGTATTATATTGTGTAATGACAGTTTTATAGCAGGACAAATAAAAACCCAAGTGGTCTTGAAAGCACTAACTTTATTTCCATTAAGTCATTAGATATTAAAACTATTACACCGACTGTACCTGGTTCCTATTCCATTATCAGAGCTCAGAATGTATTTGAAAAGGTCAGAGAGGCAAATTGATGCTTGAGCGAAGAACATTAAATCTCAACTCCGGTAGGACACATCATAAGCAAACTTCACAGAGGTGAAGGAGAAGGAGTAAAAAAAAAAAAAAACAATCTATTTGAAGAGATATTTATACATAAATATATATACACGCACACACATTTACATAGATATATTCATATAACACAGACACATGGGTTTTAGTGAAAATCAATTAGACAATCAGTCACAGACCACCACTAGAACAGGGGGAGGCAACCTTCGGCACTCCAGAGGCTGTAGACTACATTTCCCATAATTCTCTTACAGCCATAATACCGGAACAACATCAGGGGAGATGTAGTGAATAACATCTAGAGTGTTGAAGACTGCCTATCTCTGCTCTATATGCACTTCCTAGTGAACACTTTCAGTAGTAAAATATTTTCGCTTGGCAATGCAATGATTCTTAATCGGAAGTATTAAAATCGCCTGTTCACAGCAACCAATGAGCATATCCAGTAGGTCCCCAATGTTTCTCTATTAGAATCTTTGGATTGGACCTAAAAGTATCCGGTCAGATGATATCATCAATGGAGAAGCAAATCTGAAAGTCTGGACACATCCGATGGTTTATTTAAGCAGGAAGTCTTTTATTAGGAGTGCAGAAATAGAGACAGGACTTCGGCATCTATCAAGGCCTATGTCAAGTCTTGACAAGGCCTGGAAAGGTGCCTAAATGTTGTCTTTATTTGACTTTCATATTTTTTACTAGTGAATATTTGTTACTATTGAATCTGTTTGAAACACACTGGTGGGAGTATTCCCCAGAACACGGTGTGTGCATTAACCTCTCCATTTTAAAAAAAAACCTAAGAGAGAAGTGGCTGCCTGGGGTCCCTTTACTGTCATAAAAAGGTTATTCAGGTTATAAAGTTAACATTTAGAGTGACAGAGAGCTGAACTCAAAAGATAAAAATATTTCAGTCTTATACAGACAGTATCTGTATGATATTTCATAAAAGGCAAGATCTTCCATACACAACACAGTCATATGTTGTAAGTGCGTGTTTTGACTTGGTACTCCCATCAGTGTGTGTTAAAACATGGCATTAGCTTACCTTCACATTCTCTGGGTGAAGACCCCCTGGATGTTTGTCCATGTACTGACATAGATCTGTGTGCTGATAAAAACAAAAATGAAAAGGAGAGAAGGGATTTGTGAGTAATGATTCTCTTTAGTGCATAGATGTTCTAGATTAGAAAAACATTATCTTTCTGGCCAAAACTTAAGACAAATGTCAGTTAACCAAAACTTTGGGGGATACAAATATTTTTGCATACTATCTCAGTTCTTCATTATGCTGGGAGCAAGATATAAAGGTTACTTTTGTTTAACCAATTCAGTCTTGTTGTAAATGTTTGACTTATTTTGGACCAACGTCAAACCTATTTTTGTATGTTTTTAGTTGATATTGTCCTGAAAAGCATATTAAGTAATAATTTTGTGAAAATCATCAATAAATACAATTATTTATTGTGAAATATTGGTGTACATCTGTATATTTCACAAAACTGAAAACTAAATATACTAAACTAGGGTCACTTACAATTTAGCATCAGTAACCAATTGATAACATTTTATGACTTTCAGCCTGTTTCATTTGAGTATTTCAATGCAATTACAAACCAAATATGTCTCAACATTGTTTGCTGGTAATGCTACCGATGTTACAAATTGTTATAAGCTTAAATGCCCAGGTAGGATTTAAAGGAAAACTCCATACACCATAAAAAAAAAAAAAAAAAAAAAAAAAATGTGGTGCCAGAAGGTCAGCACCGCTAATTAAGAAAACAAATCATTGACACAAATTGCAATGTTGCACTATGATAATGTGTTAAAAACAAGATCTTTATTGTACTCCTCCTTTGAGATGCCCCCTCTCCCCACACAAAAAACCAGGCCATATGAATAGTGTCTCTGCCTCTCATGCTTTATTTAAATGGAGCGGGTACCGCTAAAAGTGTATGCGTACCAATAAGCAGATCATTGTATAACAAATGATACTGGGACCCCTGTACCTTGGACCTCAGTAAAAATATGTTCTCACCTGCATGGTGATAGGTGGGGGAAGTGAACATCATGATGTATGGTAAAGAGTCCATGCTGCACTATATTTTATAAAAAGTTAATGCTTTATTATACCAACTCAAATGAGCAAATAACCAATCAGCTTTCTAGATAAAGGTTTCAACGGAGCAGGAAAATCCAAAATAACCCATAATACTAAGTTAGATCTGCATCTACCACTGTTGGCGGGGGGCGGCATACCTTGGCATTATCATATCATTATTCAGATGTAAAGGGCAAAAATGCATGAAACATTGATGAGTGCTACACATAACAGTGTTAAACATGTTATATATATAGATATATAAAATATATAAAAAGGTGTTCACCTACTCTTCATCCACCAATTAATTCTACTAGAACTAGATTAAAAAAACTACTTTAAACTGAATAAATCAAAATCCGGATATTTTATGTTATTTGTCCCCGATGTTTTTAGAGATAAGTTCCCTTGAATGAAATGTTGCTGTTAGCACAATTGCCAATCATGCCTTAGTAAACAGAGTCTGTGGTCACGTATACAACGTAGACGAATCGATTCTCATCTATATTACGAACATGAAAACTGTGAAACCTTGAACAGGTTTGTCAATGTTGGATAATCTAATTTTACTTGCAGATTGAATTTATTCAGTTTACCAAGGTGAATGGCAGAACCGAGGGAATAGAGTAAAGATAAAAATGTATTACACTAGCAGAATCTAACAGAACTTTAAATGCATACGAAGCCGATTTAAAGCACACAGTGCAAAATGAAGCCATTGTTCTATTAAACAGATTTGACTCTTATATAGCAGTAGGAATTACTAGGTCTTCAAAGGTAAAAGTCTCTTTCCTATTCAACAAAAGCTCACAAACTTGACCAGCCATCCAATATACAACTAAAACAATGTCAGAATCTGGACTATACAGCTCACGGCTGTTTCTTGCTTTGTTTTGTTTTTTTAATGTATGAATACAGTTTTTAGAACAGTGTTTTAGCACTTGAAAGTAGATTTGTTCCTCTTTTGTCAAGAAAGAACGTACTAGCAGCTGTGCATTTCATTGGCAGCTGCTTACGTTTTGATAACAGTGGTTTGTTCCACCACCGCCTATGATCTAGATCAAAACACAGATACCACTACACACCCATAAGGGATACGGTTGTACAAATGAGCATATTACTATAAGAATTGCAAAGATTTCGGACTTGTAATTGAGTAAATATTCTTCCGCATCCGGATACACAAAGAGTAAGTGCTTAATTTTCCAAAGACATGTATTTGACTTTACGTCAGCCACGATGCAATAAGGTGAATAAGGGTAACTTGCCTACTATATGAATACACTTGTGCTGTATGGACAAAATAAAACCATCCTTTGGCTTGTGCCACAACAGAAATGTTTTGTTTTTTTTCCATTTCTTTTTTTTCCATCTTCCCTCGTTTATTTAGCAGAGAATGTACATTCAGTACCACCTGTACTTTTGAGCTTGCAACCAAACTGCACAAAAAACGCTGACAAATTAGCAGCACTAGGACTTTTGTTAAGCTGAATTAACTTAGGTATGTTCTATTCACACACAGCATCATCAGACAATGTATCCAGTAAAATAATGTCAGTATACGACAATTCACCATGACGTCACAACAATAATATGTGTTAATAATAATATGTGTTCTTCCGGGTGGCAAAAGTCAAAGCGTTCTATACACTCTCTACATTAATACACACCGTGCAATTCCCCAGACAGCTTCACTCCAGTTTGACAGCCCCAGAAATTGGGACTATGTGCATTAATTCAAAGTTAAAGGTGTGATTCCTGATAAAGTCAATTCATTTTTCTATACTACGGAGGTCAATAAAGGAGTACAATTAAGTTTTAATGACATCTAGAACACAGGATGTACTTGAAAAACTAAAAAAGTTAAATTTGCCTTTCCCAAATACTTACTGAACACATTCTATTTAGATTTTACATAATGAAACAAGATTCATATGTAATTTGAGTGCATTAATATGCAACCACAAGGAAAATGAAAAGGGATGACAGAGGCAATGACCTGTGAAAGAATTGAAGTCATTACTAAAACCACCCTAAAGAAAGGTTTTCTCTTAAATGTAAAAAACATATTCTCCTCTGCAAAAAAAAAATAATCATGTAGATGAAATGATATACTACTCAATTGCTAGATGACAAAATGTATAATATGTTATAATATTGTCTTGGGTAACTATCCATTTCTTGGCATAATTTTTTATTATTATTATTTATACCTCTAAGAAGACCTAAAAAGAAAGATATCAGTCACGTACAAACTAAGCCAATGATTACAATGTTCCTTTGTTAACACAGTCACCGTGGCCACGTTAAATAAAGGTTAAAACAAAAGATTAATTTAGAAAAGGCACCTTTATGTATTTGGAAGGAACTATTTAATTAAAAATACCATTAAAATTGGATTTGTATCCTGCACCCTTTGAGCCTGGAGCTATGATCATATCAAGTCAAATAGGAAAATCTTTGTTAGAACATTGCACGTATTTCCGTAGATGGTAATTAACCAGCTGAGGTGGTGTAAACAGTTCTACAAATTGTAAAATTCTTCCAGATTGAAATTGACAAAGCAAAATAATTTATTGGGTTCAAGCAAAGTGCCACATGCATAATACCAAACTAAACTACACCGTAAAAGAAAAAAAAAAATCATGTTACATTATTTCCAGTGGGGAAGAGAAGAATGTAACAATATTTTATATCAATGTAACGTTCGGCATATTTTTTTTATTTAGAACAAAAAATACAATTATTTGAAATAGATCAGTTTGTTGTTTTTCAGATATCATGCAAAATAACTACAGTGAAAAAACTCAATTACACTTTATCGGTATACTGCTTTTAAAGAGGTAATTCTTCCCAGAATAATTGAAAAAAAAACAAGAGTGTGCACACAAACCTACAACATACTCAAAATACAAATATTAATTATTCGGTCATTAAGAGGCTTCATTATTTAATAATGGATTTAATTGCTTTAGTGCACAGGGAGGTGGGAGACTATTTTATTGTGTATTTCGGGCAAATTTCATTTTCATAAAATCTTATTTCCAAAACCACCCAAACTTGAATAGAGACAATTATATTAAAAATAATCAATTTCTACCATTCAAGCAGGAAGTCCATGACTATTCATTGCAACAACAAAATTATTTTCAGAACCCAAGCGTATTTACAGACAGAAGGTATTCAGGTTCCATGCATCTGACATTTGCAGTGCTTAAAGGGACACTACAGGGACAGAGATCACTTTAGCTCATTGAAGTGTTCTGGGTGTAGTTTGCCTGTCCCCCTTAGTTGTGCAATGTAAAATATTGACATTTTTAAGAAACTGCAATGTTCATATTGCAGTACTAAGACTGCCTCTAGTGGCTGACTACCAAACTGCCAGTAGAGATGCTTCCTGAAGTTTCACAGAGTGTGAGAAAACCCCATAGAAAGCATTGCTTCACAACTTTCCTATGGGGAAGGCGGTGGTCGCTGTGCATGCGCATTAGTCCCCTCCCCCCCCCCCCCCCAATCCGCTGGAGGCAGAGCAAAATCTAGAACTGAAGGACATCAGCGCTGGATTCGGGTAAGTGACTATAGGGCTATTTAACCCTTTATGTGCCAGGAGGGGGTGCGAGGGAGGCCAGAGGGCTCTATGGTGTTAGGTATACAGCTTTGTATTCCTAACATTATAGTGTTCCTTTAAGTAGCATAACCAGTGCTCCCCTATATTGCAATTAAATATTACAATCTATGCTATTAAATAAAAAGCAAGAGTTTACTTTGCAAATGCAGGAACTTAAAGTTAGATATAGAAATAAAAATAATTATAAGATAGAAATGTAAAATAGAAATATAAGATAAGATAAAAATATATGGAAAAAGAAGATTGGGAAAGGATGGATACAGCTTAAAGGAACACTATAGCATTCTGATTACAAGCCTGTGTCTCTAACACTATAGTGCTCCTGTTCCCACTTGTACTCAGCTGTGTCCTCCGTGTGCAATATAATGCTAAGAAAATAGATGATTTACTTACTATGTCTTGCAACATCATGGAGGAGGCATAGATTGCTCAGCCAATCTCCAATCCAATGCTCCTGATAGAGGAATATTGAGGACCTAATGCTTCTCTGCATGCACATTCTAACTTTCCCAAAGGAAAGCACTGAATCGGTGCTTTCCTATGGAGGCATCCGTGTGATGTGATAGGGTTTTACTCTGTTTCTGCAGCCGCTTGACGTGGACTAAACCCTGAAATGTAAGCATTGCAGCTTTATTAACCCCTTAAGGACACATGACGTGTGTGACAGATCATGATTCCTTTTTATTCCAGAAGTTTGGTCCTTAAGGGGTTAAACTTTACAGGGTTAACATGACAGGGATACTGCACCCAGACCACTTCATTAAGATGAAGTAGTGTGAGTGACTATAGTGTTTCTTTAATTAAATCGGCTAAGTTAGTCGTTTTTCTGCTGTTTCTTTAATAACTAAAAAATAAAAAAGGATTCTATGACTGTGTCACACCTAGACAACAGCGTAGCAAAAGCGCGTGTCTTAAGTGTTAACACAGTCACAGAGAGAATACACCAGTGAGACACTCCAGGGGTGTCTTGGGGTTTAACCCCTAATGTATGAAAAAGTTAGTTGTAACAAAAACTTAACTTATTTACAAACTAACTATATACATAAATAGCTTAGCCTTATAAGGCCGATCCTATACCTGATCTAATAGGTCTACCACTCATTACACATGGCCAAAGGCCGATTATACAATAAAGCCAGCCATGTTACTGTGTGGTAGACCTATTTCATCAGGTATAGGAACAGCCTTATAAGGCTATGCTATTTATGTATATAGTTAGTTTGTAAATAAGTTAAGTAAATGATTTCAGCTTTTTTTCTCTCTTCTTTAATAACTATAACTGCTTCATTTTATGGTCAATATATTTTTGCAGCTGAGAATCAAAATGATAGATCTGCATTTTATTAGATATGTGAACTTTTTGAAAGAAATAGTGAGAAACAAAGAGAAAAAAAAGAAAGAAATGAAATGCAGATATACCGATGTTGTAGAACAGTGGGTATATTCTGCAGTTATTCCAGGTTAAATCTCCCTGTCTTCGCTCTGAAGTAAGAACACACCTTGCGGCAGAAGGCCAATTTTAGGTTGGCAGTGAGATTTATTAGAGGTGATAAAGACGGCAAAGCAAAATAAGATACTATTAGAAAATAAATCCTATCCTCCCATGGTACTAACTAAGGCACGTCTGACAAATCCAGATAGTCAGACAGTGGGGAAAGAATCCAATGAGCATTTGCAATCTCCAAACTGCATTCCTAAGACTTAGGGACACATTGGGGATTTCAGCTTTGTTTCTCGGCTTCCATTGAAAGAAATTCAGCTTTCTATTCACATGCCTTTTTCAGAGAATGCTTATCTACCAGAATCTATCACTACCGGTCACTGATGGGGAGTCTGAAGAAGTTGCAATGATCCAGACGGTTTCCTGATATAAGGAGTTATATTTAAGGCCACATTGTGTAAACACTTACTGCAATGGAGAATTGCAAATGTATTTTTCTATCCTAATTATAGTTGTGTTTATGAATTCCTGCTCTGAGGTCCAGGGTTTAGATCAGAGGTGCCCAAAAGGTAGATCCTCAGATGTTTTCAAATTACAGCTTCCATGATGCTTTGACATTCTAAAGGCATGCAAAGCATCGTGGAAGTTGTAGTTCTACATCTGTGGATCTACCTTTTGGGCACCCCTGCTTTAGATAATTTGATCTAATAATCTCGTTTAATGAAATAACAGAATCACATTTTTGTACTAACACATAGGCTCACCAGCCAGTAGGTGAACCAATGCATCTGCCATTGGTTTTATAGGTGTTGGAGTGAAAAATAAGGATTAGTGGTGAGGTAATAACTTTTAATGTACTTTAATTATTACTCATTTGCCATTTGTAGGCAATTAACATTGAATAAATATGGCTGGCTTTAATTATACTAAATCATGAACTCCTGGTGGGTCTCTAGCTCTCAGCATCCAGCAATATGCAATTACACAGTAAGGTCTGTGCCAAATACTCTGATACTTTAGAGAATAGCATATATTTTCACTTACAAAGAGATCTGTGGCTGATTGCACATTATTAGGGTATTGGCTGGTGAGATAATGTAGTAGGTAATGCTCGCATTGCAATATGTCAGGTTTGCAAATTCACTTCACAGGAACACTATATTTCTTCTGAGGTCACTAGAATGAGTACCAATATGTTGTACTCATGTAATTGGAAAATACTTAAAGGAACACTATAGGGTTAGGAATACAAATATGTATTCCTAACGCTTTAGAGCACTAGGCACCTAAACGGTGACAAGGGCTCTGTTCCGTGGCGAATAAATGGTTAACCATTGTTTGCTTAGGTAAATCGTGCTCCCTCGGCACTGATTCTTTCTCCTCCTCCATCGACGTCAGCTCCCGAGCAGAATGGGCAGCCAGAGGCGCGCGCGCACTCGAACCGGACCATAGGAAAGCATTACTTAATGCTTTCCTATGGGGATCTTTTTTGATGCTGGAGGTCTGTGACGCTGAGTAAAGAAGTGCGATTTACTCAGTGTAAATCGCGGGAGCGCCTCTTCCTGACAGCCACTAGAGGCTAGATTAACCCTGCAGTGTAAACATAGCAGTTCTGAAACTGCTATGTTTTCAGCTGCAGGGTAAAAACTAGGGGGACCTGGCACCCAGACCACTTCATTGAGCTGAAGTGGTCTGGGTGCCTATAGTAGTCCTTTAATGTATCACTCCCCTTATGGATATCTAATTGCAATGTGTATTTCAAAGAGTAACTTACTCTTTGCCTTCCTACTACACTTTTTTCACACTTCATATGGGTCTCTCTCAAACTATTATATATTTTTTTGTATTGTATCCAAAAGTATCATGGTGACCATCACACTTATATGAGCTTGTTGGACATCTCATTCTAAAACAATGGGCATTAATATGGAGTTGACCACCTTTTCGGCTATAACAGCTGGTTATTTTTCAGAGAAAGCTTTTCAGAAGATTTTGGACTGTGTTTGTGGAAAGTTATGCCCATTCATCCAAAAGTGCATTTGTGAGGTCAGGCACTGATGTTTGACAAGAAGGTCTAGCTTTCAATTAAAATTCTTCCTAAAGTTGTTTAATGATAGAGGCCAGGGTTCCATGCAAGCTGTGACAAAAACAACTTTGCCACTGCTTTTTGGAGAGGACTAATGGCCAGCCTTTTGCCTTGTGATTATGGCCCCTGTGATTTATTTGGCTTGTGGCAGAAATGCCTCTGCCACATGTTCCTGGAGGGGCCTGCTGGACTATGGACCCTGCAAAAAGACATGTTAAAAAGTGACGTCCATGGAAAAAAAAAACAAAGACTGCAATCAGAAATGTTGGGGGCCCTTACATAGCTCAAGGTCTGAGCCCCTGAGGCCCATCACCATTCCACAAGCCTCGTGCAGGCATGCTGCAGTCAGTGATGTCCCAGTCCCTCCTGCCAGAATGCATTGAGTATGGGTAGAGCGTATTTAGGAGTGTGTAAAGGGGCTGTAGTGTGTATATGTATTTTATTGCAAGTGTAATATAGTAATATTTTGTACACATTGTACAACTAGTTCTTCATATACTTATAATACCTACTGGTGACCCGCAACATTAAAACCACCTGCCTAATATCATTCAACACCTTGTATCCTTTGTCATGTGCCTCATACTATTCCTGAACAATTTTTGCATAGTGGCAGGGTTCCAACAGGGAACACCATTGTCATGAAGGTGTGTACATGACCTGCAACAATCTCTAGATAGGTGGTACGTGGCAAAGTAACATCCACACGAATGCCAAGATCCAAGGTTTAAAGACAGGACATTGCCCAGAGCATAATACATCCCCCTGCTGGCCTGCCTTCTTCCTAAAGAGCACCCTGCTGTCATCTCTTCCCCAGGTAAATGATGCACAGGCACCTGGCCATTCACCTGATCTAAAATCAAAAGTGATTCAGACTAGGCAACCTTCTTCCATTGCTCCATGGTCCAGTTCTGATGCTCATATCCCCATTCAAGGCGCATTCATTACTGGGCAATGATCATCCATGGTATTCTGGCCAGTCTGCGATTACACAACCCAATAGGCACCAACACATGATGCACTGCGTGTTCTGACAAATTTACTATCATGGACAGCAATAAGCTTTTCAGCAATTTGAGCTACATTAGCTCTTCCTTGTGATCAGACCAGATGGGCGAACCTTCGCTTCCCATGTGCATTAATGAGCCTTTGGCCCTCATGACCCTAATGCCGGTTCACCGGTTGTCCATCCTTGCATCCCTTTTGGTAGGTGCTAACCACTGCATACTGGGACTCCCCACAAGACTTGTCATTTTGCCTAATATATCCCACCTCTTGACAGGTGCCACATAAAACATAATCAATGCACGCATTGTTCCTTACAGATTAAATTAACTGAAACCCACAGGGATAGGTAAACACTCTATAAATAGTTTCTGCTTATATTATTTTTTAACTGGAACATTCTATGCATTTATTGGCAGCAATGGGCTCAAATACATTCCAGCTAATAATGTTACTTGGCAGTTAACTGGCTCCCAGTAAGCTTTTTATCAAAATCAATTTAATTTTCACAATTAAAAGCCTATCGGAAGCCAATAAAAATAGATTTGAATAATACTGCTTTTTGGAAAAAATAGCAAAAATCGATATTATACTTACTGTTAAAGTTATTGGATTTGATGTAAGGCCTTTTTATAAAGGATATAACACTTGATAATTGGCCTTAAATATATTGACAGCAAAAAAAAATGCTGGTAAATGCGTTTGACTATTAGTTCATTGGCAGCACTAGTATCAAGCACTTAGTTTAAAAGAAGCCTGTAGGGTTCAATATGAGCCTTACATTAGCACAAGGGAGGTTTAACATCTCCACAATGCTCAAACTCACCTTGCGTGAGTGGGTCCATGACTGCTAAACAGCAAGTAGTCAGTGCTCACTGGAATAGAAGACTAGAGCAGGACAGCTATTGGTGGCCAGTCTCTAGTAACATACAGTGGTGGCATGCCTGACAGAGTTTACAAGAAAACCAATTAAACTAAAATGGCAAAGCATGGGAAAGCCCTATAGAGGGCAGTTTCTGTTACACAAGATCAATCTGCAGAGTTGCATTATTTTTGTAGTAACTTTTATTTATTTTTTATTTTTTTGTGCAATCTCTCAAAGTTGCTACAGGACTTCATGCTTTATTATTTCACCATGTTTGAGGGATGGCTTGAAGAGCCCTAGCCACATTGGAGGGTGGACATAAATTTTGGGGGATGGACAATGGCATGTCCATCACCCCTTCTGTATTTAATCGTAGCCTACACCCGCTGCCAATCTGACAAGCTAGAGAAAATAAAAGCAAAAAACAAAACGGGGGCCCAACATTAGGATGAACTGGAGCATAATCCTTGACCAGAATGATTTGGGGAAAAATAAACAACATCCTGTGTATGCCATAATTATAATTTATTATTATTTTCTATTAAGACAATTCCACTGATCTCTTAATAAAATGTGGCCTATTGTAAAAATATATATCTAAGCCATGTGGTATTTTCAAAAATGCATAATATGTGTGTATATGACATTACAGCATAATAATTCTTGGCTAATTGGCTGTGGCTGTCACTTGTAAATCTGAAACGCATGGAAAGCCTGAAGCCTCTTAATGAAACAGGAAGCTTATCCAACCACATTCCCATCTCGCTGAACTAGCGATGTGAGAGCTCTCTTGAATTAAAACAAAAACCCATACGATTTGGCTTCTGGCAATGACATCATGCAGCAGCAGACACATTGTATTATTTCTCTATAGCAGCAAGACTGTTGCAAGCCATTCTTTGGTATTGAGAGTCGAAGCGCGCATTTGGTATGCATCAGTAGTTCCACTCATGTGATAAGTTCTCTTTCATAACAACTCCCGCTTTGATATCTGTCTGGGACTCAAATGAACACTTTAAAACTCTATTGCAAGTACTTGAACAGATTTTCAATTAGGAGAACACCAACTTTTTTTGTTATATTGATAATTAGAAAACTGACAAAATTCTCTCTTTCGCTGTACGAAAAAGAATCTCAGCTTTACTGATAAATAACTTCTACAGATCGTCAGATGGAACAATATCTTCTTTAAAATTGGTGCGGCAGGCATCTGGGAAATTTTCATGAATTTTAAAGCTTAAGATAGGATGCCTTTCCCTAAATCAGCCATTCTCAAGATTTTTTTTTTTTTTTTTTTTTTAAAGATAAGCATAGCATTTAATATGAAACTAATATGAAAGCATAAAACTGAACTGGGTACAGACTGCTGTTCAAGGATACCTAAACCATTAAAACTCTGTACATACACACAATATTTTTACTTTTTTAATTATTGGGGCAAGGGGGGCATTTCTGCTAATAATGTCAATGGAAGGCATCACTAAAGAATACAAACAAAAACTACGAAAATGGAAACGACCATTCAGAAAACAAGTAGCAGTATACTACATAAAACATGTTTAATTTTTGACTGGTGATGTTCTTGCCATGCACATCTTCATTGTGCTTATTGTTTGTTTTGGGCTACTCTCCTTGGTGTCTAGCAGGAAGAAGCAGGGATCTCAGATACAGATCATTTTCTCCTGACTAAACCCTTGGTTTTTTTTATCTAAAAGTCAAAGATAGTTGTGCTTGACATGACATGGTTTGCAGTCTGCAGTATTCTCACATTTCCTATAACGCCCAATCAACAACACCATGACGGTACCCAGTGCTTGGGTACACCACCATGGACTTCTAATGTCTCTGTATCCATGTACACCACTTCCCCTTCCAATGCACTGTATATAATCTGTTAAAGTTTGAAATCAATGCAATGTAATGCATTCTTGCATCATTCAGTATACATACATATTCAGTATCATACATGCATACAATGGTTTTCACGATAGAATGTAGCCAGTGGTAGTGGGGTTTAAAAAGTGGTAAATTGCAAATATAAATGTTTTTCACATGACAATATATATGCCATACAGATCATATTTTAATTGGGTCAAGTGTAATTTAAAAGTAAAAAATCTTTAAACATTCTAACTTATAATTGTGTCTTTTACAATTCAGCTAAATAAAGCATACCCACCCTTGACTCTCCAGATGTTTTACTACGTTTCCCAAGATTCTATGCCAATCCAAGAGCAATTACAATAATTGCAACAATGATTACAGTTCTAGATTACTGTTAATCGTCTGCTATTAGACTTTAATTTCCTGAATTGTTCGTCATCCTAACTAACTTTGCCAAGACTTGGCTTTCCCATGATGCAGAGAATGACTAAGGATTGTGGGAAAAGTAGTTTAGAAATATCTGGGTCTAGAACATTAGTTACAATGCTTTTCACAATACAGGTTAAATAGCCTTCTTTAATTTTACAATACTAATTATTTATTAAGTTATTTAACAATACATTAGATAATATTTAATAAGAAACCTCTGAGTTAAAACCCAGAGTAAGGTTACCTTTTCTTCAAATCACAATAAAACTATGTCATGTTGCTTTCTATGCAAGATACGTTTGAATTGAATTTAAAAACAAAAAATGTCACATTATAATAATTTATTCCTATCAATATTCATGCCTTTGACTAATGTATTGCCTACCTAATAGCCTATGGCATAATTACCCTAGTTCTCTTGATCACTAACTGTTCATCATTTATTTAGTGACATTGGCTTTATAAATTTTTACGAAGCTTTGCATTGCTAATAACGATTACATGCAGAATTAAACATATAGAAATACCAGAAACAGGAGTAAACCCATCAGATTTGCTGTTAAATAAAGGTAAAATCAAATGAGCATATTCATCAAACATCTCCCCGAAACCTTGTTAAAAGAAATGCCACCCAGGAATAACAGATAACTGTCAAATGGGGTAAGCATTGGGAATATGTAACAGTTTGAAATACAGACATGAGGTTGCATTAAAACAATTAATATCATTGGGATTTCATCAGTGGCATTATCATAATAACAGTCACAATCTAATAAATGTTTAAACACAGACATGTTTTACAACATTGATTCATGCCTGCATTCTGCAAACGAGATCCATTTATAGCATTATTTAATTCATATTTATAAGAGCAGAGCAAAATAAAATGAAAGCAATGACATTTTTATTTCCCACAAAATAATGTTATGTATGGTAAAACATATGAACTCAGGGGGGCGGGGCCGGGCCGCCGAGCTGAGCGGTCGCAGGACAGCTCAGCTCCTGCAAACAGGGCCACAAATAGCCTAAAAATCGCACTTTTGGTGAGAAATTCCGTCAATCCCCTGCGACCCTCGATGTACCCGGGCTGCCCGAGCCGAGGAGAGGCTTGCTCTCGCAGTTTTAGTCCGTCGGAGGATGGGGCCCGCTGCACCAGGCGGGACCTATACTGGCGGTGAGTGAAGCGGGCGGCCGCCGCAACGCTATCCCGCCCGACGGAGCCCGACACGTGTGAAGAACCTGCGGACCCGGTCCTGCTTCCCCCCCACTGGACCGGGGGGGTGATCCCGGTCCAAACAAAGCCAAGCCAGACTCCACAGCTCTCTGAGACACGGCTGTCGTGTGGCCTGTGACCCGCACACAAGATGGCGGAGACCATGTGCGTACTACACGCAACCTCGAGCACAGGCCTACCAACCGCCTTCACCCGTGCCTGCACGCGGGGCTATACCACACGGAGGCCCTCACACACGGAGATACCCCTGGCATCTGACACCCACCAACCACCATACCTGGGGATGCCACTGCCAAGAGGCCTGCTCACTCTTCTTCTGAGCTGGGCGCTCACAGGGAGGGAACCCCCCCCCACAGCCTGCCATACACCCAGGGAGAAGCTTGGGAGCCGGCGGAACCCTGAGCCCACGGACCTGATGATGGGCCCAATGGCTAAAGGCAAGAGCACCCACACAGGCCTCAGGCCGAAGACCAGCGGCCCTCGACCGCAGAGAAGCCACCACGGCGTTGCATCACCCACCCACAGTGAACGCCAGTGGACTCGGGGTGCAGAAACTCCAGACCCCGGTGGCAACCGAGCTTATGGCAAGTCAATACAGACCTCCTGACCAGCCTGCGCCTAAAGAGACACCCTCTCCATCGCCTGTCATGCAGCAAACCACTGCAGCCCAGCGACGGACACACACCGCACGCACATCAGCGGGCTGTTACCGCAAACCTACAAGCCAGGAACCGGCATGGGCCAAAGGGGACTGTTCTGCGGACTCATGGTACCTTTTCTCTCTACGTCTCCCTGCAAGGACTCTCTCCAACTCACGCTCTGGTCAGCCAGAACATGCCATTCCTCACTGGTTATGAGAGGGTTAATATAAAGAAACCTGCTACCACTTATGTGTCCCTACTTAATGCATGGTATATGGGTGTCTATGTTCAAGAGTTGCTGTCACTAGCTAGCCTAACGTGATCTTACCTATTAGCATGTCTTTAATTTGATGCATAGATTATACATCTCACCTTATCATTTGTTATGCATTTACGTCTCATAACTCTCGTGACATGTTAAAAAGATTAAGCCTATTTATAATGTTCAAACTAATCACACATATCCAATTTGAACGTATGCATGTCCTATTCAGCTTGTCTGGCAACTTGTAACTATTATAACGTGTGAGAAGCCTCAACATGTCTATAACCTACAAATTAAGCTTACCTACGCAAACCCGCACGCACACTTGTCCCCCCTCATCTTACCACCCTATTCTTTAAATCTGAGACATGTGAGGGAATATAAGCCTGTTTATAATATGTTTTCCTTGAACAACCTAAAAAAAAATGAGGAACTAATATATCGGAAATGTCAATCACTGTTAACGCTGTAATAACCCTATATTGTTTACCACCCGTACATTTCCCGTTCTTTATTCTGTACCCATCTCGCATGCCTTAATAAAAGAAAGATTTACAAAAAAAAACCATATGAACTCAGACACAAATACATAAAATTAATATTTGTATAAAAAAATAATCAAAACAAATTTGCATTAAATACCCTCAAAACACTGGAAAACACAACAAACTACAGGAATTCTCAAGCACAATATCCAACGTTAAAATTTATTTTTAGGGGTTTCAGCATTTCTTAATGAAAATCCATCCATCAATAACAGAAGGTTTATTGCTAATAAAATAAAGTGATCTTTCGGTATAGTAGAAATACACATGATAAGAATCCATGGATACCCCCAAGTGATAACTTTTTCTAATGTCTTCAATTCTGTCCTTGAAAAGGGTTACATGACCAACCGCCAGTTTAAAAAATGAGGATGGGCCAAGACCACCACGTGAAGGTGTTACTCAACACTGAATTCTATGGAGTTTTTTTTCTTCCTGTGTGTATTTCTAAAAGTTTAACAATGTCGGCACATTTAAAGGATGCTCCATGAAGTCTTGTTACATCGTTGCTCTAAAAAAAGAACGATTTAATGGGTCCCTACTTTGGGCTTTATTCATAGATCACAAGGTAATAAGGACACAAGAGAACACAGTTGCCAGGAATACGGAGAAAAGACTTTGTGCTATTTGGATAACAATGCATCTAAGCCTCGGGGGTGGTAGACGCTCCAATGATATAACTGGCAGTTCCAAACTTGCCACCATTACAGACTTTGCTCAGATTAAGCATCTGAAAAAAAAAAAGAGTGTTTCTTTCCAGCCTGTTTTATAATACAATATGGAGTCCTTGGCCCACCTGTAGTATTCATATTGTTAGACTCGGTGGCTACAGTTTATGTCCTTACCTAGGTTTTTTTAGTTCTTATAGTTTGTTTTAAATGTTTGATATTATTTTACAAAAAGGTGCCATCTGTACTTTCCTCCCTCTATGCATCTAATAATGGTAGCTATGGAATTTTGGGAGTCTTGAGGTGTTAATGGTGGGATTTAAATCTGGTATGGTTTGTGAGATTATTTTGTTAGTTTCAAATTGCTTGTGGCTATCAATGAGACATCAGCAGTTACAATGGGCATCTTCGAAGTTCATGGATCATCGAATTTCTAGGTAGTGCCTGTGGCTTCAAATTCTTAGTGATCCGAGAGTATACAGTTCACACACAAAATATTATGGATACATTGGTTATTTCATTGTAGTGGTTGATTCTCAAACTATGGCAGTAGTAAGAATAGATGGGAAAAAGTTAAGGACTTCATGAGGGTGGGGGAGGTATTTCTGTATCATACATAGGCAATGTGGGTTTGTTTCCAAAGTATATGGTCAACGTGAAAGGAAAACTATGGTGCTTGTCAGAGAGCAGCATCTGACTGGGCAAAAGTTCTCTGAATTGATGATTTCACCAGAGGATTGTATATCGGCCCCAGTGAGGGGTCAGTCCTGGCACTGTTTTTTTGGTTAAATTTACTATAATTTAAAATGATTTAAAACGAATAAAAATCTAATTAAAAAGCATTAATAGTATTTATTTAAAGTAACAACAAAGTTAAAAAGTTATAACAATGATTAACAGCGAACCACGATGATCTTGCCGAGTTACAGGACAGAGCTAAATACAGGAGTGTGGATTTCTACATTTCCTTTTAGATTTAGACTTCACACATAGGCGTGCGCACGGGGTGTGCCGGGTGTGCCCGGGCACACCCTAATCCCCGTGGCACGCCTATGTATTGAGTCCTGCAGGAACAGCGTTCCTGCACTTTTATTTGAGCAGGAACGCTGTTCCTGCAGGCACTCAGCTCCCCCTATGTTCCCCCTGTCATGGGGGGGGGGGGGCAAGAGGTGAAGGACCCCCACCCCCCGGTCAAGCGCCGGTCTCCACTCAGCCGCGGCGAGGGAGCTGTGTGCTCTCTGCTTCCTCTCACCGCGCGGGCTGTTTGCTGATTACGGAGCCGGAATATGACGTCATCCAGCTACAGCAGACAGCCCGCGCGGTGAGAGGAAGCAGAGAGCACACAGCTGTGTGCTCTCTGCTTCCTCTCACCGCGCGGGCTGTTTGCTGATTACGGAGCCGGAATATGACGTCATCCAGCTACAGCAGACAGCCCGCACGGTGAGAGGAAGCAGAGAGCACACAGCTCCCTCGCCGCGGCTGAGTGGAGACCGGCGCTTGACCGACCCACTGGACCCCAGGGACAAGTCCACGCCAGCACTCCAGGTAGGGAGGCTGGGTGGACATTTTTTAATTAAAAAATAATACTTTGTATGTATGTGTCTGTGAGTGATTGTGTCTGTGAATGTATGTATGTGTGTGTCTGTGAGTGATTGTGTCTGTGAATGTATGTATGTGTGTGTGTGTCTGTGTGTATGTGTCTGTGAGTGATTGTGTCTGTGAATGTATGTATGTGTGTGTGTGTGTGTGTGTGTGTGTCTGTGAATGTATGTATGTGTGTGTGTGAGTGAGTGTGTCTGTGAATGTGTGTATGTGTGTCTGTAAGTGTGTCGGTGAATGTAGGTGTGTGTGTCTGTGAGTGTGTGTGTGTGTGTGTGTGTATGGGTGTGTGTCTGTAGGTGTGTGGGTGTCTGTGAATGTATGTGTGTGCACACGTATATGTGTGTGTCTGTGTATGTGTGTCAGTGTGTGTGTGCACGCATATATATATATATATATATATATATATATATATATATATATATATATACACACAGACACGTGTATATTATTTTTTTTGGGAGGTGGGAAAAGAGTTCCCACACTTTATTCCCCAGGACTTCACTGGAGATCTCCGGATCTCCCCTGTCGGCTCACGCAGAGTCGGCACTATCTGAGTGCCGGCTCCGCTCTAAGCCTCCATGGGCTGGCGGGGAGATCAAAGATCTACCTCACCAGCCCACAGCAACATGGAGGGAGGCAGTAGAGGACCCGGGGAGCTCTAGACAGCAGCTCCGCCAGGTTCCTCTCACGAGATCTGAGCATTGCCACGGCAACAATCAGATCTCGCGAGAGTTAACTCTAGCCCCGCAGGCTAGAGTTCACTCTCCACTGGACCACCAGGGATGACACATGGCAGCAAGGATCCCCCCTCCCTATATAAGGTAGGGAGGGGGGATATTTACTAATCTGCCCCCACCTCCACAATCCCTCCAAACATACAGCCCGCACGCTCACACACACAGTACACTAACCGCACCCTCACAAACACACACAGCACCTTTACAAACACACAACACCCTCACACACAGCACACTAACAGCACCCTCACAAACACACACAAACAGCACCCTCACAAATACACGCACACGCACACATCACACAAACAGCACCCTCACACACACAGCACCCTCACACAGCACAGTAACAGGACCCTAACAAACACACACACACACAAACACCCTCACCCACATAGCACACTACCAGCACCCTCACACCACCCTCACACAGCACACGAGCAGCACACACATACACAGCAGTGTATGTGTGTGTGTATATATATGTGTGTATGTATGTATATATATATATATATATTACATATATACACATGCGCCGTGTGTTTGTGCTTTAGGGTGCACACCCTAATGCAATAGGCTGCGCACGCCTATGACTTCACAACACAGATTTGTTAAAAAGAGACGATAAGCAAACATATAATGTTAAAAATCACAGGAAAGGGCAGTTCCCTTTTAAAAAGCCACAACAAAACTGCAATGTTATACAAACATAGCTGGTTATTCATTCATGTGTGGAAAAAAAAAATTATGTGAACTCAAATTTTAGACGAAATTAGCCAAATTGGAAACATAGCCGACTTGAGGGTGTTTTTTTCTAGATTGGTTTTAGCAGGTTGGAATTTCAAATTCACTTTGAAACTGTTTTCAATTTCCCTACAAGCCATACTTTAGTGAAAAAAACACCACCAGTCTTGTCTTTAAAGGAGAAATATTCTTTAATTTCCTTAAAAATAACGTACGACTTTAAGCAATTACCATTATAGATGGATTTTAAAACAAACAATTTCTTACACATTAAGAGCATGTTGAAAGTTAAATCAACTTTCTCGGCGTTCAATAAATTCCATGAACCAACGGCATTATCATATATCTTTCTAAAAGTTTCATTAGGGCAGAAATAAATAAATAACTCTTGCCATTAATGCTCAGTACCTGGAACAAAATCGAACTACAAAGACACGACCATCTATCATGTGATTGCTCAAATAGCTTTAATATAGAAGCAAATGTACTCCGTTCGGTTTAATTTTCTCTATGTCAATTCCACCTCCTTCCATCCATCTGGTACGCTAAGGAGTTTAATTATTATGCTAGTATCCCATGATTTTTACAGCTGAAAGCTAGAATATTTTTGCACAAATACCATATGTTTTCGGGAAACTGTGGAAAGATTAATTATGCGTTCCAGACTGTAACTTTTGAAATTACAATGGAACAAAGTGATATCACGACTCTGTGTACCAAGCAGATTGAAGTTTTAATTATTAGCCAAAGCACTAAGTCACAATAAAACAAAAGTAATGATCGTTAAATTATATGAATCGAGCTAGGACACCGCTTGCTGGGAGAATCTGTCACCCTATGTCTTATAAAACTACTTGGTAAGCAGCTCTAAAATGTTTGATTATGGTTTGGTATAACAACAAGCTTGCAAGCAAAGCCCTTAATAAAGTGATAATCAGACCACTGGAGTTCTGAGGTGCCTAAGTAGCATGTCTCAGGGGTGCAACTAGCCCATGGCACACAATTAAAAATAAGTCAGTGTGTGCAGTGTTTCAAGCAGAAAAACTGCACATAAATACTTCAAATCACTGAAGTGGTCATGGTGGTTGGAGCAACACTTTAACCCCTTAAGGACACACCAGAACAACTTTATCTAAATGAGGGGCACTGGGCAGGGGCACCACTGATTGGCTAAGAGCAGTAAGCTAAGGCTCTCAGCCAATCAGTGACTCCCCATTCACAAAACAGGTTTGGAAATAAACTTACCTTTCTCAAATCAGTTTTGTGAATGGGGAGTCAATGATTGGCTGAGAGCATCAGCCAAACACTCTCAGCCAATCAGCTGCTCCCCTGCCCGGATGCCCCCGTTTAGATGTAGTTGATTTGGTGCTTCCTGTAAGTTAAAATTCTGAAGCCGCATGTCGCCGGGGAAAGCAGAGACTGGAGGAAAAAACATTTGAGAATGGTTTAACCTCTTGAGGTAAGAGTGCGCCCAGGAACCTCCTGGCACCATACAAATTCATTAAGATGAAGTTGTATTGGTGCCTGGATTGTCCCTTTTAGTGCTGTAGGAGATAATCTTATCTACTGCTAGTTTATTAGGTCCCTGAGGTCTGATTATCACTAGTTATGATTTATGTAACAAATAGGCCTGATGACCCTATTTCTGTGCTATTAAAAAACTATTTTTAATATCAGACTTGCAAACCAATGATTATGTTACACAGTTAGCAACCGTCTAAATCAGTGATGGCGAACCTATGGCACGCCACAGGTCCGCCATCACTGCAGAGTAGGCACCTGCCTGCCCGAAACGGCAGGCGCCTACTCTGCTTCCGGTTCGGGAGGCAGGGGAGGGATCTGTGATGCTGATCCCCTGTCCTCCCGCGCGATGCTGTGTGGAGCGTTGCCGAGCGTTACCATGGCAACGCTCCACACAGCATCGCGCGGGAGGACAGGGGATCAGCATCACAGATCCCTCCCCTGCCTCCCGAACCGGAAGCACTGCCTGCCACCACCGGACCACCAGGGATGACGGTACCACCACCGGACCACCAGGGATGGCTGTGTCCCCCCCCCCACTTCATTAAAGGTAAGAAGGAGGGAGGGGGGGATACTGATACACAGCACCCCTACCCCCCCAGAAGTACCCTTACACCCCCAGCACCACCCCTAGCCCCCACAGCACCCCCCCAGAAGTACCCTTACCCCCCACAGCACCACCCCACCCCCCCAGAAGTACCCTTACCCCCCAGCACCACCCCTACCCCCCCCAGCAGTTCCCCTACCCCCCAGCAGTACCCCTACCCCCCCTCAGCAGTACCCCTACCCCCCCTCAGCAGTACCCCTACCCCCTCTCAGCAGTACCCCTACCCCCCTCAGCAGTACCCCTACCCCCATCAGCAGTACCCCTACCCCCATCAGCAGTACCCCTACCACCCCCAGCAGCACCCTACCCCCCCAGCAGCACCCTACCCCCCCAGAAGTACCCTTACCCCCCACAGCACCACCCCTAACTCCCCAGCACCACCCTTACCCCCCACAACACCCCCAGCAGCACCCTACCCCCCAGAAGTACCCTTACCCCCCACAGCACCACCCCTATCTCCCCAGCACCACCCCTACCCCCCACAGCACCCCCCCCCCCCAGAAGTACCCTTACCCCCCACAGCACCACCCCTACCCCCCACAGCACCCCCCCCGCAGCACCCTACCCCCCAGAAGTACCCTTAACCCCCACAGCACCACCCCTATCTCCCCAGCACCACCCCTACCCCCCAGCAGTACCCCTACCACCCCAGCAGTACTCCTACACCCCCACACACTGTACCCCTACCCACACACAGTACCCCTATACCCCCCCAGCAGTACCCCTACCCCCCACGCAGTACCCCTACCCCTCAGCAGTACCCCTACCCCCCCCACGCAGTACCCCTACCCCCACGCAGAACCCCTACCCCCCCACGCAGTACCCCTACTTCCCAGCAGTACCACTACCCCCCACACACAGTACCCCTACGCCCCCACAGTACCCCTACCCCCCACAGCACCCCTACCCCCCACACACAGTATCCCTACCCCCCACAGCAGTACCCATACCCTGCCAGCAGTATCCCTACCCCCCAGCAGTACCCCTACCCCCCACACAGCACCCCTCTCACACACACATACAGCACCCCTACCCCACGCACAGCACCCGTCTCACACACACATACAGCACCCCTCTCACACACACACACAGCACCCCCCTCACACACACACACAGCACCCCCCCCACACACACACAGCACCCCCCCCAAACACACACACAGCAACCCCCCAAACACACACACAGCAACCCCCCAAACACACACACAGCACCTTACCCCCCCAGAAGTACCCTTACCCCCCACAGCACCACCCCTACCCCCCCACAGCACCCCCCAGCAGCACCCTACCCCCCAGAAGTACCCTTACCCCCCACAGCACCACCCCTATCTCCCCAGCACCACCCCTACCCCCCACAGCACCACCCCACCCCCCCAGCAGTACCCCTACCACCCCAGCAGTACCCCTACACCCCCACACACACAGTACCCCTACCCACACACAGTACCCCTATAACCCCCCAGCAGTACCCCTACCCCCCACGCAGTACCCCTATCCCTCAGCAGTACCCCTACCCCCCACGCAGTACCCCTACCCCCACGCAGAACCCCTACCCCCCCACGCAGTACCCCTACTTCCCAGCAGTACCACTACCCCCACACACAGTACCACTACCCTCCCACAGTACCCCTACCCCCCACAGCACCCCTACCCCCCACACACAGTATCCCTACCTCCCACAGCAGTACCCATACCCCGCCAGCAGTATCCCTACCCCCCACACAGTACCCCTACCCCCCAGCAGTACCCCTACCCCCCACACAGCACAGCACCCCTCTCACACACACATACAGCACCCCTACCCCACGCACAGCACCTGTCTCACACACACATACAGCACCCCTTTCACACACACACAGCACCCGCCTCACACACACACACACACACACACACAGCACCCCCCTCACACACACACAGCACCACCCCAAACACACACACAGCACCACCCCAAACACACACACAGCACCCCCCCCAAACACACACACAGCACCCCCCCAAACACACACACACAGCACCCCCCCAAACACACACACAGCACCCCCCCAAACACACACACAGCAACCCCCCAAACACACACACAGCAACCCCCCAAACACACACACAGCAACCCCCCAAACACACACACAGCAACCCCCCAAACACACACACACAGCAACCCCCCAAACACACACACAGCACCCCCCCCACTTACACAGCACCCCCCACACACTTACACAGCACCCCTCATACACTTACACAGCACCCCTCATACACTTACACAGCACCCCTCATACACTTACACAGCACCCCTCATACACACACACAGCACCACTCATACACACACACAGCACCCCTCATACACTTACACAGCACCCCTCATACACTTACACAGCACCCCTCATACACACACACAGCACCCCTCATACACACACAAAGCACCCCTCACATACAACACACACAGCACCCCTCACATACAATACACACACACACACACAAACACACGCGCCGCCCCCCTCCACACACACGCAATTGCCGTGTTGGCACTTTAAGGAAAAAAAAGTTGGCATGTATTGCGGTTTGGGCACTCGGGCTCAAAAAGGTTCGCCATCACTGGTCTAAATTATTCTGCAAAGTGACTTTTTACGTTTTTGTTAAAGGGACACTATAGTCACCTGAACAACTTTAGCTTAATGAAGCAGTTTTGGTGTATAGAACATGCCCCTGCCTGCAACCTCACAGCTCAATCCTCTGCCATTTGGAGTTAAATCCCTTTGTTTATGAACCCTTGTCACACCTCCCTGCATGTGACTTGCACAGCCTTCCATAAACACGTCCTGTAAAGAGAGCCCTATTTAGGCTTTCTTTATTGCAAGTTCTGTTTAATTAAGATTTTCTTATCCCCTGCTATGTTAATAGCTTGCTAGACCCTGCAAGAGCCTCCTGAATGTGATTAAAGTTCAATTTAGAGATTGAGATAAAATTATTTAAGGTAAATTACATCTGTTTGAAAGTGATACCAGTTTTTTTTCATGCAGGCTCTGTCAATCATAGCCAGGGGAGGTGTGGCTAGGGCTGCATAAACAGAAACAAAGTGATTTAACTCCTAAATCACAGTGAATTGAGCAGTGAAATTGCAGGGGAATGATATATACCGTATATACCCGAGTATAAGCAGAGTTTTTTAGCACATTTTTTGTGCTAAAAAACCCCAACTCGGCTTATACTCGAGTCAATAGTCTGTATTATGGCAATTTGCATTGCCATAATACAGACTGGGGGAGAGGGGGCTGTCAGAGCTGTAACTTACCTGTCCTGCAGCTCCTGTCAGCTCTCTCCTCCTCCGCGCCGTCCGTTCAGCACCTCGGTCAGCTCCCAGTGTAAGTCTCGCGAGAGCCGCGGCTCTCGCGAGACTTACACTGTGAGCTGACAGAGGGAGCTGCACGGACGGCGCGGAGGAGGATAGAGCTGACAGGAGCTGCAGGACAGGTAAGTTACAGCTCTGACAACACCCTCTCCCCCCCACTGAACTGCCAATGCTGGACCACCAGGGAAGGAGAGCCCCCCTCCCTGCCATGTATCAAGCAGGGAGGGGGGCCAAAAAAAAAATTAGTAATAATAAAAAACAATAATAATTAAATAATAAACAATAATAATTAAATTAAATAAATACAAATAATAATGAATAATAATAAAAAAAATAATAAAAAAAACTACCCACCCCCCACCAAGGCTCTGCAACACACACACACACACACACACACTGCACTCATACACTCACACTGATACACTCACGCACACGCTGCACTGACACACACACACTGCACTCATACACTCACACTGCACTCATACACTCACACTGCATTCATACACACACACTGCATTCATACACACACGCTGCATTCATACACACACGCTGCACTCATACACACGCTGCACTCATACACACGCTGCACTCATACACACGCTGCACTCATACACACGCTGCATTCATACACTCACACTGCATTCATACACACACACTGCATTCATACACACACTGCATTCATACACACACTGCATTCATACACACACACACTGTAAATAAATATTCAATTAATATATTTTTTTTAGGATCTAATTTTATTTAGAAATTTACCAGTAGCTGCTGCATTTCTCACCCTAGTCTTATACTCGAGTCAATAAGTTTTCCCAGTTTTTTTGGGTAAAATTAGGGGCCTCTGCTTATATTCGGGTCGGCTTATACTCGAGTATATACGGTACACTAAAACTGCTTTATTTAGCTAAAGTAATTTAGGTGACTATAGTGTTCCTTTAACTTTGGTTTTGTCAAAATGTGGTATAAACACAGCAGTGAAGTTTAATTTTATCTTCACTTTTTTTTATATTATTCAGACTGATTCATAGCACACAAAAGAGGATTCTAAAGCACAATTCACTTTTACTGTTTTAATTTCCAGCTGTTCCCGGAGGTGTGTGTGTGGTGGAGCTTAAACACATATTTATTATACAGTTTTAGTTATATGTTATGACAATTAAGCAATAAAATGTTACACTGGGTTTTACGTTATCTTTTCAACCCATCAAGTAGCAGCTGTATTATACATTCCAAATGTGTATCCAGGTTACTGGGTGTCACGACACTCCTTAGTCAATATGCCCTCGTGCAGTACTCGCACTCACCACTCTTTCTGTTTGGCACTGTTTCTCATTTCCTTTCGTTAGGCACTACACCTGGCCCTTGTTTAGCACCTATATATTCTGGTTTCTCCCCTCACTCCTGGTCAGATCATTATCCTCTATCCTTGACCCTGTACCTGCTGTTTCCTGGTTCCCGTGATTCTGGCTCCTTGCTCCTGTCTCCTGTGTCTTGTTTCCTGTGTATCCTGTGTATCCTGTGTATCCTGTGTATCCTGTGTATCCTGTGTATCCTGTGTATCCTGTGTATCCTGTGTATCCTGTGTATCCTGTGTATCCTGTGTATCCTGTGTATCCTGTGTATCCTGTGTATCCTGTGTATCCTGAGTATCCTGAGTATCCTGTGTTTCCTGATCCGGTGTTCCGATGTCCTTATGGTCCTGTGTTCTTGCCTCTGGCTGGTCCTGTGTCCTGTGCCTCCTGTTCCAGTGTTCGCCTGCAGTGTTCCTGCCTAGACTCCTTCTCCAGTGATTCTGACCTTGCTGCATTATTTCTGTGTGACCTGCTTAGGGCTTTGCCCCTTGATGTTCATTTAGTACTTGGTGGCTGCACTACCCTGACTAAGCCTTTACCTTTGCCTAGGACTATCGTGGACTCTGCCTGCTCTATTGTATATATTGGGTTATTGTATATATTTATATATTTGTGGCATTGTCATATTTTGTTTTGTGTGTGTGTGTATATATATATATATATATATAATCTCCTTTTGGTTTTCCTTAATACATTTTCTTTATTACTCCATTTATCGTGTCCTAGCATTATTTCTCTGCTAAGTTGGTTCCCACACTTAAAGGGACAGTGCTGTTGCAGGGCAGCACCCCTTCATGTCCTTACAGAATGATCTGACCACTTGGAACCGGCAGAGTATAATGTCTAGGATCACAATGAAGAACCTTGTTGGTATTCATGCTGATTCACAGCAAGAGTGTGCTCTCATTGAGACTTGTTGTAATCAGTTAGGAAAAATTCAGCGGCAGATTGGAAAGGCCTCTAATTTATGCTTATCTATTATAGATGTCTCCTGTCAAATCCAGAAATCTGTATTATGTGGATTTATCTATGAACTTCAAACTTTTCACAAAAACATATGTGATTCATTGCTTTTTCAGTTACCTAATTGCGATATATGGTTGAGAGAGCCTCCTGTGATAAGTAGGGTGTATACACTTATCCGTATGTCTCTTAAAGAGATATCACATAAAAAATCTTTATCATATTTGCAGAGACAAGTAAGAGTAATGCACAATAATTTTGTTGCCTTGTTACCTGAAGTGCAATTTATTATTGATCTTGTACAAGAAAGAATGACTGTCTTTATGCCTGATAATAATGATGGTATTCCCTTTTCTGATGTACATAGCATAACAAATCCTCCTGACTCTGACTTGGGAAAATGGCTTGTTGGTCCTCCCGACTGCAAAACCGAAGTCCCTCTGGAAATTAAAGCTGAATGCCTTCCTGCCCAAACAAAAGACGAAGATGTTGAGGGGTTATACAGCACTGGCGATCCCCTCATGGACCAAGTCTTTGATGAACTGGGTGCTCGTTGCATAGCAGCTTTAGAGGACGAGCAGTCTGAATGGGAAGGTAGTACCAGTACGCAGTTTCCTAATGTTGTCTCAGTACCAGAGACCCATAGTACCCTTATATCACCGTCTCTTTTCTGCAAGATCCACTCGCCTATTCCCAAGGTGAAGCTACCGGCTACCAAGATGAACGATCTCAACACCGTTCAAGAGGGTACATGTCTGGTCAGAGAAAGTCTCAAGCAAACTCTGCCCAACCACGAAGCAGAAACAGACTCCCCTGAGTCTGCAACTAGAGATATGAATTCCTACCTCACCGTGCCAATTGAGGAGACTACCAGTGACCTGAACCAGGTAACGGGATCTGATCTGAAGGCCTGTCCCACAAAGGACAATGCATCCGAACTAGAAGAGTCACCTATAAAATGTGCTCCGGGTGATGCAAGTGACGACAAGGTTGGACCATTGAAATTGGGGACCAATCTCGTTGAAGGTGAATCTCCTGTCAAAAAGTCACCACGTAGGAGACGTGGTAAACTACCTACTTCTTTCAAGACACTGGCTGAGAAGGCTGAAGAACCAAAGGTGAAAACTTCAGAACAACCAGTGGAAGAAGAGGCTATTGTGCCAAAGGCAGCTCATGACATTGATGTGGGGAGGCTTGATGATTCCAATTTTAACCCTTCTACCTCTGGGGGTTTGAAGATTGGCACCCCTCTCCCAACCGCAACTGTGGAAAATGAGTTGTCGCCAAGTAAAAAAGACAGTTATCTTCAAATAGAAGACAAAGACTCAAACTGGGTGCAACGTGACAAACCCGTGATGGATCAGCCGCTTAACCAAACGCCAAAGGAAAGGAGTGTAACCGAACAAGGAGGTACCTGTTCCCATGATGAAGGAAGCTCCTTCTATGACATTTCAGTTACCATGATGTCTATCACTCCACCTAAACTCCAGCAAGTATTAAATGAAGACTTGCCTTCAGTTGAAAGTCTATCTACGACAAATAAAGAACTACCTCGAGCTGAGTTCACAAGGGAAGAAGAGAATGACTTCATTAACCAGGTATCTCTAGCCGCTACAGAAAAATGTCAATTTGAGAGAGTCGTCTCTGCTTCAGTTAGCCCCGTGCTCGGAGAAATTTGGGGAACCCTTCCTTGATGCATATCTGCGGTCTGTGGAGGAAGGCTCGCAGAATGTTCTTGATCCTGTACCTATTAATTTAGGGGATTCTCCTTGTTTGGTTCCAGTGGTACCTACCCAAGATTACGCAGAGACTGTTCTCCCTTCGACTGAAGTTGCATCGCAGTCTTTGTTCCGAGGATCCCACAAGCCAGAAACCAAGTCAGACCCAGGACTTCTGTGTGCTGAACCTGTTACTAGCAATAGTCCCAGATCTAGTGGGTTAACACATTTGTCGGTCACTGGTATGGAGTGTTTCTTATCTTATGTGCCTTTACCTTCTGTTTCTGTGTCTGCCCTTCTATTGCTAAATGTTACTCTACAGTCCTTGCTTTTGTATGTTTCTATTCTGCCTCGTTGGTTTCTCCCATGGGATTGTCCACCTCTCATTCCTCCTAAGCCTCCTCCTTGTTTTCCTCTACTGGTTGGGTGGCCCTGATTTTCTTCTGTCACCCGTGGGGAATCTTTGGGTTTTGGAGCGCCGGGAGTCGCTCCTTAAGGGGGGGGTACTGTCACGACACTCCTTAGTCAATATGCCCTCGTGCAGTACTCGCACTCACCACTCTTTCTGTTTGGCACTGTTTCTCATTTCCTTTCGTTAGGCACTACACCTGGCCCTTGTTTAGCACCTATATATTCTGGTTTCTCCCCTCACTCCTGGTCAGATCATTATCCTCTATCCTTGACCCTGTACCTGCTGTTTCCTGGTTCCTGTGATTCTGGCTCCTTGCTCCTGTCTCCTGTGTCTTGTTTCCTGTGTATCCTGAGTATCCTGTGTTTCCTGATCCGGTGTTCCGATGTCCTTATGGTCCTGTGTTCTTGCCTCTGGCTGGTCCTGTGTCCTGTGCCTCCTGTTCCAGTGTTCGCCTGCAGTGTTCCTGCCTAGACTCCTTCTCCAGTGATTCTGACCTTGCTGCATTATTTCTGTGTGACCTGCTTAGGGCTTTGCCCCTTGATGTTCATTTAGTACTTGGTGGCTGCACTACCCTGACTAAGCCTTTACCTTTGCCTAGGACTATCGTGGACTCTGCCTGCTCTATTGTATATATTGGGGGGGGGGTGGTGTGTGTGTGTGTGTGTGTGTGTGTGTGTGTGTGTGTGTGTGTGTGTGTGTGTGTGTGTGTGTGTGTGTGTGTGTGTGTGTGTGTGTGTGTGTGTGTGTGTGTGTGTGTGTGTGTGTGTGTGTGTGTGTGTGTGTGTGTGTGTGTGTGTGTGTGTGTGTGTGTGTGTGTGTGTGTGTGTGTGTGTGTGTGTGTGTGTGTGTGTGTGTGTGTCCCCCCCCTTTTGGTTTTCCTTAATACATTTTCTTTATTACTCCATTTATCGTGTCCTAGCATTATTTCTCTGCTAAGTTGGTTCCCACACTTAAAGGGACAGTGCTGTTGCAGGGCAGCACCCCTTCATGTCCTTACACTGGGGCATTAATATTCTTTATTAAATTATTGTTCCTACTCGCAATAATTTACACTACAGTGTGCCTCTGTCTCTGCACCCGACCCCCCCCCCCCCCATTGTCGCCCCAGGCATTAATGTATTAAAAACCTTTTTATTAATTTACCTGTACCAGTGCAAATGTCCCACAGCACTGGATCGGTCTCCTTTCACGTCAGCGCGATCTGGGAACCTAATGCACATGCACCCCACACTCCCCCCGTTGTGCCCTGGTCATTATTGTATTAAAAACCTTTTTATTCATTTACCTGATTCCAGTGCAAACGTCGGCGCGATCCGGGAACCTAATGCACATGCGTTCATTCGGCCTTCCCCGTTGGAAAGCGTTGATTCAGGGGGTGGTTTCAAGTCACTGGACATTCTCATGCAAAGCGTGAGGACGTCCAGCGTCGTTTCATGGAGTTAGAATCCATGAAACTAGACAGCCACTAAAGTCAATCTTAACCAACCAATGTAAACATTTCCTTAGCCCTTTATTGAAAACAGGGTCACTGCGCCCAGACCTCTTCAATGAGATGACGTGGTGTGCGTGCACATACTATCCCTTTAATTATCATAGTTGCTGGCAGAAACTTCTCATTTTCACAACTTTTAAGCAACTGTCAATAACTACGCTGCCCGATATACAATAAACCTCAATTACCTCATGGCTTGGAAACATTCATAAACCACTCGACCTTCAGTTTTATGGTTTACCTTGCCTTAAAACCCCTCTATCACGCTTTCATAACACACAGTATATATCAAAGAAAAACAGCCAGGGAGATGTAATTGGTACAAATATAAAAGTGCCAATGTCCATGAGAATCCATACTTTAATGAAAAAAAAAAAAAAAAAAAGCAAGCTGAAGTGCTTTACATGTTTGGAGTGTATATTTAACATCCTCACTTTTTTGCAAAGTTTCTCTCTACACACCAACAAAAAGGAGAGATAATAAGGATAACATAAAAAAACATAACTACTTACTACATATTCGAAGACAAGGGTCAACGTTTCCTTGGTGTGAATAATGTCGTGGAGTAGAACAATATTTGCATGTTTTAGTCCTTTCAGAAGTGAAGCTGAAAAAAAACAGAAAAAATAAAAAGGAGACATTATTGCAATTTCACACACAGCCATTGGATTGTGTTGTAATGACAAAGCTAAATTATTTAATCCATTTTATTTGTCAGTTTAGAGATTAAAACAAGCAGATATGCGGCTGTGAGCCTCCCTTGAATACGTCTGAAATTCTTCTTCGATTAATGTTCTGTTTACG
This sequence comes from Pelobates fuscus, assembly GCF_036172605.1. Taxonomy (NCBI): domain Eukaryota; kingdom Metazoa; phylum Chordata; class Amphibia; order Anura; family Pelobatidae; genus Pelobates; species Pelobates fuscus. Next base: position 339,837,121 of record NC_086320.1, read on the forward strand.
TGTGGGCTAGAAAGGTATTAGACCTCCTGTAATGAAATGCTAAACTAAATCTCATTTGTTATTTCCTGCCGCTCTAAACCGTCCAGTAACTGACTAAATACAGATGTTCATACTATTATAGGGGAGAATCCTTAGAAAGGAGGCACCGTTTTCACTGATTAGAACTGGCAGAAGATCTACTTGTTAAAGAAAAAAATCTATAACTTTTCTAGAAATTACACCATTGAATAGAAAATTGAAAGAAATTTTTTGACCTTTTTTTTTTCTTTCTTTTAAATGCATATTAAAGATTATCAATTGATATCACAACCCAGTTAGGTTGATATCACAACCCAGCACACATTGTACTGGCTTTGGATAGGACCAATTCCAAATTCTCCCTGCAGCCCGATCCTCCTCCGCTGACATCAGAAATTACGGAGGACAGGCTAAGTGACGACATAGGAGGCGTGGGGGGGGTGTGCTACCATTGGCTCTCTGAGAATGTTGCCAGCCTTTGCCAAAAATGCACAGAATTAGCGTCAGCCACACAGAAGAGAGGGGTTAGACTCTGTATGTACAGTGTTTCATTGTGAAATGATACACATACAGACTTCACATAAATTAGAAAAATACGGGATGGTACACACTCCAGAGTGCCTCTAGTGCCCACTTGACCAGCACAATAAGCAAGTGAGATCAGGCATATCAAAGCAGGTACAGGCAGATGTATACATACAGTATTATGCAACGTTCTGGCTCCATAAGGTGCCTTAATCAAGACTGGAAAAGGCTCCTTTTGCGAACAAAACTTTGAATGGTACTCTGAATAAATCTGCCTGCACCTCCTTGGATGTGCCCGGTCCTGTTTTTTTATTGCACATACAGACTCCAGGCACCATGACCACTTTAAATCATTGAGGTGTTTATGGTGGTTAAAGTAACCCCTTTGAGGATGGTTGTTTTACAAAACCCATCTGCAAGTTGTAAATAATTTCGAGTAGCAGCTGTTGAGGGTTTTCTGACATTATTTACATTAAGTATGATATTCAGCCGACCTGCCTCGTGATTGATAACTTTTTAACCAGGCATCCTGCATCAGTAAAGATTGCTTAATTCCAGATTAAAAAGCCATTCTGTAAATGTGATTAATCTATGTGCTGATGCAGAGATTTGTTTGAATGCTGCCTTGCTGTGTGCCCCGAGGAATGTTAATTGAGAAAAGCAGACCCATGACATTACAGGCCAACTCATGGAAACTGAAGCAATAGTTTACACCAGTAGTTTTCAATGATTTGCTCAGATATTCCCCAGGTATGAGCACAAACAGTATAAATACTATCTCGGAAAACTGCAGTAATTTTGATAGAGGTCATTTGACCATTGCCAGTATGTTGGAGAAATAGATGTAAGGAGAAAACATTAATCTTCTTATTTGTGATGTTCTGGTATTCAGGTGATGGAACAGTTCAGTAGAATCTGTTCAACCCTTGGGTCACAGGTTCAAATCCCGGCAGGGTTGACTTAGCCCTTCATCCTTCCGAGGTAGATAAAATGAATACCATTAAATTGGGTAATAGTAACAACCCCTGGATGTTGGGCTAAAGTAACATCCCCAGAGCGTACTTGAAAACCAGAGTAATCTGATGGTACCTTTCCTGGTTAAATACTTATTATTTTAGATGCATTTCATGATGCAAGTCATGTGATGCTGTGAAAAAAAAAAAAATATATATATATATATATATCCATTACATTTTACTCAATTGTTGTACTACTCCGGTAAAGTAATGGATAGCAAGTCCAGATTTCCTGTAAGAATCAGACACTTGCTTATAGAGATGCTTTATCATATTCTAATTTATTATGGGTCCCATAAGATGTAAATCGCTGTGACTCACACTTGTGCCACATTCTGCCCATTTCTCCCGATATCCCAATCCACTATATGGATATTGTCCTCACCCAGTCTCCTGCCTAATCGTTGCCAATAAAAGCACCTTTGTAGGCATGTTATTTTGCCATGAACAAAGCAATATTAATTTCACTGTTATTAATTATGCAACTGTAATGTTTGAGAATTATAATTAGCCGGGGACTGAAACATACGATAGTCAGCTTTAATTAAGTGAAAAAGAAAAGTTAATTTTAACTAGAATTTATAACTCCAGTATCCATCTATTCAAAGATGACAGTTCATTAGCAACATGTTAAAATAAGTCAAGAATATTTTTGTCCTAATGCACATTTAATGTCTTATCACTATGCCATGTAATTTATTGGTGGGACATCTTAATCAAATTTTTCTCTTTTTTTATACTCTTCTACATTCAATCGTATTATAGGTATGGTAAATAGGCCTGTCTAATAGGCCACAGGCAGCCTCACTAGGCTTCCTTATGGCTAAGTTGGCGGCATTAAAGGAGAGCTGTCACTTCCAAGATTGGTAAAATTATGTTTTTTTACCCTTTATACTCTTCAAAGATCATTATAAATGCTGTCCATTGCAGCAATTAAACATGGTTAGTTAAAGAGGAGTATCAGAAACAATGTATCTGTTCACACTCCTCATTTGCATGGTGTGCCCTTGCTATGCCAGGGCTAAGCAGGATTTTGATCTCACTTGCTAACTTTTTAGTAAAGAATTAAGAGAAAATTGAATATCACATGAGACAAAGTCAACAGAAATGAAAGATGTTCAATGCTTTACCCTGTGGTGTAAGTTCCAGAAAAATGATGGCACCTCATTAATGAAAGAATATGCAAAAGCAGTTATCAAGATAAAAGAAGTGCAACAAAAAATACTAAAACTACATACAATAATCCATTCCACTAAATGAAGGGTAATAATACGGCATGATGTTGTTTCCCCGCGTGTTGCAGATGCAGTAAAGTGGGATTTAGTAATAGTGAGCTGGGGTGATTTGTGAAGAGCTGCAGCATACAAGACAAAATAGTGGGGAAAAATCCTAGTTAGAGTTGAAGATTTGTTTTTTCCATCTCAGCTTCTTAGGCCTTATTATAACATCTCAGTTGTAATAACACTACAACTCAGTGGGTCTATTAACGAGGCATTGATTGTGGAGGCTTGATAAACGACATACAAATACTTGGATAAATTATCCAAATTTGAAATAAACGACATTATTCAGTGATTACCCCCCCTGGATTAGCAGCCCAGTACATCAATCATCCCTTCGCAGAGGAACATTTTATCTGTCCAGACACCTTTCGTGGTTATAACCAAGCACGGAAAAACAGCCCTTAGGAAAAGCAAACCCAGAAACGACTATCAGAGCAATAAAACGCATTGCAGAAAAAATAAAATGTATTTTCACCTAAATGGATTTGCTTTCCCGACTTGTTAATTCTGAAGGAAGAAAGATGTTCAAAATGCTTTAAGTTCAAGAAAACCTGTCATGGAAGGTTCAATTAGATTTTAGTACTGTAACAATGTCATGTCATAATGGCTACAATGCCAGGAGTTGCCTACCATGGCCCATCCATTTTTTTTTTTTTTTATAAAAGGCACATATAATCTTCCAAATAAGTTATGAACCAGAGCCATTAGTTTGTTCATTTAACAGTTGTCTTTTTAGCTCTAACTTCTTGCATTGTCAGAACTCCATCAACTAGCCCTCAGCTAAGGACAGAAAGTGCTTTCTTTTAATATCCTATATGTACACCTAACATAACATAAAGTGTGAATTAAATGTTAAAAACTGGAAAAATTTCTTTTGCTTATTAGAATTTGTAGACATCCAGTGTAATAAAAGAGCTTAGCTAGATTAATGTGTCACCCCTGATTGTTACATGCCTCATATGTCTAGGATCTAACGATAATGCTTTATCAGGTTGACCTGTAATACTGAAATCAAGCATTATACTGTGATTGGTGCTGGGTAGCTGGCAAAGCTTGCACCGATCACTTTTGGCTTGAGAGCATGCAGGGAGGCACTGTCAGGGTCTGTTGAGAACCTGGGGATCTTCCTTCAGCAGCTGTTCTCGGTGAAATTAAAGGGCTACCACTTTGTAGCAACATGCATTTAAATATGTATTTAAATTGGTCAGCAGGAGGCAAAAAAAAAAAAAAAAGAAGTCTCACCTGACAGAGGGGAGCTCCAAGTATCAATTTATACCTGGGACTCCCTGGTGTGAGCAGAGTTTAACTCGGCTCACACCAAAATGTTAGGATCCGTCAATGGTTTTAAAGCGCAGTATTGTTAGGACATAAAGACCTATCCTAACATCGTTAAAGGGACACTATAGTCACCCAGACCACATCAGCTCAATGGAGTGGCTTGGGTGCCAGGTCCCTCAGGTTTTAACCCTTCAGATGTAAACATAGCAGTTTCAGAGAAACTGCTATGTTTACATTTCAGGGTTAATCCGGCCTCTAGTGGCTGTCTTCCTGCGACGCTGGATGGGAATTTTGCATCCATCGCGCAGAGTGTCCATAGGAAAGCATTGAGAAATGCTTTCCTATGGACTGTTTGAATGTGCGCGTGGCACTTGCTGCACATGCGCATGCTGCTCTACTCGAGAGCTGATGTTGGTGGGGGAGGAAAGGTCACCAGGAGCCCGGCGCTGGATTAAGGTAAGCTGCTGAAGGGGTTTTAACCCCTTCAGCGCCACGGGAGGGGGACCCCGAGGGCGGGGGCACCCTCAGGGCACTATAGTGTCAGGATAGCCGCTTTGTTTTCCTGACACTATAGTAAATCCTTTAAGGTGTTAAAACGTGTAGTCTGTAAATGGTCATTGTACTGGAATGCCCCTGATGCCATTCCCCAGTTCTGTGTCAAACCATTTAACACAAGTCAGTGGTCCCTTGGGCACCCACGTTCCAGTCCCTTGCTCTGCACATTGCTATTGTGATAATTACACTTTGTCAATTTCATCTAAATTTGGATGTTTTTCGTTGGTTTAGAGCATGGATAGGCAACCTTTTAGCGAGATCATTCCAAAACAAGATTGCCAGTCCTGTTTAATTTTCTTTAAATTAACGAGTGTGTATGTTTCGGTTTTCTTCTTGCATCACCTATGGATGTCTGCAGCTGCTTTCCAGGGTTGTATTTGTGTATAAAGTAGCTTTGTTACATATGTATGAGTATTTTGTGGTATTATTTGTATTATGTGGACTGTATATTATGTTATGTATGTGAATGTGGAATGTGCATGGAGGTGGCTGCTTGTGGGGTTCTGTGTGTCTATTTGTGTTGTAAGTAGTGTTGTGTTTGTAATAACGGCTTGTCAAGCATTATTTGTGTTTGCATGTTTTTTTCTACAGGTGTTTGTCTCTAGCACACTCTCCCACAATGAGACACAGATACACACATAAATACATTTCAGCCACTATCATGGGATGATACACACATAGCAACCCAAATCACACTGCCAGACACATGTACACTCCAATACACAATGCTAAATGCATTAACCTAATACACATTGTCAGGCAACCCTCCAATGCACACTGTCAGGGCACATGCACTGCAACTTCAAGACACAAATAACCACAATGCAGGAACAGCAAATCAAATGCTTTTTCAGTATGTTTAGTTACAAAACCAGCAGTTTTAAACATCTAGAATTTTCCTTCCCCTGAAGACAGAAATCAAACCAAAAGTAAACAAAAACCTACTCTTTTTAGTAGACTAACTAAGTAGATGTATTTCCTTCCTAATAGTACCGGCCAGCACAATGTTTTCTTACGACTAAGGCCCAGTTTCACACTCTCACCCTGTCTGTAATCAGCAGCCAAGTGAGAAAATCTCAGCAGGCTAAATATGGCTGGGCAGAGTTAATTACGTGGCAGCTGAAGCTCTTACAGGTATTAACCAGTGAAGCAGGAAAACGTGCACTTTCTATTGGATGGCTTATGTAACTGTCCATAATTCATCTACCCCCAGTGACCCTGTCACAAATTTAGCAGTAGGTGGGTGGCTTCTCAGGAATCCAATAAGATCAGAATGTCTAGCATCTCAGGAATCCAGTAAGATCAGAATGTCTAGCTTCTCAGGAATCCAGTAAGATCAGAATGTCTAGCTAAAGGACAAAGTCAGGGGCAGGGACTCTGGTGGGCTTCTCTCTTCTCATGTGGTTTCTCCTTCTCAAGTACTGGAAGGAAGTGATCAGAGACCACTTCCTCCTAATTTGCAAGTGATTCGCCACTCGCTGCAATCAGGCACAGATATCGAAATAAGTCCTACTCGGACACCTGTCAGACCAGCTCTCGGGAAGATCCTCAGACTGTTTGGGCCAGGCAGCCTCATATGCCACAGGTTGCCTACCAATGCTTTAGCATAACAAATAGCAAAACGTATGTAGCAATGATATACTGTAAGCAATGGCTTAGCCACCCAAGCCCTCTGAGCAAATCAGTGAGCCACAGAAATATATTCAGTACATATTAGACCGACCCTCCTCAAGATGCAAAAGCCCTGACAAAATGTCAGCAAAAAAAATGAATCAGCCCAATTCTACTTTAGTGGGTATTACAATTTTATAACATGACAGGAGGCTTCATATACGCCTCCTGTCATTAATATAATTAAGATTATAGGTACACTAAAACTAGCATAATCTACAATTGAAGCAACTTTTTTTATTAGTGATGCACCCCTGTGGCCATATGTGACAATGCATTTGTCAACCCATTCCTCGATTACTTATAATCTAAAACACAGGAGTAGGCAAAAGGAATGTGTCCATGCATTATGTCTCACTACCAAAATAACACTTTAGGCACAGATTAGACCATCTTATCCTTGCCTCCAACGTTGGAAGCGGAGCCGACACATAAAAGCCAAGCTTTTCTTGCACTCAGAGAATGCCACTTTTTTCTATTCATCACTGGTTTCACTATTCATCACTGGTTTCACAAACCTGGCAAATGATGCCAATAGACTCTTTGCATCGTAACCACTACAGTGGTTCTTAGAATGCTTCTTTAATTTTTTTTATTTGTTCGGAATATGTCATCGATGTAATGCAACAATTGCTCCAAAATATCTTACATTACACTATGGAAGAATATGATTAAAATCACCAATTTATCCTTCTTGGTAGCCACATTTGAATCTTCAATTTACTTGCCAGACTAAATGAAAAATGCTCTTTTTGAACTTGCTTTGTATGGGGCTCTGCGATCCATCTGTACAGTCATTTTACATGACAGTTGTCATTATGATACATGACTGCACCATTTCACCGGAATATTTCTACATGATATGCAACCTAATGAAGAATTAATCAACATAATATTTTATCACTACTAAGTTGGCAGTAAATAAAATTTTTGTTCGATTTTTTACAGGGTTCAGTGAAATAAATTTTAATTTGTTTCACTGCCCAATAATTTCAATTTCTAAGCAGAATTTCTATGATAAAAAAAGGAACCAACAGTACAATAATGATGATCTCTAAAGTGTGTAGGAAGCTAGCCATCTTGATTCCTAACGCATTTCTCGGGAGGACTCAGTACTGAAATCAAGCGTTTCACTTTTAAAATTCGTAGCGTAGAAGCGTTTCAGGAAGGACATGGTGCTGATGCCAGAAAAAGTTAATGTGACATGCAGCGTTGTTCACTAGACCGTGAAATATTGAGAAATTAACAGACAATTGAAAATCTAAGGCTAGAAGAGGGGAATTGGGAAACATGTCGTAGACCAGAGGTAGGCAACCTTTTAGTAGTAGTGTGGCAAAACAAAATCTCGAAGATCCTTGGCATGCCAGTCCTATTTTTTTAATTAATGGTGTGCATGTTGCCATCTTGTACTTACTTATGGGGGCTGAAATTTCTTTGTAGTGTTGTATTTGTGTGTATGTGGGCTTTTATATTGTTTATGTTCATGAGTAGTTTGTGTATTGTGTATGATAACTATCAATGTGGGCTGTGCATGGGGACTACTTGGGAACATGTGTGTCTGATATGATGTCACATTGTGTGTTTGGTGGTGTGTAGGGCTGCTTATGGTATTGCACGCGAGAGGCTGCTTGTGGGATGTGTACATCTATGTGGATTGTCAGTGGTGTTCTGTTTGTGGGGACTGTGTGTGTTGGTTGTGTGTATTATTTGAATGAGGGGAAGACTTCCCCTGCAGCTCTGTGTATATCTAGTTGTATGGGTGGCTTCCTTCGGGTCCGGTGGGGACCTGGCTGAGTAGGTACAGGTACAGGTCAAGGGCAGGAGCTGCGTTAGCTGCTTTACTTCAGTAAGGATTTCCGTTCACCAGTGTGGGGAGAAGTTGATCTCAGATTACTTCCTCTAAGTGCTGCAATGTGTAAATTGAGGACTGTCCATCACCAACTGCAATCCCCGCTTGGGTTGCACTGGCAGGTATCTGAAGTCCCATAGGGACTCCTGACGCCAGAGCATGTTTGGCCCTGGCAGCCTTTAGTGCCGTACAAAGGCACCTCAAGTGCCATAGGTTGCTGAGCCCTGTCCTAGATGGTTATGTTCGGACTATGCAATTTTGGCCCAAATATGCAATACACTAGAAACAGGAACAAGAAGCAGTAACTTTGAAATACTTATTTTTGGACATATATTTAAGATCAGATTTAAGATTATTATTTTTTTAAACTGATTAATGGAACACACAAGTTTAGTTTAAATGAAAATTGAGAAGAAAAAACTTTTTTTTAGCAATTCTGCTAGTACAATGTGTAAAGAGTTTAGAAGAAACAAAGTTTGCAGAAAAAATAAAAAAAAGAGTACATTTAGAGAGTAAATAAATTATATAACAGCTATTATGAGAGTGAACGTGTCATGACAGGTTCACTTTAAATTGAGTTATTATGAAAGACAGGTTTACAGATATTCAAAAATACATAAAGTCTATACTTTGCAGCATATGGTGAGTGTCTAGTTTATTCTTATCTTAGAATGTTCTAATCACTGCTGGCTGTAATTTGAATCTCAACTGTATTCCAATTGGATGACTGCACCTAGCATTTCATTTAATAAAAACATTATTACAGCTTTTATTTCAGTTGGGTCAGATTTTTTTCTCATGTTTTTTTTTTCCTTTTGTATGCTTTCTTTAAAATACAGGGCTTTTTTTTTTCATTCTTTATCTTTGTTGTGCATGTGTAAAATTAGCATGACAGTAATGCCACAACAGCATACTTAGACAATTTGAACATACAGAAGTTTTAACTGTTATATAGCATTTAGAAGGTACGCACATATTTTTATATTTATAAAACAGGCTAGGTACATGCTGGTTGGTCGTAATGAATTATTCTGTCGTTTGGTAACAGTAGCTTAAGGTTAATAATTATAGAATACGTTGTCACTTTAGCTTCTGGCCCTTGGTATAGTTTTGCCTAACTTATGCTTCAGTGAGGGATGTATATTCCGAGCAGTAACAGCCTGTCTAACTAATCATATCCTACAGTAAACAAGCTGTTAGTTCACATGTCAATGCATCAGTCGTTAAATCACATTAATGAGATGAACCAAGTTTGCTTATTCAAATCCTGCCTTTGGTATAGTAGTTAAACAAAGGTCAACCTTGCCTATGTGATTCCATTAAATAACAGTTATCTGAAGACAGGCTGGTTAGATTTACAAGATGGGTACTCATGTTTACCGGGTGGTCTATAGGCAAGCTTGTGGATGGAGTATACCACCAGGTAACAGATTTCATTTGATAATGGCACAGAGTTCCTGAGGGTAAGATGGTTGGAGGCTAGATAGTCTCTGTAGTAGGAAGTCCCTTTTTAGATGGGTGAGAGATACCCCCGTCAGCTGCTGATGTGTTGTACCAGGGTGCCCGGTCTGCTGCCAGTCGCTGGTGCCGGGCAAGTTCTCTGCTGTGTTCCTGCTGCCTATGAGGATCCCCCCGACAACAGGGGTTTGGGCGATTGCTCGTTTGCTTCTCCATGTGCCGGTCAGCTCCCCGGTGCAGCGGTGGTTGCGTGCAACTGATGCCTCTGTGGGATGTCTTGTTTCCCTGTCCGGAGGAGGGAGGAAGTACCAGGACCCCACGGGAGGCCTCTGAGGGTCCAGTCTTAGTGAAGGTGGGTGGTTTGTTGGGGTTCGAGGGTGCCTGCAAGTGGATGGCTGCAGTAAGGATCTGTACCGTTGGTGTTGATAGTTCGCTCTTTGTATTGCCGCTGCGGGTAAGTAGCCTGTGAAGGCTCTGGTCTCAATACCATCCCACATGGCCTCCGCCATCTTGGTGTCAGAGCCTGGAGTGCGGATCTTGGCGGCCCTGCTGTTTCTCTGCGGGTCTGACTCTGAGCGCTGAACAGCAGGCGGCGGGGCAGTGTCTGCCCACCCCACTCACAGCCAGAGTAGGCCTCGATAGAGTCAGTGAGGGATCCTCCTACTGGGGGACTGAAGCCTGTTGGGCCAGCCTCACCCTAGATCCAGGGCTCTCTGCCCACTGAGGGCCACCGTTGCCGGACGGTTTTGTGCCAGAAATCATAATTTTATAGCCTGTTTAGACTTAGGCTGCAGGAGCTGGTCTCGCCTTCGACCATCCAGCTCGGAGGTCCGGCCCCGCCCCCCGAAAATACAGGGCTTTTTTTAACAGTAAAATATATAAAAAGCAAAAACATGTTTACAAACCACTCCATTTGTTACGTTGTTTTTACACATAAAACCATTAATTTAGGTCTTCTTGTACAAATGGAGAATCCGCACTTGGCACATTTTAAGATTAACCCCTTAGAGACAAATGATGGTGACGTCTTATTCTAAAATGGAATTTCCCACTCAAATAAAAACAGTAAGGATTTGTGGTAATGCCAACTCCAGGTAAGCAGGGAATTGTATTACCTAGTTAAAATATTATATAAAAGTTTAACAAGATTATGAATGGGTTACAATTATATTCTATGTAGAGTTCAGAGAGAAAACACAAAGTATAAATCACTATAACATAACTAGGTCTTCCATAAGGTGTGTGTATAGTTATCTGTTGAATTAAACATGTTTGAATGCCATACCCAAATTTTACATGCAATTCGCAACAAAGCTCATTGTTGAAGATCCTAATTTAGAGGTAACCACAAGGGGGAAACATCTCTGCAATAATAAGGTGTTTAGTTAAGTGTGAGGGCAGCATGCTTATATAAACAGCAAAGTTGGCTGTGAATTTATTTACATTCCTAATTTTTAAACACTTCAAATGAGAAAAAGCAGAACACAGTGTGAGTTTGAAATTAAGCGTAAATATGTATATTTCCACATGAATAACCTGATTATTTTTATTTTATTTTTTTAACCATTTTATAAAAAATATTTAAATATTTTAGATTGCATCACAAAAATGCTTTTACTACATAATTAGTTTTGAAAATATAAATAGTGACAATACATCAATCAAATGTAAATGCTGTGACTTTAATCAATGCAACATCACGTTAATAGTTTTCTTTACATTTAGATTTTTTTTTTACTGTACTTTAATTTTTGTATCTTATCTATGTAAAAAAAAAAGAAATGTCACAAGCTGATCAATTGTGTAACTTCTGTAGAACAATATACTGGTGGTTGGTTAGAGCAGTGTTTACATCACTGCCTTCCAACTGGAAAACCCTGATTCAGATCCTAGCCAGAACTCAGGGAAAGACACCCTACATCAATGCAGGGTTCTTTTAACCTCTAATATCCCCATTCTGTAATTGTAAAGTTCTACAGACTGCATGTGGAAATGTATATTTTAAGTTTTACTCAGTACACGATGACTAGCGATGTGGTCATGGAGTCCGTATGTTTAACCCTTTGTGGACGTCTCTATAAAACATGCGTGTAACTTGTACAATGGTGGCATGCACCCACTCACCCATGTCCCGTTCCCACCCACACACACGTCCAGCTACATCACAGACAAAAAACATAAATACAGTTTTACATTTTACAAGGCTACTTAAAATCACATATCTTAGCAAACAAATATGGGGATTCAGTTACACCATAAGGCCATATTGTGTTAAGCCCACCACAAAGCCCAATATCTGTGGGTCCTACAAGGGCACCCATAGTGGATGGGTGGGGTGGTCAGCCAAATAGGATTCCTTTGGAGGTGACCACAGGAAAGCATAAAATTGAGGAGTCTCTGGAAGCAGTTTTAGCATGTAAATCTTTCATGTTAAAATTAGTGTAGAACACACCGATATAGGGATACTGTGACATAGTGATGGGCTTAACACAATATGGCCATATGGTGGTACTGAGTCACTATTTTTGTTTGCTAAGATATTTGTTTGTTTGTTTTGTGTGTGTGCTGTTCCTTTAACTGTATTTTGTAGAGATTTTTGTCTTTACGGCAGCACCACTACTTAGAAACACATGCAGGGACAGACTGGGCCACTGGGATACCGGGAAATTTCCCGGTGGGCCGTCGGCACCTGGGGCCGGGGAGACATGTGTGTGTCCTGTGGCCACATGGAGAGCTTGGATGGCGGCCGCAGGGGAAGCTCTTCTTGCGGCCGCAGGGGAATCTCTTCTGGCGGCCGCTGGGGGAACTGGCTGTTCTGTCTCTGCTCCCCCTCCCTCGCACGCTAGAAAGAGACCGGCGCCGGTATATGACGTCATATTCCGGCCCCGGTCTCATTAAGCTGCGCGCGAGGGAGGGGGAGCAGAGACAGAACAGCCAGTTCCCCCAGCGGCCGCCAGAAGAGCTTCCCCTGCGGCCGCAAGAAGAGCTTCAGGAAGGCTGGCTGGGCTGGAAGGTGAGCACACGGGGGGGGGGGGTACAAAGGGCACAGGAGGGGAGGGGGCTAAGAGGTCACAGGAAAGGGAGAGAGGCAAAAAGATGAGCACAAAAGGGGCTAAAAAGGGTACAAGTCGGAAGGGGGGCTAAAGAGGGCACGGGAAGGGGCTAAAGAGGGCACGGGAGGGGGCTAAAGAGGGCACAGGAAGGGAGGGTGCTACATAAGGGCACAGGAGGGGAAGGGGCTAAAAAGCACACTGAAGGACAGGGGGCAAAAGAGGGCACAGAAGAGGAGGGGCACCTATCAGTCTGCCCACCCACACAGGTAGCAACAAGTATGTATGTCAGTGGGAGTGTGTCTGTCTGTGTCATGCTGTGTGTGTGTCTGTCTGTGTCATGCTGTGTGTGTGTGTGTGTGTCATGCTCTGTGTGTGTGTGTCTGTCTGTGTCATGGTGTGTGTGTGTGTCTGTGTCGTGTGTGTCTCTGTGTCACTGTGTGTCTGTATCATGGTGTGTGTGTGTCTGTCTGTGTCATGGTGTGTGTATGTCTGTCATGGTGTGTGTGTGTGTGTGTCAGTCGTAGTGTCTGTGTGTGTTTGTAAAAATAGTGTTTTACTCACCTTTTTTTTTCCCAACGTCATGCTGGTCTCTGCCTCTATGACTGAGATCATCAAACTTGATGATCTCAGCCAATCCGCACTGACACAGGAAGCGCCTATAGTGACCGTCTGAGTGTCTGTCACTAGGAAGCAATGTAAACACTGCCTTTTCTCTGAAAAGTCAGTGTTTACATTCAAAAGCCTGCAGGGACAGGCTATAGACACCAGAACCACTACATTAAGCTGTGTGTGTGTGTGTGTGCGCCTGCTAGTGAGCTTGCTTGCTTGCATGTGTGTGTGTGTCTGCTAGTGAGTGAGCTTGTGTTTTTATGTCAATGAGCTTATGTATATTAGTGAAATTGTTTGTCTATGAGGCTGTGTATCAATGAGCTTGTGTGTGTCAGTGAGATTGTCTGTGTCTGCATGTGAGTATGCTTACTGTATAATTATATGTTTTACTCTGAAAGGACCAATATATTATATTAGAAAAAGCAATATATATATATATATATATATATATATATATATATATATAATTACTCAATCATCTGGGGTGGCAAGACATAGCCTTACATATTACATGCGACAATATATGGCGCAATGACTTATGGGGCTGGCATAGATTTTTTTTTCCCAGGGCTGCTTTGTATCCCCAGTCCAGCCCTGAACTCATGTTCTGGGTCTGCACCCAATTCCCATTTTCTCCCCATACAACTCAGCAAAGAAGGATCGGGCTGAAGGGAGAACTTGGCCTCAGCGCTGGAATAGAGGTAAGTTTTAACTTTGTTTATTTTTTTTTTTTTACTTTGATCGAAGGGGACCAGGATAGGAAATGTTTACTAAACTGTTTTCCGGTTGGAGTAACCCGTTAAGTTTAACAAATACTTGAAAAACTTTCTAGTATATTCAACTGCACGTCTATCTGGTTAATGAAGACTTAAGGTCTCTCTGAACTTTCTACTTTACAGGATTTATCAGTGTATGCGTACAAATTTTTATATCTGGCATGCATCTTGGAACCAGCTGAAATTATGCATTAGAAAATTCAGGAGTGCATTGCCCCCCAACTGTAACTAGTCAAACTATTTTAGAATGGTTTTACCTCTTACTTGGAGTCTGCTTGGTGCCACTTCCTGTTTCCAGTACTTCCTATTGAGCAGGAGCTTCTGTCGGCTCTCCGAAGCCCTAACTTAGCTCAGATAGAGAGCTTCCAGTGCTCCAAGGAAAGTAGTGGAGATAGAGAGAGGCCCCTGGCACGTGCCAGGTAAGAAGTCAGATGGAGTCACTGCAGTGGCTATGGTGTGTGGAGTGTTCCTTTAATGTTATGAAAACAAAGAAACCAAAATGCCTTCAACAGATGATCTTAAACAGATGTGGTGTTAGACAGTTGTTTTACTTTTTTTTTTTTTTGTTTTGTTTCTAGTTCTATTAATAAAACTGCAAAATTGCATTGACGCAAGTCAAGGTATAAACACCGCAAGATTCCAAGCATTCTTCAGGGTTTTACCTTCGACTATAACTTAAAGAACTTTAAAATGTACAAACTAATATAAATTTAAACATAATCGAAAGACAACACTACTGCAGTAGCTCAGTCTGACTGGTTACATTGTGGTCACTGTTTTACATTGTAGTTTCAGATATGCCATTATCAACTAGTGTACAGTCAGGAATAGTATCAAGCTTGATAAAGACCTATACGTTCGAAACATTGCTGTGGTTCCAATAAAGTGCCTGTATTATTCAAGGAGTGCCTGGACCCCTTTTATTTTATTCAATTGATCCTGGGAATCTGGGGTTTGGTTCTGGTACAGTAAGCACCCTGGCTCTGACTGATGGGAGTGAGTGCAGTTCCATACACTTTTTCAAAAGTAACTACAGTGCTGTGATCATTCCACTATTGAGCACGCCTTGGGCTTTGCTAGGGGAATATTGGAATTGAATGACTCAAGTCATAAGATTCAGACACCCATTCCTCTGTGTCTTCAATGTTTTAGATGGAACCAGGGGCGGGCTGGGCCGGGGGGCAGGGAGGCAATTGCCCCCCAGGCCGCCCGAAATTCTTTTAGGACAGGCCGCGGCGGGCCGGCCCTTTAACCACTTAAGGACACATGACATGTCTGACACGTCATAATCCCCTTTTATTCCAGAAGTTTGGTCCTTAAGGGGTTAAATGCTGCAGAGCGCTCAGACGGCTGCAGCAGCTTTTCCCTCCCCTCCCCTCCCCTGTAGGTGGACTCCGTCCGCGGTGCCCGGCCGGAGTGATAGGAAGGTGCACACTGAGTGTGCACTTCCTGTCAGTCCGGCCGGGTACAGGAAACAAACTCCTGTTCCGCGCGGAACAGGAGTTTCTGTTTCCTGTACCCGGCCGGACTGACAGGAAGGTGCACACTGAGCACCTTCCTATCACTCCGGCCGGGCACCGCGGACGGAGTGCAGCTCGGCCACCTACAGGGGAGGGGGTAAGAAGAAGGGGGGGGAGAGAGTAAAAAGAGGGGAGGGGGGGAGAGTGAGGGGAGGGGGGGAGTAAGAAGAGGGGAGGGGGGAGTAAGAAGAGGGGAGGGGGGAGAGTAAGAAGAGGGGAGGGGGAGAGAGTAAGAAGAGGGGAGGGGGAGAGAGTAAGAAGAGGGGAGGGGGAGAGAGTAAGAAGAGGGGAGGGGGAGAGAGTAAGAAGAGGGGAGGGGGGAGAGTAAGAAGAGGGGAGGGGGAGAGAGTAAGAAGAGGGGGGAGAGTAAGAAGAGGGGAGGGGGGAGAGTAAGAAGAGGGGAGAGTAAGAAGAGGGGAGGGGGGAGAGTAACAAGAGGGGGGAGGGGGGAGAGTAAGAAGAGGGGAGGGGGGAGAGTAAGAAGAGGGGAGGGGGGAGAGAGTAAGAAGAGGGGAGGGGGGAGAGAGTAAGAAGAGGGGAGGGGGGAGAGTAAGAAGAAGGGGGGAGTAAGAAGAGGGGAGGGGGAGTAAGAAGAGGGGAGGGGGGGAGAGTAAGAAGAAGGGGGGAGTAAGAAGAAGGGGGGAGTAAGAAGAGGGGAGGGGGAGTAAGAAGAGGGGAGGGGGGAGTAAGAAGAGGGGGGAGTAAGAGGGGAGGGGGGAGTAAGAAGAGGGAAGAGAGGGAGTAAGAAGAGGGAAGAGAGGATAATAAGAGGGGGGAGTAAGAAGAAGGGGGAAGTAAGAAGGAGGGGAGATAAGAAAAAGAGGGGGGTAAGAAGAAGAAGGGGGGAGTAAGAACAAGAGTGGGGAGTAATTAGAAGAAGGGGGTAAGAAGAAGAGGGGGGTAAGAAGAAGAAGGGGGAGTAAGAAGACAAGGGGGGAGTAAGAAGAAGAGGGGGGAGTAAGAAGAAGAAGGGGGGTAAGAAGAAGAAGGGGGGTAAGAAGGGGGGTAAGAAGAAGAAGGGGGTAAGAAGAAGGGGGGGTTAAGAAGAAGAAGGGGGTAAGAAGAAGAATGGGGTAAGAAGAAGAAGGAAGGGGCAAGAAGAAGAAGGAGGGGTAAGAAGAAGAAGAGGGGGTAAGAAGAACTAGGAGGGTTAAGAAGAAGGGGGTAAGAAGAAGGGGGAGTGGTAAGAAGAACAGGGGGGGAGTAAGAAGAACACAGGGAGGAGGGGGTAAGAAGAACACAGGGGGGGTGAGAACACATAGAGGGAGGAGTGAGAAGAACACAGGGAGGGTGGAGGGGGGATGAGAAGAGCACAGGGAGGGTGGGTGAGTGTGAGAAGAGACCGCTAGGGGAGGGTGGGGGAGAGGAGAGACCACTAAGGGGCAGGGGAGAGCTCTAAGGGACAGAAGGGACAGCTCTATAGGACAGGGGGCAAGACAGGGAGCTCTTTAACACTACGCGCACACACACACACACACACACACAATGCATCCCTATACATACACAGAAACACACAATGCATCCCTATACATACACAGAAACAGAACATGCTTCCCTTACACACAGAGAAACACACAATGCATCCATATACATACACAGAAACACACAATGCATCCCTATACATACACAGAAACAGAACATGCTTCCCTTACACACAGAGAAACACACAATGCATCCATTACACACACACACACAATGCAACCCTTACACACAAAGACAATGCATCATTTGCACACATACACAGAAACATACAATACAAACCCTTACACACACATGCAAACACACACACTGTTTTTCTTACATACACACAGAAACACAATGCATCTCTTACACTCAATGCACACACATACAGACACACACCTTGCATCCCTTATGCATACAAACACAGATTCACACAATGCATCCCTCACACACAACCAGAAACACATAATACATCCCTTATACACAAATACACACTGCTTCCACTACACACAAACACACTGCATCATCTGCACAAACTGGTATCCCTATACACTACATACCATAAGCACACATATTAGATAACACATAACACATCCCCTACACACTCCACTCCCTGTGAGCGAGCTCATGGGTGGGTGGAACATATAAGTGGACTTATGAGTGGGCCTTATGGGCATACTCACCGTCAGGCAGACCTTGAGCTGTGTAAGAGGCCCCCAAAAAATGGAGCTGCTTCCAATTCTCCCAGAACGTTGAATTTTGTGACCACAGTTGCAAACAGCCTCCAGAGGTCCTGTTCTACACCAGACCAGTGGAGCCAAACTGCAGCCCATCATCATCCTCATCTAATTGTAAGTAGGCAATCTAGTATATTATTAGTGACACTAATCTATAATTTACCTCACATTAAAGGGACACTATAGCTTAATGAAGTGGTTCTGGTGTCTATAGCTGGTCCCTGCAGGCTTTTTAATGTAAACACACACTGTGTGCAGCACTGGCGTTAGTTCATATGGCAGATCATATGGGTGGGGCATTGTGATGTCACATGGGGGGGGCGGCAAATTTATATTTTGTCTAGGGCGGCAAAAATCCTTGCACCGGCTCTGATCCTGGGCAGGTGCACCAGTCTACTGGTGACCCACAGGAGGGGAGTGCACTGATTGCACTGCACTCTCCTCCTGCCCAGACCCGTCTTGACCGCAGTGCAAGTGCCCTCTGCCCCTAATTTACAGTGGCTCACACTCACAACAAGCAGTGCCTGGAGCCCTTTGCAGAGACGGAAACAAAGAGGTTCTGCGGCAGCTGGCCGTCCTGCAAGCATTACATTAAACAGCTGTTCCCCATGCAGCCACAGGTGGCATTGTGCTGAGAGACTGTGATTACTCTTCACTTCCTCCCAGCCTACAGAGCAGCGCATGGGGGAGAGAGGAGGAGGCATGATTTAATCTTGAATAAATCCTCTAAGCAAACCTTTATAAATTTGGGGGGATCAGCTCTGTTTCCACAATTTATTGGTGTTTACTCTCATCTCTGTATTAATATTGAGGGATGTCTAAGTAGTAACATCAGTGTGTGTCAGCAGGGCCAGCCGTTGGGGTGGGCAAGCTGTGCGGTCACGCAGGGTGCCATGACAACAGAGGCGCCCGGCGGCCAACACAGCTCACAAGTTGGGTACACCAGCATATTTAATTTAAACGATTCGCTGGTGGTCCACTGGTGCGCACCAGCAGTAGGTGCAGTCAGATCATATCCTCTCCCTCGTGGTTCCGGCGCTCAGTTAGTGAGTCAGAGCACAGGCTCAGAGATTCTCAGCCTGTGCTCTGACAACATTGAAAGTCAGAGCCGTGAAGGAGCGGGTATGGCATAGAGCTACTGATTAGCATAACATCAATATCCGTTATAAAACCAGAAAAAGGTGGGCATGGATGGTGAACTGATTTGGTGGCGCAATGGGCCACTTGACTGGTTTTGCCCCCCAGGCCTAAGGCTGCCAGCCCTCCCCTGGATGGAACATCTATATTACATCATCTTGGTTTGCATTTGTATTATTGAACAACCAATTCTTTTTGTATGAGTGACTTTTAGGGAGGAGAACAAGCACCAAACCGCTGCAGTGATGAGGAAATCACAAAAATATCTGCAATAAATACTGACTCCCTAAAGTAATTTGTGTTGTGAATTAAATAGAATGTTACGCTGCATAAAAGCTAGGGGGAAAAACTTAAATCACCAAGTTCGTCTTTCACACATTCTTTGTCTTTGTGATTCTTATATAAAACACCTTCTGATGGTGATTTCAGAACCTCCCACACAATTGGAGTGCTGCACGAGGCATACCTGCTGAAGGTGGAAAAGAGATGATTAATTTAGCCTCCACATCTGCTCCCTGAGTTTCTGCAGAAGAGAGATGAATGACGTCAAAATTGGGGAATAGACTCGACATGTTGAGGAGCCCATTCGGTAGAATTTGTCCATATCTATTATCCAAATTTTAGTTTACTTTGGTTTCTTTTGTTTGTTTAATTGTTTTTTTTTTTTTTTTTTTAGAGAGAATTGGGGTTCCTAGCTTGAATTTCACGGCCTTGCAATGACATGCTGTAGCACAGATGTGAAAAATCGATGTATTACCTTTATTTGACCAACCTTGGAGCCATATATATATATAACAATGAATGCCACGGATGTGAAAAGACAGTTTTATCCAACACTTGACTAATCTTTGCATGGAGTGCTACCCATGTGAATTGAGCAATCAGTCACTGCCATCAGGTATGTTAGGGAGGCCAAATTATGAAAAATAAAATCTGTAGAGACTTACTGGCATAAGTCAAGGACTACACACCAATATCATGTTCACTATGTGTTACTAATCTTGATCCTTTTGGGATTCTGACAAACTATTGAAAATACATAGTACGATATCATCGGCAACTTTATTTCTAAGTATTACTTTAAGTAGATGTAATAAAATTGGCTGTGGTTTTAACTTTCATCTAAAATACAGTTATATTTGTTTTATGAAATCGCTCAATTTCAATGGAATTATCACTCATTGTTTTCCAACTAATAACTTTTTAAAATGTGTATGCTGTTGAAAAGTATTCTACTTAACTAGTTTCATTTTTATCCTCTTAACATAACATTCAAAGTCATCATAACGAGCAGTTTTATTCCTACTAAAGATTGTCTTTGTGGGACTTACCGTGTGTCTGTTTCATATTGAATGCTATTAATACCATATTATTGCATAGATGTAATTATGATGAGTCCCGACTTAAATTTTTCCAAAGTTTAATTTTGTAATATAAACTCATTGAAGGTCAGTAGTAGACGTTACATAAACCGCTAAGTGACCTGCTAGGAAATACACTTCCTTGAAAGTTATTTATTTGGGCCTGACATTAGGAAACTACAAAAAATGAAGAACAGAAGGGAGGAATTTGCTGCTCTGGAGAAAGGGCACACATCTTTTCTGGGGTGGATTTAATGTAACAGCCATCTCTATTGTTGTGAAATTAGGGGAAATTTAAACAAGGGCTCCCAAACCCAACCCTCAGTCCCATTAAAGTGTTGCAGATAAATAATATATATTATATATATATCAGTGAATACATTGGACATGAAGAATGTGCTACATTACCCTTCACTGCAAAAAATAAATTCCAAAATAACTTGACAAAATTCCAGTGTAGTCAAATGCCCATGTGCCCATGTTACTTCACCACTGAAATATCCATCTTAAAATACCAAAATGGGGGCTTCCGGTTTGAGCGCTGAAGCGAACGGACGCCAACTACGGGAGCTCCGAGCTTAACACGGAGAAAAATCTGAACCAACCCCCCCCCTCTGCACCCTAACAGGCGAGCAAGCACTCCAAGACCTCATGGGGCGAAAGGGGAAGAAACTGATGCCACACAAACCCTAACAGGGACTTACAATAGGGGAGATGTGGAGACAAGCACATGGAGCCACAGAATCCAACATGGCGGCTCTGCATGGCGGGTGCTCGGATTTCTCCGAGGACATGTCATAGGAAAAGGGATACACACAACCTCTGCACCAGCCGCAGAAGGCAAAGAGAAGCAGCGCGGATACAATCGGGGAGCCGGTCACAACAGCGGTCCTAAAGGCATTATTAGCGGACCTGAAACGCAGCATCCATGAGGATGTCACAGCGCTCCGCGCCGATCTGCAAGGCCTGACAGGACGCATCTCACAACTCAAGGGCTCTTCACAATCCCAGGCCCAGAGTATCACTACTCTACAACACACTGTACAATCCCTGCAACAGCAGTATCAGCAATACAAGCACCGCCTCGCGGTACTTAAGGACGCCAAGCGAGCCTCGAACATAAAGATCAGGGGAGTACGAGAGGACGTCCCAGAGGCTGAACTGCCTAAACTCATGGAGCGCCTGATACCAGCCTTGGGGGTGGGAGGGAGAGGGGCACTACCGGCTCCTGCAGTGCCAGGAAAACAAATAGGTTTTCCTGGCACTGGAGAATCCCTTTAAGCTCAGATTTCAAATATGAGACAGCCATTAAGCAACAAGAGAGCTAAAAATATTGGCTCCAAACTTAATCAGATGTTTCAAGTCGCCACATTTAATGATACCAACCACAATATTTTTTTCGGACCAACTTCCCTTCGAATGTGTGTTGAAAATTCAGACCCCATTACCCTCATTATCCTGGACACTCATTTCATTATGATGTGTAACAGTGAATTGTTATTTATCAATGAAAGCTATAATAACTAATGCGTTTACCCAGCCAGCACTAATGGCCATACAAATAACCGTAATGATGGTGGATTAATGTAATATCTCCAAGCACAGTTAAAATGTCAAAGGTCCTTGAACACTTTCTATGGCTTTGCATGAGCTGACGTTTACTAAGATAGTTATGTTTATGGAATCACTGTGTATATCAATACAACAGGAGAGATTGCCTGGCAATCATGCATCCAGTGAACACAAAACAGACATCCAAGAATCTTTGGCTGCTGGTGCGAACACTTTAAAAAAAGGAATAATCTTTTCTTTCTCACCCTTTGACGACAGTTATTTTTACCGCGTGTTCTACACATTGTGCAGCAAGAGCAAGGAGCAGTGTCATAAAGCCATCTCCAATTTATAAAAACTATTCATTAATTTAGAACTGGCCCAGCCCTTTGGTTTCACTGCATAGTCTAATTCATTCTTTATATATGAAATCTGCATCGACCTTTGTTCAAAATCCGGTGATGTTTAATTTAAGCACATTTTGCATATGTTAAAATAATGAGCTGTGATGTGAAGGTTCAAAACACAGTACATTCCAATTTCTCTCTGAAGCATTATCAGTCAGACGTACAGTATCCCCACAAACTGTGTTATATCATGTTAGAGAAGGATATCAAACAATGCCTGCCTTGAGAATCTCATAGCTACTCTGGATAATGAGAAACGCATAGTTCCCAAACCTTAAATTGCAGTTTAATTTATATTATCATCAAAACTGGGTCAAGAGTTTCTTTAATTCATAAAATATTCCTCCGTGATTTTAACTTTTGAAATGTTTTTATTTAAAATGTTGAATTTTTAAATATAACTTTTTAAACACGGTGAAAAATAAAAGGGGAAATGTACAAAAACTCCAAACTGCAGTCTGTATGTGCAGCGTTTCTGATTGAAAAACTGCCCATAGTTAGATATTTCCTCCCTGCTCTGTCCCCTCTTATTCCCCTCGCCAGTTCAGAGCAGACGCAGTAATTGAATAGACCAAGAGAGGGATGCAGTAACATCAGACGGGGTGTGGAAACAATGGCCGGGTGACTCGCCTGGCGCTTGATTTCAAGTTTATTAATTGTTTCTTACTTTATAGTGGGGGGCATAATTAGGAATGCCCAATAGGGCATTGTGAATTAAAATAAAGTAGGATTGCAGTAACCCTTAAAGACAAAACAAGTGAGATTTCGGGGCAAAGTGTTGAATATTTGAATATGTGCTACTGGTTTCCATGGGGATTGTTCATTATTTAGAATTTTACCCCAGATTTGCACCTTGGTAATGTTAATTTCCTCCAATTCTATACGATTAAAGAGAAAATCTCAGGCAGAGTTCTATATGTGTGGCAAAAGTCAAGAATGGTCTTTCCACTGCACTGATTTTGAACTGAAGCACATACAATGCTCAAAGGTCACGAGACACCTGAGAATCACAAGAGGTGATAAGGGAAACGACTAAGCAAACACCAAATTCGTCATTTTTGATTTTGTCAATTTTTATAATTATTACATGTGTAATTTCGAATGTTAAAGATAATAATGTCTTGTTACTATACAAGAAGCAGAAGATAAAACTTGGACTAGAGTTAAGGGTGCCGGGGGCCAGGAGATCTGCTTTATGTGTAACGCAGAGCTTTCTCTTCTTTTGCTCACACTATGAGCCACTCTCAGAGATACATTACCTTTAGCGACAGACCGTGAGGAACAGTGTTGGTGCAGAAAAGGTGAAATATCAGCACTAGAATTGGTTTTCAAGCATTATCTGAAAATCTGTACAAAATCTGGATAGTCACCATGTTTAGTACTTTAAACATTTTAGATGACAATGTATACTACTAAAAATAATATACATGAAAAATATTATATACATACAAATATACATAAAACACAAAGTTTTCAGACACTTTTCTGGATTTTGCAACTGTAGCCATCACCCATAGGGAGTACATTCTTGGCATATTTGTGTATGATGTACATGCATGTGGGTGTCCAAAGAATAATAATAATCAGAGGGAGAATTAGAGAGGGGATGATCCACGAGAAGTAAGTTTTTCTATTTTCAAAGCAAACAATCCATATTTAGAGGTTCAGTAGAAGTGCAGGATGCCGATCGATTTTGCATTAGTCAAAAGGGATGCTGTTGGTAGGTTTATAAAGCAACCTCCGAAATTTTGGAAAATTACACATTATTAACCTTTTGCTCATGCTTTAGTATTGTAGATTGCCAGGTGCAATTTGCAAACAATCCAAACCGTCTTCAACAGCATAGGGTAGGACACCAACACTTTAGAACAAAGGTGGCCAAAAGGAATATTCTCCATCTTATTTTTTTTTTTTTATCATATCTTTTTATTATTTTTTTTAGACATAAATACAGCAAAAAAAGAAAAAATATATATATAAATATATAAATAAATAATTAAACTAACAATACATTTCCATTGCAAATCCTTATTTTGCGTGGATGTTCAAATTCAACATTGGAAAGTTAAACAGTATATCGAGATGCCACAGCACTGTGGCATCTATGTATGGTGACAATAAAGGGTTAAGCTGCCCTGTTGGTACAGTTAGAGAATGTTTATGAAAGTTCATGACCCCTGGTTAGATTGTTGGGCAGAGTGGGACAAGTCACTGGGCAGATTTGGTGACAGAGCTGTTGCTGGGGACAAGAGCTGGCTGGGGATTGGTTGCTGGCCACGAGCGAGCAAAAGAGCGGGAAGCCAGGTAAGCATAAAAGTGGCAGCGCAAGCGCAATCCTGGTCAGCGGTCTTTCAAGACAGGAGAAGCACGGACGGACCCCCGCCCTCCCTCCCCTACTTGCTAATTTTCTTTATAATTGATGTCATGGTATTGGAAAGCATGGGGGCAAAGTCATCCTCAGGTTCAAGTTCTGAGGAAGGATATGTGTTAAATGGTTGTATATAAAAGGCGTCAGGTTAGCTATGACTGACTGGCAATTAAGTGATGGTGAAAGTTAAAGTTTTGGAAGTAAAGTGAAAAGTTTATGTGAATATGTTACCGTTATCAAGTTATGCCCCTTTTAAGCTTTAAATAAACATCACAGCCAAGCCCATTGAAATATAAATAAACTGTGTCTGTGTTTATTGTGTGGTCTAAGTTATTTATGCGAAATGATGCCTACCATACATATTATACAGTACACATTTTTATACTTTCTCCATTACTCAAATGTGTTATTTGTTCCATTTCGTATATTTCATTCACTGTAATATACCATTCTCTAATTGTGGGAATTCATATTTTTTTTTTTGGTTTCAAAATCTTAGCTGCATTAGCCAATCTAATTGTAAGAGAATTCCCATAAGTCTTGACTGAGTATTTTGTGTTATGTATCAACATAGATGTAGGATTCATATTCACCATCTTAAGGCAGGCAAAGCATCTTGGGTTTTGTAGTTAAAAAAAAAAACCCTAACCAAGAAGAGTGTTCTTCCCTAGAGCTCTTTTTATGAAATAAAAAAAGAGAAAGCGTGTTCTGTTGCCCACACAACGCACAGAGCTGTTGCGGCATGTCTACAACAGGTTTTCTTCACACCGATTGGAGATTAAAATTTGTATATATATGTATGTCTTTCTTATGTTTTCACTTGACCTTAAAATGTTAAACAAAGTTTATACTAGAGTGATGTTCAGTTGTTCTACTGTGTTGGCAGAAACACTTTCATTATCTTCATAAAACAACTCTCAGGAATTTATCCGATGCTCTGCAATGCACTTATTGGTGACCATGCTGACCTTATAGTTGCAAACATTTCAATCATTTCTTTTACGCTATTTATGAAATGCATGCCAGTAAAGTACAACTACTAACGGAAGCTCAAACTTTACTTTCCCCAAATTTTCACTAACTACAGAAGAGTTTGTTGAAGTGCTCCTACTCACTACGACAGGGCTTCCCAAACTTTTATGGACCCAGACCCACTTTTGAAAACAGTCATTTTTCGAGACCCACTTGCTTTTAATGCATATTTTAAACATGAATAAACTTGGCACAGCTTTAGACATGGCACATGCAGCAGCTTTAGATGCATAAAATTGGCATATAATGGCAGCTTTAGAGGCATATAATTGCCACATAATGGAAATCAGCTCTAGAAGCATACAATTGGTACACCATGACAATTAGCTTTAGAAGCATAAACTAGGTACACCATGGCAATCATTTTAGATACATAACATTGACACACCATGACAATCAGCTTTAGATACATTAAAATGACACATCATGGCAATCAGTTTTAGATGCATACAATTGGCACACCATAGCAATCAGCTTTAGATGCATACAATTGGCACACCATGGCAATCAGCTTTAGATAGATACAATTGTCACACTTTGGCAATCAGTTTTAGATGCATACAATTGGCACACAATGGCAATCCTCTTTAAATGCCTACAATTCGCACACCATGGCAATCAACTTTAGATGCATACTATTGGCACACCATGGCAATCAGTTTTAGAGGCATACAATTGTCACACTTTGGCAATCAGTTTTAGAGGCATACAATTGGCACACCATGGCAATCCTCTTTAGATGCATACAATTGGCACACCATGGCAATCAGCTTTAAATGCATACAATTGGCACACCATGGCAATCCTCTTTAGATGCATACAATTGGCACACCATGGCAATCAGCTTTAAATGCATACAATTGGCACACCATGGCAATCAGCTTTAGATGCATAAACATGGCACATTATGGCAACCAGTTTTAGATGCATAAACCTGGCATATCATGGCAGATTTAGAGGCATCGTTTTGGTATATCATGGCAGTTTTAGAGGCAAAAAATGGCACAGCATGCCATTTTTAGAGGCATAATTCTGGGATTTGGCAGTTTTAGAGGCTCAATTTTGGTATATCACGGCAGTTTTAGTGGCAGAAACTTGGCATATCATGGAAATCAGTTTTAGAGGCATACAACTAGTTACCCACAGACTCAGATGTGCAGTGTCCATCTCTTTCATCCAGATATCTCACCTTGAGTATCCCAATGATAGATCCCCATCTGCTGGAGAACTCCAACAATGCTATGCCAGCTGAGGATCTACCATTTGTATTTGTGAGCAGTGTTTGAGCGTTGAATGTAAGCATGTTTTTGAATGAAGTATATGTGTTGATATATTTGTATGTACTGTTGTCATTGGAATGTAATGGTGTACTTGTGTGTAGTGTTTGAGTCTGAATGCCGGGGTATTTGTATGTAGTGATGGATTTTAAATACAGGTATGCTTTTGTGTGTAGTGTTGGTGTTTAAATGAAGGGATGTTTGTATATAATTTTAGTGTTTTAATTCAGGGGTGTGTTTGTTGCGTTTGACTGCAGTGCATGTGTAGTGGATGAATGTAAGCATGTTTTTGTATGGAGTATGCGTGTGAATGTACATGTTTGAATGCAGGTATGCATTTGTGTGTAGTGTATACACTTCCACACACACTGAAACACATACACACACTCTTACAGAGACACACACACACAGACGCATGCAAATATACAGACACACAAATACACAGACTGACACAGCAATATACACACAATGACATGTTTTACACACGGACACAGATACTCAGACACTGAGAGAAAACACTGAAACAATACACACACAGGAACACACACTGACACAAAAGGACACACAGAGACAGAAGCTAAGAGTGACCGTGTGTGTGAGGTAAGTAAAAGTAACAGTGTGGGGAAGGTGACAGTGACAGTGTGGTGGGGGACAGAGGGAGACAGTGTGGTGCGGGACAGAGGGTGACAGTGGAGGGAGGAGATGAGGATGACAATGTGGGGTGGAGGTGAGGATGACAGTGTGGTGGGAAGGGTAAAGGTAATAGTGTGGAAGGGAGATGAGGGTGACAGTGTGGGAGATGGTGAGGGTGGCAGTGTGGGGGGGAGGGTCAGGGTGACTGAGAGGGAGGTGAGGGTGACAATGGGGGAGGGGAAAGGTCAGGGTGACAGTGTGGGATGGAGGTAAAGGTGACAGTGGCGGGGGGGAGTGTTAGAGGGAGGTAAGGGTGACAGTGGGGGGGGGGGGGAACTTTGGGAAACCATGGACTACGATATGCTACAGAATACAATGTTCTTGAAACACTTGCTCTCCACAATTCAACCAGTAATAGATTCTTCCCATTGTGGAAAGGCCATACATGCAACTTGACATTGTTTCTTGCAAGTAATTACTTTTTTGTTCACCTCTTGTTGCCTACAATTAAATATTATATTAACTCTCTTACTTTTAGGTGGACTGGCAAAAGAATCAAACAATATAGGACATTTATGTTATATAATATTTGAAAGGGTGCAATTAATTTAATAGGATTATCTTCAGAACACTCAATTGGCCTGGGGTACATATAAAGTGTTTAATTAAGGCAGGTTTATCATTTTCTTTGCCTCCATAGCAATTGCGCCTTCTTTTAATATTCTATAGATTGTGTGAGTTTTGAGTTTTCACTTATGAGGTTCCAGGTTTTTCGGCTTCAGATAATACTATAGATATTTTAATTAGAATATAGTTACAAACAAAGTAAAATATTTAGCACAGATTCTTTATAAAATAATGATCAAGACTCCATTGCAATTTTGCTGTACTTCCAACGAAATTGGACTACTTAGGGACTACTTGGTCCAAAGGACAAGCTTGAGGTTGACCAAACTGACAAAATGCAGAGTTTCAACTGTTGTCCAATTCCAGCAGTCATCACAAGTGATGGCTGTGGAATTCAGGCATTGATCTATGGAGGCTCCCGAGGTCTCGTGGGGTGGTCCATAGACGTCAGTATTTTACTCTTGTGCATGCGACTGTGTATTGCCATTTATATTGTAGATTCAAATGGAACAATGGCTACTGAATTGCCAGAATTACATGCATCGTATAACCTTCAACTGAGAGCCCAGCTTAGCAATACAACTTTGAACACAGATCCCAATGCTTATATACAGTTTTATGAATAACAGTTTAAGTGCCCTTGTTTTTTTTATTACTTTCTTTCAAATTTCTCAGTCATTAAAGTCACCATGGTTGGCCAGAATTAGAAAAAATATATATATATATATAATGAAAATTGTATTTCCATGTTGCATTCCATTCTCAGTATTCATCTAAGAGCCATTAGAAGAATGCAGTAGGAAAGATTACAGCTGGGAAAAGGAAATTAAGATTATGAATTCATTTTGTCTATTAGTAATGGCCATACCATCTACATCACACAAACCACAGATCTACAGATATTTCCTCACATTATGTGTCATAAGAGCCATTCTCTGTATACGCTTTTTTAATTAGAAAAAAAATATCCCTGACCTATAAAAAGAACCTCATTTCTGTAATTTGAGGTCCTTGTGCTTTGTGCATTAATGGAACTTTAATTCCATTACTAGATGACAGGCTGAAGCTAAATAAATTAAAAGTTACAATCACAGTATCTAGATATTGGTGATAATGATCTAATTTCAAAATGCACAGGTGAACGGACATCATTCTAATAATATTTGAGGTTTTAGTACAGGAAATTAGTAGTAAGAGGAAAAAAAGAAGTGTATGCAACTTGCTGCTTTTTAATGACAACTTGCAAATTATATAAACATTCTAATAAAAAAATGCAACAATATTATCTAATATGTAAGGTATAAAGATCGATACACTTGGTTCTCTTATTGCAATCCCCGATGTATGTGTTCTCGTTTCCTTTTTTTTTTGCCAATTGTGTTATGAGGGCAGGGTGGTAAAGTCACCATATGTTGACCAGACTCCATAAGAGTAAGGGGGCGGGGGGGGGGGGGGGGGGCGGGATATCGGGAGGATCTTGAACAGTTTGTGAGGGGTTCAATGCCAACTTGTAAACGGTTTGTAACTGGATTAATAATAATGAATGGAAATAAAATATTTGTGCATGTTGATGAAGATATATTTTGCTAACCCATTCCGGCTATTGTAATTAGAAATATAGCTGCCAGTCAATAGTTTAAGATTATCACGTAGCGCCATTTAGCAATTTCTTCTTGTCTGCCACCACAACCATTCCACAACATATGTTCAGTAAGGTGCCTGTTTTAGATTTAGAAATAGATTATATATGTATTTTCACCACATTTTACTTCGCTACCTTAAAAATTACTGTAGCAAATCGGTGGGTCGGAAGATATCTGCACATTAGGTTTATGTGACAATTAAAACAGCTATCACATATAATAGATAAATAGTACATTGTTATGCAAGTTCAAAGAAAACGACTGCACTCCTTACTATATATTTGTTCGTCTTATACTTTATTTTTAGCTAAATGCTTGTTCTCTCCATTCCTTATCCCTGCTTTTCACCCCAATTAAAACAATGATGTTTCAGGAGTAAATTCCTGCTACTTCTCCCACATCACCTCCTATTTTATTTCTGACACCAAATCACCATTATTTAGATGAACGTGTGTACATCGCTCTATTACTGCTTTATGGTTTATCCATATAGAGAAACTTTGTTTTGATAATTGTATTTTAATTGGTGTAGGCTACTATTAGCGGTTTTTACATTTTGTGTTTGATTGTATGTTTGATCTGACAAAGATGAGTTTCTAGAGCACCCTTTGCCCTGTAAATGTACTGTATACGTGAAACCTTGCTAAAGAATACACCTTTTACCGCTCGTAGTAAATTCATTTGACAGATAATAACTAGATGCATACTTGCAAAAACAGAATGTTCAAGGATATAATTTTTCAATGTTGGGTAATAGCTTCTTGATCCAAGGATTAATCTGACTGCCATTCTGGGGTCAAAAAGGATTTTTTTTCTAGTTTGTTACAAAATTGGAAGAGCTTCAAACTGTTTTGTTTTTTTGCCTTCATTTGGATCAACAGCATAAAAAACAAATGTGAGGAAGGCTAAACTTGATGGACGCAAGTCTCTTTTCAGCTATGTAACTATGTAATATTTCTCATGCAGACTGCCGATACTATGATCTTCATTTCTTACAGATCTATCTTTGTGTTTATTATTGTTCAGTTCTACAAAACTATTCTTATCATCAGAAAGCACTTCAACAATCAAAAGATGTCACATTTTTATTAACGCCAAGGAACATATATTTAATAAAAATATTGAACCTGCGTACACTTTCCTTTTATGGGAAACGAAAATCGGGATGTAGGCCATTGATGACTGCTGCCAATTGATACAGTATAAAAAAAATATATTTTAAGGTGAGAATAACCTTCTACGAAGCATATACGTTTAACCCCTTAAGGACACATGACATGTGTGACATGTCCTGATTCCCTTTTATTCCAGAAGTTTGGTCCTTAAGGGGTTAAAAAATATACCAGCAGTGCTTGAAGATAGAATAATTAATACAATCTGATTTTTTTTTTTTTTTTTTTAATAATGTGTGTTAATGAGAGGGCAGAAAACATACAACACATACAACAGGTTTTCATAGAGACATTACATCCTAAGAGCCAATATATGTGTAACGCTAAAATCTAGAACACAACGTGTGAAAAGTTGAGCAATAATGGTGTAATAAATAATCATCCTCTGGGTAGTCAGCAGTATGTATTAACAGTTACCCAATAGGAAATAATTTAGTGTAGAGGTAAAGTAAACGAAACAGTGTAATAGACAACAAACCCAAGAGTAGTCAGCAGGAGATATACTGTAACTATGCGCAAAAGAATAGGTGCCACCAAATTTTTGTTTGTTTTTTTAATAGTAATAACACAATCTTTAATCTTAAAATGTTTCCCATTAGTGATTCCACTTACGCTCCAAAAATATAATATATAAATAATGACGACTTTGAGTAAGTCTTGGATCATTTCCTATGCTCCTTTTGCATCCTATTTTTACTTCAAAACAAAGTCACAGTCTTATCTTTACTAGTGAGGGAATTCTTCAAACAACTCTGTGTAGCCAATTACAGGTAATGACATTTACTGCAGTGTCAACCCTCCACTTCACATAATCACTGGAAAATATGCTACTCTGCAATGTATGATTCTGTTGGAAACATTACATTACATCAAACGCTAAGAGCATGGCTCTCTGGAATGACAAGGCACTGCTGAAACAAATACTTCTAAAGATAAACCCAATTAACCTTTGTATGAACTTTCCATGAGCATTATATATAGATAGATTACACAGACAGACATTTGTGTTCAGGGTGGCATTATTGTGATCAAGAAGCAAAACAACTCCTCCTGAATTAAAGGGACACTCTAGGCATCAGAACCACTACTGCCTTATGGGGAAGCATTTGATTGGCTGAGATCATCAGGATTGATGATCACAACAGGACAAGGCACCCTAGAGGATAAAAGATAGACCGGCTAAAATTCTTCTTTTTTGCGTAGTTTATACAGCATTCTGTGAAATAGCATAATCTTTAGGACTTTTCAGCCATGGCAAGTTTTTTTTTTTTTTCCTTTCTATAATTTCCTGTATAATATTCCAATGGAATACAGCAGTTTCTAATCACACTGTGTACGTACTCCACTTGATTTTTTGTGGAAAGTAATTTTAGGGTGGAGAGAGAAGATATCCCACAGCGACAGCTATCACCTTGCCAGACAAAAATATGTTTGGCACTGTACTCCGCAAGAAAAATGAAGACAGACCCCACCTAAAAATGAATCATATCATATTTCATTAACAGCCAAAGCTGAACTATGCAAATGGCTTTTGGCTTTAAACCCTCCCGATACCTAAAATAATATATATTTGATAATGAAAATAAATAACTATCTTTATCGTCTTCAACCTATTGTTCCCGTAAGTTCTTTGTAATTGTCCTATTTATAGTTAAATCCCCCCTCTCATAATATTGTAAAGCGCTACGGAACCGGTTGGCGCTATATAAATGGCAACAATAATAATAAAATACGCAAATTTGTTTTGATATACACACACACACACAAACACTCACATATCAACACATTTTCATAACTTTACATTACAGTTATATGTTTTATTTTTCAATATTCACTGGGTTCACTACCAATTACCCCAGTCCTTGTAAGCACACGCTAAAAGCTTCCTTAACTAATATGCCATTCAATAAACTTTTGTGTCCACAAGTCCTTTAATAGCAACAATTTTTAACATTTCCAGAACTACCTATAAAGAATCCAGAATATTACATTGTTGCTAAAAATAATATTTTGTACCTGAATTAACTCCTTCGGTAAAATGTGTAGAAACGCTCAATGTATTGGTTCTTTGGTAGATAAAATACACTGCTGCCAAATGTAAGGTTTTCCAGCTGAATGAAGCACTGCAGTAAACTGCGTAGAAGTATTCGGCCCATTACATTCCCCCCTCCTTGAAAACCATGCTCATCTACGAGCTCCTTAGAGAGCTTCCAGCAAAATACTGAAACGCACGGTTTAAACGCTGAGATACCTCTGAGTAACAAACTTTAAAAACAAATCAGGAGATGGAACTCACAAAAACTCCACAACAATATCAGCAGTTATGATGCTGAGAACAGTGCATTAAATAAATTATAGCACCTTACTTATATTACTAAACATTGTTTATTTCCCCTAATAATTACTATATAAACTAACTTGGTTATGTTTCTGAGCATTTTCCATTAAGGATGGCCAGTAGCAATTCAAAGCTGAACTGCAACTTTTTCTTTATTTCATGTTAACATAGGGCAAGTCCATAATCCCACTTTAAATGGCCCATTTTGTTTTAACTATGCATATTTTCAAAGTTATACCTAAGGAAAAGTAAGGACTACCTTCCCTCATGTATAACCTGAAGGTTAACAAAAGTTGATAAAGGGTGGAGCATTAATCAAGCTCCACGACCTTTCCCAATCTTCACCATTTTTTTCAGTACTTACCACACTCCCGCGGACATATCTCTTTCTGAGGCGGCGCATTAATGAAACCAATTGTGGACTCTCACTTGCACGCTCAAGAAAAGTCAGAAAATATTATTTCTGGGTGCTGCCATTGTAGAATCTTTAAGATAGCTCAAACACTAAGAGGCCCCAATGGGACCAGAACAACTCAAACACTGGTTAATATAAACAATCACAGGGCCAGAAAAAGGCAGACAGGCTCACTATAGGCACCCAGACCCCTTCAGCTCAATGAAGTGGTCTGGGTGCCAGGTCCCTCTAGTTTTAAACCTGCAGTTGAAAACATAGCAGCTTCAGAGAAACTGATATGTTTACATTGAGCCTCTAGTGGCTGTCTCCCTGACAGCCGCTAGAGGCGCTTACGCAATCCTCAGTGTGAAAATCACGGTGAGATGACGCTGGACGTCCATAGAAAAGCATTGAGTAATGCATGCGCATTCTGAGCTGGTGTCAGCAGGGGGAGGAGAGGTCACCAGCGCTGAGGGAGCCCAACGCTGGATTAAGGTAAGTGGCTGAAGGGGTTTTAACCCCTTCAGCCCAGCGAGAGGGGAGGGGGACCTAATAACCATATAGTGCCACGAAAACAAGTGTTTTCCTGGCACTATAGTGCTCCTTTAAGAAAGAGATCATTTGTCTGAGAGCCAAGGTATCTCTCTCATCACAGAGCCACTTTAGTATCATAAAAGACATCAGAAATATCTGTTATCAAAGGCGTTCATCTATACACTAGCTATGTTCTCCTGCCCTGAGGATTTAATGATCTCATCCATTTTCTTTTACTATTTAAATTATAAAACATATATCTTTTAAGTTTTCTTTTTTATCATTATCTAGACTCATCCATAAAAGTCGTGTGTGATCAGCACATTTAATATCTAAAACTTTTGTGTTCCATTCTCCAGTCTGCTTTAATTTTGGGTACCCTGGAGTGTTATGGATTCATCATACCTACTGAATAAGTAAATCTACATCTAGAATTCAGTTCTATTACCTTTTATATTCCTACCTAAGCATTTTTGTGCTTGCTTTTTTTTCCTCTAGGTTTTTGTTCCTGTATGCCTACGACTGCCGTTTGAGAAAAAAACAAAAAAAAACCTTATATGTTTGCTCTGCAGGATATCCAATTTAAAAAATCCCATAGGCAAGAGTCTTAGTGATGCTAAAAGTAGGCTATATAACAAGACCTATGACCATAATAAGAGGATAGATAATTTTTTTTTGTATCTGGCTTTTTTTTTGTTCATTGAGATTAACCTTTATAGACTTGCAGGAATTGTTGAAGGGGAAAAAACAAAACAAGAGGCAAATGTTAACGCTACTGTCACTATCAGACAGCTTGCTGTGAGCATCACTCCTCTCTGTTCTTCAAACAATTTTTTTAGTACTAAAGGCAACAAAGAACATAATATCACATAAAACACTGACTTGGATGCATGTATGTGGTTGTATTGTATTTCAACAGTTCTTATTTTTAAAATGTTCTCTCTGATGCGATATGCCAAAATAGCCTGTAGTTTTTAACGGGTATGAAATATGAAATTGCTATTTTTCTGCAGCTCAAAAATTCTGGCATCAATGACTAATTAAAAAAATATATATTTAAATTAATAACATCTACATTCATACGAGTAACCAGGGTTTGAAATTTCAGATCACATTTGCAAATTCCCCGAAAAGTAAACAATACCTTAATAGTTAAAGATAAATATGAAAATAGACGGTTTACTCCAAAGAGATGTCATAATTAAAAATGCACTTCAAGAACACATATCTTCATTCATGTATTTATAGAATTAATTAGCATTGTGTTGCAGTATTTTGGGAATATCTTCATTTTATGAAGAGAAAAAAAGTTACAAAATTATTAACAGATTCATTTAATTACCTTCAGTAGGCTACCAGAACAGCTTCAATTTCAGTCCAGTGACATTACTTAATCTCAAAGGTATACTTTGGTGTGTACGCAGATGCATGTTTTAACACAGCCTAAAATCTGGTTATCCCTCCTCCAGACGCTGACAATGATAACCAGGTCAAGGCATAGACATGGTAGTTGTTGGAGTCTGCATGTGTACATTAAGAGCTAACGTTCCTTGCTGCCAGAGGTGTAATTTCACCTCCATTTGCGTCATTAGCCAAAAAGATGAAGCACACATTCTTCAGGGCAAAATGCATCATGGGACGAGCAACATTACATGAGAGGGCAGGTAGACTACACAGAAGAGGTGGATTGTGGCATACGGAGAAAGGGTGAAGCTGATAAGTCAAGGACTTTCCCAACCCTGTTACCACATATGCATTGTTTGTGAGTTGTCTAAGAATAAGAGCTAACACATATTAAAGAGTAAGAGTTTGCAATTTGGAAAAAAAGTTTTTTGGCTATATTACACCCTGCAAACGTTAACAACTTGTATCAGCATAATTAACAATATGGCCAAGAAAAATCTACAGACAATGGTTCCCATGCGTTTAACCATTCCTAATGTTCCACAATACAAACATATCAGAGAATTCTTCATTTATTTTGCATATTCTCTAATGAATAACTGAAAAGGTTAAACGTTTTAAAGGACACTGTAAATTTGCTTTAAAGAACACTATAGGCACTGTATCATCTCATTGAAGTGGATATAGTGTCTGCCTTCATTCTTCCCTTCAGCGTGAAGATGTTTTTAATGTTAAATAAGTATCCCCAGCAGCTCATCCCTTGTGTGCTGTTTGGACTAATGAGGAAATATTAGCCTAAATCATAGTGGGCTTCTGTGATTGGTTGAGTGTGTCAGATTTCCCTCTATCAGAGTGCCTATATATGGTATGAATTGGTACACCTAGAAGGAGCCTTAACCATACCTCCAGTAGTCGTAGTAAGTAGTAGTAGTCCGTAGTAAGTAAACTGCTTCTAAATGGTTTAGCATGAATGGAGAGATGGCACCAAAGGACTCTAAGCACTATAACCAATTTAATAAGATGAAATGGTTAGTGCTTACAGTGTACCTTTTCAAAATAAAATTCACACTGATGATGTTGATGAGATATTATTACTACAAATCCACAGTTGCCAAATGCCTTGGTACATAAAATAAATGACCTAGATTGAGGACCAGAAACAACTTCATTATCATTTGTTTTTTGGTTCCAATTTGCAAGTCAACATCTATTTGCAAAATAGTAAAATGATTTAAAACAAACTTAGATATTTTTGAACAAACATGACCCAGAGCTTACTGGCAATAGGCTTGTTGGCTCACCGCGCACAGAAATTGGCAAAAGATCACCATGAAAAGTTATCCTCCCAGTCCTCCTATTATTGGACTCAACAGCCCTGGCTGATACTGCCCTCTGATAACTAACCCTACTCTTCTTTAATTTAGTTTGTATTTACCCACTGAGACCAGACTGCATTAATAAAAAATAAAAAAATAATTTAAGCTGCTTATTTTCGGTCATCATATTTTATATTTACATATATATAAGGACCAATGTGTAGATGTTTGCCATACCTTCCCTGATGGCTGTAAATGGCGTCCCTTCTTCTTCTTGTAAACGTATTATTTTCAATGCCACCAACTTTCCATTCACTCTGTAAAATAAATAATGTCAAGTACATAAATTAGACATAACCATATTAATATACCATTTTGACCTTATAGTTTAGCTGAATATGGCCATTCAGATAATTTCTCTGTAAAACAAAGCTATCCACCACATTTCTGGATTGGTGTAACAAATATTAGAGCATTAATGGAATATTTTGCTAAACACCCACAAAGTGAAAATCCATTATACCTTTACTGTAATTCACATTTAAAAGGGAAATTACTTTTAAGGTTCATTTTAGAATGCTATTTAATATTTAACAACTCTACATTTTTTGCATTTCATATTTGTTCTGAAATATTTATAACGGAGATTAAAGGAATGACATTACGTTGCCTGGTCTATTCAGGGGCTCAATAAGAAAGCACAAAATTGCATCAATTTTGTTGAGGAAACAAAAATACGAGAAACTCTAATGTTCACTGTAGTTTGTTGACAGTGATTTTATTGAGGGTCATCAGGATG
Source organism: Pelobates fuscus (assembly GCF_036172605.1). Classification (NCBI taxonomy): domain Eukaryota; kingdom Metazoa; phylum Chordata; class Amphibia; order Anura; family Pelobatidae; genus Pelobates; species Pelobates fuscus. The sequence goes on from NC_086320.1 coordinate 339,874,923, forward strand.
AGAGTGTGTTGTCACAGGTACGAAATATCAACAAAATATGCATGTACTGAACATACCCTGTGGACATTCTATGCTCCCTCAATAGGAAAACTTAAACCATGGCAAAAAAAAGCAAACAAAAAACAAAACAAAACCAAAAAATATATAATTATGATGACACTGGAATGACCTACTGAAGGTCAACAGGTGTGTCAAGAACCACTTCTCAGTCTAGAATAAACTGAAGACAATGGCTTTTCACCAAATTGCATTATACCAAGCTCTGCTTTCTTTTTCGCCCACTTTCCTGTTACAAATTCCTTATTCCCACCGGCCTCAATTAGCTCTATAGACTTTTGCCACTGATTTTCTTGAGATATATTAGAGAATGTAATAGCAGGTCTAGTCCATAGATAGATCGACCACATGGTTTCCTAATAGCTCAAAACAATCTTAATAAGTCCTTAAGAAACCACCAATAAATCATGAAAGCATCAAGACGGTTATCAACAAAGCTGTGAAAAACTATGGCATTGATTTGAGTAAAACAAAGGGATGGAAAAGAAAAGTACAAGTTTTCAACCTAAATAATTTCAACATAAAAAAGTTGTACAATGTATCTTGTAGGCTGATCTATTTTGTTTACACTATGCCAAGAGACAAGGTGAATGTATATCATTTTTTTAAAAGTAAGCCGTAAGAAAAACTGTTATTTACTGCTTGTTTTAAAAGAAAATCTATGGATTCTGTTCGGTAGGTCACAGACCCATCGTTGAGGACGCATGACGGAAAATTTCCGGAATTTACTAAATAGTTAACCCCAGATTGCCGCGATCACGGCGTTAACACTCCTCCGGTCTGCCTCGGAATTCGAGGCAGACCGGGAGCACTCGATCGCGCTGTCTCTGCAGCTGTAATCGTAAACAGGCTGTCAGAGCGAGCACATGTGCTGCAGGGATTTCTGATCTGTCTCCCTGTGCTTCCACGTTCAGTGTGAAGTGCAGGGAGAAGGATCAGCAGTGATCTTCTCCCTGTGTGAAAAAAATTAAGTTAGTTTAAGATCACCGACCCCTTTCACCCATTTTACTCTGCAAAAACATGTATGTAAAAATGCTATTTTTTCCCCTTTACCACAAATATTGACATAAATTGGTGAAAAAATGGTGACAAGTTAAGGCACAATATACACTATATAAGATACCCTGGGGTGTCTGCTTTTTCAAATGGAAGCACTTTGTGGGGTCATTTGTACAGTCAAACAACTATAATACCCCCAAAATGAGGCATTGGCCCATCATATCCATCTATGAAAATTCTAGTTATAGAAACTGAAATAGCCTTGTCTCTTATATGGCACTGTAGCTTCACAGAATAGTGCCGAAGGCATACAATGGGGGTATCGTTATAATCAGCAGATGTAGCTGAACACAATATGGGGTTCTGTGCAAGAATAGCACACACCAGCTCTTGCGAAATACACATTACAAAAATCTTGTTACATGTGTATATGCCAAAATAGAGAGAAAAAACACAATTTTACTCCAATATTTAGCAGAGATTGGCGATGAAATTGCTACGTAAAAAGTGTCAAAATAACCTTAGGTAAATAGCCCGTGATGTCTACTTTATATAAATATATACTTTTGTGTGTCAATTTTGTTTTTTATGATGGCTACTAAACCTACAAGACAAACATACCAACTTCTAAAATTGTTTCACTTTGAAATTTTATTTTAGCCCTTTTATTTTGTGACCTGTAACTTTCAAAATAAGCTGAAATTCTATACATGTTATGTAGTTTTTAAATCAAGGCACATAAATTAATTTATTTTGAATTATTTTTTTCTAAGCAGGACATATTATGCACACGCTATTATTGCCAAAACTGTGAAAAAATTATGGGGTTTTTTTTCCCCATTTTTTTGGCATTTGTTTTATAATTAATGAGAATGTATCTATGTATATGTGACGTCAAATTAATGCCCTTTTTGCCCTCTAAAAACGGTATATGTGTTGGTGCAATAAATGACAGAGATGCAAATTGCGTTTGAACACAAACAGCAAAAAATGCAAAAATGGCTTGTGTCCTTAAGGGTAAGTCCAGTTTTTAAAGCTGTATCCTTAATAGGTTATTATAACCTATGTATATATTTTGCAGTACACTGATAGGTGCGTTTACCCACCATTTGGTTCACAGATCAAGTGAGAAAATATAAACAATAAAAGGAAAAATAAGAGAAGGAATAAAACCGTTTCTTAAAAATCTATACTATGCTACAATTTGGATGACAATCAGATAAGGTTTCAAAATGAATAATTAATGCACCAAAACTACAAATATGCATTTTCTAAATAATAAATCATTAGGTGGTCAGGCCCTCTTACCTCTGGTTAGAAAGGTGATTTACTCACCTTTTCAAGTGCTGTGTGGGGCTCTTTTTGTCTAGTCTACCCCAGATCCATTTCCTTAGCTGACATCATCAGAATTGATGATCTCAGTCAATCAAAATGCTTTCCCATAGGAAAGTATTGGATTGGCGGATGATGGTCAATTCTGATGATCTCACCCAAGGAGGCGGTGCAGGGGTGGAGCCAAAGCCACCCTGGCCAATCAGCATCTCCTCATACAGATGTAATAAATCAATGCTTCTCTATGGGGAAAGTTCATCGTCTCCATGCAGCAGTGTGGAGATGCTGAACGTCAATGCAGCACAAAATGTGTAAGAAATATAATAGAAGGCAAAAAGGGCATTACCTCTAAACTAAAGAGAAAATAAGGTAGTTAGGTTTTAAGATAAGGAAAGAGAAATATAACTTTTGGAGAAATAAATAACAATACCCCATGAATCGAGCATAAAACAAGTGTAGATAAACAAGTAGGGATGGAGCCTTTGGAGTTAAAAAATAAAACAAAGGAACGGGAAGAAGAGAATAATTCAAAGATTTTGGAGAATTGAAAGATTTGCCACTTGGGTCAGAGCAATATGCTAATTTGTATCATCTTCAGAAGTCATCTTTCTGAGAGCCTGGGAACATCTTCCAGGGACGCCAAATTTTGCTTTAAGATTCTAGATCTGGGGTAGCACTCCAGATATTGTGGACTACATCTTACCTGATGTCTTTCAAGCATTACGGCTGTAAAAGCATTATGGGAAATGTGGTCCACAACATCTGAAGTGCTGAAAGTTGACTAGCCCTGCTGTAGGATATCATGAAGCCTGGCTGTCATTTTCTCAATATGACAGAGGCCCAGTTTGCATTCAAATTATACACTTCTAATCCGCGGTTTAAATAGAAATATATCAGGTTTTGATTTTTTTTTTTTTTTATAAGGAACTTTTTTTTTCCATAAAATATACATACTTGCTTTTGCCTTTGTAAACTGTAGCATAGGATCCTTCGCCTAATTTCTCCAGCTTTTCATATGAGTCCGCCTTCCCAAATTTAGGGCTTGTTGGCTGAAATAAAAATAACATACAAATTAGAAAATATTTCTGGCCCATTTCTGCATAGATTATCACTAACCAATGTTGTGTGAGATCTAAAGAACCATTCCAGATTAGCTGCTGGATGGTTGCGTCTGGTAGGAAAAGTTCCTCCTGCCTCAGCTCAGACATTATCTTTCCCTCTCCTGGCACATCAGGAGTGGTGGCCCCTTTGTATTCTCATGCACGTGCAAGAGTCATAAATAAGGTTCCATGCAAGACCCCCATGGGATTTCCCACAGAAATTCTCATGCATTCCAAAAGGATGTCATATAGGGAGGCAACTTTTGCACATTGAGCATAACTGTGTATTTTTTACAAATGCAGTTACTAATGTTTTTCCATGTCCATAGGTATACTTGCAACAAATTTGCTGCTACATTGGTATATGTATATCTTTTTTTGCAGCACAATGTCATGTATTTAGTAATGTTATATGTTTAGGAAAAACTCAAATTTTCCTGATGAAGGGAATGTGTAAGGAAAGATCATTGAAAAACTATGGTAAGAAATAAACTTTACATATTTGAGAATAGGAACTCCAAAAAAGTTATAATTACAAAATCAATTACTTGTTTATTCAGACTATGGAGGCATCTGTGCAATAGGGATGAAAATCAGGATTCTATCCTTCAAGGGTTGATGTAGTAATATATTGAAAGAGGTATATGCACAACTTATATGTCAACCAATGTCTGACTGTCTTCGCCCTGCAGTGAGCTGGCAGCTGGGATATGACGTCATCCTGGCATCGGCGTCATTACAGTGCACGCAATGAACCTGTGCAAGAAGAGCGCAGTGATCCCAGCAGCAACCACTGACCACCAGCCCTCCCAGAGCAAGGTAGGAAGGTTGGGTGGACATCTTATAAAATGTGTGTAAGTATGTGATGATTGTGTGTGACTGTGTTTGCATCTCTGTGGTTAAGTGTGTTGTGATTATGTGTGTTTATGTATGTGATTGTGTGTGAAGGTCTGTGATTGTATGTGTATGTGTGTGTGTATCTGTGGTTATGTGGGTGTATGTCTCTGATTGTGTATGTATGTATGTACACACATATATACACAACCACAGATGTACATACACACACAGACATACATCTATTGTGTTATTGTGTGTGTATATAAACGTGTATATATTTGGTATCCTTAAATATTGCAATCTCACATAAGGATAACAAATAAGTGAGTTATCTACTAAACAACTGAAAGATTAAAATTAAGAAAAGGGCTATTTTAATTTTGATATTTTAGCTGTTTAGTAGATAATTTCATAAATCGGTACCCTTATGTGAGATTGCCATATTTAAAGATATCAAATGAGGGTGCTGTTTAGAAGATAGCTCCTTATTTGACATCCTTAAATATGGCAATCCCACATAAGGATAGCAAATAGCGGAGTTATCTGATAAACAGATCGAGGTTAAAAAGGTGTCAGCCAGCCCACAACAAGAAATCTGGGTGGCTAATGTGAGTTCTATGCAAATGTGTTGCCAGATGCCAGCATGCACCACATGCTGGCATCAGACAGCAATGGCAGCATATTACCTCATTCCCTAGTTAAAACTTTTAGTGCCCCCCCGCCAGTTTTTACTGTGGTATCTTATGTGTCCCCCCTCGTTTAATGTTCCTAGAGTCGCAACTGTGTCTGCATGTGTGTCAGTGTGTGTCTGTGTATCTATGTATCTGAGTATATATGTATCTGCCTGTGTGTCAGTGTGTATATGTGCATACATCTCAGAATCTCGCCAACATTACAAACAAATACACCACAGCATTTCAATGTCAACACTACATACAAACCCCACTGCATACAAAAACCAAACTACAAACGAATGCTTGCATTAAAAATCCAACACCAAATTATTCAAACATACTCCATACAAAAACATGCGAACATTCAAACACACAAACACTAAATACAATTAAAAAAAAATTGAGATTGTTTTTTACATTTTAAAGTGGGGGGTGTGCCAAAAATAGGACCTGCCCCGAGTGCCAAATGCTCTAGGTACGCCCCTGCCCCAACGACTTCATTACGTGTATGAAACACATGTGGTGCAGTGTTAATTTTGTGAACTAGCAATTTTAGTCAGATTTTAGTCGACTAAATTTTTTATGATTTAGTCGACTAAAACTAGGCTAAAACTAAAACAATTCAGATGACTAAAATACGACAAACTAAAATGGCTTTTTAGTCAAAAGACTATGACTAAAACTAAAATTGAAATTTGCTGCCAAAATGAATACTGGTGGGTAAGACACATGGGGAAGGGAGGAGAGCAAGTGACACACATGGTGTTAAGGGAATAAGACACATGGGGGGCTGTGGGGCCACAAAGAGACACAGATGGGCTGGGAAAAGGGCAAAAGAGACAGATAGCGGCTTTAATTAAACACATTCGATTTTCGTCAACAAAAATATACTGGAGATTTAGCTGACTAAAACTAAAACAATTCAGATGACTAAAATACGACTAAAACTAAAATGTCTGTTTAGTCAAAAGACTACGACAAAAACTAAATTGAAATTTGCCGCCAAAATCAACATTGAAATGGTGATTGCGATGTGGGTAGAATAGGCTATGACATTTCCATCAAGCAAAAACTCCTTTCTCATGGTGAGAGTGCAAGGTGGGATCGTACTCTTTTCGCGCATATTATAGGAGTGGACGGAATATCGCTCCCCGGAGTATCTACAGTGCTTGAAGTATCTGTGTGAGCTATAACTGCTTAATGAAGGATTAGCCATTTACCTGTCCCAGAGCCCAGAGGTCCATACCCCCATTTATATAGTATAGTCATATAGTATTTTTATATAGTTTGGCTGTTTTAACTTAAATTCTGCAATTCTGTTCATAAGTCATTTCAGTTGGTGTTTAGTAAATTATTATTATTATTAATAAACCCCATTGTTGCACTTTCACTCCCAATAGCAGAAACTGTGTATAGAATGCTGGTTACTGTGCCTGTAATTGTATTTTAAGTGCAATGATCTTCATGGGTTGTCTGACTCTGCAGAGTCTGATTAATGAATGAACAATTGAACTTCATGCCTTCGGCTGGTGATACAATCCCAACAGAGAGAACAAGGAGACAGACCTGAGCATAGGCTTAATTAACAAACCCAATTTGTTACAATTTGGTGATTTTGCAGATAACCCAATGCTACTAGTCAAGCATGTTTACGTAGTGTGTGATATCCATAGGGACATGTCTGAGTGTCACATGTTTTATTTAAAGTGAAACTGTTGCTTCTCTTGAATTAATACCAATCTATGCGATCCACCGTTTACTTTTAAATTGACATCAGACAAGGCAAAGCATGGACAGACATTGCAAATGATTAGGAGAAATAGAAGCATTGCGTAAATGGAGGCACCAGGTTCCAGAATAAAGAAATGTGGATTTAAACATTTAATTCTTTATACATATTTCTTAAATAAAGGAATAAGTAAACCTTATTAAAAATCCTGGGAAGAAACAGTTCCCCTTTACGAACCGGCAAAGCCTATTCAATATTATGTTGCATATAGAACAATTATAGCAATTGTATTGAGTTTATTGACCGTTGACTGTACATTTCCCTCTACCACTCAGCCCCAGGTGCACAGACAACTTATAATGAGCATACACTCATTAAAGGGACACTATAGGTATCCAGACCACTTCATGTCAATGAATTGGTCTGGGTGCAGTATCCCTGTCCGTTTAACCCTGCAATGTAAAACACTGTTAAGTCCGGTTAAATCCACCTCTAATGGTTGTCCCGCTACACTGACGGAGTAAAAACTCACCCACGTGATGTGGAGGTTAACTCAATGCCTTCCTATGGGAAATCTTGAATATGTGCACGGGACTTGCAACATATGCACATTAGGTCCTCAATGCTCATCTATGATTGGACATTGGATTGAACATCGGCAAAGGAAGTCATGCCTCCTCCATGATGTCAATGAATGCAGGGAGGTAAACACGGGCAAGGGACGCTCAGCATTTGAAAAAGGTGATTCACGTTTTAATTTTTTTATGACAAATGTGGGATGTGGGACCTGTGTAGAGCTAGTGACAGCGTCACTACAGTGTTAGGAACACATGTTTGCATTGTAAACGCTATAGAAATCCTTTAATGATCAGCTAGTGATATTAAAAACACAAAAACAAATTTGTGTCACCAGTGGTATGCCATGCAGTAAAGGGAGTGTGTCACCCTGGTGTTTACGTGTACCACAATCACAAACTGCATGGTATTGGGACCATATCAGCATCCTGTTGTAGCTTTCACACACGGGTTGGAATTCCCTGGCACTTCCTAGTGCGACTGTAAACTTGTTTAACTACAAGTAAAACATCATAAAAATATATATGAAACAAGGGGGGTGGCTGCACTCACCTGAACATGCATAAATGGGGTGCTGCTGGGGGCCAAATTATACAATACACAAGATCCAGCGCACTCACCTATCCACTAAAGATTTGGGGGTTTTTTAACACCTAATCTAGGCAAAAATAATGGGGGTTTAGTTACATTATATGATCAAACATTGCATAAGCCTGCCACAATGTCAATGTACCCCATCTTTATAAAAAAAACTAATAAAATCTGTCAACAGATTGCGCTGGATCTTTTGTATTATATATATATATATATATATATATATATATATATATATATATATATGAAAATCCATCTTTTACTTTTTAACCAGGTTAGGATGTGCAAGAATCAGATGTCTACATAATGAGTTTTAATTGGCAATAAGCCATTCATTAAGATATAACAGTAAGTAGAGTTGCGCACAGCAAGTAATTTTAGTTCTGTTGATTTTTTTTTCTGAAGATAGAACATTTTTTTGGGGCACCTGAAATTCGTCCAGTGTTGGTTGTACTTGGCCAAATGTTGATTTAGAAACCAAATCAGAAGATCAGTGGGTTGAAAAATATATCAATTTTATAAATATTCATTGTACTGATGAAAGTTTCCTAGGGAACTGAAACAACTTTTTCCGCTATATGATGGAATCACCTGAATAAATTGAAATTGGAATTGAAGACCTAGAATGGGGGTATGGATTTACAATTCTCTTTTAAATATAATATGATGTATATATTTTGTAGTACACTGATCGTGTACACACCCTATGGTTAACAGATCAAGTGAGAAAAGATTAACAATAGAGGGAAAAATAAGAGAAGCGGTAAAAAAAGGTTTTTTTTGTTTTGTTTTTTAAATATATATGCTACAATTTGGGTGACAATTAAATAAGGTCTCAAAATGAATAATGTGTGGACAAAACCCACAAATATGCTTCTATGTGCACTTTGAGAGATATCTACATTTTGCAATAAGTAAATACAATCTATCCTAAAGACACGATGCTGCTGACTTGAGAAGAACCTGTTATGGTGTGGATTGTATTTATATACTGGACAGCTGTATGTTTTTATTGTAATTCATGTTCTGACATGGAATGTACAAGTTAGACCTTTCTACTGTAAGTACCCATTTATTCAGAAGTTGAGAGATTCTGAGAACCAGCAACTGTTATGTTAAACACGCTCTCCTATACACATTCACTTGCATAGGAGACCAGGGATTGCCTGGGAGAACGCAGCCGATCCTGATTTATGCAATGATTATAGGACGAAGTTAGGAAGATTATATACCTAGAAATTACTACAGGAAAAAAAAAAAACATTCAAAGAATGTATTTTTTGTGCTGGGGTTTTTAAAACCCACCTGATCTTTTCTTTAAAGATATTTTACTCTCATCTGTGGACAAGCAGTTAGAAGTTTAAGAATACTGTTTTTCAAAGGATTATATAGGTTTCTATAAACCACATGATGAGTCTTCCTTTCTCAATATGACAGATGGTGGGGGGAAAAAAAATCAGGATTGTGATTAAAATCTCTCACTGTTTCACAGATTTCCCATGAGTAGGGAATATACATCATGCACGTGTGATATACCGTAAATACAGCTTTTCAGCACAATGAAAGTCGATATTATTCGCTTTTTAATGAAAACCACAATGCTTTATATTATTCCAAAAGAGTACAGTTTGGCTCATACCTAAAACCATATTTAGGGGCCCTGAAGAGTTTATCCATTTACATTTTAAGTAGAGCACATAAATATTCATTGTTAATTCAAAAACGTTATGCTTATTACCAACAAGCCTGTACAGGATACAGGGTCATTCCTTGAGACTTGAAGCTGTTGTCATACTACATTCTTTATCAGAGGTGTTCCAAGTTTACTTGGCACCCGGGATGGATCGTGTGCATGTTGACTATACCCCCAAAACTGTAGACTTTTCTGCATCGCTCTACATCTCCTCATCTCTTTGTATGTATCTCCTGCCAATGATTGCTTTTAGCTAAGCCCATTTTCCATATTATACCACGCTAATTATTGCTTATCTCTTGTGCATCCTCCTTTCATTTCGTGTGTGCCCCCCTTATTGTTTATATCCCCTTTTTTGTCCCGTGCACGTACTATCTGTATACATCTGTTTTATTTAGACAGTCCTAATGTGAGAATACTTTTCTGCATTTTGAATAAAGATGTTGCAATTGTGCCCAATTTTAATTATCTAAAAATAAGTCAGACATTGTTTAGCATGTATATAGTTGTAAAGAAAAATATATAACTAATTGAATTGTTTCTATTTCTAGAAATAGCCCCATTAGGAATAAAGAACGTACAGCATATAATGCATGAGCAGCATTTCCTATCTATGCACCCATTTCTTAGCAGAATGTAAGTATCTGATTTTTTTTTTTAGAACTGAGCAGCACTAGGCATTCCAGCAGATCATTTTCTCAAGCATATTTGTCAGTAAAGTCTACTAACCACAAAGTGACTGAGTTCATAGTTTGTCTTTTATTTGAATTTTTTTCTGACATGCGGTTTTAATAAAATGTTCAATTAAAATACCTAAAACATGCTACTAATGTGTGAAATGAAATAATGGCAGAGTTTTACTCTACGAGCCTCTCCCTTCTCAGGAGTGCCATTACATTCTGGAGACTTGGAAACAATCAGATTTCTATATGTGAAAATGCCATTTAAAACATCTTTTGTGATGTGTTTAGGTCATACTGATTGCTATACTTGTCAGATCACACCTGTCTAAAAAAAAAAAAAAACTATGCACCCCCAGTGCAAACATTTCTTTTATTTTTTATTTTTTTAAATGCTGCCCAGTTTCATCCTTAGAGAAAAATAATATTGCAAAAATACTTAAAAAATTAAAGCATTTTTTTTACTGGCCTATGTTTTGGCTCCACGTGCCAGTTAGGGCATGTGCCAACTGCCTCCTTGTACAGCTCTATGTTAAACACTTTAATGAAGCAGTTTTGGTCTATAGGTTATGCCCCTAAAATCTCACTGCTCAAATCATCTGCCATTTAGGAGTTAAATCACTTTGTTTATACAGCCCTAGCCACACCTCCTTGCATGTGACATGCACAGTTTTCCTAAACTCTTCCTGTAAAGAGACATCTAATGTTTATACCTACTTTATTGCAGATTATGTTTAATTTAGAATTTCCTATCTCCTGCACTATTAAAAGCTTGCTAGACCTTGCAGGAACCTCCTGTGTGTGATTAACCCCTTAAGGACACAGCTTCAGAAGCTTGTCTTACGCTTAATGACACAAGCAATTTTTGCTTTTTCTTGCTGTATGCGTTCAACCGCAATTTGCATCTCTCTCGTTTATTGCACCGACACATATTGCATACTGTTTTTTAAAGGACATAAAGGGCTTTAATTTGATGTAATATATATATATATATATATATATATATATATATATATATATATATATATATATATATACTTATTTATTATTAAAAAAAATACAGAAAAATGCAAAAAAAAAAGAGAAATGTGTTTTTTTGTACAGTTTTTGCAATAATAATATGTGCCTAATTAGTGCAGGTTAAAGAAAGTAGTTAAAAATAAATTTATTTAGTTGTCCTGATTTACAGAATATATAATGTGTCTGGGATTTTAATTTTTAGTGGTAGTTACAGGTCACAAAGCACAAGGAGTAAAATAAACTTTTAATGTGGAGCGATTTTAGAATTTGGTATGTTTGTCTTGTAAGCTTAATAGCCATAAAAGAAAACAAAATTGCCACACAAAAGTATATATTTATATAAAGTAGACACCGCAGGCTATTTACCTAAGGTTGTTTTGACACTTTCTACGTAGTCATTTCACTGCCAACCTCTGCTAAATATTTGAGTAAAATTGTGTTTTGTTTGTTTTTGGCACACAAACTTATAACAAAGAAATTCTCATGTGTATTTTGTAAAGTTGGTGTGTGCTATTCCTGTACAAAGTTTTATTTTGTGTTCAGTTACTTCTGATGAGTACAACGATACCCCCATTGTATGTATTTGGCACTATTTCGTGAAGCTACAGTGCCATATAGGAGACCTGTCCGTTTCAACATTTACAGTAGAATTTTGAGAGGCGGATTTAACGGGCCTATGCTTCAATTTGGGGTATTATAGCAGTTTGACTGTTCAAAAAAAACCCACAAAGGCCTACCATTTGTAAAAGTAGACACTCCAGGGTATCTCATATGGTGCATATTGTGCCTTAACATGCCCCCATTTTTTCACCAATATATGCCAAAGTATGTGGTAAAAAAATAATGTGGGGCATTTTTTACATACGGATTACATTTTTGCTGGGCATCATAGGCGTGCGCACGGGGTGTGCCGGGTGTGCCTGGGCACACCCTAATCCCCGTGGCACGCCTATGTATTGAGACCGGCAGGGGAGATCTCAGGATCCCCCCTGTCAGCTCATGCAGAGCCGGCGCTATCCGAGCGCCGGCTCTGCTCTCAGCCTCCCCTCACCGGCTCACAGGCAGTGAGGGAGGCAGGAGAGGACCCGGGGAGCTATTGCCAGCAGCTCCGCCGGGTTCCTCTCGCGAGATCTGAGCGTTGCCGCGGCAACGCTCAGATCTCGCGTGAGTGAACTCTAGCCCTGCGGGGCTAGAGTTCACTCTCCACTGGACCACCAGGGATGGATGGCGGCAGCAGGATCCCCCCTCCCAGGCATATGGTAAGAAGGGAGGGGGGGATAACTGATCTGCCCCCACCTCCACTGGACCACCAGGGAAAGCAGCAAGGAAAGATCCCCCCTCCCTACATAAAGTAAGAAGGGAGGGGGGATATTGAGTAATGTACCTCCACCCCCCACAATTTTTAAGTGTGAATTTTAATGGAGGGTTTTGATGCGTCCGTGTCCCACTTTGGAGCACTTGAGCAGGCTACATATTACAACTACACCATAAAGGCATACCATTTCTTAAAGAACACATCCCAGGGTATTTCAAAAGGCATATTTTGAACCTTAGCGTGGGATAATTTTTCCGCTAGCTTGTACCAAGTGTAATGGTAATAAGCGTTTTTTTTTGCCTTTTTGACACAAAGTAAATTTGCACAGTATATTTTGCAAATCGTATGTGTGCTACGACTGTATAATACTTCATATGTTGCTCAGCTATAATCGGCTGAGTACAGAATTACCCCCGTATGTACCTTTGCCTGGTATATGTGGACATATTTGTTTACACTTTTAATTTTTTTTTCTAAACTTTTCTTTTACCGTTAACCCCTAACTAGCAGTAAGCAGCACTAACCGTAAATTCCCCATCTTCCCATAACTCCCACCCACCCCAGCTAGCAAAATATATAATTATAAAATATTTAAATTAATTAAATAAATTGAACCCCTGAGGGTTAAAAAAATAAAAATAAAAGTTAAAAAAATTAGATTACAGTATAATACTGTGATCTGTATTTTGATCACTGTAGGCAGTGATCATCTGGCAGGGAAGGGGTTAATTTTTATTTAGACTGGGTAAAGGGGGTGGTATTTTTTTTTTTTTTACTTAACCGTTACTAAAACATTTAAAAAAAAATTTATACCTTTTTAAAGCTTATTTTAAAACTTTTTTTAACGTTAACCCCTAGTTAGCCTAACACCAAATTCCCCAATTCCCCACTAACTTCCACCCATCCCAGCTAGCTAAATATATAATTTTTAAATATTTAGATTAATTAATACAATAAATTTAACCCCTGAGGCTTAAAAAAAAATAATTAACGCTCAGGGATTAAAAAAAAAAAAAAAAATCAGATGACATTAAAATGTATACCCTGCCAATTGATCACTGTAGTCAGTGATCAATTGGCAGGGAAGGGGTTAATTTTATTAAAACAGGGGAAAGGGGCGGTGGGATTTAACTTTTTTTTTTTTTTTAACACAGTGAGAAGATCAGCAGCACTGATCCGTCTCCCTGCAATTCACACAGAAACCGGAAGTGCAGGGAGGCGGAAGGTAAGTACATTGAGCACATGTGCTCGCTCTGACATGCTGTCAGAGCGAGCACCGGTGCTGGGGCAGCGAGATCGGGTGCTCCCGGTCTGCCTCAAATACAGAGGCAGACCAGAGCACCATTAACCCCGTGTTCTGGGGTTAACTTTAGTAAACGGTCCTTAACTGAAGGACAAGGTTGACGGAAAATTTCCGTCCGTGGTCGGGAAGGGGTTAAAGTTTAACTTACAGAGAGGAGATAAAGAAACTTTTAAAGTAAGTTAACATAATTGAAAAGTAAACCATTTTCTTTTTAACACAGTCTGTGTCAGTCACAGCTGGGGGAGGTTGTTGGCTGCATAAACAGAAACAAAAGTGATTTCACTCCTAAATGACAGAAAGTTCAGCAGCAAGACTCCAGGCATCCATATACAAAAGCTGCTGCATTAACCCCTTAAGGACCAAACTTCTGGAATAAAAGGGAATCATGACATGTCACACACGTCATGTGTCCTTAAGGGGTTAAAGGACCACTCTAGTGCCAGGAAAGCATACTCGTTTTCCTGGCACTAGAGTGCCCTGAGGGTGCCCCCACCCTCAGGGACCCCCTCCCGCCCGGCTCTGAAAAGGGGAAAAGGGTTAAAACTTACCTTTTTCCAGCGCTGGGTGGAGAGCTCTCCTCCTCCTCTCCGCCTCCGTCCTCCCCGTCGGCTGAATGCGCACGCGCGGCAAGAGCTGCGCGCGCATTCAGCCGGTCGCATAGGAAAGCATTCATAATGCTTTCCTATGGACGCTTGCGTGCTCTCACTGTGATTTTCACAGTGAGAATCACGCAAGCGCCTCTAGCGGCTGTCAGTGAGACAGCCACTAGAGGAAAAACAGGAAGGCTTAACTAATTGATAAACATAGCAGTTTCTCTGAAACTGCTATGTTTATAAAAAAATTAGTTAACCCTAGCTGGACCTGGCACCCATACCCATACTTCATTAAGCTGAAGTGGTCTGGGTGCCTAGAGTGGTCCTTTAAGCTAAAGTCATTTTAGGGACTATAGTGTCCCTTTTACATGCTGCACAGCATACTCCAACAAAATGTATTGCTATCACAGAAACCAGGGCTCGAGTCCTGCAGGAACGTATGGGAACGGCGTTCCTGCACTTTTTCCACAGCAGGAACACCGTTCCCGTTCCTCCTGCAGGACCAGGGCAGTCTTTAACTGCAGCTGCCCCGGGCCGCCTCCCGATCTGATTCACTATGCAAGTTGCATCGCCGCATAGTGAAGGACTTGGACTTGCTCCTTCTTCTGACTTCCCCTGCCCTTTGCGTACGCGACTACACAACGGCCTCACACGGTCACCACACACTCCTTCCGCCCGGCCTAAACCCTGAGCACAGCACTGATCTTTGAGCCTGTTAAGACTGTTCTTCAGAACTGTATAATTTATAAGGGGAGGGGAGCTATTACTTGTTTGATGGGGGTAAGGGGACTGGGTGGTTGGAAGGAGGGAACGGTGGTTAGAGAAGTAATCTGATAAATACAAAACATTTGTGCCAGAAGTTGTGCTTTTTACATTTTTTTCCCAGAATTAAAGAGATAATAAATTTTACAGCATAAACTGTCCCAGAGCACATGTTTTACATGCCAGTATTTGCACATAATACAAGGATTCATGAATGTGCACTGTGTTTGAGAATCTGCAAGGCCTTAAGTCAGATAAGGAACACCTCTGACAAAAGTGGACTTAAAGAAAGACTCTAAACATGCTAAGCTGGTGGCAATCACTCAATGAGTTAATCCATAAATCCTCTTACAACACGGGCATCGCCAGTACACTCCTGGCACCATAACCACTACGGTGAGCTGTAGTGGTTATGGTGCTTGGAGCGTTCCTTTAACCCCTTAAGAACCAAACTTCTGGAATAAAAGGGAATCATGAATCATGGGTTAAAGATCATTTTTTTGGGGGGAAGGGGGATTTTAGGTGAGTTTCCACACTTTTTTCCCCCCAGGCCTTGACCCCTGACTAAAACCAATACAAGCGTGAGGCTATTGCCACACACCAAATATTTAAACACGAGATAATTGGAACAATGTACATATAGAGGAAGCAGATTCATATGCTCACTGGAAGCAGAAGGTAGGAGAGAAAAAGCAAATGTGCATAATTAATCTCTGCAAATATTCTTTGAAAGTAGCTCTGTCAGACATTTTCAGATGAAGCTACTTACAACCAAATTTACCTTGAGTTGATTATTTTTAAAAGTGCTCAGCAGTTTTTTTGTTTTTTTTAAATGAACAAATAAAAGGTTCCAGGAAACTTGGAATTCCTTTGGTAACAGAAGAATTTAAACAAGCAAAGCCTTCTTCCTGAAATGTAGCTTGCCGTGAGCCAGTTATCACAAGTGTATAAATCATGGGCTTTTAACTGGCTCCTCCATCATCTCAGCTCTCGTTACTCAATTCCAAGATTCCCAAGTGATAATTAGAGACAAGTTTACTACAGTTTACTAAAAAAATATTAATTCAAATATTTTAGAACATTCTTTTAATCTAAACCATTTAAAGAACACGTCAGTCAATAGAGCCAAATGATGTATAGCTTATGGATGGTTATTAAAAAACAAATAAATAGACGGAGGGGCAACATCTATAAATGGACCTATAATTTTACAATTACGATAGGTAGCGATTTCCCTATTTGTAGCTGAAAAAAGTTCAAGAGTACAAAATAGTTTATAAAAAACAAAAAAAACATATCACATAGCACAGAAACTATTAGCAAAGGCACTCAAAACTTCAAACAGTATATATTCACATTCCCTAAATCTAGAGAGGTCCTCCTGAATGCACGATTTGGTTTTACGGGATACTGCAAGCACCAAACAACTTAATTGAGTGATTTTGATGTATAGATCGTGCCCCTACAGTCTAACTGTTCGGCCATTTATGGTTTAAATCACTGTTTATGCAGCCCCAGTCACAACCCCCTTGCATGTGACCTACATAGTCTCCCTACACATTTCCTGTAAAGAGAGATCTAATGTTTAAACTACCTTTATTACACACTCTGTTTCATTTATAATATGTATCTCCTTCTCTGTAAATAGGTGATTACAGCTTGCATAATCCAGCTGTGTGTAATTAAAGTTCAATTAATAGAGCAGGAGATAAAAACTTCTAAAAAATCAAAATGTTAAAACTGTGTGGACATATCAGATTGAAAATGATAAAATGTTTCATGCTGGCCAGTCAGGGTAGGTGTGGCTAGGGCTGCATTAAGAGAAACAAAATAACTGCTAAAAGGCAGAGAATTGAGCATTAATGGGGCAGGGGCATGATCTATACACCAAAATTGCTTCATTAAAGGGAATCCCCAGTGCCAGGAAAACAATGCATTTTCCTTGCACTGGAGGGTCCCTCTCCTTCCCACCCCCCAATCCCCAGTTACTGAAGGGGTGAAAACACCTTCAGTCACTTACCTGAGGCAGCGACGATGTCCCTCGTCGCTGTCTCCTCCTCCGCGCCGCTCCTCCTTCTTACTCCGTCGAGACTGATCCCGCCCGAGGAGACCTAATGCGCATGCGCATTAGGTCTCCCCATAGGAATGTATTCCTGACCCAATAGTGTATTCCTGACCCAATGTATTCCCGACATGCATTCCTGACCCAATAGTGTTAAAAAAACCTTGTTAGTCCCAGGGCACCCTCTTCCCTCCTTAAAAAGGAGAAAATGCACGTATATACCAGCGCTACGTGGATTTAGCGGCACTGGCTCCGTTTTGCCTTCTCAGGTGACATCAGAATTGATCATCTCAGCCAATCCAATGTTTTCCCATAGGGGCGGGGCCAAACTGAAGGTTTCCCTAGGCAGCAATGTAAGCTGCTTGTCTTTTCAATGTAAAAATAAAGGGTGCAGCTTAGTATTTTTCCAAATAATCTTGTTTTAGCCCAGCATAGCTGATTATTTTGAAGTACAAATGGATTGTTAAATAAAGCAATGCCAGCTTTGAATAAAGCTGTATTCTCATGTTCTGACTGTTCAGTCTTTTATACATAAAGATCAACCATTTATCAATTAAAATTCAAGTACACTTTGCTGCATGTTTTCCCTTTATTGCAATCTATAATATTTTACTGACAGAATTGTGATTCTTACAAGTTTACTAAAAAAAATTAAAATAAAGATTTTGTGACGTGACAAAAAAAACAAAACAAAACAATAACACGTAGTTATTCGTAGCCACTGTCATTCATCCAGTGTTCACTCATGTATAAAAAATTATCTCAATGAAGAGACCTGGGTGCAGTTGCTTTGTGAATATAACCATTTTGCAGAAACTGCAATGTTTATCTTTTTTTTTTTGGTTTCTTTTTGTGTTTGTTTAATTAAGTTTTTTTTTCAGATTTTTTAAAATTACATAACAGGACATATATATTTATCACCAAAAATCAATAATAAGATAAAATATATATCCAGTACATATGTTTTACCATATCTTACAGATCGATATAAACAAAGAAATGAGAGAAAACCAAAACAAAACACAGTAAGTAAATAAAATAAATGAATAAATAAATCAGCAACTTAATGTACAAAGACCTGTGTATCTCAATTATGATCTATTAAATAATATATAAGAAATACATATATTTTACAATAAAAGTAAAAAATATCTCCATATGTGGAAAGAAATTTCCTTAACCTGGATAATTTGTCTGATTGCCAGCCCATTTTATTTGTTTGCTAAAGGGGATTCTACTACCCTGTACCATCTAAACCATTATGTATTCTAATTTCATATATGATAACAAAAAAGGAAAACTTCATTAAAATAAGAGGCACCCTTGCCTGTATAACAATTTTTCTTTCTTGAAGGGTTAAAACACATCTCCAGTGTTTGTTGCACTGACAACCCCTGGAAGCAATTCTGCTGCAATGACCGAGTAACACTCTGTTAAGTGACACGTAGGTCCCCCCTTAGGAAAGCATTGACTGAATGTTTTCCTATGGGAAAGCTTGGATGCACATGTGCATCAGTTCCCCAATAATCTTCTATGAGAAGCATTGGAGTGGACCACAGAAGACCATGCTTTCTCCGTGACATTGTGGGCGGAGAAGAGCTAAGCAATGCCAAGGGAGCCTCGGTGCCGGATTAAAGTAAGTAAAAACCTTTATTTTATTATTTTGTATTACACCAATGGGGTGGTCCTATATAACTAGGGACAGGGTCACTTGAGCATTCGGAATATAGGTTTGTATTCCTAACGCTTTGGTGATCATTTAAAGGGACACTTCCGACCCCTAATGCAATTTAACTCGCTGAAATGCTTCATGTGTAAATTGTGTCCTTTTATTTTTGTAATTTTTTTTTTTTTTTTAACAAAAACATTTAGATTTTAATAGAAATTGGCACTTTTATAAATAAACCTTATTACATCCCCCTGGCTGTCAATCAGACAACCAGTTATTTTACGTCCTGTTTGTTTATCCCAGTGAAGCTAAACTGAAGAGGCAGCAATTGCAAGCCCTCCCCTTCTTCCTCAGCCGTGGCTGTCCAATTACAAAGGCAGCAGCAACAAGATATGCAGCTTTTGCAAGCTGTTTTCAGACATGCCACCATAAAAAAAGGCATAATAAATTAATGCATCGTTTCGTTGGGGTATATCTTCTAAACAGTGACTTTAATTTTTTATTTTTTTATTTGGGCAGTTGAGTGTCGTTTTAAGTGCTACATCCTGTTTTTATTTATTTATAGATAGCTATATAGTAGGCTGCAGGCCATCACATGTTTGTGGGTCAAATAGTTGTTTCAGCGGTTTGATCAAAACTGGGGGTCCACAAATAAAGACCCCATAGCAGTAACAGAAATTATGGGGGAAACTTCAGAGATTTGCGTTTAAGTACTACTTAAAAAGCGGTTACAATTTAAAAAATATATATATATATATAAATCAGAGGACATATTATTACATCTATATCTAGACTGGGGTGGCCCCAATACATAGAATATTACCATCCCATGTGAACTAAAATAGCTCATACCAACATAGATTAATGAATAAGACGGGAATATTTCATGATCCTATATATAAATTGAATTATGGCTCTTTTGTACATGCTAATGTACGTCTCATTATGTGAGTTTTACACGGTTTAACAATAGAGAGCTGGTCATGGTTGGGAGATGGCACCCACTAGTAAGTAACTCTGATTTTAATTCACTTATGACATTACAAATGTCCAAAAGCATAAAATGTGTTATGCTGAATATGCATGCTTTATGGAATGTATTGCCACTCTACCTTTACAATTGGCTTAAAAACACAACCAACCAAGGTTAGGAAAAAAAATAATGTCATACATGGAACCTTGCTCTCAATATACAGATGAAGTTTGAAACTTATTTTTATTCTTATATTGAAAAGAAAGAATAAACTCTAAGGTATCACACAGTGAAAAATAACGTACTATCGTGCAAATAGTCTATAAATTAATAGACCTTCCGGAAAACCAAAAGGATAAAAAGAAAAAGGATATATATATTTATTTATTTTTTTATTATTTTTTAATATATATATATATATATATATATATATATATATATATATATATATATATATATATATGCTCATTGATTGCAGTTCGTATCTCTTGTTCTGTCTGACAACCAACCTACTGGTAAAGGTTAGCAACAGATGTATCACTTGGTTGATACTAAGGAAGTTTGCAAAAAAAATTAGCAAAAGTCCAAACAGGGATAGTGGCAGAACCTGCTGGTTAAAGCGGAATATCATCAGGGAAAGCATATAGAATACATATAAATTAGTACATTAAGGGTATTAACCTGAATAAAGAGCTAACACAGTGGTGCTCAACAGTGCTTTAAAGGGCACCTATCATAGGAGTAAACTTAATGGTAGGTACTACAGAATAGCAACTGTGCCAACAGGGGGCACCAATCATGAGAATGAACTTTGTAGCAGGTACTGGAAGAATAGCCTTTATGTTTCATACCTAGAAGCAATAGAGTAGGTTGCTTAGTGATCTTTACTCATGTGCTAAATTGTGCCATCGTGGGCACCTGCTTGTTAGTGAATCCTTCGCTGATGAGCCTAGAGTTAAGCTGTCTAACTTGTGGTGCTTGTAGTTTTACTTTAGAGATAAAATGCAAAATTCTGCATTTAGAGTTTCTTAATGGCGTGGGTAATGGATACTTGTCTGGCATTTCATGTCTACGCTGCTCTTACGGCTGACTCCTGCTAATATGAACAAAGACCTCTCACTTTAACATGTGAGCAAAGAAACCATATAAGATATTCCAGCAAAAAACAACAATATGGATTTTGTTTTTTTAATTTGTATTGTTTCATTTTGAAAACTACCCACTAAAATTACTTAAAGTGACACTCCAAGGACCCAGACCACTTCTGCCCATTGGAGTGGTCTGGGTGCCAACTCCCACTACCCTTAACCCTGCAACTGTAATTATTGCAGTTTTCATAAACTGTAATAATTACATTGCAGGGTTAAGTACTCCCCTAGTGGCTGTCTACTAGACAGCTACTAGAGGGCACTTCCGGGATCATAGCACAGATTTAGCTATAGCGTCGCTGGACGTCCTCACGCTGTGTGAGGACCTCCAGCGTCGCTAAAATCCCTATAGGAAAGCATTGAAAAGCATTTTCAATGCTTTCCTGTGGAGAGGTCTAAATTAGATCGCCCCAGCCGGCGGGCGGGATCAGTCTCCCTCCGCCGGCTTACGTAATGAAGGGGAGGAGCGGCGGTGGAAAAAGAAGCAGCGACGAGGGACATCGTCGCTGCCTTTGGTAAGTGACTGAAGGGTTTTTCACCCCTTCAGCAACCAGGGATGGGAGGTGAGAGGGAGAGGGGACCTGCAGTGCCAGGAAAACGGATTGTTTACTGGAGTGTCCCTTTAAACATCTCACCCACTAAATGTCTAACTCCAGCTGGATGCTACTTAATGAAAATCAGTCTAGTTCGGAAAGTAATTTTATTCCCTGACACAGACGTGATATAGTGTACACGGCGCAACAACAGTCGTAGTGCAGTATACACCATGCTACCATTATCCCCACATTGGAATGAATAACAAAAAGTAGGATTCTGTGTGTCTAGGTTTTCCCAGTTGTAATTCTTTTCACTGCTTACGGAGATGATGTGCTTCAATTTGTTTGGTATGAAAATGTGTAGCTGTGTTAACCTCATGACAACATTTTATCTTTGTCATAATTAAGATTTAACAGAATGTGTAGCAGAAACCCTTTATTGGTTCTGCATAGTCTGGTCTAAGAATTCCGTTACAGGAGGTCTGTGGAGTCTCTGAGCACTGACCACTAATAAGGTCTCTCTGGAGATACACTTAAGGAGTTAGGGTGGATGCTAAAATTGATGGAGATGCTAAAGCCGTCGGTAAATGCTAAAATGAGTTTATTCGACACATGCCTGGCATTCTATCCATTTGTAAAATGAAAAACGGAGATCCAATGCTAACTAGCGTTTAGGGGAAAACAGAGTCCAAATGTGCATAAGGTTTAAATTATAATGTTAATGAAGCAAAGGATATAGGCACTATTTGGAGGAATGGGTGTATATTTTTTCAGGGAGCAGTATTGAATGATTACTTACAAAAGAGGGAAGCTTCTTGCCGAATGATTTAATGTTACTAAATACTGCACTCTCAGAATTACCAGGGTTTTCTCAAATCCATCCTTTCAGAAGAGAAAGGATATACGGTTTTATTTTCGCTCTTCATTAAAAAAACTCCAGAATGGAGGGAAAAAAATATTTTAATTTATAAATGAAAAGTAGAGTCCAAGAAAGGTGTGCATCATATTGTAATGGACTCGTCATCCACAAATTATGGATTGCAATTTCCCTTATAAGGATAGCCTCTATATTACGCAAAGTCTCAAGTAGATTTATAAATTACATCTTACATAATGGGAAGAAATGGACTTCTCTAGCACCCTGCAATGAATATCACAGCTCACCAGTCCAATGTGTACAATACTCATGCAGAGAAAACACAGGAATGTTTACGAACGTGTGAACAAAGCAAAGTTGGACAATTTTCTATTTCGGCTGTTTGGACATAAAATTTGAAGTCCAATTTGAATTCCCAACAATTTACACTTTGGTAAATAACGGACGGCAGTAATCAAAGGATCGCCAAATGCCAGTGATGGACAGAAGCATACATCTGGGATTGCATCGTCTCTTTGCCTCTCCTATGTACCGCTTATCCAGGTCAAGAAATAGAATCGATACAGTGTCCGTCCTGATTAACAAGCATATTCCTCCCAAGTGTCCTAAATTTAGGAGGGACAGTCCCTATTTTGGGCCCTAATCCCCATGTCCATCTTTTCTATCCCAATGTCCATCTTTTGCAATCTCCATATGGTTTGTTTTTGAGTGTAAATATTAATTGTAAGGGATTTTAATTACTATAAATGTTTAAATACATTCTTACAATAAAGTAATTGTTCTTCTACTAAACTACATTGTATTTTCTTAAATTCCAAATAGTTAATTACCTAAATGCTCTCAGATCATCTCCTCCAATGGCCACAATACCACCC
The DNA here is from genome assembly GCF_036172605.1 of Pelobates fuscus. NCBI lineage: Eukaryota > Metazoa > Chordata > Amphibia > Anura > Pelobatidae > Pelobates > Pelobates fuscus. The sequence continues at coordinate 339,898,327 of NC_086320.1, forward strand.
ACACCACTAAAATTAAAGTATCCTTCTTGGTCCATTTAAAATGTTGGGAGGTATACAACTATGCTAAACACGGATTGCATTAATAGCATGTTATCTTGTACAGGCATGTACAAGTGAAAGACCACTCTAACCCCAACAGACAGATTGCTAAAAAGATGATTTGATGATAGTCTAATATTTCATTTTTGGTGAAGAAACAAAATTGCAAAAAAAATATATATATATATTTTGTGATATGTAAACCAACACAAAACACAGTAACGTTTTTTTATTTTATTTATAGCTACCTCACGATGATTTCTCATTACCTCACATTATCTTGCAGAGGTGTACAATTAAGATTATTACACTTCATTAAACACTGAACGAATGTAAACAGATCTGTTTCGATAAAACGAAAATACAACTGAACTTTGAGTTAAATACGTTTTATCACAAAAATGACTTGTGGCGTCTTGAAATTATGGATTTTACTTTATCTGTAAATATTTAAAAGGTGTTCTGAGTGTCTGTTCAATCCTTTAAAACAACGTAATCTTTACAACGACAGGAACTTGTGAAGATTATTATCATTTTTACAAAGGAGCAGAAGTCAAAGTGAAAATGGGGTGATCAGTCTTTGTCATAATGATGTGCAATGCAATTTCACACCATGACACAAAGCACAGAGTTTTGCAAATAGACTCATCTTACATGCTTACATCCTGCCTTGAAATTTAGGATCCAAACTGTTAACTCCATGTGGGACACATTGTAACTAGTCACAACTGAAAATAAGCAAATAAATATAAAGAATATGTCAAAAGTGTTGCAATGAAGGTTTTGCCTAATTTTTGTTCTTTAGTCCTTAATTGTCAAAAAATCAAAAGAGTGAATGTAATTGCATTACTGTAATTAATAGTGAATACAATAAGCATAGTAAATATTAGTTGCATAAAATATTGCAACTTTTTAACATGTGGGCAGCCCGCGTGCTACAAAACGTCTTGTGATTATATTTGCGTTGTTATGAAACATACTAATAATTCGTTGCATGAAGATTAGATTGCTACTGGTGCTAAATGCAAAACAAAGTTAACATAAATTGATTTATTGCACTTCTCTTAAACGGTTTGATGGATTGAGGCACTGTGCAGTACAACGTGTGGCTCATAATACTCGATATTTCAATTTAAAGAAATTTATTTAGTTTTTTTTACTTATTTTCTACTGAAGACATAGCTCTCTACCCTACCTCTCTCACCATCCATTCTCTTCTTCCCCTAACAGAATTTCTTCCCCCCGCCCACTTTACTTTCATCTTTATCCTTGGCTATTGCTCATTGGGTGCCTATAATATTATTTGCTAAATGTGAAGGACTTCATGTCTGTTATTTTGCCCTCAAAGTGGCTCTGTGGTCCTTCTGGGGTCTTTGCATCGCTGCTGGCAGTGTGGTCTACTTATCTGATGCTGTTCCTCACAGCCGCCGATATCCTCTTCAGCTCCTGAAGATACATCTGCCAGAAGCCCACATCAGTGCTGTACCTCTCGCACATGCACAAAAATATAACACCAATGTCTATGGAGGATCCTGCAAGACCACTGGAGCCACCATAAATGATGCCTTTTTCCACAAAGCTGTCTCTAGTGACAGCTGGACCCCTGACAAAGCTTAAATGTGGATCATCCATCTTTTTGTCAAACTTTATTAAAAGTAGGAAATTAAGAGTAGGAAAAATACAAAAGAAAATGTGTAGATCTTACTTTGTCGTTTGACTGCATTGGAATTTCAGTGAAATTCCAACACAATGTTGGATTTCATCTTTATAAAATACACTTTTTTTTTTAGGAGGAGAGGGGGAATTTACAGAGCTGCTTCAATGTTTATTTTATAAAAAATGTTTTTGCTATGCTGTTTCTATTGTATACTTTGTATAATTTCACAGCTTGTTTTACAAATATTTGTTTTATTTTTGTATGGATTCTTTTTTTTATTCTTTTTTTTGTTGTGCATGTGAAAAAACGAAGATTGCACAGGATACAAATATATCAAAATATAGGTTTGTCAGATATAAACAGCTGTACAAAGAAATCAGCAAATTTCTTTGTATAATGAGACAAGCATAGTGCATATTTAAGTAGACTTCGCAATAAAGTTTGAGTAAAAGGTGAGGTCTGCAGATAGGCAAGTGATAAGTGATAAACCACCAGGTTGTGGCAATTTTGCTTTGGCATTGTAAGTGACACTAGAGTGATAAAATTAGATGCAAAATAGACTCATGAAGCAAAGGGAAAACTATAACTAAAATGTCTATCTTTACGCTTGGGGAGTTATAATTCTGAGGACAGACTTAAAATGGGTCATTGATGCTGTTACAGCAGGTACCGCAGGTATGTGAGCCGATCTGGCTTCCAGGCACTAGTCGCTGGATGATTTTCATGTTCCTTTCCGGCTCCACATGGGGATCTCCTGGCTCATGGGGATGAATGTTGCGATATGTCAGTTTCTTTTGAGCTTGTGCATTGGTAATACTGCTGTTCTGCAATGCTCCTGCTCCGCAAGCCGCCCAAAAGGGCTGTAGATAGCTGATGGACAGTGCCTACATCTTGGCTCTTGGCCTGGAGGAAGGACAGAGCTCTGGGATGCTGCTGGAGACCTCCCCATGTTGCAGTCGAGGTGGGTGGTAGTTTCTTCTGGCGAGACTATCTGGGACCAAAAGACTGCACATTTGGCATCAAAAGCCGCATTAAACTTTTCTTCCCAATGGGACACCGGATGTTCGGTCAATGTGGCGCCCATTTTGGGTATGCCACGAGGCCCTGGCTTGTCAAGCAGGATGCAAATTACTTCACCTTTGAGGATTAGTCGGTTGGTCTGGTGGAGACCGGATATCTTCCACCGGTTCATGGGGGGCGGGGTAACGAAGCTGCAGAGAGGCTGCAATGAGCAGTGCTCTTCAGACGGGAAGATCGTCCACCTCTCCCAGTCATCTGGTGTACTAGGCAGTGAGGCTAAACCCCGGTGAGAGCCCGTCGAACCGGAACACTCCACACATATAATCGGTTCAGGCTAGTATAGTGTTGGTCCGCAGCTGTGTCAGAGGCGTTTCTGCGTCTTATAAAAGCTATTTCAGTCGTAGTTTAGGGTTACACATGAACATATGATACCGCACTCACAATTGCTCTGGTACGTTTCTATAGGAATGTATTACCATACTAAGTAAATGCATGAAAAAAAGCATGATTTTTATTCAATTTACCATATCAAAAAGTGAATAATCTCTTAAAACAATGTAATTTCTACGATAGGTCATATACATCTCATTCCACCGTGGTTATTTTTGATACACCAAACATAGAATAGATATACCCCAATAAAGTCCGACAATGTCAGTGATACTAGTGCCTGTTTGCACTGTTTAGTTGAGGACCCTCTATACAATCTGGATCAGATATTCTTACTGGCAGGGGGACCAAATATATATCCATCCGGAAAAAATGAAAAAATTGATGAAAAAAATGAAAAAGAGAAAAAAATGAAAAAATGGAAAAATACACAATATGCAAAAAAAACGAAAAAAAAAAGAAAATATTTACAGTCCCAGTGTGTACACACCAATTGGCAATTATGTATGTCCTGTCAAAATAATATTTGGATAGATCTCACCAATATTCTGGCTGATATCTGTGCTGTAGAGGATGAAGTAATCAGAGACTGTAGCTCATCCAGGTCTGTATAAGTAAAAAAAGACTCCTCCAGCACCTATTTGGATGAAGAGTGACTGTACACATCTCCTCCTTTTGTATGTTTTTTACTGTTAGGAGAGCGGAAGCTATTCCGAGATGCGTCCGGTCTCCTTGAGTGTCAGGCCCTGCCCCCTTGTATAGATTCTTGATTCTCAAATAAAAACACATTTAGTTAAAAAAGAAAAGAAAAAAAAAGTTCCCGTCTCCCCCTATTCTCCAATGCCACTTTTGTTTTTGTTGTGCCCCCCTCTCTCCTTTCTTATAATGCTCAGTCTCATAATAAATGGAATTTATGCTTTAATGATTTGTATTTAATGCAGTCACTTTTGTCTATGAGTCATTATATGGATACTCTACTCTTAAACTAATAAAAAAAAAAAATAAGAACTGTGTAAAATGATGGAGGTTTTCCAATATTATACAACCATTCAGGGGCAAAGTTCTAAAAGTGTAGTAGGAACATTTGATTAGTCACTTGAAATGTAACTCCAGGATTGGTCTATATACATGTGTGCATTCAAGTAAATACTTTTAAGATTAAGAATGATAAGCCATTAACAGTAAACCAAAAAAAAAAATTAAAAGAAATAACTAAATAAATTAAAACCCATAAAATGACACCAAGAGATCCCTGCGGTGTAATTCATTGTCACAGAGTTTCATAACAACACCTGCCACTTTTTCGGGAAACTCCTGAGAGACAATAAAAATGAGCCTTAATGGGAGATTAAATCCAAAATCACCTGACGCCTCTTACACAAGCTGCGTGGATTATATGTCTCATGCATTTTTTATTACCATCGAGCAGCTTAAGATTGCCATACTTTGTCACCACGAGAAAAATTCAACATTATTTTCTTTGCATGCACAAACATCCATAAAATAATATTCATTTGGGACCAGTTTTATGAAATGGGGGAGAGTGTTAATTAAATGAAATAAAGGCAAGCTATTAATGTAATATTTAGATTTCCTTTTATGGAAGATTTTACATGTGATGGGGGATCACTTGAATTTTTTTATGGAGGGCTATTAATTTCAACACCGATTTTGCATGTAGTTACTGCCAGCAATAGCTCCCATTCAGAATACATTGCAATAGCAGTTCATTAAGCAGCTAAGAGGTGATTGGAGGCCCAACAGGGTCAGGCGATAAATCCGGAGAAGCCTGAGAGCAGAAGCAAATTCTACTAAGAAATAAGTAGTCAGGAAGCAGAGGTAGCTGGTAAAACTATAGGCACCCAGGCACTCTCATTGAAGTGGTCTGGGTGCAGTGTCACTGTCCCCTTAAAGCGGCACTGTCATGCCGAACTTACCTTTCCTCAATCTCTTCCTCTTCTCACCCTCTCTCGGGATCTGTTATTCATTTCTTCCATTCTTCTTTAGTTTTCTTTAAAATCATAAGACAAAGTAGGGACTCTGTCTTATGGAGGATTCCTCCGCTTGACCAGCTCTGACCAGCGGAGGAGCAAAGTGTGCTTCATTTCCGCTGGTCAGAGCAATTTTCCCATGATCCCTAGCTTTCCTCCCAGTTCCCACAATGCTTCCTGTCAGTATTGCCGAAAGTCCTGTCACTTAGACAGAACGCCGGCAAAACTGCCGAATTGCATCCTAACAGAATGAGCACTGTTTCTCCATTGGTGTTAGGATGTAATTCGGTACTTTGTTCGGATCGGAATTTCATTCAAATGAATGAAACTCCGATCCTATTCATTGCTGTGGCTGCATCTTGCAGCCGCTTAGTAGATAACTCCCTAATTCCCACGGTATCAGGGAGCTATCTACTAAAAGGCTGAAAGACCTAAATTGGTCTTTCAGCCAAATTTACTAACACCAAGTAAAAATGACTTGGTATTAGTAAATAATATGCCCCTACTCGCTATACCGCGAGTAGGGGCATGTCTAGTAAGCAGTGAGCAGCCTGTGGCTGCTCATTGTAGAAAAAAAATAAAAAAAATATTGCCCCCCACCCCTAAATGACGGGTGGGGGCCGTAAAGTAAAATAAGGGAGGGAGACCTATTGTCCACCCCCCGGCCCCCACCCCTGAGCGGTGGGTGGGGGCCATAAAGATAATGAGGGGGGGGGACCTACTGTCCTCCCCCCCGGCCCCCACCCCTGGGCGGCGGGTGGGGGCCATAATAGTAGTAGGGGGGGGGGGACCTACTGTCCTCCCCCCCCAGGCCCCCACCCCTGGGCGGCGGGTGGGGGCCATAATAGTAGTAGGGGGGGGGACCTACTGTCCTCCCCCCCCCCCGCCCCCACCCCTGGCCGGCGGGTGGGGACCATAATGGTACTAAGAGGGGGGGGGACCTACTGTCCTCCCCCCCGGCCCCCACCCCTGGGCGGCGGGTGGGGGCCATCATAGTAATAAGAGGGGGGGGGGACCTACTGTCCTCCCCCCCCCCGGCCCCCACCCCTGGGCGGCGGGTGGGGGCCATCATAGTAATAAGGGGGGGAGACCTACTGCCCCCCCCCCCCGCCCCCACCCCTGGGCGGCGGGTGGGGGCACTAAGTAAATCCCCCCCCCCCCATCAAGGTGACTAGGGGTGCCCAAGCCCCTAGTCACCCACCCCCCACCCAAAAAAAAATGCCCCTACCTACCCCCCTCACCCTAAAAAATAGTGAGGGGGGAATAAAATTGCTAACCTGTAAAGTAAAATTAAACTTACCATTCGACGTCTTCTTTTTTCTAAAATCTTCATTTTTCAGCCCCAAAAAAGGCCAAATAAAAAACCATCATAGCCGTCGAACTAAAAATAAAATAAAAAACCCGAGCGCAAAAAAAAAAAAACCCGACGAAAAAGAAAAAACCGGAGCGCACAAAAAAAAATAATCCATCTTCACCCATGGAGGGCTCCGCGCAGACTGAGCTCCGCAGGGCGGGGCAAGGCTTATAAAGCCTTGCCCCGCCCTGCAATTAGCCTAAGAACACTCTGATTGGTGGGTTTAAGCCAATCAGAGTGCTCTTTGTCATTTTACAAGCGTGGGAAAGTTCTTTGGAATTTTCCCACGCTTGTAAAATGACACAGAGCACTGTGATTGGATGGCTTGAAATCCATCCAATCACAGTGCTCTGTGTCATTTTACAAGCGTGGGAAAGTTCCAAAGAACTTTCCCACGCTTGTAAAATGACAAAGAGCACTCTGATTGGCTTAAACCCACCAATCAGAGTGTTCTTAGGCTAATTGCAGGGCGGGGCAAGGCTTTATAAGCCTTGCCCCGCCCTGCGGAGCTCAGTCTGCGCGGAGCCCTCCATGGGTGAAGATGGATTATTTTTTTGTGCGCTCCGGTTTTTTCTTTTTCGTCGGGTTTTTTTTTTTTGCGCTCGGGTTTTTTATTTTATTTTTAGTTCGACGGCTATGATGGTTTTTTATTTGGCCTTTTTTGGGGCTGAAAAATGAAGATTTTAGAAAAAAGAAGACGTCGAATGGTAAGTTTAATTTTACTTTACAGGTTAGCAATTTTATTCCCCCCTCACTATTTTTTAGGGTGAGGGGGGTAGGTAGGGGCATTTTTTATTTGGGTGGGGGGTGGGTGACTAGGGGCTTGGGCACCCCTAGTCACCTTGATGGGGGGGGGGGGGGGGATTTACTTAGTGCCCCCACCCGCCGCCCAGGGGTGGGGGCGGGGGGAGGACAGTAGGTCCCCCCCCATTATCGTTATGGCCCCCACCCGCCGCCCAGGGGTGGGGGCCGGGGGGGGGGGGAGGACAGTAGATCCCCCCCCCTTATTACTATTATGGCCCCCACCCGCCGCCCAGGGGTGGGGGCCGGGGGGGGAGGACAGTAGGTCCCCCCCCCCTATTACTATTATGGCCCCCACCCGCCGCCCAGGGGTGGGGGCCGGGGGGTGGAGGACAGTAGGTCCCCCCCCCCTTATTACTATTATGGCCCCCACCCGCCGCCCAGGGGTGGGGGCCGGGGGGGGGGGGACAGTAGGTCCCCCCCTATTACTATTATGGCCCCCACCCGCCGCCCAGGGGTGGGGGCCGGGGGGTGGAGGACAGTAGGTCCCCCCCCCCCTTATTACTATTATGGCCCCCACCCGCCGCCCAGGGGTGGGGGCCTGAGGGGAGGACAGTAGGTCCCCCCTCATTCCCATTATGGCCCCCACCCGCCGTCCAGGGGTGGGGGCCGGCGGGGGAGGACAGTAGGCCCCCCGTCCCCCCCTTATTACCCTTTTTTTTTTTTTACAGTGAGCAGCCACAGGCTGCTCACTGTTTAGTGGACATGCCCCTACTCGCGATATAGCGAGTAGGGGCATTGGGGAGATTTTAATCTCCCTTGTGCTGTTATGGGGGTCATATTGACCCCCATAGAGTGAGGAGGGGACCTGGGGGGCTTAGGAAGTGGTGGGGAGCACTGCTCCCTGCCGCTTCTGTCTTTACATATTGCAAGGAGGGAGCTGCACGCCGGTAGCTCCCTCCTTGTAATAAACTGAACGAACAAACTAACACTGATACACAGTGTTAGTTTTTTCGTCTGATTTTTTCTATTCATTCATTCGTCTGTCTGATGAATGAATGAATAGGTGAAATTCCCGTTCGCATGTCCAGATGTTTCACTGGGCATGTGCGGGAATCTCAGGGCTATCTAGTGTGGGCAGATGACGTGTCCCACAGGGACTTCACCTACCCACACAAAGATGGCGGCGCCCTGAATATAGATCGGGGCAGAAAATAAAGAATAAAAAATAGGTAATGTGGGGGGCATAGGGGCATTTGGGGATGACTAGGGGGTCGATTGGATGTAGTTGAGGTGGGAGGGGGGTTAAAAAAAAAACGGAATTCGGCATGACAGTGCCGCTTTAAAGGGACACTATTGTCACCAAACTTAATGATGCAGTTTTAGCGTATAGATCATGCTTCTGAAGTTTCACTGCTCAATTCACAGCCATTTGGGAGTTAAATCACATTTCTTCCTGTTTATGCAGCCCTAGCCACACCTCCCCTGTCTTTGACTGACACAGCCTGCATGAAAACAATACGGTTTCACTTTCAATCAGGATGCTCTTGCAGGGTCTACCACATTATTAACAGTGCAGGAGATAAGATATTCTGAATTAAACAACATTATCAATAAAGGAAGTATAAACATTAGATGACTCTTTACAGGAAGTGTTTAGGAAAGCTGTGTAGGTCACATGCAAGGAGGTGTGACAAGGACTGTATAATCAAAGTGATTAATTTCCTAAATTGCAGGAAATTGAGCAGCGAAACTGCAGGGACATGATCTACACACCAAAACTACTTCATTAATCTGAAGTTGTTTTGGAGACTATAGTGTCTGCAGTTTTAGAGAAACTACAATCTTTGCAGTGTTAAGAATGCCTCTAGTGGCCGTCTTTCCATTTTACTCTTGTGTTTTCTATAGGCAAATCCTAATGTGAGGACGGCGCTTTCTGCACATGCATATTAGGTTCCCCCCATTGCCATAACATCTCTGGATAAGCCCAATCCATTGAAGGACCTCAGCACTGGAACCAGGCAAGTGAAAGCAAGTGTTTTTAACCCTTCCAAGGCCACAGGAGAGTGGGAGGGAGACACAGAGGCACCGGGACACTATAGTGTTAGGTATATAGTTTTGTGAAAAGGGGTGTAAATAAATGATTTTAGCATCACCTTGTTTGAACAGCTATGGTGTTATACTGAGTTAAATGGGACACTCCAAGCATGCAGCTACTTATGTTTCTTGCATTAGGTAATACTGCAAGAAGCTCCTTATTCCCGCTACCTTTTAACCTTTTTTATTATGCGATTTGTAAAAATAGCTACAGAAAAAGGATAGATCCCTCTCTGGACTATGCTCTCCCCCGCATGTATACGATCTTATAGAGAAGCTGCGGCTTCTGTTAGCTTTTAATATGAATTAAACTTAGCAACAAGCGAAGATATCCTCCAGTTGTCCCGGATTCTGCAAGACAATCACACTTTTCTTCCACGGTCCTAGTTTTTCTTTCTGGTGTCCCACTTCTACAAAAAAACTGGAAACGATAAATCTTCCACTCTTCCCATTAATCCCACACCAAAACATAACATTAATCCATTCATATTTTAAAAATCCTTAATGCTCCATAAATTAATAGGTTTACGTGAGCTGCAAAAAAGCATTTTTCCGTTTACATCTTTAGATCCCCAATCCCCATGTTGTTAGGTTGCTATAGTGTTGCATCAGAAAGATTTATAAAGGAAGATAAAATATAACCTGTTACTGTATCTCGATATGGCTTGCGGAAAAATACATCCTATTATAGCAATCTCGAAGATCTGCTTCACATTTATTTTTCCATTACAATCAAATTAATGCTTGGGAAATATCATAAAGCATATTAAAAATATTTTCATTACCATTTGCATATTGATGTCACTGTTAATCTGTTTTGATGCGACACACAGAGCTATTCTATCACAGAACAATTAAATTACCCTGTTGGGGACCTTACCCACAAATCATGCAGATTATTCAGTAGGACAACACAATCATTCGCTCATTACTGAAGACAGGAGATATTAACCAATAGCCAATGCGACCTACACAGTCTGCACCAATGTCCTTTTAATGGCAGCAGAAAATTCTTGGATTTTTGCTATTTTTTCCCCTATTCCCTATATTTAGCAAACGTGTATTTGAGAAATCTAAAAAATAAAATTGAAGAAATTCTCCACCCCCCCCTTTTTTTTTTTAATCTATGAATAAGGCACTATTGACTTTATACTTCAGGGTCCCCCAAAAGAACACATGAGAAAGTGTAAACGTAGTTTTTATTTAACTTAATCCAGTTTTGGGAAAGCTCCTGGCGCTGCTCGGCGCACTCTGTCTGACACCACGGGAGACACGACAAAGTCCAATCAAAGCCTTCTCATAGAAAAGCCTTTGAATGAACCATTTAACAAGTTCAGAGTGCATGCGCATGCTCTGAGCCAGCAAGATGAGGATGAGAGGGAAGGAGGATGGTAAAAAAGGAGGGGGGAAGGGGGGGGAGAATAAATATTAGATGGGATAAGGAGGTGGGAGAGCTACAATTAAGGAGGGTGAAAGGGAGGGAGGGGGAAGCAATCTTCCCCTTGTGGGCACTCTGCCTGCAAGGGGGAGGATTTTTACATCTTTCAAAAGCATGCAGTGCATGCTGACAACATATGTTTATTATGCACAGAACTAACATTAGGTGCGCTGCCTAAGTCATGTGTTCTCATGGTATGATTGCACGGTGAAACACTGTACATCCAGACTCATACCACCATGACCACTTCAAAAAGCAGAAGTGGTCATAGTGGTTGGAGTAACCCTTTAAATGTAGAGATCCACACCTACTCATCGTGCATCTGAGTGCTTCCATCTTAGCTCCCTGCTGTAAACTCAACCCGTTGCATTTGAAAGTCAGCAAAGAGAAAGCATAAAGAGGAGAAATGAAAGAGTGTTTCTATTTTAACTTCTCACAATGTTTGCCCTGCTGTGCCTTGTCTGAACGGAAATGCTAGCAGAATGCTTGGTTGTATAGGGAGAGGTATTGGCAGTAGAAAGAGGGAAGTGCGCATGCCATTGTACAGAACACTGGTGAGACCTCACTTGGAGTATTGTACGCAGTACTGGAGACCGTATCTCCAGAAGGATATTGATACCTTAGAGAGAATTCAGAGAAGGGCTACTAAACTGGTTCATGGATTGCAGGATAAAACTTACCAGGAAATGTTAAAGGATCTTAACATGTATAGCTGTGAGGAAAGACGAGACAGGGGGATATGATAGAAACATTTAAATACATAAAGGAAATCAACACAGTAAAGGAGGAGACTATATTTAAAAGAAGAAAAACTACCACAACAAGAGGACATAGTCTTAAATTAGAGGGACAAAGGTTTAAAAATAATATCCAGAAGTATTATTTTACTGAGAGGGTAGTGGATGCATGGAATAGCCTTCCAGCTGAAGTGGTAGAGGTTAACACAGTAAAGGAGTTTAAGCATGCGTGGGATAGGCATAAGGCTATCCTAACTATAATATAAGGCCAGAGACTAATGAAAGTATATAGAAAATTGTGCAGACTAGATGGGCCAAATGGTTCTTATCTGCCGTCACATTCTATGGATTAAAATGTATTTTTAATGTTTTATCCAATAGTGTATTTCCCAAAGAAGTGATGGTTCCTCTTTAACCACCTGCCAATGTTTCCTTGATCCTGCCCCAAAATCCTTCAGGTGAAAGCAGATATTAGATCTGCAAGTACACTGTCTAAGTCCCTCTGGGGAGAAAAGTGGACATGTTATGAACTAAAGGGACAGGTTGTAACATATAATCTGCACATTGCACTACTGAAACCGGGATTTATGAGGTTACATAATTATGTTTCAATAAGAATACTGATGATAACAAGACATGGTCTATATGAGAATCTATATGAAAGGCACTAGATTAAATGGTATGCTTAGCTAAACATGGCTTCCTAAACTGGGTTGTTATTTCACACACTGCCAAGTGTGGCAGCAGACGGACGTCCATACTATATTTATAATTTATAATAACCCAACATGGAAACATTTATGTCAGGAAAAAAAGGAACAGATCACATCTGATAATGCGTAATTAACTTTGAACACGCCAACGAGCCAAGGCTCCCCATGACTCTTTCTCACGTCTAAAGTTAATGATGCATTATCAGATGTGAACCATGGGTGTTCCTTAGAACACTAAAACATGTGTATGCACAGTTTTGTTTGTTTGTTTGTTTTGCTTAAATTTTTTTCAATTTGTTTCAATGTTCCGAATAAACTGTGGAATAAACTAAATAGACCCTTCCATGAATCAATCAAACGAAGAACTCTGGTTTGATCTTAAATAACCATTATCCTGATCCAAAGTAAAAAGTTACGATTATAACCAGTATAGATAAAGCATTGGTACATTTCTAACCACCCTCAATAAAGAAGCAACCACAACAAGAAAGAAAATAGCACCACCCAGATACATAGGCGACCACCGGGGCATTGTAGAGTATTGACATTTTCAATGCTACAATATCTACAATATCTATTATCTATTATCTATTATTATTTTTTATTGGGCACATTGTAACAATATAAAGATTGCAAGTGTTTTATTTAAATTACATTTTTTTGTTAAAAAACTTACTAAATGTTGATTTCTTTGTGTTGTAAAATTATCTCATTATACATGACATGTATAAATTAATTGAAGCTAGAATCAACGTTCACTGATAAAACGTAAGTGTGAGTTCTTTGCCTTCTTTTGGATCAACAGCAACAACATATGTGAGGCTGAACTTGATGGACGCAAGTCTCTTTTCAGCTATGTAACTATGTAACTATGAGTTACAGTTGCATTATATATATGAAACCAGAATAGACATTATAAATTTGGAGCAGTACATTATTAAATTGTGAAGATTGATCCAATTACATTCCCAGTAATTATTTTTTTAGCACAATCTGGACAGCTAATCAACCCTTATGGATGGAGGCAACTGTCTAAGATCTAAATTAAAACAAAATCTAGAATTTGTGCTATGTTTCTGTTCCACCGCAATTTAAAGAATTCTCTTTAAACACACCTATACATTTTATATTGTTCTTTAAAATGACTTTACTTCCTTTTAATATTATATATGTATTTTACACAACATGAAGTGTGAATTAAAGGTAAAATTGGGAAATAAGCATTTTTGTTTATAATAATATTTGCTTATCCAGTGCAACTAAATAAAAAGTTTAACATAGATCTACATATCTGTCCTGATTGTTAAATGCCTTATAAGATCTAAATCAATAATTGGTAGCTAACAATAGAACAACACTACCCCTAGCCCTCTGCTTACTCCAACACTAACCATATACTAACCCTACCCCTGCCCTTAACCCAACACTCTAACATTAACTAAATATTAACCCTAATCCAGCATTATTCACTAACTTAGACTAACCTATACAAACTTTAACCGTAATATAACCCTAAACCTGCTCTGCACCATAACTCCAAGCAGTGGCGTACACACAACCCATGGTACGCCGCTGACCCCAAGGAAACCCTCTGCTATTACAGGTACTGATATAAGTAAAAGGTTTCTTAGTTAAAACAGTAGAGAGCATTATATGACTGCTAACTACTGGCTGTAATCACGATTTTCTCTGTAATGTTAAACTTCAGGCTTGACGATTATCCTTTGATCAGCTCTGGGCAGCTGGCAAGGCCCAGCAATATCAGGGTAGGAATGCAGCATGCTCTAACCCTAAACCTGTTCAGACCGTGCGGGTCCCTGTCAGCACTTCCCAGCCCAGAATCACAAAGACTGTGCATTATCACTCAACGACTGTATTCTCAATGAATTTAAAGGGGCTGTATGCAATGCTTATTTTCAGCGCTGCATACAGCTCATCGGTCACTAAAAGTGGAACCAGCCGACAGAAGGGAGCCCCAGCTACCGACTTTATCCTGTTCACACCATATTGTAGAAATAGGCATTTAAATGCCTATTTAAAAGGTTATAAGCTGCACTAACTTTGAGTCAGTCTGGGACCACTGGAAAAAAAAATCATAAAACATATTGCTGGGCATGCAAGTAATAGAGGATCTTATTTTTATTATGCGTAATCTGACAAATAATATATATTCTTTCTGTAGAATGAATGCACATTTCTGTTTTCTTTCTTTTATTTTAAAGACACGCATGCAAAATAAACACAATAAATAAAAACACAGATAATCAAACTCATAATAAAACATTATCAATAGTCATCAAAATAAAGAATGTGCAACAAGCGCAATGTCAATCACCAAACAATAATTAATAACATTATGAACATCTAAACATCCCAGATGTTTATTTGACAGATGAGGAGCCAGAATGGCAATACTTGGAATCAATCAGCTCTTTAGCTGGAGAGAATACACTCTTCTAGCTTGAAATATGAAGGCCTTGGTTGTTTATCTGTCAGATTCTAGTGACAGAGAAGGGAATAGTCATGCTTTACTAAATCCATGTTAATGGATCCCGTGGTGCGCACAGGACGTTTTGGATTGTTTTTGATTGTTGCTGCAGTATTGTAATAGAGATATTTAAGTTATAAAGACAGAACAGAAAACAAATAAAAGATAAATCACTGGATGAAATAAAAGCATACTTTACGATTGCTAGACTGAAAACCTTAAAAACACATCATGCCCAAACAATAAGGATTTTAACCTGTGGTTAGTAAAAAGGTAACACAACCCAATACTCCACTAAGAATGGAATTCACAGGACAGCAGAGAGTGGAGATAATATTCCTTTTATATGATCAGTTAGCTAAAAAAAAACACATGAAAACAAACAAAAAAGAAATAAATTACAATATATTACATATATAAACATCCACAGAATACAGAATAGGAAAGGACAGTAGCTTATTAACAGATTGAGACAACCTGGTATTTTTTTCCCATAGAAGTTTACTCTACATCAGCGTTTCCCAAACCGGTCCTCAAGACCCACCAACAGTCCAGGTTTTGTTAGTATCTCCATTGGAATAAAACAGGGAAATACATAAATCCTGGACTGTTGGTGGGCCATGAGGACTGGTTTGGGAACCACTGCTCTACATCATTACATGTGTTGATCTGAAGAAGTAGGGGCTCTAAATTTTGTGGTAATCAATGCCATCAAGGCATGAAATCACGTGAATGACCAGGGGACCTGGCGGCTTCTACTGACCTCAGCGTTGACTCTCACTAGTTACCTCTGAGGATCAGAGACACACCGCTTGCACATGAGTGGACAAATATATCCAAATATGGTCAATGATGACATTAGTGAAGGCTGTGAAGCTTGACGGAAACTCCACTGTTTGTCAACATGCAGATTATACATAAGGAAAACTAGTCCCTACTTTACATTATGTTTAACTTTTAATACATAATAGTCAACAATATATAAATTATTTTGAAGAAGAAAAAAAAAATGGGGCAGCTAATGAGAGTATTTGGCACATACCTATACAAAAAAAAATGTCAGATCTGCATTAAAATCTAGGTATAAGACCTTGCCATGGCTTGAACCAGTGGCAATATGCTTAGACTACAAGGTGATATTAGAGAACAGTCTTTATTAAAGAATTACTCCAACCACCATGATAACTGCAGTGATTTGTGCTCATGGTGGTAGAAGTATGCATGAGCAGTGTTTCAGCTTGAAACACAGTACATACACAGTAAGTATCACTTGTGTGCTGGGTGCTAGTTATTCCCCCAACTTGAATTAAGTAGCATAGAACTCTCTCCCGGCTACCAAATGTCAAACCTGTGCATATTTTAAGGCTGTGTGAACTAGCAACAAACATGATAATCTTCTCCCTTGCTGGCAGAGCGCCTACAAGGGGAAGATAGCCTTCCCACTGTGTGCTCCCTTCCATCTCACTCTATTGCTGAAACAGGTTTGTTTTCTTGATATTTTTTAACCCCCCCCCCCCTCCTCCTCCCCACTTCCTCCCTTTAAAAAGCCTGTAATTGGACCTCACGCGGCTGCCCACACGTCATGAAGAGGCTTATATAGTGTCAACATATTTTGCAGTGCTTTACAATTATAGAAAGGGAATATGTAGAGGTAAAGAACAGCCTGCTCAAATGGCCGTACAATCTATGAGGATTTAAGGCTGGTGGCTATACATCGTTAGGTGTCTTGCAAAAGGACACTAACGGTAAGGTCATTAATGTCACTGTCACTAAGGCAGTGATATTACCACTGCTCTAACCTGCAAACATGCTTGTTTATTCACTTACAAATGACATGTGCAGCATAGTACAATGCAAAGGCATGCTTTTCATTACAAGGATGGTGGACATTTGGCCATACCCATTTTGGAGGGCACAACTCTTAATGTATAATGTCTCCTTATGTATACTTACTGTTAATTTGTAGCTGAAGGTAAAATAAAAAAATGGCTTGCTTAATATTGTTTTCTCTATAGCCCATTCAAGGTGGGAGGAGTAGTTTGCTGAATTATCCCACGAGAAACGCAAAAAGCTATCATAAGATAAAGCTGTCAAACCAATTTGAAGAGATTACGCACATGGTGTATGTACAGCAAGGGAAACAAAGTACAAAGACAGTAGCACAACCAGATACAGACAAGGTCCTCACTTTTTGAACAATTGCGTAATTGCAGTAATTACAAGTCAATTACCTCTGGCTTCACCAACCCAAACAGAGCTGTCAGCTATTCTATGGCGCTACAGAGCAGTTACCTAGACATTAATAGGTAACCTCTTAATCAGGCAGAGCATCAACGGATATATAAAGTTCCTGTAGATCTTGGGTGCCAAGTATAGTCACCAGAGTCCTACTATACTTTTCCTCTCTCTGTGACTAGGACCTTTCCTTTTCCAACCACAAATCTATTTACATGTTTGTTTGTTTTTACAATTGTTTTATATATATATATCATACTCATTTATTTATTTTTTTTTCTTTTAAGGGTTCATGGTTTTCTGCTTCTTATGGTTTTATTTCATTTAAGATCTAAGCGTTAGATAGCTACATTTTTGATAAATAATATAGGGATGCCACACTGAAGGCACAATGGGTACTCCAGCTGCGATGACAGTGATCAGTGAATCGCTAAAGCAAAAGAATGCATCCGGGGAAAGGAAGATCACATGACAGCTGGAAACCATCAGCGGGGAGGAAAGAGCAATGTGGTTGATGTGAAAATGAGAGGCTACAGCAGCCAAATACCGTCCTCGGGGTAGATGAAGAAATATTATTAATTACCAGCTTGTTTATTCAAGCTCATGGCACTAACCTACTGTCAGTCATTTCAGCTTACAAAACAGACTTCATCCAGAGGGCACACAAACAAATAAATTAAGGGGCTATTTTAGGGGTTTTATGTGAATTGATGTGAAAGATGAGCCCAAAAAATGCAATAGTGTGCACGTTAATAAACACACGTGTGTTCGTAAAAAAAATATAATCTATAGAACATTATTACAAAAAGTCCACACGGCCTTCTTTTGTATTCTGCAGATTATACTCTGCGGGTCTGGCTGTGCTGCTTAATGTAAAATTGGTTCTTGGTATAACAAGTTTTCAAAAGGTATCACTAAATAAAACAAATTGGGCCACAAACAAAAACATGGTGGTTGCAGTGTGTGAGTGCACATCTGCACGCACACTCAATGTCATGTCTTGTACCAGATCTGCAAGACATTTGTAAGTTATATGTACAAGCACCTTTAGGAAATCCTTAAAAAGTTCAGAGGTGACGGATTGGCATAAAGCCTGGCAGAATTGCTACTGATATACAACATATGTTGGTACCACTCATCTAGCGCTATGCACTGTGTCCTGGATTGGAACTTCTAGTAAAGAATACAATAGTCAAGATTCACATATATAAAGTAAATCTAATGTTGATTAAAAAAAAAAAAGTCCCAAAACTGCACATCCAATGCTGTATTTAAATGCCAAACAGGATAATACAACCATTTTATATCTTATGTTTAAGCCAAACCTCTCACCTACAGTTAAACAATCAAAATGTACTTGATTTAACTTAATTAATCTACAGTTACATATTAAACATCTCTTTGGATTTTGGTATGTGGCCAGACATCCAAATTTTACCCTAAAACCTGTGCATTCTTAAAAAAAAAAAAAAAAACAACCTCCTGAAACTCCTAATACCAGTCACCCCTATATCAGCTATAAACTTTGGGACATTTAATTTTGCCCTGTACTGTAAGTTGGTGTAGCAGCATACTCACAAACTTCAATAGCGGTGGAAGAACCATCGAGTAACCACAAAATTCTCCATCAATATGAAGTATCTCAAAAAGACCTGTCTCTCTCAGTCTCACATCAAATTGAATCGATATTATCTGTGAATATTTAATTTATTTTCTATATACATCTTAAATATTTAAACTTGTCACTGCATTGAACTACTTCTCTGTCTGAGTTTTCTCTTCTTTTCAAAAGTTTCTTCAAAAGTTCTTCCCAGTAAAAAAAAAATTAATTGCCAAATAAATAAAAAGCATTACACGTATAAGTGCCATTCAGTGTGTTCACTCACCATACAAAAAAGGATTTAAATTGGGGAATTCTAATGATGCTTAATCAAGGAAGGAAAACCCTGTTCTCCATATCACATAATCATACCCCACAGTACCATGTAAGTTCTAATTAAAATTTTCAATTATTTGTCTAAGATAATGGGAATGGTGTACTGCTCTTGAAAAACAAACAAAAAAAAGACACTGAAACAATTATAAGCTCATTTCAAGCATCCAAACTAAATGCATACTTCTAATCATCCGGGAAAGGCTGCTGTAATATAATGCACAAATAGAAACGGTCTCCTCAAACACACTTTCCTTCACAGAGCACAGGTTTTACACTGCACACGCATCCTTACCGAGCTCGGGCTTGAATGCCGTCTGACCTTAGGAGACTCCTTGCCCACGGATGCGCTCTTAAAGTTAATGCATGCATTGTTTTCAGAATGCACTCTCTTCACCTGGTTTGCAGATTTTTCGAATGGGTCAAAGCTGCTCTGAGTCCTCTGCACCCTGACCTTCTTGTCTTCAGGAATGGTGTCCAAATGCTTGATTACCGAGTCCATTCCATGGCAGTTGCGAGTAGACATCTTGGTAACACATATCTGCATGGATTACAATGAAACATCAGATAGCCAGTTTTAACAAAAACAAAACACACATTAAAAAAAGATCCGCCAGGCGTACGTACATCTTATCCCTTAAAAGGACGAGAACATTATTGTTCAAGACTGTGAAAATCCAACATGCTCTTGTCACAAGGAATGTATTGTTTGGTTACAATTCAACAATCAATTAGTAATCAATCCCTCTGTAACAGAAATATGAGATACTGCGTCTGAATGGTGTAACCCATACAGCTACCGTCACATAATACAACCTGTATCTAATTGTACTGGACTGCAGATCGTGACAATGTTTGGAAAATAAATACTGGCGCTGTTTTGGATCAGTACACAGCATATGCCATCTACATCGACTCATCGTTCCCATCCTGTCAATGCTAGACAGCCGAGCAATATGTTGCAAAGCAATGTTTTATCCAGAATTCCAGCCCTCAAATAGTCATCCTTTTAATTGAAACATATAAATGCCAACAAAAGTATAAAATACCAAAATGCAAGTATGAGAATCCAGTAACTGGAAAATATCATATAAAAACATAAATGATACTCTTTTACACTTGTCTACATTATAAAATGATAAAATGGTAATAACTACATGGTCTATTCATTGAACAGCGAGTTGTAGTTAGATGGGAATCAGCTTGCAAAATCTAATGGTATAATATAGCTAAAATGGCAAAAAAATATATTGAATGGAATGAAGACTTGATTTAAACTCCGACTTACTCACTGAGAGGGTTGTGCCTAGGGACAAAGCTGTTCTGAGAAATTTTAGGTGACTTGCTAATCACACAGTCTGATTTAATAAATATATTGTATTTTAAAGGCACATTACGGTGTGTTTTATTACTCTGAAGCTCTGTTATACACTCAAATACACCAACACTATGGAGCTATTAGAAGAGAAAGACATTAGGATAGAAAAGAGAGAGAGGGTTTTGGACCCAAATCAGAGATTGTCCCTCCTAGACACTTAAGAGGTCTGCTCCTTTGATGCTTATTCTCATGAAGATTATGAACGAACTAACAAACAGGGGTACTTAATCCACTGGTATACATGCCCACAACTTAGAAATTGAAATGACTAAAGCACAGGCATTCTAGTAGCTCAAAGTGTTGCAATCTGTCGATCTATCACATATAAAAACTGTACTAGGGAACCATCTCACTACTTGTAATATGCATTTGTTTTCTTAACACTATGCTTAGATTTTGATACAAGTTAGCATGGAATAACATAGCAAAGAGGGCAGGGAATTGCCCCCAAGGCCAATAAAATGCAGTGCTTGTGGGTCAGCCTGACTCGATTCTTCTGTTGGTACAGATCTGCAGGAGTGATGCAGCAGGCGGAATTTAGGGTTATCACCACCACAGATCGAAACTAGTTAATTCACCAAGTTATTTTGACAAAAATATACATGTACACACAGAAATACATAGACAGATATGTGAACATATGGTTAGACTAGATGAGACAATGCGTCATTATTTGCCAATATAAATTTCCATTTTGTTTAAAGCAAAAAAAAATGGAGAAAAAAAGAAATCAAAGTTGGTCTAACTTCAATGCATATCTCTAGTTAAAAGAGTTCATTTTCTCTGTTCGTCTTAACCACATGAGAGAGTTAATGAAAGTTTTCTACTGTGGTGAAATGTCTCTGAAGATCTGCCACAGAGAACTGGAAAGACAGAATATGAAAATGAAGTAGTCATGTTTATCTATCCCAGAGTCAAGTAAGGAAAATGCATTTGTATTAAAAAGCTTTGAATCTACTGCAGTTAAGTCCCAAGTGTTCTCAAAGAGAACCAACGCGGTTCCCCCCGGATCCAACTTAGACAACTAAACATGACGATATACTGTAAATAAGAAGGCATCCTAAATTTATACCACCAAAACAGGCTACAGAGTAAAGTAACAAGTGGTATTAAAGTATGCGATTATAAATCTGACTATTAAAACATGATATATAGAATGTGACAGCAGATAAGAACCATTCGGCCCATCTAGTCTGCCCAATTTTCTAAATACTTTACTTAGTCCCTGGTCTTATCTTATAGCTAGGAGAGCTTTATGCCTATCCCATGTATGCTTAAACTCCTTTACTGTGTTAACCTCTACCACTTCAGTTGGAAGGCTATTCCATGCATCCACTACCCTCTCAGTAAAGTAATACTTCCTGATATTATTTTAAACTTTTCCCCCTTTAATTTAGGACTATGCCCTCTTGTTGTGGTAGTTTCTCTTCTTTTAAATATAGTCTCCTCCTTTACTGTGTTGATTCCCTTTATGTATTTAAATGTTTCTATCATATCCCCCCTGTCTCGTCTTTCCTCCAAGCTATACATGTTAAGATCCTTTAACCTTTCCTGGTAAGTTTTATCCTGCAATCCATGAACCAGTTTAGTGGCCCTTCCCTGAACTCTCTCCAAAGGATCAATATCCTTCTGAAGATACAGTCTCCAGTACTGCGTACAATACTCCAAGTGAGGTCTCACCAGTGTTCTGTACAATGGCATGCGCACTTCCCTCTTTCTACTGCTAATACCTTTCCCTATACAACCAAGCATTCTGCTAGCATTCCCTGCTGCTCTATTACACGGTCTGCCTACCTTTAAGTCATCTGAAATAATTACCCCTAAATCCCTTTCCTCAGATGTTGAGGTTAGGACTCAAATATTCAATTTGCATTATCTTGCACTTATCCACATTAAATATCAGTTGCCACAACTCTGACCATTTTTCTAATTTACCTAAATCATTTGCCATTTGGCTTATCCCTCCTGGAACATCAACCCTGTTACATATCTTAGTATCATCCGCAAAAAGACACACCTTACCATCAAGACCTTCTGCAATATCACTAATAAAAATATTAAAGAGAATGGGTCCAAGTACAGATCCCTGAGGTACCCCACTGGTGACAAGCCCAAGCTTCGAATATACTCCATTGACTACAACCCTCTGTTGCCTGTCACTCAGCCACTGCCTTACCCATTTAACAATATTGGAATCCAATCTCAAATATTGCAGTTTATTGATAAGCCGTCTATGTGACAGCGTCAAAAGTCTAGGTAAGCAATGTCTACGACACCACCCTGATCTATTATGTTAGTTACCCAATCAAGAAAATCAATCAATTTAGTTTGGCATGAGCTCCCTGAAGTAAACCCATGTTGTCTCTGATCTTGAAATCCATGTGTTTTTAGATGTTCAACAATCCTATCCTTTAACATGGTTTCCATTACTTTCCCCACTACTGAAGTAAGGCTTACTGGCCTATAGTTGCCCAACTCCTCCCTACTAGTGATGTCCCGAACGGTTCGTGGCGAATAGTTCCTGGCGAACATCGCATGTTCGCGTTCGCTACGGATGGCGAACATATGCGATGTTCGGTCCGCCCCCTATTCGTCATCATTGAGTAAACTTTGACCTCACAGTCAGCAGACACATTCCAGCCAGTCAGCAGCAGACCCTCCCACCTCCTAGACAGCATACAATTTAGATTAATTCTGAAGCTGCATTTTTATTTTATTTTATTTTTTTGTTTATTATACATTATCCTCCATAGCCAGTAACCTATGTTTATTATACATTATCCCCCATAGCCAGTAACCTGTGTTTATTATACATTATCCCCCCATAGCCAGTAACCTGTGTTTATTATACATTATCCCCCCATAGCCAGTAACCTGTGTTTATTATACATTATCCCCCATAGCCAGTAACCTGTGTTTATTATACATTATCCCCCCACAACCATTAACCTGTGTTTATTATACATTATCCCCCCACAACCAGTAAACTGTGTTTATTATACATTATCCTCCCCATAGCCAGTAACCTGTGTTTATTATACATTATCCCCCATAGCTAATAACCTGTGTTTATTATACATTATCCCTCCATAGCCAGTAACCTGTGTTTATTATACATTATCCCTCCATAGCCAGTAACCTGTGTTTATTATACATTATCCCTCCATAGCCAGTAACCTGTGTTTATTATACATTATCCCTCCATAGCCAGTAACCTGTGTTTATTATACATTATCCCCTCATAGCCAGTAACCTGTGTTTATTATACATGATCCCCCCCATAGCCAGTAACCTATGTTTATTATACATTATCCCTCCCATAGCCAGTAACCTGTGTTTATTATACATTATCCTCCCATAGCCAGTAATCTGTGTTTATTATACATTATCCCTCCCATAGACAGTAACCTGTGCTTATTATACATTATCCTCCCATAGCCAGTAATCTGTGTTTATTATACATTATCCCTCCCATAGCCAGTAACCTGTGTTTATTATACATTATCCCCCCCCCCCCCGCCATAGCCAGTAACCTGTGTTTATTATACATTATCCCCCATAGTCATTTATCGTTGGACCTAGGCAGCATGATGTCTTAGGCCGGCCCAGAGAGTGAGTGAGTGAGTGAATAATATAATATATATGTTCAGAAACATATTAGTAATATATGTAAATCGGGTTCATGCAAAGAGGGTGAAAAGGTATTAAAGAAAAACACACTTACTGCATCATATTGACAAAGCCAAGCTTTTAAAAGCTTTCCTCATTTCTTTCTCGAGATGAGGAATATATCGGTTGTAGACTGAGGATTTCCATCTGCCCAATCTTTTAATAATATGCACTGGAGTGTCAGTGTTGAAGGAGACCGAAGCTGCCCTTATTCTAAATGAAAGACCCGAGACATGGATACAACCCAATCTTAGGAGTAGTGTTCTGCTGTAGAAGATTAATTTAGCCGTAGTCAGAGGGATTCAGTGAGAGTAGTGGTGAAATGTGTGTGGCATGACTGAGTGTGGGTAAGTAAGAGTCAAGTATTTTAACTGGGCACTAGTTCTAGGTGGGATAAAGTGGTATAGCGGATGGATGAGTAGTTTGGTTCGTTTTAGAGGTTTGTAGAGAAAGTATATAGTGATCATCATTTTTAGCGATATCCAATATTTTTAAGGTGGTCTCAAACAAACATAAAATGCTATATAAAATTTGTGGGAATATCGAATAGTCGTGTACAGTAAATCAGAGAGGGCTCAGAATATCGAACCATCGATCGGTATCCAACCTTGTGCAAATGGGGAGTTTGCGGTTGTGCAAATGGACTGTTTGCGGTGCGTAAAACGGGGAGTTTGGTCTGTCACCGTGAAGCGGGCGTAACCCTTACACTACCTGATCGATACAACATCATATCTGATGTTTTAAAGCACGTTATTCCAAACAATTTAGGAATGTTAGGTGATTTATGCCCGTTATGGATTAAAACCAGACTCTGCATCAACTATGTAATTTTCCATGGGAGTTTTTCCATGGATCCCCCTCCGGCATGCCACAATCCAGGTGTTAGTCCCCTTGAAACAACTTTTCCATCACTATTGTGGCCAGAAAGAGTCCCTGTGGGTTTTAAAATTCGCCTGCCTATTAAAAGTCTATGGCGGTTCGCCCGTCCGCGAACATTTGCGGAAGTTCACGTTCAGCGTACGCGAACGGAAAATTTTATGTTCGCGACATCACTACTCCCTACTACCTTTTTGTGAACATTCGCTACTTTTCAATCTTTTGGGACTACTCCAGTTAACAATGATTGGTTAAATAAATCCGTTAAAGGTTTTGCTAGTACATCACTAAACTCTTTTAATAAATTTGGGTGTATTCCATCAGGTCCCATTGACTTATTTGTCTTTACTTTTGACAGTTGAAATAGAACATCTTCCTCTTTAAACTCACATGTAACAAATGACTCATTTGTCCTTTTTCCTAATGGAGGTCCCTTTCCTTAATTTTCATCTGTAAATACTGAACAAAAATATTCATTTAGGCATTCAGCTAGACCTTTATTGGCTTCTACATACCTTCCTTCTTTTGTCTAACTAATCCTTGTTTTACTTTCCTCTTCTCATTTATGTATCTAAAAAATGTTTTGTCCCCCTTTTTACTGACTGGGCAATTTTCTCTTCTGTGTGTGATATGGAAGCTTTTAAAACTTGCTTAGCCTCTTTCTGCCTAATTTTATAGATCTGTCTATCTTCCTCACTCTGGGTTTTTTTATAATTACTAATTGCAAACTTTTAGTTTTTTACTATTTTGCCCATTTCTGCAGAGTTCCACGGTATTAAAAATATAAATGACCTGAATAAGTATGTTAGTAAGTTTAATTCTCCATGTATTCAATCAATGTACTTTAGAATTATTAAGTGACTGAGGATATCCGCCAATCAGAGGAGCCTCATTAATTTGGAGCTGTAGACCACCCAAGACAATGTCAGATGGAACTACATGGAACTACATACAGCTATTTATAACCAGATGGTAGTTACAACAGTGTGAGAATGGATTGATGGATGGATAGAAGTATTGCAGTATCCAGTGATTTTTTATTTTTTTATTTAATTGAACAAACCATAGATTTTCATGCTTTACACTCTCAAAGGTAGCTATTAATGACAGCACATAGAAATAAGAGAACATATTAAATTACTTGTTTTGCTATAGCACGTTTCATACACAATCCCCTGTTAAATACTTAAATGTAAAAATGTTATTACTAATCTGTCAGTTGGGATCACAGTCATAGGTTTCCTCCTCTTTAAAAAATGGTTTATTAAAAAAAAATCTAGACAGAACAAATAATGTCATCTAGGATTAGTTTGGTTACTGTAACCCCGATCAATAATAATATACATATATTTATTTTAGACATTTACGATGAAAGGTTGTGTGTGGATCAACAGAACAAAATTGAATTTATGTCGGTATTAATAATTAATATTTATCATTTTAGCTAAATAAAAATAAAGATGTACTATCTCTACAAGATTCTACTATACATGAAACTGAAGAAAATTGAAAAATAATTAAAACACATTTTAACAATTAGGTTCAGGGCCGGCCTTAGGGGTGTGCGAGCTGTGCGGCTGCACAAGGCGCCATGGAGCAGGGGGCGCCATGTGGCCGACACAGCTCGCACATGGCCGGTGTCAGGGGAGCTAGAACAGGTACCCGGGTGGAGGATTAATTATTCTCCACCCGGGTCTATAAAAAAATAAAATAAAAAAATAATTGAGGAAGCGGGGGTGGGGCTTAACGAGTGGCTGGGGAGGGGCTTATAAGGAGGTGGGGCTTATACATAGCAGAAGCCCCTGGTAATACCTACCCGAAGCTGCACAGGAAGAGGGAAGCTTCCCCAACAACCAACTGCATCCACTATCCCTTCCAGCAATAATGGAAAGAGGTAAGTCTGTGTGTGTGTGACTGTGACTGCCTGCCTGTGTGTTACTGTTTGCCTGTTCATGTGTCTGCCTGCGTGTGTGTGTGACTGTGTGACTGCCTGCCTGTGTGTGTGTGACTGCCTGCCTGTGTGTGTGTGACTGCCTGCCTGTGTGTGTGTGACTTTATGCCTGTGTGTGTGTGACTTTATGCCTGTGTGTGTGTGACTTTATGCCTGTGTGTGTGTGACTGTCTGCCTGTGTGTGTGTGACTGTCTGCCTGTGTGTGACTGTCTGCCTGTGTGTGACTGTCTGCCTGTGTGTGACTGTCTGCCTGTGTGTGACTGTCTGCCTGTGTGTGACTGTCTGCCTGTGTGTGACTACAATTGTGTGTGTCACTGTAGCTGTGCCGTTGTGTGTGCCTGTATGTGTGACTATCTGCCTTTAACTGAGTGTGTGTGCCAATCATCATGCGTGAGTGTCTGCATGCCTGTAACAGAGTGTGTATGACTGTCTGCTTGTAATGGAGTATGTGTGACTGTCTGCTTGTGACTGTGTGTGTGTGTGACTGTCTGCCTGTGACTGTGTGCCCTTTTGCCTTTAACTGTTTGGCTCTGTGACTGTCTGCCTGTAACTGAGCATGTGTGACTGTCTGCCTGTAACTGAGCATGTGTGACTGTCTGCCTGTAACTGTGTGTGTGTGTGACTGTCTGCTTGAAACTGTTTGTGTGACTGTCTGCTTGTGCCTGTGTGTGTGACTGTATACAGGCAACTTGGTGGGGGAAGGGGAGGGCCTGTGAAGACTTTTCGCACAGGGAGCCTAATGGCCTAAGGCCGGCCCTGATTAGGTTAGTAACTTGACCATTCCCATACCAGAAATCCTACATGAGGATATTTAAAAATATTTTTATTTTTTTTAAATGTATAAACCTGCAAGATCATACAGGTGAAAAATATTTTGCCCCAAAAAGGTAAAACAATATATATATATTTTTTTTATATGATGCATTTTATGGCACAAAAACAGCAATTTTTTTCACGTTAAAGGGATCTTATAGTGCCAGGAAAACAAAGCAATTTTCCTGGTACTCTAGGTTTAAAAGATGCCCCCCGCCCTTGCGCACCCCTTCAGCAGGGCTGAAGGAGTTAAAACCACTTTAGCCACTTACCTGAATCCCTCGGCACTGGGTCCGGCCCCGCCCACGCTCCTCCCCCACCGACTTCACCCATCGAGGGAGAACTAATGCGCATGTGCAGAAATTGGCGTGTCCAGTAACAGACATTTTGAATATTTGAAAGGTATGTGTTTATATACTTACAACAATTTTGAAATAACCCTCCTTCCCCTATGATCCCTAACAAGAGAAAATAAATAAATAATATTCTAATGGCTGGGTATGTGACTAAGACAAAAATAAAACTGCGGTTTGAGGTTTGAAAAAGTGCCTATTCTTTGAAGAAAAAAAAAATACGATAGATAATATGGCACATGCCTGAACACGTTTCTATATGGTGTGCATTGAAATAGGGTAAAACATATAACAGGAAATTAAGTATTTAATATCTGGCAGCGCATGCTGGAAAGCCATCAAAACGAGTGAAAATTAAAATTTTCAAAAATTTAAATGCTGTGCACACTTTTTTTCTTGGCTTGAGTTTTTTTGTTTTTATTGTAAATGATTATGCTTACTCATGAATCAAATTCTGTTTGTGGAAATAAATCAACCTTTGGCATTTAATAAAAGTGTCAATATATTGCTATGCATGTTCTTCTAGCGTCCACTAGTAAAAGTATTTTTATTTATTACAAGTACGCTATTAGAGCTTTTGATTGATATGCCATTAAATTAAGATATTCATTGGGCTATCGCAGTGGGCTAAATCCCCCACCCATGTAGCTGGCAATACCCTTAATCTTATTTTCTCTCATGAATGTACAATCTCTTATCTCTGCAACACGCCATTTCCTATCTTAGATCACCACCTGTTATCATTTGCTCTCAGTAGCACCCTATCCCATCATCCTCAACCTAACCCCGCTCAACTAAGAAGAAATCTGAATTATATTGACCTCCAGCAGCTATCAGCCATTATTGATTCCCAACGTCTATCCATCCCTACTTTCTCCTGACCCTCACTGGCTATCTCCTCATATAACACTACCCTCACCTCTGCCCTGGACACTGCAGCCCCGCTCCAAACATGCACCTTGAGGAGAACACGCCCCCAACTGTGGCACACTAAATCAACACGCTACCTGCAGAGATGTTCTCGTTCTGCTGAACGCTGCTGGAGGAAGTCACGCACTCAGTCAGACTTCCTCCACTACAAATTCATGTTGCGTTTATACAGCACAGCCCTTGCCCTTACCAAACAGTCATCCTTTTCCTCCCTCATTAGTTCATGCTCCCGCAGTCCCAGGCGTCTTTTTCATACCTTTACTAACCTTACAGCTTTACCAACAAGATTGAACATCTAAGGAAAGAATTCTCACCACCTTGCCCCTCTATTTCTCAACCACACCTGGATAATGCCTTTCCTACCCTTCAGACTTTCTCCCAGGCTACTGAACAAGAGGTGGCTGTGCTTCTCCTTTCCTCTTGCCCCACCACTTGCCCGCTTGATCCTGTCCCGTCTCACCTTATCAAATCTCTCTCCTCTTGTCTTGTGCCTTCCTTAACACACATCTTCAATTGCTCTCTCTCTTCTGGTGTGGTCCCTGGTGCCCTTAAACATGCTACTGTCGTACCCATCTTAAAAAAAAAAATCTCTTTACCCATCCTCCCCTTCTAACTATCATCCCATATCCCTGCTCCCTTTTTCCTCAAAGCTTCTGGAAAGACTGCTCTTTACCAGTCTGACTTGTTTCTTCAATTCCAACTCTCTCCTTGACCCTCTTCAGTCTGGCTTTCAACCCCTCCAGTCTACTGAGACTGCTCTTATTAAAGTCACTTACAACCTAATCACAGCTAAATCCAATAGGCACTACTCCATACAAATTCTTTTTGACCTCTCAGCTGCCTTTGACACCGTTGACCATGCTCTCCTTCTCCAAATGTTTTAATCACTCTGTCTGTGTGTCACTGTCGTCTTTTGGTTTTCCTCCTCTCTCTCCCAACGCTCATTCAGTGTCTCCTTTTCTAATGACACCTCCTCACTTTGTCCTGTCTCTGTTGGAGTCCCCCAAGGCTCTGTCCTTGGCCCCTTTCCATTTTCTCTTTATACTGCCTCTCTTGGCAAACTTATTACCTCTTTTGGATTTCATTACACCTGTATGCTGATGATACTCAGATATACCTCTCCTCCCTGGACCTTTACCCTGCCGTCCTGCAACATGCCACTGCTTCTCTTTCTTCCATCTCTGACTGGATGTCCACCTGCTTTTTGAAACTCAATCTCTCTAAAACCCCTGGTCTTTCCTCCTCCTAATACTGATCCCCCTCTTTTGCTCTCCCTTCAAGTTAATGGTACCCACATCAGTCCATCCTTGCAAGCGCGCTGTCTTGGCGTTATACTTTATTCTAGTCTCATATTTGAACCTTACATCCAGTCTATTACCAAATCCTGTAGATTCCACCTTAAAAACATAGCCCGCATCCACCCCTTTCTTACGCAAGATGCTACCAAGGAGCTTGTCCATGCTCTAGTAATCTCTCACATGGATTATTGTAACTCTCTCCTAATAGGTCTTCCCACAAGTCGTATTGCCCCACTACAGTCTGTAATGAATGCTGCAGCTAGACTGTAGCAATTCACACCAGACATCCCAAGAATATTGCTGAACTGAAACAGTTCTGTAAAGAGGAATGGTCAAGAATTACACCTGACCGTTGTGCACGTCTGATCTGCAACTACAGGAAACATTTGGCTGAAGTTATTGCTGCCAAAGGAGGTTCAACCACATATTAAATCCAATGGTTCACATACTTTTTCCACCTGCACTGTGAATGTTTACATGGTGTGTTCAATGAAAACATGGCAACATTTCATTCTTTGTGTGTTATTAGTTTAAGCAGACTGTGATTGTCTATTGTTGAGACTTAGATGATGATCAGATCACATTTTATGACCAATTTGTGCAGAAATCCATATCATTCCAAAGGGTTCACACACTTTTTTTGCAACTGTATGTTAATGGGGACAAGCAAATTAATAGTTCCAGGGTCCTGTCTAACCCATGGGCTTTAGGCTGCTGCCTACAGTCACATAATGGTTAACCCAGCTCTGTACAATAAAGATGCATATAGAGCTTACAATATAATATATATTCCTCACTCGAAAAAATGAGATGGTTCCACAGAATCTGATTTTCACAAAAACCTGTGCACACATTTCTGTCCTTTACAAAGAATCGCACAAGCCACCAATATGTGACGGTCACATCTGACTGTCCTACATCCAAGCAAGCTTCCTAAGCAAGTGTTGTAGAAATGTGTTTCTCACATTTAAATTATTTATAAATGTGTTTAAATGCCTTATATAACTTTAAGTAAGTGGAGATAATTGAGGTTTAAGTTTGAAATTATTACAGCAAATCCCTTTAGTCATGTTCCAAAAAGTTGTTGCTGAAACAGATGGCAGCGTTAGTGGAATGTTTCAATACCAGACTCTGGTTGGAACAAAATTAGAATCTGTTTCAAAATTGCATGTGCAAGCCATTCTGTGATATTCTGAAAGTAAATGTCTGGTATAGAAAACAGAACAGAAATTATTATAAATGTGTCACCGTTTGAAACTGTAGTTACGTGTATTTTGGACTATATCTAAAATGCTACATGTAAGAAACAGTTAAAAAGTTGCTGTATGCTAAAATGGAATTTCATACACACGTAGATTGGGGATTTGGTTTAATGTTGACCACATTACTTAAAGCCACAATGAATAAAACTATGCGCTGTATGGCTTCCTATAGGCTTGCGATTCCTTTGAGTTTTGGGCAATGGACGGGTCATCCGAATTCTATTTCCAAGTTCAAATCATTTGAAAAAATAAAAAAAATAAAAAAATAAACAGTTTGTTTTTGTTTGGTGATTCAGATGATTAACATGAAAAAAAAAGTTTATTGATGATTAGGGAGCGGCCAATAAATTCACAAATCGAGTGAGAAGTGACCAATCAAGAGGGGGAAAAGGAGGAGCAGGGCCGGTGCAAGGATTTTTGGCTACACAGGCAAAGAGGAATTTTTTAAAAAGAAAAAAAAAAGCTAAAAGTTATTCCCCCACCCCCTTCCCCTCCCAGAGACTTACCTTGGGCCGGGGAGGGAGAGCCTTACCCCTGCTGGTCGTCTGGGACAGCTACACTGGAGGCTGGAGCTGCAGTCAGGACCGCTGGGGAGTCTGGGAGCAGTAGAAGTCCCGCCCCCTTCTGACATCATCAGAGGAGGACGGCTGACTTCACTGCCCTGCTCCTGCTGTGTGCTGGCTGCAGGGAGAGAGGTGAGATTAAAAATCCGAGTCTCCAGCCAGAGGCAGGGGATTCGGATTTTTGCGACCCCCTCCTCTGGCGCCCTAAGGCGGCCGCCTGTGCCGCCTTATGGACGCGCCGGCCCTGAGGAGGAGCATTAAATAAATCAATCAGATGTAATATTAATTAATATATTGTAGGAAATGACATTCTATGTTCGTGTTCATATTAGGTATTATGGCTAATGGGTGAAAAATGAATAGATGGTAATTTGCTATGACAAAGGCAATTACTCTCCATCGCAGATCTCTCTCTCTGTAACATTAAGCTGTACCATTTTTTTAAGTTGTGTTACATATGTATTGCTGTTTGCATTGGGAGTATAATGAATGTATATATATAATATATATATTTTTTTTATTAATAACACCAGATTGCTGCCTGGCCAATCAGCATCTCGTCATAGAGATGCATTGAAGGAGCGAAGTTCAGTATCTCCATGCAGAGTATGTACTGTGCAGCACTGCCCCAGGAAGCACATGTAGCAGCCATCTGAGTAATGGCCAGTGAAGCTATCACTAGGCTGTAAAGTAAATACTGCCTTCTCTCTGAAAAGACAGTGTTTACTGCAGAAAGCCTGCAGGGCCTGATGATACTCACCAGAACAAATACATTAAGCTGTAGTTGTTCTGGTGACTGTAGTGTCCCTTTAACAAATACATATTTGTTACATTTGGTGATCCTAGACAGGATTTTCTGGTCTTTTCACACTTCAAAAGGAGGGAAGAGAATATATAAACTGCTCCTCCGCTTTTTCCATCTTCTTACTTGGTTACGTGGTCATGATCTATGAACCAAATGGTGGGAAAATGCACCTATCATTGTACTGCAAAATACAGAATATTTATATTTTGCAAAACACTGATTGGCCTGTGTTCACTCCCTTTTGCTTTGTCCAAATTATATCAAACCATTTTCATGGACAAAGATTTGTCTGAACCAAAATATTAAACGAATCCCAAATTGACAGACACTATTTTTTTCGGACCAATTTGGCAATTTGACCAAAAGTCTGAAGATAATTTTTCTGCCACGCACAAGTTTAAATATATAATATCTTCATCACAGTCAGTGGAGGGCCATCTATAACTGTAAAATCTCAAGTCAATTAATATACAATTTATGCATACAAAGGATTTATTTGGAGGAATAAAAGGTACGATTTCTATGCTACTTTTTTACTGTAAGAACAATCAGGATGTGGAATTCTCTGCCTGAAGAAGTGGTTTTATCAGAGTCCATACAGATGTTCAAACAGCTACTAGATGCATACTTGCAAAGACAGAATATTCAAGGATATAATCTTTCAATGTAGGGTAATAACTGCTTGATTCAAGGATAAATCTGACTGCCATTCTGGGGTCAAGAAGGAATTTTTTGTCCTAGCTTGTTGCAAAATTGTGCTTCAAACTGGGTTTTTTTCTTTTTTTTTTTTTTTTTTTTTTTCTTTTCTTTTGGATCAACAGCAAAAAACAGGTGTGAGGAAGGCTGAACTTGATGGACGCAAGTCTCTTTTCAGCTATCTAACTATGTAACTATGTAACTATGCTATTACAATGAAGAAAAGTTTTTGGTGCGATCTGATACAGTCATTCTGGTACAATCGAAGTGTCACCATAGAGTATGACCTGGTGCATAAAAATAAAGTACTTTATTATCGATCTAAATAAGTGGCACACTAAAATCAATGTTAGATTTCTAACAGCACTTAGTAACAAATGGAAAAGACCAGATCTCTTTATGTAGAATAGAAAGCCGATTGATCCTTTATTGTTCTTCCCTTGTAATGTTCAGTATGTCGGGAATTGAAGAACAATTAGGTCTGCATTTTATATGTCCAGTGACATGGTGAAAGGTAATTTTAGGGTATGTCTTTCATATCTCATTGATATGCCTCTTTTGTATGGGGTATGGTGGAAATTGGTTTCTTTTCAAATTGTGTCGTGTATTTTTCCCTAACAAAGCAAGATAATAATGTATTGATTAGTTTGTAAAGTTGTGATAATAATCTTGTGAACAATCATACAGATAATTCCTCAATATCTGAAGGACACAACATTTTTCAGCTATTCAACTAGTAACTCTATACCTACTACAATGAAAGGAGTATAAATTGTTGAATTGTGAGAAACGCCAAATATCCTATAAGACACTATGTGCAGACTGCCATGTTTAACGGTGCTGCAAGAAGCAAATGGGTGGATAGTTTTTTGAAGCCAAACTGATCTCAATTCCCCAGTTGAACTTTGGGGGCCGCAAAAGTTCGACTGGTGAATCAAGCTCAGGTTGGTTCTAAAAACTAGTATGCATTGATTACTCCTTTAATTCTAAAATGATATACTAGTTGGTAAAAACCTTTGGTGACGGCTACTAATGACGTTCAACTCTCTCTCTCAAAACATAGTGGTTTCATATCAGCACTTGACACGACTCTAGTGGGATCATGTCACTATTCACTGAGCATCAGTGGTGAAGTCAGAAAGCCGGTGCTCCAATAAATGTCGCTCTTTGAACACTGGGCATGGTTGTCAGGTGGCCCTGAAATGGTTTCTGCTGGGCAATATGCTCTACATTCATCCTAAATTTGTAATGATGTGCTCAAATTATGCTTTTCTGAAGCTAAGGGGAAGCGAAGAGGAAAAAAGGAAAGGGGCCACATTTGGATCCATTTCAGTAATGTCCTGCCAGAACCAATTAATTTGTCACTCAAAGCTCTCAAACTTTGGAATTTATCTTAATTGGTGTTGGTCTAATGAATTTACAATAATCACCTGAAGTTCCTGAAAGGATTTACAAGTACTTATTTAAAAACAAAAAGCACCCGAAACCATTGCAAATATTTAATTGGTACTATATCCGTGTTTTTTACTAAAGTGAAATTCTAAGTGAATTCAAAGTAAATTTTTAGGTCAATATAGCCAAATTGGACAAAGTTTGTTTATATTTCAGACTGAATTTTCACTTAAGTAAATACCTCTGTATGTTAGATGCATTACATTGTGTTTAGATATGCTATCACGGACATACTTGATAAATGCATTCTTACTAACATTTTTGAAATTATATGAAATTTCAATATTAGTTTATTTGTTTGTTTTTTTAAGACTTTAGACTATCAATTCTGTGGGTTTTGCAACAAACCACTGGTATGAACCATTACTAAACAGAAAACGTTCGATAGCTACGACCAAATTTTTACAATGATTTGCTTGATGTATATTCAATTTGTTGTATACCGGGACATGAACCACAACACTGTTCCTGCTGAGTTGTCATTATTAAAATAAATAAAATGCTCATGCTTTTTCCCCACTTTCAAAACTTTTATCCAAAGTTCTTCTTATGTATACTTAACCCCCTGTGCACGTACCCAGCCAATTACTTCAAATGTCATTTCAATTTCTCTACATCTTTAGCCAAGAGAGTATCACACCTTTTTGCACTAAAGGAAAAAAAAAAAAAGAATACAGAAAATCGAAAACATTTTATTAAGTAATGCTGCAAAAGGGCAGCCAAGACTCAAAAGCACTAAACATAATTCATTACACTCAATGGATTATTTAACTTCTGCCGAGAGCCTGGTCTTGCATCAGCACCAAGTACTTTGCAAAGACTGATGTCAATAGCTATAAAAAATAAACTCTGGTTCAATGATATCTGAATGATATAACTGAATTTGGTCAATCTCCAAAAGAACAAATATTGCAGACAACACAAAACACAAGCACAATCAGATTACAGAATCCAAAAACATTTTTGTTTTATTATAAAGCCCCCTACTTCCAAAAAAAACAACAACAACAAAAATATATTAAAAAAATAATGGGGGGGATGTAGTGTTTTTTTTTTCTTTTTTCAAAACTCCCTAAAAAATTGCCAATAGGAGATGACATGTTAGGTGTAATTCTGGCACAAAAATGTATAGGGTGTAGCAATAAACAGTAATTTTTCACTGGTTTCCATGATAACTGGTACACTTTCATTATTGTTTTTTTTATTACTGGCAGTTCCAAGAAACACCACAGCGGTGTACAACTGAGGAGTGGGGCGGGTGGGTGAAAAACAATATAAACACAAAAGGTATAGAGATTTATATAAAGTATTTAGCAAACAAGCATGTGAACTTACGATCTAAAGGTGAAACTGGAAAGTTGAGACAAGAGGTAGCAAGGGGAATTTGGAGGTGATGCCTAGAGAGAATGAAAGATTGATTGCAGCTACTATTAAGATGTAAAGGGAATGAGGAGGTAATTGAGATACCAAGCAGCTGTAGAAGCATGCTATAAGGCTTTCTGAAAACAGACTGTTACCCCAGATATACTCTATATACCAATCACCGGCAATTCATTCTGTAACACGTTCTTTGCGTTGGCACACTTCCCAGCCCAATGTAACTTTAGGATACAAAAATACAATATTCTAGGATTTCTGCCAAGTTGAATGTTGTTTTAGCAACTACAGACCTGACCAATGTAACTCGAAAAATCAGTAGATTATGAATATATGAATCTGATACATATATAGAAAATACTGCTTATTTGTTGGCTATTATCTTGAATTCAAAATCTTACAAATAAAAATAAATACATATGTTCCAGGAGCAGCAAATAGTCCTAGGGTGCAGTCTACAGATGAAGGTGGACTTCTGCCCTCTGCCCAGTCCTGCCAAGCTCCAGTGCCACAGTCCTCACACTCACCTGGCAGCAGGCTGTATGTGAGTGACACTGTCTCCATAGCCTTGCCTTCCTAGAATTGGTTTTCAGATGGGCAACCAATATTAACAGAAATGACAATCATCTATTGTCTTAAAGTTGTAAGAAATCGTGACAAGAAGTTCAAACTTTGAGTAGGTAATCACACATTTTATACCACAGACATATAAATGACCTAAGTAAATACGAGTAGCACACTCCTATGCAGGATGACTACATCCAGTTTGCTGACACTTCTGTTAATTAAGAAGTTGATGCATGCTAAAAATATGAAAGCAGCTGTGCCCATTACTGTTCCCTATTCAATGCTTCCGTTTTCTGTTAGCCAACAAAATATGTCCATGAAAGTGGTGTCAATATTGACAAGACTGCGACTATGTGAGTAATCTGTAGTTTTATATGCAAGTATAATTTTTCACCGATGTATTCACCACTTCCTATTCTATATACATCTACAAGGTTAAACTCATTAACTCAATAAGACTTGGTAATTACAGTAACAAAATAAAAATGTAAAATAAAAATACACAGCACAATTAACATAATATCACTCTTGAAAAGAATACAGATAGGTGTGATACCAAAATTACTGTGTCTGTGTTTTTTAAAGTGGTTTTTAAACACTGGGGATGTCGCACTTATAAGGAGAGTTACTTAGAACACCTCACCTCACTTGCACTTTTGTGTGTTAAGAGATTGCTGTAATACTTGTTTAGGTTTGATTGTAAACCAGCAGGTTATTTTAGTTTCATGGTTTCTCTGTCAATCGCTATGATCTTTAACCAAGATAACAAGTAATTTGTACAGTCAATATTTACGTGTATATACTCGAGTATAAGCCGAGTTTTTTAGCACATTTTTTGTGCTGAAAAACCCCAACTCGGCTTATACTCGAGTCAATAGTCTGTATTATGGCAATTTGCATTGCCATAATACAGACTGGGGCTGTGGGGGCTGCAGAGAGCATTTACTTACCTGTCCTGCAGCTCCTGTCAGCTCTCTCCTCCTCTGCGCCGTCCATTCAGCACCTCGGTCAGCTCCCAGTGTAAATCTCGCGAGAGCCGCGGCTCTCGCGAGACTTACAGTGTGAGCTGACAGAAGAGCTGAATGGACGGCGCAGAGGAGGAGAGAGCTGACAGGAGCTGCAGGACAGGTAAGTAAATGCTCTCTGCAGCCGCCCTCCCCCCCCCACTGAACTGCCAATGCCACTGGACCACCAGGGAAGGAGAGCCCCCCTCCCTGCTATGTATAAAGCAGGGAGGAGGGCCGAAAAAAAATATATAATATAAATAAATAATATATAATAATAAACTAAAATTTTTTTTAATTAAATAAAAAATAATAAGAAGAAATAATAATAAAAAAATATGAAAATAATTAAAAAAATAATAATAAAATTGCCCACACACTGCACTCATACACATACACACGCTGCACATACACACACACTGCACTCATACACACACTGCACTCATACACACACACTGCACTCATACACACAGACTGCACTCATACACACAGACTGCACTCATACACACAGACTGCACTCATACACACAGACTGCACTCATACACACAGACTGCACTCATACACACAGACTGCACTCATACACACACACTGCACACATACACACACACTGCACACATACACACACTGCACTCATACGCACACACTGCACTCATACGCACACACTGCACTCATACGCACACACTGCACTCATACGCACACACACACTGCATTCATTATACACACACTGTAAATACATATTCAATTAATATATTTTTTTTAGGATCTAATTTTATTTAGAAATTTACCAGTAGCTGCTGCATTTCCCACCCTAGTCTTATACTCGAGTCAATAAGTTTTCCCAGTTTTTTGGGGTAAAATTAGGGGCCTCGGCTTATATTCGGGTCGGCTTATACTCGAGTATATATGGTAAGTTAAATTTCACTCCCTTTGCAGTATTTTGCTGCATGTGTAGAAAAACAAAAAAACATGTGCTTCCTTTATACATGATCTTTTATCTGTCATTTCACCATACTATACTGTATGCAACCTAGAGCCCATCTATACCATGTGTCTAGTACGGATACCACTTCCTCTGAGCCATCAAACATACAGTTTGAAGGCTGAAAAGTTTTTTTTCCCAGCTCCTGTCCATCTAGCCTGTATAGGTAATGAAAAGGGGTGAAGTTTCAGAAAAGACATCATGGCTCGATAGATGCTAAATCTTCTCATCCCCCTGCAGTATCTCATAAGGGTCAAAATCTCATCCCTCGCACATGGATGTTGAGACCCAACTGTCAGAGCCAGGGTTTGGTACTTACTAAACAGGTTTGTAATTGGTCTGAGCAGTTTTCAACAGGTATTTATAGTATCATTCATTCTGTTTCACAGTCAAAAGTATGTAGAAGGAATCCACATGTTTTCTGAGGAATTTGTAATGCTATCAAAAAGGATTGCAGGGCATGCTAATCAATAATCAGTTCATGCAAATTAACATGAACCAAGTTTTTATGCGAACAGTGTACATTGTGATGACGACTTGTATTTCTGCAGGATGAACACTATAAAGACTCGTATACATTGATCAGTCACAACATTAAAACCACTGGCTGATGAAGTGATTATATCATAACAATGGTACCTGTCAAGGGGTGGGATATATTAGACAGCAAGTGAACAGTCAGTTCTTGAATTTCATGTGGTAGAAGCAGGGAAGATGAACAAGGGAAAAGATCTGATTGACTTTGAAAAGAGCCAAATAATGATGACTAGAAGACTGGGTCAGAGCATCTCCAAAACGGCAAGTGGTTAGTACTTAACAATAGTGGTGCAAGGAAGGACAACCAGTGAACCGGCATCAGGGTTATGGGCACCCAAGGCTCATTGATGCATATGGGAAGCAAAGGCTACACCGATCAAAAAAAATCCGATAAAAAAAAAGAGCTACATTAGCTCAGATTGCTGAAATTTGTAATGCTGGCCATTATAGAAAGGTTTTAGAACACACAGTGCATCAACGTTTACTGTGTAAGAGGATACGTAACCACAGACCGGTCAGAGTACCCATGATGATCTCTGTCCACCGACGACAGTGCCTTCAATGGGAACATGGGCGTCAGAATTGGACAATGGAACAATGAAAGTATATTGGTCTGGTTTTATTAATAACGTTTTCTTTTAGATCTGGTGGATGGATGGATCTGGGTGCATCAATTAACCTGGGGAAGAGATGGCAGCAGGATTCACTATGGGAAGAGGGCAGGCCAGCAGAGGCAGTGTTATTCTCTGGGCAATGTTCTGCTAGAAAACCTTGGGTCCTGGAAACCACATGGATCTTACTTTAACATCCATCCATGAAGGTCTCACCTTGCAACTTGCAGGACTTCTATTAATGGCTTGGTGCCAAATACCACAGGACACGCTCAGAGGTCTTGTGTAGTCCATGCCTCGACTTATCAAAGCTGTTTTGACAGCACAAGGGGTAACTACATATCAGGTAGGTGGTTTTAATATTGTGGTTGATTAATGAAAGCAGTACATACACCTACTACTGATTTTCATTTGTCCTTTTAAATTCTAATCAGTATATTTTTTTTAAGTTTTTGTTTTATTATTATTATTATTGCTTCTGAGATTAAAAAAAAAAAAAAAGTATAAAATGCTTGGTTGAAATAACTAGCAATCATCTACCCCACGTAAAAAAGAACACAATATAGCTACACTACTATATAGATGTAAAATTATATTATAATTTTGGTGATACAATATAAAGCAGAATATTATGTATTTATTTTCCTTCATGTTTTGTTTTCTTCTTCGGGGATTAACATGCTACTGTGTAATGAAAAAAGCTCCCATAGTACAAACCAAAGTAATGTCAAAAGACAATAATATATTTTCTGTCTTTATATTTGTATACAATGTTTAATTCCAAGTGATTTCACTCACTGACTCAGGTAGCGAACTTATTTACTGCATAAGTAACTGTAGGTATTTTATCAAAATCACTCAAACAACAATGGAAAATAAAGTATAGCATTGCAAGTTTATATATTAAGACACACACACTTTAACTAGACCTAGGGTTCCATCCAATCTATTGACTATTATTACTACAATGCTTAAGATAAGCAAACTAACATAGCAATCATTAAAAAAG
This sequence comes from Pelobates fuscus, assembly GCF_036172605.1. NCBI lineage: Eukaryota > Metazoa > Chordata > Amphibia > Anura > Pelobatidae > Pelobates > Pelobates fuscus. The sequence goes on from NC_086320.1 coordinate 339,939,291, forward strand.
ATCATAGTTTATTCTGATGCATCTGTCAAAGTAGGTGATATCACATGTTTTTCCTCTCACTAGGTATATCCTTCAGTTTTAATTAAAGGGACACTATGGGCACCAACACAATGTATACTCATTTGATCTGCTGTATTGTTTTATTACTGTTAAATTATTTTGATTTTTTGTAATAAAAACATCATGTTTTTAAGCTTTCGGCAGCATAATCAAGTCTCCTAGTTTAGGGCTCATTGATTGCAATATGCTCATAAAGTGTTTTTACCCATCTGGAACTGAAGTTAGTACTTAACTCTATCAGACTCTAATGTTAGCATTTTTTGTTTGGCCATAACCACTGTGCATCTAAACATTTGTAACATGACATTGGAGAAAGATACTGCAGCTATATTATTACAAATATTGGAGACATCACCAGCAAGAAAAGAAAAAATGTGTTATTTTGTTTGATATTGATATAAGGGTTTTCATTGCATAATTTAATGTAGAAGTTAGCCTTTGATCTTTGGTAGGGATTACGTTTTCAGAAACTGATTTTGCATACGGCTATATACCTACAGCTGCTCCAGATCTGTAGTATACTGTATCTCAGACAGAGAGAAAAAAAATGGAAACTGGGTGAAATCTGAAGAGGAGACGTCATACTAACAGCCCTAGGAGCATATATTATTAAACTATTTATACAAGTCCAAAATAGTGATGAACAAGTTCCAAAGGCACATAAAATATAAAAGGTCTTAATTTTAGCAAATAAAGTCTCTTTAACCCCTTAAGGACCAAACTTCTGGAATAAAAGGGAATCATGACATGTCACACATGTCATGTGTCCTTAAGGGGTTAAAACCGATGACTTAAGCGCTAGCACAAGTGTTACACTTCAAGTTGCTCAATGATTGCTTTCTGTTACCTACGCAGTACCATGTTATCTAAAGCCATACTAAAGTTCAGTGACTAACAGGTCAGTTACAGATTGATGACTTGCAGAAAATATCATCACAAAACAGGCCGTGGTAGTGGGGGAGCCTGCTGCCCATCAAATCCTAAACTAACATTTTAAAGACTTTTTTTAATGAGCACAGTTTATGTAAAAATAGAAACAACAAAAAGATTAATTTCAGTTCTCCGTTCTTCGCCTATCTACAAATCCATTCGAAAAGAAAGCTTTTGAGTGGGATTGAAGTACCGTATGTGCAAACATTTACTACCTGTTAAAATAATGTAGATAATATTAATTTGAAACCTTGACATTCCTGTGATTTACAGTCCACCTCAGTTTCCTGTAGCCTGCTCTATTCAGCTTCTTCGTGAGCCTTTTTTTTTTCATACCCATTTTATTTGTCCTTGTTTGCCCCCAGCTATTTATTTTGGATCTGAAGACCCCAGCTATGCCACGAGTAGATTTTTTCTGCTCACCTAATGTTCAGAGTTCTTGGAGTAACAATATTTCCTTTCAGAGACAAAACACAAGAAAAGTTCTCCTCAGGAGGTTCTTGAGAACTGCATCTGTCTGCCAAACAACCTTTAAAGTTTGGAAGCGTGCCTGTGAATGAAACAATCCCTCCAGTTTAGTTAGGTCTTCCAGATGATATCCCTACAGGATTGGTGAGCAATAAACTGAAAAATCACGTAATCTCTTAGTCTATATTATATAATGGGTTCTACATTAGAAGGAAAAAAATATTATTTTTCCAATTACCCAATATATTTACTATATTCTGTAAATTAACATCGTATTGGGGCTAGCCACCAAGAAGTACCATGATATTAGTGAATACCCTGGATCACTGAAGGGCAAGAACATTATCTACTAAGCCTCTACTATGGAAGCTGAAATCATCTTGTGGTTACACCCTGGTAATTTAAGAAAAATTACAAGCAACATAATATTGAGTACATTACAATGTAAGAAGGTCTCCTGTTCCCAGAGGAGGATTAAAGGTACACTGTAGGGCCAGGACACAAACGTATATTCCGGACCCTATAGTGTTAAAACACATGCTAGCACCCCCTCACCGCCCTCTAATAACTAGAAATGTCACCCTATTTCCAACGCTGCGCAGGTCCGTCGGTGCTGGTTCTGCCCCCGAACCGCCTCTTTGGCTGAACTCATCAGCCAAATGCCGCCCTGGCCAATCATTATTTTCTGATAGCGATGCACTGAATCAATGAATCTCTATAAGGAAAGTTCAGCATCTCCATGCAGAGCCTGGAGACGCTGATCGTAGGTCCTGCAACCATTGCATAACCTAAGCCATGAAGTACCTCTACTGGACGTCTGAGTTACAGTCTTTAGACAGTCACTAGAGATGTTACTAGGCAGCAATGTAAACACTGACTTTTCTCTTAAGAGGCAGTGTTTACATTTCTGAGCCTGCAGAAACAGGCTATTGACGCCATATACACTACATTAACATATAGTGTTTCTAGTGACTATAGTGTCCCCTTAGAGGCGTTTAAACTGAACACCAAAAGTGATAGACCATAACAAGAGCCCTAACCTCAACCTAACTGGTGTAGGACATGGACGAGGAAAATGGCAAAACACAACCAAAGTAATTATAATAGTAGTGGCAAATCCTTGTGTGTTACATGAACAAGGACAAAAACAAAACCGAGCCAAAGATGTAGCAAATTGTACCAGGTTATAAATATTTTTGAGTCGTATGATTAGGTCCAAAAGCAGACCCGGTTTTAAAGGACTCTGCAGAGATGTGGGCAAGAAATATAAAAAAGTGACAATGCTATCAGTATGCATTATAAATATATATATACGCAGACATAGATATGCGCGCACACACAATGCATTTTACAAAACAGTCTACAATGTTGCTTAGTAACTCATGCACACGTCTCAGTAAGAGATACATGCAGGAGTTGGCATCTCACACTCCTCTCCCCCTCCCCCATCTGATCACGTTACAGTGTATTTACAGTACTGGGAAGTGAGAGCATGTCACAGTCAAGCCTCCGCTGAAGCACAGAAAGGTTCGCCCAGATCCGTGGATCGGCTGACAACTTTCCATGTTCCACGCTCTGCATCCTGAAATGCAATTGACAAGTGCGTTTATTTCAGCATAATGGAGTCAAATAACAAAATCAAACACTGCCCTGATGGACCATTAAATTGGGAAAATAAACAAACAAAAATCATTAAAAAAAAAACACAAAAACACACAGCAGGTGACATTCCAGACATCCTTACTTGTTTAAAGGTCATCGAAGGAAATTGGAATTCCTGCGATGAAACCAATATCTGGTTTACTTAGCCTACAGATAATCCTATATAAATATATGCATACCTCCCCTGCTCACAGCAGTCATTCTCAAGGATGGTCTGTGGTTATTAAATCAGTGATGAAATGTAGGCCTGTCAGACTGCTAGCATGGGAGATGGATCAGACCAATTAGGATATTTATACAGCACCCTTAGCTGTACTGTATGAGATCACTGGAAAGGTAATAAAGAAAGCGGACTGCTCAGGAACTCACTAACAAAAGCTAGCTCATGTGTCACACGTCTAGCATGAAGGCCTCTAACTGGACAGAGCTGAGGTAGGAGATAATAAGAAAAGAAGTAATTAACCCCTTGATGAGCAAGGCTATTGACGGGTGTCGTGATATAAAGGTACTGTAAAAGGATTTGTTTAACCCCAAGACCTTAAGGGGTTAAATAATTATAATGACGCCAAATCTACCCAACATTTTATGGTATCTGTTTACATTGTATAATCCAAATCCACAACCGTCAAAGCAGCACTATTACATAGTTACATAGTTAGATAGCTGAAAAGAGACTTGCGTCCATCAAGTTCAGCCTTCCTCACACCTGTTTTTTGCTGTTGATCCAAAAGAAAAAAAAAAAAAAAAAATAACCCAGTTTGAAGCACAATTTTGCAACAAGCTAGGACAAAAATTCCTTCTTGACTCCAGAATGGCAGTCAGATTTATCCTTGGATCAAGCAGTTATTACCCTACATTGAAAGATTATATGGTAGCCCCATTTATACTGGCAATTTAGACGTAGATTTAGAATCTTGTGAGTGAACTTCCGTCATCCTAGCAGTGTTTGCATGCATTGTCGTGCATTGCATTATGGGACTGTGAGCAGTGCATGGTTGCTGACACAGTCACTACACATCAGTGGTGGTAAATGGTAGCTCCCCAGCTATTGTACAACTGAAGCTCCCATGAAGCTTTGCAAGCCTTTACGTTTTAATTAAAGCTCTAGTTTATAATGGTTGAAGCTGTCAAAGCATCACGGGAGCTGAAGTTCTGAAAGAGCAGGGGAGCCATCTTTAAGCTACCTCTTATCTAGCTCATAGCTGTAGCTTATATCTGTAAGCCTGAGACAGAACTATAGAACTGGAATGTAACTATGGAACTAGGTATGAAGAACATATTGTTACAAATCTAAACAAAAGTACAAAAATAATTTTTATAATTTACAGTTGTTCAACTAACTGCTGAAATGCTTGCCCTATTTTTAAAATGTATTTATTTTTACATTTTTTGCGACTATGGTTAGCTTTAGAAAATACAACGCAAACTCATTTTAGGATTGGCTATTATGTACTTGGAGTCAGCTACTAAAATGGATAAAACACATTGAAGTATAGTCAAGGTTAACTATGATTATTATAGACAGTTTCCCAGAATGGCATTTTCAAAAGGTAATTAACCCCTTAAGGACACATAACATGTGTGACATGTCATGATTCCCTTTTATTCCAGAAGTTTGGTCCTTAAGGGGTTAAAATAAAAAGCTTTCTTATGATGAATATAGCTTAAGATATATATCTTATAGCTTTAAGTATTTGCCAATATGGGTACGTGTTGATGCCTAATTGCATATGTGTTTCTAAAATAATTTTATGAATACATATCACAGTTAATTTAAGACACTATGAAACACATCAACATTTGACTTTAACAGTAAGAGAGCCCAGGGTGTGTCCAACACATTGCCCTGCAACATAATGGGCACACCCACCTCTGTCTTTCAAAGAGTTAACAGAGTTTGAGGGCACGTTAACACAAACAAACAAGCAAACAAACAAAAACACTTCCAGATGGAACAGTGCTATAACAGATCTAAAGTTCGTATGCTAGACAGATGACGTAAAAGTACAATCTTATAACCACCCTTGGTATACGTATAACAAGTGTTTTGTAGAGAAAAAAATAATATATATATATATTTTTTTTTACAGTAGCTTTCACTAACAAAAAGGGTTAAATTTAGTCATACATAAATTAAAGGTATTTTTGTGGATGCACACAGATTGTATTTAAAAATAGGATGGCTCTACCATGAGTTATAAATAGTATAGATGACTTTTAGAAAAAAAAAAAATATGATTTATTCACTAAGCTTTGAATCGGTCACAACTGACAAAGTGTAATAGTTAGGCCAAATTTAGCAGAGTTCTCCAATTTTGTTATTTTGGACTTAATTCTGCAATTCGGTTGTTAATTCACTCTTGAGTGAATATTCCCCTAAATCAGTCCATCAGAACAAGTTAGGGCTTCACGTTCTGCTAACTTGATTTTAATGCACACCTGTTTTCAGTCATTCTTGTCATCAATCTTACGATAAATTAGTAACTACAATCAGTTTGAAAATGTACAACTTCAAACTATAATGTATGGTGAAATATTCCATTTCGATAAAAAAATTAATAAATTCTGCACATATTAACCAATCATGTTCAGCAACATCCATTTTCATGACTTCTCTGTTTGTCGAAAGACAAAACGCAACCGCCACAGCTGTGATTAATCAAGTAAATCTAAACAGACCCAATGCTACATTCAAAATATGCAATTCATCTGCACACACATTTTTCATCCCAACAAATATCATACTCGTTACCACAGAAAATAATTCGATAAACTGGAACAATTCTTTTAAACCTCCAGTAACCTTTGCCACTTCAATGAAAAGTGGGATTCCTTTACTTCTGCTCGAGAACGTTAAAAAGAACCCTTACAACTGAAAGTATGAATTGCTATGCCTTACGACAGGAGAAAAATGACTGAAATATGAAAAAGATATGCTCCTTTTTCAAACCCAAAGGCCTAACCCTTTATATGCCAGAATTGCGAGCGACACGTTGGTTTTGAATGTGTGGCGTACATCAATTTGGCACACAGAGGGTTATTACACATCTCTGGAGTTCTAAAGGGTTAGAAACTGTCTTTAATATAAAGACAGCAATTGTATCCCTTGGGGGTTCTAAATGTACTTGTGGGATCTTGGGTTAACCCTTTGACTGCTAGAGAAAGGCTGGGTTTTCCCTAACGGTACTTGTAGGCTTAGATTCCTTTCTCAGCTTTAAATAATTGAAAAATGCATGCTTGCAAGCTGTGATGTGACCTGCTTGATTAAGACATGTGATTTTTTTCAATCCTGGTAAAGAAGAGGGATCCGTTCCGATAGATACATATTCGCAGATTAGGTTTTTGTAGGAATATAAAGCACAGACTTACCTTTGTGGTGTACTCATTGCCGGCTGATTCATTTACAACTCTTCCCCATCCCTAGCAATGCTATGGATTGCGGTCTGGCCAGGCTCATTCAGCAAATGAATTCAAAACAGGTTTCTGCTCTAGCAAGCTGAAATGGGAAGGATGTACTACAGTACAGAAAGGGGGAATCTGAGGCGGAAAACAGAAAAATCTCCAAAGGCACAATATTCTCAGAGGATTGCTAGGCATCAGGCGCAGATGCACTCAGACAAAACAATATGTATTTGTCTAAAGCTCAATAGCATTTTATATACAGTCTTAAGATGTATATTAAAAATAAAAGGATGGGCTTGCCTATGGAGTTTCAGGGAAGGCAAGCTATCTATTCTCTGCAGTGGAAATAGATGTAGCTTGAGCGCACACACACACACACACACACACACACATCTTGGCAATTTACAAGACACTTTTTTTTAACTGTATTGATTGGAGGAGGATGGAATGATATGACACACAGGGCTGGACAGATAGGTAGTGGTAGTTTTACCAGGGATAATAAAAAATACACTGATACATATTTAAGGATGTAACTCGTCAAGGCTAGTTCACGTTTTTGCTTCCAAAGTCAGCAGGAATCCAATTAGAGTCTCTGGAAACAAATTAAGTTGGATAACGATCTAAAGCTTTCTGGAAGTTCGAGTGGAGACTTTTATAACAAACATAATATTCACATAATAGCACAGCAAGAAAATTATCATCGGAGAAACATAACTATTATCTAGAGGCGTAATAGCCAGCTCGGTCCCTAAGCTTTAAACTCAATGACCTACACTGAAGCCCTGCCGGGAAACAAGCTAAGCTAAACATTTTGTTGTGATGTTAACATGAATGATGTAAGTATGTACTGGACGCCAGGAGATACATAGGTAAAGAGTAGACTTCATTCTTCTTGCCTGCTATTGCATTTTGCTCTTCGAAGATTCCATTGACCAAGCAAAACAAAGATGCAATTTAATGCTTATTCTAGCATCACCCATAGACACACAGGGCTACGTACTGAATTGGAGTTTGCAGAGAATTACCAAGTTAAGTAGAAATTTTAGGCCTAGAGAGCCAACTGTGTTTACTTACCCAACGTTTGTTATTCTTTTGTCAGTATTCCACATTTTGCAGTACAGAGAATTAACTGTATTTGTAATTTAGAAGGAATGGCATATGTGGCAGAAATGCCTCTGCCACGAGTTAGCTAGCCTCCTGTCCAAAAACTATGGGCCCTGCAAAACCTCTGTTAAAAAGCTGTGTTCATGCCATTTCCCTATACTGTTTGGGAACCGAACAGACGCACAAACTATGGACCACCTGTGTGCTTGTTAAGCCCTATTGACACCTGGTAACGATTCACACCTCAGTGTTCTAATTGTTCGTCTGGGTGGCCGTAGTTCGTATGAACAACCACAAGGTGGCGGCCATCTTGTTCGCATTAACACAGGCAGCGGTGTTTGGTCATCGAGTTCAAGGATCTAAAATCGGACACTAAAACTTCCAACACCGCTGGAGTTCCATCATCACTTGCGTTCGGTTCTGTATATCCTAGAAGAACACTGTTCGGTGGAATCGTTCATCTGGATGAGGGGAACAAGTTCCATGGTTCACATATAGACTATGTTTGGTAGTTCTTTAATATTGTTATGCTAACTAACCGACCGTTACCACTTTTCTCATGCAACTATTTTGGGCAGAAGACGTGTGCCGTCGGTCAAAAAGTGACTTCCATGGAAAACCCAGACCCCTGAACCGATCTGGGTTATTCTTGGATATGTTGGTCATCCAGATCAGGGCTGTCCAGGGATGTGACTTTTGTGAGCTTTTCATTTATTTTGGGGGAACCTTTGGGGTGTTTGTAAATTGTGTGTTTTCTGTACCTCGCCTCATGTGTGGAGGAAACGGCTATACCTGCTATACTCTCTGGAGGAGAGGTCTACCCACTGGGAGCTAGATCTAGGACTTGGGTCCAGGGTTGGCAGAGAAATAAAGACCCCAGCCAGGCTGCAGCGGCTAAGGAGCTACAGTGCTTATGGTGTCTGGTACAGTGCTTATGGTACTCAGGGATTACTAGGAAGCGTGAATTGGTGGAGGTACTCAGGCGAGGTACCAGGGGGTCTGCCACAGCATACTGTGTCACCTAATACCCCGCCATGATTAGTGATGGGCTGTTTACCATACCAGCCAACAATAGGAGGAATTACTGTGTTTTGGATGGTCAAATAAGTATAAATCCAATGATATGTACACAAGGACTTTTTGACATGGATGCAGTAATAACATCTTGCACATGTTTTTGGATGTAGCAGGACTGGGTTATGGTAAAAAAAAAAAAAAAAAAAAGCACACGTAGTGAAAGAGTCTCTTAAAACAGCTTCTATAGGAAGAGATAATGGGGGTTTTCTACACATTTACAAACACTATAGTACGTACAGGAGGAGCTTATTCACTAAACACTAAATATAAATAAATTCAGAACCAAATTTTAAATAGTTAAAGTAGAGTTTCATTATTCTTCCAAACCAATGTTTTAGGTTCACATTGTTTTATTCTCAGTTTGTGTTTAGTGCATAAACCTCATAGTGTTCTATTAAAAAAAAAAAAGTCTTTGGTCAAACAAACTCAATCCTCTGTAATCTAGTTTTGTTGAAACCAAGCGGTATGCTTGTTGTGGCACAGATCTCAAACAGGGTCTCCTCCTGCTAGCCTGCATGGTGAATTTAGTAATGCAGAGCATGCTGGGATACAATGTAACACATTGGCTCACTCTCTGGTACTAAATCTCTCCTTGTATCAGTAGAATGCCAAAAGGGGAGCTCTGACAAGTCTGTTCCAGCAAAATATAAAGGATTTGGATGACTCTCTGATAAAAGGATCAGGTCAGGTCTAAAAAATATCATATTTGAAATGACACCTTAGAAATGGCACCACCTTTACGTAGAACACAACTATGCCAGTGATTCTTCATTAAAGGTCTTCGGTCTGCCCGTGTTCAGCTACTGTATAAGGTATTCCATAGAATGCTATGAGAGAACCTTTAGGAGTAATTCAGGGATTAATGTTTTGCAATTTGTGTTTTTTGGGGGGTAATTAAATTTTTATTTATCTCATACCTCTCAGGCATTTCACAAACTGAACATGGAACGTCACTACAAAAAAAAATATGACAATATTAAAATGTAAAAAATGATAAATGCAAATAAAATACATCTTATTGACTGTCTTCAGGCCTGCAATGTTTCTATCTGTCATTACCATAAAGAGCACAGGCATGCTGACAGGGAATGACAGGGAGAGAACATAGTGAGAGGGACAGAATGTGGGGGGGAGGATGTATAAGGAGAAAGAGACCGAAAGTGGTAGAGAATATGGAGAGGGAGACAAACGGAGGGGGAAAATTGGAGAAAATTGATGGTGTTGGGGTAAAAAAGTTATGGAGAGGGAACATGGACAAAGTTGAAGGTTTGGGAAGAGAATATAGAGAGGGAGAGAGACTGTTGAGGGGGACAATATGAAAAGAAGGAAAGGAGGAAGGAGGGGAAAATAGGGAGATGCAAAGAAGATCAAATCAAAATCTGAATTGCAAAGTTAAAGGGAAACTATAAGCACCCAATGAAATGGTCTGGGTACCATGTTCCCCTCATTTTAATCCGCTAAGTGAAAACCTGGTTTAGTTCAGCAGTAACAGCAATGTCTGCATTGCAGGGTTAACCTTTTAAGCACACAGTTTCAGAAAAAAAAGGGCAGAATATTTCCATCATATGTCCTTAATGGGTTAATTCTAGTGGCTGTCACTGAGTAAAACTTGGCAAATTCTAACAGATGGTCTCATAGAGGCCATCTGATTGGTGCAGTACTGTGTACTAGCTTTTCTATAGGAAAGCACTAATTTGGCTGAGATCATCAAGCTTGATTATCTCAGCCAAGATAGTGGGACCATCCACAAAGAGAGCAGTGTGGCATTGGATAAAAGCAGGGCTGGATTAAGAGCCCATTGGGCCTGGTGTTGGCAATTACAATCTTATTGACAGAAAACTATAACAGTTATGTCATGTATATGGTTGGAGGGAATCTCACAGGATGCAGCTGTAAGAAAACACATACTCTATGCTAATCTTTCACTTTCATCTCTCAAATCCATACCCCCTAACAGCAGAGTCTGGTGAAAGGATGTCAGTGGGCAGAGTATAATGGCAGGCCACTGACGCGAATCACGTAACCAGCATCGCCCAAAATGCGAACATATCCAAAAATAAGGACAGGTCTGCCCGAAGAATTGGAAGGTCAGCCTGGTGTGAATGCACGTCAGGCTGCCTGCCAATCATGACGGCTGGCGTAATGGCGTACTATGCAGACAGTGCCCTGAGCGTGACGCAAATGCTTCTAATGATATCCTCACTTTATACTTTCTGGGTACTGTCCCATAGCACTCACTTGTCCACTCCTCTCTGTACCTTATTACTAGCAGGCAGAACCTTCTGGTATGCAGTCTGGGACAAGAGAAAAGCTACATGTACCAAGTGTAGAAGAAAGGGGACATGCCACAGTGTTAGAGAGACCAAAGCAGCAAGACAATTTACACAGTGCACAAAGTCAGCTTTATCTTAACTAATTTGATGGTCAGCCAGTCCACACAAGTTTTTTTCCTCTTCATCCCTTATAAGTTTCCATACTTAATTCACTCTGCACAAAGCAAGAGCTTGTGAAGAGAAGTAAAAAAACAAACAAACTAGAAAGAAAGAAAGAAAGAAATATAGTATTCTTATTTTATCACTGGGCCTATTCCATGGGCATGGGCCTGGAACTTCAGTTCCTCCAGCCCCTATGTTAACTGGCCATGAATATCAGGTAAGCAAATGTACTTTTTAAAACTTGAGGGGAAGATCGCCCAATCAGTGACTAGGACACTATAGCTTTAGGAATACACATGTGTATTTGCAACACTATATTGATCCTTTAACGCTAAGATATAAAAGCTGTGACTATAGTGGAGTTGGAGAATTTTTCCAAATCAGCTACATTTGCCTGAAATTGTCAATTAATTTGCTATAATTTGTATTGAAGTGGATAACCCTGATATTAATGTGTCTTGTAGATTAGCAATAGTATGTACTATTTATCTCAATGAGTGGCCAGTGATAGGCCGAGAACATCAGCAAATGCTTTTAGCCTATCACTGGCTACCCGTCTGAGCAATTAGAAGGAGAAAACCGGGGGTCAGCAGGTCTGTCAGAGCCACAGCCTTGGGTTAAACCACTGCAACACAATCTAACCCATGAAGATAAGTTGGCATCTAGAAACTCGTGCTCCCATAACAACCTAAATGAACTCATTGGGGTGAGTAGTACTACATATACCTTTGCTAAACACAACTGGTAAGTACTTTAGGGTATTTATAAAGCTGAAGCATTTGACAGCAATATGCCTCTCTCCAGCGATGGTGTGATAAAATTAGAGCCTAGTATGTTTACAGGAAAACATATCCTGTTATGCGACCTCTTAACAAGTTATGTAAATGGTTTCCACATTGCTTGGGGGAGAGATCTGCCTTTAAAACGAAAAAGGCTTTTACCATCATGTTTAAACTAAACTGAACCAGATTACATTTGCATAGGACGAACGTTAAGGAACAAAGATCTTTTTTTACTTATTTCTTTATAAAGCAAACCATTATACCCATTATATTTTGGTTTAAGGATTGTAGTTCATTTTAAATTTTGCAATCTGGGATCAGACACCTGAATTGAAGGAAAGATGTCCCTAAACCCAATCATGTGTGCAAGAAAACCAGCCTGATAATCTCAACACTTTGCATAATTCATTACGCTGCCTTGTTCTTCAATGTATTCATTGTTATAATATACGACCGCCCTAGTCATTAATGTAAAGTGTTTTTCAGGTGACATGTCCACTTTAATTTTCACTGTGTCTTTTTTTTTCTGCATACATTTTAAATGTGACTTTGTATTGTAAATGATTTCCAGGACATAGTTGAAAACTAGAAAAAAGACTAATGTATTCTTCATGGTTAAATACTTTCCAAAAAAGACATTAGACATGGTCTAAAGGCACACAAAAAGTGCACTGGCTTGTAAAATTATATTGACTAGTCTACAATAGGCCAGGTTTAATGCAACAAAGTGTTTCATAAGGCTAAGCATTGGCGAGTTATTTGTTGGTTAGTAGTTGGGCACCGTCAACACGATCTACTTCTTCACCATTTATATTTTACAGAGATTCTGTAGTCCTTGTACTAATTACTGTGTCTATCTGTAAATGTTTCACATTCTAGAAAACTCACACTTTTTTTTTCTTTGTTTTAAATGAGCACAAACTTAACAAAGGCTATTGCGAACATTGCCCTTCCATAAATTATCAAAGAAAGTAGACTATGGTGTTACATTTTTTTTTTATAAGCTATTAAATGCCTATCATACTAAGCACAATTTGAAAATATTTTTTACCAAGTACAGCCTGGTCGATGTTGGCATTAATCCCCCATTAGTGAACTATCAACAGAAAATCACTGAGTCAAAATAGCTTGCTGCATTCTTACATCTAGACTCAAATTTGTCTTAAAAGGTACCTAAAATGACAAAGTATGCCCTAGTCGAGTTCAATAACCTACTCTATTAAATCACACAAGTAGGACCTTAAGGTAGTTGTATACTGGGGACGCTATTTGACTGTAAGAATTTGGGAATATAAATAATTAAACCTTGGTTTTACAAGGTAACACATATGAAGTGAGAATTGTCAGAAAGTCAAATTAATGTAAAATTTAAACCAAACTTGACGAACTGAAACTTTCAGTCTTATTCTCAGTTCCGCTGTCTTGGTATATTTGAAATTTGCTTTGAATACACTTTGAATTCCCAAAAACTTTTATGAAAAACCCTGTTAGTTTACTATGATTCCTAATATTACATTTATCACAATATACAGACAAATTAAAGATCTCTTTCCATGTACATAATGAGATTTTAATACCCATGAGAACAATTTGTATCAGTAACATCTGCGTTTTGCTTTAACCCCTTAAGGACCAAACTTCTGGAATAAAAGGGAATTATGACGTGTCACACATGTCATGTGTCCTTAAGGGGTTAAGCTTCACAAAAGGATTTTACTAAATTTAATTTAATTTTTTTTTTATATATATTTGTGCAGATTCCCTCAGTACGTGCTAAAAATATGTCAATTTTAATTTCATCCCGTGAAGCAGCACCTTTTTGTGTAATACTTTATAACAAAGACATTGAAAATATATTCCCATTGTTCACTAAGACATTGTCACTTTATAGGAAAAATTAAGACCTTTTTTTCCTTCCACCAGTCGTCCGGCAACTAACAGTTGGCAGACATTAAATACGAAATCTTAAGAAGCGATGACCATGAAATATTTCACAGTACAAAACCTCTCTAGTAAATGTAGCTCAAGTAGTGTGGGGATTATACATCTCAACTGAGTATCTGCATGTTCCAGAGATGTCCATCATCACATAAATCCTATTAATATACTTCATATAGGGAAAAGGCAGCTGCAACAGGTGTAGGATTACTTTGCAATTTTACTTAAAATCGTAAGCAACCCGATCTAACCTTAATCTAAAATTGCTTTTAGAATGTTAATTAACGATGAGCCTGTTTTCTGTTTTTTTTTAGCAAGGTCATTAAGATTTCTCCTCCAAATACATAAGTGGGCACCATAAAATACACATATAATTTAACAACATTAAATAAATAAATAAAAGAAGATTCAGAGAGCATGTTTTTGGTCATAAAAAGCAAAATTGTCTGTGCAGTTTTAGGTTTTCAGTTTTACCAATTCTGGGAATGTTATCACCCTCAGGGTCCCCCTCCTGCCGGGATGGATGGAGAGGAAGGGGTTAAACTTACCTCTTTCTCCAGCGCCGGGTGGGGAGCTCTCCTCCTCCTCTCTGCCTCCTCTTCGCCTGAATGCGCATGCGCGTCAAGAGCCGCGCGCGCATTCAGCCAGTCCATAGGAAAGCATTGTCAATGCTTTCCTATGGACGCTGGCGTCTTCTCACTTTGATTTTCACAGTGAGAAGCGCGGAAGCCCTCTAGCAGCTGTCAATGAGACAGCCACTAGAGGCTGGATTAACCCATTAATAAACATAGCAGTTTCTCTGAAACTGCTATGTTTATAGAAAAAAGGGTTAATCCTAGCTGCACCAGGCACCCAGACCACCTCATTAAGCTGAAGTGGTCTGGGTGCCTATAGTGGTCCTTTAAACACCACTCTGTATTGATTCCCATCACTCAGAAGTTTCTATATATTTGCATCAATGGCCAGTGGGTGACTTGAGTTCTTAAAACTTCCACAACATTGTTTGATTCTCCATCTGGTTATATCAAACCCATTTCTATACACCTTCTACAGCACCCGATCCATCTATGCAGTTATGTTCTGCTTATTTACGCCTACTGCTTATTCCAGCATTCAAGACGAGAACGTTGCAGGCTAATAAATACAATACAAAAACAAAAGCTACTCATTTTGGTTTCTTGTTATTGGATTAAATCAGCGGTTTCCTGCTTTCCCTGTACCTGTCCCCAAAAGTCCATGATCCCAACCCCGCATTGCTCAATGTAGCACTGTGCATCACTCTGGTATCAGGTCAGATCCTGGATACTGACTCGTTGCACCCTTCTCGACTTCACTGGACTCCTATCATTATTTGGATGCATGTGCTGTGTCATTTGCATGACTTTGCACATGTACATTCTAATATCACACCACATTTTTTTTTTACCACTATGGCTAGTTGGTGAAGGTTATTGTACATATTTTGAGAGGGGAAACTCTCCTAACTGGGGTTTATCATTAGGGCTATTGTTCAGCTAGTATGGAAGATTTGCTTTTGTCTGAAGCATTTTTTTTTTTGCTTACTTTTACATTTAGCCTTCTTTGCATAATTTATTCAGACAGCGACCTTTATAGTCGACTAAACATTTTGCAAGTTTAATGGAGGCTTAACTACAAACTCCTTTCAGAGACCGTATCCTTTCGCAACTTTTTGGTTATAGAATTTTTTGCAACATTGTATATATTTCCTTGAGGCACTATCTTATAGGTCAGGCATAGACAACCTTAGGCACTCCAAATGTTTTGGACTACACCTTCCATGATGCTTTGCCAGCATTATGGGGGATGTAGTCCACAACATCTGGAGTGCCGAAGGTTGCCTATCCCCGTTATAGGCACTATACTGCTTAACAACTAAACTATTGGGTTCAACCTTTCTGTGAGTATATTCTTTCTACTCACCTCAACTACCTGCTAACAAACAGACGGATTTATTCTACACTTGTCTGTTTTACAACCAACCTAGCCTTTTGCCTTCATTATAACATAATTTCTTCAGACAGTGATTCAGTGTTTAGCAAGTTTAATGAAGTCTTAGCTACATAGTGTTTTTCAGAGACATTATCCCTCTGTAATCCTATGGTTATAGGATTTCATTGCTACATTGTATATATTTCCTTGTTATACTATCCTATAGGTACCATATTGTTCAAACTCTCTGTGAGTATATTTTTTACCTTGTAACCTATATACAATTAGGAATCATAATTGTCTCTCTATCATTCCTTTTACAAGCAGCCTCCATTGATCGAAAATCCCTTCTACCTCATTTCTAACTTAGAGTTAATCAGTTCCCCTTTATTTTGTGTTTATACGTTTCCTATATGTGTGTTTTTTTTGGTTCATTTACTATTCCTTGTTAAACGTATATAAATAAATAGAGTTGTTTTAATTACATTATATTCATATAGGGACTTTACGGTGTCCTCTGGACTTTACGTCCTTTGGTAATTTCTCTGTGCACAATGTATTCTATTTCTAGGGTTACCCCCTATTAAGTTTCCTTTACACACTTTAGACTCCTTAGGGGGTCACCCCCGTTTTTCTTTGTGTTTAGTTTAACACTATCAGTTATAAAACATCGTTTACATACTGAATCTCTGCTGATCTGAGGATCGTGTTAACCAATAGCATGAAGTGCTCCAAACTATTGCAACCACGACAAAAGTAATCTCTATGCCTTAGTGATGTTGCTCCTGCACATGGATTCAAATGTTGACAGGTCTGAAATATTGAGGCAATAGACAAAAAGAAAAAAAATGTCGTGCACTGAAAACATTGTCCTCCTTTATTTCACCAAGCTCCAATAATATATTCACAATAACCAGCTTACATTCATATTTTGCAACCCAAAGTAATATAGTATTAGTATATACATTCAACAAAACTAGCGCTTAAAGGACCACTATAGTGTCAGGATAACAAACTAGTTTTCCTGGCTCTAAAGGGTCTTAGGTCCCCCCCACCCTCAGGGTCCCACTCACGCTGGGCTCTAGGGGGAGGAAGGGGTTAAACACCTTTCTCCAGTGCTGGGCTCTCTCGGCGCTGGGGACTCTCCTCCCTCGTCCGACGTCATCCGCTGAATGCGCATGCGCGGCAAGAGCAGTGCGCGCATTCAATCAGTCCATAGGAAAGCATTTCTCAGTGCTGTCAATGAGACAGCCAATAGAGGCTGGATTAACCCTCAGTGACACATAGCCGTTTCTCTGAAACGGCTATGTTTACAGCTGCAGGGTTAACCCTAGATGGACCGGGCACCCAGACCACTTCATTGAGCTGAAGTGGTCTGTGTGCCTATAGTGGTCCTTTAAACATATATATCCATCACCCATTTATTATTTCCCTCTCCCATACATTTGTATCATGGTAAAAGTCAACTGAGCCTTCAGCTCTTAGATCCAACCCAGTGGGACAATCTTAAAATGTCTAATAGGAAAATAAACTATTGAATTGGTTATTTAGTTCCAGAACATTAGGGTTTACCTTTGCAGCTTGGGTAGTTTTCCCTTTACCTAGGTAAAGATTTATTACCCTCTCTAAATAATTGGCAACAACAATTACCAGGATAAGCTAACAAATTATTTTTAATACAATTATAAGAAATCTATTGCATTTGACCTCCTCAGAGCACTGTTCTGCTCACAAATGTTAATTAAATAAGAACAGAGAAAGCTCCCATCTATAAGACACGGGAGTAATGCAAGCTGCATTTATAATATCACTTGGCCTTGGATAAAGCTGAGGTTTATTTTTAAAACACTCTGTCAGTAGGGTTGTTGACAAAGCTGTTTCAACTCTTCACACTGTTTTTTTTCTTGTGGTTGTTTTTACATTTTGTTTGATTTATTGTGTTTTTTGGGCCGAATTGTGCATATTAATTTTGAAAGCTATTAAAAGCTCTACTTCATTTCTCTGAGTCATCTTGAAGAATCTTGTAGAATCTTGCAAAATTGAGGAGTTACTACGTGAGAGATAGAATTACATAAGGATGGATGCTCCAGCACAAAGCAGTTGAAAATGTAAATGCATAATTTTATGGCACTCAAGAACCCTAGAATAAAATAAGCTGCTACAAGTGCTTAGCAAAAATCAAATCGAACTAATATAGTCAGATTAAAAAAAAAAAAAATACAATATATTAGCAAGCAATAATTATGACAGACCAATCCAAATAATAACTAAATATAACAGTAATAAAATAATACACAGATAGTAATGATAGTCTGGAAATTCTCTGCTTTGCCCAAAGTCTTAATGCTTCTTATTAGTGATAGTGTCCTTCACACTCTCTGTAGAACCATTTTGTAGATATACCTAAAAACAAAAACAGGGGGCTCCCATAGTGTATCATATATTCATTACAAAATTGATTAAAACAGGGGGGGCGGAGCCTAACCACGGACCCGATCAGACGCCATTTCTAGCAGCTCCCAAGATTCCAAAACTAATCCGGCCGATATCGGCAAAACCACCAACAATCCAGCCACAGCACTCACCGAACTGGATCCAGCAGGGCAAGAGGAACCGACTGATGCCTTTTTTCCAGGCACCAAAAACAACGAGGAGGAAGCCCAGGTCTGAGGCCTACCGAGCACTCCACAGCCTGGAAGGAATACTGGGGAGCTTTACCGCGAGCAGAGCAGACAGCCCGCAACTCCAAACACTGCCAGCCTCACCAGCACCAATGCCAGGGAAAGGTAGGCGCTCACAAAAGCCCCAAAACCAGGCAGAAGGTCAGGATATAGGGGCCATGTTACAGAGGCCCGCCCAACTCAAACCCACTCCCGCGGAAAACACGCAAGCTAGGGACATGGGCACAGCAGCAGGCCATGACAGACCTGGTAGCTCACAATCCCCACAAACCCCTCAAGCTGAGCAACATGAGCAGCCAGATGACTCAGCACCCACCACAAAAAGGGATTTAAAACTTCTCCTGGCAGAAATACACAAGTTACTGGCGGCGGACTCCGCTCTACTTAAAAGGGAGGTGCAGGCAGTCACTGAGAGAGTGCGAACCTCAGAGGAGGACATAATAACAGTGCAAACCCACTTAACCACCGTGGATACCTCCATACAAGAGCTTCAAGCCCAAAACCAGACCCTGTCACTCAGGCTTGCAACCCTGGAAGACCGCCAGAGGCGTACACATATCAAGATCAGGGGCATACCCTCAGCGGTCACGGCAGCAGAACTGCCACACTACGTTAGAAGACTGGTGACAACAGTCATGTCTCACACTGTGGCCAAACGAATAAACATAGACAGTGTATACCGTCTCCCAAGCCCTCCTCAACGCACAACGCCTCTGGCACGAGACGTCATTCTCAGATGCGTCACGCTACCTGATAAGCTCCAAATTATGGCGGCAATCAAAGATAAGGCACCGCTCACATTCGAGAACTCAAGCCTCACGTTCTACCAGGACCTTACAAGGGCCACCCTCCAGATCCGTAAAAGTTATGGGCCTGTCACAACCCAGCTTAGAAACGCAGATCTGGCTTACCGCTGGGGAGCGAACGGCTCCTTAACAGTGACTCCGAACGGGACTACACATATGCTGCAGAGTTTAGGAGCTGCACAGACTTTTTTGAGTACACTGGGTCTGCTGCACCCGACCGCACCGTCCACCTCCGAACACCAGGCAACCTCATGGGACCCCGCGTCCGTCACACCATTCACCCCGAGAGAGAGGAACCCACAGCCAGAGACACCGTGACTGCGGGATGCTAACTCCCGAGGACTATATTTGAAACTCAATGTTATCTGATTTTGTTTTATTTCAGTGTTTATTCATGGTAGAGGGTATTTTACCCCCTCGCTTAAATATGGCAACACTATACAGTGCCCTCACGGGCCAGAGCCCAGCACAAGCAAGGGCAGATTAGGCTGACAAGCATATCCACTAACACCAAATGGCATATCTTTCCCCCACACCCCTCCCCCCCCACACCGCCCCCTTGGGTCAGGGGCCACAGCGTGGTTACATATCCCTTTACCTCAACACCACATTATTAAGAGCGCACATGCTCACATTATTCACGATAAGCAACCACCTCTTAAACCTGCAACCAGCATGATATTACATATTTTACACATGACAAGTGCCTGCAACCCGAAACCCCAACCATCAACATGCACCACCACAGGGCACAGGTCGTAAACAACGCACATAGGGACCGCAAGCAGAGCAAATCATAAGCAGAAGCTCACTATAGAGCGACATCTCCCTAGCAGTCCCCAAACAAAGTTTAAGCATGTACCAAAAAGAAAAATGATGCTGTTTAAAAAAAAGATTGATTATCACACCAGTTCTAAGAGTAATGCTATATTCAATGTTATACTTGTATCTGTATCAACGTGTTTTTCAATTTTTATGTGTCCAACCTTGTATTAAAACAAAGCGTCCCGAAAAATAAAGAATTTAAAAAAAATTTAAAAAAAAAAATTGATTAAAACAGCAATCAGATTCTTAGAACTTTAAGAAAGCCTCCATATGACAAAGGGGCTTAAGATAGAATTTATAGTATAAATTCTACAAAACGCGTAGGAGAAGAACGATCACCACGTTACGAAAATTGTTATGTACAGGTCTCCGTATTTCATCTCCCTGCACCGGCTTGGCAAGACACACAACCTTGAAACACATTGAGACTGGAACTGTGCTATACTGATTACATCTAGTATGCTTTATAATAATTTGGATGCAAGCATGACTAGTTAAGGCATAAAACCAAATCAGCAGGTGATGAGAATTAGCAACATTAAAATGATAGAGAGAAAAAAATAGGCTGGCAGGTTTTAAAGGGGAAGAGGGCTCAAAAGTAAGTTCCTCTCTCCTCCTAGATTAGCAGGGACAAGCTAAAGAAAGGGAAGCAGTATAACATATTGTGATATTAATATTTATTATTATTAATAATGTATTGTCCTACAGACTTTGTTGTGATTATCTTTTAAATCAAGAAATACGTGAATATAGTTTAATCTGTACCAGCAAAACTGCTTGCAAATGTATACCTACATAAATGTATAAAAGGTAATATAGCCAAAAAGACAAAAATTCGAGTCCATGGCACCTGTGTGCTAGGGAAGCTCAGATTCTGGGGTGTGAGATTGTACATTCTGCTTTCTTTTCCAGTCCCAGAGATCACATTAAAGAAGGTGGTTTGTCAGTGACATTTAGGTCCAGCTAGTGACATAGGACTTGAACATGTTGAGCCTTGTTGTACTTCATTAATTCATGTAACAAACATTAAAACCCTTATATTTAACTTAAGGAAAGTGATCTTCATGTAAAATTCTAGTCCAGGTTTACTCTGTGTTGCTAAATCTGGCTGCCATCCTGAGATAAAGTTCCCTCTCGTTATATGGCTTTGTTCCCAATACATTGGAATGCAGCCCACATTAGACTTGGCCATATTAAGATCATGGTAGCAGGAAACAGAGAAATTAGAGTACAGAAACAAGAAAGTCTGCTTTTCATTTTTAAATTTGGAAGCATGCCACTGTTCGTGTTCACAAAAAAAAATCTGAAGGCATCACTTGTGTTTAGCCTACTTAAACAAGGTAATCGGACATACAGTAGCTGTGTACTAAGTTCAATATGTACGAGGAGAGAGCGAATGAAATGTGAAATATATCATTTACATAACATGCATATTCAAATGACACACACACACATATATATATATATACACACGCACACACACTAAAAATGCTAATGTATGCAAATATCTTCAGAAGATGTATTAGTTTGAGTATGTAATCATCCAACAGAGGTACTAATTGTATATTTTAATGTTTATTCAACATAGAACATTCAAATGATCTGAAGCACCGTTTAGCCGTGATGTGTTCGTGTCATTCGTAGTTTTCAGATTACTCATATTAGAAAGTGAATTAAACTTGGGATATAAAGACAAAGTGAGGGAAACATTTTCCATTTAATTTATTGTTGCAAGTAGACTCGGCAGTGAAAATTAATGTGGAAAAAAATATGGATATGAGAAAAAAAGTACATATTAAACATTGTTACATAACTGGAAATATTTACTATATCCAATACAAGCAGTGACAGTGAATTAGCACTTCCTTTCCAGTGGGATATTTGTTTAATAGTGTATCCAGTTTCATCCCTGAATTGCATTGTGTATGTTTATAAAACATGTTTGCATTAGAACAAAGCTGAACTGCACGGCCAATGTGCTGGGAGGTGTCCTACAGGTTTATGTAGGACTTGTTTTGAACAGATGCATTCATTTTTAACTTTGTCTAAATTTTAATGTTACTAAAAGTCCTATGGTAATTGGCTCTAAGACACTAGAGAAGGGAATTCAATATATTGCCCTACATGCAGTTGGTGGTAAATGTTAAGTAGCGTAGATCTGTTTGTTCTAGTCCTATTACTAATCTACCTGTCCTCCCCTGATCTCTCTCCGCCCATCTTGACTCATGCCTCCGACTGCCTCTCCGCAATTTCCAACTGGATGGCTGCTCACTTCCTGAAAACTCAACCTGTCCAAAAACAGAACTTCTGGTCTTTCCTCTCTCAAGTGTTGCTACTCCTATATCTGTCTTCCTCAAAGTCAATGGCGCTACCATCACCTCTACCTCGCAGGCTCGCTGCCTAGGTGTTCTCTTTGACTCTGACCTCTCCTTCACACCTCATGTCCAGTCGATCACCAAATCCTGCCGCTTCCATCTCAAAAACATAGCTTGGATCTGCCCCTATTTAACACCAGACGCATCTAAGGCGCTGGTCCATGCCATTGTTCTTTCTCATCTTGACTACTGCAATCCCCTTCTTAGTAGTCTTATGTGTTCCCAGATTGCACCGCTCCTATCTAAAATGAATGCGGCGGCATGCTATCTAAAATGAATGCGGCGGCAAGGGTCATTTTCCTGTCCGCTACCTCCACCCTCTGTCAGTCCTTACATTGGTTTTCTAGTTAGATAAAGGGCTCAATTTAAGATTCTAGTGCTTGCTTACAAATCCCTACATAATGCTGCTCGAACCTACCTATCCTCTCTAATACAGAAGTATGTCCCGTCAAGGCCCCTGCATTCTGCTGAAGACCTACGTCTATTCTCTGTCCGTACTCCCACATCTGATGCTCGCCTCCAAGACTTCTCCATGGCTGCACTTTTTCTGTGGAACTCCCTTCCCTTCTCCGTAAGACTGTCACCCAGTCTCCACTCCTTCAGAAAATCTTTGAAAACACACTTCTTCAGGAGAGCATATTATTTAAACTGTTAGCGGGTTTTCATTCCCACCCACCCCCATGACTCCACTCCTGCACCTGTCAAGTTCTCAGTGAATACATTTCGAGCAACCTATTTCATGACCCCTACTTATACCCTTTGTGTCACTATACCCCACTCCCTCTAGCATGTAAGCTCAACCCCTCTGTCCCTATGCATCCAGTTGTCTAGTTACAATTACGTGTCTGTTAGTCCACCCATTGTACAGCGCCACGGAATTTACTGGTGCTATATAAATAGTATACTAATAATATTAATAATAATAATTTAGATGGATATAAAATAAAGATAGACCTTTGTTCTGAAATAATTTTATACACATTTTTTCAGTGACAATTACATTTTTTCAGCTTGTGCTGCTATTTTTGGTTTCAGTGTGAGAATACACTGCAATACCGGCGCCGGCCAGTAGAATGTTGTGAATGTTGAAAGGCAGGAAGCTACAGCTCATCCCTGCCTCTCCCTCATGACTGAAACCGCAGGGGAGCAGCACAGAGGCAGCCTACAGAGCAGGTAAGTGAGGGATGGGGCCACTATTAACCCCCTCACCACCCTCATCATCACCCCCTTTCACTATCACCCCCCCTCACACCCTCAGCATTACCCCCCTTCACTATCACCCCCCCTCACGCCCTCAGCATTACCCCCTCACTCAGCATCACCCCCTCACTATCACCCCCCCTCACCACCCTCAGCATCACCCCCTCACTCAGCATCACCCCCCCACCACCCTCAGCATTACCCCCCTTCACTATCACACCCCTAACACCCTCAGCATTACCCCCTCACTCAGCATCACCCCCTCACTATCACCCCCCCTCACCACCCTCAGCATCACCCCCTCACTCAGCATCACCCCCTCACCATCACCTCAGCAGCACCCCCCTTCACTACCCCCTCACCACCCTCAGCATTACCCCCTCACCACCCTCAGCATCACCCCCCTCACTATAACCCCCCCTCGGCACCCTCAGCATCACCCCCTCACTCAGCATCACCCCCTCACTATCACCCCCCCACCACCCTCAGCATCACCCTCCTCACTATAACCCCCATCACCACCCTCAGCATCATCTCCCCTCACTATCACCCCCTCTCACCCCCTCAGCATCACCCGCCCCTCTCCACCCTCAGCATCACCCCCCTCACTGTCACCCCCCTCACCAGCCTCAGCATCACCCCCTCACTCAGCATCACACCCTCACCACCCCTTCACTCAGCATCACACCCTCACTTTCACCCCCTCTCACTATCACCCCCGCCTCACTATCACCCCCTCACCATCACCCCCCTCAGCATCACCCCCTCACTCAGCATCACCCCCTCACCCCCCTCAGCATCACCCCCTCACTATCACCCACCTTCACTATCACACACCTTCACCACCCTCAGCATCACCCCCCCACTATCACCCCCTCACTATTACCCCCATCACTACCGTCAGCATCATCTCCCCTCACTATCACCCCCTCACCACCATCATCACCCCCCTCACCACCATCATCACCCCCCTCACCCCCCTCACCACCATCACCCCCTCACCATCTCCCCCCTCAGCATTACCCCCTCTCTTAGCATCACCCCCCTCATCACCCTCAGCATCACCCCCTCACTATCACCCCTTCTCACACCCTCAGCATTACCCCCCTCACTATCACCTCCCCTCACAACTCTCAGCATCACCCCCTGACTATTACCCCCTCACCACCCTCAGCATCCCCCCTCCCTCAGCATCACCCCCCTCACTATCACCCCCCTCACTATCACCCCCCTCACTATCACCCCCCTCACTATCACCCCCCTCACTATCACCCCCCTCACTATCACCCCCTCACTATCACCCCCTCACTATCACCCCCCTCACCACCCTCAGCATCACCCCAACACCACCCTCAGCATTACCCCCTCACCATAACCCCCTTGCTCAGCATCACCCCCTCACTATCACCCCCCTGACCACCCTCAGCATTACCCCCTCCCTCAGCATCACCACCCTCAGCATTACCCCCTCATCATCACTCCCTCAGCATCACCCCCCTCACCACCCACAGCATTACCACCATCACTCTCACCCGCATTACCCCCTCCGTCACCATCACCCACTCCCTCAGCATTATGTCCCCTCACCTTCACTCCCCCCCCCTCAGCATCACCTCCCCCACCATCACCATCATCTCCCTCTCACCATCATCTCCCTCTCACCATCACCCTCCTCCCTCACCATCACACAACACACTTCAAGCAGCTACCCCATACACATAGGGTACCAGACAAAAATGCAAACATGCTCACAGAGACATACATTCACACACAAACACACACACACACACACACACACGCACAAGGATACTCTCTGTCAGACACACTCTCAGGCGCATACACAGGTAAACTGTGCATCAATGTGTATATGTGACAGTGTGCATGTATTGCAACTCTATTTTTTCACTTTTTTGTTAGTGGGGCCTCATGTTTGAGTTTCGCCTAAGGCCTCATAAAGTCTAGAGCCGCCTCTGCAGAAGGAGCCTCAGAAGAAAAAGAAGACTGTGTCAAATGAAGGAAAAGAAAATGAGATTGGAGCACTTCATTCTGGACAGCACATCATAAGGCTTTGGTACCTGGGCCTGGCAGGGAAACTTTGGACCTTCTCATCTCCCCAGGTAAAAAAAAAATATCAGTGTTAATGTGTTCACTTTAATTTACTGAGTGTCAGGAAACACAGAGGGCTGCTGGGTAGGGGTGCCGCTGATTGGCTAGAGGGTCAGTTGGCACTCTAAGCCAATCAGTAGCTCCCCATTCATGAAAACGTAAAAATGTTTATGAATCGGGAACTAGCGATTGGCTTAGAGCGTCAGCTGACCATTCTAGTCAATCAGCTGCACCCATGCCTGACAGCAATCTGCACTTCCTGACACTCCGTTTAAGAAGCTGAATACCACTGAGCGACCTGGAGATCTGGAGCTGGAGGAAGCCTTTGGGGGTAAACCATTTGAGAGTAGTTTCACCCCTCAAAGGAAAGAGAGCGCCCAGGGGCCTCCTTGCATCATAGCATTTTCATTTAGTTGTTATGGTGACCAGAATGTTCCTTTAATTTGATTAAAGGAACACTATAGTGTCAGGAATACAAACATATATTCCTGACATCATAGTTGTAAAAAAGCTATTCACCCTGGCTTTATGTGAAAATGACTATGCACCTTCCCTTTGATGACACTGTCAAAAAGGGGCCAAGCATGGAAGTCATTACAATTAGGCCCGCCCCTGGAAAAATTCCTGCGGACGCCCATGCAGAGGGCTATGGTTTAGCGTTCAAATACTCTTTGCAACATAACTACACAAATACTCTGTGCAACATACTAATCACTACAATGAGCTACAGAGGTTATGCTGCAGTTGTTATGGTGTTATGGAGTGCCCCTTTACACTTTTTTTCGGTCCTTATTGTATTGTATTTAGGCTTTCCTTTGGAAGGATATTGCTTGGCCTGTTGTCCTCCAGTTAAAAGACCACTAAAGTCACCAAGGCCACTTCTTCTCAATGAAGTGGCCATGGTGCAGTGGTTCTGTCAATCTATCCATCCCAGCAGAAACGGCAATGTTTACCTTGAAGGGTTAAACACACCTCCAGTGGCTTCTGCTGCAATGACAAGTTATATTGGAAATAATTGATTGCATTCCTAGGGGGAAGTTTGGATGTGCGACAGTCACTGTGCGTGTACATCAGGTCCCCAATGCTCCTCAATGATGTGCAATGGATTGGACCATCAAGGTTTTATTACGTTTATGGCACACAGGGACATCCTAAGCATTAAAGCTAAGGGAAAATGAGCCATTCACACACAGACAAACACTTTTATCGATTTCAGTGGAACCCATCACTTCTATGAATCAGAAAAACAATCTTACAATTATATAGTAAAATGTTACAGAGCTACAAAAGAATGCTCTTGTAATCACCATACAAACAGCAGAAATTAGTTGCACATTCAAAACTATAATTTTGAATTTTTCCAGAACAGATCTGACCAAGCACTTGTTTTTATTCACTGTCGTTGCTCACAAAGATTCCAGCAGAAGTCTGTCTGCAACCCGTATTGGAAATGGATCTGAGTAGATAGAAGACCTGGACCTTATCCCAGACTTGGCAATATCTCCAGAGATGTTTATTTTTGGCACTTCATTGAGCTTCAGATTGGTTTTGGAGACATTTCAATTAGTAAAACCACTTCCACTCGCCTGGACAGTTCAAAAATCATGGGGATTGAGCAGAACCCCATGTTATTATGTATCAGTTTATCTTTGTTCTTATTATTTTGAAATGTAAACATAAACATTGTGTAATTTGTTTGTATGTTATACAGTTCGGAAACTTAGTGTATGAAATCAGGGTTGGTTTCCAAAAATATTTTTCATACAGAGATTCTTCTTTACGTACAATTCAAATTCCCCTCTTTCTAACCCCTATCTATGGTAATCTTTTCTGGAACAGTTGAGGTTTACGAATGTAGCACAATGAACATAGTTAACAATATTACTGCATGTTTCAAGTGCAATGGATCTCTCTAAAACATTTACTGCAATATGGAATAGTTGTTCAGCCCTAATGAAGCCTGAAACATTGATGTCTCACTGTATTGAATAAACAAAGTTGTCATTTAAAAGTGCACTTACTGCACACATTTCTTGCATTAAAAGGGATACGAAGTAATATAACCAATTCAGCTTGGTGTAGTATTTATGGTGCCCGGAGTGTCCTTATCTTTGTTCAACCACTTGGAAGCAGTTTGTCTTTTACAGCATTTGCAAGTAATCACAGGCATCCAGGTTGTAAAAAAACAGACAGTGATATTGCAGAAGTGTTAACGTGGCTTTGTTGCTTTCAGAGGTCATTTTACCAAAAGCCCACATCACTGCTGTACTCTCATGCAGGGAAGATCATTGATCAAATGTGCGAAAAGATGCCCATTTACCACTGTTGTCGCTAGTGACAGCAGTGGGAATTGACACTCTGTAACCTTGGACTTTACCGTTAGACAAAGTAGTCCTTACTTGCTGTCTTCCATTGATTCCATGGGAAATACATTAAAATTCCAACACAATCAAAAACATAAATATAATTTTTTTTAAATATTCTAGAAGAGAGGCAGAGCAGCAATAATTCTTCAATATCAATGCATCAGAGTATTTGGTCTTAAACACTTTGGCATGGTATTCAGAGACTCTAGATCAGGGATAGATAACCTTTGGCACTCCAGCTGTAGAGGACTACATCCCCCTGCTGCTTTGCCAGCATTATGGATGTAAGGGCATTATGGGAGATGTAGTTTACAACATCTGGAGCGCCAAAGGTTGTCTACCCCTGCTCTTTAACTGTAGGATTGCACCAGAGCGTGTTTTGTATATTTTGGTTCCCGCATTGTCGAGCCATGGATGGCAATGACAGTCTGAGTACTGTGCTAACCTCACCCAGCTCTGGCATCCTATCAATGACTTTCTAGTTTGGATGGCATTACATAGATATAGAGGTGGTGGAAATCTCAGATGGAGAGAGAGAGATCGGGCTTTGGATACTAGGTTTTATTGACACATTGCCTTTCCTATATGGATTGCTTTTCATGCACCACTGATTCTATAAACAATGGTCACTAGGTTACCAAGGTCAGTTATTATTAGGAACTGATTATAAGTTAATGCATGCATTTTTTCATTCACTATGTTACACTACTGAACTTGACAAAGTCCTCACTATAGGTTGAAAAGTTGCATGCTTTTCTGGAATTTCAATACATTTATAGAGTTGTACCGATTTTTGTACTAACTTTGGATGTTGGAAGAGTGAAAGGTTTGCATCCAAAAATCCAAAGAACAAAAA
The DNA here is from genome assembly GCF_036172605.1 of Pelobates fuscus. Taxonomy (NCBI): domain Eukaryota; kingdom Metazoa; phylum Chordata; class Amphibia; order Anura; family Pelobatidae; genus Pelobates; species Pelobates fuscus. The sequence continues at coordinate 339,968,317 of NC_086320.1, forward strand.
GTACAGCAACGCCTTGTGGTTGTTATTTTGCCCCTTTTATGCTTAATACATGCAGAGACTTAGAACATTTGCTATATAAGTTGCACAATGGAAGGGGTGTAAACTTCATGTAACCTAAAATCATTTTATCAGCCCTAGAAGAATATAACCCCTTGTGCAGCGAATATTTAAGATCTTACATATAATATGTAATTTGGTCCTGAATTATTCTAGCTCTACAGTGGCTCTTTCTTGCAGATTCCGGAAACAGATGAGATCATACTGTAATAAGCACTTCAGTGGAAAATCAAGGAATTTGTGCAGTTTTGCCATTTGCTACAATACTTGGTTTCATGATAATAATTCCTAGGTTTTTACTCATCAGGGATTTGCCAAGTATGTATAACCCTTAAAAGGCTCTGCCTTTATCAAAACCCACAAAGATATAATTCCACACGTAAAATAAAAACGTATCTGTACATAGGATAATCGCAAATCCAGGGGAGGGCAGGCAACTTTTGGCTCGGGGGAAAGTACAAATGAATGACCTGTTTTTGTGAATGACACTCACACAGGGATCTCAGTGTGGATGGTCCGACTAACGTGGAGCATACAACACATAGATTTAATAAATGAAGGAGATGCAACGCGTGGCATCATATAACCCCATAACCTCCATAAGTATGACCTGTTCAGCAAGACTGAGCATTCACAGAGAGCTCTGCCAACAAGACACAGACTCTATCTTATGAATAGTAAAAACCAAAGGAAAAAAAAAGTTACCTGCGCTCTTTCCACATCCCTATGTATTTTTAAACAAATGGAGGTTTTAAGTTACCTCCAATGGCCATGAGAGGGTATGCCCACCTGCCACGTCAAGGCAGACCTCTTAGGTGGGTCCTAACGCTAACCATTCACCTTGCTTCCTTGAGCTTCTGGCAAAAATATCTTGCAACCTACCTGTGTGATACAAAAGTGAATACAAATACAAAGAAACTAGTCCTGCGCTCAAACTCCCAATACTCCTGGGCGGCAGTAGTGACTATAGTACACATCAGCCAAAATACATATAGTAAAAACCAAAAGAAAAAAAAGTTACCTGCGCTCTTTCCCCATCCCAAATACACCAACGTTTGTGCTACTATGGTTTCAGAGATATTGTGCATAATATATGATCAAACAAATGGAGTAATTGTTTTTAAACTTTAAAAACTTGGGGTGAGAAGTGGGTCGGGTTTGATCAAAATCTAATACGCAATATGTTTGAAACCAAGGCAGCACAAACGTGCATTAATGCGGCACAAATAAGCACAAACAAATGGTCTATTATTATTCGCCTTTTAAAAATATAGGGCGCCAACTTCACATAGCTTTTCAAGCATGGTAAAGGCACATATATGGATGGCACTTGAATTAGCTCACTCATCTTCTTTGATAATGTAACTAACTAGAAAAGCTACAATTTCTGGGGAAATTGTGTGAAGTGTTCTTGCCTCCACCAGTAGTCTAGAACTGGAGTGGGCGGAGTAACTGGGTGGAGTGGCTGGAGTAACTGTTGTGTGGTTGGAGTGGCTGGAGTAACTGTGGAAAGGTTGGAGTGTGGTTCACTCACTCTATAGCAAGTGCAGATAAGAGCTTTCAAGTCTTTCAAATCCCTCAAACATTCCACCAACTGCCAACAGGAACTAATAGATTTCAAACAGGGCAGAAATATCTCTGAAATATTAAAAATGGAGGCACAGTCGCAGTTTAGATATTGCCCTTCAAATTTGAGGTGGCTAGAGTGGAGTTTCAATGAATGTCAATGGACGGCGTGAGTTGCAAACAAATGGTCATATTGTGAAAACTATCAGGACTATGGCTTAGCCGTGGACATGTTTAGTGGCAGCAGGGATATCTGAACATTTTGATATAAGATTTGTGTAGGTGGGCTTGAAAATGAGGGAGTGGTGGCAAAACGTTCCAACAAAGTAATCGCACACCAATCGGGAACAATCCGCACGTTTCGGTATATTACTGTCTACGTAGTGTAAAAACTGTGGGAGGAGTAAGGGTGGTAAATTTGCCTATAATAATAATAATAATATATATGTGAGGTAACAGTAAGTGGTCTTGCTATGCAAGAACACTTAATAAATGAAATCTAACACATAAAAGTGTATGTCAGGAAAAGTGGTGCACGCAAAAAATGATTCAAAACGTAGATAGGCATTCAGCGGACAGGAGGACACCGACCTCAAAAACACCACTAAAGACAATTTTTCATTGCCACACAGTGAACTATTCTTTACTGACCCTTACAGTCAGCCAAAATAAATTAATCTAAGCATCTTCCACTCGCTAAAAGACCAGACTGAAGAGAACATGCCCTGAAACAAACAAAGCGATCACAGGAAAGGTTTTAGCATCATCAGATCCTCAGCGTCTGCATGTCTATAGATGCAGATTTCAGCCAATCACTGAAATGAATACAAAGAATGTGCCATCAACATTGCTTCAATACTATGCCAAGAAAGACTGCCCTTTGCCCTGTAAATGGCGAGAGGAAATATTACTAAATACTTCTCTTCCTGGAACCCCTGTCTTAACCAAAGTTTGCAGGGGAAAAAAAAAATGTGTATCAAACAGTCTTGATAAATCTAGACATACTCCGTAGTTTCATTTTATACTAAACACACTTCATGCAGGATTTCTACATGTGTTCACATAGCCTCTTTGGTAGGACATAAAGTAGTAGGACGTCTCAGGGATAATTTGAGTTATGAAACTGTACTCATTGACAAAAAAACAGCTGTAAAACATGCTCAATGACACTCAACAAATTAACATTGTTGAGTTTTATAGTTATTAGAAGAATTAGGGGAAAAAGTACATAGATTTAGAATGTTGCTTTCTGATCACTGAAAAAAAACAAAACGAAACACTGCTTCCATTTCATCAGGTCTCTTTAAATAAAAGCTTGCCGCCAGCATTTAATTAAGTTAGCAGTCACAGTTTTTCAAAATCTTAGCAGTAGTAACAAGGGCATAATTTGTGGGGGTCACGGCTTGGCAGCTATTTATTATCTTTTTGTCAGTGTCATGCAAGGTATTGGCAGCATGCCACAGGCTCTGGCAAACTTAGTTTAATGGCAGTGTAAAGGCACGCACTGTGTACCGTTTGCATATTCTTGGTGATTCCACATTAAAAAGATATACGTAGTTCTTCATTTTACTCTTTTAAATGCCTTTTAGAAGACCCGTAAGATCGTTCTGGAAACCAGGAATTGTGGAGATATGACAAAGAAAATGCAGATTTCAAGATAATAGTAGCTAAGCATGCAGGAAACACGAATTGGGGGAATTTTCTGGATTTACCATAAAATGTACGGTTCTCCAACATTCATGGTTTCAAATGGAATAAAGTAGATACAACTTCTACGGCTAAATTGTCTGCTAACCAGACAACAGGTACTGTTCACCCCTCAAATGGTGTTATTACAAAACACGACCCTCCCCTTGGGAGTATTTTAACGGCTGTGAGGGGCCTGATCACACTCCCCCTAGGGATAAAGGGGCATTCCCAGTGCTCAACAATGGTTGAGGAGGGTCGCACAAATGAATACCATGGAAGACATGGTTGTATATGAGAAATAATAAATGGACCCCTTAGATTGTTTATTACTACACACCCCCTGGGAATTGACCTATCTACGGGGCCCAAATTACATCTCAAGCATTCCACTTCCAGACTGACCCACTGGATGATCATTCCCCCCCACCCCACTTTCCCTTGGGCATTCTCTGCTTAGCTCTTCTACCTACCCTCCCCCCTCTTTTATTATTCTTTTTCTTCTTCTCATTCTTTCCTTCTCTGTCTAGAGGTCAAATTATCTCTTGCTGTCTTCCTATACTCTTCTCCAACTCTTCTTTCCCTTGTAATCTTTGGTTCCGAAGGTGGAACTGACCTCCAGGGAGAGGGAATGCAGTGGTCAGCCCTCTTGGGAGGAAGTGGACCCTCTTGTTATGTTATAAGCACTTTCATGGGGGATGGCTTATCACCTGTGGGAGACATGTTTTTCATTTTGGAATTATCTTGTCTGCCTCCCTTGTACTTGTGTGTTTTCATTAATATCTGTAAATAAAGATTTAAGTGGAGGCTGAATCATGGGAACTTCAGAACCCCCAGTTTTAGCCAAATCACCTGAAAACAATTTGACTGTAAAACGGGGCACAAAGTCTGCAGCGGTAACGGTGCTTAGACTGCCCCTTAAAGTAAATGGAAATATAGAGCTGTGCAATAATGGTACTAACGTGGGCTCGGAAAGGGTGAACAAATATAAACATTGCAGGACGATACAAAATTGCACACTGAAAAAAGTAGATATGTTAGTGTTAAATTATATTTGCATTTTGAAGGTGAAGGTACATAAAACAGTGACAACAGAAAACAGTTTTATTGTCACTATAAACACTGCAAATGCCACTGTTTATTGTACAAATAAATTGTATTATGGTGACACCATGTTTTGTTTGCACTCCACTCATTTTGTTTGCCTGAAAAATAATCATGTGACATTTGCCGGCTTCCTCTTTGCTAAAAAAGAGCAACTGAAATGTCATTTTACGAATTGTGCTAAATATGGTTGCTGGTTCTTAGACCTGTGTCCAATTTCTCAGCAAAATTAAAGTATGTGGATTACATTTTTATTATATAATTGGGTTTATAAAAAAAAACGAAAAAAAAAAAAAAACAACTATACCAATTTGTATCGACTTGGGAAATAAACCCCATTAGGGTTCAGAGTTGCCAAGTCACATAGACAATCATTTTCCAAAGCCTATTCACGAGAGCTACAGCAATGCTTGATGTATAGACAGCCTGTCGTCCTGGCACACGTGCGTAAAGAGATGACATGCTGATTGTGTCATGGATGTGCACACCCACCGCTGACGCACCCACCCAATAAAGTTGCCATTTTCCAAACTTTACTGCACTCAAAAGAAAAAAAACTAAACAAAAAAACAAACCAACAGTGAAATAGATGTTAACACAATCAATCTTTAAAGAAAAGTTATAATTTTATAGAAATCAGAAATCTAGAACGATCTATGTCAATGTACAAGAGCTTGTGGGGTTTAAAGAAATATCTTTAAAATAAAATTAGAATTGTAAAAAATAAATGTTAAAAAGTGGAATGACCTTTAAAAGTGTAGATCTCGGCTTCATTGTTGCTGAAGTTTTAATCCATCATATGATTAGACATCACTATTAGTATATTTTACTCTACATCCATTTTTATATTGATGGTGATATTTGTGATTTAGCTGTGTAAGCATATATACTAAAGTCAATCTAAAAAAAACATGCCTTACATTGGATTACATGTCACATTTAAATTGTTCCATCCTAAATTCCTTTAGAGAAAACATTGAAATGTACCATTCCAACACAGAAAAGCATTTAGTTAAACAGTGAGAGGAATCAATTACTGAAAAGTATTCACTGAGTAAGCCATTCAGCCCTCTGTATTCATGCATGAAAATCCATTTATAGCTTGGCTTTCAACAGAACACAGTGCGCTAACAGGAAGCAAACTGTACGGCTATGTGTGGCATATGCCCAGCATTCTGTAATGTTCTCTCCTGTGAGGGCCGGCAATTAACAGGAACTGCATTGTTAAAGCGAACAGCAATGCGAATATAAAAAACAACACAGGTTTATCTTTACAAATCTGTTTCTCATCGATATAATAATTACTCACATCATTAACAAGGGTGTGCTTCTCAGGAAACCAGCTTTTGTTTACAAAACAAAAAGAAAAGAGAAAAAAAACACACACAAAAAAAAAACACTTGGTTGGGATCTATAGATATATCCCCCAGTTCTTGCTGGGCACAAACATGTTCTAATCCTCTCATGTTAGCCAAGGTTTGTGGAGTTAGTCTTAAAGGACCACTATAGGCACCCAGACCACTTCAGCTCAATGAAGTGGTCTGAGTGCCCGGTCCATCTAGGGTTAACCCTGCAGCTGTAAACATAGCAGTTTCAGAGAAACTGCTATGTTTACACTAGGGTTAATCCAGCCTCTAGTGACTGTCTTATTGTCTCAGGGTCCCCTAGAGCATGGCTGAGGGTGGGGGGGACCCAAAGACCCTATTGAGCCAGGAAAAAGAGTTTGTTTTCCTGGCACTGTAGTGGTCCTTTATTAGGTCTTTTATGCAACTAAAATGTAATTTAGAACAAAAACAATGTTATTGTTATTTACACAGGCTGATTTCTAAACACATTTATTTTAATAATCACATTACGGTTGGTATTATTGCTGTGGAGTTCTGTTATACACTCAGATACACCAACTATATGGAGCTCCTCGAAAAGAGGGATGCTTGGGAGGGATACCTGTTATTTCATTTTTAATATATATATGGGGCACTGTAAGGACAGTGAATGAAGTAAAAATAATGTCTGTTAGCAATGAGTCAAACCACCTCTCTACAACTTATACTTTTTTTGTTTGTGGTAAAATTTAGCAGACTGTGCTTGTAGAGTACATGGCCCAGTTTACATTCCACCCATACCTGGGAATTTTCTGGGTTTTATTCAGACTGTGTGTCTGACGGTGGGCTCGTGAGCCTCCAGGTCCAGTCTGTCTGACTGGGCTCCATTTTCTTTTAACCGAGCACTAACCTCTTTTTTCAGTGGATGGATAGGGAGGTCTGCAAACCATGACCAGAAAAACACCAAAATCTGCCCTTACACCACCTACCCTGCTGTTTAATCTAGATTAATCTACCCCAATGTTTTGCACTTAGTCATGCCTTGTGTTTCTTAAAGAATCACTATAGTGTCAGGAAAACAAGGCGGTTTTCCTGACACTATAGTGCCCTCAGGGTCCCCATCCAGTGGCTCTGAAGGGGTTAAATCCCCTTCAGCAGCTTACCTTAATCCAGCGCCGGGCTCCCTCGGCGCTGGTGACCTCTCCTCCCGTCCGACGTCAGCGGAGCCGAATGCGCGGCAAGTGCCGCGCGCGCATTCAAAGTGTCCATAGGAAAGCATATCTCAGTGCTTTCCTATGGACGCTCTGCGCGATGGAGGCGAAATGTGCCTCCAGTGTCGCAGATGCGCCAGAGGCTGGATTAACCCCAAATGTAAACATAGCAGTTTCTTTGAAACTGCTATGTTTGCATCTGAATGGTTAAAACCTGAGGGACTTGTCACCGAGACCACCCTATTGAGCTGAAGTGGTCTGGGTGACTATAGTGTCCCTTTAAACATCAGAGGCGAACACAGGCACACAATGTATACTTATCAAGCTCAAGAGCCTGGCTGAGGGTGTTTACAGTTGCAGTCTCTAGCCTTAGAGTACCAAAGCCATAATGCCAGCAATACCAGATTGTTTCTAATTAACAAGGGAAGTGACAGAATTTGGCACACCATGTTTTTGGCTAAACAGAACCATCTGATTAAAACTTTTCATTCATAGTTGCAGTATTGTATCCGGCATCACTCACAAGGGAGAAAGAAGTGTTTTGATAGGTGAACAAAGCCTCAGTAATCCATCTGGCAGGCTGTTAATACATTCATTATCAGTGAGTCACCAGATTTTGACAAAACAAATTTATGCTCTCATAGCGAAACTATGTAAAACATGGTTTACGACACAGCAAGGAAAGAAACCAGCGGGAAAATTAATTACAAAACAGAAATCTCACTTACTGTCAGAATTTGAAACTAGTTTTCCAGACAACATAGTCATCAGTACAATAAACTTTAGTGTTTAATCATTAACAGCGATTCGAAAATCTTGTTATAAAATGTAAATCAAAAGAAATGCTTAAAAACAAGGGGGAAAACCATAGCTATTATTGGTTTCATTATGCAAGTATGTACACACACACACACACAATTATAAACCGTAAATGAAAAGGTATGTGTGTATGGGAATTTGTGAATTTCTGTGTGTGTAGGTGAGTGAGTGAGTGGAGAGTTAGGTGTTTGTGTGAGACTCTATGGCTAAATTTTATAGTGTTGCTACATGAAGAATTTTATAAAGGTCCTAATGCAAAGTAATATCACTCTGGTTACTAATTTAGCATGGGATCTACCTCTACTGGTCTTTCTGGAAACTTTGTGGAACCTTAGCAGCTCCATTCATTAGAAAGCAACCTATGAGTAGAACCTTTTTTGGACTTTTATTTTTTCTATGCCAAAAGAAGAGAGTTATACCAAGGAGTGATTTAGAGAATATGTGTAAGACAGAGGGGATCTCCCCTATCTCTAGAGTCTTGTATACACCTGCAGAGAAAATGTTAATTTATTAGTTTGCAGCTACAATAAGTGATCTGAGTCAATCATCCATATTATGTCTTCTTCTCTTTCTCCACCTCTCACTAAAATTCTCAATCATGCAACTTTAACCCCAATTCTAAAGAAGCCCAATCTTGACCCTAACTCCCCATACAACTATCATCCTATCTCGCTACTGCCTTTTGCATCCAAGATCCTTGAAAGAATGGTGTATGAGGGATTGACAGACTCCCTCAAGTCCAACTCTCTGCTAGACCTGCTTCAGTCTGGTTTCCGCGCTAAGCACTCTGTGGAAACGGCACTGACCAAAGTATCCAATGATCTACTCGCTGCAAAATCTCGTGGTCACTACTCTATCCTAATTCTCCTTGACCTGTCTGCGGCTTTTGACACTGTTGATCATCAACAGCTTCTTCTCATCCTCCGCATTATCGGTTTACAAGATATTGCTCTCTCCTGGTGCTCCTCCTACCTCTCCCAGCGCTCTTTCAGTGTTTCTTTCTCTGGCTCTGCTTCTTCTCCCCAACTCCTCTCTGTTGGTGTCCCCCAAGGTTCAGTCCTTGGTCCCCTACTGTTCTCCATCTATACTGCCCCCTTGGTAAACTCATTAGCTCCTTTGGCTTCCAATATCAAACCTATGCAGATGACATGCAAATCTACCTGTCCTCTCCTGATCTCTCCCCGTCCCTCTTGACTAGTGTCTCTGACTCTCTCTCTGCTGTTTCTAACTGGATGGCTGCCCACTTCCTTAAACTAAACTTGACCAAAACTGAAATTCTGGTCTTTCATCCCTCAAGTGTTGTTACTCCTGTGTCTGTCTCCCTCCAAGTCTACGGTGCTACCATCAGCTCCACCACACAGGCTTGCTGCCTAGGTGTTCACTTTGACTCCGACCTCTCCTTCAAGCCTCATGTTCAATCTATCGCTAAATCCTGTCATTTCCATCTCAAAAACATTGCGCGCATCTGCCCCTACTTAACGCCAGATGCGACTAAGGTGTTGGTCCATTCAACTGTCCTTTCTCGCCTTGACTACTGTAATCCGCTTCTCAGTGGTCTTACGTGCTCCCAACTTGCGCCATTACAGTCCATAATGAATGCGACGGCAAGGCTCATCTTCCTATCCGCCCGCACCTCCCATGCCTCACCCTTCTGTGAGTGCCTACATTGGCTTCCTATAAAATATAGAGCTCAATTTAAAATTCTGGTTCTTGCTTTCAAATCTATCCATAATGCTGCTCCCACCTATCTATCCCTCCCTTATACAAAAGTATGTCCCGTCTAGGCCCTTACGATCTGCTGAAGATTTACGTCTATCTTCTGTCCGTACTCCCACCTCTGATGCTCGCCTTCAAGATTTCTCGAAGGCTGTACTGTTCCTGTGGAACTCGCTTCCCTCCTCCGTTAGATGCTCACCAAGTCTCCACTCCCTCAAAAAATCGTTAAAAACCCACTTCTTCATAAAAGCGTATCAATTAAACTGTTAATAGCTCTTGACTGATTCCTCTTCTGCAACTGTCACTAGTCTAATACTATCCTTACCTTTTTGTATCATTATACCCCACTCCCTCTAGCATGTGAGCTCATTGAGCAGGGCCCTCAACCCCTCTGTTACTGTGTGTCCAACTTGTCTGGTTACAACTACATGTTTGTTCGTCCACCCATTGTAAAGCGCTGCGGAATTTGATTGCGCTATATAAATACCATAATAATAATAATAATAATAAATGCAGTGTGGCTCCTTTGTTTATATTATGTGAACAAACATCTAAACCCCCCTCCTCAGTTATGCAGTGCAAGCATTTTTGTTACTTTTTGACCTCCATTCCCAATTCTCCCTCTACCATTCTCTCATAAAATACATAAGAACTTTGAGTTGAATTGTACGGTTTCTGTATTGTTAAATAATGGCATCCTTCTTTTTGTATAATCAAAATGATGCATCTATTTATATTATATATTTTCTTCCTGCCAATTTTATCATAAATAATTGATTTGAGTAAGAAGAAGAAGAAAAACAGATTCTAGACAGAATGTGTACATGTTTAGTCATAATTTCTGTTCTTTTCCAAACACAGTACTATTCAAAGTCATTGTATTGTATTGAATTACTAGAATAATCTTATGTAGTACTAGATCTTACCAGTAGGTGTCCCTGCTCTGTAGGATTCAAGCTTGAGCCTAGTTTGGACGCACTGGATTAGGGGGACTTTCTAGCCGTTCATACCCCACATATATAGGAGTGCCACCATTTCCTACAAGGCTTGATACATTGACCCTACTGGGTAATATACCCTGAGCACGCCATTTTCTGACATGAGAGGTCTGCCTAGTTTGTATTATTTAGCTATGGGATTATTTTGCCGCACTGTTTTACGGTTTATACTTAGAAACTTTGTGCAACATTGTATTTATTTATTTGTAAACTGCTGAGCAGGGAGAAGTCTTATTTGCTTTAATTATAGACTTCAATAGTGCACATTTCATTTTCTAGTGGTCATAGTCTGCAAAATGGGTTTATATGTATTTCACATTTTATATCTTTTTTATTATAGATATGTGTTCTAATTAGTGAATTATAATAAATTGTGATAAACAATAACTGCCATTTTTCAGGATTTTGAATTTTGTAAGAGCCCCCTCAATTGAGTATTTTAGTTTTTGTACTATTTTTGGCCCTTCCCTAGAGGGCCAACAATAGTATAGGCAAAACACAATATTTACAAAGATTAGTTTGAGTGCTGTAGGTGCCTCTTGTCCTTGTGATCATTAAATATTCCAAATAAAAAATCCTTTCCTTCTTCCTTTAACATATTCTAAATAAACTTTTATTTTATTTTTTTACCGTTCATTTTGACATCCCTTTTCAGCCTTAACAGTTTGTATTTTTTTAATGGAATTTTGACTGCAGGATCAGAAGTGTGTACCTTCTATCAGAGAACTTGTTGGCAAGTCGGTCTGGCATGCTGAGGGTAATTAAAGACTGCATTTCCTTTGCTCAGATTCCAATCCATTATCAGTGTAGGTTTTCACAGTGTGACTGAGACCATCAGAGTGGAAAAGTTGAAAGAAGACCTTTAAAAATGAACGCTACCTTCTGTACATATGCCACCCGTTACCAGAAAACTAGAACAAACTTTAAAGGTGGTGAAATCACCATGGAAACCAACAGAACCACCTTAAATGAACACGATTCATAAATGTTTCGATTGTTTGAGTTCCAACACTTTTATAAACCTCTTGGAATTGCCAACTGAATTACTAATCTATATATCGCATCTTGGGTAAGAACATTTAATAAAAACTATAACAAAAATAATAAATGGCAAAACGAAAGGGTGACCTATATCCAAACCTCACCGGCACACCACTGTATCTAGACATATGTGACATATCGTAGATGTATGTGTACCTGTTCAGATATATTCTGTCTAAAGATTCAAACAGTGATCCACTTACAGGCTTATTCACTAAAATGAGAATGGTAAGAAATTGAGATTTAAGTAGCCAAACCGGAAGCATAGCGGTCTTGTAAAAAAGGTCTGTTAAATTTGGAATTCTAATTTTAGTGAATAACCCTGAAAATGAGTTTGGGATGGGGCTGGGTTGCAGCACTAGGTCCAAATATGCATGTTATATACTACAGGGGTAGGTAACCTTCGTCACTCCAGATGTTGTAAACTACACCTCCCATAAAGCGTCTGGGGAGATGTAGTACTCAAAATCTGGAGTACCGAAGGTTGCCTACTTCTGATATATTACAAGGCATGATAGTGACAAATCCCCAATATGCATGCACGGGAATATGATCTCACACACACACGAAGTTGAAATATGCAAATTGCCACCAATCAGACACCGGATTTCCTCTCAAGTAGGATTGCTAGATAATAAGAAATGGCTCCCATATCCTATGTTATAGCTACAATGCATTCACATATGCATTATATAGTGAATTCTTTTCTTTTTTTATTTAATTTTTTACACGTTACTCACCTTTATATTTCCAAGATCATGAAAACAAAAAAGTTAACTTAGTCTGTCTGCAGATACATGCAGACCACTCCAACATCAGGAAGAGACACTTTAATCAGGAGAGTCTCATTGTGGACTTACTCTTCTTCCCAAATCCCCTACCCAGCAGCTGTTTATCCACAATGAGTAGTTTCAGTCATCAGATAGGATAAGCAAAACTGCCCTGTGAACTAATAGCAGCCAAGGCAATAGAAGCACTATATTAAGCTCTATAGGTCAGCTAATACAACTCTTTAAAGTCTGCAAATGGTTTAATATGTGTAGTATATAGAAACAAAGAATAGGTTGAAATATCTTGCTGAAATAAAAGTCAAACAAATAATTCAAAGGACAAAGTATCGGCTCCATGCAGAATGGTGAACATATTTGAGCGACATTTTAAAAAGCCTGGCCCATAACAAGGAGAAAGAAAGATGATTTTTTTGGCTCATTAAAACATTACTGCTGGCATTTGAAATATATTACAGGAACAAATGTAAAAATGTCTGGGAACAAAATCACCAGTGTTCCGGTTTGCTGATAAAATCTAGCACATTAGGCTTACTTCTCACATAGCACAAAATTACAAGAGCAGGAGCGGTGACTCTGCCAGATATAAGAAATATATATGAGCAAATTCTGAAGCATTCCAAGGCTCTGCACAGGATAACCTTGACACTGCAGAATCTCTGGACTACATTTCCCATAATTCTCAGTCAGTGTTTATAACAAATGGACAGGGTAGCCAAGTACTAATTTACCAGAAAAAAATACTTAAGGCTTTCTCTAATTCTTTTTTGTTAACATATCCTTGGTGCACACAAATGGTACCCTTTGTACAAAGACGGATGTTCACAACAAACCGGTTTTCCTAACACTAAAGTACCCCAAGCCCTAGTTCTATATATGCGGCCCCTCGTGTGTGCCATAAAATTAATCAAAATAAAAAGTTTCTCTTTTTCCAGTATGTATGTATATGAATGTGAGTGTGTGTGAATATGAATGTGCATATTCATATGCTAAATAAGTAACCAGGATGCTGTTACTTTGCTTTGGGACCTTCATAAAATTCTTCCTGTAGCAACACCAATACAGAAGCTTTAATTGAGGCCTTCTAAATATCCCTCAGTTGATTAACTTCCTTACCCAGATTCCTTTCACAGTGAGCTACATAGGCAGTTGGGCCTGAATAAGAGGTCCTGCTAGAATTGTATACAAACTATGCTATGAGAAATTGTATCTGCGTGGTTTTAATTTCCCTAATAAACGGTGTTAAGAACATTGCAGAGATACAAAAACAACAATTTTCACAGTTCGGAGAGGCGTGCCAATATACATTTCCACTCTGATGCCAATGAACCTAGGTACAACTCTGTTTAATCAACAATGTGAATGAACTTGACTAAACTGTGATCTGAAATTACATGACTTCTGTTATAGCCATATTGGTCAAGCAATTCTCTTTTTTTTTTTTTTTCACATTAGCAAACATGGTTCAATTCCTTGTATGGACATAAAACATTTAATTTCTTATCATGATTTTTGTTAAGTCAAACAAAGAAAAACAAAATAAGTTTTTTTTACACGCACCAACATATAAATAAGCAAACCTATACTCTTGCATGTCCACCGCACAGAAACTCAACAAGTAAAATTGATGTAATTTGTAGATTTTCAGTATATATATTAATACAATATATTAAGATATTTACATATGAAACAAACTATAGAAGTCATATTAGAATCACGGAGAAGAAGAAAAATTAATTGCCATACAGGGATTCAACTCAGAACCTTTCACAATTCTCTAACTCTACACTACTATTTAATTAGTAATTCAGCGGGTGATTATACCACTTTGCGCCTGGGTGTCCTATTCGACAGTTCAAAACGCCCTACTGGACATTAAGTGGGATACTCCAGAAATCACCTCTAGCAGCATGTCTGAAAGATCTCAGACCGGGCATATTTCACAAACGACACATGTCCCGCTGCTCCCAACAGTTAATTCAGATAGCCATCATCCATTATCAATGAGTAGGTCTGCACTTTAATCACAGAAGGAGAGAGTCAATCAAATTATAGTACTGACGGACTGTAGAATGCTTTTCTACCATTTGTAACATACATTTGCATATTAACCCTCCCAGGGAAACAATGCAAGTAGTTTATGGTTTTACAACTGGCAATAACTTTAATTTTTATTACATTATCCATTATATGGTGGAGCTCTACTCTAATTGGTGCTATGGATGAGCTACTTTAAACTGATGTGATGATAGGCAGATTTCACCCAAATATTCACTGCACCACAACCACTACAAAATGGTCTCCGTGCTAGGCTGGCCCTTTAATGAATAATACATGTATAGCCTATACTAGAACGTTTGCTTCAGTATCGTGATGGAATAAAATACTCCATCCAGCTAAGGGTAGCAAGCTTAACTTGAACTCATTTCCTCAGCACTAGAAGAATTACACAAATATTCGCTTTCAATGGGTAGAAAAAAAAAAAACACCTGCAATCATACATAAAAAAAAAAAATACTAAACTTCTGAACATTTCAACAGTTGACTGTAGTTCACATGTATTAAGAGAGAAATCAAGGGTCATGCCCTGCTGTATTGGAGATTCTTTAAAAAAAATAACCACTTACTGAAATGATTGTATACCTTTCAAGACATTGGCTAATCCGTTGACATCCTTGGGGCCCACTATGTGGTTATTCATGAAAGCTTGGCAATCTCTAAGAACTCTATTAAAATTTCACAGATAATTTAAAAGCTTGCAATCTGAGATAAATAACCACAATAATTATTATTTTTTGGAGAATTACATGCTACAGTATCACGACCAACATTGTTTCTCTAAAAGTGCACAGAATATAAATGCATGCACCAATAACAGAAATAGAAACCAATGTTGTACACAGAAATAAAAACACTTTAATAAATCAAATCATTCTGAAAGGTAACAGTTTTACAAAAATTCTATTTGAGAGCAAAAAAAAAATATCTGTAATCTCCAATTCTTAAAGGAACAAGGTTATAGAATCACACATTCTATATGTTATTTATATAAAGGGGTCACAATGGCACACTAGTAACTATTAAGTAAAAAAAAAAAAAACATTCTCTAAACATGAACCAGCTTTTAAAGGGGCAGTAAAGTCAATATTTATATTGTGCATATTTGGCGTTACTGTATCTTTAAAGGCTCCTGACTGATTTCTTTCTAGAATGTCTTACTATTGACATTGGTTAAGCTTTTGCTTGCATATGAAAATAACAATGCCTCTGCTACAACAGACATTATTGGCAATAAACCGCTTCAAAAATGCTTTAACCTCATTATGCAGAGTGAAGTGCCACAAGTGGCACATCATTCTGCACAGATTATGGCTATTGTCTGTTATAACGTCTATTGCCAGGAGAATAACAATTCTGACTATTCCAGGACTGGAGCCTAAAGTATCACTCAGTTCCGGAGCATTTGCCGACACCTGATAACTGCTGTGTGCCACAATCACCAGTTATGATGTGAGAGACAGAGAGAGACTCAGAGGTAAGATCAGACTACTTTTCAGTGTTCCCAATGCTGAAAAATACTTCCACCTATTACCAAAATTAACCACTTTATCACTGTACAATACAGTGATTAGGTAGCCCTGTGTGTGTCTCTAACTCAATGATCTTAGGGGTTAACCATTAACAATGTAACCAACAAACTTGTTCACTGTGAGATTACTTGTCAGAACCATTTTAAATAAAACAGAAAATGTAGGAAGGTAGAATTTTATTAGCGAATCAGACAAACCAAAAGGACATGAAAATGGGCCAATTTGTGTATTGCAAAATATATACATAATATACATTGGTTAGCCACAACATTAAAACCACATGCCTAATATCATGTAAGTCAGGGCTGCCCAAAATGTAGATCCCAAGAGGTTTTAAAACTACAGCTTCCATGACGCTGTGTCATTCGAAAAGCATGCAAAACATTATGGGAGTTGTAGTTCCACAACATCTAGGGATCTACCTTTTGGGCACCCCCTGTGTAGGTCCTCCGTGTGCTGCCAAAAAAGATCTGATGGGTCAAGGCATGTACTCCACAACTCTGAATGTGGGATCTGGCACCAAGACATGAGCAGCAGTTCATTTAAATCCTGCAATTTGAGAGGTGGGGCATCCATGGATCAGATTTGTTGTTAAAGCACATCCCACAGATGTTCAATTGGATGGAGATATTGGGAATTTGAAGGCCAACACCTTGAACTATTTCTCATGTTCCTCAAGCCATTGCACAATTGTGGTGTGGCAGGAGGCATTGGCTACTGAAAGAGGCCACTGCCATCAGGGAACACCATTGCTATGAAGGGGTGTACGTGGTCTTGAACGATCTCTAGATAGGCGGTGTGAAGAAACTCATATGGGGTGCACTGTTTTCAAGGTTTTTCTTGTGTGCAGGGAAAAATTAAGTTAATGTGTGTCTGGGAGATAATTAGCTTCGTAAGAGACAACTCAATTATCTCCCAGACCCAAAGGCACCAGGACAAGGTTAACGGTGTTTTCAATAGAGACCCCATGCTGGGGGTCTGTGAATATAAACCTGTGGTTCACTGAATAAGGTCAGTTCTTATTCACCCTTCACAAAGTCTTGGCTAGTGTTTGGATGAGACAGTTCTACCCTGTGCCGGAGAGCCTGATCACTTTGGAACTATAGCACGATACCCTGCTCTAACGTGGGAGAGTTCCGGATAGACCACAGTCAAGCTGCTGACTGGGGCTACAGTCAAGCTGCTGACTGGGGCTTAAGCGCTCCAGGTGTCCTGGTAACAACTAGGAAACAAGCTTGGCGGAGGTACCCAGTCAGTGTACAAGGAGCTCCATTACAGGTGGTACATGTCAAAGTAACATCAATATGAATGCCAAGAACCAAGGTTTCCAAGCAGAAAACTACCCAATGCATAACACTGCCTCCATCGACCTACCTTCTTCCCATACAGCATCCAGTTTCCATCTCTTCCCCAGGTAAATGATGAACACATGGCCATCCACCTGATCTAAAAGAATATTTGATCCATCATACCATGCAACCTTCTTCCAACCTTATGTCCAGTTCAGACGCTCACATCCCCATTGTAGGCGCTTTAAGCATTCGACAGGCATCATTATGAGCACTCTGACCGTTCTGTGGCTACACAGCCCTATATGCAGCAAACAGTGATATACTGTGTGCTGTAACAACTTTCTATCCTGGCCAGCATTAGGTTGTTGTTTTTTTGTTTAGTTTTTTAGCAGTTTGAGCTACAGTAGCTCTTCTGAGAGGCTAGCATTCGCTCCCCACAAATATCAATGAGCCATTACCCAACGCCGGTTCGCCAGTTGTCCTTTGTTGCACCACTTTTGGTAGGTACTAACCACTGCACACCGGGCACACCCCACAAAGACTTGTTGTTTTGGAGATCCTCTGACCTAGTAGTCTAGCCATCACTATTTTGCCTATGTCAAAACCACTTAGCTCTTGCCTAAATCTCATGCATTAAATCCAAGAACTCACTGCTCACTTGCTGCCTAATATTTCTCAACCCTTGACAAGTGCCACTGTAACAATTTATTTAATGCTATTTATTTCACCAGCCAATGTTATGGCTAATCAGTGTATCACGTATATATTTTGCAGTACACTGATAAAAGCCTTTTCCAGCCATTTGATTCACAGATCAAGTTTTTTGTATTTTTTTTTTTTTATTGCAATGGAGAGGAAATTACAGAGGGTTACTGGAAGGGGTGCAGAGAGTCGCATATCACTACGAGACCATCAGGGACGTGCCTGCGGAGAGGAGCTGAAGCTGGACGCTTTGCAGGGTATCAGCACGTGATCAAACAATGATCCCGTGGGCCCTCCTTCACTAGCAGAACTCCAGGGCCCGGTCACAGTCCAAACCTCTGCGACCCTGGTGGTTTCAAAGAGCACAGACAGAAGGTGCATCAGCAGGGGCTGACAGGGCAGCTGGGTTCCTATAGTGACGGGCCCGGTCACAGCTGTGTCTCTGATCCGCCTCTGATCTGTTCCACCATTGACCAGCTTTATTTTATACATGACTAGTTTTTTTTATTTTTGAAGCAGGTGTTTTTTTTAAATATTCCCTACTGCCATGATACTTGACTTGACAAATCTGAAGAGTCCAGAGAAGGAGTTTTATATCATGTTTTTACAGAACATTATATTTTAATAAAAGAATTTGTCGCAGACCTAATTTCACAGTTGTGAAATTCGTCACCAAGCTAATGGCATGTACATAATTTAGGTACCTGTCAAAAAAGGTTTACATAGAAACATAGAAAATGTGACGGCAGATAAGAACCATTCGGCCCATCTAGTCTGCCCAGTTTTCTAAATACTTTCATTAGTCCCTGGCCTTATCTTATAGTTCGGATAGCCTTATGCCTATCCCACGCATGCTTAAACTCCTTTACTGTGTTAACCTCTACCACTTCAGATGGAAGGCTATTCCATGCATCCACTACCCTCTCAGTAAAGTAATACTTCCTGGTATTATTTTTAAACTTTTGCCCCTCTAATTTAAGACTATGTCCTCTTGTTGTGGTAGTTTTTCTTCTTTTAAATATAGTCTCCTCCTTTACTGTGTTGATTCCCTCTATGTATTTAAATGTTTCTATCATATCCCCCCTGTCTCGTCTTTCCTCCAAGTTATACATGTTAAGATCCTTTAACCTTTCCTGGTAAGTTTTATCCTGCAATCCATGAACCAGTTTAGTAGCCCTTCTTTGAATCTCTCTAAGGTATCGATATCCTTCTGAAGATATGGTCTCCAGTACTGTGTACAATACTCCAAGTGAGGTCTCACCAGTGTTCTGTACAATGGCATGAGCACTTCCCTCTTTCTACTGCTAATACCTCTCCCTATACAACCAAGCATTCTGCTAGCATTTCCTGCTGCTCTATTACATTGTCTGCCTACATTAAAGTCATCAGAAATAATCACCCCTAAATCCCTTTCTTGAGATGTTGAGGTTAGGAGTCTATCAAATATAATTGTACTCTGCCCTTGGGTTTTTACGTCCAAGATGCATTATCTTGCACTTATCCACATTAAATGTCAGTTGCCACAACTCTGACCATTTTTCTAGTTTACCTAAGTCATTTGTCATTTGGCTTATCCCTCCTGGAACATCAACCCTGTTACATATCTTAGTATCATCCGCAAAAAGACACACCTTACCATCAAGACCTTCTGCAAAATCACTAATAAAAATATTAAACAGAATGGGTCCAAGTACAGATCCCTGAGGTACCCCACTGGTGACAAGCCCAAGCTTCGAATATACTCCATTGACAACAACCCTCTGTTGCCTGTCACACAGCCACTGCCTTACCTATTCAACAATATTGGAATCCAAACTCAAAGATTGTAGTTTATTGATAAACCCTTTATGTGCAACAGTGTCAAACTAGCCTTCTATGTGCAACAGTGTTTAGAGTAATTTCTGAAGACTTTCATAAATACATACATTATTGCGGCATATGTATGCTTTAAAAAAAAATACAATGCATATTTTATTTATATTGCATCTTTACAAAGGTTTTTTTACTGTAAGAACAATCAGGATGTGGAATTCACTGCCTGAAGAAGTGGTTTTATCAGAGTCCATACAGATGTTCAAACAGCTACTAGATGCATACTTGCAAAAACAGAATATTCAAGGATATAATCTTTCAATGTAGGGTAATAACTGCTTGATCCAAGGATAAATCTGACTGCCATTCTGGGGTCAAGAAGGGATTTTTTTCCTAGTTTGTTGCAAAATTGGAAGTGCTTCAAACTGGGTTTTTTTTTTGCCTTCTTTTGGATCAATAGCAAAAAAACATATGTGAGGAAGGCTGAACTTGATGGACGCAAGTCTCTTTTCAGCTATGTAACTATGTAACTATGTAACATGAAAGCTGAATTAGCTTGGATATTATAACCGTAAATTCAATATTCTAAATTTCAAAAGGTATAGATTTTAAAATGATGCTTAATTACCTTGAATACATTTACTATTCTATATCTAATTTGGATTTAATGTTCATGCTTCATATTTAATGCTTACAAGAAACACCACTATATTGATAAATATATATTTATGACGTCTCACACAGCTGACACAATAGATGTGTCTCTAATGTATTTTTTTTTTTTAATAGTATACAGAAGGAAACTGTCGATAGCTAAAATCTATTTATGTACTGACTGTTATAAACATTTTTTTTTGTTCCTCAAAGCCCAGAACCTTTGAACAAATTAAACTAGATTGGTGCAACCAACTATTATTTATTCTTTTCAAATCTAATATGTGCTTCTGGTGATAAGAAATGAATCGCATTTTATGTGGGAAACACAAGCAACTTCTGGATTATTGAATCATCTTGGTTGTACAAAATTTTAATATAAATATGTGTGAACTTTATTTATAATTAAATAAAATAGATTCTGTAGCACATTTCAAACAAGCGTTCGTATTTACACAGTGATTTCCAATGATGAGTGGACAAAGTAAACTATCCACTCATTATTTAGGCACCAAACTCATTATTTAATAAGGTAAACTGAAATAAAATAATTGTATTGCGTTTACGATTAGCCAGTTAGATCACCATGATTTGTAAGTACTACAGTAATAAATAGGGGCTAATATTCTTTTTCCAGATTGCGATCACTTCATATTTTTTATCTTTCTAAAGGCTAACAAGCATTATTACTTAACCCCTTAAGGACACATGACATGTGTGACATGTCATGATTCCCTTTTATTCCAGAAGTTTGGTCCTTAAGGGGTTAAAGGGACACTATAGGCACCAAAACAACTCTAGCTTAATGAAGCAGTTTTGGTGTATAGATCATGCCCCTACAGTCGCACTGGTCAATTCTCTGCCATTTAGAGTTAAATCCCTTTGTTTATGAACCCTAGTCACACCTCCCTGCACGTGACTTACACAGTCTTCCTAAACACTTCCTGTAAAGAGTCACCTAATGTTTACATTTCCTTTATTGCACATTCTGTTTCATTTAGAATTTCTTATCTCCTGTTCTGTTAATAGCCTTCAAAAGCATCCAGGAGCCTAGTATGTCTGATTAAAGTTCAATTTACAGAGCAGTAGATAAAAACGTCTGAAGTAAATACACCATACTTACTGAAAATAAAACAATTTTTTCATGCAGGAAGTGTAAGTCACAGCCATAAGAGGTGTGACCAGGGCTGCATAAACAGAAGCAAAAAAAAGATAACTCCTAATTGGCAGAGGGTAGAGCAGTGTTACTGCAGGGGCATAATCTGTACACTAAAAATACTTCATTAATGCCAATGTTGTTTTAATGCTGATCGTATCCCTTTATTTTTAGTAAGATAAGAATTTGGAATGTGGGGCAGCATGTGGCAATACCAGAAGAAACACATCAGTAATGCAATGTAACTGCTGACTTACAACTGTAAAGGACAGGAACAGAGACAAACCTTGTTATATCCAACCACACCTGCACATTCCTATGGAAGATGTAAAAGATGGGTCCTACATAATGAATGCAAGTCCAAGCTGGAACTATACTTTAAGGAAATCCTTAAGAACAAGGTCAAATACATCCTTTCTGGCAAAACATGTATTTTTGACACAATAATGAATACATTTATTATTTGACATTTCTTATTCATATTCTACATGATTATTGATTACATTGGTTTGTAAAAGGCAGTATTGCACACTTCACTGGTATTGAACAGGTTCATTTAAACCTGCAATGGTGTGGACAAAACCCCCATTACTTTATACGTCTCATTCTTTGTATTCAGGTCTCTGAAACACCTTCTAATGTTGTTGATAAAGAAAAATCAAGAGTTAAGCAAATTTCACTGGACTACAAAGCATGAAATAAGCTAAATTGTATGCATCGTTCCTACACATTTGTGGAAAGGTCAATAAAAAAAAAAAAAACACTTTCATCGAAAACTGGAACATGTTTCAAGTACCTTAAGTAGTTGACAAAAATTAACATAATTACTATGTACACAGATTTTTTTTTTTATATATATAATAAAACGTTTACTGTTTGCAAAATATACAAGCTGCATAGCAAAACGTTTATAGCTTTAAAAAATATATACACCTGGAGCCAAAAGCACAAAGATAACTAAATAGTTTTTCCTGTATCAAGTGTAACTTTAGAATAACTATACATTTGCCGACAGATACCTGCAAAATAAATGAATGTCCTTACACCCTCTCACGATACTTAGTCACGCCAGGGAAGAGGGACAGCAACTAGAGACCTCCCACCAGCTTTAGGATATGTGTGAGTGGAAATAGGGGGCTGGGCATGACTGCCACGTGTGTGTGTGTTTCTGAAGTTGGTACCAGAAGATTAAACTTACATAAGTTTGGCTATGTGGGGTAATTTTCCAACGAACAGATAAAACTATACCTTTGCCAACTGAATGCACTGAGTGGTTATTAGTGAGGGTTTACGGAAAACTGAAAAAAGTCCAATAAAATGGAATCTGTAAATTTTATGAACGGGAGACTAGAGTAATACACAAATAAAATGGAAACCGGGGTCCCCTATGTCCAATTTACGTAAAAGGCACACATTGAATGCCAATCGATCTGCACCAGCTAATGTGGCAGTGCAAATTGCATGTTTTCTCTCTGCACGAACAAAATAAAGAATTTAAAAATAAAAAAAGGCACACATTATCATTGATCAGAAGATGGCATTTAATAACAATGTACTTTATTAAAATGTTCACAGTGACATTTTAACCAAAAGACCAAATATATTTAAAAAAAACAAAACAAAAAAAAAACAACCACACACTTTTCTTTGCAAGATGAGAATTATGGGCAACTGATTGAGATATCTGTCCCAAATCACCTTCTTGAAAGGAAGAACATCTAAGCATCCTAATTTTCCATTTTTACATCAACAGATATTCATGAAAGTTTATTTAATGCACTTCTTTATTATGTCTGCATCAAGCCATAAATATTCTAGCATCTTTTAGCATTCAAGGACATAGAGACAAAATGTAATTTTACTGAGAAGAACACATTATAGATATTCCATATTTCACTGTCAAATAACGACGGCTATTGCTCTGCATGGAACTCTTCCAAGATGGTTTGCTTGATTGTGAGTGGCGTCAATCTTTAAATAGATAAAAACTGTACCATATTTTTGAAGGGTAATAATTCTCGAACTAAACTAGTCTGCTCCTGTGCTCATGTTTATATTTAAGTCACAAAGACTCAGGCCTACGTATTGACACCAAAGGAGACACTGTTCGTGATTCTTTCATATACGCAAAGCTATTTTGTTTATAAATAAGACACTAATATGCGTGAACCCATGGCTGCTTTACAAATATTTGGGCCCTTAGACAGCGCAAGGCCTGGGTCCCTGGGTTCCGAAACTAGGTCCAAACATAGGGACTGCCCCGAATCCACCAACGGGGATGCAGTGTATGTGTAAAGGATGCAGTGTGTGTGCGTGTGTGTCTCAAGGGCTGTGGGGAGTAAGAAGAGAGCATTTTTTTTTTAGTTTATCCCCTCCTTCCTGATACTTACAGGAGGCCAGGGAGGGAGGAACACTACATTCCCTGGTAATCCAGTGGTATTTCAGAAGCTCCAGCCACCACCTTCTCCAGGTGCAGACTCTTCTCATGAGTCTCGAGATAAAATATGCCAGAGGTGGAAGATGGGAAGCTAGAAATGGGGAGGCATCGCCAGGGCTGGATTAACATAGGGGCTGATGGAGCTGCAGCTCCAGGCCCATGCCTATGTAATAGCCCATTGGTTTAAAAAAAAAAAAAAAAAAAATCAACTACTCTTCACACGCTCTTGCTTAAGTATGGATACTTAGAGGGATGTAGGGGAACAAAACTGAAATGAAATTAGTTAAGGTAAAGCTGACTTTGCACACTATGCAAATGCTCTTGCTGCTTCAGTCTCTCTAACACGGTGGCATGTTTCCTTTCTTCTACACACACTACATACACCTTTTCTCTGTCCCAGACTGCATAACAGGATCTTCTGCCAGCTAGTAAGAACGTCAGGAGAGGAGTTGACCAGTGAGTGCTAGAGGACAGTCCTTAGAAAGCATAGAGCTAGCACATCATTAGACGCATTTATGCAGGGTGCTGTATGCACAGTATGCCCTTGGTTGGTCATCCTGCATGATTGGCAGGCAGCCTGATGTGCATTCACACCAGGCTGACCATCTAATTCTTCATGAGGTCATGCCCCCTTTTTAGGTATGTTTGCCCCTTTGGGCGGTTCTGGTTACATGATTCGCATCAGTGGCCCCCCCCTTACACCCTGCCTACTGAAATCCTGCTTTACTGGACAGTGCTGTTGGGGGTATGAATTTACTTTAAAGATGAAAGCAAGAGATTAGCATAGGGTATGTGTTTTCTGACAGCTATATCCTGTGAGTTTCACTCCAGCATAGCAAAGTCCAATCTGGGAATTCAGACTGTAGAGGAGGTCATGAATGTAGAAAGCAATAGTTTCGCTTTATAAGTAACTTTGTATTTCATCTTTGGGCTGTCTGCTCTTTGCAGCTAAACTCCTGAATCAGCAATATGGCTGCCATTTGCGTATGATAAATACCTGCATTCATACCTTGGGTAAAATATAGACATTTTCTTAATCATTTTACAAGCAGACATGGGGTTACTCTGCTTCAATACTGCCTGTCCACGGCTAATCTGAACACGTTGCACCCAAGATGCTTTTAGTATAAATCTAAATAGATTTTTTTTTCTATTCAAGGCACTCTTGGAGTGTAGTAAATATTCCTATGGGTTGCTTTCATGTAACAAGTGAGTCAAGAGGTTTGTTCGATTTACTTTCAGCAATTTAACCACTTTTTGCCATCAAATAGGTCATTTTTGTGATGTTATACTGGGAAGAATGTTGAGAGCCCTTGAGTGGCAGACTGCTGTCTCGGTCTCAGTAAGAGGATAAGGCATGTGAACCATGTCTGAGCAGAGGGTGATGGGAAATCTATCAATCTCATTTAATCCTTTCAGTAACGAGAGTAAGAGACCCTTGTTAAAGTAGGAATATTATGTAAAAATTAATGTTTTTCTTCCCTTTTACATTTGGAATGTATATTACAAATCACAATATTTGAGGACGTATAGAAGAATTAAGCTTCCACTAATTTAGATTTATTTATCTCTACTAAAACAGGTATATGGGGTGGCTGGGGATTGGAAAGTATAATGGGGGCAGTGCTGTGATATTTGGACAGAAAAAAAAGTCAGTTTTAATTGGAATAAAATTGGGCAAGTTGACATGAGTAGGAACCCAGGTCGAGAAGACAAGCCAAAATAAATCAGGTATAACAGATTTAATTTTGAGAGAGAAAGAGAGAGAAGGGAATAAAGCAGGAGAGAGAAAGTGGAAAAAAAAAGTTTTTTAAATATCTACTAAATATTATATATTGTGGGGTACTTCCACCCTTGTAGTGTTCCTACAAGTGAAATAAATCTTGGTTTTCTTCACTTTTCAGCATAAAAAAAGTAAATTTTAAAGTATTGGCTAACATAGCACATAGCACAGTTTGTTATAACAGTTTTTCATAACATAACATTTATACAAAGTTTAGAGTCATATAGATCCCACCACACACTCACCAACTACATTAACATATAAAAAATGATATCATGTACAGATAATCTTGTACTACCTAAAGATAAATAAAAGCAGGTGTTTTGCTTATACAAGTAAGTTAACCAGTTACAAATTACTCGGGAAGCATTCCGGTAACACAGGAAGCATGTTACAGACATGATACAATTTCAAATAGATGTGCACTGCCTCATCATCAATGGAATGGACCAGACACCGCATCGACTTTCGATCATCGCCAAGCTTGATGAAGACCAAAAAGTGGAAACGTTGCCAAGTCCATTCACAATCATAGATAAGAACATCTATTTCATAATTTACTAAACGGTTTCACCTTCACGCCTGATTTATTTCATGGTATGAATCTAAAGCTGGGACCTCGGTAAATGTACCTGTTAAGTAAACCTGGAGAAAGTTCACACTTCTTAATTGGCATTACTGCTGAAATGATAAATAAAAATACGTAGAACCCAAACAAATAACACAAGCCACCAATACATTATATAATGTGTTTACGCACTAAATAATTTTTGGAGGCTTTGAGATGTTTTTTTTTTTCCATATTTTATTATTTTGACCCAAAGTTTCCAAATCTGCTGCAGACGGTTTAAATAAACAAATTTATTTAATTATTTAAAAAAAAATGCACAATAATCTTTTCATAGATTATCAGATCGTACACTTGAACCTCCCGCCCTCTACAGCTCCTACTTAATAAACGGTTTGGGAACAGATTGTGACAGCTGCAAGGTTTCTGAAGCCAGAAACTCCTCACTTCCAAAATGCCTTTTTGGGTCCAAAAGTGCACACTTCACAGGCGAATAAGGAAAACAGATATCTCGGTTTTTCTCTTACAGTAAGAGATGCAAATGATGGGGAATATTACAAAACAGCCACAAGCTTTTTTGTTAGGGACTTAAATTATGCACATGGCATTATCTTGGTTACCAAGTCTTCACTATGAAAATTAGACAAAAAGCGTACAACTACAAACATATTACACAATAGTCTCAAACTACTTTATTTAGACTATTTCCAGTACAAAGGACAAAGCAATGCTGCTACAGTAAACAACTTTTCAAGGGTAGTTCTCTGGGGTCTGAATTATGTGGTGTCCGTCCTCCTATCCGTGGTGAAATGACTTGATGTGCATCCAATTTTGGGGGTACAACCTAGTGAACACAACTAGACATAATATCGCTGTGCCTTTAAAATGCTTACAAGTGCAACCCTCAGCTAAAGTCTAAGTTTATCTGTAATTACAATGTAATCAACATTGCTGGGCTATTTTAGACTAGCTTTGCAGTTCGTGAGATAAGATCTTGGTCTGCTAAGTTACAGGTGGCATGCTTAGATATGTTTAATTAAAAATGGGCCGCAAGAGAGGTTTTCTTCTTATTTTTTTGTATTTAAATAATGGTAATTCAAGGTAACAGGGTATCCTGGTTTTATTTTCTCCTTTTGGTACATTAACAACACAGAATGCACTGGCACAGACTCTAAATAAATATTTGGATGGCTATGACTGGAGTTGGCATCACTGATGTACTGCTGGAAAAGTTTCATGGCTCAAACTAGGATTCTGCATGAGAACATTACCAATTATATGCAATATATGTAAAGTCTGTTTGGGACATGGAAACAACGACAGAATCGGAGCTGGATTCCCTTGCATGATTTTTCCACAGTCTTTTTCATAAAAAAAACAAAAAACAAATATTGTGTAGGACTAACAGTAAAATATATCTAATAAGAAGTTGGATTCAACCCGATGATTAAATGGAAGAGAAGACCCAAAGAAACTTTAGCAATAAGCCCAAAGGGTAGTGTTTTTTTGTACCTTCTAGGTCCTAAATCCCCACTGTACCTGCTGAATTCAAATTAACTTTTGGTTCTGCAGCCAAGAACAGCAAAGGATTGTTACCTGCCTATTACACTGACAGACTCAGTCATGCCATTGATAACTGAGCAAGGAGATCCCTCTCTACTTGCACACAGTTAAGCATACTTAATTGTAACTGTAATGATCTGTGAAGGTTAGATGGACACTATAGGCACCAAAACAACTTTAGCTTAATGAAGCAGTTTTGTTTTTTAGACCATGAATCTGAAGTCTCACTGCTCAATTCTCTGCCATTTAGGAGGTAAATATTTTTATTTCGGTTTATGCAGCCCTAGCCACACCTCCTCTGGCTGCAACGGATACAGTCTGCATGAAAACAAAATGGTTTCTCTTTCAATCAGATAGAAACTTGCTTTAAACATTTGTATCATCTGCTTTCTAAATTGAGCTTTACTCACACACAGGAGGCTCCTGCATAGTCTAGCAATCTATTAACAGAGCAGGAGACAAGGCATTCTCAATTAAACATAATTTGCAATAAAGGAAGTATAAACATTAGATGATGGGGCGGAGCTAAGCTTCTGAACGGAATGGTCGACAATTCTCAGAGCTCCTGAATCAGAGCGGTCAGTCTGGACTGCTGACATATCAGGTACACCCCAGCCTCTGAACAGACCCTCTATCCGTGAGGCTGACAACATGGGCAGGAGATCCCAAAGACAGCAACCAATGCACATAAAGAGACCCAGGACATAAGTGCCTTGCTACAGCGGCCTTCAGCCCTGCGCACCGAAATGCAAGCAGTGTTAGCTCGCACACAAGCCTCTGAGGAGGACATCCTAGGCAGGAGGCAACTGGCTTTAAGGAAACGGTCCAACAGCTACGGACATCCCACTCTACCTTGACAACTAAAGTAGATCTGGTTGAAGAGCGTAACAGACTCACCAATCTTAAGCTAAGGGGCATCCCTGACTCCATCAACATGACCGAACTGCCCCACTACCTCCGCCGCCTCACTAACATGCTTCTCCCGCATAGTCAGGCAAAGAAAATTGCATTTAACAAATTCTTTCAAATCAAGAAGCCCAAGTAGACATCAACCACAGCCTCTCAAGAGGTCATTATCCGCTGCAAATCCCTGATGGACAAAAATTGTTTCCTAGTCGCAGTTCAACGAAAAACTCCAATTACGTTTGAATCATCCCAAATCGCCTATCAAGATCTGATACGTAACACCTTATTGTGGCGTCGGTCAATGGGCCCAGTGACACACAAGCTACGTTAAGCCAGCATTGATTAGAGATGGACAATTCCCAGAGCCCTAACAGTAAACAAAGAGGGCACCATACTGAGACTGACCTCATTAGACGAAGTGGAGCCCTTCCTCCAAGTTAAACCTCACTGTTACAATTTTTCCTGCTGCCCAGCTTCAGGCTGCCTTCCACAAGACTCCTTGATCCACCTCACATTTTAACTCGCCTAAAATGCGTTCTAGGAAGTAACTAAATTGTGAGCAGAGAATTCATAGGTGTAACCCTGTAAAGGCCTACAATGCTCTGAGCTCACGCTGCACTTACACTCACATCTGAAGGGCCTTCACTGCGCTTTTCCATTTAATCGCCTAGCCTACTTATTCTCGCATGTTAACACTTCTCTATATGGCATATACTAGCCTAGCGTGTTTAACCCTTATAATTATAAAAAGAGGTACATTTCTTAGGAGGATATATATTACTGTATATCACATGTGTAGTCGTGTACTGTTAACTCCTTAAATCTTATTTCTGTACCGTTTATAATATATGCCTCAAATAAATATTATGCATGTAAACATTAGATGACTCTTTACAGGAAGTGTTTAGGTAGGCTCTGTAAGTCACAACTCCTAAATGGCAGAGAATTGAACAAGGAGACTGCAGGGGCATGATCTATACACCAAAACGTCTTCATTAAGCTAAAGTTGTTTTGTAGACTATAGTGTCCCTTTAAGCCTACCCTTATCCCTTTGTCAAAGGAGGCATTTATGCCTGTACAAATATTGCTAGGGAATGTACACACTTTCAGGACAAATACCAGACAAGATACATCCTTATCTCCTCTGTCTGGCTCTCAACGAAGGCTTGAACCTTGGCTATTGTCATGTTCAGTAGACAGCTCCACTAACACTGCACTTAGCTCCATTCACAAAACTGTTAACTGGGCTATCAGTAATAGCGAATAGCTGCTACAGTATAGCTTTATCAGCTTAAGTAGCAATTCCACAACTTAAATTAACACTCTGTTCACCATAACAACTTAATTGAAATAAAGTTATGCTCAGAGGTCCCCCAGGCGCTCAAATGGTTAAACCGCAAAAGTTGTTCCCTCTCGCAGCATACAACTTCTGAAATTGACTTTCAGGAAGCGCGGTGTGCTTTTGGGCAGGATGTCACTGGGGTTATAGGAGATGTGTCACAGGGGACAACTTTTGGGGTTCAACATTCAAGAGAGCAGCCACGGGCCTCCTGGTACCTTAACTTTATTTCAAAGAAGTTGTTATAGTGATTGGAGTGTTACTTTAACTGACCCCATAAGCCTCTACTGGACAAGGCTTATAGAATCAGGAATCCACAGACCAAAATGAGAAGCTTTTGATTTTTGGGGCTTCTTTCTAGTCTGGGAAGAAGCTCTTGAACGTTAAAGAGAGCGACTTTTTTTTTATTTTAATGGCTTTTTATTTGTTAATGCATTGTTTCTATAATGTATTCAAACCATAAGGTCCACTTCCAAAGCAATGTACTACGTTCAGTAAAGTATTTTTGTAGCTGTACATGAAACACCTGAAGCATGCAATTTATAAAAACACTGCATCCCTCCATGTAGTAAAATGATATAAGCCGAATACAGACAAAAACAAACATACCAATACATTTCCTTTAAGTGATCTTCCCCAAAATACACACATATATACATTGTTTGTGAATACATTTAATTTTCCAAGTGTTTTTTCGCTGTTCCTTCATAACATTATCAATCATCTGGTTTAATATACCCGCTCCATTCTAGCTTGAAAAGATTGCTGCAATATCCTGGTATCGTGTATGTTGCTGAATTTACAATGGAAATAGCTCTATATCTCTGAATGCATTTACATATGTAACAGGGAATATAAAAAGCCACTCTGTTTTGTAGAATAAATGGTTGTTGTACACATGGCAAATACTCTTTAGCAGTGGAGGCTCATCCATAGGGGGAAAACTAACCTGTTTTTATGTTGGGAAAATATATATTTGTTTTTTTCTGGATGGGGAGGGTGGCAAGACAAAATAATATGGGTAATGGAAAAATCTGCATCTCTTTCATTTTGTAAAATGCTTTCAGTTCTGAAAGATTTGCCCCCGCCCCCCCCCCCCCCTTGTTTGTTTGGAGTACATCTAGTCATGTAAAATAATATATATGGGTCTGGTGTGAAATCTGCCCTGTTTCAGCAAGTTTTGCACATGCCTAGTGTCCTTTAGGAAGGAATTTAAGGAATTTCCACTGAGTTGCCATTCGGACAAGAGAGCCAGCTGCCCATGAGTGAAGGCATGCTAATGGACTCTTTATTTAGGGACCATCATTGACTGATAGCACCAAGGGGTGGGGTTACAGTGCCCACAGGAGAGAAGCAAGACGCCATCTTGGAAGTACCAAAACATCAGCAGCTCCAGGACCCTGCGAAATTTAAGTGTATTATATTATCGCCACCAATAGCCCTAGTGATTCCAGCTGATAAGCAAGGGGATTTACTCAAATATATAAAATATATCAAGCCAGGGAAGCCCGGGGTCACAAGGGGAGACGTACAGTTCAGACAGGGATTACTGTGCTGCCTGTCATCAATAGTTGTTTTTTTCCCCATCAGATAGGTAATAAGAAGTAATATATATATATATATCTATATATATGGAATCTGTGTTGATTCTCAACGACCGTAGGGTCAATAGAGTCAATGGTCGTAATTATTTTTACGAGATGGCGGACAGAAAGGGTCCTTTCCAGGGGAGAGAGGATACAGCATACTCCACTCAGGGAGGTTGTTTTTATTATTTATTTTATTTTTTTCCCTTTTTCTCCTTTTCTCTCTTTCTTTTCTCCCCTTTCTCCTCCCTTTGAATATCTCTGATTGATTTATATATGTATTCGATATTTTTTTAGAGAATATAAGTAATTTAAACTGTAGAGATTTTATTCGTAGAGATTTTATTCGTAGAGATTTTATCCCAGTTTATTCCGGTCACTAATAGTTTTAATAACTCCTACTGCACATACTGCCCCCTTTTGTTAGGTCCTGCCCCTTGTGTTACGCTCTATCCCCTAACGCTGAGGGAGAGCTGGGAGGCAAAGATTAGGACACTTCCCTGCATTTACATGGCATTAACAAGCGGACAATATGTAGCTGGAAAACGGTTTGAAAAGAGTAATTGCTCTGATAAGCCGTTTTGGTACAAAAATATCACTAATAAGCTTTTTTGAGACAAAAATTGCCTGGCAAGCTATAAGAAAGAGATAAGCCTGGGAATCTGGATACAAAAATGGCACTCACAAGTTTATTTGGGGGAAAAGTTGGCATTGTAGGAAGTGGGTGACATGTTACCTGGTGAAGTTGAGGGGCCCAAAAAACGTAGAGTGGTTTCCATAAAATATGGGTGGTCACAAGTGTTAGGTTTGTAAAGGGTAGGAGTTAACAATATAGTCAAACCCACTTAGGGCACCAAAATATTCTTGTAACTAGGTATGTGACCCTAGGATTGGCCCTGTCTGGGGAGACACCGTTTTATAGAGTGGTCAAAGTCAGAGCATCAAAAAGCACCAAAAGTACCAATAGTAAAAGATCATTATACAGATAACTCCATTATACGAATAAAAATAAGAAAAATAATCCATATGTTATATATACAATTTTGTGTGTACTTATATATGCAGATAGAAAAGACTTACCTCGTCTATAGTGTTCTCGTCTTTTTTCAAGGCTAAGGAAAAAAAAGAAAGAAAGAGAAAAAAAGTTATTATCTGTAATAAAATTATCTGTAAACGGTAACAAAAATAAATAATCAAGTTTCTTCTCATTTCATACCAATACATAGGAACCACTGCATTTTTAAGATGGTGAAAACAGAAAATTGTTACATAGAATTCGAACATATCTCAAAAATCCAATCAACATCTGCGTATGCCCCATACAGGATAATGCGCAGGTGATGGAATCATGCGTTTAAAAGGAAATCAGCTTCTAGTTAAGTATGTAGCTGACAGCAGTCATGGTTTGTCAACTATTGAACGTTGTTCTTCTTGAAATGGAGAGAGAAACACAGACACTATATTCAAAGGAACCAACTTTAAAAGGCATCAAAACCTCATCCAATTAACATACTGTAAATGTCAGATAAAAAAAAAAAAAATATTAAGAAAAATGACATCAAAATGGAAATTACATATCGCCTTTAGGTTCATCATGAAAATCTGAAACAAATAACAATATATGACAAAGACTATCAGGTTTGAAAATGAATTTACCTAATATAATACAAGTTTAATGTACATTTCTAGAATTTCTATCATAAATTAACTACAATATTTTTATTCTTCTGCGTTTTATTCAAGGATCGCTCCAAATTTGACAAAAGCTTTTTTTTTTTTTTTGCTCTCAACACAAAAATGATTGAAAAATCTAAATTTGAGCTGCAAAACACCAGAGTTTGGCTATTTTGGCATAAAATGTGCATTTCCAAAACCACACACATGGACAGGTTTATAGGTTTCCTTGATTAAGTCCCCTTTTAACATACACAACGTTAAGTGATTTTGACAGGGGAACATCTAGCTATATATTAAGCGAATGGAATTGCTAGCAAATGTGGAATTATAAAAATGTGATCTCTCATCTGTCAATTAATTCCTTGGCATAAAGGTCTATATTAATGACCCAGTAATCGGAGAATGGGTTGACCAGGAAGAGCTGGAGTACTTCCTGCACTTTGTTCTTCTGCTCTGCATCACAACAACTACAAGACAAGACATGCACCGTAGTTGCTTAATTTTGCTTCAAGGAAAGAACCGATTATGATTTATGTAAACAGAGGTCACTAATTGCTGACATTCTGATAATGAAGCCAGCATATTGGTGTCATGGTGCATGGCACCCTGTCTTAAGTGTAGGCCTCCAAACAGACCCAATTTCAGTTGAACAGTCACAATTTTGGGGTTCTGTCCCAGCATCCCAGTTTTGTTTTCCTGCTTCCCGCATCAGAGCACACCAGGTAACTAGAATTGGGCAGCGCAGTGCAAGCGCATAAGACACACTTGCGCTGTTAACGGGCACTTGGACCACACAGAGAACACTTCAGCAGCCAGAAAGGCTGTCTGTCAGCCTGGTGTGCTTGACGTCAAGCTGGCACACTCCATCAGTGGGCAGAACCACCCCTGTTCTGTACAGGCCCTTCCAATATGGGCTTCAGAAGCAACACAAGTTTCATCCCTGGTGCGGCTCCCTCAGGACCCATTCAAGTACCGGCCAACCTGTCTCGATCTCTTACCTCCCAATGTTGGGAGGTATGAAAGTGTTTCCGAGAATTGCCAGCGTGGCAGATAGGACATATGTGTGAAAGGGAGGAGGGTTAGATGTTACAATTGTATGACATTCATGGACCCGCCAGCGCTGGAGAAGATGTAAGCATTTAACAAGCACCACTATCTCAATGGTCTGGGTGCAGTGGACCTGTACTTTTAGTCCTGCTATGTAAATCATTGCTGTTTTGATACGGTAATGTTTCCAGTGCAAGACTATAGGACGCCTCTAGTGCCTGTCTTCCTGAGAGCCACTGGAGGGTGCTTCTATTGCAAGTCAGTATTACCGTAGTAGCAGTAAGTCTAGGTACTCCAATCAATTTTTCTCATAAAGAACATTTGATTGGAGTAGGGCGGTATTTTGCTGTGCATGTGCTTCTATTCCCCAATGTTTCTCTAGCACTGGATTGTAAGCACTGGATTGTAACGAAAACATAAACATGCTTGCTGATTAAATGAACACTATAGGGTCAGGAACACAAACATTTATTCCTGATCCTATAGTGCTAAGTCCACCCTTAAGGTGGCTTGCCCACCTTACCCCCCTTAAAAGCATGAAAAACTCACCTTATTTCCAGCCCCAACAGGTCTGCCGGCACTGGCCCCACCCCCCTGGTGACATCAGAATTGCCAAAATGCTTAGCCAATCCAATGCTTTCCCATTGGATTGGCTAAAATCAGCAAGGGGGTGGTGCCAAATGCCATTTGGGCCAGTCAGCACCTCCTCAAAGTGATGCATTGAATCAATGCATCTCTATGAGGAAAATTTAGCGTCCCCATGCAGAGTGTGGAGATGCTGAACGACACAGCTGCCTACTGTGCAGCACTAAGCCAGGAAGCGCCTTCAGTGGCAATTTGGAGGTGTCCCTAGGGGCAATGTAAACACTGCCTTTTCTCTGAGTATCAAAGTATCTCTATGAGGAGATGCTGATTGGCACACTGCGAAGACTGATGATCTCAGCCATGGAGGTGGAGCCATATGTGGCGAGATCGGGGCAGCAGGGGAGAAATGGTAGGCCAGGGAAAAGAAGGGAAGCCAGGGACCTTGAGAGCAACTCTAGTGCTATCGTGTCAAGAATACAGGTTTGTATTCCTGACACTATAGAGCTCCTTTAATTAACCCCTTAAGGACCAAACTTCTGGAATAAAAGGGAATCATGACATGTCACACACGTCATGTGTCCTTAAGGGGTTAAGGGTGATAAAAATAAAGCTTTGAATATCTTTACAGCTTGTGGGGTAATCCTCCCCCTAAAGTTTACATTACTGTGTTTGGAACAAGCCAAGTCTTTAAAAAAAAAAAATAAATGCAAGATCAAGGAGTCAAGGAATTATAATGTTCAAGTTATGTTTGGAAGCTAAACTTGTTTTTGCCATTAGACCACTTTACCATGAATGGCTTTTAAAATGTATTGATCAAAATACACATTAAGTTTCTCTTAGGGATCTCAATTTTATTGTGTTGTATGTTGAATACATAAATTATACAACGTGCATTACAATCAACAAACAGGAATTAAAAAGCTTCCTCAGAAGCTGTAAAATGAATAAAAAAAATAATATATATAAAAAAATAAAAAAAAACCTTATGATCAACTTTAGCATTTAAAGCACTGTAAAAATATGATTGGTATGGAAGAAAAATATTAAATGAACAATTCTTGATAGTTTTATATATTATCAAGATGGAAAGGTCAGATGTTTAAACAAAAACTAAAAAGAGCACGCCTAGCATGAAAACAACCTGTGCTACTTGCTACTCGGATTTCTGTTCAATTTAATATAGAAGGGTAATAAGGCAACCCAATTAGGGTTAATTTACTAATGGCATTTGGCAGTCAGGTAACCTTCTTTTTAACAGTTCTGACTTCTGAGTGATCATAGACAGAGGTATTGATCCTAACTGGAGGTGGACACAAATCGCATTGATATTTTACAAATATTTTTTTTCTTTTACCCTCTATGGATTTGCCAACAATATATTCAGAAGACCATTTAATTAAAGCTCATATATAACTACCATTATCAAGGTTAAGACTTAATGGGACACCAGGGAATGACAATGATTGGACCATATAGACTTTTTATAATTTGTCTGGGTTTTTATAATTTGTCCTGGCTGTTATGGTTTAACTGTGTGGAAAGACCTAAAACACTAATTATAATTCACCAATTAGCTGCAATATTGTACTCCTAGAGTAGGCATAGGCAACCTTCGGCACTTCAGATGTTTTGGACTACACTTCCCATGATGCTTTGCCAGCATTATGGATGTAAGAGCATTATGGGGGATGTAGTCCATAACAACTGGGGTGCCGAAGGTTGCCTACCAATTGCTCTAGAGTATCAACGTTAAAGAATCACCCCACTAAGAAACCCAGTCACCATCTACCACCACCACACCCCAGAGTCACCATTTCAATAAATTTATACGCTAGGGTCCCCAAGTTGTCCCTTGCTTCATTGTCACAATCCAATTACCTTTTCACACCCTATTGTCCTGATCATTCCCTCTCACCCAAGAGAAAGCCTTTCTTGATACCCCAATGTCACTTTCCCAGGTCTCCACTCCAATATCACCACTTCTGTGACCCCCAACATTGTGTCACCTCCTCTACAGCCGTGTGCCACAACCCAACCTGCGTCCCATCCCAGTGTGACCATCTAATTACTCCCCATACCATTGTAACTATGTATTACTACCAGGTAATTACCTTTTTTGCAACCACAGCGTTGTGCTCTATCAACAAGTCTCCACCTTAGTGTCCTGTCTCTCATCATTCCATTGTAACTACCTTCTTACCACAGTATCACCTTCATGCTAGATCACCATCTCAGTGCCATCACCATTTTACCTTCTCACTAGTCCATTATTACCAGCTGTACCTATGTAACCCAGTGTCACCCTGCCCCATGTTCACTATCCGGCCCATCCCCATTCCTCTTGCTAACCAAAAGTTGCCCAAGTGGCAGTCAGTGCAGGTTTCTCATTTCCACTAAACCAACTTCCAGGACTGACAGATTTGGTTAGTTTATTAAAAAATACCTAATCTAGGCAAAAATTAATTGGGGTTTAGTTACATCACATAATCAAACATTGCATATGCCTGCCACAATGTCAATGTACCCCATTTTTGGCAACCCCTCCCTGTCACACGTGCCTCATCCCAGGGCCCTATTTAGCCTTGTACTACAGAGAACTCGAGATGGCAAATTTTCCCCAAGTCAGTAGCTCATTTAACAGACAATTGGCTGTTCGAGTAGGACCTGCCAAAGATGGGGTACATTGACGATGTGGCAGGCTTATGCAATGTATGATCATATAATGTAACTAAACCCCCATTATTTTTCGCCTAAATTAGTTTTTTTTTTTTTAAACAAACAAAATCTGTCAGCATCAAAGTTGCTGTTTAGTACATAAAGGAGTGCGCTGGATTTTCATTTTTATTGTACTTGTACTTATTGGCTCCCAGCAGCACCCTATTTATGCATGTTTAGGTGAGTGCACCCACCCCCTTGTTTTCCCAACTTCCAGGACTACCACAGAAGTCATTACTTACTGCAACTGTGTCTATCGCTCTGTAACTGCAGCATATGACAGATGTTACTGCAGACAGACACATGATTCTCATGGCAGTAATGACAAAAATACATTATTGGCAAAACAAAGCAAATACACTGAGAAGGAAAATGTAATATGGTCAGTTCTCTAGAGATTCTGTCGAAAGTAGGAATAGTGATTTCACAAAAAAGCCAATATTTCACCCCTTAACAACGTACTACAAAAAAAGATTGTTAAGGATAAATAGCGAATATATTACTCACTTGTTCCAGAGCAGGCAGACTGCTCTATGGATAGGGCATGGGTGGAATCAGGGCTGGATTTTACTATAGGCTAACTAGGCTTCAGCCTAGGGCCTCAAGATCAAGAGGGGCCTACATTCAAATTGTTACAAAATTAAAATTACACTATTCTAAAAACAGTGAACACTAAAACACTGAACCGAAAATAAGGAGAAATTCTACGCATATGATATGACCAGTGGCATACTAAGAGGGGGGCGGGGTGGGGGTGATCCGTCCTGCGTGCCACTTACTAGGGGGGTGCCCAGGGCAGACTACAATGCCCCTCCTGCCGCGATCGCCGAGACCGGCGGTCTGCAGCTCCGCAATGTGCAGAGCTGCAGACCATGGATCTCGCGTGCACTGCCCAATCAGAGCATTGCCGCGGGTTACCACGGCAATGCTCTGATTGGGTCTCGCGAGATCCATGGTCTGCAGCTCTGCGGAGCTGCAGACCGGAAATGAGGGCCCCCGGACCACCAGGGACCCCACCAGACCACCAGGGATTTAAGGTAATTTTTTTAGTCACCCCCCCTCCCTCTTACAATCACCTCCCCTCTCCTCATCACCCCCCCCCCCCCCCCTCTCACAATCACGCCCCTGCCTCTCACAATAACCCCCCCTCTCCTCATCTCGGCTTTTTTTTTTTTTATTTATTATCCGTGCCACATTTTTTCTAAAGGTTAGTACCAATCATAACATGTTTCATTTAACATATTGATATATATCACAGTAATGATGTATTTTACTGTCTCTCATGTAATTTACAAACTTAAAAATGGGAGGTGAAAGGGCCTCATAAGTGGAATAGCCTAGGGCCTCTTTTCATCTAAATCCGTCCCTGGGTGGAATAATCCCCACCAAGGAT
Organism: Pelobates fuscus; assembly: GCF_036172605.1. Classification (NCBI taxonomy): domain Eukaryota; kingdom Metazoa; phylum Chordata; class Amphibia; order Anura; family Pelobatidae; genus Pelobates; species Pelobates fuscus. The sequence continues at coordinate 340,007,433 of NC_086320.1, forward strand.
ATTGTTTGGAAGTGAAGTTCACTGGAAAAAAAAAAAAAAATCAGGTGACAGGCAGTACAGGATAAAAATAATAAAAAAAGGGTAAGGAAAATAAAATGTAGAATTAAAAAAAAGAAAAAAAGACAGGAAGCAACCAAAATACCTTCATACATAAAATATCCAGATAAAAACCACAACGCGTTTAACCTTAAAAGGCTTTTTCAAGTGGAGGTAAAAAAAACCTCCACTTGAAAAAGCCTTTTAAGGTGAAATGAGTTGTGGTTTTTATCTGGATATTTTATTATGTATGAATAAAGGTATTGATTATTTTTATCTTGTACTGCCTGGCACCTGATTTCATTTCCAGTGAACTTCCACCCACACCCTATCCATAGAGCAGTCTGCCTGCTCTGGAAGTGAGTAAAGTCTTCCTGCTCTGGAACTGCTCTGGAAGTGAGTAAAATATTCAATATTTATATTCCTGGTATTTTATACTGTGAGCACTAGTTATTGTTTCTTTTTATATTTTATGGTCCTCACCCAACTGAGAAGCTTTATTCACGTATCCTTTAAAGTGGGGATTGCACGCTATCTATACTGGAGCTAGTTCTAGCTCCTTAAAACGTGAGTAGGACTATATCTATTTTATATTATATACTCTCCCTGCCAGTACATGCTGCACCATCATTTCCTTTGTTTTCCCATATACAGATCCACCGCCAGGGATATATTTACCACAAGGCAAACAAGGCATTTGCCTAGGGCGGCACTTTCAGGGGGGGGCGCCAAAAAATGCCACCCCAAGCTCCCAGACAAATTCCTTGTTTGCCTCGTGCTCTGGGGCTGTCCACCTTATTGTTAGTGAGTGAGTGTAGCTGTCAGTGTTTGTCTGTTAGTGAGAATGGGTGTGCATGTCATTTTATGTGTATCGAAGAGTGTGTGCCTGTCAGTGAGTGGGTGTGTCAGTGAAAGTGTGTGTTTGTTAAACAGTGCAGTGTGTGCGCCAATGACTGTATCTGTCAGTGAGTGTATATCAGTGCATGTATCAATGAGGGCATGTGTCTGTCAGTCAAAAAATGGCCTTGACATGAATTGGGGGGGCAAATATAGATTTTGGGGGTGTCCGAATTTAGTTGTGCCTAGGGCAGCACTGTGACGAGACCAATCTCGCCACTGTGCATTGGAGGAGCCTGGTTGCCTGCCTGCTGCCTTTTGACTATGGACCAGCATTTAAATACTTTATTTTCCTATGCAGAAAGGTCTATTCATGTATTTCTGCTCTGGCGTTCGGTAGATTCTGGGATTTATTGAATAAACTCATTTAACCCAGATAGCTATGCCATGGAGATTACTTCCCAATTATCTCCAGGATAGAAGACTCTGTGGAACTGGTTTTGGGCAGAAAAGCCATGCTTCCTTTGGTCACAAAGGACTTCCATCTATCTTTTGAACCAATGGACCAATGTGGATGATTTTGACATATGTTCGTATTTGGAGTATGCTGATTCTGAAAATGTATTTTATGTGAATGTGATGCATACTTTTAAAGTTATGAATAATGTGGAAAAACTGTATTTATCTGCCTGTGATAATTACATTACCCATTGTGTAAGGTAATTGTATCACAGGCAGAGGGGAGGATTTTGTGTGGGAGTGTCTGAGTGTATTGTACGTGTTTATTGGTTGTTTTCCCAAACCCTGTGGGTGGTACTAATGTGTATATAAGAACAATAAACCCACAGCTCTGTCTGTTCCTGCTTGACGCTCAAAACTGAGCCTTGTCTCGTTCTTGGGGGGGGGGGGTGGATTTATTGTATGCTGTTCCAGTTCGACTGCTAGGAGTGTAAACCTTTCGTATGGTTTTTCCTATTCGACTGTTTACTGCATTCGTATGTTTGAGAGCATTCATATGCTTCTCCGGTTCGGTGTATTGGTGTCTACAGTAGCTGTACCTGTGTCTCTGGAAGGGGAAGATCTACTAAACGGCTGTTAACCCCTTTTATGCCTGGGGGTGCCGTTACAAGCACAAATCCAAAATACACCACTGTCCACCGCAGATAATCTCTGACATCCCCATGGAAGAATACTTCCCATGCCTCCGGATACCATCTCTGGCTACTGTATAATCACACCCATATTGGTATACAAATTTTGGACTCTCTACCTCTGGACTATATAATCTGGACATTTCTGTATTTATTACCATATATTTCTTATTTAAGCTGTTTTCCCACTGTACTTTAAGGATTATTACTCTTTGGCGCTACTCCTTCTGTTTTTACGTAAAAAATTATTTTATATATATATATATATATATATATATATATATATATATATATATATATATATATATATATAATTTTATTATTTATATAGCGCCAACAAATTCCGTAGCGCTGTACAATGGGTGGACTAACAGACACATAATTGAGATCAGACCACTGGACGTACAAGAACAGAGGGGGTTGAGGGCCCTGCTCGATGAACTTACATGCTAGAGGATAGACACACACTCTACATATATATTTAACTATTTACTACTTTAACTATTAACTATTTGTCTTTATTAAATATAATTTGAGGGACCTGCCTGACAACCCAGGCAGAAAGTCCAGAGAATTTCATTGTCAAGCCCTATATTTAAAAAAAATACAAGGTAGGGGAAACAGCACTAAAGAAACCAAAACTATAAAAGATGGTATGTAAGAGGCAGCAAACCTGAAGTAGGGCTCCCTCTAAGCCCTACTGACAAATACAACGAAAAAGGTTGCGCCAAATAAACTATGTAACTAGATACTAGAAAAAGATTGCAAATATGTATGAAAAATTAGATACAAATAAAATAGGAGGTAAAACAATTTAATAAAAAGAGTCCTAATGCACAACTTGCCAGGAAAATAATCAACAGTCTGTGAAGAAGAATGTTCTTAAGAAAATCTGGATGGGGACAACTTTGTGGGATCCATATGTGGAAACAGAAAAAGGATAATCGTGCAATAAGTTCTATAAAAATCAGTATTTAAAAGTATAGTCTGATGTGGACCTACTCATGTGTATTAGAGCTTATAACCAACTCTAGTATGAATGGCATGCAGCGGTACAATCCCCACCTATAGGATATGTGTAAATATCACAGTAGTATGTAGCCCATAAAAGGGTTAAAAAAAAGAGAGACAACAAATAGTGCTCACTATATAAAAGAAAAATAGGAGTACAAATAGCAAGATGTTTACTCACATTTGATTGAGCAGGCAGACTGCTCAATGAATCAGGCGTGAGTGGTACAATCCCCACCTAGAATTTCTTAGGAGTAAATACTCAACTGGAATGGTAAAATTATTAACCCTTAACAATATATAGTGGTGTATATAAAAAAATAACCTCATTTGAGACATTTTTGCCAGAAGCTCAAGGAAGCAAACTGAAGGGTCAGTGTTAGGACCCGCTTAGGGGGGTCTGCCTTGACATTGGCAGGCGGGCATTCCCTTCAATGGCCATTGGAGTAACTAAATGACCTCCATTTGTTTAAATATACATAGGGATTAAGGAGAGAGCACAGGTAACTTTTTTTTTTCTTTGGTTTTTACTATATATTGGGGCTGATGTGTACTGTAGTCATTGCTGTCGGCCCAGTAGTGATGGGAGTGAGCGCAGGATTTCTCTTTTTGTATTTGTATTCTACTAAAAAAAGACTGGACATACCCCATTTTGAATACCGTGGGTTGTCTACTTTTACAAAAGGTATGCCATGATCGGGTTAATTTTCATTCCTGGGCTGCCATACGGTCTCAAAGGCAACATAGGCCCAGCAAACCAATCTGGCAAATTTCAATGTGCAAACATGGAAAAGGGGAAAGCAGTACATTTGACCCCTGTAAGTTTGCAAAAACCCATAAAACCTGTACATTGGGGGTACTGTTGTACTCCGGAGATGTTGCTGAATACATATGGGGGAGTGCTCCTGGTCATTAACATATAACAGGGACTGATAATCCGTGCCGTGAAAAGATAACAAAAAAATTACAACCTAAAAGTCTGACAAAGACTGGTGGTAGAATTAGTGCATGGAAAGTGTTAAAATACCACCATTTGAAATACCCTAGGCTGTCTACCTTTCAAATATATATGGTTTGATGGGGGTAAATTACATTGGCCAGCTTCAAAAGTGGCCCAAATAGGATATGGGTGCATGATGGCCAGCTGTGAAAATTCCAAGTTGGAAAACTGGAATGTGCACCCTCCAAAGAAAGTATTTTAGCCCCCAGAGAACCCGAAACACCTGTACATGGGGGGTATCACTGTACTCAGGAGATGTTGCTGAACACATATTGGGGTGTTCTTTGGCAGTAACTCTTAAAGTTCTCTGTACATGTATGTTTAAATTGCAATGTGTGTCAAAAAAAAATCACCAAAATCTATTTTTTTTTTTACATTTTTTTTTTTAAGCATAGATTGGTGGTAAAATGTTTGCATGAAAAGAGTCAAAATACCCCAGGTTTAATACCTTCGGTTGTCGTCTTTCAAAAAATATATACATGTGAAGGGTTATTGAGAGATTCCTGACTGATCGTGTTACAATGTAACTTTCATTAAGTTTGAAAAAAAAAAAATGGTTTGGAAATAGCAAAGTGCTACTTGTACTTATTGCCCTATAACTTTCCAAAACTAAGCTAAGAACATGTTAACATTGGGTATTTCTAAACTCGGGACAACATTTTGAAACTATTTAGCATGGCTGTTTTTTGGTGGTTGCAGATGTGCAACAGATTTTTGGGGTCAAATTTAGAAAAAGTGTGCTTTTTTAAATCATATTTTATAATTTTTTTATAGCAAATTATATATGATATGATAAAAATAATTGCATCTTTAGAAAGACCATTTAATGGCGAGAAAAACGGTATATAATATGTGTGGGTACAGTAAATGAGTAAGAGGAAAATTACAGCTAAACACAAACACCGCAGAAATGTAAAAACAACCCTGGTCCTTAATGGTAAGAAAATGGAAAAACTGTTTAGTCACTAAGGGGTTAATATTTCAGAATTGCAGAAGATATGTAGAATTTCAACCTCTTAAAAATTGAAAAACTTTTAAAAATATTGTGATCTACCGCACTGCAGGTGAAAGAAAACACAATCAATAGACGTTTGATTTGCCAATGTTCCAACCTCATTTGTCATTTCTGCTTCATTGCTGACCTATCGATTATCTGGCTGGATAACTGCAGCTGACTGCTTATTTTAGTCATTTACACAAAAAAAAACCTCATTAAGATTAAAATCACAGCCATGCAGATTGAGACGTTCCTTTTGAGTAGGTACCAAGACGTAGAAGACGAATTCTATGTTAAATATGTAAGCCAAAAGTCAATGCATGCTCCACACTTACTGAAATACATCAAACCCTTGGTAAAAGATGTGCTTATACCAAGGTAATTCTCCAAAATCAATTATATAAATCTCAGGGTTGTCCAACTCAGGCCCAGTGGTGTATTTTGGATTGGTGCTGCCCTAGGCATGACAGAACTGGGGCCCCTCCTAATTTAAATGTACCCACCTCTTCCTGTTAACCAACACACATTTTTACTGACTGACACACACACACACTGATTTGATACATACAATCATTCAGACACACTCACTGAGAGACAAGCATAATCACTCAGACACACACACACTCACACGACAGACACACACATGCACTAACACACATTTCCCCCCGCCCCCCCAACACAATGATTATTTTTTTTAATCTTTATTTTTGTGATGCATATGTAAACAAAACATCCTGCATGGTCACAACAACAAATGCTAGAAAATGTATACACAATATATACACAATGAAGCATGTTACGTGAAGTTATGAACATTGAAAGATATCACATTGCTTCATTTCGAAAAACAAAATAGCATGAAGAGTAAGTATAAATTGATCATGCAAAGAAAAACAGCAGGGCTGCCCAAGATTATCATCAACTCCATGGACGGACTTCGCAAGTAAGGTGTAGTGGCTATTTAACTTAAGTGAGATTAGCATATAACAGTATTGATATTTATGTGCTTAGGTAAGAGAGTGCATGTTGTGCCCCTCACTAGGTGTACAAGATAGGATAACCATTGAATCCCCCATCCCTGCAACTGTAGGGAACTGAGCTAGGTAAACTCAGACAATCATGGTGACTTCGCTATTGTAAAAACAGTGTGACCTATGCGGTGGGTGATTTCCCATGTCTGCCCTCAGCCTAGGTGGACCATATCTGTGTGGAGCTGTAGCTTGTTGGGTACTTGCACCCAAAGGGGGTACCTGCGCCACATGCTCTTCACCTCCTCGTGCTGCCTCCCAGCTCCGTCCAGATGCAGCCTCGTTTCGTGCCTCGTTGCACCCAGATGCAGGTAAAAAGTTGATCCAAACATTGTTAAAATATGGAAAGCAAGGCTGGTTCAGATGGCAACCTGTTTTGTTCTGTTGAGGAGGGTCTGTCCGCCATTTTGAGGGACAGCATAGCAGTCTGAGCCAACACAGTAGCTACCATCTGTGGATGTCGGAGGTAAGTGGGGCAGTCAGTGGGGACCGGAATAACCCCCACCAGTCCAAAGGGGGAAGGGGATAGCAATTCACAGGTTACTCTGTCCATTGTAGGGCCAGGAAAGCGGACGTCTCTCCTTGAACTATACTCGCTTAGGCTGCGAGCCTCCGGTGAATGGTCAAGGGCTGGGGAATCCCGTGTGAGGCATCTCTGGGTTCAGTGTCATCCCCTGGGCAATATTTAGGAAGGCTCCAGCAGGGGCGGGCTGGGCAGGGAGGCAGGGAGGCAATTGCCCCCCAGGCCGCCTAAAATTCTTTTAGGACCGGCCGCGGTGGGCCGGCCCTTTAAATGCTGCAGCCGCCGAGCGCTCTGTAAAGAGCGCTCAGACGGGCTGCAGCAGCTTCTCCCGTCCCTCCCCTCCCCTGTAGCGTGGCCGAGCCGGTCTCCGGTCCGCAGTCCCGGCCGGAGTGACGGGAAGGTGCACACTGAGTAAGAAGAGGGGAGGGGGGGGGAATAAGAAGAGGGGAGGGGGGGGAATAAGAAGAGGGGAGGGGGGGGAATAAGAAGAGGGGAGGGGGGGGGAATAAGAAGAGGGGAGGGGGGGGAATAAGAAGAGGGGAGGGGGGGAATAAGAAGAGGGGAGGGGGGGGAATAAGAAGAGGGGAGGGGGGGAATAAGAAGAGGGGAGAGGGGAGGAATAAGAAGAGGGGAGAGGGGGGAATAAGAAGAGGGGAGAGGGGGGGAATAAGAAGAGGGGAGAGGGGGGGATAAGAAGAGGGGAGAGGGGGGGGATAAGAAGAGGGAGAGGGGGGGATAAGAAGAGGGAGAGGGGGGGGATAAGAAGAGGGGAGAGGGGGGGGATAAGAAGAGGGGAGGGGGGGGATAAGAAGAGGGGAGAGGGGGGGGATAAGAAGAGGGGAGAGGGGGGATAAGAAGAGGGGGGATAAGAAGAGGGGAGGGGGATAAGAAGAGGGGAGGGGGATAAGAAGAGGGGAGAGGGGGGATAAGAAGAGGGGAGAGGGGGATAAGAAGAGGGGAGAGGGGGGATAAGAAGAGGGGAGGGGGGATAAGAAGAGGTGAGGGGGGAATAAGAAGAGGGGAGGGGGAATAAGATAAGGGGAGAGGGGGGGAATAAGAAGAGGGGAGGGGGGAATAAGAAGAGGGGAGAGGGGGGAATAAGAAGAGGGGAGAGGGGGGATAAGAAGAGGGGAGAGGGGGGATAAGAAGAGGGGAGAGGGGGGAATAAGAAGAGGGGGGGAATAAGAAGACGGGAGAGGGGGGGAATAAGAAGAGGGGAGAGGGGGGATAAGAAGAGGGTAGGGGGGAATAAGAAGAGGGGAGGGGGGAATAAGAAGAGGGGAGGGGGGAATAAGAAGAGGGGAGGGGGGAATAAGAAGAGGGGAGGGGGGAATAAGAAGAGGGGAGGTGGGGGAGTAGTAAGAGGGGAGGTGGGGGAGTAGTAAGAGGGGAGGTGGGGGAGTAAGAGGGGAGGTGGGGGAGTAAGAGGGGAGGTGGGGGAGTAAGAGGGGAGGTGGGGGAGTAAGAGGGGAGAGGGGGGAGTAAGAGGGGAGAGGGGGGAGTAAGAGGGGAGAGGGGGGAGTAAGAGGGGAGAGGGGGGAATAAGAAGAGGGGAGAGGGGGGAATAAGAAGAGGGAGAGGGGGGAATAAGAAGAGGGGAGAGGGGGGAATAAGAAGAGGGGAGGGGGGATAAGAAGAGGGGAGGGGGGATAAGAAGAGGGGAGGGGGGATAAGAAGAGGGGAGGGGGGATAAGAAGAGGGGAGGGGGGATAAGAAGAGGGGAGGGGGGATAAGAAGAGGGGAGGGAGGATAAGAAGAGGGGAGGGGGGATAAGAAGAGGAGAGGGGGGATAAGAAGAGGGGAGGGGGGATAAGAAGAGGGGAGGGGGGATAAGAAGAGGGGAGGGGGGATAAGAAGAGGGGAGAGGGGGGATAAGAAGAGGGGAGAGGGGGGATAAGAAGAGGGGAGAGGGGGGATAAGAAGAGGGGAGAGGGGGGATAAGAAGAGGGGAGAGGGGGGAGTAGTAAGAGGGGAGGTGGGGAGTAGTAAGAGGGGAGGTGGGGGAGTAAGAGGGGAGGTGGGGGAGTAAGAGGGGAGAGGGGGGAGTAAGAGGGGAGAGGGGGAGTAAGAGGGGAGAGGGGGGAGTAAGAGGGGAGAGGGGGGAATAAGAAGAGGGGAGAGGGGGGAATAAGAAGAGGGGAGAGGGGGGGGAATAAGAAGAGGGGAGGGGGGATAAGAAGAGGGGAGGGGGATAAGAAGAGGGGAGGGGGGATAAGAAGAGGGGAGGGGGGATAAGAAGAGGGGAGGGGGGATAAGAAGAGGGGAGGGGGATAAGAAGAGGGGAGGGAGGATAAGAAGAGGGGAGGGGGGATAAGAAGAGGGGAGGGGGGATAAGAAGAGGGGAGGGGGGATAAGAAGAGGGGAGGGGGGATAAGAAGAGGGGAGGGGGATAAGAAGAGGGGAGAGGGGGGATAAGAAGAGGGGAGAGGGGGGATAAGAAGAGGGGAGAGGGGGATAAGAAGAGGGGAGAGGGGATAAGAAGAGGGGAGAGGGGGGATAAGAAGAGGGGAGAGGGGGGATAAGAAGAGGGGGGAATAAGAAGAGGGGGGGAATAAGAAGAGGGGGGAATAAGAAGACGAGAGAGGGGGGAATAAGAAGAGGGGAGGGGGGAATAAGAAGAGGGGAGGGGGGAATAAGAAGAGGGGAGGGGGAATAAGAAGAGGGGAGGGGGGAATAAGAAGAGGGGAGGGGGGGGAATAAGAAGAGGGGAGGGAAGGGGATAAGAAGAGGGGAGGGAAGGGGATAAGAAGAGGGGAGGGGGGAATAAGAAGAGGGGAGGGGGGGGAATAAGAAGAGGGGAGGGGGAATAAGAAGAGGGGAGGGGGGGAATAGAAGAGGGGAGGGGGAATAAGAAGAGGGGAGGGGGGGATAAGAAGAGGGGAGGGGGGATAAGAAGAGGGGAGGGGGGATAAGAAGAGGGGAGGGGGGAAATAAGAAGAGGGGAGGGGGGAATAAGAAGAGGGGAGGGGGGAATAAGAAGAGGGGAGGGGGGAATAAGAAGAGGGGAGGGGGGAATAAGAAAGAGGGGAGGGGGGAATAAGAAGAGGGGGGAATAAGAAGAGGGGAGTGGGGAGTAAGGAAGAGGGGAGGGGGGAATAAGAAGAGGGGAGGTGGGGGGGAGAGGGGAGGTGGGGGAGTAAGAGGGGAGGTGGGGGAATAAGTAGAGGGGGAGAGGGAGGGGGAGTAAGAAGAGGGGAGGGGGGAATAAGAAGAGGGGAGGGGAGGGGGGGAGTAAGAAGAGGGGGGAGTAAGAGGGGAGGGGGAGAGTAAGAAGAGGGGGAGAGGGAGGGGAAGTAAGAAGAGGAGAGGAGGGGAAGTAAGAAGAGGAGAGGGAGGGGAAGTAAGAAGAGGGGGTGGGGAGTAAGAAGAGCGGAGGGGGAGAGTAAGAGGGGAGGGGGGAGTTAGAGGAAAGGTGGAGAGGGAGGTGGGGAGTAAGAAAGAGGGGAGGGGGAGTAAGAGGGGAGGGGGGAGTAAGAAGAAGAGAGGGAGGGAGAGTAAGAAGAGAGGGAGTGGGAGTAGGGAGAGGGGGAGGGGGGAGTAAGAAGAGGGGGCAGTAAGAAAGGAGGGGAGATAAGAAAAAGGGTGGAAGAAGAGGGGGAGGGGGAATAAGAAGAGGGGAGGGGGGAGTACGAAGGAGGGGAGATAAGAAAAAAGAAGGGGGTGAGTAAGAAGGAGGGGAGATAAGAAAAATAGGGGGGTAAGAAGAAGGAAGGGAAGTAAGAAGAAGAGGGGGAGGGGGAGTAAGACGAAGAGGGGGAGGGGGAGTAAGAAGAGGGGGAGTAAGAAGGAGGGGAGATAAGAAAAAGAGGGGGGAAGGGGAGGGGGAGTAAGAAGAGGGAGAGGGGAATAAGAAAAAGAGGGGGAAGGGGAGGGGGAGTAAGAAGGAGGGGAGATAAGAAGAAGAAGAAGGGGAGTAAGAAGAAGAGGGGGGAGTAAGAAGAAGAGGGGGGAGTAAGAAGAAGAGGGGGGAGTAAGAAGAAGAAGGTGGAGTAAGAAGAAGAAGGGGGAGTAAGAAGAAGAAGGGGAGTAAGAAGTAGAAGGGGGAGTAAGAAGAAGAAGGGGGAGTAAGAAGAAGAAGGGGAGGAGTAAGAGGAAGAAGGGGGAGTAAGAAGAAGAAGGGGGAGTAAGAAGAAGAAGGGGGAGTAAGAAGAAGAAGGGGGAGTAAGAAGAAGAAGGGGGTAAGAAGAAGAGGGGGTGTATGAAGAAGAAGAAGAGGGGAGAAGAAGGGGAGTAAGAAGAAAGTAGGAGGGTTAAAAAGCTCTAAGGGACAGAAGGGACAGCTCTATAGGACAGGGGGCAAGACAGGGAGCTCTTTCACACTATGCGCGCACACACACACACACACAATGCATCCCTATACATACACAGAAACACACAATGCATCCCTATACATACACAGAAACACAACATGCTTCCCTTACACACAGAGAAACACACAATGCATCCATTACACACACACACAATGCAACCCCCACACAAAGACAATGCATCCTTTGCACACATACACAGAAACAGACAATGCAAACACACACACTGCTTTTCTTACATACACACAGAAACACAATGCATCTCTTACACTCAATGCACACACATACAGACACCCACCTTGCATCCCTTATGCATACAAACACAGATTCACACAATGCATCCCTTACACACAACCAGAAACACATAATACATCCCTTATACACAAATACACACTGCTTCCACTACACACAAACACACTGCATCACCTGCACAAACTGGTATCCCTATAAACTACATACCATAAGCACACATATTAGATCCTCTACAATAACTTATAACACATCCCCTACACACTCCACTCCCTGTGAGCGAACTCATGGGTGGGTGGAACATATAAGTGGACTTATGAGTGGGCCTTATGGGCATACTCACCGTCAGGCCCTGGGGCCCAGACCTTGAGCTGTGTAAGAGGCCCCCAAAAAATGGAGCTGCTTCTAATTCTCCCAGAACATGGAATTTTGTGACCACAGTTGCAAACAGCCTCCAGAGATCCTGTTCTACACCAGACCAGTGGAGCCAAACTGCAGCTCATCATCATCCTCATCTAATTGTAAGTAGGCAATCTAGTATATTAATAGTGACACTAATCTATAATTTACCTCACATTAAAGGGACACTATAGCTTAATGAAGTGGTTGTGGTGTCTATAGCTGGTCCCTGCAGGCTTTTTAATGTAAACACACACTGTGTGCAGCACTGGCGTTAGTTCATATGGCAGATCATATGGGTGGGGCATTGTGATGTCACATGGGGGGCCGGCAAATTTATATTTTGTCTAGGGCGGCAAAAATCCTTGCACCGGCTCTGATCCTGGGCAGGTGCACCAGTCTACTGGTGACCCACAGGAGGGGAGTTCACCGATTGCACTGCACTCTCCTCCTGCCCAGACCCGTCTTGACCGCAGTGCAAGTGCCCTCTGCCCCTAATTTACAGTGGCTCACACTCACAACAAGCAGTGCCTGGAGCCCTTTTACAGAGACGGAAACAAAGAGCTTCTGCGGCAGCTAGCCGTCCTGCAAGCATTACATTAAACAGCTGTTCCCAATGCAGCCACAGGTGGCGTTGTGCTGGGAGACTGTGATTACTCTTCACTTCCTCCCAGCCTACAGAGCAGCGCATGGGGGAGAGAGAGGAGGAGGCATGATTTAATCTTACAATAAATCCTCTAAGCAAACCTTTATAAATTTGGGGGGATCAGCTCTGTTTCCACAGTTTATTGGTGTTTACTCTGATGTCTGTATTAATATTGAGGGATGTCTAAGTAGTAACGTCAGTGTGTGTCAGCAGGGCCAGCCGTTGGGGTGGGCAAGCTGTGCGGTCACGCAGGGTGCCATGACAACAGAGGCACAGCTCACAAGTTGGGTACACCAGCATATTTAATTTAAACGATTCGCTGGTGCGCACCAGCAGTAGGTCAGATCATATCCTCTCCCTCGTGGTTCCAGCGCTCAGTTAGTGAGTCAGAGCACAGGCTCAGAGATTCTCAGCCTGTGCTCTGACAACATTGAAAGTCAGAGCCGTGAAGGAGTGGGTATGGCAAAGAGCTACTGATTAGCATAACATCAATATACGTTATAAAACCAGGAAAAGGTGGGCATGGATGGTGAACTGATTTGGTGGCGCAATGGGCCACTTGACTGGTTTTGCCCCCCAGGCCTAAGGCTGCCAGCCCTCCCCTGGGCTCCAGTCTGTGGGAACGAGTGGTCAGGTAGTATACCCAGATATTTGGTACCAAGCGTGGTGGGAGCTCGTGTTCAGCACGTCTGGTCCGTTCAGCAGTCAGGCTCTGCCCCTCATTTAAAAATTTTGCATTTTTTGTATTTTATTTTGATTTTCTTTTTCGTCATATGCACTAAAATATGTATAAAAAAAAATTATTATAATTATGGTTTCTTCACGGCCACGTCTGTTTGGCGCTGCTGCCATTCACTCCTAGCGTGGTGTCATTCTAAAGGTGTGCCTCCCAGATGATGTGCGGGCTTGCAGGAAGGCAGGCGGGTGGCCACAGAAGGCAGCGAGGGAGCGTTGATTTCTGAGCTGTCCCTGCTCTGCAGAGCAATGCCGTGAGCAGGAATATGGCGCAAGGGACAGCTCACAAATTTAACTGGCTGCCTGCCCCAGGGAGGCCCAAAAGGTGGCCATCCGGCCAGATCTTGGGCCCCCTTAAGACGAAGCATTAGCCTGGGCATTTGGGGGTGGCGGTTTTTGCCACCCCCTGGAAAGTGCCGCCCAAGGCAAATGCCTTGTTTGCATCGCGGTAAATACAGCCCTGGTCTGGCCCCCTCAATGCTGGTGGACCACACCACAACCTCTCAAATTCTTTAAAAGTAATATACTGCCAGGGAATTATGGGAGTTGCCGTCAAACAGCAGCTGGTGGACAGGAAGTTGAAAGCATTTCACTGTGGTCACCAAAAAGATCTGCTGCGCAGCATATGTCAATAACTTAAAATATATATCATAACCTACAAAATATTGAATCAAATTCTAGCCTGAAAGTTATACCCCAATTTTAACTGACTTTGACTACAGATAAGTAGGCATAATTCTTAGACTTGGAGATTCAATGCGCTCCAAACTGCAATTCACCCAAATTTTGGCTGATTGGGTGAATTTCCAAACTCCGAGCTGAAATTAAAATGTAACTGAATCACCAGCAAACTGAAACATGCAATGCCTAAGCTTGGTCGTTTTAATTTGTGATTCTTCTGATGAAAAAAAAAAGAAAAAGCAGATGATTGATGGATAAGGGATAGTCACTAAATGCTTATTTTATTCACAGATCAAGTGAGACGTGACCTACAGACTGAAAAAAGGAGAAGTAAAACAATTATTTTTTATATATATATTAATAACCCCTTAAGGACCAAACTTCTGGAATAAAAGGGAATCATGACATGTCACACATGTCATGTGTCCTTAAGGGGTTAAAAAGTAATAAAACATACCGGTATATTGATTATTTACCGCTTTGACTTTTTTTCCACTCTATTGGTTATTTTTTCTTGCTACGTGAAAGAAATGGCATGAAAATGGATCAGTGTTTTGTAAAATATATACATGTTTATATTATGTTTATATTTAGCAGTACACTGATTGGCTAATTTTCACGCCCTTTTTGATCATCTGATTCGTTTCCCAAATTAGGTTTTTCATTATCAAAATTGCTGATCTGAACTTCTGGAGTTTGTTTTATACAGATATAAAGCACTTTGCTTCTGGAGGACTTCGTACACTTCCAGCAGCATCATTAGTGTTCCGAGCTCCTAGTGTCTAATCTGCGCACAGAATGCATCAGTGAGTACGCTTATTACGGTGCCAATAGACAACCAACAGTGGCATGAAAGAGTGTGGATATTCCCTATTCGGATTATGGTCATTGGAAATGTTGAGAAATGCAACACATCATTCTAAGACAACGTTTAACTGGCTGAGTATTATAGGAGTTAATATCCACAGCAGGGTCACTAGAAAGAGCTCACTGGCATCTACTGCTCACATGGCCATACAAGATCATTGCTAGACATGTGGTCCAAGCAAGAGGGACTCTGTACAGCTGCTTTCAAAACCTATAGATCAGTACAACAAGCAGATAATTTTATATATTTTATTCGGAGTAAGAAATCACCACAATAGGCAAACAATGCATAACATGAAGTGTGAGAAGAAAGTGCTTGGTCCGTTTTAGAGTATAGGTTACAGAACAAGTAAAATATTTTTTAACCCCTTGAGGACACATGACATGTGTGACATGTCATGATTCCCTTTTATTCCAGAAGTTTGGTCCTTAAGGGGTTAAACCCATTTCTAATTATCAGTCTCTGAAAAATATATTTCAAGAAGTTACATTAACAGTGCAATTATAAAAATAAAAATATTGCCACATTTGTTCATCAATACCATATTAACAAGAAACTAGAAACACTTTAGCACTTTTCCCTGGCACCTTATTAGTGGGGAGAATGGAGGGGGGACACAAGCAGTGAGATAAAAATTCAAGTTGGAACCATATTGTGCCTCCAAATTGAATTCAGCAGCCCCTAGGAGTGAAATATTTGGCAGCTGATAACTGGCACAGATTTGATTCATGTTTTCCAAATGTAATATGAGAGCAGTAGTGCGTTTATATCTCTCGGTTATATTTGCGGAAAAAAAAACTCCCAGTCTTCAGTAGCAAATTTGCATAAAACTCTGTTCCACCTCTTCTCCATACAGGGCAATATAGGTAACGGTATCCGTAGCTGCATATTTACATTGTGAAGAACACTGTTCTGTTTCATAGATGACACCACTGGTATTTCCTGTACAAATTAGATGCATTTTCCAGCCCAACTAACAGCCTACCACATCAGTAAGAGTGCAGGCAAGTAAGTTTGTATTTTAAGTTAGTTCCTGCAAGCTGGACCTTTAAATAAAACGTGGCAACCCTTTAGTTGAACAGTTTCAAACAGTCTTGGCTTTTGCAACACGTTTGTGCCATGTAAGGGTTAAAGCCCAATTTACAATCATTACAGTGCCCACCCTACAGACATGGAGCATTTTGGAATGTGGCAGTCACTTAACCTTTTCACCCCCATCTTCCAATGCCTTTGGGGCAATGCATTAGGTAAAGCCATCTGGTGGCAACACAGCTCGGGCTTTATTGATACAATATGGACACAATTCTGCTACAAAGGACACATTTACAGAATAAAACAAGTAAACTGTTATTAACAGATAAATAATTAAGAACAGCACTCTAGTAACGCAGAAAGAAACACACAATATCCCAGTAGATCTGCAGACATGAACCCTGATACATAGCACATTACGGCTTAAAACTATTTACTTAATAGAGATATTACAAATTGGAAAAATAATTCTCCCATTCTGCTATTTTTCAAGCTTGGCATTTTGTAGCCTAAATTCCCAATTTTATTGAATGTACCATAAAACATAACAGATTTCATTAACGAACGCTGAGGTGAATTAAAAATAGAATGGCAACATTGAGGTAAAAATGAATAAGCTATGAGGCAAAAAGTTAATAAAACAAGCAGAGCTGGATTCTTTTTTCTCCAAATCAGAAACTTGTAATTATGCAATACTGCTTTTAGTTCACCAAATTAGAGCACAGTTGTTATGAAAATGAGCACTACAGGCCCCCAGACCACTTAATCTCAATGTCATGTAATGTGCGTGGTGTTCCAACCCTCACAGTATTACAATTACACATTCCAGACACAATAACCAAGTAGGATATAGTATCCTTGCATGTTACTTTTCATTGTGTCACAATTGTACTTTTTTTGGCCCAGAATGTCTTTGGCTGTCAACAAAATTTAACATCACCTCTTTTAGTCCATCCTATTGCTTGATGGCTCACATTTAGCAGCATCCTTCCTCAGGTAGTCCTACAAGTCTGATATACTCTTCCCAAATGAACATATATTTTAGAGTTATTAATTAAGCTGCAAATTGTAGTGACAAAATTTAAGCAGAAGTTCGACAAACTCAGCAATAGTCACAACTTGGCCACTTGGACCTAAATTTTGCAACAATTCAGAGCATATTGAAAACCAAAGCAAAAACAAGCAGATTATTAGTATTATTGAAGTTTATAATACCGTATTCCACAGGGCTTTACAATATTATAAAAAGGGGAAATTTAACAAAAACTGAGACAATTACTGTAACGGATCACCTGGCACCCCGACTTGGTACCTCCGTTAATGGATGCTCCTAGCGTTTCCTGAGGACTCCAAGCACTCTGGCAGACACCACAATCACCGAATCTGAGAAACCTTTAAATTCTCCCAAGCATATGAATGCTGTAGACCATTGAATAGGAACCATACGAATAGGCTTGTACTCCTAGCAGTCAACTGGAACAGCATACAATAAATCCTTCCCCCAATAATGAGACGACACTTCACTTTGAGGGTAAAACAGGAACTCTGGACTGGCTCATCCAGCCTGGCTTTTATTACACTAATCCACATACAGGCCACACCCAGGGGGAGGCATAAAATAACCAATCACATACATGGTTCAGCCCACACATCCCCTCCCCTCAGATAACATTAAACTCAATTATCCGGTACACTTTTTCAGCCAAGTTCTGGATGTACCCCAAAACCCGGGGGTACACCTTTAAATCCAGCATCGCTGGATAGCCCTTATTCAGGGGGACAACATATCCAAAATTCAAGTCATTCGGATGAACGGTTCGTGAGATATGGGGTTCCAAAGATTTGACCGACCGCATGGGTAAAGTATCCGAAAACAGTTCCATGCATTTTGGCCCTGCGGTCGGTCACAAACAAGGGAATGAAAACAGACGAATTGCCTGTGTTATAGAGCCTGGAGAGGGTTTGAATGAATTCCCTTGTTTATGGGGTTCTTTCTACCGAACGGCGGGTCATTCGGTAGTTTCTATACGAATTTCTGGAAGTATGGAGGTCTCAGCGGTGTTTGCCTAGTCAAGTGTCCGATTTTAGTTCCAGACACTCGACGGCAAAACACCGCTGTTCGGTAGTTTAAGATGGCCGCCGCCACGTGTTTGTTTCCCGAATGGCGGCCACCCAGAGGACAAAGAATACATTACACTGATTGCCAATTACCCGTTTGCAACATTGTTGCAAACTGTAATTGGAGGCACACTTATTCCTGGGTGGTCTGGTTGTTCGGTAGTTTCACTCAATATACTGAATGGAGTGATTCTACCGAACAATCAAATGAATGCTGCATACATATCCCAGGTTAAACTTAATACACATATAATATTACAGGCAGTACACTAGAGTATGTATCACAGTCTTAAAGGGACAGTAGTCCCAAAAGTCCCAATATGTCCATAGATGCTGTTAAAAGGGCCAGTAGCAGCAATATACAGTACAATATGCCCCAAATAACCCAGGGGCCATAGTCAGCAGGTAGGAGGCTAGCAAACAGGCTTCTCCAGGGCCCAGTGGCGAGGTTGGTTTCGCCACAATTACAAAACGTTGCAGGAACAACAGGTTAATGAGGACCCTGCTCGAAAGAAATTACAATCTAGAGTAGGGTGTTTACAGGATTATAATCTGGATTCTTTTTCCATTCTTTATTTAAGCTTGGACAGCAGGCAAGTCGGGATAAAATAACAGTGGATAGCAATAGAAAAGCAAATAATGACATATTTGCATAAGGCACATGGTACAAAAAAAATCCACTGATGATGTACATCAATAGTTACATATGAGAGTATTTGTGGGCTTTTATCTGTAGACAAAGCATTTTGCTTTAATAATTTTTTTTATTTTTTTTTATTAAAAACCAAACATTTTTAAAAACCACAGGGATCATATTCCATAAAGGAGGATATATGTGATACATAAGGTATCATATTGAAATCAGGATACATTGTTTGTCGGATGCATTACTATAGGCAATACAGGTTACCAGATTTCCTGATTTTTGAGGGACACCTATGGAAGCTGTGCTCTTTAAAAAAAAAAAAAAAAAAAAGGAGAAGGGAAAGGAAGGGAAGGGAAGAATAGTAAAGTGGAAATGGGAGAAGATAAAAAGATTGGGGGACACCTATGGATAGGAGTGACTAAACCCTAGAAAAGAGTATCTGTTATTCCCTGACTGATTGTATAATAATATGATAAAAATAAAACTATAGGGAAGAATTATTATCAGCACCCTTACGTGGAGTCGCCCTAAATGGGTGTTCTACCAACTCAATCAGTTGTGATGATCTACTCCAAATAGGCATGTCATTTTGAGATCTGTCTGATGGAGATAATAATCTTTCGCCCCTTTAGGAGATTTTTCACTCTTCATTAGACAGATCAGACTCAATCTTCAAGACACACAGTTCATTAGTATGTGGCACATGACGTGGGGAAACCTTCCTCATACGCCAGAGCAGCTCTGTCACAGTCGAAGACACTACTCAATGTGTTGTTATCCCAGACATCATGCTAATGGATGGTTAGGCACATCAACAGTGACGTAAATTGCATCAAGAACACTCAATTCCTCTCCCTATCTTAAGCACATAGATGCAGAAGTGGCAGGTTTGAGGTTACTCGAGTCTTAAGTGTTATGTGCTCCAATGTTAAATCAATTACATATGGTTGTTCCTTTAAGGTCTAAGCCAAGATCAATTAAAGGAACACTATAGGATTTGGAATATAAGTGTGTCCACCCTTTCCCCCTTAAAAAGGGTGAAAATTCGCCTTTATTCCAGTGTCATACAGGTCTGCAGAACCTGGCTCTGCCCACTTGGCCAAGATCATCAGAATTTACAATCTCAACAAATCCAATGCTTTCCCATAGAAAAGAATTAGGAGGCTTATGCGCACACATGGCCAAATGCCGCTGTGCTCCAATTAGCATCTCCTCATGCAAAGAAAGTTCTACATCTCCACGCAGAGCGTGGAGACGCTGAATGTCAGTTCTGCACATTCTGAAGTGAGTGACTGCCACTAAAGAGGTCCATAGAGAGCAGTGAAAAGGCAGTGTTTACATTAAAAAGCCTGCAGGGACTGACTTTACTCAGAACAACTACATTAAGCTGTAGGTGTTCTGATGACTATAGTGTCCCTTTAATTTATACCAGGAGAATATGTATTTTAACAAAAAGCTTAATTGGAAAAATTATACAACTCCAGCTTGTTTGTATTAAGAATGGGCAATTTCCTTGACATTTCGCTACAATTCCCACATTTACTGAATAAACCCAACAACCATAACACAGTACGTCATGTAATAAATGTAAAGGTGGTGGTTATAAGGTTTCTCCCCTCACCTCACTGCTCCTTCAAACCTCTACCAATCCCCCCCTTCCCTCTCTTTCCCATCATCTGAAATTCATTCAATTCGCCTTTTCAAATCCTTCTCTGCTAACATTGCCATTACTTATCGTCCCCCTGGTTCCCCTCTCCTCTTCCTTGACCACTTTGCTGCCTGGCTACCCTATTTTCTCTCTTCTAATATTCCGTCCCTAATTTTCGGGGACTTCAATATTCCCATTAACCTCAGCAGCCTCTAAACTATTTTCAATTACTTCCTCCCTCGGGCTATCGCAGTGGGCTAATTCTCCCACCCATATAGCTGGCAATACCCTCGACTTTATCTTCTCTTATGCATGTCCAGTAGCTAACATCTGCAACACTCCATTTCCTCTCTCTGATCACCACCTCTTATTTGCTCTCGAGTACCCCCTCATCTAACAACCTCAGCCCAACCCCCCTCAACTCAGGAGGAACCTTAATTCTACTGACCTTCAGCAGCTGTCAGCTGATATTGATTCACAACTGCTATCCATCCCTTGCCTCTCCTGTCCCTCACTGGTCATCTCCACATATAACACTACCCTCACCTCTGCCTTGAACGCTGCAGCCGCGCTCCAAACAAGCACCTCAAGGAGGACACGCCCCCAACCGTGGCATACTAAATCAACACGCTACCTGCAAAGATGCTCCTGAACGCTTCTGGAGGAAGTCTGCACCCAGTCAGACTTTCTCCATTATAGATTCATATTGTGTTCATACAGCACAGCCCTTGCCAAACAGTCATACTTTTCCTCTCTCATTAGTTCATGCTCCCGCAATCCCAAGCATCTCTTTGACACCTTTAATTCTCTTCTTCGCCCTGCTGTGGCCACCCCCGAAACTAACCTTACTGCCGATAGCTGTGCATGTTACTTTACCGACAAGATTGAACAGCTAAGGAAAGAATTCTCCCCTACTTGCCGTTCCCTTTCTCAACCACATGTAGATCATGCCTTTCCTACCCTTCTGACTTTCTCCCCAGCTACCGAACAAGAGGTGGCTGCACTTCTCCTTTCTTCTCACCCCACCACTTGCCCGCTCGATTCAGTCCCATCTCACCTTATCAAATCTCTCTCTCCCCTTGTCTTGTGCCTTCCTTAACACACATCTTCAACTGCTCTCTCTATTCTGGCGTTGTCCCTGCTGACCTTAAACATGCCACTGTAGTACCTATCCTGAAAAAAACATCTCATGACCCGTCCTCCCCCTCTAACTATCGTCCCATATCCCTGCTCCCTTTTTCCTCAAAGCTTCTGGAAAGACTTGTCTTTACCTGTATGTCTCACTTCCTTAATTCCAACTCTCTCCTTGACCCTCTTCAATCTGGCTTCCACCCTCTCCACTCTACTGAGACTGCTCTTTTCAAAGTTACTAATGACCTAATCACAGCTAAATCCAAAGGCCACTACTCCATACTAATTCTTCTTGACCTCTCTGCTGCCTTTGACACCGTTGATCATGCTCTCCTTCTTCAAACTCTTCAATCACTCGGTCTCTGTGACTCTGTCCTCTCGTGGTTTTCCTCATCTCTCCCAACGCTCATTTAGTGTCTCTTTTTCTAATAATACCCCTCCCCTCGTCCTGTCTCAGTTGGAGTCCCCCCAAGGCTCTGTCCTTGGTCCCCTTCTATTTTCTCTTTATTCTGCCTCTCTTGGCAAACTTATTACCCCTTTTGGATTCCACTACCACCTGTATGCTGATGACACCCAGATATATCTCTCCTCCCCGGATCTGTCTCCTGCTGTCCTGCAACGTGTCACTACTTGCCTTTTTTCTATTTCTGACTGGATGTCCTCCCACTTTCTGAAACCCAATCGCTCTAAAACTGAGCTCCTTGTCTTTCCTCCACCTAATACTGATCCTCCTCTTTCGCTCTTCCTTCAAGTTAGTGGTATCCACATAAGTCCATCCTTGCAAGCGCGCTGTTTTGGCACCATACTTGATTCTGGCCTCACCTTTGAGCCTCAGATCCAGTATGTTGCCAAATCCTGTAGATTCCATCTTAAAAACATATTCTTACGCAAGATGCTACCAAGGAGCTTGTCCATGCTCTAGTAATTTCCCGCATGGATTATTGTAACCCTCTCCTGATTGGTCTTCCCAAAAGCTGTATTGCCCCTCTACAGTCTGTAATGAATGCTGCCGCCCGACTGATTTCCCTCTCTAGTTCTCACATCTCACCCCTCTCTCAGTCCTTACATTAGCTTCCTGTATCCTATAGGAGTCAATTCAAGGTACTAATTCACACCTATAAAGCACAGAACAATTCTAGTCCAACCTATTTCTCTTAACTGTTTCGCAGATATGCCCCTTCTCTGTCTCTCTGCTCTGCCAATGACCTTCTCCTGTCAGCTTCTCACACTCGTACGGCCAACTCACGCTTGTAGGACTTCTCGCGGGTGGCTCCTTTCCTTTGGAATAGCCTGCCTTCAACCACCAAAGCTCTCCCCTAGTCTTCAATCATTTAAGAAGTGCCTTAAAACCCATCTCTTCAGGAAAGTTTATGGCCTCTCAGAGTAACCTCCACGTTACATACTGGTCTCTTTCTCTCGAATAAAGGGCAGCACTCTACTCTTTCCTCCAGCTCTGCTTCACTCCCACCTTATTTTATTTATATTTTCTGTCCTAATGTGTTTTATACCCTACCTCCTATAGAGTGTAAGCTCGTTTGAGCAGGATCCTCTTCAACCAATCATTCCTGTAAGTTTTCTTGTATTGTCCCATTTATAGTTAAATCCCCCCTCTCATAATATTGTAAAGTGCTACCGAATCTGTTGGCGCTATATAAATGGCGATATTATTATTATTAATAATAATAAATGGTACCAGGATTAACCTGGCACACCCTCAGTGTAAGGAGTCAAAGCATTTTAGGAGGAGCCAGGACAAACCCTGGAACCATGACAGCACACTGAAGTGGTTGTTGCTTGGAGATTTCCCTTAAGCAAAATATTGAATTTGCCAAACAGCATCACAAAACATTACTTGTTTTAGGTCAATATTACTCAAACTTATCTTGGGTTGCACCAAATAAATCAGAATTTTATGATGAATTCGCACATGTAAGTTTTTATTTTCAAATCCCAGCATATTGGTTGGTCTAGTTCACGGCATTTGTGCTGGTGTAGTCAGAGAGCAGGATGTTTAAGAATTAAAAAGTTAAAGGTACACTTTAACCCCTTAAGGACCAAACTTCTGGAATAAAAGGGAATCATGACATGTCACTAATGATGTACCGAACTGTTCGCGTGTTCGCGTTCGCCACGGCGGGCGAACACATGCGCGGTTCGATCCGCCCCCTATTCGTCATCATTGAGTAAACTTTGACCCTGTGCCTCACGGTCAGCAGACACATTCCAGCAAATTAGCAGCAGAACCTCCCTTCCTGACCCTTCCACCTCCTGTACAGCATCCATTTTAGATTCATTCTGAAGCTGCATTCTTAGATAGAGGAGGGAAAGTGTAGCTGCTGCTGATTATATAGGGAAATTGATAGCTAGGCTAGGGTATTCAGTGTCCACTACAATCCTGAAGGACTCATCTGATCTCTGCTGTAAGGACAGCACCCCAAAAAGCCATTTTTAGGGCTAGAACATCAGGCTGCTTTTTGTTTTTGTTTTTTCTGTGTAATGTAATTGCAGTTGCCTGCCTGCCAGCTTCTGTGTCAGGCTCACAGTGGATATTGTGCCCACTTACCCAGTGCCACCACTCATATCTGGTGTCACAATAGCTTAAGCTTGCATTTAAAAACAAAACATTTTTTTCACTGTAATAGAATGAATAGCAGTTAGTTGTCTGCAAGTGTCTGGGTGTCAGGCTTTCAGCGTGTACTCTGCCAACCTCTGCCAGTGTACTTTGCCACTCATATCTGGTGTCACAATAGCGTGCCTTTAAAAATAAGTTTTTCACTGTAAGCCAATAGCAGTCAGTGTCCTTAAAGCGGGTGTCAGGCCTTCAGCGTGTACTCTGCCAACCTCTGCAAGTGCACTTTGTCACTCATATCTGGTGTCACTATAGCGTGCATTTAAAAATAAAAAACGTTTTCCACTGTTATAGATTGAATAGCAGTTAGTTGTCTTCAAGCGGGTGTCAGGCCTACAGTGTGTACTCTGCCAACCTCTGCCAGTGCACATTGCCCCTTATATCTGGTCTCACAGTAGCTTGCACGCATAGTACCACTAATCCCAAAAAAATTACAGGCAGAGGCAGGCCACCCCGCAGGGGCCATCGTGGTCGTGGTGCTGTGATTCCCTTTTCCCCTAGAATAATGCACAGTTTTCAGAGGCCACGTACCCTGAACTTGAAAAGTTCTGAGGACATAGTTGACTGGCTAACACAGGACACCCAATCTTCTACAGCTTCCGCTCGGAACCTTGACGCACCATCCTCCTCCAGCTTAGCTTCGGGCACCTCTCAAGATACCACTCACCCGCCTGCCGACACCACCAAAACTAGCACCACAGCCACTTCACTTGGTATGTCAGAGGAGTTATTCACACATCCGTTTGAAGAAATGAGTGATGCGCAACCATCATTGCCAGAGGATGTAGATAACAGGGATATGTCTCAGGCAGGCAGCATTACACACATGGACATACGGTGTGATGATGATGTTGTACCCGCTGCTGCTTCCTTTGCCGAGTTGTCAGATACAAGTGAAGCGGTTGATGATGACGATGCATCCATGGAAGTCACGTGGGTGCCCACTCGGCAAGAAGAAGAACAGGGCTAAAGTTCAGATGGGGAGACAGAGAGGAGGAGGAGACGAGTTGGAAGCAGGGGGAGGTCATCGCAAGGAGCTAGTGGCACAGTCAGACAGCATGCATCGGCACCCGGGGTCAGCCCGACAGCACGCCAATCAAGGCATGCTGTGTCCACCACCAGAATGCCGTCATTGCAGAGCTCAGCAGTGTGGATTTTTTTTTGTGTGTCTGCCTCTTGCAACGATGCCATTTGCAACCTGCCATTTGCAACCTGTGCCAAAAGAAACTAAGTCGTGGGAAGTCCAACACCCACCTAGGTACAACTGCTTTGCGTAGGCACATGATCGCACATCACAAACGCCTATGGGATCAACACATGAGTACAAGCAGCATGGAAACTCAAAGCCGCCATCCTCCTCCTGGTCCAGCATCTTCAGCCACGTCAACCACTGCTGTCCTCCTTGCCCCCTCTCAACCATCCGCCACTCCGTCTCCCGCCTTGAGCAGTTCCCGCTCATCTGCCCACAGTCAGGTGTCTGTCAAGGACATGTTTGAGCGTAAGAAGCCAATGTCAGAAAGTCACCCCCTTGCCCAGCGTCTGACAGCTGGCTTGTTTGAACTATTAGCCCGCCAGCTTTTACCATACAAGCTGGTGGAGTCTGAGGCATTCAAAAAATTTGTGGCTATTGGGATACCGCAGTGGAAGGTACCCGGACGAAATTTCTTTGCACAAAAGGCAATCCCCAACCTGTACTCGATTGTGCAAAAGGAAGTCATGGCATGTCTGGCACACAGTGTTGGGGCAAGGGTCCATCTGACCACTGATACCTGGTCTGCAAAGCATGGTCAGGGCAGGTATATCACCTACACTGCGCATTGGGTAAACCTGCTGACGGCTGCCAAGCATGGAATGCATGGCTCTGCAGAGGAGTTGGTGACACCGCCACGACTTGCAGGCAGGCCTGCTGCCACCTCCTCTACTCCTCCTACTCCATCCTCTTCCATAACCTCCTCGGCTGAGTCCTCTTCTGCTGCTGCGTCTTGCTCCACATCAACGGCACCCCCCCAGCTCCGCAGGTACTATTCCACATCCCGGATACGGCAGTGTCACGCCGTCTTGGGTTTGACCTGCTTGAAAGCAGAGAGTCACACCGGACAAGCACTCCTGTCCGCCCTGAACGCGGAGGTGGAAAAGTGGCTGACTCCGCAGCAACTGGATATTGGCAAAGTGGTTTGTGACAACGGAACAAATTTGTTGGCGGCATTGAAGTTGGGCAAGTTGACACATGTGCCGTGCATGGCACATGTGTGTAATCTGATCGTACAACGCTTTGTGCATAAGTACACAGGCTTACAGGACATCCTAAAGCAGGCCAGGAAGGTGTGTGGACATTTCAGGCGTTCCTACACGCCCATGGCGCACTTTGCAGATATCCAGCGGCGAAACATGCCAGTGAGGCGCTTAATTTGCGACAGCCCGACACGTTGGAATTCAACACTCCTAATGTTCGACCGCCTGCTCCAACAAGAAAAAGCCGTTAATTAATATTTCTATGACCGGGGTGCTAGGACAGCCTCTGGGGAGCTGGGAATGTTTTTGCCACGTTACTGGACGCTCATGCGCAATGCCTGTAGGCTCATGCGTCCTTTTGAGGAGGTGACAAACCTAGTCAGTCGCACCGAAGGCACCATCAGCGACAACATACCATTTGTTTTCTTCCTGGAGCGTGCCCTGCGAAGAGTGCTGATCAGGCCGTAGATGAGCATGAAGAGGAAGAGTTGTGGTCACCATCACCACCAGAAACAGCCTTATCAGCATCGCTTGCTGGACCTGCGGCAACGCTGGAAGAGGATTGTGAGGAAGAATGTGGCTTTGAGAAGGAGGAGGAAGACCAACCACAACAGGCATCCCAGGGTGCTCGTTGTCACCTATCTGGTACCCGTGGTGTTGTACGTGGCTGGGGGGAAGAACATACCTTCAATGAGATCACTGAGGAGGAGGAACGGGTAATGAGTAGCTCGGTATCCAACCTTGTGCAAATGGGGTCTTTCATGCTGTCGTGCCTGTTGAGGGACCCTCGTATAAAAAGGCTGAAGGAGAACGACCTGTACTGGGTGTCCATGCTACTATACCCCCGGTATAAGCAGAAAGTGGCTGAAATTTTATCAAATTACAACAAGTAGGAAAGGATGCAGCATTTGCAAAATAAATTAAAAAGTATGCTTTACACAGCGTATAAGTGTGATGTCACAGCACAATGGGAATCTAACAGGGGAAGAGGTAAAAGTCATCCTCCTCCTCCCAAGGAGGACAGGATGCTTTAAAGACGGATGGAGTATTTGTTGGAGGACATGCGGAGCTTTTTAAGTCCTACGCATCGCCACAGCCCTTCGGGATCCACCCTCAGAGAGCGACTCGACCGACAGGTAGCAGACTACCTCGCCTTAACTGCAGATATCGACACTCTGAGGAGCGATGAACCCCTTGACTACTGGGTGTGCAGGCTTGACCTGTGGCCTGAGCTATCCCAATTTGCGATAGAACTTCTGGCCTGTCCCGCTTCAAGCAGGGGAGGGCTGGCAGCCTTAGGCCTGGGGGGCAAAACCAGTCAAGTGGCCCATTGCGCCACCAAATCAGTTCACCATCCATGCCCACCTTTTCCTGGTTTTATAACGGATATTGATGTTATGCTAATCAGTAGCTCCTTCACGGCTCTGAGAATCTCTGAGCCTGTGCTCTGACTCACTAACTGAGCGCCGGAAACATGAGGGAGAGGATATGATCTGACTGCACCTACTGCTGGTGCGCACCAGTGGACCACCAGCGAATCGTTTAATTTAAATATGCTGGTGTACCCAACTTGTGAGCTGTGTTGGCCGCCGGCTGCCTCTGTTGTCATGGCACCCTGCGTGACCGCACAGCTTGCCCACCCCAACGGCTGGCCCTGCTGACACACACTGATGTTACTACTTAGACATCCCTCAATATTAATACAGAGATGAGAGTAAACACCAATAAACTGTGGAAACAGAGCTGATCCCCCCAAATTTATAAACGTTTGCTTAGAGGATTTATTCAAGATTAAATCATGCCGCCTCCTCCTCTCTCCCCCATGCGCTGCTCTGTAGGCTGGAAGGAAGTGAAGAGAAATCACAGTCTCCCAGCACAACGCCACCTGTGGCTGCATGGGGAACAGCTGTTTAATGTAATGCTTGCAGGACGGCCAGCTGCCGCAGAACCGCTTTGTTTCCGTCTCTGCAAAGGGCTCCAGGCACTGCTTGTTGTGAGTGTGAGCCACTGTAAATTAGGGGCAGAGGGCAGAGGGCACTTGCACTGCGGTCAAGACAAGTCTGGGCAGGAGGAGAGTGCAGTGCAATCGGTGAACTCCCCTCCTGAGGGTCACCAGTAGACTGGTGCACCTGCCCAGGATCAGAGCCGGTGCAAGGATTTTTGCCGCTCTAGACAAAATATAAATTTGCCGGCCCCCCATGTGACATCACAATGCCCCACCCATATGATCTGCCATATGAACTAACGCCAGTGCTGCACACAGTGTGTGTTTACATTAAAAAGCCTGCAGGGACCAGCTATAGACACCACAACCACTTCATTAAGCTATAGTGTCCCTTTAATGTGAGGTAAATTATAGATTAGTGTCACTATTAATATACTAGATTGCCTACTTACAATTAGATGAGGATGATGATGGGCTGCAGTTTGGCTCCACTGGTCTGGTGTAGAACAGGACCTCTGGAGGCTGTTTGCAACTGTGGTCACAAAATTCAACGTTCTGGGAGAATTGGAAGCAGCTCCATTTTTGGGGGGCCTCTTACACAGCTCAAGGTCTGGGCCCCAGTGCCTGACGGTGAGTATGCCCATAAGGCCCACTCATAAGTCCACTTATATGTTCCACCCACCCATGAGCTCGCTCACAGGGAGTGGAGTGTGTAGGGGATGTGTTATGTGTTATCTAATATGTGTGCTTATGGTATGTAGTGTATAGGGATACCAGTTTGTGCAGGTGATGCAGTGTGTTTGTGTGTAGTGGAAGCAGTGTGTATTTGTGTATAAGGGATGTATTGTGTGTTTCTGGTTGTGTGTGAGGGATGCATTGTGTGAATCTGTGTTTGTATGCATAAGGGATGCAAGGTGTGTGTCTGTATGTGTGTGCATTGAGTGTAATAGATGCATTGTGTTTCTGTGTGTATGTAAGAAAAACAGTGTGTGTGTTTGCATGTGTGTGTAAGGGTTTGCATTGTATGTTTCTGTGTATGTGTGCAAATGATGCATTGTCTTTGTGTGTAAGGGTTGCATTGTGTGTGTGTGTAATGGATGCATTGTGTGTTTCTCTGTGTGTAAGGGAAGCATGTTCTGTTTCAGTGTATGTATAGGGGTGCATTGTGTGTTTCTGTGTATGTATAGGGGTGCATTGTGTGTGTGTGTGTGTGTGTGTGCGCATAGTGTTAAAGAGCTCCCTGTCTTGCCCCCTGTCCTATAGAGCTGTCCCTTCTGTCCCTTAGAGCTCTCCCCTGCCCCTTAGTGGTCTCTCCTCTCCCCCACTCTCCCCTAGCGGTCTCTTCTCACACTCACCCACCCTCCCTGTGCTCTTCTCATCCCCCCTCCACCCTCCCTGTGTTCTTCTCACTCCTCCCTCTGTGTGTTTTCACCCCCCTGTGTTCTTCTTACCCCCCCTTGTTCTTCTTACCCCCCCCTTGTTCTTCTTACCCCCCCCCCTTGTTCTTCTTACCCCCCCCCTTGTTCTTCTTACCCCCCCCCTTGTTCTTCTTACCCCCCCCTTCTTCTTCTTACCCCCCCTTCTTCTTCTTACCCCCCCTTCTTCTTCTTACCCCCTCCTTCTTCTTCTTACCCCCCCTTCTTCTTCTTACCCCCTCCTTCTTCTTCTTACCCCCTCCTTCTTCTTCTTACCCCCTCCTTCTTCTTCTTACCCCCTCCTTCTTCTTCTTACCCCCTCCTTCTTCTTCTTACCCCCTCCTTCTTCTTCTTACCCCCTCCTTCTTCTTCTTACCCCCTCCTTCTTCTTCTTACCCCCTCCTTCTTCTTCTTACCCCCTCCTTCTTCTTCTTACCCCCTCCTTCTTCTTCTTACCCCCTCCTTCTTCTTCTTACCCCCTCCTTCTTCTTCTTACCCCCTCCTTCTTCTTCTTACCCCCTCCTTCTTCTTCTTACCCCCTCCTTCTTCTTCTTACCCCCTCCTTCTTCTTCTTACCCCATTCTTCTTCTTCTTACCCCATTCTTCTTCTTCTTACCCCATTCTTCTTCTTACCCCATTCTTCTTCTTACCCCATTCTTCTTCTTCTTACTCCCCCCTCTTCTTCTTACCCCCCTCTTTTTCTTATCTCCCCTCCTCCTTACTTCCCCCTTCTTCTTACTCCCCCCTCTTATCCCCCTCCCCTCTTCTTACTCCCTCTCTTCCCTCTTCTTACTCCCCCCTCCCCTTTTCTTACTCTCCCCCCTCCCCTTTTCTTACTCTCCCCCCTCCCCTCTTCTTACTCTCCCCCCTCCCCTCTTCTTACTCTCCCCCCTCTTCTTACTCTCCCCCCCTCCCCTCTTCTTACTCTCCCCCCTCCCCTCTTCTTACTCTCCCCCCTCTTCTTACTCTCCCCCCCTCCCCTCTTCTTACTCTCCCCCCTCCCCCCCTCTCTTTTTACTCTCCCCCCCTCTTTTTACTCTCCCCCTCTCCCCCTCTTTTTACTCTCCCCCTCTCCCCCTCTTTTTACTCTCCCCCTCTCCCCCTCTTTTTACTCTCCCCCTCTCCCCCTCTTTTTACTCTCCCCCTCTCCCCCTCTCCCCCTCTTTTTACTCTCCCCCTCTCCCCCTCTTTTTACTCTCCCCCTCTCCCCCTCTCCCCCTCTTTTTACTCTCCCCCTCTCCCCCTCTTTTTACTCTCCCCCTCTCCCCCTCTCCCCTCCTTCTTCTTACCCCCTCCCCCTCTCCCCTCCTTCTTACCCCCTCCCCCTCTCCCCTCCTTCTTCTTACCCCCTCTCCCCTCCTTCTTCTTACCCCCTCTCCCCTCCTTCTTCTTACCCCCTCTCCCCTCCTTCTTCTTACCCCCTCCCCTGTAGGTGGCCGAGCTGCACTCCAGTCCGCGCTCCCGGCAGGAGTGATAGGAAGGTGCTCAGTGTGCACTTCCTGTCAGTCCGGCCGGGTACAGGAAACAGAAACTCCTGTTCCGCGCGGAACAGGAGTTTCTGTTTCCTGTACCCGGCCGGACTGACAGGAAGTGCACACTCAGTGTGCACTTTCCCATCACTCCATCCGGGACCGCGGACTGGAGTACAGCTCGGCCACCTACAGGGGAGGGGAGGGAGGGAAAAGCAGCTGCAGCCGTCTGAGCGCTCGACGGCTGCAGCATTTAAAGGGCCGGCCCGCCGCGGCCGGTTCTAAAATAATTTTGGGCGGCCTGGGGGGCAATTGCCTCCCTGCCCCCCGGCCCAGCCCGCCCCTGGCTTCAAGTGTCCTGTCAGAAAGGACCTTCAGTGCATCAGGAGGTATTGTCACTGAGAAGAGAAGTCGCCTAGGTAAAAAATGTCTAGATTAACTCACCTTTATTAAGATGAATGAGGGATGGATCCCGAAGGGACTGACACTGGGCGATACATTCTTTTGACCCATTTTGCCAAAGGAAAGGAAGTTGCCTAATAATTATGCACACCTGATATAGGGTGTTGATGTCATTAGACCACACCCCTTCTCATTACAGAGATGCACATCACCTAATATGCTTAATTGGTAGTAGACTTTCGAGCCTATACAGCTTGGAGTAAGACAACATGCATAAAGAGGATGATGTGGTCAAAATACTCATTTGCCTAATAATTCTGCACACAGTGTAGACAGCCACTAGAGGGCACTTCCTGGTCCATAGCACAAAAAACCTGTGCTATAGTGTCGCTGGACGTCCTCACGCTGTGTGAGGACCTCCAGCATCGCTCAATTCCCCATAGGAAAGCACTGAAAAGCATTTTCAATGCTTTCCTATGGAGAGTTCTAATGCGCATGCACGGCATTGCCTTCAGCAATCGGGGATTGGGAGGTGGGAGGGAGAGGGGACCTGCAGTGCCAGGAAAACTGATTGTTTTCCTGGCACTGGAGAGTCCCTTTAACCTTGTTGGAAGCATTTCCCAAGTAAGTGGATTATTCTATACAAGTCTATACAAGACTAGGCGTTGGTTGCTAGAGTATGACCTGCTAAGAATTCGGTAACTGATGTTGTGGAAGGCTTATGCAATGTATGATCATATACTGTACCTAAGCCACAATTAATTTTGCCTAGGTGAGGTGTTTTTAAATAAAAACTATTCCTTTCTGTGAGTCTTGAATTGCCATTTAGTGAATGAGTGAGTGCGCTAGATCTTGTATGTTATATGTCTACTGCCAGGATGCAGGTTATACTATTATACGCCGTAGACCTATTAAGCCAGCCACAACCCTGTGTACCATCTAGCTACTTCAATATAACAGGAATATACATGTATAAGAGGCAATCAGAAATAGATACATATGTAGTAAAACAACAGTCAATGTACAGTGTTTATTTTTAGTTCTGTGTTAAGTTACACACTATTGTAAATATATTTTGTAATATTTAATGAATGATAGCAGCTAGGAGGGGAGCAATATTACCCAACATATTGCTGGGAGATTTCAGTGAATCATCCCTAGGTTTACAACCCCGTAAAATACAATTTAGACATTAGGGGTAATTCATATTTATTATATCATCAAGAATTGCAAAAGATTTCTGAGATTTGTTTATCAATATCTAAAATGGAAACATAACAAGGTCTCGACAGATTAAGGAAAAAAAAAAAAAAAGAAGAAAAGAAGAAAAAAAGAAGAAAAAAATAAAAAAAACAAGGAAAGTTACTTTTTCCATAAATCTGAATATGGAAAGGAAGGAAAATTGCAGAAGGAAACAACAGCTGTGTCCGGGACAAAAGAATGGTAAAGGGTTAAGATTTGCTGTCTCTTGTTACAAATGAAACCTCTTGTCTGTGTGCCACGCCAGCTGGTGCTTAGTACCCCTTTTTAAATTTCGGAATCATTTCCTCAATCCACACTATGATAAATCAACCATTATGTTTTTAAATATTTCAGCTTAATGCTAGATAAATAAAAAAAAGACAAACAAAAATGGTTAAACCCTACACAGATATTTCCTTACAGAACATACCTTCCAAAATTATGCTTATTCACAAATCCGATGTTTACACAGAAAAAGTCTAACTGGGCACCATTGAAGCTGCTGAAACAATTATATTATCACCCATTCAAATTCACACATTTCACAATAGATCTTGCTGAATCCATCATACGTTTGTGTTTTTTTTACCTTAACAGTGAAAGAAGGCGAATGAAAACCAAGTTGTAAAACGTCGTCTAAATTAGATTGGATGGGTTATTCACTAAACTCTGAATTTTTGCACATACGCTTATATTTGAGAATTGTTCCAGATCAGCTACTTTAACTCAATTTTACCGGATTTAAATTCTTGAAACTTCAGGAGTTCAGTGAATAAACAAAGCAGAATTGAGAATGTTTACCTATCAGTTATGTTGGCCCAAATTTCCCATGACTTGCATTTCTAGAAAGCCCTATGTGGCAACTAAAGTATGTTTTTGGGTGATTGTTTCGGCAGTGGCGGTGGGTTCAACAAATTTGCCTTCTTGTACTCTGGAGTGCCTGGACCTTTCTATTTTTGCTTTCGGGAGATTGTTTTGCTTAGTGCCGAGAAGGCAGATGTGTTTAACATGGCAAAGCGACTGGGCTAAAGGTTGGCTGAGAATGAAGGCAATCAGTGAGAATACACTTAGAATGCGGAGGTTGTCCAACATGTCTCCAAGCTGCTGGTCCATCAAGAACATGCAGTAAAATCTACAGTTCAGTCAGGGCATATGGCGGCCCAGTGCTGTCAATCTTAATTCAAATATTGACCTCAAACTCATGAACAACTGCAGGGCCCTAAAACTGCCTGAACCATTAACCCCTTAAGGACCAAACTTCTGGAATAACAGGGAATCATGACATGTCACACATGTCATGTGTCCATAAGGGGTTAAAATGTATTTACATTTGTTCAAAGGGCAAATACCCATTCTGTGAGGCAGTGATGACCATTGGTACCCAAGATCCTGCCAAACTACATTGCCCATGATGGTCAAGCCAGCCTGGTGGCTGAGGTGCCAAACCTACCATTAATACACTATTGTGATTAAAAATAAATAAATAAATAAAAAAACACTAATTTTAAAAAGCAGCCTTTCTGGGTAACATTAGAATTTTCTCACTGAAGAGATAAAAATGCAACACAAAGCATTAGATACGCATTGAGGTGATGAGATACATTATGTCAGGAAAGCCGGTCTGAAGCATACTGAAACATCTGTGCAGTACATACCAGAAAGTTTTTTTTCCCCTTCAAAACGGATGTGATTTCTCTCCAGACGGTCTTGGCAAATGCATTAGTATGTAAAATGTGCAGTGTACAGCACACAGAGTATGAGAAACAGATTCTCAGTGTGTGAAATATATATATATATACACACACACACATACATATATATATATATATATATATATATACACATATACATACACACACACACACACACGGAAATAATTACAGCGATGTTGACATAGGGAAACTTTATAAAATGTATGAGAGGTGGCGGAGGTAACATGTGGTGTATGACATCACAGGCCGTTTTTATATTATGTGGCGGACAGTTCATGATGTAGAACATGGTGAGAGAGACAGAACATTAAATACTCAGAATGATGAAATCAAGGTTTAAAGGGACACTATAGTCACCTGAACAACTTTAGCTTAATGAAGCAGTTTTGGTGTATAGAACATGCCCCTGCAGCCTCACTGCTCAATCCTCTGCCATTTAGGAGTTAAATCCCTTTGTTTATGAACCTTAGTCACACCTCCCTGCATGTGACTTGCACAGCCTTCCATAAACACTTCCTGTAAAGAGAGCCCTATTTAGGCTTTCTTTATTGCAAGTTCTGTTTAATTAAGATTTTCTTATCTCCTGCTATGTTAATAGCTTGCTAGACCCTGCAAGAGCCTTCCGTATGTGATTAAAGTTCAATTTAGAGATTGAGATGCAATTATTTAATGTAAATTACATCTGTTTGAAAGTGAAACCCGTTTTTTTTTCATGCAGGCTCTGTCAATCATAGCTAGGGGAGGTGTGGCTAGGGCTGCATAAACAGAAACAAAGTGATTTAACGCCTATATGACAGTGAATTGAGCAGTGAGGGAATGATCTATACTCTAAAACTGCTTTATTTAGCAAAAGTAATTTAGGTGACTATAGTGTTCCTTTAAATACAGAAAGGGTAATGTTCATGGATATGGAGGGCTGTTCTGTATGAAACAATGTAAATAGTGTTTTGGATAATATTGAAAACAATTGCCCTACAGAACACTTGAGCGGAAATTTTTTTTTTTATAAAACAGTTATATAAAGCTTCATATAGAGAAAATGATACATTGTATATTAGGAAAAGCTTTATGGTGTATTTAGTGAGTGATAAAGACTAGTTATTAATATATATTTATGTAGCACCGACATTCTCTGCAGAGCTTTGCAATCATACTGTATCAATGTTAAATATTACGGAATATCAGCAATCCATACAATATAACAGAGTGTCAGAGATCCATACAATATAACAGAGTGTCAGAGATCCATACAATATAAGAGTGTCAGAGATCCATACAATATAACAGAGTGTCAGAGATCCATACAATATAACAGAGTGTCAGTGATCCATACAATATAACAGAGTGTCAGTGATCCATACAATATAACAGAGTATCGATGATCCATACAATATAACAGAGTATCAGTGATCCATACAATAGAACAGAGTGTCAGAGATCCATACAATATAACAGAGTATCAGAGATCCATACAATATAACAGAGTATCAGAGATCCATACAATATAACAGAGTATCAGAGATCCATACAATATAACAGAGTATCAGAGATCCATACAATATAACAGTGTCAGTGATCCATACAATATAACAGTGTCAGTGATCCATACAATATAACAGTGTCAGTGATCCATACAATATAACAGTGTCAGTGATCCATACAATATAACAGTATCAGAGATCCATACAATATAACAGAGTATCAATGATCCATACAATATAACAGAGTATCAATGATCCATACAATATAACAGGAGTATCAGAGATCCATACAATATAACAGAGTGTCAGAGATCCATACAATATAACAGAGTGTCAGAGATCCATACAATATAACAGAGTGTCAGAGATCCATACAATATAACAGAGTGTCAGAGATCCATACAATATAACAGAGTGTCAGAGATCCATACAATATAACAGAGTGTCAGAGATCCATACAATATAACAGAGTGTCAGAGATCCATACAATATAACAGAGTGTCAGAGATCCATACAATATAACAGAGTGTCAGAGATCCATACAATATAACAGAGTATCAATGATCCATACAATATAACAGAGTGTCAGAGATCCATACAATATAACAGAGTATCGATGATCCATACAATATAACAGAGTGTCAGAGATCCATACAATATAACAGAGTGTCAGAGATCCATACAATATAACAGAGTGTCAGAGATCCATACAATATAACAGAGTGTCAGAGATCCATACAATATAACAGAGTGTCAGAGATCCATACAATATAACAGAGTATCAGAGATCCATACAATATAACAGAGTATCAGAGATCCATACAATATAACAGAGTATCAGAGATCCATACAATATAACAGTGTCAGAGATCCATACAATATAACAGAGTGTCAGAGATCCATACAATATAACAGAGTATCAGAGATCCATACAATATAACATAGTATCAGTGATCCATACAATATAACAGAGTATCAGTGATCCATACAATATAACAGTATCAGTGATCCATACAATATAACAGAGTGTCAGAGATCCATACAATATAACAGAGTGTCAGAGATCCATACAATATAACAGAGTGTCAGAGATCCATACAATATAACAGTGTCAGAGATCCATACAACAGTGTCAGTGATCCATACAATATAACAGTGTCAGTGATCCATACAATATAACAGTTTCAGAGATCCATACAATATAACAGTGTCAGTGATCCATACAATATAACAGAGTGTCAGAGATCCATACAATATAACAGTGTCAGAGATCCATACAATATAACAGTGTCAGAGATCCATACAATATAACAGTTTCAGAGATCCATACAATATAACAGTTTCAGAGATCCATACAATATAACAGTGTCAGTGATCCATACAATATAACAGTGTCAGTGATCCATACAATATAACAGTGTCAGTGATCCATACAATATAACAGTGTCAGAGATCCATACAATATAACAGAGTGTCAGAGATCCATACAATATAACAGAGTATCAGTGGTGCATTTAATATGAAAAAAACACCAGTGACCCATGTAACACATGGGAAGGATCAGCAAAGCATTTAACACATGGGAAGTATTAATGAGCTGTGTTATATAGAATAGGAGGGAAAGCCTTTTGATAATATGTGATGTAATAATAAGAGGGGATACTACGCCATGTATATATAATGATGATGCATGATGTAAATAGAATCAATGGGAAGAGGCAGTGATGTTTAGAATATGGTTTTAGAATGTGTGAGGAATGTGACGGAATACTAGGATATGTACACACAATATATATGGAATATAAGGGGGAAGTAATGACGTATATAATAAGAGCAGAGCATGACGTAGATAATATGATAAAACGATCAGATCCCATAGGAAGCTCTGAACTCACCTATTCTGCTAAAACTCTCAGACAAAGTTCTCCGCAACTTTTTCATCTTGCTTATCTTCTGAGCGGGCTGAGCTTCGATCATGTCACACATCTATGCGGTGTCCTGGGTGCCTAGATCAGCGCTGGGTACAGTACCAGCAAACAGCCACAAAATAGGTGAAAAGACAAGAAAACCGCAAAAATAATAATAAAAAAACAAAAAACTGCTTTTAAAACCTGGCACCCCTCTGCAGATCACCCCGATATTGGGAGCAGCTCAGATCCCCCAGATCTCAGGTCCTGCACACTGTTTTTATCCAACTGGAGTAACTCATCTTCCCCCTCTTTATTCCAATCTTTAAAAAAACAAAAAAATTCTCCAAAATATCCCCAACATAAATATGGGGAGAACAGTGGACCTGACACAAGCTATGCCTCCCTGCCCTGCACAGAGAGATAGAACTGTAGCCGTGATTCGATTAGAATGTTCCCAAACAGACTTTGTATCCAGAGAAAATTGGGTTATTAGGATAGCCTTCCTAGCAATGCAGCCGCTTAGCTGGGTCCTGCTGCGGTTCCTTAGTCAGCTCAATGCTCTGTCAGAGATTTGGAGAGTCCCACCCCCAGATCTAGCCCCAGCTTTGTAATGTTTATGTATTGTATCTCTGACAATGATGAGGCACATCCAGAGCTGCTCTAGAGATGTACAGAGGGCAAGGGCTTCTCACAGCTCCGCTGAGCCATCTAGTGGCAGAAATGAACAACTACAGACAAAGCATTATTCTACTCAGCTGCAAATGGTTTCAGTTTCCTGCCCCTCTGTGTGTTCTATGTGGAACTCACTAAATCAATTTATAAAAGAGACATTTGTTTTCCAACAGTTTATATGGCTCAAATACATTAGGGACACATCTGCAGAGAGCATGTGTGTTACTATCACCCTGAATGCAATGATAATTTGTATTTCAATAAATGAACGTAGAACCACTTTAATCAGATAAACCTGCAAAATTAATCATTCAGCAAGACTGCATTGCTGTATATATAGCTATGGTTTATCCGCTACACCTGCCTGGACACAAATCCTTCTCACAGGCACTTTATTGAAAGTGCTGCCCTGCAGCATGTATAATTAATATACGGTAGGAGAGAAATTCATTGATCAAGGAGGGATGGTTTGATTAGCTTATTGATTTCCCTTATTTTGCATATCAACGCTACCTACTGCGGCACGGCATTTGTGATGTGCTGCCCATTCGCATGCAGAAGTGAAATTTTTCAGTAATCCAATGTGTACCATGTTCATAAACATGTCTAGAAAAAAAGGCCAGTGACTAAAATCCTAAGCAGAAAAAAAAATCAGGAAAGCTGCCTCTGCATTTATATGAGAAGTGATATATATGCCAACGTTGGCAATATGGAGCTCGGATGGGAGTGCTAATGACACTATGGAGATTATGTATGATAAATATTTTGTCGTATTTTCTGTTTGCGTCAATATTTTCCTTGCCACGTTTTTCGTGTTTGCGCCCTTCTGACAGTTTCATTCCGCAACTTTTTTTTGTCAGTTTAAATAGTGGCGCTGTCGATGTATAATAAAAAGGCACAAGAATGCACCGTTATTTTGCTGTTCTTTGTGACAGGTAAGCATATTTCACAATCTTGGAGGTTGTTAGATGCTTCATATTATTTACATTTGCCAACATTCAAAGGGTTGTTCACAAGTAGAGATTCGCTAGAATTTCAAAGTGAATTTCAAATTCAAGACTATCAGGTTTATTATCTAAAGCTTGGGTGTCCAACCTCTTAAATTCCCTGGACCGCATTGAGCGCAGAGGAATTGTCTTGGGCCACACATTAAATATATAATATAGATTATAGATAATATATATAAGTAATATATCTTTAAAAGCCCATTTTGATATTTGAAGTGTTTAGTAGATAACTCCCTTATTTGTTATCCTTGTGTGGGATTGGCACATTTAAGGATATCAAATTTGGGAGCTATTTACTAAACACATACATATGTGTATACGTAAGCAACACATATACACAGATACACACACACAATCACAGACCTATACACACTGTCACAAATCTATACACACATAATCACAGACACACATGCAATCGCAGACCTATACGCACATCAGATTATTTCTGATGACTTATACGCACATCAGATTATTTCTGATGACTTAAAGGTAGGCAGACAATGTAATAGAGCAGCAGGAAATGCTAGCAGAATGCTTGGTTGTATAGGGAGAGGTATTAGCAGTAGAAAGAGGGAAGTGCTCATGCCATTGTACAGAACACTGGTGAGACCTCACTTGGAGTACTGTACACAGTACTGGAGACCCTATCTTCAAAAGGATATTGATACCTTAGAGAGAGTTCAAAGAAGGGCTACTAAACTGGTTCATGGATTGCAGGATAAAACTTACCAGGAAAGGTTAAAGGATCTTAACATGTATAGCTTGGAGGAAAGACGAGACAGGGGGGATATGATAGAAACATTTAAATACATAAAGGGAATCAACACAGTAAAGGAGGAGACTATATTTAAAAGAAGAAAAACTACCACAACAAGAGGACATAGTCTTAAATTAGAGGGACAAAGGTTTAAAAATAATATCAGGAAGTATTACTTTACTGAGAGGGTAGTGGATGCATGGAATAGCCTTCCAGCTGAAGTGGTAGAGGTTAACACAGTGAAGGAGTTTAAGCATGCGTGGGATAGGCATAAGGCTATCCTAACTATAAGATAAGGCCAGGGACTAATGAAAGTATTTAGAAAACTGGGCAGACTAGATGGGCCGAATGGTTCTTATCTGCCGTCAC
This sequence comes from Pelobates fuscus, assembly GCF_036172605.1. Taxonomy (NCBI): domain Eukaryota; kingdom Metazoa; phylum Chordata; class Amphibia; order Anura; family Pelobatidae; genus Pelobates; species Pelobates fuscus. Next base: position 340,047,718 of record NC_086320.1, read on the forward strand.
ATTCTATGTTTCTATGTTTCTAATCACAAATACACACACACACACACACAAAATCAAAGACCCACACACACATACAATCACATACCTATACACATGGTCACATACAGACACACACACACAATCACAGATCCACACACACAATCACAGACCCACACAATCAATCACATATCCCCACACATACACAGATATACCCACACACAATCCCAGACCTATACACACAATCACATGGATACATACACCCACAATCAGACCTAAACACAATCACATACATACACAAACAATCACACATACACACATAAAATCACACACCTATGCACACTATCACATATATACATATACATAATCACAGACACACACACATAATCACAAACTTACACACACAATCACAAACATGTCCACATATCCCTGTCCATCCCCCCCCCCCTGCACACACAGCCAATCACTGACAAAACATACACAAAAATCACATGCACACACATTAAATACTAAAGAGGTCTACCCAGCCTCCCTAACTTGCTCTGGGAGCACTAGAGTGGATCTTCTTACTGGTGGCAAGTGGTTGCTGCTCGGCTGGAGCCCGGGACCTCTGTGCTCTTCATGCATAGGTCCCGCGAGCACCCAGCAGTGATGCCGGGATGACGTCATATCCCGGCGGAAAGCTCACTGCTGGGCGGTGAAGAAGCTGTGCAGGAGGAGCAGTAATGGGCTCAGAGGCATACCTAGAGCTTTTGGCATCTGCTTCCCCAATTCAAATGTAAAAAAACACCAACTATTTTTTGTAAAACATGTTTTGTTTTCTTATGTTTTTTTCAATGCCTACTACAACAGTAGTAGGCAATAAAAAAAACCTTCTAAACCATTCTACAAAAACACCTGCCCCCCCTACAAAAACCCGTGCCCAGTCCCTCTTCTACAAAACCCCTGTCCAATCCCACTTCTACAACCGCCTACCTTCTACAAAACCCCTGCCCAGTCCCTATTTCTATAAGTCCTCTGCCCCTCCACAAAAACCCTGACCCCATTTCTCTACAAAATATCCTACCCAGTCCCCCCTCTACAAAATCCCCTGCCCAATCCCAGGAAGAAGGAATAGCCCTCCTTAATAGGAATCTGTAGCCCCTTGTGCTTAGAGAAGTAGTGTGTGTGTGTGCGTACAGAGAATCTACTGTGTATAGGGGATACAGTGTGTGTGAGAGAGAGAGGGGTGCAGTGTGTATGTGTGGGTGGGTGCATTTTGTGTGTGTTAGGGGTGCAGTGTGTTTGGTGGTATAAAGTCTATTATGTAGGGGGTTAGAAAGGAGCAATTATATATTTATTAAAAAAAAACAAATAGAGAAACTAATAACTTTTGTATCACTCCTCCCTTTTCCTTAGCTTCTCCCAAGCCCTGGTGGTCAGGTGGTGTTGAGAGACTCTGGCCTGCTGCTCATCGTGCTAAAGGCTGAGTAATCTCCTGTCGAGCAAATCTGGCTGTGCTGTGTCGGAGCGTTGTTGTTGTAACCAAGGCAATACTCCATGGCCAAGATCATGAGAGGTCTATTCAGCCTCTCCTCAATGAAGTTCCAGGGGGGCGGTGAGGGAGAGCTTTGATCTCCACAGCCCTCAGCCCCAGGAGACGAACAGCGAAGCTGGCACTGCATGGGCAGGCAGGGGAAATACCTGTACTTTGATCTCCCCTGTCGGCCTTGGTCCATAGCCATCGAGGCCCACTGGCATTTGCCCTGTTTTTTCCGATGGCCAGTCAAGGCCTCACGGTTATCATTTAAGAAAATGTAAGCTAGTCTATTTTTTTACTTATTGTTAATATGTTATGTAGCAGCACCTTTAGTTAGGACATTATATGATATAAAAAGTATATTTATTTAACATATAGTATTTTGACATGAAATCAGCTGAAATTCTTGTGAATTAGATGGGCTGTCAGAGAAAACTGATTAACTTAGGGCATCATAATAAATATATGATTTTACGCTATGGTGGTTCCACAGGAAGCAGACAATATAAACTACAAAACTTATTGTCTTTGGTTAGATTTGGATAGTAACAGCTATTTGTCTTTAAATACTTATAGCAGTGTTCCTATTCCAAAAAAACTTTTAAAACAACCAGGGTAATTTTAACTAAATAATTACTGTGAAATAAAAAATAAATAAATCATAAAATGAAAATAAAAAAAAGTGTACTCATTATTTTCTCTTTATGATTTAAATTTTTATGTACAAACTGTATCAATGGATATCCATTAAAAGATAAATATCCCAAGCCATTTGCTGTGCCCATTTACCTTATAAGGTTGCAGTGATGTCATGCATCTTACATCACAATAGACTGAGGGCAGATAACAAAGGCTTGCACCTTCTGAAGCCAGTCAGTGTTTAGCTGGGACTACATCGTAAACAGGTACTCCTCCGATTTTATATCTATTATCAGAACAAACTGAGAATTTTAGTTTAATACTGGACAATACTAATAGTTCAATGTCTTTGGTTTCCTAGCATGAAGTCTGTCAAGCTCTATTACTGTCACATGGACCTAAACAGGATTTGAAGAGGATGGTAATGTATACAATGATGGATTGATGATAAATGAGATATGAGATAAATTTAATACAGATCCAGGGACAGATTTGTAGCCGATCGCCTTAATATGGGGTCAGGGAGGAATTTTTTGCTTGGACATATTTAATATTACTAATGGTATATCCAAGTTTTTTCGCCTTCCTCTGGATCACTTATTCACTAAACTTTAAATTGTAGCAAATTAAAATCTGACAGGGTTGTTCACTAAACATCACATTTTGTCAGGAAGCCTTTTGTATTCTGTAAACCCCTCACAGTAAAATGTTTATAAAATGTTAAAATGTTTAAAATATATGTAAGCGTAAAACAAATTTATTAAAGATAAATACACTAACTACAATTAGAAAACTTTATTCAGTATGTAGTTACTTTTTAATAACTGTGGTTTACAATAATACAAAGGACTTCTTACAAATAGAAATCTTTGAAAATACATTTTAAAAACCTAAAAATGAGAAAAGGAAATTTCATTAATAAATCGCCATATATATATATAGCACTAAAATATATTCCTCTGTAAGAATGTATTCATAAATATAGTGCCAAGAACCAATTATAGGACAATTTCTAAAAACAGAAAAAAACTAATATGAAAAAGATACTGAATGAAAAAATATGAAAAAAAAAGAATGAAAGAAAATAAGCATAAGAAGAAACAAATTAAAGGGAAACTCCAGTGCCATAAAAACGATCAGTTTTTCTGGCACTGGAGGGTCCCTCTCCCTCCCACCCACCAATCCCCAGTTACTGAAGGGGTGAAAACCCCTTCAGTTACTTACCTGGGACAGCGGCGATGTCCCTCGCCGCTGTCTCCTCCTCCACGACGCTCCTCCTCCGCGACGCTCCTCCTTGTGATTGCGTCGGCCGGTGGGCGAGACTGATCTCGCCCACCGGCCGAGGAGATCTAATGCGCATGCGCGGAAATGCCGCGCATGCGCATTACGTCTCCCCATAGGAAAGCATTGAAAAATCATTTCAATGCTTTCCTATGGGGTTATGAGCGATGCTGGAGGTCCTCACACAGCGTGAGGACGTCCAGCGACGCTCTAGCACAGGTTTCCTGTGCTAGAACCCAGGAAGTGACCTCTAGTGGCTGTCTAATAGACAGCCACTAGAGGAGGAGTTAACCCTGCAATGTAATTATTGCAGTTTATGAAAAACTGCAATAATTACACTTGCAGGGTTAAGGGTAGTGGGAGTTGGCACCCAGACCACTCCAATGAGCAGAAGTGGTCTGGGTGCCTGGAGTGTCCCTTTAACAAGAATAAAAATATATATGAGAATAACAAAAAAAAAAATAGAAAAATAGAACAAAATAAAAAGAAAAGTAAAAAAAAAAAAACACACATTGAATAAATCTTCCTGATCAATCATGGCAGCATTTACTCATGGGTTAGCTCCTCCCCTCACAGCAGAAAGGACAGGAAATAGAACTCTGAAATTGGTATAAATAGATCTTCCCCTTTCCTATCAGGCAGTCTTTTTCCTGTCCTTCACAGCAGTTTGGAAGGAGATTGCTAAGGCATGCCTAGATTTTTTTCTTTTATGCTCACCAGGCCAATATTTGTGTTTCAGCCTCTAATCCCTGAAGACCCTTTAGTGACAGGGGTCAGACCCAATCTCTCCCTGAGGGGATAAAAGTTGCCAACTGTGTACATGCCAGGGATCAGCCTCTTATCCCTGAAGACACAGCAACAGCACATCTCTATGAGTCGCCAGCCTGCGTAACCCCTTTAATGACCCTGGGGTCGGACCCAATCTCTCCTTCAGAGGATGAAAGAGGTCGACTGCGTACATGCCAGGGTTCAGCCTCTTATCCCTGAAGACCCAGCAACAGCATATCTCTATGAGTCGCCAGCCTGGGTAACCCCTTTCGTGTCTGAGGGTTGGACCCAATCTCTCCCTCAAAGGATGAAAGCGGTCCACTGCATATGTGCCAGGGTTCAGCCTCTTATCCCTGAAGACCTAGCAACAACACATCTCTATGAGTTGCCAGCCTGGGTAAACTCTTTAGTGACAGGGGGTCTGACCCAATCTTTCCCTCAGAGTATAAAAAAGCGGTCCACTGCGTACATGCCAGGGTTCAACCTCTTGTCCCGAAAGACCCAGCAACAATACATCTCCATAAGTCGCCAGCCTGGCTAACCCCTTTAATGACCCAGGGGTCGGACCCAATCTCTTCATTTAGAGGATGAAAGTGGTCGACTGCGTACATGCCAGGGTTCAGCCTCTTGTCCCTGAAGACCCAGCAACAGCACATCTCTGAGTCGCCAGCCTGGGTACCCCCTTTATTGACTGGGAGTCGGACCCGATCTCTCCCTGAGGGGATGAAAGCGGTCCACTGCGTACATGCCAGGGTTCAGCCTCTTATCCCTGAAGACCCAGTAACAGCATATCTCTATGAGTCGCCAGCCTGGGTAACCCCTTTCGGGTCTGGGGGTTGGACCCAATCTCTCCCTCAAAGGATGAAAGTGGTCCACTGTATATGTGCCAGGGTTCAGCCTCTTATCCCTGACGACACAGCGACAACACATCTCTATGAGTCGCCAGCCTGGGTAAACTCTCCCTCAGAGTATAAAAAAGTGGTCCACTGCATACATGCCAGGGTTCAGCCTCTTGTCCCGAAAGACCCAGCAGCAACACATCTCTATAAGTCGCCAGCCTGGGTAACCTCTTTAGTGACCCAGGGGTCGGACACAATCTCTCCCTCAGAGGATGAAAGAGGTCCACTGTATACATCCCAGGGTTCAGCCTCTTGTCCCTTAAGAAACAGCAACAGCACATCTCTGAGTCGCCAGCCTGGGTACCCCCTTTATTGACTGGGGGTCGGACTAAATCTCTCTCTCAGGGGATGAAAGTGGGCCGCTGCATATATGCCAGGGTTCAGCCTCTTATCCCTGAAGACCCAGCAACAGCACATCTCTATGAGACGCCAGCCTGAGTAACCCCTTTAGTGTCTGGGGGTCTGATCCAGCTCTCTCCCTCAGGGGATGAATGTGGTCCACTGCCTACATGAGGCCCAGCCATGGTTCAGCCTCTAATCCCTGAAAACCCAGCAACAGCACATCTCTCTGAGTCGTCAGCCACTGCACACATGCCAGGGTTCAGCCTCTTATCCCTGAAGATATTGCAATGATGCATTTGAGTAAAGAGTGCTGATAATGCACTGATGCATATTACAAAAGAGTGCTGATAATGCAATGATGCATTTTACAAAAGAGTGCTGATAATGCAGTGATGCATATTACAAAAGTGTTTATAATGCAGTGAAGCATATTACAAAAGAGTGCTGATAATGCAGTGATGCATATTACAAAAGAGTGCTGATAATGCAGTGATGCATATTAAAAAAGAGTGCTTATAATGCAGTGATGCATTTTACAAAAGAGTGCTGAGAATGCAGTGATGCATATTACAAAAGAGTGCTGCCAATGCAGTGATGCATTTTACAAAAGAGTGCTGAAAATGCAGTGATGCATATTACAAAAGAGTGCTGCCAATGCAGTGATGCATTTTACAAAAGAGTGCTGAAAATGCAGTGATGCATATTACAAAAGAGTGCTGAAAATGCAGTGATGCATATTACAAAAGAGTGCTGAGAATGCAATGATGCATATTACAAAAGAGTGCTGATAATGCAATGATGCATTTTTACAAAAGAGTGCTGATAATGCAGTGATGCATATTACAAAAGAGTGCTGACAATGCAGTGATGCATATTACAAAAGAGTGCTGATAATGCAATGATACATTTTACAAAAGAGTGGTGATAATGCAATAATGCATAATACAAAAGAGTGCTGATAATGGACATCCTGGCTGTATAAAGTCTGCCTGAACACCACAATCCTGAAGACAGAGAAGAGGCCAATACACACAGTAAGAGAAAGCTTCCCTAAGTGAATGATTGAATTACACAAATGTATATGTCATGGGTTTTAAAACCTGATGCAAAGTCCACTCAGGCACTTGTTCCTATCAAGCCATGAGGCAATGATTGCTGTTATCTGTGCTTTGTAGCACATAAGCAGGCCTTTTCAAAGTGGAAGTTAAAGGATCACTATAGGGTCAAGAACACAAACATGTATTCCTGACCCTACAGTGTTCAACCCACCATATAGGTGGCTTGCTCCCCCCTCCCTTAGCCCCCTATAAAAGTTTAAAACTCACCTTATTTCCAGCGCCGCATGCCGGCGCTGGCTCCACCCCCTTTGTGACATCATCACAATGGCCGATTTTTAGACAATCTATTGCTTTACCATAGGGAAAGCATTGGATTGGCTAAAATCTGCATGGGGCGGGGCCAAATGCCGTTTTGGCCAATCAGGACCTCCTCATAGAGATGCATTGAATCAATGCATCTCTATGAGGAGAATTCAGCGTCTCCATGCAGAGCGTGGGGACGCTGAACGGCAGGGCTGCTTACTGTGCAGCCCTGAGCCAGGAAGCCCCTCCAGTCGCCATCTAAGGAGTGGCCACTTGGAGGTGTCCCTAGGAGCAATGTAAACACTGCCTTTTCTCTGAAAAGGCAGTGCTTACATGAAAATGCCTGAAGAGAACTATTGTACCCACCAGAACAACTACATTAAGCTGTAGTTTTTATGGTGACTATAGTGTCCCTTTAATATATTGTTTGGATCTACCTGCTTATCTAAATCAGCATATGAGACCAAAGTATCCTCTCTGTATGAGCTGGTGTGAAGGCCTTTTATAGGATGGTTATCACACCACCTCAGTATGTGTTACTGATATTATCTCTGTATTTCAGCTGGTGTGAAGCACAGCATCAGTATGTGTCCAAATATAAAAATATAATAAAAATGAAATTAAAATAAACTAATATGGAAAAGATAGCTGAATAAAGAAAATAGGAATGAAAGAAAATACATTTAAAAATGAAAACATTAACAGGAAGGAAAATTAAAACTATATGTGAGAATAAAAAAAGTGGAAAAAATATAAGAAAATGAAAAAAAATCATTGATGTAATTATATATAATAATAAATAATAAGAAAATATAAATAAATATAAAAATAAAACAAAATAAAAACAAGATAAAAATAAACAATTCAAAAAGATGAGAATAAAAAAATTGATATGAAAAATAATTTATTGAATTATATAGAAATACAATTAAAATAAATATAAAAAAAGAAAAATAATTTACTGAAAAATATATTGATGAATACATCTCAGGAATGATCATTGATTAAAAGAGCAAGACGTCTGAATTTGTTTAATCAAAATGTCAGAGATCATTGTCAATATTCAGTTCCATGGCTGAATGTCTTTTTAAGGAACCCTAAAGCAAATTGATACAAACCTGTATTCCTAAAGCATTAGTGTTCATGACCCTAGTTATATAGGTCCTCCTCTCGTATGTCAGTGAGATAAAGTGGTCTGGGTGACTTTATTGGTTCTTTAATTTCTTAATCCAAAAGGTTTTCCTTTGAGCTAGTTTTTTATTTTGATGTTCCACTATCCTTGTTTTTTAATCGCCAACATCTACCTTCCAATGGATTGTTTGCCAAAGGCATAACAAGGTTACATCTTGTAAATTATAGGGAGAGCCTTTCAAGCTCAGGGGGGTGGACATTGTCCAACTCCCCAAGTGGGTGCCATCCCCCTAGATGTCTAGGGCCTTCAAGGCTATTAAATAGAAATTAGGGGAGATGACTTTGTTCCCCCCAACCCTTAGTGGCAGGTTAGGGTTATTAATTAATTAACTAACTAACAGAAGAAAGAGATGTAAACATGACACTGTTCAGCCCCATAAATAAAAGGTGCAATACCCTGCATTTACCCCAGATGTCTCTTGCCCCCTCTAGCCATCCCTTCAATTATGAAATCCCTCCTCACCCTAATAATAGTGAGGGTAGGCACAAAAAATCTAATACCTGCAAATACTTGTTTAGGATAATGAACAATGGTATGTTGATTTTTTAAGTTTATTTTTTTCCTCTGTGCCCAAAGGCTACTAGCGTTGCCAACGAGCAAATAGTTCAGATATTTAAAATATGGGCCTGAATGTTAAGTGCCCGGTGCCCGGTTTTACTGCATTTTCGATGTTTGGAAGAAATCCAGACAAACTTCGGGCTCATTCGGAGTTAAATCTTATGAAGAATGTCCTTATTTTGCAGTCAGAATATACACAGTCATTGAGACTTTAGTTAATAACCCTGTAAATAGTCAAATTCAGCCAAAAACAGTCAAGTTATGACTATGACAACTTATGACAATAATTATTTTTACTACATTTTGTCGTCAGATCTTAATTTGTTACAATTTAGAGTTTAGTGAATAAACCTATTTATGAAGATTTTTTCCTTTTTGTATAAAAGGTTTTTTCCTTCATTAAAAATAAATAAAAAATTACAAATATTTTCTTCTCTCATGATCTTTTATTGCAACACAACTCCAGAGCTGAATTACTACATATTTAGGAAGGAAGACTTCATACACCAGCATGCTGTATTGACTTTAGTGCCAGGACTGCCGTGGCTTCAACCTAGAACAGTTTTAGAACGAGTTGACTTCCCATCCGGGGTCCACTGGTCACTGTTCCTCACCACCACTACAGCTGAAAGAGAGGCTGGTGGGTGGGTGTTTGGAGAGTTAATTTAAACATATTAATACCATATAGTTTCAAAACACTTGCACAATCTAATGGATGCATGGATGGAGACACCTGCATCAAAGCTGAGTTCATGTAAACAGATTTTATGGAAGTATGTTTAATCAAATACAGCTATCAAATGGGGAGGGGTGAGGGGGCAGCCATACAAATAGTGTCAGTTACATAGCACCATTACTATAGGTGACGAGTTATTTCAAGGGTTACTGCAAACATAACCACTATAGCCCACTGTAGCGGTTATGATGTAAGGAGGTCCCTGGCCCCGTTGCCCTGTAATGAGGCAAATTATTTTGCAATGCTTTGCCCTCTTACCTGAGCCGTGGCGGGTCTGCAGAAGCCGGGTTTTGATCCTGCTGCTCATTCATTGTCTAAGAGAGTCAGCTAGGCACTCCAAGCCAAACTCTGCCATAGAAATGTGCAAAAAATATAATATAATACATTGGCCAGCAAATGTAGGTTAGATGGTAGAATGACAAGGCATTAGATTGATGCTCTGGAGGCTCTGCTCCCTCATTTGCTTCCAATAATTTTGTTGGATAAGGGCAGTCCAGAACCGAAATGCCAGCAAAGAGAATTTGCCAGCACTTTGGTTCTGGACTGCCTTCATGGGTGGGATCCGCCTGATATTCCTTGGAATGTGTTCTCTCTGTAATGGTTTAAAATGAACCTGACCTGACCGCAGGCGCCGGCCTGCTGGGGTTGTCCACTGGGATGTTTCCTGGTGGGCTGCCTGCCCCTGTCTGGGGCCGCAGCGCTGGGCAAGTGGCTCTTTAGCCACCCCAAGCATTGGGCCGATCCTCAAGTGATGCCTCAAGTGATGCCAGCACACTAAACAGTGGGCGGGACTCGGGAGGAGTGCGGAGCTGCCCCACACTGGACCCCAGGGAGGGGAGTGTTTGACTGTCAGTGAGTGTGTGTGTGTGTCTGTCTGTCAGTGAGTGCCTGCCTGTGTGCGTGTCTGTCAGTGAGTGAGTGTATGTATGTCAGTGAGTGTGTGTGTCAGTGAGTGTGTGAGTGTTTGACTGTCATTGTGTGTGTGTGTCTGTGAGTGAGGGTCTGTCTGTGTTTGTGTCTGTCAGTGAGTGAGTGTATGTCTGTCAGTAAGTGTCTGTGTGTGTCTGTCAGTGAGTGAGTGTATGTATGTCAGTGAGTGAATGTCTGTCAGTAAGTGTCTGTGTGTGTGTGTGTGTGTGTGTGTGTCTGTCAGTGAGTGAGTGTATGTCTGTCAATGAGTTTCTGTGTTTGTGTGTGTGTGTGTGTGTGTGTGTGTCAGTTGACTATCTATTGAGTTTCTCTAAGCTTTTGTGCGCTCTCAGAGTTTTTATATTATCTGTTAATATTCTATTTATCAGTTTAATTAATTTTATTGTTTTTGGCTTTCACAACTATGTGCAGAGGTAAGAGGAGATTGGATTTAGTAGTTCTGGTATTTTATCTATTAGAGATTTTTTTTAGGGAATAGAGGGCGAGGAGAAGTCCTTTCATTGCAGCTTTCACATATAGCCAGGTAGGAGCAGGGAAAGAGAAATATGGGAATGGAGGATGAGGAGGATGATGTAGGAGGGATACAGTGACACATGACATGGGAGAGATGGCAAATGAGCTACATATGAAGGATGGCAGAAAGTATTGGGGACATGGAGGATAACAGTGACTTTTGGGGGATTTGGGGAGAATATAGAGACTTGCGGGGAGGGTGGCAGACAGGGTTATTAACTAAAGAGAGAATTAAAAGTGAATTTCCCATTTAAGGTCAAATTAGCCAAACTGGAAAGATTCTCTAAATCAGCTATGCTTTCAGATTGGCTACACTGACCTTAAATTGGGTGATGGTGGTTATTGGAAGGATGGCAGAGACACATGGGGAACATGGGGAGGATGACAGAGATTGATGGGGTATGGGGAGGATGACAGAGACACATGGTGAGGGTGGCATAGATTGATGGGGTATGGGGAGGATGGTAGAGACACATGAGAAGGATGGCAGAGATTTATGGGGTATGGGGAGGATGGCAGAAATTGATGGGGTATGGGGAGGATGGCAGAGATTGATGGGGTATGGGGAGGATGGCAGAGATTAATGGGGTATAGGGAGGATGGCAGAGATTGATGGGGTATGGGGAGGATGGTAGAGATTGATGGGGTATGGGGAGGATGGCAGAAATTGATGGGGTATAGGGAGGATGGCAGAGATCCATGGGGTATGGGGAGGATGGCAGAGATTGATGGGGTATGGGGAGCATGACAGAGACACATGGTGAGGGTGGCATAGATTGATGGGGTATGGGGAGGATGGTAGAGACACATGAGAAGGATGGCAGAGATTTATGGGGTATGGGGAGGATGGCAGAAATTGATGGGGTATGGGGAGGATGGCAGAGATTGATGGGGTATGGGGAGGATGGTAGAGATTGATGGGGTATGGGGAGGATGGCAGAAATTGATGGGGTATAGGGAGGATGGCAGAGATCCATGGGGTATGGGGAGGATGGCAGAGATTGATGGGGTATGGGGAGCATGACAGAGACACATGGTGAGGGTGGCATAGATTGATGGGGTATGGGGAGGATGGTAGAGACACATGAGAAGGATGGCAGAGATTTATGGGGTATGGGGAGGATGGCAGAAATTGATGGGGTATGGGGAGGATGGCAGAGATTGATGGGGTATGGGGAGGATGGTAGAGATTGATGGGGTATGGGGAGGATGGCAGAAATTGATGGGGTATAGGGAGGATGGCAGAGATCCATGGGGTATGGGGAGGATGGCAGAGATTGATGGGGTATGGGGAGGATGGTAGAGATTGATGGGGTATGGGGATGATGGCATAAATTGATGGGGTATAGGGAGGATGGCAGAGACACATGGGGAGGATGGCAGAGATTGATGGGATATGGGGAGGATGGCAGAGACACATGGGGAGGATGGCAGAGATTGATGGGGTATAGGGAGGATGGCAGAGACACATGGGGAGGATGGCATAGATTGATGGGGTATGGGGAGGATGGCAGTGACACATGGGGAGGATGGCAGAGATTGATGAGGTATGGGGAGGATGGCAGAGATTAATGGGGTATAGGGAGGATGGCAGAGAAATGTGGGGAACATGGGGAGGATGGCAGAGACACATGGGGAGGATGGCAGAGATTGATGGGGTATGGGGAGGATGGCAGAGACACATGGGGAGGATGGCAGAGATTGATCGGGTCATGGGGAGGATGGCAGAGATTGATGGGGTATGGGGAGGATGACAGAGACACATGAGGAGGATGGCAGAGACACATGGGGAGGATGGCAGAGATTGATGGGGTATAGGGAGGATGGCAGAGACATATGGGGAGGATGGCAGAGATTGATGGGGTATGGGGAGGATGGCAGAAATTGATGGGGTATGGGGAGGACGGCAGTGACACATGGGGAGGATGGCAGAGATTGATGGGGTATGGGGAGGATGGCAAAGATTGATGGGGTATGGGGAGGATGGCAGAGATTGATGGGATAAGGGGAGGATGGCAGAGACACATGGGGAGGATGGCAGAGACACATGGGGAGGATGGCAGAGATTGATGGGGTATGGGGAGGATGGCAGAGACACATGGGGATAATGGCAGAGACACATGGGACTGATGGCAGAGATTGATGGGGTATGGGGAGCATGACAGAGACACATGGGGAGGATGGCAGAGATTGATGGGGTATGGGGAGGATGACAGAGACACATGGGGAGGATGGCAGAGATTGATGGGGTATGGGAAGGATGGCAGGGATTGATGGGGTACCAGGTGGAAGGTATAAATGTATGGGGGATGTGAGAAGGATGGCAGAAAGTTATGGGGAGGATGGCAGAGACACACAAGGGACACGAGGAATGGCAGAGATACACAGTTGGGGTTACTGAGATTCATGAGTGTCAAGTGTGCTTTGGATACAAGTAAAATCATTTTAAAACGGTTTCACATAACATAGATGGACTTAAACAATGGCCTTCTTGCACCCTAATCACTACAATAAGCCCTAGTAGCTATGGTGCTTGAAGTGTCATCTTTAAATTTAAAAATTCAAGAAGGTGTGCCAATGGATACATTTCTCCAAGGTGCCAACTAGCCTAGGTATGCCTCTGGGCGTAGATCCTACACAAAACTCTCCTGTTTCTCAGGCAATGGGATGTTACTTGTTACTTTAATTAGTAACTATTCCGAAGCTTATTAATTGCCATAGCGACATCCTAATTCCTTCTTTCCAATGCTATCAAACATGGTTAAAGTGAAGATAATTGAACAAAAGATAAGTGATGACATTCAATTAATTTTGCTGCCAAGCTGATACAATAATAATAATAACAACATATTTAACCAGGAACGGCACATTCAGATTACTCTGGTTTTCAAGTACATCCCGGGGATGTTACCTTAGCCCAACATCCAGGGGTTGTTACTATTAGCTAATTTAATGGTACTCATTTTATCTACGTTGGAAGGATGACGGGCTGAGTCAACCCTCCTGGACTTTGAAATTGCGACCCAAGGGTTGAACAGATTCTACTGATGATGCATTAGCCCACTGAGCTATCTCACCGGCCACTATTTTCAGTTATTTGCTACATTGTTGCCAAACCCCCTGCTTGAGCACCTACTCCACTGCTTGTTATTACCCCCGATCTCGGACTTGTTAAAAAGGTTACTGATTTGAATACTGATTTGTAATTTGACAAATTCTGAATTATTTAAAACTTGCAAAGCTTTGAGCAGCTATCCTATACAGGTATACAGCCGCTTTTCCATTTCCAGCCTTCCTCTGACCCAACTGCAGCTCGAACTGCTCTGTACATCTACACTGGCTGCAATGCATCTCTCAGATATTAAAAAAACTACATTCCAAAAACCCTGCTACTCATACCTCCCCTTGCTGTTCACTAAGGTAATTACTAATCTGTAGTTGAGGTCCTCTGACTGAATACTATTAACTTAAGTGACTAAAAGAAGATATCATTAACCTTAATTATATCATAAAGGTTGATAAGCCTTAGTCACCTCAATCAATCTTGTTATTGTAACATTTACTAAATAAAGCATATTGTGATTAGATGGCCCATGGGTAAGTTACCTCCTGCTGTGTAGTAGGAAATTTGAGAAACAACCTCTCGTTTTTTTTCCTGCCCCCTGCCATTTATTGGAAGAAGTGTAAAACGTGTTTTAAGGCTTCATCAACGTATAGTTGGGTCTCTGGTTCTTGAGCGTCCACCTTGATTATCTATTGTGAATGTTTTGTAAGAAAAATCAATTATTTTTATTTTTTTAATGTTTAATTCAGCCCAACTGTCATTTATACACCTTCCTATAGTAGATAATGTGATGGAAATGAATGAATGAATGAAGTCTTTGTTGAAAGTAAAACCACTCTTTCCTCTGAGGATATGATCATGTTTCATGTTCTCATTCCATAGGATCAAAACATCCTGAAAGAAATCATAGCGGTGAGCTAGAATTTGTTTGTACTATATCATTTTTCTTTTACGTATCTATTCTATAATGCAGTATTCCTTCCTTGGCCTCATAAATTGAAAATTTCCACTACTTTATAAATAAAACCTGTCTGCCGATGATTTCCAATGGAGTAAAAGTCTTTTGAATTCAAGAAAATATATTATGTGAACTGCATGCAAATAACTATATGCCTGAGAATCTTCCCCAAGCTGACATTCTAAAAACAACAAAAGAACATGTTGATATGTTTAAAAATTAATATAACCTGAGTATACTGTGTTTTTTTAAAAACTTGTTTAAAGTACCATTTGGTAGGAAATGATTATTCCGATTCTGGGTATTAAATAAGGCATTTTTTCATGTCTAGACAGGAATGTCTATACTTATTCTCTACCTTAAAATATCTTATATATCTAATGAGATGGGTACTAGTGAAAATATTTAATTTGCTACAAATGAGAATAAAATGTGTTGTAAAAAAAGTTAAAATAAAAAAAAAAACACTGTTTTAGAAGTTACACCATTAAAGAGCACCTGCCATGCCCCAACCAATTTAGGCTCATTAGTTTGAGCATAAGATTATAGCTATATATACACTACCTTTTAAATCTTCCCAATGGTGGATGGCCACCATAATAGGTAGGTAACGCTATAGTGCTAGGAATACATGTTAGTATTCCTAACGCTAAAGTGTTCTTTTAAAGGAATACTAGGTCAGGAACACAAACATATATTCCTGATCCTATAGTGTTAAAATCACTATCTAGCCCCCCTGGGCCCCCTTTGCCCCCTAAATATAGTAAAATATTACCTTTACTCCAGTCTGCTGTTGCTGGCTCTGCTTCTGATCTGCCTGCTTGGCTGACATCATCAGAAGGGATGATCTGATCCAATCACAATGCTTTCCCAAAGGAAAGCATTGGATTGGTTAAGATTGTCAAAGAGGCAGATCAGGGGAAGAGCCAGCACAAGCCAGACACAGCCCTGGCCAATCAGCATCTCCTCATAGAGATGCATTGAACCAATGCATCTCTATGAGGAAAGTTCAGTATCTCCATGCAGAGTATGGAGACTCTGAATGTTAGCACTGCCCTAGGAAGCACCTCTAGCGGCCATCTGAGGAGTGGCCAGTGAAAGTATCCCTAGGCTGTAATGTAAACACTGCCTTTTCTTGCAAAAAGTCTGAATGGAATGATTATACTCATCTGGACAAATATAATAAGCTGTAGTTGGTCTAGTGACTAGAGTGTCCATTTTATGTCTAGACTGGGAATTGTAGACAATTGGAAAGCTTATTATAAACTACACAGCTCTGCTGAATATTTAGGCCTAATATTTGAATTTTCGGTTTTAATGAATACACTTTAAAAGCTGTTTAACTGTATTATAACTTGTTTACATTAATAAAAAACATCTCGAGCAACATTTATGAATTTTCTTTTTTTTTACGATAAGAGATATATCAGACTGACGTTCATGGCCAAAGTGTATTTACATTGTACAGAGATTAATAGCCAGTTCTCTATTTAAAAACACATTATGGAAAAAATTCTAACAGCATTAAATGTTTTATCTTTCTCAAATTCCCTTAGCTCTAGAAAAATATGTAAACTGTAAAAAGTTATGCCTTTTGGATTCACAAACATTAAAGAGATGTTCTATATTTACTCAATCTCATTGACGTGGTTGTAGTGCCTTGAGTCCCTTGGCACCATCCCTGTGTTTAGTGTTTCTGAAAGGTTTAACATTTCTGAAAGGTTTAACACCGAATGGGGGTCTCCAGCAGTTCACTACCCAGCCTTTGCTGAAGGTATGGCTACGACTTAGATTAGTCTGCACATTAGCCATACCAATTCATACCAGCAATGAGAGCAGTCAGCGGACTCTAGGCCAATCACTGCCACTCGTCACTGGTTTTGCAAATGCAGAAGCATTAGTCCGAGCCTGCAAAAATGTGCCCAGAGCACTTATTAAAATAGAGTGGAATGACTCTTGGCACTTTAATACTTCAATTAGATAAATTGTTCTAAAAAAAAATATTTTCAGATATATTTTCTGTTTAGAATAAGTATGCATGTTAATATGGCTTTTAGTAGTTAGTGTAGCTACACATATAGTGCTGGGTAAAATGTATCAGTCAGACATCTATAGTACACTACCCTATGTAGGAGACCACAATATTGTACTTTGAATTATACTTGAGTATAACTTGAGTATAACTGTTACCTTGAAAAAAAATACATCTTTATTTAGGCAAGATGACTTCTTCAATCACCAACACAGTTATTCCGTACTGCAAAACCCAGACATTATTCAAAGTATTTAATAGTATCCAGATTTGGCAAACCAGGCTCAAAAGGAGTCTGAATTTTTTTGGATTTAAGCCACACGGAAAGCTGTCAGACTGTGGAAATTTAGAACCAGATTATGTAAATCTGGTCCCGGATGCTGAACACTGAAAATCTGAACTATTCACTTATTTTTTCACAGCCAGCTGGAGTGCAAAGTTTAATCATCTAGTCAGTGGTCACCTTAAACAATGGAAGATCAGCCTATGGAGGCCAGTATGACCCCCATATTATTATAAGTAAGATTTTAAACCTTCCTTTTACCCCCACTTACCATGCTGCGGCTGAGGCATGTCTGCTAAACAATGAGCACCGTGACCCATTCTCTTGGAGGACCACATTTCATGGGAATCTTGTGGGGACTGAAAAGTTAATAGAGGCTGGAGACAGCACTGTCCATCCCCCATCTCCATCCATGACCTACAGGTGGGGAATGTTAAATTAAAAAAAAAAGGGGGACATCCCAGAGTCACTCCTGTCTCCACCGGTGGGCTATGGATGAGGGCTATAATTAAAATAAACACTAACAGAGGGATACATTGATAAACTCTTAATTTACAAAGTGAATACACCAAACGGTTGTGTTCTACTTATACAGCCAGTTGTTGTTTTTTCCAAGGAAATTGCAGCTTTGTTTACTACTCCAAGACTATGTAAGTTGAAATATAATATGACCTCATGACCCAGTTTATTGCGAATAAGAATATTACAATATACAGACATTTTCAGCCATTCGAGGTAATGTGTATGGGAATGGTTCTGTAAATAGCCTTTTGCACATGAAGAAATTTTTACTTTGTAAAAGAAATGCTTTGACTCTTATGTGGTTGTTTCCATCCATCAACACCCATCAAAACCCACGATCAAGCTGTTTTTCTGCAGTGTGTTATGTCTTTTGATCCATTTTCGGCATCAAATCTTGCTGAGGACAAAACAACTGACCTCATCTATCCCCAGGAGACAGAGCTTGAAGACCTGCTGAAATCCGATCGAAACAAAACATACCACAGGGACAGACATGCTATACAAAAGTGAGACAGATGTTCTTTTCCCGTATCCACCTATAGCTATTAGAAGTTGAAAGGTTCAGCTATTTCGACTTGCTGTCCAGGACATAGCTGAAAACAAGTGAATCCAATGTGTTTTCTCATGAAAAAAACATCTAACTTATAAAAAAATAAAAAAAATGTTAAATGAAATTATGTAATTTTCCAATAGTTTTAACTTTCCAATAATTTAGGAGAAAACTAATACAAAATCGCCACTCTAAAACAAAAAAACAAGGAGTTCTTGTGAATTTAATTAGTTAATTTTGTTTTTTTAAGTAATGAAAGACTTACAGGGCCGGGTATCTACAGGGTGTGGGCAAGGGGAGGTCTTTAAGTCTCAAGTCTATGTGGAGCCCTATAGCCCTGGATCTTTTTTTTTTACTATGTGCCCTGTTCTCTGTGCCTGCTTCTTGGTACCCGCTCAATGATAGATAAACACGGGGAATATGATAGAGTGTCTGAGGACACTGTGTCAGTAGGAGGAGAGAAAATCAGCACCCTGGCATGAGAACAGACCGTGGAGAGTGGCAGACCAGAAAGTCCAGGCACAGATCGGGTCATTCAACATGCTCCTCACGTCACAGAGGTTGCAGGGGATACCAGGTAATTATGGCAACTCTGCATGTAGTGCAGGCATCCTTAAAGTTACAGGACCCTGCAATACACTACATATCTACAATAAAAATTTAAATGGTCATAATTAAGGGACACCTCATGCTCCCTTCCCAAATCACAACACTTTCCGTGATTGGCACAGGGTGATGTTGCTGTTCAAAAGTGTTTAAGTTCACCCTATATAGATTTCCTTCTTCCAACTACTAGGTGTCCTGTCGTGGTTTCTGTTACACAAGAATTCATTTTGATATGGATTATATTCCTGACCCAACTTTGTTGACTCGTCTAGACTCGTCTATTGGTTTATTTGTACTTCTGGAATCCTTTTCCTCTGCTTGTTTTCTACTTTGCTATTTTTGCCTATTTAGCCCAATACATATCCGCTGTACTGTTTCCTAATTCACTGCAAGTTAGGGTCACCTATCCTGATAGCGTGCTTGTGCATGTGTGTCTGTAAGTAATATGCGAAGAGGCTTGTTATGTAGTGGAATTGAGGAAGGACAAAGAGCAATACTCCAAGTCGGTTATCCTTCTAGTTCAGCTACCTTGACCTTGAATTTGAAATTCACTTTGAATTCCGAACAATTCCCAGTAAATAACCCTGTAAGTTTCACGAATTTAACAAGAAAGACCCTAAATAATTCTGTTTCGGTTCAAGCACAGATCTCTGGTTCAGAACTCTAGACAGTGCACAGTGAAACAGAGTAGTTCCTCATTAAAATCATACAAATATAATATATTTTCTTTATCTGATTTAATATTTGTATGTTTTAATGCATTTGTATCCAATATACTGTATAGTAATTACAACTTGCAACTCACTATATATTTGATTGATTTTCTGTTGAGCCAGAAGCAATTAATTGATGATATAGGATGTTTTATGGCTATTTTCCTTCAGTTTGTTTATAATGTTATCATTTTATTTATAACTCTTTGCTGACTGAAACCAAAATGATTGGCCTGTGGCTTTGCAGAGAAAAATATCAATTTATCATAATAAAAATGACTAAGTAAGAAACGTGTTTATATTCAGCATATTTTAGCAAAGTTTTATCAAGAAGCATAATCAATCAAAACAAGGCCTGTTTTTCTAATGCCCTTTCCCCACAATCTGCGCAATTGTTTTACATTGGAATGATGGGAACAGATAGTTTGTACTGATTAGAAATGTTTTAGAAAACTCAAGAAATGTTCCTTCCTTTTCAGTTTTTGTGTATATATATATATATTTATCTGCTTTTGCCATATATTTGTGATAAAATATTGTATTTTTTTAGTCGAGTGTTCTTACCAATTTCTTTGTGTTAATAAGGTCTTTTCAAATTTCTGGATTAATACTTCCTCTTAAAATCACAAATCTTAATCTATTAGAAATGTACCTTAAATAAATGTGAATGAGTACGGATATCCAATATGACACTGTCAACACTCCCCCCCCCCCCCCCCCACACACAAATTAGTATTTCATTAGATGGAATCTTTAAGGAATACTCAGATTCACTGTGTTGGAACACTGAAATTCCAACCAGATCAAAAGATATACTGACTGAGACAAAGGAGGGACTATTTTGTCTCTGTATATTTCCTCCTCCTGACAGTAGGTGGAACTACCGCTGCTAAGCTTTGTAATTTCCCACAGGAAACTAGGAAGGGAAGCTCTTTCTCTAGAAGATCCTGTGGTTTTGCAAGATCCTCCATGGACCTCTTGCACATGTGCTTCTGTGCTTAAAGAAACACTATAACATTGTTACATTAAAAATACAAACCAACCTTAAAATGTTCTGTCTATTTAGATTCACCCAACTCCCCCCATTAAGCTCCCGAATGGCCTGGAAGTACAGCGGTGTTCGTGTCATCGAGTAGCCGTTTTTAGTTCCGCGCGCTCAACGACCAAACACCGCTGGGGAGACAAAGGATCCAAGATGGCCGACCATCGTGTGGTCGGTAGTCGAACGACGGCCACCTAGGAACACAATTCCGGGAAAGTTGCTGTTCGTGAAACTACCATGTAAATGCTAGCGGCTTTTGGCTGCTAGCATACGAATGCTATATGTTACAGGCAATCATCCGGTTCAATACATAAAGCAATTTACATTTGCACACAATATGGCAGCAGTGCTTAGGACAACCTTTAAATATACAGTTCTATAGTCTGAAGTGGCTAGGTTTGCCACACTCCTGTCTTCGATTATCATTAATGATAGTCTCAGCCAATCCAATTCACACAAAGCACTGGGGAGCTACAGTGCCAGTGCTACAATCATCATGCTGCGCCAATAAGCATCTTCTCATAGCTCAATGCTCAATCTCAATAGGTAAAATTTGGTGCCTCTCAGATAAAGCAGTGTTGAAAATGCAGGAACAGTCTTTGCACTGGAACCACTGTATTAAGCTGTAGTGGTTGTGGTGCCTATAGTTTTCCCTTAATTATTCTAACGACACCTTGTGTGTCTTATTCTGAAATTCT
Source organism: Pelobates fuscus (assembly GCF_036172605.1). Taxonomy (NCBI): domain Eukaryota; kingdom Metazoa; phylum Chordata; class Amphibia; order Anura; family Pelobatidae; genus Pelobates; species Pelobates fuscus. The sequence goes on from NC_086320.1 coordinate 340,068,900, forward strand.
TGTTATCCCTTCAATTGAACATGTGTAATCTGTCATCTGGCTACATTAGTAAATTGAAGATCGATACAGCATACCATTACTGCTGAAATCTTGACTGTGATTATTATTAAGCAACAAAACAACTTCATCTTAATGAAGCAGTTTTGGTTTATGTATCATGCCCTTGCAGCCTCGCTGCTCAATTCTCTGCCATTTAGGAGTTAACTCACTTTTGTTTCTGTTTATGCAGCCCTATACATACCTTCCCTGTCTGTGACACGCACACATTTAATGCCTATACTGTTTCAAGGCAAGGTTCATATCTTGTCACTAATGAAAATCCGATCTGGACCGGTTCACATTTAAATACCAAAAACCAACATGGAAGCAACATTGAGAGAGTCAGCCAAGAACTTTCTGGATAAATGCTACAGAAATCATAAGAAATAAAAATGGTATTATATATTTTTTCTTTGATGTCAAGCATTGTCACAGGGGGCAGTGAGACAATGGTAGAAATGCCCTCAAGTAGTTTAAAGGTAAAAGATCGAAACAGATGAAGTGGTAGTTTGAAGGACAAGTTCAAGCGTAGGTTTCCTGAGATTAGATGAGATAAATGCCTTGTGGACATCAGATAAAAATATGCCAGTTGTGAGAGGCAAAAAAGGTTACAAGGGGTCTGACAAAATAAGATAGTGACAGCATTGAGAATGTATAGACTCAAGGGATCTCACTGCTACTTTAAAATATAATAAAAGTCCAGATATTTCTTCTACAAAAGGAGAATATACAGTGCAATGCAGAGAATGCAGAGAGTTGGGAAATGAAAGTCCAACACTATCGGATTTTTCATCTCATTTATTAACAGTTAATAAATTGCCAGAACATTCTGTATTAGTTACAAATTAGCAGTATAATAGGCAGATTCCCAATACATGTAGTTGGTGACAAATCTAGTTTAAACATACTGTAAGTGTATAATAAGGTGATAAGGTATTTTCTCAAACACACGTACAGTCTAAAAAGAATGAGGTGTGAGGTGGTAAGTCCACATTCACATACCTGCACAAAATCAGTTATTATTAGCTCTTATATAGCACCAACATATTCCTCTGCACTTTTATTTGATGTAGGTGGATATAGGTAGGATACAATTAGGGGTCTTGCCCAAGGACACTTACTGGAGAGGTGGTCTGACCTCTTCCGTGTTTCCCAGTTCTAAGTCAGTGATGTTACCACTGCTCTAACCAATCAATCAAGTCTGCATCTGACTTCCTCCACTTTAAATTTATGCTACACTTGTACAGTTTGGCTATTTCCTCTGCAAAATAAAGCTACTTTAATACCCTCATAAGTACTTTGCCATGTTCCAATATCTCCTCCTACTAACCTGACATCTACAAACTTCACTTCACAGAGATTTTCAGAGATCAGGGAAGAGAGAGATCTCTAAACTCTCTCCTACTCCTACCAACTTGACTCCCTTTTCTATTCTATGTTTACTCGTACCCGCTACACCAGAAGAGGTTTCTGCTCTTCTCCAGTCCTACCACCTTACTGCCTGTTCCCTTGATGCTATTCCCTCAAATCTAATTTGCACTTTTTTTCGCAACCACTCTGTTGGTGATCCCCAAAGTTCTGTCCTTGGTCTCCTACTTTTCTCAAGCTGTACTGCCTCCCTTGGTAAACGCATAAGCTCCTTTGGTTTCCAATATCTCTTATGACAGCTCACCATCCCTCTTGATTCATGTCTCTAACTGCCTCTCTGCTATTTCTAACTGGATGGCTGCTCACTTCCTTAAACTTAACCTGTCCTCCCTCAATCATTGCTACTCCCAGGTCTGTCTCCCTCCAATTCAACGGAACTACCATCAAGATCACCTTGCAGACTCACTGTCTAGGTGTTCTCTTTGACTCCAACCCCTCCTTCATTCCTCATGTCCAGTCAATTGCCAAATTCTGCCACTTCCATCTCATAAACATAGCGTGTATCCACCCCTATCTAACGGCAGATGTGGCTAAGGTTTTGGTCCATGCTGCTAACCTCTCCCGCTTTAACTATTGCAATCTTCATCTTAGTGGTCTTATGCATTCCCAGGTTACCCTGTTACAATCCGTAACGAATGTGGAAGTAAGGCTCATCTTCCTGTCCACCCGCACCTCCCCCCTTCTCTCAGTCCTTATACTGGCATCCCATTAGATATAGAGCTCAATTTAAAATTCTGGTATTTGCTTACAAATATCTACATAATCTTGTTCCCACCTACCTATCCTCCCTATTACACAAGTGTGTCCAACCCAGGTCCCTACACTCCACTATCTATTGTCTGTTCGTACTCGCATCTCTGATGCTCACCTTCAATCCTTCACTAGGGCTGGACCGTTCCAATGAAACATTCTTCCCTACTCCGTTAAACTCTCATCTAGTCTCAATTCCTTGAAAAAATCATCAAAATGTCACTTCTTCAGGAAAACCCTTCCTTGTAAGCTATTCTAGCAACTGATTTTTCCCCCACATGAAATATTTCCTACTCTTACCACTTGTGTCACTTTAACACACTTCCCAGTGTACGTGTATTCGAGCAATGCCCTCAACACCCTCTGTCCCTGTGCATCCAACTTGACTTGCTACAAATCATTGTCTTTGTCCACCTATTGTACAGCGTTGATGAATTTGTTGGTGCTTTATAAATAATATTAATAATAAGAAAAATATACATGTCAATAACTTACTAGTTTACAGTAATTCTAAATCACAATGCCTATGGAAAAGACGGTGGCAGGCTGAATAATGAGTCAGAAAACAGAGAAAGAATTCTGGGATAGCATGAGAATTGGATAGAAAATAGTGTCATGTGGATCCAACAGTCACAAGGAAGAGTTAACTTGATGGTTAGGAGACTATTTTACATAAGGGTAGATGATTGTATATATTTCAGTTACTCTCAAGTGTAGCTGATTTTCTTCCTTTAACAAATAGCTTTTACACCTATTTTAAAAGCCTAGAAGTAAGATATGTACATTATAATAACGTGTTAAATGGTGCAAATATGTGAAATAATATACCTGCTTCTTATTTCCTTTATTTTGTGATAGCAAAATGCAAGGCTATAGTAGTACAAAATATAACTGTATAGAAAATAAAATCACATATAACAATATTTTCTTCAGATTAGCTTATCATGTACAAGCAATTTAGTAAATATTGGGTTTTAACAGTGTCATAATTGGAATATAAAATACTTAAAAATAAAAGATGTGTTTTGAATAGAATCATTCTCTGTTGTATTGCAGATCCAACCACATAAAGATTCTCTGCATTATTCTCTAAATCATAAATTAGGGAGAACTGACTAGGGAATTTCAAGTGTTAGTCCAAAATGAGTGTAAGAATAATAAAATAAAATCTTCAGCTCTGCTATTTTGCCAACATGCTTAAAGGAGCACTATAGGGTCAGGAACAAAAACATGTATTTCTGACCCTATAGTGTCAACACCACCATCTAGCCCCCCTGGGTCCCTCATGCCTCCATAAATATAGCAAAATCTTACTGTATTCAAGCCAAAGCTGTAAATATGCATGCTGTTTGGCTCAGAAAAACAGGCAGTCTGCTGACATCAGCAGAGGTGGTAGCCTGATCCAATCACAGTGCTTCCCCATAGGATTGGCTGAGACTGACAAAGAGGCAGATCAGGGGCAGAGCCAATATGATTCAAACACAGCCCTGGCCAATCAGCATCTCCTCATAGAGATGAATTTAATCAACTATGAGGAAAGTTCAGTGTCAGCATGCAGAGGGAGGAGACGCTCAATGTTTGGATACATTTTAGGCAGCCATGACCCAGAAAGGATCTCTAACAGCCATCTGAGGAGTGGTCAGTGAGGTTCTCACTAGGCTGTAATGTAAACACTGCATTTTCTCTTAAAAGACAGTGTTTACTGCAAAAAGCCTGAAGGTAATGATTCTACTCACCAGAACAAATGCAATAAGCTGTAGTTGTTCTGGTGACTATAGTGTCCCTTTAATGTCTAGAATTTCTTGCTCAATTCTTGACGTTTCCTGATTTAGCAACATGCTCCCTTGATAAAGGCATTTTTGCCGAAACGTTGGGGGTGTTTTGGTGACTGACTTTGTCCCTGCTTCTCACTTGGTCTGGTATGCTTATTGCTATATATTTTTGTATATATATATATATATATATATATATATATATATATATATATATATTTGTGTTTCTGGGGTTGGATTAGACTGGTATTTTATTTCTCTATTTCTGCATATTGAGACTCTGCTATTCATATAAGACGCATTTGGCATTTATACATATATATTCAGAATGTTTCTGATCATTGCTGTATAGCGTGATATGATCCTATATTTTGGATCCTTATGTTATGTGATATTCTTATAGAGGGTACCCACTTAATAAAGATTGTTTTATTATTATTGATGGTTGTGCTCCTTACTCTATTGTTATTAGCAAGTAACTCGAACAGACAAATTGTACTGCAGCCCTTTGACCAAACTAAACCTAACCAAATAGTATACCAATGAGAATTATGCCAACATATTTCATAGTCAGGGAGATCCTTGTTGTTAACTTTGAGAATAATACATTTAATCTATATACATATTATTACTGCATCTCTCTCTCTCTCTCTCTCTCTCTCTCTCTCTCTCTCTATGTGCTAATGTGGCTGCTGGTGCATTAAAGGGAAACTCCAGTGCCAGAAAAACGATCCGTTTTTCTGGCACTGGAGGGTCCCTCTCCCTCCCACCCACCAATCCCCGGTTACTGAAGGGGTGAAAACCCCTTCAGTGACTTACCTGGGACAGCGGCGATGTTCCTCGCCGCTGTCTCCGCCTCCGCGACGCTCCTCCTAGTGATTACGTCGGCCGGTGGGCGAGACTAATCTCGCTCACCGGCCGAGGAGACCTAATGCGCATGCGCAGAAATTCCGCGCATGCGCATTACGTCTCCCCATAGGAAAGCATTGAAAAATAATTTCAATGCTTTCCTATGGGGTTTTGAGCGACGCTGGAGGTCCTCACACAGTGTGAGGACGTCCAGCGACGCTCTAGCACAGGAAACCTGTGCTAGAACCCAGGAAGTGACCTCTAGTGGCTGTCTAATAGACAGCCACTAGAGGTGGAGTTAACCCTGCAATGCAAATATTGAAGTTTATGAAAAACTGCAATAATTACACTTGCAGGGTTAAGGGTAGTGGGAGTTGGCACCCAGACCACTCCAATGGGCAGAAGTGGTCTGGGTGCCTGGAGTGTCCCTTTAACCAACTGAGCTATCTCTAAATGTTGAATTTATATTGAATTATCTCAGTACAACAGCCTCTATGTAGTTGTGGATGCAGAGGAGTCATGTGTTAATTCCAGCTTGTGCTAATTAATTAAGACACAGCTGCTGTGTTACTTTGGTAGGGATTATTAACCCAGGCTTTCAAAGGTGAAGCATCAGTTTCCCAACACTGGTCATGGCCTTTGGGCTGCTACCAAAAGCACCCTCTCCAAGGGTTATAGCTATGATTAGTGTCTAAATCAAAGGGCATGGTGGTAGACAAAGCACAATTGTTTTGTTCTTATTTTTTTCTTTTAACAATATATATATTGTATTTATTTTTCAAATATTTTTTTTCTTTTTTTTTGCTTCGATTAACAATATGGTATTAAGTCTTATTATAGTGATTCATTCCCATTGCATGTCGTGTTTCTTTTTCAGTAGAATAGATCAGCTCTCATATGCTACAAGAGATTTAAACTTCAACTACAGTAAATACAGGACACCAATCAATGAATCATAAGAAGAAAAAAATTGGAAAATGTCAAAAGCTCAACATTGTTCTCTGTACCGAGTTCTTATATCATATTGACAGCTTGCAATGTTTTATATCCAGTCCTTGGCTTACTCTATATGAGGATGGCTGCAAAGAATGATAAATGGATTCATTTTAAGTTACCAATATCACTATTTCGTTCCATAGTACTATGATGAGGAGACGTAGACAATGTGTTGTTTTGCAAGCATATTGGCAGAATTATAATTCAAGGCTAGTCATATAAATAGATATAAAATGTCAGATTTCTGCGCTTGTTGACTGCAGTTTTGTCGGCTTGAACTTTTCATATCAGAGTCTCTAGTTTTATGACCGTGAGTAGATATTGTATAGAAGGATACATCCTTCTATACAATATCTACTCACGGTCATAAAACTAGAGACATTGACTGCTTTACAATATCTAGTCATCTAAATATAAAAAAATATAAAAAATATATAAAAAAAACAAAACAGACAACATCATGCAATGTTTCACATTGCAGAACACTTCCTAAATAATTATAAACTGAACTATAAATTCTCCGATGTGAGTATTCTGTCTACAAGGCAATACATAGGTTAGCCCAATAAGTCTGGAGTAGTGTCATGGATGAAACGCGTCAGATATAGCAACTGCCACTCTTGTTCATATGGCGGCCAGATTCAGACTCTTGGGCTGTGGATACATTCCTTCAGGTCTGGGGCAGGACTCGCAATTATGCATTCCCCTACATTTTCCATGCTTACTTGGATGCTTCTGCAGGTCCATTGACAGAGAGCGATGATTCTTCTCATTGTTCCCATTTTGTCCCCTCAATGAATGCAAATGGCATTAGCTATCAATGTTCTCAGGCTACTCAGGTTGGATCCTTTTCACCTTCATGATCCAGACGGTCACCCTCATCCACTGATGTAAGAGTTTAGAGGAGCGGCTCCCTCTGTTGGTGTGTGTCAGGATACCTGAGGTCTCTACCTCTGAGAGAGGTAGAGACTTAGAAGTTTATCCGTCCGGACGGCATGTCTCCTCGGCCCCTCGCGGTTCTCTCGGTCTTGCTAACGCCGGCCGCGAGGGAGTCACTTCCTTTTATAGCAGGAGGACCGGAGGTCGACGTCATGACGCCAACCCGGAACGTCCTGTCACTCAAATCTCGGGAGACGAATCAGGACTCGCCGGAGGCGTGTCTTCTCTCCCTAGCCAGGATACTTAACACTGGCTCTCTCATTTACTCATTGCCCTGTCGTGGTTCTAGTCCGCCTAGTCACACAGTGCTTTGTTATTCTCTTGCCTTTTGGTTCTGATCCGGCTTTGGTATTTACTCTCCTGTCTTTCTGTTATCCTTGACCCGGCTTGTCTCTCGCTTACCTGTCTTCTCGTTCCCTCGACCTCGGCTTGTCTCTGACCATTCTATCGTAGTTATACGTTAAGTCCGGCCATTCTAAGGACCGGTATACGTATCAGCTACTCTTTGTACTCTGCGTGTTGGATCCCTGACCCGATCCTGACATTACGACAGGGCCATGGATCCTGCAGGTACAAATTGTCAGCTTGGTTCTCCTGATCCTAGGTTTGACGCCATGGATCATAGGATGGATCAGATGGCTCTAGCACTACAGGCGCTGCTGTCTCGTCCTATTAATCCACCTGAGGAGATGCGTAATATGTCTGCTTCTTCTGTGGGTTCAGGGCTAGAGGTAGCTACTGTAGGTGCTTCTTCCCGAGTTACCCCACCTGTACGTTATGCTGGTTCTCCTGAGAGGTGTCGTGGCTTTTTGAACCAGATCAGTATTCATTTCGAGCTACAGCCTCGTTCATACCCTACTGATAGGGCAAAAGTGGGATTTATTATTACCTTACTCATTGAGAAAGCTCTGAGATGGGCTAATCCGTTGTGGGAGAATGATAATCCATTAGTCTATAACTATAATGCCTTTGTAGCTGCTTTTAAAAGAACTTTTGATCCCCCTGGCAGGAGGGTCAATGCAGCCAGATTACTGTTGCGCCTTAGACAAGACAACCAAACACTTGTGGATTACGCACTAGAGTTCAGGTCTTTGGCGGCAGAGGTAAAATGGAATGAACAGGCCTATATAGACGTATTCTTAAATGGATTATCTGATGTAATACTTGATGAGGTAGCGACAAGAGAGCTTCCCGAGAACCTGGAGGACTTAATTTCCTTTATCTCTCGTATTGACGAACGTCTAAGGGAGAGACAGAATACTCGAGATAGAACCGGTAAATCCTCCTTTAGACTAGCACCATCATTTCAAATTTCTGAAACCAAAAATCCACAGGTTTCAGAACCTATGCAGTTAGGCCTTACTCGTCTCTCAGAGGAGGAGAGACAGTACAGGAGAAGGGAGGGACTGTGTATGTATTGTGGGGCCAGAGGTCATGTACGTTTGAGCTGTCCCAGTCGTCCGGGAAACGCTCGCACCTAAGTTTCTCTAGAGGACAGACCTTGGGTGTTTCGATTTTGTCCTCTACTCATAACTACAAAGAACATAGACTTCTATTACCGGTCTCTTTAACTTGGGAGAAGGGAACTTTAGAGACTATGGCATTGATAGACTCCGGCGCTGCTGAGAGTTTTATCGACCAAAAGTTTCTCACCAAACACACTATCCCATCCCAGTTAAGGAAGACACCCTTGGCTGTTGAAGCCATTGATGGTAGACCTTTAGTTGAGCCTGTGATTTTCCGGGAGACCACACCTCTTTACTTAACTACTGGTATTCTACACAAGGAGGAAATATCCCTACTACTCATTTCATCTCCTTCTGTTCCCATAGTCCTGGGATACTCCTGGCTTAAGAGACATAACCCCGTTATAGATTGGAGATCAGGGGAAATAGTTTCGTGGGGTCAGGATTGTCAAGAGAATTGTTTAAAGAAAGTGTCACCTCTTTGTAGTGTCAACTCACCTAATAACGCTACCGACTCTACCAAAGTACAGATACCGTCCTTGTATCAAGATTTAAAGGCAGTATTTGACAAAGGAAAGGCTGATACCTTACCACCACATAGGCCTTTTGATTGCAAAATTAATTTACTTTCTGGTACCATGCCCCCCAGGGGTCATGTATACCCTTTGTCTACGAATGAAAACTTAGTTCTAGAGGAGTATATTCGTGAAAACCTAGACAAGGGGTTCATTAGAAGATCCTCCTCTCCTGCTGGGGCTGGATTTTTTTTTGTTAAAAAGAAGGATGGCTCTTTAAGACCCTGCATTGACTACCGAGGTCTTAACAAGATAACCATCAGAAATGTATATCCGATTCCCTTGATCACCGAACTTTTTGATCGATTAAAAAGTTCTAAGATTTTCACTAAGTTAGACCTTAGAGGTGCTTATAATTTGGTGAGAATTCACGACGGAGACGAGTGGAAAACTGCATTCAATACTCGATATGGGCACTATGAGTATACTGTAATGCCTTTTGGTCTCTGCAATGCCCCGGCGGTATTTCAGGACCTTATTAATGAGGTTCTTAGGGAGTTTCAAGATGACTGTGTGATTGTATACCTTGATGATATACTTATACATTCCAGGGATATTGAAACTCACCACGGACAAGTCAGAAGGGTTTTACACAAACTTCTTCAGCATGGCTTATACTGCAAACTAGAGAAATGCAGCTTTGACCAATCCCAAACTACCTTTCTTGGTTATGTGATTTCTGGGGAAGGGTTTGAAATGGATCCGGAGAAGCTCCAATCCATATTAGATTGGCCTTTACCTAAGGGTCTCAAGGCTATCCAGAGATTTATTGGTTTCTCCAATTACTACAGACATTTCATTAAGGGATACTCCTCTATCATTGCTCCCATCACCAATATGACCAAACAAGGGGCTGATACTAAGAATTGGTCTACTGAAGCACTTCTGGCTTTTAAGACACTCAAGGAGCTGTTTGCTTCCGCACCAATTTTAGTTCACCCTGATACTACACTACCTTTCCTACTCGAAGTTGACGCTTCTGAGACAGGTATAGGTGCTGTTCTGTCCCAAAGGTTGGGTGTTGATAAACCATTACATCCTTGTGGATACTTTTCCAAAAAATTGTCAGGTACTGAAAGCAGATATGACATTGGTGACAGGGAACTACTAGCGGTTATAATGGCCTTGAAGGAGTGGAGACATTTGTTGGAGGGTACTTTGCATCCTGTTACGATTTTGACAGATCATAAAAACGTATCCTATATTGGAGAGGCTAAACGACTATCATCTAGACAGGCTCGTTGGTCCATATTTCTCACTCACTTCAACTACGTACTCACATATAGGCCAGGTTCTAAGAATTCTAAAGCCGATGCCTTATCTCGCCAATATGAACCTGCTGCCGTATCTGAGCCGGTTTTGTCCTCTATAGTACCCAAGTGTAACATTATCGCTAACACTACTCTCAAAGTCCATTCTCCGCTACTTGATCAGATAAGGAGCTTGCAGCATCTGGCACCTAGACTGACTCCGGCTTCCAGACTTTTCGTTCCTCCTGTACTCCAATTGGAGCTCTTACAGTGTCTTCACGAAAGTAAGGTGGCTGGTCATCCGGGTGTTCGCAAGACGTATTCTTTGATCTCCAAGGATTTCTGGTGGCCTTCGTTACGGAAGGATATTAAGGATTTTATCGGAGTTTGTGAGGTCTGTACTAAGACTAAACTACCGCATTCGCTTCCTTGTGGCCTTCTACAACCTCTGGAAATTCCTGACAAACCTTGGTCCTGTGTGGCAATGGACTTTATTGTGGATTTGCCTATTTCTAAAAGGCACACTGTTATCCTCACCGTAGTCGATAGGTTTACCAAGATGGCACATTTCGTACCTTTGCCTAAACTCCCGACTTCTCCTGAATTGGCGGAGATCTTTGCTAAAGAGATTTTTCGCTTGCATGGGATTCCTTCGGAGATCACTTCTGATAGAGGCTCCCAATTTGTTTCACGTTTTTGGAGAGCCTTCTGTTCTCAATTAGGCATCAAATTGAATTTTTCGTCCGCCTATCATCCTCAGTCTAACGGAGCTGCCGAACGAACCAACCAGAAGATTGAGCAATACTTACGTTGTTTTGTTTCCGAACACCAGGACGATTGGGTCGGTTTGATTCCTTGGGCGGAGTTTGCGCACAACAATCTCGTTTGTGACTCTACGCATTCAAGCCCCTTCTTCATGAACTATGGCTTTCATCCATCTATTCTTCCCTCGGTTTCTCCTTCCCAAGGAGTGCCGTCGGTTGATGTCCATGTGGCCAATTTGAGGAAGTTGTGGGACCAGACTCGACAGATTCTTCTACACAATTCTATACTGGTTAAGAAACATGCTGACAAACGTAGAAGGGCGGCTCCGAATTTTGTTCCAGGCGATAGAGTTTGGTTGAGTACTAGGAATATTCGCCTTAAAGTTCCTTCCATGAAATTCGCTCCTCGTTATATTGGTCCCTACAGGATCTTGACTCGAATTAACCCAGTGGCGTATCGTCTAGCTCTCCCAGCTACTTTACGCATCCCAAACTCCTTTCACGTGTCATTGCTGAAACCTCTAATCTGTAACAGATTCTCCTCCACAATCGCCCCTCCGCACCCTGTTCAGGTGGAGGGTCAGGAGGAGTATGAGGTTAACTCCATTATTGATTCTCGTGTCTCCCGGGGGAGAGTACAATATTTGGTTGACTGGAAGGGTTATGGTCCTGAGGAGAGGAGTTGGGTACCACAAGAGGATGTTCATGCTCCTCGCCTTCGCAGGGCATTTCACTCCCGCTTTCCATCTCGCCCCGGCTCCTTCCGCCCGGTGGGCGTATCTGAGAGGGGGGGTACTGTCAGGGTACCTGAGGTCTCTACCTCTGAGAGAGGTAGAGACTTAGAAGTTTATCCGTCCGGACGGCATGTCTCCTCGGCCCCTCGCGGTTCTCTCGGTCTTGCTAACGCCGGCCGCGAGGGAGTCACTTCCTTTTATAGCAGGAGGACCGGAGGTCGACGTCATGACGCCAACCCGGAACGTCCTGTCACTCAAATCTCGGGAGACGAATCAGGACTCGCCGGAGGCGTGTCTTCTCTCCCTAGCCAGGATACTTAACACTGGCTCTCTCATTTACTCATTGCCCTGTCGTGGTTCTAGTCCGCCTAGTCACACAGTGCTTTGTTATTCTCTTGCCTTTTGGTTCTGATCCGGCTTTGGTATTTACTCTCCTGTCTTTCTGTTATCCTTGACCCGGCTTGTCTCTCGCTTACCTGTCTTCTCGTTCCCTCGACCTCGGCTTGTCTCTGACCATTCTATCGTAGTTATACGTTAAGTCCGGCCATTCTAAGGACCGGTATACGTATCAGCTACTCTTTGTACTCTGCGTGTTGGATCCCTGACCCGATCCTGACAGTGTGGCTGATTTCTAGGGACCTTGAGGTGTCCTGGGACTTTCGGATTTGGCTAGATGCCTTCTTGCAGGATCATGAGCTCCCGGAACTAGGAATTCTTACTGCTCTGCCCGGCAAATCAGGGTTGATAGGTGCGTGGCTCGGGATCTGGCTCCTGTTTCAGCCCCTGTGACGGAGATTCTTCAGTTCCTTTCATTGTTGTTTGAGAGGGGCCTGTCGTATGAAATGCTCAGTGTGCATCGCTTTGCTTCGCAATCTCCTCGGCTAACAAGGAGCTTTCTGGCCTACCAGCAGGCAAGCATTATCTCCGAATATCGAATATCGGCCCTTTTGGGCCTGTATCTAGTCCTACCTTTGCTCGCTGGGTCACATGGGTATTGTCCTCTGCCAGAGTGGATATCACTCGGTTTGGGGCCCATTTCAACCGTGCGGCGTCTGCCTTGAAGGTAGTGTCTCTGAAGGGTCGCCTGGTGGACTTAGTGCATTCAGCTGATTGACCACGGGTACTTTAAACCTAATTGCCATGTTTTCTTTACTGTGGTTGCACAGCTTTGAACTTGCACAATATGAGCCTACGTGTCTTGAAATAAAATTACATGATTTTGCTATTTCATGACGAAAAGTTATAATTTTATGAAAGACAAGGTGGCAAGTTTTTTCTCACCCTTTGAGATCTTTGGTTTGCTTTTCCCTTTCTTGTTTTCCCATTACGCACTTATGTTTATGTGATGTTACGTTATATTGTTTCTACATGTTTCATGCATTTTAATGATGACTTACATGTTCCATTTGCATGTTATACTCGTGTTATGTTGCTTAATCTTTTTTCATTTGCATACTTCATTTATGTGGACTTGTAGTTTGCATTCATTGTATTACCTGCTTTAGAACCAATGGCTAGTGTTTTAAGTCTAACCAGTTTCATGACCTGTCCTTTGTGTTGCTGATGGTGGTATAATACTGCTGACAGCCTGTCTGGCAGCACCTAACATTGAAGACCACTACCAAAGCATGACATGCAGGCACCCCAGGGAACAAAATCAAGATGATGGGACAGAAGTCAAGAAATGGACAGTCCCAGTGAAACTGGGACTGTTTGAAGACCCAGAGAAGGCAAATTATTTAATGAAAACAAAATGAAAATCCTTTATGGACATGGTACAAAAATCAGGACATATTTAACCTAAATTAGGCAAAAAAATATTTGAGACAATATAAATGATTGTATATGATTATATATGTCCTAGAGAATAAGTAAAAATTCATACTTAAAATTATATACTACAACAACAAGAAACATATAAAGTATATTCATTTCAGATGGTACGAACAAATAAAATACCTTTTAATCTATGTCTGAACAAATCTATCCATCTAGGATTTGTCCACAGGTAAATTCAGGATGGATCAATGAGTTCAGGAGCACATGAAAAGACATTTCAATCGGCCATACCAGCTAAAAGCACATTTGTGCTCAAATTTAGTTTATAGCTTTAACATTTCCCACGGCTTTTTACTATTATACATGGGATTACAGAACAGACAAAAAAAATTTGAGGAGGCAAGAGGTGAAGAAGGCCAACATCATATGAAGAATTATAAAATCTCTGTATTACAATAAAATGCTAAAAAACAAATACAAATAATTCTACTTTATCTTATCGCTAGATTAATGTGCATAATGTAATATTTACAGCTTTACAGTTACTGGGCCACTATTATAGTTGATTTATTGGGACATAATACATAGCTGACATCTCTAATAAAAACTCATATTGCATTGGAATTTCATTGAAATGCTGATGCTATCAGAAGATACGCAATACAAAGTATACATTTTAGCTCAATGTGGACAAAATTGATTCCTCTAGCTTACAATGGCTTTTCACAACTCTCATCGGCTGGAGGAAAGACTACTCCTTGCATAATCCACTTAAGATGTCCACATATAAGCAGACAGGTCACCTTAGGGGTCTTTGTAGAAAAGTAAGACCAGAGAGGTGACAGTGCCACCCACCTGCATACTCATTAGATAGTTTCCGTCACTAAGGCCAGGTGGATTGAGAATCTCTGTTGGTGACCAAGGAGAGTCCAAGCTAGCTCCCACTCAGCAGCACCACTAGACCTTTAGGGTAAATAGTAATGAAATATGGGACTTGGAGAAGAAGAAAGAAAAATGGGGTTGTTACCAATGGTAGATTGAAATAATTTTACCTAGATTGGTTTTGGGACACAAATATGTGACTATGGGGCTAGGGTCATAGGGGAAGAAAGCTATATAGACCACAGCAAGGAGTTAAAGAGAAATTGCAAATGTGAAGGAATGTGTATACTATTTTTTATTTATTTAGGAGCAAGTTATGTGAGAAGGGAGGGATGGTACATGTGATGTGGGAAGGGGTAGATGGGACAATTCACAAAATGGAAAATGTGAACAAGGGAGGCAAATAGGGCATCTGAACTGGAAATTTGTAAAGATGTTTTTCACATGTTGCAGATTTCATGACCTTATCATGTCCCATTCATATGCTCCTGACTAGACTCACACACACGTTGAACTCCTCTTTGGAGGTCATATTGGTCCTTGGTGTTGGCTGTCTTCTGCTGGTACTTGTGGTCCAACAATGCTTACTTGGGTTCCCTGCTGCCTTTGCCATATTTCACTCAGATGCAAGGTCAGTGGCACTTTTTAAGGCATCAGTGACACTGCAGGCAAGTTGCCCTTACACTTAGGGCAATTTTGCCAATTAAATTTTCCGACAGTAAATTTATTTTACTTGCAATAGTCAAAGTCATGTATACATGTTTCTATGTTTCTGGGATACTGGAGCAGATGTTGGAAATCATGAATACATAATAATGATACTAGTAATATTGGAGATTGGGGTTGAGCCAAGGGCTTTTCAGTGTCCTATATGGATATAAGTAAAATTTAGGCTAAATATCTGGAACTAAGGCACTGCTGGAAATGTGTTTTTTTTTTGCCTACGTTAGTGAATAAGCCACACCGTGGCAAACTCCAGCAGAAAGACTCTAATAATATAACTCTCTGATAAAGAAAATACACAAATGCTTCTGGGTTTTGACCATTGGCCTTTCAAGGTGCAGAGATCAGAATGAAACATACAAACCATTTTATTGAAAAGTACACTTGTTGCACATTACTATATATATATATAGAGTAATGTGCAACAAGTGTACTTTTCAATACTTGCATGTGTGTGTATATATATGTATATATATATATACATATATATACACACATGCAAGTGTTGTAAAATGTATTATAGTTGTATACTGTAAATCACTGTGTTAAGTACAAATATATAGCCTCCACAATTGGCATTATAGCTACATTGCAGCCCATAAGAGCAAAAAAGGCAGAGTTGTTTTGCCTTTGTAGACCAGGACTTGTCAATCACATGATATTAAAGCAAATTATCATTTCTTTAAATTGTCATAAAACATAAAACATGACCAACTAGTCGTTAAAATACCCATGTTATTCACTCAAGTGAGAATAGTTGGGAATTCAAAGTTTTAAGGCCCAAATACTCCAAGTCGTCTACATCTATATTTGCAGTTAGTCTCCTTCTGTCACGGCTACTAGTGTGGTCCAACACTCAGAAACTATGTAAACATATAGGAGTATATAAGGGTAGTTGTCATTAGCTTGGCTAATAGAGCTTGGTTGCTTCATCTAAGTGTTGCTTCTAAGTGTGTGTGTGGTTGGAGATATTCTGGAGAGTTTTACAGAAGCTTCAACTGTCTAAGAGTTGTGCTAAGAGTTCTTTTTTACTGTTACAGGTAAGATTCATCTGTAGGAAAAGGTTACTGACTGCACAAGGTTTGATTTCCTGTTGGTAATTATAAGGCATTTGATTGGATTAGGTAGCTACTTGCTATTGATTGCTATTTAAATTAGCTATTGTTTGCTAATAAGCAGAGGCCTACCCAGGTGTTAAACATTCCTAGTGGGAGGTGATTTTAGGAGTATATAAGGGTAGTTGTCATTAGCTTGGCTAATAGAGCTTGGTTGCTTCATCTAAGTGTTGCTTCTAAGTGTGTGTGTGGTCGGAGATATTCTGGAGAGTGTTGCTTCTAAGTGTGTGTGTGGTTGGAGATATTCTGGAGATAACCTGGAGGTAATCCGAGGTATTCAGGAGGATAAATAAAAAGTTAAGGTTTGTTTGATTTAAATTATTCACCTCATTGGAATGGCAGACTTAGTTCAGTGTAATAGTTGCTTTGCATTTGTTTCACGTTCCACTTTTTGGAGGTTTGGTTGTTGTCTAATCTGTAGACAGTTCTCTATTTTGCGGCAGGAGATTGTATTTTTGAAGTCTGAGATTTGTAAATTATCTGGTAAACAAACTCAGGCTGGAACTGCTGCAAAGCCACTGCCGCAGAGACATACTAGGAATGGCAGATGGATTACTGTAGGATCTGGTAGACTTGGAGTTGTGGATAAAAGGCATATTGCACAGTCTGTTGCTCTACATAATTCATTTTCTGCACTTTCAGAGTGTAGTGGTGTCATGGAGAGAGGCACTGAGGCTAGTGGTGTTGTGCAGAGAGGCACTGAGGCTAGTGGTGTTGTGCAGAGAGACACTGAGGCTAGTGGTGTTGTGCAGAGAGGCACTGAGGCTAGTGGTGTTGTGCAGAGAGGCACTGAGGCTAGTGGTGTTGTGCAGAGAGGCACTGAGGCTAGTGGTGTTGTGCAGAGAGGCACTGAGGCTAGTGGTGTTGTGCAGAGAGGCACTGAGGCTAGTGGTGTTGTGCAGAGAGGCACTGAGGCTAGTGGTGTTGTGCAGAGAGGCACTGAGGCTAGTGGTGTTGTGCAGAGAGGCACTGAGGCTAGTGGTGTTGTGCAGAGAGGCACTGAGGCTAGTGGTGTTGTGCAGAGAGGCACTGAGGCTAGTGGTGTTGTGCAGAGAGACACTGAGGCTAGTGGTGTTGTGCAGAGAGGAACTGAGGCTAGTGGTGTTGTGCAGAGAGGCACTGAGGCTAGTGGTGTTGTGCAGAGAGGCACTGAGGCTAGTGGTGTTGTGCAGAGAGGCACTGAGGCTAGTGGTGTTGTGCAGAGAGGCACTGAGGCTAGTGGTGTTGTGAAGAGAGGCACTGAGGCTAGTGGTGTTGTGAAGAGAGGCATTGAGGCTAGTGGTGTTGTGAAGAGAGGCATTGAGGCTAGTGGTGTTGTGCAGAGAGGCACTGAGGCTAGTGGTGTTGTGCAGAGAGGCACTGAGGCTAGTGGTGTTGTGCAGAGAGGCTTGAAGACTATGGTGAGGCCTAATAGAAAGCAGTTGTTGGTGGGGGATTCCATCATAAGAGGTGTGGAGATGGACAATTGTGGTCTTGTGAGGTGTCTTCCCGGAGCTACTGCTCACAGAGACAGGAGACGTATCTGTAATATTGTTAAGCAAGCAAAGCAGGAAGGGGAATTGGATGTACTTGTCCATTTAGGGACAAATGACTTGGCTTGCAATGAGGTTTCAGAGGTTAAGGAAGTTTTTAGTGTTTTTGCCAATGATATACGGCAGGTTGCTTCCACATTGTCATTCTCTGAAGTTCTGCCTGTGCATAACACTCAGAATGACAGGCGGATGCGTATTAGGGACTTTAACTTGTGGCTTTGTGAATGGTGTCGGGAGCAAGGATTTGGCTTTATTGCTCATGGTAGCTCTGTTTGGAATGGAAATAAACTGTACAAAAAAGATGGTTTGCATCTTTCTCAAAAGGGAACAAATGTTCTCAGTGAGCAGTTCAGAGGTTTTGCTAGGATGTATTTAAACTAGGAGGGGGGGCAAAAGGGTGATAAAACATCAATCCAATTGTCCCCCAAAACAAGGACAGAAGGTGCCTGTAGCAAGTGTGTTAAAAAATGATAAGCTCAGAGTCATGTCTACAAATGCTCGCAGTTTAGGGAATAAGATCCATGAACTTGTGGCAATAATGGCAACTGATAGTGTAGATTTAGTCGCTGTTACTGAGACATGGTATAATGAGAAAAATGACTGGGACATAGCAATACCAGGGTACTCTTTATATAGAAAAGACAGGGAAGGCAAGAAAGGGGGAGGGGTGGCCCTGTATGTAAAGAATAGCATAAAATCTAGCCTAATAAAGGTTAGTGAGGCAAACATAGAGTCAGTTTGGGTTACGTTAGAATTTGGTAATCACACAGTAACTCGTGTAGGTGTGATTTATAGGCCCCCAGGACAAATTGAAGAGTTAGATAATCTACTAGTTGAAGAAATAGCTAAAATGACAATGAAGGGGGAAGTTATCATCATGGGTGACTTTAATCTTCCTGATATAAATTGGAAAACAAAAATAGCTACTTGTGCCAGGAGCACACATATTCTAAACTCCCTACTGGGATTGTCTCTAAAACAAGTCGTTGAGGAGCCAACTCGTAAAGAGGCCATACTAGATTTAGTGTTAACAAATGGAGATTTGGTATCAGATATTACTGTAGGTGAAAGTTTAGGATCCAGTGATCATCAGTCAGTGTGGTTTAATATAAGAACAGTGACTGAGTCACACCACACAAAAACAAAAGTTTTAGACTTTAGAAAAACAGACTTTTCCAAAATTAGAATATGTGTAAAGGAGTCATTATCAGACTGGAGCAATTTAAATGGAGTCCAAAAGAAATGGGATTATTTAAAAGTTGCACTACTGAAGGCAACAGAAAATTGCATTAGGCTTGTCAGTAAAAGCAAAAAATTCAAGAAACCACTGTGGTACTCCACAGATGTAGCCAAAATAGTAAAAAACAAAAAGTTAGCATTTAGTAATTATAAAAAAACCCAGAGTGAGGAAGACAGAATGACCTATAAGATTAGGCAGAAAGAGGCTAAGCAAGTTATAAGAGCTTCCAAATCACACACAGAAGAGAAAATAGCACAGTCAGTAAAAAAGGGGGACAAAACCTTTTTTAGATACATAAATGAGAAAAGAAAAGTAAAACAAGGATTAGTTAGATTAAAAACAAAAGAAGGAAGGTATGTAGATGAGGATAAAGGTCTAGCTGACTGCCTCAATGAATATTTTTGTTCGGTATTTACAGATGAAAATGAAGGAAAGGGACCTCAGTTAAGAAAAAGGATAAATGAGTCATTTATTACACGTGAGTTTACAGAGGAAGAGGTTCTATTTCAACTGTCAAAAGTAAAGACAAATAAGTCAATGGGACCTGATGGAATACACCCAAAGCTATTAAAAGAGCTTAGTGGTGTACTAGCAAAACCATTAACAGATTTATTTAACCAATCATTGATAACAGGAGTAGTCCCAGAAGATTGGAAGTTAGCGAATGTTGTGCCCATTCACAAGAAAGGTAATAGGGAGGAGTCGGGCAACTATAGGCCAGTAAGCCTAACTTCAGTAGTGGGGAAAGTGATGGAAACCATGTTAAAGGATAGGATTGTTGAACATCTAAAAACACATGGATTTCAAGATCAGAGACAACATGGGTTTACTTCAGGGAGATCATGCCAAACTAATCTTATTGATTTTTTTGATTGGGTAACTAAAATTATAGATCAGGGTGGTGCAGTAGACATTGCTTACCTCGATTTCAGTAAGGCTTTTGACACTGTTGCACATAGAAGGCTTATCAACAAACTACAATCTTTGAGTTTGGATTCCAATATTGTTGAATGGGTAAGGCAGTGGCTGAGTGACAGGCAACAGAGGGTTGTAGTCAATGGAGTATATTCGAAGCTTGGGCTTGTCACCAGTGGGGTACCTCAGGGATCTGTACTTGGACCCATTCTCTTTAATATTTTTATTAGTGATATTGCAGAAGGTCTTGATGGTAAGGTGTGTCTTTTTGCGGATGATACTAAGATATGTAACAGGGTTGATGTTCCAGGAGGGATAAGCCAAATGGAAAATGATTTAGGTAAACTAGAAAAATGGTCAGAGTTGTGGCAACTGACATTTAATGTGTATAAGTGCAAGATAATGCATCTTGGACGTAAAAACCCAAGGGCAGAGTACAGAATATTTGATAGAGTCCTAACCTCAACATCTGAGGAAAGGGATTTAGGGGTGATTATTTCTGATGACTTAAAGGTAGGCAGACAATGTAATAGAGCAGCAGGAAATGCTAGCAGAATGCTTGGTTGTATAGGGAGAGGTATTAGCAGTAGAAAGAGGGAAGTGCTCATGCCATTGTACAGAACACTGGTGAGACCTCACTTGGAGTACTGTACACAGTACTGGAGACCCTATCTTCAGAAGCATATTGATACCTTAGAGAGAGTTCAAAGAAGGGCTACTAAACTGGTTCATGGATTGCAGGATAAAACTTACCAGGAAAGGTTAAAGGATCTTAACATGTATAGCATGGAGGAAAGACGAGACAGGGGGGATATGATAGAAACATTTAAATACATAAAGGGAATCAACACAGTAAAGGAGGAGACTATATTTAAAAGAAGAAAAACTACCACAACAAGAGGACATAGTCTTAAATTAGAGGGACAAAGGTTTAAAAATAATATCAGGAAGTATTACTTTACTGAGAGGGTAGTGGATGCATGGAATAGCCTTCCAGCTGAAGTGGTAGAGGTTAACACAGTAAAGGAGTTTAAGCATGCGTGGGATAGGCATAAGGCTATCCTAACTATAAGATAAGGCCAGGGACTAATGAAAGTATTTAGAAAACTGGGCAGACTAGATGGGCCGAATGGTTCTTATCTGCCGTCACATTCTATGTTTCTATATTTCTATGTTTCTATATACATAAATAAGGAAAGGAAAATAACAGAGCGTAAACCGGACTAATACGCTAGAGACAGAGAATAGTCAAAGGGAAAGCCGAGGTCAAGGAAGCCAGAAAATACTCAATACCGTTTAAATAAGCCAAATCAGGAAAACCAGAGATCAGAATAACCAGGGAAAAGCCAAGATCAGGATACCAGGAAATCAGAAACACGAAAATAGCACTCTCAGGAAACCAGGAAACGGAAACCACGACAGGGCAAAGTACTGGGGTGAATTAGGGGTTTAAATACCCTTCTCTATGCTGTTATTGGTCAGAGGGCGACCTCTGACCCCAAAACGTGCGTGTGTGTTGACGTCGTGATGTCACGCACACGCTGGTATAAGTCCCGGGGGCAGGGCTAGCACTAGACGCGACCACGCGGTCGGCGCCATCTTGGATATGGGCGTGAAGCCCGGAAGACCTGGGGGAGCGGTTCCCGGCTCGCCGACGAGCAGGTAAGCTCGTGTTGTCGCGCGGTCGTGCCGGTCGGGCACGGCCGTGAGACTCGGCGGGCCGGTGACCGCAACACCTTCGACCTTATACTTGAAGTTTACTTTAAGTTTCTGACAATTCTCCCTTAAAGGACCACTCTAGTGCCAGGAAAACATACTCGTTTTCCTTGCACTAGAGTGCTCTGAGGGTGCCCCCACCCTCAGGGTCCCCCTCCCGCCCATCTCTGGAAAGGGGAAAGTGTTTAAAACGTACCTTTTTCCAGCGGTGGGCGGAGAGCTCTCCTCCTCCGATCCTCCTCTTCTCCTCCCCGTCGGCTGAATGCGCACGCGCGGCAAGAGCTGCGCGCGCATTCAGCTGGTCGCATAGGAAAGCATTTACAATGCTTTCCTATGGACGCTTGCGTGCTCTCACTGTGATTTTCACAGTGAGAATCACGCAAGCGCCTCTAGCGGCTGTCAATGAGACAGCCACTAGAGGATTAGGGGGAAGGCTTAAACAATTTATAAACATAGCAGTTTCTCTGAAACTGTTATGTTTATAAAAAATTGGGTTAACCCTAGCTGGACCTGGCACCCAGACCACTTCATTAAGCTGAAGTGGTCTGGGTGCCTAGAGTGGTCCTTTAAATAAATACCCCTTATACTGTTATTATGAAAGGAGTTGCACCTGAAGCATTGTGATGGTTGCGATCTGGTAGGGGTGCCTTTGTTTAGTAGGCATACACTGATCAGCCACAACATTAAAACCAGTGACAGATGAAGTTGAATAACATTATGTCGTTACAATGGCACCTGTCAAAGGAGGGGATATATTAGGCAACAAGTGAACAGCCAGTGCTTGAATTTCACGTGTAGGAAGCAGGAGAAATGGACAAGCAAAAAGATCTGAGTGACTTTAACAAGGGTCAAATAGTGATGGCTCGATGATTGGGTCAAAGCATCTCCAAAACTGCAAGTCTTGTGGGGTGTTCCCAGTATGCAGTGGTTAGCATCAACCAAAATGGTGCAAGGAAGGGCAACCAGTGAGGCAGTATCCTTGAAGTATGGAGGAGGGA
The DNA here is from genome assembly GCF_036172605.1 of Pelobates fuscus. Lineage (NCBI taxonomy): Eukaryota > Metazoa > Chordata > Amphibia > Anura > Pelobatidae > Pelobates > Pelobates fuscus. The sequence continues at coordinate 340,091,362 of NC_086320.1, forward strand.
TTTTCATAATTCATCAGCCAATAGGATATGACATATATCTATATATTTTAAATAACCAGTGGGATTAAGACGATTAGATACTGAAAACGGCAACCCTTCTACTAAATGTTTGAGAATGGGAGCAACCAAGAGACTCCACAGAGGGTTGTTTTTAACCATTAAAGCTCTCAGTGCTTATTCATAGAGTGAGTCATTATAGTAAGGGTAATATACGTAGCAGGCAGCCTTATGCAGTGCAACAAATTTATGTGAATACATTGTTTTACACTGGACGCTCTGCGGTGGTATATGGAAAACATTTAACTTTTTGGTTTCCACTATATTGTTTCAGAAGTTGTTATACACATTGCATGAACCCATCTTGTGGTTTTAATGTTGGAGCTAATCCATGTATTTTGCCTTTTATTGGGTTTGCAGAAAAAGAAAATGTATTTTTAAAATACTTCTTTCAATCTGTCAATTGAGTTTCGAACTGTATCAACCCGATCATCTTATTAGTTCTATTTGTGAATTAGGAGAACCTTATTACATTAGATGAGCGTTAACCTGTGTATATTAATCTACTTGACATCATTTTTTTTAGGTTTGGTAATCTCTGTGAGCTGTGAATATAGAATGAAAATATTTGCTAATCCATTTTGTAGGTCTTATCAGCACAGAGATTTTAACCATATAATTTTTATTATGATACCATGGCAACGTTTAAAAATAAATATGGATGGCTATAATGTATGAGATTTGTATATTAGCTTTACTTGTTATAAGTGAATTCCCTGTGAGTCATTAATACAACTTGGAGGGTGATTTCATACATAATACGTTAGTCATGGTTTATTTTACAAATAGTTTGTTTCCCTTTTGACTCATATTAAGCTTCATAAACATTAGACAGTCAAAGTATATTCCAAGAAAATCACGGCAATTTTAAAAAGGAAAATATAAAACACTGAAAATATGCAAAAGAAAAACAAAAACCTTGAGAGAAGCTAAATACTTCCTTGTTAATGATTCTGGGGAAAATCATTTTAGGGCTAATGAAACACGATTTAAGTTTGACATATGACTATTGTGTATGTCACATGATTGGGAATTCCAAGAATGACATCACATTGCTGTGAGTCAGTGCTGTCTCTTCAGAATAGCAATGAATTTGTGTTTAACCCTGCTCACAGCTCACAGAATTCACCCATAATAAAGAAATGCTGTAGTCACTATAACCATTTGGTCTGTGAATTGGTTATAGTGCCTTGAGTCCCTGGCACTGTCCCTCCATTCTGTGTTAAATCATGTTTTAACCATTGAACACTAAATAAAGGTCGCTTAGGCAGACATTACACACTTCCTTGTATTTGTACCCATTCATACTGGCAATGTTCACTCTAATAGGCTAAAAGCAGTCAGCTGACACACTCAGCCAATCAGAGGTTCCCATTGCTGCTCCTGCTAATACTTCCTTATTGGCCCAAGTAGCACTTATGGGAGAAACATTTAAAAATGTTTAACACTGAATGATAAGATGGTATCAGGCACTATAGCTAGTTCAATGCAATGAAGGTGATACAGTGCCTTCCATGTCCCTTTAATACTTGAAAAAGACCTTTACGGTCGAAACGTTGCGTTGCATTTTGTTGCAATAAAACTGCCTGCAGCTTGAATTCGGAGTGCCTGTGATTCTCTCTTCTTTTAATACAAGTCTTGACAAATTTGCTTGGAATCTAGGAGCCAGTTAAAAAAAAATAGGGACCAGGATATTTTTTTAACTAACTTTTATTTCCAGGGACATAAATACAATTCTTAAAGGGACACTATATACCGAAACAGACACATTCACTGACAGACACACACATACTCACTAACACACACACACACACACACACACACACTCACAGACAGACAAACACACACACTCAGGAGTTTTATTTTTTTAAAATAATTTTTATTTATTTTTTTTAATTGAAATCCACTCAGCCTCCCTACCTTTGGAGAGCTGGAGTCAATAGGCTTCCCCTGGTGTCCAGTGGGGCTGCTGTCACCTTCATACTCTGCTCCGTGTCACGTATGGTTTAGTATGCAGAGACCGAAATTATGTCAAATTCAAGCTACTGGCATCAGTGCAGGGCGTGCGAGGGAGCAGAGCAGGAAGATGACAGTTCCCTCGCTGCCTGGCTCCATTCCACACAGAGGCCGCCGGTCGGTCTCTGCTCTCCCACAACACCGGCTGGCTGCCTCTGCTCCACCACAGCCAACCGGCTGCCTCTGCTCCACCACAGCCAACCGGCTGCCTCTGCTCCACCACAGCCAACCGGCTGCCTCTGCTCCACCACAGCCAACCGGCTGCCTCTGCTCCACCACAGCCAACCGGCTGCCTCTGCTCCACCACAGCCAACCGGCTGCCTCTGCTCCACCACAGCCAACCGGCTGCCTCTGCTCCACCACAGCCAACCGGCTGTCTGTATTCTCCCTTGCCGCTTTGGGTTAACATATCCCAGGCGCCAGGACAAAATTCCTAGTCACCATGGCGACCTTGGATTTGTTGAGCCCTGCTTTAATAACAGACACATTTTCAGGAAAGTCTGAACCCTTCTATATAGTAGATTTCCAGGCCACAACGTTGTATATATTACCAGATAAAACCATCCAGGTATTTCAATTTTCAGAGCAATATGGCTTAAAAATAAGTTGACACTTTCTGTACATAAAAACAAGTGCACAATTAGAAAGAGATAATTGTTCTCTTTATTTAGCAATGAGGCCACCATGCCAAATTTATAATGAAACAAGATTTCTGGTAACGCAAAAACAATACAAAGGATCACAGGCTAACTTTATATTTTACATAGTAGGATGTACAGAACATCTGGTAGCTTCAGGAATGATCTGTGGATCTACAAAAGTCAGTCAGTTGGGAGTTGAAAACATGAATTCAAAAGTAAAGAAACACTGATAACACATTCATGGTTATTCACCAACATGAGAATTGTCACAAATTCAAAGTGAATTTCAAATTTAAGGCCAAAATAGATTAGCTGGAAGCATAGCTGACTTGGAGAATGTTTTCAGTCTGTCTATTTTGCAATTCAATTTGTAATTCATGTTGAATTCACGTTCAGCTCCAAACAATTCTCACTTCAGGGAATAGCTTGGAATAGAATTAAAATTTCGTATAGTTCTGTGCAAGGTTCTTAGAGAGGAACGGTTACGTGGCTGATTGCTGGATCCTCTAAAAGTTATGACCACATTCAAAACTGTTATATACGTTTTACAAAATAGAAAAAGCAAATACTAAATATTCTGACCTCATTATTCTTATTAGAAAGAAATACTAGCAAAGTCATACAACAACTAATCTAATAACAACAGAGAAAATAAAAACACCACCACCAAAATATATTTACATATACACCAAAAGAGGAAAGCAGTTAATGTCTAAAAATAAGGTTTGCATAACAACTAAACAGTCAAGTTTCAAATTATATGAAACATACCGAACACGTGCAACATGATAAAGATAACTAAAACGTGTATGTACCATGATAACAATGACCCTACAAAATATGAATTCTAAATGGAAAACATCCAGTGGGTGAGAAATGTTTCCAATGAAAAGTTCTGTTTATTCTGTGATGGACAGTCTCAGCTCTATGACCTCTGGTGGTAATAGTCCGTATTCCCTGCTTTTTGGTCAAAGTAATTTTGTTTAAAATGCGTATGGCGGTGATAAGTGAAGTGTGTGTCAGCCTACCCGGGATTTGGTCACAGTGCTCCAGAATGCTTTAGCCCTGAACCAGGGATACACAGCTTACTACCACCACAGCAAAATATAGTGGTTATGGTGCTTAGACTGCCCCTTTAATTAACACCGTTGAGTTCCACTTACAGAAAACTTGTGTTTTCATGCATTGATCTCTCACGTGCTACCTAAATAATGAAAGCATATAATGGATCTCTCGTCAGTTATGAAGCCCACAGGTTTGGAGGCCCACCTCTAAATGTACTGGAAAATACTTGTATGTAATGTTTTAAATGGCTCCTCATGGTTCCTCATAGTATATGAAAGGGAACAGAGGGCTTTCGGACCTTGGCCATTGTTGTATGTAGGTTTCTGTATTTAGCTGGGTTTGTCTGGGTTCCATACAATACCTCAGTCCCTAATATGTGAGCACACTCATACCAAAGTGCTTAGGTTTTCGTTTGTTACCCTTCTTAAAGTAAAAGAGTAAAAAGGTTAAAATATATATATATAGAAAAAAATGTAAACAAAAAAGAATAATTAGACTTGTGCACGGCTTAAAATTCAGATTATCTGAATCGATTTGTCCAAAAAAGAAAAAGTGATTTTGTCCTTGTGAGTTTCTTTTTAGGCATATTTTATATGCAATCGAGTATATTTGAGGAAAAACAGCTTATTCTATCATTCCCCTCCTGCTTTTTCTGGTGCTGTGATCAGGATCCAAATCACAAAACAAATTAAGCAGTTTAGCCTTTGCCCATTTTGTTTTTTTGCGATTCTGTCATTCGGTGCTACGGAGTTTCGGAATTTCGACAAATCGCGGTCGTTCAAACGTTATACTCATTGCAGTTCTGTTGAAACCGAATGCACAAGTCTAAGAATAATGTGAAATTTGTCAATAGAAAAATATTAATTTTGCAATGTAACAGTAACTTAACCATAACCTCTACCATGTGATCATCAAGCAAAACAAAAATGCCAGCAGGTATTTTTCTGCCAACATTTTAGTTTCCAAACCATTTTTATCCCCCACCAGGTAAGTTAAAAAATAGAATTTAGACATTGTGTGCTGGCATCACTAACAAAGGCATAAATGAAAAGATATACCTTACATTTAAAGTGAAGTGCATTTATATGACACTGGGTTGAGCAGCAGACAACGTAGGAGTGAGTTGGTTTAAACACATCCTAATATAATGGCATAACTGTAATCTAAAGTCTACCAACAAACAGTATTTTCTTAACACATGCTAGTATGTGTAATAAGATTAGCTATAAGGTGCCATTATGTCATTGTTATATGACTGATATAGTATTAAAAGACCTAAAACCCAAACACTGAATTTTACCCCCATTTTTTTTCCTTCATTCATTCATATTTTTTTTTCCTTCATTCATTATGGTATATGAGAAATGTTTAAAATGAAACCGAGGGTAAAAAAAAAAAAAAAAAAAATACAAATAGAAAAAAAAAAATCACAAAACAACCTCTCCAACAAAACAATGAATGAAAATGTCTCATAACATCCAAAATGTGGTGTGAAAACATATGTATATATGCGTGCTCATGCTTTAGTGCACATTGAGGCAGAGTAGATAACATTCTATTTATTCATTTTCATATTTGCTGTAAGGATGATCCGTATCCTGGAGGAGGCCTATAAGAAAGAAAAAAATAATACATAAAGTTAGACATAAATAACTAGATACATACACACATCAAGCAAAGGTATTTTGTCCTTCAAATTAGCTTGTTCTAGCACAGATCCCCCAAATAAACTCTAGAGACGAGTACCACTAGAATCCCATGCGTTCTCATCTTGTACAACATGTTTAATAAACTACCAGGCTCCCGAAAGTTACTATGAAATGAAAAGTGACATAATATCCCCAATTTAACATGTAGGACCAGGGAAACAGGGAAACCAGGGAAAGTAATCAGAAAAATAGGGAAAAATAGAAAATAGTGCAAGAAACACATTTTGCCAAGCCACTAAATACCGTAATTCATTGTTGGGTAGTTCAGATACAAACGTGACAAGTTCAATACGAACAGCATTTTTAACCTTTCAAGGATGAGAGGTTTCTTTGCCATTCTGACAACCTGGTCTTTAAAGACATTATTCTGTCTTATTTTACTTTGCGATCTCTGTAAAACCCTCCTCTTATTCCTGTTTGCTATAGGAGCCTTCCAGAACATTGTTATGGTGGCATTGCTGGCCATTGGTCTCTAAGGACTTAAAAAGAAAGTACTCTAACAGAGGGCATGCACCAATAGGATTTTGTGAAGCCACCACTTTGTAAAATGGTGATAGACACATGGAATTGATCTAACAGCACCAAATACATATCATACATTACGTATTTTTTGAGTGTGTACATCTTTTTACTGAAAGATAGAATAATGTTTTATATAGGATAACAGTCAAGGTAGATAAACCAATGTGCAATGTGATTCAGGTATGTATCTCCTACACGATTAGTTCAAATAGATAATAGAGTAGGAGGAATTAACCCTCCCCCCCCCCTCCATTTTAGCAAAACAAATATGGGGTTTAGTTACATAAATGGCAATATGATGTAAGTGAATCCCCATATTTGTTTGCTAAGATAGGTGATTTTTAAATAGCCTTGCAAATTGTAAAACTGTATTTTTTGTGTGCATTGTTTCTTTATCTGTATATTTTTTTTTTTTAGAAATGCATGTCCTGGGTGTGCTTCCAATTCACATTTGCTTCTGTGTAGATTTGGAATCCCGACCAGATTCCTAATGGGCTGAGCACCCCACCCATCCGGTATGGGTGCCCCTTTCGAGGTGACAACAGTAAAACATAAAATTTCTTAAGGAGGGTGTCTTATTGCAGCTTAAGCAGTAAGTATTGCAGTAAGCATGTTTGGAATTATGTTCCCTTCCACAAATATTGGGGTTCTGTGACGTAGTGGTGGGCTTATCACATTATAGGCATATGGTGTAACTGAATTCTTATATTTGTTTGCTAAGATCGGTGATTTTAAAAAGCCTTGTAAAATTCTAAATTAGATTTTATTTTTTGTGTGCACGCTGCTCCTTAATCAGAATTATATATTCATGTAATAAAACCAGCTCAGGTGAAATCATACAAAATTTTAATATTACTGGTATTTGCTCTGATCCAGCTATGTACGAGAATAAACACAACGTGTCTTGGCAGTTATTTGCACAGAGAAAAGGAAAACAAAATAGTACATCTGACATTCTAAAATTACTTTGCTCTCTGGGTCCCTCAGGCTACTATACACAGTGGTCAAGTAGCAAAATACTATACTTCGTAATTGCCAATATTTCCGAAAGGTCAAGTGAAAATCTGCCAATCAGCAAACAGTAACCTTCAAGGCCAAAATGATATTGTAAACTGGGTCACATGTAATTTTGTATCATTTAGGGGACTGAACACAAAGCTTTTCACCTTTCAAGCATGAAGAGAAAACAAAGAAACCTTTCTATGATCTCGGATTCCTATCACAGATGTTTGTTAATACGATGTTCAGAACATCAAAGCTGGCCTTATCAAATACCAAATCAAAAAGTAAACGTCCAGGGGATCTAAACTACCTCTTATCTACTAAAAAGGTACAGCACTGAGGTTTGCTTTCCCAACAGTAATTGCTGTTAAATATCTTTCTGGGAAGAATGGTATGTTATATATAAATACTTTAATATTCAAGGCATCATTGAATAGCAATTTTTTATAACTTAGTCAATAACACTTCCATAGGTGAAGGGACAATCTAGACCTCTAAAGCACTTCAGTGTCTGTCCTTTTTTTCCCATTTATCAAGCAGTGCAGATTTAATTAGAAATGAGTTCCATTTCCCCCTCCCAGCCCCTCAATAAGTCCCATTTCCTCCTCCCAGCCCCTCCATTAGTCCCATTTCCTCCTCCCAGCCCCTCCATGAGTCCCATTTCCCCATCCCAGCCCCTCCATGAGTCCCATTTCCCCATCCCAGCCCCTCCATGCCTCTCCCCCAGTCCCTCCATGCCTCACCCCCCAGTCCCTCCATGTCTTTCATTCCCCCTAGCCCCTCCATGTGTCTCATTTGCTTCCAGCTCCTCCATGTGTCTCATTTACCACAGCCCCTCTACGGGTCTCATTCACACACCCCTTCTGTACCTTCAAGTAGCGTGGCCGAGACGTGCACTGTGGTAGAGGAGCTTTTGTTTCCCACCTGGTCTGACAGGAAGCCATTCGGCATTCAGTGTAGTGGGCAGGGGAACATAAACTCCTCTATTGTGGTCAACGGCTCGGCCATGCTATATACTGTGACTGGCAACAGGGGAGCTCTTCCCTTCCTGCAGGTCATCTGGTGATTGTGCCCTGTGGTGCAACCCCTGGGCCGGTGTGCCCTAGGCCGCAGGGCAATGGCCCAAAAGGTATGTGTCCCACCGGGAATTTCCCGGTATCCCGGTGGGTCAGACCAGCCCTGCTAAAAGGGTAAGAAGAGTAAGAATCCCCATCCCCATCCCCCCCCCTCCCCCAGACATTAGGGCTCTTATCATATGTTTTACTTTTTAAGAAAGATGGGGGGGGGGGGTAAATAAAGCGTTATGCCTTATAAAGCGGTAAAAGGCATAAATAGGTCTATTTAGTAGTCTCCCTAGTGATGGTAAATACATTTACCTATAGAAAACGACATGGTTTAACAGATACGTCCGAACGGGCAAATGTTACTTATAAAGGATTTTTCGCAGACACACTCTGCAATGAATGGCATCTACATATTGAGAAATTTGACGTTGCTAATGCTTAAGTGTACAGCTGTGGGCAGTTGTGGGAGCCCATGGAGCCCTTAGTTTGTGTCAAACTCTTTCAAAATGGTTTTACACAGAACTGCTGGATGGTGTTAACAGAATGGTGCTTAGTTATTTTAAATAAATAGTTTGTAAAAATGTTAACTACATAGTCACTGTGTGCCCATAGGCATCATATTAAGGGATAGTATAGACTATTAGAATGCAATGGATTTTCCATTAATGGCACACAGACTACTTCAGCTCATTGAAGTGGTCTGGGTGCAGTGTCCCTATTGGACACTGGAGGTGCTTCCTGGATCCAAACTGACTTTTGGTCCTGTATCTGACGCTGAACGTCCTCACACTTTGCATGAGGACATCCAGCGTCAGATTTTTTGATTCAACGCTTTCATAGGGGGAGGTCTCATACTCATGCGCATTAGCGCCCGCTTGTTGCGGGATGGAGGAGGAGGCAGAGCCACGACTAAATGCAGAGGGGCACCAGTGCTGGGGTAAGTGCTGGGGTAAGGTAATTAAAAAAAGTGTTTTCAACCCTTTATTCACTGACTGGGGGGTGGGGGTTTGGCAGAGGGAGCTATAGTGCCGGGATTACAGCTATGTATTCCTGGCACTTATAGTATCCCTTTAACACAAGATTCTTATCGTAGCTGGACTCAGATTAATGGTTTTCTAAAAAATGCCTCAATTTAATACTTCTGTAAAGGCTTTTCAAATAATGTTGTTCTTCTCTTCAGAACTCACCATTAAAGTCTATGGGACGTGTCGATAAATCCAAACCTTTCTCCAAAAATATTAAGTCATTTGAAAAGCTTACCCAAAAATATGAAAATTGAGGTCAAAATAAGGTCTAAGCATTGGGAAATAAACAATGGTGAAAAATAAAAATAAATAGAAGCGAATCTTTCATATGTATTAATTTGACAGATTCTGAAGCTGAACATTGCAATTTAAACTTCCATCTGCCTGACATATTTTGGCAAATGAAAAATGTCAGTACTCGGCCGTTAGGAGATGTGCTGTGAATCTAAATAGTTCGCTCATAAACAAATAGCTGCATTTTATTGCCTTTTCATATAAATAGATGTGCATGTATGTAAAGATTGTCTAATCATATACAAACCATTTAAATTGACATATCTGTCACTAGACTCTTCTTGGAGCTAGAAATAGCTGGATGATAATTGAAAGTAAGAGAAAGAAAATTGCTATTAGTGTGGTCACGAAATCAGTTAAAATGCAAATATCATTCCCCAAGGACAAAACGCTAATTAAACACATGATTTCGCCTAGATTTTATGGCAATCCATTCTAATACAGTGTTCGTTTGGAATGGTGATCAACTTATTAAGTACGTTTGGTCAATTATATTCCCTTAACAGAAAGTATTTTTTTAAATTTGTAATTAGACCTTTCCTGGGAACATTTGGATCAGTTTTGAGCTCTTGGCACTGAAAAAAGTCTTTGCTGGGGTCTTTTGAAGAGTGTATTTATTAACTGTGAACTGTGCGGAAATAAAAGCAACATTCTAAAATGGATTTTAGGACTGCAATGTTTAAGACAGAGTATTTGAATTGAAAACTTTTTAGGTAAAAACTTTCACTTCTCTGCTCAATCCTTTAATACATTTACAGTGAATTAATATGATGTATTTAAGGTCAAATATGTTCTCCATGCCCATGTATAAATATATGTAGGCACTTTAGAGTATTTGTATTGGTTAGCGTGTTATACTGTTAAAGAAAAAAAAAATCAGGACTAGCTCAGTAAAAATCTAGTTAGCACTAAATAAAAAGGTTGTGTTTTGCTTTTTTGATGGGAACTTTAAACAATGCTTAGATGGTAATTGCCTCTGGGTAAACACTCCCCTATACACTAAATCTATAGGTGACACTATAGTCACCAAAACAACTTTGGCTTCATGAATCAGTTTTGGTGTATGGATCATGAACTTGTAATCTCTGTGTTTATGCAGCCCTCCCAGCATGTGACGTGCAAAGCATTCTTAAACACTTCCTGTAAAGTGAAATCTAATATTTACACCTCCTTTATTGCATAGTCTGTTTAAATTTAGAATTTCTTGCATTGCATTTCCTGCATTGTTAATAGCTTGCTAGACCTTGAAGGAGCCTCCGATTAAAGTTGAATTTAAAGAGGAGATAAAAACATCTAAAGTAAGTTAACATATGATTGAAAATTAAACAATGTTTGCCCATGTGTCTGTCACAGCCAATGGCGGTGTGGCTAGGACTGCCTAGACAGAAACAACAGTGATTTAATTCCTAAAATGGCAGAGAATTGAGCAGTAATCAGGAGTATGATCTATACACCAAACCTGCTAAAGTTGTTTTGGTGGCTATAGTGTCCCTTTAATATTTTCTTCTTTGATAGTAAAAAAGTTTTCGATAAAAAGTGTCTACAGACATAAAAACAGACAAATATATTGTTTCAAATATTAACTGCTTTACATGGACATCAAACTGACAGGCTACAGATTGGCAATAATAGCATGGGCGCAGCCAATCAACTCTTTCCGTTTGCGAATGATTTTTCCGCAGATGCTTTCTATCAATTTCCAAGAATATTTGCAGTTATTTTACTTTACAGAGCAATATTGAATAAAATCTCAGGTATTATTTTAGTCTTGCCTGCCAATCATCTGATCTGACGAGTGACTTCATAAAACTATAACATGTCAGCAATATAGATGCTGTGGTCTGCAACTACCTTCTTTCTCAGCCTTGATGAGTGTGTGGCCCTTAATTTCCATTTAAAGGGTTCCAAAACAGAGCTGCACTCAAGTGAAGTACCGTTTCAGAGTTGACATTTCAAATGAGAGGTTATGATGCACTCTGCTGAAAATTCAACATTTGGATACATCCATGATGATTTTTTATAAAATTATCATTACTCCCGATGCTATTGAAAACAACTACAAACAATGAAATATGGATTAAACACCCAATTCCAAAATCCTTGTGCGAATGCCTGAGTATGCTTAAATACTGACATGCATTTTCGTGTTGTTGCACAGTAGCCATTTCAGTAAGATGAAGTAGTTATGGTATTTAAAGGGGAGCGGTCACTTCCGAAGACCATTTAATATTATGTTTGATTATCCCTATATTAAGCAAGCGTGTAATTATGAGGTATGAAAAATAAGATTAAATGGTTATTTGATAAATATTACAAATAAATTCAGAGAAAAATGGTGCAAATTCCAGTAAATGTAATTAACTTGACACTTTAGAAAAATATGCGAAGTCAATAAGAACAGATCCATGCAGTAAATAGTATCACAGCGAATATAAATTAGTAAGTATTTACAAAAATTATTTTACGTTACTATAATGTGGGCTCTTAAAAAGAATGTTAACAGAATAATATAGTGCAGACATTTGTTAAATGGTTATAAAGTCTGTATATTGTATCAATTAAGTGGTAAAGAATGTAACTTAACTACATGTTAATTCTTCTTAAATTGCAATTATCCTCATCACATTTTAGAGCTATAATTACAGGGCACACAGTTTGTCAAAAGGCATACTAAAAGTCTTGAAAACATAATGGGACTAAACTGTGTCAGCTACGAGCCACTGTAGGTCTTTGCTTCCTGCGGTCTCTTTCCCTTTGCAATGCAATTATATATGTCATTACCATTTAAATGATATGAGAAAAGATGGGTGGTGCAAATCAAGGGGAAATAAAATCTACCTCCCCCAAACGACAAGCATGAACGGACATTTTGTGGTTTAATCTTCAGAGCCAGCGCTAATAAATCTTGTCATATTTGTCATTTATCCTTATTAATAACCATAACTTATTAAAAATCCAAATCTGACGTGCAGGGGAAAAAAAAAAAACTTAAAACAATATTGAATTTTTTGCTATTAAGCAAATTATTACACTTTTCTTTCTTTTTTTTTAAAATATTCTTTCATATTGGAGCTTAGAAATGCACACATACTATTCTGCAGCAACTTCAAAGGCTCAGCACAGCAGGCTTACGTCGCCGTGTTGTTTCAAGTGGCGAAAATGCCAAGTGAAGATTGAATTAAACATATGCATTTTCAGAACGCATTAGACTCATCTGTTGGCAGCATATAACATTTTATACAGGACTTCTTAATGGGAAAAGACTCTGATACTAAGGAGTAATGTATGCATTTCTATTCAAACCAATTCAGCCATAATGGAGATATATTTGAGAAAATCCATTTTGGTTACAAGTTTGAGTTTTAACCACTTAGGGGGCAGAAAAAAATTGCGCTGGCAGTAGAAGGCCTGATAGTCGCATTGAAGTCTCAATTAATCAGGTCGCTGGTACGATAAAGCTGGTCACGATAACAGATATTGTTGTATGCTTTATGCGTCTTACTTTGTAGAACATATTTTAATATTAAGCAATAATAGATCCACTGTATTATGAAAGGCCCAATTAGAAATATTACAAACTGCCAGTCTGAACACCCGCTGTGATATTTAAGGGCTGGTGTGAGACTTCAAAACCGAATGTTTAAAATGCCATACATAACAGGAAATAGCAGCGCATGAGCATCTATTGTTAATAGTATGAAAACGATTCTGTGTTAAGGTAAATTTAGAATTGCTTCATTGCCTCTTTCATATTATCGCTTTATAAAACAACTATGAAATATTAATACACAATAATTAAACTCCAACTACTCCTGGGTGGCTACCTGCACACTATATCAAATTCCTATACACGTTTAAATAACATTATTTTTATTATTATTTTTTATTTGGCAAAGTATATAGAGGATTCTATGTTTAGAACAGTTTCAAGCTTGCCGGCAAATTAATACTTAAGTCAACAGCAATGATAAAAAAAAAACTAGGTGGGGCCCTATGTGCTCCCTCATAGCCATGAAAGAAGGAGATTTCTACACAACGTTCCAGTACCACTACCCACCTCTGAGATGTTGAGAACGACACCCAATTTGGTGGCCACAATTTCACTTCTCTCAAAGCCATTTCCCAGCCCACAGCTGGTAAAGAGACTCGGCCAATGGATTGACACTACTATCTCACAGGCAGTGCTATGACTGACATAAAATATATGGTATTTGTAGATTTTCTATACATTTCACAAGATGACAGTAACCACAGTTGATGGCAAATAGAGGATTAGCTGATGGTATCCTGTAACCTGTTATAATATTCAGTTTGCGCTATATATCAAGGATGGCAGTATATTATTACACTTACAAAAATATGGTTCATCTGTCGTGTATGTCTTTGTTAACCAATGTCTTAAAAAAGAGAAAAGTTTCAGTAGAATCCAAAGAATGAAAAACAGAGGAAGGTAATATGTAATACCGTGCCTAAAGCAGCAGTATATATAGGTAAGTGAGAAAAAGATCAAATAGCCAAACTAGTCATTTTGATTCACCAATAGAAAATATAATTCAATTTATAGCAGCCTCCATTTGACCTCATTTCTGTGACTACCAGGGACTATTTGCCTTTTTGTTGTTGAATTACTGCAGTAAACTGAAAAAAGCTAAAATGATAAAAAATAAAAAAAACGTACTGTGACCCCAATTCTTGTGGACGCTTTGGGACTCCTTTGGCTTATGTAAAAACTATAAAGAAAACTATCTTTGTGTGCAGAGCTTAAATCCTTAAAGGAACACTATAGGGTCAGGAATACAAACATTTTAGTGTACGCACCCCCCACTCCCTTTAAAAAGGGTAAATACGTATCTTCTTTCCAGCCAAAACAGCGTGCTGCACCAAACAGCATCTCCTGGTAGAGATGCATTGAATGAATCCATCTCTATGAGGAACTTTTAGCGCTTCCATGCAAAGTTTGGAGACACAAGGTCAGTGCTGCACCCTGTGCAGCACTGACCCAGGAAGCACCTCTAGTGGCCATCTGAGTGACTGACCTTTCTTTGAAAAGGCAGTGTTTACATTAAAATGCCTGCAGGGACATAATATACACACCAGAACAACTACATTAAGCTGTAGTTGTACTGGTGACTATAGTGTCCCTTTAAGACAAAACTTGAAGGCCATTCAGCTAGGAAAGTGCAAATTGCTGATCATACAAACAGATCATGTGGTCTAATTGGTGGAGATGCCATCTTGGAATATTTTTTTATTTGATTTTAGGTGTCCTGTCCAACTTGGGAGGAGGGGAAACTACCCATTGGTCTGCGGCTGCTTATTGTTTGGAAAAGTCTTGTTCAGGAACAAAAACTGCTCTTGTTAATCTTTGCATCTCAAACATCAATATATATTAAAAGATTGCTATAGGCAGCAAAACCACTTTAGCTTAATTAAGTAGTTTTGATGTATAAAGTTATACCCCTGCAGTCTTACTGCTCAATTCTCTGCCATTTAGGAGAAAAAAAATCACTTTGTTTATAGAGCCCTAGTCAAACCTCTATGCATGTGACTTGCACAGCCTTCCATAAACACTTCCTAAAAATTAACCTTGAGAATTCTAGGTTCCTGTATTGCACATCCAATTTAATTTCTGTCTCCATTAATAGTCTTCCAGACCCTGCAGGAGCCTCCTGTGTGATTGAAGTTACATTTACGAAGCAGGAGATAAAAACATCTAACGCAAGTTAACATCTGATTGAAATAAAACCGTTTTTGTTAATGCGGGCTACAAAAGAATATGTTGATTTTGTTTCAAACACTAAATGTGTTAAAGCAGTATGTTATCAGCTCAATTGGAATGACAGGACCTTAGACTAGCTGTTGCTCACCACCTAATTTCCATCTTCTGTCTTGTAACGGAGTGAGCAATAGCTCTTGAACAATGGCTGTTTTTAGCTGTACTTATTCCCCTGTGGTTTTAATATGAAGGGAAGGACAAAGTATTTAGGGACTTCATATCACATAAATACTGTACAACTGTTAGCACCAACTTAAATCCAGTTTTGCAATGTGTTTCTAGAAAATATGGCCTTGCTACAGCTGGAGAATGGGAAACAAAAACCAGTTCATCCAAAAAGCAAATTGACCTACCATATTTCTTACGGATCTCATTATGTTTTACAGTCCTTTCATTCTTTCTGTGAAATAATAAGAAAATAACGTATAAGCAGACATGCATTGGTAAAAATCGATTAAATAAACATGTATCGCATGTAAAGAACATGAAACGCAGACAATTCTAGTTCAGTTACTTTTTTTTTTAAAAATGTATAAAAAGGCAGCAAGAACTGATGAATTAATAAAACCTTTAGCTATCAGATGAACAAAAAGGGTTTTAAATGATTAAAAGCGATAGGAAACCTTGAATACCTGGAAGAGTAATCCTTAAACGCTAAATATGAATCAGCATAATTAAAGAATAAATAACCATAAATAAAACTGAATTAAAATAAATATTCAAACAAAAGTTGTCTGCTAAGGAAAATAAATTGAGAAGATATCCTGAACCACAAACGATACACAAGTATGGGTAACTAGAGAGCCAAATCGAAACATTCCTGCCACATTATGTCCCCAGTCATGATTATATACATATACAGGCGGAATTCACGATAACCTAGGCTAGGGTTTATCTAAATGCTGTATGTTGTTGGTAGAAATAGAATGTTATGAACGAACGGTTTTGTTTGTTTTAGATTTCCTTTTTCAGTTGTTATCTTCAACATGAATCCCTTATGCAATTCATTAATTAAAAACAATGCATTTTCTGTTTCCCATAATTGTCCCATATCTCCATAACCAAAATGTATATTGATCAATGAATATACAATTCTGACTTGGTTATAACAAAGCTCACCCAGCTTCTCGGTACCTCTACATTTGCCAACTGCAACCTTTTCACGTTTTTGTGTATCAACATGGTGCCCCCCAGCCTGAAATCACCTAAGATTGTTTTATCTCGTCTTCAGAACCTGATCCCCAAATTAAAGCATATCTATGCATACCCTGCATTGCCAGTGGCATAAACAGGTTCTAGTATCAATGTGAGACAGCACATAAAAACCGCAATAAAGGCGTGTTAAATCATTTTACATTCATTTTGAGTTGGCTAAAAAAAAACTGATATTGTACCTGTGTAGTAATAATAATAATAAGTATTATTTTATATTGACACTAATAAGCATGCTCTGTTTTTAAGAATATGAGACAAGACACAATAAAAACTTGGACTTGTTAGAAACCAGGTTTGTCATGCTTATTATGCATGGACTTTTAATTCACTTTTTAGCAAACAGACCCAACTGGATGAAGGAGTGAAAGTGGTATAATCGTAGAGTCAAGCTCAGTTGAGTGGAAATCGATCCAAGGCATAATCTTGGCATAGAGCCTTGGTGACAAGGCTGACTCCATGCTTTCATGCTGCCCACTTGAATATATCTTAATTATGCTATTGTTGCAAAGATGCTACTTCTACGGAATATGTTTGATGTCAACTTCCATCTAGGAAAGCTACATTACCTTCTAACTCTGAACGTCACCCTCAAAGAGAATATGTAAACATATATATAAAAATAAATTATTTCACATAAAAAAAAAATAACTTTGCATCAATTGATTCAACAAAAACAGGTTTTGATGTGATTGCAGTATTCAGCCTGCCTTCAGCAATAGTAGCAGCAATTTCAAATTTGTGACATTAATTTGTATGGCTTTGTGTGTATTATTTAAGGTGCAAGATTTGCTTTAGGATATACTGATCCAATAACGTTATGAAGGGGAGATTTAACGAGGTGGTTAAGGTGTACATCATGTAGTCTGAATAGAATATGAAAACCCAATTAGAGCTACTACTTAACTTCTGCTAGAGTAACGTTATCATGTAATTAACTTGTTTTTGGAATGATTACATGAATTATTAACTTCTCAGTTTGCATATACAATTATATTAAATGTCAAAGTTTTATTCAGTTATTCAGGACAAATTAACAAAAAAATCAGAAGGAAACAAAGATTGGATTTTAATTTTCAACGTCCCCTTATTTTGCTAGGTTAATTTTTTACAAAGAGGTATGGAATGAATTTGTATTGACTAATTTTCCCTGGCATATGTAAGAATTATATTATGTGGTTTGATTCGCCAATGGCATATACACAGAAATTTAATTTTAAAAAAAAAGTTTTTAAAAAAATAAATAAAATTTAAAAAGAAATTAAACATAAATATATAAATGATAAAGCAAGACTGAAATGAGAGCCTAAGCAAATAAAAGCTTATTTCTAATAATAAAACACACAGCTCAGAGAGTAGACATTCAAACCTTTCTTACAAGGTTAGGCTAGAGCCCAGAGACATCTCAACATGAATTCTTCTCTAAAAGTCACTTTCAGGGTCATTGAATAATATGCAAATTTTAGACAATTCCAAAGTAATTTCACATTTTTGGCTAAAATAACAGAATGTTTTAAGATACATGACTTTGTAAATTTTGCCAAGTCTGTTATCTTGGGCTATAATTTGAAATTTACTTTAGCCAAATTCGCTATTGTGCCTGCACAGTAGCCGATGAGCCCTGGTGTAAATATAGGGCATGTAAGACCACAAAATTAGGAAAATATAGCGATCTGCGTGGAGCTCTGTCAAGATGCGACTGAGCAGCATAGCAGTCAAGCCCCTCCCCCCATATACTTAATTTAACAAAAAAATCTATTTCTTTTCAAAACTTGATGCAATGATCATTATATTAAAAAAAATAGTTTAGAGGTTACAGATGTCCTTTAATAAATGAACTGAATGGGGGGCGGGGCCGGGCCGGGCCGCCGAGCTGGACGGTTGCAAGAAAGCTCAGCTCCTGAAAATTACTAAACTTTAAGCCTTTAACCTACAATTTTCAACTTCATAGCAACCCGGCAGCACTGGTCCTTTGTGCAAAGGGAGCCCTGGATCCAGGGAGAGGCTGACTCCTCGAGTTGCAGTCCCCTGGAGGAGAAATCTTCGATGTCCCAGTCGGGGCCTTCTCTGGCAGTGAGTGGGGCGGACGGCCGCTGCTCCACTATCCTGCCCAACAGTGCCCAGCCAGAGGCCCAAAACAGCGTGAAACTGGCCCTGTCCCGCCCCCCCTTTCCCCCCGTACCGTTGGGGGTCATCCCGGTCCTCACCCTGAGGCCCAGACCGCAGCAACACAAATAAGGCCCAGTGAAAATACCACCCTGATCGGCAGCCCGGGCACATCATCCAAAATGGCGGACGCCATGTGCGCTGAAAGCAGTGGGAAAGGATGTTCTCTCCTCGCGCTCACTGCAAATGGTAAAGCTTCCAGGTACAAGCTGACCCGACAGCAACCAGCAATAAACACCCATTACAGCGCCCTACCAAGCCAGAAGCAGGCGGACGAAAGGGAGATACAGCGCCCGCACCACAGCAATGGCGAACGACACTCAGCAGTTGAAAACCCTCCCTCCAGAAGAGACGGGGAGCCGGTCTCCCATACAGGGTGCTGCATACCTTTCCTGGATTACCATACCACCTTGACCAACCAGCCCAGACAGAGCCAGGATGTACAACGACTGCCGGCATACAGCGGGACCACGCTAAGCCCACGGAGGGCAATGGCCAAGCAGAGACTCATGAGGACGTTAGCTTATGTGCTCCACCGACCCAAACCTACCCAATACGGGTAGTGTATAAATAAGATTCAACCTGCCACGATAAGCCACCCTCATTAAACATGCCCGAGCGTGACGATAAGGGTCTCTAGAGTGATCTACTATCTCACAGTTAAAGCAGCCGCCCAGCTATAGACAAGCAACATGCATTGCGTTTATAGAGCGCCCTAAGCTGGAAAGGTTAAACTACATTATTATAGTCAGTAACTAACCCTCCCAGCTGCATTTAATAAATATTAAGCTATAGTCAATCGACAATATTCAGAATTAGCCTGTGTAAAATATCACAATGTGCAAATGTTTAGGCATTAAGCCTTTCCGTTCAGACCCTATACTTGCCGTCACTTAAGCTCACTTTTACAACATGCACTGCGATGAATAACATGTTATTAACCATCTGATTAACAAGGCACACAGCATAATGTTATTTTGGAGTATTTTTTAATAATTTCCTTAAAACTCGACATAGCCCCTCTTAAATTGCGAAGTTTATCATTTATTATGCTACATCAGCAAGCTTTACGGCAAACACATTTGCTTTGGATACGCAGGCATGTAACTGGTTTTTAACTTTAAGGCAGATTTGTTGGGCCGATATTCATACATGTTTGTATTTTTTCTTAATAACGTTTTACTTAAAGTCAAGCTTGATTAGTATAAAAAAAAAAATTGTGCAGTCTTAATCAATGCCGTATCTCTATTAACCACGAATGGCCGGTAACTGCTGTTGTGGCTTCACTGGCATGTATGTAACATTCTCCCTGCACTCAAAAATAAAGAATTATAAAATAAAGAATTATAAAAATAAATAAATAAAGAATTATAAAAAAAAAAAAAAAAAATGAACTGAACACAATAATAATAAAAGTAACAAAATAAACAAAATACAAACACCACATTTGTTGGCATTTTACGATATCACCTATATAATGTGTTAACAAAGGAGGTGGTCAGCTCCAGCCTGGAAAATCTGATTACACTCAATGAAATGTAAAAATATAATGAGACAACAAACAAGTATTTTTCTTGAATTACTTTTACAAAGATTCCAAATGTATATCAAAGATCTGTCCTACAGAAGCAAGGTATGAAATGTGTGTATATCCCTTTAAAAAGAGAAGGCTCCTTTCTTTTTAAACACAGATGCTTAAAATACATTTGTTAATTTTTTTTTTTTTTAACAACATAAAAAAAAGTTTGGTCACTTATTGCTGCATGAGAATTGCCATCACGTGGTGCTTTGTTTATTTGTTCAAGAAAGTTTTATGAAGCAAACAAAAAAAAACTAATAAGCCAAGTGCTGTCTGCAAACACAAAGCAAAAAGTTTTACAACATACCTTAATCCAATTTATAATCTTGACAACTTTATATGCTGAAAAAAATTTCATCGGAGGACTGCAGAATACAAGTTGTGATTTTACTTGTAAATTAATGGTTTGGGAAAAAGGAGTAGGTTTATGAATTCGAGAAGCATAGCATTTCATTTTCAAAACTTATTATGTTTGAATCAATCTCTAATATACCCTTGACATAGCGCTCTGTAATGAATTTTTGATATATGTGCTTAGAAGATGTGCTAAAGGCAACATCTTATCGGGGATTTATTCTGTGAAGCAAATGTTTGAAACAAAAAAGTAGATAACGCTAGCACAAAAAAAAATAATAATAATCCACAGCTCTTTCCTGTCTAGTTATTATACTAAATAGCCTCCATATGTTCCTTCGGCTCCTTCTACAACTTTTCCCAAGCTGCATTAGAACTAACCCACAAATCCCAGGTTCCAACTCTTCCCCGTCCTCAAAGTGACAATTGTTGGGAATTAAAAGTGAGCTCATAATTTAAAGGAACACTATAATGTCAGGAACACATGTATCCAATATCAGTAAACTCACTTTTCCCCCCAAAACAGCTTTGGTCTTGCGGTAGCTGGCCCTGCCTGGCCTTTACAAGGCTGAGATCATCAATTTAGATCATCTCAGCCAATTCAATTCTTTCCAATAGGACAGTATTGGGAGGTTATTGCGCATGCGCCAATCAGCATCTCCCCATAAAGATGCATTGAATTAATGCATCTCTATGGGGAGCATTCAGCGCCTCCATGCAGAGCGTCTGACTGACTGCCACTAGAGGTGTTACTAGGCAGCAATTTAACACTGCCATTCTCTAAAAAGACAGCGTTTTACATTGAAAAGCCTGCAGGGACAGACTGTATACACCAAAACCACTACATTAACCTGTAGTGGTTCTGGTGTCTATAGTGTCCCTTTAAGGCCAAAGTAGTCGAACTGAAAATGTTGCAGTCAGCTATGCTTACAATTTTGCTACTTTGACCTTAAAAGCTGAAAATCAGTGAAGTTCACTTTGAATTGACAACAATTTTCACTTTAGTAAAATAACGTTATCAACCACATACAGGAAAAATCCAGAAACAGAACGCTGAAGTGCTTTATGTGTCATGAATTGGTTGTTTTTGTCGTTTAAAAAAGTGATTGATAGCTCAACAGAGAGAACGGAAGTGGCATGTAAGCAGGGCTAGGGCATGCTCTTCCTTCACCCCTTCTCATTGAGAAGAAATGGAAAACTGTGATTGCTCTCAGCTAGGGCACAGAGACAGCTCAATGAGAAACCTCTGATTAGTGAATTCCCTGCAACAGAACGAGTCTTGGTCTGGGAAAGAGGGAGGGCTTACAAAGGCTGCAGACAGCGGATTTGCAGCTTTTGCAAGGGGTGTACCAAAACATCCGTAAACCACCAGGTTTGAAGCTCCCAATTTAACCTTGCCATTGAAGAAACGGGGAACACTATCCCCTATGAGCTACCAAAAAAGGAAAGGGTGGGACAACTAACAGGTAAGTGCAGATTTGATTAAGATGGAAGTGTTCTATATGACTGAACTAATCCCCTAGCCCCTCCATTAACCTTCCCACGCCTAACTCCTTGCCTTGTCAAGGCCCATTCCCCTGCTGCACTGTTCCATGTTCCAGTTTTTTGTTAGTAACAGGGAATTGCTTATCATAAAGTCATATTTATAATGTGTATATAATTGTATTCCTTTTCAACAAATCCACAAAATACACACTTTTTTATTTTGTGGATTTGTTGAAAAGGAATAAAATTATATACACATTATAAATATGACTTTATGATAAGCAATTCCCTGTTACTAACAAAAAACTGGAACATGGAACAGTGCAGCAGGGGAATGGGCCTTGACAGGGCAAGGAGTTAGGCATGGGAAGAGTTAAGTGGGAAGGTTAATGGAGGGGCTGGGGGATTAGTTCAGTCGTATATAACACTGCCATCCTAATCAAATCTGCACTTACCTGTTAGTTGTCCCACCCTCCCCTTTTTTGGTAGCTCATAGGGGATAGTGTTCCCCGTTTCTTCAATGGCAAGGTTAAATTGGGAGCTTCAAACCTGGTGGTTTACGGATGTTTTGGTACACCCCTGCAGTTTGTCATTGGAAATGGGGTCGCATGGACGGCCATGTTATGTGTTATATCTATTGTTATATCCTGTTTATTGTTGGGTCATTGCCAGGGAAGATTATGTATGGCTTTAAAATGCCGTGATGGTTGTTGGCAATGACCCCAATTGTTATAATTTATGATATATTTAATAAAGCTGTAGAAATTGGTTCTGTGGTTTATTGGGTCCTGGGCATTGGGTTATAGATATGCTGTGATACGACGGTGCGTATGTCATGTATTTTAACAGGAAAGAAATAGCTTCAAGAATGTAAATCCTGTCTTAGGTTGAACTTCTCAGCAAGCACACTGGGCACTTGCCATCAGAATGTTACGGTAGAAAAGTTTGCTTGGTTGTAATGGGCCAGCTACTGATCAGTCTATAAACGACTGATGTCAACCAGACGTCACTTGGCAGTGTACCTACAGTGTGCAAAGCAGGTATGTTCATCATAAACTACGCACTCCTCTGCTCTAAAAATACCCACTGCAACCACTTCATTAATTGTTACTGTTATTTTAATAAACCACTGGTTCTGGGCTGGAGTAAACCTTGCTGGCATGGACCCCTTTGTTAACAACAATAATAAATATAATAATAATTAAAAAAAAAGCTTACCTGCGATCCCCCGCTGAGGTCAAGTTCTCCCTGCAGGTTAATCATACTCAGGTGACGTCACTCCCCATCGTTGCAGCAGGAGGGACGTCCCTAAGGAAAGACGGACGGGAAGACTTGGTGGCATGGAGAGGGAAGCCATGACACATTGGTCGCATGCTATGTGTGCTGACGACAGGTGCCCAATATACAGAGAATTAACAACGCTGACGGAAGTGCATTTTCTCTGTATGTGTAGAGATTCTTAGTGAAATGCTGCTTATACAGACTGCAAGCACCATGGCCACTTCAAATCACCAAGGCTGCTTAGAGTAACCCTTTAACTCCAATGAAATCAAATTAAACACACAAATGTATTTATAACCGCACAGTAAAAATAATAATGTGATTTGAAGTTTATATAAAAAAAATCCGGTTATTAGATTTCAGTATAATTTAAAAATTATCTTACTTCATTTATAACATTTTCCTTACTAGCCCAGAGTAAACAAGAAAAAACTTTTTTTCCCCAAGCCTTTTTTTTAGTTCTTTTCATCATATCCAGTTGTTGGTGGTATAGATACATGTCCATACAGCCTCAATGGGATGCATTGGATCAGTTCGGTGTCCTGCGGTGTCATGATTTACAGCTTGTATAATCTCCATTTCAGAAAATACTGCTTCTACAACTGTGATCAAAAGGTTCACTGTGTCACATCCCAGAAAATGAACGATCCATGTTTAAGGCTGTTGATGGCTTACTGTAGTGGATGCATTTTCCAAGCTATACACCCCCAAAAAATAAATGTAAAAAAAATATATTTTTTTTTAAAGGTTTTTTTGCTGCTGGTATTGGTCAGAAATTACATGTAACTAATATAGTCACCTGCACCTAAGTTGCCAAAAACCATGAACAATGAACTGCCCACCTCATGGGTGCCCAAAGTGTTATGCATGCCTTACTTGTAGCTCGCATACAGATGATCAATGGCAGTAGGACCATAAAGTCCCTTCGCAGCAATATGCCATTAAGCATGCAAAGGTTTCCTTTTTTTTATCAACTCTTGAACTGTGAATAAACAATTCCCTAGGCATAAAGAGTGAGCACCAGCAGCCGCCATCTGTTTGTGTGACTAACTACACAGAACAGTAATGATTACAGAGAGTAAGTATCACTCAGGATCGGATCATTTCTAAGTTGGTAAAGACCACCGTGCTCTGCGATCATCTATGATGCATTGCAACACTCACAGGCTGGACGGCAGCAGGTTGGTTCAATTCAAACATTAAAATGTCACATTTAACCCATATACCATTTGTTTTCTTTGTATATTTCTCGGTATCTCCATATACCTGCTGTTTCCCTTATTCATTCCCATATCCAAAATGGACTTATATAATTACGGGCAATGTCCGCGCATGCGCGATGGATCCGAACGGAGGTAGAGACGTGATAGTTCATGTCGGATCCAACCGCAGCAATCGCAGACCTCCCCTAACAGAGAAAGGAACGCAAGTG
Organism: Pelobates fuscus; assembly: GCF_036172605.1. Taxonomy (NCBI): domain Eukaryota; kingdom Metazoa; phylum Chordata; class Amphibia; order Anura; family Pelobatidae; genus Pelobates; species Pelobates fuscus. The sequence goes on from NC_086320.1 coordinate 340,116,042, forward strand.
CGTCCTAGAGGGAGGTGGGATATAGTAGAATCAGACACATACAAAATCAGAAGTAGACGACATAGACAGTAACGTCACTTCCACCAACCATAAGCTACCCGGCGGACATTTCCGCCAACCATTAGACCACCAATGAAATTTAAAATTATAAGATGACCCCCTTATCTACCAATCAAAATAAAGGAAATACAGGTGATTATAATTATAGGTGGAACTATGAAGTAAAGACACAAATGATTGGATAACTGGAAAATTGAACTCCAAATGTGAACTCAAGGGAGGACCCAAGAGCTATTTAAAAGACATAAGGTACAGAGGATCAAGCTACAGCTGACTGAGGAAGCTCCAGGAGGAGTGAAACGCGTATTGGCTATTAGGACTTTTTATTTTAAATACTAAGGTTATTTTATTTGTTTTAAAACCGTTTGTATTAATAAATTAGATTTTTATACTAAGTCCATTGAAGCCTCAAGTACCTTAATTTAGGGAAGTGCCATCCCCCCTAGAGTGGCACAAAACATACTACCCTCAGAGCCAGGACATTAAGGCTCTGGAAAAGGTGAGCTTAATACCTATTCATATTTTTCTAATACACCTTCTAAATTATACTACACATTGCATGTTTCTACTGTTTTTATCTTCCCGGAGGAACATTCCAGCAAGAAATAGTGGTGGGATGCTGCCCTAAAAGCATACCAGTCTTATTTACAGAGCCAATAATATAGGCTCTTTAAAATGTGAGTGATCCATTTCTCACTTCATTTTGATCCACACAGTGTTTTACAAACTGCACTATATTATATATTCTTTATATCTTTCATATCTGTACTAGACGTAGCCAATTCAAACAAGATTCTATAAGACAATCCCTCAACACCTATAGCGCTCCACTTAAGGTATATGTTTATTATATACCATATTTCTTTTCTGTATTAGTTGCTGCTGTTAATCCAAAACAAGATAAAAATTCAGCACTGAAGCAATATCTAAATTTTCCTCATAGAGAGAACCCTGTAAAACAAATGACATATCTTCCAGGCCATCACAGGAATATCGTGCATTACTCAATCTGCTGCTAAGCAAAGTGATTATCCTAAAATGAATTGTCCTAACAACACATATTGTAGTATTTTCTTGACTTTATTTGAAATTACATCATACTATGGTCACTGTCCCCTAGGTGAATTTCTGCACACACTGTTTTCATATAAAACATCAAATGACATTCTAAACACCATAACTACTACAACCCATTGTAGTTGTGGTTCTCGCAGGATACTGGAGCCAGTGGCGGATCCAGAGCCTGCTCTCGGGAGGGGCACTTGTAGATTATTTAAAGAAATAATCCATGCACAATAACCACTACAGCTCTGTGTAGTGGTTATGGTGCTAGGAGTGCTGGGACCCCCTCCCAGAGTAAGTAGTCAAACCGTTTAAGAACAGTTTGACAACTTACCTGGGGTCTGCTGGGATATGGGGCTGTAGTAGGGCATAGGAGCAGTGGTGTGTGTGAGTGGTGAAATGAGTGAGGGGTGCAGTGTGTGTGAAAGGTTCAGTGCGTGTGTGTGGGGGGGTATGTGTGTGAATGTGTAGGGTGTTTGGGGCAATGTGTGTGGGGGGGCTGTGTATGTGTGGGGCATAAGTGTATGGGGCAATGTGTGTATTGGGTGGCAGTGTATGTGTGTGTGGGGTAGTGTGTGTGTGTATGGTGCAGTGTGTGAGTATGTGGGGGAAGTGTATGTGGGGGAAGTGTGTGTGTGTAGGGGGGCAGTGCATGTGTGTGTGGAGCAGTGTGTGTATGTGGGGGCAATTTGTGTGTGTGTGTGGACAGTTTATGTGTGTGTGTGGGGCACGGTATGTAGGGGCAGTGTGTGAATGCGTGGTGAGGTAGGTAGGGGGGCTTTTTATACAATTTTTTTTTTGTTTTAATAAAAGTAAATACATTTATGTCCCCCCTCCTTTCTTACCTTTACTGAGGGAGGAGGGGGGACATTTCTCCATCCCTGGAATTCCGGCAGGAAATTCCCTGGTGGTCCCAGTGGTGAGAGTGAACTCTAGCCCACAACTCCAGGGCTAGAGTTCAGTCGCGCGAGATCCGGAGCATCGCTACGGTAACCGCGGCAACGCTCTGTGCTCGCGAGACCAGGACCCGGAGGAGCTGCAGGCTGACCTCCCAGGATCTCTGATCTCCCCTCCGGTCCGTGAAGGCACATTGCAGGGCTGGCGCTTTAGCCGGCAGGGGAGAGCCTGTCAGTCTGCAGAATCTCATTCTCATCCCACTTTTCTTTGAATACAGTTAGATCATATAGTTGATCAAGGTTCTGTGACTTGCGCATTTTGTTACTAATATTTCGCTTTTCACGCACAGGCAAACAAGTTTTATTAGGCACCCATTATATTCGGAAACCCCATTATTCGCTTCGCCACCTTTTCCCAAAACTAAGCCTCACTTATGTTACAATACTTCAGGTGAATAAGGTAACATCAAATAAACACTGGTTGCTAAACACAAAAAATCTGTTTAAAAACTCACAGTAGTCTTCCAATAGAAAAGTTAGAATGCTACCCCTACCTCTGAACGGCCTCTTGCTGCCTTCTTTCACGTTCTCGGATAAGATTTTCTTCTTCAGCATCCATCCGACTAGATAGAAAGCAATGGAATACAACACTCAGAATTTGGTTGGAGTAACCATTTAATAGCATATATTTCCCACAAGCACAGTAAATATTGAGATAAAACAGTTATTTATCTATATTGCAGTTTGTGTTATAACAAGGACAGAACACGGATCAGAGATACATAATTGCAAAACTTCATCAACCTAGGAAAGATGAAAGGTGACTATGACACTGCCGGCTAATGAACAAGCAGCCATGAAGTTTAAACACTTTCTGGAATTGGTGTATTAACTAACTGAGCTACCTTAACACCATGTAACTTCATTATCTCCAGGCTGCTGCTAAAGCTTCTGCGAACAACTGTAGACATTCAAATAATTTCTATCTGAGCATACAGAATGTACCGGTATATTGTTTTTATCTTATTAATCGAACATGATTCTGTATTATTCCCAGACTAAGCGAGTTACTTTAAAGCCAGCAGACTGTTGAGTAAACAAACACATAAATCTTAGAAATAAATATTCTGCTGCATCAATTTTCTGCAAAGCTAAGGCCTTTTCATCAGATATTTGTACTCTCAATGCGATCACTTTCAAATATATCTTTAAAGCAGACAGAACAAAATAATTTAAAATGTACACGCAGAAAATCTTTCCGTAAGCCACCAGAGCTTTACACTTAAATAAGATACATTGAAAGAATTCTCTAATGGGGACTGGCACGGCACCAAAATGTACTTGTTGATTTAGAAATAAAAAGTACACAATGAAAACACAATAAGTAAGACTAATCCAGGAAAAAAGTAAAAAAAAAAAAGTATGAAATGATGTTCCAACCTTGAATATGAACTTTTCTTGCAGTAACAGCAGTAGCAGCAGCAAATGGTTATGGTCAGTACGATTGCTCCCGCCACCACGCCCATTGCGATGATCAGTGCTTCAAAGTTTACTAGAAAATAAGATATAGATAAAGAAATTAGTTTCAGTGGAGTTTTGGTAATGCTCACAGTTTGCTGTATCAGCAAGTTATTTAGAACTGTATCTTTGGTTAGTCTTTGAGTGAACGCACAACACACTGTTGAATTAGCAAAGCTATAATTTGACAATTTCTTATTAGTAACCCTCGGTTTGTTTTCATCCATGTGTACATTGTGTCATTAGTGACTATTGCTCTTGGTGTCAGCTCTCGGGGTAACTGTAGCTCACTTAAGAAGACATCCTCATTATGTTGCTATATCTGTGTATATCTGAAAGGGGGGAGGGGGAGTAAACAAGGAATATCAGGACAGGGCAGAAATACTAAATATTTATTTTCTTCAGTAAATACTAAGAAAGAATCTGTGGCTGCAGAGTTGCAATCTCTATTACAAAAGCCTTACAAGAAACAGGTGATAGAAACTTCGGACCTGTGATCTTTAAGAGACGCTATAGTCACCAAAACAACTTTAACTTAATGAACCAGTTTTTGCCTATCAATCTTGCCTCTGAAGTCTAACTGCTCAATTCTCTGCTATTAGAGAGTTAAATGGATTTTTGTTCTGTCAATGCAGCCATAGCCACACACCACACAGCCTGCATGAAACAAGAATGGTTTAATTTTCAATCAGATGTTACCTTACTTTAGAAGTATTCATATTCTGTTCTGTAAATTGAACTTGAATCACAGACATAAGACTCCTGCAAGGTCTAGAAGTTATTACCGGGCAGGAGATAAGACATTCTAAATGTAACAGACTGTGTAATAAAGGAAGTATAAATATTATATCTCTTTTTACAGGAAGTGTTTAGGAAGACCGTGCAAGTCACATGTAGGAAGGTGTGACTAGGGTTGCACAAACAAAGTGATTTAACTCCTAGATGGCAGATAATTGAGCAGTGAGAGTACAGGGGCATGATCTATACAATAAAACTGCTTCATTAGCAAAAGTTGTGCTTTAGAGTACAGAGAGTAGTTCCATGGTAGTACGTGGAGAAAAGGGTCTACTTATCTTTATTCTGTTTATGAATGCTCTTAAAGTGGGCTATAAGTTATGTGTCTGTGTTTGTAGATGACAAAAAAAATCAGGTAATATAATACAGTCTGAACTTGATATAACTTATTTAGAGAGTGATATGGATAAAATGTGGGACTGGGCAGGCAAGTGGCAGATGAGATTTAATAGAGATAAACACAAAGTCTTGCATTTTGGAATAAGGAATCCACAAGCTACCTATACATTTAATGGAATTGAGTTAGGAATAATATCAAATGAATAGTATTTGGAACAAATATAGATAACAAAAAAAGAAACAGTATGCAATCTCGGTCTGCCTTTGCAAAAGCTAGTAAGGTGCTGCCATGTATAAAAAGGAGTATTGAGATATGTGAACAAAATGTAACTTATTAAATATAGCAAATATAACTTATTGCCTCTTTACAATTCAATGGTAAGACCCCACCTTGAATATGTGGTGCAATTTTGGACACCTTAAAGAAAGACATGTCAGAACTAGAAAAAGTGCAGAGGTGAGCTGCAAAATTAGTAAGGGGAATGGATAACATAAATTATGAAGAACGGCTAGTGAAACGGAATTTATTTTCTATAGAATCAAAAAAGGTGCCTCAGAGGGAATATGATAGCAATGTACAAACATGTACAGGGTCAGTACAAACCACTATGTGCTAACCTGCTCAGTAGCAATAATATATAACAGACACCCATTTAGACTGGAAGAAATTAGTTTTTGCTAACAGCAGAGGAAAGGGTTCTTTACAGTAAGAACAATAAAGATGTGAAAATCTCTAGGTTGTCTTATTTTGTTTTTTAAAACTGAATAATCCAGGATATTAATTAATTAATATGCATGTGAACCGGCTGTTGAATCAATGAGGAATATGACTGCCATTCTGGAGTAAAAATGATTTATTTCTTTACTTTCTGTAACATAATCTGAAAGTCCTACAATTATTTTTGCCTTCTTTTTGAGACACAACATAAAGGAATGTTTTTTATAGATTGCATTTGATGGACTTTAGTCTTTTTCCAAACTAGGTTACTATGAAACTATGCATTTTGTGGTACTATAGTTATTTGTCACTAATACAATAGATTTTCCAGTGTGACTCTGTTTACAGTAATCATTCTTGTTCTGTAAAAGTTTACTAAGTTACATAGATTTGCTGGCCACACCAACATTTTTTTAACTCAATGTTGAGAAGTCCATAACCCATTGTGGGATTAGCTGTAGGGAATCTTCCTTTTTTTTTTTTATGTTTTACACGGTTATCTGTAAGAACTGACAATACATCTTTTGATTTATTTGCTGCTAGTCATTGTAACTACCCTCTGCCAAACCTCTCAACATTTTCAGAGGACACAGGAGAACTCTTTCCTTTTAAGGTGTATGGCTGAATATGTGATCAGGCATCAGGATTATTTTGGAATATTATAGGCGTCTTTATGACTCACTAGTTAGCAGTGTTGTAGCTGAATGTGCAATTTGGAACAAGAACAAATGTTATTTTACAAAGACGAACATCTTATATTTATTTATTATAGACATTTATTGATGACTAAATACAAAATGTAAAATGATTTTAATGCTCCAACACTCTCAGGGTCATTTAATAAAAGTGAGCATTTTTGGAAATTCAAATTGAATCCAAAGTGAATTTCAAATTTAGGGAAATGAATTTTAAATAAAACATATAGAGAAAATACTAAAAAACAACAGAATACACCCTCTAACCAGAAAGTACAGGAAGCTTATTTTGTTCAGTGGTTGAGCAGCTAGAAAATCATGTTTTATCTGAACGTGTGGTACATACAGTGGCGGAACTACCGCAGTTGCAGGGATCGCAGCGGTGTTACAGCCGGGGCCGCATTGAAGGGGCCCATCGGGTGGCCCGTGCTCTTAGGGCCACGGCCACCCGATGGAAATTCATTTCCAGGGGGCCCGGTGAGGGCTGTGGTGCTTTAATAGCATGACCGGGCCCCCTGAGATGGCATCAGAGGTTGGGAGGAAGTGACTGCCCTGGTCACTCCTCCCAGCTTACACCAGGATCCGTGCAGGAGGTAGTGGAGGGAGTCAGAGTAGGAACTCTGACTCCCATCAGGCTGAGCCACCACTGGACCCCAGGGACAGTCACCTCCTGTACCTAAAAGGTAGGAAACAGGAAAAAATTATTTTGTATATGTTTGTGTATTTGTGTCTGTATGAATATTTCTCTGTCTGTGTGTTTGTATGTGTGTCTGTGTGTATGTATGTTTGTGTCTGTCTGTGAGTATGTGTTTGTGTATGTGTGTTTGTATGTATCTGTCTATGTGTGTGTCTACATGTGTATCTGTTTGTCTGTATGTGTAGAGGGGCAACATATGGGAGGGGGAGACTATGGGGGTACACTCCTTACACCTTACACTTACCTGGTGAAATGCTCAATGCTTTCTTATGGGGTTTTAAATTACGCTGAATGTCCTCATGCATAGTGTGAGGACGTCCAGCGTCATTAAATGGAACAAAAGTCGTCAGACCACAAGACAGACCCTAGAGGTAGAGTTAACCCTGCAAGGTAATTATTGCAGTTAATCAATAACTGCAATAATTACATGGTCTGGGACACAGCACCCATACCACTTCAATGAACTGAAGTGGTATGGGTCCCTAGTGTCCCTTTAAAAAAAAAAAAATATATAGATTTTAAAATATAAATTGCCACATTTATAAATTAATCTGCTTACAGCTCTCTGGCTGTCAATCAGGACAACTGGTTGAGATACAGGCAATTGCTCAGGGAACCTATCTGGCAAAGTCTGGGCTGGGTTAGAAGACGAGGGTTTGCGAAGATTGCAGATAACAGATCTGTAGCTTTTGCTAGCTGTTTTTAGATATACCGCCAATGGGGGAAAAAAGCATAATAAAATACATGCATGTTTTTATCTGAGGTATAACTAATAAATAGTGATTTTTTTTAGCATGTATTCTTGTTTGGGATATAGATATATATAAGGAGAGCAAAAAAGCAAGTCACAAGAGAGTGCTGAGGACGGACAACAGCACAATTAGCCTGCCCTTCGGTGGATCCCCGCTCAGTTCTCAAGCTGGTTTTAGCTCATCTTGTACCATTACAAAGAAAACCAGACCATGCATCTTAGACTGATTCCACCCAAAAGGGCAGAACAAATCCAAAACACAGGCCGGCTCTCTCTGCACAAGAGATACAGCAACCCCAGGCGATTGTTTTAGCCTTGTTAGGTATCACCAGTGAGGCATAGCTGTCTCTCTAGGCCCTGTCAGCAAGGGGTCCACGTCTGGATTACCCTTTAAGCTTAAGGAGAGCAAAAAAACAAGTCGCAAGAAAGTGCTGAGGACGGACAACAGCTATGCCAGCTATGCCTCACTAATGATGCCAAACAAGGCTTAAACGATCGTCTGGGGTTGCTGTATCTCTTGTGCAGAGAGAGCTGGCCTGTATTTTGGATCTGTTCTGCCCTGTTGGGTGGAATCAGTCTGAGATGCATGGTCTGATTCTCTTTGTAATGGCACAAGATGAGCTAAAACCAGCTTGAGAACTGAGCGGGCTAATTGAGCTGTTGTCCATCCTCAGCACTCTCTTACGACTTGTTTTTTGCTCTCCATAGATATATATAATACACACACACAAAAACATTTTCTGGCACTCTTCTCGAAAAAAACTCTTAAATAACAGCCTTGGTGGTAGGGTGTCAAACTCCAAACACGACACACACAGCAAGTGTGTAGTATAAAGTTTCTCCCCTATAGGGGCCTTATATCTTATATCTTATATTTTTAATGAACCCAAAAATAAATAAAAGTAATCATAACCTAGTGATGATTATCCTTGGCATATCAGATTCTTGTAAGATACATTTCCCACAAAACGTAGGCAGTCGTTGCAGTCTTAACTCCATGTGGAATCCAACATGTAGAGAATTTGTTTATAAGAGACATACTATGCATTTATCTGTATTAAAGAGTATACAGATACGTGGATTTTCTTTTCATAAAATGTATAATGAATTTAATTAATTTTCTGTGAACAGAGGAGGCCCAGTGGGGTGTACTGAATCCTGCAGTCATATTATTTTAGCTTTTTTGTCCAGTATATTCCCAGTAAAGTCTACAGCAAGTCGATTTCAGCACAGCTGGGTACCAGCTGATTACAGCTCATTACCGTCCCTTCCTGAAGAACTGGAGGAGAAGGGGAGATGGGCTTTATCATGATAATGACACCAAGTTGAGTGTACAATCTATGTACAGGATGAAATGTCATCAAAGCTTAGGAGTTTAATTCAATGGGACAAAAACATCCCTTAAACAAGGGAATCTGAGATTGTAAATTGTTACAAAATGAATGGTTTGGTGCAATTGTTTTCAGATGATTTGCAAATTTAAATAAAACTAGCCAAGTCATAAAACCCTCCAACAGTACATGATAAATTAAATTAATATTCCATAAAGAAAATTCATTCATTGGGAAGCACGATTGTACACATCGTGTGACTATATCGAGTAGCATACTTTAACCATAATTGTTGAATACTTGCTGCCAACAACATTTACATAGAATAAACCCCAAATGGTTTGAAATGTTAAATATCACATGGCTTTCGCAGATGGCAATGTCCCAAAGAGCCATCTAGCAGCTATTACAGCGTTTATCACAATCAGAAGGCAGACTCACTACAGCATGTGATTAGAGTTCCACCTAGTGTACATCTTAGGGAATTGCAAGTCTCAGGCTGCTATTTACTTACACCATCTCATAAAGATGTTCGTTTTCCATTTTCCGAAGTAGAATAATTCATGCAAGCCATTGTCACTCCAGTATGAATTTGCAATGACAGATATTAAATGTTAATAACCGTGAACGCTGGGCTTATTTGCATAGATTACAAACAGACGAAAATGCCACATAACTCCCCTAGGGACTTCAGGCAATTGGCTTTTCCATCATTTTACCTTTTACTAATTTACTGCCATGCACCAATGCACTATTATAGGTTAAATGTTTCAATTTCCTCACATAGAGTTCTTTAAAGTATCCAATTAATACAGCTTGTTCCATTTTTTTCCCCCAGAGAATATTAATAAATGTTTCTTTAACTCTCTGATTGACAGCACCATTATAAGATGTAGTTGGTTAAAGGGTTACTCCAAACTCGTTGACCAATTCTGTTTTTACAAGTAGTCATGGTGGTAGAATTTTTTATTTTTTTTGTCGGTTTAATTGAAAACTATGTCTACCTTTCGCTGCCTCTCTCCCCTCCTCGGCTCTGTGCACGCATATGTGCTCTGTGCCTGGGAGAACGGTCCAATCAACTGCTTCTCTAGGACTCTTACAGGTATATCCAAAATCAACAAGCTTCATTTATGGAGAATGCAGTGGGAAAAAATGCAATACTTGCTAATGTTATTAAAGAACCCTTTTGCCACAGTGACAGTATGGGCAGTCAATGCTAGAACTAAATAGGTTAAGCTACACATGAAGTATGTTTTTGGCCGTGTGACTGGAGACCCCTTAACATGGCATTCATGGGACCGGTGCTATATGATGTTTGGCTTCTCCCAACTACTATGCATCAAATGGAGGAGTAGAGACCCAATTTTTTTAAACCATAAATCTCAGCTCTAAGTGGCATACTGTATGGTAATGGGGTAAAATAAACAACAAATAAAATGCTAAGCCATGGGTACAGTTAAAGAACACTCTAAGCATCAAAACAACTTTGGCTTAACCCTTAAGGACACATGACATGTGTGACATGCCATGATTCCCTTTTATTCCAGAAGTTTGGTCCTTAAGGGGTTAAAGGACCACTATAGGCACCCAGACCACTTCAGCTCAATGAAGTGGTCTGAGTGCCTGGTCCCTCTAGGGTTAACCCTGCAGCTGAAAACATAGCAGTTTCAGAGAAACTGCTATGTTTACCTATGGGTTAATCCAGCCTCTAGTGGCTGTCTCATTGACAGCCGCTAGAGGCGCTTCCGCACTTCTCACTGTGATTTTCACAGCATTTGAGAATGCTTTCCTATGGGCTGACTGAATGCGCGTGCGGCTCTTGCCACGCATTCACATTCAAGCGATGACGTCCAAAGGAGGAGGAGAGTCCCCAGCGCCGAGAGAGCCTGGCGCTGGAGAAAGGCAAGTGTTTAACCCCTTCCTCCAACTTCAGCCCAGCGGGAGGGGGCCATGAGGGTGGGGGCACCCACAGGGCACTATAGTGGTCCTTTAATGCAACAGCTTTGGGGACCCTGCAGCTTCACTGATCAATTCTCTGCTATTTAGGAGTTGAATTAGTTTTGTTTCTTATTATGTAGCCCTAGCCACACCTTCAGTGGCTGTAAATCAAACGGCTTGCATGAACAAAATGTTCACTTTCAAATGTATCTTACAGCACAGTTTACATTACTGTGTAGGGCAAAAAGTGAATTGAAGAGACATTATAGGCACCCAGACTACTTAATCTCAACGAAGTGGTCTGCCTTGTTTCACTCACGTTTTATTATTAAAATGTTGAGAAAATAGGAAAGACCCAACATTTCTTTATCCAGCACCCAAAAACATCTTAATGATATTCTAATGAGGGGGCAATTAGTGACTTGCATCATATTATTCTGTGTTACTACTTTACCTGTTTTACATTTTGCCTTTGATATAAATATAGAAAACCAGTCATGTTTTAGATTGGTCTTCAAAAGCAATGCTCAGTGTGCGTTTAATCTATTAAAGCTGATCTTGAGGTTAGCGCGTTTGCACTTATACAAAATGGTCTCTGACATTTGAGATGCTGTTTATAAAATAAGGATATCTACTATCTACATTACTTATATTATTATTATTTATAAGGCGCCAACAAATTCCACAGCGCTGTACAAGGGGATATAGAAGGCTTTGAATTAAAAATAACTTTTAGCGGTGCTATTTTTTCATATTGAGTATATTGTGTACACAGATATCACTGTTCAAGAATGTTTGGTAGACTTTTCATGTATGCAGTATTAACCCCTTAACGACGAGTGACGGACGAGGTCCGTCACTCAGGGGAATGCGTTAATGACGAGTGACGGACCTCGTCCGTCACCCGTTAAAATTAACCCCAGATCGCCGCAATCGCGGCGATCGTGGGGTTAATGGTGCTCCGGTCTGCCTCTGCATTAGAGGCAGACCGGGAGCACCGGATCGGGCTGTCAGAGTACATGTGCCCGCTCTGACAGCATGTCTGAGCGGGCACATGTGCTCTCTATACTCACCTCCGCCTCCCTGCACTTCCTGGTTCTGTGTGAAGTGCAGGGGGACGGATCTTCAGTGATCCTGCCACCTGGTGGAAAAAAAAAATAGTAAAATTAAAATCCCACCCCCCTTTACCCCCCCTTTACCCATTTTAATAAAAAAATTAACCCCTTCCCTGCCAATTGATCACTGACTACAGTGATCAATTGGCAGGGATTACATTTTACTAAGATCTGATTTTTTTTTTAACCCCTGAGGGTTAATTCTTTTTTTTTTTAACCCTCAGGGGTTCAATTTATTTTATTAATTAATTTAAATATTTTAAAATTATAAATTTAGCTAGCTGGGGAGGGTGGAAGTTAGTGGGGAATTGGGGGATTTAGTATTACGCTAACTAGGGGTTAACGTTAAAAAAAGTTTAAAAATAAGCTTTAAAAAGTTAAAAAATTAAGTTAAAAAAAGTTTTAATAACATTTAAGTAAAAAATTTTAAAAAATAAACCCTTTACCCAGTCCAAATAAAAATTAACCCCTTCCCTGACAGTCGATCACTGCCTACAGTGATCAAAATACAGATCACAGTATTATACTGTTCTAATTTTTTTTTTTTTTAACCCCTGACGATTAACTTTTATTTATTTTTTAACCCTCAGGGGTTAAATGTATTTAATTAACTAATTTAAATATTGTATAATTAAATATTTTGCTAGCTGGGGTGGGTGGGAGTTATGGGAAAATGGGGAATTTACTGTTAGTGCTGCTTACTGCTAGTTAGGGGTTAACGTAAAAAAAAAAGCTTAGAAAAATGTTAAATCTGTAAAAAAAAGTTTTACGAAAGTTTAGGAAACTTTAAAAAAATGAATAATCAAAACAAAAGTTTAAAAAATAGTTTTAAAAAGTAAAAAAAGTTTTAAAAAGTAAAAAAATACATTTAATAACGCTCATTACCACTACACCTGGTACAAGCTAGCGGAAAAATGATCCCACGCTAAGGTTCAAAATATGCCTTTTGAAATACCCTGGGATGTCTTCTTTAAGAAATGGTATGGCTTTATGGGGTATTTGGTTTATATAGCCTGGTAAAATACTCTAAAATGGGACATGGGCACAGCGTAAAAATTTAAAGTTTGAAAAAAAATGGAATGGCTGTGTCCCAAATGTGCCCCTCCGATGTCCACATATACCTGGCAAAGGTACATACGGGGGTATTTTTGTACTCAGCAGACATAGCTGAGCAACATATGAAGTATTATACAGTGGTAGTACACATAAGGTTTGCAAAATATACTGTGCAAACTCACTTTGTGTGCCAAAAAGGCAGAAAAAACGCTTATTACCACTACACCTGGTACAAGCTAGCGGAAAAATGATCCCACGCTAAGGTTCAAAATATGCCTTTTGAAATACCCTGGGATGTCTTCTTTAAGAAATGGTATGGCTTTATGGGGTATTTGGATTATATAAATACATACAATTGGTGGAACACTTTGGGCGAATCTTAGGTAACTTCTGTACCAGTGCCGATACGCGTTTCGCCCCTATGGGGGCTTCCTCAGTCGGTGTAATGTTCTGGGTCCTCTTTGCTTTATATATCTTCTTAGATATATAAAGCAAAGAGGACCCAGAACATTACACCGACTGAGGAAGCCCCCATAGGGGCGAAACGCGTATCGGCACTGGTACAGAAGTTACCTAAGATTCGCCCAAAGTGTTCCACCAATTGTATGTATTTGTATTTTGATTTTTAGAGTGGTATAAGGGGCTCCCACTCAGGTGGTTTATAGCACTGGTTGCTAACACTTCCTCTCCCGCATATTGTGTATTGTATCCTTCTTACATTTGGATTATATAGCCTGGTAAAATACTCTAAAATGGGACATGGGCACAGCGTAAAAATTCAAAATTTGAAAAAAAATGGAATGGCTGTGTCCCAAATGTGCCCCTCCGATGTCCACATATACCTGGCAAAGGTACATACGGGGCTATTTTTGTACTCAGCAGACATAGCTGAGCAAAATATGAAGTATTATACAGTGGTAGTACACATATGGTTTGCAAAATATACTGTGCAAACTCACTTTGTGTGTCAAAAAGGCAGAAAAAAACGCTTATAACCGCTACACCTGGTACACGCTAGCGGAAAAATGATCCCACGCTAAGGTTCAAAATATGCCTTTTGAAATACCCTGGGGTGTCTACTTTAAGAAATGGTAGGCCTTTGTGGGGTAGTTTGAATTTAAAACCTGCAAAGATGCTTGGAAATTGCACATAGGCCCGGCGTCAAAATTCAAAGTTCGGTCAAAACTGATATGGCTTGGTCTCCTATATGGCACTGTAGCTTCACAAAATAGTGCCATAGACATACAATGGGGGTGTCCTTTTACTCAGAAGACTTAGCTGAGCATAATTTGGGGGGTTTGAACTTAGTGGCACACATGAAATATACAAAATGCCCAGCAAAAATGCAATCCGTATGTAAAAAATGCACAAAATTATTTTTTACCACATACTTCGGCATGTAATGGTAAAAAAATGGGGGCATGTTAAGGCACAATATGCACCTTATGAGATACCCTGGAGTGTCTTCTTTTACAAATGGTAGGCCTTTGTGGGGTGTTTTGAACAGTCAAACTGTTATAATACCCCAAATGGAAGCATAGGCTCATTAAATCCGTCTCTCAAAATTCTACTGTGAATACTGAAAAGGACAGGTCTCCTGTATGGCACTGTAGCTTCACGAAATAGTGCCATAGACATACAATGGGGGTGTCCTTTGACTCAGAAGACTTAGCTGAGCATAATTTGGGGGGTTTGAACTTAGTGGCACACATGAAATATACAAAATGCCCAGCAAAAATGCAATCCGTATGTAAAATATGCACAAAATTATTTTTTACCACATACTTTGGCATGTAATGGTAAAAAAATGGGGGCATGTTAAGGCACAATATGCACCTTATGAGATACCCTGGAGTGTCTACTTTTACAAATGGTAGGCCTTTGTGGGGTTTTTTTGAACAGTCAAACTACTATAATACCCCAAATGGAAGCATAGGCTCATTAAATCCGTCTCTCAAAATTCTACTGTGAATACTGAAAAGGACAGGTCTCCTATATGGCACTGTAGCTTCACAAAATAGGGCCAAAGACATACAATGGGGGTACCGTTGTACTCAGCAGAAGTAACTGAACACATAATAAAACTTTGTACAGGAATAGCACACACCAACTTTACAAAATACACATGAGAAGTTCTTTGTTATAAGTTTGTGTGCGAAAACCACCAAAAAACACAATTTTACTCCAATATTTAGCAGAGGTTGGCGGTAAAATGGCTACGTAGAAAGTGTCAAAACAACCTTAGGTAAATAGCCTGTGGTGTCTACTTTATATAAATATATACTTTTGTGTGGCAATTTTGTTTTCTTTTATGGCTATTAGGCTTACAAGACAAACATACCAAATTCTAAAATCGCTCCACATAAAAAGTTTATTTTACTCCTTGTGCTTTGTGACCTGTAACTACCAAAAAAAACTTAAAATCCCAGACACATTATATATTCTGTAATTCAGAACAACTAAATGAATTTATTTTTAATTACTTTCCTTAACCTGCACTAATTATGTACACATTATTATTGCAAAAACTGTAAAAAAAACACACAAAAATTATTTTTTTTGCATATTTCTGTATTTTTTTTTATAATAAATAAGCATTTATATATATATGTGTTACATCAAATTAAAGCCCTTTCTGTCCTTTAAAAAACGGTATATAATATGTGTCGGTGCAATAAATTAGTAAAATGCAAATTGCAGTTGAACGCAAATAGCAAAAAATGCAAAAAATGCCGTTGTCATTAAGTGAAAGACAAGCTTCTGAAGCTCTGTCCTTAAGGGGTTAATATTGGTATGTAACATTTATTTATTATTTATTTTTTGGGTTTTTTTTTTTTAAGCGCCATCTGGTGGCTTTAAATATATTTTCCCTACATACCCGCTGATAAGAGAGCAAGCCCAAGTAAATTGGTGCATGTTTATTTGATTTCTCAAAGTTCCCATAAAAAATATAAATAAAAAATAAATAATAATGTTTGGCACAGAAAAGACTCAAATGAGGGAGAAAAAAAACAACTATATTTTCTTTTCTTTTTTTTTTTACTCCTCTGATACAGAAATCGTAATTTATTATTCCTTGATACTAATGTATGCATGACCGGTCACAATAATTTTGAGCAAACCTTCTCGGTTATAAAGGATGTATTCCTGTTAGCGTCATATGAAAATTGTAGAATTAAAAGGTTACTGGACCTAAACAGTGATTTGTATTTTTTATGACCATTGCCTGAAGCTGTAGATAAGGTTTTTAAAAGACAAAAACAAAATACCGTAATATATAAATATGTATTAGATGCCAATTTAAATTCAGCAAGTGCAATTTGAATGATAATATGGCCAATTTGCATGTTAATGCTGAATATTTGCATAAACATTTGTTGTGCTCAGATCCTGACCAATTTGTAACCCCAGAGGACAAAATCTTTGCAATGATAAGATGTTTAAACAGTGCAAAGCTGACAATCTCCAGGAAAGGTACACATTATACAACATTGTGACAAAAATAACATGTTTATTATGCACTCACGTGTGTGGATGAAGATTAACCTAATAAAGAGATTTATACTTACTCCAGCATGCTCCCCATCTAGCAGACGACATGGCACAAACAGAAGAAGGAGGCAAAATGGAATGTACAGGATACTCCAAACAAGTGTAGTTTGTCATACACCAAAGACACTGAGCAAGAAAGAAGAATAACGCAGACTTAAAAATTCACAAGTAATCAGTGCAAACGCATATGCTATTTGTATGTAGCCTGATAAAAAAAAAGATCTTCAATAGTTACAAAATACAGTAATAATGTATGTCAAATTCTTGCATTCTGGAAACAATGGCAGGATTGCTTAACCCTGTGCCTGGGATTTCAAATCCCAACATTTATTTTAAACAAAGGACGTAAAGCTAGCTTTTTTGGGGGTGGGGAATATAAATATTTTTTAAAAATTCATGGCGATTAAAATAATTCTGTCTATCCAAATAGTGTGCATATATATTGCTTTTTATTTTTTTTATTATTACAAAAGTGAGAATTGTTGGGAATTCAAAGACAATTTAAAATCGAAGGCCAAAAGTCATTCATGCTTCCACTCTTTTGGTCTAAAATGTGAAATTTTACTTTGGGTTCTCATTGAATTCCCAACAATTTCCACTTTTTGAAAATAACCCTGTACAGAGTTTAAAAAAAAAAAAAAAAAAAAAGAAAAGTAAACTTATCTCACATGAAGGATACATTCACTGCAATTGCATTTTACATTCAAGAACTAAAAAGTTATATTAAAGTGAACCTGTCTCTCAGCTCCTCCTTTGTTTGGGAAAGACAGCTTTCCAAAGCCTTAAACGCCTCCTCTGTTGACCTTGATGCGCTGGCTTCAATGTCAGCACATCGACTGAACAGGGTGATGTCTGACGTCACTTCGTGAGGAGTGCTGGGGGTTACTGGGAAGGCTTCTAGGGATGGGGGAGGACCTTTTTTATATTATTATAGAGTGATATTCCTAGAGTGTAAAAGACTTGAACTGGGAGGGCTTGCAGGGCTGGGATGAGGAGCTTATCCAGTTCCTCATCCAAGATGGCCAGCTCATGATTGGCACGCATGTGTCCTTCAGCAAAAGAAGCAGGGCTGGAGAAGGCCATGAGGACAGCTAGAGGAAGTTCCAGGTCTACTAACTACATGACAGATATTGGCTTTGCATATTATGCCTGGTGGGGGAATACCATAAAACGTATCTTTTTCACGGCTATCTATACATTTGTTAGTGTTTCGCTAGCACAATGTATGGATGAAAATTATTGAGGACATGGAAACCGAAATGTGCCAGGTTAATATATCTAAATTGGAATGATAAGTATACATGTAATAAGAAATCAAATCTTGCGTAGCATGAAAATATTATCAAATATTTCTCAGCCAATGATTGATGTTCTATGCAGTGTAAGTTGCAGAGAATGACATTATCCAACCCAGAACTCCAGGCTAACTGATGGCACCCTAATAATGCTGCCGGGGGTGGAGTTACACACGTGGGTGCAGAGGGGTTACATTTTTTATGTGCAGCTTTTCATAGCATAACGCTGTTCATACAGACTCCAGGCACCATAAACACTTCAAATCAGCAAAGTGGTTGTGGTGCTTGAAGTTTGTGTCATTAGTTTGGCAACTGATGAACAAGAGCAATATAGACAAGAAATTCAAGATACTTCACAGTTGACATACATTCAGACTATGTGTGAATATAGGTTAAAAGATAGACAGGTAGAAAAAGCCTTAGTGACATTATATCTGATTAACTTTTTGGCTGACTCGCCAGACTTTATTTAAGCCTAAACTAGATTGAGAAAGTTACTGTGTCAGCCAAAATGTTGCTCTGTGTCCTATTAAATGTCTCTGGATGTAATTTGAAGTGTCTTGTCCCATCTTTTCCTATTTATCTTTTTTGAAGTGTGTATTCTCTCTTCGGGACATTATATCAGGGTTTAAAACTTCAAGTCCTAAGATGCTAGCCAGGCCTTGAAGTGTATCACCACTGGAAGCCTAAAAGGTCTATGGCACATTTAGCAGAGGGATTTTTTTTTTTTGTTTATTAGCGAGAGCTAAATATTAAATCTCTAAAAGATAATAAAGAGAGTAAAAATGTTTAACTCTACTATATGCAATGAGAGAACGTAAGCTCTAACAATAGTATAATACATTAGTTTTAGACTAAGAAAAAATATCAGACAAGAAAGGTGGAGATGAGCTGGAACAATCATACATCCATAGAATATGATATCTGGTTTTAAAGGGGAACTGTCACTTTTCTGGAATTCACACTATTGAATAAAAACACTGAAAATCACCTACAGCTTGTGTTAACCTTTTTTTCATGAGATGCTCTGTTTTATTTTAAAAGTATGGTAAAGAGACACTATAGTCACCCAGACCATTTCATCTCAATGAAGGGGTCTGGGTGGAGTGGCCCTGTCCTTTTGACCCTGCTATGTTAAACAATATTTTCTTAAGAAACATTGCAAAGTTAAATCCACCTCTATGGAAAAAACTGATGAGTATAAGTGCTCAATATCTATAATTAGCAGTAAATCACCAACAAGGGGTCCTCTGCACCCTTGTGAAGTGGTTAGTAAAGATAGAGAGGAGGTGATCCGCGCTTAAGATTATATATACATACGATACAGATGATGTTCTTAGTATATAAATCTATAAGTACAAAGCAAGAAACAGATTATGGTGAAGTACAGTAGATGTTTTGAGAGCTGTCTCAGCTCTATTATGAAGGCCTGGACAGAATAATACTCGTCTATGGATATAAGTGGCGGGTCTTTGGAACTTGTTTTCAGGATGGAGTAGATATATGTAAAAAAGACAAAATAGGAAATCCAATGGTATAGTATATACAAACAATTGGTATTGATGCAGGAAAATATCCTACTTATGTCACCCAGAGCAATGTCCTGCTCTGGTATGAAGAACTTGAGGTGGAACAATCCCCACCTAGGGATATATGCTGGAACCGGAAGGATGATGAGAGCTGTATGAAGGAAGTGCTCCACAGGTGATGATGTATAAAATAGTAGGTTTATTAAATAAAAAGCTAAAAACAACAGCTATATACACTGTAAGTAAAAACAAATAAACAAACTGTGGATAAAATAAGTCCTCACTTAACGCATTTCGCCAAAGGCTTTCTCAAAAGTGTCCACTCCATCCTGAAAACAAGCTCCAAAGACCCTTCACTTATATCCATAGACGGGAATTATTCCATCCAGGTCTTCATAATGGAGCTGAGACAGCTCTAAAAAGTGTGCACTTTTGCCCATTTGTACTCCCTTTACAAACATCTACTGTACTGCACCATAATCTGTTCCTTGCTTTGTACTTATAGATTCATATACTAAGAACATCATCTGTATCGTATGTATATAATATATATATATATATATATATATATATAAATAATCTAAAGTGCTGATCGCCTCCTGTCTGTTATCTTTAAATCCACCTCTCGTATGACACTAGAGACATTTCTGCTGCACCGAACGAATACCTGCTAGGGACAGGGACACTATAGCATTAGAAGTACATGTCTGTTATAGTGTTTCTTTAAGGATTTAGCAAATTACATCACACTCTACTTCAACAAGGCAAAGCTAGGGCAAACATTGCAAATGAGGAAGATAAACAGAAACATTGGTTAATTTCTCAGTTTCTCTCTATGTTTGGAATGCTGACAGCCAACCAAAGTAGAGAGGAAAGAGTTTCTATCAATAATTGACAGGGAGCTAAAATTGTAGAGTCCAATTGCATAATAAAGAGGTGTGTATTTGTTAACACATTAAGACACATGTATTTGCTAACTATATGGATAAATAAATGCAATATTAAAAATCGTGGGTATTTAATATTGTGTTTACTTATGCCTATATTTCTCCTTTAAGTCATACCGTTCTGATAGTTTGCAAAAGTATCACAAAAATGTAAGTGCCATAAAATATATCAATCAGCAATTTTGCTTTCACAATTCCATTACCTCCCAAAGCAAAAAAAAAAAAAAGTATTTTATTTATTCAGACTGATATACTTTAGATTAAATGTTACTCAACATGACATATACACTAAAAACACATATCGATGTAAAATATACACATATAAAACATTTATTTTGCTGTCGATACGATTTTTAACTGCAGAGAAGTTTGTGATTTGCTTCCAAATTAACTTACTTTACGTTTATTTCGTAAAGGCTTTTATTTTGGAAATGTAGAAATACAACGTCATAATATATTTTCGGCTCTTGAATTCAAATATCAAGGGTAAAAATAAAAACAAATGTAAATAAAAAATAAAATGACTTTTTTTGAGGCAGGATAATTTGCAAATCTGTATCGCTAGATTATAAATCAGTCTGGGATATGTACTTACGGAAACATTTCTTAGGCATTCCTCACATGACTTTCCAGAATAGAAACTGCAGGCTGTGTGAGAAACAAGAATGGAAACATTAACAACGACATCAAACATGACAAAATCAATTTCAATAAAAACTGTACAAAATCAACATTTGAAGGGCTAGGAAACAGACTATAGGCACCCAGACCACTTCAGCTCATTGAAGTGGTCTCGGTGCCCTGTTCCTGTTCGTTTAACCCTGCAATTGTAATTATAGCATTACATTGCAGGGTTAGCTGTCTACCAGACGCGCATGTACATTAGGTCAGCAATGTCGGCCGGCGTGGGGGAAGGAGCGGAGGCGGAGCCTTAACAAGCGCTGACGGACATCAGTGTTGGACTCAGGTTAGTGAATTAAGGGTTTTTGACCCTTTCTGCACTGCGGGGAGGGTGCGAGCGAGATGGGGCACTATAAGGTACTATAGTGCTAGCAATACAATTTTTTTATTCCTAGCCTATGGTTTCCCCTAATTCCGCCATTTTTCTTCCAAAAAAGACCATCACATATAGAGTGGCGGATAAAACATGTGAAACAGAGAACTATTCTGGCAGAAAAAGTGACAGACAGATTGATTGTTGTGTCGCTGAAAAAATGCCATGAATTCTACAATGATAATCAGAGCACAAAAGAAAAAACAAGGAAGAAAAAAAAAATGACAGATTTAATAAAGTGAGCCAAGACAAATGGCAAAAAAACCACAATACAATCTGCGACACTTAGATAAATCTTTCCTATTTTTTCATTAAAAAAAACAAAATACATTTTTTTAATTCTTATATAATAATCAAAATACAATTTTGGTTAATTTGAATTAATTCCGGGGTACTGTATGGCACTTCTTTAAATTGGAGTCGGTGCTAATAATTACATATGATCTAAAAAAAACAGTAGGAGTTATTCACTAAAATAGGAATTATGAAGATTTGACAAGAGAACTGCAAAACAGGCAAAATAGCAGAGCTAGAAAAACAGCTGATTTGGGGGATTTTGGTCCGAGATTGCCAATTTCCCTGCCAAGTTCCACAATTCTTTGTAGAGTCATCAATCATTGGACAAAACATTGCAACTAAGAACATTTTTTTTGCCAAGTGAATGACTGGTGCTTCATCAACACACAAGGTACCACAAGCTGTAATAGATGGTGGATGACATTGGACACCTGTATATGGTCTGGGTGCCTATAGTTGACTTTAATAGCACATAGGTATTAGTTAAATACAGTTTACACCATTCCTTTATTTCCCAGGCATACACAAAGTGCTCTTGCTCAATGATTATTTGCGACAGAGAACAGGAAAAAAGCCTGTAGGAGGGTTCTACTGATCGCCCCTGTCACTCAAATCTCAACATGGACATCTAGAATTGATGGACCAGATTTTAACTTCTCACTTTGCTGGCATTTCTGCTAGGACAAAGCATAGATGCATTTTCATACTGTTTAATTTAAAGGCACACTCCAAACACCATACCCACTACAGATCACTGTAGTGCTAGGAGTGCTCTGGCTTCCCAATTTTAAGGAGTTAAGCTGTCAGCTGATTGCGCTAAGCCCATCAGTGAAGCCCTACAGTCTAAACTGTAGCTTAGGAGAGCTTACAGACTTCCTGGTGGACTTCGGGAAAGAAGTTAATCTTTTCAAAACCGTAAGTAAACAAGGGGACTCATGGCACCTTAATCAATACACTACCACGTCAGGTACACTTTAATGCCTCTCTTCTGGTTTATCCTTGTCAGTTGGAGTAATCATTTTTAATTCCTATTTGGCTGGCACCTTTTGCGGGTACAGTGTTCTGATCCGAGACATGACAAAGATATATGCGGGGTGGAGGCAGGCATGCGCAAGCAGAGTGTGCTTGCCATGTCCGTTAGCTCAGGGGAGCTAACAGAAGCACGAAGCAAAACATTTATAATGAATTATTCAGACAGCCAGGAGGGATGATTCATTAATTAATTATAAAAATGCCAATATCTCACAGAAATCTGCACTTTTACAGAGTGCCCTTAAAATTTAATACTTCTCACCCATAAAGCACCTCAGTAAACATCTACATACCCACAGTGGAAATGTAAAAAACACATTATTATTATTACAAATGTATATTGTACATATTAGTACATAATGATAGGGGGCAGTAACTACAAATAAACTACTCATTTGTGAAAATAATGATTGCTTTTGTCAATACATTTCTTCAGACACATTCTATGCTTCACTCACAAATCTCTGAATTATCCCATTTAATGAAGGACAGTCCCAATTTCTAGCTCAAGTCCAGCAATGTAGCAGTACTTACCCTTTCCAGGGGCCGGCCGGGGTCCTCTGTTCAAGCCACGCGCGGTCCTGCTGCTGCACGAGCCGCGCGCGGCTCATCCGCCGTCTGTGACAGGAAGGCGGGCAGTGACCGCGAGAAGCGGTCACGTGTCCCGCCTGACTCTAAGAGCGCGCCGCGGGTATCGGACGCGCTCTTAAAGGGACAGTGGGAGCCTAAATTGGCAAAGGCCTCCCATTGGTCCCTGTCATGACACACTCCCCATACACTTACCTTTTGGGGGCGTGGATATGACAGGGGCCAATCAAAATAGATGTTAAGGTATATATACTCACCTTTTTCCCTTAGTTCCTTGCCCTATCGTGGTTTCTGTTTCAGTTTCCTTTAGCGCTTGTTGTGTTCAGTTGTGTTCCTTCGTACTTGACCTTGGCTTTGTTTCTGACTACGTTATCTCTTTATCCTTATCTGTTCCGTTTGCCGGCTTGCTGTTTACTGTGTACCAGACCCCGGCTAGTCTTAGTTTACGCTGTCTCTTTGTGTCCTTGACCTCGGATCGCTCCTGACTCTGTACTCCTCTCATATACGTTGAGTCCGGCCATTCTAAGGTCCGGTAGACGTATCTCCCCTCTTTGTTGTCTTCTGTTGCGTTGAATCTTGCGTGTTGGTGTATATTTTCGTTACAAGCAATAACATTTGTTGCCCAGTGTCTCATATCTGGGTATACCAGAGTACTGACCCACAGATTTGCTCCCAAAGTTGTGAGGCATGAAATTGTTGTGGTTTAAAGGGACACTATAGTCACCAGAACAACTACAGCTTAATGTAGTTGCTTAAAGGGACACTGTAGGCACCCAGACCACTTCAGCTCATTGAAGTGGTCTGGATGCAATGTCCTATGTCACTTAACCCTACAGTGGTAATTATTGCAGTTTCTGAGAAAATGCAATAATTACCTTGCAGGGTTAAGTCCTCATCTAGTGGCTGTCTTCCGGGTGCTTAGACGATTTAACGATGAAATGCATGAGGACTTCCTGTGTCACCAGAATCCCCCTAGGGGGGGGGGGGGGAGGAGGAGCATGAGCGGAGCCTGACCCAGCGCTGCTGGACATCAGGTTTTAACTCCCTTTAACAATGTAAGAATGGTGAGCGGGAGGGAGCGGGGCACTCTAGGATTCTACAGTACCAGGAAAACAGATTTGTTTTCCTGGCACTAGAGAATCCCTTTGATGTAGTTGTTCTGGTGTGTATAGTATATACCTGTAGTCTTGTTAATAAAGGAACAGCAGTTTACATTACTGCCTCGGGATACCTCTAGTGGCAGTTACTCAGACAGCCACTAGAGTTGCTTTCTGGGTCAACACTACAGTGTGCAGTACTGACTTTCAGTGTCTCCACACTTTGCATGGAAGCATTGAAGTTCCCATAGAGATGTATTGATTCAATGCACCTCTAAGAGGAGATGCTGATTGGCGCAGTGCAGCTTTTGCCACACATATCTATAGCCTCCCAATGCATTCATAGGGGAAAGCATTGGATTGGCTGAGACCCGTGATGAGACCCGTGAGGCACTGGAATAAAAGTGAGTTTAAACGAAGGAGAAAGAGGCCTGTGACCTAAACGGCGATTTCAAAACCTTTAATGGTTGGCTTCAAATAATTTTTGCCAAAAAATTTACATATCAAGATTAGATAAAAAAAGAAAATGGCAAAACTTATTTCCTTGACACATATGTATTAGACTTATACACAACAACAACAACAACGCCATCAGAAACACCAACCCAACATACACATAGTACGAGTGGAAATTAATTGTCATTCAAAATTGCCTAAATTCATTCTCTCCCAGGTTTGCTTAATTTATTACACGGGGATCCATTACTTCTTAATGGCATGTCCGGTAAGACTGTATGCACTAATAATTTCATCTCATTAAAGTGGTTATAGTGCCTGGAATCCCCTGCCACTGTCTCTCCATCCAGTGTTAAATCATTACCGAGACATTTAACATTGGATAAAATTCCCTAACTTCCCATAGCCCCACCCCCACTCATGCTCATTAAACTTCCTTGTAGCAATATTTATTCCTACCTGCAATGGCACTGTGATAGACTGAATGCGTTTAACTGAGCAGCGACCCATTGCTGCTTAATTAAATGCTTCCTCATCAGCTTAAGCAGCACAGAGGGGATGGATTGCTGGGGACTAGCATTAAAACATAAAAAATTATTCATTTTACAAGGAAGGTCTGCGCTAGGGGACTCCACACACTAACCACTGCAATGAAATGAAGCAGTTAAGGTGCCTACAGCAGTGGCGTACATACTGCTGTTGCAGGGGTCGCAGCTGCGACCGGGCCCGTCACTCCAGGGGGCCCGGCCGCCCTGCGGACCCCTGCGACCGGATACCCGCTGCCATCTTTTGCGGCCCCGGCCGGCGCTGCAAACCAAGGGGTCCATTGGGTGGCCCATACGGTTAGGGCCACCCGATGGAGATGGGCTTTCAGGGGGCCCGGTCACTCCTCCCAGCTATCAGAAGGCCGCGCGGGAGGAAAAACAGGGAGTCAGAGTGGGAACTCTGACTCCCATCAACCTGAGCCACCACTGGACACCAGGGAAAGTCACCCTCCTACACCTAAAAGGTAGGAAACAGGAGGGTGACTTAAACATTTTGTGTGTGTGTGTATGTATGTATGTATGTATGTATGTATGTATGTGTCTGTCTGTCTGTATGTAGGGGGGGGGGGGAGGGAGGGGCCCACAGATCAGTTTCACACCAGGGCCACATGGATTGTGTGTGCGCCACTGGCTTACAGTGTCTGTTTAAAGAAAACAGAAAAGAAAGGAGTTTGTTTATGTAAATTTGCCGTAATTAGTTACTGTATATACTAGACTCAGTATAAGCCGAGTTTTTCAGCAGATTTTTTGTGCTGAAAAACCCCAACTCGGCTTATACTCGAGTCAATTGTCTGTATTATGGCAATTTACAATTGGTTATTCCCGATAGCACTTGAATACTTGTTTTGTTACAACAAAACAAATGAGTCAAGGAACCCCTGCTAGTAAAGTCTAGGGAATTTCTGAGGGTCAGTATTAGGATATTAATAAATGCTGTTGCCATTGGCTCGATTTAGTTCTCTTATTTGTTTCTTGTTTTATTGTCTTAATAATGGTAGATATTTTTCAACAGACTAATGTTCAACCACGTAAACTTGTTTTTGCTTTTTATATGTGGGTATTAATAATATGACCTGCTTTTTTTTCCAGTGATCTTTAACACAGACAAACAAAATGTCAAACAATGTAATTTTAGAAAGCCAGACTAGATTACAGGAAATTGATTGGTCTGTAATTTTACATTTTAAATTGAGAAAAAACAAATGTGTTTGCAGAATCATACCTTCCAAATACCATTAAAATAAGATATCAAAGTATTTTGTTGACCACATCCCAGCGGGCCGGTTGCCCAGGGCACAAAATTTCAACAACAAAAAAGAATGTACTAAAAATAAATAAAAAATAGAGTGTCCTCCCCTCCTCAGCTCATTGAAGTGTTCTGGCTGCAATCTCCCATGTCCCTTAACCCTACATTGGTAATTATTGCAGTTTACCTCTGAGGGTTAACTCCACCGCTAGTGGCTGTCTGGATGCATGCGCATTAGGTCTCCCCCAACCATGGGATCATGGTCAGAGCCTGAGCCAGCGCCGAGGGACACCGGCCCAGGATTCCAGTGACTGAACAGATTTTAGCGCTGTGGGAGAGGGGGGAGCGAGGGAGGGGGGCACTGTAGGATTCTACAGTGCCAGGAACACAGCTTTGTTTTCCTGGCACTATAGAATCCATTTAAAACATACCTTTAAGGTAAGCAGTTGAGGCGACAGTCTTCGTCCTGCCTTGTTTTCTCTTGAAGAATGTTATTTGTGCAATAAAACACTCCTGTAAATCGGCAACTTTTCCAGTTGCAGGGTTAGTAGTTTTACTACAGGGACACAGCACCCAGATCACTTCTTTGACATGAAGACATTTTTAAGGCTGACTGTTGACTGTTAATTTTATAGTGTGATATTGTATGACCTATTTCCTGTGTGTGCAAGGTTTCATTGTGAATTTAACCCCTTAAGGACCAAACTTCTGGAATAAAAAGGGAATTATGACATGACACACATGCTATGTGTCCTTAAGGGGTTAAGTAAAAGTTTGTAAAAAAAAAAAGTTTTAATTGAAATGTGATCTGAATTAACTTAGAATTGCCAACAAATCACAGTTTAGTGAATAACCCCATTGTCAATACACCATAATTCATAATCTACTGAACTAATATTAGAGGTTTTTAACCAGGCTGTAACGCAAAGTTCTCTTCAAAATATTTTGACAAGGAATAGAATAACAAGTCAACATGTGCAGGTGTAAGGAAGCAAATCCACTTACAAAATATTATAGCTATTGAAAACCCTCAAATATGTCAAAATATGTATTGCTAAATAATGTCAGTGTATATTCAAGTTAACATATAATTTATCTGTTCTACCACAATAAATAGTTATAGGTATCAAAGAGTGATGATATCTGGTGCCCCTGTGCAGGCCATGGTTTATAGAGACCCTGTTTTTGTTCTTCAGAAAATTTTAAAAATCGTAATAATTATAGCATCCCACAAGAGAGGCTGTATAGCATGACTAAAATTGCTTCATTATAGTGCCTCTCCAAGAACAATAACCCATACAGTTTATTATAATGTTTGTGGTGCTAGTAGGCGAGGGGGGTGAAATTCCTCCATTGTTTTGTCAAACCACTTTTAAACATTTGGAAAAAACCTGGGGATTCTCTAACAATGTTATACTTCCTATTCTGAAGTCTTCATAATGAGGAAAGTACAAACACACAAAATGAAGTCCTGCGCTCAAACTATCACCTAAATTTCCAGCAGGGTTAGTTTTGTTGAATAACAGTTTTAGTTGACTAAAACTAAAATTGGCAAACCCAATGACTTAGTCAAAAGACTATGACTAAAGCTAAATTGAAATTTGCCACCAAAAATAAAATAAGAACATAGGGGCTGTGGAAAGGGGAAAAGAGACAGACCGGGGCTTGGGAGAGAGGCTGGGAAAACACAAAGACACAGAGGTGCTGGGGAAGGGGGAAATTAGACAGATTGAGGTTTTAACTAAACCCATTAGAGTTTAGCGCCAACTAAAATCTTCTGGAAATTTTGTATACTAAAACTAAAACAATTCAGATGACTAAAATAAGACTAAAAGTAAAATGGCTTTGTAGTCAAACTAAATAGAAATTTGCCACCAAAATTAACACGGATTCCAAGCAATGACTCTAGCACTAATCAGCAGGGGTCAAGTCCTGGGGAAAAAAAGTGTGGGAACTCACCCAAGATTCCCCCCCCCCACCCCCCCAAAAAAAATAAATTACACTCCTATGCATATAGTGCAGTGCAGGGTGTGTATAATGAATGTAATGTGTTTGTAGGAAATGCAGATTGT
This sequence comes from Pelobates fuscus, assembly GCF_036172605.1. Classification (NCBI taxonomy): domain Eukaryota; kingdom Metazoa; phylum Chordata; class Amphibia; order Anura; family Pelobatidae; genus Pelobates; species Pelobates fuscus. The sequence continues at coordinate 340,144,723 of NC_086320.1, forward strand.
GTATAGTGTATGTAGTGAGTGCAGAGTGTGTGTAATGAATGCCGTGTGTGGAGTGAGTGCAGAGTAAGTAGAGTGAATAGAGTGTGTGTGTGTGTAGTGAGTGCAGAGTGTGTATAATGAATGCCGTGTGTGTAGTGAGTGCAGAGTAAGTAGAGTGAATGGAGTGTGTGTGTGTAGTGAGTGCATGTGTTTGTAGTGAGTGCAGAGTGTGTATAGTGAATGTAATGTTTGTAGTGAGTGCAGAATATGTATAATGAATGCAGCGTGTGTGTGCTGATGTGTAGGTGTTAGGGGGGGGGGAAGCATTTTTTTTCCAATATATGTGTCTTTATTTTATTCTATTCCCCCCTCCCTGCTTCTGACCTTGTCAGGGAGGGGGGAGATCGCCTGGTGGTCCAGTGCTATGGTGGAGGGAGCCAAGCGATCCACACGGGGGCCCAGCACACTCTGTGTTCCCTCTCCGGCTCTGTCTAACTCTCATGAGACTCGCCTGCGTGCTGTGCGGAGCGTTGCCATGGTAACCTGTGGCAACGCTCTGACGGCCGTGGGTCTCGCAAATATGAGCAGCTGGAGAGGGAACACAGTGTGCTGGGCCCCCGTGTGCTGGTAGCAGGGCAGGTCCTGCAGGACTACTAGCAGGAACGGCGTTCCTTCTTTGGAAAAAGTGCAGGAACGCCATTCCCATGCGTTCCTGCAGGACTTGAGCCCTGACTATTGTGCCCCAATACATAGAACTAAAACCAATACTATATGCACTGCTGCCATTCAGGAGTACTGGGAGTTAGAGCCCAGGGATACATTTTGTGATTGTATTTACAAATGTTACAGTGCTACTTCCCACTCCATGTGTCCCCTATTACGGGTTAATAAGTGTGTAGAGGTTTAGAAAACTACACCCCCTCATTAGAATTTTTTTCATTTTAACTGAAAGCAGCAAGGTGAATTGTTAGTGTAGGACTCACCTAAGAGGTTTGCCTTGATGTGACAGATGAGCTTACACTTCATAAGTGTGCATAGAGATTAGGGATAGTGCACAGGAAAATGTTGTTTTAATTAATAATGAGGAATTTCACAATCTAATTATCCATCCAAGATATTTATACTAGTGAGCATGCATTGATGCCAGCAACAAGGCACATGCACTCTGAGAGTTTAGGAAGATTTTGCCATTCCACATCTCTGCTGTTAATCCTTTTAGAACTGCAATATTCACACAGGATTACTGGGTTAGTTAAGCCAGGTCAAATTAGGGTTAACAAACGAGTTGAGCTGCGCCAAATGGTTTGATCTTGATTTAGACATTTTTTTCCAAATCACTTTGAAACGGTTTTAAGCAAATAGTAGGGACTTTATCCATTACCACCTGGCACCATAACCACCACAATCAGCTGTATGCCTGGACTGTTTTTTTTTGTTTTTTTTAATAAAAGCACAAACATGAATGAAGCTATATTGCATTGGACTTCTACGAACAGGTCTTTTAATAACCACATGCACCCATAACTTTAAGGGATACATTTAGTACCCACCACCAGGCTAGCCTCTAACTCAGACCATGGATTTCTGTAAAAAAAATTAAAAAAAAGGAAAGGAAAATTTTAGAATGATGGTTATATTTTCTACATAATGCATTTAATCACGGTTTATCTCCAATGTCTTAAAACAGACAATATCCTTACAGCCCTGGCTGTCTATTTCTCTCCACTAAGAGAGAAAAACACACACTATATATCCATTCACAGAACACACATATTTTGATGCTACATTCCATTTGTGTATACAGTAACCCCCCACCCCATCCCAAGCCCCAGATCCTTACGTTGTGATACTGGTGGAGAGGAGGTCGTTTGGCTTGCCCATACCATACACAAGCTGAGCAGGAAAAGCAGGAGCTGGGCTCCTGGATATGGTAGCCACTTGCCCACCATGTCTGTGGGTCGGTCACTGTGCAGTCCGGTTGGTAGCAGTGCAGATCTTCCAGTGTTACTTTGTATCAAGGCTGCAGGCAGGACTCAATAGCTAACAAACCCAATGACTTCCGGGAGGCTGTACAGTCTGGGCTTCCTCCAGTCTCCTGGCTGGTGGAGGGGTCTTGTGATACGTCACATGCTATGATAATACTGTGCAAAATAGCTATGAAAAACAGCACTGTTTCATTTTTCTGTCTAGCTCTTTATTTCTAAGAAAGCCAGAATTATTCAGGATTGGCTATATTAACAATGTGACAATTAAAAAAAAAAAAAATATGTATTTATTCTCAAAAATACCAAATACTTGCAGTCTATAAAATAGTAGCACAATGAGTAATGATCTCAGAATGTCATGTTAAATTTAGATAACTTCACTGTATAACAGAATTTGAGTTGAGACTATTACAGTATAGGGTAATGATTTCTATGCAGTGAGAGAATCAATGTTAATTAAAAAAAGCTAAGCTGTAGGTGTGGGGGTTTACATTATAGAGTGTGTATGTGTGGGTGGTCTGTGTTACGATGTATACTGTGGGTGGGGTGTGTGTTACATTATAGAGTGTGTGTGTGTGTGGGGGGGGGGGGGGTACTGTGTTATATTGTATACTGTGGGTGGGGTGTGTGTTACCTTATAGAGTGTGTCTGGGGGGTTACTGTGTTACATTTTATAATGTGCTGTGTTTTACATAGTATAGTGAGGAGTGTTATATAGAATAATGAGAATTTTTGTTGTGTTAAATTCTGTATTGTGCTATGCTTTACATAGTATAATGAGGAGTGTTATAAAGAATAATGTGGGGGGGTGTTACATTGTATATTGTGCTATTTTACATAGTATAGTGAAGAGTGTGACATATAGAATAATGTGGGGGGGGGGGTGTTACATTGTATATTGTACTATTTTTACATAGCATAGTGAGGAGTGTTATAAAGAATAATGTGGGGGTTGTGTTACATTGTATATTGTGCTATTTTTACATAGCATAGTGAGGAGTGTTATAAAGAATAATGTGTGTGGGGGGCGTTGTGTTACATTGTATATTGTGCTATTTTTACATAGCATAGTGAGGAGTGTTATAAAGAATAATGTGTGGGGGGGTTGTGTTACATTGTATATTGTGCTATTTTTACATAGCATAGTGAGGAGTGTTATAAAGTTATAATGTGGAGGTTGTGTTACATTGTATATTGTGTTATTTTTACATAGTATGGTGAGGAGTGTTATAACGAATAATGGGGGGGATTGTGTTACATTGTATATTGTGCTATTTTTACATAGCATAGTGAGGAGTGTTATAAAGAATAATGTGTGTGGGGGGTTGTGTTACATTGTATATTGTGCTATTTTTACATAGCATAGTGAGGAGTGTTATAAAGAATAATGTGTGGGGGGGTTGTGTTACATTGTATATTGTGCTATTTTTACATAGCATAGTGAGGAGTGTTATAAAGAATAATGTAGTGGGGGGTTGTGTTACATTGTATATTGTGCTATTTTTACATAGTATAGTGAGGAGGAGTGTGTCATATAGAATAATGTGGGGGGTTGTGTTACATTGTATATTGTGCTATTTTTACATAGCATAGTGAGGAGTGTTATAAAGAATAATGTGTGGGGGGGGTTGTGTTACATTGTATATTGTGCTATGTTTTACATACACTAGTGAGGAGTGGTATAAAAAATAATGTGGGGGGGTTGTGTTACATTGTATATTGTGCTATTGTTTTACATAGTATTGTGAGGAGTATGTCATATAGAATAATGTGGGGGGGGGGGGTTGTGTTACATTGTATATTGTGCTATGTTTTACATAGTATAGTGAGGAGTGTTATAAAGAATAATGTGGGGGGGGTTGTGTTACATTGTATATTTTGCTATTTTTACATAGCATAGTGAGGAGTGTTATAAAGAATAATGTGGGGGGTTGTGTTACATTGTATATTGTGCTATTTTTACATAGTATAGTGACGAGTGTTATAAAGAATAATGTGGGGGGTTGTGTTACATTGTATATTGTGCTATGTTTTACATAGTATAGTGAGGAGTGTTATAAAGAATAATGTGGGGGGGGGGTTGTGTTACATTGTATATTGTGCTATTTTTACATAGCATAGTGAGGAGTGTTATAAAGAATAATGTGGGGGGTTGTGTTACATTGTATATTGTGCTATTTTTACATAGTATAGTGACGAGTGTTATAAAGAATAATGTGGGGGGTTGTGTAACATTGTATATTGTGCTATTTTTACATAGCATAGTGAGGAGTGTTATAAAGAATAATGTGGGGGATTGTGTTACATTGTATATTGTGCTATTTTTACATAGCATAGTGAGGAGTGTTATAAAGAATAATGTAGTGGGGGGTTGTGTTACATTGTATATTGTGCTATTTTTACATAGTATAGTGAGGAGGAGTGTGTCATATAGAATAATGTGGGGGGTTGTGTTACATTGTATATTGTGCTATTTTTACATAGCATAGTGAGGAGTGTTATAAAGAATAATGTGTGGGGGGGTTGTGTTACATTGTATATTGTGCTATGTTTTACATACACTAGTGAGGAGTGGTATAAAAAATAATGTGGGGGGGTTGTGTTACATTGTATATTGTGCTATTTTTTTACATAGTATTGTGAGGAGTATGTCATATAGAATAATGTGGGGGGGGGGTTGTGTTACATTGTATATTGTGCTATGTTTTACATAGTATAGTGAGGAGTGTTATAAAGAATAATGTGGGGGGGGGGTTGTGTTACATTGTATATTGTGCTATTTTTACATAGCATAGTGAGGAGTGTTATAAAGAATAATGTGGGGGGTTGTGTTACATTGTATATTGTGCTATTTTTACATAGTATAGTGACGAGTGTTATAAAGAATAATGTGGGGGGTTGTGTTACATTGTATATTGTGCTATGTTTTACATAGTATAGTGAGGAGTGTTATAAAGAATAATGTGGGGGGGGGTTGTGTTACATTGTATATTGTGCTATTTTTACATAGCATAGTGAGGAGTGTTATAAAGAATAATGTGGGGGGTTGTGTTACATTGTATATTGTGCTATTTTTACATAGTATAGTGACGAGTGTTATAAAGAATAATGTGGGGGGTTGTGTTACATTGTATATTGTGCTATTTTTACATAGCATAGTGAGGAGTGTTATAAAGAATAATGTGGGGGATTGTGTTACATTGTATATTGTGCTATTTTTACATAGCATAGTGAGGAGTGTTATAAAGAATAATGTGGGGGATTGTGTTACATTGTATATTGTGCTATTGTTTACATAGTATAGTGAGGAGTGTGTCATATAGAATAATGTGGAAAGGGTTGTGTTACATTGTATATTGTGCTATGTTTAGACAGCATAATAATAAATGTGTTATATAGAATAAAGTATTTGTTTATTTTCCATTGTATTGTGTGGGCGTTTATTTTTTATATTGTTAGTGCTGTGTGTGTGTAATATATTCGGTCAGTGAGATCACATGACATCTCTGCGGACCACATAGAAGCCGGAACCCGGAAGCTCTATTCTTGTTTTATTACCTAGCAGTCAGTGGTAGGGGGGACTGTAAAGGCTGTTGCACAGTTGCTATTTCCTTTTCCAGGAGCAGCGTGCAGTGAGGAGTAGAGCCTGCAGTGTGCTCCATAGCAGTGTATGTGGAGATTCCTGCAATTAAATATTTGTCTATGAAATTATATAGAAACACATTTAATGGAGGGACAGGCCAACCCCGAGCCCCTTATTGTGCTGCACCCTATTGCAATAGTGAAATATTCTAGCAGAGATATATAACATCTAATCCTGTAGGTGTCTGGAATCTATTGCTAATTCTTCTAATTTATCCATTATTACAACAAGGGTCACATCCAGCTGTTGTAGAACTACAAATCCCATGCTGCTTTGCCAGGCTTGAGGATGGCAAGCTGTTTTTTGAATTGTAGTTCTATAAAGATTGGGGTTTAAAGGCTCCTTACTGCTTTACAAATGTCCTGTGAGAGGGGTGGTCACTGATTCATCACATGGAGATATTAGCCACATGCAGAGTTTGAGTTTTTTATTTTTTGCCAAGACACAGGTATATTTTCTAAAGTGAGAAATCAAAGTCAAAAAGTCCTCAGAGTTTGTCTGTTTTGACCTTGCACTTGGAATTCGCTTTGAATTCACGCTTTATTAAACCTGACCTGACGATGGGTACCATGTAATATTTTTGGATACGCTTTTCAAATATAAGTTAGAAAAGTTTTCAAATTTATCAACAAAAATTGGATGGTGACTTCTGCAGCTGATCCAAAAATATTAAATCAAGGGCTGTGTTAGTCATACTCATGTGAACTCAATTTCCCGTCATATTTACATGTGATAACATTTGAGTACTGTACAGGAGATCTTGTGGAGAAATTGCAGATTTGGTTTTCACTTTTACAAGAGTTTGTTTTAACATATCAGAACTAGTGCCTTGGAAACATAGTCAGTGCAAGATTGTTTTATTTAAATTGCTAAATTGGTGTAGGATTTTTTTTTTAAAAGTAGCACATGAATTCAGTTAATCGACTATGCTTTCCTTGCTTTCACCTGTATAAGTAAGTTATGGAGAAAAGGTAGTGTTTGCTTTATTTACAATGTGTATATTCATTTGTCTCAATATGCTATAAGGAGCCAGTGGTTTTCACTTGACTCATGGCCCAGCAACAATCCAGGATTTATGAATTTCCCTGTTTTATTCCAGTGGAGATACTGACAAAACCTGGACTGTAGGTGGGTGTTGAGGACTGGTTTGGGAAATTAAATACCAGGATATGTTGAGGTATGTAGATATATTTAAGTTATTTTCTTCTCAATTTTAGAATGTCTGAAGGGGATGTTACAAAAGCTGAAAATGGCAAGATGGAAACATTGACTGGAAACAGAGATCGAGGTGTTGCTGCCATTAAACCCAAGTAATTATGGAAAGACCTGATTAATGTAATCAATCCTAGGATCTAATTTTTAAAACGTAAAGCGGTACTGTGGACACCATAAGAACGTCATCTTAATTAAGTTATGGTGTGAGTAGGTTCTTGGTGCCAGCTTTCCTGATTGAAATTAAACCATTAACAAACAATTTACCGTATATACTCGAGTATAAGACGAGTTTTTCGGCACATTTTTTGTGCTGAAAAACTCCCACTCGTCTTATACTCAAGTCAATGTCTGTATTATGGCAATTTACATTGCCATAATACAGACCAGGACCGCCAGGCTCATTACAAGCCCGGCGGTCCTTTTGGAGGCCGGAGCGAGCTGTTATTTACCTTTACAGCAGCACCTGTCAGCTCCCTGCTCCACTGTAAGTCGTGCGAGAGCCACGGCGTCAGAGCGTTGGCACAGTTTACCGTAGCAACGCTCCGCGTGGCACTCAGACTGCGAAATTTACACTGGGAGCTGAACGGCACGGAGGAGAAGGGAGCTGACAGGAGCTGCTGTAAAGGTAAGTAACAGCTCGCTGTCAGCCCCCCTCCTGCACGGTACACACCACTGGACCACCAGGGAATAATATAGCCCCCCTCCCTGGCCAGCTAACAAGCAGGGTGGGATTAAATTTGAATAATATTAAAATTAAAATAAAATGTAATATTAAAATAATAAAAAAAATAAAATGCCCACCGCCCACCAAGGTTACACACTCTGCATCACATACACACACACTGCATTCATTCATACACACACTGCATTATATATACACACACACTGCATTCATTATATACACACACTGTAAAAAAATATTCAATTAATATAATTTTTTTGGGATCTAATTTTATTTAGAAATTTACCAGAAGCTGCTGCATTTCCCACCCTAGTCTTATATTAGAGTCAATAAGTTTTCCCAGTTTTTTGGAGTAAAATTAGGGATTAGTATGTACTCGAGTATATACGGTACCTCCAAATTCATCAAGCGGTGTGCAATAGCTCTGCCTCTGTATTTCCGCTTTTTGTCCCGAGCTTCAATCGGAAAACTGCATGCAGCTATATGCTGTTTTATAATAGATAAAGGGACTCTCAAAATGCTGGAAACAACATACTGAACAATGTGACTGAGAAACAAGTTGTTGCTGTTATTTAATCCATGTACTTTTTCCAGGAGTTGTTATGTTACTTGTGTGCTAACGAGAAAGCTAAATAATGTGATGCACCTTAAAGGAACAGTAAAAAATAAAATGGTATTTAGTAGATATATACACAATGAATACAATCTTCCCTATATTTATGCATGTAGCTATTCTTTGTATATCTAAAAAGAGTTCTTATGACTGCAGCCTTTGCAAGCCCTCACATTTTTCCAGTAAAGAGACTTTAATTCTCTTTACTGGTTAATAATCATTGAGAAGCCTTTGAAACTGTGCACCTGTGTTACTGCACCCTTGGTCGGGAAGGTCACCGGTCTGAGGTTTGGAAAGGAGCAATAGGGGAGAAGGCAGGCGCACCTAAAAGGAAACTATAGTGCCAGTAAAACAAACTAGTTTTCCTGGCACTATAGCTTCACCTTCTGTTAAGGCCCACCCCCATGGTGCAGAAGGGGTTAATAACCCTTCTGTCACTTATCTGGGTCCAGCGCCGATGTCCCTCTGCGCTGGCTCAGCACCGCCCACACTCCACCCCTGCCGGCGGGGGAGATCTAATGCACATTCGCTGCAATGGCTGCGCTCGTGTTAGGATCTCCCCATAGGAAAGCTTAATTCAGTGCTTTCCTATGGGGAATATGGCGACGCTGGAAGTCCTCTGACATAGCGTGAGGACGTTCAGCGTCGTTTAGACCAGTGTTCCCCAACCCAGTCTTCTTGGACCACCAACAGTCCAGGATTTTTTATTTTTTTTTAAATTCTTTATTTTTGTTCCAGCATCCGTAACGGCATCAAAAAAATACAGTAGATGACCCACGCAGGGGTCTTTCATGTTCATGTAATACAGTATTTTAACAAGATGTATATCGTGTCATTATACATGAGTATAAAGGGTTATGCCGCTCGGCGCTGGTTTTCTATAGTCCGGGCGTTGGTAGCCCAAGTATCAAATATGAAACATACCATAAAAGAAAAAATTAGAACTAAGTGTCTATTAACATGGTTATTAAAGGTCAGTACTACATTTCATGTCATGTTTACCAATTATCTTCATTTGGGTCTGGCAATCTGTTGGTGGGCATGGAGTTTCTGCGTTTGCGAGGTAGTGCTCTGTATACTAACACAGTTACTTTTCGCCTTTTGTGTCTTAGTGCATTATTTTACCCAGTCTAGGTGGTCGTACTTGTCTGGTGTGTCAGGCCCTCTGAGGTACTGATCGGTCGTTCTGGAGGGGGGTAGGATGGGGTAGGTTGGGAGTTGCGGGTGAGGGGGGGGGGGGGAGGTAGTGGGAGGTAGAGGTGCTGTGCCTGTTGGGGCGCCCGGCAGGCGGAAGCACGCCGGGCCGCAACCCCCGACTCTCGGTTAGTTTGGGATTATTCATTGATATAAATTTCCCATGGTTGCCAGATTTTTTGGAATGATTTTTCTGTATGTCTTACCTGAGCAGTCAGTTTGTCCATCAGATAAGTGTCTTTGATTTTGACTATCACGTCGTTGTCAGTAGGGACCGTGGGCTGTAGCCATTTTTGTGCCAGTGCTCTTCTAGCCGCCAGCGTAAGTTTATTTAGTAGTTGTTGTTCTTTTTTATAAAGGCAGTCATAAGGTCTGGATAGTAGGATCGCCCAGGGATCTAGGTCTATGTGTCGTGCGAGGACCTCTTGAAGTAGTGTTTGGATACTTTTCCAGAATTTAGTCACCTCTGGGCATTCCCACCACATGTGGATGAAGATGCCTTTGCCACCGCATCCCTTCCAACATGTGTCTGTCGTTGTTTTTCCCATTTTATAGAGTTGAGCAGGTGTGGTGTACCACCTCATGAGCATCTTATATGCTTGCTCCTGCTGTAGCACACAGATTGACGTCTTTGCTGTTGCTTCCCATATGTCAACCCAGTCCTCTCCTTCTATTGCTCCCCCTAAATCTGTTTCCCACTGGTGTATGTAATTTGGGTCTGCGGCTCCTCTGTCTGGGGCACTGAGCTGAGCATAAATTGTGGTGATCATCCCTTTTTGGATTGTTTCGGCATCGCATAGTCGTTCGTAAAATGTCATAGGGGTCTGGGCTGCTTTCTTTATATTTGGGAGTCTGGCAAAGTCACGTAACTGCATGTGGCGGAAGACGTCCTTGGTCGTTAGGGGTGCTGTAGTTTGTAGGGTTTCAAAGGATTTGAAGGAATCCCCTATGTACATATGTTTATAACCAACAGTCCAGGATTTATGTATTTCTCTGTTTTATTCTAATGGAGATAATGACAAAACCTGGACTGTTGGTGGTCTATGAGGACTGGTCGTTTAAGCACCCCGAAGTCCCTCTAGTAGCTGTCTGGTAGACAGCCACTAGAAGAGGAGTTAACCCTAGCAGGTAATTATTGCAGTTTATAAAAACTGCAATATTTATATGCTCAGGGTTAAGGGTGATGGGAGTTGGCCCCCAGAGCACTTCAATGAGCTGAAGTGGTCTGGATGCCTACAGTGCCCCTTTAAGTAGAGACACTTCTGTTATCTCATGGGAGCTAATGGAGGAGGAATGGTAAAGATACAGATTTTAAAAAGAAATAGTTATAAACTTACTTTTAAAGGGCTTACTCCATAGGCCTAAAGCACTTCAGGAAGCCAGAGTACTTTATGGACGTAGAGTGGTCCTTTAATTTTGTGTTTAAAGGCCATTCACCCTACATCCATATCTAACATAATAAAGTAGGACACATTTGCAGTTGTTTCATAGAGCAATGTCTTCATTTGTTATCCACACCAAATCCAGGAATCTCATCACAAAGACCCATATCGCATCTATAACACAACTCCATCACTGGCAGCACCATATAGCCTTAAAACACACATACACACTCCAATCACATTAATAAACTTTAATTCCTGATTGGATGCCAGTGTACTGCAGGCTCACTATGTTATGCATGTTTCCCAAAATATGCTGCAGTGTCTACCCTGTGAGAGAGAAGCATAACGTGTATTTACTACTGCCTTTGCAGCATTGACTGAGTGGATAGTTTTAACAAAATAAATGTTACATGCTATTTTTTTTTCTCTTATTTAAATACTTAAATGCCAATTTGGGCAAAAGCTCTTATTTTTCATGGAAAATGTATCAATAGAATGTCATATTATTTGCTTCCATTCAGGTACTTAACAACTAAGGAGGAATTCCACTCATTCGTTGATGATGAAGATACTGCAAAGAAAGATGGTTTGCAGAAGTGTGAGAAACTAACTGCACATAATGAGACTTCTCCGGACTCAACGGAACCTGAAGCAAAAAGAATTAAGCTTGCAGATGATAGCTGTGGGAATGAGAAAGAAAGCCAAAAAAATACTGATGCCAGACAAGAAAAAAAAAGAGCCAGGGGACAAAACAAAAGCCGACCTCACATGAAACCTTCCCATTTTGAAGAAGTTAAATTGTGTAGCAGTATTAAACAGGTAGGGTTTTATTTTTGGTATTCGGTAGAGAATGATGTGGTATGAATTACATTACATGCTCCTCTTTTAAAGAGAAATGGTCATTTGTTAACTAGGGGTGTGTGTGTGTGCAGTGGTGTATCCTGGTTTTGTGCTGCCCTAGGCAGGACAAAACTCAGGCACCCCCCCACCCTGCCCCACCTTCTATATACACACACATTTACTGACAGACACGCATACACTAGCTAACAGACATACACACTAACAGACACATACAGTCACTAGCAGACACACACATTCACTAACAGACACGCATAGAGACGCACTCCCTGACACACACTAACACACACACTCACTTGTGTTTTTTTTTAATTCAACCCCCCCAGCCTCCTTACCTTTGGGGGGGGGGGGGGGGGTCGGGGTTCTCCCTTTCCCTGGTGGTCCAGTGGCTGCAGGTGGCGCGCGCGAGGGAGCTGAGCAGACAGCTCAGGGGAAAGTGCTCCCTCGTCAGCGCCGCCCGCCTGCCTGGACTGTTAGCCGCAAGGCTAACAAGACATTTGCCCTGGGCATTTGGGGGCGGCTTTTTTTGCTGCCCCCTGGAAAATGCCGCCCTAGGCAAATGCCTTGTTTGCCTCGCGGCTAAAACGTCCGTGTGTGTGTGTGTGTGTATGTGTATATGTTTGTGTGTGTATATATATATATATGTGTATATATATGTGTATATATATATATATATATATATAAAATAAACAATACATATATATATGTAGCTCATATTAGTTTTATCACTTAAATGTTGATATAAATTTCACTTTAAATGGACACTTTGGGCCAGGTTAGGCAACCTTTTGGTAGCGCTGTGCTGACATAAAGCTTTGATGTCACTTATGGTGCTGTCCCAATTTTAAACGCAACATTTATGTATGTTGTAGAATTCTGCAAGTGTTTTGCGTGGGTGCAGTGGCTGCTTTGTAAAGGTTTATATGTGTTTATATGGACTGCATGTTTTGTATGTCTGTGTGCATTGTAGGTGTGGGATGTTTTGTGAGCATTTCATGCTTTTTTTGATGGAGTAAAAGTTTTCCAATCGGCAATTGTAAAGATCTTACAGGTTGCTAAACGCTATGGTCCTTTTATATGACAATGGGTTTTATGGGACTTGGCAAAGTAAAATTATACCAGCCCCTTTAAACAGTCTCTGTAATGCACTGTACTATTTAAAAAGCAGTTGGCAATCGAAAAATCCAAATAAAATGGGATATACAACAATTTTCTGATCAGGTTGGTCTGGTATGCCTAGTGCAACACACAGGGATGAGGGAGTCTGACTTAAAATGAAGTGCTCAAAACTGGATATGGGCAGAGATTTCACCAAAAATCTGACTGAAATGTGAAGTATTGTGGTTAACACTGTAAGTCCAGTGTAATGGATCCAGGAGCTGGTTCACTTGAAAGTGAACCAGCTCCTGGATCCATTACACTGGACTTACAGTGTTAACCACAATACTTAACAATTTTCTGATACATTCCTTTTTTTTTTTTCTTTTTTTTTTTAGGGACAAGGGAATTCCTGTACATTTGGTGAGAAATGCAGATTTTCACATGATCTGTCCAAGTTCATGGCAGAAAAGCCAGATGATATTGGCCCAAACTGTTATCTGTTTGAGACTCTTGGAAAATGCAACTATGGGGCAGCCTGTCGTTTTGCCAAATCCCACCTGGGTAAAGATTTTGAAAATCTAATTAACGAAGAAGTTGTGAAAAAGTGTGAAGGGAATGTTTTGGTAACAAATAATCTGAACAGAGATCTCCAGCTTCAGCTGCGGAAAAAGAAAGTCAAGTTTGAGAAAACTGACCAGTATTTGAAGAATATGAACAAAACCAGTAAACCGGGTGCGAGTGGAAAGGGAAATGCACCTAAACCTGTTGTAGAGGAATCTGGGGTAACATCTGAATGCGCAGACACTAAGGTGGGAACTGACCAACAGGATACGCTGCTCTCTACAGCTGCAATCAAGGAAGACTCCACTCCGCAAATTGCAGACTGTGCAAAAAAGGAAACCCCTAGAGTGGGAGCTCTCACAGATGAAGATATCATCAAGCTCAGACCATGTGAGAAGAAAACTGTAAGTCATTTTGTTTTATAAACCTTCTCCTGCTAGACAGTGCCTAATAGGCCTGTTATACACACTATGAATGTAGTAAAAATGTAAGTCACAGACTACTGATTTACTTTATAATTACATAAAAATGGTGTAATGTTTATATTGTTGTACGTACAATTGTACAGGCTCAGAAAAAACTATTGAATTCAGGAATTTTTCTTTTTTTTTTTTCTTTAATTCCCAACATGAACGTCAATTTAATATTGTTGGATAAGCTTTAAAAAAATAAAAAATAAAAAATATATATATGTGTGTGTACGCGATACCAGTAGAGAGCACTCAGGAGTCTTTCAAGGTAAATTTCATCTGTTGCTTTATTGAGCAATTACAAATTCACACAACGTTCCAGTCAACGTTTCAGTCTGTAAAATACTTTTTTCAAGACTGGTATCGTATACAATTTGGTTGGAGACAGCACCGGAGCATTAAAAGACCGGGAGCATTGAGTGCTGGGACGTATATATATATATATATATATATATATATATATATCAGAAACTATCACAGTGGTGGTGGACCGTGCTGAAGTTATACAAAAGATAATGAAGAAAGTAAATCATTACATACAGTTGATGGAAGAAAATTCTTTACAATATGTCTTAACAAAATAACATAATAGTGCAATACAGTTGAATAATATATGCAGATATTAGCAATGCCAATGGAACACTCACACTTTCTAGAGCTAATATAGCTCTATTTCTGTAGGCGTAGCCGGCTTAATCCCAGTCTAGGGATACAATGGTGAGATCCAGGAGTCTTGGTCCAGATAGGAGTATATATAGGGAGATATAAACTCCAATGGTATAATAGTGTAGGTAATTATCCTACTTGCAATACCCAGAGCATGGACCTGATCTGGTATAATCAGGCTTGGGTGGAATGAACCCCACCTATGGATATACGGAATGTCCATGGAGCCAATATAAAAAAGGACTGGGTATTTAAAATAAAAAAAATACTTTAACAACATATATATAATAAATGTGATAAAAAGTAAAATGGAATTGAGTAATGTCTGCTTTCACTAAGTGAGGACCTGAAACCAGAAATTACTCAATTCCATTGTTGACTGGTACTTTTTATCTAATTTTAGCACTTTTATTTATATACCGTATATACTCGAGTATAAGCCGAGTTTTTCAGCACATTTTTTGTGCTGAAAAAACGGACCTCGGCTTATACTCGAGTCAATAGTCTGTATTATGGCAATTTGCATTGCCATAATACAGACTGAGGGAGAGGGGGCTGGCAGAGATCTTACTTACCCGTCCTGCAGCTCCTGTCAGCTCTCTCCTGCTCTGCGCCGTCCGTTCAGCACCTCGGTCAGCTCCCAGTGTAAGTCTCGCGAGAGCCGCGGCTCTCACGAGACTTACAGTGTGAGCTGACAGAAGAGCTGAACGGACGGCGCGGAGGAGGAGAGAGCTGACAGGAGCTGCAGGACGGGTAAGTAAGATCTCTGCCAGCCCCCTCTCCCCCCCACTGAACTGCCAATGCTGGACCACCAGGGAAGGAGCCCCCCTCCCTGCCATGCATCAAGCAGGGAGGGGGGACGAAAATAAAAATAATAACTAAATAAAAAATAATAATAAGAAATGATAATGAAAAAAATATAAATAATAATAAAAAATAATAATAAATAAAATAATAAAATTGCCCACCCCCCCACCGCAACACACACACACACACACACACACACACACACACACACACACTGCATTCATACACACACATACACTGCACTCATACACACACACACACACACACGCTGCACTCACACACGCTGCACTCACACACGCTGCACTCACACACACGCTGCACTCACACACACGCTGCACTCACACACACGCTGCACTCACACACACGCTGCACTCACACACACGCTGCACTCACACACACGCTGCACTCACACACACGCTGCACTCACACACACGCTGCACACACACACACGCTGCACACACACACACGCTGCACACACACACACGCTGCACACACACACACGCTGCACTCACTCACACACACGCTGCACTCACTCACACACACGCTGCACTCACTCACACACACGCTGCACTCACTCACACACACGCTGCACTCACTCACACACACGCTGCACTCACTCACACACACGCTGCACTCACTCACACACACGCTGCACTCACTCACACACACGCTGCACTCACTCACACACACGCTGCACTCACTCACACACACGCTGCACTCACTCACACACACGCTGCACTCACTCACACACACGCTGCACTCACACACACACACGCTGCACTCACACACACACACGCTGCACTCACACACACATACGCTGCACTCACACACACACACGCTGCACTCACTCACACACACGCTGCACTCACACACACATACGCTGCACTCATACACACACTGCACTTATACACACACATACGCTGCACTCATACACACACTGCATTCATTATACACACACTGCATTCATTATACACACACTGTAAATAAATATTCAATTAATATATTTTTTTTTAGGATCTAATTTTATTGAAAAATTTACCAGTAGCTGCTGCATTTCCCACCCTAGTCTTATACTCGAGTCAATACGTTTTCCCAGTTTTTGGGGGTAAAATTAGGGGCCTCGGCTTATATTCGGGTCGGCTTATACTCGAGTATATACGGTATATATATATATATATAAATAAAGCACTCTTTTATTGCACTGTTATGTTTTTAGGTTTTTTTTGTTCTTTTTATTAAGACATATTGTATAGAATTGTCTTTCATCAACTGTATGTAATTATATACTTTAATTACTTTTTGTATAACTTCAGCGTGGACCACCACCAGCACTGTTTTTCACATGGTTGTGGGAATTCCTTGTAGGTGGATTGCTGCTCATTTATAGATGGAAAGCACCACACACATACCTTTATTCCAATGAAAAACTATCAAAATACTACAAAAGTAAAATAGTTTTTGTAATATTAAATCATTTTAAAAATTCATGCAAAAATATAAAATCATTAGAAAAGCTTATCCAACAATATTAAATTGAGGCCATGGTCTCTATTTTTCATCTTTGTTGTCATAATCTGGCAAATATTATAATAATTTTCAAGAATAATGTTTCAGTAATGTTGCATGTGGTTTTATTTAGCTGTAATACCATTTTCTGGGAATTATATGGTATTAACTAATGCCATAGTAACATATTCTGTATTAGTCAGTTAAACTCTGCAACTCATACCCTCCAGTTTATCCAATGTATGAGAAAACAATGACATTGTTTTAATAGTCTTATAGATCCTAAAGAATGCTGAATGAAAATAAATGTTTTTTTTTTTTAAACTAAAATAGAGATGCTTGATGAACCATTGGTCAATATATTGCAGTCAGAACTGTAATCCTAAGTGCAGCCATCTGTCTGGTCATATACCATCAGGCTTGTCCACCTTTTCTGCAGACCATGCACCTTAATGCCCATGGCCACAAGAACTTTGATTTGCAAAAAATTAACAAAAGGAGGGATCCGCACTCACATAATGGTGCTGGTGCTTCCAGACTTGGGGCTGGATCCCCTTATTCAAATGATAAAACAGTAATATGGTGCAGGCACTCAAGCTTGAAAAAGATCTCAGTAGAGATCGAAACGTTGCACTTTGATTCTGTTTTCCAGTAACTTTGAAATGGACTTTGGAGGCCACAGAACACAAGTTGGCTTGCTTTGTATGCCATAGGTGAAAAACGTTAGGCTTACCTCTATTTAAGGATAATGGGAACAGCAGTTCTATATCACCAAGATAACTTGTCATTTTTTTTGTAAACCTGAAATTACTTTCTCTGTAATAGTAAATATTGGATACATTAAAGCTTTTTTACAATGTGTTTCTTATAATAAAGTCCTGAAAAATACCTATATATATTTTTTCACCTTGCAGATTGACTTCAGAAACAAGCTATATCTTGCACCATTAACAACGGTATGTAATGAATATCCTTCTCAGTTCCAATCATACAAGTTTCTGCTGTCCTTCAATCAGTTACTTAAAGGGACACTCCAGGCAGCCCTTTTTTACTCACCTCGTTCCAGCGCCGGGAGCCTCGTGAAGCAGCGCCCCCTATTTCATCAAAATGCCGAAATAGGCGGGCGCGAGCAGGGAGCAATCATCCATGACGCACATGCGCACATACTTTATAGGGCGGCATTCATGCCGCCCTATGAAGTACTGAGCGCACTACCACGCATGCGCACGGTGTGCGTGGCCGCGAGCTGATCTGACTGACGGCTCAGCTCGTGGTCTTTGCCCGCCCCCTCTCCTCTGCTGACAGGCAGGAGAGAGAAGGCACGCACACAGTGCCTTCTCTCTCCTGCACACGTCAGATGTATTTTAATACGTCTGACGTGTACATGGCCTTTTTAGGGCCATACATGATAGGAAGTCCCTCTGGTGGCCGTCTGAGTGACGGCCACTGGAGATATTCCTATCAATCAATGTAAACACTGTATTTTCTCTGAAAATACAGTGTTTACATTAGATTGCCTGCAGGGAGCTATAGATCTCACCTGAACAACTACATTAAGCTGTAGTTGTTAAGGTGACTATAGTGTCCCTTTAATGATCATTGCCAATGACCCTAACTTTATATATTGCTGTCATTATACACTGCTGTTTTTAATGATTGTTTTCAAGTGTATTATTTTGGCACTGTCTTTCCAGTTAGTATATGTGCTAGAACATAAGGTAGAGTTGAGATTAGGACGGACCTAATTTTTAACGTATTTGCTCAAGGGGCTCTACACCCTGTGCAAACTAATTCCTTCCAAGACTTTCTCTGCTGCTGGGCTCCTAATCCCATATTCTGGCATGATAGTTTTCACAAGGAGAGGGAAGCTGGTGGGGGCTGATTAACAACACATTTTCCTAAATAGTCTATAATGGTTAGAAAAAAAATACATTGTACAAATCCTGATTTTATGTCGGATTTATGTTTAAAAATGTAAATATATTTTTTAGTGTTTTGTGTGTTTATGAAGGCAATACATATTTAGATTCGTATTCATGTTCTTTTTGTATTCTACTAATGTAAGCTGGATACTATCTATATTTTATTTCTGTTCCGGTTAGTGTGGCAATCTGCCTTTCAGGAGAATATGCAAGCGTTATGGCGCAGACATTACCTGTGGAGAGATGGCAGTGTGCACCAATATCTTGCAAGGTCAGCCTTCTGAATGGGCATTACTAAGGCGGCATCACTCCGAGGATCTTTTCGGAGTACAGGTTTGTCTCAGCTAACTTTTGAAGTGGTTACAAACAATCACACATGAGATGTTGAGTCTCCCTATGAACTTAGCAAGTTTTTCATCTTTATATGTGGATAAATCCAGAATTATGTTTCAAAATATCCATTTATACACACATGGGTACCCTGAGTGTTAAGAATCCAGATTCTGTGTGCATAACTTGTAAAATTATATACATTTATTTTTCCTTTCAGATTAGAGGCAGTGCTTATACCACAGGGATATCCAATCTGGAGGGAAAAAACAGGCAGGCAAATCTCCAAACATTTTAATCCCTCCCCTAATTACCTCCTTTCCCATAAGTAGCAGCTCCTCCTGATCATCCCCAGTTCTTTGCCTGCCTTCGGCAGGGGAGGTTAGACAGGAGGTTCTCCAGGAAGTAGGTGAGAAGGGCTGAGGCTCTGGAGGCTCTGCTTCCTTGATGTCCGGTAAGTAGCGTTCAACACGCCGGCCGGCGTGGTCACTCAAATTTTATGTTGCCGTCTTTTGCCGTGCCAGGTGCCGGTATGACGAAGGACGCAGGCGTGCGTCGGCTGGGAGGTCCTGTCGGTGGAACGCACACACAGGTTGCGTTGCGTTCCACCAGGGAGTCGCAGAGCGCTATGCACATGCGCAATGCGAACCTGGATTCAGGCGCCAAATTTGAACTGGACGTTTTCGTTTGGTTACAGGACTTATATGAGCATTTACCAGCAGCAACCTCTGTTTGCCAGGAGCTCTCAGAACGGTTGTGAAGTGTGTTTCTCACCTGCCCTCCAACACACTCTCAGGCCATTTAAGGTAAGACTGTTAAGTTTTCATTTTAAATGGTTCTTAGCCTGAATCCGTAAGGAGAAAATTTTGATTATTTTCCCCTTTCTTGTTTTCTTGTTTTCCCAGTATGTCTAATCCGGAAAGTATGGATAAAGTTGCTGAGAAGGGGAAATGTGCATCTAAAACCAAGCATTTAATGTGCTCTGTGTGTGGCCAACCTATGCCTGATGGTTGTAAAAAGAAACTTTGCTCAGTGTGTTCAAAAGAAGCTTCAGAGGAAGCAAAGAGAACAGAAATGTCCACTTTTCTCAGCTGGTTGCAGCAAAGTATGCAGCAAACATTTGTGGATATGCAGTCAGCTGCATTACATTCAGTCCAGGCTTCTGTTGCCCAGGATTCTCAGATTGTAAAGCATGCTAAGAAAAGACTGAGATCTTGGGAAACTTCTGATACTAGTTCGGGAACTAGTGGTTCTGAGTATGAAGATAATTCAGGCAGTGATTCCTCAGATGAGGAATTTGCCTTCCCAGATGAAGCCATTGGGAAATTGATTAAAGAAGTGCAGTGCATCTTTGATTTTGGGGGAACAGGGAAAAAGTCCAAAGTGTTTCCTTTTCACCCACAGACTAAGGAATTGATTTTGAAAGAATGGAAGTTCCCTAGTCACAAGCCGTTTATGTCTAAGCATTTTAAAACTCTTTTTTCCATAGAATCAGAGCAAGACTGTAAGCTGGATACGGTCCCTGTAGTGGACGTCCCTATTGCTCAAATAGGTAAAAAGACTACTTTACCAATTGGAGATTCAAGCGGGCTCAAGGATGTCATGGATAAACGCATGGACTCCTCTTTAAAGAAGTTGTTCATCTCTTCTGCAGCCCAAGCTAAAGCCTTGATTACGGGGTCATCCGTTGCCAAGGCCCAAAAACTTTGGTTGGAAGAACTAGAAAAGGTATATACGGGAGAAGCTAAGGAAGACCCGTTAAAGCTATTAAAAAATATCAAGATGGCGTCTGATTTTTTAGTGGATGCCTCTACAGAAAGCCTGAAATTGTCGGCCAAGAATATAGGTATCTCAACAGTCGCCAGGAGAGCGCTTTGGCTTAGAAATTGGTCTGCAGATGCGGCATCTAAAAATTATCTGTGTGAACTATCTTTTGAACCAGGAAGACTTTTCGGTTCTAAGCTGGATGAGCTGTTGAAACAGATGAAGGAAGGAAGGAAAGCTTTACCAGTATCATCAGTATCATTCAGAAGTTCCTTTCGTAGAAACTATTTCAGAGGTCAACAGCAAAGAGCCTTTGATTATAGGAAGAAGGAAAGGTTTACTGCCAAGAGAAATAAAAAATTATGACGCCAGGCCGGTGGGTGGAAGGTTGAGTCACTTCCTAGAGCATTGGAAAGAGACGACATCAGATCGCTGGGTCCTTACAGTGATAGAGCACGGATACGCTCTAGAATTATCACAAGCCCCTATAAGCAGGTTTCTATGTTCCAGGGTTCAGTCTCTAGATATGGAACTCTCTCTGATGCGAGAAGTGTCGACTCTGTTACTAAAAAGAGTAGTGGAAGAAGTTCCTATAAAGGAAAGACATCAAGGCACCTATTCAAGACTTTTCTTGGTGCCAAAACCGGATGGTTCGTTCAGACCTATTCTAGATCTAAAAGCCGTAAACAAGCGGATTATCAAAAAGAAATTCCTCATGGAATCAGTAAAATCAGCGGCTCTGCTTATTCACCCAAAGAGTTGGTTTGCGTCCCTGGATTTGAAAGATGCCTATCTTCATGTACCCATAGCGGAATCCAGCAAAAGTTTTCTACGGTTTGCGGTGTGCTGCCAATCGGTAACCAAACATTACCAATTCAGAGCACTGCCTTTCGGCCTCTCATCAGCGCCCAGAGTATTCACAAATCTTCTAGTAGTCGTTTCAGCTTTTCTAAGAGGTATGGGCATCGCTGTCATTCCATATTTGGACGACTGGCTGTTGATTGCAGAGTCCCAGGTTCAACTACAGTTAGATCTGGGGACAGCCATCAAATCGCTGGAAAAGCATGGCTGGCTAATAAATTTCAACAAATCGGAACTAGTGCCAGTTCAAAGGATCCAGTTCTTGGGTCTAATTTTGGATTCTATCGCAATGAAGTTATTTCTGCCAGAAGAAAAGAAACTAAAGATCAAGCGGTTAATCCGGAATCTCAGAGTAAAAAGTGTGTTTTCAATCAGAGAAGCCATGTGCTTGCTGGGTCTGTTTACAGCCTCAATTCCGGCAGTCGGTTGGGCAAAAGCCAGAATGAGACCTCTACAAAGAAACATTCTGCTAGTCTGGAATCGACAGGAACTCGGCCTAGATGGGCTGATGAGGTTCAACAATCTAACTTTGAAAAGTCTGCAGTGGTGGACATCTTCTCGATTCCTCCACGAGGGTCTGTCATTCCGGATGAAGTCCTTCACTATAATAACAACAGACGCCTCTGCGCTGGGCTGGGGGGCCCATCTGGGAGACATAAAGAAGCAGGGGTCCTGGCAAGAGAAGGATATGAGAAGTTCCTCGAACTTCAGGGAATTAAAGGCCGTATGGATGGCACTCTTGGCGTTTCAGTTTCTCATCAAAAATCGGCATATTCAAATTCGTTCAGACAATCGTACGACAGTGGCATATTTGAACAAACAGGGAGGTACGAGATCAACAAGATTAGAAAGCCTGTGTTCAATGATCATGCTGTGGGCAGAAGTGCACCTTATGTCCATCTCTGCAGTTCACATTTTAGGAAAATTCAATGTGGTGGCAGATGCCCTGAGCAGGCATCATTTGAAACAAGCAGATTGGTCCCTGTCATACAGAACTTTCAATTTCATCACAGACCGCTTCGGTGTTCCAGAGATAGACCTGATGGCATCCAGAATGAACAGGAAGACAAGACGATTTGCGTCCCTAAATCCAGCAGACAGGCCGGATTTCATAGATGCCCTGTCAGTTCCATGGAAGTTCAACCTGGCTTATATCTTTCCGCCAGTAGTGCTTATTCCCAGAATACTTCAAAAAGTAAGGCTGGAAAATGTAAGAATTATCCTAATCCTTCCATGGTGGCCGAGAAGAAGTTGGTTCTCGGTTCTCCTGAACTTTCCGGGGGCCACCTTTTGGAAGTTGCCGCTTTCAGGAGAAATTCTAGAGGACGCCATGGTGCCACTTCCGACCCTTCGGAAATTCCAGTTGACGGCTTGGTTTCTGAATTCCAGATTTTAGAGAGCAAAGGTCTGGATCCTGAAGTGATAAAGATCCTGTTGGCAACTAACAAGGAATCGACGTCTAAGATCTACACTAGAATTTGGAAGATATTTTGTCAGTGGTGTTGTAGGTTTAAAGTCAACCCGGTTTCCGCGTCCATTCAGAAGATCCTAAGTTTCCTTCAGATGGGATTTGCAAAAGGCCTTAAACCTGCATCGTTGAAATTACAAGTTTCTGCTATCAGTTTCTTCTCCCTCAGATGCCTGGCCTCAAATGTTCTGATTTCTAGGTTCTTCAGAGCTCTGAATCGTTTGGTGCCCTATGTTAGGGAAACCTGTCCTCCCTGGGATCTAAACTTAGTCCTTTCCGCGCTTTGTGAGCCGCCCTTTGAACCATTGGAGGAAGCTTCCCTAAAGCTCATTTCATTGAAAACTGTTTTTTTGGTGGCTATTACATCTGCTAAAAGAGTTTGTGAGATCCAAGCTCTTCGGGCAAATTTTCCTTTTTTAGTTTTTCATCAGGACAAGGTGGTTCTAAAGCTCGATCCTTCATTCAGCCCGAAAGTTTTTTCTGTTTCAAATGTTAACCAGGAAGTGGTCTTACCAACTTTTTGTCAGAATCCATCTAATGCCTTGGAAAGCAAATTTCACTGCCTAGACGTCAAGAGATGTCTTTTGCAATATCTAAAAGCGACAGAATCCTTCAGGAAGGATAACAGTCTTTTTGTATTATTCAAGGGCACAAGGAAAGGCATGAAAGTTTCGAAGAGTTCTCTGGCTAGATGGCTGAAGGATTGTATTCAGTTGGCGTATTCCAAGAATGGCATGGATCATGCAGGCCCTTTAAAGGCCCATTCTACTAGAGCTGTTTCAACGTCCTGGGCTCTGCGAGCAGCTGCTTCTCCTTCTCAGATTTGTTCAGCGGCTACGTGGTCCTCTCTCCATACTTTCTCAAGACACTACAAGTTGGACATACTGGCCTCGGAGGATGCAGCTTTTGGGCGCAAGGTGCTTCAAGCAGTAGTGAAATGAACCAGCCCTCTGGATCTGCTTTATTATATCCCTGTGGTATAAGCACTGCCTCTAATCTGAAAGGAAAAACATAAATTTTACTTACCGAAAATTTCTTTTTCCTGAAGATTAGAGGCAGTGCTACAATTCCCGCCCCTTTTTTTCTAATAAACTAAGTAATTTTGCAGCTATTTGGCTTATGTATTGTCTGGGGATGATCAGGAGGAGCTGCTACTTATGGGAAAGGAGGTAATTAGGGGAGGGATTAAAATGTTTGGAGATTTGCCTGCCTGTTTTTTCCCTCCAGATTGGATATCCCTGTGGTATAAGCACTGCCTCTAATCTTCAGGAAAAAGAAATTTTCGGTAAGTAAAATTTATGTTTTTCTCATACTTTGAAATGGCTGAGGATGCTACAATTTGTGCACAGTTGGAAATAGCCTTTTTATTTACAGTAATGAACATTTCTTACTTGTATTGTCATTTGTGTATTGTATCAAGCGATCCAATGTTTCTTGTCATTGAGCTATGTTACTTTAGATTGCTGGACATTAATATGGGACTACACTGATTAAATTTCAACTCCAACACATAATGCCATAGTCTGCTTTTTAATCCTCTCAAAATGTGTTTAGAGCCTTATTTGAGCTTTTACATATTGAGTGATTAATATACATTTTTTGTTTCTTCAGCTGGAGGGTGCCTTTCCCGACACAATGACAAGGTGCGCAGAACTTATTAACAGAACCATTGAAGTTGACTTTGTGGATATCAATGTTGGTTGTCCAATAGATCTGGTGTACAGTAAGGTAAGAATTGCTTCTGCACCAGTCCATACATACATACATACATACATACATGTATTATTATTATTATTTTTTTCTACTTTTAGAAGCAGTGGAGTGTGACTGTTAACAAATTCATAGTTAAGCACAGTAGAGGGTGAACTTTGCTAATAATAAAAGTCTGAAAAGGACCTTTTTTTTAATGGTTTGAAAGTCATATTACAAGTCTATATTGTGAACAAAAAATATGCACGTTATAATTTGTCAAAGTATTTTAAGTTAACATGGAATTCATATCATTTGTAGGGCTCAGAATTGCAAGCCTTATGCTACTTGACAGGTCTATCAGGATTATTCACTAAAGTGAGAATTCAAGGTGAATTCAAAGTTCAAAATAACCAAACTGCAAAAAATTAAGTTAAACGAAGTCAGCTATGCTTTCAATACTTCTCTGACCTTAAATTTACTGTGTATTCTCTTTGAAGTCTCACATTATTAAAATCCCTGCCAAACGTACCCACCACTGCAAGTCTGGAGGGTCCACGGTACATTCACAAGGGGTGAATTTCTATGTGCTATTGCATAGTGGGCGAGTGGAAATTTTTATATCATTTATATTTTTCTGAAAATTGCTTGTATCTTTGTTAGCATAGTCTGGTGCACTGTCATTTTCTAGGGACTTTGCATAATTTGCAAAGACCCCCGTTGGTGACATTACTGCTGGTGGTCAGGGGGAGGTGGGATTTGGGAGGTAAGATTTATTTGAACTTGTCCCTCATGACCGCCGACATGAGCTGACATTACTGCTGTATTTTTGCGCATGCGCAGCTTAGAGGTCTATCGAGACTGCAGGATCCTCCCTAGATACAGCTAATATCTATGCATATTTTTTCTATGAAAATCCAACAGTCAATATATTTCATGAAGATCTTACATTTAATAAATACTGATTTTGCAGAGTGGGTTGATGGTGCTGCTTTAAAGTAGGACAAGCTTGCATAAAGCTGCAATGCTCATAAGATGCTGTCTTGCACTACCTGCAGCATCCCTACAGCGAGCTATTCAGCAGGCTTGCACAATCTTGTAAAACAAAAGACCCTTGTTCTATTGCAGTTGCATTATTCATGAGTGTAACAGGCATTTCACTTGCAAGATGTTCCCTATTCACATGCTTATTATTGCACTTATTTGAATCATGTTTGCAAGCTCTGTTTTAATGTATACACATTTTTTCTAATGTTCGTTGTCTAGGGAGGTGGCTGTGGATTGATGAATAGAACCAACAAATTTGAACAAATTGTAAAAGGAATGAAGTCTGTAAGTAAATCAAATAGGAGAGTTTCTATTTCACATGTTCAAAACATTGACTTGATAATCTATAGCCAGGTCTGAGAATGAGGTTTGCGATAATCACACACACATTTTGAAAAGCCAATTGTTTTTAGTGATGGGTAAATAAATGCAGACTAGTGTAAATATTCTCTCAAACTGTACTTTTGGAAATAATAATGTGTGTGGGGAAATTGTAACTAAAAATTAGTAATTATAATTGTTAAGGTAGAAGCAGTGTAACATTTTGAATGGAACTTACATATTCTTCCACTGAGAAAATGTATCGCTCTGTATTTGTAGGTGCTTGATGTTCCCCTAACGGTGAAAATCAGGACTGGAGTTCATGAAAACCACAATATTGCTCATAAATTAATCCCAAACTTAAAAGAATGGGGTGTCTCAATGATTACAGTAAGTCTGAATATTAATATCATATTTTTGCCTTGTATACTGTTGCAGCGAAGTTCTATTTTTTACAGTTGTTGGGATGTATCAAGTGTTTTCTAATCTAGAACTCTCGCGTCTGAGATGCTGTATTGAGTTAAACTGATTTCTTCATAGACATCTCTACGCAAAGTTAAATGTATTATTGTACACATATTGTACACATAGTGCCCACTATTTTTTTTTCTTTCATTTAGCAGGTATTGTTTTTATTTGTACTGTTAAATTTGCCCAATGTTAGTCTTTGTGGAAATTATGCAATACTCCATCGGAATGGTCTTTTATATTAGGTAGGTTACAGGCAATGTTGTGTTAGTCTTCTGATAACGCAGCAAATCGCTGCACAAAACTCTCATTGCAACATGCCTCCACTGATATAGCATAGGAGCTTAGCCAACATGTTTGGAAGGATACAAAATAATGCACAAAGTGACTCATGTTTTGTGAAATATATTAATTAGTATTTTAGTATGATTGTTGGTTTAACTTTGTAATTAACATTTAGGTTTTGCCTAGAGGCTAATAAAATATACCAGGGCTTGACAAATTTGTTTGGAATATAGGAGCCAGCTAAAAAAGTTAGGAGCCAGTAATTTTCAACGAGAGTGCAATTCTTAAAGGGACACTATAGTCACCAGAACCACTAGTGCTTGATGTAGTTATTCTGGTGTCTATAGCCTGTCCCTGCAGGCGTTTCAGTGTAAACACTGCCTTTTCTGCGAAAAGGCAGTTTACATTGCTGCTTAGTAACACATCTAGTGACAGTCACTCAGATGGCCACTAGAGTCCTGGGTCACTGCTGCACCATGTGCAGCACCCATGTTCAGTGTCTCCAAGCTCTGCATGGAGGCGCTGAATGTTCCGCATAGAGATTGATTAATGTAATGCATCTCTATGAGGAGATGCAGATTGGTACATTTGCTGCGCATGCACAAATCCTCCCAATGTTTTCCTAAGGGAAAGCATTGCCTTAGCTGAGATCATAAAGATTGATCATCTGCGCCATGGCGAAACTGGCACGGTGTGGGAAAATGGGAAGAAAGGTGAGTACCTTGACAGGCTCTCACACACTCTTACGCTGACAACAGGCTTGCACGTACACACTGACAGGCTCACACACACAGACTGACAGGCTCTCTCACACACACTCTGACAGACTCGCTCTCACACACACTCTGACAGACTCGCTCTCACACACACTTTGACAGACTCGCTCACTCTGACAGAACACACACACTCTGACAGGCTCACACACTCACACACGCACTTTCTTGACATCCTCACACACACTCTTACGCTGACAACAGGCTTGCACGCACACACTCAGACAGGCGCTCAAACACACTCTCTTGAGGGGCTCTCGCTCTCACACATACATACAGACACTGACAGGCTCACTCACACACACACACAAACACATACACTCTGACAGGCTTGCTCACACACATACTGACAGGCTCGCCCACACACTCTGACAGGCTCACGCACACACACACACACACATTTTTGTTTGAATTGAAACCCACTCAGCCTCCCTACCTTTGGGAGAGCTGAGAGGGTCTTTCCTGGGATCCAGTGGGGCTGCACTCTTCCTATGTGCGAAGGAGCAGTACTCTGCCTGTAGCTCCTCTCTGCTCCCTCGTGCTCTGTAATGATGCCGGGGCCGGAATGACGTCATATTCCGGCTCCTGACATCATTAGCCAGCGCGAGGGAGCAGAGAGGAGCTACAGGCAGAGTACTGATTCCTCGCGCGCCGCCGCCTCCTCCATGCTCTTCAGGGTGGGCGGCCACCTCCATGTACCTGCCTCCAATATTCTCAATGACGGCCGCCGTCAAAGCTCCCTCCCAAACTAGAGAGCTGGCAATTCCCAGACGCCAGGGCGATCTGTCGACTGGGATTTGTTGAGCCCTGAAATATACAGTTAATGATTTCCATTACATTTGCATTTAAAATATTAATGTTTTTCAATAATATTAAATTATTGCTTTTATTTCTTTAATATTTTATTCTAGCTTCATGGAAGGTCTAGAGAGCAGCGTTACACAAAACTTGCCGATTGGGATTACATTGATCAGTGTGCAAAAATAGCAAATCCAATTCCACTCTTTGGTATGTATACTCTTATAGAATGCTAGTGTTTTGTGTGTTTTACAAACATGAAAATGGTGGCTGCTGATATAGCGGGACACTGTTAACTCAAAATGACTGGTATATTCTCTTTATTTAAATATCTCTTGCAAGGGAAATGCCTCAGTGTGTTTCACTTCTTTTGATCTCAAAGGGTTACTTTACTTTAAAGAGAGTTTCTTAATACAATTTTGTTTTTGGTTAGAGTAACCTTGGCTTGCCCCCCACAACTTCCCAAGGAAAAAAACAAAACAAAGTATAAACTTACCTTTGATCCTGCAGCCCAGTCATCCTCTGGTGGAGTGATGGAGACCGCACGGGTGGGGGGGCATGTATGCTGATGACAGACTCGAAATAAGCTCAGATATAACATTAGCCAGTCTGGGACTCTCGGTACAGGATGACTAATGATGCTGCCGCAGGTGGAGTTACAAACTGAAACATGGCACATGCAGTCTCCAAGCACCATATTTAATGGAAACCAAATGGGAGTACTGAAGTGGTCATGGAGCTTTTGTAGTAACCAATGAATGAATGTCTTGGTATAGGCCAGGCATAGACAACCTTCAGCACTCCAGATGTTTTGGACTACGCCTCCCATGATGCTTTGCCAGCATTACAGGTGTAACAGCATTATGAGGGATGTAGTCCACAACATCTGGAGTGCCGAAGGTTGCCTAACCCTGGTATAGGCTTTAAACCCTAGAGCCAGAGAATGGCTTTAAGAAAAACCAAACAAAAACCAAAAATGCCTTTTTATGTGCCCAATAGGTTTTAGTTGTGTGTCCACTTTATTTTTCTTTGTGCATCTTTACAAAATGTTTTTTATATATTTTTTTTTATTATGAACAAAATCATGCAGTTCATATTAAAATGCCATATGGAAGATAAGAAATCCATTTTAAATTGTCACGTTGACAGAATTGCATAATGTACTAATAACTAAATCACCACTTGTATTATTTGTTACCAAGAAAAAGATTGCAGACCTTGCAGAAAACCTTTGCTTAGACTTGATTGAAGTCATTTAACATGGCAACTGGTTAATTTATGAATGTGGTAATATTTTTATTTTTTTATCAACTTAACAGCAACTGTGCTTAGCGCAATGCATTTTGTCAGTGATTTCAGTGTAGCTAGTGTGATGCTACGTCTGCATGTGGCATCTACTTTTTATCAACAGAATGCATTAATTGCAGTGACTATATAGCATCCATGGAAACCTACGGTACATTTTTCACCAAAAAGAAAAAAAACGATTTGCTTGCTTTTTCTTTGTTTGTAAGAAGTTAATCCTATACTTTGCCCTGAGATTACTAAAAGGCCTAAAATAAAACCATTTGACATTCAAGTATTACAGTAATCCCAGGTAAATAAAAAAGGCTGGACAAAAAAAGTAATTTTTCATTTTTAGCTTGCAGTGTATTGTGTTTTACAGTCCACTAGAGGGCACACCATCAAATGATCAAAACAACAAATTATAAATGGAAATGGAAAAAGAAAAATTGCTAAACATTCTACTGTGTGTTTGTATAAGGGCTGAAGGCTAGGACCTAATTGTTCTTCATGGGTCTAATAGATTAATGTGCTCAAGCAGACTGCTAAGAGAAAGTTGTATACTGGTGGGTGGGCACTTGAAAACATAGCTTAAAACATATAATATAAAATGATATCAAACACTGTCTGAACTCATAGGAGAATAAATCCTTAAATCATTTTTTCTTTGTGTGCCTCCCCCTAGAATAATGTAGTTGTGGTCGGTTAATATCGTATAGTGAAATACCTTGTGATTGGAATTAAGTCGGTGTGGTGTGCCGGAACCGACGTAGAGGGTAGGCCTGAAAAAGAGGGCCCCCCCTGAATGAATTGTATAAGAGGGAGAGGTGGGTGGGGTGAACAGCGTGCGTACGGCAGGTAGGAAGGGGGGGGAGTAGCGTTTATATGGAACGCTTAACTCCTCCCACAAATACAGGCCTTACGGCCTTAAACTTGTGGTCGGTTAATATCGTATAGTGAAAAACCTTGTGATTGGAATTAAGTCGGTGTGGTGTGCCGGAACCGACGTAGAGGGTAGGCCTGAAAAAGAGGGCAAAAGGAAATGCCAGAAAAACACACTTATAGCACTATATAAAATCCGTTGTCTTACTACTCATGCGTTGGGAATGTTCCTGTATAATATAGCTGATTCCTAGTGCCTCTAATTGTTTGTTCCGGCGTACTGCTACTGGATGTCGTGCTTATAGAATGGATGTGAAAAATAGGAGCCGGTGGTCCTACCTACACTAATGACAGGAGTGTGAATGTAGAATCGTATTTAGAAGTAGTTAGGGAATAATTAGTAGGTCAAGTGTCTTGATTGTCTGGTTCGAATGTTGACGTGACGCGGTGTAGTGTTTGTACCTTCTTAAATTTCCTTGGGGAGACATGACTTACCAGTCTAATTAGTTGTGATCGTGGAGTTGTAGGGTTCCCGAACCCTTGTATGGTTGCAGGCACATAGATTTAAGACCTGGTTGTGTGGTGCGAATGCTGTTTAGGGAGTCTGATACTGCCCGGTATTCCCATCTGTGTACGTACGTACTGTAGAGCGATAAACCAATTATCTTTTGATATCTTGTGTAAAAAACGGGGTATGGTTTGAAAGGTTTGTCAGAAACGTGTATGTCAGTTCGGAACAGTGCGTCCGTGTGCGTATGAAGGTTTGAATAAAAGGTGGCAAAAAATGTAGAAAAGACTACAGGGTGATCAGTATGCCTGTGGAAGTCATGCTCCACTGATTCTTGGAAGAATGTCACAATTCTGTTATATGTATCGTAGAGCAAACGAATAATGTTCTAGAAGATGGCTTGTGTCGAGCCCCAACAGCCGAGTGACCGGAAGGGGATGCTAAAATGCGGATTATGCTTGAGAGATGTGAGTTGGGTGAGGTACGAGACTGAGCGACTCTTGGTTAGTCGGCCCTAATAGATACGAAGATGCTGCAATCCCTCATCCGACGTTGCCTTTGTAGGACATCCTGAAAAAGAACATGACAACAACAATGAACTCAAATAACAACAACACGGTTAAGTACAATAGAACTGGCTGGCTAACTAGTGCCGAAGCGAAAAGCTCACTACCCCGTGACAAGTGAGGCCCTGCTAGTAGCCAAGCGGCTGGCGAGAGGCTCTACCTATGATTTGGGCGTGGGGCTCGAGCCACTAGCGTGGTGGCGGGGAGGCGGCCTCTCGGTGACAGTAAAAGATCCAAAACGTGTGGCCGTGTCAGGTGAGGCCCTAACTATAAACCCGATAGGTGGGTGAATGCGAGGTTCTAACTATGATTTGGGCCGTGGGGCAAAAAATCTCCGTGTTGAGATTGGGGAGTTGGCCTCGCGGGTCCAGCTACGTTGTACAGCTAAGGCCAGCTCCTGACCCTAGATAGCCAGTTCTCTGACCCTAGACGGGGGCTTGATAAGGGGGTAACGTAAGGTGCTTGGTAAACACAAGTTGTGGTGTCAGTAGAAGGAACTTTTAACAGAATCCTATTATTCATTTAAGAACAGTCATGTAATGGTATCTCACATTTATACATTCCTCTAACAGCCTACAAAATGTATAGATGTAAGTGTAGTACAGTACAGAGCAGAGTGTAAGTCAGGGTTTACACAATGGTAATTTTGAAAATGCGAAGGGCGGAATAGCCCGAACGTGGCTATACCCGCCGGTACCTGGACGTTCAGCTGGAAGTGTTTCGGTAGAGTTTCCCCGAACGGAGGGGGCAGCTCTGAACCGGCGGGACGTGCGGCCGGAAACCGGAAGTGCGGGGTCATCGAGGAGGACCAGTGAACCCGGAAGTGCGGCTGTCACGAAAGCGAGGTGAACAGCGTGCGTACGGCAGGTAGGAAGGGGGGGGAGTAGCGTTTATATGGAACGCTTAACTCCTCCCACAAATACAGGCCTTACGGCCTTAAACTTATAATTTCTGTTTACTATATGATATAGTATTTAATAGCATTTTACTTAGTTTGCAATATTGTCTGGACTTCTAACTATTAAGCAATCACCTTTATAAATATTTTGGGTATATTGCATCCCAATCCCTTTCAACTAGTTTAAAACATAAATATGGCTTCTGGACTCCTATTTGGTAGACCATGGTATCTTGCAATAATAATGTTTAATGTGTATTTGGTAGTATTGCAGTAATGTTTGCATGGCTTGCCCTTTGAGCAGATAAATTCTTGAACACACCCTCTGCCTGTTTAATTTAGTCTAGTGTTACAGCTGGAAATGGATATTGAAGAGCAAATAACAAAGCTGTCCCATGCTGTTTAAAGTGCGGATAGGAAAGGTTATATTCTTTTTGCATTTGATACTTTAGAAACTCTCAAATTTTCTTAATTCTAATTTTAATTCTGATTGATTTATTTTAAGTGCTGCGTTCAACATATTCCTCCAGTCTGCTCTTTAACAACTACTCGAGTAGCTGGTAATTGACTAGTATGAAATGGTGGTAATCCATCAACTGAAGTGCCATCAGATGCCCACATTGTAAACCATATGTATAACAAGTGCTATCCTTGACAGGAAATGGTGACATACTTTCTTATGAAGATTCAAACAGAGCTTTGCAGACTGGTGTTTCAGGAGTCATGCTGGCCAGGTAAAAAAAATAAAAAAAATGGGATTGCAGTGGAGAGATCTTCCTGAGTTTTGTGTTTTAACTAAACTAAGCATCCATATGATATTAGGCACCATATTCACAAATCATTGGTATAGCACATGTGCATTCTGTGGTCATAAATGTTGTGTGTAACGTCAAGGGGGTCTGCCTTGACATTGGCAGGCGGGCATTCCCTCCAGTGACCATTGGAGTAACTAAATGACCTCCATTTGTTTAAATATACATAGGGATTAAGGAGAGAGCGCAGGTAAAATTTCTTTGGTTTTTACTATATCATATATATATTTCAAGCAATTTCTCAGTAATATGTACTCAATCATATATACATACATGTTTCAAAAATGATTCCCTTAAACATGATTAGTGCACATAGTCAAGCAGGGATGCAGTCTATATTCCCATAAAATATAGACTTACATGAAACAAAAAAACAAGTGCAGTGCGTACTGTATTTGTAGCTTTATATATTCAACATTTTCTTATATATTGCAATATTAATTAATTTGCACTTTAGAACAGTATCAGGAAACACTTGCTAATAAGCTATGTCACTACACTATTTCTGCAGCTGATTACCAAATACATTTAGAATGAAACGTTCTTGCATACTGATTAATACCTATTTTTTAATGTAATTAATGTGTGCACCTAATTTAGTACTGTGTATATTTATTCACTTCGCCTGCTTTTTAATTAATTTAATTATTTAACTACTTTATATAATTTCAGAGGAGCACTTGTAAAGCCCTGGATTTTCACTGAGATTAAAGAGCAGCGACACTGGGACATTTCCTCTACAGAAAGATTTGACATTCTCCGAAATTTTACAAATTATGGTCTGGAGAACTGGGGTTCAGATTCCCAAGGTGTAGAGAAAACAAGAAGGTTTTTGCTAGAGTGGCTGTCCTTCCTCTGCAGGTAGGGTGTACTTCCTCATTTGTAAGTGGGGCCTGTAGCGTATACAGAGTACTTTTGTGGTAATTTAGCTTAAAGGGTTACTAAAAGTGGAAGTATCTCTTCACATGCAGAGATACTTCCACTTTTATCCCGGGGGCATAAAAAAGAATCCTAATGAGCCGGTACCCTTACAGGCAGCGCTGGACCGCACCTGCAAGGGGAAACCTACATCTTCCCTATTTTTATTTTATTTTAATTTTAACACTCCCTTCCCTTGTACACCCCCCTCTCCCTCCATCTCTCCCCTTTCTGGCTCACAGAGAGGAAAGAAGTGATGTGGCATTATGTGCGGGACTTGGAAGAACCTTGTCCCGTGCTGGATTCTAGGTAAATTTATTTATTTTAATCTTGTTTTACAAGGTTTTTAGCATAAAAATGGGGTGGACAAGTCAAGTTAATATTGCCCAATGATGCATTAGAAAATAACATTTATTGTAAACCAGGGTTGGAGTAGCCTTTTAAACATCTGAAAGTCCAAGGTAATTGCTTCATGAACACATCCATAAAGCACTGAAATCATTAAAGGTGTGGCATATAAAAATTTGGAATAGGTTCTTTGACATAGAACATCTTTGGTCCTTACAGGATTATGCATTGGAAACATAATACAATTTTTGAGTTGGCTGTCCACATGAATTCTTACATTTTAAGGTTTGCTGTAATCGCCCAAATGTTTATTCTTGATCAATGCATTCCCTTTCCCTTTTAGTTTTTCTCTAGCTATTGATTTTAGTTAGCACATTACAAATTAAAAATGTTACAACCAAGAATAAAAAATCGAAGCAGTGAACATACATTGAAGATTGATTTTTTTTTTTATATATTTGCTATAAATGTTTTTATTTTATGTAGGTGAATGAGTCACCAATCTAAATGTAGTATTACTTTTTCCTTATTTTCTTTGCATATGTACAGGTATATCCCAGTAGGTTTATTGGAACATGTACCCCAGAAAATCAATGAACGTCCTCCCTACTATCTGGGTAGAGATTACATGGAGACTCTAATGGCGAGCCAAAATGCATCTGACTGGATCAAGATCAGGTAAATGTGGATTTAGGAAGTGTATTGTTTTCTGAACGCAGCTGTACTTAAAGGGACACTGTCACATGAGTTTTCTGCACAAATCAAAGGCTAAATAAGCTATCTATTGCTTGTGCTTTTATACACACATAGAAACACATATGCACCTAGTGGGTTTTATATTTTAACTTCGATCACATGTTGCATACTGAGGCACACCATGTAAATCATTTAACCCCTATGGTGCCATGTGTGCATATAGCATTTTGGAGGATTGTCTGAGTCCCTATGTGCTTGTCATAGGCTCGTATGTATGTGTATATATATATATATATATATATATATATATATATACACACTGCTCAAAAAAATAAAGGGAACACAAAAATAACATATCCTAGATCTGAATGAATTAAATATTCTTCTGAAATACTTTGTTCTTTAAATAGTTGAATGTGCGGACAACAAAATCACACAAAAATGGAAATCAAATTTTTCAACCCATGGAGGTCTGGATTTGGAGTCACACTCAAAATTAAAGTGGAAAAACACACTACAGGCTGATCCAACTTTTATGTAATGTCCTTAAAACAAGTAAAAATGAGGCTCAGTAGTGTGTGTGTGGCCTCCACGTACCTGTATGACCTCCCTATAACTCCTGTGCATGCTCCTGATGAGGTGGCGGATGGTCTCCTGAGGGATCTCCTCCCAGACCTGGACTAAAGTATCTGCCAACTCCTGGACAGTCTGTGGTGCAACAAA
This sequence comes from Pelobates fuscus, assembly GCF_036172605.1. NCBI lineage: Eukaryota > Metazoa > Chordata > Amphibia > Anura > Pelobatidae > Pelobates > Pelobates fuscus. The sequence continues at coordinate 340,180,749 of NC_086320.1, forward strand.
ATGGTGGATGGAGCAAAACATGATGTCCCAGATGTGCTCAATTGGATTTAGGTCTGGGGAACGGGCGGGCCAGTCCATAGCATCAATGCCTTCATCTTGCAGGAACTGCTGACACACTCCAGCCACATGAGGTCTAGCATTGTCTTGCATTAGGAGGAACCCAGGGCCAATCGCACCAGCATATGGTCTCACAAGGGGTCTGAGGATCTCATCTCGGTACCTAATGGCAGTCAGGCTACCTCTGGCGAGCACATGGAGAAATGACACCCAACACCATTACTGACCCACTGCCAAACAGGTCATGCTGGAGGATGTTGCAGGAAGCAGAACGTTCTCCATGGCGTCTCCAGACTCTGTCACGTCTGTCACATGTGGTCAGTGTGAACCTGCTTTCATCTGTGAAGAGCACCGGGCGCCAGTGGCGAATTTGCCAATCTTGGTGTTCTCAGGCAAATGCCAAACGTCATGCACGGTGTTGGGCTGTAAGCACAACCCCCACCTGTGGACGTCGGGCCCTCATACCACCCTCATGGAGTCTGTTTCTGACCGTTTGAGCAGACACATGCACATTTGTGGCTTGCTGGAGGTCATTTTGCAGGGCTCTGGCAGTGCTCCTCCTGTTCCTCTTTGCACAAAGGCGGAGGTACCAGTCCTGCTGCTGGGTTGTTGCCCTCCTACGGCCTCCTCCACGTCTCCTGATATAATGGCCTGTCTCCTGGTAGCGCCTCCATGCTCTTGACACTACGCTGACAGACACAGCAAACCTTCTTGCCACAGCTCGCATTGATATGCCATCCTGGATGAGCTGCACTACCTGAGCCACTTGTGTGGGTTGTAGACTCCTTCTCATGCTACCACTAGAGTGAAAGCACTGCCAGCATTCAAAAGTGACTATAATTCCCACCTGTTGTCTATCCCATTTGCACAACAGCATGTGAAATTGATTGTCACTCAGTGTTGCTTCCTAAGTGGACAGTTTGATTTCACGGAAGTGTGATTGACTTGGAGTTACATGGTGTTGTTTAAGTTAATTTTTTTGAGCAGTGTGTGTGTGTATGTGTGTGTATGTATGTATGTATGTGTATATATATATGTGTGTATATATATATATATATATATATATATATATACACTGCTGTGCTGTCTGTGTAAGGGTGCTGTGTGTGTGTGTGAGGGTGGTGTAAGGGTGCTGTTTGTGTGTGAGGGTGCTGTTAGCGTGCTGTGTGTGAGGGTGCTGTGTGTGTGTTTGTGAGGGTGCTGTTAGCGTGCTGTTAGTGTGCTGTTTGTTTGTGAGGGTGCTGGTAGTGTGGGTGTTGTGTGTTTGTTAGGGTCCTGTTAGTGTGCTGTGTGAGGGTGCTGTTTGTGTGATGTGTGTGTGCGAGGGTGCTGTGTGTGGGTATCGTGTGTTTGTGAGGGTGTTAGTGTTTGTGTTTGAGATGTTAGTGTGCTGTGTGTGAGGTTGCTGTTTGTGTGTGAGGGTGCTGGTAGTGTGCTGTGTGGGTTTGTTAGGGTCCTGTTAGTGTGCTGTGTGTGTGAGGGTGCTGTGTGTGGGTGTCGTGTGTATGTGAGGGTGCTGTTAGTGTGCTGTGTTTGTGAGGGTGCGGTGTGTGTGTGTGTTTGTGAGGGTGATGTTAGTGTGCTATGTGTGTTTGTGAGGGTGCTGTTAGTGTGCTGTGTGTGTTTGTGAGGGTGCTGTAAGTGTGCTGTGTGTAGGTGTTGTGTGTGTGTGTGTGTGTGTGTGTGTGGCGCTGTATGTGTGTTTGGGTGATTGTGGGGGTGGAGGTGTGGGCAGATTAGTTAATATCCACCATCCCTTCTTACCTTATGTAGGGAGGGGGGTCCTTGTTGCTGTTGCCATCCCTGGTGGTCCAGTGGAGAGTGAACTCTAGCCTGCGGGGCTAAAGCTCACTCTCGGGTGATCTGAGCGTTGTCGTGGCAACACTCACATCTCGTGAGAGGAACCCGGCAGAGCTGCTGGCTAGAGCTCCCCGGGTCCTCTCCTGCCTCCCTCCCTGCCTGTGGGTCGGTGAGGCCCATGTAGGCTTCCAGCAGAGCCGGTGCTTAGATAGCGCCGGCTCTGCATGAGCTGACAGGGGAGATCCTGAGCTCTCCCCTGCTGGTCTCAATCCATAGGCGTGCCGCGAAGATTAGGGTGTGCCCAGGAACAACCGGAACACCCCGTGCGCACGCCTATGGTGCTTGTACTGCATTTCCAGAAAATACTCAAGCATGGGTGAGCATGCCTAGAGCATCATGGGGTAGTGACATACACTGGACAATGAAGTACTATGGAAGTTCAAGAAGCACACTAACCACCATAAACACGGACACTCCACTGTCTCTTGACCACTTCCGCTTTAGTGGAACTTTGTGTGTCATTGAGGCTGACAGCATTGCAAACCATTCAGGAGAGCCCCATAATTTGTTGAATGCACAAACTGGGGTGAGGGGAAAAGCCAAGAGAACATTTGCCCTATAATCATTACATTAAGTTAATTTGTCGTTATGGCTCATGAGATGCCCTTTGGTATGTGCATTCCATCAGTCCAGCCTTTAAATGACGTTTGAAGTACACTACAATTGTAATAGTCGCTTGCTGTGCATGTCATTTGGGGGCATCCTGTATTAGTTTGGTTTCAATCTTAGAGGAAGAGGTAAGGACAAATCTTGTATACAATAGCTGGAGAATGGATGTATGAAATATTATCTAAAGGTCCTGCTTTGCCGATGACTGTTTTACTTGAATGTGAAAATAATTTTAAATTTTTTTAAATTATTTTTTTTGTAGATGAAAAGAAAAGCTGAATTTATGATCTTTGTTCTTTCTGTGTTCACTTTTAAGCCCTTTAAACTTTCATATATTCTAATCCATATTTCTTTTATTACAGTGAGATGCTCCTGGGACCTGTTCCGCAGATGTTCACATTTTTACCCAAACACAAAGCCAACTCTTATAAATAACAAAGAAGTTAACAGACATGTTTTAAGGTGTTTTCAGAACAAATGGAAATGCTGTGATTTTTTGTTTTGGTTTTTATAATAAAAAATCCCATTGGGATATTCATGAACCTATGGCTTCCCAGATTTATTGAATCATTCAGTATTTTAGCAGTATGATTATCTGTAAGTTGAGAGAAACAAATCTACTATTGTCTTATTTACTGTGTTACATTAACAGATGTATACCGACTGCAGTAAGCCTGGAGGAAGTAAATGTTTATAAATCACACTAGCCATAGTCACATAGCTCAAAAGAGACTTGAGTCCATCAAGTTCAGCCTTTCTCATATATGTTTTTGCTGTTGATCCAAAAGAAGGCAAAAAACACAGTCTGAAGCGCATCCAGGTTTGCAACAAAGTAGGAACAAAATCATTCTTGGCCCCAAAATGGTAGCCAGATATCTCCTTGTATCAAGCAGCTATTACCCCACTAATTAGAAATTATATCCCTGTATGTTTTTTCAAGTATTTATCCAATTGCTGTTCAACCCCTTAGTGACCAGACCATTTTTCAATTTTCTTACCGTTAAGGACCAGGGCTCTTTTTACATTTCTGCGGTGTTTGTGTTTAACACACTTTTTCTAACCTTGACCCCCAAAATCTTTTACGGATCTACAACCGCCAAAAAATCCCAGTGCTAAATAGTTTCTACATTTTGTCCTGAGTTTAGAAATACCCAAGTCTAAAATATGCATATAAATAGCGTCTATCGGTCGATCAGTGAGGTAAACACCCCAATTATGATAATTAGGTAGTAAATAAATCGAAAGATATCAGTAGAGAGGAAATAAATAAAGTAAGGAAACCCTTGTTCGGGGGGGGGGGGAACAAGTCAGAGAAAACAAGTCATTTAACATGGCAACTGGTTAATTTATGAATGTAGTAATATTTATTTTTTTATCAACTTACCAGCAACTGTGCTTAGCTAGTGTGATGCTACGTCTGCATGTGGCATCTACTTTTTATCAACAGAATGCATTAATTGCAGTGACTATATAGCATCCATGGCAACCTACATTTTTCACCAAAAAAGAAAAAACTGAACTATTTGCTTGCGTTTTCTTTGTCTGGAAGAAGTTAATCCTATACTTTGCCCTGTGATTACTAAAAGGCCTAAAATAAAACCATTTGACATTCAAGTATTACAGTAATCCCAGGTTAAAAAAAAAAAAAGGCTGGACAAAAAAAGTAATTTTTTATTTTTAGCTTGCAGTGTATTGTCTTTTACAGTCCACTAGAGGGCACACCATCAAATGATCAAAACAACAATTTATAAATGTAAATGAAAAAATGAAAATAAAAATTGCTTCAAATTCTACTGTGTGTTTGTATAAGGGCAGAATGCTAGGACCTAATTGTTCTTCATGGGTCTAATAGATTAAAGTGCACTTGGTGGGCACTTGAAAACATAACTTGAAAAAATATAATATAAAATGATACCATCAAACACTGTCTGAACTCATAGGAGAATAAATCATTAAATCATTTTTTCTTTGTGTGCCTGTCCCTAAATAATGTAGTTATAATTTCTGTTTACTATATGATATAGTATTTAATTGCATTTTACTTAGTTTGCAATATTGTCTGAACTTCTAACTATTAAGCAATCACGTTTACAAATATTTTGGGTAGATTGCATCCCGATCCCTTTCAACTAGTTTGAAACATAAAGATGGTGTGAAGAAAATAGACTTTTAATTCAGGACTTTGTAAGGCCATTCGTTATTTTTATGTTTAATTTGTTCGGTAGATTAAACTACTGAAAACCGACCACCCTCCTGGCTCATTATCTACAAAGGGAACTGTGGATTGAGCGCTCTCCCTGGGTGGCTGCCATTTGTATAGCCGAACACCACGTGGAAGAGAAAACGGTGGCCATCTTGTTTGCACGAAAGGAGGCAGCGGGACTTGGTCGTCGAGTGTCTGGAACTATTATGTGTATTTGGTAGTATTGCAGTAATGTTTGCATGGCTTGCCCTTTGAGCAGATAAATTCTTGAACACACCCTCTGCCTGTTTAATTTAGTCTAGTGTTAGAGCTGGAAATGGATATTAAAGAGCAAATAACAAAGCTGTCCCATGCTGTTTAAAGTGCGGATGGGAAAGGTTATATTCTTTTTGCATTTGATACTTTAGAAAGTCTCAAATTTTTTAATTCTAATTTTATTTCCGATTGATTTATTTTGAGTGCTGCGTTCAACATATTCCTCCAGTCTGCTCTTTAACAACTACTCGAGTAGCTGGTAATTGACTAGTATGAAGTGGTGGTAATCCATCAACTGAAGTGCCATCAGATGTCCACATTGTAAACCATATGTATAACAAGTGCTATCCTTGACAGGAAATGGTGACATACTTTCTTATGAAGATTCAAACAGAGCTTTGCAGACTGGTGTTTCAGGAGTCATGCTGGCCAGGTAAAAAAAGTAAAAATGGGATTGCAGTGGAGAGATCTTCCTGAGTTTTGTGTTTTAACTAAACTAAGCATCCATATGATATTAGGCACCATATTCACAAATCATTGGTATAGCAAGTGTGCGTTCTGTGGTCATAAATGTTGTTTGTATAAATATATGATATATCATAATATTGGTACAGTCTACATGGTTCAGGTTGTTTTTGTCAAACAGTCTCATCAGGTGGGAATATAACACGTTTAGATATTGATTTTGTCAATTCAGTTATCTCTAGAGTTTAGCTACTTTATCTTGTTACAGCTGGGAACTATCCAGATTTATTTCGGAGACATGGCATTTTAATGCTGGTAATTGTCTACTCCCCACCTTGTTCTTATCCTGGTTCCAAACCCCACTTGTTTTGTAGTCGTCACTTAAGAAAGCCAACATGCAATGCTCTCGGCTCTGCCTCCTGGCATGTCACAGTTATGACAATATCAAAGAGACTAAATATTTGGCAGTCACAATGTACTGAACATGGCAAGTTGAACACACCAATGGCCACGTGTCTTCTGTATTTCTATTTTTCCTGGAGGACAAAAGACCAAGTAAATTATAGTCAGCCGTTCAAATATACAAGCAATTTCTCAGTAATATGTACTCAATTGTATATACATATTAGTGCACATAGTCAAGCAGGGATGCAGTCTATATTCCCATAAAATACAAACTTACATGGTGTGTAGAGTCAATTTCCCATTCAGCTCCAGGAGAGCGTGGATCCAGGGCCCAGTCAAGCCACGGAGACTGTGGGCAGAAGTGCTGTGGTTTGTTCCCTGTTCCAGCTAGGAAGTGGTCGTTTGGCGGAGGTACCCAGTCGGCGTACAGGGAGCTCCGCTACAGCCACCTCCCCGCTGGAACTAGATGTCATATTCTAGAGTGAAAGTAAAGGGCATTTCAGATGTACCTATCAATATCAGCCGTTTACAGAAGTTCAGATCACTTGTTGTCAATTTCTAGGAAAGTTTTAAGGGGAATGAAGCCTCTCGTAATTCTATTTCTCATTATTTTGTTGATCATATGGCCTATGCTTCAGTAGTTTTGATTCCCCAGTGTCTTTCACAACGCATTCCACAAAGGCAATGGCCACTTCGTGGGCAGAGAAAGGCTCTTGCTTCACATGAAGAAATCATCATGGCTGCTTCTTGGTCTTTAAGCACCTTATAAAACATCAGTCATTTTCAGGCTAGATGTGCTCTGCCTCTAAAATTGCGCTAGGGCCTAGGTACTTCGAGCTGTTTAGAGATAAGGCCCACCCAATTGGGAATCTTGCTATATTCCATTCGTACTGCCACCATATGTCAGAAAAAACAGATTCTTACTCACCGTAAATTATTTTTTTCTTAATATGTTGGCAGTACAAATCTCCCTCCCTCTAAATTACAATTTTGCTTACAGTGTGTGGCTTAGGTGTGTATTCTTGCTATGACTAAGGTGGGTTTGCAGGGAAAGCCCTTTATAAGGTAAAGGGGAGGGATTTTTCTTAATCACCTATCTTGCAGATGCTTGTCCCAATTAGGAAGCACAACCCATACATACTGCCACCATATTAAGAAAAAAGAGTAAAAATCTTTGGTTCTTTTAGTTCGGTTTTACTGTCCCCCAGCTTGTGTTGCAGTTCATGGTACTCTGTCTATTGCAGCATGAAGATCACAAACCTCCAACACAGAGCCGCTATGTGGTTGCGTCAGAAAATTGCTAAAAATATAATCGATTCCTTTTGAGATTTTTACCTGCTTTTCCAGCACTGCTCCCTCTGCTGATGTCGCCGAGAGACAGGAAATGATGTCAATCAGGCGGCGGCGCCTGATTAGCTTAATTTCCTGTCGGCATCTGCGGAGGGAGCAGTACTGGAACAGCACGTAAGTCAGTGCTCTCTCGCAGCCCTCTATCCCACTCACCCACCAACGATACGAAAGCAGAGTAGGCGCCTGCCGTTTTGGGCAGGCAGATGCCTACTCTGCATTGCTGCCTAGGGGGGGGGCTAAGGCTGCGACCGGCCCCACATAAGCTCCGCGGGCCCTGAGTAGCGATCCAGCAACCTATGGCTGCGTGCCCACAGAGAGGGCTCGGCGTGCCAGCTGTGGCACGCGTACCATAGATTCGCCATTGCTGACCTAAGGTATTAAACTTAAGGGATTTTGACTCTTTTCATGCAACCATTTTACCACCAGTCTATGCCAAATGGAATTTTTTTTTTAATAATAATTAGTGATTTTTTTGACACATAACAATTTAAGAATACATGTACTGAGAACTTTAAGGGTTACTGCCAAAGGACACCCCAATATGTGTTCAGCAACATCTCCTGAGTACAGTGACACCACCCATGTACAGGTGTGTTGGGTTTTCTGGGGGCTAAAAGACCTTAATTTGGAGGGTGCACATTCCAGTTTTCCCACTTGGAATTTTCACATCTGGTCACCATGCACCCATGTCCTATTTGGGAAATTTTTAAAGCCGGTCAATGGAATTTATGCCTGTATTCTCAGCTCCTGTTATGTATTACTGCCAAAGAACACCCCAATATGTGTTCAGCTACATCTCCTGAGTACAGTGATACCACCTATGCATAGGTTTGTTGAGTTGTTTAGGGGGGGCATGCAATGCCGAATTTCTGACATATGCTTTTTTTTTTGGCATATATTCTTTTTGGGGGCCTTTTTATGTATCCCAATTTATTTTCTTGCCATGAACGTGCATGTATTTGAAAAGTTGACACCACAAGGTATTGTATATGGAGTGTTTTGATGCCTTTGATGCAACCGTTTTAGCCCCAAAAATTGGAGAAAGTGTGTGGTGGTAAATTTTCAATTTTCATTTTTGCACACACATTGCTTTTTGACAGTGATTTAGGAGAGCCTGTTGTTGGTTATTGCAAGAAAAGACTCCAGGTTATTTTTTGCAAGGCCTCATGAGTATACCCATGCACCCCATGCATAGGTTTTCCAGGATTTTTGAAAGGTTCAGTTACAATTGAATGACTTTTAATTTGAGTTGAAATTGAGAGTATTTTTTCTGATAGGCCTTTCTTTAGTTTGGCTGATCACGTACCCCAGTTTTATTCATTGCCATGAAAGTGCATATATTTGCAACGTAGACACCCCGAGGTATTGTATAGACCGGCAACAGAGGATTGTAGTCAATGGAGTATATTCGAAGCATGGTCTTGTCACCAGTGGGGTATCTTAAAGATCTGTACTTGGACCCATTCTCTTTAATATTTTTATTAGTGATATTGCAGAAGGTCTTGATGGTAAAGTATTGTTTTTTGCGGATGATGCAAAAATTTGCAACAGGCTTCATGCTCCAAGATGTATAAATCAGATATCAAATGATTTCGGTAAACTAGGAAAAATGGTCAGAGCTGTGGCAGCTGACATTTAATGTGGATACATGCAAGATAATGCATCTTGGGCATAAAAATCCAAGGGCAGAGTATAGAATATTTGATAGAGTCCTAACCTCAACATCTGAGGAAAGGGATTTAGGGGTAATTATTTCAGATGACTTTAAGGTAGGCAGACAATGTAATAGAGCAGCAGGAATGCTAGCAGAATGCTTGGTTGTATAGGGAGAGGTATTAGCAGTAGAAAGAGGGAAGTGCTCATGCCATTGTACAGAACACTGGTGAGACCTCACTTGGAGTACTGTACACAGTACTGGAGACCCTATCTTCAGAAGGATATTGATACTTTAGGGAGAAGGGCTACTAAACTGGTTCGCAAGGTAAAACATACCAGGAAAGGTGAAAGGATCTTAACATGTATAGCTTGGAGGAAAGACGAGACAGGGGAGATTTAATAGAATCATTTAAATTCATAAAGGGAATCAACACCGTGAAGGAGGAGACTACATTTAAAAGAAGAAAAAACTACCACAACAAGAGGACATAGTCTTAAATTAGAGGGGCAAAGGTTTAAAAATAATATCAGGAAGTATTACTTTACTGAGAGGGTAGTCGACTTATGGAATAGCCTTCCATCTGAAGTGGTAGAGGTTAACATAGCGAAGGGGTTTAAAGGACCACTCTAGGCACCCAGACCACTTCAGCTTAATGAAGTGGTATGGGTGCCAGGTCCAGCTAGGGTTAACTAATTTTTTTTATAAACATAGCAGTTTCAGAGAAACTGCTATGTTTATCAATTAGTTAAGCCTTCCCTTTTTCCTCTAGTGGCTGTCTCACTGACAGCCGCTAGAGGCGCTTGCGTGATTCTCACTGTGAAAATCACAGTGAGAGCACGCAAGCGTCCATAGGAAAGCATTATGAATGCTTTCCTATGCGACCGGCTGAATGCGCGCGCAGCTCTTGCCGCGCGTGCGCATTCAGCCGACGGGGAGGATCAGAGGCGGAGAGGAGGAGAGCTCCCCGCCCAGCGCTGGAAAAAGGTAAGTTTTAACCCTTTTCCCCTTTCCAGAGCCGGGCGGGAGGGGGTCCCTGAGGGTGGGGGCACCCTCAGGGCACTCTAGTGCCAGGAAAACGAGTATGCTTTCCTGGCACTAGAGTGGTCCTTTAAGCATGCATGGGATAGGCCAGTGATGGCGAACCTTGACACCATAAATTGTTTCTGGACTACATTTCCCATGATGCTCAGCTAGCTTTTAGAGACTAAAAACGAGCTGAGCATCATGGGAAACTTAGTCCAGAAACAATTGATGGTGTCAAGGTTAACCATCACTGGGATAGGAAGAAGAAGGCTATCCTAGAATTAAGATAAGGCCAGGGACTAATGAAAGTCTTTAGAAAATTGGGCAGACTAGATGGGCCAAACTGTTTTTATCTGTCGTCACATTCTGTGTTCCTTATGGTAAAAAGTAAATAGACATCTTAAATAAAAATGTTTTAAAAGGTTCCACACCAGGCATAATGTATTTAGACATACGGGAAAGTGTATACCATAACCATTTTCCTACAGATGTGAACATGGTCATACAGAGTCACTGTATCTTTCACAATTTCCTTTACACCATTTGGTTTTTATTGTGCAATGTAACCGGAGCTGCATTACCTTTATTCAAGTGGATTATAACTCAAGTTGGATACATGAGGGTACACAATATTCTATATGCAGCATTTTAATATATACCATTTCACTGGCTTTGGGATAGGAAGTATATCATAGGCTGTCTTCAGATATACTTGAATACTCAAATGATGTTTAATGTATTCCTACGTCATAGTTAATAGTTTTTATATATACATACATACTCGCATTGATGAATCATAAGTTATGGGGAAATAATGCCATTATTGGGTTCTGGAGACATCATAAACGGAGACCAAAAGTCAAGTGGTTTATAGATCTCATTAACCCAAACGTGTGTCTTATTTAAGTAGTGATGGTTTTATTGTAAAGGTAGCACTGGGACATACTCTCCCTCCCGCGCTGGCTCTCTGCACAAATCTCGGAGGAAGGGACAGGCCGTCTCTTCCTCCCAGCCTGCCGACACTACAGGGATCCAGCTGCTGTCTTTAAGGGCTGTAGCACCCGACCGGGCCCATGTTTTGCAGAAACGTTTCCCAGTGCCATCATAGCACCAGGGAAACATTTTGCGATGCCCCTGTGTTCACGGCACACAGTTTGGGAACCGCTGCTCAAGTTCAAAAAGGCATTTTTCATATAAAAATAAAAAAAATACTGGAATCTTCAGAATGTGAAATATCCCATTAATAAACCAATTTACCCGAATATCTTCTGTTTTGATGGACCTATATCCTCACAGCAAACGCTTATATAAAAACACAGATTCATTGTGATAGATGTAGATGCTGCCACGTCAGTAAATGTAGGAAACAGCTGTACACGAATGCCTATTATTTCACCCTTGGTAATTACTTGGTATTAACAGAAGGTATTTTTGCAGCAGTGATAACCATTTCTGCTCATTAGGAGGCACTGCACCTTTACTCCACATGTACAAGTAGTTTCTGTTTACACGGGGTATACACTGTATAGGCAAGAGCAGGACACAATAAAATCAAAGTGTTCAACAGGAGCAGGATATTTAACTTTCAACAGTCTTAAAGATATTCATTAGCATGGATTGCTCCTCCCTTTAGTTTCTGTGGGAGATCAATGATTAGCTGTAAGCATCTAGCCACTTCCTGTGGCTATACTGGTCACTGTGCAATCAAAATAAAAAATTAATATAAGGAATATAGTATTTTTTTTTTTTTTTATAATCATTTTGTAGAAAAGTGGTGGTAAAATAAATCTACCTCCAAGTTTCCACTTTAGATTTCCCCTACAACTTGAACTTTCCAAGCAATTTATCTAGAGTTCTAAAATGGTTAAAATAAATGCAATTCAGACAAATACATAGTAGAATCTGCATTTTATTAATAAAAAAATAAAAAAACATAAAAAAGAAAAAAAAAATGACATGGTATTAGTTACATCCAAACGAAGGCTTGGTTCTTGGAATAGTACACAATCAAATTGCAGTTCCTTTGGGCGGTTTTCGATTTTTTTTAGATACTCATGATGCTTTGAATGAACTAGATGGAAAATAAAAATAAAATGTTTTTTTAATAATTCATCAAAATTTATTTTGTTAACAAGACCAGTAATTTGAGAGTTATAGACCCATTGTATGTGTATTTACACATATAAACACTGAAGCAATGTGCCCTAGAAGCAATAAAAAAATATAAAAAAAACACTTTCCCTTTTCATCGGTTTCATTTTGGGAATTTTTGGGGTTGCATACCTTTGAAGTGAAAATAAATGTCGCTATGGGGCCAACCACTGATACAGTCAGTCTGTATAACAGACCTTTCACCTAACAGCAATTTCCTATGCGTATACAATACAGAACATGCTCTAAAATTCACTGCATTCCTTTCTTACTCCAATTATCTGTACATTCCACAAGGACTCTTAATATTCTTGTAGCAGAAACATTTGCATTGTTTTACAATCTAGATACCATGAAGGTTATTTTGTGGATACCGAATAATCATTTGATTTTGTTTGCCACTTTAAAAAAAAAAAAAAAAAAAAAAAAAAAAAAGGAATGCATTCAAATTAAATAGCCAACACTGCTCAGTTGGGAGAAGTCCCTTTCCATAGTAACCGCTAAAATATTATATTATTATTTATTTATTTTTTATTAAAGCAGTTATTCTTTGAAAGTTGTAAATGGATGTAAGCTGGCAAAAGAATTTCCTATTTTAGAAGAAAAATTGTTTTTGAAATAAAATTTGAAATTCTCTTTATCTAAAAGCTTTGTGAATAAGCCTCAAAGGAACTTAATTCTGTCCCTTCAAACTGCACAGTCTTGGTTCTAGAACATGTATATGAGAATTGAATAATTTAAAGGCCCCATAAATCATCATAATCTCTATGCATGGTTCAGTTTCTCTCTCACTGAAATTTGTCTTTCAGGTTACTGTTCGAATATAAAGTAGTCTAAATCCATATCATGAGCTAGGTGATATTTAAAACTTATATGGAACGCTTAAATATTTTTCAGTTAGTCCCAATTTTATTTTATTTTTTTAAATGAACAGTTAATCACCATGGAACCCAATTAGCACATTCTACATATAACTCCTCCCCTTCAACATCTTTCCATCACTATTCATGCCACTTTTAGAAGTCTCCCCTATGACAATGTTCATGGTCAGGTAAAAGCAGATCTTAGAACAATGCTTGACAGGGAGCAACTCCTTTCACCTTTCACCCAGTTCCAGGATAGAGGTAAATATAGCATTAACATAAAATTTTTTTTTTTGAGATTACAAAAACCCACACATTTGTTAAATATACTACTAAAGTAAACATACAAATCCTGGTAAGTGACATTTCTCCATATACTCACATCATCATATTGAAAAGTAACCATCCCTTGCTGAGCAGCATCCCTCCTTCTGAAAGTTTCTGCAATATTAAAGAATAAATACAAATTGAAACCATAAAAGTGCAATAGTGGTTGAAGAACATTTCCCAAGAAGAGCTTTTTTGGGTACTCATGTATGTAACCCTGTATGTGTCCATTAATGTAAAAGTTTACATGAACACGCACTCCATTAATAATCTGGCAAACAGACTTTTGGCTACATAGATTGTAAATCCTTGGATTTTATTCAGCAAGCATAGAAACATAGAATGTGACGGCAGATAAGAACCATTCGGCCCATCTAGTCTGCCCAATTTTCTAAATACTTTCATTAGTCCCTGGCCTTATCTTATAGTTAGGATAGCCTTATGCCTATCCCACGCATGCTTAAACTCCTTTGCTGTGTTAACCTCTACCACTTCAGCTGGAAGGCTATTCCATGCATCCACTACCCTCTCAGTAAAGTAATACTTCCTGATATTTTTAAACCTTTGTCCCTCTAATTTAAGACTATGTCCTCTTGTTGTGGTAGTTTTTCTTCTTTTAAATATAGTCTCCTCCTTTACTGTGTTGATTCCCTTTATGTATTTAAATGTTTCTATCATATCCCCCCGTCTCGTCTTTCCTCCAAGCTATACATGTTAAGATCCTTTAACCCCTTAAGGACACATGACGTGTGTGATATGTCATGATTCCCTTTTATTACAGAAGTTTGGTCCTTAAGGGGTTAACCTTTCCTGGTAAGTTTTATCCTGCAATCCATGAACCAGTTTAGTAGCCCTTCTCTGAACTCTCTCTAAGGTATCAATATCCTTCTGAAGATATGGTCTCCAGTACTGCGTACAATACTCCAAGTGAGCGGCTATTGTTTGTTGGGATGTAGTTACCCAGTATCACAGTCATGATCTTTCATATGGAACCAGATTCCCAATAGGAGTACTGGAACCGCATGCATATTAAGATTGTTTGGTAGGAGTCTGAATTATTACACTATCCCTAAAAGTATTTTAAAAAATTTAAGGTTTTCTCCAGAGGTTCTTGGTATAATGAGCAATTACCTGATTCAGATTTAAAGTGATAAAAGTATGCCCAAAATATTAGTATTTTTCATAATTTGTCTGTAATGGGAAAAAAAATTAAAATAAACAAAATGTACTTACCGGTGAGTGCTCTTAGTTTTACACAGCATGCAATGTAATCGTCAAATGCTATCCTCCCATGAGTGCTGTACCTTTTGGTAATGTTATTCATGGCCTGAGGACTCAATCGAAAACCTTAAAAAAAAAAAAAAAAAAAAAAATCAATAAATAAAAAAAAGGTTAAAAACACTTTCTAAACCAATCACGATGTTTCATGTACATTTAAACTCTGCTACATCAAAACCTAATTAATGTGGACAAAAGTAAAAACACCAATTCTCCCACAGCGAGGAAAGGCACTAAACCCCCCCAGGAATACATGGTTAGCTGAAACCAGAGTGAAGTACGGTTTGGTGGTCTGGTAGGAGAGAATTTAAATGGGGAAATTTAAACAATAAATGAGACAATTATAAAAGGTTACTGGAACAATAGGTTAAGGAGGACGCTGCTCAAACGAGCATGATCAGCTAGGATTAGCAACTTTAGACAACACTCTGAACGAACAGAAGCTATACCTTTTTTTTTATTTAATTTTTTTATTTAATTTCTTTGGGACTTTTCCATAGGGGAATAAATAAATTACACTTTAAAATAAAACTGCAGCTTCCGTTTTATTCTAATCCAATAATAAGTGATCTATGATCTGAATAAAACATTTCCCCAAACAGTCACAGTCACAGACTTTCAGCAATTAACATTTTCATCATGTTCATTCATGGAATATATTCTTACCCATAGTACCCAACGACCTTTGCAGCTCTAATCCATCAATTGTGCCACTCCTATCCGAATCAAAGGCCATGAAGTTTTGTTTCCATCCATTTATTACCCCTCCTAGCTCTTTGAATTCATTAAAGCCCATTTTCCCTGACATGTCTCTCTAAATACAAGTTAAGGAAAACCCAAGTAAATCAGGGTAAAAAAAACCAAACAAACAACCTATTACGTTCAGTAAACTTTGATATGGCTGCTTAGTGAATGAATGCTCTGGATTTTGTATGAGTGTGTGTGTATATATATATATATATACACACACACACACACACACACACACACACACACACACACCTCCTCTCTCCCCATACACACACACACACCTCCTCTCTCTCCATACACACACACACACACCTCCTCTCTCTCCATACATACACACACACACACACACACACACCTCCTCTCTCTCCCCATACACACACACACACACCTCCTCTCTCTCCATACACACACACACACCTCCTCTCTCTCCATACACACACACACACCTCCTCTCTCTCCATACACACACACACACCTCCTCTCTCTCTCCATACACACACACACACCTCCTCTCTCTCTCCATACACACACACACACACACGTTTGTTTCGCAACACTGCATGATGTGGTTTATCATTCACTACAATTTGGTTTTCTGTGAATACGTTTCACAGTGTTCGTGTCAGAATTTAATGTAATAAAAGATACATCCAACATGGAGATCATCAGTCTACAGGTTTCCAGGTTAAAAGCTATAAAATAAAGAGGGGAAAAAAAAAAAGGAAAACATTTCAAAACAGGCTTCACGACAAATCGTAAAATACTGCATCAACAAATTATCCACAGCTTTATACAATAATAACTTTAATTCATTTTTTAAAAAGTATATTAAAAGGAGGATTAACAATATACCAAAACCAGGACAACATGTGCTGGCTACAATATGGAATCTCGATTTAAGGCTGCTTGGACAACCCCCATAACAAATCAAACCCAACACCGTGAGTAGGACAGAGAGGATTAAATCAGGAGTGGAAAGCCTTCTTTAAAAAGAAGTGGACGTATCAAAAGTGTTTTACTCTGCAAAGACAAGCTCCAGAGCATCAGGAAGTTACAGTAACATGCTAGTTGAAGAAATATATATTTGCAATATCTAGTAGTGCAAGTCAAGGCAGAGCAAGCCAGAAAGGTATATGTATACACAGGCAGTATGCGTACATAGTCAGACTGGAATTCTGGTTCCATGGCTCGGATATCAAGATATATCAGATAACCAACCTAGAACTCATGGCATTCATCATTTTTTTTTTTTTTTTACCCTTGGCTCTATTACTGTAACGTGTTTCGGTTAATAAGTTACAGTTTATTTTCTCAGAGATGTTGTGCATATTTTGTAATGATAATGTATCTTTGGGTATATTTTGAATTTAAAATAAATAAAACCATACTTTAAAATATCCCCCTCCTCTCTACATTGTAGCATTACAAAAATGATACAATATTCTAGTGGAGATTTTCAAATTTTGCTCCAGTGACGAAAATTCCAAGTGAACATTTCAATGTTCGGTGCAAATGACGGAGATTAATACAATTATTTTATTTGTGAAAATGCAAAGGAAGCTCAATCAATTTTTTGTTTTCCAAAATCGTAGATCGTTTTTCCATTTACTTCCATCATGTGACAGAAGTTCTTGCACTATTTACTGAAGATATGGTAGATTGTGTTATAGAAATGAAGATCTTTCATAGTCTACAAAAATCAATAGGTCAAATATATTTACATGGAACAACCACCTACAGCATGAATTAGGAATTGAAAAAAATAAAATAAAAAAAGTCAATAAAAAGGAAGTTCTTTGAAAAGTAAGTGCTGCTTACGTTTATATCCTCCCGAGAGGCCTGATTGGGTGAGACATCTCTGCAGCTCTTCAGCATCTATCTGACCATCCTGTAATGGAAAGAACATTAAATGTGACCAAATGGATTCAGCATATTTGTTATATCGTCAAACTTCTTAATGTGTTGGAATGAACCTTTAAAAAGAACACTATTGATAATGCATAAAAATACAAATAGGTTTACAATTTGCACCATTCTATTCTAAGTGTTACCACCATAAACAAATTATAAACCATATGTACATGCAGCAACCTATGAGGAGCTCGGATACAATGAAACCTCAAAATAGTAAAAAAATAAATAAAAATAAAATAGTAGGTGCGCAAAAGTATTGGAAATATAAGTGTAAGAAAAGTTGCAATCAGAACACATGTATCTCCCAGAAACACTGAAATATATTAGTGAGGAAGAAGCGGTTACAGTTAAAATGAATACCACACTGTGATAAAACAGGAGATCATAAGTGACGAGGCAACCATATTTACTTGCAATCTCCCTTAAGATCTCCCGTTTTATCACAGTATGGTTTTCCTTTTAACTGTAACCGCTTCTTCCTCACGAATATATTTTAGTGTTTATGTTTCTGGGAGATACAAATATTCTGATTGTCACTTTTCTTACACTGCTATGTCCAATGCTGTTCGCGCACCTACTATTTTGGTTATTGATAATGCATAGTTTTTATTTAGATAGATCCCTAAAGAGAACACGTGTTTTTGTCTACATTATCTTTGGAAATATATCTAAAAAAACAAAACAAAAAAAAAAAAAAAAAAGTCTCTGTGCTGGAATTGTGAGCATTTGGACGCGATTGCACCTTTCCTATGCTTCTCAATGAGCTGTAATACAGCTCATTTAGAATTGCAAAATGCATGCGTGCGCTGGACTGCCACTTCCGTTAGCGTCACTGAGTAACCGTCTGAGGAATGACCACTAGAGGTGTTCCTAGGCTGTAATGTAAACACTGTTTTTTTTCTAAAAAGGCAGTGTTTACTGGAAAATGCCTGCAGGGACTGACTATACTCACCAGAACAACTACAATAAGTTGTAGTTGTTCTGGTGACTATACCGCCCCATGAACAAGCAACCAAAGAAACTAAGTCCCTGTGCTCAACTTAATTGCTCTGGACCATTTAGACCAGACTAATAAAATAAAAAAAAAATAAAAAACATTTTTTAAATCGTTTTCAGCATCACTACATTTCCAGGATTTGTGTGTGCTAGAACTATGGAAATGATTTGACCATATTAGCTACATAATATTTGTGGCGAAACCAACTTCGCCACTGTGAACTGGAGAAGCCTGGTTGCTAGCCTCCTGCCCTGCGACTATGGCCCCTGGACATATTGTACTGGAAAAACTATATTTGGGCATGTAATAATGTATATTACTGCTACTGGGCCTTTAAGGGCCATCCGTGGATCTATGGGGACTTTTGGGATACTGTACCTTTAAGACTGTGGAGCGTAGTACAGTAATCCTGCCTTTAATACTTTAATGTCATGTATGTATTTTTGTATGCAGTTAACCTGGGTTATATATATATATGCAGCATTCATCTGATTGTTCGGTAGAATCACTCCATTCATTGTATTGAGGAAACTACCGAACAACCAGACCACCCAGGACTAAGTGTGCCTCCAATTACCGTTTGCAACAATGTTGCAAACGGGTAATTGGCAATCAGTGTAGTGTGGTCTTTGTCCTCTGGGTGGCCGCCATTCGGGAAACAAACACGTGGCGGCGGCCATCTTAAACTACCGAACAGCGGTGTTTTGCCGTCGAGTGTCTGGAACTAAAATCGGACACTTGACTAGGCAAACACCGCTAAGACCTCCATACTTCCAGAGATTCGTATAGAAACTACCGAATGACCCGCCGTTCGGTAGAAAGAAACGTACGAACTAGGGGATTCATACGAATTCCCCTTAGTCTCTATAACACCAGTAATTCGTCTGTTTTATTCACTTGTTTGTGACCGACCGCAGGGCCAAAATGCATGGAACTGTTTTCGGATACTTTACCCATGCGGTCGGTCAAATCTTTGGAACCTCATATCTCCCGAACCATTCATCCGAATGACCTGATTCTTGAATATGTTGTCCCCCTGAATAAGGGCTATCAGGGGATACCTGTTTTGGAGGTGTAGCATATGTATTTGGGGTACATCCAGGAATTGGGGAAAAGGGTGTACGGTATAATTATATTAAGTGCTAATCTAAGGGGAGGAAATGTGTGGGAGGTACATCCCTGTGATTGGTTAATTTCATCCTCCCCCTGGGAGTGTCCTGTATGTACTTGTTTGTAATAAAAGCCAGACTGGGTGTCCCAGTCCAGTAGTTCCTGCTTAACCCTCAAAATGAAGTGTCGTCTCGTTATTGGGGGGAATTGGATTGTAAGCTGACTGCCAAGAGTGTAAGCGGATTGTATGCTTTTCTTGTTCAGCTGTTCCAGTTCGGAGTGTTATTTCGTATCCAGATCGGGAGTTTGGTGTTCTGCAGTAGCTGTGCCTGTCTCTAGAAAAGGGGATTATCGCCTAAACTGATTTTTCCCCTTTTATGCTGAAACGGTCCGTTACAGTATTTACATTGTAATGTATACCATTTCACAGTAAACTCACTTGGCCCGCAATAGCTGCAAAGTACGGATACAGGGGATCTTGCTGTTGGCCAGGATAACCAGGGGCTCCAGGAACTCCGCCATACTAAAGAAAAAGAGAAATGTAATTTACATTTAACAATAGCGCTGCTGGTTTATGAATCACAATAATTCCAATTTCATTACATGTTCTCTTTTCAAGCAGGTTTAAAACATACATAAAGTACACATACAGTGTACAGTTTTAAATTTCATAACTATATGCAGTGAGAGTAGTATGTTTGGCGCCTGTAATAATCCAATTTAATCATTTTACCTTTACCCCAGTCAGGTTCTGATGAGGTCTTGGGACAAATTCGGGTTCAGCAAGTTTAGAGGCCACACGATCTCTTTGGCTACGATACGTATACAGCAGAAGTCAGCAATGCTATTATTAACAGTAGGATTGACATCAAGCGTGTGTTACACTCATCCACGTCATAATAAATTTAATTAAAGGCACACAGACCACTTCATCTCATTGTAGTGGTCTGGGTGCTGTGTCTCGGTTCCACTTAGTCCTGCAATGTAAAACATTGCAGTATTACAGAAAACTGCAATGTTTACATTGCAGCACTAAAACAGCCTCTAGTGACGGTCTACCAGACTCTAGGCCCCCTAAATGACGCTGTACATCTTCATTCTCTGCATAAGGACATCCAGCGTCAGAGAACTCCTCGCAGAAAAGCATTGAAGCAATGCTTTCCTAAGGGGGGAACCTAATGCGCTTGTGGCAATCGCGCATGCGCATTATGTCCCCCCGTCAGACTGTATCAGAAGAGGGGGGAGCGCCGACCCAGCGCTGAGGAACATCGGTGCTGGAATCGGGTGAGTAAATTACTTTTTTTAAATCCCTTTATCTACTAAGGGGGTGAGGGAGTGGGTACTATATAGTGTTAGTTTGGTATTCCTAACACTATAGAATCCCTTTAAGGGACAAGAAGGAAGAAACAAAATGCAGAAACAATTGTCAGCAAATATTGTTCTATTGAATATAGAGTGATTTAAAAAAAAAAAAAAAAAATATTTAAGAAATACCGGCTACCAGTTTCTTCAACTAGAGGGCAAAGCTCTGGTATTTTAACAACTATGATACCTTTAAAAAAAAAAAAAAAAAAGTGTTGGGCCATGTACCTGGAACAGAGACCATTAATTTTTAGTTCATTTCTAAATTAACACCACTGCAAACGGGGGAAGCAGCAACCTGTTTTTTGTTCTACCACATTTCTTTGAGATTAAGTGGATTAAACGGCAGGTGTCCCTTTAATTTAAAGGGAAAGAATCATTATTATGAAAATTATTTACATCACCCTTTCCAGGAAGCCAACTTAAAGAAGTCAACCAGTTGCAGTAATGTGCGTGGCAAATTATGGACTAAGTTTGTAGAACGCAGGAAATTTATTGCTTCAAACCTGCAAGACCCTGAAATGCACGGAACTTACCAATACAGTCTAACAGATCGTGAAAGGGATAGTGTCAAAATACAGTGGGTTAGGTTTTGCACATTTGAGATAAGATTATTTCTCAGTGGTTACACATGATAATATTGTGTTTGTAGGTAAAGAACGATTTAACATTACTTTCACATAGAAAATAAGGCTTGAGCACTCACAAATGTGAGTATTATCTCCCTTTTATTTATTTTACCATTGTATTTAACTATATTACACTATCGGCCGCTTGTCGTTTTTATTTTGTCTTCACATATACGGATATTTTAACAATCCGGACGGATCAACTCCCGAGGACTGTACCCCTACCCTATCCAGCTATAGCAGAGAGACTTTTATATGACTTTTTATCAACCTCTACATTCAATATTTTATTATCCGGACGGACTTTCCTTTATATTTCATTCTGTTATTTTTATTCTGTTTTAAGTGAGACTTTTTATCATCTAAATGTTGTTGTTAATCTATTTAGACCATTTGGTCTGATTTCTATTGTTATAGACTACTGCTTTTAGCTCTTAGCGCAGCCCTTCACTATCTATCTCTTTTTTTACAGTCCATGCCAGTTTAACAAGCAGATACTTGTTCTAAAAACACAAAGGACAGACAGACAAACAAAAGGATTTGGCATGTGCCACGGCTTGCGGTATTGATGGTCTGATAGGTTTTTTTTTTCCCCTCTCCAGACAGTTGGAAATACAAAATGTGAATTTCTGGAGAAAAAAAAAAAACAAAAAACAACACAACTTTGTTTATCTCCACATCTCTATTGAAATCCCTTACCAGAAACCTCTACCATGCACAAGAGTGCGATAACAGGGAAGATTAGACAAGCTGTATCTATTATGTTGCATCTATTAATGATTCACAGGAGGCATGTGTATTTTCTCACGAAAGATCTTTAAAAAATAAATAAATATGTATTTATTTTAATATAAGCAACAGGTAGTTTTAAAATAAAAGTGGTGTGAGAGGGAGTCTGACCAGTGTGATTAATTCAGACCAGGCTTCAGTGTCTGGCTTCTCTCTCCTGCAGTAGCACAATGAAGCCATGTTTGTTAAAGGCTGAATAAACTCAACTAGTTGAGAGGTTAACCCAAACTGCAACTTAAAGTTTATAAACTTTTATTACATACTTTTCAAAAATGTTCTTGCTTTATTTTGGTTAGTGGGACGCATGTCCCATTGAGTAGTTAGTGGGAGCAAATCCTAATTTGTTTATACTGGCTATTTAAGGCAATTCTGAGTAGTTAGCCTGGGAGCTCAATTCTGGGTCGATTTGTGCCAGTGATGTTTTGAAATAAAAGTTACATGAATTTTCCCAAATAAGCTGCTGATTAAAAATGTGCAATGTCCTTTCAATTCATATATAAATATAATATATAGATATATAGCTGTCAAAATGCTATTTCCTGACAATTCAGGGACCTTTGCTCCGTTAGCAATGAAAGTCAATTATTTGTGCAATAAAAAAAACAAAAAAAAACAAAAAAAAAAACTATAGAACATTGAACCTGTACGACACCCTGAAGAACAACAGATTCATAACTGTACAGGAACACTTTATATAAATATTAAACATGTCAAATAACGTAATTCAGGGGCATTCAAAACTAAAACAAAAACCACACGCATGGACCGGCAGACTCAAAAATAAATAAATAAATTTAAAGACGCACAATTTCGCACATGTATAGGTCTGTCTTGAAGATAGTGTCTATATATTATGCAAATACACTGATCAGCCACAACATTAAAACCACTGACAGGTGAAGTGAATAACATTGATTATATTATTGTTACAATGACACATGTCAAGAGGTGGATTGTATTAGGCAGCAAGTGAACAGCCAGTTCTTGAATTTCAGGTGTTGAAAGCAAGTAAAAAGTTTGCAGTGACTCTAACAAGGGCCGAATAGTGATGGTCAGAGCATCTCCAAAATGGCAAGTTTTGTTGGGTGTTCCCGGTATGCAGTGGTTAGTACCCAAGAAAAGTGGTGCAAGGAAGGAAAACTGGTGAACCAGTGTCAGGGTCATGGGCGCCCAAGGCTCAGTGATGCGTGTGAGGAGTGCAGGACATGTCTGGTCTGATCACACAGAAGAGCGAACGTAGCTCAAATTGCTGAAATGCTTATTGCTGGCCATGATAGAAAGGTGTCAAATCACAATGCATCACAGTTTGCTGCATAGCCGCAGACTGGTCAGAGTGCCCATGACGACCCCTGTCCACTGCCGAAATCGCCTTCAATGGGGACGTGAATGTCAGAACTGGACCACGGAGCAACGGAAAAAGGTTGCTTGGTCTGATGAATCAAGTTTTCTTTTAGATTAAGTGGATGGCCAGGTGTGTGTGTTTACCCGGGGAAGAGATTGTACCAAAATGCACTATAGGAAGAATGGCAGGCTGGAGGAGGCAGTGCTATGGGCAATATTTTGCTGGGAAACTTAGGATCCTGGCTTTCATGTGGATGTTACTTTGACATCTGTTTTGGCAGCATGATATTAGGCAGGTGGTTAGTATGTTAAGTAAAAGAAAGGAGCTGTCAAGGATAGGGGTTTAGTGTAGCACCCTCGTCCTGTACCTAACCCACAAAAAAAGGTCACCTAGACTGGAAAAGTAGGGGATAACCCTAGGAAATACAATAAATAGAGAACCAAAAGGTGTCGCTTGAATAGAAAGTGACCACAAGATCAAGTTTCCAATCCACTCCACTAAGATCCTAAAGGAGAAAATAATAAAACAACAAAAATAACTTTATTAGCAACTCTAAAAAGTACTAGGACAAATTAAACAGTGTAGCCTTATAGAAGGGGGAACAGCCCTGAGTGAGATGCTCAATAATAAAGCATACCACACTAGTTCCAAACGGATGTATTGGCAGTACGAGGACTAACTGAAGAGGTAGCAATCTCCCCCTTTATGTGTTTAAGCCCTCATGGAAGGGATGAATTTGATTTCATGTGCACTAAACAACCCTGCATGTCAACCTTTTACGGTTTACCAAAAGGTACACAAATCACTTGTGGATCCGACAGGGCGACCAATAGTGTCCGGTTGTGGCAATTTAACTCAAAATGCTAGTATTTATATAGACAAAATCCTGTCTCCATTCGTACAAAAATTACCATCTTATCTAAAAAAGACACTAAGCAGATGCTGTCCCTCCTCACAAATCTTGCACTTCCACACGATAAAGTGCTATTATGTAGTTTGGACGTAGAAGCACTGTATTGCTCTATTCCTCACCAACTAGGAATTAGACATGTGCGCACAGTCTTAGAATTGGAACATAAACTACCCACTACTTATATTCCCTTTATCTCGGACCGGTTAGAATTTGTTTTGACTCACAATGTATTCATGTTTAACGGTAAGCTCGATCAACAAATTACAGGGACTGCCATGGGTACGTCTTGCGCACCCTCCTATGCCAACTTACATTTAGTCTGCTGGGAGAGGCACATGGAGTCAGACCCCCAACTAAGACCCTATATGGAGCAGATTTTTTTTACTGGAAGAGATGCATTGATGATGTCTTTGTGATCTGGTTGGACACATCAGACAAGTTTGCTGAATTTGTGCAACTTCTAAATATCAATGAATTTAACTCACGCTTCACAAGCGAAATAGGAGGCTCTCAACTCTGCTTTCTTGACTTGTCTCTACAGCTGACAGGAGACGGAAGAATTGACACTACATTGAAAAAAACAGCATCCAGGAATGGAGTCTGGATGGTACAAAAGCGCAATACCAACAGACCTCTGCAGTGAGGAGTAAAAGGTAAGCAAAAACAAATATAAATATATATATATATATATATATATATATATATATATATATATATATATATATATATATATATATATATATATATATATTTGTGGTCATGGCATAAGCCGTAGTATTATTGACATAAGATAAACCTAGAATGGAAATGTCAGTTGTGGAGTGGAGTGCCTGAACGAGGAAGTAGGCCTGAAAATAAAAGAGGGCCTACCTTATAAAAGCGGTGTGGTGGGTGGGACAATTCGCCAGACCTAACAGGTAATGAGGGAAGGGTTGGTGCTCCTTAAGAAGGGGAACCAAGCCCCTCCCACAACTTCAGGCCATGATAGAGATATATATATTTTAAGATATACATACTTCAGCTATGGTAAAAGGAAAACATTGCCACCCCTGAGATTTGGAGGCCAAATTGTTTTTTATTATGAATGTCCTAGACCCCTTTCCTGGGTATGAGTTTCCCATAATACAAAATCTAGAAGAACTAGGGACCTTGTTGCGGTTTGTCCACCTTCTTTCGGTCTCCTGCCCCTTTCTCTTCATTTATTTATCTGCTCCCCTCCCGTTCTGCTAGTATATTCTCTTAAAAATAATATTTAGTTTCCAACCTCAATTTGGGATTGAGGCATTGACACGCCATTCTTCACTGATAGAAATTGAAGGCTTGCTGCAAGCTACTGTACATAGAAACATAGAATGTGACGGCAGATAAGAACAATTTGGCCCATCTAGTCTGCCCAAAGTTCTAATTGCAGTCATTAGTCCCTGGCCTTATCTTAAGTCTAGGATAGCCTTCTGCCTACCCCATGCATGCTTAAACTAACACTGGTAACATCTACCACTTCGGCTGGAAGGCTATTCCACGCATCCACTACCCTCTCAGTAAAGTAATACTTCCTGGTATTATTTTTAAACCTTTGTCCCTCTAATTTAAGACTATGTCCTCTTGTTATGGTAGTTTTTCTTCTTTTAAATATAGTCTCCTCCTTTACTGTGTTGATTCCCTTTATGTATTTAAAATGTTTCTATCATATCACCCCCTGTCTCGTCTTTCCTCCAAGCTATACATGTTAAGATCCTTTAACCTTTCCTGGTAAATTATCCTGTAATCCATGAACCGGTTCGGTGGCCCTTCTCATAGTACATAGTAAGCCTTTAGTAAATATAATAAATGCACCGGATTGTTGCCCCCTCCAAACTGCCACGCAACACCTAGGCCTGGTTAGTCTAGTGGTAACTACATTGCAGACCAAGAGGCAGAAATGACTATTCTGCTTGTAGGAGACTATGTGAGCAGTGTACAGCAGTAAACTTGATAATTTAGTTACATTATTGGGAGCTTTATCACCATTATCTGGACACAACTTTAGTAATCGTGAGCTTGAGACACATGTCCAAGTAAAGATTAAACAAACACTATTTAAAAAAAACAAACAAAAAAAAAACCTGCCATCCATTTTTAATAATGTTTTACAGAATCATTTCTAATAAATATAGATTTTTTAATTCATTCTTTTTTTTCCCATGCGCACCCAACACTTGTCAAGCATGATGCAAATTTATTTTTTTGTCAGAAAGTTGAAAACAAAAAACGCATTTTTGAGAAGCAGTGGGGTGGTACTCTAGCAATAAATTCCTATCTAGCTGATACCATAAAATATATCTGCCAATGCCGCCTTAGAAAAAGTAATACAGAAAACAGATCTTATTACTTTAGATTAGAAGCTTTACCAACACTGCATACCAACATAAACAATGAGTTAGAATGATATCCTAAATAAAATACTGTTCAATGTTTAGACTAGCAATGCAGGGAACAAACTGGAGATTAGTCAGTAAACAGGATTAAGCACCATTACATATATTATTATTTCTAACCATGCACCTGAGACTATTACACAGGGAAAAAAAAATAAAATACAAGTTACCTTCACTAGCAAGCAGCCCAGCCCATACCCCAGGGATTTACGTGATTATTTTCTACCCAAAGTGCACTCTGGTCCTCCATCCTGATTACAAAAACAACTCACTGCAGATCTGGATTTATCAGGAATTCTACCCCCAACACACAGGATCGGGGGGGATACACCCAGAACATGGATAGTTTGATGCTGTGCAATCAACCCCTCACCCCCCTTAGATATTCTCCCCTCTCTGTAGGCTTGCATCTTCTAGATTCTATCCACATTAATAAACACGTTATCCCTCATCCTTACCCCTCCTTGGTAGTAGCCAGCGCCGGGCTGTCCAGGATAAGCCATTGCTGTAGAATTCTGTGATTGGAATGCTCTGTGTATAACCTCAGGCGGATACACTATCAGTTGGAGCCCCTCCCGGATCTGTGACCTCATGCATTGATGTGCGGGCGGAGCTGAAGCCGGAATTCCTTCCTATTCGCTGCAATGTAAGCTACCCGAGAGTAGCCTCTGCTGAAACAGGAAACCCTGACAATCATTCTAGTTAATGGTCCTTTGGGGGGGTCTGTTCACTAAACAGCAAATTGTGATGAAATGAAAATCAGATTGTGAAATTCAGGCTAAAATGACCAGTTTGTGAATTTATCTGAATTGGAGAATTCTTACAAAAAAGTTTTGTTTTTTTGCCTGAAATGTACAATTAGAATTTCAATTCACTGCGATTAAAACTTTTTATATATATATATATATATATATATACTCCCCATTAAACCACCACAGTCCAGCATGAAAGTGCCCCCCTCCCAAATCTTGACATATACACATACACATACACACACATACACTCCTTTTTTCCTCCCTCCTTATCCTTTGTCAGGATTTGGGAGGGGGGCACTTTCATGCTGGACTGTGGTGGTTTAATGGGGAGCATTGTGGTCTATACATCTATCAGGTGCAGATATGACATGTGTGACATGTCATGATTCCCTTTTATTCCAGAAGTTTGGTCCTTAAGGGGTTAAGAGCTTCCTAGATGTACTTGTGCTAAATAGCTGTATTGCTCTAAGCCATTAAATAGACACTGAACCATTAAAGCACTTTAGCTGTTGAAATGCTTAATTATGTGTGAAGAATGTGCTCTCCTTTTTCTATTTTAGAAAAAGTGCAGATTTCAGTTGAAACGGCCACTTTTATGAATTAACCTGTTACAACCCCTGGCTGTCAGACAACTAATAGTGAGTTTTAAAGCAAAATTTGACCAATAGCGCCAATCCACCTATCTATTTTTATCTGGTCTCCAGGAATTATAGTTCTGTTTATTTTCGTCTAATAGTGAGTTGTATTAATTTATTTTTTTTGTGTGTGTGTGTGTGTGTGCTTGGGCAATAGAGTGTTCCTTTAATGAGAGCCAGGATCATGAAATAACTCTTAAAGTGACCTGCACCCGTTAGAAATGCAGACCACACCGCTCCCTCAAGGTAATGCAATTCTGTGAATGATTAGTATCCGGTTTGCATTTTGAGACAGTTAATAAACACTTGATGCACTTATTATTATTTTCTACACTGTATTGGTGTTGTATCTTTAAATTTGGTGTTGGTGTATTTTGACCAATAATAATAATATTTGGGTGTATAATTAGCCCTATCTATATATCATCACTATTCCTTTTTGTCTTGGTTTCATATATTGTATAGAGGGATGTGTTTGTACTTTCCCCTTTTAACACTATGAAAACTTGCCCTCTTCTTGGCATTTACATTAGTACTAATCGCCATCAAGTAAGATGGCGCTTTTCGCGCTTTGTATGCGCACGCGTCTGGTGAGTATATATCATTGCTCCTGCGCGGACTTAAGCACAATAAGGGCGGCTTCCATTAGTAAGCTTGGCAGTGTTATCTGCATTGCGCATGCGCGAGACCGCTGGCGTTTTCTCGAACCTTTTTTTTTACTAATTTGAACTTAATTGACTATGCATTATAGCATTATGTGAAGGTATGCATATAATATGCTAGAGATTAATGTATTTGTGTGAAAGGAGGTTATAATTACCGTATTTATTGGCGTATAACACGCACTTTTTCTCCCTGAAAATAGGGGGCAAATGATGTGTGCGTGTTATACGCCGATATACATATTTTTCACTCCATAAGACGCACTTTTTTCCCCCTCAAAAGTGAGGGGAAATGTCTGTGCGTCTTATGGAGCAAATGTGAAGGTTTACTTACCTTACTTAAGCGTGGGCCGGTGTTCAGCGCGCACCGCGGTACTGGAACTTCAATTTCAGGTTCCGGTTTTCGGCGGGACTGAAAGGAAGTGCGCACTCAGTGTGCACACTTCCTTTCAGTCCCGCCGGAAACCGGAACCTGAAATTTAAGTTCCTGTACCGCGGTGCGCGCTGTGAAACCACACGCTTCAAGACAGGTAAGTAATTATGGGACAAGGGGAGGGAAAGTGCACTATGGGACAAGGGGAGGGGGGGACACTATGGGGGGGTGGGGAGAACACTATGGGATGAGGGGGGGAACACTATTGGAGGGGGTTGAAAATAATATGGGAGGGGGGGAGAATACTATGGAAAGGGGGGGAACACTATGGGATGAGGGTGGGGGAACACTATGGGAGGGGGGGAGAATACTATGGGAGGGGGGGAAATTTCCTTCTTAAAATGAGGTGCGTGTTATACGCCGGGGCGTGTTATATGCCGATAAATACGGTATATGTATGAAACTGAAGGGGGAGGTGACGATGTCACTTCCGGTTTCGTTTTTTTATCAGACTGATGGCCATCAGATGTGGGAATGGTATTTAAAGGGATTGTTGGTGAGTTTTGATAAACGCCCTTGGTAAAGGCAACCAGGAGGTGCCGAAACGTTGGGGGGGGGGGGGTTATTTGTGATTCCAGTTTCTGCCCAGATAGGCTTGTGAGAAGTGTGGTAAATCCATTGTGTATTTTTGCCTATTTTGTATACCTTAACTTTGATATTGGTTTATTGGTTTATTAAACCTGGTTGTATATTTAATGTGTATTCTGGTGTGCATTCTCTTACTTAGTCAGTAAATGTCATTAACCAAATTTTTATAAGCGGATGAATACGTGACACCCTAATCAAATTTGATCCCTGAAAGGACATGCAAGAAAGACATGCACCGAAAAGTGAACGCAGGGATCATGCACTTGTGTTTCCAGTAATAGACATCAAAAGCAGAAATTTCCACTGCCTGGTAAAGTAGGAATAGGTAAAGTCTGAAGGTTAATTGTCATTTTACGAATGCACATATATTGAAACCATAAAACATGTAAGCACAAAGATAACAATCCATGCACGAAACAGAGAAAGACTGAAATTTGATCTTTTATACAGTTCAGCAATTAACCCAGATCACGTCAAAGTTAAGTTGTTAGTCAGGTTTTTTAAGAAATGAAATGTACAGTAAAATAAAGATTTGAGAGTGATATGTTAGTTATTTGTGCAATAATGTAATTAGTGGGAGACTAAATAATTTAAATAATAGTAAATGCTATTACAACACTTAAAGTGGCACTTACCTCCCTCCCCCTGAAATAGTAGTATTTCATAAAGATAGAATCTTTATGAAATACTCATTCTGACTGCGTTGGGATTTTACTGAAAATTCCAACCCAGTCAAGAGATCTACTGAGACGAAGTAGGGACTGATTTGTCTCTGTATATTTCCAACGCCTGAAACTTCGAGACACTGGGCGGAGCTATCGCCGTCTAGAAACTGTCAATCTTCCCCAGCCGTCACCAGTGTCTCTGTGCGGGATCCTCTATAGACTCAATGCTGTACTCTTGCGCATGCTAAAGAGGACCCCCCCACAGGAAGATGGCCAGATTCAGGTGTTCCTGGAGGAGCCTGCTGGCCTCCTGCCTAAAGACTATGGGCCCTGTAAAAAACATGTAAAAAGACTGTTCGTGTGGTTTCCCTGTACTGTTCGGAAACCGAACAGAACCACAAATTAAAGACCACCCGGGAGCTTGTTAAACCCTATTGAGACCTTGTAATTATTCTCACCGCAGTGTTCTAATTATTCGTCTGGGTGGCCGCCGTTCGAATGCACAAATACAGGCAGCGGTGTTTGGTCATCGAGTGCATGGAACTAAAATCAGACACTCAACCTCGCGAACACCGCTGAACTTCCAGCATCACCTACGTTCGGCTCCTTTACATCATGGAAGAACACTGTTCGGTGGAATCGTTCAAGCTCCACGTTACAACTATGGACTATGGTCGGTAGTTTGTTTATTTTATAACCGAAGTTGACTGACCACTAACACTTTTCTTATGAAACAATTTTGGGCTGGAGCCTCGTGTGCGGTCGGTCAAAAGTTGACTTCCATGGAAAATCCAAGCCCCTGAACCATCTGAGTGATTTTGGATATGTTGGTCACTCCAATCGGGGCTATCCAAGGATGTGACTCTTGTGGGGTTTCCATGAATTTTGGGGGTACTTTTGGGGTGTTTGTAAATTGTATGTTTTTTCTGTACCTGGAGATAATTTAGTTTGTACAGTTCCTTACTCAATTATCTCTCAGGCACAGGGGAGGAGTTTGTGACTTGTATACATTTTGTAACTGTGCTGCCACTAAACAGATAAATTCCCAGAATTGAGCCTTGGCTTATGTGTGGGGGGGAATGTGATACTGGCGATAATTACTCCTATACCTGTTATACTCTCTGGAGGAGAGGACTACTAACTGGGAGCTGGATCCAGGACTTGGAAGGTGAGACTGCAGCCAAGCTGTGGCGGGTAGGGGTTGGAAGTGCTTACGGTGTCCTGGTGCAGTGCTTATGGTACTTGGTGATTACTAGAAATTATGAATTGGCAGAGGTACCCAGTTTGGGTACCAGGCGGTCCGCCACATCAGGTAAGTAGAACTCACTTTACCTGCCCCCCCAGCCACCGGACTCCAAGCAGGGAAGTCACCATAGGCAGTCTCT
Source organism: Pelobates fuscus (assembly GCF_036172605.1). Classification (NCBI taxonomy): domain Eukaryota; kingdom Metazoa; phylum Chordata; class Amphibia; order Anura; family Pelobatidae; genus Pelobates; species Pelobates fuscus. Next base: position 340,212,595 of record NC_086320.1, read on the forward strand.
GTGAATTCTGCAAAGTCCCCAGATGGTGACAGTGTCACTTTAACAACTTTACACTACATCAATGTCCAGTTCTGAATTTATAAATAAACAATTGATTAATATATATATATATATATATATATATATATATATATATATATCACTCTTAAAAGAAAGAGGGTGCTAGTGGACTCTGGGAACCATAACCACTTAATTGGCATGCGGTAGGGAAGAGAAGAAATTTCAGGTACACGTGGTTACTTTCAAGATGACACAGACAATATTATTTACTAAAGTGAAAACTCAATGTGAATTTCAAATTTAAGGCCAGACACTGGTGGAACTACCGCGGTCGCAGCTGCGACCGGACCCGTCACTCCAACACATGACGGCGGGCGGGTCCGCAGGGTGGCTGGGTGCCTGCAGCCATGTGTTGCGACCCCGGCCCGCGCGGAGTAACCGCCGTGGCCACATTGAAGGGGTCCATTGGGTGGCCCATGTTGTTATGGCCACCCAATGGTAATAAATATCCAGGGCACCCCTGTCAGCGTTACGGCGCTTTAACAGCGCGACCGGACCCTCTGTGATGATGTCAGATGCTATCAGAGAGAGCTGCGCGGGAGGAAGGAGAGGAAGTCAGAGTGGGAACTCTGACTCCCATCAGCCTAAGCCACCACTGGACCCCAGAAAAGTCACCCTCCTGCATTTTAAAGTTAGGAAACAAGAGGGTGACTAAAACATTTTGTGTGTGTTTGTGTATGTGTGTCTGTATGTATGTCTCTGTATGTGTGCCTGTATGTATGTGTCTCTGTATGTGTGTGTGTGTTTGTGTCTGTATGTATGTGTGTATGTGTCTCTGTGTATATATGTATGTGTGCCTTTATGTATGTGTGTCTCTGTATATATGTGTGTGTGTTTATGTGTGTGTCTGCATGTGTATCTGTTAGTCTGCATGTGTGTGTGTGGGAAGGGGGGTGGACGTATGGGGGGAGGGGAGAAGTAGACATATGGGGAGGAAGTAGACGTATGGGGGGTAGACCTATGTGGGGCCCAGGGGCCCCAGGGCAATTTTCGCACTGGGGCCTCGTGGTTTGTAGAGAGCACTTTAGTGTTAGGAATACAGATTTGTTTTCCTAAAACTATAGAATCCCTTTAAAGTCACATTACTGAGTTTTATTACTGAGGAGACCAACAATATGGAGCTCCTAGAATATAGGGTCATTAGTATAGAAAAGAGGGACAGATGGATTTGGGCACAAAATAAGGACTGTCCATCCTAAATAGGGACACTTGGGAGCTGTGTCTTCCTGTCGCATTGGCTGATCTGTTACACCAGATTATAGTTTCATAACTGAAGTTCCCTGTGATATTAGCAGAGCTAGGAGGAAGCTGTTATTTCCTCCTAAATATGAAGAAAGAGCGCCGCGTAGGATTGAGGAGGAGGCGGAGGGCAGTGAGCTGCTGCAGACCACATTAGCCTCAGCCAGCAGCAATCCAAAACACCAACACCAACACAACATGCAAACACATCCTTCCAAAACACAAACAGTACAAACACACCCCTGAATTCAAACTCCAAAATTATATACAAACACAGCCCTTCACTCAAACACCAATACTACACACAATGTACATGCGTCATGCGCATTTAAAATACAATACTAAATCCAAACACTCCACTGCATGTAAATACAATTCTTACATACAAACCCACCCACTGTATTAAAACACAAAAATTATAACACTACACTCAAGTACACAACTGCATTCCAGTGGCAACAGTACATGCAAATACATCCCAATATGCACACACATAATCTATACATAAATACACACACTGCTCACAAATATAACTCTACAAAGATGGGCAAATTGTAGACCCCCAGCTGGCCTTGCATTGTGGAAGTTGCATGACAGATGGGGATCTACCTTTTTACCGAAAAATGTAGAGAGGGCCCAAAAGATTATTGCACCAGGGCCCTCTCTACATTAGTTCTACCACTGTATTGTTGTTGTTATACTTAGATATTTTAAGTGCATCAATCATTTATAATTTTCATCTAATTGGGTGTGACTGTGTTTTAATTGTATTTCTTTTTTTTTTTTAAATATAATTTGTATTATTTTCGTTCATGTCATTGAACATATATGCCAAGCATGTAGCAAAAACAAGGAGACACGCAGCTCTCGGTCAGAAATAGCAAAAGAATATTGTTGTAATCAATTGTCTTACATGGATTAATGCATACTGTGAATAATATTATTTTTAATAGTGTGTAATAATAAACTATGTACTGTTCCCTTTTTCCCACTTCTCTCTTCTGTATCCCAATATTATATATATATATATATGCATAAAATATTAACAATAACAAATTATACATTAAGAAAAAAAAAAAAGCAAAAGGAAAGTGATGGTTCAGTACAATGCGGGCTCGCAGGCCCCTGTTTCAGTGTATAGCTTGTTTGGCTACATTTAAAATGGCCATAGATTAGACATGTGCACCAATGAAATTTTCGTTTTCTACGAAAGATTTTGTTTTAAAGAAAAATTTCATTTGTCAATCCCGAATTTCGTCTTCAAACCATTCGTTATCGGACGAAAATAATTAAAAATGGGTTAATTTTCATCCATTAGGACGAAAACAGCACAAAAAAAAAAAAAACTAAAAGCAAGGAGGGAGCCGGCATCTCTACCAGCTCCCTCCTTGTAAAACAATTATTACTACCCCCCCTGCATTAAAATCCATGGGGGTCACTATGACCCCCATATTAATAAATGGGAGGTTAAATCTTCCTGAATGCCCCTATTCGCGGCATTGCCGCGAGTAGGGGCACGTCAACTAAACAGCGAGCAGCCAGTGGCTGCTCACTGTCATTACACACTAATTATAAATCAATAACAGGGAGATTAAATCAATAACAGGGAGATTAAATCCTCCCTGCCGCGAGTAGGGGCATATCGCCTAAACAAATTTAAAATTACAAGTGACTGGACAGCTATTGCTGCACAGTCACTAGTGCAATAAATGGGGGGCTGGCACAGGTAAAATCCTGCAGGGAGCTGCAGTAGGGGCATGTTACCTAAACAGCGAGCAGTCAGTGGCTGCTCGCTGTCATTTAAATCAGTATTTTACATAGACGTGAGTGAGAGCTATAGTAAGAGAGAGTACATGTAACAAAATGTTATAGTAAAACTATAACAATGTTGCAATAGGAAAAAGTAGCTATTTAGATCTAAATAGCTACTTTTCCCACGGTACTCTTACCAGCTCTCTCACTTCTATGTAAGTTTAAATGACAGCGAGCAGCCAGTGTCTGCTCGCTGTTATAAAACTAAATATAAATCAATATGGGGGTCAATAGGACCCCCATATTGATAAAAAAAAAAGGAGGTTAAACCTGCCGTGAGTAGGGGCATATCGCCTAAATGTAAATTTTAAAACACTAGTGACTGGGCGGCTATTGCTGCCCAGTCGCTAGTTAAATAAGGGGGGACCTGACCTGACCCTTCCCCCATGGCAGGGAACACACACGTTAAAGTGGGGGGGACATAGTGCCCTCCCCGGTCCCCACCCATTGCCCGCGGGTGGGGACCCTAACATAATAATGTTAGGGGGGATCTAATGTCCCCCTCGGTCCCCACCCATTGCCCGCGGGGTGGGGATCCTAACATAATTGTGGGGGGGGGACCTAATGTCCCCCCAGTCCCCACCCATTGCCTGCGGTTGGGGACCTTAAAATAATAATGAGGGGGGGACCTAATGTCCCCCCCAGTCCCCACCCAGTGCCCGCGGTTGGGGACCTTAAAATAATAATAAGGGGGGGGACCTAATGTCCCCCTAGTCCCCACCCATTTCCAGCGGGTGGGGACATTAAAATAATAATAAGGGGGGGGCCTTATGTCCCCCCGTCATCACCCATTACCAGCGGGTGGGGACCCTAATATAATAATTGTGGGGGGGACCTAATGTCCTTGTCTTTGGAATTTTCCCACGCTGTACAAAGTGGCTAGCACTCTGATTGGTTGACTTAAACTAACCAATAAGAGTGTTAGCCACTTTTTACACTTTTTTAACTTGTGTATTCCCCACCATGGGGGGAATACACCGCCCAGTCACTAGTGTTTTATAGCCGCCCAGTCACTAGTGTTTTAAAATTTCAATTTAGGCAAGATGCCCCTACTCACAGCTTCCAAAGCACACACAGAAGAGAAAATAGCACAGTCCGTAAAAAAGGGGGACAAAACTTTTTTTAGATACATAAATGAGAAAAGAAAAGTAAAACAAGGATTAGTTAGATTAAAAACAAAAGAAGGAAGGTATGTAGATGAGGATAAAGGTCTAGCTGACTGCCTCAATGAATATTTTTGTTCGGTATTTACAGATGAAAATGAAGGAAAGGGACCTCAGTTAAGAAAAAGGATAAATGAGTCATTTATTACACGTGAGTTTACAGAGGAAGAGGTTCTATTTCAACTCTCAAAAGTAAAGACAAATAAGTCAATGAGACCTGATGGAATACACCCAAAGCTATTAAAAGAGCTTAGTGGCGTACTAGCAAAACCATTAACAGATTTATTTAACCAATCATTGATAACAGGAGTAGTCCCAGAAGATTGGAAGTTAGCGAATGTTGTGCCCATTCACAAGAAAGGTAATAGGGAGGAGTCGGGCAACTATAGGCCAGTAAGCCTTACTTCAGTAGTGGGGAAAGTGATGGAAACCATGTTTAAGGATAGGATTGTTGAACATCTAAAAACACATGTATTTCAAGATCAGAGGCAACATGGGTTTACTTCAGGGAGATCATGCCAAACTAATCTTATTGATTTTTTTGATTGGCGAACTAAAATTATAGATCAGGGTGGTGCAGTAGTCATTGCTTATCTAGATTTCAGTAAGGCTTTTGACACTGTTGCACATAGAAGGCTTTGAGTTTGGACTCCAATATTGTTGAATGGGTAAGGCAGTGGCTGAGTGACAGGCAACAGAGGGTTGTAGTCAATGGAGTATATTCGAAGCTTGGGCTTGTCACCAGTGGGGTACCTCAGGGATCTGTACTTGGACCCATTCTCTTTAATATTTTTATTAGTGATATTGCAGAAGGTTTTAATGGTAAGGTGTGTCTTTTTGCGGATGATACTAAGATATGTAACAGGGTTGATGTTCCAGGAGGGATAAGCCAAATGGAAAATGATTTAGGTAAACTAGAAAAATGGTCAGAGTTGTGGCAACTGACATTTAATGTGGATAAGTGCAAGATAATGCATCTTGGACGTAAAAACCCAAGGGCAGAGTACAGAATATTTGATAGAGTCCTAACCTCAACATCTGAGGAAAAGGATTTAGGGGTGATTATTTCTGATGACTTAAAGGTAGGCAGACAATGTAATAGAGCAGCAGGAAATGCTAGCAGAATGCTTGGTTGTATAGGGAGAGGTATTAGCAGTAGAAAGAGGGAAGTGCTCATGCCATTGTACAGAACACTGGTGAGACCTCACTTGGAGTACTGTACACAGTACTGGAGACCCTATCTTCAGAAGGATATTGATACCTTAGAGAGAGTTCAAAGAAGGGCTACTAAACTGGTTCATGGATTGCAGGATAAAACTTACCAGGAAAGGTTAAAGGATCTTAACATGTATAGCTTGGAGGAAAGACGAGACAGGGGGGATATGATAGAAACATTTAAATACATAAAGGGAATCAACACAGTAAAGGAGGAGACTATATTTAAAAGAAGAAAAACTACCACAACAAGAGGACATAGTCTTAAATTAGAGGGACAAAGGTTTAAAAATAATATCAGGAAGTATTACTTTACTGAGAGGGTAGTGGATGCATGGAATAGCCTTCCAGCTGAAGTGGTAGAGGTTAACACAGTAAAGGAGTTTAAGCATGCGTGGGATAGGCATAAGGCTATCCTAACTATAAGATAAGGCCAGGGACTAATGAAAGTATTTAGAAAACTGGGCAGACTAGATGGGCCGAATGGTTCTTATCTGCCGTCACATTCTATGTTTCTATGTTTCTATGCCGCAAGTAGGGACACTGGGGAGAGTTTAACCTCCTTTTTTATCAATATGGTGGTCCTATTGACCCCCATATTGATTTATATTTAGTTTTATAACAGCGAGCAGACACTGGCTGCTCGCTGTCATTTAAACTTACATAGAAGTGAGAGAGCTGGTAAGAGTACCGTGGGAAAAGTAGCTATTTAGATCTAAATAGCTACTTTTTCCTATTGCAACATTGTCATAGTTTTACTATAACATTTTGTTACATGTACTCTCTCTTACCATAGCTCTCACTCACTTCTATGTAAAATACTGATTTAAATGACAGCAAGCAGGCTGCTCGCTGTTTAGGTGATATGCCCCTACTGCAGGGAGGGGGGGGGGGTGGCTGGCACAGGTAGGGGCAGCAGGATTTTACCTGTGCCAGCCCCCCCCCCCCTATTTATTGCACTAGTGACTGTGCAGCAATAGCTGTCCAGTCACTTGTAATTTTAAATTTGTTTAAGGGATATGCCCCTACTCGCGGCAATGCCTATCATAGATTTCTTGTATTTGGATCTGGGGGTGATCGTGTGGTGGAGGAGCATCGCTGCCGGGTCTAAGGGGGTTGGTGCATCGGAGAACATCTCTAACATGCCATGAATTCCCACCCAGTATGGCCTAATCCTCTCACAGTCCCACCATAAGTGTAGGGTGGTGCCTACCTCTTTTTCACATCTCCAGCAAATGTTAGAGTGGTCCGGGGTTGATGAAGTGTAGGAGATTTGGTGTGCGGTACCAGATGGCTAAGAGCCTAAACAGCAGTGTGAGGTAGCAGATCTTCTCCCACTCCATGTCTGTGAATGTCCTTTGTAGGGCTGTTTCCCATTTGCCCATGAACAGCATTTTTTCTGCAGGGGTCTCCCCCTGCAGCATGGAGTACAGGAAGGAGATCCTTTATGTCCCGCTGGAATGTCTCCAGCATGGGGGTGAAGTTTTCCTTAAATAGATCCCCCCCTTCGCTTGGTCAACTATGTGCTCAGGTATCTAATTTTATGGTCGGACCATTGGAACGGGAAGCTACGGCATAGGGAGTCAGCGCGGTTTCTTGGAGTTGTGACGTTCAAAATATAGGATTCAGAAAAGTTGATCTTTAAGTTGGAAATGTCGCCAAATTCCCTGAAGGCCTTTAGGATTTTGGGTAAGTTGGGTAAGTTAAGGATTTAGTATAAAGTTTCTAATATCTCATCTTGTATTACAGCTTTTTTTTTTTTTTATTCTTTATTTTTTGTTGTGCATGAGTTAACAAATCTTCCTGCATCATCACAATAAACAAATGCAGAAAATATGCATTATTCACAATGAAACATATGACGTGAGGTATTAAACATTTAAAACTGTTGCTCTGTTCCATTACGCTGAGTCGGCACATTTTTATATTGAGAGTAGAGTACGTTTAAGACAGCTACACACATGTTTAGCAATACAGTTTGAGTTCAAGTTAGTTATGCATGTCCTATGAATGCTAGTATTCAGTTTGTGTGGTCAGCATGCATTACACAGGTGTGTGCAGCTATGTGAGAGCGTTGGTATGGTATATGCTAGTCACGAGTGTATGGAAAGAGAAATACACATAGAATTTGTCAGGCAGACAGGTTTGGCCTATTTAAATGAGTAGTTGACAGGCTATCTGAGAGTGTGATAGATGAGTATGGTAAGGCATTACACAAGTATGAGAAGAATATCATGAGAATGCTGAGTCAAAACAGTCGAACAGTGAATATTTCCTAAGTCCTACATTGTTAGAGAGTCTCTGTTTAGGAGGCTGCAGTGTGGCATAGACAGCGTCCTCAGCAGCAGAGGCTGTGGGTATATACCTTTGTGGTTTACTGTCAGCCTATGCCCAGCACCAGGAGAGATGTTGGGGATACTTTGGAGTTCTCCTGGGGCATATTATAGTGCAGCGTCAATGGTTCCAGGGGCTGGCTCATCCCCCCGTCGCTGTGGGGGCCTGCTTCGAAGTTACTGGCAAGTGGAGTGTCCTTGTCCCACTCCGATGGAGATGGGCGGAATGCCTTGTTGGTGTATTGCCGTAGGTAACGGTAGCGCTGCTGTCTGCGTGGGCGCTGCTGTCTGCGTGGGCGCTGCTTCAGTGTCGTGCCCCGCGTGGCTCTTGACTTGGCGCTGTGATAGATCTGTGGCCACTCCACTGCCCTAGCTGAGATGATGGTCGTTCCCTTGTGTCGATGGGTCCCCCCACGGCGTGCGTTAGGGCCGTGGGCCATCGGGAGTGCCGTTCCCTGGGTGCCTTTGTGGGTGCATAGGCAGTATGTAGGGTGCTCGCCCTTGTGGCTTCCCAGCCCAGGAGAAGAACGTGCGGTCCCGGCTTCAGTGCGCTGTGTGACATAGGGAGTTGGATGGTGAGGTTGGCCTGGGACCCGGCGCAGCAGCCATTTTGTGTGTACCTCGTGGGCTTTGAGGTGAGCTGTCATCCTTCTTTGCTTTCACTTGCTGCCGCTGGTGCAGGGCCAGATTCCTCCAAAACTTGTTGAATATCTCGTCCAGCCTCGCGGAGACGTCTGCTTGCTCAGTGAGGCAGTTGGTGGGACTTGCCGTGCTTCCCTGAGGTTGTGTGGGTGAAAATGTGGCTGGGGAATTGAGTGCCTTCTGTGGCTGCATGGGTACATTCAGCGGTGTCGCAGTAAGTAACCCCAGTGGGGACCGGGATAACCCCCTCCGGTCCAAGGGGGGGGATAGCAGGGCTGATGTGAGCTTTCTGTAGGGCGCCTATTCTGTGTCGGGGGATCGGCCGCCTCCCCCGTACGCGTGGCTCCGCTCAGAGCTAGGCCGCATGGCCGGGCCGGGCGATGATATGGCGTTTTCGTAAGGGACGGATCTCCCCATGGTCCCAGCTTGTTTCTGTTTTGTTCTCCGGTCGTACCGAGCTTCTTTGGGTGTCGCGTTATTCATAAATTGCTTGTTTTAGCTCGTTGGTCCCGGAGCTCTTAGAAAGTGCTGCCGGCCATCATGGCTGTCAGGCCCCGCCCCTGTATTACAGCTTTTTTGTGCATTGTTTGCACAGAATACACTAGTAAGAGAGTCTGTTTTGTTAAGTTTGAAATGTTTCACCCTTTTAGTTTCACAGGATAGTGAAGTAACTGTGTCTGTTGTTTAATTAATTTTTATTTTTTGCTCTCATCAACATCAGCAGTGAAGGTAACTATTCTGCTGTAGTTGTGAGTCGAGAGGACATTATTTTTCGTCACTTGATTTTATTTTAGATGAGTCAGTCTAGTTAAGCAGTTTTTTCTTTAGCAATTTATATTTTTCTAATAATAAATAATAATAATAAATAATTTTTTGATAGTCTAGACCAGGCTTCCCCAAACTCCGGCCCTCCAGATGTTGCTGAACTACAACTCCCATGATTCTATGAATGAAATAGGCTGGAGGGCCCGAGTTTGGGGAAGCCTGGTCTAGACTGTGTCTCTGTTTGCAGTACTGCAGGATGCACTTGCTGGCAGACTGCACACAGCACACAGTGCAGTTTTGCCTAGACTCTCAGAAAGCCACCACCATCAGAAGGGCTACTGCTATTGCTACTAGTAGTATCCTAGTACGCAGCCTCTGTGTCAGTTTAGTCGGGCAAGTAGTTTTGCCTCTATGTTCAACTCACTTCCTAGGAGGCCAACCTCTTGGTCTCATTCAATTTCTGGCCCATTGGTGCAAGATTTTGGTCAAGGAAAGGCACCAATAGCAGCAGGCAGTAGTGCAACAAGGCCCAGCACCACCAGCAGTTTCTATGGGAAAGGGAAACCGCAGGGCTGTTTAAGGCTAGCACAACAGCATTGACTATTGGTAAAAAAAAATTACTAGTAGTAGCCCAGTGAGTAGGAAGATGCACGTTTTCCTACCAGCGTCTTTCTCTACCACAGTGGATACCTCTCTCCGTTTGTCCATGGAGAAAGGGAAATGGAAGCTGCCAAACAGAGCAAGTTTGGCACAAAGTTTAGCAGCAGGACTGTAGGTCGTGTTCTGCTGTTCTTCTGATCCACCTCCCAAGACCACCACCACTAGAACCACTTGCAGTGGAACATGAGCTCTTCCTACCACCACCTCTATTTTAGATAATCCTATTCCTAGCTTTAGCAACAGCAAGGGATCAATGGCAAAAACCATGAGTTGTTTCCACTGCCAACACTACTCCATCCTCTTAGTGCTTATAGACAGATAGAGAGAGAGAGAGAGAGAAGCAAAGTCAGCCAAGTCATCCATACCAGAAGCTAGATAGGTAGAGACTGAGGGAACAAGTGCTACTCTTTTAGGAGTGCCATTGTTTTCTGTGCTTCCTGGAAGTTATATAGTCTCACTTCCCTTGCAGAAACAGCATTTAGACAAGAGAGTTAGATTCCTCAGGGAGCATTCCACCCCTTTTCACCATCAACTAGTGGAGTATTCCCCTTTCTCTCGACTTTTTCCATTAGTAGCACCTTCTAGAGCTACTTTAACCTTTAGTGGATCAGCACCACCTATTTCTTAAAAACCGGTTAGAAGTACAACTAATTCCACTACTAGTTCCAGGTCCAGTCCTCCTTGCAATGGCACATTTACCACCACCAGTGTATCTGTGTCAACAATCACCCCCACCACTGGTACCGCTAGCCACAGTACCAGTGCAGAGGCTACTGTGCCAGCTCCCAGTGGTCGTGTTCCTGCTGCTCATCCACCCACAGCATCACAAAGGATAGAGGAAAATATGTTTTGCCACACCAGATTTTGGGACCACTGTGGAAGTCTTGGAGATGGGGGCAAGGGGAGAGTATTGGGTCATCTCATCAGTGCCGGGATGAACCATTACACCCTCAGCCATCACGAGGCTGTGTTATTGAGGGAAGAGGAAGAAAGTGTTAGGGCAGGCAAAATAGCTGCTACTTCTACAACAATTACGAATACCACCAGCTCTGTAGAAGTTACAGTTAAGGAGTACCAGGGGAGATGAAGAGCTATTGCAACTGCTAGCCAGTGACCAAGGCTGGTTGGAGCATCACCACACATCCAGCCCACCCTGGAACAATTTGGGGGATTCCACTCTAGGACTATGTCCAAACAGCAGGCCAATAATATCATGCAATTTATTGTCTAGTTGATTGTTGTTAGGGGTGCTTCCTTTTCAATGATAGAAGGGGAGCCTTCTAAGCAGTTTATGGCAGCTGTGGCTCCATAATACCACCTTGTACTTGTGGATGCTCTCTGTTTCATTCAAGGCTGTGGCCTTGACACTTATAAGGCCCAGACCTCCTTTCTTCTGGCTGGTGTGCAATCTCTGGGTGCTTAATTTTGGGTGGAATCCTTCATTCATAGTGAGCAACTCTTCTCTTGGCTCGGTTATTATTCCAGCTGGGTACCTGATGACTTGTAGGTCATATGTGTTGATGGCTTGAATCTTGTTTTTGCCATTGAGCTAGGATATCAGGACCTGTCTGACTCTCCAGAGGTACTTGGATGTCGCTTGGATGTCCTTGCCTCTTCTTCATGGTTGCCATGAGTTTGTGGTACTGCGGTACCTTCAGATACTTGTAGCACAAGTATCAACACTTCCTATTTGACCTTCTGGTATTTTGACATCCACCCACCCTTCCTATTAACACTCAACACTTCCTATTTGACCTTCTGGTATTTGACATCCACCCACCCAGAGCAGACTGACATATATATATATATATATAATTTATATATTTATTATTTAGTTAAAGAAAGTTAAGTTAGTAGTATAATATTGTATCTGTCACTATCGCTGTGTTACTGACTCTTCTTCATTTTAACTGTCCATTCTGTGTGTCCGAATGGAATTTCCAAAATGAAAGTAAAGTCCAAATTTAGTCTGAAAACTAATGCATAACTGAACAAAGTTCGGCCGAAACAAATGTAATTTTTTTTTTTTTTTAAGATTTTCAAGATAACATGACAATGTGAGTATAGTCAAGTCAATGGAAAACGGTGAGATGCCATCAAGAGATGGTATGGTAAAGCACGAGTACATCATATTTGACAATTATACAAATATCAGAACAGTTTGCTGTAGTAACTTACAGGTAATACAGAGTAGGTAACCATTTATATAATGTGGGTATTCGTGTGGATCTGCACACAGATTTACAGTTGAAAGTATTTTTTTAATTTTTATTTCTAAAATTCTCTTTTTTTTCTCTTTCTCTTTTCTTTTTTTGGGGGGAAGGAGGGTTGGTTAAGATTAGGAAGAAAATCCATAAATATATTTGTAAATTCATTTTAAAGTATTGTTGAAACTGTTAGTATTCTCCTGTTATTTTCTTATGGTGGGAATTTTAAACCCATTTCTCAGCCTGAAACAGCTCCCTCATTTAGTCCTTGTAATACACAATGGGGATTCTGGATCTGGGATTTATAAAGCAACTGGGCAAACTCACCAAAAAGATTCCAGAGCTGAGTCAATATAGACTAGGCTCCCCTTTTTTTTTTTCTTCTTTTTTTTAAGAACTGAATGGATGATGTGGAAATTAAATCAGTTCTGCATGTGAGTGTATGAGCGTTTCGGCAAGGATAACTGATATTTGCAGGGACTCTGCTTTCTAGGTTCCTGCTACTCTTCTCTGTACACCCAAACGTGATGCAAATTTGGACACAAATATAAGATGTTGCTTCTTGATCTTATAGGAAGTACATTGAGACACTTTAAGAGAATATACTCCACCTTGCCTATCCCAAAACTCAATTTTGATAGTTAACTTTAGTTTTAACTAAATACCCATTGCCTAAACTCCGATCCTTACCTGATTCATTATTCTGGAGATATCGAGCGTTCCCAGGTAATTTTGTTGTTCGTTGCTTAGAACACACTTGAGCACTGCAGTCAGAGCAAGGCAGGGCACTAATGCTAGAAGTTTAAGGCGCTGACTTGTTTGTCACACTCTTAGCAAACAACTACGTAGATGACTAATTGAAGAACCTATGCTCCCTGAGATAATATAAAAGTGAAGGAATAGAATTAAGGTGCCAATATTAATTCTATTACATAATATAAGATACGAAGGAACCAAATTATGAGATTACAGAGACAGCATCATTGATCCATTTCTACTGAAATAATCTGCACTTGGGACTTGAGTGTTGGCGTTCAACTTTCGGGAGGCACCCTTTAATCCCTATTGATGTATATGAAAGAATCCTGCCCCTATCAGAGCTACGTGATAATATGATAGAAGCCTAGAATAATTGACTGACAATATAACTAAAAATATCGTTCACTGGGAAGAGTATTCCATACAATCTCTTAGATAGAAGCACGTTACATATACAACTGGGTGTGGAACAAAATTATCTTTTTATTTTACCTTCACTATAATAACTAGCTAATGAGTTAGACTTTTAGACTCAAATTGACCTTCCCTATTTTTTTGCAATAAGCTACAAATCTTCATTTTCGAGGGAAGCCCTTTTTAGCAAGATTAAGCTTATAATTATTATTCTTATACTTAAAAGACAAGTCATGAAACTAAAGAATTACCTCTGATGGGAGGTAATATGCGATACAATACAGTGTATTGGTGATCAGCAGCTCAACATTTAATGTGGAATACCCTTTTATCCACACTACATAAAATAGCAAAAAAAAAAGAAATAATTCTATCTGGCCTGTGTAGGGGTACCTGAGACTTACCCCGCAAATACAGTGTTGAAATATACTTGAAGATGCATAAAATTACAAGAAAAAAAACAAACAAAATCTAGTCTAGTATTAAACAAAAAGCTAGAACCACTCATATGTTCTGGAGCCTATGTAATATTGGCTCCGTAGGATGAACCTTTTTGCTCTTAGGGCAGCAACACACCACTCTCACTGTATCGTCTCCTCCAGAGGTGATATAAGAAGAGAAACACTCAACGTGTAGTATCTTTTAGTTGTGAACTTAAATCTTGTCAGGACATTTATATCGGCAGACATTTTGCGCTATGATAGAAATTAAAATGTATATTGTCAGAATCACTTTGAACAGAGCAGACTCCATTTTGAATTTCAAGCTAACAAAGACACACATTTCTATCCTTTCTGTAACCAAACACTAAGTGAGCTTAGGAATGTTTGTATATACAAACCAAGTGATAAGAAATGAGAACGGGGGATGGATTCTCTGTCTAGATGCTAATGGAATAGAAAAAATTCTAAACCCAGACATTTGTGACAGAAAAGATGAAATAATTTAATTTTACTTTCTATATTTTACAAGGTCCCATTGTCACATTTAGAGAGGCGGACCGGGTCAGAGAGATCCCCAGCACCAAGGGAGTCCGACGCTGGAGAAAGGTAAGTGCTTAAGACACACACACACACTCTCACGAACAGACGCATACACACTAGCTAACAGACACACACTCAGTGGCAGACATACATACACACTCACTGACAGACAGACACACACTCACTCACTTACAAAACACACACTCACTAACAGATGCACACAAACTAACACACTCAGTAACAGACACACACAGTAACACACTCTAACACACACACACTAACACACACACTCTAACACCAACACACACACTAACACACACACACTCTAACACTAACACACACACACACACACACACACACACACACTCTAACACACACACACACACACTCTAACACTAACACACACTCTAACTCACACACACACACTAACACACTAACACACCTACACACTAACACACACACACACCCATACACACACACACACACACACACACTCTAACACTAACACACACACACTCTAACACACACACACACACACACACACACATTTTTTTAAACATTTAATCGCCCCAGCCTCCTTACCTGTGGGAGTGCTGAGGGGATTCCCTGGGGTCCAGTGGTGTCAGCGGGCGGGCTGGCTGGCGCGCGAGGGAGCACTCTTCCCTGAGTGCTTCCTGTTCAGCTCCCTCGCGCGTCGCGTACTGATATTGGAGTCGGAAGATGACGTCATCTTCCGGCTCCGATATCAGTGCGGTGCGAGAGGGAGCTGAAGAGGAAGCACTCAGGGGAGAGAGCTCCCTCGCGCGCTCGCCAACCTGCCTGCCCGGTGACAGCAGGGCCAGTCTCGGGGGGCCCTGAGGTGGCGAGGTGGCCAGCACATGGGCCCCCCAGGAGAAGAGGCTGGCCCAGTGGGTACATACCTGGGTCGCAGGGTGACCGGGCCCCCTGGTGGGCCGGGCCCGGTCGCAGCCGCGCCCCCTGCAACCCCGGTATGTACGCCACTGTCTAAGGGTAACAAGCAGAGTGCCAGTTTTCTGGGGATGGCACCACCCCAATGAAGATTCTCTAAGGCTTCAGAGGACCTTGTTGGAAAAATATTAAAATGTATGTAGTAAATGCTATGAAAAATAAAAAAAAGTCCAAATCTGCTGAAACGCGTTTTACTCATCCATGAGCTTCCTCAGTCAGTTGTGATGTAGCCTCAGGAATCTTCTGTATTAAATGTCCTGTGGATCTCCTAGATCCTGCTTCTTTGGTCACATGTGGTGGAATAGTCCAATCCCAAGTCCATATTGCACACCTTCCCTTCAGATAATTATTTTCACCTAAGTGAAAAAACCTTGTATAGGGTAATTGTTTCAGGTTTTTATTCCAGCGTTACCATTGGTAGTCAGTGGTACCGGTCTGGGCGTGTCACGTCCTGCGTGTGGTTGGCGGAAGTGACATCGCAGGCTAAGTCGCTTGTCACATCCACACGCCACCATCAGATGCCTCCCGCTACCCAGACCTGGCTTTCCCCAACTATCCTCATTGGTGGACAGAGGTGCCGATCATGAGTGCGTCAAGCCCCTTCTCCGGCTTGAAAAAGACCCTGAGGGGTTGAAACGTCGCTTTGTAGCTGCTGGTTCCAATAAATTGCCTTTTTCTTGGAATTCATTTGGAGTGCCTGTATTCTTTTTCTACACCCTTCTCCGGCCGGCGGAAGTGACATGGCGGACTCAGCCGCTCGTCATGCCTGCCAGCCTTTCAATGGATATTGTGCCTCCCATCGATCAGGACAACCTTCTGCTCACCTAGGGGGTTTGGTTTAAAACGGAATATACCTTAGAGTGTTTTTCTATCAGCTGTAGCTGGAAGGTGGCCGTAATCACGCCACAATAGTGTGCGTCAGCCCAAACCCTTCCAGCACTGGCCGAACGGTTTACGCCTTATTAAGTGTGGTCACCCCGGGAATAAGGGTGAAGAGATGTATAATAAAGGAAGGGAAAAGAACGCAGGAGACAAAAAATACATTAGAGACGTATTACAAATGAAAGTACAATCAATTAGATATATTTACAATATAAATTAATATTTCTAAACCATAATCACAATATTCTCTGGATTTGAGGGTTGGAAATGTATACTCCCCAGTGAGAAGGGAAAAATCGGGATTTTTTTTTTTTTTTAAAGAAAACCCTATTTTTAAACCCCATTAAAAAAAAAAAAAAAAAAAAAAACTTTTATGGAGGGATATTAAAACCTAATAGATAAAAAAAATGATTGGATAAAAAACTATCGGATAAAGAACTATTAAATGAAAAACAGGGAAAGAGAAGCATTGTTTTTTTTATAAGGTATTACACAAGAGTAATAAGGGATACATAAAAAATGGTACTAAATTTAAAGGGGAATAATGTTAAAAAGATATGATGGGTAATTTATAGTGTAAAAATTAGGATTCTATAGGAAATTGTATAGTTAAAAATCAATATTCAAGCCTTGAGGTTGCAAAGTCCCAAGGTTGACTATCCATCTCATTTCATTTTGACCTAAAATCTTATTAAAATCCCACCTCATAAGTTACCTAAACCCTTATGAATACCTCAAAGGGATTACAATTTTTAGGTATTCATAAGGTTTTAGGTAACTGGCGAGGTGGGATTTTAATAACATTTTAGGTCAAAATGAAATGAGATGGATATTTAACCTTGGGACTTTGCAACCCCAAGGTATGAATATTGATTTTGAACTATGCCATTTCCTATAGAATCCTAATCCTAATATACTTAGTGGAAGTATATATAAAACAAATGAAAAATAAAAAACCTCATCCCTACCATTAGGATATGACAGTATCCTTCAGCCATATACATAGACCTTGGTTTAGAGAGCGTTTGAAAGCTAACAGCCAGTCAGTCTCTCTGGTCTTCCCTGTTTCTATACAGTCAGTGAAGACCACAGAGACAGTCAGTTTTCAAACACTGTCTGGTTTAAGGTGTATGTATATGGCTGAAGGATCTCATTTTTTTTTACTATTTCAACTATTTACTTTTAAAACTTGATGAAAGGAATATTACATTAAAAATAGTTTTGAGGTGGGGCATGTCCTGGACGCTGATCGCACTGGTCGCATGTGCTGAGAGCTCCGCTTGAGCCAGCTTCATATGAGCAATTAACCCGGGAAAAGCGTAGAAAAAACGCCTTCCAGCACCAGCATGTCACAGCCGAAGGGCAAGAGAACGACGGAGAAGAGCGAAAAATCAAATTTCTTGGCATCTAGAGCCGGCCATGGCAAGCACTGGCAGCTGCCAGAACAGGCCCAAGATGGCGCTGAGAGTGACCACAAAGCAGCTACACAGCCCCCAGAGGCAGAGCCTCCACTTACTCACAGCATGTTGAAAGGTCTACTAGACCAGATGTCAGAGAAAATTCCAAAAAAAATCCACAAATTGGACACTGCTCTGAGGGATCTCAGAAAAGACATGCAGGACCTGGGAAACAGAACGTCCCATATAGAGGACAAAATGGAGGAAATCTCGGAAGACCACAATATTCTAGCGGACAAAATGGAGGGGCTGACCGCGAGAGTGATCGCCCAAGACATCAAGATAGCGGACATGGAAGACCGCGCCCGCAGGAATAACCTGCGCATCAGGGGCATTCCTGAGACAGTAAGCACTGCGGACCTTACCGCACATGTCACAGGCCTACCGAGGCACCTAGCTCCTGACCTGCCCGTAGAAACGCTCCTCTTAGACAGGATCCACCGCACGGCGCGGCCCCAATTTCTGCCTCCAGAAATGCTGTGTGATGTACTCCTAAGACTCCACTTTTTTCATGCCAAAGAGGCAATTCTGGCGGCGAACAGATCAGGAAAACTGCTACCAGCTGAATATAAAAGCCACACAATATTTGCGGACATCTCAGCCTATACCCTAAAGCGGAGGAGAGACTTCAGACCCATCACTACAGTGCTGCGGGACCACAGACTGCCGTACCTCTGAGGATACCCCACAAAACTACTGGTAACAAGAGGAGGAAAGACGACGGTGATTGCCATGCCAGAAGATGGGCAACAGATTCTGAAAACCTGGGACATTGTTCCACCACCCACCCTGAACGCCAACAGAAAGGTGACCAGAATCGCCCCGGAATGGAGAAAAACGAAAAAAAGATAAAAGAGACGCTATCGAATACAAGCAAAACGTCCTAAAACTGCAGATCTAACAAGAATGGACTTTGAAACACCGGTTGGGTAATGTACCGTTATCATAACGGGAGGGAGTGTGGATAAATGTATAGAGAGTTATTATGGGGGTTGTGTAGCTGCTTTATGGGAAACAGGGACCTAGAGGATAATAAGCGAACCGTAAGAGAGACCCCTTCCCCTGGCGGCCTTAACCAATGGTGGGACATACCACCTCAAATAACACACCACCATGCAAAACCCGTAGACAACCACTTAAATGAACAACCTAAATTAATGGGCTCCAACGGGAGGGGCAGGGGAGGAAAGCTAGGAAGATCCAAATGGGATAGGGACAAATCAGGGAAACACCCTGGGACCACCCTGAGAGAGTACACAAGGGTTTGATTAGCATAAAGGCACCAAAGCCCGCAAGAGAAGCCAGAAGACTATGAAGAGAGAGATAAAAACATAAAATAAATAAATAAAAAAAATAATAGGGGTTTAAAAAAATCAGACAATACTTTGAAAGCACTCGAGGGAGGGAGCTCCCCCAGGACGTGAGGCAACAACCTCAAGCCCCACGACACATACAAGCAGTGTCTAGCCATACTTGTGGCACGCATAGTAATAGTTAAAGACTTTCTTTAGAGTATGTTTTTGGCTATCAAATGTTATGGTTATTGTATAGATGTTGTAGAACACGCTATGGGGCACGTGGGTGGCCCCATACCACTCATACATAGCAAGCTACAAAAAGCAAATGCTAGACAATGTCCACACCCTCCCTATACACTCAGGGGACGATTGCAAAGAGCGCCGAGGAACCCCCTGCTCGGCTTGACACGGCTGGAAAGAGCAGGGGCCCTCAAAGAGGCACCTTCTCGCCCACGACCTCCGGCCACACGCACTGACTACCGAACAGACGACTTTACCAAGACACTGCTTAGTGACTTCCCACACCAATTTCACTCCACCTCTAGCACAAAGTCGAAAGGTGCTTCCATCCTGATAAGCAGAGAGGTCAAATTCTCCCTCCATTCCCAATTAGATACTAATAGCAGATATGTCATTGTATCAGGCTTGATTAACGACATGTTATACACAATAGCAAACATATACTCTCCCAACACTAATCAAATAAATTTCCTACACGAAATCCTCCAAAAAATATTGAATATACAACAAGGCATCACAGTACTTTGCGGGGACTTTAACCACATCCTAGACCCTAAACTCGACACTACACTGCCCCAACACAGCCGCAGACACCGCCCCTTGAAAAGACAATACAAAGCCATACAAAAACTCCTACACACACATCACTTTTATGACACATGGAGACTCACACACCCTAGCGAAAGGGCATACACACACTACTCTTCAGTGCACAACTCCTACTCCAGAATAGATGGCCTCCTAATATTGGGCTCCCATCTGAACCAATTACAATCATGTGACATTGGCCAAATAACGTGGTCAGACCACGCACCAGTGCTACTAGAGCTTAAGGACATCTTTGATTTCAGGCACCGTAGCCCCTGGAAAATAAATGACTCCCTACTGCTAGATAAGAGCTTTACAGAGGAACTCACAGCAGAGTTGAGAGCATACTACTGTGGAAGTGACGGCTACCAAGGTGTGGCAAGCCCATAAGGCAGTGATAAGAGGCCTACTGATTAGGAGAGCAGCGTTCGTCAAAAAGATCACGCAAACAAAACTTAAGGAATGGCAACGGGAACTGTATGACTTAAATACGCAAAACCAAATCTCGCCGACTAAACACTACATAATCCAAATAACGAGACTTATACACCAACAAGCTATAGATCAGGTTAACAGGCACATGACCAAACCACTCCGCCTAAAACTTAAACAGGCAAATCAAAAAATACATCACTTAATAGACCATAAGGGGACAAAGGCTTCAACCCCAAAAGACATTAGTGACGTATTTGCCCGATATTACTCAGATCTATACAACCTCAAAGACAACACCACCACTAGACAACCAGATGAAAAGGGAATAGCAGACTACCTTGATGGAGTTCAGTTACCATCACTGACACAAATACAACGAGAAGCACTTAACATCCCAGGAAATGATTGACACGATAAACTCACTGACTAACGGGAAGTCCCCAGGCCCAGACGGCCTCAACAACACATATTATAAAAAGTTCAGGAAGACCCTGGCACCTCACCTGGTCAAAACCTTTAATGAAGCAATAGCAACCCAGTCTCTCCCCAAGGAAATCTTATTGGCACACATTGTTACACTCCAGAAACCGAACAAAACACCGACATTTCCACAAAACTTTGGGCCCATATCGCTTCTTAACACAGACACAAAGTTACTTGCAAAACTCTATACCACAAGACCGTGCTGCCACACATTGTACATAACAATCAGGTGGGGTTCGTCAAAGGGAGACAGGGGTCGGACAACACCAGGAAGGTCATAACTAACAAGATACACACACAAGGTGGGGGGGATACTGGTCTCCCTAGATGCAGAAAAGGCCTTCGACCGTCTGCACTGGGAATTCCTTCAGGCGGTCCTGAGGAGATTCGGAATCCCAGACACGATATTGGCAGTGGTAAAGGCCCTATACAGCGCACCAACAGCACAGGTGTTGAACTTGGGGTTCCTGTCGATTCCCTTTAAACTCACCAATGGGACGAGACAAGGATGTCCCCTCTCCTCCTTATTATATGTGTTTGCACTGGAGCCCCTAGCGATTAAAATTAGAGACAACACTTCCATACACGGTGTGAGAGTGGGAGGAAAAGAATACAAAGCAAATCTTTTTGCAGACGATATTCTGCTCACACATACACAACCCCAAGTGTCGCTGCCGAACCTATTGAATGAAACCCGCCTGTATGGGGACCAATCATATTATAAGCTAAACGTCACAAAAACGCAAGCAATGGGAGTGGGCGTACCAGGCCACACAATAGCTCAACTAAGAGCCACATTCCCCCTAGATTGGAGGGATGACTACCTCACCTTCCTGGGCCTGCGGATAACTAAGACCATAGCCGGTTTCCATGAACACAATTACGGAAGACTAAGTAAAGACATAGTTGACACTTTACAAACATGGGAGGACAAGTACCTGTCTTGGGTGGGAAGGATAGCAGCCGTCAAAATGATAGTGATGCCCAAACTCCAATACCTATTTCGCGCATTACAGATCCAAATACCTAGAATATTCCTGCAAAAACCCCAACGAACCCTAAACAGATTCATTTAGGCGAATCGCAAAATACGTGTAGCAACAAAAATACTGAGCAGACCGGTGACAGAAGGGGGACTGGGACTACCTGACGTGGGCACATATTACAAAGCGACCCTTTTGGCCACGGCGGTGCTAGCACATAAGGCGGAGGACAGACTGCAATGGGTAGACATAAAATCGACTTGGACATGCCCAAAAGGCCTACACCACCTATTCTGGATACCTCACAAATTACGCCCTAAAATAATAGGAATGCCCGACACTACGTCTTTATTGTTGAGAACGTGGGATGCAGCCAAACCCCAACTGGGATACACTAAATCATGGTCCCTAGCGACCCTAATATAGAGCATACACATTGCCAACTCCACATTCTACCACAGGCCATGGGAAAGAGGAGGTTGCACACTGATCAAACACCTATACCACAACGACACCCTAATGCAATTCCTGGACCTCCAGAGCCGGTACAGTCTGCCACCTCACTCATTATTCTCGTATCTCCAACTCAAATCTCTCCTACAGTATGACACAGGGAAGTTACACCCAGGAAAGCAAGGAACATAGAACGAATTTGAATAGCCAGAACAATACCGCAAAAAATGATCTCAAGCCTATATCGGTTGCTGATTGACCCACTTGGCGAGGAACCAGAGAGGTTCCAAGAGGCATGGCAAGTAGATATTGGTAAGACATTACAAACAGTACTTTGGCAGAAAGCATTCATAGCACACAAGGGCAGATCCAGATGCGCTTCTGTAACGAAAATATACCCCAACACGCAGGATTCAACTCAACAGAAGACAACACAGAGGGGAGATACGTCTACCGGACCTTAGAATGGCCGGACTCAATGTATATGAGAGGAGTAAAGAGTCAGGAGCGATCCGAGGTCAAGGGCACAAAGAGACAGCGTAAACTAGGACTAGCCGGGGTCTGGTACACAGTAAACAGCAAGCCGTCAAACAGAACAGATAAGGATAAAGAGATAACGTAGTCAGAAACAAAGCCAAGGTCAAGTACGAAGGAACACAACTGAACACAACAAGCGCTAAAGGGAACTGTAACAGAAACCACGATAGGGCAAGGAACTAAGGGAAAAAGGTGAGTATATATACCTTAACACCTATTTTGATTGGCCCCTGTCATATCCACGCCCCCAAAAGGTAAGTGTATGGGGAGTGTGGCATGACAGGGACCAATGGGAGGCCTTTGCCAATTTAGGCTCCCACTGTCCCTTTAAGAGTGCGCCCGAGACCCGCGGCGCGCTCTTAGAGTCAGGCAGGACACGAGACCGCCTCTCGCGGTCCACTGCCCGCCCTCCTGTTACAGCCGTCGGATGAGCCGCACGCGGCTCGTGCAGCAGCAGGACCGCGCGCGGCTTGAACAGAGGACCCCGGCCGGCCCCTGGAAAGGGTAAGTACCACTACAGCTTCCCACTTAGAGCTGATGCGCAAAATACAGTACAGATGGTACCACATATGGTGGACATGCCCCCGCATCACCGCCTACTGGGCGGAAGTAGGCAACATATTCTCAAATACTATACACCAAACAGCGAAGCTGGAACCCGAGTGCGGACTCCTTTTCATGACCCTAGAGCAATTCACCAAAACCCAAGCATTCCTAATGTTCCACATATTGATTACAGCGAACCTACACATTGCAAAGGCGTGGAAACAGACCGACACCCCAGGAATAGAGATAGTGATCAAGCAAGTCACCACGAATATAGATTATGAGACAAGAATACACACAGGGCATAAGCTACAAGACCATAAACCGTTAGTCAAACAAGAGTGGGAAATATTTCTGGAAGGAAGAGGAGGGGAACAGAGAGGCAGCGAAGCACTGTAAGTCACACGAGTAGGCTACCAGACTAACACAGGTCGAGAGAGGCGTAATTAGACCAAATCTGAAAGCTCACGATGACAGCCCCTAGGGGAGAGAGACAGAGGAGTGGACACCCACAATGTACATAGTTGTGCCGATTGACACCCGACGCTACCACGGGGAGACACCTAGACCAATCACAAACCACTCAGACATGGCCACAAAAGCTCCAACAACACAAAATAAGTAATACAAAGGGAATGAGCAAGGCCGAACAACAGGGGAGGCCTGTTAGGAAGCACTCTCTGTGGTTTAGCGAGAAACTTGTTAAATACCCCCCCCACCCCTTTCCTTTCCTTTCATTCTGTAACCCTACCCCATATACCACCCGAGTTTATTACTAGTACATTCAGGAGAAAGAAGACTCCCATAACGGAGTCCCAAGAAGACAATAGAGGGAGTAGGTGCGAACAAAGTCATAACTGAACGAAAAGTGATGTTCGTAATATAACCTCTTCAGATGTAGCACATACTGGCAAATGAGCATGTTCCATAATGTAATGTACTAATTAATGCTATGATGTTATAAATGCAACCCCTAACCCTTCCTCTTTGCCTTCTGTACCCCATGGATGATCAAGAAAATAAAAATTGTCAAGTTGAAAAAAAAATTGATTTGAGGTGACTGTTGTCCTTTAAGTACAAAAGAATATGCTTTGTCTTGATAAAAAAAAGGGCTTCCCTCGAGAATAAATATTTTCTAGCTTATTGTAAAAAAAATAGGGATGGTCAATATGAGTCCAAAAGGTAAACTGCTTAGTCATTAGAGTGAAGATGACAAAGAAACGCATGTTTCACACCCAGTTCTAAATGTAATATGCTTCTATTTGAGATATTTTATGACATACTCTTCCCAGTGAACAATATTGGTACAGTCATATTGTCAGTTACTTATTCTAGGCTCGATTATATTAGCACTTAACTTGTGATAGGGTAAGTTTTTCTTTTACCCAGGTCATAGGAGATTAAAGGGTATTTCCTGACAGTTGAACGCCAACACTAAAGTCCCAAGTACAGCTTATTGTAGTAGTATTGCTACAACGCTGTCTCTGTTATCTCAGAATTTAATTCCTTAGTAACAGTTCTTAGTAACAGTAACATTGGTGAATTGATCCACTAACAGTTGATAGACAATGAACCTTAACCTTTTGTAAACAGTCTCTGTTTGATTTTAACAGTCACCGTATGAATTGCATCTAATTTCTTCTTACTAGACAATGGCCATTCCATTTAGATTTAGCCAATGTCTATGAATGAATGCGCACGCATTCCTTTCTTTGTGAGACTCAACAATACACTTGTGACTTGATTCTAATTTTCCACTACACCTTTGTAAAGAATTCTTTCTATGCAGTTCTAGGCAGCCAAACCTGATTTTTGCGTTATTCTACTGACCAAAATGTGTCTTTACACAAACCTGTAATCACCAACCCACACATACATTTTCACACCTACAGACTGCTCACCTTTCTTGAAAAGCTTTATACTTTGTTTGATTATGTTTTTCTGTTCAAAGAACTAGCTTTATATTTGATATTACATAGAACTAAGCTTCATTGAAAGATATTTATTTGGAATTAGTTACAGAGCCAAAGAATGAACACCAAATATTCACTGCCAGATTTCTAGTAGTGCAGTGGAAAGAAGAATAAAAAGTTGAACAGGCTTGGAGTGGTCATTAGGTAGATCACTCAAATACACCTGGGCAGGTGGGCTATTATGACCAGGAACTGAGACCAAAGTATCTCCCTGACTTACCCATGCAAGGTGAATGCCACTGGAGTGCTAATGCCATTGGAGTAGTAAAACAAATTGCACTATACTGCTTTCACAGGCCAGTGGGAATCAAATAATCCAAAGATGAACAAATCACAGGTTCTCCATGTGTTATGACTTATTATTACTCAATTATAAATAAAATATCCACAGCAGTATAAAATATCCACAACACATTTCACCACCAAGGCTTCATCAAGTGGAGATAACCGTTTCTTTTTTTTTTTTTTTTATCTTTTTTATCTCCACTTGATGAAGCCTTGTGGGTGAAATGTGTTGTGGATATTTTATATTGTTTTAATAAAGGTATTTTGGCTACTTCCATTTGTGAGTGTGCCTGTCATTCCAAAAGCAAGAGTTGGTGTTTGATGTGTGTTGATATTTGTTAAGAGTTGTTTTTTTGTAAACCTTGGGATGACATTTATTGTGGTCTTTGATCTTGCACCAGGCCTAGACCATAAAACATCTAGATAGCCATCACCAGAGCTGGACACAAGGAATTGCATAGAGTGGGCAATAGACTGCCAGACCAACCCCCTCTGATCCCCCCCCAGGGGTCTGCCCACTTAGAAACAACTAGTTTATGTATATAATGAGGGTGCTGGACTATCCAGGGAGTTTCATTTTTCTTTTGTCAGCAACTTCTAGGAGACCTATACCATCTAAGACTCCCACAAGAATTCTATATGGGGTAAATATATGTAAGGAATTTCTTGTGTTTTCTCCTATTTTATTTTATGTACTGTTTTGCAATTTGTTAGCTGTATGTAATTTATTTCTGCATTTTGTACTCAGCACTGTGAATCTTTTTTGTCAGATTAAATGTTTACTTAATCAGCTTGCGTCTCTGTTCTCTAGGAGCTTCATTCTCCAGAGGAAAGCTCAGGTGAACACGTTACCAAAAAGGGTTAATTATATGTGTTTGATCAGTAACAGTAGAACTGTGATTCTATAATTCTCCTGTGTGTGGGGTAACCTAAGACGCCCGGGTTTAAAAGTCTTGGTGGTGGCAGTAAAGTGTGTACTAGGGGGTTAGTGTAGAAGGGATTGCAGGGGTTAATTGAGTGGTTGCTGGGACTAGCAACAGGTAACCAGGGGTCTGGTGTCATTAACCCTGTCACTTCCACACTCTCCCCACTGTCTCGGCTGGGCCTATAGCCATTTTACTTTTTTATGTGTTCTTTTATTTTCTACTTGGCATCCATTTTATGTTCCAGTGAGGATTACTCCTAAATAATCCAATGTGGGGATTATACCACTTATGCCCCATACAGGGAGCAGTTTGTCTGCTCTACTAAATGTAACTATTTATTATTTCATTCTCCTGGCATTTTTTTTACACAGTGAGCACTATTGTTGTCTCTTTTAAATTTCTTTCATGGTCTTCATATTGACAAAACATTTGCCTAACAACATATCATCAGGTATCCTTAAGTGGGGATTGTAACTCTGCATGCTATTCATACTAGAGCTGGTTATAAGCTCTTAAAAATGTGAGTAGGATTATATTAGACTTTTTACACTGATATTGTCTATCTCTGGGATATATTGCACTATTAGTTTTTCCTTTTGTTTTTATGATCTGATCTGATTTTGTTTTTCCTGATCTGACACGGCGTTAAAAGTATTATTCCAGACATATTTGTGGCTATATCTTCTGGCAAGTGTAATTGGGACTTTTATTGGACTTCTCCTTGTCAGGTCCCCTGTCTCCGCACCATTAGCAGCTGCCTTGCTTGCCCCGTCACCGCGAGCGGCGCCATCTGGTCCATGTCCGCGATGTGCGGCTGTCCCCCCAGCCGTGCTCCAAACTAACAGTGTTAATGACGCTGCAGGCGCCAGAGCAGTATTCTTATATGTGTGCTTGTTGTGGTCTCTGATGACCTCATGTTGTGGTTAACACTAATTGGAGGTTAGCCAATCAGACACACCCTGTGTGTATATAAGCTAGCCTCCCCCTTGCCTCAGTGCCCTGTTGTCAGGGGAGGGCTGGCAGCCTTAGGCCTGGGGGGGCAAAACCAGTCAAGTGGCCCATTGCGCCACCAAATCAGTTCACCATTCCTGGTTTTATAACGGATATTGATGTTATGCTAATCAGTAGCTCTTTGCCATACCCGCTCCTTCACGGCTCTGACTTTCAATGTTGTCAGAGCACAGGCTGAGAATCTCTGAGCCTGTGCTCTGACTCACTAACTGAGCGCCGGAACCACGAGGGAGAGGATATGATCTGACTGCACCTACTGCTGGTGCGCACCAGTGGACCACCAGCGAATCGTTTAAATTAAATATGCTGGTGTACCCAACTTGCGAGCTGTGTTGGCCGCCGGGTGCCTCTGTTGTCATGGCACCCTGCGTGACCGCACAGCTTGCCCACCCCAACGGCTGGCCCTGCTGACACACACTGACGTTACTACTTAGACATCACTCAATATTAATACAGACATCAGAGTAAACACCAATAAACTGTGGAAGCAGAGCTGATCCCCCCAAAAAAGGTTTGCTTAGAGGATTTATTGTAAGATTAAATCATGCCTCCTCCTCTCTCTCCCCAATGCGCTGCTCTGTAGGCTGGGAGGAAGTGAAGAGTAATCACAGTCTCCCAGCACAACACCACCTGTGGCTGCATGAGGAACAGCTGTTTAATGTAATGCTTGCAGGACGGCCAGCTGCCGCAGAACCTCTTTGTTTCCGTCTCTGCAAAGGGCTCCAGGCACTGCTTGTTGTGAGTGTGACCCACTGTAAATTAGGGGCAGAGGACAGAGGGCACTTGCACTGCGGTCAAGACGGGTCTGGGCAGGAGGAGAGTGCAGTGCAATCAGTGCACTCCCCTCCTGTGGGTCACCAGTAGACTGGTGCACCTGCCCAGGATCAGAGCCAGTGCAAGGATTTTTGCCGCCCTAGACAAAATATAAATTTGCCGCCCCCCCATGTGACATCACAATGCCCGACCCATATGATATGCCATATGAAATAACGGCAGTGCTGCACACAGTGTGTGTTTACATTAAAAAGCCTGCAGGGACCAGCTATAGACACCAGAACCACTTCATTAAGCTATAGTGTCCCTTTAATGTGAGGTAAATTATAGATTAGTGTCACTGATAATATACTAGATTGCCTACTTACAATTAGATGAGGATGATGATGGGCTGCAGTTTGGCTCCACTGGTCTGGTGTAGAACAGGATCTCTGGAGGCTGTTTGCAACTGTGGTCACAAAATTCAATGTTCTGGGAGAATTGGAAGCAGCTCCATTTTTTGGGGGCCTCTTACACAGCTCAAGGTCTGGGCCCCAGGGCCTGATGGTGGGTATGCCCATAAGGCCCACTCATAAGTCCACTTATATGTTCCACCCATGAGTTCGCTCACAGGGAGTGGAGTGTGTAGGGGATGTGTTATGTGTTATTGTAGAGGATCTAATATGTGTGCTTATGGTATGTAGTGTATAGGGATACCAGTTTGTGCAGGTGAGTGTGTTTGTGTGTAGTGGAAGCAGTGTGTATTTGTGTATAAGGGATGTATTATGTGTTTCTGGTTGTGTGTAAGGGATGCATTGTGTGAATCTGTGTTTGTATGCATAAGGGATGCAAGGTGTGTGTCTGTATGTGTGTGCATTGAGTGTAAGAGATGCATTGTGTTTCTGTGTGTATGTAAGAAAAACAGTGTGTGTGTTTGCATGTGTGTGTAAGGGTTTGCATTGTATGTTTCTGTGTATGTGTGCAAATTATGCATTGTCTTTGTGTGTAAGGGTTGCATAGTGTGTGTGTGTAATGGATGCATTGTGTGTTTCTCTGTGTGTAAGGGAAGCATGTTGTGTTTCTGTGTATGTATAGGGATGCATTGTGTGTTTCTGTGTATGTATAGGGATGCATTGTGTGTTTCTGTGTATGTATAGGGATGCATTGTGTGTTTCTGTGTATGTATAGGGATGCATTGTGTGTGTGTGCGCGCGCGTAGTGTGAAAGAGCTCCCTGTCTTGCCCCCTGTCCTATAGAGCTGTCCCTTCTGTCCCTTAGAGCTCTCCCCTGCCCCTTAGTGGTCTCTCCTCACCCCCACCCTCCCCTAGCGGTCTCTTCTCTCACTCACCCACCCTCCCTGTGTTCTTCTCATCCCCCCCTCCACCCTCCCTGTGTTCTCCTCACCCCCCCTCCTCCCTGTGTTCTTCTTACTTCCCCCCTTGTTCTTCTTACTCCCCCCTTGTTCTTCTTACCCCCTTCTTCTTCTTACCCCCTCTTCTTACCCCCACTTCTTCTTAACCCCTTCTTCATACCCCATTCTTCTTCTTACACCCCCCTACTTCTTCTTACCCCCCCTTCTTCTTACCCCCCTTCTTCTTCTTACTCCCCTTCTTCTTCTTACTCCCTCTTCTTCTTCTTACCCCCCCTTCTTCTTCTTACCCCCCTTCTTTTTCTTACCCCCTTCTTCTAATTACTCCCCACTCTTGTTCTTCTTACTCCCCCCTTCTTCTTCTTACCCCCCTCTTTTTCTTATCTCCCTCCTTCTTACTTCCCCCTTCTTCTTCTTTCCCCTTCTTCGTCTTACTCTCCACTCTTCTTATTCTTACTCCCCCCTCTTTTTCTTACTCCCTCCTCTTCTTCTTCTTCTTACTTCCCCCTTTTTCTTCTTTCCCCCCTCTTTTTCTTATCTCCCCTCCTTCTTACTCCCCCTCCCCCTCTTCTTACTCCCCTCCCTCTTCTTCCCCTCTTTTTTTCTTTTCTCCCCTCCTTTTAACACTCCCCCTCCCCTCTTCTTACTCCCCTCCCCTCTTCTTACTCCCCCCTCCCCTTATTCCCCCCGATCCCCTTACTCCCCCCTCCCCTCTTTTTACTCCCCCCTCCTTCTTACTCCCCCCTCCCCTCTTCTTACCCCCCTCCCCTCTTCTTACTCTCCCCCCCTCCCGTCCTCTTACTCCCCCCCTCCCCTCTTCTTACTCTCCTCCCTCCCCTCCTCTTACTCTCCCCCTCCCCTCTTCTTACCCCCCTCCCCTCTTCTTACTCTTTCCCCTCCCCTCTTCTTACTCTCCACCCTCCCCTCCTCTTACTCTCCCCCCGCCCCTCTTCTTACTCTCCCCTCCCCTCTTCTTACTCTCCCCCCTCCCCTTACTCTCCCCCCTCCCCTCTTCTTACTCTCCCCCCCTTCCCCTCTTCTTACTCTCCCCCCTCCCCTCTTCTTACTCTCCCCCCTTCCCCTCTTCTTACTCTCCCCCCTCCCCTTACTCTCCCCCTCCCCTCTTCTTACTCTCCCCCCTTCCCCTCTCCCCTCTTCTTACTCTCCCCCCTCCCCTCCTCCTATTCTCTCCCCCCTCCCCTCCTCTTATTCTCCCCCCTCCCCTCCTCTTATTCTCTCCCCCCTCCTCTTATGCTCTCCCCCCCTCCCCTCCTCTTATTCTCTCCCCCCTCCTCTTATGCTCTCCCCCCCTTCCCTCCTCTTATTCTCTCCCCCCCTCCTCTTATGCTCTCCCCCCCTCCCCTCCTCTTATTCTCTCCCCCCCTCCTCTTATGCTCTCCCCCCCTCCCCTCCTTTTATTCTCTCCCCCCTCCCCTCCTTTTATTCTCTCCCCCCTCCCCTCCTCTTATTCTCTCCCCCCCTCCTCTTATTCTCTCCCCCCTCCTCTTATTCTCTCCCCACCTCCCCTCCTCTTATTCTCTCCCCCCTCCCCTTATTCTCCCCCCTCCCCTCCTCTTATTCTCTCCCCCCTCCCCTCCTCTTATTCTCTCCCCCCTCCCCTCCTCTTATTCTCTCCCCCCCTCCCCTCCTCTCCTCTTATTCTCTCCCCCTCCTCTTATTCTCTCCCCCCTCCCCTCCTCTTATTCTCTCCCCCCTCCCCTCCTCTTATTCTCTCCTTCCCCTCCCCTCCTCTTATTCTCTCCCCCCCCTCCTCTTATTCTCTCCCCCCCCCTCCTCTTATTCTCTCCCCCCTCCCATTCTCTCATTCTCTCCCCCCCCTCCCCTCCTCTTATTCTCTCCCCCTCCCCTCTTCTTCTTACCCCCTCCCCGGTAGCGTGGCCGAGCTGCTCTCCGGTCCGCAGTGCCCGGCCGGAGTGATGGGAAGGTGCACACTGAGTGTGCACTTCCTGTCAGTCCGGCCGGGTACAGGAAACAGAAACTCCTGTTCCGCGCGGAACAGGAGTTTCTGTTTCCTGTACCCGGCCGGACTGACAGGAAGGTGCACACTCAGTGCACCTTCCCATCACTCCGGCCGGCACCGCGGACCGGAGACCAGCTCGGCCACGCTACCGGGGAGGGGAGGCAGTGAGGCAGCCTGTCTGGGCGCTCTTTACAGAGCGCTCAGGCGGCTGCAGCATTTAAAGGGCCGGCCCGCCGCGGCCGGTCCTAAAAGAATTTCGGGCGGCCTGGGGGGCAATTGCCTCCCTGCCCCCCGGCCCAGCCCGCCCCTGCCTGTTGTGGTCTTGGTGTAGCATTATACTCTCTCTGATTAATTGGTTACCGAACTTTGGCTTGTCTAATGTTTACTCTGTCTTCTCTGCTCCCTGACCTCGGCTTGTCTCCTCGTGTCCGTCTCTCCATTTCCCTTTGACCTTGGCTTGTATTTTGAAAATTTGCATAGCCTGGCCATTCTAAGGACCGTTATTGCAATTCTGTCTGTTGTGTTCTGTCTGTGTGTTGGGTTCCCTACCAATTGTGACACTTCTTTTTTTCAATATTTTGGATTTTTTTTATATATTGGATTTTTTATATATTTGTAACTATACTTTTTCTGTTCTGTTTTGGCGCAACCTTACCTCCTCTTTTGTTTAGTTTTACTTACTTGTGGGCCTTAGAAGGAGCCCTACCATTTTAGGTGTGCTGCCTCATTTACATATATTCTACCTTTTGTGTTTCCATTTAGTCAATCCCAATAGCAGTGGCATACCTACCGTGGTCGTAGGGGTCACTGCTTTGACAGGGCCTGTCACTGTGGGCCGCCGGCATACCTTCTGGACCAGTGCACAGTCGCACCAACCTGCTGTTCCCTGATGTCTGGCAGGAGGGGAGAGCTGTGCTGCTCCCCTCCTGTCTATGTGTAGAATGGCCGAGTGTTCTGACATGAAGTGCTCACTGATAGAGCGCTTCCTGTCAGACCGGGAACCGTGGCAGAAACCAGGTACAATAGGGGAGGAGGGAGAGAGGGAGGAACGGGACACATGAAGGGGCTGGAGAGGAGGAAATGAGACACATGAAGGGGCTGGAGGAGGGAATGAGAGACGTGGAGTGGCTGGGGGCGAGAGAACGAAATACATCGGGACCTGGGGGGAGAGACACATGAAGGGAGGGGGGCCCAGGGCAATTTTAGCACCAGGACCAGGTGGTTTGTAGTTAAGCCTCTGCCCAATAGATATAATCCAAAGATGAAAGAACCGCAAATTCTCCTATGTAAAATTCATGACTATTTCATTCACCCATCTCAATTTTTTATATTTTCTTTTCTACAGTCTTGTTTCATTCACGCCCCCACACCTAACTCTTATCTCCCTTGCAACCTTTCCTAATTTCCACTTCCTTTCTTCTTCTATAATGTGATGTATATCCTTACTGGGCCTACTAATTCCCAGGACTTACCACCAGAGGTATGGGTCTGAAAGCTGGTGTGTGAGAGTGTGAGTGTGAGTGTGAGAGTGTGAGTGAATGAGTGTGTGTGTGTATATATATATATATATATATATATATACCGTATTTATTTGAGTATAACGCGCAATTTTTTTTACCGATTTTTAATTTAAAATTAGGGGTGCGCGTTATACTCGAATAAATATACCTCCCAGGACCGCCGGGCTCATTACAAGCCCAGCGGTCCTGGGGGGGGGGCGGGCAGCAAGCGTTTACTCACCTCCGTGCAGCTCCTCCAGCTTCCCAGTGTAAATCTCGCGAGACCCGCAGCCAGCTCTGCCGCTGTGACGTCGTCTGAGCTGGCCGCGGGTCTCGCGAGATTTACACTGGGAAGCTGGAGGAGCTGCACGGAGGTGAGTAAACGCTTGCTGCCCGCCCCCCCAGGACCGCCGGGCTTGTAATGAGCCCGGCGGTCGGTATTATCGAGCACCCACTCGAATATTTATTCGAGTATAACAAGCACCCTAATTTTAGATTAAAAATCGGTATAAAATGTTATACCGATTTTTAATTGGAAATTAGGGGTGCGCGTTATACACGTGTGCGCGTTATACTTGAATAAATATGGTATATATTTAATATATATGCGCTTTGGAATGTAAGTTTCTCGGCAGCTCCAGGGCTCAAAGCTGTTATGGCGTTCTACGCCGCCGCAACTGCTTTAAAGCCCATTTAATGCGGGACGAGGTTATGGGGCTAAGCATGTGGTGAAAACCATATAAATATACATAGATAACTTTAAGAACAACATAATCATGCATGAAAATAGATAATGCAATCACAACTTTCTAATGTATAGAAAAGCAGAGATAAACAAACTAGTTCGTTTTTGCAATTTCCTAATTTGCATATTTAAATTATACAAATCAAACTGGAAAGTCATCACGCAAATATAATCAAAAAATCATCTCTTTGTTTTCATTTAAAGTCAGATCTGAGATACAGATGGTACAGAAGTAATAATGCTTTAGAATCCTGACACAATGTGTTTGACATTTTACATGATAATCATCTTTTAATCCTATCACACTCCCTCACTACTTCCCATGGCCCTAATTTTTTTATGTCTTTTTCATTCCATTTCCCCCAGCCATTGCAATTCTGTATCCCTCCCCTTATTTCATGCATCTCCCTCAATATTCTTTTCTGTCTCATCTTTCCATTGAGTCCAGATGTGAAAAGTTGTGTGTGAGTGCAGGGACATGGCAACATGTCAACAAGAGGACAACATATCAGTTTGTCCTCTTTACCAGCACCTAGCATTGGGACTACTCTATATGATGCCACTATTCTACTCAGATGGGCTTTAAATGTTTCACTATGAGGGTATGGGAAGATACTTGGGGAGTGTAGGATGGACGTTAATAATTTTGCAAAAAAACAAAGTGGGAGGAAATTAGCAAAGTGGCAAAGATGGTTATAGGTAAGAAGCATAAATTAGAGAAATACATATATTGAAAGGGGGATATAAGTGTGTGTTGAGGTGAAATAGAGAAGTGTGAGAAGATTGGTTAAAGAGAAGAGATGGTGGAGGGAGACACACATGGGAGTGATGAAGAAGAAAAGTGTGGAGGAATAGAGGATGGTGGGAACCAGAGAGGGATATAAGAGTTCGGGGCAGACCAAGAAGAACAAAAATTAATTAAGGCTCACACATTTGCAACACAGATGCTCACTTACATTAAATCACTCTACAGACAATGGTTCTACACTAACACTAACATTGGGTCCAAGGTGATTAGTCTGAAAGCACTACAGCTGTATCTGCTGGTTGAACAAAATGGAGGAACTTCATCCCCAGCCTCCTTGCATCAAAACCAAAGTAAGGAGCTGAAGTGGTTATGGTGCTAGTGTCAGGATTCACACCGAGACCTCCAGACTGCCAGACAGGGTCGCCCCTTTATTGCCTGAAGAGGGATTTGAACCTGTATACTTGGCAGTTCTGAACCTGCTCTTTAACCTCTGAGCCATTTCAGGACTTGGGATAACTCCTGTTTTATCTTGTATTGCCTGCAGCACTAAGGGGCTGGACTTCACCTGGCTCAGACCTGTCGATCACTCTCCAGCTGAACCTGATATACTAATCATCAAGGTATAAGACACTGCTCCTCCCTAAGGGCAGTGTCAGTTCAATGACTCTGGTTAGAGAGTTGCTACTCCGTGTTCTAAGTATTCTCCTGACCTTGGCTTGTGACTCGTATCTCCTGAATTCTGGCATCCTTTGACCTTGGCTTGTTACTCGTATCCCCTGATTTCCGGCACCCTCTGACCATTGGCTTACCTACGACTATTCTCCTGGATTTCCTTGTCTGTACTGCGACTACAAGCATTCACCTGCACAGCCCCCGTGCACAGATTCACAGGCCAGGTGAGTTCTACCTTGACCACCTCGGCCTGTGTCTAATTGCAAGGGTGAGCTTTTATCTCTGCATGTTGGACTCCCAGCAAGGTAAGCCTGACAGATTGAACTGACCGTTATGGAGTCCACAGAGATAATGCTCACCTCCCTTGCTCAGCAAGTGTCCAGCCTGACCCAGACTGTTTCGGAACTGCAGCAAGAACTTTTATCTCTTAAAGGCACAGTACGCCCAGTTCCAGAACCTGATTTTCCAGAACCGTTTGTTGTGATGCCTGACCGCTTTGATGGTTCCCGTTCCTCCTTCACAGCATTCAGACTGGATTGTGAACTTCTTTTTGCTCTCAAGCCTAAAACTTACAACAGTGACTTTGTCAAGGTCCGTTCGGCCATCAACTTACTTGTCGGACGGATCAAGGAGTGGGCATACCGGAAGCTACAGGAGAAAAGCACTGTCTTGGACAGTTGGGAGTCATTTATGTCCGCAATGGATTCTCAGAGCTCTACCTCCAGGAAAGCTACTCCCAAGCCTGCTCCATCTAACCGCAAATCGCTGTTACCTAAAGAAAAGGACTCCTACCAAGTCCCCATAAGGTCACAACGCAAACCCTCCTCCAGTAAACCTCCTTGTACCCCTGTTTTCCCTCAAGCTAGCTATGAAACTCCAATGGACATGGAGGAACCGCCTTGTGACCCTGGTTTTCCTCTAGCTAGCTGTGAATCTCCAGTGGACAGGGAGGAACCCATGGAGATAGGCTTCGTCCGCTCTAAAACAAGACTGCCATCTAGAGAAAGAGATCGAAGGAGGGCGCGTTGTCTCTGTTTTTATTGTGGTGAAGAAGGGCACTTTATCTCTCACTGCCCTATTCGCCCAACTCGGCCTGAACCTCTTCAAGTGGGTACAATTCAGCTGCACCCTGTTATTCCGGCAACACGGCCTAAAAAATGTCAAAGGTGCTGTTGGATATTTCCACGTTCCGTGATGCAGAAGAGTACCCAGACTACGATGGCTGCTGATGCCAGTGGATCTCAAGACCACAAGAAATCACTACTTCCAGAAAACTCACCTATGGGAAATAGTTCAGATAATATGTTTTGTGGGACTAAGTTTATTTCCGCCTGTACCAGGTCTCTGAATGGCCCAGACCTTTCTCCACCAGTACCCGACACTGATACCCCAAAGTCCCCGACTGAGGGACTCCGCTCTGGATACTTTGATTACAAGGACTTCCTCAGTGATACGGAGTCCGAAGACGAGGAATACAGTTCCCAAAAGGAACCTGTTCACACCCAGAGTGCGTTCTTAAGGGGAAGGTACTGTCAGGATTCACAGCGAGACCTCCAGACTGCCAGACGAGGTCGCCCCTTTATTGCCCGAAGAGGGATTTGAACCTGTATACTTGGCAGTTCTGAACCTGCTCTTTAACCTCTGAGCCATTTCAGGACTTGGGATAACTCCTGTTTTATCTTGTATTGCCTGCAGCACTAAGGGGCTGGACTTCACCTGGCTCAGACCTGTCGATCACTCTCCAGCTGAACCTGATATACTAATCATCAAGGTATAAGACACTGCTCCTCCCTAAGGGCAGTGTCAGTTCAATGACTCTGGTTAGAGAGTTGCTACTCCGCGTTCTAAGTATTCTCCTGACCTTGGCTTGTGACTCGTATCTCCTGAATTCTGTCATCCTTTGACCTTGGCTTGTTACTCGTATCCCCTGATTTCCGGCACCCTCTGACCATTGGCTTACCTACGACTATTCTCCTGGATTTCCTTGTCTGTACTGCGACTACAAGCATTCACCTGCACAGCCCCCGTGCACAGATTCACAGGCCAGGTGAGTTCTACCTTGACCACCTCGGCCTGTGTCTAATTGCAAGGGTGAGCTTTTATCTCTGCATGTTGGACTCCCAGCAAGGTAAGCCTGACAGCTAGGAGGTTGTAAATTAAGTCCCTCCATTTTTGTCAAACTGATAAGCATCTATTTAATGTTTCAGACATAAAGACACAACAGTTCCTACAACATCAAGGCATTGCCCCATGTTTGAGCTTTAAGACTAATTTAGCTAGGTTTACATACTTAGTATGACTAAGGGAAATCTAGAATACGGCTGCCTGACTTTAATTTAATTAGGTTCTGTTAAATAAATGCATTTTTAAAACATTCAAAGTATAATGCTTCAATATCATTTGGAACAAGCATGGAAACAAATATAAGACTGCATCTTTGATGAGGTGAAATAAAATAAATCTTGGAAAGAATACCAAGTAAACAAAACAGAAATAAAGATAAAATAAATTTACATTTCTTAAATTCAATGCAAGAATAAATAGTTTTAGCAAAACAAAGCAAGCATAATCATTTATACAGCTTAGTAAAACCAAATAATATTTTATCTTATCAAGACACACTACAGCATACAATTCCCTAGCCATAACAAGCCTTAATCTTAAATTAGATTTTAGTTAATCCACCTGGGTGTTAGTATTCAAAAAAATAAAAATGTATCCACGTAT
Organism: Pelobates fuscus; assembly: GCF_036172605.1. Taxonomy (NCBI): domain Eukaryota; kingdom Metazoa; phylum Chordata; class Amphibia; order Anura; family Pelobatidae; genus Pelobates; species Pelobates fuscus. The sequence goes on from NC_086320.1 coordinate 340,250,407, forward strand.
AGAGAAATTGCCTTATTGCAGAAATCAAAAACGCCTTGATAACCATGCATCAAGATAATTTTATAAACAAGAATATCTTAGAGAACTTCAAGTTTTGCCTATGCAACATTTTTGTGTGTTGTAACCACAAAAGAGAACCAACCTTTCTGGAGCTTCCTGGATGCTGTCCTGAGCAAAGAATGCAGGACCGATGCTCGGCGTCCCTACACACTGCATGGAATTGCCGATCGTTCCTCATAGAAATGCGTTGAGTCAATGGAGAAGAATTGGATTGGTTGAGATCATTAGTAATGATGATCTCAGCCAGAGGAGAAGTGGTGGCCATGGTGAGACCAGTATTAAGGCGAGGTAAACCGTTTCTTTTATTACTTATTTAATTACTAGTTGCCGTGATAATCTACCTTGATAGTACAACATGTTTGTATTCCTAACGCTAGAGGAATGCTAGCATTGAGTCTTCAGCTGTTGGGGTAAATGCCATTTCAGCTGATAATACATCTTTATAAAACTATTTTGCTCTCTACCACTTTGAATAAAATCCTGTTCAACTCCATGTGCAAAAAAAAAGTGCAACATGTAAATATTTTTTCATCTTCTCTTGGAGACGCGCAAAAAAACCAAAATCAAATTAAAATGCAAATCAAAGTGCAAATGATTGACGATGCCACAGTGACAAAACAGAACCTTACAATGGTTTATTGATTTAATGAATACGTAAATAACAAACAGCAATAAACTCACTTTAAGTTGTATCTATATGTGCTAGGGCTGAGTCAGTATTTTTCTCTGGGAAACCAATCAGAATATAGTAGCACATGGGTCAGGAACAAAGAACAGCAAGAGGAGCTTCCATAGTGCAATATTTATTAACTCAAATGTAGAATTTAAAATTGCAAATAAAACATACTCCCAAGTTGGTGCCAAAATACAGACACATGATAACAGCACACTTGTAGTTAGTAAGATCGTAATACTTAAATTCCACTGCCGCCAATGTTGATCACACTAGCCAGATTGTATACCTACTTCATCACTCTTCCTGATCAATGACATGCACAGCTATGAAACGCGTAGGGACTGAATATCACTTTGGAGTTACTGTTGTTACACAGATCAGATCATTTATCCTTTAGTGCAAAAAAAAAGCTAGTGCACCAGGATGGAAGTGGCACCAAAATGGGACAGTATTTAGTCCATGGGCAGCAATGGAATTTATGAATAATGATTTTACTAACTACAAGTTTGCTGTTTCAAAAAGTGCCTATATGTTAGCACCCATCTTGTGAATGATTTTATTTGCGTTTTTTTAATCCTACTTTTGAAATTATATATTTTGCACCATGGAAGCCCCTCTTGTGCTTTGTTCCAGACCTGTGTGCTACTATATTTTGCTATATGAAATTCAATGTACGTTTAATCCAACAAAGCTTGTGTATACCGTGACACTTTAAATTGGTACAAAGAATCTAGTTAGGGTCCGTTCGGAAGCAGCAAGATTGTAAACAGAAAGACTTTATGTTTCACACTGTAGTGCAAAGGTCACTCTTTGTCATAGAGTGAATTATTGGTAACCTTTGCTCTTGTTAAACACTTTTTTAAAAAAAGTTCAATGCTTGTTTAAACACTAAACAATTCCTGTAAAATTTTCCTTGTTTGCAAGTATAAAAAAGTGCAAATAAAAGTGAGAAAACTCAGTGTGTGATTCATGAATTAAAACTGTAAAATGAGAAATTGCTCATTTTGCATATCATTTCTAATCAAGCATGTGTCATCATGGCCACCCTTCGTAATTGGTTCAGTTGAATTCTATATCTGTGAAGAGCGAGGCAGACATAATACAAAGCAAACAACAATGCGATGCCCGAATATGTTCTGATGCTTCGTGATTAGGGGTACCACCAGTGTCACCAAAACAGAAAAAAGAGGAGATTGATGGGAACGCATGTTGATTTTATTCAGAGATCAAGGGACAAGTGATCAACAGAAGGATTTTTTTTTTTTTTACAAAAATGGAGCAGTAAAATAAAAATCTATATTTAGGTATTCATATATGATATCATTTTAATAAATCCTTCTATTCTTGTTGCTGCTCCCCTCTACTGGTTACTTTTTTTCTCACTTGATCTGTGATCCAAATGGCTGGGAAATATTTATATTATGTATGTATTTATCAGTACACTGATTGACTCATTTTTGGGCCCTTTTTTGTTTGTCCAATTTTTTTTTTTTTATAAATAGCTTTATTTTTTTTTTATTAAAAACTTCCAGCTGAACTAAAGCATCACATGAACGAGAGTCAGACGTCACAAACAAAACTTCAATTTTGGGAAAAGTTATTTGTTAAATCCAGAAAGTCCTGTGTACAAGTGTAGTTCCTGATGGTAAAATAGCTATGCAGGGACACCAACAGGGTTATTTACCCAAGTGAATTTCAAATTTTTGGTCAAAATAGACAAACTGAAAAAAATCTGAAATTCAATTATTTAATTTTGGCTACTTTGGCCTTAATTTTGAAATTATCTTTGAATTCTCACTTAAGTGAATAACCCTGTTAACTAACCGAGACGCACAAATAGTCCTTTCATTGAATCTGGTGTTTCCAGGGATGTAAGAGAAAAGAGAGAGGTGAGTGTGCAATGTGACCTGCTTATGGATTTATGATTCATCATTTCCTGTAAGATGAGACAATATAGGTAAAAAGAAGGACTTTATACCAGAGTTATAAAACGTGCTAGGCCCATGGCACAGGCCTGCAGGCCTTGATGTTCATGAGTAATGATAGGACAAGGGTCACTGATATAAAGGGTGAGCTAGGTGTCAGAATGATCCTGTTTGAAAGCGCTACTTTGTCTCTGATATTACTGGAACAGCGCTTAAAGTAACTAATATGGTTATTCATGAAAGGAAGAATTGTCGGCAATTTTTATTTTTTTTCAAATTTACCGGTAAGTCCAAAATAGCCAAACTTAAAAAAAATCTCCAAGTAAACTATGCTTTCAGTTTGACTATTTTGGCTTTAAATTTGAAATTCACTTTGAATTCCCATCAATTCTCAGTTTAGTGAATAAGCCAGGTGCTAACCCACTCGTTTTACTTTCAGTGGAATCCATACATGTTGTGTTTAACTGGACCCAGCTTAGTTAGGACATTGTCCTTCCGAGGATTTCTCCTTGTAAACCAGACACTACTCGTGGTCAGAGGTCCATCCTGGTCTTCTAACCAGAAATAGCATATCTGCTGAAATGGTGCTATGATTAAGAAAAACAGATGAATTAGCATTATACATTGTAGACAGGTGCAGAGATCCTTATCAAAGACTGCCACGATTTGGCATGCCAGTTTAGTTGGATGGTTTTCAATTCCCACACTTAAAAACTCTCTCAAACATTGTGCAAGCTTTATAAAAGATGAGAAGCAATGCCTTTTTTTTGACAATTGTCTGTGCTCATGGCACTTTAATTCCTGCTTGGTGAGTATCACAATATAAGTGCATGCGTACGAACTCCAGAAAAGTATATAAACGTAAAAAAATATCACCACAATAAATAATGTGTATAAGTGACAAAGTATATACTTATCTCAGTATTCAAATGAAACAGCCTCCCAGGTCATCACCCAGATCGGATGACCTTTACACAGCAAAATACAAGACAACAGGAATATTTGGGATACGGCTGAGAAATCTATAATTGAAACACAAAAGTGTACATAGTGTAAATCTACATTAAATCATTGGTAAGTGATCATGAAATGCACTCACGAGATGTAGATGAAAAGACAGCGTTGCTAAGGTGCCTCCCCCGATTGTGATGGGGGGCTGATGCCTTTCTCCACTTGCTCCAAACGATAAGTGAAAAAACAGGACTTCCAAAGTGGTGGAAAAAATAAAACAATTTATTCAGGATGAAAAATCACCCAACGATAAAAGTAGAAATACAGGCTTAAAAAAGAGGTCCTACGCGTTTCGTTCACAAACTGGAACTTCCTCAGGGACCAAATGATTAAAATTACATACAGAAATGACAGAATGAAAAAATACAGCCTACTCCCACCCTCCCACCAGTCCTGTTTTATAGGGCTAGCCCCTGAGTTAATTGGTGATCATCTGGGCGTCCTCCTTTGTTTCCTCCCTCATTGGTGGAACAGTAGGTCATATCCAGCTGATTTCTTTCAGTGTTAGTTGAAATTCCCGCGTTCTGTATCGGCCGAAAACCGGAACCGGAAGTGGACCTTCACTTCCGCGTTCCACTGAATCATGCGTTCCAACAGTGAAATCCAAAGAGGTTGGGAAGTGTAATGATGTGGCCATCTAGTGGTCGCCAGGAGAACAGTCCCAGAGAATAGGAATTTTAAACAGATATGAATCTATCAAGAGAAAGCATAATAATATCGGCAGCAAAAATGGAGAAATGGGTTTATGCAACATACATCGCTTGTGCCCCATAGAAATCAATGCAAAAATGCAATTTATTTATAATTTTATGTTAGAATAACTATAATATATGAATTTGAAAAAATATATAAATTTGAAACAATAGTACTTACATCTATATAGATAATATTTACTAAAGTGCCCTGTTTATATTCAAATATATTTAATTTCATTTGAAATTATGAAATATACAATTTAAATAATAATATATGTGAATTTAAAAAATAATAATAATAATATACATATCTACCTTCAGAACACTCTTCCTAAATGTGTATTTATCCCAGTGAAACACCCTTAATTGGGTAATGGAGAATAATAGTAATAACGGCTATCTTCTTTTTAAGGAAATAAGTAGACAGTTATAATGTGGGGGCTTCAATCAAATGCCCCATAAATCTCAATACAAATTTAATTAGAATAGCCCAAAAATATGTTATATATGAATGAGAAGTATATTGAATACATCCACCTTAAGTGTATTGTTATATATATATGTGTACATTCCACAAAATGATACATCATTAACTGGAAAGTAGGTCCAATTAAGGACAACCTGATTCCATTTTCACAGTGTATACAGAGTGTGGTATAAGAACACAAGTACATACCACTACCTTTAGAGATGGGAAAAGAAAGAGAGATAAACAAATATTGATCTATCAACAAATTAAAATACAAGCGGACCAGAAAACCACTATTCTTTATAGGAAACAGATCAGATCGATATCTACGTTTAATCCCATAGGCTCCAAAGTTTGTAATTGGTGAATCCAAAAGGTTTCCCTTTGGGATAAGTTCTTAATCCTATCGCCCCCACGCCAATGGGGTGCGACTCTCTCAATACCTATACATCTGAACTGTTTCCATGAAAAGAGAGGGCATGTGCTGCAATGAGCAGAAACCGAATGGGTAGTTAACCCCTTCCTGATGTTATTCAGGTGTTCAAGAATACGAACTTTCAAAATTCTCGTAGTACGACCCACATACTGTCTGCCACACGGACACTGCAGTAGGTATACTACAAAGTCCGTGTGGCAGCTAATATCTGATTTAATGTGATATATCCTCCCAGTGGTGTGACTGGAAAAGGTGTCAGATCTTACAATGGACACAGTTCTACAGGCTTTGCATACATTGCATCCCCTGCAGGATCCCGTATTGGTGTTAGTGGGAGAAGTTTTAATAGCGTAGCTAGGAGCCAGCATGTTCTTTAGATTTTGATTATTTTTAAAGATCACTTGGGGGTATTGGGATAGATGTTTTCCCAGCACTGGATCTTGCAATAGTATTGACCAATGATTTTGAATTCCCTTTTTAATCTTCCTATGGTCAGTGTTGTACTGAGTCAGAAAAGCAGATCTAAACCGGTTATCTGTGGTGTCAGGGATAAGTTTGTCCTCCAATAACGTGTTCCTTTTAATTTGTGTTAAGTGGCGAATTTCTTTTTCCAAGGCATTTCTCTTATATCCCTTTTCTAGTAATTTCCTTTTAATATGATGTGATTGAGTGTGAAAATCATGATCATGTGAGCAATTGCGTCTAAGTCTTGTAAATTGACTCTTAGCTATCCCATTGAGCCATGGCTTATGGTGACAGCTATCCTGATGTACAAAACCATTGCCATCTGTTGGCTTGAAATAGCATTTAGTGCGTATCTGACCAGCTTCACTGAACAATGTAAGGTCCAGAAAGTTAATTGTGTCTTTACTCCAAACTGGGGTAAAGACCAGGTTATATTGATTAGAATTAAAAAATTCAACGAACTCAGAAAATAAACTAGAAGACCCTTTCCAAATAATAATCACATCGTCAATATAACGCCGCCAGAGCACCAGGTTTTCCCTCCAGTCATGCCCAGACCACACAAATAGCTCTTCCCATCTGCGAACATAGGTGTTGGCATAACTGGGGGCAAACCTGGTGCCCATGGAGGTCCCCGTGATCTGTAAATAAAATTGGCCATTAAAAAAGAAATAATTGTGCTCTAAAATAAATTTAACAGCAAATAAAATGAACGTTTTTAAGTCCTGTGGTAAATCAGGGTCTTGGGCCATGAAATGATCTATCGCCTCTAACCCTAATGTATGGCTGATAACTGTATATAGGGATGTGACGTCCAGAATAGCCCAACTATATTCCGAATCCCACTCAATGTTTTCGATTTCTTGCAAAAACGATTTTGTGTCTTTGACATAGGAAGGTGAATTCTGAGCATATTTCTGCAAAAAAGAGTCTACAAAAGCAGATAAATTGGCAGTAATCGAATTGATCCCGCTTATAATCGGGCGACCTGGTGGGTTAGGGAGACGTTTATGAGTCTTGGGAAGAAAATAAAAAATGGGGATAGTAGGATTTTTTTGAAATAAATATAAAAAGTTTTTTTGAGAAATAATTTCATTATTTTTAGCCTGTTCTAAAATGTTTCTTAAATGTAAGTTGAATTGATGTGTGGGGTCAGACTTCAAAAGTACATATGTATTTGGGTCGTTCAGAATGTTGGAAGATTCTTCCAAATAATATGTCATTGTCATCAAGACAATATCCCCCCCCTGTGTCCGCTTCCCTAATAACCAAGTCGTCCCTTTTCATAAGATTTTTTAAGATGTTAGATTCTTTTTTGGTAAGATTATAGGTACTATTATTTTTATTATCCCATGTCAACGATTGGAATTCCTGCTCAACCATCCGTTCAAATATTTCCAAATAGGGGCCCCTACTCTGTACAGGAAAGAAGTTAGATTTCGGTTTGAATTTGAAATTAGATTTAAAATTAGATTGTATATTTTCACTTGAACCGTCGGTGTCAAGTGGTGAGGGATGTAAGAGAAAATGCCTTTGGATCGTCATTGATCTAATATATTTTTTTAAATCTATGTATAATTTAAAGTCATTTGCCGATTTATTGGGGGCAAATTTCATCCCTTTGGACAGTAGATGGATTTCATCATCTGACAGTGGTATTTCGGTTAAATTAAAGATGCCCTTCCTCACTTCTTTTTCCCTCAGGGGATATGCCAGAGGGGAAGTGGTATTTAATCTTCCGTCCTTATTCTCTTTTGGGGAGAATCTTGTTGTAGCAGGGAGAACCGATTGGGATGTTCCCATGTTTCTGCCCTGGGGCGGAAGTAGTTGGTAATATTCTTTTCTCGTGGGCCTTTCAACCGCCCCTGAAAATTTGATTCTTTATCGTTTCTGAAGGTAGATATGTATATTATTATTATTATTTTTTAAATTCACATATATTATTATTTAAATTGTATATTTCATAATTTCAAATGAAATTAAATATATTTGAATATAAACAGGGCACTTTAGTAAATATTATCTATATAGATGTAAGTACTATTGTTTCAAATTTATATATTTTTTCAAATTCATATATTATAGTTATTCTAACATAAAATTATAAATAAATTGCATTTTTGCATTGATTTCTATGGGGCACAAGCGATGTATGTTGCATAAACCCATTTCTCCATTTTTGCTGCCGATATTATTATGCTTTCTCTTGATAGATTCATATCTGTTTAAAATTCCTATTCTCTGGGACTGTTCTCCTGGCGACCACTAGATGGCCACATCATTACACTTCCCAACCTCTTTGGATTTCACTGTTGGAACGCATGATTCAGTGGAACGCGGAAGTGAAGGTCCACTTCCGGTTCCGGTTTTCGGCCGATACAGAACGCGGGAATTTCAACTAACACTAAAAGAAATCAGCTGGATATGACCTACTGTTCCACCAATGAGGGAGGAAACAAAGGAGGACGCCCAGATGATCACCAATTAACTCAGGGGCTAGCTCTATAAAACAGGACTGGTGGGAGGGTGGGAGTAGGCTGTATTTTTTCATTCTGTCATTTCTGTATGTAATTTTATTCATTTGGTCCCTGAGGAAGTTCCAGTTTGTGAACGAAACGCGTAGGACCTCTTTTTTAAGCCTGTATTTCTACTTTTATCGTTGGGTGATTTTTCATCCTGAATAAATTGTTTTGTTTTTTCCACCAATTTGGAAGTCCTGTTCGTTTGGAGCAAGTGGAGAAAGGCATCAGCCCCCCATCACAATCGGGGGAGGCACCTTAGCAACGCTGTCTTTTCATCTACATCTCGTGAGTGCATTTCATGATCACTTACCAATGATTTAATGTAGATTTACACTATGTACACTTTTGTGTTTCAATTATAGATTTCTCAGCCGTATCCCAAATATTCCTGTTGTGTTGTATAAGTGCATGCGTGCATGCACATACATGATTTCATCAGTGCTTCTCCATACAGTGTATTATGGAGCAACTCACAGTGCCTCCCTGTGGACGCACATGGTAATGCCTTGTATTTACTATTAAAGGGACATGCTAGGCACCAGAACCACTGACAGCTACTGAGGAAGCTCATACAAGAGTGAAACGCGTTTAGCTGGAGTTTGGACTTTTATACTTGGACTTTATACCATTTATATTATATGCTTTTGAGAAGTCTTAATATTGTTTTTATGTTTTTGTTATCTCTACAATAAATCGTTATTTTTTTATATCAGTCCATATAGTCCTTTCTAGCCTCCAGTAACACTATGTGGGGAATGCTATCCCAATAAATTAGCATATTGCCAACAAACCTCAGAGCCAGGAATTCAAGGCTCTGTCTAAGGTGAGCATAACCATTACTATCTCACTATTTTGTATACACTATCTGTACAATACCACCTATGAGGTTCTCTCTCTCTGCTTGTTCCATATCTTCGGGAGAACATCGTTTGGGATAAAGGGGTGTGTTGCTGCCTCAAGAGCAAAAAGGAGTCACTTACAGAGCCAATAGCTTATAGGCTCCAACCCACGTGAGTGGTTTCAACCAATTGCTACTATTATTAATTTTTTATTTTTGTAAACCATCTGCACTATATTCTCTCTTTTTGTTGTTTTACTTTGTATGTACATTTGGACACATTGTATCACTATGTTGGAGGGGTGAGTATACCCCCTTTATTATTTATATTAATATTCATTATAGCGCTCCACTCGCTGGTATATTGTTTATACCTTTTTATTCTTATACCAGAACCACTGTAGTTAAGGAAAATCTATAGTGTTTGTACCGGTAGTTATGAGATATAATAAGAAAAGCATTAATTCATATATAGTTAACCATACCGAGAATTCAATTTCTATTAGGTTCACCATAAAAAACACTGACTGACAAGACCAGGGGTAGGCAACCTTCGGCACTCCAGATGTTGTGGACTACATCCCCCATAATGCTCTGTGATAAGGTGAATGGGGTGGTCTGTGAGTGTCAGGACATGAAGGGGTGCTGCCCTGCAACAGCACTATCCCTTTAAGTGTGGGAACCAACTTAGCAGAGAAATAATTCTAGGACACGATAAATGGAGTAATAAAGAAAATGTATTAAGGCAAACCAAAAGGATATAGATATATATAATATATACAAAACAAAATATGACAATGTCACAAATATATAAATATATACAATAACCCAATATATACAATAGAGCAGGCAGAGTCCACGATAGTCCTAGGCAAAGGTAAAGGCTTAGTCAGGTAGTGCAGCCACCAAGTACAAAATGAACATCTAGGGGCAAAGTCCTAAGCAGGTCACACAGAAATAATGCAGCAAGGTCAGAATCACTGGAGAAGGAGTCTAGACAGGAACACTGCAGGCGAACACTGGAACAGGAGGCACAGGACACAGGACCATAAGGACATCGGAACACCGGATCAGGAAACACAAGATACTCAGGATACACAGGATACACAGGAAACAAGACACAGGAGCAAGGAGCCAGAATCACGGGAACCAGGAAACAGCAGGTACAGGGTCAAGGATAGAGGATAATGATCTGACAGGGAGTGAGGGGAGAAACCAGAATATATAGGTGCTAAACAAGGGCCAGGTGTAGTGCCTAACGAAAGGAAATGAGAAACAGTGCCAAACAGAAACGGTGGTGAGTGCGAGTACTGCACGAGGGCATGTCGACTAAGGAGTGTCGTGACAGTACCCCCCCCTTAAGGAGCGACTCCCGGCGCTCCAAAACCCAAAGATCCCCCACGGGTGACAGAAGAAAATCAGGGCCACCCAACCAGTAGAGGAAAACAAGGAGGAGGCTTAGGAGGAATGAGAGGTGGATAATCCCATGGGAGAAACCAACGAGGCAGAATAGAAACATATAAAAGCAAGGACTGTAGAGTAACATTTAGCAATAGAAGTGCAGACACAGAAACAGAAGGTAAAGGCACATAAGATAAGAAACACTCCTTACCAGTGAGCGACAAATGTGCTAACCCACTAGATCTGGGACTATTGCTAGTAACAGGTTCATCACTCAGAAGTCCTGGGTCTGACTTGGTTTCTGGCTTGTGGGATCCTCGGAACAAAGACTGCGAAGCAACTTCAGTCAAAGGGAGAACAGTCTCTGCGTAATCTTGGGTAGGTACCACTGGAACCAAATAAGGAGAATCCCCTAAATTAATAGGTACAGGATCAAGAACTTTCTGCGAGCCTTCCTCCACAGACCGCAGATATGCATCAAGGAACGGTTCCCCAAATTTCTCCGAGCACGGGGCTAACCGAAGCAGAGACGACTCTCTCTCAAATTGACATTTTTCTGTAGCGGCTAGAGATACCTGATTAATGAAATCATTCTCTTCTTCCCTTGTGAACTCAGCTTGAGGTAGTTCTTTATTTGTCGTAGATAGACTTTCAACTGAAGGCAAGTCTTCATTTAATACTTGCTGGAGTTTAGGTGGAGTGATAGACATCATGGTAACTGAAATGTCATAGAAGGAGCTTCCTTCATCATGGGAACAGGTACCTCCTTGTTCGGTTTCACTCCCTTCCTTTGGCGTTTGGTTAAGCGGCTGATTAGAATAATCTTCGGCGCTTGGTTCAGGTACAAGCTTGGTAGTTGGGGTTTCCTCTTGCAGCAGAGAAATTGTTCTACCAGAGCATGTAACTTGAAGAACTGTAGAGTCTTCTTCAGGCTGTGGGTTTAGAACAAGCCTGGTCTCATTTAAATTCTTCTCTTGGGCTTGATCCATCACGGGTTTGTCACGTTGCACCCAGTCTGAGTCTTTTTTACTTGGCGACAACTCATTTTCCACAGTTGCGGTTGTGAGAGGGGTGCCAATCTTCAAACCCCCAGAGGTAGAAGGGTTAAAATTGGAATCATCAAGCCTCCCCACATCAAAGTCATGAGCTGCCTTTGGCACAATAGCCTCTTCTTCCACTGGTTGTTCTGAAGTTTTCACCTTTGGTTCTTCAGCCTTCTCAGCCAGTGTCTTGAAAGAAGTAGGTCGTTTACCACGTCTCCTACGTGGTGACTTTTTGACAGGAGATTCACCTTCAACGAGATTGGTCCCCAATTTCAATGGTCCAACCTTGTCGTCACTTGCATCACCCGGAGCACATTTTATAGGTGACTCTTCTAGTTCGGATGCATTGTCCTTTGTGGGACAGGCCTTCAGATCAGATCCCGTTACCTGGTTAAGGTCACTGGTGGTCTCCTCAATTGGCACGGTGAGGTAGGAATTCGTATCTCTAGTTGCAGACTCAGGGGAGTCTGTTTCTGCTTCGTGGTTGGGCAGAGTTTGCTTGAGACTTTCTCTGACCAGACATGTACCCTCTTGAACGGTGTTGAGATCGTTCATCTTGGTAGCCGGTAGCTTCACCTTGGGAATAGGCGAGTGGATCTTGCAGAAAAGAGACGGTAATATATGGGTACTATGTGTCTCTGGTACTGAGACAACATTAGGAAACTGCGTACTGGTACTACCTTCCCATTCAGACTGCTCGTCCTCTAAAGCTGCTATGCAACGAGCACCCAGTTCATCAAAGACTTGGTCCATGAGGGGATCGCCAGTGCTGTATAACCCCTCAACATCTTCGTCTTTTGTTTGGGCAGGAAGGCATTCAGCTTTAATTTCCAGAGGGACTTCGGTTTTGCAGTCGGGAGGACCAACAAGCCATTTTCCCAAGTCAGAGTCAGGAGGATTTGTTATGCTATGTACATCAGAAAAGGGAATACCATCATTATTATCAGGCATAAAGACAGTCATTCTTTCTTGTACAAGATCAATAATAAATTGCAGTTCAGGTAACAAGGCAACAAGATTATTGTGCATTACTCTCACTTGTCTCTGCAAATATGATAAAGATTTTTTATGTGATATCTCTTTAAGAGACATACGGATAAGTGTATACACCCTACTTATCACAGGAGGCTCTCTCAACCATATATCGCAATTAGGTAACTGAAAAAGCAATGAATCACATATGTTTTTGTGAAAAGTTTGAAGTTCATAGATAAATCCACATAATACAGATTTCTGGATTTGACAGGAGACATCTATAATAGATAAGCATAAATTAGAGGCCTTTCCAATCTGCCGCTGAATTTTTCCTAACTGATTACAGCAAGTCTCAATGAGAGCACACTCTTGCTGTGAATCAGCGTGAATACCAACAAGGTTCTTCATTGTGATCCTAGACATTATACTCTGCCGGTTCCAAGTGGTCAGATCATTCTGTCATGGCATGAAGGGGTGCTGCCCTGCAACAACACTGTCCCTTTAAGTGTGGGAACCAACTTAGCAGAGAAATAATTCTAGGACACGATAAATGGAGTAATAAAGAAAATGTATTAAGGCAAACCAAAAGGATATAGATATATATTATATATACAAAACAAAATATGACAATGCCACAAATATATAAATATATACAATAACCCAATATATACAAAGAGCAGGCAGAGTCCACGATAGTCCTAGGCAAAGGTAAAGGCTTAGTCAGGTAGTGCAGCCACCAAGTACAAAATGAACATCTAGGGGCAAAGTCCTAAGCAGGTCACACAGAAATAATGCAGCAAGGTCAGAATCACTGGAGAAGGAGTCTAGACAGGAACACTGCAGGCGAACACTGGAACAGGAGGCACAGGACACAGGACCATAAGGACATCGGAACACCGGATCAGGAAACACAAGATGCTCAGGATACACAGGATACACAGGAAACAAGACACAGGAGCAAGGAGCCAGAATCACGGGAACCAGGAAACAGCAGGTACAGGGTCAAGGATAGAGGATAATGATCTGACAGGGAGTGAGGGGAGAAACCAGAATATATAGGTGCTAAACAAGGGCCAGGTGTAGTGCCTAACGAAAGGAAATGAGAAACAGTGCCAAACAGAAACGGTGGTGAGTGCGAGTACTGCACGAGGGCATGTCGACTAAGGAGTGTCGTGACAGTGAGGGAGTTTATATTTCGACAGAATTGTTCAGAGAGGCATATGATTTTTAACCCCAGGGGGAGTGTGTGTTTCTGGTTTTGTATATAACCGAAATTAATATTTAGTTATGGGCCCCTGGGGTGGAGCATTTGGAGAGCAGGGTGGGCCATTCCTCCACTCCGCAGTTTAGTGGTTTTCTTGGGAGACATAGATCCAGGCCAGGGTTTTTGGACTGTCTGCAACCCACTGCTCAGCTGCAGGTAATCAGCTGCAGCAGTGGGAATAAACCCCTCCCTGCTAGGCAGGTAAGGGGAGAATGTTTGTTTCTCTCTGGAAGGCTGGAAGCAGCAGGCTGACTAAATACTGGAGTGTTGAGAGTGGACAAAGACACTAGGTTGGTGAAACCAATAATTTTTGTTCTAGTTTAACCCCTGAGAGATAGGGAACCTAATGTTAGTTAGTGCTCAGACGAGCTAGGTTTTTGTTTATAGGGATTTGTGTTATATTTATGTTTTCATTTACTGCTGTCTCCTGTGTGGATTTACAAATAAAGTGCATGGATTATATGCAATTAAAAGGACTGTGCCTGTTGTTTACCCAAGAGGACCGTGCTACCTGCTGACAAGGATCACAGCAGGTGATATAGTTAGAGGCAAAAATGGCAGCTATCGAAAATAAAAAAGGACTACCGCCTCTCTTTAAACTATATATAATATTAAGTGAATACAAAAGGCAAAATAAAACAACACCCTCCACATAAACAGTAAGTAAGATTGCATAAATAGAAAAACAGATTAATAATCAATTAATAAACAAAGCAACCAAACAATTAGAAGCATTACAAGCTAAAAAGGTAATAAACCAGAAACAATTATGTCCAATAAATTGAAAAAAGATAAACATAAAAAAGTAATTTATAAAATAAAAGATAAAGAAACCTGCCTAAAATGAAAGTGTTGGCCAGATCAAGGCAGGATGGAGGTTTGGTATGCCCAGAAATTCGGCAATGCTATCATTCTAGCAGACTTTTTCATATAATGCTCACATGAAGCAATGCGGCAACTCAAGAAGTATGGTACAAAATGGAAAAAGCTAAAACTGGGGTTGGAAATTTATCCTCACTATTTTAGGTTTTAGAGGTAAATAAAAAAATCTATTAGAGAGGCACAAACTAAATCCCAGATACTCAAAGAGTTAACAAGATGGTGGGATAAGTTTACAAATAACAAAGGATTTAGAAATAAAATAATACTAGTCGCTACCATTCTCAAGTATTTCAGATATGTTAGAAAATATAAAAACAGACATTTGGGCATCTGGGGGGATAAGGGAATTTAAAAACATAGTAATGGAACACAAGCTCAAACCCTTTAACCAAATTATGGAGGAATTTAACATCCCCCCAGTGAAACGTTCAATTATCTGCAAATGAAGAGTTTCTTAGCTGAACACCTCTATAAAAACAAGGGGGAGAATACCATAAACCTTATTCATCTATTTGAACTAAAGAATTATAAAAACTTACTAGCAAAATGTGCTAAACTTTTATATAGATAGAGACATGACAAACCGATAGCACTAATTAATAATTGGGAAAAAGAATTACAAATACATATAGTAGAAGAATAATGGATAAGCTCTTTAAACAAACTAAATAAATATATGCACTGTTTAAACCTTACAGAAACCCAATTTAAATGATCAAATAGATGGTACCTAACACCGATACGCTTAAAGAAAATCTTCCCAGAGTTATCAAATAGATGCTGGAAATGAAATTTTAATGAAGGTAGTTTGATCCACATCTGGTGGCAGTGCACACCCATAAACAAATTTTGGAAAGAAGTAATTAAGATGACATATCAAATAACGGAAATAAAATTACCTCTTAAGCCTGAAGTGGTCTTACTAAACATGAACTGGCCAAATTTGACAAAAAGAACATTAATGTTAATATTACACATAATCACGTCAGCTAAATTACTCTTAGCATGTTATTGGAAAACAGGGATAATTCCACGTACCAACGAACTGATAAAACAAGTTATATGAGAAGCAAGAATGGAAAGGGGTATTCTGCTGAATTTAGGAGACAGATCCAATCCAAACAAAGAGAAGACTGGGACACATGGATAAATAAAATGGACAATATATCAGGCCTTTTTTGCTTTATGCAGTGATTTATCTTTTTTTTTTTCTTCCTTTGTTTCTTTTAATTTATAATTTCTCTCCTTCAGAATTCAGATCACAATAACCAACAGAGGTAGAGCGTATGATCAGTCACAGTGTAGGTTAAGTATTAGACCAGAGGAGGAAAGATGAAGGGAAGGGAATATAACCCAAAAACGGGCAGACAAAAATAAAAATAAAACATCAAAGCTATGCAGGATATGCAGGATATAAGAGGTTCTCTCTCTCTCTCCAAAAACAGAGGAATAAAGTAAACAGACTAAGAATTACTTATTAGGATTAGTATGATTAATACTATTAGTATGATTAATACTATTTCAAGATATATTTATTTCATACTTATGATATTGATGATGACATAGTACCAAGGCCTGAACTATGTAAGCATTACGAAAACTTATATAAGGCAGGTACACGTCTGAATTAAAAAAAAACAAACATAAACAATAACAGTAACCGTGTTCAAATCCAGCTGTGTTGTTTATTCATTGCGGAACTATGCTATTCGTGAGCCTCTCCATCAAGCCCAGCTGGTAAGTATGTCACCTGTCAAGGATGATGTTATCTCCCCCAGTCTTTACATCTGGGGCATCTATTCCCCTGGGCGCCTCCCTTGGGAGCTCTCCGCCCGGGGCTCTCCTATTGACTGTACACCCCGGCCACCCCCTGAGAGCATCCCCCTGAGAGTGTCCACAAGTTTGTGACTCAGCGGGCTGGTATCCTCCCCCTCCATACCCCTCTATGTTTGGAGCTTGGTTGTGTTGGTCGCTAAGTTGGTCGTCAGGCCCAGGAGGGCTATGATGGAGACTCTGAAGACTCTGAAAACCCTTTCTGTTACATGTTTGTATTCTTAACACTGTAGTGTTCCTTTAAATATGTATTTTTTTATAGCTTTTTCAAATATAGCTTTTGTTGAAAACTTTAAAGAAAAAAGAAAATAAAAGACAGTTAAATTAACAGAACATTTTCCTTTCTAATACATTTTGTTCTATAGACATCTTTGTTGCAATTAGTGCATTGCAATATATTGAAAATAAATTCCAAGGAGCGCTGTTTCCGATTTAAATTGTAATCGTACTGCTGTGATAAAAAAAAAAAAAATATTTCCATCTGTTTTAGAGTCTGTTATAATAACATTTGCCAAGATTGATCTAATAATGAATGTAAAAAAATATTCTAAAAAATTAAAAAGAAAATTAAACAAGTTAACAAAACCTTATCAAATACAGATTTTAATCAACAGAAGTTGAAACTGGCCAAAAAAAGAGGATAACAAATGAGAAAATGGATTTTTAAGAGAAAAGCATGCTTTATCCCTTAACACCTTTGTGTATTAACTCATTCAAGAGGTGGGTAATAAATTGTGCCCATTCAAATATCATACTATTGTGCATGTTCTAACTTTTTTATGGTTGAAAAATAACATTTAGAAACCACTGAGCTCAATAATAAGATTTTAAATGGTAAAGTATATTTGACGTGAATATCATTTTGTTATATGCAGCATTTCAATACTTCTACTGAATCATCAATCAATTGAATATTTCTTGTTGTTCTGTAATAATCCACTAGATGTCATGTCAACCACATTGAAGAGAATATGCATGGCAACCCTAGCAAAATGTTATTGTAAATCAAGCATGTCAAACTCAAAGTCTAGCAAGGGCGAACTGAACAAAGGTTTAAGATTATGTGGGCCGCAAAAAAACGAAACAAAAAAAACTTCATTTTTTCATTGAAACATAGGTTTATTTTGAAAAATACAGTAGATAAAAAAAAAAAGCATCCCCCTCTACTAAACCAAAGCACCCCCATATACTAAATCCCAGTGCCCAACAAGCAGACTCCACTCACATTGCCGCTGCCAGTGCGACTCCGGAGCCTGGCCTCTGGTATATCCCAAAATGGCGGCGTCCTCACCCTGTGCCAAAGCGGATCCTCCCGCTACTTCTTGACACCCTGTGAAGGTGGAGCACGTCGACGTCACGTTGGAATGTGATGTGGCATTGCGTGCCTCTGTGCACCTCCAGGTCCTCCACTGTCCAGCCGCGGCCATTGCAACACTGACCGACACACACACACACACTCACTGACAGACACACACTCACTGACACACACATACACATACACACTCACTGACAGACACACACAGACACACTCACTGACAGACACACACATACTGACACAGACACACTCACTGACAGACACACAGACACTCACTGACACACACAAACAGACACACACATACTGACAGACAGACACACACTCACTCACAGACACACACACACACACACACACACTCACAGGCACACTCACAGACAGACACACACACACTCACAGACACACACACAGTCATTGACGCACACACTCACAGACACAGACATACAGACAGACAGACACACACACACACACTCACACACAGACAGACAGACACACACACACACACTCACACACAGACAGACACACACATTCACTGACAGACACAAACAAATTCACTGACAGACACACACTGACAGACACACAGACATACTCACTGACAAATACACACACACACTCACTGACACACACTGACAGACACACACTCACACATTCTTGCACACACTCACATTATTGTAATTATTCCTGGGGTCCAGTGGGGATATTCTGTCTGGAGCTCAGCCTTCCTGCTCCTCACTGCTCCCTCGCATGCAGTTTAGTGATGCCGGGCGCCGGAATATGACATCATATCCCGGCACCCAGCATCACTACAGACGACACTGAGCTCCCTCGCTGCATCCACCGTCCCCTCCTCCCCGGTTGAGTAAATTATAGCAGAGTAGGCACCTGCAGTGTGGGGAAAGCAGGTGCCTACTCTACTTGGAACACTAGGCAATTAGGCATGTACTCGCGGCTGTCCATTGTGGACCGCGAGTTTGACATGCTTGTTGTAAAACATCTTTTGATATGGAAATCAGTGCAGAATTGTTTCTGTAAAAGATTACAAAGGAAAGCATAAACAGTTCTACAGAGAGGCTTCACACGGTGGATCAACTACCATGGTCGCAAAGGTAGCATCTGTGACCGGGCCCTGGAGTTCCACTTGTCGAATGGCCCATCAGGGATGGAAATTGCAAGCATGGCAGCAGCAGGCAGCTTACTTTACTTAATTTGCTTGCCTGCTGCGACCCTGCAAAGAGTCCAGCGCCGGCTCCACTCCACAGAGGTCCCTGGTGGTTCGGTGGTGTAACTGATGCTCTGGTAACTCTTTTTTCCTCTTCTTCGCAGCTCCGGCCTTTAGCTAATAAGTCAGAATGCAGCCAAGGGGTTGCCCATCTTGCGATCCTTCAATATTGAGAACAGGAACCCCCAAGGGAGAGGATATCATAGAGGGATTCAGGAAGGGGTAAGTTATACCAGAATGTATGTTTATACCACCGGACCACCAGGAATCACATAACAGCAACTGCAGCACTGGACCACCAGGGCTGTGGTGTTGTGCCATGCAAGGGATGAAGGCAGGATGCAGACAGGCATATATGGACTGCTAGAGAGGTTTAGTGTTTCTATGTGTGTCAGTGTATTGACCTTTGCACGTCTGTGAGAGTTTAATGTGTCAGTGTATGGATCTGTGCATATGTGTTAGTATATGCATCTGTGTATATGTGTGAGTGTTTGTCAGTGTATCTGTGCATATGTGTGCATATTGTTTGTGTGTTTCAGTGTATGTATATGTACATGTGGATCGGTGTGTGAATCTTGCATGTATGTCAGTATGTGAATGTAACTGTGTATGTGTGTCAACCTGTGTGTGTATCTGTCGTAGTGTATCTGTGTCTATAAATGTCTGTGGACATCTGTGTGGCAGTGTATGTGTGTTTGTGTATTGCAATGTACCTCTCTGTGTGTGTGTGGCAGTGCATATGTATTTGTGAATACACATTTGCATGCAATCACCAATATTACATATAAACACACCCTGCATTCAAACACTTTAAATAAAACAGTCCTGTATTCAAATGCCACCACTACACACAGACGGCCTGCATTCAAATATCTGCGTTATACCAAAATAAACAAACATTTACACAAATATACTCCATGCAAAAACACGTTTACATTCACAGATACTGCATACAAATAGAACCTGCAAGTATGGGTTAAAGAATAGATTCACAACTGGCAAAGCATCATGGGCTTTGCACAGCAGCTGAAAATCTTCCTATTGGCCACCTCTGCTCTATCGTGTTGGTGGCGGGGCCTCAATAGATTCTTGCACCAGGGCCCTGAGGTTTATAGTTACACCATTGCTGACCGAGGTAACGGATATGTTCTTTCAACCACTTAAGATAATAGTATTCAATCAGAGGAACTCAACTGCAGAGTAGTGATTACCTTAGTGAACAGCAGGGGGAGATTTGAGAAGGAGGCTTTTAGGAGTATAGTTACTGAGAGTAGCTGAGAGATGCATTGCAGCCAGAGGAGGTATACAGAGCAATTCAACCTACAGGTGGAGCGGAGGAATACTGGAAACAGGATAGCAGCTGTATATGCATATAGGATAGCTGTTAGTCAAAATCCAAGTCAGTATCCGTTGGAACAAGTTGGAGTAGGTGGTAAAAGGGGGTTTGGCAAAAATGTAGGAAATAACTGTGGACATTGTATCAAAATAAAAAAATGAATTGAAATGTAATTAAAAAGTTAGTTAAACGTCTGCAGGAAAACAAGAGAGTTCTGTGTAGGATCCACGCACAGACGCATACCTAGGCTAGTTGGCAATTGGGACAAATGTATCCATTGGCACACACTCTCGAATTTTCAGATTTAAAGATGACACTTCAAGCACCATGTCTACTAGGGCTTATTGTAATGATTAGGGTGCAAGGAGGCCATGGGTTAAGTCCATCTATGTTATGTGAAACCATTTTCAAATGAATTTCAACGTACCCAAAGCACACCACTACTGCTTGACATAATGATGATACATTACTTATCTCTATCTTTGCGTGGTAAAGCAGGATTTGTCTGCACAGAAAAATTATTAACCCTTTTCTGAACTTATTTTTTGTCTGGTGTCCCCATGTGTGTATGTAGAAGGATTGTGCGATTGTAATTCCAGTTTGTGTCTCTTCCCTTTCCCCCAAAACACTTATCCCACATGCCCATAATGTATTGGTGCAATCCCCCCTTGGCCCTCATGTGTCTCTGCAATGTCCCTATGTATCTCTGCAATCTCATCATGTCACTCATGAAACTCAGTAGCCCCACCCTCATATCTCTGCCATTCCTCATGTCTCTTGTGTGTCTCTGTACTCCCACTATATGTTTCTGCCACACCCCGTGTCCCCCCTTGTGTCTCTGCCATCCTCCTCACATTCACACTATGATTAAGCCTTCATGTCCTTACCCCATCAATCTCTGTCATTCTCCCCATACCTCAATCTCTGAAAATTCTCCCCATACCCCATCAATCTCTACCATCCTCCCCATACCCCATCAATCTCTGCCATCCCCCTTATACCCCAATCTCTGAAAATCCTCACCATACCCAATCAATCTCCCGTATCCTCCCCATACCCCATCAATCTCTGCCATCTTCCCCATACCCAATCAATCACTGCCATCCTCCCAATATTCCCTATCAATCTCTGCCTTTCTCCCATATCCCATCAATCTCTGCCTTCCATCAATCTCTGTCATCTTCCCCATGCCCCATCAATCTCTGCCAACCTCCCCATGTGTCTCTGCCATTCTCCCCATACCTCAATCTCTGCCTTCCATCAATCTCTGTCATCTTCCCCATACCCCATCAATTTCTACCTTCCTCCTCATACCCCGATCTCTGCCATCCTCCCCATACCCCACCAATCTCTGCCATCTTTCCCATACCCCATCAATCTCTGCCTTTCTCCTCATACCCTATCAATCTCTCCCATCCTCCGCATACCCCATCAATCTCTACCATCCTCCCTATACCCCATCAATTTCTGCCATCCTCCCCATACCCCATCAATTTCTGCCATCCTCCCCATACCCCATCAATCTCTACCATCCTCCCAATACCCCATCAATCTCTGCCATCCTCCCCATATCCCATCAGTACCTGCCATCCTCCCCATACCCCATCAATCTCTGCCATCCTCCCCATATCCCATCAATCTCTGCCATCCTCCTCATATCCCATCAATCTCTGCCTTCCATCAATCTCTGTCATCTTCCTCATACCCCATCAATCTCTGCCATATTCCCCATGCCCCATCAATCTCTGCCTTCCTCCCCATACCCCATCAATCTCTGCCATCCTCTCCATACCCCATCAATCTCTGCCATCCTCCATACCATATTATAGATAACACCCCCCATTACAGATAATACCCCACCATTATCTATATTATCTCCTATTATAGATAATACCCCCATTATCGATAAAGCCATATATGATAGATAATACCCCCCCACTATCGATAATATAACATATTATAGATAACACCCCTCCCCATTATCAATCATAAATCATATCAAAGATAATACTTTCAAATATTGATAATACACCCCTCTTATGGTGAGTGTAGATCGGTAGTGAGATAGCTCAGTGGACTTATACATCGTCAGTAAAATGTGTTTACTCTCTCCAGGTTGCAAGTTCAATTCCGTACAGATTCACTCAGCCTTTTATTCTTCCACGTTAGATATAATGAATGGCATTCAATTGGAAAATCGTAACATGTCGTGTCAAAACTAACATCCCCAGGGAGACTTGGAAACAAGAAATTATTCATTTCCTGGTTAAACAATGTTATTATTATTAGAGATAATACCCCCTCATTATGCATAATACCACCCATTAGAGATAATACCCCCACCCATTATCGATACAACCACATATGATAGAGAATACCCCCATTATCGGCAATATAACATATTATAGATAACACCCCCTCCTATTTCAGGGTTGCAAGTTCAATTCCGTGCAGACTCAGCCTTTTATTCTTCCAAGTTTGTTATAATGAATGGCATTCAGTAGGAAAATACTAACATGCTTATACAAGCTACAATAATAAATACTCTGTGATTAGCAATGGTCCTAAGTAACTGACACTGTTTGTATAGCTGCCCCCTGCCCTCCCCCCAACAACACCTTGCTATCTCACTTGACCTTACAAGTCTATACAGTGTTTTTTGAGCGAGGTGCTTCAGTATTCTCTAGGGCACTGCTGTGTTCAGCAGTCACCCAAAGTGTATTCTCATGATTTAAGCACTCCCATGGGACCAATTTTCGTTGTGGTTACCGTATGACATATTCCGGTCACACACAGGTCCCATCTATTAGTTTATTCTCTATCCCGCCTATAACCTTTTTTAATTATATATAAGGTTTTTTCTTTACTATTTTATATTTGATGCTATTAAAAGCTAAGTTTTAACTTACATATATACATTTCCACCAAGGGGCGTCCAACTCCTACCAGTCCCTCCAGGTCTGGTTTCTTTTCACCTCCCCCAACAACCCTCCACCCTCACATGATAGCTATGCTAAGAGCTCCTTCCTTAAAATCTGTTTACATGAATTTAGCTTTGATGCAGGTGTCTCCATCCCTGCATCCATTCGATTGTGCCGGCAGTCGATGTGTTTTAAAACAATGTAATTTTAATATGTTTCAATTAACACTCCAAACACGCACTATACCCACTACAGCATGCTGCATTCAATCACTACATTCCACAGAGACCCGGAAGCCCCTACATAAGAACTTCCATTAGCTCTGTTGAGCTAAGCCTACCAGTGCAGGGCTAGCTCATTGGCCGAGAAAGTCAGCTGATCACGCTCAGTCAATCAGCTAAGCCCTGCACTGCCAGGCTTAGCACAGATAGAGAACTTCCAGGCTCTCTGTCAGCTGTAGTGGTGGTGAGGAACATTGCCCAGTGGACCCCAGATGGGAAGTCAACCTGTTCTAAAACTGTTCTTAGATTAGGATTAAGCCAGAGCACTCATGGCACCAAAACCACTACAGCATGCTGGTGTATGAAGTCTGCCTTTACATATGTAGTAATCCAGCTCTTATGTTGTGTTGCAATAAAAGAACATGAAAGAAGAAAATATTTGTAATTTTTTTATTTATTTAAAATAAAGGAAAAAAACCTTTTATACAAAAAGGAAAAAATCTTCATGAACAGGTTTATTCACTAAACTCTAAATTGTAACAAATTAAAATCTGACGGCAAAATGTGGTAAAAATAATCATAGTCATAAATTGTCATAGCCATAACTGTTTCTGGCTGAATTTGACTAAAGTATCAATGACTGTGTATATTCTGACTGCAAAATAAGGACATTCTTCATAAGATTTAACTCCGAATGAGCCCGAAGTTTGTCTGGATTTCATCCAAACAGCTTAAATGCAGAAAATCTGGGCCTCCAGACTCTTAAAATCCAGGCCCATATTTTAAATGTGTGAACTATTTGTCTGCTAGTAGCGCTAGTAGCCTTTGGTCATAGAGGGAAAAAAAAATTTCAAACACTACACATTGGCCTCTTGTGTCTACCCTCACTATTATTAGGGTGAGAAGGCAGATAGGGATTTTGTAATTGAGGGGATGGCTTTGGGCGTGGGGACAATAAGACACCTGGGGGTTAATGCAGGACATTGCACCCTCATTTATGGGGGTGAACAATGTCATGGTTACTTAATAGCCCTCACAATGGGATCAGCACTCTTTTATAATATGCATCATTGCATTATCAGCACTCTTTTGTATTTTGCATCATTGCATTATCAGCACTCTTTTGTAAAATGCATCATTGCATTATCAGCACTCTTGTAGAATGCATCATTGCATTATTAGCACTCTTTTGTATTATCAGCACTCTTTTGTATTATGCATCATTGCATTATCAGCACTATTTGTAAAATGCATCATTGCATTAGCAGCACTCTTTTGTAACATACATTATTGCATGTATAAATTTACCTTAATGCTCACCACACAAACCTCCTAAATGTGACCTATTTGTTAGAAGGGAGCATAATGTAAGCAAATGGGAGGAACTGAAAGAACAGAAACCCATGTGCACTCACCTGAGGAGGGAAAACATACTAAACAGCCATAGAGACCGATGAACAGCTGCAGACCCGAATTTAAACAGCAAATGGGGATTTGAACATCTGCCAGCCTAAAATATTGAAACTATAAAGGCTTCTATTTGTACCCCATATGCCATTCTTCATCACCAGTGAGGGAAAGTTTAAAACAAAGTCTGAAGAGGCATACCCAGGTAGTCACCTTATTGAAGTGCTGTTTGCTGCGTTTTCAGGGAAAATAGGCTTAGCCTAGTGAACTGCTTTCATCCCCTGAGGGAGAGAGTTGTGTCAAACCCCTGGTCACTGAAGAAGGTTCCCAGGCTGGTGACTCATAGAGAAGTGCTGTTGCTGGGTCTTCAGGGATCACAGTCTGAACCCTGGCATGCACGTAGTGGACCACTTTCATCCCCTGAGGGAAAGATCGGGTCCAAACCCCGGTTCCTAAAGAGGGTACCTAGGCTGGTGACTCAGAGATATGGTGCTGCTTGGTCTTCAGGGATAAAAGGCTGAACCCTGGCATATATGCAGTGGACCGCTTTCATCCTCTGAGGGGGAGATTAGGTAAAACCTCTGGTCACTGAAGGAGGTTCCCAGGCTGGCGACTCATAGAGATGTGCTGTTGCTGGGTCTTCAGGGACAAGAGGCTGAACCCTGACATGTATGCAGTCGAGCTCTTTCATCCTCTGAGGGAAAGATTGGGTCCGACCCTCAGGTGACTAAAGGGGTTACCCAGGCTGGCGACTCATAGAGATGTGTTGTTGCTGGGTCTTCAGGGATAAGAGGCTGAACCCTGGCATGTACGCCGTGGACTGCTTTCATCCCCTGAGGGAGAGATCGGGTCCGACCCCCAGTCACGAAAGGGGATACCCAGGCTGGCGACTCATAGATATGTGTTGTTGCTGGGTCTTCAGGGTTAAGAGGCTGAACCCTGGCAAGTATGCAGTGGACCACTTTCATCCCCTGAGGGAGAGATTGGGTCGGTCTGACCCCCGGTTACTAAAGGGATACCCAGACTGGTGACTCATAGAAATGTGCTGTTGCTGTGTCTTCAGGGTTAAGAGGCTGAACCCTGGCATGTATGCAGTTGACCTCTTTCCACCTCTGAGGGAAAGATTGGGTCCGACCCTCGGGTAGCTAAAGGGGTTACCCAGGCTGGCGACTCATAGAGATGTGTTGTTGCTGGGTCTTCAGGGATAAGAGGCTGAACCCTGGCATGTACACCGTGGACCCCTTTCATCCCCTGAGGGAGAGATCAGGTCCGACCCCCAGTCAATAAAGGGGTTACCCAGGCTGGCAACTCAGAGATATGCTGTTGCTGTGTCTTCAGGGACAAGAGGCTGAACCCTGGGCTTTATACAGTGGACCACTTTCACCCTCCGAGGGAGAGATTGGGTCCGACCCCCGGGTCACTAAAAAGTTACCCAGGCTGGCGAATCATAGAGATGTGTTGTTGCTGGGTCTTCAGGGATAAGAGTCTGAACCCTGGCATGTATGCAGTTGACCTCTTTCCACCTCTGAGGGAAAGATTGGGTCCGACCCTCGGGTAGCTAAAGGGGTTACCCAGGCTGGCGACTCATAGAGATGTGTTGTTGCTGGGTCTTCAGGGTTAAGAGGCTGAACCCTGGCATGTATGCAGTTGACCTCTTTCCACCTCTGAGGGAAAGATTGGGTCCGACCCTCGGGTAGCTAAAGGGGTTACCCAGGCTGGCGACTCATAGAGATGTGTTGTTGCTGGGTCTTCAGGGATAAGAGGCTGAACCCTGGCATGTACACCGTGGACCCCTTTCATCCCCTGAGCGAGAGATCAGGTCCGACCCCCAGTCAATAAAGGGGTTACCCAGGCTGGCAACTCAGAGATATGCTGTTGCTGTGTCTTCAGGGACAAGAGGCTGAACCCTGGGCTTTATACAGTGGACCACTTTCACCCTCCGAGGGAGAGATTGGGTCCGACCCCTGGGTCACTAAAAAGTTACCCAGGCTGGCGAATCATAGAGATGTGTTGTTGCTGGGTCTTCAGGGATAAGAGTCTGAACCCTGGCATGCATGCAGTGGATCGTTTTCATCCACTGAGGGATAGATTGGGTCTGACCACCCGATTACTAAAGGGGGTACCCAGACTGGCGACTCATAGAGATGTGCTGTTGCTGGGTCTTCAGGGATAAGAGTCTGAACGCTGGCATGTATGCAGCGGACCACTTTCATCCTCTGAGGGAGAGATTGGGTCGGTCTGACCCCGGGTTACTAAAAAGATACCCAGGCTGGCGACTCATAGAGATGTGTTGTTGCTGGGTCTTCAGGGATAAGAGGCTGAACCCTGGCATGTATGTAGTGGACTACTTTCATCCCCTGAGGGAGAGATTGGGTCGGTCTGACCCCAGGTTACTAAAAAGATACCCAGGCTGGTGACTCATAGAGATGTGTTGTTGCTGGGTCTTCAGGGATAAGAGTCTGAACCCTGGCATGTATGCAGTCGACCTCTTTCATCCTCTGAGGGAAAGATTGGGTCCGACCCTCGGGTCACTAAAGGGGTTACCCAGGCTGGCGACTCAGAGATGTGTTGTTGCTGGGTCTTCAGGGATAAGATGCTGAACTTGACATGTACGCCGTGGACCCTTTTCATCCCCTGAGGGTGAGATCAGGTCCGACCCCCAGTCAATAAAGGGGTTACCCAGGCTGGCGACTCAAAGATATGCTGTTGCTGTGTCTTCAGGGACAAGAGGCACAACCCTGGCCTTTATACAGTTGACCACTTTCATCCTCTGAGGGAGAGATTTGGTCCGACCCCCAGGGTCACTAAAAAGTTACCCAGGCTGGAGACTCATTGAGATGTATTGTTGCTGGGTCTTCAGGGATAAGAGTCTGAACCCTGGCATGTATGCAGCGGACCGCTTTCATCCTCTGAGGGAGAGATTGGGTCTGACCCCCAGTCACGAAAGGGGTTACCCAGGCTGGCGACTCACAGAGATGTGTTGTTGCTGGGTCTTCAGGGATAAAAGGCTGAACCCTGGCATGTATGTAGTGGACCACTTTCATCCCCTGAGGGAGAGATTGGGTCCGACCCACAGTCACAAAAAGGGGTCCACAGGTTGGCGACCCATAGAGATGTGTTGTTGCTGGGTCTTCAGGGAAAAGAGGCTGAACCCTGTCATGTATGCAGTGGACCACTTTCATCCCCTGAGGGAGAGATTGGGTCTGACCCCCAGTCTTCAGGGCTTAGAGGCTGAGCCCTGGCAGGGCCACAAACATATTGGCCTGGTGAACATAAAATAAATATCTAGGCCTGCAGACTTAAGCAGACTCCTTCCAAACTGTTGTGAAGGACAGGAAAAAGACTGCCTGTTGGGAAGGGGTGGATCTATTAATACCAGTATCTGAGTTTTATTTCTTGTCCTTTCTGCTGTCAGGGGAGGAGCTAACCAATGAGTAAATACTTCCATGCATCATCAGGAAATCTAGGTTCAGGGATACTAAGGCTTTAGGAATAGAGGCTTGAATCCAAATGCTTTAGTGTTCCTGAAAAAAATCTTTAGCCACAGAACTGAATATTGACATTGATCTCTGGTGCATTAATTAACCACAGGTTTCTTATTTGATCAGAATATACTTTAGTGTAAATTATATCTGGCAATTTATTGATTAAAGGACCACTATAGTGCCAGGAAAACAAACTTGTTTTCCTGGTAGTATAGGGTCATTGGGTCCCCCCACCCTCAGGGCCCCCCTCCCGCTGGGCTGAAGGGGTTAAAACTCCTTCAGCTACTTACCTTTCTCAAGCGCCGGGCTCCCTCTGCACTGGGGAACTCTCCACCCCCTGCCAGCGTCAGCTCCGAATGTGCTTGCGCGGCAAGAATTGCGCGCGCATTCAAACCGCCCAAAGGAAAGCATTACTCAATGCTTTCCTATGGACGTCCAGCGTCATCTAACTGGGATTTTCACAGTGAGAATCGCGGAAGCGCCTCTAGCGGCTGTCAGTGAGACAGCCACTAAAGGCTGGATTAACCCTCAGTGTAAGCATAGCAGTTTCTCTGAAACTGCTATGTTTTCAGCTGCAGGGTTAAAACTAGAGGGACCTGGCACCCAGACCACTTAATTGAGCTGAAGTGGTCTGGGTGCCTATAGTGGTCCTTTAAAGTTTCATTTCATTTTCAAGGATTTATATTTAAGTCCTTTGTATTATTGTAAACCACAGTAATTAAAAGATAACTATGCAATGAATAATGTTTTCTAATTGTATTTAGTGTATTTATCTTTAATAAATTAGTTTTAAGCTTACATATATTTTAAACAATTTTCCATTTTATAAACATTTTACTGTGAGGGGTTTACAGAATACAAAAGGCTTCCAGACAAAATGTGACGTCTAGTGAACAACCCTGTCAGATTTTAATTTGCTACAATTCAAAGTTTAATGAATAAGTGATCCAGAGGAAGGCAAAAAAACTTGCACATACCATTAGTAATATTAAATATGTCCAAGCAAAAAATTCCTTCCTGACCCCATATTAAGGCGATCGGCTACAAATCTGTCCCTGGATCTGTATTAAATTTATCTCATATCTCATTTATCATCAATCCATCATTGTATACATTACCATCCTCTTCAAATCCTGTTTAGGTCCATGTGACAGTAATACTGCTTGACAGACTTCATGCTAGGAAACCAAAGACATTGAACTATTAGTATTGTCCTATATTAAACTAAAATTCTCAGTTTGTTCTGATAATTGATATAAAATCGGAGGAGTACCTGTTTACGATGTAGTCCCATCTAAACACTGACTGGCTTCAAAAGGTGCAAGCCTTTGTTATCTGCCCTCAGTCTATTGTGATGTAAGATGCATGACATCACTGCAGCCTTATAAGGTAAATAGGCACAGCAAATGGCTTGGGATATTTATCTTTTAATGGATATCCATTGATACAGTTTGTACATAAAAATTTAAATCATACAGAGAAAATTATTAGTTTATTTGTCTTTCTTTATTTTTAATGTGACTATTATTTTTTATTCACTGTGATAATTTAGTTAAAATGACACTTATTGTTCTAAATGTTTTTTTTTAAATAGGAACACTGCTAAAAGTATTCAAAGATATATAGCTGCATCTATCCAAATATAAACCCAAGATAATCATTTATAGTTTATAATGTCTGCCTGCTGTGGGACTTCCATAGCGTAAATTAAGATATTTATTACGATTCCCTAAGTGAATCAGCTCTTTACAATGTTCTTTGACAGCCCATCTAACTCATAAGACTTTCAGCTGATTTTATGTCAAAATGGCAAATATTAAATACATGTACTTTGTATATAATATAATATAATGCCCTAACTAAAGGAACTGTTAAATAACATTAACAATAGGTAAAAAAAAATAGACTATTTTACATTTTCTTGACTGATAACCGTCACTCCTCTGGAAATTACATCACTGAAAACCACCTATAACTTGTGTTAAACTTTGTATTACATTCAGGGCTGCCATCAGAAATTTTGGGGCCCCTGACACAGCTCAAGGTCTGGGCCCCCCGGCGCCTGCACCCGAGTCCCCCCCCCCCAGTCCGCCCACAGGGATGCAGTGTCTGCAGGGCCGGTGCAAGGATTTTTGCCGCCCTAGGCAAAAGTAAAGTTTGCCACCCCCCATGTGACATCACAGTGCCCCACCCATATGATCTGCCATGTTAACTAACACAGTGCTGCAGTGCCGCCGTGTTTACAATAAAAGGCCTGCAGGGACAGGCTATAGACACCAGAACCACTACATTAAGCTGCAGTGCTTCTGGGGACTATAGTGTCCCTTTAATGTGAGGTAAATTAAAGATTAGTGCCACGAATAATATACTAGATTGCCTACTTACAACCAGATGAGGATGATGATGGGCTTCAGCTGCCGTCTGGCTCCACTGGTCTGGTGTAGAACAGGCTCTCTGGAGGCGGTTTGTAACTGTGGTCACAAAAATCAATGTTCTGGGAGAACGAGAAGCAGCTCCATTTTTTGAGGGCCCTTTACACAGCTCAAGGTCTGGGTCCCAGGGTCCACCTTCATGTTCCACCAATGAGTTTGTTCACAGGGGTGTGTGGGGTGGGGTGGGGGGGGGGAATGTCCTGATGTGTGTACGGAATGCATTGTGTGAATCTGTGTTTGTATGTGCAAGGGCTGCAAGGTGAGTTTGTGTATGTATGGGATGCAGTGTGTGTCTGTTAGGGATGCACTGAGTGTGTGGAAGGGGTGCATTGTGTGTTGCTGTGTGTAAGGGATGCATTGCTTGTGTATGTGTGTCTGTGTGTAATGCATTGTGTTTTTCTGTGTGCAAGGGGTGCATTGTGTGTGTGTGTGTGTGTGATGGATGTCAATCTCTCCCCCTACCCCTGTCAATTTCCTTCTTCTCCCCCTCCCTCTCATTTCCTTCTTCTCCCCTCCCTCTCATTTCCTTCTTCTCCCCCTCCCTCTCATTTCCTTCTTCTCCCCCTCCCTCTCATTTCCTTCTTCTCCCCCTCCCTCTCATTTCCTTCTTCTCCCCCTCCCTCTCATTTCCTTCTTCTCCCCCTCCCTCTCATTTCCTTCTTCTCCCCCTCCCTCTCATTGCCTTCTCCCCCCTCCAATTTCCTTCCTTCTCCCCCCCTCCAATTTCCTTCCTCCCTCCCCCCTCAAATTTCCTTCCTCTCCCCCCTCCCTCAAATTTCCTTCCTCTCCCCCCTCCCTCAAATTTCCTTCCTCTCCCCCCCTCCCTCAAATTTCCTTCCTCTCCCCCCCTCCCTCAAATTTCCTTCCTCTCCCCCCTCAAATGTCCTCCCTTCCTCTCCCCCCCTCAAATGTCTTCCCTTCCTCTCCCCCTCCCTCAAATTTCCTCCCTTCCTCTCCGCCTCCCTCAAATGTCCTCCCTTCCTCTCCCCCCTCCCTCAAATTTCCTCCCTTCCTCTCCCCCTCAAATTTCCTCCCTTCCTTTCCCCCCTCAAATTTCCTCCCTTCCTCTCCCCCCTCAAATTCCTACCTCTCCCTCCCCTCCCTCAAATTTCCTTCCTCCCCCCCCCAATTTCCTTCCTCTCCCCCCATCAAATTTCCTCCCTTCCTCTCCCCCCCAAATTTCCTCCCTCTCCCCCCCACTCCTCAAATGTCCTCCCTTCCCTCCCTCTCCCCCACTCATTCAAATTTCCTCCCTCTCCCCCCCACTCCCTCAAATTTCCTCCCTTCCCTCCCTCTCCCCCCACTCATTCATATTTCCTCCCTCCCCCTCCCTCAAATTTCCTGCCTTCCCTCTCCCCCCCCACTCATTCAAATTCCCCCCCCACCCCCACCCACTCAAATTTCCTCCCTTCCCTCCCTCTCCCCCCACTCATTCATATTTCCTCCCTCCCCCCCTCCCTCAAATTTCTTCCCTTCTTTTCCCCCCCATAATTTCCTCCCTCCCTCTCCCCCCCACTCCTCAAATTTCCTCCCTTCCCTCCCTCTCCCCCCACTCATTCAAATTTCCTCCCTCTCCCCCCCCCACTCCCTCAAATTTCCTCCCTTCCCTCCCTCTCCCCCCCACTCATTCATATTTCCTCCCTCCCCCCACTCATTCATATTTCCTCCCTCCCCCCTCCCTCAAATTTCCTGCCTTCCCTCTCCCCCCCACTCATTCAAATTCCCCACCCCCACCCCCACTCACTCAAATGTCCTCCCTTCCCTCCCTCTCCCCCCCACTCATTCATATTTCCTCCCTCAAATTTCCTGCCTTCCCTCCCCCCCCACTCATTCAAATTCCCCCACCCCCTCAAATTTCCTCCCTTCCCTCCCTCTCCCCCCCACTCATTCATATTTCCTCCCTCCCCCCTCCCTCAAATTTCCTGCCTTCCCTCTCCCCCCCACTCATTCAAATCCCCCCCCGCCACCCCCAACCACTCAAATTTCCTGACACCCGGTGACCCGGCGGGCGCGCGAGGGAGCACTCTCCTCTGAGTGCTTCCTCTTCAGCTCCCTCGCGCGCCGCGTACTGATGCCGGAGCCGGAAGATGACGTCATCTTCCGGCTCCGGCATCAGTACGGTGCGCGAGGGAGCTGAAGAGGAAGCACTCAGAGGAGAGTGCTCCCTCGCGCGCCCGCCGGCGCCGGGTGTCAGCAGGGCCAGCCTCTGGGGGGCCCTGAGGTGACCGGCTGCTGGGCCCCCCAGGAGAAGAGGCTGGCCCAGTGGGAACATACCGGGGTCGCAGGGCCCCCTGCGACCCGGTATGTTCCCACTGAATGTGGGGCCCGGACGACCTGAGCAGTCCGGGCCCCCCAGGACCGCCGGGCCCATGACAACCGTTTCGGTTGTCATGCCCTGATGGCGGCCCTGATTACATTTATAACAATGATATACATGGAGCCAAGATGGAGGTGTCAATTTCCAGGATAGATTTACATACAGCGGTTTGGATTTGAACATTCAATGCTATTTGCCTCACAAACACACCATTTAAAAAAAAAAAAAGTGAATAAGTAATTATATTGTTAAAAATCTTGGTGAGAGCTCCCCATTAATGAGCAATTTTGATTTGATTTTGCACTCCGGGTGTGTCAGTGAATGTGTGTGTGTCTGTCAGTGAGTGTGTTCTGAGCGTGTGTCTGTCAGTGAGAAGGTGTTTCTGTCAATGAAAGTGTGTGTTGATAAAACAGTGTGTGTGCCAATGAGCGTGTGTCTGTCAGTGAGTGGATCTCAAGGTATGTATATCATGTGTATCAATGAGAGCGTATGTCTGTCAGTGAAAGTGTGTGTTGGTTAAACAGTGTGTGTGTGTGTGCGAATGATCATGAGATGGGTCAGTGAGAGTGTGTGTGCTTAAAAGGATGAACATGTTTAATTAAAAAATTGTTTCAGTCAATTCATGTGATTTGAAGTAATATGTATATATGTGTGTATGTTTGTGCATGCACACTGTATATCTACACAGGTATGTATTATTAATAAATGTGTATTATATTAAAGTGTATATAAAATAAATGTATACTATAGAGCACGACTGCACAACATGCGCCCCCCCAGATGTTTTGAACTACAACTCCCATGATTCCCTGGCTATCTGTTTCATTCATGAATCATGGCGTTGTAGTTCAAAATATCTGGGAGGCTGCAGGTTTTGCAGGCCTATTATAGAGCTTTAATTTCTATATTTACATTGTGCTTATAACAGGAATTTGTTGAAAAGAGGAGGGAATGGAAGTATCTTTCCTGAGTATGCCCCAGTTGTCACGGATAATAGATGCTATTCGTTATGATTCAGTGTGTAAGGCTTGGGGGAAGATCAATTGATCACCTACCCCAATTTGCATCGGCTGTTCAGTGATTGATTCATGTGCCTGTTCAACTGCTCGATTTAAGACAACTTTCGAGTTTCCCCTTTTTCAAGAACTTATGATACATTTCATCCATTTGGTTTCTGGCATTGATAGGATCAGAATTATTACGTAATATACTGGAAGTATGTAGGATTGTGTTCCTTTCTACAGGTTTTGGGGTATACTGTTTTAGTGTATTAGCATGTTATATATTCACAAATGGCTCTCAGACATTGTAGTAAAATAGAACTTCTCTTTACTTCAGTACACACACATAAATGACATAACACAAAAGAGACTAAACACAACAGAACAAGTGCATAACTTCACTATGCTGCCATCTACTGGAAGGTGGACTGCATAAAACCTCAATACATAACACTCCTCCCCCCTAGACCTCAAAGTCTTTGAGATAACTGGGAGGTTTAATATTTCGTCTTGGGCGCCCCAAAACCATGTTTGGAACTGCTTCACCTGGACCTTCAGTTGTGCCCATCCCTTCTTCCTGTGCTCTTTCAGATGGACCACACAGAACTGGTTCTTCAATAACAACTCCTGGAGAACTGAGACCTGTATCATCCAGTGGTTCCACATCATCTGGTATCACAGAAAACCCAGTATGACTGGGACCGGCAGCAGGCACAATCTCATCACTCCGTTCCCGAATCTGATCGACATGCCTTCGTAATATTCTACCATCAGGAATTTGTACTTTGTATGACAAAGGTCCTGTGGCCATAAGTACTTTTGCAGGTATCCATTTAGGCCCAGAAACATAGTTCCTGACATAGACATCACTGTCAGGTGCAAATACTCTGACAGTAGAAGCATTATAGTTCTTATTGAATTGCAATTCTTGCTTCTCTTGTAACTCAGTTGTCAAATCAGGATGTAAACGATCCAAACAAGTTTTAAGACGCCGGTTCATAAGGAGCTCTGCTGGACTACTACCGGTGCTTGAGCAAGGTGTCACATGTTGTTGCAGAAGGAAATTTGCAAGTCTACGATTCCAATCTCCTTCAATAATTCTCTTTAATGAGTCTTTGGTAGTCTGAACCATACGCTCAGCTTGACCATTTGATGATGGGTGAAATGGTGCAATAGTAACATGTCGAATAAGATTACTTGCCATGAACATCTTGAATTCTGATGAGGTAAATTGTGTTCCATTATCAGACACAATTGTATCTGGCAACCCATGTGTAGCAAACAGCCTCCTTAGAATCTTTATGACTGTGACTGAGGTAGCAGATGTAACTGGAACAACTTCTAACCATTTTGAAAAGGAGTCAACAACTAAAAAAAACATCTGTCCGTGAAAAGGGCCAGCAAAATCTATATGTAAACGGGACCAAGGTGACCTAGTCACTTCCCAAGGATGTACTGAGGCTTTAGGTGGAGCATGACGAGTAGATTGACATGGTACACAGTTCTTCACCCACTTTTCAATAACTTCATCCATTTTAGGCCACCAAACATAACTTCTGGCTAAAGCTTTCATGCGAACTATTCCAGGATGTCCTTCATGAAGAGCATGTAATACTCAAGCTTGTCCTGCATTTGGAATTACCACTCGGTTTTCCCATAATAGGCACCGTTTATAGGCAGATAGTTCATGTTGGCGCACTACAAATGGTTTGAACTTGTCTTCCACTTTTGATTTTGTCCACCCCCTCCAAACCCAGTTGAGCACACGGGACAGCAAAGGATCCTTGGCAGACATACAAGCAATGTCACTTGCATGTAATGGAGGGTTTGGAATGGATTCCAACATGAGGACCTCAGACATAGGAGGAACAAGGAAGTCAGGAGAAGGCAATGGTAATCGGCTTAATTCATCAGCATGTGTGATATCCTTGCCAGGACGATACTTGAACTCACAATCATAGGCATTCAGCAGAAGGGACCACCTGAGCATGCGTGGTGAAATTATTTGAGGAGTATTGCTGGTGAACAGACCCAGTAAAGGTTTATGATCTGTTATAATAGTAAACCTCCGCCCATACAAATAGTCATGAAACTTTTTTACACCGGACACAATAGCTAAAGCCTCCTTGTCAATTTGGGCGTAATTCCTCTCTGTAGTAGATAAAGTCCGTGAATAAAACGCAATAGGAGCCTCAACCCCATTTCTCAAAGTGTGGCTCAATACAGCCCCAATGCCATACGGAGAAGCATCGCAGGTGAGGTTGAGCGGTTTCTCCAAATCATAGTGTACAAGCAAACTGTCAGAAGACAACAGTTTTTTAGCAGCGCTGAAAGCGGTAGTATGAATGTCAGTCCACTTCCATGGAGCATTTTTATCTAGTAGACGATGCAGAGGTTCAGCAACAGTGGCTTTATCAGGCAGAAAAGAATGGTAAAAATTAAGCAACCCTAGGAAAGCTTGCAGTTCTTGTTTGTTTGTTGGAACCGGAGCTCTATGGATAGCTTCAACTTTAGAATCAGTTGGATGAACGCCCTGTGCGTCAACTCGGTAACCAAGGAAATCCACGCTGCTTACACCAAAAACACACTTTTCTTTTTTACGTTTTAGACCAGCATCAAGAAAACTTTGTAAAACAAGTTGTAGCTGTGCAGCCAATGACTGTATAGAATCTGCTCCAATAAGAACGTCATCAAAATAAGGCACTACACCTGGAAGTCCAGATAAGAGGTCCTCCATTAAATTCTGGAATATGCCAGGAGCAATGGAAACTCCAAACTGCAAACGTCTTGCTCGGAAAGCTCCTTTGTGTGTTATTATCGTTTGTGCATCAGCAGCCTCATCATCCACAGGTAACTGCTGGTAGGCTTGAGCCATATCCAACTTGGCAAATACTTTTCCTTTTGCCAAAGTAGTAAGAATTTGATTAACAGCTGGAATTTGATAGGGATGCTCTTGCAACACTTTATTTATTGTACATTTGTAGTCAGCACAGATTCTGACATCCCCATTTGGTTTCATGACCGGAACTATGGGTGTACACCACTTTGGGTGTGTTATGGGTTCAAGTATGCCTTGTTCCACAAGACGTGTAATCTCAGCATCTATTTTTGGTCTGAGAGCTAATGCAATTTTGCGAGGCTTCATACGAATTGGGGGTACTTTTGAATCTAATACAAAATAAACAGGAGGGCCTTTAAACATGCCAAGACCTTCTTCAAAAACTGCACTAAATTTATCAATCACATTCTGTAGAATATCTGTGGATACATTATTAACTCCAGTTAATGAAATTCCTAAGGGTTCAAACCACTCTCTACCTAGCAAACTTGCTCTTTGTCCCTTAGTAATTATTAAACGTAAATGTCCTCTGAATTTACCATATTTTACTGGTATAAAACAAGCCCCTTTAACATCCACAGCCTGTTTGTTGTAGTCCACGAGATGAATATCACAAGGTACTATTGAAGGAGAATTATGAGGCCATAACAATGTAAATGTCTCTTCTGAAATCAAAGAATATGCGCACCCAGAATCTACTTCCATTTTGCACGGAACATCTTGAAGCACAATTTCAGTGTAAATCTTCAGTCCTGATGGTGAATTTTCCACTTTATTCACATAGTCATTTGAGTAAACACCTGCAGTCATTTCACTATCTGAAACGGTTTGTGGAGTATTAAAAGAGTGCGCTGTGGTTTGTATTTTATTCACATTCTTATATTTGGTCTGAATTCCGCTGGCTTGCCTTTGGCAAACTGTCTGTATGTGACCTGTACGTTTACATGCGTGGCAAACTGCATTTCGAAAACGACATGTATTACGCCTGTGTTTTCCACCGCAACTATAACAAGTTCCTTTAAATGGAGCTGTGACATCAGTGTGTGGTGAACAGTGTTTTGATTTAACATCAGTCTTCTTCACTAGATTTATTTCAGGTGAGTTATCTTTGCTGGAGGAGGATTGTATCTCTTTTGAACGGCGAACGCAAATTTCGGCAAATGTTCGCGAACCTGCGAACCGGGCGAACCGCCATAGACTTCAATAGGCAGGCGAATTTTAAAACCCACAAGTTGTTTCAAGGGGACTAACACCTGGACTGTGGCATGCAAACTCCGATCCGCGGCTGCATCTTGCAGCCGCTTAGTAGATAACTCCCTAATTCCCACGGTATTAGGGAGTTATCTACTAAAAGGCTGAAAGACCTAAATTGGTCTTTCAGCCACATTTACTAATACTAAGTAAAGATTACTTAGTATTAGTAAATTCTGCCCCTACTCACTTTACCGCGAGTAGGGGCATGCCTAGTAAGCAGTGAGCAGCCAGTGGCTGCTCACTGTAAAAAAAAAACACACAAAAAAAACCTATTGGCTCCCACCCCTGTGCGCGGGTGGGGGCCATAAAGATAATGAGGGGGAACCTACTGTCCTCCCCCCCAGCCCCCACCCCTGCGCGGTGGGTGGGGGCCATAAATCACAATGGGGAGACCTAATGTCCTCCCCCGGCCCCCACCCCTAATGTCCTCCCCCTGGTCCTCCTCCCTGGCCCCCACCCCTGAGCGGCGGGTGGGGGCCCTAAATACTAGAAAGGGGGGGACCTAATGTCCTCCCCCCCAACCCCCACCCCTGAGCGGCGGGTGGGGGCCCTAAATACTAAAAAGGGGGGGGACCTAATGTACTCCCCCCTGGCCCCCACCCCTGAGCGGCGGGTGGGGGCCCTAAATACTAAAAAGGGGAGGGGAACTAATGTCCTCCCCCCAGGCCCGCAGTGGGTGGGGGCCCTAAAAAAAATTTCCCCCCCAGGTGACTAGGGGTCCCCAAACCCCTAGTCACCCCCTCCCTCCCCCCCAAAAAATTAACCCCCTACCTACCCCCTAAAAATAATGAAGGGGGGACCTTTAACTAAGTACCTGTAAAAAACCCAAAAAAACTTACCATTCGATGTTTTCTTTCTTCTAAAATCTTCTTTTTTCAGCCCCAAAAAAGGCCAAATAAAAAACCATAATAACCGACGCAATTAAAAAAAACGAACGAGGGGGGGTGGCCGGACCGCCGAGTTGGACGGTCGCAAGCCTGAGCAGCTCCTGCAAGCCATTGAAATTTACCCTCTAAAAACAAATCTCACCGCCTGAAATCAGACCGCCAGACCAGATACCCAGAGCTGAGGGACTACTGGACCCGGGGAGAGGCTGGCTCACCGTGCTTCAGTCCCCCGGGGGGAGAGGACCATGTTGCCCCAACCAGGGCCTTCTCCTGCGGTGAGTGGGGCAGACGGCCGCTGCCCCACTATCCTGCGCCATGGAACCCAGCCACGAGTGCAGAACGGCGCGGGTCCGGCTCCGTTCCCCCCCCTCTGGACCGGGGGGGTGATCCCGGTCCTCTACCTGTGGCACTGACTGCGACACGGCAACTGAGTCCAGGGAGCCCGCCCGCCACACCTAAAATGGCGGACGCCATGTGGACAGAAGGCAAAGGGAAGATCTGCTCCCATCTCCCGCTCACAGCCAACAGGGCGGCTCAAACATCCCGGTCATACTACACGGAGAGAAGGCGAACCCAGCTCCAAACATTGCAGCCGCGCAAAACAAAGCTGAGCTACACAAAAGTTAAGAATGAACACTTACCTTACAAGGCTCCTCCGCGACCCGCTGGCAGGCCCAAGCTACCCAAGGTGAAGAGAGCCCGAAAATGGCGGACCACACCACCCCGCTCACGAAGATCCTACGCTGCTCATCTAAACATGACCAAGCATCCCAGCACGAAAACGGCGGTAACCGCAAAGACTAACCTGCCACGACCCGACCGGGCCACCCCTAGAAACCTGCCTCACAACTTGTATGCGGACCCCTACCCAGGAAGGCACCAGAGCTCAATAGCGGGAATATCGGGGCAGGGATGCAGAGTACCCCAGCACGGCATCGGATGACCCCAGGACTGAGTACAGGTACCA
The DNA here is from genome assembly GCF_036172605.1 of Pelobates fuscus. Classification (NCBI taxonomy): domain Eukaryota; kingdom Metazoa; phylum Chordata; class Amphibia; order Anura; family Pelobatidae; genus Pelobates; species Pelobates fuscus. The sequence continues at coordinate 340,290,500 of NC_086320.1, forward strand.
CGGTACCCCAGCAGTGCACCCTCGTTGCCCACACCTTGCGTCCAGATGAACCTAAGGTCCACCCACCGTAATAGCATGTTCCCTGCCTCTAGTTTCACAGCGGGACTCAAAAACCTGATATGCCTGGGGAGCCTCCCGGGTGAAACCTTTATTAATCACAGTACCTATCCATGTGAATGCCTTTAGCGCAAAAATCTGTTTGCCTAGCATAGTTCATTTTCCATCAATCCTTTTAGCATATGGTTAATATGTTTATCCAGAAGCATGTTTTTTTTTTTTTTTTTTTCTTTTATTATTTTTCTTTTCTTTTCTTTCTTTATTTATTTTTTATATTTCGACTGACATGTTATTTCTCTTACCGTATATACTCGAGTATAAGCCGAGTTTTTCAGCACATTTTTTGTGCTGAAAAACCCCAACTCGGCTTATACTCGAGTCATAGTCTGTGTTATGGCAATTTACATTGCCATAATACAGACTGGGGGCTGCAGAGATGTTACTTACCTTTCCTGCAGCTCCTGTCAGCTCTCTCCTCCTCCGCGCCGTCCGTTCAGCACCTCGGTCAGCTCCCAGTGTAAGTCTCGCGAGAGCCGCGGCTCTCGCGAGACTTACACTGGGAGCTGACAGAGGGAGCTGCACAGACCGCGCGGAGGAGGAGAGAGCTGACAGGAGCTGCAGGAAAGGTAAGTAACATCTCTGCAGCCCCCACAGCCCCCCCACTGAACTACCAATGACACTGGACCACCAGGGAAGGAGCCCCCCTCCCTGCTATGTATCAAGCAGGGAGGGGGGACGAAAAAAAAATATAATTAAAAAAAAAATTAATAATAATTAAATAATAAATAATAATTAAAAAAAATAATAATAATATAAAAAAAAAATAATAATAATATATTAAATGCCCACCCCCACCAACACATACACAAACACACACTGCATCACACACACTCACACTTCATTCATATACACACACTGCACTCACACACACACTGCATTCATACACACACTGCACTCATACACACACTGCACTCATACACACACTGCATTCATACACACACTGCATTCATACACACACTGCATTCATACACACACTGCACTCACACACACTGCACTCACACACACTGCATTCATACACACACTGCACTCATACACACACTGCACTCACACACACTGCACTCACACACACTGCACTCACACACACTGCATACACACACTGCACTCATACACACACACACTGCATTCATTATATACACACACTGGAAATAAATATTCAATTAATATATACGCACACACACTGCACTCATACACACACACACTGCACTCACACTGCACTCATACACACACACACACTGCACTCATACACACACGCACTGCACTCATACACGCACTGCACTCATACGCACACACTGCATTCATTATATACACACACTGTAAATAAATATTCAATTAATATAATTTTTTTTAGGATCTAATTTTATTTAGAAATTTACCAGTAGCTGCTGCATTTCCCACCCTAGTCTTATACTCGAGTCAATATGCTGTATCTGTCATACCAATGTTACCTTTTATCATATTCTGCCTTACATGCGGCTGTTGTCGTGGCAATGCATGATCATATGTACTCGCTGGCATACTAAACATAAAGATTGACACCGGCGGTACTCGCCACTGTTGTAGATACACGCGAGACTTATTGTTTAACCAGCTAGCCTTCTTATATTAGCTTAGCATTTTCCTGTTGAGGTCACATACCTGAATAGTCTACTACTACTACTACTAGGCTTAAACTACAATAGGCTCAATCAAAAGCGACTGGCTCACTGTAGAAGAATGCCTAGGTGCCACAACAATAGGCTACAGTTAAAAACTTAATCGTATCTGTCTTACTCGTGTTGTTATCGATTTAACCATAGCACTGACTAAGCCTGATTATAGCGTAAATGTACACTTAAAATCAAAACTATATCGTTACAATTATTGAAGCCTGAACATGTTGTAAAAATGTACCTCCTAACTACCTAAACAACGTAAACCTTTCATTTTATTACTACAAAAAAGTGCAAGATTTATTGTCTACCCTTATGTTCCAACTGTTTGTAATGTGCTAGAGGAATGCCTCTGGGGTACCTCATAAACAACTGTTATCATCATACGCACTACAAAAAATAAAGAATTAAAAAAAAAAAAGAAAAACGAACAAAAAAAAACGAGCGCAAAAAAAATAATCCATGTTCACCCGGCGAGGGCTCCGCGCAGACTGAGCTCTGCAGGGTGGGGGAAGGCTTATAAAGCCTTGCCCCGCCCTGCAATTAGGCTCAGAGCACTCTGATTGGTGGGTTTAAGCCATCCAATCAGAGTGATCTGACAGGTAAATGAAGAGACTGACAGGTAAGTGTATTAAGCAATCAGAGAGTTATGAGTCAAATTACACAGCGTGGTAAAATTCCAAAGAACTTTCCCACGCTGTGTAAAATGACACAGAGCACTCTGATTGGTGGATTTCAAACCAACCAATCCGAGTGCTGTGGCAGGTAAATGTAGAGACTTACCTGTCAGTCTCTTCATTTACCTGTTAGAGCACTCTGATTGGATAGCTTAAACCCACCAATCAGAGTGCTCTGAGCCTAATTGCGGGGCGGGGCAAGGCTTTATAAGCCTTAGGCCCCCCCCCTTTTTTTAGTATTTAGGGCCCCCACCCGCCACTCAGTGGTGGGGGCCAGGGGGGAGGACATTAGGTCCCCCCCCCTTATTAGTATTTAGGGCCCCCAGCCGCCGCTCAGGGGTGGGGGCCAGAGGGAGGACCTTAGGTCCCCCCTTTTTAGTATTTAGGGCCCCCACCCGCCACTCATGGTTGGGGGCCAGGGGGAGGACCTTTTTAGTATTTATGGCCCCCACCCGCCGCTCAGGGGTGGGGGCCAGGGGGGAGGACCTTAGGTCCCCCACTTATTAGTATTTAGGGCCCCCACCCGCCGCTCAGGGGTGGGGACCAGGGGGGAGGACATTAGGTCCCCCCCCTTCTTAGTATTTAGGGCTCCCACCCGCCGCTCCTGGGTGGGGGCCAGGGGGAGGACCTTAGGTCCCCCCCTTTTTAGTATTTAGGGCCCCCACCCTCCACTCAGGGGTGGGGGCCGGGGGGAGGACATTAGGTCCCCCCCTTCTTAGTATTTAGGGCCCCCACCCACCACTCAGGGGTGGGGGACGGGGGGGGACAGAAGTTCCCCCCTACTGTTTTTTTTAGGGCCCCCACCCACCCCTCAGGGGTGGGGGCCGGGGGGAGGACAGTAGGTCTCCCCCATATCATTGAGTTAACTTTGACAAGTCCCCCGCCCCCACCCCCGAGCGGCGGGTGGGGGGGTTGTCAAAGTTTACTCAATGATATGGAATAGGGGGCGGACCGAACATTGCATATGTTCGCCCGCCGTGGCGAACGCGAACAAACGATGTTCGCCAGGAACTATTCGCCAGCGAACTGTTCGGGACATCTCTACCCGTTTGTTAGATATAATATCCCGTTTCATATCAGACAAGCCAGGTCGGGCAAAATGTGCGCGTCAGGGGTCTTAGCTATGCTGTCACTCTACCGTGTCAGACAGTCATCTGATGTGCAGCCACTCTAATATCAACCGCGCTATTTTGTATTTTTTCACTTAATTTACTTAGTTATTATGTTTTTTTTAAGGAATAGTTGTAGTTGTCACCCATCCTTTTGGAGAATAGAGCTAGGTGCCCTCGAAGGCACAGGGGTTATTTAGATTTATCCTGTAATCTTTACTTTCTACGAGACATAGGCAGACTATTCCTTGCAATATCCTTCATTTTCCCTTTGATAGCACTTTATTCCCCATGTTTTGAGCATGCTGCAGGGTGGATGGAGTTCAGTGTCCACGAAGGCACAGGAGGTTAACTAGTATATCACATCGCTATTCCAATTCCCCCATAGATTCATGGCCATCTTAGCTATCACTGTGTAACCAAACTGATTCCGAATTGCCATGAGCGCTACTCTAGTAGCATACACTCTCTGGTACGGAAGACTGTAATATATTGTTGTGCTTACTCTCAATCAATCATTAATAACTATACCAAAGTTCTACCCTTGTAGCATTGAGTATTTATCATTCCTTTGGCATTTAGTTGTGGTGACGTACCCAGCACCCTGCATAATGATTTCGGCGTACAGATATCAGATCATGCTCTAAGACCTTAGTATACGCTACAATTCCCTAGCAAGCAGTGTGGACAAGCTATTTCTACCCAGTGTGTTTGTGTTTTAGATCTAATTTCTGACCATATTTGATATACACTGGGGTTTAACCATAGAATGTTTACCATTTATCCTGCCCATCATTACACTCACAGTCAAATTACTTATTTTTGTACATGAGAACTTTTTAGTGCAAGCACCTGGAGTTTATTGTCAGTTTTTATTTTATGTACTTTTATCTTTTTATTACTATGATTTAGTAATTAGTCTATAGGGGACAGGCACCCCAGACAACATATTCTTCCATATACACATACCCTTTTCCCTAGTTCCCTTGGAGATACACTATTTCTCTTTGTTCCATAGCTCCAATTTGGGGTTACCCCCCGCTACTAGTGTACTCTTCTTTCTAGGCTCGTTTTACTCTCATTTTTCCAGTCTGCCAATCATTAATACAAACTCTGTCCCTTGCACGTGGCAGTCAGCATTGAGAAAGCATGCAAAATAGAAGAGAAATTAAACAATAATGCTATTTCTGTAATTTGCTGCATTCTAATATACATTTAACAGAAAACATGGCATCTAATGAAATAAAAGGTTAACAAAAGATATCCAGAGAAGTAACAGATCCTCTTTAACTCCTTAAGGACACATGGCATGTGTGACATGTCATGATTCCCTTTTATTCCAGAAGTTTGGTCCTTAAGGGGTTAAGGATATTTCCTGATTTGGCATGCCATCAATTTACAACCAAAATACAAATGTGGATGGGCTTTTCACTAGAGGCTTTGGACATTCTTTATTTGCACATTTCTGCAACTGGTGGATCATTGCGAGTAAGAGTACATTTCCATACGTGTTCTTTGTTCCCTGGGAATTAAATCAAACTTAACAGTCTTGTAAAAGTTAAAGGGTTGAACAACTAGTATTTGTATTGAAAAAAAGAAAGAATGCAATGTGTCCAGTAGGTGGTGCTACAACTACAGTTACGGTGATACTGGAATTGCCAGGAAATAAATGTCAACATGTAGTAACATTGTTATCTTTGTGACTTGACATCAGTTATATTGACCATGGTGACAATTCCACAAACTTTTGAAGTAAAAAAAAGTACAAAATGAAAATCATCAGCTCTGTAATGTCTGTAGATGCTTGTTGAGAAACAGCATCATAATTTATTTTCAGTTTTATGGATGCAATAAAATCAAAATTTAAATAAAGTGTAAAATATACCGTATTTTTCGCTCCATAAGACGCACCACACCATAAGACGCACCTAGTTTTTAGAGGAGGAAACCTAGAAAAAAAAATATTCTGAACAAACTGTCCCATAGTGTTTCTTACTATGGGAAAGTTTGTTCAGAATATTTTTTTTTCTCCCCTGTCCCATAGTGTTCCTTACCACCCACTCCCCTCTCCTTACCACCCCCCTCCCCTGTCCCATAGTGATCTTTAAACCCCCCTCCCTGTCCCATAGTGATTTTTAACTTCCCTTCCTCTGTCCCATAGTGATTTCAACCCCTCCTCCCCTGTCCCATAGTGTTCTTTAACCCCCTCCTCCCCTTGTCCAATAGTGTTCTCCCCTCCCCTCATCCCATAGTGTTCTTCCCCCTTTCCCATAGTGTTCTCCCCCCTTTCCCATAGTGTTCTCCCCCCTTTACCATAGTGTTCTCCCACCCTCCCCTTGTCCCATAGTGCACTTTCCCTCCCATAGTGTCCCCCCTCCCCTTGTCCCATAGTGTCCCCTCCCCTTGTCCCATAGTGTCCCCCTCCCCTCCCCTTGTCCCATAGTGTCCCCCACCCCTGTCCCCATAGTGTCCCCCTCCCCTCGTCCCATAGTGCCACCTCTCCTCATAGTGCCCCATAGTGTCCCCCCTTGTCCCATAGTGTCCCCCTCCCCTTGTCCCATAGTGCCCCCTCCCCTTGTCCCATAGTGCCCCCTCCCCTCATAGTGCCCCATAGTGTCACCTCCTCTTGTCCCATAGTGTCCCCCAATTACTTACTTGTCTTGTAGCGTGGGCCGGCTTCACAGCGCGCACCGCGGTACTGGAACTTCAATTTCAGGTTCCGGTTTCCGGCGGGACTGAAAGCAAGTGTGCACACTGAGTTCCAGTACCGCGGTGCGCGCTGTGAAGCCGGCCCACGCTACAAGACAGGTAAGTAAAGCTTCACATTCGCTCCATAAGACGCACAGACATTTCCCCTCACTTTTGAGGGGAAAAAAAGTGCGTCTGTGGAGCGAAAAATACGGTGTGTTTTTTTAACGCGATTTTGACTTTTAAAAGCAAGAGGGCTTGAAGAAAAGGATGCACTTACAGACACATTAAATCTGGGGTAGCCAACCTTCGACACTCCTGATGTTGTTTACTACACTGCCCCTGGTGCTTTGCCAGCTGTATGGCTATAAGAGTATTATGGGATATGTGGTCCACAACATCTGGGTTGCTGAAGATTTCTTATTCTGGACCTAAACCATGAAGTGATGGTGGTCATAATCAAGCTGCTTAGAAAGGATTCAGCAACCAAATGTATGACAGTCCAGTGCAGTTAACCCTTTCAGTACTGAAATATAGAAAAAAAAGACATGGAATCTTAAAGACTTTGTTACATAGCTAGCATATACCATCAGAGCAATGTGATGTATAGACCGAGTATTAAAACCCCCCCTTAAAAATACATACATATACAGAATATTCACCCTTGCACAGAAACATTATGGGTAATACAGCTTTAGACAATCTTTGGCATCCCTTCCTTTTCTTGCAATTCATCACTTTTAGAGAACTCACTAGAACAACTCGAGCTGATGTTGGTTTAGATCTCATGATAACTACAAATGTGTAACTTTTGCCAAATATCCTAGTATGGTAAAATGTCAAGAACGGTGATTATAGCACGTGTGTGTGTTTTTTTTTATCTTTCTGGGGCCGCAAATGTCCAACCCAGCTACACAGAGACCTTAAAAGGAATCTGTTTACATTGTATATATTTGCACTAAACACATTAGCATTTTAAGGCTGCCCTGCTTGTAGAGGATAGGGAGAGTATGAGAGCAGTGGAAATAATTGAGCATTATTATATATAGATTGCTGATAAGTTTATTTATTTGTTTGTATAATATTTTACCAGGAAGGATACATTGAGATTTCTCTAATTTCAAGTATGTCCTGGGGCCACAAACACTGCATGGTTACAATAAGGTACAATATAATATTACAAACAATAATATAATATAATATAATTAGAGTTGAGCGAACCCGAACTGTAAAGTTTGGGTTCGTACCGAACATTACGTTTTTTTGACCCCCGGACCCGAACACGGACATATCACTGTATGTTCGGGTTGGAGTTCGGTGTTCAGCGATTTAATGGCGCGTTTTCAAAGGCTGCAGGGCAGCCAATCAACAAGCGTTTGACTCATGTGCCCTTAGAAGCCATCACAGCCATGCCTACTAATGGCATGGCTGTAATTGGCCAGTGCAGCATGTGACCCAGCCTCTATATATAAGCTGGAGTTTTATGTTGCACTCACATAAGGTCTTATTAGTATAGGGAGAGGATGGTGCCGCTGTGAGGGACAGCTTAGGAAATAATTCTGCAAACTAGTACATTAGTGGGGTGCACTTCATATCTGAGAGTCAAATAGAAGCATCAAATACTGCTGTCACATTGCAGTTTTAAAACGTAAGATAATTTGAGTGCTAAACTGCTAAATAGTATTTAAGTGGGGTGCACTTCAGATCTGAGAGTCAAATAGAAGCGTCTAATAGTGTGTTTACAGTGCAGTGGTAAACATTCTAATTGTTTTGCTGCTAATCTGCTAAATAGTACATTTTGTGGCCTGCTCTTCATATCTGAGAGTCAAATCGAAGCGTCTAATAGTGTGCTTACAGCGCAGTTGTAAAAATTCTAATTTTCTGGGTGCTAATCAGCTAAATAGTACATTTTGCGGCCTGCACTTCATATCTGAGAGTCAAATCAAAGCATCTAATAGTGCGCTTACAGCGCAGTAGGAAAAATTCTAATTGTTTTGCTGCTAATCAGTACATTTGCGGCCTGCGGTGCACTTCATATCTGAGAGTCAAATAGAAGCATCAAATAATGCGCTTACTGCGCAGTTGCAAACATTCTAATTGTTTTGCTGCTAATCTGCTGCTTACATTTGAGTTGTAAAAAGTAAAACAAAAATGTGGGTGCTAAATAGTATATTTGGGGTGTTCACTTCATATCTGAGAGTCAAATCGAAGCGTAACTCGAATTTACTACATCGGTCACTTGTAATATTGTTTCACACCTACAACACTTGTTACACAGATCTAAATGATAGAAAACAGATTGATATTTTCTACACTAGAAACTACCAGATAACAAGCTGCTATATTTAAACCAGTTATCAAAAGCTAAGAGGTACTTAAAGAATATTGTAATTCTGGGGCAATACCCTCACAAGTCAAACTGAGAGGTCATTTTATAGGTAAAACTGTTGCCTGGATACAATTCTAAAACAATTGTCATTGTTCCATATGTCATTTGCAGACTTTACATGCTGGAAAAACACAGGTGCCAACTGCTGTGGCTTTCTGCAGTGTGCATACCGCCAAGGAGGGCAGGATTGAGGAGTGGGTGGAGGATGATGAGGTCCTAGACCCCAGATGGAATCAAGGTCATGCGAGTGACGTGTGCAGTTTGGAGGAAGAGGCGCTGGTCGCACAGAGGCACCAGCACAGCATAAGAGGGAGCTGGGTGCAAAAGCAGAGTGGCCGTCCCCTAGCGCTTGTCGGAATGTATTAGCTCAAGAATTACCAGTTATCCAAGTAATACATGTAGCAATCAAAGGATCCATAATAGAGTTGAGCGAACCCCAACTGCAAAGTTCGGGTTCATACCAGATTTAACTATCCATTCGTAGTTTCACAGTCAGGTGGGCAGTCCGGTGACCAGGACCCAGACACTGTCTGGGCAGCGGTCGGATGACCGGGACCCAGTATGCCTGATGTTGAAGTTAGGAGTCACAGTGTGGAATGGATTAGCAGGGTCTGGTGCAGGGTAACCGCATGCCCCCTGGTGTTGAGCACCAGAGTTTGTGCGGCCATATACCAGGACCATGATGCAACTTCAGTAAAAAGAGTACTGGATACCAGAAGCCACCACCAGACTGATCCGCAACTTGGAACAGGATGTGACATTCACTGTAGCGGCTGTGCACGCTTTTGGTGTTCTCACCCTGCTGTTGCTCGCCTGTCTGCGCTGCAGCGTAACTTCGGCCTTCCCGCTCACTGCCTCATGAGACTGTGCGAGCAGCAGCAGGCGATAGTGGAGTTTCAGCTGCAGCACGCACGTGTCAGTGGCTCTGCACCAGACTTCCCTCCAATTGATCAGAATTAAAGGATTTCAAGTGGACTCATTACAATTACAGAGCCTCTAAAGAGTCCTGTATTGTTATTTGTCGTCACTACCTTCCCACGTCGGGAGTGGGTCATTTGCGCGCCTGCTGCCTTCCTTGCATGTGGTAGCAGTTTCTCAGGGTCCCTGTACGGAATGGAACCCTGATTCCCCATTACCCGTGGTCACCATGGTAGGCGCAGAAACTGGCATCGAAAGTTGATATGGATGACATCCGAATGCAAAGTCGCCGTCACGGGGATGTGTGATTGGCCCGAGGTTCTCTAGAGTCAACAAAGTGCCTGCACAACTATAATGTTAACAGCTACTCTGCGGAACAGAGTTGTCTTTTTTTTATATGTCCCAATATTTTGGGGGCTACCCCAATAAAAAAAAAAAAAAGAAATTATATATATAAAAAACTGCTTCCACCTACACCGCCGCGGTCACCGCCTCCTCAGCCTATGGGTCACTTAGTATAAACTATGTACACAATAGCAGATGCTTGTGAAGGCCTTTTCTCCATGCATCAGGAGTTACCCTGCGCTCCAACCCTCTCTCAAATGGATAATTCTGGTGATCCTCCTGACAGCCATGCTTTAGATTTTGATTTATGTTCTTCCAAAGCTAAAATCAAAGATTCCATCTAGTGCTATTTTATGGCTCAGCTGTATTTTTAATTTGTATGTTATTTTAAGTGATTTCCCTATCCACATTTGTTTTTAGGGCACTTGTCCTACTCTTACCCCCATTTTACTTCCTTTTGTAGCTCTCTAGCCCTTTTCAGGAGTTTTTTAGAGGCATTTTTGTGCCCAAAAGTTCGGGTCCCCATTGACTTCAATGGGGTTCGGGGTCAAATTCGGGGTCAAGTTCGAGCCCGAACCCGGACTTTTTTTCAAAGTTCGGCCGAACCCGCCGGACCCGAACATCCAGGTGTCCGCTCAACTCTAGTCCCTAAATATTTTTTGTTTGCAAGTATTCATTCAGTTGCTTTTTAAACATTTGTAGATACTCTGCTAAAACCATCTGTTCAGACAGAGATTTTTCCTTATTGTAACAAAACAATACTGTTACAATACTGTAACAAAAACCCAACAACCTCTTTCCTTTGCCATAGACTAAATCTCTTTTCTTCCAGTCTAAATGTGTGACCTTGTATCCTGTTTATGAATAGATATCCAGGCAATTGTTTGAATTTGTCACGACAGTGACCCCTTCACACAGCGTGAAGCCCACAGGAAGAAGTTTACCGGACCTTAGAGTGGCCGGACTAGCGTCTGAGAATAGTTAAAAGAATAGCCAGAGGTCAAGTGATTACAGAAGACGGGCACACGATAATTCAAGCCAAGTAACAGGAAACCAGAAAACAGAATAGTCGGAGAGATAGCCAAGGGTCAAATACCAAAAAGGACAAACAGTAGTAAATAGCACTAGGGGACTTCAAACAAGAACCACACTAGGGCACCTGACAAGTGTCACGATAGCCCTTATATAGTGTGGGTTCTTTAACTTTAAAGCCACGCCCCCAAAAGGTCCGGGAGCGTGGCCATGTTTGAATTTTGGCAGCACTTTCCCTCTGACGTCGGCGCGCATGCGCCGCGTCATAAAAGTGGCTGTGACGAGACCAATCTCGCCACCTTGCATTGGAGGAGCCTGGTTGCCCGCCTCTTGCCCTGTGACTATGGACCCTGGGAGATTTGGCCCGTTCAATTCAGTATGATAGGAGTTGTGTATTTTTGTATCCTTTTGTGTTTTACTGGTAACATGTGCTCAATGGAGTCTGCCTCTATCCCTGGATATAATTGGATTATTTTCCCCATTGTCTCCAGGATAGAGGGCTCTGTAAAACCGGTTTGGGCCAGATAGCCATGCTGCCAGCCAGGCCCCAAAAGATACTTTACTAACTTCTGAACCCCTGGTCTGATTCATGCCATTTTTTGATATGTTGTTCCCCTGAATGGATTGATTGTGAATATATATTTTTTTATGTGAATGTGATGTATATTTTAGAAGTTATGAATATGCTGTAAACCTGTATTTTTCCTGCCTGTGATAAATTACATTAACCCATTGTGTTTAGTAATTATATCACAGGCAGAGGGGAGGATTGTATGTGTTTGTGCTGGGTGTGTTTTATGTTTTACTGTACGGGATTGGTTACATGTTGTCCCTCCCTGTGTGATGTCCCCCTGCATGGGGACTTGCATAAAAGTCTGTGAGTGTTAATTAAAACAGACCACTGCTTGACCCTCAACACGGAGCCTTGTCTCGTTCTTGGGGGATTCACTGTATGCTGATAGAGACTGATTGCCAGGAGTGTAAGCCGCTGGGGAGCTTTTCCTGTTCGTATGCTAGCAGCTATTCATGAGGTTTCGGTTCGGGAGTTTGGAGTGCTACCTTATTCCCTTGTATGCAGTTCGGGAATTTGGTGCATTCACTTGTATTCAATTCGGGAGTTTGGTGTTCTACAGTAGCTGCCTTTATATCTGAAAGGGGAATATCGCCTAAACGGATTTTAATCCCTTGTCTCCTGAAACGGTCCGTTACAGTGGGCGTGTTCCGAGCGGCCGGCGTCAGAAGGACTGAGCCGCCTCCCGGAAGCATGGGAGGAGAATGCCACGCTGGGCGGGACTGGCGGGGAAAGGTAAGCGATCGTTACAGAATTGGCCCTAAATATATTTGTACAAGGATATCATATTCCCTTTGAGCCATTGCTTTTCTAATCTAAACAGATTTAAATTTGTTAATCTATCTTCAAAACTAAAATCTTACATTCCTTTAACTTTGTAGCCCACCTCTGCACTTTTTCTTTTGCTAAAATATCATTTAGAACAGGTGCCCAAAATTGCACAGTATATTTAAGGCATGGTTTTATCATTAAACTACAAAGGGGCAAAATAGGTAATACAAGCTCGAGTAATGAGAGCATCCAGAGGTATAATACCTGTTTATGAATATACAGCTATCTTCAATACATCTCAATGCAATATGTAACAAGAGAAGAAACCAACAAGGAAATTCAAATGATGTAGTAATTCACTAACTCACCAGGAAGCGCCGTTTAGTCACCTTCAGTCACCATATATGTTTTTTGTCTGGTTTTCCTTTTTGTTTTTCATTTCCCTCTGGCACTTTTTGACTTTGGGATCTTGGCATGATATTCTTAATGTCTTGCTATTTTATATATGTATACTTTTGTCCAGGTTTATTTTTTCTGTAATAAAGCAATAGAATTAATAGCACACATTTTAGCATTTCATTTCATTTGGCTGATATTCTAAGAGTGGATTTGTCTTTGTATTACGTACCAATGGACAACTCTGACCACCAGCACCCTGGATCCCTGGTAGGTTATGCAGCTGAAGTGAGTAAATTAATTCTCATTTCCCGATCACATTTTACTGATGGGTAGTTATAGTGTGGAACTTCAACCTTATGTAAAAATTCTGCCTGATGGATTGACGGAAGCCAATGTCTTAACCAATGATTCACTTTGCAATCATGTGTCATGAAAATCAGCTTCTGAATTTGACAACCCAAATTTATCATTGCCATGTCATGCCAGATCATATGACTCAAAATACCACCTACGTATCTGATTATTATAAGCATTCACATAATTCTTTTTTCCAGCGGAGACAGCAAATGTTGTATAAGTGTGTTTAATAGCACATATTTTGTGGTACTTGTTTAATCTTATTCTTGGAAGCGCTAGATCAAAAATCAATTGTCATTTTAGGTCCAACTATTGCACCGACATACTTAATTCTGAAGGTTTCCAAAGCGTTCTTCACCGATATTACTTTGTAGTCTATAGATCATTGGCTAGTTGCACTGCTTGTAACATTTTTCTAAATCTAGATCAACTTTTCATTTTATTTGTGCAGCCATATCATTAGCTTTGTATGTATGTATATGTCACATAGTGTGATGTATATTTATAACATAGGTTTCTACAGTGTAAGATGACTCATGGCAATTTCTGTCACTTTTGTTCTGCCAGTTTAATGGCTATTTCTATCACATTGTCTTACTGCATCAGGCTGCGCTAGAGTTATTCTCTCCTGTACTATTTTATAAAACAAAGTGGATGCTGAGACTGATAATGGGACTTCAATAACATGCACTAAGAACTTAATCTCATATTGTGAGTTATAGGAATTGTGTTTTGAGGCATGAAATAAAAACTGTGAAATACATGAAAACTATTATAGTCTCAGTACAGATGCCCAGGTTTGTCTGTCTGTCTCTCTCTCTCTCTATATATATAATTACTAATTTTAATCAGATCACATTGAAATAAAGTATATTTTAAGCAAATTCATTAATAATGAGGTAAAATTGCAAATTTTCATTATGAATAGTGAACATAAAGCAATGCTATAATGTCCCCTCCTCTTCTTCTACTACAGCAAAGCGACTCACTGATCACTAATGATGGCTGTCTGGATAAGGTGTTGAGAACAGCTGGACATGTGTACAAGTTAGGTAATTTGTGAAGTCTGTCCAGTCTGAGAGCACCTTAGAGATGGTCAGCATGGCCCTAGAGGTGATCTTTAAAGTATTCCATTCAATCTCCAGTTGGACATCTGAATTAGAAAACCAATGTATAACAGTTCAAAGTCCACCTTTAAAGACAACTTACAATCTATAAACAAGCATTTTCCCCCTACTTTTTCACTTTTATTTTGTACAGCATTCTTTTGGGCAGAATTAAATTAAATACACCCTGAACTACAACAGACTCTTCACAAAATGTAATTAATAGAATTGTGAATAGCGAGAAAATCTGGCTCAGCTGTACTATTTTCTCTTGGAAGAATGTTGGTACCAAAAAACTGGTTAGGGAACCAAATCAGATGAATCAAAATGATGAGAAAATAGGCTAATCAGTGAACTGCAAAATGTTGACATAATCTAATGTATACTATGCATTTAATTTGCAGTACACTTGTAGGAGTATTCCCCCCACATTCTGTTCACAAATCAAGTGAGAAAAAAAAAAACCAGTGAGAATATCTATATTTATATATCTATTTACTTTATTCCCCTCTATTGCTAACTTCTCACTTGACCTGTGAAAAAAAAATCAACATTTATTGAAAGTCCCCTAGATATCAATCATCAATTTTTTCCCTCAACAACCATCTCATTTTTGGCACCACAGACAGACCCCATGCATCATGAATCAAAAAGAATGTGATTAGCCAATGCGCAGTTCGGTTGGCTGTGATTCTGGTACATTTTGGCTCTGAGTTCGTCAAACCAACCGAACCCTTGATCAACCCAAATTGGGATACCGGTAAATGCATTTTGTACCAAAATAAATTATTTTCTTTTTTTTTTTATCTGACCTGTTCTGCTACAGGACTTTAGTGCCATGGCCATGACATATTAGACAGTTTCATTTCTTAGAGGCACATCTTATGAACTACAAGTTCTATGGGTCTTAGTTTATTTAGGGCACACTCACAAATTTGATCCTGCACATACATGATTTTGGAATGTTGATGGAATATGTCATGCATTTTTACTTGATGATTATTTGATCCAGGCCTATCCTCCTTCATGGTACAATAAAAGCTGTGTTTGTTTATAGCTGTTTTCTGATCTCCTAACAACCCCCATCTTTAAGTAGAGCTTGCACATGATGCTACATGAACCTGTTGATACTGGCAAGTTTATGTAATTTACTCATTTTCCTATTAAGGAAGAGTAGTGAATGGCTGCCAGATAAATACGAGAAATTATTTATGCATCTAATAAAAAAAAGAAAACAACTTTATTTTCTATAGTTAGTACACGTTGGTTTTGGACAGCCTTGTATTTGAACCAGGTTGGCTTTTTGACTTTACTGATATTATCTCTTATTAGAATACTGTTCTGCAGTCCCTCCTTTTAACTTTGATGTCAAAGCTCATAGATGAGTCTTTCATTATTTATAATAGTGTCATGGTTCTGTATAAGAGACCCAGGCGTACTCACTAGACTTGAGAAGTGTGGGTACGGTGGTATTTCTTATGAAGAACCTAAATATTGTCATAATTTAAAATGGATTTTCAACATGATATTCTCCTATTCAAGCATAGTTCCTTCTATGAGTTACTGCATTGGGTAATATTTCTCCAAAGGTGCAATAATTTCCACCTAAGTGTTTAATGTTATGTGAAGACCATAAAATGAATGTTCTATCAGAAGCTGAAATACATTATAGTATATGGTCTTGAAGAGAAGCAAACTCAAGATTTAACCCCTTAAGGACACATGACGTGTGTGACACGTCATGATTCCCTTTTATTCCAGAAGTTTGGTCCTTAAGGGGTTAAAAAGCTTTCCAGGAACAATCAGTGTCTTAATCTGATTATAAGAAAAAATACAGAACTTAAGACACTGTCCAAACTGGGGTGCATGGACTTCGACTCCGCCTACAGACAACGACAGAACAAAACAATAAAATGCTCAGTACAAACTCTAAACACAATGACCCTCCATTCAAGATGCCAAGACAAAAAGATGATTCCTCTGAGACACATGACCCTTATTAAACCTTTGATAAGAGGGACACCTTTTCATTTTGGCTCCTTGAATGGAGGATCATTGTATTTTGGGTTTGAGCTGGACATTTTATTGTCTTTTTCAATCTGATGATACATCATAATTACATCAATAAAGTGCTTTGATTTTGTATGTTGCCCTCTTGCCCGCTGTATGTACAGTTTGAGGGATGAACCCTAAATGCAAATCCTTGGACACGTTACAATTAATAAGCCATCGGCATGTTATGCTTAAGGTTCTAGATGTTTCTAGATATTTCATTAAAAGTATACTTATATTCTAATACTAATATTCTAAATGTCTGTAAAGGGTCCACAATGTGAAGCTTTCTTTTCAATATTTTTA
This sequence comes from Pelobates fuscus, assembly GCF_036172605.1. Lineage (NCBI taxonomy): Eukaryota > Metazoa > Chordata > Amphibia > Anura > Pelobatidae > Pelobates > Pelobates fuscus. The sequence goes on from NC_086320.1 coordinate 340,306,986, forward strand.
ATGACCGTTTAATGCAAGAAAATTAAATGCTTTAGGTGCATTTGGTGCGAACAAAATTAATAATTCATTTCATTTTATTGATTTTATGACTACCATTTCTGCACATGGTTTTGAATGAATATAATTTAATAGTACTAAAATTAGACCTGTAATTGCTTCAAAACACTTTGCAAGCCTTACACTTTACTGGACTGTCAGTGTTGCTGCACTTACAGCCTTTCACAAAACATTGCGGCTATCTAATAATGAGGCCCTTAATGAGAAGCCTCATAAATGTTCCAGATATGCATAATCCTTATTTTTTTTTTACAATCTTTATTATAAGAGTTTTGGGTACAAAAGCATAATAACTTGTATCAGTAGAGTTTCAAGTGGACTGGAGGTAGTGAGTACACAGAGACTTAACTATATTGCCATTAGCATCGATTCTCTGAACGATGCGGACTAGTTGGGTGTCTGGAAGAGAGGATGCTATTGTCGTCAGACAATAGCGAATGAGGTTAAGTTTTGAGGTTGGTTTGTTGTGGAGGGATGAGGATATAATCGGGACAGTTGAAGGATAATGGGGAGATGGTTATGGGTAAGGATGCGAGGGGGAAGAAAAAGGCAAGGAGAGAAGATTTAGTGGTCTTGAAGGGTTAGTGCTGCACCTTCCCTAAAGTGGATCTGCTGTAGTAGAGTCACTGAGGTCTTGCAGGACTATAGCTCCCGAAGGAGTCAAGAGCATTTTTCCGGTAACTTAAACCCCTTAACATTTTAAGACAGTATCTATAGCTTAATAGGTGCATATATAGAGAGACATCTATGGCTAATAAGTCTGAATCAAGAATACAAATTAGAAAGAAAAAAAAACACCACCAAATATATAAATAAAGTGAGGAGTTAAGGTAGGGGAAAGGAGTAGTATCGGGAGGAAAAGTGGGTAGGGAATAAGGAGAGGTGAGAGGTGGTTAGTAATTGGGTGAGTCTGATGGTACAGTGGGATCGAAAGCCCTCTGGCTATTCCCACAACAGGTGTTGGCCAGAAGAACACTTTAAGAGTAGCAAGTGTGACGGAAACAATTAAATCAACAACAAGCAAATCAACAACAAGCAAAATAAAGAGAGCCATAGATATTGTCCTCAAGGCTGGACTCTGTGGAAGAGTGGGTCCCGGCTAGAGGGCTGTCCTGAAATAGTATGCCCAAAAGTGAATTGTTCCTCAACAGAACTAGTTAAATAGAGGGCCTGTTGAACATACTCCTGATAGGACTGAACCTGGAACATGCCATGGCGAGTAGCTCATAGGGTCAGGGGACCTCCCATATGGGCCACCATATGGTCAAGACATGGGCAATGCAGGTTCAGTGTGTGTGCAACAGTATCTGAGATACCAATTAACTTATGCTTCACAAATAATGAGGAAAAAAAAACTACTCAAAGTCATATTCTGGGTTAGGTTGAGTCTTGATAAAAAATATGTTGTGGCAGTGTGGGCAAATAGGCAAATATAAGTATATCAAGAGCTGCTTGGGAGGTGGAGTGTCTGGCCCCAGCATCATCATGTATATCAAAATGATCCATCATCCCATCAGAAGTGCTCCATACCATGGCATTAGTGGATGCTGGTAAAAAAGTGAATAGTTGTAAGGAATGGGAGGTGGAAGACAAGTAGACTTAAAATAAAACATTATAATAACTAAAGTATGTACATGCGTACTGCATGTGCCCCCTAGTGACGCCCCTGCTGGTGCATCATGCAAGCTCACATATGAGGTTGGTGATGTAGCTGCCAACAAGCACCAGAGTGCCATAAAGTCCAACAGCGTGGAGAGGAACTCGTCCTACGGTTTAGCACTGCGAATCGATGGTGAGTTGGGACGATGAGCAGAACTATTGGGGCCTTTTGGCTGACCTATCATTGGTTTACCTGCTATATTAGCAAAAATATAGAGCCTGGCCAGGTGCAGGTCAAGGGGGTAAGCAGCCATATTCCTTGGTAGCCAAACTATGCCCATCTGTATAATCCTACTGAGAACCCAATCCTATATGGAATGTTAAATTCACTCCTTCTAAATATTTATTAAATAATTAAGAATTTAGTAAAGTAACTTAAATGTTAGGTGAACTTTGTGAAAAATTGCAGATAAAACATTTAATGCAGGTCATGTCTCTAAGAGTCCTTATATCGTCTAAATGCAAATCTCAGTCTTAATAGCTCTGTTTTAATTAGAAAGCTCACATGGAAGCTAAACATGATTTCTTATGATTTCTTGGGAGACACACTGTTCCTTAATAAAATGGAACTTTCTCATTGTAAAGCAATTGTTATAGGAAGTATTGATGAAAAAGATGCAAACCTGTGGATAATTCTGTCCATAATTACTAGTATGTTGTAATAGATTTGTAGATATCACTCATCTAATACGTGCAGCTTTGCCTCATCTCTACATTGATCAACAGTATATGCAGGTTGTAGGTTGATCGACAGTATATTTGCCAACACGTATTTGACACATATTATTGGGTCAGCAAATAGCCAATGGTGCCTACAACGCAATAACTTGTGACATGCAGGGAAATCTATGTACCTCCCATGGAACTCCGATGGAAGTTTCCATGAAGCCTAATGGTAATCTTGGAAATTAACACAACATTTCATTTCACAGAGATGCATAATTTTATAATGGACCAACATGGTATCTGTGTTCTGTTCTACTATATTGGGTAACACATCTCAAAAGATGAAACAATTTCAAGCTTTTATGTATGTAAAATAGTTGAATGCTATACAAAGATCATAAAATTAATGTTCTTTTAGAAACATTATAATGTATGAGTTTAAAGAGAAGCAATGACCTTTTATGAAACGGTAGTGAGGACTTGGACTGGGAAAGAGGTTCCCTTGAAATTGTGTGTCTGTTGTATTCTGTAAGCTGTGACCATCTAAAGCACAGTTAAAGTCTATTTCTGTAGTATTTACGTTCAAACTAAATAAGAACTTTATTATTAACGTGTATACGGTGTGCTTTTCAGTGACTTATCTTAACTGATAACATGATATATCTGTGAATATATATTTTATTCCATGTACTCTTTCATCATCATGAGATAAACTCAAGGTACGTAAGCTGCAACCATAACATGAAATGAGAACTGACTTTACATAGTTGGAAAAGAAATTCCCCAGTTTAGAAAATTTTAAAGTAACTTTTTGCTAGAATTTGCAAGGTGATTTCCAGTTCAGAGATTCTTACTGTTTAGTAAATAATATTCTGAACGAACAGAGTTCGGTAGTGATAACTGTATAATCAACAACAGAGTGAAAGCTTTACAGATGTTTTGGCAGCTTTAAGAACAGAAAGCATCATGCACGCTATTTTTCACAGTTGGAGCATATTGTGTTTATAGATGTATAGGGTAGCAGAAGAAAATCATGCATGTCTTGTAGAAAATAATACGTAATATTTCTGGGTGCACTTATTGAGAAAACATAAAATTAAAGTGTAATAAATATGGCGGTTAAGGAGGGGGTGTAGGTTGGGCACACAAGACTAGTACTCCTCACCGGCACCGGTTTTGCAGGCTTATCTGTCCTACCTTTGCCATGGACAAACACACTCCACGGAAATCCACAAAAAATGTCTGGAAGCCAGGTCCTCCGTGTTGGACTTGTTTACAGCCTAGGCTGAGACTACAGCCTTGGCCAGGTTGTAGCCCTGATGTATTGTTTGGAGTTATTGTCATTTCCAGGTACTGTGGAGGGCAGTTGTTGGGGACTGGAGTAGTTGCACCGCATTTTGGGAGGAAGGTTGTGGGCCAGGGGACTTCCCGCTTCAAATGCCATGTATGGCAGCTGTGACGAGCTTGTTGCCGCAAAGCCCATGCTCTAATTTTCTATATCATATACAGGGATGTGACTTGGTAGCCTATGGGGAATAGCTCTCCTTTAGGAACTTAATCCCAACCTACCCAACACCACGATCATACAGAGACTAAGTCCTTGATCAAAGAGGGAGAACTTTAGAACAATGTGACAAATGGGAAAACTGGAAAAAGGGGAAGAAAAAGAATTGAAAAAACTGAAAAATAGTTTGTTAAAATCTTCTTTTTATATTTACGCACAATTTTTTCTCCGGGATGTAATGTGGTACAGGGGAGTGGTAATGAGATAAGGCTATATGTTCTGCTAACGTATGCTGTTTGTTGAAATACGTAGACTAGTTACCTTATTAGACAGCGTTATCATTTTTGTACATCAAGTAGGGACCTGCTTAACATATTTGAAGATTATACGGCTTTCTATACTGCCTTATACTATGCATGTTATTGTTTTGACCTTACATAAGAATATGTATGACATCTTTGTTAAGCCACCCTGACCACATTTCCTCTAAAATCATCCATGGCCATATAGTAACAGGTGTAGGGGTACATTCTTATAGGTAATGTATATACTGCCTTAAGCCCCTAACACACATGCAATTGACCCTGACATAGACAGTAAAGCAATCATTGAGATCTGGTTCCACACTATATCCCTAATTACACCCATAACCACACAGTGAATAGGAGAACCCATATCTTTTTCTAGCTTCCTTTTCCAGTTAGAGGACCATACCACAATGCCCTGTTCTAAGAATGAATGGTAGTGTATGGAGACAATGTGAAGGGTTACATAGAGAGGGGGATTTTACCATTTTAACTGGAATCGCGACATACATACTGGATAGTGTGGAGGGGGGTCCTATATTGGGTAGCATGGTTTATAGTTAAGACACGATGATCAGATTCCAATTACTGTGTTCATAATGTATTTTCTTGTTATCTTATGGTTGAATTCTTTATATTGTTACTATTGTTGGTATATGTGAAGTAGAATCAGTCTGGGTGGACAGTATGAACTAATTCATAACTTTATCAGGTAAATGGGGCTCATCAACATGGAGGGCTCAACACCCCAATACAGTCGACTTTACTTACTATTCGGCTCCACACAATACTTACTCAAGAATTAAAGTAGAATTGAAGTAGAATCAGTCATTTGGGCCATGTTTCATTGCTTCTGAATAGATTGCTGTCCCTTGGGATTGGTGGAGCAGCGACCAAAACAAAAAAACACTTAATCTTAAGGGAGATTAAATGTCTTAATCCAGATATTGCCTTTATCCAAGACACTCACATTCCAGTGACAGCATGCATAGCACTCAAAGACTACATAGTCCATGGCTAGAGCACCATGTAAGCATAACAAAGTGGCATTCCTTATCCATAAATGATGCCCACGATTGGTTATCCAGAATAGTCCAGATATGGAGGGATGATACATTAAAATTACGGATTGGTTAGTCTCCCAAGTGATCCACTTTATTAATATTTACGTTTCAATTGCACCGGCACCAACATTTTGGTTTTCGCTGACCTCTGCACTCAGCACTTTACAACACGGAATTGTATTACTGGGGGGGGGGGGGGGGGGGAGGGATAGCTCAATGCAGTGCCGTGTCCTGCCTTCAACAGAAGTTTGCAACCAGTGATTCTGCATTATCATGGTCTGGGTGGACAGGATGAACTAATTAGGTGAAAGGGGCTCATCGACATGGAGGGCTCAACACCAAAATACAGTTGGCTTTATGTACTATTTGGCTCCGCACAATACCTACTCGAGAATTTATTATTTTCTCACTAACAGCCTCTGGATACAAAAAGTCATAAAAACAGAAGTGGGTTCCATCATGTCATCTGACCACGCAGACATCACAATATACCTTGGCAACATTAGCACAACATCCCTGTGACAAACTCTTCTTCCCTAGAAACGTTTGCCACGAACTTGCAGTGAAGCTCCCTGTACCCCGGCTGGGTACCTCCACCAAGGAAATGTCAGCACTTCTGCCCTAGTCACCATGACTTGACTGGGGTCCTCTGGAGCCTCTCCATCCTGGAACAGAATAGGGGTCTAGTTCTATTTCCTCCCAGGGACTAGATGACACACAATCCTGGGAGCTATAGTCCTTACAAGGATTTTCCCCACTGAATCCTCTACGAGCTGGAACAAGGTACTGAGCAGTGATTAGCCCTTTCCCCTCCCAGTAACTAGACAACACATAGTTCTGGGAGTACATCTGAGTTTAATGAGCCAAACTCTGCTTTTTATAAACAGACCCCAGCATGGGGTCTCCATTGTATTTTTTTTTTTTTTTTGTCAATCTTTGTTTTATTGAGGCATATTTGGTTTAGGGTACATAATAAAGAAGGGAAGACAATAATAAGTGTACAAGTTGGGAACATCACATCATAACACGTGTTGTCATAGAGAATCGTCAGCCTCATTTTTTTTGTGTGAAGAACAGGTATAGCGCAGCATAACAAATAAAACCATAAACCATAAACAACGCCTGTCTGGGTCTCCATTGTATTCAACACAAGTCCCTTCCAGGAATCTCTGGGCCTGGGAGATAATTGAGTTAAAGACTGGTGAGCTAATTATCTCCCAGGAACAGAGAGTCCAACACAAAACATAAAACCACAAAAGTACCCCAAAACACAAAACCCTGGACCAAGTTGTCCAGGAACCACATAGTCACCTCATGCTGAAATCAGTTCCATAACATTCATGGCTAAGTACTGCTGAGGTGACCGGACACACAAAAAGTCTTCATGCCGAAATTAGTTCCATAGCAGTCACGACTAAGTACTGCTGAGGACCATTCGTGGGTTGGGTTCATGCGAAAGGACGCAAGGGAGCCACTGTTTGGTTCCATTCGAATGAAGGAAAAATGCCTAACCAGCTTCTAGAATCACTTTGTAGGACTGAACATTAGAACAAAACCAACCCTACTCCAAACAAGTTTGCTAAACTGCAAGCTCTACGACACTCAATCAAAGATACACTTCTTGAAGATACATCATGCTTCTTAAAAGGGTCTTAATGGAGATTAGTAACTGACAAACAGACAGATGTCGTTTTCACCACCAATGACTGACTCTTGGAGAGGATGGACAGACAGAGTCACAGGGATTGTTTGTAGGTATGCAGGGCATCTGGGTGCCCCTCCATACCTTTTCCACGGCGACCTTCTTTTCCTTCTTCTACCTCTTCTCTCTTATTTCCTTTCCTTCTTTCTTCCTCTTCCTTCTGTTCCATTTTTATACTCCTGAAGGGGATATCCCTACGAAGGAGCCAAAAAACGTCTTGGGTAGTTGGTTATCTTATGGCTGTACATTACTGCATTTGATGGTGAATGACAATTGCATTTATTATGGTTAAAATGATGTAACTGCATATGTTTCCTCTATTGGAATATGATTGCTGTGACACTTGAAGAGTTTTTTTCTTTTTTCTAGTGCTAACTGTTGTCCACAGTACAGATCATATCTATTGAATGCTATACCATGTAAACATCAATGTACTTCACCAATGGCTTTTTGTACCAATGACTTATGTAACTTATCGTTATTTACTTTGTATTGTTATCTACTGTCAATATATTTTGATTTACCTGCTGTTCAAGCTTAAATAAAGAATGGAAAATAAATTATATAAAGTGGAATAAATATGCTAGAATTGCTTTATTCACCAACGCAGAGGAAATGGGAAGGGATTACATTTGCATGACAGTATCTCTTTAAATTCAGCAATACTCAGACAGACAGGAGGTGAAGTTTATAAATTTGCTAAAATCAAAAACAAAATAAATGTGTCTTTGCAAAACCACTTCCCGGATATGTATGCGTTATTTTCCCCACATCAAAGCACATCAGTGTAATTGAGTTATTTTTAATGATGGAGTCAATTAAGCAAATTTATCCAATGAGATAATTTTATTTTAAAATATACACAGTGAGGTAAATGCTATAACTCAAGATCTGAAATTGAACCTGATGTGCAGGCAGATTCGAAGCTAATCACACGCAGCATATTGGCAGTTTAACAAGGATAATTCATCAAGCCACTGGATATGTCACCCAAATAAATTTGTAATTATTTCCTTCGGGATTGCTAAACAACTGCTGCCGTTTTCTTAAAATTAATATCTCAGACGCCAATGAATCACTAATGTAGGTTTTCATATCTTTTTGTTTGTAATTTGTCAGTTTCAGAACTGACACGCAGAAAAGAACAAGATGGTAAAAAAGTGAAAAGGTCACGGGAATAAATAAATAAATCTGAGATCTATAGCAAAGACTCTGGCTTATATCCTCTGATAAATTAAATATGATTTATTTTAGGCAGCTTTAGCAAATACCTGTGAAGTATGTATGTATTTTCTTATGTGCAGGGATTTTAAAAGGCCCTTTGATGCCCTAGAAATTGTTTTAAATGTGCCTCATTATAGAGTTATTCACTAAACTGAGAACGCAAAATTAATTCAAAGTGATATGAAAATCTAAAGTCAAAATAGCCTAAGTGGAAAAAGGCCTTAAATTTAAAATTCACTTTGACTTTTTTAGTTTTATTAAAGGGACTCTACAGTGCCAGGAAAACATATTAGTTCATATTACCTCCCACCCCCCATCCCAAGTTGCTGAAGGGGTTAAAACCCCTTCAGTGACTTACTGGAGTCCAGGGCCGATGTCCCTCGGCGCTGGGTCAGGCTCTGCCTACGCTCATCCCCCCCATGTCAGACGTTGGCGGGGGAGTCCTACTGCGCATGCGCGACCGTCGGTGGGAGAGACCTAATGCACATGCGCGGCAATGGCCGCGCACGCGCCTTAGACCTCCACATAGGAAATCATTTAATAATGCTTTCAATGCTTTCCTATGGGGATTTCGGCGATGATGGAGGTCCTCACACAGCGTGTGGACGTCCAGTGTCGTTTTAAACCACTTTTCGTGTTTTATGAAGACAGCCACTAGAGGAGAACTTAACCCTGCAAGGTAATTATTGCAGTTTATAAAACCACACTCACCAGAAAACCTACATTAAGCTGTACTTGTTCTGGTGACTATAGTGTTAGTTTAATAACCCTGATAGTTTCATTTCTCCCCATCTTTCTCCCTCTAATTTGTGTTCATGTGTTCTCTTCCTTTGTTTTTTTCCCATTCTCTTTTCTATTGTTATAAAAAGAATTCAGAACAATTAGCAAATCATTTTGGACCCATTTGTTTTCATAAGGATAGAAAGCAGGAATGTATCTACTAATCAAGTGAAACTGAAAAATTTTGAAGTTATTAAGGTTTGTTTTTTTCCAGTTTTGTTCTTTCAGCTGTTTAATAGAAAGCTTCTTAATCGGATATTCTTATGTAGGATTGCCATAAATAAGGGTAACAAATTAGGGACTTATCTACAAAGCAACTGAAAAAGCAAAAATATTGAAAAGGGCTTTTCTTTTCCTTTAAAATAACGGGAATAATTTTGTCTCACTTCCAAATTTATTCAGAATTTTGTTTTTTTTTCTGAAATGATTATTTACAAATTCTGCATGAACCAAAATGAAATAATGATTGAATAAAAAAGAAGCAAATTTAAATTACTCAGCTACGCAATCTTTAAATTTTCTATTTCACATTCTTGTAAAATAATGAAAAAAAATATCCATTCATGTGTTGATCATCCTGGTAAAAAAGTCGTGGTACAGAATGCATAAACAGAGTGTATCTAACAGTCACCCACACCATCACAAATTTACATTATTGTAAAGTTTAGGGTGTGTAGAACACTCTATGGCCACTCTCAGCTCTGACAGTGGCTTAGAACTGTAGTGATTAGTAAAAATAAATGTATCTCCCCCTCAGGGCTATCGGTTAGCAAGTTCTGGATTACCTACGTTGATTTTGTTCACATTTTGTGACAAGCCCCTACTCTCTGCTTGAGTCACATCAGGCTAAGACTGGCCATTGGGCAAATGCCCAGTGGGCTGCGATGGCCACGGGCTGAGGCCTTTAGGGGAGATCAAGGGACCCCTCTGCTGGCCCATGCATGGTCGGCACTATTCAAGGGATGGGGGATATAAAGTATATGTATTTACAAAAATACATATATATATATATATATATATATATATATATATATATAAGCTTGTTTATTTACACACACACACACACACACACACACACACACACTATCCCCTATATACACTCTGGATCCTCTACACACATAATAGATCCCCTATAGACACACATAACCTACACACACTACTTTGCTGATGTGCCCACTTTGGATCCCATATGCACACACTTGATTCCTTGTATGTAAATACATACACTACATTCTCTATACACAACATCTCCACAGCCCCTACACAAACAACATCACCTATACACATACACACTACAGCTACTATGCACACACTCGCTACATCCCTTATACACACTATGCCCCCTATACACACTCTCTCACTCTCTTCAGTCCCTAGCCACACATATTAAACCACAAACACTACTGGAACCAACCGATTTACATAAAACAACACACCAATCAGCTCACACACACTATTCACAAGCCACTTTTCTGGCCCTTTTGTCCTCTAGTATCCCACTTATGGAGACACCAGAGACAATTCACAAGCAAGCAAAGTGCAAGCGCGTCATTTAATTTTCTTGCATTACGCAGGACAAGCACATGTCTTTTTCTCATGCAAGAGCTCTTCAGCACAGCTCTGTGAATGGTCTTCCCTGGAAGAGCCTTGAACCAACATGCTCACTTTGAGAGGGGGCGTGCTTACCATTGACGATGACAAAAAAAAAACCTTTCTGTCCCTGCCACTAACTGGGCCCCTGTGATTAAAATTTGTCTGGCCCGAATTCTTTTCACAGTCCAACCCAGTCTCACATAATGCTTAAGCTATAACAGGCAAGTTGGAGATTGAGCATACGTGGGCTACTGTCCTACTTAGAGCTTTACATTTTGCATTATTACTGTAGACAAATTCTTAGTGTCCTGCTCATGTTTTGCATGTATGGATAGCCCTAAAGATCCGTGAATGTTCTGCTGCAGAAAATTACCATTATTAGCACCAACATATTACACAGTGCTTTATAATTATAGAACAGGGATATTTAGAGTTAAAGAAGGCTCTGCCCGAATAAGCTTACAATCTATGAGGTTAGCAAATACATATCCATTTGGTGTCTTGCCCATGGACACTTACTGAGGAGGTGGTCTGATTGGGATTTCAATCTGGGTTTCTTGGTTTTAAGGCAGTGAAGCTACCGCTACTCTAAAATAATTCTGTTTGCATTTTGTTAAAATGCAATACTGTCCCCTACTACTTCTAGCACAGTCCTGCTAGCATGAGGTGATAGGCTCCTACCATCATAAACAGCTGCAAAGCTATATCCCCCAGTTGCAAGGTATATATATGCCAAGAAGCTTTTGAAGATGCAATATTAAGCTAGGTCTCTGGTTCAGAATAAATTAGATTGTTGATACTTCCTCTTTGAGGTTTGAAGTCTTGTCTGTGGGGTATCACGTATTGTAATCCTTTGAATCATCCTATGCAATGCACCTGGGATTCTATCTAATGTAGAACACATAATGTGGACTTTTAACTTGGTTTCCAGCTGTGCATCCTTACTACAGGCCTATATACACATTCACAGTTCAGTGAAATTAGTCAAAAGCATCTACATTTTATCTGAGTTAAACATGTCATAGATACAAGCTTTTCCAAATCAAAGTATGGTCATATTCATGGTGTACTGTATGATGTTTTCTTTAAATTATTAAAGATGTGATTAACCATTCATACTTCAGTAATATGTGTGATATCCCAAAATATAGGGCTTGCTGCCCTGTCCCTTCTGATCAAACTCTAAATATTCAGATAGATATATGTGCACAGTCACAGTAGGAATATTATCACACTGCTCAAAGCTGTTAAATTTGGGTGCCCATTAACTAACTCACAACTCCAAAATCTTACCGGAATATGTCTTATTTCTAAAAATGTTGGCATAAAATGTTGAAGGGAAAAAAACAGAATGCGCAATTCTGATTTTAGAATAGGTATCAAATTACTTAACCAGTTGATACATTTTATTAACTTTTTTTTTTTTTACATTTTGCCATTTTTTCAGATATTATTTAAGGTATAGATGTTGTTATTGCTCAACCTAACTCACGCTCAACTCTATCTGGTACTCAATTTATTAACCTTGAAAGGATGAAATTGATGGCAAAATAACATTCTGTAAACGTAATATTTAGCATCTAGCAAATGACTAGTAGTGCTTGTCAGTAACGTGTGTGACCTGTCAGTGAACTCGATCTTTTATATCTATTTTATAAATGTTGATTCCTATTTCAGAACTTGATTAGCTTAGAAAGTTTACTGACATCTGCCAAGGGAACAGTTTACCGCTGTCAGCCAAGTTATCTGCATCCTGTGCAGCGGTAAAACGGATGCAGAGCAGAATGGACTCTGAATCACAAGTGATTCTGTTACTTCTGAAACCCACTTTGCTACCTCTGTAACACATTTCCCATGTGATGATTTAGAGATTTTGTTTTCTTCCTGCTCCCTTGTTTGCCATACTTAAGTAATGAGTGTAGAAAGAAATGTTCAGGATACAATGTCTTATATATTCATTATTATACAGAGCTAAGCAAATAGGAGCATGAGAGGTCTCTCTGCTCCTTTACACTGATTTTTCCGGGATTGTAGGGAATGCACATCCTTCCGCTAACCTACTGTCTCAAACTTACCTTTACCCGGTGCCCTCACTGCTCCTCTCCTCAGTCCTTGGGCCACGCAGCCCAAATGCTCTGCATTTGAATAGATCGCTTACCTTTGGTCCCGCAAATGGCTCCCTCTGTTGGTTCACGGGACGAACTGCAGCCCCTATAAATAAAATATTGCCATGACGTCATGACCTTAGAGGGACCACATCATCTAGGCAACCCAATGCTGTTTAGAGTCGCAGAGATAACGTGGACCAATGGGAACTCTTTTGAGCCTATTTAAGGCTTGTTTTAGCCTCCAGTCATTGTCCTATTGGGGTTTCTTGTTAGATCCTCGTTTAGTGCTCATAGAGATTCCCTTGTGATTTCCTGTGTTTGACCTCGGCTTCGTATTGGACTTGTGATTTCTGGTATCCTGACCTCGGCTTCGTAATTGACTTGAGATTTCTGGTATCCTGACCCGGCTTTGTCTTGACTTTGTGTATTTCTGTATCCCTGACCTTGATTTGTTCTCGACCTTAATTCTCGCTCATTTTATACGTTAAGTATGGCCATTCTAAGGCTCGGTAATACGCCTTTTGAATCCACCTTTTGCGGGTTTCCTATTTTCTGCGTGTTGGGGTATGACTCTCGTGACACCTACAAACCTTTATCTGGATTGTACATATTTATGGTGGCGAGAGCCCTAACAATGCCCAAAATGCAGCATCTCTGACAAAAATGGCTAATGTTGATGCGCGTAAACCCAAGAACTGAGATGATAAGAGAGTTTATGGAGCCTTTTCCCAAAATAAAGACAGTATAAACAAAAATTAAGGCAACTGTGTATCTTACAATAACAGCTGCATATACTAGGAGAACTTTAACAAAGTGTTAAATACTGAAAATTGTTATATTGATATAAAAGTATAACTTTAGCAATCAAGCTAGCAAACAAGTTTACAAAGAAATACCTAGTCATGCCTCCTAATTAAAGGACACTTAAGGTGTCATAACCATTTCAATGGATTGAAGTAGTTATGGTGTCTTGAGTCCATTGGCACATGTCCCTCATCATTAAAACCTAAACATTTAACTCTACCATTTAGTAGAGATGCTTAGTCCCTAGCAGCCTGGTCTCCAATGGTAACATCGCAGAGGCATAGCTATGAGTCTCATCGATTCCACGCAACACCAGGGGTAGTGGTCAGTAATAAAATGAGAGCATTAGCTGAGAGCTAACAGTCAATCACTATCCCAATCCGTGGTTTAAACTGGTATGGTGGAAGCTTAGTTCTGACGCGTTTTTACATCGTCAAGTCTTGGCTTAACACTAAGAATCTGTGCTAAATGATAAGTAAACCATTTAGTAGTGATACAGTACCTGCAGATCATGGATTTGTTGAAGTGGTTATGGTGCCTCTGAATTATTTTTGATACATTTATTTCTAAAAAGCTGGGTCTATTAAAACTGTGTTTGGAAGAGCCTTCCATGTTTACTTTAGATGTTTAGTTATTTATCTTTTAAATTGGACTGCTTTTTTTTTCTAATGAAACATCATTTTTTGCTGTAAAAATCATTAGCAGCAGTTGGCCAAAGCTATAGGCAGAAATGCACGGCACATTACATGTCCAAGATTGTTGTAACAGCTTTTTCAGGAAAGTTCTAAGATGAATTCCGAGTCTTGAGTTTTTGAGACAACGTTTATACAAACAAAACCATTATCATTATAATTACTTTTATAGACCATTTTGTCAGCAAGACAGTTGTGTCACAGCTGTATTTTGTTTATAATTGTGCAAATTAAGAATCAGTCTTAAGAAATTACGTAGAACAAAACTGTGCGGAATCAAACTGCCAATCTATTAAGACTTCAGTTCTGCTACTACAAGAACATTTTTGGCAGTTTTATATCCCACTTCTACTTCAATCTCTTAACAAAAGAACACATTGTCTTCACTTCTTCCACTTGTACGCTAAAACAGAAACTCCTCCTTACCATTAATAACAGCAATATTTCTTTAACCATCCATTGGGCTGTAAGTGATGTTTGGTTCTGTCCTTTTACTGACCTCTTGAATACAATTTACTTGCGTGCAACTAAAGGTCATAGCTCAGAAAGGATCATTCCACATCCCAGAAAAAAAGCATATACCATAATTCACTCCGGTTTTATCTTCTATTCCGATATCTGCAACTTTCTTATAGTCTGCAATGTTACAGTTATGTTTTCTCTCTCATAGCCGGAATTCTCCTGCTAACTTTATTAATCTTGTTTAATTTGTCACTTTCTGAAAACATGTTATCCATTACTTCCATTTTATTTCTGTTTGAGATGAGGAGATAGAAGATGTAAAAGTATTATTTTGAGTCAAAGGTCTACAGCCTGTAGGTACGTGTTTTTTCAATTGAGACTCCACTTTTGTTTTATATATATAGTTGGAGCTGTATATGTTTTGGATATTTTGGGCATGAGCGGGGTTATTCTTTGTAAGTTGGGTTATTCTTTGTACAGATCTGATGTTTCCAGATGCATCAACTAATATAGTTGGAGCTTTATATGTTTTATATGTTTTGGGCATGAACAGGGTTATTTATTTTGTAAGTTGGGTTATTCTTTGTACGGATCTGATGTTTCCAGATGCATCAACTAAAATAAGGAGACTCTCATGTACGTCATTCATGTCTTATTTAGAAAAAATTGTTACCATCAGTTTTTTATAAAATCATGTAGTTAACAGGTGCTTACAAGACTTGTGCACAAACCCTTTTTTACCTGCATAAACAAATCAGATTCCTATTTATCTGCTCCCAAACTAATCAATCTGTCTGGGATTTGCGTGATGGGTGGTGATGTCGCGAACATAAAATTTTCCATTCGCGAACGGCGAACGTGAACTTCCGCAAATGTTCGCGAACGGGCGAAACCTGGCGAACCGCCATAGACTTCAATAGGCAGGTGAATTTTAAAACCCACAGGGACTCTTTCTGGCCACAATAGTGATGGGCCCCCACCCACCTGAGCCCTAAACAAGAATAAGGGGGGGGCCTAATGTCCTCCCCCCTGGCGCCCACCCCTGAGCAGTGGGTGGGGGCCCTAAATACAAACGGGGGGAAACCTAATGTCCTCCACCCTGGCCCCCACCCCTGAGCGATGGGTGGGGGCCCTAAACACAAATTGGGGGGGACCAAATGTCCTCCCCCCTGACCCCCACCCTTGAGCAGTGCGTGGGGGCCCTAAACACACACTGGGGGGGACCTAATGTCCTCCCCCTGGCCCCCACCCCTGAGCGGTGAGTGGGGGCCCTAAACACAAATTGGGGGGACCTAATGTCCTCCCCCTGGCCCCCACCCCTGAGCGGTGGGTGAGGGCCCTAAACAAAAGTAAGGGGGGAGGACCTAATGTCCTCCCCGCTGGCACCCACCCCTGAGCGGTGGTGGGGGCCCTAAACAGAAATTGGGGGGGAACCTAATGTCCTCCCCCCTGGCCCCCACCCCTGAGCGGTGGGTGGGGACCCTAAACAAAAGTAATGGGGGAGGACCTAATGTTCTCCCCCCTGGCCCCCACCCCTGAGCGGTGGGTGGGGGCCCTAAATACTAATAAAGGGGGGTACCTAATGTCCTCCCCCTGGCCCCCACCCCTGAGCGGCGGGTGGGGGCCCTAAATACCAAGAGGGGGTGGACCTATTGTCCTCCCCCCGGCCCCCACCCCTGAGCGGCGGCCCCCACCCCAAACCCCTAGTCACCCCCTCCCACCCAAAAAAATGATCCCCCTACCTACCCCCCTCACCCTAAAAATAATGAGGGGGGACATTTAACTAAGAACCTGTAAAAAAATAACTTACCATTTGATGTTTTCTTTCTTCTAAAATCTTCTTTTTTCAGCCCCAAAAAAGGGCAAATAAATATCCATAATAACCAACGCAATAATAAAAAAAAAAAAAAACGAGCGCAAAAAAATAATAATCCATCTTCACCCGGCGAGGGTTCCGTGCAGACTGAGCTCTGCAGGGCGCAGGAAGGTTTATAAAGCCTTGCCCCGCCCTGCAATTAGGCTCAGAGCACTCTGATTGGTGGGTTTAAGCCATCCAATCAGAATGCTCTGACAGGTAAATGAAGAGACTGACAGGTAAGTCTCTACATTTACCTGTCACAGCACTCTGATTGGTTGGTTTGAAATCCACCAATCAGAGTGCTCTGTGTCATTTTACATAGCGTGGGAAAGTTCTGTGGAATTTTCCCACGCTGTGTAATTTGACTCATAACACTCTGCTTGGTGGATTAAGTAACCAATCAGAGAGTTATGAGTCAAATTACACAGCGTGGGAAAATTCCACAGAACTTTCCCACGCTGTGTAAAATGACACAGAGCACTCTGATTGGTGGATTTCAAACCAACCAATCAGAGTGCTGTGACAGGTAAATGTAGAGACTTACCTGTCAGTCTCTTCATTTACCTGTCAGAGCACTCTGATTGGATGGCTTAAACCCACCAATCAGAGTCCTCTGAGCCTAATTGCAGGGCGGGGCAAGGCTTTATAAGCCTTCCCCCGCCCTGCAGAGCTCAGTCTGCGTGGAGCCCTCCATGGGTGAAGATGGATTTTTTTTTTATTGCGTCGGTTATTATGTTTTTTTATTTGGCCTTTTTGGGGGCTTAAAAAAGAAGATTTTAGAAGAAAGAAAACATTGAATGGTAAGTTTTTTTTCTTTTTCTTTACAGGTTCTTAGTTAAAGGTCCCCCCTCATTATTTTTAGGGTGAGGGGGGTAGGTAGGGGGATACTTTTTTGGGGGGGGAGGGGGTAACTAGGGGTTTGGGGACCCCTAGTCACCTGGAGGGGACATTTTTTTTAGGGCCCCCACCCGCCGCTCAGGGGTGGGGGCCAGGGGGGAGGACATTAGGTCCCCCCAATTTGTGTTTAGGGCCCCCACCCACCGCTCAGGGGTGGGGGCCAGGGGGGAGGACATTAGGTCCCCCCCAATTCGTGTTTCGGGCCCCACCCACCGCTCAGGGGTGGGGGCCAGGGGGGAGGACATTAGGTCCTCCCCCCCTTACTTTTGTTTCGGGCCCCCACTCACCGCTCAGGGGTGGGGGCCAGGGGGGAGGACATTAGGTCCCCCCCAATTTGTGTTTAGGGCCCCCACCCACCACTCAGGGGTGGGGGCCAGGGGGGAGGACATTAGGTCCTCCCCCTTACTTTTGTTTAGGGCCCCCACCCACCGCTCAGGGGTGGGGGCCAGGGGGGAGGACATTAGGTCCCCCCCAATTTGTGTTTAGGGCCCCCACCCACTGCTCAGGGGTGGGGGCCAGGGGGGAGCACATTAGGTCCTCCCCCCTTACTTTTGTTTAGGGCCCCCATCCATCGCTCAGGGGTGGGGGCCAGGGGGGAGGACATTAGGTCCCCCCAACACAGGTTACTGGCTATGGGGGGATAATGTATAATAAACACAGGTTACTGGCTATGGGGGGATAATGTATAATAAACACAGGTTACTGGCTATGGGGGATAATGTATAATAAACACAGGTTACTGGCTATGGAGGATAATGTATAATAAACACAAAAAAAAAATATGAATGCAGCTTCAGAATTAATCTAAATTGTATGCTGTCTAGGAGGTGGGAGGGTCTGGGAGGGAGGGTCTGCTGCTGATTGGCTGGAATGTGTCTGCTGACTGTGAGGTACAGGGTCAAAGTGTACTAAATGATAACGAATAGGGGGCGAACCGAACATCGCATATGTTCGCCATCCGTGGCGAACGGGAACACAGTATGTTCGCCAGGAACTATTCGCCAGCGAACCGTTCGGGACATCACTAGTGATGGGTTGACTTGTTTGCATGACTATTTTGTTAGTTTGGGTGTAGATTACCAGGAATATATTTTGGCCGTATAAAGTGTAGTGCTTACATCGTTGGAAGTGGGATAAAAAGTATTTGGGTGAGTCAACTACAAAATAAACATGAACAGTTTAGTGCAGCTCTGATGCTTATTGAGGAAAACTTACAAATCAAATTGTTTCATTAATGTAGGCCTAAATCAAAATTTATAATTTGATATTTATCTACATGTTAAGCCATTCAGGCTGCCTATTATAATTATTATTATCATTTATAAAGCGCCAACAAGTTCCGTACAATGGGTGGACTAACAGACATGTATATGTAACCAGACGAGTTGGATGCACAGGAACAGAGGGATTGAGGGCCCTGCTCAATGAGTCTACATGCTAGAGGGAGTGGGGTGAAGTGACACAAAAAGTAAGGGTAGAGTAGAAAAGTAGGTTGCTAGAATAGTATTCATTGAGGGCTAAGTGTTTTGTTTTGATGACAATTGCAGGAGAGGAATCACGGTGCAGGAAGGGAAAGTTGTTCACAGTTTAAATGATATACTTTCCTATAGAAGTAAGTTTTCAAAGATTTTTTGAAGGAGTGGAGATTGGGTGAAAGTCTAAAAGAGAGGGGAAGGGCATTCCATAGGAACGGTGCAGCCCTAGATAAGTCTTTAAGGTGAGCATTAGAGGTAGCAGTACGAACAAAGGTTAGACATAGGTCTCCGGCAGAGCTTAGGGGCCTAGACGGGACATATTTGTGTGTTAGTGAGGATAAGTAGGTCGGAGCAGTATTGTGTAGAGATTTGTAAGCAATTATCAGGATCTTAAATTGAGTCCTATATCTTATGGGAAGCCAATATAGGGACTAACAGAGTGGGAGGCATGGCAGGTGCAGGCGGACAGGAAGATGAGCCTCGCTGCCACATTCATTATAGACTGTAACAGGGCAAGTTGGGAGCACATAAGACCACTGAGAAGCAGATTACAGTAGTCAAGGCGAGAGAGGACAGCGGTATGGACAAGCACCTTTGCCGTATCAGGTGTTAATTAGGGTCAGATTTTTTTAAACAACACTTTTGGCATTATCGATTTGTCAAAAGAGGGATCTGACCTTGCATTAAGCAGCCTATCTTAAGTCATCACAGATACTCCATGTAAGATTTACTGTCACATTAATTCATTTGTAGAGTTTATAAACCACAAGGGCTCGATAATCCACTGACATCACTTTCAACAAATGAACAAATACCTTCAAACTTACCAAATGTAACAAAGTACATGAGCAAAACTGACACTACACACACCGCACCATATCTGATCAGACAAACCCTTGATATTTGATGAATTTAAGCCAATAAAATATAAGTATGTGCTGTTAACACTATTATAATAATAATAATTATTATAATTTATAACACAACAAATACAGATATTCTCTTTCACTAAAATGTCCACTTTGAAAATACTTAAAGGAAAACAATCATTGCTAATTTGGAATACGTCACTCAATATGATCTCTGATTTGATGTAATCACACAATTCCTACTAAATCTTAGGAACTAAAAAAGTTTAGATTACACACATGGGTGAAACACAGGATGCAACTCTTTGACTAATCTTTGACCGTCTTCTGTAGAGTTACTGCAAGCAATTAAATAAGAAAGTATTCAAAAAGAAACCAAACCTAGCAAAACTTTTATATGCTGTGTAAGGTGCCCTGTAGAAAATATGATTTTAATGTAAAACCTTTGGAATGTTTTGTACCAATTCTAGTCTGTCTGCATTTCTTGCCGTTTCACAAATGGAATTTTGTGCTCACGTTGTGCATTACAAACAATGTTTAAAACCCTCTCCCCTTGCATTAGTCGAATTTAGAGCCAGCGCACAGGAACAATTCCTTCTTGATATGAAACATTAGTTGGCTTTGAATTTTCACCTCTAAGCTTCCAAATGCTGGCTTGCACATTTCCTATTTCTTTATAGAGCCATTGAAAACGTAATCTAATCTAAACTTAGTTTAAAGTAATTCATTATCCCCAAATCCTGCTATTCCAGTGGACTGAAAAAAAGTGCAGGTTCTTTGATAAATGACCATCAGTGAATTTTTGACAGATATTGATTTCATTGTATTGTGTTTAATTCCTCTGTGAAGTCAATGTTTAATGTTTAGTCTGATTATTAATGCTGTCATATGTAATATGCTCACAAATGGGAAGTCTGGTGTTGCATTGAGACCTTGACATTGCATTAGTTTGACCTTTTTTTGGAATGACAATCTATATGAATTGCTCAGCTATTTCCCCTGTGTTTTTAAAGCAAAATTTCCTATATAATCTAAGGTGACGTTTGATCATTGGGGTATTTAGCTATATACATATTAACAGTCAAGAAATATAAATTTCAACAAACCGAACTTTATAGAAAATCGACAAAGAAGGTGCACATCTAAAATATTATCTATATAACACATTTGAAAGTCTGGCAGGGTTACTCACTAAAGCAAGAACTGTCTGAAATTGAAATAAAATTTCAAATTTATCGTGTCAAGAGCATAACCATGTATTCTTGACACTAGTTTTAAAACCGCTGTTTAGGTGGCCGGCTCCCGTTTACAAAGGTGTTTGTTTAAACTCACCTTTCTTCCAGTGCTGCCCCAGTCTCGGCACGGCTGGTCTCGTCCCGTCTTCTTGGCTGAGATCATCAAATTTTTACGATCTTAGCCAATCCAATGCTTTCCTATAGAAAATAGAAAGAATTCCCGTAGGAGGCTATTGCGCATGCACGGTAAAACGCCATGCTGCGCCAGTCAGCATCTCCTTATAGAGATGCATCGAATCAATGGAACGCTCATTGTCTCTATTCGAAAAGGCAGTGTTTAAATTAAAAAGCCTGCAGGGACATACTATAGACACCGGAACACTACATTAAGTTGTAGTTGTTCTGGTGACTATAATGTCACTTTAGGGTTAAAATAGCTGAACTAGAAAAATCTCCAAGTTAAATATGCTTCCAGTCCAGCTACTTTGGACTTCAATTTGCTTTCCTTACAATCTTCATTCCAGCGAATAACCCTTCAGGTCTGAGGTAGAAAACTTTCGGCATTCAAGATGTTGCGGACTAAATCTCCTCTGGTGCTTTGCCTGCTTTATGACTGCAAGAGCATTGTGGGAGAAGTAGTCCACAATGTCTGGAGTGTCGAAAATTGCTTACCCCTGCTTTTTGACTTGTAATTCACTTTGGGTTGAAAAACTTTCAGTTCATTTCATTATTACAGTTGGTTCCAGTGTGGTATTTAGATTTAAAGGGATGCTACAGTCACCAGAAAAACTATAGCTTATTGAATTTGTTCTGGTGTGTAGAATCATACCCTTCAGGCTTTTTGCTGTAAACACTGTCTTTTCAGAGAAAATTCAGTGATTACATTACAGCCTAGTGATAACTTCACTGGCCACTCCTCATATAGCTGCTAGAGCTGCTTCCTATCTCAGTCTTGCCTAGTGTGCATCACAACATATTAGTATCTCTTCCCTCTGCATGCAGACACTAAACTTTCTTCAGAGATATTCATTGATTCAATTAATTAGGAGATGCTGATTGGCCAGGGCTGTGTTTGACTTGTGCTGGCTCTGCCCCTGATCTGCCTTCTGCACAGTCTCAGCCAATCCTATGAGGAAGCATTGTGATTGACTCAGAACAACACTTCTGATGATGTCAGCAGACATCTTGCTATTCTAAAGCAGACAGGGGCTGAGCCAGCAGCTACAGGCTTGAATACAAGTAAGGTTTTACTATATTTAGGGAGGCAAGAGAGGGCCAGGGGTTTTTAACACTATAGGGTCAGAAATATATGTTTGTGTTCCTGACCCTATAGTGCTCCTTTGCCTTTCGGCTCTCCCACTTTATTTCCCTGCTCGGGGGTTTCTGGAGGCTGGCCCATTCTGCCTCCTCCGATCCCCCCGAGCACCGGGACCGCGGAGTATGTCTCCAGCGGTTCGTGAGCTTTTTTCTCGGCTCCGGTCGCGGGGCGCTCGTTTCTGAGCGCTCTGCCGCTGACCGGAGTTTCCCCACGTGGCCGCACCTTGCGGCCGCCCCGATCCGCGGACCACGTGTGTCCGCCGGGTGGAGAAGGGAGCTCTTGCTCTCGCCCCCTCCCCCGCCCGTTTGACTTCTTGGCGCCGGGCTCCCTGCTGCTCTGCCGGCGCGGGGGCTCCCACTCACACAGACCGCGGCCGCAGGCCTGTGTGGTGTCTGGGAACCCCCTCTCTCCCCCTCCTTGGTTATTTTTCGTTCCATGTGTATTTATGCAGGGACCCTTTTTCATGGCCCTGCACATGGAGCATTGGGATGCAGTTAGCACTTTACGGTATATGCATGCATTCCTTTCCTGTGTACCTTAAAGGTGTATGCTCCAATTTCGTCTACACTGGTATATTGGGGTCCTTTTACCCGTGTTGGCCCTAAGAATATTTCATCCTGCATTACACTTTGAGAGCACATTACCAGATTGCATCTAGTACATATGTGACTGTACATACATTATTGGCCTGCTGACCCTGTGCCCATAATACTGGCCTGCTGTGTCTGTGCCCATATACTGGCCTGCTGTGTCTGTGCCCATTATACTGGCCTGTTGTGTCTGTGCCCATAAGATTGGCCTGCTTTGTCTGTGCCCATAAGATTGGCCTGCTTTGTCTGTGCCCATAAGATTGGCCTGCTTTGTCTGTGCCCATAAGATTGGCCTGCTTTGTCTGTGCCCTGACCGTGGGGTTTAGGCTCTGACCGTGCCTAACCCCCATCGGCTGCTGGCCTATACTATTCAGTGGGGAGTTTATGCGGGGGTCCTCTGGGGCCATACTGTTGACACACATACATTGCTCTCATATTAACCGGGTCTCACCTGTCATTTTTACTCCAGGGTCACGCTGCTGCTCAGAGATGGACGCTTCGACCCAAGAGAACTTGCAGGCTATGATCAATGCGGCCGTTGCCGCTTCAGTGGAAAAAGCGCTCTCAAACGCTATGCCCCAGCCATCCCAAGAGAGGGAGGTATCGGAGGCTCAGCGCATGCTGATTGAGTCCGACCCCGACTCTCCAGACAGGAGCCAGGCACGCGCACCTAAGCGCTATTGGAAGGGTGCAGGCCCTGAGCATACTGCCCGGAAGGGCAAGGCTCCTGCTAAGCGACCTAAGCGGGCGTCCGCTTCCTCTCCAGCACGCCCGAGATACTTCCCCGAAGAGGAGGAAGATTTCACCCTTCCCGCGCCTCTATCTGTCCTGGATGAATGGCGGGCGGACCAGTCCCCCTCGGAGGACGAGGGCGGGTGGGGAAGATTCGAAGGAAGAGGCATACCATCAGGATGCCGATGAGACCACCTCGGAGAACCTTCGCGCCCCTCTGGGGGAGGACGTGTTCCTGGACGCCACAGGCGTACCCCTCTTTGATCCGCGCAACATCCGGCATCCCCGGTCTCCCGAGTGGTCTCTGCCTGAACACCTGGCCCAGTTTGTTCACTATTGGGTCCGCAGACCCCTCGACTGGGCAGTTCGAAAGAGGCTGAGGGCAGAATGCCCCAGACCCACCTTGCCTGACAAGGTTGCTGTGACACCCGAATTTGATCCGATGGTCTCCACCTACTTGACCCGGACTGGTCGCGACCCCAAGAAAGGGGTCGAGCGCAACCTCCGCCTCGCACAGGATAAGGTGCTGGACGTACTGGGACCGCTGTCACGGATCCTAGCCATGGCGGACGAAGCTGTCACACAGGGCTCACCCCTGGACGCTGCTGCCATCAGGGATTGGGCATTGCGCTCCGTTTGCCTGCTGGGCAACTCCAACTCGGCCCTGTGCACGGAACGGAGAAGAGCAGTCCTCATGCGCATGGACGGCAAGTTGTCGGAGCTGGGTTCCAAGGAGTTGGGCCCGTTGGCCAAGGGCCTGTTATTTGGGGAACCCTTCATCAAGGAGCTCCAGAGGCATGTTAACCTCTACACCACCCTGAATAAGGCGCAGGCTTCGATAAAAAGGGTGTTTCGTTCCCACTCTGCACGTGTTTTTGGCAGGGCTGGTAGGCAGCGGGGTCGTGCCTCCAGCCGCTTCTGGCCTTCGGGCCAACGAGGATCCCGTTCTCCATCCTTCTTCCCCAGCTACCGCCCGGGGTCCTTCGCTTCCTGGAGGTCGGACCGTGGCAGAGGTAACCGCGCCCGTGGTCGAGGCAGACTGCCACCAGGTGAGACACATGACACCACATGTTTATCAAAGGTATTTGCATGCCGGCCGTTTATGTTTTTGTCTCGACAGGTGGAAAGACATCTCTTCGGACGCATGGATCCTCCAAACGGTCCGGGGTTACGTCATAGACTTCCATTCCCCTCCTGTTCAGGAATCCCGCCCCCGGACTCCGGTATCGTCGAAGGAATCAAAGGCCCTGGTGGACGCCGAGATACGAACCCTCTTTGACAAAGGGGCAGTTCAGTGGGCTCCGGACGACGGCGGTTTCTTCAGCTTGATTTTTCTAGTCAAGAAAAAGTCTGGAGAATTCCGACCGGTTATAAACCTGAGGAGTCTGAACGCCTTCGTTTCTTACCACCACTTCAAGATGGAAGGCATCCATCTACTACGGGACCTCTTACATCAAGGGGATTGGTTCACTCGCCTGGATCTGAAGGACGCATACCTGTCTGTTCTGGTGGCGCCAGAGTATCGTCGTTTTCTACGATTCGTTTGGGAAGGAAGGCCATGCCAATTCACCTGCCTCCCCTTCGGCCTCAGCTCGGCTCTGTGGTGTTTCACCAAGCTACTGAAACCGGTGACCGCATGCTTGCGTTCCAGAGGCATTCGATGCCTGATATACCTGGACGATTTGCTTCTCTTCTGCGAGGATGCCTCCAGGCTGAAATCTCAGACGGCCTTCGCGGTCTCCTTGTTCGAATCCCTGGGATTTGTGGTCAACCAGGAGAAGTCGGCCCTGAAGCCGACGCAGGTGGTTCAGTTTCTGGGTTTCGAGATCGATGCGGTTCAGTGCATCCTACGACTTCCCCAGACGAAGATCACGGCCATTCGGAAAGAGATTTGAAGAATTCTACGCCAGGTCACGATTCCTCTCAGGGTTTTGGCGCAGATAGTGGGTCTCCTGTCCGCTTCTATCCAAGCCATCTACCCTGGCCCCCTTCACTACAGGGCCATGCAGCGCCTGAAAGCACGCTTCCTGCGCCGGACACCCTCTTACGACCAGCGAATTACCCTCACTCAGGAAGTCAAGACCGAGCTCCGATGGTGGCTGTTACACATGTCAGCCTGGAACGGCATGGCGATTTTCAGGCCGACCCCAGACTTTGTCCTAGAGTCGGACGCGAGCTTGTGGGGCTGGGGTGCGACTTGCACGACTGCCTCCACAGGAGGCCCCTGGTCGAACACGGAGGCAGGATACCACATCAAGTGCCTGGAGATGATTGCGGGGTCGTTCGCTATACGCAGCCTTGCGGGCCACCTGTCGGATTGCTGCATCCTCCTGAGGATGGACAATATGTCGGCGGTGCAGTATATCAACCGCCTGGGGGGGCCCGTTTCTCAAGCTCTGACGGAAGTCACGAAGGAGATATACAACTTTTGCCTTCAACGCAATATCACTCTCCAGGCGGAGTATCTTCCAGGAGTATCGAACCTGACGGCAGACTGGTTCTCCAGACACTGGAGAGATGCCAGCGACTGGCGACTGCATCGGCAAGTCTTCCTCGAGGTGGCACGACGGAGGGGCCCTTTCACGGTGGACCTGTTCGCATCCAGAACGAACTTCCAGGTCCCGAATTACTTCAGCTGGCTCCCGGACCCGACGTGCACGGCGTTGGACGCTTTCCTTCAAGACTGGCCGTCACAGGGAGCCTATGCTTTTCCGCCTTTCACTATGATACCCAGGGTCCTACTCCAGTTACGACGTCAACAAGTGTCGTTAGTATTGCTGACACCTCTGTGGCAGGGCCAAGCCTGGTTTCCGGAACTACTGGAGCTGTCTTGTCAGGATCCGCTCCTTCTCCCGTCCCTACCGACGCTCCTGTCGGACACTCGAGGCAACCATCACCCCCTCGTTCTGGAGGGCCATCTCCGTTTGGTGGCTTGGACTCTTTCCAGGGCTCCTGGAGGGTCGATGACCTATCGGAATCGGCTAGAGACCTCCTATGGGACTCGTGGGCCCCAGGCACGAGGAAATGTTATCTATCCGCCTGGAACGTTTGGCGTCGTTGGTGCGTGGAACGGAGTGTCGATCCCTTTACAGCACCTGTCTCCAGCGTTCTGAATTTCCTTTCACATCTGTTTGTCCAGGGTAAATCATATCGCTCAGTGAACGTGGCTAGGTCGGCCATTTCGGCGGCTCATGTCCCTCTTCTAGGGACGCCGATTGGACAGGATCCCTTGGTTTGTAGACTGTTGAGAGGGATCAGACTGTCGCGCCCCCCGACTCCTAAATATACATCGCTCTGGGACGTACACCGGGTTTTGGATTTCATTCAGTCTTGGCCGGAAAATCAGGATCTATCTCTACGACAACTGTCGGCCAAATTTGCGCTTCTGTTATGTTTGGTGTCATTTCGTCGGGTCTCCGACGTTAGGGCCTTCGATGTTAACGCCTTCTCCTTTTCTCCTGACGGGGTGACCTTTTCGGTTACAAGGCCTACCAAATCTGACTCTTCTACAGTCTTCTACCCCTTTTTTCGAGAAGCCCCTAGACTCTGTGTAGTTTCTACCCTGTCTCGTTATGTGGCTATCACCAAGCCGCTTCGACCCTCTCAATCAGGACAGCTGTTGATTTCCTACGTACGCCCACATAAACCGGTTTCGACCGTTACCATGGCTCGCTGGATCAGATGGCTACTGTCGTTGGCCGGCGTGGATTCATCGTTCGGTGCTCACTCAGTTAGGGGTGCGGCAGCCTCTGGAGCACTGATGGCAGGTGCTTCTCTTTCCGATATTCTACGTTCAGCAGACTGGTCTCGAGAGGACACCTTCCGGAGATTCTACTTCAGACCGGCGGAACATGCATCGTTGGTTCTCCTGAATGAGCGTTGAAACAGCAAATATGAAGCTTCCTGTCATGTTATAAAATTGTAGATTATGCTAGCTTTAGTGTACCTATAATCTTAATTTTATTAATGACAGGAGGCGAATATTTCCCACCCTTTTCGTTTCCCGACCCTTGGTTTTTTCTTTGTTATTGTACGTTTGTTGAATAAAGAATTACTCTACTGATCAGTTTCTCTGGTGTTTATTTCAGTATTTTCTATTCCTGGGGCAGGCCTGATAGACTTGGTGGTTTGCTCCTTACAAATTGTGTTGGGTGGCTACATGATTTTAGACGTACATTTCGTTGGCTAATCACTTTTTTCGACTTTTTTCTCTCGTTTCAGTGTAAAGTTCTCAAGATGAGGTCAAGTTCAAGTCTTCGATTCGGTTGAACAGTTTCTGCGTGAATCGTTATCTATGTCAAGATGGACCTTTCTGTTATATTGTGTTATGTTTTCCTGACTGTGTTTGTTGTCGCAGCTCGAAAGAGGAAATGGAATGCTGGGAAGGGAGTTATATGGTCTCCTTACTATTTTCTGATTGGTTGTTTAACTCTCTGTGTTTTTTTGCTGCTGTGGAGTTCTAGTAAAGAGAGACTTAAGCAAATATTCGCCTCCTGTCATTAATAAAATTAAGATTATAGGTACACTAAAGCTAGCATAATCTACAATTATTATAAATTTACTAGATAATTGCAATTTAATTTTCTACACTCTCTATTGATCATCACCATATCCATGTGTAGTAAAGTGATATTTGGAGTCAGTTTGAACTTAATTTCCAGTAAATGTGTTTAAAATCTGCAATTAGTTCAGTGCATCTCCAACAGTTGGAGGAGGCTGTAGGATACATTTTTGCTATTTTTTGAGGAGTTCTATACCATCTATTTAGCATCTTGTAATGAATTTAATGTATATTTAAACAGTGGCAGGTTTTAAATAATGTCTTAAGAGAGTTGTTCCATTCTTTCATAGTTATATCTATTTTCAATTCATAATTCGATTTAGCAATTGCCGGGGGAATTGATTTAATCTGAGCCTTATCAATTAGTTTTTGAAATTTTTTGACTAAACTATCAGCGATTTGGAGTTTTTGATATGCTGATTTGTTTCTTTATCTATAGGCCATAAAAGGGTCTTGTAATCCCTATCTCCCTGTAGCGGTACTTACCCTCTCCAGGGGCCGGCCGGGGTCCTCCCTTCTCGCCGCGCGCGGTCCTGCTCCTGCACGAGCCGCGCGCGGCTCAGCCAACGATGGGATCAGTCAGGCGGGCAGTGACCGCGAGAAGCGGTCACATGTCCCGCCCGACACTAAGAGCGCGCCGCGCGTCTCGGGCGCGCTCTTAAAGGGACAGTGGGAGACTAAATTAGAATCAGTCTCCCATTGGCCCCTGTCAGGCCACATTCCCCATTCACTCACGTTTTGGGGGCGTGGATATGACAGGAGCCAATCAAAGTGAACCTTAGGGTTTTTATACTCACCTGTTTCCCCTTGCTCCTTGCCCTATCGTGGTTTCTGTCCAGTTCCCTTTAGTGCTTGTATCGTTCAGTTGGTTTTTTGGTGCTTGACCTTGGCTTTGTTCCTGACTCCGCTCTCTCCTTATCCTTGCTTGCTTATCCGCTGTTTTGTCCTCTGTGTACCAGTCCTCGGCTTGTTCTACGTTACGCTGTCTCTCAGTTCCCTTGACCTCGGCTTGTTCTGACTCTGTCTTTCTCTCGTCCTAGTCCGGCCATTCTAAGGTCCGGTAGACGAACTCTGTTTCTTGTCTCTTGACTGTGAACTATTCCTGCGTGTTGGGGTATATTACCGTGACATTACGATAGGGCCATGGACCCCGCAGGTTTAGGTCAACAGATGGCCACTCATGAGGCTAGATTCGCAGAACAGGATCACCGTATGGATCAAATGGCTCAAGCCATCCAGACACTGTTATCCAGATCTGTTCCGGTACCTGTACCTACGCCTCCTGTAAACCCTATACCGGACACAGCTAATATGTCTAATGCTTCTGCACATCTAACCCCGCCACCTAGGTATGGAGGGGACGCTAAGACATGTAGGGGATTCCTTAATCAAGTGGAATTCCACTTCGAAATGTACCCACGTTCATTTCCCACTGACAGATCTAAGGTGGGTTTTCTTATGCACCAGCTTACGGATAAGGCACTAGAATGGGCAAATCCTATTTGGGAGGCTAATGGGCCTATGGTACACGACTTTAATAGCTTCCTCACAGCGTTCCGTAGAACATTTGACACGACTAAAAGGTCAAAAAATGCCGCCAGGGCATTAATGAGAATAAAGCAAGGATCTAAATCTGTAGCCGATTATGCTATTCAGTTCCGGACCCTTGCCTCACAGGTAGATTGGACTAATAATGGCCTTACTACTGCCTTTATGGAAGGTCTGTCTGATACTATCTTAGATGAGGTAGCAGCTAAGGACCTCCCTGTACCCCTGGAGGACCTGATTGACTATCTTATCGATATAGATAACAGGATCCGTGACAGGTTATATACCAGGTCCAGAAATAGACATTTTGTTCCCTTTAACTCCCCTAGAGCTGAGACTCCCGAGGGATCTAAAGGTTCTGAGGAGGAACCTATGCAGTTAGGGGTTGCTAAACTTACCGACGCTGAAAAGCTTTATAGGAGAAAGGAGGGACTTTGTCTTTATTGTGGTAGGAGGGGTCATATGAGACAAGAATGTCCCGTGCGTCCGGGAAACTATCGCACCTAAGACCGTATAGAGGACTGGCCTTGGGTGTGACATCACAGTCCTCACATTTGCCTCTTAATAAGTTACTTCTTCCTGTTTCCCTGCACCTTGATAGTAACTGCATAGCAGGGAATATACTAGCCCTGGTTGATTCCGGAGCGGCCGAAAACTTTATTGATTCCAGTTTTGTCAAGGAGAATAACATACCCACCAGAGAGAAGGAGACACCCTTGGCCGTTGAGGCCATAGATGGTAGACCATTATGCTCTCCTATTATCACACATGAGACTGTTCCCCTACATATGTCTACAGGGGTGTTACACTCTGAGACCATTCGGTTTCAGATCATTACTTCTCCTTCCTCTCACCTCGTGTTAGGGTATCCTTGGTTACGTACTCATAATCCCACCATTGATTGGGAGTCAGGACAAATAGTTTCTTGGAGTGATTCTTGCCAAGAGTCTTGTGTTGTTAAAGTCACCCCTTTGAATTCTACTCATATTCCTCCCGTGCCTACGATCATACCCTCTCAGTACCTGTCTCTTAAATCTGTTTTTGATAAAAGGGAGGCTGAAAGATTGCCACCTCACAGGCCTTACGATTGTGCTATTAATTTATTACCTGGTACGATGCCTCCCAAAGGGAGAATATATCCTTTATCTCCTCAGGAGAATCTGGTTATGGAGGAATATATCAAGGAATCTCTAGAGAAGGGATTTATAAGAAGATCCTCTTCCCCGGCAGGGGCTGGGTTCTTCTTTGTGTCTAAGAAAGATGGCGAATTAAGGCCTTGTATTGACTATAGGGGCCTTAATAAAATCACCGTCAAAAATGCGTATCCCATACCTTTGATCACAGAACTTTTTGATAGGCTTAAACAGGCCACAGTTTTTACTAAATTGGACCTTAGGGGTGCTTACAACCTCATACGTATCAAAAAGGATCACGAGTGGAAGACTGCTTTCAATACCAGGAGTGGCCACTACGAGTACACTGTGATGCCCTTTGGTCTTTGTAACGCCCCAGCAGTTTTTCAAGAATTTATTAATGATGTCCTACGTCAATTTATACATACATTCGTTATAGTATACTTGGACGACATATTAATTTATTCCAATGATTTACAGACTCATCACATGCATGTTAAATTAGTGTTGAGAACTCTTCTGGTTAACGGTCTCTATTGCAAACTCGAAAAATGTTCATTTGATCAATCTGAAGTCCAATTCTTGGGTTATATAATCTCTGCCAAGGGTTTTCGTATGGATCCCAAGAAACTGTCTGCCATTATGGAATGGCCTCTGCCCCAGGGTTTGAAAGCCATTCAGCGTTTTCTGGGGTTCTCTAATTATTATAGGCGTTTTATTAAAGGGTTTTCTGCCATTGTAGCGCCTATAACCAGAATGACCAAGAAGGATGGTAATACTCATGTCTGGAAACCAGAAGCACTCGAGGCCTTTGAATTCTTGAAAGCTACATTTGCCTCTGCTCCTGTTTTACAGCATCCTGTCCCTTCACTGCCCTTTATTCTTGAGGTTGATGCTTCTGAGATAGGGGTAGGTGCTATCTTGTCTCAAAGAGATTCACCTGAAAAGCCGTTACACCCTTGTGGCTTCTTTTCCAGACAGATGTCCAAAGCAGAGAGGAATTATGATGTAGGCAATCGTGAACTCCTTGCTATCATTTTGGCGCTCAAGGAATGGAGACATCTGCTAGAGGGTACCAGGGATCCTATCCTCATTTTAACGGATCACAAAAACCTCTCATACCTTAGTGAAGCAAAAAGATTGTCTTCTAGGCAGGCCAGGTGGTCTCTGTTTTTGTCTCGTTTTAATTACATAATCACTTACAGACCGGGTGATCGTAATACTAAAGCTGACGCTCTGTCCAGACAATTCGAGACTACTGACAAACTCGAGGTCGATGTTACCCCTGTCATTCCGCCTGACAGAATAATAGCGACTACTGTTCTTTCTATTTCGTCTTCTCTCTTACAGACTATTCAGGCTAAACAAAACTTGGCTCCTGAGGAGAGGCCTGCTGATAAACTATTCGTTGATATACCAGAGAGACGAGACATCTTGTCATTATATCATGACACTAGAACTGCTGGACACCCTGGTATTTCTAAGACAGTCTCAGCAGTTTCTAGATATTTCTGGTGGGCTTCCTTGCGCAAGGACGTCACCGATTACGTTAATGCCTGTAGCACTTGTGCCAGTATGAAGTCCTCCCACAGGGTTCCTTGTGGGTTGTTGCATCCGTTGCCCATACCCGAGAGGCCATGGTCCAATATATCCATGGATTTTATTGTTGAATTACCTCCCTCTAATGGTAAAACGGTCATCCTGATGATTGTGGATCGTTTTTCTAAGATGGCTCATTTTGTGTCTCTTGTCAAATTGCCATCATCCAAAGAACTTGCCTCTATCTTTGCCGGGGAGGTGTTTCGGTTGCATGGTATTCCCACTTCGATCGTGTCCGATAGGGGTAGCCAGTTTATTTCCAGATTCTGGAGAGCGTTTTGTGCAGAGATGGGTATCTCCCTCTCGTTTTCTTCAGCCTACCACCCCCAGTCTAATGGAGCTGCTGAACGTGCCAACCAATCTCTGGAGCAGTATCTTCGCTGTTTCGTGTCCCACCATCAGAACAATTGGGCTGACCTGCTTCCTTGGGCTGAGTTTGCTCGTAATAATGCTGCTCATGAATCCTCCGGTAACAGCCCTTTTTACGTTGTTTATGGCCGGCATCCCGTGGTTCTTCCAGCTGCATTCTCCTTACAGGGCATGCCAGCTCTGGACGAACATTTGGCTAGTCTACGTAATACTTGGGAGCAGGTTCAGTGTTCTTTGGTGGCCTCAGCTGCTCGCCAGAAGGTTCACGCTGACAAGCATCGCAGGGCGGCTCCATCCTATACGGTGGGAGACCGGGTTTGGCTTTCTACTCGCAATATTCGTCTTCGTGTGCCTTCTATGAAGTTGGCCCCTCGTTTTATTGGTCCTTTTCGTATCTTACATGTGGTTAATCCTGTCTCGTATGCATTGGATCTTCCTAAAAATCTACGCATTCCTAACGTGTTTCATACCTCCTTGTTAAAACCCCTCCTGTGCAACCGTTTTACTCGGCATATCCCCCCTCCTCCTCCGGTTTCGGTGGAGGGCCATGAGGAGTTTGAAGTGGCGGCTGTAATTGACTCTCGCTTGCTTCGGGGTCGCCTCCAATAACTGGTACATTGGAAGGGCTATGGGCATGAGGAACGCAGTTGGATTTCCGCTGACGCTGTTCACGCTCCTCGCCTTGTGCGTTCTTTCCACGCTCGTTTTCCTGCCAGGCCTGCTCCTCCCCGCCCGGTGGGCGTGTCTTCAGGGGGGGTACTGTAGCGGTACTTACCCTCTCCAGGGGCCGGCCGGGGTCCTCCCTTCTCGCCGCGCGCGGTCCTGCTCCTGCACGAGCCGCGCGCGGCTCAGCCAACGATGGGATCAGTCAGGCGGGCAGTGACCGCGAGAAGCGGTCACATGTCCCGCCCGACACTAAGAGCGCGCCGCGCGTCTCGGGCGCGCTCTTAAAGGGACAGTGGGAGACTAAATTAGAATCAGTCTCCCATTGGCCCCTGTCAGGCCACATTCCCCATTCACTCACGTTTTGGGGGCGTGGATATGACAGGAGCCAATCAAAGTGAACCTTAGGGTTTTTATACTCACCTGTTTCCCCTTGCTCCTTGCCCTATCGTGGTTTCTGTCCAGTTCCCTTTAGTGCTTGTATCGTTCAGTTGGTTTTTTGGTGCTTGACCTTGGCTTTGTTCCTGACTCCGCTCTCTCCTTATCCTTGCTTGCTTATCCGCTGTTTTGTCCTCTGTGTACCAGTCCTCGGCTTGTTCTACGTTACGCTGTCTCTTAGTTCCCTTGACCTCGGCTTGTTCTGACTCTGTCTTTCTCTCGTCCTAGTCCGGCCATTCTAAGGTCCGGTAGACGAACTCTGTTTCTTGTCTCTTGACTGTGAACTATTCCTGCGTGTTGGGGTATATTACCGTGACACTCCCAAAGTCAGATTCTGTTCTCTTTTATACGAATTTTCTTTCATAGAATCTTCCTTATTTGCAATTAAAATATGCGCCAATAGGTTGGCTTTTGCTTTGTCTTGAATGATTGGAATACTTATACCTCCTTCATCTTTTTTCCTAGACATAATATCTTTTTTTATTCTGGGTTTTTTACCTGACCAGATAAATTTAGTAAATGATGATTGAATTAATTCTAACCAACTATCAGGAATCTTTATACGGATCATTCTCATAATGTCTGAAAATTTCGGTATAATATGCTTTTAATGTGTTTATTTTCCCTGACCATGAAATTTTCATCCATTTCTTTGGATTTTTTAAAATTTTTATACGCAAATAATTAAAATAACTTTTAACTTGTTTAAATCCATATTTATTTTCCATATTATCAATATTATTTTAAATTGTATTTAGATATAATGCCATAGATTTTTCAGTATTTATTTTGTAATTGGAAAATTTACTATAATTTTGAATAATTTTCACAACATGGTCAATAGATTCATCAGGTTTCTGAATGTTATCAATACATCGTCAGCATATAACTTAATTTTTTGGGTATTGTTATCTCCAAACCCTATTAAATCCTGATTGGATCTTATGTCTACTGCCAGGGATTCCGTCGATAAAATATTTAATAACGTTGATAGTGGGCAGCCCTGGCGTATGCCGTTTGTAATCCCAAACCATTTGGATTTAATACCAGGGCCCACAATTCTACCTTGTGGGTCACTGTATAAAGCCATAATAGCTCCAAGTATCTCACCTGAAAATCCATAAGATGACAAGGGTTCTCTAACAAAAGCCCAGCTGACCCTGTCAAATGCCTTCTCTGCATCCAATGACATGGTCAGCATGATATACGTTCATCTCTGGCCTGCTCCAATATCCCAATCATATTTCTTGTATGGTTAATAGAGAGTCGTCCTGAAATAAATCCTACCTGGTCTTTATGTATTAAATAACCAATTACTTGCTTTACACTATCTGCCAATATTCCCATGTATAACTTAATATCTTTATTCAATAGTCCTACTTCAATAGTAATTCACTACAGTCCTGAAGGACTCATCTGATCTCTGCTGTAAGCACAGCACCCCAAAAAGCCCTTTTTAGGGCGTTGGATATATCTGCCCACAGTCAGGTGTCTGTCAAGGACATGTTTGAGCATAAGAAGTCAATGTCACAAAGTCACCCCCTTGCCCGGCGTCTGACAGCTGGCTTGACTGAACTCTTAGCCCGCCAGCTTTTACCATACAAGCTGGTGGAGTCTGAGGCGTTCCAAAAATTTTTAGCTATTGGGACACCGTAGTGGAAGGTACCCGGACGAAATTTCTTTGCACAAAAGGCAATCCCCAACTTGTACTCGATTGTGCAAAAGGAAGTAATGGCATGCCTGGCACACAGTGTTGGGGCAAGGGTCCATCTGACCACTGATACCTGGTCTGCAAAGCATGGTCAGGGCAGGTATATCACCTACACTGCACATTGGGTAAACCTGCTGACGGCTGCCAAGCATGGAATGTGTGGCTCTGCAGAGGAGTTGGTGACACCGCCACGACTTGCAGGCAGGCCTGCTGCCACCTCCTCTACTCCTCCTACTCCATCCTCTTCCATAACCTCCTCAGCTGAGTCCTCTTCTGCTGCTGCGTCTTGCTCCACATCAACGGCACCCCCCAGCTCCCCAGGTACTATTCCACATCCTGGATACGGCAGTGTCACGCCGTCTTGGGGTTGACTTGCCTGAAAGCAGAGAGTCACACTGGACCAGCACTCCTGTCCACCCTGAACGCACAGGTGGATCAGTGGCTGACTCCGCACCAACTGGAGATCGGCAAAGTGGTTTGTGGTTTCTATTAGACAACAAATCAGTAGGGGATGCTTTATTATCTCTTTATTATCTCTTGAGCGATTATATAATTGAATTTGTAAATAAGTTATATCTTTTTCTTTATATTCTTTATTTTCACAGGTCGAGTTTATTTACTAGTCCTCTAGTTACCGCTTTGTATGAACACCATACAACTGAAGGGGAGATCTCTTCAGTATGATTCTCTTTAAAATAATATTCAGTCTGTTTCCTAATAAATTATATATTATCTGGATTTGAATATATTATTTCCATTCTGGCCTTGGAATTTCAAAAGTATCCTTAACATGTAAAATAACCGTGTTGTGGTCTGACCATGTAATCTAATTTATTTTAATCGCTTTTGTTTGTTGAGCTAATTGAATATCTCCCCCAAAAAAATCGATGCGAGAATATGCATAATAGATTTTGAAAAGCAAGTAAAATCTAGGTCCGTTGGGTGGCAAATACGCCAAATATCAGAGAGTTTTAAGATTCCTCTTTTTGTTATCTGACCCGTAATAGTTTTTTTGTATATAAGTTGGTCAAATACCAAATTGAAATCCCCCCCAAATCACCAGAATTCCTTGTTTAACCAAATCTATTCTTTTTAAAACCTTACTTATAAGTGGTAATGATGAATGGTTTGGGGCTAAAAGATTGATTAATGTGTATATGATGGTATCAATCTCACAAACCACTATAATAAATCTTCCCTCAGTATCTTGTTCTGTATAGATATTTCTAAAATTTAAGTTCTTAGATATCAATATAGCAACCCCTCGTTTTTTTTTTGTGTGTTCAAGGGATGTGGAAAGTGTGTTCTTTTGCATTCTGAACAATATTACAGGCCCTTGTGTCCATGGTTATATAGAGCTATAGTAGCCGCACTAGGGTTAGGATAATTGCAATTTTTTGATATATGATTGCTGAGTTGGAAATCAGCCAAACTAAATATATTTTCCATGCCAGCTACCGAGACCAAAAAGTGAAATTTCTCACCATTTCCAGTTTAATAATTAACCCCCACGAGTATTCCCTAAAAAGCACCATAAATATGCAATGCTCACATGTAGAATATAAAATATCATCAATAAAATAGTAAAAAAGGTCTTTATTTTTAAAGATAGACTAGTTTCCAAAGGAGATAAATTGCTGCTGTTTTTTGAATTGATAGCTTTGATCATTTCCTGCTATAAAACACAGGCTATAAAATATGGGACAAAGTCCAAGTAAACAGTTGGAAAACAAATAATATTAATAAAACATAATACAAGAAACATAATGTAAAAAATAGTTTTCTTTAGGATTCACTTCAGTGAACCCAGTGATGCATAGCAGACATTTAAAAGTTACGAATTTATTGTAATAGCTGTTTTTTTTCTTTTCTTCTTTAAATATTTGAAAATGTGCCCGAAAACAAACAGTTCACATTCTCTTTTGGAAGCTTATTTTCAAATCATTAACTTTTTATATAAAAATAAAAAATATTTCCCAGCAAAGAACTTACAAAACAGGCGGAAATATTTTCTGTCTGTTTTTCCCCATGTTGCATAATGAGCTATGTGACCCAACACATTTATGTAAGCAAGGGATTATTCTCTTTTGTTCTTAAGTGAGATTATTTATGCGAAGGGATTTCTAAATGAAAACAGTTCCTGCTTCTAAAATTGCATTGCGTCCAGTTTTAAATCACACTTAGAATGTTCCCTCTATGTATTTAATCTTTCATGTAAAACATTTTTTTTCTCATCTTTTTGGATAACGATACAAAAAGAGACTCATCTTCAGAGAGACCTGTTTTTGAACCAAGACAATTCCAATGCAAAATTCATTACAGGTAGCGATCTCTGCAAGTTTTTTCAATAATATCTTTTATAGGGTTATGCCTTTTTAATAGTATAATATCTATTATTTATAAGTGTACATATCTTTCATAAAAAATCCTTCTTTTATTTTTAGAAATGCATAGAAATATTTATCTTTTAGACATTTCCCTACAGGGTTAATCCCGTTTTAGTCTCTAAAATTCATTTATTTTTATATATTCTTATTGATTTTTATATTTTCAGATATTGACACTTGTATTTTTAAATGTTTTTAAAGTTTCTACTTATTGGATTCTTTATATGACTTATATTTAAAGGATACATTTCATGCCCCAAAGAACATATGCTTTTTAGATTGAGCACAAGAGTCTATCTATACATTGTGCTAGTAGTTTTTCTAGACAATTTATAGATTATGAGAAAAACCTATTTAAAGTATGTTTTTCTCCCAGCTGTCAGTCAATGCTTCCCACAGGAGGTCTCTCTGATCTCTACCCATAGTAACCACAGTGCATACGCTGTGGTTGCTACTGAAACTTCCAGAAGCCAGGGTGCTGATGTCACTGAGGAAATTGGGGAGATGAGTCCCAAGCAGGGCAAATCACAGAAGACTGCAGGCGAAGCAGAGGAGGAGCGGAGGATGGCCCTGAGGACAGCCCAGAGTTGGGTGTTACAAAATTAGTAACACCCACGAAGCGGCACTGAAACAGAGGAAAGGTGAGTAAATCTTATTTACATTGAATACACCATGTATCTTTGTGATATACAGTGTATTCAATGTATATGGGAGTGATTTCAGGTAGGTTAATATCTTTATTATACGTTCACTTTAAGTCAAGGACGGACACTTATTGGCAATGACAACGCTGTATACATTGTATATAGTGATGTCGCGAACATAACATTTTCGGTTCGCGAACGGCAAACGCGAACTTCCGCAAATGTTCGCGAATGGGCGAACCGCCATAGACTTCAATAGGCAGGCGAATTTTAAAACCCACAGGGACTCTTTCTGGCCACAATAGTGATGGAAAAGTTGTTTCAAGGGGACTAACACCTGGACTGTGGCATGCCGAGGGGGATCCATGGCAAAACTCCCATGGAAAATTACATAGTTGATGCAGAGTCTGGTTTTAATCCATAAAGGGCATAAATCACCTAACAATCCTAAATTGTTTGGAATAACGTGCTTTAAAACATCAGGTATGATGTTGTATGGATCAGGTAGTTTAAGGGTTACGTCCGCTTCACAGTGACAGACCAAACGCACCGCAAACAACCGCAAACAGTCCATTTGCACAACCGCAAACTCACCATTTGCTTAAGGTTGGATACCAAGCTAGCCATGTCCCGTTCCTTGTCCTCACTGATGTCATTGAAGGTCTCTCTTCCTCCACCCAGCCACGTACAAAACCAAGGGTCCCCGAAAGGCGCGTGCAATCTAATGTGCCACCAGATAGGAGTGGTGTGTTAAGTAGTACTATTCCTATCAGTTTAATCCCTGTTACGTCCCCTATCAGGGGACGTTTATATAAGGCATCGATTTTAGGAACCGGGAGATGGAAAAAGATGCTTGGTCGGTCCTCCTACTTCAAATTTGGGGCACTGCGCGTGCAATCTAATGTGCCACCAGATAGTAGTGGTGTGTTAAGTAGTACTATTCTTAGCAGTTTAATCCCAATGTCACGACTACTAGTGTGGTCCAGCACGCAGAAACTATGTAAACATATACATAGGCAAGAAAAGGAAAATAAAAGGACAGAGCGTAAACCGGACCTTAGAATGGCCGGACTAATACGCTAGAGACAGAGAATGGTCAAAGGGAAAGCAGAGGTCAAGGAAGCCAGAAAATACACACCACTGTTTACACAAGCCAAGTCAGGGAAACCAGAATTCAGAATAACCAGGGAAAAGCCAAGATCAGGATACCAGGAAATCAGATTCGCAATGATAAAGCACTCTCAGGAAACCAGGAACAGGAAACCACGACAGGGCAAGGCACTGGGGTGAGCTAGGGATTTAAATATCACGCGGCGGGCCGGCAGCCGCGACACCCTGTTACGTCCCCCTCATCAGGCCTTTTTTAGTCGAATGTATCGCCCACTGTCAGTCCCTTCGGGATCCATCCCTCATTCATCTTAATAAAGGTGAGGTAATCTAGACTTTTTTGACCTAGGCGACTTCTCTTCTTAGTGACAATACCTCCTGCTGCACTGAAGGTCCTTTCTGACAGGACACTTGAAGTGGGGCAGGCCAGAAGTTCTATCGCAAATTGGGATAGCTCAGGCCACAGGTCAAGCCTGCACACACAGTTGTCAAGGGGTTCATCGCTCCTCAGAGTGTCGATATCTGCAGTTAATGTGAGGTAGTCTGCTATCTGTCGGTTGAGTCGTTCTCTGAGGGTGGACCCTGAAGGGCTGTGGCGATGCGTAGGACTTAAAAAGCTCCGCATGTCCTCCATCAACAACACATCTGTAAAGTGTCCTGTCCTTGCCGGCGTGGTCGTGGGAGGAGGAGGATTACTTTCACCTCTTCCCCTGTTAGATTCCCGTTGTGCTGTGACATCACCCTTATACGCTGTGTAAAGCATACTTTTTAATTGATTTTGGAACTGCTGCATCCTTTTCGACTTGCCGTAATTTGGTAAAATTTCAGGCACTTTCTGCTTATACCGGGGGTCTAGTAGCGTGGACACCCAGTACAGGTCGTTCTCCTTCAGCCTTTTTATACGAGGGTCCCTCAACAGGCACGACAGCATGAAAGACCCCATTTGCACAAGGTTGGATGCCGAGCTACTCATGTCCTGTTCCTCGTCCTCTGTGATCTCTCTGAAGGTATGTTCTTCCCCCTAGCCACGTACAACACCACGGGTACCAGATAGGTGACATCGAGCACCCTGGGATGCCTGTTGTGGTTGGTCTTCCTCCTCCTCCTCAAAGCCACATTCCTCCTCTGACTCCTCTTCCTCACAATCCTCTTCCAGCGTTGCCGCAGGTCCAGCAAGCGATGCTGATAAGGCTGTTTCTGGTGGTGATGGTGACCACAACTCTTCCTCTTCCTCTTCACGCTCATCTATGGCCTGATCCAGCACTCTTCGCAGGGCACGCTCCAGGAAAAAAACAAATGGTATGATGTCGCTGATGGTGCCTTCGGTGCGACTGACTAGGTTTGTCACCTCCTCAAAAGGACGCATGAGCCTACAGGCATTGCGTATCAGCATCCAGTAACGTGGCAAAAAAATTCCCAGCTCCGCAGAGGCTGCCCTAGCACCCCGGTCATACAAATACTCGTTAACGGCTTTTTCTTGTTGGAGCAGGCAGTCGAACATTAGGAGTGTTGAATTCCAACTTGTCGGGCTGTTGCAAATCAAACGCCTCACTGGCATGTTGTTTCTCCGATGGATATCGGAAAAGTGCGCCATGGCCGTGTAGGAACGCCTGAAATGGCCACACACCTTCCTGGCCTGCTTAAGGACGTCCTGTAAGCCTGGGTACTTATGCACAAAGCGTTGTACGATCAGATTACACACATGTGCCATGCACGGCACATGTGTCAACTTGCCCAAATGCAATGCCGCCAACAAATTTCTTCCGTTGTCACAAACCATTTTGCCGATCTCCAGTTGGTGCGGAGTCAACCACTGATCCACCTGTGCGTTCAGGGCGGACAGGAGTGCTGGTCCGGTGTGACTCTCTGCTTTCAGACAAGTCAACCCCAAGACGGCGTGACACTGCCTTATCCAGGATGTGGAATAGTACCTGGGGAACTGGGGGGTGCCGTTGATGTGGAGCAAGACGCAGCAGCAGAAGAGGACTCAGCTGAGGAGGTTATGGAAGAGGATGGAGTAGGAGGAGTAGAGGAGGTGGCAGCAGGCCTGCCTGCAAGTCGTGGCGGTGTCACCAACTCCTCTGCAGAGCCACGCATTCCATGCTTGGCAGCCATCAGCAGGTTTACCCAATGCGCAGTGTAGGTGATATACCTGCCCTGACCATGCTTTGCAGACCAGGTCAGATGGACCCTTGCCCCAACACTGTGTGCCAGGCATGCCATTACTTCCTTTTGCACAATCGAGTACAAGTTGGGGATTGCCTTTTGTGCAAAGAAATTTCGGCCGGGTACCTTCCACTACGGTGTCCCAATAGCTAAAAATTTTTGGAACGCCTCAGACTCCACCAGCTTGTATGGTAAAAACTGGCGGGCTAAGAGTTCAGTCAAGCCAGCTGTCAGACGCCGGGCAAGGGGGTGACTTTGTGACATTGACTTCTTATGCTCAAACATGTCCTTGACAGACACCTGACTGTGGGCAGATATATCCAACGCCCTAAAAAGGGCTTTTTGGGGTGCTGTGCTTACAGCAGAGATCAGATGAGTCCTTCAGGACTGTAGTGAATTACTATTGAAGTAGGACTATTGAATAAAGATATTAAGTTATACGTGGGAATATTGGCAGATAGTGTAAAGCAAGTAATTGGTTATTTAATACATAAAGACCAGGTAGGATTTATTTCAGGACGACTCTCTATTAACCATACAAGAAATATGATTGGGATATTGGAGCAGGCCAGAGATGAACGT
The DNA here is from genome assembly GCF_036172605.1 of Pelobates fuscus. Lineage (NCBI taxonomy): Eukaryota > Metazoa > Chordata > Amphibia > Anura > Pelobatidae > Pelobates > Pelobates fuscus. Next base: position 340,349,488 of record NC_086320.1, read on the forward strand.
ATATCATGCTGACCCTGTCATTGGATGCAGAGAAGGCATTTGACAGGGTCAGCTGGGCTTTTGTTAGAGAACCCTTGTCATCTTATGGATTTTCGGGTGAGATACTTGGAGCTATTATGGCTTTATACAGTGACCCACAAGGTAGAATTGTGGGCCCTGGTATTAAATTTTGCGTTTTGTGCAAAGAAATTTCGTCCGGGTACCTTCCACTGCGGTGTCCCAATAGCTACAAATTTTTTGAACGCCTCAGACTCCACCAGCTTGTATGGTAAAAGCTGGCGGGCTAAGAGTTCAGTCAAGCCAGCTGTCAGACGGGCAAGGGGGTGACTTTGTGACATTGGCTTCTTACGCTCAAACATGTCCTTGACAGACACCTGACTGCTGGCAGATGAGCAGGAACTGCTCAAGGCGAGAGACGGAGGGGCGGATGGTTGAGAGGGGGCAAGGAGGACAGCAGTGGTTAACGTGGCTGAAGATGCTGGACCAGGAGGATGATGGCGCCTTTGAGTTTGTGTGCTGCTTGTACTCATGTGTTGATCCCATAGGCGTTTGTGATGTGCGATCATGTGCCTTCGCAAAGCAGTTTTACCTAGGTGGGTGTTGGACTTCCCACGGCTCAGTTTCTTTTGGCACAGGTTGCAAATGGCATCGCTGTTGTCAGAGGCAGACACACAAAAAAAATGCCACACTGCAATGACGGCATTCTGGTGGTGGCAACAGCATGCGTTGATTGGCGTGCTGTCTGGCTGACCCCGGGTGCCGATGCATGCTGTCTGACTGTGCCACTAGCTCCTTGCGATGATCTCCCCCTGCTTCCAACTCGTCTCCTCCTCCTCCTCTCTGTCTCCCCATCTTCCCCCTGTTCTTCTTCTCTTCTAGCGGGCACCCACGTGACCTCCACGGACACATCGTCATCATCAACCGCTTCACTTGTATCTGACAACTCAGCAAAGGAAGCAGCAGCGGGTACAATATCATCATCATCACACCGTACGTGTGTAATGCTGCCTGACTGAGACATATCCCTGTTATCTACATCCTCTGGCAATAGTGGTTGCGCATCACTCATTTCTTCCAACTGATGTGTAAATAACTCCTCTGACAGATCAAGTGAAGCGGCTGTGGTGCTAGTGTTGGTTGTGGCGGCAGGCGGGCGAGTGGTAACTTGAGAGGTGCCCGAAGCTAAGCTCGAGGAGGATGGTGCGTCAAGGTTCCAAGCGGAAGCTGTAGAAGATTGGGTGTCCTGTGTTAGCCAGTCAACTGTGTCCTCAGAACTTTTCAAGTTCAGGGTACGTGACCTCTGAACACTGGGCATTATTCTAGGGCCAAAGGGAATCACAGCACCACGACCACGACGGCCCCTGCGGGGTGGCCTGCCTCTGCCTGTCATTTGTTTTCCGATTAGTGGTACTATGCGTGCAAGCTACTGTGACAACAGATATGAGTGGCACTGGTGTGACACTGTGCCCTGGCAGGCCCTGAAACGCACACTCGTGAAGGAAACTGACTGCTATTATATTACAGTCAAAAAAGTTTTTTTTTTTTTTAAATGCAAGCTATTGTGACACCAGATATGAGTGAGTGGTGGCACTGGGCAGGCCCTGAAACGCACACTAGTGAAGGAAACTGACTGCTATTATATTACAGTCAAAAAAAGTTTAGTTTTTTTTAAATGCAAGCTATTGTGACACCAGTGAGTGAGTGGTGGCACTGGGCAAGTGGGCACAGTATATGCTGTGAGCCTGACACACAGGCTGGCAGGCAGGCAACTGCAATTACATTACACAGAAAAAAAAAAAAAAGCAGACTGATGTTCTAGCCCTAAAACTGGCTTTTTGGGGTGCTGTCCTTACAGCAGAGATCAGATGAGTCCTTCAGGACTGTAGTGGACACTGAATACACTAGCCTAGCTATCAATTTCCCTATCAAATCAGCAGCAGCTACACTGTCCCTCCTCTCAGTAAGAATGCAGCTTCACAATGAATGTAAAATGGATGCTGTCCAGGAGGTGGGAGTTTCTGGGAGGGAGGGTCTGCTGCTGATTGACTGGAATGGGTCTGCTGACTGTGAGGTACAGGGTCAAAGTTTACTCAATGATGACGAATAGGGGGCGGACCAAACAGCGCATGTGTTTGCCGTCCGTGGCGAACGCGAACAAGCGATGTTCGCCAGGAACTATTCGCCAGCGAACAGTTCGGGACATCACTAATTGTATATCTATAGGAGGTTGATGCAATGCAGACGGATTCACGAGAAAGCTCCAAGGGGAAGAGAGAAAGAAGGAAGGTGATGAGATTGCATGGAGTATTCCTGCTGAGAATTATTACTGAGAATGGTTGTAGAAAGCCTTTTAATTTACACGGCTGGTCTGTACTCCTGCTTCTCATTGTCTTTCATGTGAAGTGAAAATAAAGTCTGGAATATGAAGATGGTGGTCTAATCTGCCGTTTGTGGGAAGGTGATGGCAGCAGTTTTCAGGTCCAACATTCCCAAAGGTTTAAAGGGATTCTATAATGGAGAAGTTTTGGTGTATAGAAGATGCCCCTGCAGCCTCACTGCTCAATCCTCTGCCATTTAGGAGTTAAATCCCTTTGTTTATGAACCCCAGTCACACCTCCCTGCATGGGACTTGCACAGCCTTCCATAAACACTTCCTGTAAAGAGAGCCCTATTTAGCTTGCTAGACCCTGCAAGAGCCTCCTGTATGTGATTAAAGTTCAATTTAGAGATTGAGATACAATTATTTAAGGTAAATTACATCTGTTTGAAAGTGAAACCAGTTTTTTTTTCATGCAGGCTCTGTCAATCAAAGCCAGGGGAGGTGTGGCTAGGGATGCATAAACAGAAACAAAGTGATTTAACTGCTAAATTACAGTGAATTGAGCAGTGAAATTGCAGGGGAATGATCTATACACTAAAACTGCTTTATTTAGCTAAAGTAATTTAGGTGACTATAGTGTTCCTTTAACTATATTGGAATTTCTTTGAATTTCCCATGCAATCAAAGATATACATGTGACAATGCAGGGGCTTCTTTTCTGATGTAAGGGTTGTTGGAACAGGCATTATCTTGCACAATGCACAACAAATACCTTTGGCATCCTACTGGTCAAGCCTCGGATTATCAATAAAAGATCCAGTGGTATCAAGGGATTTTCCATAGACCTATTTTGTATGTTTGGCACGTACATTAGAGGGCATTAATTAAAGGGACACTATAGTCGCCTGAACAACTTTAGCTTAATGACGCAGTTTTGGTGTATAGAACATGCCCCTGCAGCCTCACTGCTCAATCCTCTGCCATTTAGGAGTTAAATCCCTTTGTTTATGAACCCTAGTCACACCTCCCGGCATGTGACTTGCACAGCCTTCCATAAACACTTCCTGTAAAGAGAGCCCTATTTAGGCTTTCTTTATTGCAAGTTCTGTTTAATTAAGATTTTCTTATCCCTGCTATGTTAATAGCTTGCTAGACCCTGCAAGAGCCTCCTGTATGTGATTAAAGTTAAATTTACAAAGAAAAAGATACAATTGTTTAAGGTTAATTACATCTGTTTGAAAGTGAAACCAGTTTTTTTTCATGCAGGTTCTGTCAATCATAGCCAGGGGAGGTGTGGCTAGGGCTGCATAAACAGAAACAAAGTTATTTAACTCCTAAATGACAGTGAATTAAGCTGTGAAATTGCAGGGGAATGATCTATACACTAATACTGCTTTATTAGCTAAAGTAATTTAGGTGACTAAAGTGTTCCTTTAAGATGACAGCTCATTGCAGGTGAAGCCAACAGGAGTTGAAGAAAAATCATGGAGAAAAGATGGCGGCTAGCGGGAGTGAGAATGTAATATTTTCCTAACATTTCACCCAACCTGGCCACCAGCGTACAAGTGGACATGTCAGTCAAGTGAAAGTGCTGTTTTAATTCCAGACCAGGTTTGGTACAGTTGAGCGTCTTGATAGGTCACTGAACGGGATTTACCTTAAGAAGGATAAAAGGAACACATCGAAAGCAATGCGGCTTGCTAGGACAAGTCAAATAAGAAAACATAAAATATATCATTGAAATTGGGTAAATTGGTTAGCAGCATTACATATATGTGTATATATATAAAATTCATGCTTAGCACTTTGATGGGCTGAACTGCAAATGGTTTTGTAATTTTATTACAGTGAAAAAAAATTCCAGAAAATTAAAATGAAAGTATTTTAGCACTGAAAACTGAAAACGTATTTACTGAGGATTAAAAAGTACGATTTAAGTACACATTTTCTTCTCTATTTTACAATCGAGATCAAATGACTGCATGCAAATATATGAAACCTGGTATAACACAATTAACTTAATTAGCTTAACATTTTTAATCTTTCAGAGTTCTTGACCTCTGTGACAAAACTACATACTTTATTTGCGATAAGTTAATTTCTCTTTCGGTAGATAAATCTACCGAACATCGACCACCCCATGGCTCATTAAGTTCAAAGAAAACCACAGACTTAAGTGCTCTCTCTGTGTGGCCATCTTGTCGCACGAAAAGAGGCAGCGGGACTTGGTCGTTGAGTGTCTGGAACTCCAAGTCGGACACTCGACCCCGCAAACACCGGTTAAACTTCACAAACACCTGCTTCTTTTCAAAGACAAGCCAGGAGAGCGCTGTTCAGTAGGTTTGTTCGTACGAACAAGGCGAACAAATGCTAGCTATGAGCCATAGGAACCGTTCGTTTTTTCATTCGTTTTGGAACCCCCGAAATTGACTGACTGCTGCCACTGAAACTATGGAACTGTTTTGGGTAAAAGCCTCATGAACGGTCGGTTAAAAATTACCCCGGTGGCGATTCGGCTATATTCGCGGGATCTGAGTGCTATTTGGACAACTTGGGCGCTCAGGTCTAAGCTATCAAGGGATATAATATTTATGGGGGTTACTATATGTCTTATGTGTGTTTTTATGCATTTTTTATATTTTATGTGTTATGCACAGTCATTGTGACTCAGAAAATTGTGGGCGTATTGTGGGCGTATTGGGGGAGTTTTTGGAGGCGTGTGTACTGTACTCCTGATGTGTATAAAAGCAGGCCATCTGGCCAGAATAAAACATCCCTGTTGTACCCTTCATCTTGTCTCAACTGATGTTTGGATATGTGACTGACGAACCGCTGAATTTACTTTTATACTTAACTGTGATTTTCGGGAACGTAAGAATCAGTGCTCCATGCAATGGGCTATAATCACTAAGTCCATAGCAGTTCAGGAGCATACAAACAAACGGTTATGCAAATTACCAGCTTTCGTTACAACAACCTCTAAGGCATGCCTGAATCACATTACCTCATAACCCAAACCCTTTGGGGGTTGAAATAAAAACATAGCCACTGAATAAGGGGAAAAGGATTTGAGCACAACTTAATTTAAACCAACCCTACAAAACTCATATGTAATTAACTACTGCTGACTGAAAGGGCACTGGCCCACAGGCAGGTCTCTCAGTCCAAAGTTCGCTTCCTGTTCACCACCCATGGCAGGATTTTAGTGTTTGCAGGTAATATTTCTGGTGCTCATTTTTTAGCTTCCAGTATTGGCTATATAGTAGTTTAGGTCTTTGAAAGTTTATCCATGGGAAAGTATAAATAAAGTCGTTGTAGTAGATGTAAGCTGCATGAATTTTATGAAAACACTTGATCAATACAGAATGGATTTAAAACTGGCTTAACGATAGATGGCACTGAGATTGCAAAGGGGCACTCCAAGCACCATAACCACTACAGAACAATGTAGTGGTTATGGTACCAGGGGTGTCATGGCACCTCCCACTTGTAAGCAGTTAAAGCATTTTCCTGTTGTCCGCTGGGCACCACTAGACGAAAGCTAGACGTTTCCGCTAAGTAGCTTCCATTAGCTCTACTGAGCTAAGCCCAGCAATGCAGAACTAGTCCATTGGCTTAGAACATAAGCTTATGGCTCTCAGAAATGAGCTAAGCCCTCTACTGCTTCTACCTTTCTATCGAATGTAGTGAAGGTGCAAGTACCTTCAATCCGAAATACTAAAATTAGAGATTTTTAACTACAGAATTGAAACCAATGAATGGATGCTTTGTTCTTTCTAATTATCCCCCTTTGTAAGTAACATATTCAGATAATTATGCCAAGAAATTGAAGATTTACATAGACCTACATGCCATACCTTTCCCAATATAACCGTATTAAGTAGAATATCCTAGTTAATCTTATTTTGAAATGCATTCTAAGCAAACTGTCAAAAATGCAGTTCCCCAAAATAATTTAATTTTCATTGTAGCATTTGAATATAATTGAAATGAATGTAACATATGGAATTATATTCATACGTAATAACGGTATTTCAAGACGCACACGTGCATTTTTTTTGTTTGATTTAATACTAAATCAAGAGCTAAATTATTTTAATAAGCAATGTTGTCAAATATTTTTCATGCAGTGTTTTGCTTAATTAAATTGAATATTAAAAGAAAATGAAAAAAAAAAAAGAATTCCAGATGGTACAACGAACAATGTTTTCTCTCTTAAAAAAAAGCAGAAAAAAAAAGAACAAATCTCTGTGTTTACACCCCCGGGTGATTGGTTTTCTTGTAATGTATTCACAAACATGCTCACTTATTCCGCTTCTTAATTTTGTATTTTTCTGTTTGTGTACTCACTTGCAATATTTATTATGAAGTAGCGTGTCCTTCATTTTCGGATGCAGTGCAAACACATTGAAATTTAGAGTCTTTTTTATGAGAGAGATATGCTTTCGCAAGCATATTTAAGACTGCCATTTTAATTATTTAACCATGAAAATGTAAAACACTGAGATATAGTATCTATCTGACTATCTGTCTATTAGCTATAATTCGAATATATTTCAGACAGTTACTTTTGTATATATCAGAAGGAATAATAGTCAAATTCGAGCCAAGGTCAAAAAAGGCCAGAATATGCAAGAAATAAACGTGCTCTAGGATAAACCACAAAATGGAAACCACGACAGGGCATAAACAATAGGCAAAGAGAGCTTAAAAAGGCTAAGAAGTGTTCCCATTGGTTGTTGGGACCTGGTGACACCAAAACGTGTGTGTGTTGATGACGTAATGATGCACGCACGTCCGCGTCACCAATATCGCATTCAGTGCCCGTACCTTTAAATCCCGGCCTTTGGAAGCGACCAGCGGCCATGGAAACGCCAGCGCGACTTCCAGCCATGTAGCGTGGAGAGCGGAGGGAGACCCAGCAAGAGGCAAGTTTACCTTCTATGTGTCGCAGACACACGATCATACAGATCAGGTAAGTGAGAAATGGGGGGGCAGCCTATAAATCAGGTAAGAGGGATGGCGAGCAGCCTACAGATCAGGTAAGTGAGGCATGGGGGGCGCAGCCTATAGATAAGATAAGAGGGATGGGGGCAGCCTATAGATCCGGTAAGTGAGGCATGGGGGGGGGGCAGCCTACAGATCAGGTATGTTAAAGATGGGGGGATCCACCTACAGATCAGGTAAGTGAGGGATGGGGGATCCACCTACAGGTCAGGTAAGTTAGGGATGGGGGATCCACCTACAGGTCAGGTAAGTTAGAGATGGGGGATCCACCTACAGATCAGGTAAGTGAGGGATGGGGGATCCACCTACAGGTCAGGTAAGTGAGGGATGGGGGATCCACCTACAGGTCAGGTAAGTTAGAGATGGGGGATCCACCTACATATCAGGTGAGTGATGGATGGGGGATCCACTTACAGATCAGGCAAGTGATGGATGGGGGGGAGACAGCCTATAGATCAGGTAAGTGAGGGATATGGTGGCAGCCTACAGATCGGGTAAGTGAGGGATGGGGCAGACAGCCTACAGGAAGGGTCAGAAAGGAGCAGGAAGGTAAATTAAGAGAAGGAGCAGAAAGAAGAAGGAGCAGAAATGAGCAGGAAGGGACATCAAGGAGCAGAAAAGGGCAGCAAGGAGTAGGAAGGGGCAGCAAGGAGCACCAAGGGTCTGCAAGGAGCACCAGGGGTCTACAAGGATCACACAGGGTCTGCAAGGAGCACCAAGGGTCAGCAAGGAGCAGGAAGGGTCAGCAAGGAGTAGGAAGGATCAGCAAGTAGCTGGAAGGTAAACAGCACAAAGGTAAAGTAGAAGGAACAGAAAGGAGCAGAAAGGGTCAGCAAAGAGCTAAAAGTGCAGCAATGAGCAGGAAAGTAGGAGAAGGAGCAGAAAGTAGAAAGGAACAGAAATGAGAAGGAAGGGATATCAAGGAGCAGAAAGGGGCAGAAGGAGCACAAATGTAAAGTAGGAGAAGGAGCAGAAATGAGCAGGAAGGGTCTGCAAGGAGCAGGAAGGGTCTGCAAGGAGAATGAAGGGTCTGCAAGGAGCAGAAAAGGGCCTGCAAGGAGAAAAAAGGGCCTGCAAGGAGAAAAAAGGGACAGAAGGAGCACAAAGGTAAAGAGCATAAAGAATCAGAAGGAGCACAAAGGTAAAGCAAGAGAAGGAGCTGAAATGGGTAGCAAGGAGCTGGAAGGGGCAAAAGGAGCATAAAGGTAAAGTAGGAGAATGAGCAGAAAGTAACAGGAATGGACAGCAAGGAGCAGAAAGGGGCAGCAATGAGCACAAAGGTAAACTAGGAGAAGGAGCAGAAAGGGTCTACAAGGAGCAGAAAGGGATCAGAAAGCTAAAGGAGCAGAAGGATGCAAAAGAAGCAGAAAGTAGCAGAAAGGTGAAGGAGCCAAGGAGGAGAGAAGACAGTGTCAAATGAAGGAGAAGAAAATTAGATTGGAGCAGGAAGGACAAGTGATCCCTCCACTTCATTCTGAACACCACATCATAAGGCTTTGGTACCTGGGCCTGGTAGGGAAACTTTGGACCTTTCCATCTCGCCAGGTTAAAACAAATATCAGTGTTAATGTGTTCACCTTTATTTACTGAATGTCAGGAAGCACTGAGTGCCGCTGGGTAGGGGTGCTGCTGATTGGCTAGAGCAGCCAGCTTGCACTCTAAGCCAATCAGTAGCTCCACATTCATAAAAAGTAAAACATTTTTATGAACCGGGAACTAGCGATTGGCTTAGAGCTTCAGCTGACCACTCTAGCCAATCTGCGGCACCCATGCCTGACGTCAATCTGCATTTCCTGACACTCCGTTTCAGAAGCCGAATATCACTGAGCGATCTGGAGATCTGGAGGTGGAGGAAGCTTTTGGGGTTAAACCATTTGGGAGCGGTTTAAACCCTTAATGGAAAGAGAGTGCCCAGGGGCCTCCTGGCATTATAGCATTTTCATTTACATGAAGTTTTTATGGTGACCAGAATGTTCCTTTAATTTGCTTAAAGGAACACTATACAGGGAGTGCAGAATTATTAGGCAAGTTGTATTTTTGAGGATTAATTGTATTATTGAACAACAACCATGTTCTCAATGAACCCAAAAAACTCATTAATATCAAAGCTGAATATTTTTGGAAGTAGTTTTTAGTTTGTTTTTAGTTATAGCTATTTTAGGGGGATATCTGTGTGTGCAGGTGACTATTACTGTGCATAATTATTAGGCAACTTAACAAAAAACAAATATATACCCATTTCAATTATTTATTTTTACCAGTGAAACCAATATAACATCTCAACATTCACAAATATACATTTCTGACATTCAAAAACATAACAAAAACAAATCAGTGACCAATATAGCCACCTTTCTTTGCAAGGACACTCAAAAGCCTGCCATCCATGGATTCTGTCAGTGTTTTGATCTGTTCACCATCAACATTGCGTGCAGCAGCAACCACAGCCTCCCAGACACTGTTCAGAGAGGTGTACTGTTTTCCCTCCTTGTAAATCTCACATTTGATGATGGACCACAGGTTCTCAATGGGGTTCAGATCAGGTGAACAAGGAGGCCATGTCATTAGATTTTCTTCTTTTATACCCTTTCTTGCCAGCCACGCTGTGGAGTACTTGGACGCGTGTGATGGAGCATTGTCCTGCATGAAAATCATGTTTTTCTTGAAGGATGCAGACTTCTTCCTGTACCACTGCTTGAAGAAGGTGTCTTCCAGAAACTGGGAGTTGAGCTTGACTCCATCCTCAACCCGAAAAGGCCCCACAAGCTCATCTTTGATGATACCAGCCCAAACCAGTACTCCACCTCCACCTTGCTGGCGTCTGAGTCAGACTGGAGCTCTCTGCCCTTTACCAATCCATCCATCTGGCCCATCAAGACTCACTCTCATTTCATCAGTCCATAAAACCTTAGAAAAATCAGTCTTGAGATATTTCTTGGCCCAGTCTTGACGTTTCAGCTTGTGTGTCTTGTTCAGTGGTGGTCGTCTTTCAGCCTTTCTTACCTTGGCCATGTCTCTGAGTATTGCACACCTTGTGCTTTCGGGCACTCCAGTGATGTTGCAGCTCTGAAATATGGGCAGACTGGTGGCAAGTGGCATCTTGGCAGCTGCACGCTTGACTTTTCTCAGTTCATGGGCAGTTATTTTGCGCCTTGGTTTCTCCACACGCTTCTTGCGACCCTGTTGACTATTTTGAATGAAACGCTTGATTGTTCGATGATCACGCTTCAGAAGCTTTGCAATTTTAAGAGTGCTGCATCCCTCTGCAAGATATCTCACTATTTTTAACTTTTCTGAGCCTGTCAAGTCCTTCTTTTGACCCATTTTGCCAAAGGAAAGGAGGTTGCCTAATAATTATGCACACCTGATATAGGGTGTTGATGTCATTAGACCACACCCCTTCTCATTACAGAGATGCACATCACCTAATATGCTTAATTGGTAGTAGGCTTTCGAGCCTATACAGCTTGGAGTAAGACAACATGCATAAAGAGGATGATGTGGTCAAAATACTAATTTGCCTAATAATTCTGCACGCAGTGTAGTGTCAGGAATACAAACATGTATTCCTGACACCATAGTTGTGAAAACGCTATTCACCCTGGCTTTATGTGATAATCACTATGCTCCTCCTCTTCATGACACTCTCAAAAAGGGACCAAGCATGGATGTCATTACAATTATGCCCCCTCACTCCCCCAGGAACAATTCCTGCGGACGCCCATTGATACAAGTCCAGTAAAATGGATGCACTCACATACACAAATAACTTCCTATCCATCATGTAAATACAGCATGTGCATACACACACACACATACAGATCCATACACAGACACCTTGTCGAATGTCATAAGGGTAGATAGAAAAGTCTTTGAGAGAGATAGTAGAAAATGCTGTTGGAGGGTGGGGACAATAGAAAATACAAAAATAAAGAGAATGAATTACTTTTTAGTGCAGTCATTTAATTATGCGTTTAAATATTTAAGAATTATTTAATTTCTTTCGTGCATTTTATTTAATTGGTAAAAAATATATATTTTCTTTAGTTCCATTTACAGATATGTTTTGACAGTTTGCATAATGTTCTCTATTCCATGTCTCGGAACAGAAGGAAACTAACTTTATTTAAAAAACATGTCAGCTTCCAAATTGATGTTTAATAAGGAAAACATGAGCATAGTGGGATGTGTTTGAGAAATTAATGTCTTTAGTGTTGAAACAGTGTTGGCTTATAAAGTAACATGCTTGTTCATTTAATCTTATTTCATTCTATTTTTATTTTATTTTTTGCATTACTAATTTATTTATTTTAATTGATGATACCAAGTAATATCAATGGGAGGTATTCTGTGCTATTGTGTGAATAACTAACCGAAGGAAGATAATTACAGGGTGAAGATTTTAATAAAGCAATCAGAGCAGATTGATTTCCTTTAGATTGGCACACATTATGCAAGATCCAGCTTAGCTCACCTAGGATGCACATGTTTAGTTATTATTATTAAGTGTTCTTGCATAGCAAGACCACTTAAAGGGAAACTCCAGTGCCAGGAAAACAATCCGTTTTCCTGGCACTGGAGGGTCCCTCTCCCTCCCACCCACCAATCCCCAGTTACTGAAGGGGTGAAAACCCCTTCAGTCACTTACCTGAGGCAGCGGCGATGTCCCTCGTCGCTGTCTCCTCCTCCGCGCCGCTCCTGCCTCTGATTCCGTCGGCCGGCGGGCGAGACTGATCCCGGTCGAGGACGCGCATGCGCATTAGCGCTCCCCATAGGAAAGCATTAAAAACGAATTTCAATGCTTTCCTATGGGGAAATGAGCGACGCTGGAGGTCCTTGCTCTAATCCAGGAAGTGACCTCTAGTGGCTGTCTAGTAGACAGCCACTAGAGGTGGAGTTAACCCTGCAAGGTAATTATTGCAGTTTATAAAAAACTGCAATAATTACAGTTGCAGGGTTAGGAGTAGTGGGAGTTGGCACCCAGACCACTCCAATGAGCAGAAGTGGTCTGGGTGCCTGGAGTGTCCCTTTAATGTTATCTCACATATATATATTATTATTATTATTATAGCCAAATTTGCCACCCTAACTCCTCCCACAGTTTTTACACTACATAGACAGAAATATACCGAAACGTGCAAATTGTTCCCGATTGGATTGCTATTACTTTGTGGAATGTGTAGCCGAATGGTTCACGGAATATCGTCGTTCTTGTGGCGAAATTGGTCCCATAGGAATGAATGGCAAAATGTTCAAAACTAGAGTGGGAGCTGGCAAAAGCTGAAATATCAAGACATGATTTCTAAACTGCCACCACTCCCTCATTTTCAAGCCCACCTACACAAATCTCATATCAAAACGTTCAGCTATCCCCAGGGCCGCCATCAGGGCATGACAACCGTGACAATTGTCACGGGCCCGGCGGTCCTGGGGGGCCCGGCCCGCGGCCGGATTGCTGGAGCGGGCCGGGACTGAGAAGAGGACTCATTTGTCGGGTGGGCTCGAGTCCCGACAGTAGGGGGGCTCAGCAGCTTAGCCTCTGTGCCGCTGGATGCTGGGCCCCCCTGTGTGCCGCCGGGAGAGAGCTGTCACCGTGCACTGTGACTGCAGACAGTGCACAAATCCGGATCCCTGTGACTCCTGTCTGCAGCTCCGCCTCCACGGGTGCAGAGCTGCAGACCATGATTGATTGTCAGCGAGCTCAGCCAATCAGAGCTCGCAAGACAATCTCCACATGGTCTGACTGCAGCTCTGAACCCGTGGAGGCGGAGCTGCAGACAGGAAGGAGAGCATGGGACCACGAGGGTGCTGCTGCTGCAGGAAAGAAGATCACCAGGGACAGAGGTAAGTTATTTTATTGTCTCACTCTCACTGCCAACCTCCCCTCACTGCCACCCTCACTTCCCCCACTCACTGCCACTCTCACCTTCCCCACTTACTGCCATCCTCCCTTCCCCCATCACTGCCACCCTCCCCACTCACTGCCACCCTCCCCTCCCCCACTCAATGCCAGTCTGCCACCCTCACCCCCCCACTCACTGCCACCCTCACCTCCCCCCATCACTGCCATCCTCCCTTCCCCCCATCACTGCCACCCTCCCCACTCACTGCCACCCTCCCATCCCCACTCACTGCCACCCTCCCATCCCCACTCACTGCCACCCTCCCTTCCCCCACTCACTACCATCCTCCCTTCCCCCACTCACTGCCATCCTCCCTTCCCCCATCACTGCCATCCTCCCTTCCCCCATCACTGCCATCCTCCCTTCCCCCATCACTGCCACCCCACTCACTGCCACCCTCACCTCCCTCCACTCACTGCCACCCTCCCCTCCCCCACTCAATGCCAGTCTGCCACCCTCACCTCCCCCATTCACTGCCACCCTCACCTCCCCCACTCACTGCTACTCTCACCTCCCCCACTCACTGCCACCCTCCTGCTGCTGCAGGAAAGAAGATCACCAGGGACAGGGAGTCACTTCACTCTTGAGGTAAGTTAATTTATTGTCTCACTGCCACCCTCCCCTCACTGCCACCCTCACCTCCCCCACTCTCTGCCATCCTCCCTTCCGCCCTATCACTGCCACCCTCCCCTCCCCCCATCACTGCCACCCTCCCCTCCCCCCATCACGGCCACCCTCCCTTCCCCCCATCACTGCCACCCTCCCTTCCCCCCATCATTGCCACCCTCCGCTCCCCCACTCACTGCCAGTATGCCACCCTCACCTCCCCCACTCACTGCCACCCTTCCTTCCCCCATCACTGCCATCCTCCCTTCCCCCCATCACTGCCACCCTCCCCACTCACTGCCACCCTCACCTCTCTCCACTCACTGCCACCATCCCCTCCCCCACTCAATGCCAGTCTGCCACCCTCACCTCCCCCACTCACTGCTACCCTCCCCTCCCCTCCCCCACTCACTGCTACCCACACCTCCACTCACTCACTGTCACCCTCACCCCCACACAAAGTCATCCCCTTTACCATGCCACACTCACATCTATCCCTGCTAATCCTGTATCACACTCCCCTCCAACAACGTTGCCACACTCACATTAATACATCCAATCCTGTCACACTCAACACCCTTCGCTCTGCCACACTCACCATGTCATAATAATCCCTCAATCCTGTCACACTCCATCCTCCAACCATGCCACACTAGCACCAAATGCTGTCACACTCACTGATTCACACTTCAACCATGTCACACTGAACCTGAATATTAATCCTCCTTAAAGGGACACTCCAGGCACCCAGACCACTTCTGCCCATTGGAGTGGTCTGGGTGCCAACTCCCACTACCCTTAACCCTGCAAGTGTAATTATTGCAGTTTCATAAACTACAATATTTACCTTGCAGAGTTAACTCCTCTAATGGCGGTCTTCTAGACTAGACAGCCACTAGAGGACACGTCTGTGTTTATAGCACATGAAAAGTGTGCTATAACGGCACAAGATGTCCTCACGCTATGTGAGGACCTCCAGCGTCGCTGAAATCCCCATAGGAAAGCATTGAAAGCATTTTTCAATGTTTTCCTATGGGGAGGTCTAATGCGCGTTTGTTTGTGTGCGTCTCCCCCGCCGACGGCCGCGCATGCTCTATAGGTCTCCCCGTCTGATGTCGGTGGGGGAGGAGCGTGAGTGGATCCTGACCCAGCGCCGAGGGACATCGGCGCTGGATACAGGTAAGTCACTGAAGGGGTTTTAACCCCCTCAGCAACTTGGGATGGGGGGTGGGAGGGAGAGGGGACCTGCAGTGTTTTCCTGGCACTGGAGTGTCCCTTTAACCCCTTAAAGAACCACTCTAGGCACCCAGACCACTTCAGCTTAATGAAGTGGTCTTGGTACTAGGTCCAGCTAGGGTTAACCCATTTTTTTATAAACATAGCAGTTTCAGAGAAACTGCTATGTTTATAAATGGGTTAATCCAGCCCTCAAAGCCTCTAGTGGTAGCTCTTGCCCCGCGTGCGCATTCAGCCAAATGGGAGGAGAGGAGGAGGATCGGAGGAGAAGAGCTCCCCACCCGGCGCTGGAGAAAGGTAAGTTTTAACCCCTTTCCTCTCCCCAGAGCCTGGTGGGAGGGGGACCCTGAGGGTGGGGGCACCCTCAGGGCACTATAGTGCCAGGAAAACGAGTATGTTTTCCTGGCACTATAGTGGTCCTTTAACCCCTTAAGGACCAAACTTCTGGAATAAAAGGGAATCATGACATGTCAGACATGTCATGTGTCCTTAAGGGGTTAAGGACACATGACATGTGTGACATGTCATGATTCCCTTTTATTCCAGATGTTTGGTCCTTAAGGGGTTAAGCATGTGTGGGATATGCATAAGGCTATCCTAACTATAAGATAAGGCCAGGGACTAATGAAAGTATTTAGAAAATTGGGCAGACTAGGTGGGCCGAATGGTTCTTATCTGCCGTCACATTCTCTGTTTCTATTAACACCCCTCATCCTGTTACACTCCCTCCTCCAACTATGTCACACTCATCCCCAAATCTTTCCCTGCCACACTCACCCTGTCACTTTAACCCCTTAAGGACACATGACATGTGTGACATGTCAAGATTCCCTTTTATTCCAGAAATTTGGTCCGTAAGGGGTTAAGCCCCACATTCACCCCAATTCTGTCACACTCGCCCTGTCACCAGTTGTGTATCCTGGTTTTGTGCTGCCCTAGGCAAGGCTAACAAGACATTTGCCTTGGGCATTTGGGGGCGGCTTTTTTTGCCGCCCCCTGGAAAATGCCGCCCAAGGCAAATGCCTTGTTTGCCTCGCGGCTAATACGCCCCTGCCTGTCACACTTACTCTGCCAAGTTAACCCTATATTCCCCCTTCACAGTTACACCCTGAAGACAGTAATCATACACAGTCGTGAAATATAGCTTCTCCATAAACACAATGCACAAAGATCACAATCAGCCCCCCATACATACGAGCTTCCACTTGCTCACATGGTCCCAGACACACACATGCTCACAGAGACACACATTCACTTACAAGGATACTTGCTGTCTGACACACACTCTCAGACACATTTAGAAATACACAGAGCCAAATGCACATTGTGAATGTATGTTTGTTTGTGTGTTTCTCTGTGCATCAGTGTGTTTGTTTGTTTCTTGTTGCTCAGACCTTGCGACTGATGGACACCTGCAATTTTCCTGAAAGGTGAGTATTTCTGCCTGTTACATGACCACGTACGTGCTTGTAACTTCCTAGGACATCTGAAGATTACTACATTGGTAAGTTGTATTAAAACACATCGAGCAAGTCAATTTGTGTAAAATTTGTTTGCACTGCACTATTTGCACATTTTTGTATATATTTGCTCAGTGTTTCCTGCGTTATTTGTTTGTTTTGATATTTATATTTATTATTTATTTGCACTTTTTGTGAATTGGGGGGGGGGGCCCCAGACCATTTGTTCTGTTAGGGGCCCGAAAATTTCTGGTGGCGGCCCTGGCTATCCCTGCTGCCACTAAACATGTCCACGGCTAAGCCATAGTCCTGATAGGTTTCACAATATGACCATTTGAATGCAACTCACGCTGTCCATTAACATTCATTGAAACTCCACACTAGCCAGCTCAAATCTAAAGGGCAATTGCTAAACTGCGACTGTGCCTTCATTGTTAATATTTCAGAGACATACTATGCGTCAAAATATAGGTCTGGGTCTTGTGATTCTCACAATATAAAGCTCTTTGCTGTAGGATTTATAGTTTCTGACCTGTGCCAGGCTGGAGCAGCAAGTGATGTCATAGACAGGGCCTTTTGTACACCTGCTAATGTTTTTCTAAATGTATGTTTTAATGTAACTGTGAAGCACTTTGGGCAACAACGTTGCAATTAAATGTGCTATATAAATAAATAATAACAGTTACTCTGCCCACTCCAGTTGTAGACTACTGGTGGAGGCAAGAACATTTCACACAATTTCCCCAGAAATTTTAGTTTTTCTAGTTAATATTATTATATTATTTTGACCCTGAGAGCTCTTTATTATTCATGACTATAGTCTTTAAAACAACTTTAGCTTAAAGAAGCAGTATTGGTGTATAGATCATGTCCCTGCAATCTCACTGCTCAAATATTTGCCATTTATATCACTTTGTTTATGAACAGCAACTGGGAGCAATTTGGGATCGAGCAAGCATCACCCCCATCGTTCCACGAATCAGTGGCTAACAAGCGCTGGCTCCATGACGAGCACTGATAACTGTATCCACACCACGGAGTCTGCAACCACCGAATGACCCGGAGATACTTATTACTGAGGAGTAAAGGCTTCAGAGCGTTTAGCTCAATTTGAGTTTATTTTAGCTCCTTTTTGCTATTTGTTTCTCTATATTATGTGTACCACTTTTGTGTGTAACATTTCTCACAGTTTCACGCAATGTATACAGGGCTTAAAGCAAAAACAGTCCTGACAGAAGCATGATAGATCTAAGGCGAACTCTCACTTCCCTACTACTCCATAATGGTGTAAATTACTGCCACCCCCCCTGCTAGCCCCTTGGTCAGGGGTTTCCAATCTTGATGCATAGCCCCCATCCCACTATCCCATAGTGGAAATATTCTGCAATTACCACGTTATGGGTTGGCCCAATAAGCTAACTGCCCTTCTAGCTTATAAGGTATATGCATCCTATACTTAACTGATCCCAGCGTGTTCACACACTCATATATATATATATATACGCAGTGTTTACCTTATCCACACATATAAATCCCTCACCGGGCGTTCCTCCATATCACTAGGGAATAACAATTACCTGATTGTCAGGTTCAAGCCTTACAGCACTGTGGTAAACCCTTTTAAGGTCCCTAGTTTTCAGTTCTTTTGTTCCTTTAAAAAATAAAAAATAAAAAAAAATACATTAAAATGGTGCAAATTTAAAGCTACTTACAACACATATCAACTATATGATAAACAGTGCACTGCAAAAATAAAGAATTATTAACCCCTTAACCCCTTAAGGACCGGACTGTTTTTGCGATGGTGTACATTTGCGACCAGGCATCTTTTTACATTTTTGTGGTGTTTGTGTTTAGCTGTAATTTTCCGCTCTCTCATTTACTGTTCCCATACAAATTATATATTGTTTTTTTCAGGACAAAAGGGGCTTTCTTTACATACCATTATTTGTATAATCTCATGTAATTTAATTTTTAAAAAATGAAAAAATATGATGAAAAATTGAAAAAAATACATGTTTTTTTACTTTTATGTGAAAAATCTTTTACTCATCTACAAAAGCGAATGAAAAAAACTGCTAAATAGATTCAAAATTTTGTCCTGAGTTTAAAAATACCCAGTGTTTACATGCTTTTTGCTATTTTTTGCATGTTATAGGGCTATAAGTACAAGTAGGATATTGCGGTTTCAAAACATACATTTTTAAAATGTATCAATAGTGACATCGTAACACTATTATCTGTCATAAATCGCTGAATAACACCCCACATGTACATATTTTTTTTAAAGTAGACAACCCAGGGCATTCAATATGGGGTATGTCCAGACTTTTTTAGTAGCCACTTAGTCGCAAACACTGGCCAAAGTTAGCGTTCATATTTGTTTGTGTGTGAAAAAAGTAAAAAACTAAATTGAACGCTAATTTTGGCCAGTGTTTGTGACTAAGTGGCTACTAAAAAAGACTGGACATACCCCATTTGCAATACCTTGGGTTGTCTTCTTTCGCAAATGGTATGCCATCATGGGGGTAATTCTCATTCCTGGGCTACCATACGCTCTCAAAGGCAACGTAACCAACCTGGCCATTTTCAATGTAAAAATATTTGACCCATATATTTGACCCTGTAACTTTCAAAAACGCTATAAAACCTGTACATGGGGGGTACTGTTATACTCAGGAGACTTTGCTGAACACAAATATTAGTGTTTCAAAACTGGAAAATGTATCACAACAATTATATCATCAGTAAACGTGCTGTTTGTGTGTGAAAAATGCAAAAAAAGTCACTTTCACTGACAATATCATCGCTGTGATATGTTTTACTGTTTTGAATCACTAATATTTGTGTTCAGCAAAGTCTCCCGAGTAAAACAGTACCCCCCATGTACAGGTTTTAGGGTGTCGTAGAACGTTACAGGGTAAAATACAGTGCTAGCAAATTAAATTATCTGGACTTTCGGCCTGGGTTGGCAGGCAGGTCCCTTAAATTGCAATCAATAAAATTACTTAATTATGTAAAAATATTACATAAATACGCACGTAGAATATATATGCATATTTATATATTTGAAGTCTACGTGTATATTTATATAATTATGTAATTTTGTATATGGACATATGAATAGTTCGTATTCTTTTTATTTATTTATATATACATAGATATATATACAATTTCATTCTAAGTGTATTTTGATATAAATATATATATATTAATATCAAAATACAGTTAGATTAACCCCTTAAGACCGCAGCCAAATGTACAAGTTGTGATCCAAAAAAACAAACAAAACCTGGCATTTGCGCTATATGTCTGTCCAACCATAATTCACCTCTTTCATATTAAATGCACCCCCCATTATTATATATCATTTTATTCAGGGGAAACGGGGCTTTCGTTTAACATCAAATATTTAGGTATGGAACATAATTTAATATGAAAAAAATATTTAAAAAATGGGAGAAAATAAGAATTTTTTTAATTTTTTTAGTTCTACGTGACATTCTAACTGTGAATGTCATAATACTGTTTGCTTTTACTGCAATACAATACACATATTTGTATTCAGCGATGTCTCGCGTGTAAAACAGTACCCCCTGTGTACAGGTTTTATGGTGTTTTGGGAAGTTACAGGGTCAAATATAGCGTGTTACATATTTCAGTTTTTTTACATTGAAATTCGCCAGATTGGTTACGTTGCCTTTGAGACCATATGGTAGCCCAGAAATAAGAATTACCCCCATGATGGCATACCATTTGCAAAAGTAGACAACCTAAGGTATTGCAAATTGAGTATGTCCAGTCTTTTTTAGTAGCCACTTGGTCACAAACACTGGCTAAAGTTAGTGTTAATATTTGAAAATGCAAAAAACTAATTTGAACGCAAATTTTGGCCAGTGTTTGTGACTAAGTGGCTACTAAAAAAACTGAACATACCCTATTTGCAATACCCTGGGTTGTCTACTATTGCAAATGGTATGCCATCATGGGGATAATTTTCATTCCTGGGCTACCATACGGTCTCAAAGGCAACCTGGCGAATTTTAATGTGAAAAAACTGAAATGCAAACCTTATATTTGACTCTGTAACTTTTGAAAACACCATAAAACCTGTACATGAGGGGTACTGTTATACTCAGGAGACTTCGCTGAACACAAATATTAGTGTTTCAAAACAGTAAAACGTATCACAACAATTATATCGTCAGTGTAAGTGCCATTTGTGTGTGAAAAATGCAAAAAATGTCACTGTCACTGACGATATCGTCGTTGTAATATATTTTACTGTTTTGAAACACTAATATTTGTGTTCAGCGAAGTCTTCCGAGTAAAACAGTACCCCCCATGTACAGGTTTCATGGTGTCTTGGAAAGTTTCAGAGTTAAATATAGTGCTAGACAATGTAATTCCCTGAACTTTTGGCCTGGGTTGGCAGGCAGGTCCTGCAAATTGTAATTAATAAAATGACCTAATTATGTAAAATTATTACATAAATATATGCGTAGAATTATTATATATATATGTGTGTATATATATATGTGTGTATATATATGTATATAATTTTTTTTAATTATTTTTATTTATATATAGGTATATACATAGTGATATATACGTATATACTTATGTATATAGATATATATATTATTTCGTTCTACATGTATTTTGATATCAATATATATATATTAATTTTAAAATACAGTTAGAACGAAATTACGCATGTTTATATATTTTTTATCTATTTTTTTTTATTATTTTTTTATTATTTTTTTTTTTTTTTTTAACGTATTTATATATTTATTTATTTTTTATTATATATAAATATATATATAATGAAAATTATATATATATTTAATCAATATCATTGTACGTGTATTTTGATATTAATATATATATATAATTATGTATATATTAATATTAAAATACACGTAGACAGTGTATGCATATTTATGTGTATGTGTGTATATGTGTGTATATATATACTTAGATCATATATATAATAAATATATATATGATCTAAGTATATATAATTTATTTTTACACTGTTTTAACATTTTTTATTTTTTTTTCAGACAGCAGGGGGAGTACCTGTCATTACAGGCACTCCCCCTGCTGGCAATGCCTTGGACGGCTATGCCGTCCATGTGATCGCGGGGTCCTCGCAAGGACCTCGCGATCACATGGCCCTGAGCGGCTGAAGAGGACGCAGGGGGACTCCCTGGGCTCCCAGGTAAGTCCCCCATACCGCGATCGCCGGCGTGGGATCGCCGGCGACCGGGTAAGTACATAAGATCGCAGGACGTACTATGCCGTCCTGCGGCTTTTAGAGCCACCAAAATAAGGACGGCATAGTACGTCCTGCGGTCTTAAGGGGATAACATTTCGTATAGATATATAATTTTTTTTAAAATTTGTATTATTATTTTTACATGTTTAATTTAATTTAAATTACTTATTATTTGTATTTTATAATAATATATATATATACAATATATATAGTTATTATATATATTATATATATACGTGTGTAATTTAATTATAAGTGTATTTTTATATTAATATATGTACATATTAATATAAAAATACACTTAGCATGACATTATATATATGATATATAGACATATATTATATAGGTATAATATATGTCTATATATCATATTATATACACATATATAATAATATTTTTTTTATTAACTTTAACTTTAATTTTTATTTTTATTTTACACTAGCAGGGAGACTGCCTGTCAGCACAGACAGTCCCCCTGCAGGCAGACACATGGACACCTATTGTGACCATGTGGTCGCCCTGTTGGGCGATCACATGGCCACAGGGGTCCTAATCCGCCATGGGGAGACTGTCTGGGCTGCAGGCAGTCTCCCCACAACGGGAGCACCGCCGATCGCCGCCGGGGGAACGACGGCGATCGGGTAAGTACATTTTAAATTTAGGACGGTTCAGGACCGTCGTCGGTCGGCAAGGGAAAAATGCCGATGACGGTCCTGAACCGTCTAGCGTCCTCAAGGTGTTAAGGACTGAGCCAAATGTACACGTTGTGAACAAAACAAAACGTAAACAAAACCTGGCATTTGCACTATATGTCTGTCCAACTGTAATTCACCTCTTTCATATTAAATGCACCCCCCCCCCTTATTATATATCATTTTATTCAGGGGAAACAGGGCTTACATTTAATATCAAATATTTAGCTATAAAACATAATTTAATATGAAAAAATAGGAGAAAATAAGAAATTTTGTTGTTATTTTTTTTAGTTCTACATGACATTTTAACTGTCAATGTCATAATACTGTTTGCTTTTACTGCAATAAAATACACATATTTGTATTCAGCAAAGTCTCACCTGTAAAACAGTACCCCCTATGTACAGGTTTTATGGTGTTTTGGGAAGTTACAGGGTCAAATATAGCATGTTACATTTGAAATTGAAATTCGCCAGATTGGTTACGTTGCCTTTGGGACTGTATAGTAGCCCAGGAATAATATTTACACCCATAATGGCATACCATTTACAATAGTAGGCAACCCAAGGTATTGCAAATGGGGTATGTCCAGTCTTTAGTAGCCATTTGGTCACAAACACTGGCCAAAGTTAGCGTTAGTATTTGTTTGTGTGTAAAAAATGCAAAAAACGTCAATTTTGGCCAGTGTTTGTGACTAAGTGGCTACTAAAAAAGACTGGACATACCCCGTTTGCAATACCTTGGGTTGTCTACTATTGCAAATGGTATGCCATCATAGGGGTAATTTTCATTCTTGGGCTACCATAGGGTCTCAAAGGCAACGTAACCAATCTGGCAAATTTTAATGTGAAAAAATGAAACACAAGCCTTTTATTTGACGCTGTAACTTTTGAAAACACCATAAAACCTGTACATGAGGGGTACTGTTGTACTCAGGAGATTTCGCTGAACACAAATATTAGTGTTTCAAAACAGTAAAAAGTATCGCAGCAATAATATTGTCCGTGTAAGTGCTGTTTGTGCGTGAAAAATGCAAAAAACTTCACTTTTACTGGTGATATCATCGTTGTAATACATTTTACTGTTTTGAAACACTAATATTTGTGTTCAGCGAAGTCTCCCGAGTAGAACAGTACCCCTCATGTACAGGTTTTATGGTGTCTTGGAAAGTTATAGGGTTAAATATAGTGCTAGCAAATTAACCCCTTAAAGGACCACTCTAGGCACCCAGACGACTTCAGCTTAATGAAGTGGTCTGGGTGCCAGGTACCTCTAGGATTAACCCTTTTTTTTATAAACATAGCAGTTTCAGAGAAACTGCTATGTTTATAATGAGGGTTAATCCAGCCTCCAAATCCTCTAGTGGCTGTCTCATTGACAGCCGCTAGAGGCGCTTGCGTGCTTCTCACTGTGAAAATAACAGTGAGAGCACGCAAGCGTCCATAGGAAAGCATTGTAAATGCTTTCCTATGCGACCGGCTGAATGCGAGCGCGGCTCCTGCCGCGCATGCGCATTCAGCCGATGACGTCGCGATCAAGATGGAGAGGAGGAGGAAAGCTCCCCGCCCGGCGCTGGAAAAAGAGGTAAGTTTAACCCCTTCCTCTCTCCAGAGCCCGGCGGGAGGGGGTCCCTGAGGGTGGGGGCACCCTCAGGGTACTCTAGTGCCAGGAAAACGAGTATGTTTTCCTGGCACTAGAGTGGTCCTTTAACCCCTTAACGACGAGTGACGGACGAGGTCCGTCACTCAGGGGAATGCGTTAATGACGAGTGACGGACCTCGTCCGTCACCCGTTAAAATTAACCCCAGATCGCCGCAATCGCGGCGATCGCGGGGTTAATGGTGCTCCGGTCTGCCTCTGCATTAGAGGCAGACCGGGAGCACCGGATCGGGCTGTCAGAGTACATGTGCCCGCTCTGACAGCATGCCAGAGCGGGCACATGTGCTCTCTATACTCACCTCCGCCTCCCTGCACTTCCTGGTTCTGTGTGAAGTGCAGGGAGCCGGATCTTCAGTGATCTTGCCCCCTGGTGGAAAGAAAATATAGTCAAATTAAAATCCCCCCCCCCTTTACCCCCCCTTTACCCATTTTAATAAAAAATTAACCCCTTCCCTGCCAATTGATCACTGACTACAGTGATCAATTGGCAGGGATTACATTTTACTAAGATCTGATTTTTTTTTTAACCCCTGAGGTTTAATTCTTTTTTTTTTTTAACCCTCAGGGGTTCAATTTATTTAATTAATTAATTTAAATATTTTAAAATTATAAATTTAGCTAGCTGGGGAGGGTGGAAGTTAGTGGGGAATTGGGGGATTTAGTATTACGCTAACTAGGGGTTAACGTTAAAAAAAGTTTAAAAATACGCTTTAAAAAGTTAAAAAATTAAGTTAAAAAAAAAGTTTTAATAACATTTAAGTAAAAAATGTAAAAAAATAAACCCTTTACCCAGTCCAAATAAAAATTAACCCCTTCCCTGCCAGTCGATCACTGCCTACAGTGATCAAAATACAGATCACAGTATTATACTGTTCTAATTTTTTTTTTAACCCCTGACGATTAACTTTTATTTATTTTTTAACCCTCAGGGGTTAAATTTATTTAATTAACTAATTTAAATATTGTATAATTAAATATTTTGCTAGCTGGGGTGGGTGGGAGTTATGGGAAAATGGGGAATTTACTGTTAGTGCTGCTTACTGCTAGTTAGGGGTTAACGTAAAAAAAAAGCTTAGAAAAATGTTAAATCTGTAAAAAAAAGTTTTACGAAAGTTTAGGAAACTTTAAAAAAATGAATAATCAAAACAAAAGTTTAAAAAATAGTTTTAAAAAGTAAAAAAAGTTTTAAAAAGTAAAAAAAATACATTTAATAACGCTCATTACCACTACACCTGGTACAAGCTAGCGGAAAAATTATCCCACGCTAAGGTTCAAAATATGCCTTTTGAAATACCCTGGGATGTCTTCTTTAAGAAATGGTATGGCTTTATGGGGTATTTGGTTTATATAGCCTGGTAAAATACTCTAAAATGGGACATGGGCACAGCGTAAAAATTTAAAGTTTGAAAAAAAATGGAATGGCTGTGTCCCAAATGTGCCCCTCCAATGTCCACATATACCTGGCAAAGGTACATACGGGGGTATTTTTGTACTCAGCAGACATAGCTGAGCAATATATGAAGTATTATACAGTGGTAGTACACATAAGGTTTGCAAAATATACTGTGCAAACTCACTTTGTGTGTCAAAAAGGCAGAAAAAACGCTTATTACCACTACACCTGGTACAAGCTAGCGGAAAAATGATCCCACGCTAAGGTTCAAAATATGCCTTTTGAAATACCCTGGGATGTCTTCTTTAAGAAATGGTATGGCTTTATGGGGTATTTGGATTATATAGCCTGGTAAAATACTCTAAAATGGGACATGGGCACAGCGTAAAAATTCAAAATTTGAAAAAAAATGGAATGGCTCTGTCCCAAATGTGCCCCTCCGATGTCCACATATACCTGGCAAAGGTACATACGGGGGTATTTTTGTACTCAGCAGACATAGCTGAGCAACATATGAAGTATTATACAGTGGTAGTACACATAAGGTTTGCAAAATATACTGTGCAAACTCACTTTGTGTGTCAGAAAGGCAGAAAAAACGCTTATTACCACTACACCTGGTACAAGCTAGCGGAAAAATGATCCCACGCTAAGGTTCAAAATATGCCTTTTGAAATACCCTGGGGTGTCTACTTTAAGAAATGGTAGGCCTTTGTGGGGTAGTTTGAATTTAAAACCTGCAAAGATGCTTGGAAATTGCACATAGGCCCGGCGTCAAAATTCAAAGTTCGGTCAAAACTGATATGGCTTGGTCTCCTATATGGCACTGTAGCTTCACAAAATAGTGCCATAGACATACAATGGGGGTGTCCTTTTACTCAGAAGACTTAGCTGAGCATAATTTGGGGGGTTTGAACTTAGTGGCACACATGAAATATACAAAATGCCCAGCAAAAATGCAATCCGTATGTAAAAAATGCACAAAATTATTTTTTACCACATACTTTGGCATGTAATGGTAAAAAAATGGGGGCATGTTAAGGCACAATATGCACCTTATGAGATACCCTGGAGTGTCTTCTTTTACAAATGGTAGGCCTTTGTGGGGTGTTTTGAACAGTAAAACTGTTATAATACCCCAAATGGAAGCATAAGCTCATTAAATCCGTCTCTCAAAATTCTACTGTGAATACTGAAAAGGACAGGTCTCCTGTATGGCACTGTAGCTTCACGAAATAGTGCCATAGACATACAATGGGGGTGTCCTTTTACTCAGAAGACTTAGCTGAGCATAATTTGGGGGGTTTGAACTTAGTGGCACACATGAAATATACAAAATGCCCAGCAAAAATGCAATCCGTATGTAAAATATGCACAAAATTATTTTTTACCACATACTTTGGCATGTAATGGTAAAAAAATGGGGGCATGTTAAGGCACAATATGCACCTTACGAGATACCCTGGAGTGTCTACTTTTACAAATGGTAGGCCTTTGTGGGGTTTTTTTGAACAGTCAAACTACTATAATACCCCAAATGGAAGCATAGGCTCATTAAATCCGTCTCTCAAAATTCTACTGTGAATACTGAAAAGGACAGGTCTCCTATATGGCACTGTAGCTTCACGAAATAGTGCCAAAGACATACAATGGGGGTACCGTTGTACTCAGCAGAAGTAACTGAACACATAATAAAACTTTGTACAGGAATAGCACACACCAAATTTACAAAATACACATGAGAAGTTCTTTGTTATAAGTTTGTGTGCGAAAACCCCCAAAAAACACAATTTTACTCCAATATTTAGCAGAGGTTGGCGGTAAAATGGCTACGTAGAAAGTGTCAAAACAACCTTAGGTAAATAGCCTGTGGTGTCTACTTTATATAAATATATACTTTTGTGTGGCAATTTTGTTTTCTTTTATGGCTATTAGGCTTACAAGACAAACATACCAAATTCTAAAATCGCTCCACATAAAAAGTTTATTTTACTCCTTGTGCTTTGTGACCTGTAACTACCAAAAAAAACTGAAAATCCCAGACACATTATATATTCTGTAATTCAGAACAACTAAATGAATTTATTTTTAATTACTTTCCTTAACCTGCACTAATTATGTACACATTATTATTGCAAAAACTGTAAAAAAAACACACAAAAATTCATTTTTTTTGCATATTTCTGCATTTTTTTTATAATAAATAAGCATTTATATATACATGTGTTACATCAAATTAAAGCCCTTTCTGTCCTTTAAAAAACGGTATATAATATGTGTCGGTGCAATAAATTAGTAAAATGCAAATTGCAGTTGAACGCAAATAGCAAAAAATGCAAAAAATGCCGTTGTCATTAAGTGAAAGACAAGCTTCTGAAGCTCTGTCCTTAAGGGGTTAAGGACTGAGCCAAATGTACTGAGCAAAATGTGATCAAAACAAAACGTAAACAAAAACTTTAATTTGCGCTATATGTCTGTTCAGGCGTAATCCGCCTCTTTCATATTATGTGCACCCACTCTTATTATATATCATTTTATTCAGGGGAAACAGGGCTTTTATTTAACATCAACTATTTAGGTATAAAACATAATTTAATATGAATAAATTATAAAAAGAATGGGAGAAAATAAGAATTTAAATTTCTTTTTTTTATCCCCTTCAGGACGGAGTCAATAGTACACGTTCTGATCAAAACAAAACGTAAACAAAAACTGGAATTTGTGCTATATGTCTGTTCAACCGTGTTACGACACTCACCGCCAGATAGATGAAGCCGCCGTTTAGTCAATAATCCCCTTTTCCAGAAATGCAGGTTCTGTACAGCCGACCGTCAAACTCCCGAAGGGAGAATACGTGAACGCGGCAACTCCCGACCATAAAATAAGCCGAACTACTTTCACAGCTAGAAATAACGAAAAGCGCTTTCCCAGTAATAATTCCCCCCACAAACGAGACCAAGCTCTGTCTTGAGGGTCAAACAGGAATCTGCTTTAATGGGGGCTTCCTGCCCGGTATTTATGCAGGTCTCCCACAAGGTGGACACTCCCCTAGGGGACCTTTTGGAAGACTGTAACACATATAGGACAGTAGCCAATCGCAGTGGCTTAAGTGTAAGCCCTCACCATTTTACCCATAAATCCTTCCTCTCTATCCTGGAGATAATTGGGAAGAAACCTAATTATCTCCAAGGATAGAGGCAAATCGCCATTTTAAATACAATATGAAAAATACATTAAAATACATAAATGAGAAAATACCGAATAAATATGGTTCGTGTAACATATCCCCAGATAGCCTGGATCTGAGTGCATATTTTTACCGAATAGCGCTCAGATCCGATGTACACAGTTCAATCGCCATGGAGTCAAAGTCTCTCACAAGTCTTTCGGTATACGATTGACTCCATGGGACGGCTATCTGGGTGAAGTCCATACGTACGTTACAAAACTCCCGAACGGACCGGTATTCGTATGCCTCGACGAAATAGAAGGCGGGCGGCAGCTTCCAGCAGTGTTCGGTAGATAAAGTGTCCGCTTTTAGTTCCATAGAATCGACACCGAACACCGCTGATCTTCCTTGTGTCCCAAAATGGTCTCCGCCTCGTGGTCGGCATACGAACGACGACCACCCATATGAATGGAATGGAGAGGTGTCTGCGGTTAACCACAACGTTCCAATTGGGGCCAAGAGGTTAACCAGCAGCACACTCCTCTCCTGGGTGGCCGTCCGTTCGGTAGTTTCAATCAGTATTCCGGAACCACACGAACAGGGGCATACGGACAGGAAATCCAACGAAATAAAGGCAAACAGACGAACCAGCAATACTAGTCTGTACAGATGGATCTGTCACAAACCGTCATTCACCTCTTTCCTATTAAATTCACCCACACTTATTATATATCATTTTGTTCAGGAGAAACAGAGCTTTCATTTCATATAAATTATTTATATATGAAACATAATTTATTATGAATAAAATAAAAAACACTGTGAGAAATTTTTATTTAAAAAAAAAAATTGTAGTTCCGCTTCACATTTTAGCTGTAAATGTCATAATACTGTTTTACTGAAAAAAAAAACATATTTGTAATCAGCGATGCCTCACGAGTACAACACTACCCCCCATTAACAGGTTTTATGGTGTTTTGGAAAGTTACAGGGTCAAATATAGAACTTTCCATTTTCAAATTGAAATTTGCCAGATTAGTAATGTTACCTTTGAGACGGAGTGGTAGCACAGAAATGAGAATTAACCCCCATAATGGCAAACTATTTGAAAAAGCAGACAAGCCAAGGTATTGGAAGTGGGGTATGTTTAGTCTTTTTTAGCAGCCACTTAGTCACAAACACTAGCCAAAGTTAGCGTTCATATTTGTTTTCGTGTGAAAAAAGCAAAAAACTCATATTTGGGCAGTGTTTGTGACTAAGTGCCTACTAAGAAAGACTGGACATACCCCACTTGCAATACCTCGGGTTGTCTACTTTTGCAAATAGTATGCCATCATGGGGGCAATTCTCATTCCTGGGCTACCATACGGTCTCAAATGCAACATAACCAATCTGGCAAATTTCAATGTCCAACAAATAAAATGCAAGCCTTATATGTGACTCTCTAACTTTCCAAAACACCATAAAACCTGTACATGGGGGTACTGTTATTCTCGGGAGACTTCACTAAACACAAGTTAGGTCCAAAAAAAAGGACTTTAATGTTGAAAAATAATAAAAGTAATACAATATATAATTAAACAAAATAGTGATAAAAAAGTTATAAACAATACACTTTACGTGTTTCTCCTTGGATAGACTTTATCAAAAGTGTTTTAGTAAAATAAAAAGTGTTGGTAAAACAGATGTTATTCCTTATGGACCTGAGTTTTATACCAATTATTTCAACTTAGATTGCTAAGTTAGTATTTCACCCTGTTACTTTGTGGTTGGGGGACAAGATAGTGACATGATATTGGCATCACTGCCTGTGCACATCATTTTAAGCTAAACAGATTTTTTTTAACTGACTGTAAATAATGACAAATTATGACAGCTAACTAGCTGGACTACTTGTAACTTTTGTACTAAACTAACACATTGGCTTTCTTTCTTTCAATTTTCAAATCCACAAGAACAGTCGCTACAGAAAAAAACATCTACTACGTTTTAAAAATGGCTCTGGCTTAGGCCCTTATAAAATTCCTTTGTTTTATGAGTCAGTCTTCCACTAAGACACATTTATTTGTTCCATGTGTTATGCATTGTGGATCTTTTAATAAAATGTAATTTTATTTATATATTTTCTTTTTCTTAATCTTTTATTTGATTTACATGTTTTTTTTTTTTAGTTTTTTAAGCTTTTGCAAGAGATTTACTTTACGTGTGTATTTTTACTGATGCCTGCATTTAAGAAATAAATCTTAACAAAAACATCTTGAAGAAAAAAAAACTTTTACAAGATTTACAAGTATAATAAATAATCATTACTGCTTACAAAGTAGTGATGTCTTTACTGATCCAAATGTTATCATATGCAAACCAATCTATTATTTATTGTTGGTTTCCAACAGGATTATCTCTCTTTCTAACAAAAAAAAAAATTAGATTAGAAAGACTCCAGCCAGGCACTTACACAGGATGAACAAAAAGTGGAAACTTTTAGATTAAAAAAAGCTTTTTTTTTTTTTTTTTTTTATTTCCAAGTGCAGTGGCAGAACAAAGAACTGTTCATGTTACATCTAACCTGTTTCATCTATTATTATGGATTTTATCATAGACAATGAGAATTGCAGGTGATGTTTGTGTAAGTGGACAGATAAGCTTTTGTTCACCAGCAGAAAGAGAAATAAACCCTGAAGTGCCACTAAACTAAGCAGTTTTTAAACCCCTTGCAAGCAGTGACTGAAGACAATGCATTTAACCCTAATATTTCAAAAGATAAAAAAAAACACAAGCAAAAAACAATCAAATAGAGATAGAAGAAAATCTAGAACATTGAAAAGAAGTGAAGAGAATATATATATATATATATATATATATATATATATATATACCGCGCCCAATCTAAGTAATGTTGCTTTTATGCGTAGATTCGTCTGGATTTTATATGATCTTTGTTTATTTGCGACACAATTGTCCTAAAAAAAAACAAATAAAACTATGATAGTGCAGCACAATATGTATTTATAAATAATATGTTCAGTTTTTGTGTGTAATGCACTCACATTTGTTAGAGCTAACTCAGTGCTCTGCTGTTATTTTGCATGGATGGTATAATCTCCGTCTTAGGATGTGAGTCGGTTCAAACGATACCGATATTCCAAGTGGGATGTGCTGTACTGGTTATATTCGGAAGAAAACTCTTAGGAACTCTGCCGCCTGCCAGGCGTAGTAGGGTGTGTGTGCGGGGGGGGGGTCCATTAGGTGGCCGGCAAAGATTTGGAGCTGTTGTGTCTTTGTTTCCGTTCTAAGCATTTTTGAAGTCAGTACTCTCTGCTTAGTTTTGACAGTTACCTGTGATTTACGAATATTCTAATCTAGATATTCTAACATTTGTATTTTGTAGTATGAACCGTTTCTGTGCCAAATTTAGTGATTGGCATAGTACGAGCTGAAAGCTATGGTTTCGGCAAATATCCCATGCTGATGAAGAGATTGCTGTTTTTATTGACAAAAGTACATTAAGAATTGTTTATCTATCAAATTCTAAGCTGAAACAGTCAAACTATAGAAATAGCAGAGCTGAAGTAATTTTTGGTTATTTTAGGTTGACGTTCTAATCTAATTTCTCCGCTATACCCAGTATACTCAACAATAGGGAAAATGTATTCATACTTACCGTAATTTTCTTTTCCTGGCTATTATTCATGTCAGCATTTAACATATGGGTTTAGCTCCTCCCTCCAACCCTCAGGACATGAAACACAAACAATTAAACAATTATGCATACCTTCTCCTGGTATAATAGGAACCCCATCAGCCATCACACCTCAGTCAAGTAACAAGAAGTAAATCCAAGAGAGGGTGGGAAACCAAATGCTGCCATGAATAATAGCCAGGAAAAGAAAATTACGGTAAGTATGAATACATTTTCCCTATTCCTGGCTAATCATGGCAGCATTTAACATATGGGATTCCCCAAGCAATAATAACATAGGGAGGGAAATGCATGATACAAAAATAGTTTAATATAGAAATCAGCTATGCAGATTAAAGGAGTTCAGGACCGACAGGCCAAACTCCGAATCCGAGCGAGAAGCAATATCCACTTTGTAGTGATTCACAAAGGTCTTTAGAGATGACCAATTGGCAGCCTTACAGATGATCTCTGCAGGAACTCCTGACTCTGCAGCCCATGAAGTAGAGATGGATCTTGTGGAATGAGCCCTGATGTTTTTCGGAACAGGAACATCACACGCTCCATAAGCCCTGGAGATAGCAGAAACTGTCCAGGAACGAAGAGTGGAGACTGAGGCGGCTTCACCTTTGCGAGAACCCCAAGGTATAATGAATAATTGAGAGGATTTCCTCCAAGCAGCAGAGCGCTCTATATACATCAGTAAACATCTACGAAGATCCAGCATATGACACCTTGATTCTTCAGGGGTAGACAGATGCTGAAAATAGGCAGGCAAGATAATTTCTTGATTGAGATGGAAAGATGTAACAACCTTGGGAAGAAATTCAGGCCTCGGTCAGAGAACGACCCTATCATCGAAGAATGAAGTGTAAGGTTCCTCGGCTGATAAAGCTCTGATGTCAGACATTCTTCTGGCAGAGACTAGAGCCAGTAATAATAGTGTCTTCTGAGAAAGGATCTGCATATGTATGTTCCCAATAGGTTCGAATGGAGGCTCCGTTAGGGCCTGCAGCACCAGAGGCAAATTTCAAGGAGACGCCAGTTGTCTGATAGGAGGTCTAATCCATAAAATGCCTTGAAAAAACGAACCACCATAGGATGAAGTGCCCATCGAATGCCAAAAAGAGCAGAGATAGCTGAGCAGTGAACTTTCAGGGTGTTAAGTCTGCTTGTAGGAAACCTAAAATTTGAGAGACAGTAGGAGGACCCATGTTCTGTATAGAAGAATTCAACCATACCGCAAAGGCTTCCCATATTCTGTGGTAAGTATACGAAGTGGAGATCTTCCTGGAACATAAAAGGGTAGATACCACCTGTTCCGATAAGCCTTGTTTCATCAGGGATTGCCTTTCAGAAGCCATGCATGAAGCCTGAGCTTGTAAGGTTCTGGATGAACCGGGCCTTGTGTCAGTAGATCCTCTGAGACCGGAATCTCCCAAGGATCCTCCATTGCCAACCTCCTCAGAAGAGGAAACCAAGGACGTCTTGGCCAGAAGGGGATCACTGCAATCACTTTGCAACGTTCTCTGCAAATATTCCTCAGAACAGCCTGAATGAGAGGAACTGGGGGAAAGACATATGCCAGACGGAAGTGCCAGTTGATTGACAGAGCATCTTGATCGAGCGCCTTTGGATGGAATCTTCTTGAAACAAAACAAGGAACATGAGTGTTCTGAGCCGTAGCCATGAGATCCACTTGGGGAAGACCCCACCTCTGGACTAATTGATGAAACACCGTTCTTGACAGGTGCCATTCTGTGGCTTCTACCTGGTGTCTGCTGAGGAAGTCCGCCAAGACATTCTCCTTTCCCGGAAGATAGACCGCACGTAGACCTTCCACATGTATTTGTGCCCAGGTCATGATTGCTGATACTTCTTTCATCGGTGCAACACTCCTGGTGCCCCCTTGATGGTTGATATAGGCGGCAGCCGCTTTGTGGTCCACTCTCAACTTCACCCAGGCTCCTTTGATCAGATGCTTAAAATGAAGAAGAGCCATAAATGTTGCTCTCAATTCCCTTATATTCGAAGGCAGGTGCTGAGCATTCTGAGTCCATTCTGCCTGGACGAAGGAATTTCCCATATGTGCACCCCAACCGAATCGACTGGCATCTGTCGTGAAGACTACCCAGTCGACTTCCTTCAAAGGAAAACCTCTGGAGATGTTTTCTTCTATCATCCACCAACGAGGCTTCCTTTTCAGGGTGAGAGGAATGTGGATCTGCTTCTCCCAGTCCTCTGAGCTGGTTTTGAAGTTCTTCAGGAGAACTGTTGAAGTGGACGAAGATTCCAATGTGCCCATCTGACCAGGTCTATAGTAGAGGTCAGGGTATCCAGGAGTTTCATAAACTCCCTTGCGGAAGCAGAAGCCTTTTGAATAAAAACCTGAATACGATCCTGCAGTTTCAACTCTCTTTCTTGGGCGAGAGATACCATCGCCTTGAAGGTATTGAAGTTTGCTCCTAAGAACACCAGCTCCCTTGAAGATTGTAGATGACTCTTCTCGTGATGAGCCACCCAAACTGAGAGAGAGTCTCGAGTACTAGATGTCTGTGTTGGAGTAACATCTCGAAGTCTGAGGCCACTACTAGAATGTCGTTGAGGTAGTGGTAAATGGCTACATCCATCTTCCTCAGGAAAGCAATTACCGTGACCAGTATCTACGAGAAGGTTCTCGGGGCCATACTTATCCCAAAGGGAAGAGCCTGAAACTGGAAGTGCTCCTCTTTTACACAGAATCGAAGAAACTTCTGATGTCTTTCTGTGACAGGAACATGGAAGTAGGCATCTTTTAGGTCTATTGAGATTAACCAGTCTCTGTGGTGTATCACTGGAATGATGGAACGGATGGATTCCATGCGAAACTTTCTTATCCTTAAGAAGATGTTGAGCTGGTGTAGATCTAGAATAGGTCTCCACTTTCCTCCTGGTTTCTTTACTAAGAACAGGGGAGAATAGAACCCTTGGAACCTTTCTCTCATAGGAACCGGAACAATGACCCTTTCTAGAAAAAGATTGGTAACATAATGGGTCAAGACTTCTCTTTTTTGCCTGTCGACAGGGAGTCTTGTTCTGATGAATCTTGGTGGAGGGGAAATATCTTCGAATTCCAGAGAATATCCTGCGGTGATTACGGAATTCACCCAAGCATCTGGAATCACACTCCAGGTCCTCCAGAAGAACGAAAGGCGTGCTCCTACATGGGGAACCTGGCGTAAGCCACCTTCAGAACTGTCTGGTGGGGCGAAAGGAGGAATTTTGAGCCTTTGGTCTGGAAGATTTTCCGGTTTGAAGATTTGCTTGACCTCAGCCGCTTTTTTAATAGCCTCCTCAAGTGGTCTGCCAAAAAGCACCTCTCCCAGAACTGGTAAGGTACATAAATTATTCTTGGAAGAGAGGTCAGCTCCCCAGGATCGCAACCAAAGAGCCACTTTAATAATTGGAGCATCAACTTTAGGGACCGCTGTCCACATTCTTGAATCCTCTTCCTTAATAGGGTACAATTTTGATAATCTACCCTGACTTGTAATCCTTTTTCCAGGAGCAAATCAGTTCTTTAATGGATCTGTGCACTGGAAAGGAAGGTTTCCTCTTATGGAGATCTCCGAAGTGTCTATCAGAAGTAGAAACTTCCTTGACTTCTTCTGGCAAATCTAGAGTCTTTCTCACTGCCTTGATTAGATGCTCCATAGCCTTTGTGTCCAATGAATACGGTTGTTCTGTGGACTCTTCTTCACTAGAAGAGATAAGCTCCAAATCCAAGGAACCAGCAGGATGTATGAGGTCTTCTTCAGATAGGTCGGATTCTTGGCCAAAGCTCTCACGCCTGGGTCTACCTCTATTGGATTCTGAAATCCCTTCCGCCACTGCTTGCTTAATCCAATAAGCTATGTCCTGAGTTGAGGACGTAGAGGCTTGAGGAGACCTGCGATGTTCCGACTCTCCTGCGATCATGGATAAACATTTGCGGCATAACCTGCAGTTATCCAAAGGCCTTGCGCCACATCCAGGGCAGACCGCCGGTTTATCCCTCCTCTTAGATGGAGATCTAGAGCCAGACCGGTCTTGAGGGCTGTAAAACACAGAAGTCATATGACTGTACCCTCCATGCACTCTTTTTTAAACGTAGTAAATAGAATATAGATTAATGCTCACCTATGACCTATTGTAGATCTTGTCGCCTTAGCAGATGGAGATGCTGGATCCATTTTAGTAGAAGGGCTGCATAACAAAAGTGTCACAATGAACTTCATGCAGCCAAACTTGAACATCCTTATGTATCATAGAAGAAAACATAAAACCTACCTGCAGCGACGGAATATGGCAATAGAGAGCACTGTACAACAGAGGGAACTGAAAACGCCAGCTTATTTGCAGAAATACCACCATTTTCAAATTTCCCGCTCTGTGCCTTTAAGGAGGCGTGCATGCGCCGATTGGCCGCAAGTCCACGGGTCCGCCATTTTGGATGAGGGCAAATATGCAGAAAATCCGGCTGTGGCCATTGCGCATGCGCGGGCGTCTTACCGGATAGATGATCGTCTGATCGAGGTCTGGAGGCTTTAATCCTTGCGAACTCAGGCTCCAGATGTCAGGGGGACTACCCACCATGGATCCCAGGGGTTCCCTGCTCAAGGAGAGAAAGGGCTACATGTGCCTGGGCTTCCTGTGGAGGGAGGCTGACCTCCACAGAGTGAAGATCATAGCAGCATGATCAGGTGAGCATAAAGAAAAACTTTACCCTTTAAAATTCAGGGAGGAAGAAAAAAAAAGATAACAACTGTCCTAGGGCTATGAGGACAGGAAAAAAAGACAGAGGTGTGATGGCTGATGGGGTTCCTATTATACCAGGGGAAGGTATGCTTAATTGTTTAATTGTTTGTGTTTCCTGTCCTGAGGGTTAGAGGGAGGAGCTAAACCCATATGTTAAATGCTGCCATGATTAGCCAGGAAACTCTCTATTTTGTGTACTAATGCATATGTAAATGTTTAGTAACAAATAAAGTAAACACCTTGAACTTTGGAATTGCGAAACTTGAACATACTATTGTATTTGTAAGGGTAATATTACGTATATATATATATATATATATATATATATATATATATATATATATATAAATATATATATATATATATATATATACTGGTGAACAGAGTACCTTTGGGACTCAAAACAAGGTTGGATAATGCCTAAAGCATGCCCTGAAAAAGTTAGTTCAGTAATTTTGTGCCTCAGAACTCAAGTATATTTACTGAACAGTCAGTAGTGATGTGTTAATGAACAAGTTATGGGATTTGGGCTTAAATAACAAAGTTGGAAAGAATTTCAGCTGAACAGAACTTAGAAACGTACCACAAACTGCTATTCAGTATATACTATACTTGTTCGCTGCAAAAACCAAACAAACAAACTTTGAGCATATTGAAACCAACTTGTCTTGTGCTTTTGGATCAGTGGTGATGTACGTCTTAGAGTTTTGGCATGGAATCTTTATGCTGTGACTGTGTGTGACTGTGTGTGTGACTGTCTGCCTGTAACTTTGTGTGTTTGTGACTATCTGCCTATAACTGTGTGTGACTGTTTGCCTGTAACTGTGTGTATGACTATCTGTAACTTTGTGTGTGTGTTTTCTGCTTGTAACTGTGAGTGTGTCTGGCTGCCTGTAATTGTCTGTGTGTGACTGACTGCCTGTAACTGTGTATGTGTCTGTCTGCCTATAACTGTGTGTGCGTATGACTATATGCTATATGTAACTGTGTGTGACTGTTTGTGTGTGACTGTGTGCCTATAACTATGTGTGACTATTTGTAACGATGGCTGTATGACTGTCTGACTGTAACTGTTTGTGCGACTGTCTGTGGGACTGTGTGCATGTGACTCTGCAAAAATGCTATCTGCTCTTGTACACCCACCATTGTGTATCTTCAGCATACTTGGCAATCCACTCAAGGCCTGCTTCACAGTGCTCTGTATGTGTGGAGAGAGTGGGGAATGTGATGTCACTTCCCCCCTCTCCCCTTCCTTTTCACACACATGGGGTTCTGCAGCAGTGGATTCTTGGAGCGGGCCACCATCACTGGTGTTTCTGAGGTCTCTCTTGCCATTACACCACTGGTGGTGCCTCTGTTATATAGGGCATTGCTGATTGACATGGTGCCTGTCAAATCAGTCAGCACCAGACTAAAAGAAAGGTAGAAAAAAGATGCAGAAAGAAATTACAGCTAATAGAGGCAGGTACTGTCCCTGAGGCCATGACTTCGGTGGCCTTATGCAAATATGGGCCTGATCATAGATCTTGTATTTTCAGTATTTTGTATTAATCAATATTGTGGTTTTCTAGAGGCCATATGTCTCCTCAGATACCTCACACTGTCCAGTTTCTCACTTCTCAAAATGTTTTGCAAGTTAGAGTAAAATGAATTGCATGTGTAGGTGTATATGCCAAATACACGCTGTTCAAAGGTAAGGTGGTTATTTATATTTCTAGATAACAGTTACTAGCACAATATATGCTTCGAAATGTACACATTTACTACTTCTGAATCACAGGTGCACCTTTCCCTTTTCTGCTGTAATTGTAAATATTTGCCTTCCTGTAAATTATCCTTTTAAA
Organism: Pelobates fuscus; assembly: GCF_036172605.1. Taxonomy (NCBI): domain Eukaryota; kingdom Metazoa; phylum Chordata; class Amphibia; order Anura; family Pelobatidae; genus Pelobates; species Pelobates fuscus. The sequence goes on from NC_086320.1 coordinate 340,388,519, forward strand.
TGCGCACTTCAATCACCATAGCTACTACAGCATGCTCTAGTGGTCATGGTACCAGGAGTGCCCTGACATTGACAAACAGTTTTAGCACAGTTAACAATGTATACAGCTCCTGCTGGGCACCATACCACGTTCACTACAAACAACCTTCTCAAGCAGGAGAAGCAGGGCTGCCATCAGGGGGTGACAACCATAACGGTTGTCACGGGCCCGGCGGTCCTGGGGGGCCCGGACTGCTTTGGCAGTCCAGGGGCCCACAATTACTCTCTGCACCTATATATAGCGATGATCGCTATTCGCTATATTTAGGTGCAGCCACGGGCCCCCCCGGCTCCCTATACTTGCAGAGGGGGCCTAGAGGACTGCAGCTGTACTTTACAGCATTTCCCTCACTCTAAATCCCGCGAGACGTGCGGCCGTTAGAGCGTTGCCATGGGTTACCATGGCAATGCTCCGCGCGGCGCGCACACCACATCTCACGGAAGTGAGAGCGAGGGAAATGCTGTAAAGTACAGCTGCAGTCCGCTGGGCCCCCTCTGCAAGTATAGGAAGCCGGGGGGCCCACAATGCCACCGGACCACCTGGGATCATGGAATCTCTCCCCTCCCTGAACCAGGTAAGAAACAGGGAAGGGGGAATAACAGTTATTACATTTACATGCATACACTACTAAACACACACACACACACTGCATTCACTACACTAACACATACACTGCATCCACTACACTAACACACACACACTGCATTCATTACAGTAACACACACACACTGCATTCATTACACTAACACACACTGCATTCACTACACTAACACACACACTGCATTCATTACACTAACACACACTGTATTCACTACACTGACACACACTCTGCATCCACTACACTAACAGACACACTGCATTCACTACACTAACACACACACTGCATCCACTACACTAACACACACTCTGCATTCATTACACTAACACACACTGCATTCATTACACTAACACACACTGCATTCACTACACTGACACACACTCTGCATTCACTACACTAACACACACACTGCATTCATTACACTAACCCACACTGCATTCATTACACTAACACACAGGGCCGGTCCCATAAGTCACTGCACCATGTATTGTCACATGTAATACGTACGGCTATGTGTTGCCACCCTAGAGGATTGAGTAATCCACTACATCCACTACACTGACACACACTCTGCATTCACTACACTGACACACACACTGCATCCACTACACTGACACACACTCTGCATTCATTACACTAACACACAAACTGCATCCACTACACTAACACACACTGCATTCATTACACTAACACGCACTCTGTATTCACTGCACTAACACACACACTGCATCCACTGCACTAACACACACACTGCATCCACTACACTGACACACACTGCATTCATTACACTAACAGGCACTCTGTATTCACTGCACTAACACACACACTGCATCCACTGCACTAACACACACACTGCATCCACTACACTGACACACACTCTGCATTCACTACACTGACACACACTCTACATTCATTACACTAACACACACACTGCATCACTACACTGACACACACACTGCATCCACTACACTGACACACACTCTACATTCATTACACTAACACACACACTGCATCACTACACTGACACACACTCTGCATTCACTACACTGACACACACACTGCATTCATTACACTAACACACACTGCATTCATTGCAGGGTGGGAGGCCGGCCAGTCAGGGAGGGGGGTGGGGGGGCGCAAACCTTGTGCTTTGTCAGGGGCCACAACATTTCTGGTGGCGGCCCTGAGGAGAAGGCAGACGTTACTACAAAGCAGGACTACAACAACTGGCTGAGTCACTGGCTCAGCCAATGAGCTCTGTCCTGCATCGGCTCGCTTAGCTTTAGCTTCTCCTGCTGAAGAAGAAAAGATGCAGCAGATGCCGTGACAGCGCCTGCTAGGACCAAGGTGGCATGTTGAAACAGTTTGACATCTTACCATGAGATGGAGCCAAGACACTCCTGGCACCATAACTACTGCAATAGGCTGTAGTGATTATGATTAAAAAGTACTTTTTAAACAGAAATTAATTTAACGTAAGGGAGTCTGACTGTACGTAAATAGTCCTGGTTTAGGTGGAGATATAAAGAGGTCACAAACCACTGTGAACCACAAATTCTTTGGGTGACCCAAAGCTGTCTCTTTGACTTCCCCATTTTCTTGTTTAGGTCTCTTATTTATTATATTGTTTTTGCCTTGAATACCAGGGTCATCCTAACAGCATTGTAGCCCCCGGGCGAATCAGTGCACTGGGGCCCTGCCTACACAACCACTCACAGGAATGAAAATGTAAATCATCTATAAAATGAAGCTTATATTTATTGATACCTCCAATAACATCAGTGTTTAATAAATTAAAAAAGCATGCTGTACAGCAGAGATTAATTTTTAAAAAATATTAGAAGAACTTTCTTATAACTTTATGGCTTCAGCAAAGGATGTGTGTTGGTTTTGTCTTGCTTATGTACAGTTGGTACGTGTACGTTGATTTCGTCAAAGTCAAGATATGTATATGCAATAGCAAGATCGCATGTACAGATAACAGCTGATACTGAGGTGATTAGTACACCTAAACGTCTTATTATAGAAGGTTTTAATGTTCTGAATAACTCTCCTGGAATGATATACTAAAAAGATGGAAAGCCTATGGGACCCCTATGCTCGTGGGGCCCCCAGGCATCTGCCCAGCGGGCCCATGTGTTAAGATAGCCCTCTTGAATACTCACCTTTGGTAAAATACGACTACTAGCTTTCCAGTCATTTATATGGACCAGTCACATCCTGAAAGGCAGCTTTCAGTCAGTCCATTACCTAAAGAAAATGCCTGTTCATTTACATTAGAGGTAAACAACATAGAAAGGAGTACTGTATGTATAATTTCCTCAATGTTAAATAAGGTCAGGAATAAAGGATCCTGAAATTATATAACAAAAGGTACCTCCATGAGTGCTTAAGCTGCAGCAAAATACAATATAAGGAAAATAAGGGGGAAAAAAGAGATCAGTGCTGCTTGTATTGCTATGAGCACAGAGTGCTACTACAGTGATAGGTTATTGGAAGGCCACAGATAGATACAACAAACGTTTCGGGTTTCATCAGTGCAAATACCCTTCACAAGATAAAAAGCTCTTCTTTTCTGCATAGTTTGAAGAATTAGATGGGAATAGCAGTGTACACGTACAGGTGCACTTATCTGGGAACACCTGTGAATACATTTCAAGAATATGATGTGTTTGTGTAATTAACATTATACAGAAAATAAATCTATTATAACATCATAAAAGTACTGTTCCTGTTTACTTTGGTTGTCTCACATTTTTTAGGTTCTAGAATGTCAATTAAATTGATTTCATTAACCACTTGATGCTAAAGATGATTTAAATTCAGACCTGTGCTCAATCATTCATTTACAGTACATTACGCACCAATTCCCTTGAAATATTCAAAACCATTCAATATTTGCAATGAAATGCCATGATTTAGATTGACATTTGTTTTTCGCTGTTCGATGTGTGTTCTAGGTCAGAATGACAAATATTAAGAGATTTTCTGAGTTTGATGAATTCTTGAAAATTCATTCTTTTTATTTTGTAGTGAACAATTTGTATTTTCATTGTTAATAAACATTACATGTAACGGAAGACTCCTTGTTATTTTCCTTTTAAAGTGTTTCCAACTTTCTTAAATTTTAACACAGACATCAATTATTTTATTAATGAAAGATAGTACTTGAAAATTTAAACAAAATAATAATTTGGATATAAATACATTACTTGGGTATGGTTTTCAATTGTTCGATAATTAAAGAGTTCATTTAAAGAAAACAGTGTCTCTTGGGGTATTAAACATGTGCATCCGATGTGATATTTAGTATTTCAATGTTGAATATCAAATTCATATATGCTGTTTGGTCCAGGTGTTCTCTATTTGATAACTAATTGTTAAGGGTTTCTCCTTTGAGTGGGGAGATAGGAAAATGATGTTTAGCATTGCTCCAAAATGACTTTGTGATAGGTACCATTTAGCCCACTCTAGCTTTTGGCTTAAATATTTACATGTATCTAGTTTAGCAAAAAAAAAAAAAAAAAAAAAATGATGTTATGCAGCATTTAACATCTTAACTTTGTCTTTTCTGTCCTATCTCGTCACACTGTAAAAAAATATATTTAGTGCTGGTTCCTAATACAGCCCTTTTTTAGTCCCTACATTTTATCACACAGTGTCCAATAATAGAGATATTGGACACTGCATGTTAAAAGGGAAGCACATCAAAGGTTTCTGGGAGTTGTCACTAACAGCTTTCATGAAGAACACAGATAACTGAACTTCAAGTCGTTGAAGCCCTTACTATGAGCAGAACTATGGCTGTGCACAGAGGGCTTTGAAAACTGCTAGCTAGTGCTCCGCACTATACTTTATCCTTACAGTGTTGGATAAAACATGCTTATCACTTCAGACTCTATACACTAGAAATAAAGAATTCTGATTGACCAAGTTACTTCCTGGAGAGGTTAAAGCTCGAAGGCCACTAAAATAAGTATATTTGTTATTATTTTGAATGACTGGTTATTGTAAATCTTAAGAAATGAAATGGGTCAGTTAAAGAGTCAGTTCCCTTTTAATGATGTAACTCCTTTTTCGAGTGCCCTTTTGATGATGTAACTAGATTAGGACTTGCAACTTTATATAACACATATGAAAATAAAATATATAATTAAGCAACGTATACCGTAGCAGAAAGTACTCAGTCTCAAAGAACAACTATAAGGGTGACTAGCACGGCAGTGTTATTTAAGCAAGTCAAACAGTATCGAGGGATATTTATAAAAATGCTGCCAACAAAAAAAATGTGGCAAAACTTTAAAAGTGGAGAAATCACCATAGCAACTAATGTAAATTGCTGCTGATGTCATTGGTTGTCATTTTAATTCCTCCGCTTTGAAAGTTTGACACATTTGTATACATCATAAAAAATGCCCTGTATCCTCATGGAGAAAGGATTATAACATCGATCCACAACATTCTACAGAGAAACATGAATTTATCTCATGTATTAATTCGTATGATGTTCCACTGTAAGAGGACACTTGTTTCATATCATTAATACCACACATACAAACCCATTTAGTATATGTGTATCTTAGCCGTTCACTCAGTCTGTCTCTTTGCTCATCTATTCATCTGTCGGTCTGTCTATCTATCTATCTATCACAAAAATTACTGCAAGCATCCTACAGTATAATATATTACACAGGAGGAATCATTGTACACAACTGAAGGCTCAAATGCTTACGCTCTCTTATCTTTGATATTCCGACATTTGACAGCTACATCATGTTCTTGTGTTTTGTCCGTTTTTCCCATTTGTTTTTCTGACTTTTGCAATCGCTGGATCTTTCTGCTTGAATTATTCATATACAGTCTGATGATTTACTCTATAAAACTGTAGCAAAGATCACAGCCTTAGCAAAAAAAAACTAAAACAAAAAACAAAAACAAAAAAAGACATGATTTTGGCACCAGGCAATAAACTAACAATTTATCAACATCAAGCATCAATTTAATGTCCTACGTATGTTTACTGAAAGTTCAGTTCTCTGTGTATATATTACATTTAAAAATGTTGACATTCAAATGTTCTCTTAAAAAGGCTAAGATCATATTGAAATTGTGTTGGCGTTATAGCAATGTTTATAATGACTATCATCACTAAACCATAGCTTACAACGACACCGGCCCTTAAATGATGGGCACAATATCTTAAACGGAGAAACTCCTTATCATAAGCCCCTTCAATTCTTAGGATACTAAGTCCCTTCTATCTCCGAAATTCTGTTTTCTGAAATTTCTTCGATGTCTATATTTACTAACAGGAATAGGCTCATACATTTCTGGCTATCAATCAAACAACAATGGACAATATTTACATACTTTTCACACATGCTTTTTTAAATTGCGGGAGAGGGTGTGGAGAAGCCCAGGAACTGTAAATCTATTTATAAATGCATAAAGATACTAGGTTGAATAATGACTTTTGAATGATAACACAGAATTATTTTCTTGTTTGCTTTCCTGTCTGCAGTTTGTTAGGTAGGGCTGACATGCGTCCTACGAACCTGTTTAATTCCCAGACTACTGATATATTTTACCTTGCAAGTCTTCTTAGCTAGCTTTCTACCATTCTCCATTTCCACCGTTCCTGCCCTTCTCAATATGCAAACCTCTGACACTACACTACACGCTATGACCTGCAAACTGTGTTTGGAAACATGCCATACCCTAGCTGAATTCATACACTTGTCTAGTAAATTATAACATTTGAATTATATAAACACAAACATTGCTAAGAAAAATGTGAGTCATCACATGTCGGATTTACCATATAAACTACAACATTCTGATTTCCCATTAGGCTGAGTAGCTGCCTACAGATGCCTGTCCACTAGGACATGCCTGTTTTCAGCAATCACAACTGCCTTTTTGAGCTTAGAGGGATACTCCAGGCAATCTAAAACGTACCTTTTCCAAGCCAGCTTTGTGAATAGGAAGTCACTGACTGGCTGAGAGCATCGCTGACCGATCTCAGCCAATCAGCAGTGCCCCTGCCCGGCAACACTCTGTTCTTCCTGAAAATGAAATTTCAGAAGTTGAATGCCACCTAAGGTGGAGCGAACATTGCTACTGGAGGAAACTTAGTGGTTAAACTGTTTGAGAACGGTATGATCCCTTGAGGTAAGAGTCCTCCCGGGGGTCCTAATGACATTATTATAACTTAATTTAGATGAAGTTGTTTTGGTGCCTCATGTGTCCCTTTAAATAGGCCAGTGAGCAGAAATAAGTAACAGGAGCCTTGGCCACTGTCCTCTGTAGTCCAGTCAGCTTCAATAACAGAGCTTAAGGAGATGTTTTAGAGGGTTGGAAACACAGTGTCCCATCTTCTTCAGTGTCTGTGTGTCAGGCTAGACAGGTGGACGGGATCACTCCCCATCTGTCCACAGGCCTCTCACACAGGAAATGCCTTGCAGGAGGAGCAGGGGAAGCTCTCAGTGATGCACATTGTATAACTGCTCTTGCAGCTCTTTTATCATAAATCTGACTGGTCTACAGAAGACATAAGAGAGGGAATAGTAGGATCAGGGAGCAGCGACTGTGATGGAGGGAAGGAACGGATATAGTGTAGTATGTTGAGATCTTAAGTGATAGTAATGAAGGGAAAGGAATTGCACTTACAATTTTCTGGGGCCTATACTCAGCTCCAGATATGTGCGCCTGGACAGTACAATCCCCTCCTATGGATATGTAGATGGTCCTTGGATGTCCTCAAAAGGGGGTCTCCGGTTGTAGTAGGGTATATCTCCTTTCCAATGGCAGTTGGTCGATATTCAAATAGTTGGTGATATATAAAAAAAAAGAGGATAAAAACACAAAATAGTGCTCTCTGGATAATACAAAATAAAAAGATAAAAGATGGAGGTATACTCACAAGGGAAGAGCAAATAGGATATTGCCCAATATATGTAGGTGTAGGTGGTATGATCCCCACCAAGGATATCATTCCTTGAGTCCTCAAGTGGGGATGTTCTTTATTTCAGACCAAAAAAATCAGTTACATAAACCAGCTTTAAAAAACACTAACGTGTTTCTCCTGCAAAGAGGCTTTATCAAAGTGTTACAGCATCAGAGGCCTATCCTGTTTAAATAGCAGATACAATTGATTACATCATTACAATTAGTGACATCATCAATCATGTGATACAGAAAACATATTAAAACGTATTAAAACAAGCAATAATACAGTGCAGATGGGAGGAGGACATAAAATGGGTATAAATTATCAAATGGATAAACATAAATCTTTTTGAAAGGGAATGATAAAAGGAATCTAACCCTACTTCGAACCCTAGCCCTAACCCTAGCTCTAACCGTAACCCTAACCCTAGAGGTAGGGTTAGGGTTAGGGGTAGGGTAAGGGTTAAGGGTAGAGGTAGGGATAGGGGTAGGGTTGGGGGTAGGGTTAGGGTTGGGGTAGAGCTAGGATTAGGGTTATGGTTATGATTATGGGTAGAGGTAGGGTTAGGGGCAGGGTTAGAGGTAGAGGTAGGGTTACAGGTAGGCTTAGATTAAGGGTTAGGGTAGGGTTAGGGTTAGGGGTAGGGTAAGGGTTAAGGGTAGATGTAGGGTTAGGGGTAGAGTTAGGGGCAAGGGTAGAGTTAGGGTTATGGCTATGGGGTAGGGTTAGGGATAGGGGTAGGATTAGGGGTAGGGTTGGAGATAGGGTTAGGGAATTGCCAGAGTCTCGAATTGCCGAAGTCCCGAATTCCTGAAGTCTTGAAGTGCAGAATTCCTGAAGTCCCGAATTTCTGAAGTGCCGAACCGAACCGAAGTGCAAAAGTGACGAATTGCCAAAGTCATGAATTTCGGAAGTGCGAACTGAACCGAAGTGCCGAATTGCTGAGGAACCGAATTGGCGAAGTCCCGAATTTCGGAAGTGCCGAACCAAACCTAATTTTTTTACCTATGAACATCCCTAAAGTTTACAAATGTGTGCACAATAAATATTCTAAAACATTATCAAAAATTGTGGGTGTTTTTACATTTTAAAGTTGGGGGGAATGCTCCTGCTCTAGGAATGCTCCGGTTAAAAGTTTAATTTACAGAATAAAGTAAGTTTACTCTCTTTACTCTAATCCCTTCTAACATTAGCTTACCCTGCATGCATTAACACAACTGTATACACTCGCTATACTCTAGATTCAAACACAATACTTTACAAGCAGAGAAGAAACCTGCACATGCATATATTTATACATCTGCTGTTGTCACATATATATATAAATGTTCTTAGGCCTGTAATGTCCAGTTAATAAATTAATTACACTTACTGTAACTTCCTTATTTGGCAGTTGGGGAGAAGGGGGCATCTTGGAATTTTGTGCTTACAGGTACCTGACATCTAAATATGATCAAAAGAGTAAAAAAGTAAGGATGAGAACTCTGAGAATGGGCAAAAGCTTAGAGATACTCAATAGCTTTCCCTGCGGTACTTCCCCGCTTAGGTCTCAAAATAGTTTTTGCTCACTTGTGCCTTTACAGAGAGAACATATCTGAAGCATATCAGACTGGTACCCGTACAGGCAGTCCAGATCCGAAATGCCAGCAAGTTCCCTCTGCACGAGAGACACAGCAACCCCTGACGTTCATTTCGGGCCTTGTCATTGAGGTGTAACTGATAACCCTCTAGACTTGTTTTTTGTTATCTAAAGAGTATTTCTCTCTCATAAATTGGTGTATTGCCAATAGTTCCTGTACATTTACTTTTTTGTCTGTCTCTTTGATACCTTGCAGTATATTACATGAGCTCCCAGCAAACCCACAGACCGGGGGACATAACTCTTTGGATAGGCTGGCTATTGAAGACTGACAAGTGTATGTCTGGACTCTGAAAACGACTGCGTCCAAAACAAACAAATGGAAACTGGCAAGATAAAAGTTGATTTAGATCATTTTGTTCTAAGCAAGTAAAGGTCTAGATAACATGGTTAATCATTGTGTATTCAAACCATGTGCAGTAATGCTATATTACAAAGAAATATGAGAAATAACATTAGAAAACCCACACATCTGATCACATACTTGGTGTTAGATCCAAACAGGTATAATCAAATCTGAATAATTATAATGCTTAGTAGAATACATCAACCAATGATAAAGAGCAGACAAGAGAGAGTCAGAAAAATAGTCTATCTGGTGGCAGAATTAAATATAGAAATATGTAAAAAGAATTCTGTTGAATTCTGGTTCTAAACTTATAACACATTTCTAAAAGTAATGTCAGACTTGACACATGGCATGACACATATATACCATCTAAATATTGAAACTTGCAGGCTTACTCACTATTCTGGGAAATGTACAAAATGTAAAAAGCAATTGCAAATTTTAGGCCAATATAACCAACATGGAAACAATTTTAAACTCAGATTTTTTTCAACTCAGCCTAAAATTTGCAACCCCTTGCCAATTTGTAAAGTAAACATGTTTTAGGGACAAAGAAAAATCAAGCAATTATTGAAAACAAAAAAAAAAAACATGTTTTCATCACACAAGCACACATATGCCCAAGAAAATTATACATTTAGCACAAACCTCGTGGGAATTTGAAAGTAATTTCATAGCCTTGGAACAGAGAAAAGTAATTGCAAAATGCATAAAAAATTCAGTGAATTAGGCACCTCCTGGACGTTTTTACATTGACGTTCTACTGAGCTGAGATCCTTCAAAAACAATGATTATTAGAATCTGTAGAATCTGCTTGGTGCATTGCACATATACTGAATGTTCATGCTGATAGGTAGTTCACTGAATATAGGGCAAGTTATATTTTCTTAAAACACCATTCCTTTTTTTTTTTTTTTTAGAAAACAATGGGTACATATATTTTAGTTATGTCAAATGTATCTACTGGACATTATCAAAAGGGACAATGCATTTGTTTAAATAACCATTGGATGCCGTGCACCCAATGCTTTGTTTGGCGAAGAACAATTGACAGCTGTATGGATGAAGCTGGGACATGTAACTATTTTCTTCTATCCCTTACCTTTACTTACATTCTTTCCTGTTTTCACTTTTACACTCTGTATGTAGCTTTAGCTAAGCCGACAGCATTATACTTTTATACTAGACTAGAAACATAGAAACATAGAATGTGACGGCAGATAAGAACCATTCGGCTCATTTAGTCTGCCCAAGACTATATAGACTATATACTACAATATCATGGGAAGCCACTGCCTTATCAGCAGCAACAGTACCTGTTCATTAGTGTTTGCCAAAGCCCCACCCCGACAAAGATTAGTCGTTTGTAAAGCTAAGCTGTTTCCTGCACAGCTGAGATAAGATTTAAATACCTACAGATATTATGTTCTAAAATATGGCAGTTAAAGACACAGCATCTTTTGAAATACCTGGGAATGCCCAGATCCCATCATTTTTTAAATATAACATGTTCTCTTTAATGACCTCCAGAGCTGGATGTCTACAACTTATTAAACTCATGATGTTTTAGTAATGACTTTTCCAACCACAGTTGTTTTATTGTCTAGTCTTTCTTTGAATTACATAATTTGGTACAAAAACTTTTTTGTACAGAATGGGCTTGTCACTCATCTAATATTTTCAGTCTGTTGGAACACATGTAAGAATCTGTCGAATGAGCCTTTATCGCTCACCACAGTCACATCAAAACATTACGATACAATTAGTCTTTTATTCAGTATTAAAATATTTATGGCAGAGTTTCCCGAGTTTAATGAAAAATTACAAACCTGAGCAAGCAAAGGAATAATGTTAAAGACAAAAAAATAGTTACAGTAAACAGATACGGTAACTCAAAAACAAGATAGGTCTGTTGTTTAAACACAGGATCTGTTTTAACTACGTACTGTAATAGCGGTTTAATAATCTGAATATTCTTTCACCTTTTTTTTTATAAATTGAAAAAATATATAAATATGATATAAAAACAGTTATAAGTGAAAAATAATATTTAAAGATAAAAAATAAATAAAGCCATTGTTAGAAAAGCTGCTAAATCTTAAAAAGGGGGTGACTCACTAAAAACTTCAATAAATCGAGGTAGCTCTAACAAGGTGGCATCCTTAGTATGATAAAGCATATTTTTATATCATGCAAGCTATTGATGATCCTGGAGTCCAGCATTTATTTGTGTAATTGTAAATTTGTAAAAGTATAAATACATTTTCTTCCTCTATTTACACCTAATTCTTCACTCCAGGACCCCAAAATATTAAAATATTCCAAGATAGTTTTAGGGTTATGGTTAAGGCTAAGCCTGAGTTTTGGAATAGGTTAGGATTAGGGTAAAGGCTGGATTGGGACTCCTTTGCGTTAGGGAAAAGTTACGTTTCTTTGAACCTGTGGTGTAGTATCTAATATAAGTCGTCAGAATTCCAAGAGGGCATTGTTTTCCCCTGTAGATATATATATATATATATATATATATATATATATATATATATATATATATATATATATATATATGCTTCGGTGTTAAAGCATGCTGCATGTGACACATGATATTTTAAAGGAACACTTTAAACATCCTAACCACAACATAGCTAACTAATTAGATTCCACTGGCTCCATTCATCAATTTAATTTCAAACTGTTTATAAACATCTTGTCTGCATTGCTAATGGGGAATTAACATGTCTGCATTATTGTTATCATTTTCATCCAACCTGAATAACATTGATTGGCTGAAAGTGATGTGGGTTGGTTAGACCAGTGTTCTCGGCCAAAATTAATAATACGCAAATGGTAAATCTATACTACCAGTGTGACTGAGATTTTAGGGAGCTTTACCACAAAAAATGAGCTGTAAAAAGTTTTAGTTTCTTGAGTGTTCAGGAGCCTTACACTGCCCAGTGTCATTAATAACATTCTGCAGTTTCCTACCCTTTGTCAAGGTACTACCCAACACACAAGCTAGAGGCAATTAAATAAAATATAAAGAATACTACTAAGATCCCGACAAGGAAGTGATGTCAGAGAAGGACTTAAATAGGCATAAGTGTGTGGTGATTGGCTGGAACATAAATGGGATAACTAGCAATATATATTGTAACGGCACCCCCAGGCATAAAAGGGGGTTAAAAGCCGTTTAGTAGATCTTCCCTTCCAGAGACACAGGCACAGCTACTGTAGACACCAATACACTGAACTGGAGAAGCATGTAAATGCTCTCAAACATACGAATGCTGTAAACAGCCGAATAGGAAAAAACATACGAATAGGTTTACACTCCTAGCAGTCAAACTGGAACAGCATACAATAAATCCCCCCAAGAACGAGACAAGGCTCAGTTTTGGGGGTCAAGCAGGAACAGATATAGCTGTGGGTTTATTGTTCTTATATACACATTAGTACCACCCACAGGGTTTTGAAAAACAACCAATAAACATGTACAATACGCTCAGATACTCCCACACAAAATCCTCCCCTCTGCCTGTGATACAATCAAGTTACACAATGGGTAATGTAATTATCACAGGCAGAGAAATACAGTTTTTCCACATTATTCATAACTTTAAAAGTATGCATCACATTCACATAAAACTTACATTTTCAGAATCAGCATACTCCAAAATTATCCACATTGGTCCATTGGTTCAAAAGATAGATCGAAGTCCTTTGTGACCAAAGGAAGCATGGCTTTTCTGCCCAATACCAGTTCCACAGAGTCTTCTATCCTGGAGATACTTGGGAAGTAATCCAATTATCTCCAAGGACAGAGGCAAAACTCCATTAAGCACATGGCAGTAAAAAGACAGTAAACTACAATAAAATCCGCAAGGTTACATCGACTACATAAAATACAGACATGTAACATATCCCCAGATAGCTTAGGTCTGAGCGCACATTATTACTGAATGGCTCTCAGACCACACACATACAGTTCAATTGCCATGGAGCCAAAGTCTTTTATTACACGAATAGGCTCCATGGCATAGCTATCTGGGTTAAATGAGTTCATTCAGTAAATCCGAGAATCTACCGAACACCAGAGCAGAAATCCATGAATAGACCTTTCTGCATAGGAAAATATAAATGCCGGTCCATAGTCAAAAGGCAGCAGGCAGGCAACCAGGCTTCTCCAATGCAGAGTGGCGAAATTGGTATCGTCACATATATATTAGTTTAACCCCATAAGTGATTTGTGGTAATGTTGCTTTAAAATAGGTCAGAACAGAGCACGTGTGCGTTTGATATCAACCGAATGCCAGAACGCGTTATTCAAAGGAGGCGGTATGGCATTGGCTGAGGGAAGAGGAGCGGCACGGCTAGGGCCAAGAGGAGTTATGACACCCTTCTTCCTTTTATTGATGGCTGTAGAGGCAGCTGAGGGCAACTAATCATGTCAAGATTTTGGAGCATTTTTGAATAATGCCCCATTTACAGAGTAGAGAACAATCAGAAATGTTTGGTCTGCTCTCACTAGATTTCAGTTATCACTCACTGACTTTGCATCCTGGGCGCCCTAAAAGGCAAACTTTAGTGTCTTCTAGGGCTGTTATAGTGATTATTGTGTTTAAAATACTGTATATGTATGTATAGGTTAATTGTTTTGAACAGGGCATGATGTCACATTAACTCATGGTTGGAGCACATGGTTTTGAGTGTGTAGAAGTCTAGATAGATGCCCCACCACTTCACAAGTCCCCAGTTCCTTAAAATTTCCATTTGCCACTAGCTATTGACAATGAAAAATGTATCACTGGCCAATAGAAGCACACAACCAGTGAGTGTGCCATGTACTCTACAGGCTTGCAAGGGTGATTAAGGGGATCCTATAGTGCCAGGAAAACAAACCCGTTTTCCTGGCACTATTGGCTCTTGGAGTACCCCACTCCCTCGGGGCCCCCCTCCCTCGGTGCTGAAGGTGTTAAAACCCCTTCAGCCACTTACCTTAATTCAGCGCCGGGCTCCCTCGATGCTGGTGACCTCTTCTCCCCCGCCGACGTCAGCTCCCGAGTGGAGCCAAATGCGCATGGGCGGCCAGAGGCACGCACGCATTCAAACCCACCCACAGGAAAGCATTTCTCAATGCTTTCCTATGGGGATCTTATCTGACGCTGGACTCCGTGAGGACGTCCAGCATCAAATAAGTGCAATTTACTCAGTGTAAATCGCGGAAGCGGTCTCTAGTGACTGTCAGGGAGACATCCACTAGAGTCTGGATTAACCCTGCAGTGTAAACATAGCAGTTTCTCTGAAACTGCTATGTTTTCAGCTGCAGGGTTAAAACTAGGGGGAGCTGGCAGCCAGACCACTTCAGTGAGCTGCAGTGGTCTGGGTGCCTATAGTAGTCCTTTAACTTTTAAGCCCTGGCTAGCAGCTTAGGACTTGCTAGCCACTGCTGTTTGACCGCTCATGTTATATAAATATATATTTTATGTAACTCTGAATATACTTGAACAGGAACAAAACAACAGTACTCAATGTCCTATTGACATCTTATGGTAGCATACGATGTGCTGATATAATTTATTTTCATGATTTATTTAAAAGGTATTGTTAGCACTCAGTTATAACCAACAAACATCTTATTTGTATAACATGACGAGAAAATGTTTTGCAATGCAAGCATTTCACTTTCCACTCCACTTGTTAACAGATTTTGCAACATTTTATTAAAAAAAAAAAAATCTGAATGCTTAAGGTTAACTGAAAGCTTTTTTTTGTGGCAGCTGAGAGTTCTATTAAAATTTAAACATTTTCATCTGTGCTGACCTTTCTGTTATTTAAATGTTCAAACTGTGGTTTACATTCGATGAATGGTTGAGAAACTCTGCGTGTCTTTATCTGCCAAGGACCAATCCATTTAAAATGAGCAAATGTTTTCTATTTGAACTGAAAGAACACTAAACTGCTTTAACCCCTTAAGGACACATGACGTGTGTGACATGTCATGATTCCCTTTTATTCCAGAAGTTTGGTCCTTAAGGGGTTAAAAAACAACAACAAAAAACTGTATATTTATAAGATGCCATTTTCAGAAAATATTAAGTTATTGTTGAGTTACTTCCAAGAAAATCTTTTCTGCTTTCGAGTTTTGCTTACAATCTGCCCATTTTAGCCCCCAATATTTATTCTAGGGACATTATCCAAGGTTCAAAGTTCCACCTGGCACCACTAAACTAGCCCCACCACATCCCCTCTGTTCATCTCACCCTCCATTTTCATTTCGCAAAAGATGTAATTACTGGAGAAGATGTAGAGGTTGAACTGGATTTTTAAAACCTTTTGCAGGACTTCAATAACTTATACGCTTTGAGCAGGGCCCTCAATACCGTCTGTTCCTGTGCACCCAGCTCGTCTTGTTGCATTTACTTGTCTGTTAGTCCACCTATTGTACAGTACTATGGAATTAATTGGCACTTTATGAATAATAATGATATACACAGAATTGTTGCAAATATTTTTTTGCAAAATGTTTCTTTTTAAAAATAAATGAATAGAAACATATATACGTATACATTCAGGCTATAATTACGTGGGGTGTAGGGTAAGAAATGTTTGCAGAGACCCTTCTCCTCTCTTCATGTTGGCATTAGGGTAAGATACCTTTATCTGTCAATATTATGCCTATATATAAATTATAAAAAAGAAGCAGCATCTTATAGATTATGGTAGTAGGAATGTGAACCTCCAACAAAAAACTTCAAATCTAAAACTCTTTCTTCCCTTCTGGTAGCCTACAGGGTACCCAGATCCCCGGTCATGGTACATGTGCATTTATTATTCTTTTTTTTATCTTCAATTCATTTATTGTCGGAAGGGGAGGCAACATACCAATGATGGGTACATATACAGGCAATATTAGTACGGATGCCGGATGGACATTCGCCATCCTTAGTATTGCATCAAGTGTAGGTATACATTCCCAAAATATAGAGTGGTACAAGATACATCATAAATGGTGGAAGAAATATCCTGGGTTTACCCAGTTGTAGATTATCGTTTCTTACATAATATGCACCTGAAGTGTCGTGAACTTGTGTGCCATCCCATCGAACTTTTTCTTAATGCATAATGAAGCAGAAACGAAGCAAGGTTAGAAAGTTGAAAAGTAGAAAAAGAGAAAAGAGGAAGAAGGAAGAGAGGGAGACAGAGAGTTTTTCAGTACCCAGAATGTTATGTCACATTTCAATACAAAACGTGGCAAGACCCATCTTACGTGTGGTGGATAAGTAAGGCTTGCTACTGTCAGAGTGACCCGCAGTCGCGTGGGTCTGGACTGTTCTGCAAAACAAAAACAATCTAATTTATAAGATAAAAAAAAAAAAACTAAATTTAAAATTGTATTGTTTTTGGCAATCATGCTTTTAACTCCATATGTTCCAAGCTTCTATCTGTTTATGGTGTCTATTTGAGCTCATGTGGGCCATCCTTTTGTCGTATTACCTCCTCTTGTGTGGGAGCGGATGTTGACTTCCAACCCCTGGCTATCAAAAGGTTTGTGGCTATCAGTATGTATAGGGTAAGTAACCTTTGATGTTCGGTGAGAGTATCTGGGAACATGAACAACAAGAAATACTCTGCCGAAGCTCGGACCGGCCTCTCTAACACCTCTGCAATTATGTCTGCAATCATTTCCCAGTATGGTTTGATTACTGAACATTCCCACCAAGTGTGTAGCAAAGTGCCCCAGTGGAGCCACATCTCTAACACATATCTGTTGTTGTGCTGTACATGTGAGTCAGCCGTATGGGCACTAGGTACCATCTGGACACAATCTTACTGATTAGTTCTAGGTGAGAGATACAGTGTGTGTTCTTTTTAAGGATTTTGAACGCCGAGGCCCATTTCTCCTTGGAAATAGTATGGCCTACATTCTTTAATGTAATTTGGTAGTGGGTTGATTTGTGTCAGTTGTTAGGGTGTCATACCATACAGAGATCAGTTTCTTTTAGGGTAACATGCTAGCACACATTTTTTCAATAAGGGACATACTTGTATTTAGGGCTGTGGAAGATTGCACCTATTTGAAGCTGTGTAGTGTGGATTGTAACTGGAAGTATGATAGAAACATGGTAGAAGGTATGTCATGATCAGATTTCAGCTGTAGAAATGGAGTGAGACGGTTTCCCGTCCATATCTGGTGCAGACTCGTTAATATCGTGCCCTCCCACGCCCTGTTGTCAAATGTGGGAATCAGATGCTTAAAACTGCGTATGGGGTATCTAGGGATCTTGGAAACCATGCTTAGAATTTATCCTTGTGTTTGTCCCATGAGCATAGCCATAGTGGTAGGTAGCATGTGTGGTGTGTATGATCTGGATGCCCTTGGCAGCTCAAGTTGGCAGCTAAAGTAGCAAGTGTATTCCTTCCTCGATCGTCCAGTGTGATTCAATATGAACCCATTGGGGGGCATCCGGTTTGTCATAGGAGCATATTGCTTGCCCTATCATTTCGGTGTGATAGTACAACTGTAGATCCTCCTCATCACAGTGCAGTTGGGGATATGGGATCTTTGTTTACCTGTGATGAATCTGTGGAGGGGGAATGTGATGGGAAGGGAACAAAACAAAAATTTCAGTTTTGGAAGCAGCATCATTTTTGTAGCGGCAAAGCGACCCATCCAGGACATAAATTTACCCCTCCACCCATTAATGGTGGAATGAAGTTTCCTGGCCACTTTAACATAATTTGCCAAGAAAAGGTTATTAAGATTTTTTTTACTTTAATCCCCAAGTAAACCAGGAAGTCCTCCTTCCGGTCAAATGGGAATTTTTGTTTTAGAGCCGGTATGATCTCCGTTTGCAAACATATTGGCATTTATTATTCTACATTCTTAAACCATTGGCAAACCAGAAACCTAGAGGGTAGAGTTTCTGTGGCCATCTTGCACGTTCATGCTGTAACCGTCATCCTAAATAACAGCATCCTTGTTATATCTTTGTTTTTTCTTTATTTATAAATAGTATCTCTTTGAGATCTGAATTACTATGAATTTTCTTACTCCTCCCTGCTGGCTTCCATCATCGAAGTCTTTTTTACATCTCCAGCTATAGGAAGCATTCTAAGGAAATACAAGTCTCTGAAATCATTTTCTTATTTAAAGTTCTGGTATGGTTTGCTATTTGTAGAATGAACATGGCATTTGAGATAATATCTTTCTCCAGATCAAGGCTTCCTACCATCTGCTAAGCATGGCGTGACATAATTGATGAATTGAGTTTCTAAGCTGCCAAACTCTTGCTCATCGGACTAACTGAAAAGTTTTACAAAAGAGAATACATTTTACAAAGAACGTAAGGTATTTTTGTAATTTAATCTAAAAAATTTGCACTAATTTAATTTGTCTCAAATTATTTCAGTTTGGAAATTTACTCAATTTCCTTTTGAATTCATTGCATATTCTATTGATCAATTTAAAACCACATTGATTTTGAAAGAGTTTTAGACATCTGATGTGCTTGAAAATAGCTCCAGGCAAAAACAAGTAAAATGCTGACGAAAAGGAAAATTCTTTCCGGTATTAGAAAACAAATAAATAAATAAAAGTAAAAAGTAGGAGTGATAGTGTAGCGGCGGTGGCGTGGGGAAGGCGGGTTGTTATGGTCGTTTAGGGCTTAGAGCTACTGGTGGGATTCCCTAATATTCCAGCTTTTTTGTTTGTTCAAAGCAGATTAGGAAATGTATATAAAGCTAATAATGTTGTGTAGAGCACATACAGCTGAAATAACAGAATGTGTCATTTGTGAAATGGGTTCCTCATAAAAAATGTTTTTTTTAAAAAAAGTATGAAAAAGCCGAATGATAGCAACCAAACACATTCATCTGTCATTTGGATCTCCATGAATTGGGTCTTATAATTGTAGGCACACATTCGTACAAATTAAACTTTACTGTTACCCATGTTCCAACTAAAGTAATTTTAAAAGGGAGATTTTCAATTTAACAGAGATATTATTTTAAAAAGATACACGTACATTTAAAAAAATGCTTTCTATTAATTTTGCTTTTCTAACTCAGTTTGTTGTCTTTATATTGTTTCAGGCACATGTGACAAGGAAAGCTAATTGAGATTTAGATATTGAGGTATTCTCTAGTCTATGCTTACTAAGGCTGGTATGGAGGGATGTCAGTTAAAGGAACACTGTAGTAGGTATGTTGCTAAGATTGCCACAGAGTTCCTTCAATGTAAGAAGTCAAATCATTTTAGAACAGTTCGGGTGCAAAGAGATTAACCATGTTGTAAACGCACACCTCTAGAACTGTAGTTTAAACGCACACTAACACCATAATTCACTAAAGTGCGAATTCAAGTTGAATTCAAGATAAATTTCAAGTTCAAAATAGCCATACTGGAAAAAGCCGGCTATGAAAGTTCAGCTACTCTGGCCTTACATTTAAAATTCACTTAGAATTCTTACTTTAGTAAGTAACTATGTCATAGTTTTGAGTTTTAACCTACTAGTATATTTATTATCCCCTACCATTCCTCCTCTGCCTCCCAATCTCATTCCATTCCTTATGTGCCAACTGATCTCAAGCACCGCAGGTCTCTTTTCTAACGTCCGCAAACTATAACAACAGAGAAAGATGCAAATCCCAATTTTATACATAAGGGGTTGTTGTCTGTACTGTAAGTTGTGATTTGAACACAAATTTGCAAAATTTAGAATTAGAAAACAAATCGCTAATACCTATGCCTGAATGTAAGATTTATTCAACTTAGCTACAAGTCCTGAATTCTTGTTCCCAAGTAACTCTAAAACACTGTATAGTGTATAGATACATGGGCACATTTAATGAATAGATGCATCATGTTTTATTTAATTCTATAATGCTTTAATGTGGAAGGTTTTGTATTATTAAATAACACATGAAGGCAATGAACTACTTTATAATAGGCATTTGTGCAGAAACTGATGTGAATACCAAAACATAATAACTGATATAAAATTAAATATTTAACTATGCCTTTACTAAAGCATAAAATCAAAGATGCACAATTTATTCTGTGTATATTGAGGTTTTAATTAGTTAAATTAGTTGCATGTGTGACAAATGAACTTGTTTTAACAATGCTTAAATACTCAAACATTTTTAATGTCTTACTAAGTCTTATAAATGTGTACATGAAGACATTTAAAAAGAAAAAAAGAAAACTTAAATGGGTGCTTAGTTGCGTTTTGCTTCTATAATATATTATAATAAATTGTAATAAACCACGTTAGAGAGGAATGTTAAAAAGAATGAAGAGTTTGTCTCTTTGGCTCATCTGTGTTCTGTTCGGTCTTTTAAGACAATATGTTTGTAACTTTTATAAATAATTACAACAAATAATCCAGAGAGACATTTAAGAAGAAAAAACAGACAAGTGTGCTAATTAAGTGAGGTAAAATGGTATTTTAATAAAATCAACAATTAATTTACTGAAAATAATCAATATGTTTGCTTTATTATTTGTTCTGTGATGAAAAAAAAATGTAAAATTAGTACTGGAGAATTTCTTTTTCATTTTAAACGTTTATTAATACTGTCACAAATGGGGGAATGTACACAAAAGATTACACAAATATTTGAAAAAAAAAGGCAAATCTTTATTTAGAGTAAAATAATTCAAAGTGACAATATGAAAGAAACATGCAAACAAATCAAGACAATACTCCATAGCAAAACAGTATCTGGAATGTAAACTAGATTTACAAAATGTAAGCAATGAAAATTCCAGTCCCGTGTGACACAAACATTTCTAAATAGCTCTATTAAGAGAGGTTTTTGAATCACTAGGGGCTGTTACAAATGTAATAGAATTTGTGAACGTTCAAAAAACCCCACACACATTTCTTACCAAAATGTATAACTTGACCGGACAGGTCTGCCTATTATTTCTTTATATTGCTGAAAGTGTCTGCATTTGAAATTGAAAAGCCTTTCTGTCCTGAAGACATTAAAGATACATTTAAGCAGATTGAACACTAGCTCCCTAAACATGCCCTAAAACCAAAATAATGAACTGCCAGTTTACCTTGATATTCATATTTATATTGAAGAATTTTAGAGTGTCCTAAAGCCCCCGGTCTTGAAGGACTTACTATCTCTTACTAATGGCACTTTCAGTATATTAACAGCAAACGCTTTGTTAAAACCTGAAATTCAATGGCATTGACAAAACGGAATACCCTTTTACCCTCTACATTCCCTTCTCTATTACATTTCTCTAATAAACCAGACTTTTCTCCAATCCTGGACACTTCCGTATATGCTTTTTTTTGTCTATGACAAGAAGAAGACTCCCCCATTATTAGAATCCCTCCATTGTCACCAACTCATACATGTCCTGTCTTCTATCTCGACCCCTAAAGACCTGAACCTGATTTTTTCCCCCTGTAACTATACCTGCTTTTTTATTTAATTTATTTTTTTAAAGCATTAAACTCATATTTCAGTCCACATGGCTCTTGGATTCAATGATTAATCTCTCCCTTATCAATACAAACTACAATTTTGACTAACGTACAAGTGGCTTATGACATTTTAACAAAATTATATAATCTGTTGTGCTCCAAAGAATTTTTCACATTTTCCAAATGGGTTCTGGAATATTCAATCACACCCTGTCTGCATCTTAGGTATATACCAGAATGTAGATTTCTTACAGTGTTTTGACAAAGTATTCTCCCAGTCATCCATAAAGTGTGTGTTGTGCTACTGTACAGCTTGCATGCTATATTGTTAATAGTGGCTTAACTACACGTGTCACGATGAATGCAGTTATAACTGTGCTTTCTGCCATATTTTAAGCTGATCATTATCAGGACACATTGGAGTTGTTCATTTGTATAAGCTACAGATATCTGGACTGCCCTTGTTAACGAACACTGATTAGGTAAGGAGACTGAGAAAATGTTATACCTCATAGCGTCATTCATGAAGGATGAACTGGGCAAGGGAAACATACATATCTCAATTCACAATAAATCACCAGAAGCGCAAATTAAGGGAGCTTGGAATTTTTCGATAAACCTGTAGCAGGAATACTCGAGAACATTCCAGTGAAGGCCCCCTAGTGTTTGATTGCACCACAAATAACTATATAGCTAAGTTGTCATTGTGTAAATGTGTGTCTTTTTGTGGTTTAGACATTCTTTCCCATCCTTGACGAATTTTTGTAATTCTTTGATCTATGCATGGGGTTATAAGAATAAATTTGAAGACCAGCACAATGCACGGAATGATGAGAGCTAGTGTGTAAGCAGGTGGAAGGTACCACTTGTATCGAGAAAAGATGAGGAATCTGTCCCAGCCATAGACCATAGCATGCGCCGTACACAGCAGCAGTGTAAGATATCCAAGTTTTGACTGAAAGATAAAATAGAAAATATGTTTATTTCATATAAAATATATTTTGTAACATTTAACACCCAGTAGCATTACATGATATTTTCTCAGTATGATCTCAGACAATGAGTATAAATAGCGACAAACTTCAGATTGTTTTAGAAGTAAAATAATGATGGAATTAAAGATGAGCAGATATTGGGTAGAACATTGTATTGGATACAATTCGTACGACTTGTTTTAGGCAAGGTATACAGTGATATTAACACTAAAGAAAAAATATAATATATAGCATTCAAAAAGGTGAAAAATGCAAAATAAAATGAGACAAAGCTCCATTAACTTAAAACTAGAGTGGATGTAGGGCGAGAAAGTTCTAATTCTGAGGATCAAGCAAGGACTGAAAGACTGCAAAAAGAACGCCCAATGTAAGCACTTACCATAGAAATGAAAAAATGTATTGTCAGCAAACAAAAAACAAAACAGAAGGAGCAATGAAAATATTGAAAGACATTTCAGGCTCTTAGGTCCTTAACCCCTTCAGGACCGCTGACGGTTCAGGACCGTCAGCGGTAAAACGTGTGTTTGGACCGCTGACGGTCCTGAACCGTCATAACTTTAATAACAGATAACTTACCTGATCGCCATCGGTCCCACGGCGGCGATCAGCGCTCCTCCCGGTCCAGGAGGACTGCCTGTCTGCCCGGGCAGTCTTCCCTCGGCAGATCAGGACCCTGCGGCCATGTGATCACTCAATCACATGACCGCAATAGGTGTCCATGTGTCTGCCTGCAGGGGGACTGTCTGTGCTGACAGGCAGTCTCCCTGCAAGTGGAAAATAAAAAATAAAGTTACAAAAATAAAGCAATCAGTGTAAAAAAATAATAATATGTATATATATATATATATATATATATATATATGATATATATACATGTATTATATCTATATATAATATATGTATATGTATCATATATATAATGTCATACTAAGTGTATTTTTATATTTATATATACGTATATTAATATAAAAATACACTTATATTTAAATTACACACGAATATATACAATATATATATAATTACTATATATATGGTATATATATATATTATAAAATAAAAATAATATGTTAATAAAAATAAATAACAAAAAATAAAAATAATTTTTAATAATTAAAAAAATGAGATATATATATATATATATGCAATTTTATTCTAACAGTATTTTGCTATTGATATATATATATTTATATCAAAATACACTTAGAATGTAATGATATATATATCTATGTATAAATAAATAAATACAAATAATACGAAATATACATATGTCCATATACATAATAACATAAATAATTTCATAAATATACACGTAGACGTCAAATATATAAATATGTATATATATTAAAATTCTACGTGCGTATTTATGTAATATTTTTACCTAATTAAGTAATTTTAATGATTGAAATTTGAGGGACCTGCCTGCCAACCCAGGCCGAAAGTCCAGATAATTTAATTTGCTAGCACTGTGTTTAACCCTGTAACTTTCTATGACACCCTAAAACCTGTAAATGGGGGTACTGTTTTACTCGGAAGACTTCGCTGAACACAAATATTACATGTAGAGGTTTTATAGTGTTTGTGAAAGTTACAGGGTCAAATATAAGGCTTGATTTTACTTTTTTTTTTTATTGAAATTTGTCGGATTGGTTAGGTTACCTTTGAGAGCGTTTGGTAGCCAAGGAATGAGAATTAGCCCCATGGTGGCATACCATTTGCAAAAGAAGACAACCCAAGGTATTGCAAATGGGATATGTTCAGCCTTTTTTAGTAGCCACTTAGTCACAAACACCGGCCAAAGTTAGTGTTTTTTGCATGTTTAACACACAAACAAATATAAATGCTAACTTTGGCCAGTGTTTGTGACTAGGTGGCTACTAAAAAAAACTGGACATACCCAATGTTGAATACCCTGGGTTGTCTACTTTAAAAAAATATGTACATGTTAGGTGTGTTTCGGGGATTTATGACAGATAACGGTGTTACAATGTCACTATTGATACATTTAAAATATATATATATATATTGAAACAGCAATTTCCTACTTGTATTTATAGGCCTATAACTTGCAAAAAAAAGCAATAAAGCATGTAAACACTGGGTGTTTTTAAACTCGGGACAATATTTTGAATCTATTTAGCAGTTTTTTTCATTAGCTTTTGTAGATAAGTAAAAGATTTTTCAAGTAAAAGTCCAAAAACATGTTTTTTTTTTATTTTTCACCATATTTTATTTATTTTTTTAAATACAATGTATGACATAATACAAATAATGGTATGTAAAGAAAGCCCTTCTTGTCTTGAAAAAAACAATATATAACTTGTATGGGAACCGTAAATGAGAGAGCGGAAAATTACAGCTAAACACAAACACCACAAAAGTGTTAAAACTGCTCTGGTCCTTAACGTACAAACATCGCAAAAACAGGCCGGTCCCTAAGGGGTTAATCATAGGAATGAATAACAAACACAGTAGGACAGTTAAATACCCCGATGTCAAAAGCAGAAGCCAAGGAAAACCACCCACCAGAGACTATCCTCTTAAAGAGGTCAATAAAACAACATATCCACCATCCCATAAGGTGATATAGATACAAAAAAAAGGAAAAGAAAATAAGCACAAATAAAACATGCAGGCTTGTATTTATAGTGTCTGTGCCTTTATGTTTTTACTTGGGGTCATTTTCTCATTTTTAATATTATAACAATAATAATATTAACAATAATAATAATAATACATATAATAAAAGAAGATCATACTTGTACAAATCGAAACTCCCTCCAATTTACAGTGTTGCTGACGGAAGGTAAGGATGTTATCCCTAAGAGAATATAGAAGAAGAATCCAAGAATTCCAAAAGCCAAATATGTGTCTGATCGCCATGTGCTACTGTACAAAAAGGGTCTTGTATTGTTGGTTTTTATCTAGATACAAATATAAATAATACATTAGTCATCATTATCTTATAAATGTCTGCACAAAAAAGGTTTTGAATTTTTGTACAAAGACAGTTTTACCATTTTACCATGTCTACAATTTTACCATGTCTTTGTTAAGAGGCAATTTTCCTTTAAAACACCCACTTTATGAACATTTATATAAATAGATTGCAATAAATATAACGTGATATCACTTCTAGAAAATATTTACTATTTAATATTAATTTTTTTATATAATCTGGTGTGTGCACCTTTAAGAGTCAATTGACAATCAAAATAGTGTAAAAGCTTTACTCAATGTAGTATATAGCTATCTAAAATGGAACACTCACATATTCCAGAGCTATAAAATCTAGCTCTGTGTGTAGAGACTTTTGGGTCTGTAAAGGCGACCCTTCCCCCCTCTTTGTAGGTGTACAAATCCTTTAGGTAATCTCAGAAGAAATAAATATATAGTGTAATACTGCTTTAAAACCACCAATATATAAATAAGGTCTTGTACTCACAAACAAAGAGCCTGTCAAATGGCTCAGTAGATAAGTAAATACAAGTTACACATAATGTGCTTGTAAAATTATTCAGTAATTAATTCAGTAATATATATTATTTGAGAAAATTAGATCGGGGAGGGGGAAGTATATTAGAGGGAGTAAGGGGGGAGGGCACAGTAGGATGTGTATTAGTTTGGGGGCATAGTAAGTAACTTGAAGTGAAGCTTTTGAGTAAATTATATATATGTACCCAGGATTACATATTGCTTGCATGAGAATAATACAAGTCATTTTAGTTTGTGTTGGTCTAGGTCGAACTCTTTTTTTTTTTTTGCAGCCCACACAAACTTAAACATCGTTTATTTGGCCTGTGTCAGCATTTCAGTTTGACATGCTTGCTGTACATTACGTTTTTCTTTTCTTTTTTATTTTGTAATTCACCAGTAAAAATGTCCAGCTTATTAAGCTACTAGAGAACAAACCCTGGATGCATTAAGTATAATAAATAAAAAAAATGAGGCCCATATGATCCCTGCTAAGTGAAATGATTAATGCTATCGTTATCATGGGCGGTGAGAAAGGGTTGTTTTTTTGGATCTTCTGTTAACATGGGGGGGAGGAGGGCAAGACAAATGCTTTTGTTACATAGCATTAATAATCAAGCAAACTTAGTGGGGAACACTGTCCCTATACTTTTAAACTAAACCAAAATATAAAATTCAGAGTGTTAAGTGATGACATTGTATTTGTAAGCATTTGGCTTATGGCTGCCTTTTCAACTTTCCCCATTAAACCCCTTAAGGACCCATGACATGTTTGACATGTCACGTTTCCCTTTTATTCCAGAAGTTTGGTCCTTAAGGAGTCAAAGTAGGGTTCTCCCAGATACCTGTACATGTTTCCACTACCATCTGTTCTCTGCTAGGGCAGAACCAAACTTCTGTCTTGCACTGGTAGTGTCTAAACTCTCCCAAAAGTGCAGTGTCAGTGTAATACCAAAAATACCAAAATACCAGCAGATTACTTCAAATTACAATTTGTTTATATTTTGTTGTCACACTTGCTGGTGTTTGTGCATGTACATTAATAATCCAGAGCCTGTTTTTAGTACCACTTGGTTCTGGATACTGTATAATGTATGATCAATTTGATGCTGCCAATAATTTTGGCAAAAGATGAAATGAAAAATGAAAATGTAAATAATAATGAATTATGTAATCTTTTTTTTTCTTTTATATTGAAAAGCAATTTCTGCTTTGTTGTGATTTTATGAGCTATGTTGCTGTGGATTGCATCTTACCAAAAATATTACACTTGTTGAACAACTAAAGTGAAAGGGTTAAAAATGTTTTTCTTCTGAAACACTTGTTATGTAAGGAGTGTAACGAAGGTTTGTGAGAGACAAGAATGTATTTAAAGATGCCAGACGTCTAGAAATTGTGACCATCTGTAGAAAATTAACAAATCTGTTAGATGATTTCCCTATGAGACAAACATAGGAAGTAACAGCCACGTGGTGTGTATACCAACCAATATCGAGGACACAGAATTTAATTGTTTGTTTCTTGCATATTGTATAGGATTCAAGCTGTAACGGTTGTATGTTGCACTAACCTGCTGTAATAAAGTGTTATGCATTGAAAAAAAAAAAAAACCCAGGCAGAACCATGGAATGCTGTATTTCATACAATATTGAGAGAGTAACTCTTTCTACAACTTATAGATTAATGGATTTTTAAAATTACCATATTTATGATGTGCACAGTCTAAATGAGTATAAAATAATGTTTAAAATATCTTAGATGTTTTATCGAGAATAGTTTAGAATTGTTTTAGTTATGCATGCATATGTTAAAGGGATGCTCTAAACACAAAAAATAACTTCAGCTTAATAGGATACTATTATATACTATATCTCATTGAATTGGTCAAAGTGCCAGTAGTTCATTGGCACTGTCCCTCCATTCAACGTTAAACTATTATGAAACCCTTTAACACTGAATGCGGATCCCTGACTATCTCTGGCACGGCCAATCCTGGAGGTATGGCTTAAGTAGAGATTACACATTTCCTTAGTCATATCAATTTATGCAAGCCATGCACTGCTGTGAAAGTGGTCAGTTTATTCTCAATCAGAGCTATGACAGTGCCTCTACTTTCTGCAGATGGACTGTAAGTGAACTCACCCTCTTTCCACTGTCAATGTCATTCAAGATTTTAGTTAGTTCATTTTTACATTACATTAAAAAGGTATTTATTTTAATTTCACTGGTAAATATATAAATATACCTATTTGGAGATCATTGATGAGTTATCTAGGGTCAAAACCTGCACTTAATATATAATAAAATATTTTTTTTCCCATTATCTTACATGAGAGAAGGTTTTTCTTCTTTAGAATAGTTACAATAAATATGCGACACACAATAATATGAGAACTAAATACGTTACAAGGTCTTAAATGCACATTGTAATATCAACGTACTGTACCTGTTCAATGATACCGTTGTTTCTTCTGAAGGATACAGAGTAGCGAATTGGAATAACCAGGGTATAAATTGCATGAAGAAACGCATATGCGAGGGCCACTAGTCCAAGTTGCTTGCGACAAAGCATCCATTGGTCAAGAAAATTTGGAAAACGACTGTACTTTGTTCCTCTGTATAATTGGATAATGGCAGCAAACACTCCGGGAAGGTAAACCAGGGCTAGTAGCATTAGTGAGACAATCGGAAATACTTTGTTTGGAATGGTAACTAAAATGTAGTAGGAGACGTCTTTTTTTTCATAGATAGCAGTGTAGACCACCATTGTCATAACACAGTAAAGAAAGACAGACACTGTCAGTCCCGCACATATATACATTGGGAGTCTCCACATTGGAAAGAGTTGTAACGGATAATTCTCCACATCTCTGGCAGCCAAGAGAGATCCACGATCCTGAGGAGTCAGTCCAGTCCCTCGTACAATATCCATCACAAAATGTTTTGCTATGTTGTCATTGGAGCAGACAAACACCTGTAGTGCCAATAAAGGTTTCAGATATTTGTGACAGTTTCAGCTTGCATAGGTATAAGACTTGTCATGGTTGCATAAACACAGTCAACTAGCTCCCCTTCTTTTTTAGACCAAGACACACTCTTCGATGAGAGAATAATTTTTAAGTATAATATTATTTTTTTTACCATCAGCAGCAGTTATCACATTTACTTGAAGCCATTCTTGATAGATATGCATGTATCCAGTCAAACAGATGTATTAATTAATTAATTGACTTAAGGGAATCCTAACTTTAAAATGGACACATTTGATTACTGCATTCAATTTGTCAGAGCCTTGAAGTCAATGTCTTTGTGGCTCTTATGGCCCGAACCACATCAGTGTGCCATGGAACCCTGGTAGAAAACCATGCAGGTCTACACAACACAAAACTCTTCTTTAAATGGTTCAGTAGATTCAGAGGCCATCGGTTAAACAGCCTATGATATCATAACAAACTAAAATATACATTGAAACTAAAAATCAGATTTAATAACAGATAAGTTATATTACCTAGTATTATATATAATATAAATCTATATTATAAATCAGTGAAACGGAAGGAAAGATATCTGCACTATAAAATCAAATCACCAATATAGATTTCTACAAATTCAACTAGTTTTTCTTTAACATTTGTCAGTTGTCATCTCACTGTATAAAAAATGTCTGCTTGTCTGTCTGTACGTCTGTCTAACTAGCTACACATCTATCCAGCTGCCTGGCTTTGTAAATAATTGATCTTAACATAACAGATTTGATTGTCTTCCTTTAGACAACTTGGCTGTTAATGGAAGTTTACCCTTGATTAAGTTTGCTGTTGCATTTTCCAACTCAGGGAGATGACCATTAATTGTCTTACTTGAATGAATATACAAATCAAAAGCTTAGCACTTTGTTTTCTTGTTTGAAAAAAAAATATCACTAGGCAAAACAAAACCGAAATCCAACAATTAAAATCAATATTTGCTGAAGTCAATATAACAATCTAATTAATCTTTTCGCCATAATGAACACTTACCTGTCTACTTGCATCCAATGTACCTGACTGCAGAGCCCATGCAGACACTGTGTTAAAGGCCTTTACTACTTTAGCTCCAGGTAAAACGCTTGCAAGATATTCTGCATTAGATTCTGGATATTGGTTTATTTTGAGGTTATTGCTGACGTCCACTAGGATTTTTCCTTGTAAAACATCGGACAATTCAGCAAGAAAGCTGTAGTGGTTCCTATGCATTGCCAGGAAGATTACCGAACATTTTTGGGCCGCTTCGGCGTGGTTTAATACTTCAACTCCTTTCGGAACCATGCTGACAGCGTTAGGATTTCGACTTCCATAAATTACAGAATAACCACTCTGTACCATTTTCAACCCAAGAGATCGGCCAAAATCTCCAGTTCCGAAAATACAAATACTGTCTTTTTTTTCAGTAAAATCTGTGCGCAAAGGTATCATATTTGAATTAAGTTTTTCCATGATCTGAAAAAGAGGCAGGTATACAAATGTTATTTAAAACTGATTGTCTATTAAATTCTAACTGTAAAGCAGCAAGAACCAGCTAAACAGGCAGATAAACCCAGGAAGAGACAAAGATCATTATGTAAAGGTAGTTAGGAGATTACATTCTTTACTCTTTAGCTATTTTTTTTATAGAGAAAATGAACTGTGCAAATAGTACAACATTCAAGAAAATTGCTCTACCATTGTGCATTTCAGACTTGCTTTCGACAACAAATCGATACTCTGGAGAGCTCAGAAAGATCTTAATCAACTTATTCAGGCAATGTGCATTTAACAACATGGTGTGCAAATTTGCCTCCCAATAGCCCTGCTTTTTGTAGGACAGTCCCGCCATCCTGCTAGTTTCCTGGTGTCATAAATCTGGGGATATCAGGGAACGGTCCCCAATCAGCACATCGTAGACACATCTTGCAGTGGGTACTAGGACCATGCATAGAGAGCTTCAGCAAAGCTAGAAACGTGTGTGTGTGTCTTCCTAATGCCTTGATGTTTTTCAAAGAACAACCTCAAAACTATTTTAATATAATAATCCATTATTCAAGCTTTGAAAGGAAATATATATTTTTTTTATAATTAAACTATATTTTAAAACAAATTGAAGAATATATGACAGGATCCTTGAGCCATAGGACAGTGTTAAAAACAAAACAAAAGGATAATTATTATTATGAAAAAGTTTAATTAAGTGATCTAAAAAATAATACAAATAATAGCACCTAGTTTTTGAATATTGTAGATATTTTTGTATTTAGGTCCAGCTAGTGCATCTCTGTTTAGTAAGTCAGATCTTCATCTGCTTAATGAGCCATACAAAAAAACTAAATAGACAATTATATGAAAGTTAAATTGTAGCACCCATAAAGTTCAATTCCTAATGCAATGTATATATGTCTTTAGCTTAATTGTAGTCGGGGACATAAGGTATGATAAGTACATAAGAATATAACAGTCGGTTTGGTGTGCCGGAACCGATGTATGGGGTAGGCCTGTAATAAAAGAGGGCCTACCCTTAAATAGTAATAATAAAAGGGGTGAGGTGGGAGAGATGAACCCAGCGATACCAGTACTGCTTAGGAGGGGTCCTGAGCTTTTATAGCCGGGTAACCCCTCCCACAATTACAGGCTACGCCTTTCTATTTGTAGTCGGTGACATAAGCTGTAAGGTATGACAAGTACATAAGAATATAACAGTCGGTTGTGCTTTGCCGGAACCTGACGGTAGGGGTTGGCCTGTAATAAAAGAGGTCAAAAAGATTGGAGTAAACAAATAACTTTATTGGACATAAGTTACATTGCTAGACCTTTAAATGCTGATCTTAATTCTTGTACGGCTGTGGAATATTTAACGGGGTAGGAAGACATACAGGCTTTAGAACTAGGGTAGGCACTAATGATGTGGTTTTAAATACCTGAGATATACCGTTTTATGGTATTAAATGCCAGTTTAAGGTTAAGGTGGCAAAAGGAGATAAACGGAATGATAGAAACTAGTGAATGGGTGTCGCTTATCTGATAATCTGTTATATGAATTTGGTATATATGGTAAATGCTCGATTGTATGCCCGGGATGTGTTAGTGGAGATTGCAGCTCTGGCTAGGTAACTGCTGTGTGATAGCAGTCTCTCTAGTCCAGAATGAGGTCTTGAAATGAGGGGGTGCTGACCGGTCTGGAGTGTGCTGTGGGATGCGTCCTGAAGAAAAGCTGTAAGTTAGATCGCGACAATGCGTCAGCGGCTGTATTAGTGTTTCCTAGAATGTAGATGCACGTGATGTGGAATTGTCGTGTTGCTAACCATGTTAGCCTTCGGATCAATTTCATTATGGTGAGCGAGGAAGATCTACCCTTGCTTATGATGTCACAGGCTGCTTTCCCCTGCTATAGGTGTCCCCATACTCTTGCGGCTGCCACAATTGGATAGACTTCAAATAAGGCTGAAGTAGTGTTACATGAGGGCAAACCAAGGGTTTCTAAGGGCCAGGAATCTCTAAACCAGTTATTGCCATAGATGGCCACAAACCCTGTGTGAGCTGCGGCATCGGTCCAGATGACTGGTGAGGATTCTGACATGGGTGTGATGAACATGGCTCTCCCATTCCAATGAGACAGGAAGCGTAGCCACATGAGTAGATCTGCCCTGGCATGAGTATCTAGTGACAGGGAGCTGGAGTCAGTATTGAGTAAAGGGAGAAGGCACAACAATCTAGAGATGAATGCCTGGCCTTGCGGAATGATTCTCATGGCGCAGTTCAACGTGCCCAGTAAAGATTGCAGGTCTGACCTGGTACACGTGTCCTTAACCAGAAAATACTCCACCATCTCTATGATTTGTCGCACCTTCTCTCCTGGTAAACTAGCCTGTAAGGTAACAGTGTCCAGGTGAATGCCCAGGAACGTAAGATTTGTGGTAGGGCCTATAGTTTTCTCTTGGGACAGTGGAACCCCTAATGCTGCAAATAGGGCCAAGGTCTTGTGGAGGCTGACTGGAGAGGACTGAGGTGATTCTATAGTGAGGAAGTCATCCAAGTAGTGCAGAACTGAGGGGCAATGGGTAATATTAAGGAGTAGCCAACATAGTGTGTCGGAAAATATGTCAAATAGTTTGGGGCTGCTTTTGGCCCCCCGAAAGTAAGGCGGGTAGCAAAGTAGTATTTGTCTTCCCATTTGATGCCGTGAACGTGCCACAGGGATGGGTGAATGGGTAGGAGTTTGAAAGCATTAGAAATATTGTTTTTTCCCAACCAAGCTCCTACCCCTACCCCAAGAATGGCCTGAATGGCATTGCCCACTGTTGTGTACTGCAGTGAAAACTCTTCTGAAGGTATTAATGAGTTAATGCTGGGGGTTGCTAAGGAATGCGGAGCTGACAAGTCGTAAACCAGTCTCTTTTGATTGTTGAACTTTCCAATGGCAATACCTATAGGGTTGGTACGCCAACTGGAAAACAAAGGGTGAGAGAAGGGGCCCAAGATAAATCCGTTCGTCAGTTCCTTTGTGAGTAGTGACTGTGTGGTGAGAGGGTCAAGGATAGCTGACTGTAACTTGGGGAGTGTAAGAAGGCCTGTGTGGAAACCATTAGTGAAGCCTTGGATGAGGAAGTTGACTAAGTGCCGAATTATAGTTGTTGCAGATCTGAGCTTTCCCAAGGTATACTTGTAGGTGGGAAGGCTAGGATCGACTGGGCACAAGTTGGTGGAGTGTAAGATGGAGGCGCACAAGGCACAAGAAGGAGGCTTTTTGGCCAGCGAAGTGGCTGCAGAAAAGTTCTGTATCCAGCTTACTCCAGTTGGTATGGGTGTTAAATTGAGTAAGGGACGCTGCCGCCTTGGCCGAAAAAGATTTGTGATAATCGTAGAAAGAAAACCCTCCATACTTGTGCCCTAAGTCCACCAATTTGTGCATGTATAAATCTAATTCCTCCCTACGGTGCGGGGAGGTGGAACAGATTACGTCACGATAGAGGCCAAAGGCAAGGACAAACTCAGGTATGGCGACCTTTCGGTTGAGCCTAGGATCTCTGGCTTTTAGCACAACCGAAAGATCGCTGTAGCAATAGGCCTTGTTCTCTATCATATCTTGTGAAGCGAACAATAAAGACACTAGGTTTATGTCCTTGCCTTCCAGAATATCTTTGCGTATCGTCGGGGGTACAAAGTCTGCAGGCGTGATGATGTGAGTGGACGTGCTTGGCATTGGGTTTGTGGGAGTGTCATTATCGTGGGGGAGGAGAGCCGAAGTGGGGATTGGTATGGGCGAGGTGACTGTCGAAGTCTGCGGGATTTCCAGCTTGTCCAGCCTAACGCTGATCATGGTGATTGAGGTCAGAAGAGATGACATCAGGCCCTTGATCTCATTATAGTTTTCTGAGTGCCGAAGTCTATTGGGTATGCTGGAGTCTATTTTCCTTACCGTATAACCAGAATCAGAATGTGTCTTTAATGAGTAAATAACTGAGGCAGTCAAGTGAGGCCGGGAGTAGAGGTAAGGTTTGGACACATGTCTAGTATGGGGGACAGGTAATATATTGTCGCTATTAGTAACATGGGATGTTTTAAGATAAGTACTTGAATAACAGTAGTTATAGTATAGTTAGCGTGCTGCTGTTGGCATGCTTTTTTGGGTAAACTGATGCCGTAATGCGCATATATAGGGGTACCTAAGGTGACCCAACAAGCAAACGTATCATGAATTAATACACGATTTAGAAATTTAAAACAAGGAAAAAGGAGGGAAAAACAGAATTTAAATGATAAAGCATTTCTATGTAATAATATGTTATTGCCACCGGGGGTCGTAGTGAGCAGCCGTGTATATAGTAAGTATTAGAATGAACCTGTTCGGATGCCGAATGGCCAGGTTGCCGACCAGCATTGGAGGGTAAGTGCCAGAGTGGTGAATGCGCGTGCGTGGAGTGAGGTACCGAACGGAGCATGGAGTGGTAAGGTAAGTATGAATGAAAGTGTGGGTAAATGAGTGTAAATGAATGAATGGGCGACAGGCGTCTGGCCGAGAGTGGTGTGGATGGGAGAGTCACGGTTCTGGGACCCTAGAAGCAGAACACTGAAGTAGGTAAGTATATTTCAAGGTACTGGGACCGCCGCGAGGGTGGCTGAGCGTGATGGGAGTTCGACGGAATCTGACCGCGGGCGGGGGATGCAGCAGTTGATGCTGGGCATGGAGATCAACGAGACTTGTACCGACTGAAAACTCTGCGAGTGTGGCTGAGGAGGATGGGAGTTCGCCGGATTTAAAGGTAGCAAGCCGGGCTGGAGCACTTGATGCCTGGCACGGAGACCGCCGGGATTGTACCGATCAGGGTGAGTAAGAAGCAGGTAGCACTTGGACGGTAGCAGACCACGTGGGAGCGAGGTCCAGGTAAGTTGAACCGGAAGTCAAAAGGTTCTGAATGAACCCAGCGATACCAGTACTGCTTAGGAGGGGGCCTGAGCTTTTATAGCCGGGTAACCCCTCCCACAATTACAGGCTACGCCTTTCTATTTATCTGTGTTTGTGTATTATTGCACACTTATTTTTTACCTGAAGCACACCGTATAATCTACACTTTCATACTGCCGTGTCAACTTTAAGTACATATTTTTAAGCAGACTATTTTTATACATTAATGTTTTATTAAAATGGATTGCTAGGTGTGCCCGCAGCAACCTTTCCACAGAGACAATTTACATTTACATTAGTCATATAAACTTAAATCATAACGACTCAAGGGTTGCACAATGGAGCACATCACACCCAATAAACTGAGTCGAGTTTAACGGAACAAAAAAGAACAGCAACGTTTCGACCTGCTAAGAGGTCTTTGTCAAGCTAGCAGGTCTTAGAAGGTTGAAATGTTGCTCCTCTTTTTTGTTCCATTAAACTTGTCTGCGGCACGAACACCTTGAGTGCCTGGAGATTTTCTTTTTGTTTGTCTGATCGTTGTGGGATTGCTGGTCCTGCTCCAGTGCACCGGGTGTCTTTTGGGATTAAGTGCGGTTCCTATATTCATTTTTGTAACTTAATAAACTGAGGCCCCATTTTATAGTGAAGAGAACAAAGCAATAAATTACACAGTGCGGTGAGGTTATTACTAAAGTGGTCATACCAACACATATCATTTGGGAATACATTAATAGCGGTAACATTCCCCCCTTCCCCCCTCCCCCCCCCCTGTTTTTAGAGTTAAAACGAGAGGGACAAAATGAATTTCTTAAAACAGAGAAATAGCCTAGTACTCAGGGTTGCTTAGTTGTATACTATTAAAATGTTAGGATTGTCTTCTCCGAGATGTTCAATCCAAAATTGTTAAATCTGTTCACATATTAGAGTACTGTATTACACGGCCAATGAAAAAAACATGCTGAAACATTTATCATTTCATAAAATTATTTTTTTTTTTGGTACACATTTGCTATTATTATTATTAATTCTGTAATACAGTAACATAGAAACATAGAAACATAGAATGTGACGGCAGATAAGAACCATTCGGCCCATCTAGTCTGTTCAATTTAAAATACTTTCATTAGACCCTGGCCTTATCTTATAGCTAGGATAGCCTTATGCCTATCCCACGCATGCTTAAACTCCTTTACTGTGTTAACCTCTACCACTTCGGCTGGAAGGCTATTCCATGCATCCACTACCCTCTCAGTAAAGTAATACTTCCTGATATTATTTTTAAACTACAGTATAGCATGTAATAATAATTATATATCATAATGGTAATACATCAAATATTTTTTTTTTAAGTATCACGTTACATAACTTTTTGTTCACAGGTAGAAATACAAAAAATATTATAAAATTACCTACTTACCTGTTGTGAGTTTTTTCAGTAAAGACTACCGTAGTGTAGCAAAATATGTTTGAGCCTCTGAGTGTGCACTGCATGAAAAACACTGTGCTTTTGGATCATCTTTCACCTGGTCTATTTATTTTGTCTGGCCGATTTCGTAATGCTAGTCATTTCCTGAAACTAAAAGCATGTTAAAAGACTGCCAAAGCAGAACTGGAAAACCCTTTCACTACTGAGGGCTTCTTTAAAAGGGACACATCATTGAAGTAGTTATGGTGCCTGGAGTCCCCTGGTGCTGGCTTATAGTTCAGTTTTAAAGCATTTTCTAAACAGTTTAACACTGAATAAAAGTGCCAGGCTGCCCGATGCCTGCCCCTCTTGAAGTATGTTTCAGAAAGAGTTATATTCCACCTCAGGAGTCCATGTGTCAATGTATCACAGCTGTTTTGGCAGCGCGAGGGGGACATACACGATATTAGGCAGGTCATTTTATTGTTGTGGCTGATTAGTGTAGTTGTGTAGAGGAGAAGGACAGTTGGGTTTCAATATATTTTATTTTATTTTGTTTTTTAAAACTGAAGTAATTGAAAACATTTGTTATGATTTGTTTTCCAAGAAATAACCTTGAATTTCCAGCCAATAACTAAAAAGGTATTAAACAATTTCCTACGTCCTACATCTGCTTGGTAATGAACTTTGCAGATCGACTTTTGGATACTCACTGTTGTTGCCGTGTTCTTTTGCACTCGACGTAAACTTACGAGAAAAGGAAATATTCTGCTCTTTTGATTATAAGTAAATGTAAAACACTTTATCGTAACTTAAATGCATGACTGAGACCATACATAAAGTGTACACAGTATACAATTGGTTTCATTCCAAATCATATTTCAGACAAATTAGGACGAATTTGGCAATTTAGAATTTCCGAATTCCTTACAAATTGAAATGAACCAAAACCGAGGAAATTAGGAATGATTTGAAACAAAAAATTTCAGATCCATTTGTTTTTATAAGGATAGAAAATTAGGGACTTATCTATTAAGCAGCTAAAACGGCAACATTGAATACAGTGCTTTTTTCTTAATTTTGACATTTCAGCTGTTTAGTAGATAGCTCCCTAATTTGGTATCTTTACATTGGATTGCAATACTTAAGGGTACCAAATTAGAGACTAATCTACTAAGCAACTGAAACAGTAAAATTAAGTTAAGGGCTTTTCTTAATTTTGTTATTTTCAGTTGTTAAGTAGTTAGCTCCCTTATTTGGTATCCTCAAGTGGGATTGCCATAATTAAGGGTACCAAAAACAGGGAGCTGTTGTGTTTAGTAGATAGATAACTCATTTGGCACACTTAAAAATGGCAATCCCACATAAGGGTACCAATATCTATGAAACAGATGAAACAGCTGCTAAACAGCTGATGCTTTTCCTAATTTAGAATTTTTAGCTGTTTAGAAGACAGCTTATTGCTATTGTGTATATATCTAATTCATTCTACTGCGTATTTCAATGCAATACATGCAACTCTGCAGCATATACATCCTATATACATGCACCACATACTTTCTATATATATATATACAGCATTTAAATTCTGTGTATATGCAGCATATATCATATAGACATGCAGCATATACACTCTATGTACATGCAGTATACATATCTTATGTATATAGCATTATTTCGTATACATATAGCATATACATCCTATATACATATATCTATGATTGCTATAGTTAAAGGTAACAAATTAGGAAGGAAGCTGTGATTAGTAGATAACTCTATTTTGGTATCCTTAAATATGGCAATGACACATATATAATGTACATGCTGTATATAGAATGTAATTTCTGCATTTATATATAGTGTATGCTGGATATATACCGAATCTTTATGCTGCATACATATACATTGATCAGCCACAACATTAAAACCACCTGCGTCATATTGTGTAGTCCCCCCTCCTTGCTGCCCAAAACAGCTCTGATGCGTCAAGGTAGGGACGCCTCAAGACCTCTGAAAGTGTCCTGTGGTATCTGGAACTGAGACATTATCAGAAAATCCTTTATGTCAGGCTTCTCCAAACTCTGGCCCTCCAGATGTTGCTGACCTACAACTCCCATGATTCTCAGCCTATCTATTTCATTCATAGAATCATGGGAGTTATAGTTCAGCAACGTCTGGAGGGTCGGAGTTTGGGAAAGCCTGCTTTAAAACATGCAAGTTGGAGGTGGGGCTTCAATGGATTGGATTTGATGTTCCAGCACATCACACAGATGGTCACTTGGATTGCGATCAGGGGAATTTGGAGGTGGTACGTGTTAAAGTAACATTCTAATGAAGGTTTTGGAGCATAACACTGCCTCTGCCAGCCTGCCTTCTTCCCATAGTGCATTGTGCTACCATCTCTTCCAAAGGTAAACAATGTACACACACCCGGTCATATTGCTGATCTAAAAGAAAACGTGATTCATCAGACCAGACAACCTTCTTTTATTGCTCCATGGTCCAGTTCTAAAGCTCACATTAAGTACAGCCATTTTCTTAAAGGGATCCTACAGTGCCAGGAAAATAAACCCGTTGTTCTGGCACTATAGGCTCCTGGAGTGCCCCCCTCCCTCGCGTCCCCCCTCCCGCAGTGCTGAAGGGATTAAAACCCATTCAGTCACTTACCTGAATCCAGAGCTGATGTCCCTCGGTGCTGGGTCAGGCTCTGCCCACGCTCCTTATTCGCATGCACGGCAATGGCTGCGCGCGCATTAGACCTCCCCATAGGAAAGCATTATCTAATGCTTTCCTATGGGGAAAATCTGACGCTGGAGGTCCGTGAGGACCACCAGCATCAGATGACGGACCAAAAGTCCATTTGGATTCCAGAAGCCCTCTAGTGGCTGTCTGTTAGACAGCCACAGAGGGCAGTCTTAGAGCTGCAGCACTAAGTGCAAAATGGTCACAGCACCCAGGCACCTTTAATTAGCTGAAGTGGTCTGGTGGCTACAGTGTCCCTCTAAGTTTTGTTTTCAGCTGCATAGTAGATAGCTCTTCAATGTGATACCCTTATGTGGGACTGACAATTTAAGAATACCAAATTAGAGAGCTATCTAGTACACTCAACAGCTCCCTAATTTGGTACCATTAATTATGGCAATGCAAGGTTAAGTGAAGGAGTTATCTACTAAACAGCTTAAAGGTCAAAATTAGAGGGTTACTTTAACTCATATTCAACCTGTGTTTTTTTTTATTTAATATGCATTAATCTTTTGTACCCCTCAAAAAAGTTAATCTTCCACGCCTCAGCTAACGTCACGGTGGCCTTGCGCGGTCCAGTGACAGGATTATCATAGAGAAGCCTGTGATTGTGCTGTTTTGCCGACTCAAAGCGCATGCGCTCAATCTGAGCTAGCGAGGAGAGGAGGAGGAAGCAGCGGATGAAGGGTGGGAGGGGTGAGCACATCTAGTGTAAGACACCTGTGGCCACATATCCCCTAGGTCAGCATTCCTATACATTTCTTATAAGAATATTCCTTTGCTGTGTTCCGGATATACATACGTAGAGACAGTCACTACAAGATCTGATCATACAGATTACTACAGAAACATATTCACTAAATTGTAAAATTACTAGAATTGAAAAGTCAACTTTAAAATAGTGGAAATTTACGTGAATTTTCCAGTTTGACTATTATGCCTAACATTTGAAATTCACTCTTGTGAAGAACCCTATAAACATTATGGATATTTGAATTGCAAACATGTCTCAATCAGATGTCAACACAATGGATTTTAATCAGATATCAGGGGGTTTTCTCACTCTACCCTTACATGTAATTTTGTTTGCTGCAGTTGTAACTATAGTGTAATTATAAAAGTCTGACCCATTTGTTTATCTGCAATGTTACACAGGAAAGTGACTGCGATATTTGACATAGGCAAACAAAAAGCATAAAGTATATCAAATATTAAAGCACTTTGGCAGCAAAGCAAACACGTTTTTGCCTGATAATATATGAAATGAAAAGAAATATAAAAGGGTGATGTCATAACGGCACTTGGAGGGGTCAGAAGTTTATAGCACCAGAACAAACCCAAAATTGCAGATAAAGATGAACATAATTGATAAGCTAATGGGCGAGGGGAACTTCTGCTTTAGTGATATTTGTGAAGGGGGGCGAACTGCGATGGCCGAGGTGACTGAGGTAAGGGTCAATCTAATCCTTTTTTTTTGTTAATTCTTTATTTTTCACTTGACAGACAAAGCAAGTATACATTAACTGTTGGGCTTTCGCAGAAGCCAACTGAGATACAGTTTGTGAAAACAAAATGCAATTTGAACAGTACAATCCTAACGGTACAACATATGCCCAATCTTGAACCTTTTGTGGCTTGCCTCCCAAAAGGATTTTTAATTTATTGATTTATTGAACAGGAATATCAGCGACCTTTGGAGCACCTTTTCATCCAGCCCAAAGACTTTTCTGTTCCTTTAAACCTTTTAGTCATGCCTGGTAAAAAACAAACATTAGAAAGAAATTGCCTCCCCCTGAAAGAAGAGTGAAAGAAGAGAGAGAGAGAGAGCTAGTGACAGAAAGAAAAGGGTAAGAAGAAGAAAACAGGGGGAGAGGACGGAGGAGAGGAAGGGGGGGGGGAGGGCAGGGCACGATATTATGTCCTTCAATAGGGGGCTTCTGTTGTCGTTATTGTCGGTTCGGATCATTTCTCTAACCGATCCCTGTCAGTCGCTGCTCGAACCTAATGTGCTGTTGTCCCACGGTTCCCACAGTCTCTGGAAAGTCTCCATCGTCCCTTTTACCCTTGCTGTCAGGTCATCCATTATTCTACATTCCCTTATTCTGGATATAACCCCCGTGAATTCTGGGCCCTCTGGCGAAAGCCACGCGGTTGCAATTGCTCAGTGTGTGCTTAGAGTTATCTTATGTATTAACTTCTGCTCTCTCCTGGTCCACCCATCAACTGACCTATTTAGCAGATATACCCAAGGGTCCATAGCCTATCGAAAGTCTGTTTCAGCAGATCCCCAACAGACCTCCAGAAGTCTTGGATTTTCGGGCACTCCCACCACATGTGTATGTAAGTACCAAGTGCTTTGCAACCCCTCCAGCATACATCTGTTTCTGTTTTATGCATATGATAAAGTAGTATGGGTGTGGTGTACCATCGTAACATGGTTTTCCATGATTGTTCTTGGAATGTGACACATATGGAAGCATTGGTGTTTGCTTCCCATATCTCTTGCCACTCAATTCCTTCCAATACCTCCCCTAAATCCGATTCCCATTTGTCGGTGCACATCAGTCTTCCCCATTCTTTATTCTCTGTACTGAGGTGAGCATATAAGAGCGTGATCAGTCCCTTGGGGGTCACCCCGTTTAAGCACATAAAAAGTAATCTTTCTCTGAGTTGCTTCTTTTATGTGTGGTTTTCTGGCGAAGTCCCGGATTTGAATATATCAAAAGAAATCCACTTGGGTTAAGTGATTGCCTTGTTGAAGTTCAGCGAATTGGAATATCCTTCCGTTTAGATATAACTGATGGATCCGTTGCAGTCCGGTTCTCTCGATATGTCGAAATTCCCTAGGGGCCATTCCGGAGGGGAATTCTTGGTTTCTTAATATTGGAGTGAGGGGGACGAAGCGAGCCCATACCTGGTACCACACCTGTCCCATATTTGAATCGAATTGAGTATGGCCGGACATGTCGCTCGTATTATCGGTCTGCTGTCCTTAGGAACCCACATTGTGAACTGGGGGATATCCAATCCCACCAGCATAGACTCAATTTCTACCCATCTTCTTTCATTAGGTGGGAAATGCCACATTGCTATCTGCGTTAGTTAGGCCGCTAGGTAATAAAAATATAGGCTCGGCAGCCCCAGTCCACCTCTGTCCTTATGTCTATATAACACCTGTCTGGAGATTCTACGTCTCTTGTTTTGCCAGATAAAATCCCCTATTGATCTTTTTAGAGGTAGCAATTGAGTTTTCGTAATGCGCACAGGTAGTGCCTGAAACAAGAACAATATACATGGGAGAATATTCATTTTCACAGAATGAATCCATCCTATCCAGGGGATAGGCTTGTCTTTCCACTTTTCCAGGTCTTTTATCAATGATCGAAGCATGGGGTCATAATTGGTGGGGTATAGGCGTCCCGGGTCTGCTGTTAAGTGGATCCCTAAGTATGTCAAGGAGTTTGTCTCCATCTGGAGCCTATGGGTCTCCCGTATCCTACTCGTCTCGTCTTCCATTAAACCCACCGGCAGGGCGCTAGATTTCTGCATGTTTGCTTTATATCCGGAGGTCTTTCCGTATTCTCTTATTACGTCCTGTATAGCCGTCATTGATTCTATTGGATTTGTAACTGTCAGGAGGACATCGTCCGCATAAGCCGAAACCTTGAACTCTCTGTCGCCCATTCGAACACCGCTAATCCTCGAATGCCGGCGTATTGCTTGTAGCAGGGGTTCCAATGCCAGCACGAATAGGAGGGGGGACAAGGGGCACCCTTGTCTAGTCCCATTATATAGCCTAAATGGGTTCAACGGGGCTCCCGTTATCTGAATCTGGGCTCTCACATTATGGTACATTGCTCTTGTTATAGTGATATATTCGTCTGGGAAGCCCATGTGTTTCAATACTGTGAACATAAATTGCCACCGGACCCTATCAAAGGCCTTTTCTGTGTCGATGGAGACCACTAACGTAGGAGTTCCAGTGGCCACCTGCTTCCAAATCA
This sequence comes from Pelobates fuscus, assembly GCF_036172605.1. Classification (NCBI taxonomy): domain Eukaryota; kingdom Metazoa; phylum Chordata; class Amphibia; order Anura; family Pelobatidae; genus Pelobates; species Pelobates fuscus. Next base: position 340,432,570 of record NC_086320.1, read on the forward strand.
AATCAATGTTCCTTCTAGTGTTTTCAAACAATTGCCTGCCCTGGATGAAGCCAACCTGGTCCTCGTGTATATGCGAGTTCAGGATTGGATTAAACCTAGCTGCCTGTATCCTCGCTAAAATCTTTAGATCGTGATTGATTAGCGATATGGGCCTAAAGTTCTCCGGTTGTAGTGGGTCTTTGTTAGGTTTGGGCAGAAGTTTGGGTCTTTGATCTAGCCGTCCTCCCCTCCTCAGGTCATCGAACAGTTCCTCTCTAAAGGATTTGTAGTATGAGCCGTCAAATCCATCTGGCCCCTGCGCTTTGTTGCCTTTTAGGCTTGATCCACTTCATCTTCAGTAATGTCTGCGGCTAGGCTAACAATCGCCTCTCTATTCAATCTGTTCATCCCTAGACTGTCGAGGTAAGTGAGGATATGTTGTTCCTCCTGCTTCTCATTAGTGTTGCCATCTGGTGTGTGATTGTAAAGCCGCTTATAAAATTCCTCAAATACCTTGGCTATCTCACTCGGTTTGGATTTGGCTGTGCCGTCTGGATGTTTAATAGCTGTGATATGGGGCCGATCCTGCCTGGGTCGCAACGTCCTGGCCAGTAGGGTGTCCATCTTGTTAGCTTTTTCAAAGTATGTCAGTTTCGACCAGGTCATGGACCTAGCTGTATCGTCTAGTAATAGTGTACGAATAGATTGTCTCACTGCGCTTAACTGTTCGTAGGTATCTCCCCCAGGTGCAGTTTGGTGTTTTTGTTCGAGGGATCTCAACTGTCCCAGTAGGTTTTCCAGCTCTTGATGTTTAATTTTTTTCTTTCTGGTGGCCAATTTAATCAGGGTCCCCCTCACCACGACCTTATGTGCCGCCCACACCGTACCCACACTTACTTCCGGGGTGTTATTTGTATCGGAATATTCTGTCATCTCCTTCCGAATCTGCTCTTTTATTTCAGGGTCCCGCAACAGAGACGTGTTCAGCCTCCATGTCCACGGCGATGCCAAGCAGAGGTTACCCAGGGTGATGGATACGTCGGTGTGGTTGGACCACGATATATTGCCTACTAGTGCAATCTAATTCTTAACTATAATCACTATAGCTGGTTTCTGTGTTGGTATTGAATCGAGTACCCTTCTAATGAAGATACAACTTTTTATCTAGTCAATAAATAATGTTATTTTGGTCAAATATTTGTAGACCATTGTAACACTTTGTAAAATCTTTGCATGTACTGTATGCCTGGAATGATTCTGTCATTGCACAATAGAAAAGAGTCTTGGATATTAGACATCATCTGTTCCTTTTTTTTTTCAAATAACATCTTAATTTTGACTTAATTTGTGTTAAATAAATGTTGACACAATGTAATATGTCATGTGTTGTTCATCTGAAGTTGTATTTATCTAAATTTAAGACCTGCTAAGGAACAGATGATTATTATTATGCACCGATATGTAAAACCACAGAATAGAGGGTGTACTTTCTTTTTCCCACAAATTTATTTTGATCAGTACAATTTAAAAACTAAAAAATATTTATGATAACACATGAAGTTGTGTGTGTTCTAGATCATATTCTAGATTACTACTATGATATCAAATGGACAATATAAATACAAATAACACAAGAATAATTCATATTATAGCATGGATAGCTAGTGAGGTTAAAAAATGGAACCAAAAGCAATCAAATTAGAATTATAGCAACTGGTTGTCAGAGTTTAGTTTAAAATATAAAATATTAAAAAGCAGAGAGAGAGGAGAGAAGAACACATTTTTTTCTTTGTTTTTTTTTTACCATGGCAACCACAGCTGTACACATTTACATTTCCCAAGAAAAAAAACCGAAAGCAAACAAACAAAAAACCCTTCGGATAAAGTCTAACAAACTTTATATATATAACTGACACGAAAAAAAAATGAAATTTGCTATAACTTGCTTTAGTGTTTCAATAAAACGTTTAAAAGTTTGTTTAACTTATAAATGTAGGCTGTGGTCTAGACTACACTTCACAGTACTTTCAACCATCCTTAATTCAGTCACATATCTGTTTGTGTTTCATGCATGTGCATATATGTGTCTGTGAACACGCACGCATGTTTATGTGTTTGCGTTTATGTGTCTGTGTTCTTTTGTGGTTGTCATGGTGCGTGTGGAAGTGCGTTCGTGTGATACATTCAACAGTAACTGAAATGACAAGGATCAGTCTATAGCATTCCAGCTGTTGTGGATCTAAATTCAAAAAACTATTTATTGAGGAAAATATTTTGCAATGTAAAAGATACATAACAACAAAATATGTTGATAATGCTTTCTAAGGATTGTGGATACAAAACACACAACCTACTTCTCATTATTTACTAAGCTGTTTTTTGGAACCTCTTGATGCCATTATTTTCCTATAGTATACAGTTACCGTTGTGTATCCCCTTGTCTCTCTCTCTCTCTCTCTCTCTCTCTCTCTCTTTCTCTGTCTCTCTCTCTGTCTCTCTCTCTCTGTCTCTCTCTTATTGACTACATTTAGGAAACATTGGAAATAATGCAATATTCACATTACACACCGATTGTAGGAGGCTTTGGATCTGTAGCCAAAATAAGAATAACTTGCAACAGCTTCACAAAACATAGAATGCAATGCCCTTTTGTTGCCAGCGCCACCAACAAAGGGGGAGAGATATTGAGGTAGATCTTCTCATCGTCTTCAGTCTGTCTGGCAATAGATATGGTGCACCATGCAGAAAGTAATTTAGGGAGTGTCTCTGTGGAGTTGTCGGAGGTGATGACTCTCTGTAATACAAATAGGCTCTCTGCCAATATAGTTGGCAGAAAATCTAAAATTCTAAGTCCTGTTGCAGCATGCATTGCTGTTTCTCTTCTGTGGAAATTTAGAGGTGAAAAAAAACCATACATATTTCGGCTGCAAAATACATTTTAATGGTAGGCTCTGTGGGAAGCCAAGAATCTGATCTTTCAGAGTTATTCACGAAAACGAAAACTAAAGGTGAATTTAACATTAATTTAAAATTTAAGGTCCAAATTAGTGATGTACCGAACTGTCCGCCGGCGAACAGTTCCCGGCGAAATTAGCGTGTTCGCGTTCGCCGCGGCGGGCGGACACATGCGCAGTTCGATCCGCCCCCTATTCGTCATCATTGGGCAAACTTTGACCCTGTGCCTCTCGGTCAGCAGACACATTACAGCCAATCAGCAGCACTCCCTCCCTTCCACACCCTCCAACCTCCCTCCCAGCATCCATTTTCGATTCATTCGGAAGATGCATGCTTAGTGAGAGGAGGGAAAGTTTAGCTGCTTCTGATTACATAGGGAAATTGATAGCTAGGCTAGGGTATTCAGTGTCCACTACAATCCTGAAGGACTCATCTGATCTCTGCTGTAAGGACAGCACCCCAAAAAGCCCTTTTTAGGGCTATAACATCAGGCTGCTTTTTTTTTTTTTCCTGTGTAATGTAATTGCAGGTGCCTGCCTGCCAGCTTCTGTGTGAGGTTCACATTGGATACTGTGCCTATTTGCCAGCGTGCTTTGACAGTTGCCAATCATATCTGGTGTCTCTATAGCGTGCTTTTACAACCAAAATTGTGTTTCCACTGTAATAGAAGAGCAGTTGCCTGCCAGCTTCTGTGTGAGGTTCACATTGGATACTGTGCCTATTTGCCCAGTGCCACCACTCATATCTGTTTTAACAATAGGTTAAGCTTTACATTTAAAATAATTTTTTTTTTTCACTGTAATAGAAGAGCAGTTGCCTGCCTGCCAGCTTCTGTGTGAGCTTCACATTGGATACTGTGCCTATTTGCCCAGTGCCATCACTCATATCTGTTTTAACAATAGGTTAAGCTTTACATTTAAAATATTTTTTTTTTTTCACTGTAATAGAAGAGCAGTTGCCTGCCTGCCAGCTTCTGTGTGAGGTTCACATTGGATACTGTGCCTATTTGCCCAGTGCCACCACTCATATCTGTTTTAACAATTGGTTAAGCTTTCGATTTAAAAGAAATAATTTTTTTTCACTGTAATAGAAGAGCAGTTAGTTGTCTGCAAGCGTCTGTGTTTCAGGCCTACTTCAGCGTGTGCTCTGCAGACCTGTGCCAGCGTGCTTTGACAATTGCCAATCATATCTGGTGTCTCTATAGCGTGCTTTTACAACCAAAATTTTGTTTCCACTGTAATAGAAGAGCAGTTACCTGCCTGCCAGCTTCTGTGTGAGGTTCACATTGGATACTGTGCCTATTTGCCCAGTGCCACCACTCATATCTGTTTTAACAATTGGTTAAGCTTTAGATTTAAAAGAAATAATTTTTTTTCACTGTAATAGAAGATCAGTTAGTTGTCTGCAAGCATCTTGGTGCCAGGCCCACTTCAGCGTGTGCTCTGCAGACCTGTGCCAGCGTGCTTTGACAGTTGCCACTCATATCTTGTGTCTCTATAGCGTGCTTTTACAACCAAAATTTGTTTTTCACTGTTATAGATTGAATAGCAGTTACTTGTCTTCAAGCGGGTGTCTCAGGCCTACAGTGTGTGCTCTGCAGCACTGTTCCAGTGCACATTGCCAATCATATCTGGTGTCTCTATAGCGTGTTTTTAAAAACAAAATTTGTTTTTCACTGTTATAGATTGAATAGCAGTTACCGTATTTTTCGCTCCATAAGACGCACTTTTTTTCCCCTCAAAAGTGAGGGGAAATGTATGTGCGTCTTATGGAGCGAATGTGTGGTACCTTGAGTCAAAACGCCAGAGTGCAGTGATGAAATGTGGATCGTGGAGGCTCCTGGGGTTCCTGTGCGGCTGAGAGGAGGCTCATGGGGTTCCGTGCTGCAGAGAGGAGGCTCCTGGGGTTCCGTGCGGAAGAGAAGAGGCTCCTGGGGTTCCGTGCGGAAGAGAAGAGGCTTCTGGGGTTCCGGTATTGCGTCTGTCCAGCACCGTGCTTCTTCCCCACTCGCTCGTAACCGGGATCTACCGCCACCTAGCTTACCTCACTTGAACAGCAGTGGTCTTGCTGGGATCTATCGCCACCTAGCTTCCCTCACTTCAACAGCAGTGGTCTTGCTGGGATTTGAGGTAAGAGCTCTATCGCCACCTAGCTTTCCTCACTTAAACAGCACTGTTAGCAGTGATCAAAACCCATAGCTGATTAAACACGGTTATATTCCCACAAAATGTTGTAATATATTACAACATATTACAACATGTACAGTAATTACCGTACATTAATATATATTGAATATAATATTAATTTTATTTAAATTGTCAGGGATCAGATTAATGGGGCAGTTCTCTGAAAAGTGCAAGTTGAATTTGCACATTTATTTTCCTTGTGGAATTTTATAGATATCACTTACGGTACTACGTATGTTTGCTATGATGCCATTATTTAAAGGTACGGTCAGCACTCAGTGGTACACATTGGAGATACGGTACATTACTGACAGTTCCTTCATCACTGTATTTTCTTGCAGAAACCTTCCCCCATTCTACATACAAGGATGAGCAAGCAGAAAAGACTAGCATATAAGTTTCCTTTTAAACTAGAGGTAGTAAAGTATGCTAAGGAGCATGGAAACAGAGCAGCGGAGAGACATTTTGGGCCACCTCCAACTGAAAAAATGATAAGAGAGTGGAGGAAACAGGAGGATCAGCTGCAAAAAGTGGATAAAAGTAAGCACACTCTTCGTGTACATGCTGCAAAGTGGCCACAGTTAGACGTGGCCATGAAAGAATGGATCACAAATCACCGGAATAATGGCTTCTCAGTCTCTACAAAAATGATAATATATGAAGCCAAACGCATTGCTGTAGAGAAAGGCATTCACGATTTTATTGGATCACCATCGTGGTGCTACAGATTTATGAAGCGATGTGGCCTTGCTATGCGCACCAAAACCAGAATTGCGCAAAAAATGCCAAAAGAATATGAATCTAAGATTCTTTCTTTTCATAAATTTGTCATTGATGCTAGGAAGAAAAATGGGTATGAAATTGGCCAGATTGGGAATATGGATGAAGTCCCGCTAACCTTTGATGTGCCATCTAATAGGACTGTTGATCTGAAAGGTGCCAAAACAATCACCGTGAAAACCTCCGGACATGAGAAAACCCATTACACGGTTGTGTTGTCTTGCTGTGCAGACGGCACCAAATTGCCACCCATGTTGATTTTCAAAAGGAAAACGTTTCCAAAAGAAGCGATTCCAAGAGGAGTTGTTGTTCATGTTCATGAGAAAGGATGGATGGACGAAAATGGAATGAGAGTATGGATTGAAAAAGTGTGGTCCAAACGTCCTGGAGGGCTTCTGAAAAAAACTGCCTTATTAGTACTTGACCAGTTTAGAGCACATATTAGTGAAACTACAAAAAAGTGCTTTAAAGAAGTGAAGACTCATCTAGCTGTAATTCCTGGAGGTCTTACCAGCCAGTTGCAACCTCTCGACGTTTCCATCAACAAACCATTTAAGATCTTTATGCGAGAAGAGTGGAACAAATGGATGGCTGCTGGCAATCATGATCTGACACCTGCTGGACGAATGAAGAGGCCCACTATCACTCAAGTTTGTGAATGGGTGAAAACTTCATGGCACTCTGTGAAGGAGGAAATTGTTGTCCAGTCATTCAAAAAATGTGGCATTAGCAATGCTTTGGATGGAAATGAAGATGATATCTTATATGAAGATAGCGAAGAAAGTGATGTCAGTGATTGTGAGCAACTGAGCTTCCTAAATTCTGACTCTAGCAATGATGAGTTCTTGGGGTTCACAGAAGACTAGAAGAGTACCCAAACCTTAAAGTCTCTCTTCATTTGTTAATGACAGTGATGATGGTTCTTAATACCACTGTTGACTTAATGCCACTGTTCACTTTACATGGTTGAAATATTATTCTGATATACTGGTAGTTTATACTGGTAGTTTATTAAATAGTTTAGTACAACATTTGATTCAGAATATTTTTTTTCTTGTTTTCCTCCTCAAAAAACTAGGTGCGTCTTATGGTCAGGTGCGTCTTATGGAGCGAAAAATACGGTACTTGTCTTCAAGCGGGTGTCTCAGGCCTACAGTGTGTGCTCTGCAGAACTGTTCCAGTGCACATTGCCAATCATATCTGGTCTCACAGTAGCTTGCACGCATAGTACCACAAATCCCCCAAAAAATGACAGGCAGAGGCAGGCCACCCCGCAGGGGCCGTCGTGGTCGTGGTGCTGTGATTCCCTTTTGCCCTAGAATAATGCCCAGTTTTCAGAAGCCACGTACCCTGAACTTGAAAAGTTCTGAGGACTTAGTTGACTGGCTAACACAGGACACCCAATCTTGTACAGCCTCCGCTCGGAACCTTGACGCACCATCCTCCTCCAGCTTAGCTTCAGGCACCTCTCAAGATAGCACTCACCCGCCTGCCGCCACCACCAAAACTAGCACCACAGCCGCTTTACTTGGTATGTCAGAGGAGTTATTCACACACCCGTTTGAAGAAATGAGTGATGCGCAACCATTATTGCTAGAGGATGTAGATAACAGGGATATGTCTCAGGCAGGCAGCATTAAACACATGGAGGTATGGTGTGATGATGATGATGTTGTACCCGCTGCTGCTTCCTTTTCTGAGTTGTCAGATACAAGCGAAGCGGTTGATGATGACGATGCGTCCATGGATGTCACGTGGGTGCCCGCTAGAAGAGAAGAAGAACAGGGCGAAAGTTCAGATGGGGAGACAGAGAGGAGGAGGAGGAGACCAGTTGGAAGCAGGGGGGGGTCGTCGCAAGGAGCTAGTGGCACAGTCAGACAGCATGCATCGGCACCCGGGGTCAGCCCGACAGCACGCCAATCAACGCATGCTGTGTCCACCACCAGAATGCCGTCATTGCAGAGCTCAGCAGTGTGGCATTTTTTTTGTGTGTCTGCCTCTGACAACAGCGATGCCATTTGCAACCTGTGCCAAAGGAAACTGAGTCGTGGGAGGTCCAACACCCACCTAGGTACAACTGCTTTGCGTAGGCACATGATCTCACATCACAAACGCCTATGGGATCAACACATGAGTACAAGCAGCACGCCTACTCTAAGCCGCCATCCTCCTCCTGGTCCAGCATCTTCAGCCACGTCAACCACTGCTGTCCTTCTTGCCCCCTCTCAACCATCCGCCACTCCGTCTCCCGCCTTGAGCAGTTCCCGCTCATCTGCCCACAGTCATGTGTTTCTGTCAAGGACATGTTTGAGCGTAAGAAGCCAATGTCACCAAGTCACCCCCTTGCCCAGCGTCTGACAGCTGGCTTGTCCGAACTATTAGCCCGCCAGCTTTTACCATACAATCTGGTTGAGTCTGAGGCGTTCAAAAAATTTGTAGCTATTGGGACACCGCAGTGGAAGGTACCCGGCCGGAATTTCTTTTCACAAAAGGCAATCCCCAACTTGTACTCAATTGTGCAAAAGGAAGTCATGGCATGTCTGGCACACAGTGTTGGGGCAAGGGTCCATCTGACCACTGATACCTGGTCTGCAAAGCATGGTCAGGGCAGGTATATCACCTACACTGCGCATTGGGTAAACCTGCTGACGGCTGACAAGCAAGGAATGCGTGGCATTGCAGAGGAGTTGGTGACACCGCCACGAATTGCAGGCAGTCCTGCTGCCACCTCCTCTACTCCTCCTACTCCATCCTCTTCCATAACCTCCTCGGCTGAGTCCTCTTGTGCCGCTGCTTCTTGCTCCACATCAACGGCACCCCCCCAGCTCCCCAGGTACTATTCCACATCCCGGATACGGCAGTGTCACGCCGTCTTGGGTTTGACTTGCTTGAAAGCAGAGAGCCACACCGGACAAGCACTCCTGTCCGCCCTGAACGCACAGGTGGAAAAGTGGCTGACTCCGCAGCAACTGGATATCGGCAAAGTGGTGTGTGACAACGGAAAAAATTTGATAGCGGCATTGAAGTTGGGCAAGTTGACACATGTGCCATGCATGGCACATGTGTGTAATCTGATCATACAACGCTTTGTGCATAAGTACACAGGCTTACAGGACGTCCTGAAGCAGGCCAGGAAGGTGTGTGGCCATTTCAGGCGTTCCTACACGGCCATGGCTCACTTTGCCGATATCCAGCGGCGAAACAACATGCCAGTGAGGCGCTTGATTTGCGACAGCCCTACACGTTGGAATTCAACACTCCTAATGTTCGACCGCCTGCTCCAACAAGAAAAAGCTGTTAATGATAATGAATATTTGTATGACCGGGGTGCTAGGACAGCCTCTGGGGAGCTGGGAATTTTTTTGCCACGTTACTGGACGCTCATGCGCAATGCCTGTAGGCTCATGCGTCCTTTTGAGGAGGTGACAAACCTAGTCAGTCGCAGTTGTGTGTGTGCGTGTGTATGGCTGTCTGCCTGTGTGTGTGTGTGTGACAGGGTGAAGATTTCTTGCACATGGGTGTGACAGGGTGAAGATTTCTTGCACAGGGCGCCCAAAGGCCTAAGGCTGGCCCTGCGCATGGGTCAGTGGCTCTGCACCAGACTTCCCTCCAATTGATCAAAGTTAAAGGATTTCAAGTGGACTGATTACAATTACAGGGCCTCTAAAGAGTCCTGTATTGTTATTTGTCGTCACTACCTTCCCGCGTCGGGAAGATTTCTTGCACAGGGCGCCCAAAGGCCTAAGGCTGGCCCTGCGCATGGGTCAGTGGCTCTGCACCAGACTTCCCTCCAATTGATCAAAGTTAAAGGATTTCAAGTGGACTGATTACAATTACAGGGCCTCTAAAGAGTCCTGTATTGTTATTTGTCGTCACTACCTTCCCGCGTCGGGAAGATTTCTTGCACAGGGCGCCCAAAGGCCTAAGGCTGGCCCTGCGCATGGGTCAGTGGCTCTGCACCAGACTTCCCTCCAATTGATCAAAGTTAAAGGATTTCAAGTGGACTGATTACAATTACAGGGCCTCTAAAGAGTCCTGTATTGTTATTTGTCATCACTACCTTCCCGCGTCGGGAAGATTTCTTGCACAGGGCGCCCAAAGGCCTAAGGCTGGCCCTGCGCATGGGTCAGTGGCTCTGCACCAGACTTCCCTCCAATTGATCAAAGTTAAAGGATTTCAAGTGGACTGATTACAATTACAGGGCCTCTAAAGAGTCCTGTATTGTTATTTGTCGTCACTACCTTCCCGCGTCGGGAGTGGGTCATTTGCGCCCCTGCAGCCTTCCTTGCATGTGGTAGCTGTTTGTCAGGGATTTGTCAATCCATATCTGCCAAGTGACCCTATGTAGGGGGAACAGTCTCTATTCTGCTCTGTGTCAGTGTGTATCAGGGATCATTAGGATAGGTGTCAATCCATATCTGCCAAGTGACCCTATGTAGGGGGAACAGTCTCTATTCTGCTCTGTGTCAGTGTGTATCAGGGATCATTAGGATAGGTGTCAATCCATATCTGCCAAGTGACCCTATGTAGGAGGAACAGTCCCTATTCTGCTCTGTGTCACTGTGTATCAGGGATCATTAGGATAGGTGTCAATCCATATCTGCCAAGTGACCCTATGTAGGGGGAACAGTCCCTATTCTGCTCTGTGTCAGTGTGTATCAGGGGTTTTGAGGACAGGTGTCAATCCATATCGGCCAAGTGACCCTATGTAGGGGGAACAGTCTCTATTCTGCTCTGTGTCAGTGTGTATCAGGGGTTTTGAGGACAGGTGTCAATCCATATCTGCCAAGTGACCCTATGTAGGGGGAACAGTCCCTATTCTGCTCTGTGTCAGTGTGTATCAGGGGTTTTGAGGACAGGTGTCAATCCATATCTGCCAAGTGACCCTATGTAGGGGGAACAGTCTCTATTCTGCTCTGTGTCAGTGTGTATCAGGGCTGGGCTTTGAGGACAGGTGTCAATGTTAGGTGATTTCTGCCCTTTATGGATTAAAAGCAGACTCTGCATCAACTGTGCAATTTTCCATGGGAGTTTTGCCATGGATCCCCCTCTGGCATGCCACAGTCCAGGTGTTAGTCCCCTTGAAACAACTTTTCCATCACTATTGTGGCCAGAAAGAGTCCCTGTTGTTTTTAAAATCCGCCTGCCCATTGAAGTCAATGGCGGTTCGCGCGGTTCGCCGGTTCGCGAACATTTGCGGAAGTTCGCGTTCGCCGTTCGCGAACCGAAAATTCCGGGTTCGCGACAACACTAGTCCAAATACCTGAACTGGGAAAATTCTCTCAGTCAGCTATGGTTTCCGCTCAACTACACTGGGCTTAATTTTAAAATTCACTCTAAATTCTCTGTTTAGTAAACAACCTGTAAGAGTCCCAGGACATAATACTGTGGGGCTACTACTTAAACCCTTAACGCCGTTATGGCGTTCTATGCCGTCCCTCTTTAAGTGGGCTTTAAAGCCGTTGCGGCGGCATAGAACGCCGTAGCGGCTTTGAGCCCTGGAGCGCCCTGGTTACTTACCTTCCCGGCGCTCCACTTCGGGAGGACTGCCTCACAGCCCAGGCAGCCCTCCCCCGGCAAAAGAGGCCCCCGGGGGCCATGTGATCGCTCTCAAAGAGCGATCACATGGCCCCCTATAGCTGGCTGTGGATCTGCCAGCAGAGGGCTGTTTTCTGGTGGGATCTGTAAAAAAAAATAAAGAAACATGTTATAAAATAAAATAAATATATTTGTATATATATAATATATGTATATATATTATATATAATATATACATATTATATATATGTAACGTCATACAAAGTGTATTTTGATATTGATATAAGTACATACCGTATATACTCGAGTATAAGCCGACCCGAATATAAGCCGAGGCCCCTAATTTTACCCCCAAAAACTGGGAAAACTTATTGACTCGAGTATAAGACTAGGGTGGAAAATGCAGCAGCTACTGGTAAATTTCTAAATAAAATTAGATCCTAAAAAAGTTATATTAACTGAATATTTATTTACAGTGTGTGTATATAATGAATGCAGTGTGTGTGTGTGTATGAATGCAGTGTGTATATGAATGCTGTGTGTGTATGCAGTGTGTGTATGAATGCAGTGTGTATATAATGAATGGAGTGCAGTGTGTGTATGAGTGCAGTGTGTGTATAATGAATGCAGTACAGTGTGTGTATGAGTGCAGTGTGTATGCAGTGTGTATATAATGAATGCAGTGTGTGAGTACAGTGTGTATATAATGAATGCAGTGCAGTGTGAATGCAGTGTGTATGTATGAGTGCAGTGTATATATGAGTGCAGTGTGTATGTATGAATGCAGTGTGTGTGTGTATGAATGCAGTGTGTGTATGCAGTGTGTATGAATGCAGTGTGTATATAATGAATGGAGTGCAGTGTGTGTATATGAGTGCAGTGTGTGTGTATGAGTGCAGTGTGTATATAATGAATGCAGTGCAGTGTGTGTATATGAGTGCAGTGTGTGAGTGCAGTGTGTATATAATGAATGCAGTGCAGTGTGTGTATGAGTGCAGTGTGAATGCAGTGTGTGTATGAGTGCAGTGTGTATGTATGAGTGCAGTGTGTATGTATGAATGCAGTGTGTGTATGAATGCAGTGTGTGTATATAATGAATGCAGTGCAGTGTGTGTATGAGTGTGTGTATGAATGCAGTGTGTGTGTGTGTGAATGCAGAGCATTGGTGGGGGTGGGCATTTTATTAATTATTATTATTTAATTATTATTATAATATATATTTTTTTTAATGGCTCTCACTCCCTGGTGGTCCAGTGGATGGGCTGTAGGAGGGGGCTGTCAGGAAGCTGTAACTTACCTTCACCGCAGCTCCTGTCAGCTCCCTTCTCTCTCCTCCGTCCGTGCAGCTCCCAGGTCAGCTCCCTCTGCAAGTCTCGCGGCCGCGCGGAGCGTTGGCACGGTAACCCGTGGCAACGCTCTGACCCCGCGGCTCTCGCGAGAGTTGCAGAGGGAGCTGACCTCGGAGCTGCACGGACGGAGGAGAGAGAAGGGAGCTGACAGGAGCTGCGGTGAAGGTAAGTTACAGCTTCCTGACAGCCCCCGGTCCTTGTCTGTATTATGGCAATGAAAATTGCCATAATACAGACAACTGACTCGAGTATAAGACGAGTGAGTGTTTTTCAGCACAAAAAATGTGCTGAAAAACTCGTCTTATACTCGAGTATATACGGTATATCAGTATTAAAATAAACTTAGAATGACGTTACATATATATAATATATATATATATATTATATATATATAATAGATATATACACATATATTATATATATAAATACGTATAATTACAATAATAAATAAATAAAATAATAGCATTTATAAATAAAATATTGAAACAAAATTTAATATAAATTATATATTCATATGTAATTTCATTCTAACTGTATTTTGTTATTCATATATATATATATTGGTAACAAAATACACTTAGAATGACATTCTATATATATCTATCTATATATAAAATGCAAATAACCGCAAATAAATATATATATATTATATATAAATATATATATATATTATATATATAATTATATATATATATATAATTATATGTATTTATCTATATATATATATATATATATATAGATAAATACATATAATTACATAAAAGATTACATTAGTATACACGTAGAATTTAAATACCTATAAATGCATATATATTAAAATTCTACTTGTATATTTAAGTGTTCTTGCATAGCAAGACCACTTAATGTTATCTCACATATATATTATTATTCTTATTATAGCCAAATTTACCACCCTAACTCCTCCAGTTTTTACACTATATAAACAAAAATATACCAAAACGTGCGGATTGTTCCCGATTGGTGTGCTATTACTTTGTGGAACGTTTTGCCGAATGGTTCACGGAATATCGTCGTTCTCGAGGCAAAATTGGTCCCATATGAATGAATGGCAAAATGTTCAAAGCTAGAGTGGGAGCTGGCAAAAGCTGAAAAATCAGGACATGATTTCTAAACTGCCACCACTCCCTCATTTTCAAGCCCACCTACACAAGTCTTATATCAAAATGTTCAGCCATCCCTGCTGCCACTAGAATTGTCCACGGCTAAGCCATAGTCCTTATTGTTTTCACAATATGACCATTTGTTTGCAACTCACGCTGTCCATTGACATTCATTGAAACTCCACTCTAGCCAGCTGAAATTTGAAGGGCAATTTCTAAACTGCGACTGTGCCTTCATTGTTAATATTTCAGAGACATACTATGCATCAAAATGTAGGTCTGGGTCTTGTGATTCTCTCAATGTAAAGCTCTTCACTGTAGGGTTTATAGTTTTTAAACTACGACCGTTTGAAGATGGCAACCGCCAAAATACTCTGACCTGTGCCAGGCTGGAGCAGCAAGTGATGTCATAGACAGGGCCTTTTGTACACCTGCTAATGTTTTTGTAAATGTATGTTTTAACCCCTTAACACCGCAGCCAAATGTACAAGTTGTAAACAAAACCTGGCATTTGCGCTATATGTTTGTCCAACCGTAATTCACCTCTTTCATATTAAATGCACCCCCCCTTATTATATATAATTTTATTCAGGGGAAACAGGGCTTCAATTTAATATCAAATATTTAGCTATGAAACATAATTTAATATGAAATAAATGGGAGAAAATAAGATTTGTTTATATTTTTTTTGTTCTACATGACATTTTAACTGTCAATGTCATAATACTGTTTGCTTTTACTGCAATAAAATACACATATTTGTATTCAGCAAAGTCTCACGTGTAAAACAGTACCCCCTATGTACCAGTTTTATGTTGTTTTGGGAAGTTACAGGGTCAAATATAGCGTGTTACATTTGAAATTGAAATTCGCCAGATTGGTTACGTTGCCTTTGAGACTGTATAGTAGCCCAGGAAATAAATTTACATCCATAATGGCATACCATTTGCAATAGTAGATGACCCAAGGTATTGCAAATGGGGTATGTCCAGTCTTTTTTAGTAGCCATTTGGTCACAAACACTGGCCAAAGTTAGCGTTAGTATTTGTTTGTGTGTGAAAAATGCAAAAGACGCCAATTTTGTCCAGTGTTTGTGACTAAGTGGCTACTAAAAAAGACTGGACATACCCCATTTGCAATACCTTGGGTTGTCTACTATTGTAAATAGTATGCCATCATAGGGGTAATTTTCATTCTTGGGCTACCATAGGGTCATAAAGGCAACGTAAGCAATCTGGCGAATTTTAATGTGAAAAAAATGAAACACAAGCCTTATATTTGACGCTGTAATTTTTGAAAACACCATAAAACCTGTACATGAGGGGTACTGTTGTACTCGGGATACTTCGCTGAACACAAATATTTGTGTTTCAAAACAGTAAAAAGTATTGCAGCAATAATATCGTCCGTGTAAGTGCTGTTTGTGCGTGAAAAATGCAAAACACTTTTACTGGCGATATCATCGTTGTAATACATTTTACTGTTTTGAAACACTAATATTTGTGTTCAGCGAAGTCTCCCGAGTAAAACAGTACCCCCCATGTACAGGTTTTATGGTGTCTTGGAAAGTTATAGGGTTAAATATAGTGCTAGCAAATTAAATTCCCTATACTTTCGGCATGGGTTGTCAGGCAGGTCCCGCTAATTGTAATTAATTAGGATACCTAATTATGTAAAATTATTACATAAATATATGTGTAGAATTAATATATGTATATATATACATATGTGTATATATACGTATATATATATATAATTTTTTTTAAATATTTTTATTTATATATAGGTATATATAGTGATATATACGTATATATTTATTTATGTATATAGATATATATATTATTTCGTTCTACGTGTATTTTGATATAAATATATATATATATATATATTAATATCACAATACAGTTAGAACGAAATAAAACAAATCTATATATTTTTTAATATTTTATTTGTAATTATTTTTTTTTTTACGTATTTACATATTTTTTTTACATTATATATAAATATATATAACAATAATTATATATATATTTAATCAGTATCAGTCTACATGTAATTTGATATTAATATATATATATATAATTATATATATATTAATATTAAAATACACCTAGACGGTGTATGTGTGTGTGTGTATATGTGTATATATATATATACTTAGATCATATATATATATATATATAATATATATATATGATCTAAGTATATATTTTTTTTTTGCACTTATTTTAATTAATTTGAATTTGATTTCCAGCCAGCAGGGGGACTAACTGTCATTACAGTTAGTCCCCCTGCTGGCATTGCTGTAGCCAGCTATCCCGGCCATGTGATTGTGAGGTCCTCGCAAGGACCTCACTCTCACATGGCCCGGGGTGGCTGAAGAGAGCACACGTGCCGCGGGGGGCTCCCTGGGAGTCCCCCCAACCGCGATTGCCGGCGTGGGATCGCCGGCGACCGGGTAAGTTACAAAAAAACAGAGGGCGTACTATTACGTCCTGCAGCGTTTAGAGACGCTTTTAAAAGGATGTAATAGGTCTTAAGGGGTTAATGTAACTGTGAAGCACTTTGGGCAACAACATTGCAATTAAATGTGCTATATAAATAAATAATAACAGTTACCCTGCCCACTCCAGTTGTAAACTACTGGTGGAGGCAAGAACACTTCACACAATTTCCCCAGAAATTGTAGCTTTTCTAGTTAAGTAATCTTTTAACATAATTAGGTGATTTGATTAATTAGAATGTGATTGACATGCCTGACAAGACAGGGAGAAAGTGCAGAGAATTTAATTCGCAACCACTATATTTGACCCTGTAACTCTCCAAGACACCATAAAACCTGTACATGGGGGTACTGTTTTACTTGGGAGACTTCGCTGAACTCAAATATTAGTGTTTCAAACTGGTAAATTGTATTACAACGATGATATTTTAAGTAAAAGTGAAATTTTTTACAAACGAAAAGCACTTTTATGGACTATATTATTGTTGTAATTTGTTTTACTGTTATAAAACACCAATATTTGTGTTTAGTGAAGTCTCCCGAGAATAACAGTACCCCCCCCTCCCATGTGCAGGTTTCATGGTGTTTTGGAAAGTTAGAGAGCTTGCATTTCATTTTTTTGACATTGAAATTCACCAGATTTGTTGTGTTGCCTTTGAGAGCGTATGGTAGCCCAGGAATGAGAATTACCCCCATGATGGCATACCATTTTCAAAAGTAGACAACCCAAGGTATTGCAAGTGGGGTATGTACAGTCTTTCTTAGTAGCCACTTAGTCACAAACACTGGCCAAATATGAGTTTTTTGCTTTTTTCACACAAAAACAAATACGAATGCTAACTTTGTCCAGTGTTTGTGACTAAGTGGCTAACAAATATGAACGCTAACTTTGGCCAGTGTTTGTGACTAAGTGGCTACTAAAAAGACTAAACATACCCCACTTTCAATACCTTTGGTTGTCTACTTTTTCAAATGGTATGCCAATATGGGGGTAATTCTCATTCCTGGGCTACCACATCGTCTCAATGGTAACATTACTAATCTGGCAAATTTCAATTTGAAAATGGAATGTTCTATATTTGACCCAGTAACTTTCCAAAACACCATAAAAACAGTATTATGGCATTCACAGTTAAAATGTCAGACGGAAATACAAATTTAAAAAAAAATCTTATTTTCTCACATTTTTTAAAATGTTATTCATAATAAATTATGTTCCATATATGAATAGTCAATAATAAATTAAAGCCCTGTTTCTCCTGAACAAAATGATATATAATAAGTGTGGGTGCATATAATTTGAAAGAGGGGAACTACGGGTGAACAGACATATAGCGCAAATTCCAGTTTTTGTTTACGTTTTGTTTTGATCAGAACGTGCACTATTGACTCCGTCCTGAAGGGGTTAATAGATTGGTAGATTTTGTTTTCAAGGTTTCAACTTTATTACTATTTATATTGGCAAAAAGTTAGGCTCACTACACTTCTGCCAGGAGACTGGTGAGTTCCCTCCCTCTTCACCCCTTTTTATCATGTCCCTAGGTTGAAACAATGTATACCCCCAAATCCATCCCCTTATCCCTGTCAGCAGTCACGTCCTTATCATTCCAGGGAGGTTCATAAGTGTAAAATGATTTATACATAGTAATTATCATGCACATTCTTAGTTCTACAATACTAGACTTTATAATGGATTATATGTGCTTAATGCTCCTCATTTATTCAATTCAGCATAAGAATAAATAGAAACACACATGATATTCCACTACATGAAAATACAAGCTATGCTTTACATAATACACTGAAACAGTCTGTTTTACATTGACTACAGGTGCTCTTCACTTACCGACCAGGTTCTGTTCTTACGATTCGGTCGTAAAACAAATTGGTCGGTAAGTGAGGTGCATGCGTACCAGTGCAGGTCTATGCTTAGGGAAATTTCCCTGAACATAGACAAGTGCAGCAGAGCAGGGAATCCCTCATATCTATGTTCAAGGGATGTTTCTTCATAACTTAAATGTCCCTTTCCTTGTATTAATTTTGTAGCCTGCTTCTGCACTTTATTGCCACCATATCCTTCTTCTAAAGTGAGCTCTTACCATTGATTTATAAAGAGACAAAATTTTATTTTCATCTTGAGAGTAATACCTCTTTTTAGCCAGTCTCTTACCGCCCCGTAACTCCAGTTGTCATCTGTATTATAATTCAAGTCCACCTTGGGCCAATAAAAGCAGGTTCTGTATCAATGCTCCGTTAGTAGTAGATCCGCTGTATGTAAAGTAATATCCACAGTTCTGTGTAACACCTTATATCTAGTGATCCTCGCTGCGATAATAATAGATGAGAAACAACTTGCAGGTTCAGTGGCTATCTGTCTCGGGTGTGCCAGGAAACGCTCTGCCTTTAGCGTGTAAAGGTCATGTTCACAGGAAGTCATCTACACGTTTCATCCATAATGGACTTTGTCAAGACTATGCTTGTGTTGGAATATACCCTACATTAAATAGGGAGTTAATTGCATAGTCCAGATCAAATCTTATTGCTACCACAGTATTTTTAGGCTTTTTAAGACTTTTTAGACTGAAACATCAGGTGTTCTATTTCTCTCTCTCAGACTACAAACATTAGAGGTAAAACACTTTGTATAGACTGTCTACTCAATGGTGGTTTTGTTCTTTATATTATTTTTGCTTTTGTTTTATTTACTCATTTATGATTTTGTGTAAATTGAATTGATGAACTACTTTTTGGTGACCTTTGTATTACATTTAGGATACACTTGTCTAGAGATAATATATACATGCATGAACTATTTTTTTTTATTATGATATCAAATAAAGATTACTTTTTGTTTATATATTGGTGTGCAATAGTTTTTATTTGAGGTTGTACATTTATTTGACCACCAGGGGAAGTGGTTATTCCAACTTTCTGCACCCATTACATATAATAGCAGGCTGTACTGGATTGTGTCCCCCTACCTATACTAATGTTTTCTCTATTTTGACATATACACACCTGTAGTGGCAGTTAGACATGTGCAATTTGGACGAATTTCGGAGTTATGGATGCTTCCAAATGTCCGAATGGCCAAAGTGGCGAATTTCCCAAGTGCCGAATTTCGAAAGTTCTGAACCCAACTGAATTGCCGAAGTGCAGAATTTAGGAAGTGCCGAAGTGCTTCGGACTTCTGAAAAGTGGCAAAATGGGTAGGGGTAGGATTGGGCTTGGGGTAGGGATAGGGGTTAGGGTAGAGTTAGGGGTAGGGTTAGGAGTAGTGTTAGGGGTAGGATTAGGGTTAGGTCAGGAGTAGGGTTAGGGTTGGATTAGGAGTAGGGTTAGGAGTAGGGTTTAGTTAGGAGTAGGGTTAGGGTAGGGTTAGGGTTGGGCTAGGAGTAGGGTTAGGGTATGGTTATGAGTAGGGTAAGGGGTAGGGTTTGGGTTAGGGTTGGGTAAAGAGTAGGAGTAGGGGTAGGGGTAGGGTTAAGGGTAGGGTTAGGGTTGGGTTAGGAGTAAGGTTAGGGTTAGGGCAATTTATTGGTTGGTTTCAATTCACTTTGGTGTTTGCTTTATAAAAATGGAAGGATTCTTGATTATTATACCACCTTTATTTATCCTTGGGTGTTTTGCATGTATTTTGGGTGCTTGGTCACTATTTCTGTTTTTATCTTCATTCCATATTTAGCAACATTGCTCAGTCGTATACATAATTAGAAGGATACTTTGTAAATCAAATTTCACAAATATCTAAAATAATTTAATGTATCCAATATTGTTTTAGTAACAGGTCTTATTAACAAATAATACGTTTTCTGTATTTGTTTATAAGACATTTATTTGTAAATGTTAATACTATTTTAAATAGAGAAACAAATATTGTTATCTTTAATATGTTGCAGTAACACTGCTGTTTTCTTTATTTATAAATGTCTGTTCAGGTAACATACATAGAAATACTCTATAATCAATAAGTGCGTAATTTCTCTATTAAGACTACTACATTAGATATTGATGAGATTTATCAAAGTTTTGCAGACTGTTTTGCTCTTTATTTTCATAGGAAGGGGACAATTTTTGAATCATGTCTGACATCTGTTATTTTTATCTGTTGCTTATTTTGCTCACTGTTATTTTTCTACCTCAAAATTGCTGTTTCGTTTCTTTTTTGCCACCACTCTATATTTGGTAATTTGTGAAATTGAATTTTTTTTTGTTAAAAATTGCAGAATTTAGGTAGAGGAAAGCCAATCGTCTTTGGATCAGTTTTAGGACAATTTAAAAAATAAAATCAGAATATAGACCAAAAATAAAAAACAAGTTTCTGAACCTTTTGATGAATCTCTCCTATAATGACAAAACATGTCTTGAGTACTGAGGTAAAGTTGACTTGAATGTAATATTTATATTATATAAATGACCATGCTGTAACAGAAAAACTGCCTCAAGAGTACAGAGATATGTTTTAAATAGGAATATCTATGCTTTAAACCAGACCTGCACAACTTGGCACTAGGTATGGGCCAAAATTAATATAGGCTAAACTTTTTCCAGCCACAGACAGGTTTTTAGCTTTTCACTTTTCAAATAAAGGTGTACACTTAAAATAACAATACACACACACACACAAACACACACACACACACACACACACACAC
This sequence comes from Pelobates fuscus, assembly GCF_036172605.1. Classification (NCBI taxonomy): domain Eukaryota; kingdom Metazoa; phylum Chordata; class Amphibia; order Anura; family Pelobatidae; genus Pelobates; species Pelobates fuscus. The sequence goes on from NC_086320.1 coordinate 340,453,636, forward strand.
ACACACACACACACACACACATATAGATATACAGACACACACACTGACAGGCATAGAGATACACACACTGACAGACATACAGCTACAGACACTAACAGACAGACAGAGATACACAGACACACACTGACAGATATACAGATACCCTGACACACACACAGACATACAGATACATACACACTGACTGACATACAGGTACACACACACACTGGCAGGCATACAGGTACACACCGACATGCATACAGGTACATACACACAGTAACAGGCTGTCACTTACCACCTTAGTGCTGTGGCCACCTGGTGGGCCCCTTAGTGTGCGTCCACCCAAAATCCTTTGGCGGGTCGTACGTTGTGCAGTCCTGCTTTAAAACAGTTATATAAAGTAATCTGACCACCAAATTGCTAAATTGTTTCTGACATAATTAATTCTCCAATTTAGTGGAAGATTACAGTAAAATTACAGATTTGCCCTTGTTTTTTGTTGTTTTTTTTACAAATTAAATGAGTAACTGATAATTTTAACCCAGTCTCTGTACACACTTGTCTATTGTGGTTTTCTTGTCTGTACTAATAGAAATTCTTACACAACGTATACGGGTATTATATAATTAGGAAATGCTTTGCAAGATTAATAAAAAAAAAATGCAACAAAAAAACACAATCTGGATTACAAACTGTTTGACTAAAATATATAGAATGAATGGTGGTGAAGCTTAATAATTCTAAAAAGTGGTGTTTTTTTATAACTTTTTAATATTGCAGAGGTAACATCTGTTATCTGTAACTGCATTTTTGATATGGTAATCAAGGTCTAAATGTATCAATAAAACATAAGTAATCTGTTAAAATAAGACATCACTTTAAAAGAGCAAATTGACAGGCTTTCTTGCCTTTCGTACTTTGATAACTGAAAGTTTATAAAGTGAAACCAGATGGACGAACTTCTTGGAAAACATTACACTTGCTATCTCTTTGAAAATATCATATACCAAGAGTATAATCACTACAAAGTAATATACCTTTAAACATATATAACTGGACTAAGATCCTGACTAATTTATCTACATTAACGTCTTGCTTTACCCACAAAGAAGCCCATAAAAAGTTGATCTACCGGTTGTATTCGACACCTACCAAACTTCACAAAATATACCCCGCTGTATCCCCCTTGTGTTGGAGATGTGGGATAGAACACAGTACAATGCTACATGTTTGGTGGTCATGTAACGGAATTAAAGTTCTTTGGCACGATGTTAGTAACTTATTAGCCCTATTGGGCTTGGAGGGATTTCCTATAAATCCATCCACCTGCCTCTTTTTTCTCTTTCCAAGAAATACCACCAGGTCGTTGTCACAAATTGCCGCTTTGGTCTTCCTTGCTGCACGCAGTTGGATAGCGACTGGATGGAAATCCACAGTTTGCCCTTCGCCTCTCAGCTGAGGGACAAGGTCCAGCAATATTATTTATACGAACAAATGTCTATAGATAGACCCTATAAAACACAAGTCTTTGATGAAGCGTGGAGTTAGTGAACGGAAACATATGGGCAGCCAGGTACCAAGGGTACTACTTAACACGGATCTAGCCAACATATACATAGGTGACGCAACCTACGATTTCTTTCTGGAGGTAGGATAGCTAATATTTTGACGTATAAAATTAACCTTATATGAACGGCTGGTCCAAACTTTAGGCAGGATGCCCTGTACTGATAGTTGGGTCTTACTTTTATGTTAATTTTTTTTGTTATTATTGTTTCTATCTTTTTCCTTTAACCATATGACTGGATGATTAATTATGATTGGAAACAAGCAAGCAGGATGCCTCGAATTGTACTGAGACCAATATATGTCCATGTGAATGATGACTTATCTACGAAAATACCTTATGTACAAATGTTAACTATGGATTGTATTACCGAGACGTTACGTAATGGTATTTTTCTGGTGAAAATCAATATAACATTAATGGAAAAAATATATATATATAACTGGTTATGCATTTGTAGAGTAAAAATATAGGATAATGATTGATAAACATGTGTGACATAAGCTGTTTTGGCTAATTTTTGTTGTGATTTTCGTTTCTTTTATTACATAAACACAACTATAAGTGTACAATGCAATGAAAGGTGACTATTTTTGTAAATTTTCTATTGATACATCTGGAAAAGGCAAGGGGTGAGGAGGAATGCATTTAATTTCTACAGAAAAAAAGCAGAACATCTTTGTCTGACAAAAGTGGGTGAAGATATTCATAGCATCACGCACCTGTACAAATGGTCCAGCAAGGAAGCAGAGAAAGAAGCAGAGATATCTCTTCTACTTTCTTTTTTACCTGTGAGCAACAACCATGGCTCCTCGGGTGTTTCTGGATTACATTTCCAATTGCACAGAGTCAATCTTTAGGTTTACCAAGTATTGTGTAAAATGCTGTTCAGAATGATCTATTGGGGTTCAAAACTAGCTATCCCTGCGCTAAGCCATTAAAACCAGTGGCAAATGAGGTCCTGAGGTCCAAAGTTCTATTTAGTATGCGGTTCAGTTTCCAACCAAACTTTGTGAAATCATTATAGTTAAATTGTTTCTTGGGTATACGTGGAATAGATTGCACTCAGTTCTTAAACAGAATTCATATTGGAAAAAAACTGAGTTCATATTGGCATTTTCAGGGGGTTGTTAGTCTCATAGAACAAAGTCGATCTTTCGAGTGAGTACACAATTTTTCCTTGTCGTTTGAGTGTTTGTTTTGTGTCTCATTTTGAGCATTTCACCCTTCTTAGCTTTTGGCATTTCTTTCCCATCCTTGTCGTATTTTTGTGATTCTACTATCGAGGCATGGAATGATGGTGATGAACTTTAGCACTAGCACTGAGCATGGAATAATCAGAGAAACAACAAAAGCCGGGGGGAGAAACCATTTGTAAAACGGTCCATAGATAAATCGGTCTCCACCATACACGAGTGTATGTGCCGTACACAACACCAATGTCAAGTATCCCAATTTTGACTGTAAAATAGGTAAATTGGGAAATATGTTATTTTTCCTTAAGCATAGGTACATGTACTAAATTAAAGGCATTTTCAAAACAGCCCTTATTGTTGGCTAACATTCATATTTACATGGATAGTTTATTAAAAAAAAAACATAAAAGCAGTAATTACAAAAATAGGGAACCTTTGTAATTAGTAGCATATTAAAGTACATCAACTATCCATTCAAACTATAAAAGCATGTATATAAAATGATTGCCTGAACACGGCAAATTTAGTGCACAATGGCTTAGCATCACAGATTGAGCAACACTGATCTATAAAGCCTATAGTCCCTGTCTTTCAAACCATGTTAATGTTTGATGTATACAATGAAGAAATGAGGAACTGTGTCAGTCCCTTTACTGCCTGCATCTCTCTCTAGGGGTATCAGGTAGAATGTTGGGGTTGAAATAAAGAAAGCAACTGCACACAGCAACTAGTGTTTGGGAGTGTGACTTTCAGAAAGAAAGCATAGAGAAGCCAGGCCATCCAACAAACAACACACAAGGTTATTCACTGAATGAAGAATTCTCCATATGAGTAATTTCTTCAGTTTGATTATTCTGTCCTTAAAGTTCTACTAAAGGCACCCATATCACTTCATTTCCATGAAGTGGTCTGGATGCAGTGCTCCTTCCGTTTTAACCCTGTAATTTAAAATATTGCTGTTTTGTTAACACTACAATGTTTTCATTGCAACAACCGCTTCCCCTGTGAGAACCAACTCGTTTCTCAATCAAACTTTGCTAATAAAGAGCATTTGATTGGTGCAAATTGATATGCATGCGCTGTAGACTCTTAATGCTTCCAAATAGGAAATCACGGGTTAACTGAGGTCATCAATCTTTATGATCACAGGCAGAAAGGCGAGGACTGAAAGGAAGAAGAAAATACATGTTTGTAATCCTAACGTCCTAACGTCCCTTTAAATTTGAAATGAATTCTTAGCGATTCTTACTTTAGTGAATAACTTTGACAGTGTGTATTTATGTGCTCTTTTACGATGTGTATTAGACCTGTCAACTTTGGAAACATTTGGTTTGTTTGAATTTCTTTTGTTTTTGGTTTTGTCCGTATGGTGTGTCAGTTTGGACAAAATTTGTCCTTGAAAAAGTTTGTGGGAATGCGATTTTGCAGTACAGGAAAAGGCGCATTTTCATTTTGAATGACGTAAAATGCCTGTGTGTGTCTGTACATTTGTGCACTTAGCACCAACCTTTGTCAACACCTAACCCTAACTTAAAAAAAGGATCCTGTAATATATGAAACTCCTGAAGTGTGCCCTAGAGGAAACTAATTGAGTCTCAAGGTTCTACCAACCTTCACAATACACATTTCAGTATTATGTACTCCCTCGCTCTGTATATCACCAATTAAATTGTACTATATTCAGTTTAAAAAAAAAAAATGTTTTTTTTTGTTTGTTTTTTATCAGTTGTGATTATAATGATCCTATACCATTATTGTATTACATTTATAACAATGTAAGTAATAATGACTGACATCATTACAGCATGTGCTAAACCTGGTACTGTAGTGATGGGGGTATACCAGTTTAACTCTGCATAATTACAGTGTGATTAGAGAGAGAGTTAAGGTTTGGAGATTACAGTAATGCAGTATCTACCTTCAAGAAAAAGCGTATTGTTACTCCTGTGTTTCACATCTATTTGTGTTTCCCTAACCCTAAGTTCAACTATCCCTAAGCCGCTTGAGTCCCCATAACCCCTACTGCAAATTCCATAGTCTCACCCTACTATCACCTTAGCACAGTGCAATTGACATCTATGTCAGGGGTGCAAAAAGGTAGATCCCTAGATGTTTTAAAACTACAGCTTCCATGATGCTTTGTCATTCTAAAGCATTCTAAAGACACACAAAGCTTCATGGGAGTTGTAGTTATAAAAATCTGGGGTTCTACTTTTTGGGCACCCCTGCTCTATATGCTCTACTAGCTTTTCTGTAGCATTGCCACATGCTAGATAGGAAGAAATCACAATATATGCACATGATGATACAAAACAGAGCCTCTGCCACTGAAAGGGTTATGGCCAGGATGAAGACATTGTGGCTCAGCAGCTGACGATGATGTTTTATTATATTAATATAATTATTATATTGGATGTGTCTTCATTCAACCTCATGTACTTTTGTTTTATACTGATGTTGAACACTGACCTGCACAAAGCGGAATTCTCTCCAGTTGACGGCATTGCTCACAGAGGGCAGTGAGGTTATACCAAGGAGTATGTAAAAGAAGAATCCAAGCATACCCAAAGCAACATACGAATCTGAAATCCAGGCATAGTGGCTGGAAAAGGCTATAGGGGTTGTTACCTGCAAGCAACAGATAATGACACAAAATAACAATGTATGTCTCAGTTAGGACAAGTAACAAATAGGATATATAATAGGTATAGGTATATTTTGTATCATTGCTATTTCACGCTACAATATGTATTGGGTGACTAATTTGAATTTTTTTAAAACAGATAGTGGACATTTAATAAAATTCATATTTATGACCCTAGACAGCAATAATTGTTTTAAACCATTCATCTGAGCCTTGAAGAGTGATAGAATGGTGTGCAATGCAAGAACTGAATCCAAATCAAAGTGACTCCAAATGATAGAGGTGTTGACCAGACCTATCTACGTGTAGGTTCTCAGACTTATCTCTGTGTAGCTTTTCTCAACTGTACCACCTGTTTTATTAATTGTGGGTTACAGAAGTGGTCCCCAGGATAATTTGTTAACTGTAAAGGCCTTTGTAGGCAAGGTGTGGGTAAATATGACATGGTAAGTAACCACATGATCCTTTGTTACCAGGAAGGAGCTCTGGGCTACAATATTACAATATTCTTCTCTTTCTTGGTTATTCTCCTACCTTTCCCGGCACTTCTTCAGTGCCTCCATCATCTGTTGCTTCTTCTCCACCATAGTTACTATCTTTCTGTGTTCCTAAGGTTCTGTTTTTGTCCCCCACTGTTTACAATCTATACGGTCTCATTTGGTAAAGTAATCAGTTTGTCTCATACTATTTACAAACCTAAGGCTCATGGTTGGAACTATTGGGAGTGCAGCCAATGTGACTGCACCAGGTCTCTAGGGGGTTCGCCAATGGCTCTCACTGGTGACATGTTGCCACGTGTAGTTGTGCTGGCACCACCAGATGTTTCTGAACCATAATAAAGTACGGCAAGGTTGCATGGCAGCTCACCAGGGCCTGAGGGAAAACATGTGAAGTGTGTACAGAAGGAGGTATAACTGGACTTGGGGAAAGGGTGAGTATACCTTCGTGTGTGTTATGTGCATATAGGTCTGTGTTTGTGCATGTGCATCAGTGCATGAGTGTATATGGGCATGTGTGTCATTGTGTATCTGTGCATGCATGTATGTGTGTCAGTGTATCTGTTCATGTATGTCAATCTGTATAAGCTTCTGTTAGAGTGTAGCTGTGTGTATGTGTCTGTGTACATATGTGTGGCAGTGTATGTGTGTGTATCTTTGTATGGCAGTGTCTGTATGTGGCAATGTGCATCTAAATGTGTGTGTGGCAATGTATGTGTATATACAGCTTTCCTTTATATCTACAGTACAACATGACCAGTGATCCTTATCCAGAGTGGGAATGTTATCCAGAGAAAACGGCTTTTTATTTTAAGGTAGAGGCTTGCTCTGAGGTTATTGTATAGTCATTAGGGCTTTGTTGCAGCCAAGTACACATGGAACTTCCAGAGCATTGGGGTTGAATATTTTAGCAAATTACATTTTTTTCTTTTTTCATCAAAAATGTTTCAACATAAAATCAATGTACCCTTGAAATAATATTTTTTTGTTTTGAAATGTTTCAGATAACGTATCACATGGAACAAAGCGTCCATATATAGACTGAGAACTGGCATATGGTCTGAACACAGTTGCAAGGATTGTGTTTGATGGAGAAAGCAGGAAATGGCCCCAAGGAAAGGGAAGAACAATACAATACAATACAATAGCTGAGCTCTGCCACACATGGGTTGAAGAGCTCACTTAGTTAATAGGAATCCTGGGGGCTGGCACACCACATAAGTGGTCTTCTCATTTTAACAGCACAAAATGGTTGGGTAGTTGAATATCCATACGTACACATTGTTGCACATGGGATGAGAGAATTAGGGGTTATTGAAAAGACTTCCACTAGTTATATAGAGCCATTAGGGGGGCCTTGAATCTCACATGTACAAGCGCCAGCAAACCCATTTTAAATTCAAGCAGCTGTATATGTTCCAAAGCTGTACTGAGAGACAATTCCAAAAGCGAATGGTATCACAGTCTCAAATCTTAATGTTCAGTGTGATCTCATCATTAAAATAACAGAAAGATCATGTATATATGATACGTGTAAATATTCCAGTTGACTTTTCCAAAGTATTATTTTCAAGGTTACTATACCACTTATAGCAACACTATACATCACATCGTTATGAGAATTACCTGTTTGATGGTGTATTGGTCAGACCACCAGCGTACGTAATAGCGAATGGGAATCACGAACGTGTAAATAGCATGTAGAAAGGCGTATGCCAGGGCTACAAGCCCAAGCTGTTTTCGACATAGCATCCATTTGTCAAGCCAGTCTGGGAAGCGACTGTATTTGGTACCTCTGTATAACTGGAGGAATGCTGCAATAATTCCTGGAAGATAAACTAAAGCAAGGAGGATAAGGGAAACAATTGGGAACACTCTATTTGGAATACTAATAGCAACCAGGTAGAGTGTATTTTCATTGGATGTAGCAAAAGGATAGATAACTTCAGTTAGTACACAGTAAAGGAAAATCAATATAGTAAATCCAGTACAGATGTACATGGGAAGCCTCCACATTGGAAATAGCTGCAGTGGGTAATTTTCTATCTCATTGGCAGATAATAGAGATCCCTGGTCTAGAGGTGTTAGACCTATAGCACGAGCAATATCCATAACCATGTCTTTCGACTTCACGTCATTACCGCACACAAAAACCTGTAGCACAAGGAGAAATTTATTTTTAGTGACAATGACAACATAAATACATATTGGTAACTTTTTTTTAAAGTGTCTTACGTATAGATACACAGGCAATTTTACTGAAGGGATTTTCGTATTTAAATATAGACAAAAGTAGAAACTCTTTCAATTATTACACCACAAGGTGAGTGAGCTCTGGAGAGTAATATTAAAGTTTATATGAATACATTTTTTTCTTCTTCATTAAACAAGTTCATGTATGGAGTGGAAAAATGATTTTTGTTTTAAAATATTTCAGATAAAGTATCACATGGAACAAAGCGGAAATATAAGACTGCGAATTGGTGAATGGTCTGAATACTGTTGCAAGGATTGTATTTTATATTGATAGGAAGGTGAAGTACTCAGCTACCATTGCAGAGCTCTGCTGTGCATATGTTGAGGAGCCCACTTGATTAATAGGGATCGTGGGGCTGACACATCACATAAGTGATCCTCTTACTAAACAGCACAAAATGGATGAATTGAATATCCATACATATAGAAAAATAACCAACACATTGCTGCACATGGGATGTGCTTTAGAAGATTGGAGTGTTCCTTCCTATTTTCTCAACTAACTGTGATGGATTGCAGTAAAATAAGCAGCACTACTATGGTGGTGTATATATCGGTTCTTGTCTCGCAGAACCTCTGTGCTTTAGTCAACCCAAGGTATACAATAAAAGAAATCATACCTGTCTACTGGCATCTAATGTACCTGATTGCAGAGCCCATGCAGATACGGTGTTAAATGCCTTCACTACTTTTGCTCCAGTCACCAAACTGGCTAGGTGTTCAGCATTGGAGTTTTCAAATTGATTCATTTTTAGATTGTTGCTGACATCGACCAACACCTTTCCTTCCAGTTGACTGTTTAATTGCTCCAGAAAGTCATAATGTTCCCTGTGGATGGCCAAGATAATAATGGAAGATTCTTTTATGGCTTCTTCGTGGCTCAGAACTTTAGCTCCTTTGGGGGTCAGGTTGGACGCATGTGGATTTCTACTGCCATAAACTACATTATAGCCACATTGCAGCATCTTGGATCCAAACGATCGGCCGAAATCTCCAGTGCCAAATATACAAATAGACTCACATTTCTTGACCTCAGTTGGATAGAGAGGAATGTCTTTAGATGAATTGTCCATTTTCTGTTAATAAAAAAATAAAGAAATATTTATAAATATTGATTAATGATTGCGTATATCCATTTACACATTTTTAAATTTATATGCTAATGTATAATTTAGAATCATTTTGCACATTATTTGATGCACCTAATTTTCATGTAAATACCGAAACAGAAGGTCATATGGATATCTGAAATATATAAAACATGCAAAGACAGTTGTTACAAAAACCTTATTGAACTATGTGCCTTTAAATGTTATTTTCACTTGTCTGACTTATTTGCAGTCGTTGGTATGGTTCAGCACGAATCCTTTGTGTAAACGTATAGGTGGCCGCCATTTCAGGACTTTGCACGTGTTCGCGGCCATCTTACGTACGACCAGCGGTGTTTGCCAGCAATCGTCTGGAACTAAAAACGGAGACGCACCCAGGCGAACACCGCTGAGACCTCCAGGATAGTATAACTTCGTGCTGGACCTACCGAGCGGCCCACCGTTCGGTAGGACGATTACCCTTCGCAGGGGGAGTACAGCGACCCCCAGGATACCTATGGATGGCAATGGGTTCGTGGAGTTTCACCGTACGAACGGAGACCGACCGCAAGGCCTAAACGTGTGGAACCATTTTCGGCCAGGAAGTCTGTGCGGTCGGTCAAAACTTTGAAAACCCATAACTCTCGAACCATTCATCCGAACGGGTTGGTTTTCGGATATGTTGCTCCCCTGAACAAGATCTGTACAGCGGTGTAGGATTTAAAGGGGTACCCCCTGGTTTTGGGGTACATCCAGAACTTGGTTAAAAATATGTACTGCATAATTATGTTAACTGTTTATCTGAGGGGAGGAGATGTGTGGGAGGTATCCAATATGTGATTGGTGATTTTATGCCTCCCCCTGGGAGTATCCTTTTTGTATGTAACCACAATAAAAAGCAGGCTGGTCAGCCCAGTCCTCAGTTCTTACTTGACCCTCAAATCGCAGCCTCGACTCGTTTTGTTGGGCAGAAAGGTATCCTAGCTATGCTATAGCTAGTGGGATTGTTCTACACTTACAGGACTCTTATGGAATATTAAGGAAAGCCGCTCTCTCCTCTTCAGCAACTAGGAATCCAGACGACTAAGCGGTCCAGCTCTCAGCAAGCCTAAGGGTAACCGTAACATTTGGTGGCAGCGGTGGGATTATCCTGGATTTCCTAGGAGAGGTACGGAACGGATGGAGAGCACCTACACAAAATTGAAGCGTACCACCCTAAAAGATTTACTGGAAAGCAGAGGAGGGTACGCCAGCAACCGGCCAAGGAGAGAACTGATCGCAGAACTGACCGAACTGGACCAAAGCTTCACAATGGCGGAAACACCAACCACGAATGGTGACGAAAAGGCAAGGATTGTTCGGGAGAGGCTCTCCCTATACGGGCCAAACCCACCTATAGAACTAGTACAGCAGTTGATGGCGGAGGCAGACGAGGATATACGAAAGGCCCGAGCCCACGCACTTGACCTAGTAAATGCACAACGCAATGCTGAAGCCCCGCAGGTAATCGTTCCTGTCGAAAACGCTGGGAAGCCCAAGATACCCTTTGCGGCATTTAGATCCTTCCTAGAGAGCGAGACAGGAATTGATGAATACTTGGCGGACTTCGAAAGGCAATGCGCCCTGCACCAGATTCCCATCAGAGAGTGGCCCACGATCCTGTCTGGGAAACTATCCGGGCGAGCCCTGGAAGCTTTTCGTACCTTGGGTACTGAGGAAGTGACACAGTATGAGCGAGTTAAAGAGACACTGCTAAGACGGTACGCTGTAACTCCAGACACGTATCGCCGGCAGTTTCGAGGCACGAAAAAGAAGCCTAACGATACCCATATGGAATGGGCGCACCGAATGCGGAGAGCGGCAAATCACTGGATGAGCGGAAGTAAAGCTGTGACTGGTGAGGAAATCTTACAATTGTTTCTCTTAGAACATTTTTATAATGGCATGGAACAGCAGGGGAAGGAGTGGCTGCGAGACAGGCGACCTTCCACCCTAGAAGAAGCAGCCAAATTAGCGGATGAACATTATGACTCACGTCTTCACGAGCCAACGAGCTACCGGGCTCCAGCACGGGTTGAGCCCAGAGAGGTTTACCGTGCACCTCCTCGTACGGAGTTCCGAGCCCCGGTACCCGCAGGGCCCACCCGACACGCAGGGCCACCCAATAACAACTCTGATCGTCCCAGACCAACTTGCCACCGATGCAAGCAACCAGGGCATTTCATGGCTAACTGCCCTCTTAACACGCACCAGACACCCAGGAATTACAATTACCCCTCGGGGCCATACCGTTCTGCCCGCGCCCTCTGTGTTAACCAAGAGGCCTCGATGGAGGAATATTTGGGGCCGCTTCACGAGGCAGACCCTGTATATGCTGCTTCAGATAACCGCCAGCACCATCGGCAGAAGGTATGGCTCGAAGGGCGATCTACCGAGGGGTTGAGGGACACAGGGGCTACCATCACACTGGTGCAGAGTCACTTGGTGCCAGAACACAAGCGGTCAGGGCAGACCGTGGCCGTTAGAGTGGCGGGGGGGATGTGTACAAAATTCCGACCGCGAAAGTACACCTTGATTGGGGAGCGGGAAAGGGGGCTGTGAACGTGGGCATAATGGATAATTTACCTGCGGAAGTACTACTGGGCAACGATTTGGGCCCCATGACTTCTGCCTATGCTCCAGCGTACAACAACGAGGCGAACCCAGTGACTACCCGAGCACAAGCCCGGACGGACCGAGAACCCTCACCAGTGCGGGAGACCCAGGTAAGACCGACCCCGACTGTTCCTGACATGTTAGGCCCCATACCCTGGGACACCCCAGATACTTTCGAGACCGAGTCTAGGAATGATCCGACTTTACAAAAATACCGGGAACGAGCAGAGACCGGGGGGAGCGGGGCAGATAACGAAACTTTTCTATGGGAAAAAGGCAAACTATACCGCTTGACGGAGAAAAAGGGACAACGTAGGCGACAGCTGGTAGTGCCCCACAAATACCGTCGAGAAATCCTCAAGATAGGACACGACATCCCCTTGGCAGGTCATCTAGCTGTGACCCGTACGCTACACCGCATTACCCACACATTCTTTTGGCCAGGAGTACACGCTGATGTTAGGACTTATTGTAATACTTGCGATGTGTGTCAACGAGTAGGAAGGCGAGGTGATCACCCTAAAGCCCATCTAGTCAATATGCCCATCGTAGAGGAACCCTTTAGCAGGGTTGCTATTGACCTAGTAGGACCACTGGCCACCCCTAGTCCCTCCGGTAAGCGCTACATCCTTACCGTAGTGGACTACGCTACCAGGTACCCCGAGGCTGTCGCCCTGTCCAACATCCAAGCGGATACGGTAGCGAATGCACTGGTACAAGTGTTCTCCCGGGTAGGATTTCCAAAGGAGATCCTGTCTGACCGAGGCACCCAATTCACAGCCGAATTGACCCAACAACTCTGGCAGGTCTGCAAAATTAAATCCCTTCTGAGCTCCCCCTACCATCCCCAGACGAACGGACTTTGTGAGAGGTTCAACGGAACCCTCAAACAAATGCTCAAAACGTTCACTCAAGAATACCGAGATTGGGAACGCTTCCTGCCGCACCTCCTGTTTGCCTATCGGGAGGTGCCCCAGGAAACGACAGGGTTCTCTCCCTTTGAGTTGCTCTACGGAAGAAAGGTACGGGGCCCCCTAAACCTGATCCGGGAGCACTGGGAGGGAGAGACAGAAACTGACGGTGTCCCCATTGTGCCATACGTGCTGGAACTCAGAGACCGAATGGAGCAGCTAGCCAGATCCGTGCAGGCTAACCTCCAGTCGGCCCAGAGAAGACAGAAGGTATGGTACGATCGGGGGGCCCGAAGGAGAATCTTTACCATAGGACAAAAGGTGTTGGTACTTAAGCCGGTAAAGACAGACAAATTGCAAGCATCATGGCAGGGCCCCTACCAGATTGTAGAGAAACGGGGCGACACAACTTATGTCATAGCCAGTTGCCACGACAACAACCTTAGGAGGACGTTCCATGTAAACATGCTCAAAGAATACTTGGAGCGACCCGAGAACGTGACAGCCGTATGTTGTCCTCCCCAGGAAGACCCCGACAGTCTACCCATCCCCGACCTATTAGAAAAAAGTCCCCCCACAGGGATAGTATCCCAGGTTCAGATAGGAGACCGACTTAACCCCACTGAAAGGGAGCAGCTCAATACACTCCTCCAGGCCAAACACCTCACCTTCTCCCAGAAGCCAGGGTACACTACCCTAACTACCCACCAGGTCGACACCCCCGGGCAAACACCCTTACGCCAGCCCCCGTATCGCATCCCCGAGGCAGTTAGAACAGGAATGAAGCAGGAGATAGATGAGATGCTCCAACTCGGGGTGATTGAGCCCTCCGATAGTCCCTGGGCCTCCCCGGTTGTCCTGGTACCCAAGAAAGATGGGACGACCCGGTTCTGTGTAGATTACCGGAGGCTCAATGAAAAAACAGTGACGGACGCGTACCCGATGCCCAGGGTAGACGAGCTACTCGATCGTATAGCCAGGGGAAATTACCTGACCACTATCGACCTCTGCAAGGGTTACTGGCAGATTCCCCTGGCCCCGGAGGCTATCCCCAAGTCGGCATTCGTCACCCTATTCGGCTTATACCAGTTTAAGGTAATGCCGTTTGGGATGAAGAATGCCCCAGCTACATTCCAGCGCTTGGTGGATAGGCTCCTGGATGGCTTCCAGAGTTTTGCCTGTGCATACCTGGACGACATAGCGATTCACAGTGAGTCCTGGGAGGACCACTTAGCTCATGTAGGAATGGTTCTGGATCAGATCCGGGCTGCTGGCCTGACTCTGAAACCAGAAAAATGTCACTTTGGGATGGCCGAGGTACAGTACCTGGGTCACCGGGTGGGGTGCGGAAAACAGCGACCAGAGCCAGCCAAGATAGAAGCTGTTGCCAATTGGCCCACCCCCATCACTAAAACCCAGGTTCTGGCCTTTCTGGGCACGGCAGGGTACTACAGACGATTTTTACCCGACTACAGCACACTTGCCAAACCCCTGACTGACTTGACCAAGAAAAACTTACCTCGACAGGTCCTGTGGTCTCCCCACTGTGAAAAGGCTTTCCAGGCCCTCAAAAACGCTTTGGTTAATGCTCCTGTCTTGGCGGCTCCAGCTCTTAATAAACGTTTTATCGTCCATACAGACGCTTCCATGTTCGGGCTGGGAGCCGTCCTCAGCCAAGTAGGTGAAGATGGAGGGGAGCATCCAGTTGCCTACATCAGCCGGAAGCTCCTACCCCGCGAAGTCAGCTATGCAGCGGTCGAAAAGGAGTGTTTGGCCTTGGTGTGGGCATTAAAGAAATTGACTCCCTATTTATATGGACAAGAGTTCACTCTGGTCACCGACCATAACCCGTTGGTGTGGCTAAACCGGGTCTCTGGAGATAACGGCAGGTTATTACGTTGGAGTTTATCATTGCAACCCTTCAATTTTACCATTACCTACCGACCCGGGAAACAGAATGGCAACGCGGACGGGTTGTCCAGACAAACGGACCTCAGCCCAGCATAACCAGCGGTCTGGACAGCCTTAGTCTGCCCCGAAAAGGGGTCAGACGGTGTCTGCCAGAGTGTTCCACAAAAAGGGAGCACTGTTACAAAAACCTTATTGAACTATGTGCCTTTAAATGTTATTTTCACTTGTCTGACTTATTTGCAGTCGTTGGTATGGTTCAGCACGAATCCTTTGTGTAAACGTATAGGTGGCCGCCATTTCAGGACTTTGCACGTGTTCGCGGCCATCTTACGTACGACCAGCGGTGTTTGCCAGCAATCGTCTGGAACTAAAAACGGAGACGCACCCAGGCGAACACCGCTGAGACCTCCAGGATAGTATAACTTCGTGCTGGACCTACCGAGCGGCCCACCGTTCGGTAGGACGATTACCCTTCGCAGGGGGAGTACAGCGACCCCCAGGATACCTATGGATGGCAATGGGTTCGTGGAGTTTCACCGTACGAACGGAGACCGACCGCAAGGCCTAAACGTGTGGAACCATTTTCGGCCATGAAGTCTGTGCGGTCGGTCAAAACTTTGAAAACCCATAACTCTCGAACCATTCATCCGAACGGGTTGGTTTTCGGATATGTTGCTCCCCTGAACAAGATCTGTACAGCGGTGTAGGATTTAAAGGGGTACCCCCTGGTTTTGGGGTACATCCAGAACTTGGTTAAAAATATGTACTGCATAATTATGTTAACTGTTTATCTGAGGGGAGGAGATGTGTGGGAGGTATCCAATATGTGATTGGTGATTTTATGCCTCCCCCTGGGAGTATCCTTTTTGTATGTAACCACAATAAAAAGCAGGCTGGTCAGCCCAGTCCTCAGTTCTTACTTGACCCTCAAATCGCAGCCTCGACTCGTTTTGTTGGGCAGAAAGGTATCCTAGCTATGCTATAGCTAGTGGGATTGTTCTACACTTACAGGACTCTTATGGAATATTAAGGAAAGCCGCTCTCTCCTCTTCAGCAACTAGGAATCCAGACGACTAAGCGGTCCAGCTCTCAGCAAGCCTAAGGGTAACCGTAACAACAGTTAAGAGATTTAGTTATTGTTGCACAATCTATAATGTGGTGTAAGGGATTTTGCCCATGATTATGCTCATTGGTGGCATATTTGATGGTTCTGTCATCTGAGAAACAACTACCGTAATCTACTAGGATTTAATACAATACAGTTTCTGGTCTTAATAAAGAATGGTGTATTAATCCAAACAAGGTTGATGGGAATGAAGATAATAGTTGGCTAAGGGATAGCCATTACATTTTAGATTTTATTCACACATAGTTACATAGTTACATAGCTGAAAAGAGACTTGCGTCCATCAAGTTCAGCCTTCCTCACATTTGTTTTTTTGCTGTTGATCCAAAAGAAGGCAAAAAAAAAAAACAGTTTGAAGCACAATTTTGCAACAAGCTAGGAAAAACATTCCTTCTTGACCCCAGAATGGCAGCCAGATTTATCCTTGGATCAAGCAATTATTACCCTATATTGAAAGATGATATCCTTGAATATTCTGTTTTTGCAAGTATGCATCTAGTAGCTGTTTGAACATCTGTATGGACTCTGATAAAACCACTTCTTCAGGCAGAGAATTCCACATCTTGATTGTTCTTACAGTAAAAAAAACCTTTCCTTTGCCTTAGACGAAATCTTCTTTCTTTCAAGTGAGAAGTGACCAATAGATAGAAAAAAAAAGAGTAGCAAAAAACTACAATATATATTTATATATTATATATTTAACAAATACATAATATATAAATATATATAGATTCATTACTACTCCTCCTCTTTTTCCCTCTGTTGGTTACTTTTTACCACTGATCTGTAAAGGAAATGGCACAAAGTTCACCAATCAATGTACTGAAAAATATATACACGATACTTATATTTTGTAATTCAATAATTGGCCCAGTTTTGCAGCTTGTTGGTTCGTCCAAATCGTTTTCCTAAATATTTTTGCATGGTCGTTACTTGGACAAGCCAAACTGCCACCTGGATGATTATTGAACTACCAGAACTAATTTTTTATTTAGGCCGAACTAATTTTTTCCGCTGCGCACAAATCTAATCATTGCAATATGGAAACATATTACCTGGCCTGACAGGTCTGCAACATCGGATATTGCCAGAACATCAGGTTCGTTGATAACAGCTGAACATTCTGAACTACTTATGAGCTACTTCATACACTGCCCTGACAAATGTCATGAATTGACCTGATTATATTCCCCTCACTGAACAAATTAAAATGAAAAAGACACTAGAGTTACCAAAACAACTTTAGCTTAATGAAACAGTTTTTGTGTATAGATCATGCCTCTGAGGTTTTGCTGCTAAATTCTATGCCATTTTGGAGTTAAATCCCTTTTGTTTCTGTTTATGCAGTCCAAGCCACACCTACCCTTCTTGTGACTCACATGGCCTGCATGAAAACAAAATGGTTTCAACTTTCAATCAGATGTATTTTATTTTAAAAGTGTTTATCTCCCATTGATAACAGGAGTAGTCCCAGAAGATTGGAAGTTAGCGAATGTTGTGCCCATTCACAAGAAAGGTAATAGGGAGGAGTCGGGCAACTATAGGCCAGTAAGCCTTACTTCAGTAGTGGGGAAAGTGATGGAAACCATGTTAAAGGATAGGATTCTTGAACATCTAAAAACACATGGATTTCAAGATCAGAGACAACATGGGTTTACTTCAGGGAGATCATGCCAAACTAATCTTATTGATTTTTTTGATTGGGTAACTAAAATTATAGATCAGGGTGGTGCAGTAGACATTGCTTACCTAGATTTCAGTAAGGCTTTTGACACTGTTGCACATAGACGGCTTATCAATAAACTACAATCTTTGAGTTTGGATTCCAATATTGTTGAATGGGTAAGGCAGTGGCTGAGTGACAGGCAACAGAGGATTGTAGTCAATGGAGTATATTCGAAGCTTGGGCTTGTCACCAGTGGGGTACCTCAGGGATCTGTACTTGGACCCATTCTTTTTAATATTTTTATTAGTAATATTGCAGAAGGTCTTGATGGTAAGGTGTGTCTTTTTGCGGATGATACTAAGATATGTAACAGGGTTGATGTTCCAGGAGGGACAAGCCAAATGGAAAATGATTTAGGTAAACTAGAAAAATGGTCAGAGTTGTGGCAACTGACATTTAATGTGGATAAGTGCAAGATAATGCATCATGGACGTAAAAACCCAAGGGCAGAGTACAGAATATTTGATAGAGTCCTAACCTCAACATCTGAGGAAAGGGATTTAGAGGTGATTATTTCTGATGACTTAAAGGTAGGCAGACAATGTAATAGAGCAGCAGGAAATGCTAGCAGAATGCTTGGTTGTATAGGGAGAGGTATTAGCAGTAGAAAGAGGGAAGTGCTCATGCCATTGTACAGAACACTGGTGAGACCTCACTTGGAGTACTGTACACAGTACTGGAGACCCTATCTTCAGAAGGATATTGATACCTTAGAGAGAGTTCAAAGAAGGGCTACTAAACTGGTTCATGGATTGCAGGATAAAACTTACCAAGAAAGGTTAAATGATCTTAACATGTATAGCTTGGAGGAAAGACGAGACAGGGGGGATATGATAGAAACATTTAAATACACAAAGGGAATCAACACAGTAAAGGAGGAGACTATATTTAAAAGAAGAAAAACTACCACAACAAGAGGACATAGTCTTAAATTAGAGGGACAAAGGTTTAAATATAATATTCGGAAGTATTACTTTACTGAGAGGGTAGTGGATGCATGGAATAGCCTTCCAGCTGAAGTGGTAGAGGTTAACACCGTAAAGGAGTTTAAGCATGCGTGGGATAGGCATAAGGCTATCCTAACTATAAGATAAGGCCAGGGACTAATGAAAGTATTTAGAAAACTGGGCAGACTAGATGGGCCGAATGGTTCTTATCTGCCGTCACATTCTATGTTTCTATGTTTCTATGTTTCTCCCGCTCTGTAACTTGAACCTTAATCACACACAGGAGACTCCTGCAGGATCTAGCAAGCTATTAACATATCAGGAGATAAGAAATTAGAAATTAAACAGAATTTGCAATAAAGGAAGTATAAACATTAGATGATACTTTACAGGAAGTGTTTTTGATGGCTGTGTAAGTCACATGCATGGAGGTGTGAATAAGGCTGCATAAACAAAGTGATTTAACTCATAAATGGTAGAGAATAGAGCAGTGAGACTGCAGGGGCATGATCTTTACATCAAAACGGCTTGATTAAGCTAAAGTTGTTTTGGTGACTAAAGTGTCCCTTTAAATTCTGTTTTACTGCCTTCTTAATTAACTTATATGAAACTAATATATCTGAACAGAGAAAAAGATAATACATTGTCTTTCATTCTGATGTGCTCAGTGTTGGGCAGACCTTAAATCTTGTTCAAATGATCAGCTACTTTACTTGATCATTAGAAGCATGTTGAAACATTGTATGCATTTCTTAACTTGGTTGACATGGACAACTCATTGCTACTCACTTGGGTTATTCACTGTTGCAGAATTGGGGAGAACTGACAAGGAATTGTAAATGTATGCCAAAAAACCTAAGCAAATATTCTGTATTAAGGGTTTTTGGCCTAACATTTACAATTCTCTTGTCAATTACCTGCAATTGCCAATTTAATGAATATCATCAAGGGTTTAAAGAATTAGATCCAAGTTTAGTAGTTGAGATGAATTCTATTCCAAAATTAATCACAATTATATTTATATCTTGTATTTGCTTCTTCCTTTTATAGTGATCTTAATCCTGTAACAAATCCTTTGCATTCCGGAATAGAAAGCAAGTATCTGGTAATGAGAACGTTAAAGAACATTGCTTGCATTCTTTAATTTTTCTCTAGTGCAGATAATGGGAAGATAGTTTGTTTTAGAGATTAGAGAAATATTTTGGCTAAGATGTGTTGACTGTGCGACACTGTATTACTGAGTTGTTAGGTGTAGGCTCCTATTTTCAGTTTAGGAATGAAAGAAAGTACTTTTTTTTCAGATGTCCATTTGCAAGTGAAAGTGTTTTAGATTACCTAAGTGTGTCATTTTACCCAACCTGCAACTAACACTTTGACAACATTAATACAGTAAAAAGAATGGGTAAGATGGCAAAAAAACAACGAATTACATTTTAGATCAAAATAGTCACGTTGGAAAAATGTCATTTCATCGTCAGTTTTTCTCTTTCACTTGGTTGTCAACTGACCACAAACCCTGTTTTATCAAGATCAAGATTATAGCTTGATCAGTTTTCTCTTTATACATCCAATACATTATCCACCAATATTACATGTGTATTTAAAATATTGCCGATTTGTACACATAATGAAACAAGACTCACCTCCTGTATTTGTGTTTCTCTTAGTTCAAAATCTGTGTTGGGTGAATACTGTTCTCTGCTCCTTGTTAAGAAATTTGGATTGCTCTTGTAGGAGCTGAGATATTTTGCAAGTAAGAAACCCCTCCCTTTTAGAGAAAAATAAAGGACGGTCATTCGGGGAATAACCCATGGTCTCTTGGCAGATCTTAGGTTTCTGTTTTGAATACCATTGGCACGTAGAAACTGCAAAATGTGCAGCAAGTATTACATCACACATATTAAAGGGACAATGTTATCAACTATTCAGGGTTCATTAATGAGAACTATTATTTGCTTTACTGGTCATTCACTTCTAAGCATCTCGAGCAGCTTGTATATATCCGGCTTACTCACTTTCTCAATACTAACTCTCTCATTAACTATCTTTAGTCTGAATTTTTCATTCCACTGATCAGCCCTTACTAAAGTGACTAATGATTTGCTTTTTCTACCAAATCTAATGTTTAGTACGGTCTTTTAATTCACCTTTAACTTTCTTCTGCTTTATGAATTGTCAACCACTCACTCACTCTTCAAACTCTTCACCACCTTGGCCGCCATGACTATGTCCTTTCCTGTTCTCATCCTCCCTGTCCCAATGCTTGTTGAGTGTTGATCCTTCATATTGCAATACCATCTATACACAGTCAAGACTCCGATTTATATCTTCTCCCTAATATTTCTGCTGTTCGCTCATCTGGAACAAGTAACTTATTGTCTGTCTTCTAACTTTATCTGGAGAGTCAACACAGTGAAACACTGTCCTCCACAAGAAACACCAAGCCTCAACAGCAAACCAATTACCAACCTCATGCTGACGAGTGGGATTAATAATGAAACTGCTGTCCATGATTAGTTCACTGGCTTTGCATCTCTTCCTGAGTTGTGTCTCAAAGCTGTATACAGCAATCATAGGCTCCAAGAAATCCATGTTTAAAATGCAATAATTAGGCAAAAAGGTGATTCATTTTTAACTCATTTGCATATGCTTATCCAGAATCCCTTGCGGTAGTAACATCATGGTAAATTTAAGATTTCTGTGGAAAAGTGGTATGGCTTGACTGGTGTGTGCAGATCTGTGTTTAACAATGCATTGACTGCCCACTGAGAATAGTTTAATATGTATTTGAAAGAGAAATGGGCATATAACTGGCACATAATTCAGGATCCCTACCATCCTTAGTAAGAGTAATGATATGGGCAAAGAGAGAGAATCTGGTTTTAAAGCATCCCCATTATCAAGTAAGTTAAGAGATGTAGTGAGGTGTAGTATTAAGAGGGAGCTACATTTCTTATAATAAGTCAGGTGAACCAATTGACAGCAAAAACAGCAAACAATTAAAACAATAAAATTAAAACTAAAATAAATAAAATAAATCAGCATGTAGCCATTAAGATACAGATTTCTACCATATACACCTACAGTATAAATAGCCCAGTAAACCCTCCCGCTGGGCGCCATCAGCCAATCCCAGTGTGAGGTCAATATCCACACCGCTGATCTTCATTGCGGTGTCCAAGCCTCAATTCCATTCTTCTTCCTATGACGCACCAGTTCCACCTCCTTCTTCCGTTATTCGCCATCCTTTGCGTGTGCGTTCCACTCGGGGGCCATGCATTCCATTCTGGCTTTATGTCTGTCTGTATTACTCCCAGATCGTATCAAGCGATACCGAGCACTATAATTCCATATTAGTAGGAACATACGATAAAACACATATATCAAGGGTCTGTTTGAATTCTAACTTAAATAAATGTGCTTTATCATAATATCATAATACCTTACAAATGTTTGACCAGACATTTTATACGTGAATAATTACATATATTATACATTAATCATATGCTTTTATTTCTTAAATTATTTTAAAAAATATTTTTAGCACAATAGAAACCTACATATTTTTGCAAGTTAATGCAATATCCAACTTAAAAAGAAGTCTCCGGCTTCAACTGTGATGATTTGTTTTTTTCAAATTCCGCTCTTTTGAGCGAAATTTTGCACAACGTTTGTCAAGTCACAGTAACTAAGTAAACCCCAAAGTCATGCAAACAGTTTGAAAATAAATGACCTAAAGTAATCACACACTGATTCCCGATAGAGTGAAAAACAGAACATATGTTAGAATGATATGAGTGCTTTCTAACAAATGATGAAATTGAAGAATGTTTTGGAAACTTGATGTAAAAAAAATCCCTGGAATTTTCTAATTACCGTTTCTGCTTGACCATTTCTGTCTTTCACAAAAGATACCAGACTGCACAAAGGAGTACACAGAACAGAACATCCTATACCAAACAGCGGTTCAAAGGCTGAGGCTGCATTTCCAATATTGCTCAATTTTTCATTTAAGGGGAAAACCCACATGGAAATATGAAAATCTGCAAAGTCTAGGATGAAATGAAAAACAATTATGTTTGCCAGACTTTTTAGCAGCTGTCTTTAACATTAGAAAATCCTCAAATAGCTTAAAACAACTTTGTGAAACTAACAAAATTTTGTTTGTGCCCACGCAAGATAAGTTTAAGTTTAAATGGTCCCTAATGGATTAAATATTATACAGAACCAAGAAAATGAATTAACACTAGTTGACTTTGAAAATGAATAACATTAAAGGGCTTCTATCACGCCCCAAACAATTTATACTCATTAGATTAAGCATAAGATCATATCAATTCATTGTGCTAGCAGTTTTGCTAGCAATGTATACATTAGGAGAAAGACATTTAACCCCTTAAGGACACATGACATGTGTGACATGTCATGATTCCCTTTTATTCCAGAAGTTTGGTCCTTAAGGGGTTAAAAAAAAAAAAAGTTTTTTTTTCCCAGCTGACAAGGGAGAGCAGAAAAGACCTTCCACAGAAGATCTCTTTACTGAGAGGGTAGTGGATGCATGGAATAGCTTACCAGCTAAAGTGGTAGAGGTTAACACAGTGAAGGAGTTTAAGCATGAGTGGGATAGTATAAGGCTATCTTAACTATGAGATAAGGCCAGGGACTAATGAAAGTATTTAGAAAATTGGGCAGACTTGATGGGCCGAATGGTTCTTATCTGCCGTCACATTCTATGTTTCTATGTTTCTATGTTACTATTCTCTCCTCCCATGGCATCCACAGCGCATGTGCTGCGGTTGCTATAGAAACTCCCACGTCACTCTGTTCAGAGCTAATCCACCTAGCCCTGGTGTGTATAGCTTTTAGGTCCATTTGGGCGACCCCCTCACCCCTCTCCCGTATTAGTTCTTTTAATGGATCTCTTTATCCTGTGATATATTTTGGAAATAGGACATTTTAGAAATCGTGTAATATTGCTGTAAGAGAGAAACTTATGAATAGTAATAGTTATACTCACAAAGGTGGAGCCTAAATGCAGGTTCAGTATTGTAGCTTTGTATGGGACCACTCCACCTTCTTTTATAAGTGCAGGACCTCCAGTAATGGTTTTAAAAAAGTATTATTTTATGATATTTATAAAAACAACAAAGATAGTGCAATATGAAAAAAATATAGCAATATTATGAAGTCTTTTATCCTCCAGGATTGCCCAAACTGACCTAAAAGCTATACACACCAGAGCTAGGTTTATTATCTCTGGACTATGTGAATGTTCCATATAAGATTTTGCACCTTAAAATATATAATAAGGTTTTACACTATTGTCTACTATTTTTCTGTTTAATATATACTTGCTGGTTTACCACACATTTTCATCAAAGTAACTCGTTGAAGTATTGCATTAAACACAGATCTGTACACTTGTTGCACTTTAAATATATATAGCGCTCCACTGTTTTTTATTGAAATTTCACTTTTTGTGTTTTT
This sequence comes from Pelobates fuscus, assembly GCF_036172605.1. Classification (NCBI taxonomy): domain Eukaryota; kingdom Metazoa; phylum Chordata; class Amphibia; order Anura; family Pelobatidae; genus Pelobates; species Pelobates fuscus. Next base: position 340,477,626 of record NC_086320.1, read on the forward strand.
TTAGAGGTTTGCACATTCAGTGTGGTAACAGCTACTAATTGAAGACTATTTCATTAATTAATAAGAGTTTTTAGCACACAACACTTTGTTGTTCGCCATTGCCCTTGCAGGACGTGATAGTGAATTAAGCATTGTGAGAACATGGAGGAAGGGTGAGTATTGTGGGGAAATTTCCTTTGGTCAAAGTAGGTCTCACGTAGGAAAAATACATAAGACAATGTAGTCTTTTAAAGAAAATTAGACAAGAAAGGATTAAAAAAAAGAACAGATTCTGAGAGAGGAAGAGAAGAGGAGACAATAGGAGAAAGGTAAATTCAGCGTGACAGTATCAGTTTACGGGATACAAGAACCCAATGACTCAACAAATATGTCTTGGTCTCTTAAAAACACAAATCATTTGATTTGGTAGACTTTCATAATAGATCCTCTGATTTCATGTCCTTCCTGTAATTTTTTCTTTTTTATGAAAAGAGTCCAGCATTCTGATATTCAATTTTAATTAATGGAGCCTTTAATAAAAGTGAACAGGCAGGGGTGTTGGGTTTATACGATACATTACAGACTGCCCGTTCAAGTTAACCCCTTATGACCGGAGGGCGTACTATTACGTCCTTTTAAAAGCGGCTCTAAACGCCGCTGGGCGTAATAGTACGCCCTCCGGTTTTTAGTAACTTACCCAGGGAGCCCCCCCGCGGCAGATCTTCCTCCTCCGGTCCCCTCCGGTCATGCGAGAGTGAGGTCCTTGCAAGGACCTCACAATCACATGGCCGGGATAGCTGGCAGCTGCAATGCCAGCAGGGGGACTAACTGTAATGACAGTTGGTCCCCCTGCTAGCTGAAAATCAAATTAAAAACAGTTAAAATAAGTGTAAAAAAAAATATATATACTTAGATCATATATATATATATATATATATATATAATCTATATATATAATCTAAGTATATATATACACATATACACACACACACACATACACCGTCTAGGTGTATTTTAATATTAATATATATATAATTATATATATATATTAATATCAAATTACACGTAGACTGATACTGATTAAATATATATATATATATATATATATATATATAATTATTGTTATATATATTTATAAATAATATAAAAAAATAAATATGTAAATACGTAAAAAAAAAAAATAAAAAAAATAATTAAAAATAAAATATTAAAAAATATATAGATGTGTTTTATTTCGTTCTAACTGTATTGTGATATTAATATATATATATTTATATCAAAATACACGTAGAACGAAATAATATATATATCTATATACATAAATATATACGTATATATCACTTTATATACCTATATATAAATAAAAATATTTTAAAAAAATTATATATATATATATATACGTATATATACACATATGTATATATATATATACATATATTAATTCTACACATATATTTATGTAATAATTTTACATAATTAGGTATCCTAATTAATTACAATTAGCGGGACCTGCCTGACCACCCATGCCGAAAGTATAGGGAATTTAATTTGCTAGCACTATATTTAACCCTATAACTTTCCAAGACACCATAAAACCTGTACATGGGGGGTACTGTTTTACTCAGGAGACTTCGCTGAACACAAATATTAGTGTTTCAAAACAGTAAAATGTATTACAACGATGATATCGCCAGTAAAAGTGACGTTTTTTGCATTTTTCACGCACAAACAGCACGTACACGGACGATATTATTGTTGCAATACTTTTTACTGTTTTGAAACACAAATATTTGTGTTCAGCGAAGTCTCCCGAGTACAACAGTACCCCTCATGTACAGGTTTTATGGTGTTTTCAAAAATGACAGCGTCAAATATAAGGCTTGTGTTTCATTTTTTTCACATTAAAATTCGCCAGATTGCTTACGTTGCCTTTATGACCCTATGGTAGCCCAAGAATGAAAATTACCCCTATGATGGCATACTATTTGCAATAGTAGACAACCCAAGGTATTGCAAATGGGGTATGTCCAGTCTTTTTTAGTAGCCACTTAGTCACAAACACTGGCCAAAATTGGCGTTTTTTGAATTTTTCACACACAAACAAATACTAACGCTAACTTTGGCCAGTGTTTGTGACCAAATGGCTACTAAAAAAGACTGGACATCCCTTATTTGCAATACCTTGGGTCGTCTACTATTGCAAATGGTATGCCATTATGGGTGTAAATTTATTTCCTGGGCTACTATACAGTCTCAAAGGCAACGTAACCAATCTGGCGAATTTCAATTTCAAATGTAACACGCTATATTTGACCCTGTAACTTCCCAAAACACCATAAAACCTGTACATAGCGGGTACTGTTTTACACGTGAGACTTTGCTGAATACAAATATGTGTATTTTATTGCAGTAAAAGCAAACAGTATTATGACATTGACAGTTAAAATCATGTAGAACTAAAAAAATAAAAAAAATCTTATTTTCTCCCATTTTTTTCATATTAAATTATGTTTCATAGCTAAATATTTGATATTAGATGAAAGCCCTGTTTCCCCTGAATAAAATGATATATAATAAGGGGGTGCATTTAATATGAAAGAGGTGAATTACGGTTGGACAGACATATAGCGCAAATGCCAGGTTTTGTTTACATTTTGTTTCGTTCACAACGTGTACATTTGGCTGCGGTGTTAAAGGGTTAATAATGGTTACATCTTCTGTTTTGATTAACCAGGACATTTAGAGGAAACATTACAGATTTTATTTTTTTGTCCACAGTTCTTACTTTACTGCCAACTTTAATCTTTAGTCAACAAACTCCCACTTAAAACAGAAGCCTTTTCATAGTCTGACTGAGGAAATCCACGTATTCCTGACATATTGCCTCATTCTAGAATTCCTGACTTTCTCCAGGGCACAAATCCGAAAGCAAACACTTTATGTACTACAGTTTAATAACATTTTCAAACAATCTTGTAACAAAGTGAACACGTTGCTTATACTATTTTCTATACTATTTATTTTTATTTGTTCATTTTGATTTTGGATTACACCCATGCTGTCAAAAAAAGAGACGATTAATGGGGAAAACTTGTGATTGATGACTAGGAGGTGGTCATTCAATCTTGATTCTATATCAGATATATGCAAAAATATTCTGTTTTTTTTTTTTTGGGGGGGGGGGGGGGGGGGGGGGGGAAGCATCCAGACCTTTAAAGAAAAAAAAAATCTATAGAATCTGATAAGATGGCATCTTTTGGTTTGAGGAGAACAGTTTAATAATGGGTAGATCTTCTATTTTAATTGACCAAGAAATTTAGAGGGAACATTCCGGATTATGTTTATTTTCCACAGTTCTTACATTACTGCCAACTTTTAATCTTCAGTCAACAAACTACCACATGCTTTACAGCACCTAAAACAGGAGCCGTTTCATAGTCTAACTAAGGAAATTCACGTATTCCTGAAATATTGCATAATTTTAGAATTCATGAATTTCTCAAGGACAAAAAACTCAAAACAAAAACTGTATGTACTACAGTATAGTAACATTTTCAAACAATCTTCTAACAAAGTGCTTATACATTGCTTATACTATTTTTTAATACTAAATGTTTATTTGAATTTAATTTTTAAATTGATCTTACTGCACTGCAATATATAAAAACCTCATAAAAAACATAGGTATTGTAGGAACAAATTTTCCTGTTTTGTCACAAAATTTTGTATTTCTTTGGAATATCTATCACTTATAATCAGTATAGATTATTATTATTATTATGTTATTTATATAGCGCCATCGAATTCCGCAGCGTTTTACAATGGGTGGACGAACAGACATGTAATTGTAACCAGACAAGTTGGACACACAGGAACAGAGGGGTTGAGGGCCCTGCTCAATGAGCTTACATGCTAGAGGGAGTGGGGTAAAATGACACAAAAAGGTAAGGAGAGTATTAGAAGAGGAATCAGTCAGGAGCTATTAACAGTCTAATTGATACGCTTTTATGAAGAAGTAGATTTTTAACGATTTTTTAAAGGAGTGGAGACTGGGTGAGCATTTAACGGAGGAGGGAAGCGAGTTCCAAAGGAACGGTGCAGCCCTCGAGAAATCTTGAAGGTGAGCATCAGAGGTGGGAGTACGGACAGAAGATAGACGTAAGTCTTCAGCAGATCATAAGGGCCTAGACGGGACATACTTGTGTATAAGGGAGGATAGATAGGTGGGAGCAGCATTATGTAGCGATTTGAAAGCAAGAACCAGAATTTTAAACTGAGCTCTATATTTTATGGGAAGCCAATGTAGAGACTGACAGAAGGGTGAGGCATGGGAGGTGCGGGCGGACAGGAAGATGATACGAAAAACAGAGAGTTAACTGTATTGCTATATTACACAGAGTACCTAAGGTTTTTAAAGTGTTCCCTTATAGACACTCAAAATACAATAGTAGAAAAGAAAATAAAAAAACTAAAAGGAAAAAAATTGTGTTGTTCACCACAAAGTGATAATAATGAAAATAATACAAACAGGATATCGTAGATGTATTCAGTCTTAAAAATATATCTATAGAAAGAAATATAAAAGTATATAGTGTAATATTGTTAACACACGTAGAGGGTGGGGTGGTAGAGAACTCACAAAATTAAGATTAATTCAGGTGTATCTCCCTTAATATTAGGGAATTAATGAGATGTGAGGAACCTCCAGCGATGCAATTCTGGATAGAAAGTGACAAATCGTCTTGCCCACTCAGAGTAAAAGAAGAAAATTGATAGGAAGATGAGCCTCGCTGTCGCTTTCATTATGGACTGTAACGGCGCAAGTTGGGAGCACGTAAGACCACTGAGAAGCGGATTACAGTAGTCAAGGAGAGAAAGGACAGTGGAATGGACCAACATCTTAGTCGCATCTGGCATTAAGTAGGGGCGGATGCGAGCAATGTTTTTGAGATGGAAATGACAGGATTTGGCAATAGATTGAACATGAGGCTTGAAGGAGAGGTTGGAGTCAAAGAGAACACCTAGGCAGCGAGCCTGCCTGGTGGAGCTGATGGTAGCACCATTGACTTGGAGGGAGACAGACACAGGAGTAACAGCAATTGAGGGAGGAAAGACCAGAATTTCAGTTTTGGTCAAGTTTAGTTTAAGGAAGTGGGCAGCCATCTAGTTAGAAATAGCAGAGAGGCAGTCAGAGACACTAGTCAAGAGGGACAGGGAGAGATCAGGAGAGGACAGGTAGATTTGCGTGTCATCTGCATAGAAATTATATTGGAAGCCAAAGGAGCTAATGAGTTTACCAAGGGAGGCAGTCTAGATGGAGAACAGTAGGGGACCAAGGACTGAATCTTGGGGGACACCAATAGAGAGGAGTTGGGGAGAAGAAGCAGAGCCAGAGAAAGAAACACCGAAAAAGCGCTGGGAGAAGTATAAGGAGCACCAGGAAAGAACAATATCTTGTAGACCGATATTGCGGAGGATGAGAAGAAGCTGTTGATGATCAAAAGTGTCAAAAGCCGCAGACAGGTCAAGGAGAATTAGGATAGAGTAGTGACCACGAGGTTTTGCAGCGAGTAGATCATTGGATACTTTGGTCAGTGCCGTTTCCACAGAGTGCTTAGCACAGAAACCAGACTGAAACGGGTCTAGCAGAGAGTTGGACTTGAGGAAGTCTGTCAATCTCGCATACACAATTCTTTCAAGGATCTTGGATGCAAAAGGCAGTAGCGAGATAGGACGATAGTTGGATGGGGAGTTAGGGTCAAGATTGGGCTTCTTTAGAATTGGGGTTACAGTTGCATGTTTGAAGGGCGATGGACATATACCAGAGGAGAAAGAGAGAATAATGGATTATAGATTAGTCATGTATATCTGCTTCTCCAGATGTAACCACACTCTCTTTACCACTTGTTGTGTCTATTTCCTTCTTTGTGTCTGTCATTTTATATGTCATTCAGCCTCTCTATATCTCCTCTGCACTTCTGTCTGTAACACCCTCCAACATATATGCATATTTTCTTCTCCCAATCCCCAGTTTGTTATATAATCCTCTCTACCCATTCATCTACTCCCACAGCCATATTTTACATAACTGTATTTCCACTGACATCAGCTATTATCCTTCCTTCACCACTAATCAGCATAATCCTCCTCACCATTTCTTCCTCCTCTTTCACCCTCTGTACCTCACTATTCTAAGCTTCATTCCACGAGTCTCATCCCTTCGCCATATTCTCTTCCTCACCCCTGCAAGGAATCCCCTCCCTCTTCATATCTCTGTTACTTGGTTGTTCCCCTGTATGTGTCTCTGTTGTGTACATCATGAACATTTTCTGTGATACAGATTTTTACTTTTTTTGCATGAAAATGGGCAACAGTTTCTAAATAGAAAGCTGCAATTGTTCAGTATGTTGCTCGAAAAAGAACAAAACTGTAAGGAAGCATCATCCCATTGTTGTGTACTCATATAGTTAGGACATTAAGCCTCTCCACCCTACAGGACAAGTAATACTTTCCTACACTATTCTCTGTTTCAAATAGGGTGGATTCCTACACTGTGTGTAGTGGTATATACCATGACACTCATTTATCCTAGGGAACCCTTCTGCTCTTAGGCTCATGTCTCATCATACCTCCCACAAGAACACATTTTTTGTCATCATCCAAAGCATTTTTAACCTTTCAGGACTCATTTGAAGCCTTCATAGCAATGGGTATCGCAAGCTCTCTCTTCACCATCTTGGGATTACTTCTAACCTCAGACCTATTCCACTGGTCGCAGGCTACTCTATACTTTTTAATGCTTCTAATGTTCTCAAGGCTCCTCTCTCAGTATCAAAGGCCAACTCTTGCATAAAGGGTATTCACTTTCTGTCTCTGCACACGTGTTTGTCTTTGTCATGAGTGTGTCTGTCTCTGTCTGTATAAATATCTGTATTTGCATACATGATCATAATGAGCATGTCTGTCTGCGTGTAATTTTTTTATCTGTGTATGAGTGTGCCACTATGTGTGTCAGCGTGTCTCTGTTTTTATATGCATGTGTCTAAATATATGTATGCGCTTTGGGCCTGAATGTGCCTGTGGCTGTTTTGTTATCTGTGTGTGCCTATGCTTCTCTGTTAATTGGACAGCAAATTCTCCATAGATGTATATGGGAGAAGTGTTATTCAATAACCAAGTTACATTCATCTGTTGTAATAGAATCAAGCCTATAATGGATAATAGATGCATATGAAAATGAGTTCAGGAGACCAAATAAAGCCAGGTAAGTGAACAATTTAAATTAAAGCAGTCATTTTTTGCAATTCATATAATTATATTTGATATATGTTGAGCTAAAGGCATGCTTGTACTATCTGTTTTCAAAGTATTAACATAATAGTATCATCAAAACTTTATGATGTTCATTGATGGCATTTTCACGGTTACTTACTAAATCCAGGAGATGTTTGGAACAGAACTGAGAATTGCAAATTTTAGATCATCTTGGCCATCTGGAATACAATTCCAACTCATCTAATTTGACTTAAAATTTAAAAAATTTACAATGTTAATTTCTTACCATAACCGCTCTGTATGCAAACCAATTTAAGCAGATAAGAAAAGGGGCAGAAATAGAAAAAATATCTCTTAACCCTTGGACGCTGGCTGATGGAGTCCATCTTGCAATTCAGTGATATAATATTGTAGATCCCAGTGAGGCTCAGGAACAAGTAATACAATCCCATAAAACAATAGTCACAGCAAGCAAGGTAATCCACGAATATCCCAATACAGATCCCAATGACTGGACGACACACAGCATCAGGAGCAGAACTGAACTTTTAATCACACAAACTCCTTTTAAAGGTTTCTCCCATGCAAGGGAAGGATTCCCATTAATTTGTACAGTAGCCAATAGTGTAATGGTTACGTCCCACACATCTCCCCCCCTCAGTGTGACACATAATCCACTTATACATGCTACAGTTTTACCCGGTTTCTGGATGTACCCCAAAACAGTCAGATACAATTATATAAGGGGTACCCCCTGGTAGCCCTGATCTGGGTGACCAATATATTCAAAATTCGCCCAGATCGGACCAGGGGTTCGGGAGTTAGGTGGAAGAGGCAATTTGACCGACCGCACACGAGGTAGTATCTGAAAAAGGCTCCATGTGTTTTGGCCCTGTGGTCAATCTGTTCGGGAGATAAAATACATAGAAATACTTGCCATCCAACATTAAATCGGTATTCGTATGAATACCCTTGTTCGGTACATTTAGTTCACTGAACGAGGGGCTGGTTGGCCCCTCCGTTCGGGAGTTACGGAGCTCTGGAGGTCTCAGCGGTGTTTGGGTGATTGAGTGTCCGATTTGAGTTCCAGACACTCGACGACCAAACACCGCTGAGTTTTTCTTGCGTAAGATGGCCGCCGCCACGCGGTTCGTATGCCAAACAGCGGCCACCCAGATACGTATACAAAGTACCGATTGCATCAATTAGCTTGCGGTTAGAGAAGTGTGAAAGCCTAACGAGGTGCACACTTCTCCCTGGGGTGATCTGATGGTACAGTAGTTTTCATTCGTATGGAATACGGATGGAAACTACCGAACAATCAGCCGAATGCTCGATACAATATATCTATACAGGAGAATAATCACACAAAATACATTTTTAAAGCAAACTTTGAGGACAGCCCCATGCCATCCGCTACAAATATAAAGCAGGACTTGATGCAGCTGCACTTAAACTTAAATAGTTAAATAGTAATGGTCCACCAATGAAAAATCCAGATTTAAAAGATCCTTTTTATATTCATAGAAATTAGTTAAACAGATAGGTCTGTTAGGAAGAACTGATGACACTTTCTCTTGCTGAAATGTTATAGTTCTAATTAAAGTGTTTATGCTAACATGGATACCCTGAAAGCTGAGATTTATTTTTAGCAAATAGTCTGATCAATCATTGGAAATTGTACACAGTAGTGTACTTTCAGAAGTTTGCAAGAAGGTTTGACTTTGTCACCAAGATGATGTGCAGAGGAACTTACCATCTGTAAAGCTACTTGTTTTATTAGACTTAGCTTTCCAAAAAATATACTTTGTATTTTATTGTGTGTTGTCAGAAAAAGCTATCTCTGAAACAAAGTCTGCGGAGTCTCTTAAAGAGACACTGTAGGCAACCAGACCACTTCAGCTCATTGAAGTGGTCTGGGTGCAAACTCCCATCACCCTTAACCCTGAGCATGTTAAATATTGCCGTTTTTATAAACTGCAATAATTACCTGCTAGGGTTAACTCCTCCTCTAGTGACTGTCTACCAGACAGCCACTAGAGGGACTTCTGGGCGGATTGGTGACTTTTGGTCACCTAAATGACACTGTACGTCCTCACGCTATGAATGAGGACTTCTAGCGTCAGAGGAATCCCCGTAGGAACGCACTAAACAATACTAATGCGAGCGAGGACATTGCCGCTCATATGCATTAGGTCTCCCCCACTGGCTGGGGAGGAGCGTGGGCGAAGCTGAGCCAGTGACGAGGGACTCACGTAAGTGACAGAAGGGGTTATTATGACAGAGAGGAAAGCTTTGTGTTCCTGGAACTAAGTTTAGTAATCATACCGATGTGAACAAATGGATGGAATGGTCTCCGATAGTTAATATTTTTGTTTGTCACTGGTACCTGGCATTCAAAAAGACTATTTAAAATGACAAGAGAGGTGATTGCTTACATATATAGAGAAAAATAGAGCAAATAATGAGACATTTTAATTATAGCCATCTTGTGACATAGAATGAGAATCTGAAAACTGTAAGCCTCAAAGAAAGCCATATTGTTAAAAGCCAAAAGCTTTATAGACCCAGCCTAATGTTGGCAGTTATGTATACATTTAATTGCAATGCTTAGCCTTTTTATCCTTTCTAAACTCCTTCAATTGAAACATATCAAACCGACAGGTGCACATTTTAATAACTTTGGAATGAGATATTTTCCTATTCAATGAAAAAAATGGCTTAAAACAGTAATCTGTGACATATACACTCATCAGTCTCTTGATACTAGGCTTGGGAAATAATTCATTGGTTTCAATAATTCTATTATCCATAATTGCTGCCTTTGAAGCTTGGTATATCTTGAATTTAGCATTGTTGTTTTTTCACATCTTCAAACATACTAGAGTGGCTTAATAAAATGTAAGAACGGCAATGTATAACATAAATTTATTTATAAAATATTTTACCAGGATGGATACATTGAGATTTCTCTCGTTTTCACATATATCCTCGGTCCACAAAACATTGCATTGTTACAATAGGATACAATATTACAAATAATAATATATTATAAATATATTAGTAATATATTATATATAATATAATTGTAATATATATATATATATATATATATATATATATATACATACACACATGTAAAATGTAATACATAACAGGTAATAAATATATTCAACCATAACAGGTGCATCCTGTGCTAAGGTATACTGCCATAGATCTCTTAAAAGATTTTAGATTGAATGAAGATTTGACTGTGTCCCTGGGGTTATTCCATAATTGCGGTGCTCTGTAGGAAAAGGAAGATCGAGCCATTTTATTTTTGTATTGCAGTATGCTAAATATCGTGCTAGTACTGGATCGGAGGTTATAGGAGGTGGGAAAAGCCGGGGAGAGCATTCTACTCAGGTAGGGTAGGAGCTTCCCAGAAATGCTCTTATGCACAAGGCTGGAAAGCTGAAGAGTGCGTTAAGATTCCAGTGACTGCCAGTTTAGCTCTTTTAACATGTCACAGTGGTGGGTAAAGTAATTACATTATATTACAAAGCGGCAGAATTAATTATATAATGTATTACGTTTATTAAGGTGGGTTTGCGGTGCGGGTGCATACACTACATCCCCATAATCAATGACCAGCATTAGCATTTGTTGCACGATCTGTTTCCTTACTGTAGGGCTTAGGCAGGATTTGTTTCTGTACAGGGCACCTAGTTTTGGGTAAAGTTTTGAAGAGCTTTTTTCAATGTGAAGGCCAAAGGATAGATTGGGGTCTAGCAACATACCTGGATATTTGAAAGAGCAGACTGCTGTCAGTGTGCTATTTGAATTTGTTCTGATACACAGTTGTTGATTTTGTAGTTTACGTAATTTAGGTACAGTTCCAAAGATCATTGTAACAGTTTTGTCAGTGTTTAGGAAGAGTTTGTAATCCTCTATCCACTTTTCTACCTCTGTGAATTGGTTTTGGAGCACAGCCTCAAGCTGCGGTAGCTTGGGTTTACTAGAGTAGATTATAGTGTTGTCTGCATACATGTGTACAGTTGAGAATTTGCAGACGTTAGGCAGATCATTTAAAAATAATGTGAATAGTAGGGGGTCGAGTATGGATTCTTGGGGAACACCACACGTGATGTGTGTGCATTTGTCAATGCATACATCTGTGTGTGACAGTGTTTTTGTGTGCGTATTGTTTTTGTATGTGGCATTTCTTGATGAATTAGGAGGTAGGAATAACACAATTTGCCATTAGTATAAAACATCAGTCCGTCAATGAATGGTTTTTAATATCACAATTTATTACTTTGGAACAAGTAAAAAATTAACTAATTTGATCAGGTTTATCATAAAGTGATAACGAATGCAACATTTAATTAATGCAGATAGCTATCTGCCTGCAGACAGAAATTTTAAGCATATATTAGGCCAGTTACATTTGTGTGTGCATACATATTGAAATGATTTAATGCATTTTAATTACAATTAATATACTGTCATTGAAACACAAAATACATTTATTCAACAGAACAGATAAATGCATTAGTAAGCAGGACTGAAGAGTTTGAAAAGTGAAAAGTGTTTTATTGTATGCAAAGAGAAGAACACATTTTAAAGGGTTATTGAAACAGTTGTCATTGTGGATTTATGATCAAATTGCTACATTTATCTGAAAATTTAAAAATTGAAAAATAAAATCTACAGCTAGACAATCTTTTCTCATTCTGCTATTGTGATCCGAATTACTCAATTTGGTTGTAAATTAAAATTATTTTTTTTAAAAATCCCATAAATTCACACAATGTAATGCAGCAATAAAATGTAAAGGTAAATGCATTACAGGAACCTATTGAGAGATAAAAATTGGAAGATAAACACTTTGATTTCGTTGAATTATTACAGAATAGAAATTCACCAGTCCTGTATAACTTTAGTGTTTCATATTACAAACGTTTTTCAAAAGAATTATTCTAATCTAGTACGTGTTCACGTACCTCCTGTAAGAAGAAAACTCACAAAAACTTTTTGAAGTTAACATCGCAATCAGGTCATTTGTTGTTTAAATCTGAGGCCAATTGCATTGCTTAATATGAACTACAAAAAGTTGACTAAGACATTTGTAAATTGTATTGTTTCAAAGATTCATTTACTGGTTCATTGTGATCAGGTGGGTTTCATAAGAGACAGACAAGCATTGGTCACTAATAAGAGCCTTAGAGGGCTACTCCAAATGTCATAACTACCTCAGCTTGCTGTAGTGGGTATGATGCTTAGTGTACAATGACCCTGTTTCCCAGTAAGAGGGACAAATGTTTTACAATGGTTTGCCCTCTAACGTGCTGGATGGCACTTTATAGATAGTGACACGCAACTGGCCAGAGTTGCATAAACTCATCTACTGACCACTCACAGCCAATTAATGCAACTCTGTGCATACAAATAGGCACATAATTGTCATTAGCCAGCCAATAACTCTTGTTCCTGGCTGGCTTATAATGACCCAATGATACTGATGAAGGTGGTTGTGACAAACTCCCCTTTTTAAGGGAGTTTGCCATGAGTTTTTGAAGGGGCCTGCTTGCCCGCCTCCTGTCCTGTGACTATGGCCCCTGGGGGTATTGCCGTTTAAAAATCCTATTTGGGTTTATGGGGTTTTAATACACTCTTTCTACCCCTTTAAATCCATGGGAAAATGTGCCTTTCCCCTCCCCCTTTTTCCTGTCCTATTGTTTCTCCAGCAGGGCGTTGTCCCAGGGACACTGCCAGACCAGTTGAAACTGACTGCTTTGTTCCTCCTCAATCTCTCATGAGCCCTTGCTATTGTTTAACCCCATGGCGATCCAACTATATTCGTGAGATCTGAGCACTTTTCGGACACATTGAGCGCTCAGATCCAAGCTATCTGGGGATATGTTGGACATTTAGGTTAAACATTGTACTATAAAAGTTATGTATTTTTATGTGTTTTTGTAACAGTTTTTTGAGATATTTCCTTTTACTGGAGATAATTAAGTTACCACAGCCACTTAAGCCAATTATCTCCAGGATAGAGAAGAAGATAGACCGGCTGCACAGCCTAAATCTGTGGAACTGTTTTGGGCATGAAAGCCATGCGTACGGTCGGGCAAATGTGACTTCCACTTTTGAACTCCTGCTCTGATCTGGGTGATTTTTGGATATGTTGCTTACCCGGATCAGGGCTATCCAGGATTTGTGGGGATATGTTGTTGTTTTGGGTTGTTTCTGGACTTTGGGTAAAACTGGATATTTTCTGCCTGTGGTAATTGAGTTAGTCCATTGTGTTTGGTAATTGTATCACAGGCAGAGGGAAGGGTTTGTGTACATTAGCTGGGAGTGTCTAACTGTACAATACTGTGTTGATTGGCTGTTGTGACTTTGTGTCCTGTGCTCCACAAGGTCCACGTGGGTGGTAACCTTGTAGGGAAAACTGTATATAAGAAATGCCTTTGTGTTCATTAAACCAGTTCTACGTCACCCTCAATTTAGAGTCCTGTCTCTTATTGGGGGAATCTGCTACAAGGGATTGCTATGCTCTTCATACGCCTATGAATAGTCACTAAGCACTTGTAAGAGCTTGTTCCTGTTCCTGTCCTGCTTCGCTCTCTGGGGAAAGAGAGGTTCACCCACTGGAACCTGGAGCCTTGTTGTAGGTCCAGGGTGGGTAAGAGACGCCGATACCCCAACCAAACTGCGCTGGTTATGGTCTCTGGTGGAGTGCTTGGAGCCCTCAGGAAGCGCTAGGAGCATCCTTCAACGGAGGTACCCAGTCAGGGTGCCAGGTGATCTGTTACAGTGGTGTTACACCTTTAGCAACAAAGGGGTTAAACTCTGTACGTAGAGCGTTTCATAACAAAATGCTGCACATACAGATTCCATAATATGGTACATATGGAATAGGGATCCAGCTTGTATCACTAAAACATAAATAAAAAATACAACATAGCGTAATATTGTTGTGGTCTTATTAATTGCCCAATGGTTCAAGGTTACACTCACAGATTTGTTGTATATAGCGAGCCTTCAGGTTGCCGCCCCTATAGGTAGGGGGGTAAGTCCTGTTCGTTTGTAGTAACGCCAATCTAGAGACCAAGAAGTTCACACTCTCCCAATGGTTGAAAGTAGAAAACAATGGATTTATTGGCATATAGTAAAATTAAATTAAAATATGGTTCTACGCGTTTCGTTCCCCTTAGGAAACTTCCTCAGGAACCAAAATTTAAAAAACATACAGTTTATACACTCCAAATACTAACAAGTGTATCCATAAGCCTATTGCTTCCCTCCCTTCCCTTCCCTTAAATACAATAAGTGCTGGAAGTCCATTGGTGGTGTGATGGGCGTACTCTCCTTTTCCTCTTCTATTGGACATCTCATCCGTTGGTGAATTACCTCCATCTGTTGTTTCACCTGTTCTGATTTTCGTTCCGTTTTTTTCGCGGCATTTTAGGTGTCCATTTCCGTTGACACACTTCCTGTATGGGTCAGTGTCTTCTTTTTATGATGCACTTCCTTTTTTATTTTTTATTTTTTTATTTATTTAAAAATGGCAATGCATTCCATTTTGTTCCACTTAGAACTTGTTATGTTGCCATCTGGTGGTCGCCAGAAAGTAATACACTTTGTGCATATTTATCAATGATTTCATTATATGCAAAAAAAAAAGAAAAATGCCAGAGTTGAATTAACAATTCATTCAATTTTGGTTCCTGAGGAAGTTTCCTAAGGGGAACGAAACGTGTAGAACCATATTTTAATTTCATTTTACTATATGCCAATAAATCCATTGTTTTCTACTTTCAACCATTGGGACAGTGTGAACTTCTTGGTCTCCAGATTGGCGTTACTACAAACGAACAGGACTTACCCCCCTACCTATAGGGGTGGCAACCTGAAGGCTTACTATATACAACAAATCTGTGAGTGTAACCTTGAACCATTGGGCAATTAATAAGACCACAACAGTATTACGCTATGTTGTATTTTTTATTTATGTTTTAGTGATACAAGCTGGATCCCTATTCCATATGTACCATATTATACGGTTTATATAGTTACCATTTTAGGAGGTAACTGAAGGGAAGCAAGTATCCAAAGTTAAGTTTAACCTTTGATTCCACAGGTGATTTGGTGGAAGCTATTTTGTAACATACAGATTCCAGGCACCATTACTTTAAGATTAAGATTACTGAAGTGGCCAAGGTGCTTGGAGAATCCCTTTAAATATATTGTATTTTTCAAAACATCATAGTGTGGAGATCCTTCTTCTTTAATTGATTTAGAGAAGGCATTTCATTGGTTGTATACTAGGAAAGTGTTAGATGCAATTGATTTCCCACAATCATTTGTTGTAGCTCTATATTCAAGGGCATATAGCAAGAAATATTATTGCAGTATTTAGGTCACAACGTTTTAAATATATGTTACAAAAGTGTCCTATGTTCCTATTGTTGGATCCTCTAACTTTTTAACATTTGGTGATGAGTATAAAAAACTTAGATAGACTAGAAATGGGAGGCCTTGCCACTAAGGGCAGACTTAGAGCAGCAATGTAAACATTGCAGTTTCTGTAGGACTGCAATGTTTTACATTGCAGGACTAAGTGCAAAAGGGACACAGCACAGGGCCGGATTAACATAGGGGCTGATGGAGCTGCAGCTCCAGGCCCAGGCCCATGGAATAGGCCCATTTTTTACACACTACTCTTAGGTTTGCCACCTGACTGGTATTTTACTGGTTTGCCACCTGACTGGTATTTGAGGCTGCCTGGCCGTGCCAGTATTGCAGTAATACCAGCAATACAAATGCAGGTATTTTTCTCAGTATAAATGGAGATTACTCTGCAATACCAGCACCGGCCAGTAGGGGTCACTGTGTGTGGAGAGAGGCAAGGATAGGAAGTTACAGCATATCCCTGCCTCTCTCTACTACTTACTGATCTGTGGGGGAGCAGCAACACAGCACAGAGTCCAGACAGCAGCTCTACAGCTCAGGTAAGAGAGGGATGGGGGGAAAGGCAGCAGGGACACATGGGGACACTGAGACACTAGGGGACACATGTGGACACTGAGACACTAGGGGACACTGAGACACTAGGTGACATATGGGGACACTGAGACACTAGGGGACACAGACACTAGGGGACAAATGGGGACACAGACACTAGGGGACACTGAGACACTAGGACACATGGGGACACAGACACTGGGAGACCTGGAAACACCGCGACACTTGGGGACACTGGAAAACATGGGGACACTGATACACTAGGGGACACTGGGACACATGGGGATGCTGAGACACATGGGGATGCTGTGAGACATAGGGACATTGGGAGACAATGAGACATTGGGACACAGAGACACTATGTCCCCATTTCTCCCAGTGTCCCCATGTCCACCATCCAGTGTTGCTAGTGTCTCAGTGTCCCCAAGTCTCCCAGTGTCTGTGTCCCATGTCTCTCAGTGTGCCTAGTGTCCCCATGTGTCCCAGTGTCCTTATATGTCCCAGTGTCCCCATGTCTATGTCCACAACTGTCCCCATGTCTCCGAGTCTTCCCAAGTGTCTGTCTCCCAGCCAGTGTCCCCTAGTCTCCCAGTGTCCCCATGTCTCTGTGTCCCTAGTGTCTTAGTGTCCCCAAATGTTTCAGTGTCCCCATGTCTCCCAGTGTCTGTGTTCCTAGTGTCTCAGTGTGCCTAGTGTCCCCATGTCTCCCAGTGTCCCTATATGTCCCAGTGTCCCCATGTCTATGTCCACAACTGTCCCCATGTCTCCCAGTGTCCCCAAGTGTCTGTCTCCCAGCCAGTGCCCCCAGTGTCCCCTAGTCTCCCAGTGTCCCCTAGTCTACCAGTGTCTGTGTTCCCATGTCTCTGTGTCCCTAGTGTCTTAGTGTCCCCAAATGTTTCAGTGTCCCCATATCTCCCAGTGTCTGTGTCCCTAGTGTCTCAGTGTCCCCATTTCTCCCAGTTTCCCCAAATATTTCAGTGTCCCCATGTCTCCCAGTGTCCCCATGTTTCTGTGTCCCCCGGTCTCTCAGTTTTCCTGGGTCTCTCAGTGTCCCCATGTCTCTCAGTGTCCCCATGTCTCACTGTGTCCCCAGTATCCTAGTGACATGGGGACACACTGAGACATTGGGACACTGGGAGAAATGGGGACACTGAGACACTGGGAGACTAGGGGACTGGGCGACATAGGGACACTGACACTGTGATACATAGGGACACTGAGACACTGGGTGACTTGCGAGACTGAGACACTGGGAGCAATCCATCTATACAGCAGAATCAAACTTTGAGTAGTTTGTTGGTGATTTTACAGAATTTTCTCTGATGTCACTCCTTGTGATTATACAAATGATTAAGGCTGGTATTTTCTTTCCAAGAAAGGTGGCAACACTAACTACTCTTCACATACTCTTGCTTAAAGGAGCACTATAGGGTCAGGAACACAATCATTTATTTCTGACCCTATTATGTTAAAACCACCACCCTGGCCCCTTCTTGCCTCCCTAAGTATAGTAAAATATAACTTGTATTCAAGTCTGCAGCTGCTGGCTCTGCCGCTGAACTGACTGTCTGCTGACATCATCAGAAGTGGTGGTCTGAGCAAATTACAATACTTCCCCATAGGATTGGCTGAGACTGTCAACTAGGCAGATCAGGGGCAGAGCCAGCACAAGCCCTGGCCAATCAGCATCTCCTCATAAAGATACATTGAATCAATGCATCGGTATGAGGAAAGTTCAGTGTCTGCATGCAGAGGGTGGAGACACTGAATGACAGTGCTGCACACTAGGCAGTACTGCCCCAGGAAGAACCTCTAGCAGCCATCTAAGGAGTGGCCAGTGGAGTTATTTTCTCTGAAAAGACAGTGTTTACTGCAAAAGGCCTGAATGGAATGATTCTACTTACCTGAACAAATACAATAAGCTGTAGTTGTTATGGTGACTATAGTGGCCCTTTAAGTTTGGAAGCTTAAGAGGGATGTATGGGAACAAAACTTGTGTGGACTGGCTGACAATAAAATTAGTTTAGATAATGCAGACGCTTGTCTCTTTTAACACTGTGGCATGTCCCCTTTCTTCTACACTCACTACATACACATTTTCTCTGTCCCAGACTATATACAAGTAACTTCTGCCTGCTAGTAAGAAAGTAAGGAGACAAGTGGACATGTGAGTGCTAGGGGACAGTCCTTAGAAAGCATGGAGTGAACGCATCATTAGACACATTTATGTCAAGCTCAGGGTGCTGCCTGCATAGTATGCCCTTAGTTGGACAGCCTGCAGGATTGGCGGGCAGCCTGACATGCATTCATGCCAGGCTGTCCTTCAAATTCTTTGGACAGACATGCCCCCTTTTTGGGCATGTTCTCCCCTTTTAGCAAGTCTTGTCACGTGATTCGCACCAATGGCCCACCCTTTTACCCCGCCCATTGACTTCCTGCTTCACTGGACACTGCTGTTAGGGGTTATGGATTTACTTGAAAGATGAAAGCATAAATTAGAGAGAGATTAGCATAGAGTATGTGTTCTTATAGCCGCATCCTGTGAGTTTCCCTTCAGCACCATCTCCATCAGATACATGACGCTTGGGAGGTATGACTGTTTTAGTGTTTTTGGTCAATAAGATTCCGTAATTAGGCCTATCATAATTGTCAGCACCAGGCCCAGTGTGCTCTTAATCCTCTTAATCCGGCCCTGACACAGCACTCAGGCCACTTCAATGAGCTGACGTGGTCTGGGTGCCTACAGTGTTCCTTTGAGTCTGACTGGTGAAAAAATATGATCACTTATCTGGGCATCAGACCATATGGTAACTTGTCGAGATTGCCCACCTTCATGGAGGACCTATGTGAATATGGATCATTGGCACCATTTCAGCATTTAGAATACATTGTACATTTATCCAAAATATCACCTTAAATATCTGCAATTAGTACTTTCTGAGCAAGACCACCAACATTGATAGAAGAATGTTTCAGCATACTGCACACATCCTGTCCACATGCTGAGTGGGCCCTACAAAAGAATTATCATTATATTTTTAAATTGTTATAATGCACTGGTACTTCCTGATGATCTATATAAATAAAAATATAGGTTACTTTGGGAAACAGATTTAAATACCATGCTAGAGTAATAGAAAGGTCTGCATAGTTGGTTTATGATATGCTGCAAATATTTGAGGGTTTCTGGTTAAGGTTTCTGGTTACTAGTTGCATTGTCCTAGAGGCACCATACATGATATTTTTGGGGGATTTAAAAAAATATATATATATTTTTAATTTCTCTGTACCTTATACAAATTTTTTCTTCTGTTTAAAATATTTTTTATTTCATTTTCATTAATGGCAACAATTAAAAATATGTAGTTTATGTCATTATAATTCAAGTATACACAGTCCACTCTGTAAAATCTGTTATATATGCTGTTATTTATAAGGAATACATAAGGATAAAGAACAAGAGGCACAAAGGCTTACGGAACACTAGAAAACACAGCAGATTAGTCTGGAGGCAGATTTGACCACTACTAGACCATTTATTATCCATTAAACTAAGGGCCATTGCAGTCTGGAAGCTTAATACATGTGAACATATAGCATAATATATAAGTACATTTCCATTTTTTTAAAAACATTTTTTAAGATTGTTTAAATCTTTCAATCCTGAAATGGGGGAGGTGACAAAATTTAAACACGAACACAGTCAGTACTGGCGACAAGACAGAATATATACTCATTATGAGGACACGATCTAACCAACTACATTTATAAATCTAACAATGATTATAATACATCTTAGGAAATAATTACTGTTCATAATACAGATAAAACATAATTTTCCTGATGCTCAAACAAGCAAGGTCTTGTGATATTAGATATCTGAGGTTTATTTAGCTACAAAAATATTTTTCGACTACATAAGCATTGTACGTATTCTTTATAATCCTTTGGTCTTCGAGAAAAATACTCAGAAATAAAAATCAGCAATGGCATGTTTTCCACATATTTTGAAAAGTGAACAAACTCAAATATTCCATCGATACAATAAGAAAAAATAAAGCATAGCATATTATAAAGTCAGTACATTGTTTTTGCTAAGGACACTATGGTTCTGTTCCTCACCTCAAGTCACTTCCTCCCTCATGCATGACAACACTTGTGCACACGATTCGTAATTTAATACTCCACCGTCACTGGCAAACATACGTGTGTGCGCCTCCTCCACTCACATGATAGTCACTTAACTTCAGCCATATTTCCCTAGTTGGATACATGTCATAATAGAATCATGATCGCACCTCTGGGTAGCCATTTAGATCTCATGCAGTCATGGACGATTTCAATTTCTTAGCCCCTCCCCTCCTTTTAACCTCACCCATGAGCTGGAAAACTCTTCCTCACAACGGCTTTATTGCACATTCCTCTCTCATGCTGTATGTTAGGTAACGTTGCCGGTAAGATAAAGCCGGCATGTACTGTCATTCAGCTAGTTTACGAATAACGAGAAAGAAAACCTGCAGGACCTGTCAGATGAACTCTGGTTTGTAACGTAAGACTTAAACAGAATGTAATAAAATGAAATAAAGATGGTCATGTATAGGGTCCCTGTGGGACCTCAGTGAGGCATCGGGAAGAGCTGACCCGTTCAACACTGCAGTACCCGATCTGCACTACGGGGAACTGATCTTGCGTGATTTCCTTTTCATCGTCTCCACTCCGGGGCCCCCCATCAGCTCCATATTGGCATCTGTCTGATCCAGGGCCGAGGACATTCCTGCCACTGGGGGGAGTGACTTTGTCAGCTGGAGGCTTTCAGGAATTTACCTGGGGACCTCTGCCACTGACAATGACAGAATAGTGTATCTGCATTGTACCACAAGCGTGCCAGACGCCTCCCAGCGGTATCTTATGCTGTGCTTCCGTAATTGCCTGGTGACTGCCTGGAAATTTCTCCTCTTCAGTAGGATTGAGAATGGTAAGTCGTCATAGACTCGTATCTGGACATTGTCCACAGTAGTTGTGAGTATGCCGCTGGAGTGGGCTAACATGGTGGCTTTAATGGATATGTCCCTGGGAGCATCTGCAGGGGCAGTTTGTGCTTTCCGGATCCGGAATGCTGATATGATGGGTAACGTGCCTCTGTCCCTCTTCACCCCCATTGCTACCGCCACTGCCACTTTGTTCGTGTACTCAAGCATGGCCTCCTGGCCTATACGTTCGGGTACTCTGCAAATACGCACATTTCTCCTGCAGTGTCGGGATTCGAGTGTCATTACTGTGTGGGTAATGTCTCTGTATTTGTGTGGTTAAGGTTTCCACTTGTGACCTAGTCTAAGTGAGCACCTTGTTTCTCTCCCCCCCTCCCTAGTTTCAACTGCTCTGATGCGTGCTGTGAGGCTGGCCATCTCAGTGCACATCCTGTCCAGGTGTGATTTCCAGACCTATCTTTGGTCTAGGAACAGCTTTTTTATATCTCTTTTCGTGGAGGGTGAGGTGTCTGAGTCCAAGTCTGCCCATTGGTGTATCCTACTTGCTGTCTGAGAGGGTATGAATTCCTCTTTGTCGGGGGAGGCCTCAAATTCGCTGGCGCTTGTAAGTCTCCCGGGCGCCATCTTAGGTTGTGATAACTGCTGCGGCCTGCTGAAGGACCGCAGAATATCGGGCAGATTGGAGCCTTCAAGATGGCATAACTTGCGGTTTTTGCACTCCATCTCTCTAGCAGGGGAATTCAGCAGTGAGTGTTATTCATCTGATGGGTTGTATCAACTCGATATCATGGCGATTTCGGCAATTTAGTGGTATGCTTAAGCAGAGCTCCACTCCAACACGTCTTGTCAGGTTCTCAACTAGCCACACCCCCTGTTCCTGGCCTTTTCATGTTAAAAGCATGTTGACTTGACTTTAAATTCTAACTTTAGAAAATAGCTCTGACAGACTGATTTGATACACAACTTCATATGTTGTTCATTCTGTACAATCTGTACCATATTTAACATTTTCTACTACTTAACTTTCTTTCAAAGCTGAGTGTATAATAAAGTAGACAGACACAATTTAATTCATATTAAAAACATAACGACGATGGGACAAAACAAAAGAAACATAGTTTTTAGTAGTGTCAGAATCCTGCATCCCTATTTCGGATAGTGTTTTTGGTACTTAGATACCTTTGATGCTGGAATATATAAGTACTGTATATATCTTGTTGCATGCAAATGATTTGCATGTAATTGTGTGATAAAATTAACGTCTCTTTGTGGCTGACTCTCTGTGAACTTATTCATAGTTTTAGTATTTAGCTCTATCCCTCCGCAATATAAATATATATGGGCTATTATGTAGGTTGTGCAGTGCACAGAATTTAGCAAATAACGTTCCAATTATTTTTGTAATAACACTGGTCCTTTACCAGTCACAAAGCCATATTTTTGCAGGATTTCATCTTCTCCATTGATTCTCCAGAAAGGGGCTTTCCATTTAATCTGCACAAATCCTTCCATGCTATATAGAGGTGTTTGTAGGTAAAAGCACATGGAGCAATGGCGGAACTACTGCCGGTGCAGACGATGCAACTTGCACTAGGGCCCGCACAGTTTTGAGGGGCCATCGGGTGGCCCATGCATTTAGGACCCTCGATGGGTATTATTTCTTTATTGCTAAATAGAGGCCGGTCAGGCACAGCGGCTCTTTAAGAGTGCGACTGAGCCCCTGAGGTATCGGATGACTGTGAGGAAGTGGCAGCCTGTCACATCCTCCCTGCTCAAATAGAGAGCAGTGTGGGAGTCAGAGAAGGAGCAGTGACACAGGCAAGAAGAGCAAGGAGAGAGCTGCAGCAGACCCTTACTCTCTGTTCCATCATCCTCAGCCAGGTGAATCAGGACTCCTAGCAAGCCACCCTCTTGGACACAAAAGGTATGCCAACAGGAGGGTGGCTGCAAATATAAAAAATTATAACATGTATTGTGTTTATGCATGTTTGATTGTGTGTGTGTGTATCTGAGTGTTTGTCTGTATATGTGTGTGTTAAGGTGTGCATCTGTGTGTCAAGGTGTGCATCGGTGTTTGTATATGTCAGTGTGTGTATCTGTATGTCAAGGTGAGCATTTGTGTGTACATATATACATCAGTGTGTATGTCTGTGTGTGTGTGTGTGTGTGTGTGCGCCTCTATGTGTCAGGGTGTGCATCTGTGTATATGTGTGCGTGGGTGTATATATATCAGTGTGTGTATCTGTGTGTCATGGTGTGTACACATGTCAGTGTGCGTGTGCGTGTCAGGATGCATGTATTTGTGTGTCAGGGTGTGCATGTGTGTGTGGTTTTATATGCCAGTGTGTATCTGTATGTCAAGGTGTGTGCATGTGTCAGTTTTAGTGTGTATATGAATTTGTGTGTATGTGTCAGTGTGTTTATATGTGTGTATCTGTGTTAATGTGACTGTATATATGTGTAAGTATGTATGTATGTGGAAGTGTATGTGTGTATGGGCATACATCCAAGCAAGCAATAGATGAACTAAAACATAACTAATTTGATTTTGTTCTCCAATTTGATTATTTTGACATTAAATTTGACATTCATTTTGAGTTCACAGCAATTCCCACTTTAGTGATTAAGCCTTTTAAAACAACATAACACTGGACTTGACAGAAGTACACTTAAGTAAAATAAACATAAAGCACATTTCTCTTAAGCATTCACTGTTAAGTCATTACATTTATTAAGCAGATACTGTGAAGCAGATGCCTCATGTTGTAGAAGTATTTTCCAGGTCATACAGTTTATAATTTGTATTTACAATATTAATTAAGTTAAATTACTCATTATGTGAGACTTTGAAAAGCTGTTTTTTATCTCACGCAGAGAGAAATGTCTAGGGTTTTACTATAATATCTCTTCTACCAGCTTATTAAAGAATGCATAATAACTTAAAATGTTAGTGCAGTGAAACATTTTCAGTCTTAAATGAATATATCAGTGCAACCTTCTTCTAGCAACATACAGTTCTTAAATAATCATCCCTTTTTACATGAAATTTAAAGCTGATAATGCTTAAAGGGATACTATAAGCACCAGGTCAAGTTTACCTCGATGAAGTGGTATGGGTGCCATGTCCTAAACCCTGGTGCTTGAAAAAAAATTGCTATTCTGTAGAATTCAACCCATTCAACTCATACTCCAACTTGTAATTTTCTTCTAGAATAACTGATTTGTCCGCAAGTTATAAATATTTCAACACTCTAGAAGGTGGACTCAGCATGCAGGTTGGTGGAACCCAAATAATGACGTTTGTAGGTAAGCATGCTACTATTTCTTGCCTCCAGGAGCTGTATACAATGAACTATGTGTTGATTTATTTATTTTTATATTATTGTCTAAGGTTTCATAGATCGTTTACACCTTCTCTGCCTGTTCTAATTACTGCAGATTTAGGAGACAGAGAGGATCAATAGGTGAATGTACCTTCACCAGGTTATGCCCTCTGCCAATGCTGCTATTCTCCATCAGTGAAACTACTCCAAAAATTATGAGTTTAATCACTCGTAAACAAAACAAAATTATATATTGCTTGATTGAGTCTCAGACAAAATAGTGCTTTTTGCTTCTTTTTTTTTTCAGGTGGTCTATTAATGTTCTCTACTATTGAAAAGGTTACTGTCAAACTGAATTACTGACTGTAAAATGTTCTTTTATTAAAGTACATGTAGATTATACAGTTATATGACTCAAAAATTACTTGTCCGCCATTACTGTAACTGTAAAATACAAACTGCAACATACGTTTTAGAAATCACTCTTATCAGTCAAGGTATTTTTTATTTTTATTTTTTATCAATGTTGGTTTTATCTCAATTTGAATGTGTGATTTTAATGGTTAATATTGATGTTATGTACAGTTTTATGATCTATAATTATACTGATGATTTTAAGCTAAACTGCTTAAAAATGTTTTCTTGCCCTTTGAACCCATGGTTATGTGCTAACTTTTTGTATTAAAGTGGTTCAGAAATGGGCTCTCCTTATTTTTATTTTTTTATATTCTCAGTAAAATATACTCTGTTCTAAATGCCCTACCCATTTATTATTTTCTTAATTCTGAGCCTTTTTTGCCTTTTTTCTACAGTTCGATTGCTGCTCTAGATTTCAGTCAGAGCCGGTGCCATGGTAAGGATCCAGGCAATGAATGTAGCCTCTTTTTGTGTCTTTTCTCCAGTGATATGGAATTGATGTGAATGCTTTGTGCACATGCCCAGAAATCCAGAACCAATGCCAATTGTACTGGTCATGCACATCATTCGAGGAAAGACACTCGAGGGTGGAGATTATAGATAATACAACATTAAGGTAAGTACTGTGGGAATGTGTGAGTCCAGCACACTTCGTTACAAATGATGAGCGTTCCTTATGGAATTCCATTTTGGGGTGAAATGTTTTTCTTTGTATTTTGTTTAGTGCTATCTTCAAGACAGAGATTGCAGAAACAATAATTACATCATTTTACAGAAGCTAACCTTTTATGTTTGTCAGCCATTACAGATGTCGTGAACATAAAATTTTCCGTTCGCGAACGGCGAACATGAACTTCCGCAAATGTTCGCGAACGGGCGAACGGGGCGAACCGCCATAGACTTCAATAGGCAGGCGAATTTTAAAACCCACAGGGACTCTTTCTGGACACAAAAGTGATGGAAAAGTTGTTTCAAGGGGACTAACACCTGGACTGTGGCATGCCGGAGGGGATCCATGGCAAAACTCCCATGGAAAATTACATAGTTGATGCAGAAACAATGGATCCATTTTTTCCCCATATCTATTGAGGACCTGGAGGAGTCCTTATCTGCAATACATTTAGTTCAAGGGTAACTGTTTTGTTGTCAACTATTACCCACTAAGAGTGTGTTCTATCCACTAGGGGGTGAATCTGTACTTTCTATAGTTGATGCAGAGTCTGGTTTTAATCCATAAAGGGCATAAATCACCTAACATTCCTAAATTGTTTGGAATAACATGCTCTAAAACATCAGGTATGATGTTGTATCGATCAGGTAGTGTAAGGGTTACGCCCGCTTCACAGTGACAGACCAAACTCCCCGTTTAACGCACAACCGCAAACAGTCTATTTGCATAACCGCAAACTCCCCATTTGCACAATGTTGGATACCAAGCTAGCCATGTCCCGTTCCTTGTCCTCACTGATGTCATTGAAGGTCTCTTCCTCCACCCAGCCATGTACAACACCAAGGGTCCCTGAAAGGTGACAACAAGCCCCCTGTATTTTTTTTTAAATGTACACTACTGTTACACCAGATATGAGTTGCACTGGTGTGACACTGTGCCCTGGCAGGCCCTGAAACGCACACATGTGAAGGAAACTGACTGCTATTCTATTACAGTCAAAAAAGTTTTTTTTTTTTTAAATGCAAGCTATTGTGACACCAGATATGAGTGGTGGCACTGGGCAAGTGGGCACAGTATACGCTGTGAGCCTGACACACATGCTGGCAGGCAGGCAACTGCAATTAGATTACACAGAAAAAAAAGAAAAGCAGACTGATGTTCTAGCCCTAAAAAGGGCTTTTTGGGGTGCTGTCCTTACAGCAGAGATCAGATGAGTCCTTCAGGACTGTAGTGGACACTGAATACACTAGCCTAGCTATCGATTTCCCTATTAAATCAGCAGCAGCTACACTGTCCCTCCTCTCACTAAGAATGCTGCTTCCGGGGGGCGGGGTCTAGCTGTCATGGAGGAAAGACGCACTTCGTGTGAGCTCCCTCAATATCTCACTTTAACCCCTTAAGGACCAAACTTCTGGAATAAAAGGGAATCATGACATGTCAGACATGTCATGTGTCCTTAAGGGGTTAAGAAGCTATCAACAAGCGAATTTCACCCCAGAAGGGGATGACCTATGTTGCTCTTACCTGAACGACCCGACATGCTTAATAGCGGTCAGCAACTCGACAGAGTCTTACTTACCTCCGCGTGGCAAGTGTGGCCTGGTGCTCACCGGGCAGGAGAGGCGGCCGATTTCCCGATCCTGGGATGCCCAGGAGCAGCTACTTCCCGGCAGGAGCTCCGTTACCCCCCCCTCGGACCGGTGGGGGGGACCCGGTCCACCCCTGAGAGGCTGTCTGGAGCTAATGGACGCACAGAGCACAGCCGCTCAGGCTGACATACTCATCTGCGACTCTCCCAATATGGTGGCAGCCGCGTGTCCTCCTGGTACCAGCAAAGCATGGCAGGATATTGAGCTGGACAGACTCTCTAATCAATTTTGGAAGCAAATAACAAGCAGGAAGCCCCAACAAGCTCCACCACAGCCCCAACAAGCTCCACCACAGCTAAGCGAAGCAGTCCCCATTAAAATCCACCAACGCAAAAGGTGTTGAAGAGGGGACCGGAGGCACAAACAGAAATGCAGAGCCTGCCCCACGTCAAGCACTCGCCTAGACCTTAAGCCACCACAATCCCACACCGGACGTGAAGCACCACCGGGACAGATCCGACCACCCGACAAAACAAGCTTCCACCACCTCAAGCCATGAACCCGGCACTCAGCCAGAGACTTGCCTTTGTTGTTCCAGGTATCAGGGACTCCCAGGGTCTGCACCTAGCGCCCAGAAGGGATCGGATGAGCACAAGCAGTAAACAGCAGCCTGCCAAGCATGTCCCACTATAGCCGATCCTCCACACCATGCCTTTGATCACATGAACTGCTCTCTGCACATTAACTAATCGTAAAGTAGCAAGCGTTTAAACATATCATTATTTCACCTCCTAAAGAGTTTATTGTCGTAGTTCTTTACATGCCTTTACCTTAACCGTTCATGTATTATGTTATTCACTAGTCTCATCTCATGGGGCGACTCACACTTGATTTATAACTAGTGGTGGAGCTGCTGATATAAATACACAGTTGATAACGTGCAAGCTACACCCTAAACATGACAGCCATCTTTCACAACAATGTACTGCTATATACTCATACCCTCAGTGCAACTAGCCATGATATACACACGTTCAGCCTAGCATGCTCAAATATAACACACTTCTGTCTAAAAAAAAAAAGAATGCAGCTTCCGAATGAATCTAAAATGGATGCTGTCCAGGAGGTGGGAGGGTCTGGAAGGTCTGGGAGGGAGGGTCTGCTGCTGATTGGCTGGAATGTGTCTGCTGACTTTGAGGTACTGTCAGGGTACCTGTAGTCTCTACCTCAGAGGAGGTGAGAGACTTAGACGTTTATCCTCCCAGAGGGGTTGTTTCTTCCGTTCCTCGCGGTTCTCTCGGCCATTTACAAGCCGACCGCGAGGGATCCACTTCCTTATATGACGCGACGCTCAGTAGTCGACGTCATGACGCCAACCCGGGTCGACCTGTCAGTCAAGTCCCGAGCACTAATCAGGACTCGTCGGGGGCTTGATTACCCTCTAGAATCAAGGTATAAAGTAAGGCTTTCGGCATCTGCTCATTGCCCTGTCGTGGTTCTAGCCTGTCTAGTCACTCAGTGCTCTTGTATTCTAGTTGTCTCTTTGGTTCTGACCCGGCTTGTTTGTACTACCCTGTTTATCTCTGTTACCCTTTGACTCTGCTTGTCTCTCGCTTACCTGTCCTCTCGTTCCCTCGACCTCGGCTTGTTCCTAGACCATTCTCTACTTACTCCTTATGTTAAGTCCGGCCATTCTAAGGTCCGGTATACGTACCTACCACCTGTTTGTACTCTGCGTGTTGGATCCCTATCCCGATCCTGACATTACGACAGGGCCAATGGATCCTGCAGGTACAAACACTCAGGTTGGTCCTTCTGACTCTAGGTTCAACGCCATGGATCACAGAATGGACCAGATGGCTCTAGCACTACAGGCGTTACTATCTCGTTCTGGTAATCAACCAGAGGAGATGCGTAATACTTCTATCTCTCCTGTGAGTTCAGGTCTAGAGGTAGCCACTGTAGGTGCTTCTTCCCGTATCACTCCACCTGTACGTTATGGTGGTTCTCCAGAGAAGTGTCGTGGTTTCTTAAACCAAATAGGTATCCATTTCGAATTACAACCCCGCTCCTATCCTACAGATAGGGCGAAGGTTGGATTTATTATCACATTACTTGTTGAGAAAGCTTTGAGATGGGCCAATCCATTGTGGGAAAATGATAATCCGTTAGTATATAATTATAATGCCTTTGTAGCTGCTTTCAGAAGAACTTTTGACCCTCCAGGTAGAAAGGTCAATGCAGCTAGATTACTGTTGCGCCTTAGACAAGAAAACCGAACACTTGTGGATTATGCACTAGAGTTCAGGTCCTTGGCGGCAGAGGTTAAGTGGAATGAACAGGCTTATATAGATGTATTTTTAAACGGGTTATCAGACATAATCCTTGACGAGGTTGCTACTAGAGAGCTTCCTGAAAATTTGGAGGATTTAATTTCTTTTATTTCTCGCATTGACGAACGTTTAAGAGAGAGGCAGAACACTCGAGAGAGAAACCGTAGACCTTTAAACTAGCTCCTTCATTTCAAAGTTCTGAATCCACAACCTCACTTTTTCCAGAACCTATGCAGATAGGCAATACTCGCCTCTAAGAAGAGGAGAGACAGTACAGGAGAAGGGAGGGGTTGTGTATGTACTGTGGAGTCAGAGGTCATTTACGCCTAAATTGTCCTAATCGCTCGGGAAACGCTCGCACCTAAGTTTCTCTAGAGGACAGGCCTTGGGTGTTTCTATTTTGTCCTCTAATCTTAATTATAAAGATCACAGGCTTCTGCTACCCGTTTCTTTAACTTGGGAGAAGGGAGTACTAGAAACTATGGCATTGATAGATTCCGGAGCTGCTGAGAGCTTTATCGACCAAGTTTTTGTTACCAAACACGCTATCCCATCCCAGTTAAGGGAGACACCCTTGGCCGTTGAGGCCATAGATGGTAGACCTTTAGTTGAGCCTGTTATTTTCCGTGAAACCATACCCGTTAAATTAACTGTTGGTATCTTACACGAGGAAGACATATCTTTATTGCTTATTTCTTCTCCTTCTGTTCCCATAGTCCTGGGGTACCCTTGGTTAAAAAAACATAACCCTATTATTGATTGGGAATTAGGGGAGATAATCTCATGGGGTCAGGGTTGTCAGGACAGGTGCTTACGGACAGTGTCACCGCTTTGCGCAGTTAACACACCGATTAATTCTACCTACTCTACAGAGGTACAAATACCGCCCCTGTACCTGGATTTAAGGGCAGTATTTGACAAAAAGAATGCTGATACTTTACCTCCACACAGGTCTTTTGATTGTAAGATTAATCTACTACCTGGTACTATGCCCCCCAGGGGTAATTTATATCCTTTCTCCACTAAAGAGAAGTCTTAGAGGAGTATATTCATGAGAACCTTGAAAAAGGATTCATTAGGAGATCCTCCTCTCCTGCCTGGGCTGGGTTTTTTTTTGTTAAAAAGAAGGATGGTACACTAAGACCTTGCATTGATTATCGAGGTTTGAACAAAATAACCATTAGAAATGCCTACCCAATTCCTTTGATTACCGAGCTCTTTGATCGTCTAAAAGGCTCCAAGATTTTCACCAAGTTAGATCTCAGAGGGGCGTATAACTTGGTGAGAATTCAGCAGGGACACGAGTGGATGACGGCGTTCAATACCCGTTATGGGCACTATGAATACACAGTAATGCCTTTTGGCCTCTGTAATGCACCGGCAGTATTTCAGGACCTGATCAATGAAGTTCTTAGGGAATTTCAACATGACTGCGTTATTGTATATCTGGATGATATACTTATACACTCTAGAGAGATTGAGACTCACCACAGACAAGTCAGAAGGGTATTGCGCAAGCTTCTTCAACATGGCCTGTACTGCAAATTGGAGAAATGCAGCTTTGACCAATCCCAGATAAACTTTCTTGGTTATGTGAAGAAACACGCTGATAAGCACAGAAGGGCGGCTCCGGTTTTTGTTCCAGGTGATAGGGTATGGTTGAGTACTAGAAACATTCGTTTGAAGGTTCCTTCTATGAAATTCGCTCCTCGTTACATTGGCCCTTACAGGGTTCTGACTCGAATTAACCCAGTTGCGTATCGCCTAGCTCTTCCAGCTGCCTTACGCATTCCTAACTCCTTTCATGTTTCTTTACTGAAACCGCTAGTCTGTAACAGATTTTCCTCCACTATATCCTCTCCTCGCTCTGTTCAGGTTGAGGGTCAGGAGGAGTATGAAATCAACTCCATCATCGATTCTTATTGACTGGAAGGGATATGGTCCTGAGGAGAGGACGGGTACCTCAGGAGGATGTACATGCTCCTCGCCTCCGCAGGGCTTTTCACTCCTGTTTTCCATCTCGTCCCGGTTCCTTCCGCCCGGTGGGCGTTTCTGAGAGGGGGGGTACTGTCAGGGTACCTGTAGTCTCTACCTCAGAGGAGGTGAGAGACTTAGACGTTTATCCTCCCAGAGGGGTTGTTTCTTCCGTTCCTCGCGGTTCTCTCGGCCATTTACAAGCCGACCGCGAGGGATCCACTTCCTTATATGACGCGACGCTCAGTAGTCGACGTCATGACGCCAACCCGGGTCGACCTGTCAGTCAAGTCCCGAGCACTAATCAGGACTCGTCGGGGGCGTGATTACCCTCTAGAATCAAGGTATAAAGTAAGGCTTTCGGCATCTGCTCATTGCCCTGTCGTGGTTCTAGCCTGTCTAGTCACTCAGTGCTCTTGTATTCTAGTTGTCTCTTTGGTTCTGACCCGGCTTGTTTGTACTACCCTGTTTATCTCTGTTACCCTTTGACTCGGCTTGTCTCTCGCTTACCTGTCCTCTCGTTCCCTCGACCTCGGCTTGTTCCTAGACCATTCTCTACTTACTCCTTACGTTAAGTCCGGCCATTCTAAGGTCCGGTATACGTACCTACCACCTGTTTGTACTCTGCGTGTTGGATCCCTGTCCCGATCCTGACAGGTACAGGGTCAAAGTTTACTCAATGGTGACGAATAGGGGGCGGACCAAACATCGCATATGTTCGCCATCCGTGGCGAACAAGCTATGTTCCGAGAAACTATTCGCCAGTGAACCGTTCGGGACATCTCTATCAGCCATCACTCAAGTAATGGCTGGTGTCATCAGCACATCTTTCAGTAAAAGCAATAGGCCTGGTCTACACCATAAATAAAAACTAATTTCATGTGCACCTGCAGAAGAATCACACGACAGGTATATAATCAGTACCTGCTATCTGAGAAAGAGAAAGGTGAAGTAGAGAATAGTAACATAGAAACATAGAATCATAGAATGTGACGGCAGATAAGAACCATTCGGCCCATCTAGTCTGCCCAATTTTCTAAATACTTTCATTAGTCTCTGGCCTTATCTTATAGTTAGGATAGCCTTATGCCTATCCCATGCATGCTTAAACTCCTTTACTGTGTTAACCTCTACCACTTCAGCTGGAAGGCTATTCCATTCATCCACTACCCTCTCAGTAAAGTAATACTTCCTGATATTATTTTTAAATCTTTGCTCCTCTAATTTATGACAATGTCCCCTCTAAAGTTCAGAAGACAGCATATACATCCATAGCATGTCAATAAGATATAACTAATACAAATTATTAAAAACTTGTTTCTGTGGTATAAACTGTGATTAGGAAATACAAAAATAAAATGCAAACATGTGTCTGTAAAAGGGAAGGGAAAAGAAAATGTAGAAGGTTTAACTAACCATTTGAAATAATACCTAAAATACACTAACAATTTGCATTAGAATTTAAATTGCACTAATTATAATTTGAATTACACAATTTGCATCTGAATATAATAAGAAATAAGTTAAAAAAAACATGTATTCAGTTTTCATATTTCAAAATGACTCCACTGGTCAGATTTAAAATGTATCAATTCAAGGCAGAATGCTTTTTGGCAATTTTAATAATGCGTGTGGAAAAAAAATTCACTGGAATTGCAAAAGGCTTAAAAGCATATCCTACGGGAATTGTTAACTAGTGAGTGTCTAAAAAAATGCTGATCTCATTATACATGATACATTTTCTATGATCTATATCTAGAATACTAGACAATTGTCTCCTATATAAGAGATAAAGCAATATCAAACAATTAAATTAGATGTTTATAGTCCTCATCCGATAGTTTCATGTCCCTGGATGTAGAAAAGGGTCCACACCTAGATGACCTTTTAGACTCAAACAGCATTGCAAACCAATCTAGGTAATATACAGTATCAGTTATATGCTCTGAGAATGGACTGAAGCTTAATAGATTGCCTGAATTCATGTTGTGTTTATATTTATAATTTAAGTTAGTGTAAGAATCAGAGTTACAGTTGGATTCAGATTTATGTATAAGATAAAAGTTGGTCAAATACAGTTAGGCTTATTATTACTACGGTTAGAATATTGCTTAGGGCTTGAACCACATTTGCAATTGTTAAACTAGTTCAGAATGATATTTGGGGAAAATTGGCAGGTAGGATCAGTTTTTATTGATGATATACTGAGGAAAAAAAAGAAGAAAAAAGTGCTACCGCTAAATCTGGCAGAAATTCATAATGAAACAGTCATGTTAAAGACCCAAAATTTATATGTAACCACTTCAATACCTAAATTGAGTATAAACATTTTTATTTTCATAAATCTTGCAGAATTAAATCTAGCCCATAAAGCCTCACTTACACTATTATAGTCTAGCTCTGATTGCCAACCTGTAGTGGAGCTTAGTGTAGTGGAGGGACATCAGCCTTGGCTTAGGTAAGATTTAGGTAAGTCACTGAAGGGGTTTTAACCCCTTCAGCAACATGGATGGGGGTAGGCAGGGAGGGGGGCACTACAGGGTCTTTCAGTGCCAGGAAAACTAATATGTTTTCCTGGCACTGGAGAATCCCTTTAATCATTTCAAAATTCTTAAGAGGTTAATTAAGAAAAATCACTTAACTCCTGCTATTTACTCTTTATATGGATTTAATTAATAATGCCCCTAATTATCCTTGATGTTTGGTTTTGAGAACAACTGCTCTAAATCATCTAGGTTTCTTTTAAATGTTTTAAATAATATGTAAGTAAGTGTATAATGACGTTCCACCTAATATTCCTGA
Source organism: Pelobates fuscus (assembly GCF_036172605.1). Lineage (NCBI taxonomy): Eukaryota > Metazoa > Chordata > Amphibia > Anura > Pelobatidae > Pelobates > Pelobates fuscus. The sequence continues at coordinate 340,511,991 of NC_086320.1, forward strand.
AATGTAACTGGATTTCTAATGTCATTCTCTAGGTGTCTTTAAATATGACAGATTTTTATTTGGAGATTCAGCGTTCCTGCTCTAATGACTATTTGGTCTTTTCTGATGGACCCACACCAACATCTCCACAGATTGGCAAATACTATAGTATTGCCAAAGTTCCCAACATAACATCCACCAAAAATTCTCTCGTCATTCAGTTTGTCAGTGATGAGCCTGTACAAACTAGAGGATTCCTGGCGAAATACACATTTGGTAAGTTGTGGTAGAACAATATCAGCATCAAAAATGTATTTCTAGCCCTTGGTAGGGGAGAATGTTCTGTATTGGAACATGGAAAGGAAGTATGGGCTATATTTAATTGACAAATAATTAAACATTAATATGTTATTATAGAAGTAGTAAAGAACAGGGAATTACATTTTATATATATTTGATCAGGGCCGGCGCGTCCTATAGGCGACTTAGACAGTCGCCTAGGGCTCACCGGCCCGGGGGCGCCAGGTTTGGGTGGCCTGGCAGAAGGGAAGCGCACAGTGCTCCCTCCTGCCATTTACTTAATGGTATACAGGACCGCGGTACAGGAGCTTCTGTTTCCTGTACCCGGCAGCCAGCTGGACGGGCAGGAAGTAAGCACTCCATCTCCATCTGATGTATTAATGTGACCTTCCTCATAAACATTTTGTATCCCAGAGCTGTGTCTTTCCACTTCTTAGTTTTACAAAGCTGTGCATATTTTAGATAAGTGGGTGAAGCTGTGGGCACTGTACAATCTCTTGTAATTTTCAGTAAGCTACCGCTAGTAATGCCTTCAGGGCCCTTAAAAATACATTTGAGCAAGGTATTTGACCATTTTTATACATCTATTTTTGTCACATATACTGCATGTAAAAAGGCATTTTTGCTGTTATACTAACATTTTAGTACCTGTTTCAAATATTGCAAGAAAAAGGACACTTTATGAGTGCATATCATTAGAAAATAAATATTATCAGAAAATTTGACATGAGTAGGTGATAAAATAGCTACAAAAGTACAAATATATAATAGTTTTAACCTTCTTGCAATTTTAAACAAAACTATGAAAAAAATTGGACCTTCTCTTCATCAATTAGACCTCGGTCCAAGTTGGACAAAACTAACCATAATAACATGTTAATTTTGCAAAGTGGTGGAATAGAGGACACTCTGTAGGATCTGAAGATATTATTTGTCAAACTGTATCAGGCCATGCTTAGCTCAATGGAGACATCCCGTTTCTGCAGAAGAAGTCTGTTACATCACTGGTGCCGAAGGGACTCAGTAAGTTGTCAAACCATTCTCAAACAGTTTGACTGCTTACTCTGGGAGGGCTGTTGTGTTTAGAATGTTTGTTTTAAACACGTATTGCTGGTATAATTAAACCATTCATGACACAATCAGGCAAGTCCTGTTGTATTCTGATCATCTTTCTACTGACACATCATATTTCATGAAATGGTTAAACGTTATTGAAAATGTGAAATAAATACATATTTTAATACTTCTAAATCTTTTTAGTACTTTTTTTTTTACAACATTAAATCATCTAATGTCTCCATAGTGACGGGATTTCCTCATATCTGCACTGTTATAATCCATATGAAAGCTTGGAATATAGACCTACATGACTTAGGCACATCTTGTATGCTCTGCTTCTGTGTATAAAGCACTGACTCAATTTCTATATCAAGTGTAGGAGGATTGAGTGAGCCCCATGGGAGTTCATGCTTTAAATCAGAATGTTCTTGCTGATTGCTGTCACAAAGAATTAGTTTGATGGAACAAAAATACCTTCTCTGCAGACTTGAGATTTTGCATTGAATTACAATTTTTCTGTCAAGCAATGAGAACATTTTACCAAGAATATATTGGTGTATAAAAATATCCAATTACTAGCACCTAGTACCTTTATAGAACGCGTAGGTTAAGCTGTGCCTATTTTTTTATTTTATTTTTTTATGCTGTGCTTTCTCATAAGAATAATTTCAGAAAAATGTCATAGCATTGCATCTCACTCCAATCATGGGATGTTGTTCCCACCTTAATTGCACGACCACAGCATGTTTGGATTTGCCAGCTATTCTTAAAGCCTTTGTTGCTGTGCGACATTCTTTACTATGACACTTTTTGGCCTTTTATCCGTTACAAAATATCCTGTATTTGACTTTTAGCAGTAATGATATTATTGAACAGTATCTGCTCTAGTCTGAGTCATTAAAAAGAAAAGTTTTTTAATGGAAGTGAAGCTATGTAGCATTATGGAGCTTTTATCCACATTAACGGGATGAATAAGTCATTTAAAGCTTTATTATTGAACTGTAACAGTTGACCGGTCAAATAAAAATTAAATAAAGACAAAAAAAAAAAATATATATATATATATATAATTCTTTATTATAAAATTGTGATAGTTAAATAGCTATATCTAAAATAGCAGGCAGCTTTTACAAACACATGTAGAAATGCGGTCAAGTCTAAATAAGTAACAGTGTTATTTGTGTTTATTAGATTTCTTGGCACCAAGCTCTCTGAGATGTGATAATTCAAAGCTTCTGTCTGCAAGTGGCATACACATTTTCTTTGCCTAATAATATGGAATTGTTCCAGTTGGCTGATGCATCATCAGTAGAATCTGTTCAACATTTGGGTCGCAGGTTCAAATCCCTGCAGGGTTGACTCAGCCCTTCATCCTTCCGAGGTAGGATGAAGGGTAATAGTAACAGCCCCTGGAAGTACTTGAAAACCAGAATAATCTGAGTGTACATTTCCTGGTAAAATACTTTGTTATGATTATTACATATTAGAAAATATATTCTATATGTAATGACGCAGAATATATTCTATGCTATGTATAAAGAGAAAGAGTTTTTGTTACCTTTTTTATGTCACAACTTTATTTATTTTTAATTTGATGCTAATTTAAAAAAAATATTCTATAAACCGGACATCATCCCAACAGAGGGATCTAAATAATATAGCAGCTGTCACTCATCTTCCTGATGTCTGTCACCAATTCATGTATGATTTTTATGTTCATATAACATTTCCTGTGTTAAATACTGGGCAATGTAATTGCTATAGTAGCAGCCTGGATGTGCAAGCACCAGTAATGTCATAGAATCAATGGTTTGGGGGCACACCTTCCCTGGCTGCCTCTGACACTGCCTGCATGAAAAAAAAAATATTTTGCAAGTAGATTTTAGCACAGTGTGTTTAATTTAGAAGTGCTTAAATCTGATGTGTTAATTGAATGACACTGTTGCAGGCTGTTAACAGAGTAGTAAATTCTATGTTTAACACATTGCGCCAGGGAAGCTAAATCATTAGACACATTAAAGAAAGTATGTATGGAAGCTCTGTCAGCCTCAGCCACGGGAGGTGTGACTATGGGTGCAAAAACAAGGTCATTTAACACCTAAAATGCAGAGAATTGAGCAGTGAGACTGTAGAACCATAATCTATACACCAAAGCTACTTCAGTAACCTAAAGTTGTTTTGGTGCTCAATGTCCCTTTAAATTAGCACAGTTCATGGAGTGAAGATTATTTAACTTACTAATTGTTGTTAATGTAACTATATCGCATGTCCTAGAATGTATAGGCTTGACTTTAAAACAGTTATTGTGTAAATGATGGAAAGGATCAGATTTAAGAGATGTCATGTACAGGGGAAAAGAATCACTTTACCTTTTTTGTATCTCTCTGCTATGTGTGAATTCAGCTAGACATTCTGAATGCAGAAAGCTTCTGTGATTTTCAGATTTTTTTTAGGCAATTGGGATAATGTAATATTTGTTGAGCATGACTGCAAGTGCTAAGAATGTTATATAGGCCTTTGCTCCAGAGAGAAACATTTTGACATAGATTTATGTGAGTAACAGCTGTGTATGCAGCACTCTACTGTAAATATGATCAAGAAACCAAACCAATGTGACTTTCTGCCTGGAGTCTTAGGGGACCCAAGTGTGTGTTTTGCAGAGGTAGACTTTTAAATAAGACATGGGGAAACATTCTCAGCTCCTCCATTCATTATCGTATTATTATTTTCAAGAAATGTTACTGTATATTCAACAGAATTTGATTATAGCTAAAAGATGGAAACATAAAATATTTTAAACAGAGTGTTTAACCTTTTGGGTGCCACACACCTCTTACACAGAAAGAACGATTTAAAAGGTTGCTCGGTGCTGAACAAACACTGTTTTTCTTTAGTAGAATGACATTTATTTTGTATTGTTATGTTATTTGCATTTTTTTTTCCTAAGCAAAATATTGTTTTTTTTGTAAAGAATAAGGTTATAACATGTCAAATTCACAAATAATGTCAGAAAATTATCTCTTCGTTTGATTTTGAAAAGTTAAGAACAAATGTGTGGTCTATTTACTCTGATAAGCCACAATATTATAACCACAGACAGGTGAAGTGTTTGACGTTGATTATAAAGTTACAATGGCATCTGTCAGGCAGCAAATGAACAGTTAAGTCTTAAATTTCATGTGTTGGAAGTAGGAAAAAAGGGGCAAGTCAAAAGATAACTAGACGACTGGGTCAGAGGATTTCCAAAACTGTCTTGTGGGGTGTTCCTGGCATGCAGTGGTTAGTACCTAACAAAATTGGCACAATAAAGTATCACCGGTGAATCAGTGTCAGGGTCATGGGTGCCTAAGATTCATTGATGCATGTGCGGAATAAAGGCTAGCTTGCCTGGTCTGATCATACAGAAGAGCTACTGTAGATCAAATCGCTGAAAAACAAAATGCTGGCCTTGGTAGAAAGGTGCTAGAACACACAGTGCATCACAGTTTGCTGCATATGGGCTGAGTAGCCCGCAAACAGTCAGAGTGCTCATGATGAACCCGGCCCATTGAAGAAAACGCCTTCAATGGTAACATGAGTGTCAGAACTGGACCATGAAGCAATAGAAGAAGGTTACCTGGTTTGATGAATCACATTTTCTCAGATAGATAGCTAGGTGCACTATATGAAGAGGTCAGGCTGGCGGAGGCAGTTTTACACTCTGGGCAATGTACTGCTGGGAAACATTCCTGTGGATATTATTTTAATACATTTCACCACTTCACCTGTCTGTGGTTTTAATATTGTGGCTTAAAGAGTTGTTCTTTTTAAAATCAAACAAAGAAATTGTTGCAGACCACGTACATCCCTTTATGACAATAGTGTTCCTTGATAGCAGTGGCCTCTTTCAGCCAGTGGCGGATCCAGAGCCTGATCTCGGGAGGGGCACTTGTAGATTATTTAAAGAAATAATTCAGGCACAATACCCACTACAGCTCTGTGTAGTAGTTATGGCGCCAGTAGTGCCAGGATCCCATCCCAGAGTAAGTAGTCAAACCGTTTAAGAACAGTTTGACAACTTACCTGGGGTCTGCTGGGATATAGGGCATAGGAGCAGTGGTATGTGTTAGGGGTGAATTGTGTGTGAAAGGTGCAGTGTGTGTGTGTGCGAGTGCGTGAGGGCAGCAGTGTATGTTAGGGGGCAGTGTATGTGTGGGGCAGTGTGTGTATGGGTGTGCAGTATGTGTATGGGGGGCAGTGTTTGTGGGGCAGTGTGTGTAGTGTGTGTATGGGGGCAGTGTTTGTGGGGCAGTGTGTGTATGGGGTAGTGTTTGTGGGGCAGTGTGTGTATGGGGGGCAGTGTTTGTGGGGCAGTGTGTATAGCATGTGTATGGGGGCAGTGTTTGTGGGGCAGTGTGTATGGGGGCAGTGTTTGTGGGGCAGTGTGTGTATGGGGACAGTGTTTGTGAGGCAGTGTGTGTAGTGTGTGTATGGGGGCAGTGTTTGTATGGGGGGAAGGAGGCTTTTTAATAATTTTTTTTATTTAATAAAATAAATATAGATTATGTCCCCCCTCCCTTCTTACCTTTACTGGGAGGAGGGGGGACATTTCTGGATCCCTGGTGGTCCGGTGGGGGTTCCCAGGTGGTCCCAGTGGTGGTGTGGTGAACTCTATCTCGCGCTCCAGGGCTAGAGTTCACTCTTGCGAGATTTGGAGCGTTGCCGTGGTAACCACGGTAACGCTCCATGCTCACGAGAGTAGGACCCGGAGGAGCTGCAGGCTGAGCTCCCGGGTCCTCTCTCTCTCCCTCCCCTGCCGGCTGCCAGCATGGTGCCTGCAGACCAAGGAGGGAGATCTCTGATCTCTGATCTCCCTCCCCGGTCCGGAGGCACGTTGCAGGGCTGGCACTTGGACAATGCCAGCCCAGCATTAGCTGGCAGGGGAGAATCTCAGGGGGGCACTTGCCCCGTTGCCCCTCCTGGATCCGCCACTGCTTTAAGCAGGAGAATGCTATCTCTGCAACACCTTTAAAAATTGTTCACAAAAGGAACAAAGAGTTCAAGATGTGCCTTGGCCTCCAAATTTCTCAGATCTCAATCCAATTGAGCATTTGTGGGATGCGCTGGAACAACAAATTCGATCCATGGAGTCTCCACCCAGCTTGCAGCTTGCTGATGTTTTGATGCCAGATACCCCAGGACACATTCAGCGATCTTGTAGAGTCCATGCTGCTATGCATCAGAGCTTATGTGGAAGTGCAAGGGGGACCTACACAATATTAGGCAGGTGGTTTTCATTTTGTGACTGATCAGTGTATGGTTACCCGAAGTAAATTAACCACCCTGTGTTAGAATCTGTTTGGGAAGTATGATGATGTCATGTATTCTCTTTTTTTATTTTTTGATAAACTTTATTTTGGAGAGTTTAATACTGAAACATAATAAAGATACATACTAACAGAGAAATTCGTCTGGACAATAATGCAAGAACAAATAGTATATAAAGCATACATTTGGTAACTGGGTTTTTGTTAACATAAGAAATTAAAGAAAAGAAAAGTTACCTGTGCTCTCTCCTTAATCCCTATGTATATTTAGACAAATGGAGGTCATTTAGTTACTCCAATGGCCACTGGAGGGAATGCCCACCTGCCAACATCAAGGCAGACCCCCCTAAGCGGGTCCTACACTGACCGTTCACCTTGCTTCTTTGAGCTTCTGGCAAAGATATCTCTAATGAGACAGAAAGGGGTATTTTTTATATACACCCCTATATATTTATTAACCCTTTATAGGGAACACATGGGATGGATGGCTGCATTGTAACAAAGCTGCGTGATACAAAAAGTGAATACAAATGCAAAAAGAGAAGTCCTGCGCTCACTCGCAATGACCACGGTACACATCAGCCCCAATATATAGTAAAAAACAAAGAAAAAAAAAGCTACCTGCGCTCTCTCCTTAATCCCTATGTATATTGGAGTAACTAAATGACCTCCATTTGTCTAAATATACATAGGGATTAAGGAGAGAGCGCAGGTAACTTTTTTTTCCTTTGGTTTTTACTATATATTGGGGCTGATGTGTACTGTGGTGGTTGCTGTTGCCCAGGAGTGATGGAGTGAGCACAGGACTTCTCTTTTTGTATTTGTATTCAACATAAGAAATTAGGCAAAAAATACCCACAATACATTAGCTCTGTCATGTCGAGAGCAGTAAACCAAAAGAATAAACCACAACATGTATTACATGATATACTTACCAAGAACCATGTAATGTCATGTATTCTGCCCTTTTAATGGGACACCATGTTAGAAATTATGCCCTGTTAAAGGGACACCATAATGTTATTAATTCAAACATGCATACACTATACAACACTATAGTTATATACTACCTATTTAGTTTACTACCTGCGCCTGTGAGGGTTTGAAAGGTAAAAGCTCTTGTTTTGCTGGTCTCTGTTCTGACACTTCAATTCTCTGACTGAAATCATCAGCCTTGATGATCCCTTCCCTTAGGGAAGCATTGGGAGGCTAATGCGCATGCTGGAAAAAACACCTCAGTGTTGGTGATGTTGGTGCTGAGACAGCTTCTCTAAGGTTATCTCTCTGGTAACCAAATATTATTTTTCCTTTATATATGTGATTGACACATAGTGACTTGTTTTTACCATTCCTCATATCTAGAAGGTCCCCATATGTTATCCTTGACGTTTGTGTCAACGCTGAACTTTTGTGACCTTTGTCGAAAAACTGAAAATATTCCTAATGTTATAGTGTCCTAGTTACCATTTAGGTGAATGCATCTCCCACCACAAGGTTTAAATAGAAGTTTTATTTATCTGCTATTCCACGACAGACTGCTCTCTCTGCGGCTTGCCCCACTATCTTGGCTGTGATCGTCAAGCAGGCTAGTGCGCGGCTGTGGCAAAATCCAACTCCAATCAGATTGTCTCTATAAGACCATCTTATTAAAAGTTGTCAGGGTTAAAGTTACTAGAAGTATTTAAACTATGCAATGTAAACATTTTTGTTACTGCAGAACAACAATGTTTTCACTTCCAGGATTAAAACGGGGATGGGAGGGGGGTGGGGGGGGAGGGGGGGGGGGTGGGGGGGGGGGGGTGGCACCCAAACCACTTAATTGAGATGAAATTGTCTGGGGGCCTATAGTGTCCCTTTAAAGTTATCCTTTAAATACATTTATGGAACATGTCCAATGCTTTGGACCTAGAAACATTCATTCTTAAGGTAAGAGAAGAACATGAGGCGTAAAATTATTCACAATTAATAATCACTGTGCTTGATGCAAGTGACTTTGATTATTCGATTATTCGAATTGGAAAAGTTGTATCAGAGGTAATGTAGCTATTAGAATTCACCATACATTCATTTGCAATAAAAGGGGAAATAGGCAAATAACTCTGATATTCTTGAAAATAATGTAATGCATTCTTAATTTCTAGCTCTTCTAACTGAAAGAAATAAAGGGAGCATTGTGCATATAAGAATTTCCAAATCATACTGCTGAATATTAATGTTGCACTTCAAAGTCAACATTTTAATATGTTTGCATTTCAGTGCACGTCTCTGGAATTATCTAAATTGGATACTGAAACTTTACACTTCATTCTGTTGACAGCCTCCGAATAAACTTTAGATAACTAAATCTTTTAGTAGGAATTTTTTGTTGTTATTTTTTTTAATACTTTAGTGTTGCCTTGTCCAGATTCATTAAAGAGGAAAGATAAAAAAAAGTGTTATATTAAAACGTGCTAAGTCACCCTAAAATATCCTCAATTTTTTTTTTGCCGATTAGATTCCCATAATAAAATTAAAGGGACACTATAGTCACCTGAACAACTTTAGCTTAATGAAGCAGTTTTGGTGTATAGAACATGCCCCTGCAGCCTCACTGCTCAATCCTCTGCCATTTAGGAGTTTAATCCCTTTGTTTATGAACCCTAGTCACACCTCCCTGCATGTGACTTGCACAGCCTTCCATAAACACTTCCTGTAAAGAGAGCCCTATTTAGGCTTTCTTTATTGCAAGTTCTGTTTAATTAAGATTTTCTTATCCCCTGCTATGTTAATAGCTTGCTAGACCCTGCAAGAGCCTCCTGTATGTGATTAAAGTTCAATTTAGAGATTGAGATACAATTATTTAAGGTAAATTACATCTATTTGAAAGTGAAACCAGTTTTTTTTTTTCATGCAGGCTCTGTTAATCATAGCCAGGGGAGGCGTGGCTAGGGCTGCATAAACAGAAAAAAAGTGATTTAACTCCTAAATGACAGTGACTCAATTGGTCCTGTGGGCCTAACGCAACTGGAAGCCCGTCGGCTGGGAGATGCAGCCGATTTCCCGGTTCAGGATCCACAACCTTACTGAAGACTCTTTGTTGCCCTTTTACCCCCCTCAGAAACGGTGGAGGTTATCTTGGTTCCCACTGGATCAATGTACTTACCCATGCTGGCTCCTCAAAAGCACAGTGGCACATGCTTGGGAGGCATAGGCCTCAGCAAGATGACAGATGCTCATCTCCCTTCGAAGAATACTCCCATGCAGGTCTCTGGAGATTATCCTGGCCCGGTGGAACAATCTTTTAGGAGACTGGATGAGATTTTCCAGTGCTTTTGAGCAGGACTGGAGAAGCGCGTGACTTCCATTAAGCATCTGTCTCAGAAGGAGGTGAGGAGGGAGAGGAGTGGGGTGCTGGGTGGGACTCTTCTCCTCCAGCACCAGTTTTTTTACACAAAAAAACACCCACAACTCAGAAAGACCGTCCATCGCTGGTGACTGCAGAACACCTGGGCCTTCTGTCGTTCCCTACATGGGAAGTACTCTCTAAATCTGAGTCCGGGGCTTGAATAAGCTGGCCTTCAAAAAGGCCCATGGTTGGAAAAAGGTGTTGTCTCATCTATTGTTTACATGCTCTCATTTAGTTCTATTCCTCAGCATGGTTCACTTTCTCTCTCTTTCTTTACAGAGAACTGAGTTGCTGATATTTTTCCTATTAACTAAAAAAAGTGCAATATTCTCAACACTTCATGTTAGTAATTATTGTCATATAAACCTCTTGAGAAATGTCTAAGCAATCAAGCAATCTTGATTTGTCATGCAAAGCACAACAAAAAAAAATATATTAGTTAAGCATATGAACTTTCTTCAATCACTTATGAACCAGTATATATAATTTCTAAACACCAAAGGTATATTTTTTGGAATTCTTCTACATAGCAGCCTCTATAGCAGTCATAAATACTCATTAATTTACCTGTCCTTCACCTTCTACAGCAAACTTATTAGGTAATTAACACATTAATTGCCTACTCAGTCTGATGTGACAGTTGTTGCAAACTCATTTGAAGAAAGAAAGCTTAAATGTCGTAGAGGACAGATAAGTTGCAACATTGGATGAGACTTAACAGTCACTTTGCGCATATGTTGAAAGTCTTGAACCTGACCTGAATAGTGATAGGTATGACCAGATCGAAATGGGGATAGCATACACTGCTAATTGTGACTTAGTGGGCGTTAAGTGAGTCATTCTTCTTTATTATCATCACTAAATCCCGTCACTGGCTTAAGACAACAGAAATGATCACTTTTAGTTAGGTTTGCTTGAATATGATACAACTGTACATCAAAAGCAGTCAAAACAAACTATGATGCTAAATTCTAACCTGTGCCCCCAACACAGGTAATCATAAAAATTGAGTGGCATACTGCATATGAATGCAAAACTATGGCGTTGATTAATGTACTTTTCAAATGATTTAAATCTGTTAGAAAAAAACTTTCCAAGTTATTTATCAGCAGAAAACACCATTAAAGAGGATTTTTGTAGCTAAATAATTTTGGAAACAGATTTGAATCATTTTAAATGCTTATCCAAAAATAGTATTTATGATTCTATAGTGTTAAACTAACCATTTAGTTTCCTCGGCTTCAATTGCATTGCTTTGAAAAGGTGATTTTACTTACCTTTTTTTTCCCACGCCGCGTCAGTCTCACCACAACTGACTCCACCTCCATGGCTGAGATGATCAAATCTGATGATCTCAGCCAGCCCAATACTTTCCTATAGGATTGCATTGGTAGGCTATTGCACATGAGCTTCAAAACGCTTCACTGCACCAATCCGCAATCTCCTCATGGAGATGCAATGAATCAATGCATCTCCATGGGAAATGTTCAGCATCTGCACACTGTTCAGCACTGGACTAGAAAGAACCTCTAGTGCCCTTCTGAGTGACAGCCACTAGAGGTGTTACTAGCCAGCAATGTAAAAATGCAGTGTTTACATTAAAATGCCTGCAGGAACAGTCTATAGACACAAGAAACACAACATTAAGCTGTAGTGGTTATGGTGACAATAGTGTCCCTTTAAATTGAGGCCTATATATCTTATTGTCTAAATACAGGGATAACACCAAAACACATTAAATAACATATGAATATCAAAGTACCAGGACATAAACTGACATTCCTGGGATAAGTGAGTGTTCCTCATGTTCTAATAAACGTGCCTGAAGTTATTGGAGTATGCTCCCTGGACATGCTCTCTGTTACTGGAATTTATCCCTAATGGACTTGTGCTGACCCATGGTCTAGTGGCTTATGTGGATTGAGTACAGTTCCTATTGGGATATTGTAATTCCTGAGATAAGGAAAATAAAAATAAAGACCTCAAACATTTCGGTAGACCATGCTAATGTTACTTTGCAAAATAGGTTAGTTAGTTAAGCTGGTTATATTAAAAATAAAAATCTCTTAAATCCACCCATGTTTGGAATTTAAAAGCTTCACATATTTTTTATGACAAAAAATGATTTACTGTAAGGTGATTTTGTACGCTAAATAAGAAAGAAAGAAGAAAATCTTTATCATAAGCATCTATTATTATATAAATGTTATGACTGATAAACAATGCTTCTGCCATTTTATTATGAAGGTTATCATTTATTTGCACAGACATTTTGCTTACATAACCATGCAAGGCTTGTTGGCTTTTAAAGTAAACAAAAACGGGACCGAAGAAACAATAGACTTTTTATTATTTCCCAAAAGTGCCTTTTCATTTGAATTGAATCATAGATTTTTGAACATCTAGAAAACTTTTGCATATCTGTGTTCCCAAAGCAAAAGAAAAATAATATTATTTGACAGCTGCTTCACAAGACAATTTGAACAACATTGAATATAAAAACTGTAAAGCATTGTTTTGAGCTGTGTTTAAAACAACCAACACCACATTTTGGGGTGATTAATGATTCATCCAAATGTGCAACTCCGAAACACCATTTGGGACATATCTCAAGACCCATGAAACAAGCAATGAACAAGCCTTTTCATTTGTTTTGTGATTCGGAATAGAGGAGGACAGAAAAAAGAAGAATCTGAATTTTTGGGGGGCTAATAAGTAGTTTTTGCTATGATGGATTATATTTTTCTTGTGAGTAGAATCATTCCCCTCAGGCTTTTTGTTATAAGCAATGTCATTTCAGAGAAAATGCAGTGTTTACATTACAGCCTAGTGATAACACTGGACATTTCTCAGATGGCTACTAGAGGTGCTTCCTTGGGAACTGTTGCACACTATGCAATACTGCCATTCAGTGTCTGCAGCCTCTGCACGCAGACACTGAACTTTCCTCATAGAAATGCATTGATTCAATGTATCTCTATAAGGAGGTGCTGATTGGCCAGGGCTGTGTTTGAATTGTGTTGGCTCTGCCCTTGATCTGCCTCCTTAACAGTCAATCCTATGAGGAAGCATTGTGATTGGCTCAGACCACCACTCCTGATGATATCAGCAGACAGCAGGCAGGTCAGGTGCAGCTGCAGACTTTACATTAAGATTTTACTCTATTTAGGCAGGCAAGGGGATCAGGGGAGGGGATGGGGTGGGGAAGATGGTGGTTTTAACACTGTAGGGTCAGGAATACATGTTTATGTTCCTGATCCTATAGTGTTCCTTTAATCTTGCAGTGTGCTTCAATGTGACTGCTTGTGCTTTGCAGATTGAAATACAGTGTGTCTCAGTTTACTGTACAGGTGAACCCTGCAGGCAGTTTTTTTAGATAAACTCTTTTAAGAAAGAAAATATTTTTTTTCCTGAGTATTCGGTCCAGTGTGCAGCAGTAGCGATACAGTTAGGGTACTGCATCATTGAAGATAAAACCCAAGGGCCGGTAGATCCCTCCTTGTAATAAACTAAAGGAACGGATAAAAGAACAAATTGCAGGACAAAATTTCATCCAACAAGTAATTCGGTCTTCGCTTCATTCATTGTAATGTATATTCGTTCATTGGTATTTCGGACAAATTGACGAATAGTCAAAATTCAGAGAAAAAACTTTTAGGTATTGCCATGCATTAAATGGGGAATTAATTCTTGGATGAAAATATAATTTTGCCTCTTTATAAATCAATTGTAAGACCACACCTTGAATATGCTGTGCAATTTTGGGCATATCCTCTAAAGAAATATATTATGCAGAGCCGGATTAACATAGGGGTTGATGGAGCTGCAGCTCCAGGCCCATGGAATAGGCCCATTTAAAAAACAAACAAAAAAAACACCTTTATTTTATTTTTTTACACACCACTCTTAGGTTTTCCTCCTGACTGGTATTTTTTTGCGCAGCCTGTATTTGAGGCTGCCTGGCCGTCCTGGTATTGCAATATTACCGTCAATACAAATATTTTTCTCAGTATAAACGGAGATTACTCTGCAATACCAGCACCGGCCAGTAGGGGTCACTGTGTATGGAGAGAGGCAGGGGTAGGAAGTTACAGCATATGCCTCCCTGCCTCTCCCTACTCACTGATACACAGGGGAGCAGCTACACAGTACAGAGAGTTCAGACAGCAGCTCCCAGCCTGCAGAGACAGACTACAGCTCAGGGAAGTGATGGATGAGGGGAAAGGCATCAAGGAGACATGGGGACACTGGGAGACGTGGGGACACTGAGACACATGGGGACACTATGAGACATGGGGACACAGACACATGGGGACGCTGTGAGACATAGGTAGACACATTGGGACACATGTCTCCCAGTGTCCCCATGCCTCCCAGCCAGTGTTCCTAGTGTCTCAGTGTCCCCATGGCTCCCAGTATCCCCATGCCTCCCAGTCAGTGTCCCCATGGCTCCTATTGTCCCCATATGTCTGTGTCCCCATGTCTCCCAGCCAGTGTCTGTGTCCCCATGTCTCCCAGTGTCCCTATGTCTCCCAGCCAGTGTCCCTAGTGTCTCAGTGTCCCCATGTCTCCCAGTGTCTGTATCCCCATGTCTGTGTCCCTATGTCTCCCAGTGTCTGCGTCCCCATTTGTCTCTGTGTCCCTAGTGTCTGTGACCCCATTTCTCCCAGTGTCCCCAAATGTCTGTGTCTCCATGTCTCTGTGTCCCCATGTCTGCATCCACAAGTGCTCCCATGTCTCTCAGTGCCCCCATGTCTCCAAGTGTCTCAGTGTCCCCGTGTCTCTGTGTCCTCATGTATCCTAGTGACATGGGACACACTGAGACATGGGAACACTGGGAGAAATGGGGACACAGACACTGGGAGACTATGGGACTGGGTGTCATGGGGACACTGACACTGTGATGCATAGGGACACTGATGCCAGGCTGGCCTTTCAATTCTTTGGACAGACATACCCCCTTTTTGGGCATGTTCGCCCCTTCTGGCAGTTCTGGTCATGTGTTTCGCATCAGAGGCCTACTCCTTTACCCCGTCCATTGGCTTCCTACTTCACTGGACACTGCTGTTGGTATGGATTTACTTGAAAGATAAAAGCATAAATTAGATAAACAGATTAGCATAGAGTATGTGTTTTCTTATAGCTGCATCCTTTGAGTTTCCCTCCAACACCAACTCCATCAGATACATGACGCTTAGGAGGTATGACTGTTTTAGTGTTTTTCTGTAATTAGGCCCCATCATAATTGTCAGCACCAGGCCCACTGGGCTCTTAATCTGGCCCTGATATTATGCCACTAGAAAAGTGCAGAGGTTTTGCCTCTTTATAAATCAATGGTAAGACCAAACCTTGCTGTGCAATTTTGGCCATCTCCGCTACAGAAATATATTATGCCACTAGAAAAGTGCAGAGGTTGACTTCAAAACTGAGAAAAGGAATGTAAGATTTTAGTTATGAAGAAATGTTAACAAATTAAAATCTATTTAGTTGAGAAAAATGGCACATTATACAAATATATTTGGGGCCAATACAAACCATCGTCTGGAAATCTATTCATAAAAAGAACTATAGATAGGGCACAAGGACACCCATTTAGACTTGAAGAAAGGAGTTTTAGTCTAAGGTAAAAATAAAGGATTCTTTAAAGTAAGAATATTAAGGATGTGGAATTCTCCTCCTGAAGCTGTGCTTTTTTTAATCATGGTCTGTACAAATGTGTAGACATGATATTTAGGGATATCGTTTTTAATATGTGTGGCAGCAGCTTCTTGATCCAAGGAGAGATCTGACTGTCATTCTAGGATCGAGTTTCTAGTTTGTTGCAAAACTGTTTGTTGCTTCAAACTGTTTTTTTTTTTTTGTATTCTCTTGGATCAACAGCAAAACTGATGTGAGAAAGGCTGAACTTCATAGATGCAAGTCTTTTTTAGTCTATATAACAATGTAACTATATAAACTGGTGGCAGTCCTGAAACCAGGACTGTGAAAGCAAACTTGAGTCACAGTACTGCCAGTTTGGGAGAAGTCGTCCGCCTGTTTACCCTCCCCATAAACAAGATGGATGCTTTTCTGGAAAAAAAAAAGACATTGTTCGTGGTGGCACACTCTGGACTTATGTTGCAGCAGTGGTCAAGAGACTAAAACATCTACTCAAAACTCATCTGTATGAATAAATTTGTAATATCCCTGAACTGATGCAATCTACTTAGGGTTAAGGTAAAAGTGGCAGTCGAATCCAAAAGCCTGACATTCATACTGCATCAGAAGAGTGTCATGCTGTTTGAGGAAGATTCCCATGTCTTCTGCAGATACGCACTACCAAACAATTTGTTTTTCTTCATTTTGCTTGAATGCATTAATTTTGTAATTTTGGTTCAACCAAAATTTGGAAATTATAAATACGGAACAAAAAGAAGTTTAGGGAAAAGAAATGGTTTATTTTACAAAATTTCCATTATCCCAAAGGATACCAAATTAGGGTGCTTTTTTTTTTTTTTAACAGATAGCTCCTTAATTTAGTATCCTTAAATATGGTAATTCCATGTAAAGGTACCACAGTACAGAGCTATCTACTAAACGCAGCTAAAAGATCAACAATTTGTAAAAGATTTTTTTATTTTAATTCTGATCCTTCAGCTGTTTTAGCGATAACTCCCTAATTTGCTCTCATTATGTGGGATTGCCATATTAAAGGATACCAAATTAGGATGTTATCTACTAAACAGCAGACATAGTAATATTAAGAATAAACCCTAATAATTATAAAATATCACTCACTAAAAGAGTTGGCAAGTCCGGAGACCATAGACACCAAAATCAAAAGCATACTGCCTAAATCAGTCATAATATACAAGTGCACTCCTTGCACCATAACCACTACATTGAGCTGTAGTGGTTATTGTGCTTTGAGCATTCCTGAATTTGTATCCAACATTCCCACAACAAGGCAAATAGGGAAAGACTATATTCTTTGATACCGTCAAAAGGACATTCCCTCGCAGGTCTTTTTTTCTTAGAATGGAATACGTACAGAGATATCAAACATTTGGTGTAAATCTATGGGGAATTTATTGTCCTCTAAAATTAACAAAATTAGTTTCAGAAAAGAGCAAAATCCTACAGATTTTTATCATTGTTTGTCTTTACCCGTAACAAAATGATTTGCATACGCATTCACATCAAGGCTCAAGTTTATAAAAGAGTGAACTTGCCAAATGCTCCATTGAAGGCATTATTGAAGTTTGAACCAATTGAAAAAGCAAATCTATGACAAGTACGTTCCAGCACGCAAATCTTGTTAGTATGTTATGTCAAGTCTTTGTTATTTCATTGAATATTATTTTTGCTATTATTAAATCCAAAGAGTAGTGATAAGACAGCAATGTTGTTTGGTTTATTAATTTAATTGTGCTAATAATTTACAATTCCCTATCCTTTTGTTCCATAACTACAGTGAATAACATTATTGTAATTATGTTTCGTAATGAATTATAGGTCAATTATGTATTTTGTGTTACATTTCTAATGGCTTTATTGTAGAGCTGTTTGAATGAATGCCCTTTGAGATAATTTTGTGAGGTTAAGCAATTACGGGTAAATGCATTCATTTGCTTAACATTTTATCTTGCAGAAATAATTATACAACATAATGGATCGGATCTTCAGTCTTTTTATTCTCCAGGAATAGGATTAAAAGTGCTTTTCAGTGAAAGATCAGGTCTACAACATGAATGCATAGACTGCTTTGTATCGTAATATATTCAGTTGGAGAGAAGTATCTGATACGTGTGTACTGCTACTGAGAAAAAGGCAATTCATTTTATTATAAAACATAGAAACTTCTTTTACAAAAGTTGAACAACCACATAATCCATGGGCTTTTACTTACGACATCTGAAAGTAAACAAAAAAAAAAAAAGCATTGTGGGTGAAAAAAACTCATGCCAAGATCCACACCAAACCACAGTGAGAGAGTTTAAGCATGCGTGGGATAGGCATAAGGCTATCCTAGACTTAAGATAAGGCCAGGGACTAATTCAAAGTATTTTGAAATATTGGGCAGACTTGATGGGCCAAATGGTTCTTATCTACCGTCACATTCTAAGTTTCTATAATTGAGACATGATAGACCGTCATGCAGTCCTTAAGTGGCTACAAATGGAATTGGTTAGCCTGAATTTTGTTTAAACCGAAATTATGTAAATTACACTTGGAGAAATTGAATTTGAGTGAAATACGGTTAATCCAAATTAGTTTTTATTGTCTGATGAAGCAATTTGGACAACCATTTTTTTTGTCCATGCACAAGTCTATACAGTATTATGCTATAATAATAATAATAATAATCATAATAATAATGTTTTAAGTAATTTTAGTATTCTTATAAGTATATGTGTGTTTAAATATGCTTTTTAGTATGTTTGTCTTACTAGACACTTCTTTTAAATGTAATGAGTATATGTTTTCCTTTCAGTATGGACATTCAGATATCTCTATTTTCTAAAGATGCTTGTTCTATTGGCTTTAATTGTATGTAAATAAATGAATTTGGTGATAGCCAATTACAAGTTGGCATTTTCTGACTTTTCGGGCGAGTCCCACCCATGGAATGGACTTAAATATCATTGGTAG
Organism: Pelobates fuscus; assembly: GCF_036172605.1. Classification (NCBI taxonomy): domain Eukaryota; kingdom Metazoa; phylum Chordata; class Amphibia; order Anura; family Pelobatidae; genus Pelobates; species Pelobates fuscus. Next base: position 340,530,651 of record NC_086320.1, read on the forward strand.
CAGTGAGAGGGCAGATCTGAATAAAAGCCGGCTGGATCGGTGAAATGCGTCATCATGTCTGCTATCATCGTCAGATGTCCCCGCTCCCAGAAGAGTATGAAAGCTGATCCTGCATATTCTAAGCCCTAAGAGAGACGGCACTTGGGCTGTTGCAAAGACGGTATTCTGCATTACCTATTCCAGAAGAATTGTATTGACTGTGTTTACTTTGTTCCTTATTGCCCCTATTGGAGCATGTTTTATGTGAAGTGACTTGAAAGAAAAGTTATCAAAAAAGGTTTAGGAGAATATTTGACACTTGCTGATGGAACTTCTGTCCCTTACTGATGTCCCGAACTGTTCGCTGGCGAATAGTTCCTAGCGAACATCGCTTGTTCGCGTTCGCCACGGATGGCGAACACATGCGCTCTTCGGTCCGCCCCCTATTCATCATCATTGAGTAAACTTTGACCCTGTACCTCACAGTCAGCAGACACATTCCAGTCAATCAGCAGCAGACCCTCCCTCCCAGACCCTCCCACCTCTTGGATAGCATCCATTTTACATTCATTATGAAGCTGCATTCTTAGTGAGAGGAGGGAAAGTGTAGCTGCGGCTGATTTGATAGGGAAATTGATAGCTAGGCTAGTGTATTCAGTGTCCACTACAGTCCTGAAGGACTCATCTAATCTCTGCTATAAGGACAGCACCCCAAAAAGCCCTTTTTAGGGCTAGAACATCAGTCTGCTTTTTTTTTTCTGTGTAATGTAATTGCAGTTGCCTGCCAGCCTGTGTGTCAGGCTCACAGCATATACGGTGCCCACTTGCCCAGTGCCACCACTCACTCACTGGTGTCACAATAGCTTGCATTTTAAAAAAACAAATCTATTTTGACTGTAATATAATAGCAGTCAGTTTCCTTCACGCGTGTGCGTTTCAGGGCCTGCCAGGGCACAGTGTCACACCAGTGCAACTCATATCTGTTGTAACAGTAGTGTACATTTAAAAAAAAAAAAGTTTTGACTGTAATAGATTGAATAGCAGTTAGTTGTCTGCCAGCGTGTGTCAGGCTCACAGCGTATACTGTGCCCACTTGCCCAGTGCCACCACTCATATCTGATGTCACAATAGCTTGCATTTAACAAAAAAACTACTTTTGGGACTGTAATATAATAGTAATATAATAATATAATGTAATATAATAGTCAGTTTCCTTCACTAGTGTGCGTTTCAGGGCCTGCCCAGTGCCACCACTCACTCATATCTGGTGTCACAATAGCTTGCATTTAAAAAAAACTAAACTTTTTGGACTGTAATATAATATCAGTCAGTTTCCTTCACGCGTGTGCGTTTCAGGGCCTGCCAGGACACAGTGTCACACCAGTGCAACTCATATCTGTTGTAACAGTAGTGTACATTTAAAAAAAAAAGTTTTGACTGTAATAGATTGAATAGCAGTTAGTTGTCTGCCAGCGTGTGTGTCAGGCTCACAGCGTATACTGTGCCCACTTGCCCAGTGCCACCACTCATATTTGGTGTCACAATAGCTTGCATTTAACAAAAAAGAAACTTTTGGGACTGTAATATAATAGTAATATAATAATATAATGTAATATAATAGTCAGTTTCCTTCACGCGTGTGTGTTTCAGGGCCTGCCCAGTGCCACCACTCACTCACTGGTGTCACAATAGCTTGCATTTAAAAAAACAAAACTTGCATTTTTATATTTGACTATAATATAATAGCAGTCAGTTTCCTTCACTAGTGTGCATTTCAGGGCCTGCCCAGTGCCACCACTAACTCACTGGTGTAACAATAGCTTGCATTTAAAAAAAACAAAACTTTTTTGACTGTAATATAATAGCAGTCAGTTTCCTTCACGTGTGTGCGTTTCAGGGCCTGCCAGGGCACAGTGTCACACCAGTGCAACTCATACCTGGTGTAGCAGTAGTGTACATTTAAAAAAAAAAAATACAATTTTGACTGTAATAGATTGAATAGCAGTTAGTTGTCTGCCAGCGTGTGTGTCAGGCTCACAGCATATACTGTGCCCACTTGCCCAGTGCCACCACTCATATCTGGTGTCACAATAGCTTGCATTTAAAAAAAAACTAAACTTTTTGGACTGTAATATAATAGCAGTCAGTTTCCTTCACGAGTGTGCGTTTCAGGGCCTGCCAGGGCACAGTGTCACACCAGTGCCACTCATTTCTGTTGTCACAGTAGCTTGCACGCATAGTACCACTAATCGAAAAAAAAATGACAGGCAGAGGCAGGCCACCCCGCAGGGGCCGTTGTGTTCGTAGTGCTGTGATTCCCTTTGGCCCTAGAATAATGCCAAGTGTTCAGAGGCCATGTACCCTGAACTTGAAAAGTTCTGAGGACATAGTTGACTGGCTAACACAGGACACCCAATCTACTACAGCTTCCGCTCGGAACCTTGACGCACCATCCTCCTCCAGCTTAGCTTCGGCCACCTCTCAAGTTACCACTCGGCCTGGCGCCACCACCAACACTAGCACCACAGCCGCTTCACTTGATCTGTCAGAGGAGTTATTTACACACCAGTTGGAAGAAATGAGTGATGCGCAACCATTATTGCCAGAGGATGTAGATAACAGAGATATGTCTCAGTCAGGCAGTATTACATGCATACGGTGTGATGATGATGATGTTGTACCCGCTGCTGCTTCCTTTGCTGAGTTGTCAGATACAAGTGAAGCGGTTGATGATGACGATGCGTCCGTGGATGTCACGTGGGTGCCCGCTAGAAGAGAAGAAGAACAGGGGGAAAGTTCAGATGGGGAGACAGAGAGGAGGAGGAGGAGACGAGTTGGAAGCAGGGGGAGGTCATCACAAGGAGCTAGTGGCACAGTCAGACAGCATGCATCGGCACCCGGGGTCAGCCAGAGAGCACGCCAACCAAAGCATGCTTTTGCCACCACCAGAATGCCTTCATTGCAGAGCTCAGCAGTGTGGCATTTTTTTGTGTGTCTGCCTCTGACAACAGCGATGCCATTTGCAACCTGTGCCAAAAGAAACTGAGTCATGGGAAGTCCAACACCCACCTAGGTACAACTGCTTTGTGAAGGCACATGATCGCACATCACAAATGCCTATGGGATCAACACATGAGTACAAGCAGCACACAAACTCAAAGCCGCTATCCTCCTCCTGGTCCAGCATCTTCAGCCACGTTAACCACTGCTGTCCTCCTTGCCCCCTCTCAACCATCCGCCCCTCCGTCTCTCGCCTTGAGCAGTTCCTGCTCATCTGCCCACAATCAGGTGTCTGTCAAGGACATGTTTGAGCGTAAGAAGCCAATGTCACAAAGTCACCCCCTTGCCCGGCGTCTGACAGCTGGCTTGACTGAACTCTTAGCCCGCCAGTTTTTACCATACAAGCTGGTGGAGTCTGAGGCGTTCAAAAAATTTGTAGCTATTGCGACACCACAGTGGAAGGTACCCGGACGAAATTTCTTTGCACAAAAGGCAATCCCAACCTGTACTCGATTGTGCAAAATGAAGTAATGGCATGTCTGGCACACAGTGTTGGGGCAAGGGTCCATCTGACCACTGATACCTGGCCTGCAAAGCATGGTCAGGGCAGGTATATACCCGTACACTGCGCATTGGGTAAACCTGCTGACGGCTGCCAAGCATGGAATGCATGGCTCTGCAGAGGAGTTGGTGACACCGCCACGACTTGCAGGCAGGCCTGCTGCCACCTCCTCTACTCCTCCTACTCCATCCTCTTCCATAACCTCCTCGGTTGAGTCCTCTTCTGCTCATCTTGCTCCACATCAACGACACCCCCCCAGCTCCCCAGGTACTGTTCCACATCCCGAGTCAGGCAGTGTCACGCCGTCTTGGGGTTGACTTGCCTGAAAGCAGAGAGTCACACCGGACCAGCACTCCTGTCCGCCCTGAACGCACAGGTGGATCAGTGGCTGACTCCGCACCAACTGGAGATCAGCAAAGTGGTTTGTGACAACGTTAGAAATTTGTTGGCAGCATTGCATTTGGGCAAGTTGACACATGTGCCGTGCATGGCACATGTGTGTAATCTGATCGTACAACGCTTTGTGCATAAGTACCCAGGCTTACAGGACGTCCTTAAGCAGGCCAGGAAGGTGTGTGGCCATTTCAGGCGTTCCTACACGGCCATGGCGCACTTTTCCAATATCCAGCGGCGAAACAATATGCCAGTGAGGCGCTTGATTTGAGACAGCCCGACACGTTGGAATTCAACACTCCTAATGTTCGACCGCCTGCTCCAACAAGAAGAAGCCATTAACGAGTATTTGTATGACCGGGGTGCTAGGACACCTTCTGCGGAGCTGGGAATTTTTTGCCACGTTACTGGATGCTCATGGATACTGGATGCCTTTTGAGTAGGTGACAAACCTCGTCAGTCGCACCAAGGCACCATCAGCGACATCATACCATTTGTTTTCTTCCTGGAGCGTGCCCTGCGAAGAGTGCTGCATCACCATCAGAAACAGCCTTATCAGCATCGCTTGCTGGACCTGCGGCAACGCTGGAAGAGGATTGTGAGGAAGAGGAGTCAGAGGAGGAATGTGGCTTTGAGGAGGAGGAGGAAGACCAACCACAACAGTCATCCCAGGGTGCTCGTTGTCACCTATCTGGTACCCGTGGTGTTGTACGTGGCTGGGGGGAAGAACATACCTTCAGAGAGATCACTGAGGATGAGGAACAGGACATGAGTAGCTCGGCATCCAACTTTGTGCAAATGGGGTCTTTCATGCTGTCGTGCCTGTTGAGGGACCCTCGTATAAAAAGGCTGAAGGAGAACGACCTGTACTGGGTGTCCACGCTACTAGACCCCCGGTATAAGCAGAAAGTGCCTGAAATGTTACCGAATTACAGCAAGTCGGAAAGGATGCAGCAGTTCCAAAATCAATTAAAAAGTATGCTTTACACAGCGTATAAGGGTGATGTCACAGCACAACGGGAATCTAACAGGGGAAGAGGTGAAAGTAAACCTCCTCCTCCCACGACCACGCCGGCAAGGACAGGACGCTTTACAGACGTGTTGTTGATGGAGGACATGCAGAGCTTTTTATGTCCTACGCATCGCCACAGCCCTTCGGGGTCCACCCTCAGAGAACGACTCGACTGACAGGTAGCAGACTACCTCGCCTTAACTGCAGATATCGACACTCTGAGGAGTGATGAACCCCTTGACTACTGTGTGTGCAGGCTTGACCTGTGGCCTGAGCTATCCCAATTTGCGATATAACTTCTGGCCTGCCCCGCTTCAAGTGTCCTGTCAGAAAGGACCTTCAGTGCAGCAGGAGGTATTGTCACTGAGAAGAGAAGTCGCCTAGGTCAAAAAAGTCTAGATTACCTCACCTGTATTAAGATGAATGAGGGATGGATCCCGAAGGGACTGACAGTGGGTGATACATTCGACTAAAAAAGGCCTGATGAGGGGGACGTAACAGGGTGTCGTGGCTGCCTGCCCGCCGTGTGATATTTCAATCCCTAGCTCACCCCAGTACCTTGCCCTGTCGTGGTTTTCTGTTCCTGGTTTCCTGAGAGTGCTTTATCATTGTGAATCTGATTTCCTGGTATCCTGATCTTGGCTTTTCCCTGGTTATTCTGAATTCTGTTTTCCCTGACTTGGCTTGTGTAAATGGTATTGTGTATTTTCTGGCTTCCTTGACCTCGGCTTTCCCTTTGACCATTCACTGTCTCTAGCGTATTAGTCCGGCCATTCTAAGGTCCGGTTTACGCTCTGTCCTTTTATTTTCCTTTTCTTGCCTATGTATATGTTTACATAGTTTCTGCGTGATGGACCACACTAGTAGTCGTGACATTGGGATAAAACTGATAAGAATAGTACTACTTAACACACCACTCCTATCTGGTGGCACATTAGATTGCACACGCAGTGCCCCAAATTTGAAGTAGGAGGACCGACCAAGCATTTTTTCCATCTCCCGGTTCCTAAAATCGATGCCTTATATACACGTCCCCTGATAGGGGACGTAACAGGGATTAAACTGAAAGGAATAGTACTACTTAACACACCACTCCTATGTGGTGGAACATTAGATTGCACGCGCAGTGCCCCAAATTTGAAGTAGGAGGACCGACCAAGCATCTTTTTCCATCTCCCGGTTCCTAAAATCGATGCCATATACACGTCCCCTGATAGGGGACGTAACAGAGATTAAACTGATGGGAATAGTCCTACTTAACACACCACTCCTATCTGGTGGCACATTAGATTGCATGCGCAGTGCCCCAAATTTGAAGTAGGAGGACCGACCAAGCATATTTTCCATCTCCCGGTTCCTAAAATCGATGCCTTAAATACACTCCCCTGATAAAGGACGTAACAGGGATTAAACTGATAAGAATAGTCCTACTTAACACACCACTCCCATCTGGTGGCACATTAGATTGCACGCGCAGTGCCCCAAATTTGAAGTAGGAGGACCGACCAAGCATCTTTTTCCATCTCCCGGTTCCTAAAATCGATGCCTTATATACACGTCCCCTGATAGGGGATTTAACAGGGATTAAACTGATAAGAATAGTACTACTTAACACACCACTCCTATCTGGTGGCACATTAGATTGCATGCGCAGTGCCCCAAATTTGAAGTAGGAGGACCGACCAAGCATCTTTTTCCATCTCCCGGTTCCTAAAATGGATGCCTTATATACACGTCCCCTGACAGGGGACGTAAAAGGGATTAAACTGATAGGAATAGTACTACTTAACACACATTATAATAACGCAGAGAGAGGCAACACAGAGAGAGGAGTTTGAAGAAGAGGAGTCAGAGGAAGGTGGCTTTGAGGAGGTGGAAGACCAAACACAGCAGGCGTCCCAGGGGGTTGTTGTCACCTTTCGGGGACCCTTGGTGTTGTACGTGGCTGGGTGGAGGAAGAGACCTTCAATGACATCAGTGAGGACAAGGAACGGGACATGGCTAGCTTGGTATCCAACCTTGTGCAAATGGGGAGTTTGCGGTTGTGCAAATGGACTGTTTGCGGTTGTTTGCGGTGCGTTAAACGGGGAGTTTGGTCTGTCACTGTGAAGCGGGCATAACCCTTACACTACCTGATCGATACAACATCATACCTGATGTTTTAAAGCACGTTATTCCAAACAATTTAGGAATGTTACGTGATTTATACCCTTTATGGATTAAAACCATGACTCTGCATCAACTATGTAATTTTCCATGGGAGGTTTGCCATTGATCCCCCTCCGGCATGCCACAGTCCAGGTGTTAGTCCCCTTGAAACAACTTGTCCATCACTATTGTGGCCAGAAAGAGTCCCTGTGGGTTTTAAAATTCGCCTGCCTATTGAAGTCTATGGCGGTTCGCCCGGTTCGCGAACATTTGCGGAGGTTCACGTTTGCGAACCGAAAATTTTATGTTCGCGACATCACTACTGTCCCTGCGTGGGAATACACAGGGCCAGCTCATCCTATAAGCGACTAAGTCGCAGTCGCCAGGGCGCAGCGGCTCTGGGGGCGCCATATTTGTTTCACCCGGTAGGTGGGAAGCATACAGCAAAGAAACATAGGGTAAAAACGTTTAAAATAATTTGTGAGATGTGAACTTAAAAGCTGACTCAGACTAGAAGCGTTGAATGGATAAAAGGTGGTGGTAGTTGAATTAAAAACGCCAACTGTTGACTTCCTTTCTTTAAAATGCCCAGGATGTAGGTTCTCTTTAAAAAATGTTTTTATTTGTACAAAACAGCAGCAAAGCTTTAGAATAGCAGCAAGTCCACTCTCCTCACACTGACGCATTTCAGCCGAAGCTTTTTTCAAAGTGTACATCCATTCCGTCTGAACTTGCTTTAAATAAGAGTCCTTTTGGCGCCATTCTTAATTCGTCTTGAATCCTCCCCTTTCTTCCTCGACGCAACCGGCAACCGGGCATCCTAGCGTCCATAGTTACCCCCTTACTTCCGTATTCGTACGCATGACGTAGGGGTGTGGGAGGAGCCTCTCTCCGAGAAACTTTTTCGGCATTCACAAAAGTCTCTTATTCACAATAATCGCATAAAAACATTGAAAAATGTCTGTATCATTGGTTTATCACCTTGATACTACTGTCCTAATGGGCACATGAATACAGCATTTTATACTATCTAAATTTATCCACATTCTAACAATTAAATTTTCTATCAGTTAAAAGATATTCTTTCGTTCACTTCCTATAATTGGCATTCATTATCAAAACCGAAAAAGGAACATAAAATAGAAGACATTATACTTTTGTTGAAAAACAAATAATAAAGAGGGGAAAAAAGGAGATATATTAAAATAGAATCATTTAGCATGTTACATATTTTTCAACTTCATTAATCACTCCCTGAGATTCTAGAGGAGAGAGATATTTAAAGTGATAGCATGCAATTAATAAACAGGTTTAAAAGTCTAAAAAATCTTAAAAATTGTTAAAAAATTAGTATTGATGTAGAATTATTTAAAAATCTTTATTGCACCTGTATTGAATTATTGTACTAACTCCATTTTAATTTTACATAACCTCACATTATGACAGACCCTCCATTTTGTCTACATTACATGACAGAATTTCCTAACAGCATTTAGTATAATGAATAGAGACTGTATTTTCTAAAAAGACATAGCTGACTCCGGAATTATTGAATCTCCTGTAACATGCAACAAAGTATAACCAAGGCCAGAGCCAAGGCCATGAGAAGCAGGCCGAATGAAATGTTCTATTCATAAAAGAACCTTACACCTGACCACGAGTCTGACATCACTAACTGCCCAAAATGACGCTCAAGCCCCCCTTCCCACCGAGTAAGCCTCATGCTGGGAGAGATGGCGCTTGAGCCATCTGTCCACACCCGTGTCCAGAACAATACCACCTCCCGGTGGGAGGACACCTAGCTAGTCACTCAAATCCCTGAGCCAATTAATAATATTGATGGGTGGACACTGATATAGCCACTTAACATTTAATCCAATTAATGATGTTTATTTGTTATTATCTGATATTCAATGATGATGTCATTTTGCCTTTAAAAGGGTCTGCATACCCGTTTTCTAACCAGATGCCATTAAAGTTTCTGAAGTGCTTTTAACCTGAACTCCATGTGTCAGTGTGAACTTACTTCTGCGTATACGCAATTTAATCATCTCAGATTTGGACAGGAACAGATAGACATTTAAACATATTTGTTTATTTCTAAATTAATCTACATCAGTATAATATAACATAATAAAACTAGATCAGATATACATGTTAATTTCAAAGTCGGCATTGAGTCCCCTTGGAATTAGTGTGTCTAAATCAAAGATCCACCTCATTTCTGTTTTACTGAGCGCGCTTTCTTTATCACCACCCCTCCAATGCATTTTAATATGATCAATGGCAAAAAAATCTAAATAACCCGGATCTCCGTTATGTTGTTCCATGAAGTGTTTAGACACGCTATGATTTAAAAATTTCCTCTGGATGTTGTATATATGCTCCCTAACTCTTATTTTAAAGGGGCGTGATGTCTTCCCTATATATTGCGGTCCGCAGGGACATACTAGCATATATACAACGTCACTGGTATTACATGTCATAAAATGCTTAATATTATACTCCTTTCTTATATTGGGAGAGCCAAATTTTAAGGTTTTTCTATTGTTCCCCCTTCGGGTCTTGCATCCCTTGCAATTTCCACAATAGTAAAAACCTTTTTGTTCTTTTAAAAAATTATTTGGACAATCTCTCTTTTCCTTATCCAAAAAACTTTGTGTTAAAATTTGCTTGAGATTATTAGCTCCCCTAAAGATGAGTCTCGGTTTTTCACCTAAAAATGGCCGAATTTCGTCATCTATGTTTAAGACGTGCCAATTTTTGTTAATAATCTTACGTAATAATATAGCTATAATAATCTTGGCTTTTAAGTGACTCAGGAATATGTGAGTTTGACAATTTGTTCACATTTCACAAATTATTTTAAACGTTATTACCCTATGTTTCTTTCCTGATTTTATATATTTACAGGATTTTCAAACTTGAACAAAAGGGTACATCTTACTTACATTTGTGTGCTCTCACCATTTACTGTTTTATTTTCACTGATTTTATGTGTGGTGGAGTGACCCCACAGGTGATTGAAGCACCCTAATTTAATATTGTTTTTTAACCTAATATACACATTCCCTATTTATACGGGAAGCATACAGCGCTCCCTCCTACCGGGTCACTCAGTGTTGTGTTGACTGGCGGTGTGTAGCATGAGTTCTGTGAATTCTGTTTCCTGTACCTTGGCGGATTAAAAGGAAGTGCTCTCTCAGTGAGCATTTTCTGTCAGTCGGGAAGGGAACAGGAAACAGAACTCATGTACCCTGGTCCCCGGCCATGCTACAAAGAGGTAGGAGGCTCACCAGGGAAGTGAGGGGAGACGGCACAAAGGGACACTGGGTGGGGAGAGACAGCACTAAGAGACACTGGGGGAGAGACAGGACTAAGGGACACTGGGGGGGGGGAGACAGCACTATGGGACATTTGGGGAAAGACAGCACTAAGGGAGGGGGGAGAGACAGCACTGTCTCTCCCCCAATGTCACTTAGTGCTGTCTATCCCCCGTGTCCCTTAGTGCTGTCTCCCCATGTCCCTTAGTGCTGTCTCCCCCAATGTCCCTTAGTGCTGTCTATCCCTCCTTGTCCCTTAGTGCTGTCTCCCCCCCAGTGTCCCTTAGTGCTGTCTCTCCCCCTCCCTTAGTGCTGTCTTTCCCCCAGTGTCCCGTAGTGCTGCCCCCCCCCCAGTGTCCCTTAGTCCTGTCTCTCCCCCCAGTGTCTCTTAGAGCTCCCTCTGTGGCCGCCAGAAGGTGCCAGCTCCCCCATGCCAGCCAGCACACAGGTAGAAATGTGTCATGGTGTGTGTGTCTGTCTGTGTCATGGTGTGTGTGTGTGTGTCTGTCTGTGTCATTGTATGTGTCTGTCTGTGTCATGGTGTGTGTGTGTGTGTCTCTGTCTGTCATGGTGTGTCTGTCTGTGTCATGGTGTGTGTGTGTCTCTGTCTGTGTCATGGTGTGTCTGTCTGTGTCATGGTGTGTGTGTGTCTCTGTCTGTGTCATGGTGTGTGTGTGTCTCTGTGTCATGGTGTGTCTGTCTGTGTCATGGTGTGTGTGTCTCTGTCTGTGTCATGGTGTGTGTGTGTCTGTCTGTGTCATGTGATGTGTCTGTGTCATTGTGTGTGTCTGTCTGTGTCATGCAATGTGTGTCTGTGTCATTGTGCGTGTGTGTCATGTAATGTGTGTCTGTCTGTGTCATGGTCTGTCTGTGTCATGGTGTGTGTGTGTTTGTCATGGTGTGTGTGTGTCCATGTCTGTGTCATGTAATGTGTGTCTGTCTGTGTCACGGTGTGTGTGTGTCTGTGTCACGGTCTCTCTGTGTCGTGGTGTGTGTGTGTCTGTGTGTCATGGGGTGTGTGTCTTTCTGTGTCATGTAATGTGTGTCTGTGTCACAGTGTGTGTGTGTTTGTGTCACAGTCTGTCTGTGTAATGGTGTGTACGTGTGTGTGTCAAGGTGTGTGTGTGTCTTTTTAAGGTGTTAAGCTGTGTGTGTGTGCGCGCGCCTGCTAGTGAGTGGGCTTGCTTGTGTGTGTGTGTGTGTGCCTGCTACTGAGTGAGCATGTGTTTTTATGTCAATGACCTTATGTATATCAGTGAGATTGTTTGCCTATGAGGCTGTGTATCAATCAGCTTGTGTCACTGAGATTGTCTGTGTCTGCATGTGAGTATGCTTACTGTATAATTAAAAATTGTACTCTGAAAGGACCAATATTTTATATTGGAAAAAGCAATATATATATATATATATAATCAATCATCTAGGGTGGCAAGACATAGCCTTACATATTACATGTGACAATATATGGCGCAATGACTTATGGGGCTGGCATAGATTTTTTTTCCAGGGCTGCTTTCAAATCCCCAGTCCGCCCCTGACTAAGGGACACTGGGAGGGGGGAGGAAGACACCACTAAGGGAAAGCTGGAGGGGGAAGGTGGGGGGGGGGAGACACCACTTAGGGAAAGATGAGGAAGGAGAGACCACTAAGGGAAAGATGGGAGGGGAGAGACCACTCATGTTGCACTTTTTCTACACCTTTCTTATGATCTGATTATTGGTTGTATTTATTTTGTATGCACTTTTTTGGTAATTGTGGGCACTTTGGTTCACTGTATGCGTTTAAAGTTTTAAAGTCACAGTGCAATTAATTTTCTAAAAGTCTTAAAGATATAATACATTGAATATTTTAAGGTCCTAAAGACACAGTGCACTTTTGTTTGGTTTTCTTGTTTTATATATACTATCTTTTTTGCACCTTAAAGGTAAAGTGCACTTCATATAATTTCATAAAAGTGGGAATATTTAAAGTTACAGCACACCTTATTATTTGTTGTTCTATATATATATATATATATATATATATATATATATATATATTATATATATATATATTATATATTATAAGGTTTATTAGAGATTGCTAACAGAATGCAGTATGTGTAGGAATTTAAATGAGAAGGATTTACGTATAATAGTCTCGCAATAAATGAAAAAAAAAAGTTTATTTTTTTTAAATGGTAAAAATAACATATTTTGGTTGGCATAAAGTAAATATTTAACAGAAACACACTGTGAATGCAAGCATTACTTTTCAGTCATATTTCTTATTTTAATTCCCTTCCTTAGATAGGAGAAAATGCTACCTACTTAAATACATGCAGGAAAAAAAAACATATATATCAAGAAAACATTAAAAAGCAACCTATAAATCATAACACTAGTAAAAGCCCTAAAACAAATAGTATGTTTGAAATAATGTCATCAAAATAACATAAGTAAGAATGTTTATAACTTAGAGAAAACAGACAACACTTAAATTATATCAAATGCTTGTTTGTACTTTAAATCCCTTACTAGTACTTGGAACAGCATTTATAGCTGTAGGATATATGCATTTCCCTTTGTGTCCCACTATTCTTTTAATATTCTAAAAGTTACTAAGTGCACATTATATTTTATTTAGAGTTTTTTTAAAGAAAAATGTTTTGTGGTAAGGATAGCATGACAAAGTTTTAGTTTGCATGTTTTGATGCATTGAAAACATTTTTTTTTTAGGTTTGAATGTGTGGCAATATATCAGTCAGTATATATTTGTGTCAGTGTATGTCTGTGTGTGTCAGTATGTATCTGTGAATATCTCAGTATGTCTGTCAGTGAATATATGTGTGTTAGCATGTCTGACTATGTGTGTGTGTCAGTATGTCTGTCTGTCAGTGAATATATGTGCATTAGAATGTCTGACTGTGTGTGTGTGTGTCAGTATGTCTGACAGTGTATATGTCTGTCTAAGTATGTCTTGAATGGTTCCAGTGTGTTGGGGTGAAAGGGGTGATTGTGTGGGGGAAGGAGGGGCTGCAAGATCCAGGGGGCCCAAGAAAATGCTTTGCCCAGGGTCCTTTTAATATTATAGACGGCACTGTGCCGAGAAAAAACACAACTATATTGTGTACCTACTTCTGTTATTTTTATGTGATTGGTACCTTTTACAAGTATTGTGCTCCAGTTCCAATTTTCTTTCTGTTGATTTATTTAGGCCCTGTTTCAGAAATGAAAAGTATATTTACCTTCATAACCTGAAAATGCATTGTTTTTATGACAGTACTTACCTAATATTATTCCTGAAAAGGTTAAAACATATATCTTCAGAAACAGGGCCACCTTCTCAACCCTGCATTAAAGGATAAAATGTGGTAAATAAACAAAACTAAAAAAAAAAAAAAACTGTCTAACTGCTCAAAAATACCAAAATCCTTTCTGCTGGTGTGGACCTCATTGTTATGCACATTTGCTCCACCAGAACAGTGGTCATGTGGGGCCCAATTGGCTTGATGGGGAGTCATTAGAGATTAGTATATTCCGTTTTAGACAAATTGCAATTAGTCAAAATTTTGGGCAATTGGTAATTTGTCCAAATTTTGTAACTCTTTTGTAACTCTTAAATACTATATGCCTTTGGGCATGGGTTCTGAAATTCAATAATTTTGGGTGGACACATTACTGTTCACCTCCTGCCCCCACCCATGGGCAATAGGTGGGAGTTGTATAAAACGAAAACATGTGATTGACATTCTAAAGCCTTCCCTATCCCCACCCAGTCTGTCTGGTAGACAGCCACTAGAGGTGGAGTTAACCCTCCAAGGATTGTGATGTCGCGTAGCGTGCCGATACTATTTTTTTAAATTGAGGTGTGTATGCTGCCGTATTCAGCTTGTGTTATTTTTACTGTAATTGCTTTGTATCGTTGTATTTGTGCGTATATGAGTTTTTATATTGTATATGTTCAGGAGTAGTTTGTGGTATCGTGTATGATACATATGAATGTGGGCTGTGGATGAGGGCTGCTTTTGGAATTGTGTGTGGATGGATATGTCACATTGTATGTTTGGTAGTGTGTGGGGGCTGTTTGGGGTATTGCAGTGTGGTAGTGTGTGGGAGCTGTTTGGGGTATTGCATGTGAGAGGCTGCATGTGGGGTTGTGTGCATGTATGTGGATTGTTAGTGGTGTTGCGTTTGTGGGGATTGTGTGTATGTTTGTGTGTGGGCTGTTCATATTATTTTTATGAGTGGAGGGTTATTCTGCATTTCCATGTATATCTAGCAGTGTGGGTAGCTTCCCTAGGTTCCAGTGGGGACCGGGCCGACCAGGTATAGCTCAAGTATAGGAGCTGCAACAGCAGCTGCAGGCTGCTCTGCTACAGTGTGGATTCCCATTCACAAGTGCTGGGAGGAAGTGATCTGAGATCACTTCCTCTACGTGCTGCAATGCATAAATTGAGGATTGTCCTTCACCACCTCTTCGTATTAGCAGATATCTGAAGTTTTACTGGGACTCCTGATAGGAAAGAGCCTGTTTGGCTCTAGCAGCCTTGAGTGCCGTGCAAAGACACCTCGAGTGCCGTGCATGGCACTAGTGCCGTAGGTTGCCTACCCTTGCTATAGTGTCACGTTAGTAGAAATTGTATACTTCTTGAAAGGTTTATTACATATATATGCAGAGTGAACAGTATTTACATGGTTAATACAGTTTATTTTTACAAAGAATAACAGAAATATATTACACATAAAATTATCTTGGCAATATCTATCAAGATTTAAATATATATATATATTGTTCTCACAAACTAAAAATCTATACTTGAGCTAATAATTCTAGCAAAAATGATAAACCCCAGCACTAGAGTATAATATTTTGGAATATCATGGCTATATCAAACTTATGAAAACAATAAAACAATAAAACTGTAATAATAAAGGCAGAACCGCTAAAATACCTATAAAACCTTTAATGTTTAATAATGCTAATGAGATGAATCTATCATTAAGCATCTCATCCCGTATATACAAAGCTGAAACCGTCAGGTAATCCATATTAATATATATATTTAATTAATGTGTCTATAGCAATAAAATGATCGTCGCTTACCTAGGTAACATGGAACCTTTCCCTATTGTGAGAGCTCCGTATTTCATTGCGGTTTGATTTTGGTTTTAACGCCATCTGTTTGAGTCATCTGTTTATGTTCTGATTTTATTATCTCTATGTATTATTAAATTGTAAATGAATCAAGAGAAGAGGCACATCTGTGGACAGTTAGTGGTTAATAGTATGACATACTGCTCAAATTGTAATTAATTACATTTCACTGCTGTGTATGTTTGTAATTGTATAATGAATACACATTTGCATAATTGCATATTAAAATCAGTTTGAGTCATGCAGTCTTAAAATAATTTTGATATAAAAATTAAACTGCTGAAAATAGCACTTATTCTGTATCTCCAAAGAGCCAAGATGTGTTGTATATGTGTATATTAAAATAATTAAGACCTGGATCTGTATCCGTAGTGACAGCCTTTAAAGTTATGTTATTTTTTTACTTCCTACAAATTACAGATTTTATTATAACTAATAATAGCGTCAGTTGTTTTTATTGTATATATATATATATATATATATATATATATATATATATATATATATATATATATATATATATATATATATATATATATATAGGAAACATGGGGGGATGGTTGCACTCACCTAAACATGCTTAAATGGGGTGCTGCTGGGGGCCATATTATACAATAAATACACAAGATCCAGCGCACTCTCCTATCTACTAAACAGCAACTTCAATATTGACAGATTTTATTCGTTTGTAAAAGTTTTTTTTAAAAAACACCTAATCTAGGCAAAAAAATGGGGATTTAGTTACATTATATGATCATACATTGCATAAGCCTGCCACAACGTCAATGTACCCCATCTTTGGCAGGTCCTACTCTCACAGTCTAATGTCTGCTCTTATGAGATTAACCACTTACTTGGGAAAAAATTCCATCTGAGGCTCTCTGCAGTACAAGGCTAAATAGGGACCTGAGATGAGGCACCTGTAACAGGGTGGGGTGCATAACCAAGGAGTTGGCTAGACTCCCAAATATATATAGGAAACATGGGGGGATGGTTGCACTCACCTAAACATGCTTAAATGGGGTGCTGCTGGGGGCCATATTATACAATAAATACACAAGATCCAGCGCACTCTCCTATCTACTAAACAGCAACTTCAATGTTGACAGATTTTATTAGTTTGTAAAAGTTTTTTTTTAAAAAACACCTAATCTAGGCAAAAAAATGGGGATTTAGTTACATTATATGATCATACATTGCATAAGCCTGCCACAACGTCAATGTACCCCATCTTTGGCAGGTCCTACTCTCACAGTCTAATGTCTGCTCTTATGAGATTAACCACTTACTTGGGAAAAAATTCCATCTGAGGCTCTCTGCAGTACAAGGCTAAATAGGGACCTGAGATGAGGCACCTGTAACAGGGTGGGGTGCAAAACCAAGGAGTTGGCTAGACTCCCAAATATATATAGGAAACATGGGGGGATGGTTGCACTCACCTAAACATGCTTAAATGGGGTGCTGCTGGGGGCCATATTATACAATAAATACACAAGATCCAGCGCACTCTCCTATCTACTAAACAGCAACTTCAATGTTGACAGATTTTATTAGTTTGTAAAAGTTTTTTTTAAAAAACACCTAATCTAGGCAAAAAAATGGGGATTTAGTTACATTATATGATCATACATTGCATAAGCCTGCCACAACGTCAATGTACCCCATCTTTGGCAGGTCCTACTCTCACAGTCTAATGTCTGCTCTTATGAGATTAACCACTTACTTGGGAAAAAATTCCATCTGAGGCTCTCTGCAGTACAAGGCTAAATAGGGACCTGAGATGAGGCACCTGTAACAGGGTGGGGTGCAAAACCCCACCCTGTTACAGGTGCCTCATCTCAGGTCCCTATTTAGCCTTGTACTGCAGAGAGCCTCAGATGGAATTTTTTCCCAAGTAAGTGGTTAATCTCATAAGAGCAGACATTAGACTGTGAGAGTAGGACCTGCCAAAGATGGGGTACATTGACGTTGTGGCAGGCTTATGCAATGTATGATCATATAATGTAACTAAATCCCCATTTTTTTGCCTAGATTAGGTGTTTTTTAAAAAAAACTTTTACAAACTAATAAAATCTGTCAACATTGAAGTTGCTGTTTAGTAGATAGGAGAGTGCGCTGGATCTTGTGTATTTATTGTATATATATATATATATATAGCCAGCCATATTACACAACTTTGCATCTGAATGCTATACAGTACGCATGATAACTTGCTGCTATCAGCCCTACGTAAAACATTGATGAAGCTATAAATTCAAGTTAATGAAAGCTGGATTACCACTACAATTATCTTGTACGCGACATTATTATCTTTTTAATGAATTAAGTTACTGCTGCCTGTAAGAGGTAGTGTATCTGAATAGCACAGCTTTACATGATGACATCCCATTCATACATTCTTGATTACTGTAGGAAAACGGGTAATGATGCTGATAGGGAAAGAGGAGAACCGGAAATAAAAAATAAGAATATTTACAATTTTCAAACCCAATTTTAATTTAAAAGTAAATTTTAGCCTACAAAACAACCAGATGTTCATTCCTGTCTAATGTGTCTGGTGTATTGTTTTATTACTTTAACTATCAATTTTGATTTGTTTAAAAAATAGTGTTATTTTAAATATATACTGTAAGAACAATCAGGATGTGGAATTCTCTGCCCGAAGAAGTGGTTTTATCAGAGTACATACAGATGTTCAAACAGCTACTGGATGCATACTTGCAAAAACAGGATATTCAAGGATATAATCTTTCAATGTAGGGTAATAACTGCTTGATCCAAGGATAAATCTGACTGCCATTCTGGGGTCAAGAAGGAATTTTTTTCCTGGCTTGTTGCAAAATTGGAAGTGCTTCAAACTGTGTTTTTGCCTTCTTCTGGATCAACAGCAAAAAACAAATGTGAGGAAGGCTGAACTTGATGGACGCAAGTCTCTTTTCAGCTATGTAACTATATAACTATGTATGTAACTATGTATGTAACTATGTATGTATATTTATTTAATCTGTTCACTAACAACTAACAACCATTTAGCATGTTCTGCTATTCAGGGAATACCTGGCTATTTAGGGTTGCCTAAACAAATAACATTATATAATATTACAACACAGAAGCAGAAATATAATTTGTCATATACAGTAGGCATGATATTAAGAAAAACAATCAAATACAATACTTATGGACATTTGCAATTACAAAGAATGTGCTGGTATTTTTAGAATTCAGGTTCCTAAAAAGTCACCAGAATTTGATAAATGATGCCTGTGTGATGAAATAAAGAAGACATACAATACATGTCTGTACATGATAGTGTACTCTTATACAGGGTTGTGCATGGGTATTAACTTCCAGTAACAGTGTTTTAAAAAAAGAAAGAGGGGGAAAAAAAGAAAAGAAAGGAAAAAAAGACTTACCTTAGATCCCTGAGCCAAGGCCATGTTTTTCCAGGGGAAGAAATGTGAGGAAGCTAGGCCTAAGGCAGGGTTTAAGGTAGCACAGGGTTGGCCGTGCCATCATTGGTCGTATATCCCACACATGCATTTGTGCTTACAATAGACATCTTTTATGCACAGATTTTATTAACATTAGCAGCTCGGACCCTCTGCACCAACTATCTTTGTAAGTGGAGTGTTTTTTTAACTGAAAAGTGCACATACAGACTCCAAGTACCATTGGCCTCTTCAAATCACTGAAGTTATTATGGTGTTTTGAATAAGAATTCACATATGTAATTTGAAAAGGCTCATGTACATTAATCCATATATCATATGTGGTTATTAAATGGGTTTGTGAATTGGAGATATTAGAAGAGCACAGTATAGAATGTTTGACATGACTCTATGATGGAAAACATTTATATATTGTTAAATATTTCTGAGTACATAACATCTTACACTAAGCAGTGGGGCTCTATTGGATTCTTTCAGTAAAGCTATATGCCATTTGTGTCAACATTTTATTAGAGTGGTGTTGTCACTCGCCACCCCTTAAAAAAAGTATTTCATAAAAATAGAATCTTTATGAAATACTCATATTGACAGTGATACAATTTCACTAAACTTCCAACCCAGTCAAGTACTATACAGAGACACAATTTGGACTACTTTGTCTCTGTATTTTTCCTACATCTGACACTTTTAGACACTGGGAGGAGCTACAGCTGTCTAAAAGTGTAAATCTCCTAGCAGTCACCAGTGACAGCTGCAGTTAATTGGCTCTGTCTCTGGAGGTTCCTGTGGTCTTGTTGGATCCCCTATAGACCTCAATGCTATAACCTCTCTCAAGCGTGAGTGTGCAGCAGTGTCATAGTTTATTGGCACTGAATCTAGGAGCTGAAGGAGACTGGCCGGAGACTGGCCGGAGACTGGCCATGAGACTGGCCATGCCTGCAAGGACCGATTCAGGTGAGTTAATCACACATTTACCGGCCCCTAGCCCAGTGGTGTATCCTGGTTTTGTGCTGCCCTAGGCAGGACAAAACTCAGGCGCCCCCCTCCCACCCACGCCACCCTCACCCAACCCTCCCCCCCCACCCGCGCCACCCCCACCCAACCCTTCCCCCGTCCCGCCTTCTAAATACACACACACACACATTCACTGACAAATACGCATACACTAGGTAACAGAAACACACACACTAGCAGACACACTCACTAGCAGACACACACACACACTCACACTAACAGACACACACACAGTCTAACAGACACACACTTACAGACACACACACTAACACACACACACACTGACACACACACACTAACACACACACTAACAGACACACAGACACACACACACACATACAGACATACACATACACACTAACAGACACACACACAGACACACTGACATACACACACTAACAGACATACACACACTAACAGACATACACACACTAACAGACATACACACACACTAACAGACACACACACACAAACACACACACAGACACACACACACAGACATACACACACAAACACACACACAGACATACACACACACACACACACAAACTAACAGACACACACACAGACCCACTAACAGACATACACACACTTACAGACATACACACACACACAGACACACTAACAGACATACACACACACACACTAACAGACACACACACACAGACACACTAACAGACATACACACACACTTACAGACATACACTTACAGACATACACACACACACACTAACAGACACACACACACAGACACACTAACAGACATACACACACACACTAACAGACATACACAGACATACAAACACACTCAATCACTCACATATTTAATAAATTATTATTTTTTTTAATTTAACCCCCCCAGCCTCATTACCTTTGGGAAAGCTGGGGGGGGGGATATCTGTCTCCCTGGTGGTCCAGTGGCTGCTGGGCAGTGCGTGTAGGTGGGCGGCCGGCGAGGGAGCACTTCCTCTGAGCGGTCTGCTCAGCTCCCTCGCACGCCGCAGAGTGATGCTGGGAGGCGGAGCCGGAATATGACGTCATATTCCGGCTCCCAGCCTCACTCTGCGGCGCGCGAGGGAGCTGAGCAGACCGCTCAGAGGAAGTGCTCCCTCGCCGGCCGCCCACCTACCCGCACTGCCCAGCAGCCCGCCGGCCGCCCAGCATGCCTTGTTAGCCGCAAGGCTAACAAGGCATTTGCCCTGGGCATTTGGGGGCGGCTTTTTTTGCCGCCCCCTGAAAAATGCCGCCCAAGGCAAATGCCTTGTTTGCCTTGCGGCTAATACACCCCTGCCCTAGCCACCAGACAACCATCGGAGATGTCACCATAGGATGCTTTAACCTAACACTTTGTTACACACTAAGTTAACCAGTTTAATTGTTTATCAAAGCAGGTATTGTTTATTTAAACATTTTTTAAATGTGTACTTAAATAGAAATAATTTTTTAAATGGACACAATTTTGAATAAAAGCAAAGAAAACCATTTTACAACGTGCTTATTCTCGAAGAGAAAAAAAACTGAATCCATTGTTCCTTGCAATTCTTTCAAAATAAGATAAATACATTTTTATACACAACATACCCAATTACAGGTTGTGGCTGTATTTGAGGATTGACTAAAGTGCTATGAACGTGAATTTGTTATATATTCTGTCTTTTTTGAATATTTTTATATGAACATTTTCCATTTTACTCAATTCTAACATATGCAACAAGGAAAAAAAAAAATGAGTTTTATGTAGATATTTGTGGAATTGAAAAAGAGACGTACACATAGTAATGAAGTCTGCCGTTATTACAGCAATGAATAAAACATTCACATTAGAACACATGTGGGCAATTGTAAACATTCAGAAAAACAGCTGACAGTACAACTGCATTAAAATGAACTCCCAATTATTTACAGAATCAAATTGCAGCTATATTCTAAAAGTATTCTACATTTAGTTATTCCTAGCACAACTTCAGTTAGCATAAGTAAAAGTATAGGTTTACACAGAGCATCAAATATTAAAAAAAGAAAAAAAAAACAGCAGTAGAATCATATTGCTTATTGTAGCTCTTATTTTCTTCTCTTTTACAGATAGATAGATAGATAGATGATAGATAGATAGATACAAAAAAGAGCAAAGCACTTGACGGCTCTGCAATACAATTCTTTGCCTACGTACTATTTGTATATAAATAAATAAATATATATATATATATATATATATATATAGAAAAGAGAATTGACCGCACTCCAAGGACTTCTTCATAAAATATAACTTTTAATGTTCCAAATAAAAATATCGACGTTTCAGTCTAGAGATTCTAGACTTTCATCAGGACATAGTACACATTTACGCAAACCCCCTTTATAAATACCCACACCTAGCAATCAATAAACTCACCTCTCCTGGGTCTGGACCTCCCCTCCAAGCGTCCCGGATCATTTTCGCGCCGAAAATGACGGTCGCGTTCCGATGACGTCATCATGCGCCGTTGCGCATGCGTCATGACGCACGCGTCATCATTGTGGCCAGCTGTTTATACTGGGTTACCATGGGGACCAGACGCCGAAACGGCAAAAGGGCATCAACTAAAACAAAACACCAAATGATTCATTATTTACAACACAAATATCAATATTACTAACGAACTTCAAAATTAAAAACAATAATACACTATTGGCCGGGGGTTAACCAATCCAGGTATAAAGTAAAATAAATTACTGCTGGATTGGCTTAAAGAGACAGAGACAGACTGTGTCATACAACTGTAACTGCCAAGCAGCAACTATCAAGCAGAGCAGTCATAATTAACTGCTATAAACAGACATCGTATTTTAATGAGTCCAAAGGACCAAAATGTCTATGGCCCATGTCCAGTTCTTATTTACAACCACACTACACAACTACAATTTACATATTTACAGATTTCCAAATTTAATATATTGTATCTCAAAATCAATCACAACTAGGGATGCCAAGTATACTAGTCTCCCGAGATCACCACTTAATGTACTGAAAATATATCCTCTAGGGTCTATTTCATATGGCTGTATCATTTGGAAATTATAATCAAACACCATTCTGGTCACTCACGTATTTTGGGTCCATTCCCCAAGGTTATAATTAATTAAATGGCCGTAGAGAATACCGACTGTTTGTTTAGACTGTGCAACAAGGAACATCTAGCTCTGACTCCGTAACAGGACTTGTATTATATCTTTTTCTTTCAATGGACCCATACCTTCCAAGAATTGTACCCCCCAAAGAAAAAGTAGCTCATATTCGAGAGTATATACATTTGTAGGTACCATGCCAGTAATTCTCAGTTACCCAATAGGGACAATTTACATATTGCATGTATGGTCAACGGGTCCTTCATCGATAACTCAAGGGACTCTCCACGTTGGCCTATCCGACACATATTACTCATCCGTCATTTGAGCATTGAGTCCGCCGGCCTATCCCCACGGGTGGGCCCACGGACCAAAAACCCCATCTGGAGTCAATGTAAGAATGTCTGGATCACAGAAGGCAACATAAGAATCTATGGATAACAATAAGGCAATTAAAGGAAGACTGCTAACGAGTATTTCTCATTGAGTCCTTTAGGTGTAATTGTTTCCAAAGTTCTAATCCAATAGATTTCCTTCTGCAGGAGCATTTTCTTCCTGTCACCTCCTCGTCTTGGTGGTGGTATTTGGTCAATTGCCATCAGTTTAAGAGTTGTAAGGGCATGCCCAGCTTCCAAGAAATGTCTTGCCACGGGTAATTCGGAGCCATTGTCCCGATACGCTACCCTGATACTTTACCGATGGTTTCTAATACGTTCCCTCAAAGGCAGGTCTGTTTTGCCAACGTAGGCCAATCCGCAAGGACATGTCAATTTATATATGACAAAGTCGCTGGTACATGTAAGGCGGTGGTTGATGGTATATTGCCTACCAGTTAGAGGGTGTGAGAATGTGCGGCCAGGGACCATATGTCCACATGTAACACATCCCAAGCAGCGATAACATCCCAAATTACTGGTCACTGTTTTGGTCTCGTAGCAGTGGCTACCCGTGGCAAGACATTTCTTGGAAGCTGGACATGCCCTTACAACTTTTAAACTCTTAAAATGAGAAATACTCGTTAGCAGTCTTCCTTTAATTGCCTTATTGTTATCCATAGATTCTTATGTTGCCTTCTGTGATCCAGACATTCTTACATTGACTCCAGATGGGGTTTTTGGTCCGTGGGCCCACCCGTGGGGATAGGCCGGCAGACTCAATGCTCAAATGATGGATGAGTAATATGTGTCGGATAGGCCAACGTGGAGAGTCCCATGAGTTATCGATGAAGGACCCGTTGACCATACAACGGTAACTGAGAATTACTGGCATGGTACCTACAAATGTATATACTCTCGAATATGAGCTACTTTTTCTTTGGGGGGTACAATTCTTGGAAGGTATGGGTCCATTGAAAGAAAAAGATGTAATACAAGTCCTGTTACGGAGTCAGAGCTAGATGTTCCTTGTTGCTCAGTCTAAACAAACAGTCGGTATTCTCTACGGCCATTTAATTAATTATAACCTTGGGGAATGGACCCAAAATACGTGAGTGATCAGAATGGTGTTAGATTATAATTTCCAAATGATACAGCCATATGAAATAGACCCTAGAGGATATATTTTCAGTACATTAAGTGGTGATCTCGGGAGACTAGTATACTTGGCATCCCTAGTTGTGATTGATTTTGAGATACAATATATTAAATTTGGAAATCTGTAAATATGTAAATTGTAGTTGTGTAGTGTGGTTGTAAATAAGAACTGGACATGGGCCATAGACATTTTGGTCCTTTGGACTCATTAAAATACGATGTCTGTTTATAGCAGTTAATTATGACTGCTCTGCTTGATAGTTGCTGCTTGGCAGTTACAGTTGTATGACACAGTCTGTCTCTGTCTCTTTAAGCCAATCCAGCAGTAATTTATTTTACTTTATACCTGGATTGGTTAACCCCCGGCCAATAGTGTATTATTGTTTTTAATTTTGAAGTTCGTTAGTAATATTGATATTTGTGTTGTAAATAATGAATCATTTGGTGTTTTGTTTTAGTTGATGCCCTTTTGCCGTTTCGGCGTCTGGTCCCCATGGTAACCCAGTATAAACAGCTGGCCACAATGATGACACGTGCGCAGTGACGCGAGCATCATGACGCATGCACAACGGCGCACGATGACATCATCGGAACGCGACCGTCATTTTCGGCGCGAAAATGATCCGGGACGCTTGGAGGGGAGGTCCAGACCTAGGAGGGGTGAGTTTATTGATTGCTAGGTGTGGGTATTTATAAAGGGGGTTTGTGTAAATGTGTACTATGTCCTGATGAAAGTCTAGAATCTCTAGACTGAAACGTCGATATTTTTATTTGGAACATTAAAAGTTATATTTTATGAAGAAGTCCTTGGAGTGCGGTCAATTCTCTTTTCTATATTTCTGCCGATCAAGCACCGGGCATTCAATTGGAATATACAGTGAGTGCAGCACCTTTCGAATTTTTTTTTAATATATATATATATATATATATATATATATATATATGTATATATATATATATATATATATATATATATATATATACACGGTATATACTCGAGTATAAGACGAGTTTTTCAGCAAAATTTTGTGCTGAAAAACCCCAACTCGGCTTATACGCAAGTCAATTGTCTGTATTATGGCAATTTACATTGCCATAATACAGACTGGGGGCTGTGGGGGCTGCAGAGCATTTACTTACCTCTCCTGCAGCTCCTGTCAGCTCCCTCCTCCTCCGCGCCGGTCCGTTCAGCACCAGTGGCGTCTCTAGGATTCATTTTTAGGGTGGGCACATGGTGGGCCAGGGACAAAAGTAGGGGGGCACATTTAACCCCACCCTCACCGCAGTTTGACCCCGCCCCTGCTGCATGTTAAGCCCCGCCCCCGACACAGTGTTTTTTTTGTTGTTGTTTTTTTTTATAATCCCTGGTGGAGAATTCATTATTTTCCACCAAGGATTATTAAAAAACAAGCACATTTCCCTTGATACAGTCCATACACACACACACAGACTGCTGAGTCCTTACACACACAGAGAGACAGACTACTGACCACACACAAACACAGACACACAGACTGCTGAGTCCACACAATTGCTGAGTCCACACACACACACACACACACAGACTGCTGAGTCCATACACACACACACACACTGCTGAGTCCATACACACACATACACACACAGACTGCTGAGTCCATACACACACACAGACTGCTGGCGGGTCCATACACACACACAGACAGTGGTGGATCCAGAACAGATACATACACATACACACTGACACTCACACATACACACTGACACTCACAGATACAGATACACACTGACACTCACACATACACACTGACACTGACACTCACATATACACACACTGATACACTGACACTCACAGATACAGATGCACACTGACACTCACAGATACACACACATACACACTGACACTCACAGATACACACTGACACTCACAGATACACACTGACACTCACAGATACAGATACACACTGACACTCACAGATACACACACTGACACACTGACACTCACACATACACACTGACACTCACAGATACAGATACAGATACACACTGACACTCACACATACACACTGACACTCAAAGATACAGATACACACTGACACTCACAGATACACACACTGACACACTGACACTCACAGATACACACACATACACACTGGCACTCACAGATACAGATACACACTGACACTCACACATACACACTGACACTCACAGATACAGATACACACTGACACTCACAGATACACACACTGACACACTGACACTCACAGATACAGATACACACTGACACACTGACACTCACAGATACAGATACACACTGACACTCACAGATACACTCACAGATACACACTGACACTGGCGGATCCAGAACAGATACATACACATACACACTGACACTCACACATACACACTGACACTCACAGATACAGATACACACTGACACTCACACATACACACTGACACTGACACTCACAGATACACACACTGATACACTGACACTCACAGATACAGATGCACACTGACACTCACAGATACACACACATACACACTGACACTCACATATACACACTGACACTCACAGATACAGATACAGATACAGATACACACTAACACTCACACATACACACTGACACTCACAGATACAGATACACACTGACACTCACAGATACACACACTGACACACTGACACTCACACATACACACTGACACTCACAGATACAGATACAGATACACACTGACACTCACACATACACACTGACACTCAAAGATACAGATACACACTGACACTCACAGATACACACACTGACACACTGACACTCACAGATACACACACATACACACTGACACTCACAGATACACACTGACACTCACACATACACACTGACACTCACAGATACAGATACACACTGACACTCACAGATACACACACTGACACACTGACACTCACAGATACAGATACACACTGACACACTGACACTCACAGATACAGATACACACTGACACTCACAGATACACTCACAGATACACACTGACACTCACAGATACAGATACACACAGACACACACTGACACTCACAGATACAGATACACACAGACACACACACATACACACTGACACTCACAGATACAGATACACACAGACACACAGATGTACACATACCTAAACATACACACTGGCACACACACAATTTGCAGCTTCCATAATGTTAACCACCCACCCTGCCCCTTCCATACCTTTTGGTTGCAGGGAGGTGACTTTCTGGGGCTGACTGATCCTGGTGGGAGTCTGAAGCAGCAGAGCTCTCTCTCCTCACTCCCCCTTCTCTCTCAGCTGCCTCCTCCTTCTCTCTCAGCTGCCTGCAGCCTGTGTCTTCACAGCCCATGCGGTCTGTAAGCTCAGCTGTAGGCCCGGTCTGCCAAAGGGCTGCAGCACCCGACCGAGCCCCTAATGAGGTAGGTCCACAGATGGCAGCTGCACTATTTTCAGGGGGGGGAGGGGCAAGTTGCCGGAATTTGGAGGGGCTCGGGGGGGCACAGCATGATGTAGGGGGGGCCATGGCCCCCTCTGCCCCCCCCCCTAGCGACGCCACTGTTCAGCACCTCTGTCAGCTCCCAGTGTAAGTCTCGCGAGAGCCGCGGGGTCATAGCGCGGCCGCGAGACTTACACTGGGAGCTGACAGGGGAACTGACCGGACCGGCGCGGAGGAGGAGGGAGCTGACAGGAGCTGCAGGAGAGGTAAGTAAACTCTCTGCCAGCCCCCTCCTACACAGTGCCCATCCACTGGACCATCAGGGAGTGAGAGCCCCCCTCCCTGCCATGTATCAAGCAGGGATGGGGACGAAAAAAAATAATAATAATAAAATAAAATAAAAAATAATAATAAAAAACAATAATTAAATAAAATAAAAAAATAATAATAATAAAAAAAATATTCAAATAATTAAAATAATAATAATAATAAAATTGCCCACCCCCCACCAAGGCTCTGCAACACATACACACACACTGCACTCACACACACACACACACACACACACACACACACACACACACTCTGCATTCATACACACACTGCATTCATACACACACTGCACTCATACACACACACTGCACTCATACACACACACTGCACTCATATACACACACTGCACTCATATACACACACACTGCACTCATATACACACACACTGCACTCATACACACACTGCAATTATACACACACTGCATTCATACACACACACTGCATTCATTATATACACACACTGTAGATAAATATTCAATTAATATAATTTTTTTAGGATCTAATTTTATTTAGAAATTTACCAGTAGCTGCTGCATTTCTCACCCTAGTCTTATACTTTTTGGGGTAAAATTAGGGGCCTCGGCTTATATTCGGGTCGGCTTATACTCGAGTATATACGGTATATATATATTTTTTTTTAAATGATTCTTTATTTCGTTGCATGTGCTTACATGAAATATCGTACATAGATGACAATTTTACATATACATATTAACAAAGGCATTAAGAGTAAATCGTTAGTTATTATCTATTACTTTGACAATGTCTAACATACCCTGGAATATTTGTTGTACACATACTTCTGACATATGAAAATGGATTGAATAATATTAAATTTTTTTGTACATCGAGAATGGCGTGTATAAATATGGCTATTCTAGACCAGAATTTTTGGATCTCCGGACATG
Organism: Pelobates fuscus; assembly: GCF_036172605.1. Taxonomy (NCBI): domain Eukaryota; kingdom Metazoa; phylum Chordata; class Amphibia; order Anura; family Pelobatidae; genus Pelobates; species Pelobates fuscus. The sequence goes on from NC_086320.1 coordinate 340,559,990, forward strand.
TCCACCAGATATGTGCTGTGTCACCGTTTTTCTGGTGGCATCTCAAGCAATGACTTTGGGAGTTTGGGAATTATTTCTTGAGTTTAGATGGTGTGTAATGCCATCGTACTATTCTTATGTAATTGTATTCTTGTGTGGCTACATTGATAGAGGTCTTGTGGATCATCTGTTAGTGTCATGTTGAGATCCTTTTCCTTGCTTTTAATCATGTGACTTGGGTGGAGTACATGGTAGAGATTTGTTTTCTTTTACGTGTGTGTGTGGAGCATGTCAGTTCTCTAGTACCTGTTTGATGGAGTTGTCCCACCTGAAGAAAATGGGTGAGTTGTTTGTAATGGAATTTTTGTAGTTGCGTATGCATCTTACCTGGTAGTAGATTAGTTAGAGGTATAATCCCTTCATCATCTATGAGGGAGTTTAAGGTTAGGTAAGGGGTGTTATGGTATTCTTTGTATGTGGTGCCCGATTTGCTCGGTTTAAAGAGTGGATTATGTGAGACCGGGTATAGCAGGGAAGGGTATGACGAGATGTCAATGTGGTGTCTGATGTGTGACCACATCCTCAGGGTTGGAGTGATGGTTGGTTGTTGTGAGTGAGTAAGAAAAGCTTGTCTCGATTTGGGCCATGGGATTGTGTAGATGGGGATCCAAAATAATGTATCCTCTATTTTAACCCATTGCTTGTCGGTGTTGGTGTCTGTCCAGTCATATACCCTTGTTAAGAGTACCGCGTTGGTCTAGTGAGTAGCTGTCAGGTCCTGCTCTGTTCTGTGGAGATGTCTGGTCTTGGCTTCTAGTATCCAGTACTCTTGTTACAATTCTTGTTTAGTTTTTCTTGGTTTTTGGTTTTCTATTCTATGTCTGGTTTTCTTTATGCTGGGATTTCTGGGTTCATTCCTGTAATCCATCCCTGGGATTCCCAGTCTCCAGGTTTCATTTAAATGTTTGTTTTATCTTGCCACACCCATTTGTTTTCCATCATTCACTCTGTTTCAGTGTTCCTGCAGGCAGCTCCTCAAGGCTTCTGCCCTTTCTTGCAGGTAAGTGCTATATATGTCTTTTGGTTGTTTTAGCATATATTAGGCAGTGTAGGACCTGCCAGATATGGGGTACATTGGCGTTGTTGGCAGGCTTATGCAATGTATGATCATATAGTATGACTAAATCCCCATAATTTCCATATGTAGTACTTAGTTATTTCTCCTCTTGTTTTGCCTATGTTATCTTGTCTTGTTTTAGTTTGTATCCCAGTCCATGTACAGACCTGTCTAGTCATGTCCATGTTATGTTTGTTTTCCTCATGTCTTGTGTATATGTTCTGGGTTTAGCTTACTATCCTTCTCTGGTTCTGGGTTCTATTAGTTCTGTCTTGTTTTCATGTTTGGTGTCTATCTCTAGTCTTGCCTTGTTTCTAGTACTGGATACAATTTTGGTGGAGAGCCTCCCTATTAAGCTCCTGGGAGGTCTGCTTAATTTCCAAGCTCCTAGTTCCTGGTATCCGCTGAAGCTGATTCAGGGTCTTGGTATGTGGCTGCACAAATGCTGGTGCTCAACACCAGGGGGCGTTCGGTTACCCTGCACCAGACCCTGCTAATCACCCTCCACACTGTGACTCCTACTCTGAACATCAGGCATACTGGGTCGCGGTCCTGCTCCGCCGCCTGGACACTGTGTCTGGGTTCCGGACACCGGACCGTCACCCTGACAGTAGTGTGTATGATAACCTGGGGTGTTTGTGTGACCATATGAATGTTGTGAATAGTTTACGTATCGACAAGCAGAATTTTTTGGGGAGAGTGATAGGTAGTACTTGGAGGAGATATAATATTCTAGGTAGAACATTCATCTTCAGGATTTTTATCCTAGAAAACCATCCAAAAGGTTGTGTATGTCATGTTGTAACATCCTTGGAGATAGTTTGGGTTAAGGGTGGGAAGTTACAGTCATTTAGTGGCGTTAGAGATGAGGTAAGTGTTACTTCCAGATATGTTATGTATATTTTGGCCTATGTGAATTGGTATAATGATAGTATCAGAGTTTTAGTTGTATTTGAGATAATTAACAGTAATATTTCACATATACTGAAGTTTGCCTGAAAATTAGAGATCTTGCTGTAGGTCCATTTCTTGGAGTATATGTGGTAGAGAGTGTGTCGGTTCCGTGACGGTGAACAGCATGCCATCTGCGAATGCAGATACTTTATGTTCTGTTTCACCTACTCGGAAGCCCTTGATTTGTGAGTTGTCCCTTACCTCTTGGAGGAAGGATTATAAGACTAAAGTAAATAGGAGAGGGGATAGGGGACACACCTGTCTGGTGCCGTTCGAGATATGAACCTGGTTCGACAGTTGTCCATTAATTCTAAGCCTCTCCGTCGGTTTAGAGTATAGTGCTCCCATCCACCGGAGCCAGCTCGGGCCAAAGCCCATCTGCACCAGTTTTGCAAGCATGCGGGACCAAACCACCCTATCGAAAGCCTTATCGGCATCTATGGATAGTAGCAGAGATTGGGTTTTGGTCAATATGGAGAGGTGTGTAAGGTTCAGAAGTTTTGTAATGTTGTTTTTGGCCTCTCTTCCAGGTATAAACCCAGCTTGGTCAGGGTGGACTAGTCCTGAAAGGAAAAGGAGCAGTCGATTAGCGAGAAAAAGAGTTTGAAATCCATATTTGTGACGGAAAAAGGTCTGTAATTTCCACAGGTGGGAATCTTGCCTGGTTTTGGCAGCAAGGTGATAGTGGCATCTAGTGTTTGGGGTGGAAGGGATGTGGCTGTGAGTAGAGAATTAAAAGCATCTAGAAAGGGTTGGAATATTTGTTGGGAAACATATTTATAGTATTTGGCTATGTAGCCATCTGGGCCTGGACTTTTCCCCAGGGGGAGGTATTTTATTGCTACCACCAATTCGTCTTTCGAAATAGGTAAGTCAAGGGAATCTTTTACGTTGGGTTTGATAGTTGATTGTATCCTTTGTGTGTGGAATGTTCTAATGTCCTCTGAGCAGGGTGGAGTGTCTCTAAGATTGTAAAGGTTATGATAAAGGTAATGGAATGCTTTCTTAATGTCTGACATAAGGTTAGACTTTGTTCCCTTAGAGGTTGTTATGGTTGAAATTAACATGGTCTGTCTCTGTTTCTTTAACGCCTGTGCTAGTAGGCATCTGTATTTCCCACCTTGTGTGTTATATTTGCTTTTAGTCAGCAATATTTTCTTCTTAATTTGGGCACCCATAAGCATGGCTAGTTCTGATCTCTTGTCTGTCAATTGCTTATATGTTGCTATGTCTGAGTCAGTTTTGTGTTCATCTTCCAGTGTTCTGATGTCTTTTAGTAATGTTGTGGTTTGTGTTTCCCTCTTTCATTTGTTGGCAGAGGCCAATTGGATAATTATACCTCTGACCACGCGTTTGTGTGCTTCCCATATGATTGGGTATGAGGAGTCTGGATGTTTATTTATTGCGAAGTATTAGTCTAGGATAGATTTTAGTATCTGCACTATGTCTTTGACATTAAGTAAAGTGTTGTTTAGTCTCCATTGGGTTCGAGATGGGGAGAGGGTCGGGATTTGGATGGCAAGTGACAGGGTTGCATGGTCAGACCATGTTATTGGGCCATAAGAGCATTGTTTGATTAGGTGAAACATGTCGATTCTTGTGTATGTGCCTGTAGAGTGTGAGTAGAAGGAGTAATCTCTGGTCGTTGGACGAAGTATTCGCCAACATTCAAACATTTGTGTTGTATCTAGGATTGTCTGAATTTGTTTGCGTGAGGAATTTTGATATGTTTGTGTCGTTGATGTAGAGTCTATCTATGGATGTATTGACGTCTTCCCCCAACAGTAGAAGGCCTTTGGTAAATTGGTCTAGTTTGGTCATGATTTTGCATAAGGTGCTGCTTTGTCACGTGTTAGGAACGTGGAGATTCACAAATGTAATCATTGTGTTATCTATTAGCCCCTTCATGAAAAAATATCTACCGTTATAATCTCTGTAAGTGAAGGGTAGGTTGGCCCCTACCAAGATCGCCACTCCCCTGGATTTGGATTTTATATAATTACTAAAGAAACCCGTGGGGTAGTGTCTGTCCCTGAGATTGGGCGCTGAATCTTTGTGGAAATAGGTTTCCTGGAGAAAAGCCACCTAAGCTTTAAGTTTGTGGACTTCAGTGAGTGCCACGCGATTCTGGAGAGTTTAGGCCTTTGGCATTGATTGAGGTTACTCTTATCTCCGCCATGTGTAGTGCAGTTGGGGGAGAGGTGTTTATCACCTGGGATTGGGATATCATGGGGTACGAGATGCCAGTACAGTTAAAATTGGTACAAACAATTAAACAACAATAAAAAATATACAATCCAACAATATTCAGTCAAAAACCATTGTAGATACTGCTATGTGAACTGAGATGTTGTAATTGAAATGCTGGTGTCGATCCCTGAGATTTATCATAGTCTACAGGGAACTGAGTTGTAGTTTGTGACACTACTATTAAGTGAGTAGGGGATCAAGGAAATTGAATCCTGGAAGCCACTGCTTGGTTGTGTGGCTGTTAGTGCATTTGGGATATGTGGGGTTGAATGAGTGAATTTAGAAAGCAATTTAGGACGTTTTGGTGATTGTGTAGTGAGTGTTTATGATTGAGTGTGGGCATTCAGGAGTAAATCCTTCCATTGGTGTGTGTGTGTGATATTGAGGTAAGATTGAGGTAAAATTGGTAGCTCCCAATCTAAAGTGGATTTTCCAGACCAGCAATATCAATCAAAGGAGAAAACATGAAGTAGTGTGGAGGTTACTGTGTGCAATTTTTTTTTTTTTGGGGGGTGGTTAAGTCTAAGATCTGTTGTGACCTGTAATGGTTACTGATTGTGTAATTTAGTACATCCCCATATGGTGAGCATTTAGACAGATTTATAGAGTACATTATTATACGATCTGAGTTTGTCTGTTCTTATTCTTATCCTGGAATTATATAGTTCAGTTCTGTGTTTCATAGCCACAACTCTTGTGTTCGGTTGTCGAAGGTCTGCGAATATAGTCCGTCAGTGTTTCTTTCGTGTCTCTTGTCTTGGTGGATTTGGTCCTGGACACAGTGGCCCACATGTTGAATTTCCGACTCAAGGCCTTCCAGCCTGGTTTGGAATGTAGTCTCCAGTTTCCCCAGCATGTCCACCAGGTCTTTTCGGGAAGGGAGAGTTTTCAGTATCTCCCTTATGTCAGGCTCAATACAGCCTGATGAATTCTCCGAGGGTGCCGGGCTAGGAGGTGCGGACTCAGGTAGCAAGGCCGCCGGAGCCATATTGGAGTCAGAGTTCTTGGGTATCCGTTCAGCATATTCTTTAAATAGCTTTGTTAGGGAGCCGGATTTCCCCAAGGTCGTCTTCCCTGATGTGGAGTGGCCAATTTGGGAGCGTTTAGGGTTACCCATTGTAGATTGGTACCTCTTATTTTATTGATTTACCGTCTGTTTTGCCGGAGCTCAGTTAGTGTGGGTCCATCTCTGTCGGCAGTTGGCCATGCCCCCTATGTATATATTTTTGTGACATTTGTCACACATTTGTGCTTGAATGTACAGGCATTCATGACCTTATTGAATGTCCTAAAACACAGTATAGACAAAAAGTAGAAATTCTGATAACTTCACTAGATTATCATTCTCTTCATCAGCAAAAAGAAAAAAGCTGGTCACTTAATGGTGCCTAATCTCTAATAGTAAGAGGCAATTAGAGGAAGGAAACTTGAAAAAAGGGAAGTAGTAGATAGATTATGGTTTATGTTAAAGGAGCATGTAAATTCTTTTGAATGTTTAATGGAGTTCCATGGCCAGCATCTTAAGTGGATTCTTGGCCCAAAAGAGTAATTCATTCAAAACTGAGATTGTCTAGAACAAGTGTGTGATATAGAAATGATTTCATTGGTAGCATCATTTCTTGAATGACCTAACTGAGTTCCACTCTTGTGAACCATTCACACAAAGAGGAAAATGTGCTGAAATCAATCAGGAGAAATCAATTATTTAGCTGTGTTCAGATAGGGAAATATGAATGTTTTCTATATCTAGCAACCACAGTGATACAATGGAGATAAATGGACTCAGAGTAGAAAAGTCCAGGTCTCTCTGTGAATCTATAGACTGCATCCTCAACCAGGCATCAGTACTGTGATTGTAATGGAAAACTCTCCTGTATCTAAAAGTGAGACATCGGGATCAGTGTATCTTCAACAGGAACTATCATTATCTTCAGCATAGTACAGTAGGGGTTTTATGGAAACAGTTATAGGACTGAAATTCCAATGATGATTGCCATGAAGTCAGAGGTTCACTGACATTAAAGGGAAACTATAGTGCTAAGAAAACAAAGTTGTTTTCCTAGCAATATAGTGGGCTACAGTGCACCTCGGCTCACTGTCCCCCCAGTAGACAGCCACTAGAGGTGGAGTTAACCCATAAAGGTAATTATTGTAGTTTATAAAAAAAATTGCAATAATTACAATTGCAAGATTAAAGGGCCTGGGACAGTGCATTCGGACCACTTCAAGTGACCTGGGTGCCTATGGTGTCTCTTTTAACTTTTTTGTATGATTGCCAGTTTGGGTTACATATGAAGAGAGCTGATCCTCTCTTCATTACATGTTAAAGAGTGTCTAGTGAGATAAAGTTCATGCCAAGTGTTTTTAAGATACAATGCAATTTTGGCTTCATTCTGTATACTAAGGGGTGATAAAACATATATAAAATATCATTACTTGTGCCTAGAATTAGCAATTTTCCTATGACAGGTCAATACTTAGAACCTCAGGCTAAGTGGAAATGTCTGCCTCTTGATACTACTATTATTTTAACTAGTTTGACTTAACTTTTTTGAGGTCTTTTTACCAAAAGGCAAGTTTGTCAAGTTAACAATTGAACTTTAAAAATTAGAATGAAATTAGTTGGAAATGTACACTCCCTCCAGACTTTTTAAACCTAAACCCTTTCTTGGGCACAATACTTCCCTTTCATTCAAGTGTGTATACCTTCTTAACATTTTTGATTTCTTTTTTGTATACCACTACTCTCTTTGCTCTGGAATTGTCTGTTAAACAAGGCTGACAAAAGATAAGTCTATGATATGTTTTATTCAAATCACCTTTTGTCATGTAACAAAGATATAATGCTCAATGTAGTTAGTGTTATTGTGATATTTCAATTCCTGTCATGACAATGTGTCACTCACAAAACTTTTACAATATATTTGATTACAGAGTACCTTCTATATTGATATAAAATTGGTATTAAAGGGGTTTATGTCTATTCTAAAAAAAAAAAAGTTTATATCAAACCTGTTCTGTTCTGCAACTACCTGCATACAGGTGATTAGCTTAATGTATTAGCTGTTAATGTGAAACAATTTGATTATAAGCTATTTTAAAAATGTGTTTTCTTTTCCAAACAATAAAAAAAATCTCCTTGTAATTCTATCAATAATAAAACAAATTGTATTTGACTAAAAATTTAATTTTAGGGGACAAAAACACCAATAATATTTTGATGCAATATAATTTCTATGAACTCAACAAATACATGGTTAAATAACAAACATCAATATTTAATGTGAGATATGGCAAAATTCACTAAACAGTGAATTATGGTGAATTGATGTCCATCTTTTAATGTTTGGGCTAAGTAAGTTTGAGCTGATATTTTTGATCAAACCACTCCAAAATTGCATTTAATAAAAAACAGATAAAAGTGTCTGCATCCTAATAAAACTATGGCCACTGCATAGGCTATGGCTATGGTGCTTAAACTGTCACATTAAAGGGACACTAAAGTCACATAGACCACTTCATCTAATATAATATTGCAGTATTTTAGAAACTGTCTTCCTGACAGTCACTAGATGCGCTTCTATGGCAATGACTTAGTATAACTTGGTCATATGATCACTGGTGTATTTAGCCTAAGGCAAACTAGGCATTTGCTTTGGGCGGCACTAACCAGGGGCGTCAAAAAGTGCCGCCCCTAAACGCCCTCTAAGGCTTCCCTGCTTTTTCCCTGTCCCTGTGGTCTCTTGGGGCTGCTGTGTGGCGTCCGGCTGTGTTAGACTCAAAGGCGGTGAGGGAGCTGTGATCTCCCTGCTCTTCTCCCCCCCCCCCCTGCGCCGTTTGCTGATGCCGTGGGAACCGGAATATGATGTTCCGGATGCCAGCATCAGTAGACAGCCCACGAGACGCGAGGGAGCAGAGCAGAGAGATCTCAGCTCCCTCGTCGCCTCTGAGTCTAACCCAGCCGCACGCCTCACAACAGCCCCACTGGACCCCAGGGTCAGATCCATGCCAGCTCTCCAGGTAGGGAGGCTGGATGGAAAAATTGTATTTATAATAATTGTAATAATCTGTGAGTGTATGTGTGTCTGTGAGTGTATGTGTGTGTGTATATGACTGTATAAGAGTGTGTGTGTGTGTATGAGTGTATATGTGTGTGTATGAGTGTATATGTGTGTGCATGAGTGTATGTGTGTGTATGTGTGTGTGTGTGTGTGTGTTTGTCAAATCAGTGAGAGTTTGTTTGTCATTGAGTGTGTGTGTGTGTGTGTGACTATCAGTGTGTCTGTCAATGAGTGTATGTCAGTGTTTGTGTGTCTGTCCGTGTGGCGTGTCTGTTAATGAGTGAGTGTGTATCAGTGAATGTGTGTGTGTCAAATCAGTGAGTTTGTTTCTGTCAGTGACGTCTGTTTATGTGTGACTTTCAGTGTGTATCTGCCAGTGTGTGTCAGTCAGTGAATGTGTGTGTGTCAAATCAGTGAGTTTGTTTCTGTCAGTGACTTCTGTCTGTTTGTCAGTAAGTGTGTGTGTGTGACTGTCAGTGTGTATTAGCCAGTGTGTGTCTGTCAGTGTGTGTGCTTGAAGGGACACTATAGGCACCCTGACCACTTCAGCTCATTGAAGTGGTCTGGGTGCAGTGTCCCAGTCTCCTTAACCCTGCAAGTGTAAATATTGCAGTTTCTCATAAAATGCAATAAGTACCTTGAGGGGTTAACTTCAACTCGTGTCTACTAGAGCAACTTCTGAGTGGTTAGGCGACCAAAAGTCACCTTACTGATGATAGACGTCCTCACGCTGTGCATGAGGACATCCTGCGTCTGCTAAAACCCATAGGAAAGAATTGATACAATGCTTTCCTATGGGGAATCCTAATGCAAATGCAGAGGAGAAGCCTGACCCAGCGCAGAGGGACACCAGAGCTGGATTCAAGTAAGTGACTAAGGGATTTTAACACCTTCAGTGCCGAGTGGGTAGCGGGGGGCACTATAGGGAGATAGTGCCAGGAAAACAGTTTTTTATTTTTCCTGGCACTATAGAATCCCTTTACAATGAGTAGAAAAAGGTGGAGTCTAAAGAGGAAGGGGTGGGTTCTTAATCAGAAAGAGGTGTGACCTTAACAGGAAGGGGTGGGGTAAAATTAGATTAGGGGTGCCCAGGTTTAGTCATACTTAGGGCAGCACAAAACCAAAATACACCACTGCATTTGATGTGTGTAAGCCCCTAAGAAAGCACTGTGTGTGCTTCTTGATAATGTTGCGGGCGGTGGAGATATAAGGTAAGTAAAACTTTGATTTTATTAATGTGTATGGGACACACACACACACACACAGACCAATAAAGGACTAGGGCCTGGGGCATTGTAGCATTAGGAATATCGTTTTGTAATCCTGACACTAGAGTGTTCCCTTGAATTCCTACTTGTAAGGTTTTTTGTTACATAAAACATAACAAAATATTTATTCTAAAATGAATATTTCCTGCATTAATGTAATATCTACAATGAAAATTATTCATCAAAATGAGATAAGATGTATATGCTTTTAAATATGTATTCATACTGATATTTTCATTGAAATCATTTCCTCTTTATTTTCTCTTAAATGGTTTAGACTAAATACATAGCTTTCAATTTGATATTTCTTTAGTTGATTGTCTCCAATTAATGGTGACAGTGCGATTAAATGGATAATTAATTTAAAATTTTACTATTCACCATAACCATTTGGTAAATTAAACATTCTATGCAAATGGTTGCAAACTGATTTACAGCTGTGGGAACATAAATTGTGTTTTAATTGTTTGTGCTATGATTAAGTTAAGAGACAAAAATGTTTTTGTATTATAAATCTCGTCTATTTGTTGTATAAATCAATCTGCATTTTGAAGCCAGACACTAAGATTGCTTCAAGTTTACACATTTTAAGATGTAATATATCATTTGAAGAGACACTTCAGGCACAAATGTAAAATGTGTGTTTGTGTATTGTATTTGTATTGTTGCCACAAGCCCCTGACGAAGTCATTAAGACGAAACGCGTAGGGTGGCAGGATTTCTACATTTGCTGATTCTTTTAACTGTGGACTCTATTATCTACTTTGTCTTCATACCCTGATGGTTATTCTTGTTCCTGACTGGGAAGACGTCAAGTGATTTGATGAGCCTTTTTATTACTGTCATTTTGTAAGTGCATACAATAAAGTTATCCTTTTACTCATACAGCTATACACTATGTTTTGTTTCTGTGCTTTGTCAAAAGCTTCCATTCTGGAATAGGAGAAGAAAAGAAGCACTCAAAGAGATTTTGTATACCCCGCCTTTCTATTCTTACGTTTGTGAGTGCATTTTAGTTTTTTTCTTTTCATTTTTGTTTTTTATCTACACTATTGTGGTCTCCCTTTGTATTTTTAGGTTGTGCATTTTATATTGTTCTACACTATGGACCCCAACACAATTTAAGTGCATTTGATAGATATTGAGCCTTTACTGGTATTATTTGCCACAATTATACCTCTCCAAAAAGGTCTTGTATCATACAGCAGCATAACACCATAAACCAGGCTTCCCCAAACTCCCTCCAGATGTTGCTGAACTACAACTTCCATGATTCTATGAATGAAATAGAGAGGCTGAGAATCATGGGAGTTGTAGTTCAGCAACATCTGGAGGGCCGGAGTTTGGGGAAGCCTGAATGCAAGTACCGTGGATGGGTACTCAGCTCAGATCAAAGAGATCAAAATCGTTTGAGCTCCTGCTATGACTCCACCGCATAGTTATTATAGGTCCTCATATTACCTTGTCCCTTTTCCACTTCAAACTGTTTTATACATACAGATAATAAGAGGAGAGTAACAGGCTGATTGAGTGGATTCAGCAGATCACCACACTCTAATCATTCATTGTCTAAGGCAGCTATACTGTACCTTCCAGTTATGAAGGACATCTTCCATTAGTGCACATTTGGTAGGCAACAGGAAGTTAGTAACTAACTCACAAATGACATTGAGAATGGACTTAATGCCCACAATTACTTTCACATTAGCAAAGCTTTTCTTTGTGCAATGAGCAAAATCCGATGCAAAAGTCATGGAGGTAGTCAGCAAGAAACATGGATTTCTCATGATGAAGGCATAGAAAACCCACTGCTCTAGAAAATAGATCTAAATTGCATGTATTGTACATGAGTAATTTACTTGCAATCCAAAAAAAAAGCTATGTTTATAAAACAGCTGCACAGCATTTAAACACGATGCACATTATGTTAAAATGTATCTTATAGCTAAATTAGGCTAATTGATTGGTTGTTTAATGTGATTCTCAGCATTTTTCTCCCAAGCACATTATTTGCTTTAGATTTGGGTATTGTGTGAATGACGAAATGTGGACAGGGAATTTCAGGAAATGTTTAAGACCTTATACACAGTTATAACAGCATTTCCAGATATTTCCTCACACAGCATTTTCAAACCTCAGTTCTCAATTTTGTCCCTTTTCATCTCTCGCAGGTGAGACTGCAGAAAACCTGTATAGCTGCATTCTAGAAAGGTGGGCTGTAAACACACTACACAGCAGGTACACTTTTTATGTTGTGAAAGCCTACTTTGTACTAGTAGAGCTTCTTGTTGTAGCTTTGCTTACTGCATGTAAGCAGGGACGTTTTAGCCGCATTTGCCTTGGGCGGCATTTTCCAAGGGGCGGCAAAAAAAGCCGCCCCCAAATGCCCAGGGCAAATGCCTTGTTAGCATTGCGGCTAACTGACAAGCCGGTCAGGCGGGCGGATGGCGAGGGAGCACTTCCCCTGAGCTCTCTGCTCAGCTCCCTCGCGCGCCGCCCGCAGAGTGAGGCTGGGAGCCGGAATTTGATGTCATATTCCGGCTCCGCCTCCCAGCCTCACTCTGCAGGCGGCGCGCGACGGAGCTGAGCAGAAAGCTCAGGGGAAGTGCTCCCTCGCCAGCCGCCAGCCCGCCAGTGCCGCCCAGCAGCCACTGGACCACCAGGGAATGGGAGAACCCCCTCCCCCCACGCATTCCCAAAGGTAAGGAGGCTGGGGGGGGTTAAATAAAAAAAAAAAAAAAGAGAAGTGAGTATTAATGTGAGTTAGTGTGTGTGACTGTGTGTCTGTTAGTGTGTGTGTCTGACTGTGTGTGTCTGACTGTGTGTGTGTGTGTCTGTTAGTGTGTGTCTGACTGTGTGTGTGTCTGTTAGTGTGTGTGTGTCTGACTGTGTGTATGTGTGTGTGTCTGTTAGTGTGTGTGTGTGTCTGTTAGCAAGTGTGTGTTTCTGTTAGCTAGTGTATGCGTATCTGTCAGTGAATGTGTGTGTATTTAGAAGGCGGGCAGGGGGGAAGGGTTGGGTGGGGGTGGCACGTGCCGGGGGGGGGGGGGGGTGCCTAGGGCAGCACAAAACCAAGATACACCACTGCATGTAAGGCACTGTGGTTATATACAGACACTATTTGAATGCACAGACAATGTTTGTATTTGTAGGAGGCTAAATTCCTCCCCAAAATATTTAAGCTCCTTACAAATACGAATAGGAAGTGTATTGACCTTTTTATTGATCTGTTTTTGTCATACTTACTGTATGGGAAAATATAGCATTCCAAATAAAACAGTTCATCTTAATTTTTTCTGTCAAGGAATACATAAAATAAGGCTTCATTTTATACATGTTTAATGCTTTAGATACTGATTCATGAAAATAGTTATTTCTCCTGTAATTTTAAGCTAGTATTACATCTGCTGTTTCAAACAAATATGATGCCATTTTCAAAAATGTTTTTAGAAAAGGACTTTATAGTGAATTAGCTGTATGACTGGGTGGATCAACACCCTATCAACCTTCACCTGAATTAAATTATTTAGGAGGGGTTTTACTGCCCACCACCCATTTTCTACGCCTGAAATGACGGGTTGTTTGGTAACTTAACCCCTTAAGGACACATGACATGTCTGACACGTCATGATTCCCTTTTATTCCAGAAGTTTGGTCCTTAAGGGGTTAAGAGCAATTTTTAAAGTTTTGCTTTTGTTCATTGGTAATTTCCCACTTAAAGGGACACTTCAGACCCCAAAGCCCTTTAGCTTGCTGAAAAGCCTTGTGGGGGAAGATTGTGTCTTCTTTTTATAATTTTGCAAAAAGTGCAGATTTCAATAGTAATTGACACTTTTTTTTAAAGTAACCTGGTTATACCTTCCTGGCTTTCACGTAGACATCCAGACCTGTAACTTCCTGGTTTGGTTAGCTAGGTGGAGCTAAACTCAAGAGGTATCAATTGCTCAAAGCATCTGCCTTGCAAAGACTTCTCATTGATCTGCATTAGGAAGTCTGTGATTGGATAGCCACAGACAGTCTTGGCAGAGTTAGAAGAGGGCAGCGTGCAAAGGTAGCAGACAAAATATCTGCAGGTTTTGCAAGCTATTTTTAGTTATACCCCGGTGGAAAAATATATAATTAAATGCACGCACGTTTTGATTTGGGGTATATCTACTAAATAGTGATTTTTATTTTGTATTTGGGCAATGGAGTGTCCCTTTAACAAATTAGTGCTCAAACATGTATCATATGCTAATTTTTTAAAGGACACTTTTTAAAGCCTTTGTTTTTCACCCTGTATAATATACTCGTTTAGCATTTAGAAAATGCAAAACTTTTATCAAAGGTTTGCTTAATATAATTAGACAACTCGCGAAGATAAAGTATATGAAAATATAGTCTTGTTGTTAAATTATTATTTAATTTGACAGAATGAAACAGAAAACCTGATTCCATTGAAATGAAGAAAAAACTAATCTTGTCATTCCCGAGTCATCCTTTTTTTTTCTCCGAGCCTTTCTTTTCAACAGAGCAATAGATTTTACTTTTATGTCCTTTAAATGAGGGATGTGAACGGGGAATGTGAGTGACAGACAGACTTTAGTCCCCTTCAATGGTGAGTAATATAGTGATAAAGGGATTACATTTTTTTTGGGGGGGGGGGATTACATTTTTATATAAGCTTAGGGTCATATGCATTGCCCCTCACTATGAATTGTTTATTTATTTAATTTAATTCTTGTTTTATACTTTATCCTGTAAGAAGTTACCCATAAATACAGTATTCAGCCGACTGTTATTATCACGCAATACCAAATTTGGACAGTAGAGGCCGCTGAAGACTGGCATACACAAATGTGTAGCACACATTCATAGTCAGAATGTATGCACTGAATGATATGCAAGCATCTGATAGCTAGTTGTTTACCAAACGGACGTAGTCTGTACTGCAAGTAAAAAAAAAACAATAACAAAAATGTAGACAGACATAACATTACGTTTCAGATTTCTGAATATTTAGATTGTATGAGTCGCTACAAAAATATTTAAAATCACATTTTGTCTTTGATTTTAATTAAAAATATCAAGGACAATGTATGTAACAGTTTGGGGGGAAAATACTAAATTTATGATCAATGTATTGGTAATTTGATAATTTTGCTATTCAATACAATCTTTCATGCGCATTACTGATCTAATTGATTGGTTCCAGCTATTAGTTACATTGTAGAGGCAGGGGGGACCCAAGAGGCAGTGCTGCACAAAAACCTAGGGGATTCCGTTTATTCATCTTCTTTTGAGAGCTGAGTCAGCTTGTACTACTACTGGGTAGAATGAATAAATAGATGGGGTATATCTAGATTCTAGGGTCCTTGGAAAATGCCAGGTCATTTGTATTAACTTCCAATCTGTTTTTGTTGTCTCCCCCCCCCCCCCCCCCCCCTTAGACATTAGGACACCATTTTAGCAGGGACCATTTCACAAGCTCGTATTTTTTTTTTTTAACTAGGCTACCTATATGCTGTTAACCCCTGCATTATAGCTGCTACCAGTTTACAGAGCAGGTGTACTCATCCAGTGTCATAAGTGCCGCTATAGGATGCGGTATAAACTGCTTCTATCATAAGCCTCTCCTCTTGATGTAAAGTCTTTCAGTGGCAAAGCTTTGGATGTCTTTGCTTGTTCCATTTCATTGCTCAGTTATTTCCATATGACTATTTGCATTGTGCATTATTATTGCCAATAGAAATAGCTAAAAAAAGAAAACAAGGTTTATTTGTCACAATACACGTCCAGATGAAATCATTATATGCTTCTGCTTTTGATACTATCATTACACAGGAGCTCTGAGATTTTCTATTAACAGGCGTATAAAACCATGACACTATATATTTTTTTTTATAGTTAGTTTGATCACATGATACTTTTGTTTACTACAAGTGGTTTTGAATCATTTCATTCAAACCCAAGTACTTTGTTATTCAGTCAGTACAACTGTTCTGATCACATGTCACTAACACTGTACTATACTATACTTAGGCATACTAATCTACGCTAATAAAAATAGATTTATTTGTATATTCCTTTTGATTAATTGATATTTTATAGGACAGAACCCTAAACCTCTGATCTTAGAAGGATGCAACAAACCAGAAGGTAAACATGGGGTGTCTTTGATGTCATGTGTTACATGCCTGTACGTACTCTTTAACATCTGGTCTAACAGATGGCCAACAATACTGTTTAGCAAGGAGAATACTGGTCTTCTTGATTCCAGGATGGCCGGCTGATTTATTATTGTGGCATAACACTAGGACCTCTATGCGAAAGGCCAAAGGGACAAACCATCTATCCTGTGGAGTCTGACTAGGTGTTTCTGTTTGTAATTCTGTTAGTGACTTAATGAGATCCAAACCTATGTTTAGTTGAGTGACAGCTACTATCTTCGTGCCTGTCTAGCTGTCCGTTTCTTGGCTTCACTCATGTAGGACAGATTTTTATGAACAGTCAGGACAGGAACAGGGATGGTCGTACGTTCCAGCAAGTGACGCAATACTTTTAAGAGCCAATATGATGGCTAAGAGCTCCCTATCTCCTATCTCATAATTCTTCTCAGCTTTTGAACGTTTCCTAGAGAAGAATCCAGAAGGATGTAAGGGTTGGTCAGGAGACAGACGTTGGGAGAGTATTGCCCCTATACCTGTATCGGATGCACCTACCTCCAAAAGAAAAGGAACACATGGATCTGGGTGAACCAGAATAGGGGCTGACGCAAATGCAGCCTTTAGGGTGTCAAAGGCAGCGAGTGCCTCTGGAGCCCATAGCTGATTAGTTCTCCCCTTCTTAGTCATGTTAGTGATAGGTGATAGTATGGAGGAAAACCCCTTGATAAAGCTTCTATAATAATTAGAAAATCTTATGAAACGTTGGATGGCCTTTAAGCCTTTGGGTGAGGGCCAATTGCGGATGGCATTTAGCTTCTTCGGGTCCATTTCAAAACCGGACTAAATAATTACATAGCCCAAAAGATTCACCTTTTTCCGATCGAATAATAATTTCTCTAATTGACAATATAAGCCATTGTTGAACAATTTACATAGGACCTTCCTGACATGTATGTGATGGGTTTCAAGATCTGGGGAATAAATCAGTATATCGTCTAAATAAACAATAACAAATTCATGCAAGTACTCTCTCAATACGTTATTTATCAGGTCCTGGAAGATGGCAGGAACATTGCATAGACCAAAAGGCATTACTGTGTATTCAATGCCCATATCTAGTATTAAAAACCATCTTCTATTCATCCTCTACGGCCAAGGGTGTTGCTCTTTCTCTGACAGGGAGTGCATATTTATCAACAAAGGACTTATCAATGAAGTTCTCTGCTGCCTCAGAGTCGATAAGGGCATGTGTATGGACAAGCTTTCCCTCCCATTTCAAGGTGGTAGGTAATAGAAGCCTTTTTTCTTGTTTACATTTTATGGAGGACTCTTTAAGTACACCCAAGGCCAGTCCTCCACAGGACCTTAGGCCCTGTAGTTTTCCAGTCATTTTGGACATGTCAAACGGAGGGGTCTCCTTTTGCCACAGTACATACACAGCCCATCTCTCCTTCTATGTTGGTGTTCTGCATCAGAAAATCTTGTCAAACCCAATTGCATGGGTTCTGGGATAGCCACTGCCATAGCATCTGAGGGAAAGGTGGGATCAAGTCTGATAGCCGGCCTTCTAGGTCTCACTCTAGTATTCTGCCTTTGTCTGAGTCTCTCATCAATATGACCAAGGTAACTGATAAGTACTTCCAAAGTCTCAGGCAGATCCCTATAAGCTACCTCATCCAAAAGGGTATCGGATAAACCGTTAAGGAACACATCCACAAACACACAATTGTTCCAGCGTATTTCTGCCGCTAGGGAACGGAATTCTAGGGCGTAATCCATTAGGGAATGGTTACCTTGTTTCAGCCTTAACAGAGTTCTAGCAGCATTAGCTTTCCTGCCTGGTGGATCAAAAGCTGAGCATAGTCGTAAACCAAGGGACTATCATTTTCCCACAGCAGATTAGCCCAGAAGAGAGCTCTGTCAGTGAGCAGGGTTATGATGGAACCTACCTTAGCCCTGTCAGTGAGGGGAGCACTGGGGAAAAGCTTGAATAATATGCTAACCTGATTAAGAAAGCCTCTACATTTCGAGGAATCCCCGCTATAGCGTATGGGCTGGTTAGGATTAGAGTTATCGCTGTGGGTGGAGGATTCCGCACCAGCAGGTATAGGACTTACTGTTTGGGTTTGTCCATCAGCTGATCTATTAATCAGAGTTTGCAAGGCTTGTGCGAATTGATCCATATGGTGGTCAAGACCATCAAGCCTTGCGTCATAAGCCATTATCTGGGGATTAACACCTGGAGGGTCCATTGGCCCTGTTGTTATATAACGATTAACCCAACACATAGTGTGAAAACTAACCAGCAGAAACAGAGACAGATAGAAAGTCCCTAAACCGGTCCTTAGAATGGCCAGAATATAGAGAAAACTATGAGAAACGTCAAAAACAAGCCTAGGTCAAGGGACGCCAAAAATACACAAGTACGAGGAACGAACTCAGGGAAACCAGAAACCAGAGTAGTCGATAGCAAGCTGGGTCAAATACCAAAAATACCAAAATTACAGAAGAACGCGCTATTGGGACACTAGAGACAGTAGGAACCACAACAGGGCACTGTACTTTGGACAAACTGATTTTTTATATGTTTGGGGGCGTGGTTAGCATAACCATGCCCCCCAACACGTGCAAATGTGCTGAGCTCTATTGATTAGAGCTCCTGTCCTGTGATGTTATGACGCCGGCATTAGGAAGATATTAACCCCTTAAGAACGCAGGACGGTTCAGGACCGTCATCGGCATTTTTCCATTGCTGACCGACGACGGTCCTGAACCGTCCTAAATTTAAAATGTACTTACCCGATCGCCGTCGTTCCCCCGGCGGCGATCGGCGGTGCTCCCATTGTGGGGAG
Source organism: Pelobates fuscus (assembly GCF_036172605.1). Taxonomy (NCBI): domain Eukaryota; kingdom Metazoa; phylum Chordata; class Amphibia; order Anura; family Pelobatidae; genus Pelobates; species Pelobates fuscus. The sequence goes on from NC_086320.1 coordinate 340,578,617, forward strand.
ACTGCCTGCAGCCCAGACAGTCTCCCCATGGCGAATTAGGACCCCTGTGGCCATGTGATCGCCCAACAGGGCGACCACATGGTCACAATAGGTGTCCATGTGTCTGCCTGCAGGGGGACTGTCTGTGCTGACAGGCAGTCTCCCTGCTGCTGTAAAATCAGAAAAAAAAGTTAAAGTTAATAAAATTAATTATTATTATATATGTGTATATATATGATATATAGACATATATTATACCTATATAATATATGTCTATATATCATATATATAATGTCATGCTAAGTGTATTTTTATATTAATATGTACATATATTAATATAAAAATACACTTGTAATTAAATTACACACGTATATATATAATATATAATAACTATATATATTGTATATATATATTATTATAAAATACAAATAATAAGGGGGGCGGGGCCTGGATGCCGAGCTGACTGGTCGCACTAAACTAGAGCTCCGAGTAAAGACTTGCAAATAGGGGAGCTAAATCGACAAAATACACCGAAATCACACCGAGCTCACTTACCTGGCAAGCAGAGCAGCGGCAGTACTCCGGGACGTCCCTAACCAGACCTCCGAGAGGCACTATACAGTTAACGCGGAGTTGCGGCCTACCAACGGGCGCAGACGTGTGAGCGGCGGCCGACCTCCACGCCGGCAAACCTGCGGAAATCGCTGCGGCGTCGAGGCCCTGATCACCCCCCCCCCCGCCGGTGTGGGATATCCCGGCACACTTAAGCGAGAAACGAGCTAACAAATTCCTGGTCTGGGAAGACTAAACTTCACGTGAAACCTACGGGGCCTAAACAAAATGGCGGCACAGCCCAAACGTACACTCACTAAGCCACCCAGATATGCACAAGAGTTCGTCGACCGACTAAGCACTTACTTGTGGGCGAAGCTCCGAACCCAGAAACAGTTGTACAGCCTGGCAATAAGAGAGGCGGTGGCTTGGATCCGCCCGGCCACCCGGCGCAAGCTACAGAGGTACCCTCCTCGCAACCTCAGAGCGGCCCCCAGACTGGAACGGAGCCGAACGTCGAAAAAGCAGGAGGGGGCGCCGGGCCCCCCAAATAAAGACATACCTGAGACGAAGACACGGCAAAAGACCCGACCTGCCAACCACTCAGCGGTCCCAACAACCACCGACCGGCACCCAGAGACAGATCATCCATACACCTCCCCAGAGAGCGGACATGCCGAACAATTGCATGCCAGCGATACGGCCTGGGACCGGAGGGGGAAATATCACAGCATTGGGACAAACGCTGCCCTCCTGAACCCTTATTCCCAGGGCTTCAGTTTCCCAGACGCGGGAATTGGCTGACTGGGCTCAGATGGCGAGCGGGCTGGAGGGTAGCGCCAGCACGGGGTACCCACGGACGCTGCACTCACTTTATGACCAGTACCCCTGCTAAACCACTTACCTAAGCCGATACCACTGCGACACCGATGACCCTTACCGACCGCATAACATCAGGCACCGCTTGCCTACATCATGAGACTTTTACATATAATCTCCCATTCCTCTTCACCCACTCAGGAGGGCTCATGCCAAACTTAAACATACTGATCACACCATGTGCGGCAAGTTCAGGAGATACACCTGGAGAGACATCGTTAGAACCTCACCTTAAAAGGATTCTAACACCGGGTCATGCCGACAGGCTTGAGCATGCATTGGCCGACCATGTGTCCATTAGCATCCACGAAGCATCGGATACTGAAGTGTGAAGACCAACGAACTTTTGGGCAGCCTGGGTGATGTTATACATGTAGCTCATTGCCTGGCCTTAGCATACTTAACAAGTGTTATTTTCTGTTTTTTTCTGTTTAATCACTTAAAATTTGATAGCACTAATGGCCTCCTAAAAACGATCGTTAACTAACCTTCACTCACTTATGATGAGCCTTAAAGTTATACTTAACCTGTGATGTTGGAGATTAGACCTGTTGTTAGCATGTACTAGGCAGATTGTATGTTGTGCCACATCTGTAACTCGCTTTAAAGTCACGCTACCTGTTCATTTTTCTGCCTCATAGTTAAGACAGCTGTATTATAGTCTATATATCCAGTGGTTAATTTTTATTTTTATTTTTTTTTCTCTTGTTTCATTCAGCCTGGAGCAACCTATACCATTAATATGGCTTACTGTCCAGCCACTCTCTGCGATAATAAGGTCTCTCTTATATCTTGTAATGCTGGTCTTGCCTACGTATGTCCGCAACTGAGCGATGTTGTCTATGGTTAAACGCAGGTTGTGCACCTGTTCCATTAATTAACCTCCTTCAGCATGATTTCAATCTATGTAGCATCTAACCAATGTTCACCCTACTCTATATCTTACAAGCATGAATATGTATCTAGATATTAAAAATACAAAAAGTGCAGAGAATCAGACATGTGATGCTGTTTAATGGTTGATATTTTCTCTTGTTACCTTGCAATGTCTATGATATTCTATGTAACCTGCAAAGCACTACAAAAATAAAGAATTTAAAAAAAAAAAAAAAAAATACAAATAATAAGTAATTTAAATTAAATTAAACATGTAAAAATAATAATACAAATTTACAAAAAAATTATATATCTATACGAAATTTTATTCTAACTGTGTTTTGATATTAATATATATATATTTATATCAAAATACACTTAGAATGAAATTGTATATATATCTATGTATATATAAATAAATAAAAAGAATACGAACTATTCATATGTCCATATACAAAATTACATAAATAATTATATAAATATACACGTAGACTTCAAATATATAAATATGCATATATATTTAAATTCCACGTGCGTATTTATGTAATATTTTTACATAATTAAGTTCTTTTATTGATTGCAATTTAAGGGACCTGCCTGCCAACCCAGGCCGAAAGTCCAGAGAATTTAATTAGCTATCACTGTATTTTACCCTGTAACGTTCTACGACACCCTAAAACCTGTACATGGGGGGTACTGTTTTACTCGGGAGACTTCGCTGAACACAAATATTAGTGATTCAAAACAGTAAAACATATCACAGCGATGATATTGTCAGTGAAAGTGACTTTTTTTTGCATTTTTCACACACAAACAGCACTTTTACTGATGATATAATTGTTGTGATACATTTTCCAGTTTTGAAACACTAATATTTGTGTTCAGCAAAGTCTCCTGAGTATAATAGTACCCCCCATGTACAGGTTTTATAGCATTTTTGAAAGTTACAGGGTCAAATATATGGGTCAAATATTTTTACATTGAAAATGGCCAGGTTGGTTACGTTGCCTTTGAGAGCGCATGGTAGCCCAGTAATGAGAATTACCACCATGATGGCATACCATTTGCAAAAGAAGACAACCCAAGGTATTGCAAATGGGGTATGTCCAGTCTTTTTTAGTAACCACTTAGTCACAAACACTGGCCAAAATTAGTGTTCAATTTAGTTTTTTGCTTTTTTCACACACAAACAAATATGAACGCTAACTTTGGCCAGTGTTTGCGACTAAGTGGCTACTAAGTCTGGACATACCCCATATTGAATACCCTGGGTTGTCTACTTTAAAAAAAATATGTACATGTGGGGTGTTATTCAGCGATTTATGACAGATAATAGTGTTACAATGTCACTATTGATACATTTTAAAAATGTATGTTTTGAAACCGCAATATCCTACTTGTACTTATAGCAAAAAATGCAAAAAAAATAGCAAAAAAAATAGCAAAAAGCATGTAAACACTGGGTATTTTTAAACTCAGGCCAACATTTTGAATCTATTTAGCAGTTTTTTTCATTCACTTTTGTAGATGAGCAAAAGATTTTTCACATAAAAGTCAAAAAACATGTATTTTTTTCAATTTTTCATCATATTTTTCATTTTTAAAAAAAATAATTACATGAGATTATATAAATAATGGTATGTAAAGAAAGCCCCTTTTGTCCTGAAAAAACAATATATAGAAACATAGAAACATAGAAACATAGAATGTGACGGCAGATAAGAACCATTCAGCCCATCTAGTCTGCCCAGTTTTCTAAATACTTTCATTAGTCCCTGGCCTTATCTTATAGTTAGGATAGCCTTATGCCTATCCCACGCATGCTTAAACTCCTTTACTGTGTTAACCTCTACCACTTCAGCTGGAAGGCTATTCCATGCATCCACTACCCTCTCAGTAAAGTAATACTTCCTGATATTATTTTTAAACCTTTGTCCCTCTAATTTAAGACTATGTCCTCTTGTTGTGGTAGTTTTTCTTCTTTTAAATATAGTCTCCTCCTTTACTGTGTTGATTCCCTTTATGTATTTAAATGTTTCTATCATATCCCCCCTGTCTCGTCTTTCCTCCAAGCTATACATGTTAAGATCCTTTAACCTTTCCTGGTAAGTTTTATCCTGCAATCCATGAACCAGTTTAGTAGCCCTTCTTTGAACTCTCTCTAAGGTATCAATATCCTTCTGAAGATAGGGTCTCCAGTACTGTGTACAGTACTCCAAGTGAGGTCTCACCAGTGTTCTGTACAATGGCATGAGCACTTCCCTCTTTCTACTGCTAATACCTCTCCCTATACAACCAAGCATTCTGCTAGCATTTCCTGCTGCTCTATTACATTGTCTGCCTACCTTTAAGTCATCAGAAATAATCACCCCTAAATCCCTTTCCTCAGATGTTGAGGTTAGGACTCTATCAAATATTTTGTACTCTACCCTTGGGTTTTTACGTCCAAGATGCATTATCTTGCACTTATCCACATTAAATGTCAGTTGCCACAACTCTGACCATTTTTCTAGTTTACCTAAATCATTTTCCATTTGGCTTATCCCTCCTGGAACATCAACCCTGTTACATATCTTAGTATCATCCGCAAAAAGACACACCTTACCATCAAGACCTTCTGCAATATCACTAATAAAAATATTAAAGAGAATGGGTCCAAGTACAGATCCCTGAGGTACCCCACTGGTGACAAGCCCAAGCTTCGAATATACTCCATTGACTACAACCCTCTGTTGCCTGTCACTCAGCCACTGCCTTACCCATTCAACAATATTGGAATCCAAACTCAAAGATTGTAGTTTATTGATAAGCCTTCTATGTGCAACAGTGTCAAAAGCCTTACTGAAATCTAGGTAAGCAATGTCTACTGCACCACCCTGATCTATAATTTTAGTTACCCAATCAAAAAAATCAATAAGATTAGTTTGGCATGATCTCCCTGAAGTAAACCCATGTTGTCTCTGGTCTTGAAATCCATGTGTTTTTAGATGTTCAACAATCCTATCCTTTAACATGGTTTCCATCACTTTCCCCACTACTGAAGTAAGGCTTACTGGCCTATAGTTGGCCGACTCCTCCCTATTACCTTTCTTGTGAATGGGCACAACATTCGCTAACTTCCAATCTTCTGGGACTACTCCTGTTATCAATGATTGGTTAAATAAATCTGTCGAAGGTTTTGCTAGTACACCACTAAGCTCTTTTAATAGCTTTGGGTGTATTCCATCAGGTCCCATTGACTTATTTGTCTTTACTTTTGACAGTTGAAATAGAACCTCTTCCTCTGTAAACTCACGTGTAATAAATGACTCATTTATCCTTTTTCTTAACTGAGGTCCCTTTCCTTCATTTTCATCTGTAAATACCGAACAAAAATATTCATTGAGGCAGTCAGCTAGACCTTTATCCTCATCTACATACCTTCCTTCTTTTGTTTTTAATCTAACTAATCCTTGTTTTACTTTTCTTTTCTCATTTATGTATCTAAAAAAAGTTTTGTCCCCCCTTTTTTACTGACTGTGCTATTTTCTCTTCTGTGTGGGATTTGGAAGCTCTTATAATTTGTATGGGAACAGTAAATGAGAGAGTAGAAAATTACAGCTAAACACAAACACCACAAAAGTGTAAAAAGATGCCTGGTCGCAAATGTACAACATCGCAAAAGCAGTCCGGTCCTTAAGGGGTTAAGGAAAATCAGTGGACAGACATTTCTTCTTAAGGTATTATACTTATTACAAACATGCATTTTAATATTAAAAAAAATCAATATTAATATTAAAAAAAAATCTCTTTTAATATAACATCTTAACTGTTTGAAAAATTGCAACCTTTAGCATCTTTACTTGTAGATGGCAAGAAACACAACAAAATTACTCCCAGCAAAAGCATTGTATATAATAAAGACACAGCTATGGAAGATAGATAAATCATTTTCCTTATTATTGTGCATATAGAAAATGTACTTAACTAATATTTCCAAGCCATTATCTCCTTTTTGCAGCTGACTGGCAATCACCTTTAGTAAGATTTAAACACTCCCCTAAAACACATATTGTCTTTGATGTATTTTATTTTTAAGCCACAATAAATCTGCTATATCAATTCTATTCACAACATACATGTTTGAAAATGTTTTAAATTGTAGTGTAAAAAAATGAAAAAAAATTATTAATATTTGACTACTTTTTACATTCCAAGTTCTGTGTGTCAATACCATAGCCATCAAATCTAACAGTTGTTTTCATTTCTACTGCCAGAGGCTGTGAATCACGCAGCATGCCTACACACGTCTTGAAAAAGAGCTAACATTTTCCTTTATTTTACAGTGTGTTTACTTTCGAATTTCATGTTTCCAATTCTGCCAATTGCCTGCTAGAGCCAGCAGCAACCTACTGTGTGTGATTCAAGTCAAACTGATAAAACAGGAGAGAAAAACATTTTCATTAGACCCACACAGAGGTGTGATAAGAAACATTTTTAGAAAGCACAGTGTTACCATGGGATGATACATTATTAGCAGACAAACATAGTGGTGGAATTAAAAATGGGCTTATTTATTTAGCGTGTTCCCCTATACTCTAGTGGTTACTTTGTTTTTCACTCTAGTAGTCAGGGCTCACTTCTTGTATGAGCGTGTGTGTATATATATATATATATATATATATATATATATATATATATATATGTACAATAGAAAATAAAGGGAGCACACTAGGACTTCTTCTCAGTGGAAAAAAAGTAGTTTTTACTGTATCATAAAATAATACATATCCTGTGATCTTGATAAAGACCCCAGGAGGGTCGAAACGTCGATTTTTTTTGCACTTTGCACAGGATATGTATTATTTTATGATACAGTAAAAACTACTTTTTTTCCACTGAGAAGAAGTCCTAGTGTGCTCCCTTTATTTTCTATTGTATATTTTACGCGGGATTGCACCTAGGCAGTTTTGATTTTGTCTAAAAAGTTACAGGAGGAGTGCCTTGCTTATCTATTTTTGCATATATATATATATATATATATATATATATATATATATATATATATATATATATATATATATATATATAAATGCACGTGGATCCAGCACTCACTCTCCCCGTCTTGTCTTTGCCTATGTGCAATTATACACCAGAAAATGTGTCAACGTTTCAGTTATCTATGGGACTTTTCTCACGACAAGTTTCAATGCCAAAAACAGATTTTAAATAGTGAAATAAACAGGGTATGTTACATATTCAATGATGTAAACAAAATCCTCCCCTCATCAAAACCAAGCAGTAATAATCACATCAAATCCTGAATATACCATCTAGTGTTACACAAAAGTGAACAATCACATACAGTAAAATTCCAGGCACCCCAGTGCTTACAAAGAAGTGCACAAGAATCCTATCACTAAATATTCAGGAAATGCCTTAAAACCCAGTCAATAGTTTATTTCAGTAGTCAGAACAGAGTCCATTGTCTTTTAAATATTATTTTAGAAAAAAAGTTCAGATTACATTCTACAATACAAAAAAACAAGTCCTGCGCTCAAACTCCCAATACCCTTGGGCGGCATCAACGACCATAGTACACATCAGCCCCAATACATACAGTAAAAACCAAAGAAAAAAAAGTTACCTGCGCTCTTTAAAACTATGGTTGTTGCTGCCGCCCAAGAGTAGTGGGAGTTTGAGCGCAGGACTTGTTTTTTTTTTATTTGGATTCACTTTTGTACCACACACATAGGCTGGGCACACACCTAATCCCCGCGGCTCCGGCGCTTTTTTCTAAGCCTCCATGGTCCGGTAGGGAGGTCAAAGATCTACCTCACCAGCCCACAGCAGCATGGAGGGAGGCAGGAGAGGATCCGGGGAGCTCTAGCCAGCAGCTCTGCCGGCTTCCTCTCGTGAGACCTGAGCGGTGCCACGGCAATGCTCAGATCTCGCGAGAGTGAACTCTAGCCCCGCAGGCTAGAGTTCACTCTCCACTGGACTACCAGGGATGGCACATGGCAGCAAGGATCCACCTCACTACATAAGGTAAGAAGGGAGGGGGGATATTTACTAATCTGCCCCCACCTTCACCCCCACAATCACTCCAAACATACAGCACACACATAGCACAGACACACACATACAGCACCCTCACACACACATCACACAAACAGCACCCACACACACACACACTGCACCCTCACACACACAGTACACTAACAGTACCCTCACAAACACACACACACAGCACCCTTACAAACACACAACACCCTCACACACAGCACACTAACAGCACCCTCACAAACACACACACACAGCACCCTCTCACACACAGCACACAACAGCACACTCACACACACACAAAACCCACACACAGCATACAAACAGCACCCTAATGTTTTAGGCTATGCACGCCTATGACCACACAGCTATGTTACAATGATGCTCCCCTTCCCATGTGTTACTTATGAATGGTTAAAGGGACACTATAGTCACCTGAACAACTTCAGCTTAATGAGGTTGTTCAGGTGAGTGCTACAGCTACCCGGAGCCTTTTTCTTGTAAGCACTGTATTTTCTGAGAAAATGCAGTGTTTACATTGGAAGCTTGGAACACCTCTTGTTGCAGTCAATCAGACGGCCACCAGAGGGACTTCCGAGTTCAGAGGCCCTAAAAAGGCCTCTCGTCCGATGCATTCTGCGTGAATGCATCAGACGGGCTATCAGCACACAAAGCACTGTGAACGCGCTTTGTGTGCTGATAGCCTGTCAGCACTGCTGTGGGCGTGGCTTCAGCTGACAGCTTCAGCTTCAGCTGACAGCTGAAGCCCGAACCCACAGGGACGCTTACTGTCCACAATAGTGGTTGAAGGGGGGGGGGGGAGACCTACTCTCCTCCCCCCCCGGCCCCCACCGCTGTGCGGCGGGTGGGGGCCCTAAAATTATCAATAAGGGGGGGGACCTACTGTCCCCCCCCGGCCCCCACCCCTGTGCGGCGGGTGGGGGCCCTAAAATTATCAATAAGGGGGGGACCTATTGTCCCCCCCGGCCCCCACCCCTGAGCGGTGGGTGGGGGCCCTAAAATTATCAATAAGGGGGGGACCTACTGTCCCCCCCCGGCCCCCACACCTGTGCGGCGGGTGGGGGCCCTAAAATTATCAATAAGGGGGGGACCTACTGTCCCCCCCCGGCCCCCACCCCTGTGCGGCGGGTGGGGGCCCTAAAATTATCAATGAGGGGGGGGACCTACTGTCCCCCCCCCGGCCCCCACCCCTGAGCGGCGGGTGGGGGCCCTACAATTATCAATAAGGGGGGGACCTACTGTCCCCCCCCGGCCCCCACCCCTGTGCGGCGGGTGGGGGCCCTAAAATTATCAATATGGGGGGGGACCTACTGTCCCCCCCCGGCCCCCACCTTTGTGCGGCGGGTGGGGGCCCTAAAATTATCAATGAGGGGGGGGACCTACTGTCCCCCCCCGGCGCCCACCCCTGTGCGGCGGGTGGGGGCCCTAAAATGATCAATAAGGGGGGGACCTACTGTCCCCCCCGGCCCCCACCCCTGAGCGGTGGGTGGGGGCCCTAAATACAAAGGGGGGGGGACCCTAGTTAACCCTCCCCCCCCCAAAAAAAAATTATCTCCCTACCTACCCCCCTCACCCTAAAAATAATGAGGGGGGGAACATTAACTAAAAACCTGTAAAAAAAATAAAAATAAAAAGAGATAAAAAAAACTTACCATTCGATGTTTTCTTTCTTCTAAAATCTTCTTTCTTCAGCCCAAAAAAGGCCAAATAAAAATCCATAATAACCGACGCAATAAAAAAAAAAAAAAAAAAAAAAAAAAAAAACGAGCGCAAAAAAAATAATCCATCTTCACCCATGGAGGGCTCCGCGCAGACTGAGCTCCGCAGGGTGGGGAAGGCTTATAAAGCCTTGCCCCGCCCTGCAATTAGGCTAAGAACACTCTGATTGGTGGGTTTAAACCAATCAGAGTGCTCTTTGTCATTTTACAAGCGTGGGAAAGTTCTTTGGAATTTTCCCACGCTTGTAAAATGACACAGAGCACTGTGATTGGATGGATTTCAAGCCATCCAATCACAGTGCTCTGTGTCATTTTACAAGCGTGGGAAAGTTCTTTGGAATTTTCCCACGCTTGTAAAATGACACAGAGCACTGTGATTGGATGGCTTGAAACCCATCCAATCACAGTGCTCTGTGTCATTTTACAAGCGTGGGGAAATTCCAAAGAACTTTCCCACGCTTGTAAAATGACAAAGAGCACTGTGATTGGATGGCTTGAAATCCATCCAATCACAGTGCTCTGTGTCATTTTACAAGCGTGGGAAAATTCCAAAGAACTTTCCCACGCTTGTAAAATGACAAAGAGCACTGTGATTGGATGGCTTGAAATCCATCCAATCACAGTGCTCTGTGTCATTTTACAAGCGTGGGAAAATTCCAAAGAACTTTCCCACGCTTGTAAAATGACACAGAGCACTGTGATTGGATGGCTTGAAATCCATCCAATCACAGTGCTCTGTGTCATTTTACAAGCGTGGGAAAATTCCAAAGAACTTTCCCACGCTTGTAAAATGACACAGAGCACTGTGATTGGATGGCTTGAAATCCATCCAATCACAGTGCTCTGTGTCATTTTACAAGCGTGGGAAAATTCCAAAGAACTTTCCCACGCTTGTAAAATGACAAAGAGCACTCTGATTGGCTCAAACCCACCAATCAGAGTGTTCTTAGCCTAATTGCAGGGCGGGGCAAGGCTTTATAAGCCTTCCCCACCCTGCGGAGCTCAGTCTGCGCGGAGCCCTCCATGGGTGAAGATGGATTATTTTTTTTTGTGCTCGTTTTTTTTTTTGTTTTTTTTTATTGCGTCGGTTATTATGGATTTTTATTTGGCCTTTTTTGGGGCTGAAGAAAGAAGATTTTAGAAGAAAGAAAACATCGAATGGTAAGTTGATTTTATCTCATTTTTTCTTTTTTACAGGTTTTTAGTTAATGGTCCCCCCTCATTATTTTTAGGGTGAGGGGGGTAGGTAGGGAGATATTTTTTTTTTTTTGGGGGGGGAGGGTTAACTAGGGTCCCCCCCTTTGTATTTAGGGCCCCCACCCACCGCTCAGGGGTGGGGGCCGGGGGGGACAATAGGTCCCCCCCCTTATTGATAATTTTAGGGCCCCCACCCGCCGCACAGGGGTGGGGGCCGGGGGGGGGACAGTAGGTCCCCCCCCTCATTGATAATTTTAGGGCCCCCACCCACCGCACAGGGGTGGGGGCCGGGGGGGACAGTAGGTCCCCCCCTTATTGATAATTGTAGGGCCCCCACCCGCCGCTCAGGGGTGGGGGCCGGGGGGGGGACAGTAGGTCCCCCCCCTCATTGATAATTTTAGGGCCCCCACCCGCCGCACAGGGGTGGGGGCCGGGGGGGGGACAGTAGGTCCCCCCCCTTATTGATAATTTTAGGGCCCCCACCCGCCGCACAGGGGTGGGGGCCGGGGGGGGACAGTAGGTCCCCCCTTATTGATAATTGTAGGGCCCCCACCCGCCGCTCAGGGGTGGGGGCCGGGGGGGGACAGTAGGTCCCCCCCTCATTGATAATTTTAGGGCCCCCACCCGCCGCACAGGGGTGGGGGCCGGGGGGGGGACAGTAGGTCCCCCCCCCTTATTGATAATTTTAGGGCCCCCACCCGCCGCTCAGGGGTGGGGGCCGGGGGGGGCAGTAGGTCCCCCCCCTCATTGATAATTTTAGGGCCCCCACCCGCCGCACAAAGGTGGGGGCCGGGGGGGGACAGTAGGTCCCCCCCCTCATTGATAATTTTAGGGCCCCCACCCGCTGCACAGGGGTGGGGGCCGGGGGGGGACAGTAGGTCCCCCCCTTATTGATAATTGTAGGGCCCCCACCCGCCGCTCAGGGGTGGGGGCCGGGGGGGGGGACAGTAGGTCCCCCCCTCATTGATAATTTTAGGGCCCCCACCCGCCGCACAGGGGTGGGGGCCGGGGGGGGGACAGTAGGTCCCCCCCCTTATTGATAATTTTAGGGCCCCCACCCGCCGCACAGGGGTGGGGGCCGGGGGGGGACAGTAGGTCCCCCCTTATTGATAATTGTAGGGCCCCCACCCGCCGCTCAGGGGTGGGGGCCGGGGGGGGACAGTAGGTCCCCCCCTCATTGATAATTTTAGGGCCCCCACCCGCCGCACAGGGGTGGGGGCCGGGGGGGGGACAGTAGGTCCCCCCCCCCTTATTGATAATTTTAGGGCCCCCACCCGCCGCTCAGGGGTGGGGGCCGGGGGGGGCAGTAGGTCCCCCCCCTCATTGATAATTTTAGGGCCCCCACCCGCCGCACAAAGGTGGGGGCCGGGGGGGACAGTAGGTCCCCCCCCTTATTGATAATTTTAGAAAGCGAGCTGAGCTGTCAGTCAGACAGCTCAGCTCGCGAACGCGCATTCCGCGCACATGCGCGGTAAAGCGCTCAGGTTCTTCATAGGGCGGCATTCAATGCCGCTCTATGAAGAACGCGATTGGTCCAGCGCGAAGCCGTCCCATTGGGCCCCGCGATTTCGTCATTTTGACGAAAAAGGGGGCGCGGCCTAGCGGGGAGCTCGGCGCTGGAACGGAGGTAAGTTTTTAATATACCGATTTTTTTTTTAATTAATGAAAGTTCATATAAAAGCAAGAAGGAAGGCTGGGGGACCTGTCTTTCTTGCTTTTATATGGTGACTATAGAGTCCCTTTAACCCCTTAAGGACACATGACATGTGTGACATGTCATGATTCCCTTTTATTCCAGAAGTTTGGTCCTTAAGGGATTAATAAGCATGCAGGGGTGTATATAAAAAATACCCCTCTCTTTGTCATTAGAGATATGTTTGCCAGAAGCTCAAGGAAGCAAGGTGAATGGTTAGTGGCAGGTGGGCTTTGACATGGCAGGTGGGCATTCCCTCTAATGGCCATTGGAGAAACTAAATAACCTCCATTTGTTTAAATATACATAGGGATTTTGGAGAGAACAGGTAACTTTTTTTTCCTTTGGATTTTACTGTATGCATTCTACAATACTCTAGTTACTATACACCGTATATACTCGAGTATAAGCCGAGTTTTTCAGCACATTTTTAATGCTGAAAAAGCCCCCCTTGGCTTATACTCGAGTGAGGGTCTGTATTATGGCAACTTACATTGCCATAATACAGAGCATGACCGCCAGGCTCATGACAAGCCCAGCGGTCTTTGGGGGGGGCCACAGAAGCTCTTACTTACCTTTCCATGGCAATGCTCTGCGCAGCAGGCAAACCGCGAGGTTTACACAGGGGAGCTGAAGGGAGCTGCTGGGAAGGTAAGTAAGAGCTTCTGCGGGACCCCCACTGCACAGCCCATGCCACCAGACCACCAGGGATTGACATATCCCCCCTCCCTGGCCAGGAAACAAGCATGGTGGGGGGGACTAAAAAAAAGTAAGAAAAATTAAATATTTAAATAATAAATAAAAATATTAAAATAATAAAAACACCCTCCCCCTGACCCAGTTTACACACACTACACAAACACACACACACTCTGCATTATATACACATAAACTGCATTCACACAAACACACACTCTGCATAATATACACACACACTGCATTCAAACACACACTCTACATTATATACACACACTACACAAACACACACTCTGCATTCATTATATACACACACTACACACACACACACACACACTTTGCAGTCATTATATATACACACTATACAAACACACTGCATTCACTATACACACACTACACAAACACACACTCTGCATTCATTATATACACACACAAACACACTCTGCATTCATTACACACACACACACTCTGCATTCATTATATACACACACTATACACACACTCTGCAATATATACACACACACTACACAAACACACACTCTGCATTCATTATATATACACACTACACACACACACTCTGCATTCATTATATACACACACTACACAAACACACACACTCTGCATTCATTATATACACACAATACACACACACTCTGCATTCATTATATACACACACACTACACATACACACACACACACACACTTTGCATTCATTATATACACACACTACACAAACACACACACTCTGCATTCATTATATACACACAATACACACACACACACACTCTGCATTCATTATATACACACACTACACATACACACACACACACACTGCATTCATTATATACACACACTGTAAATAAATATTCAAAAACATTTAACCTACTGATGCCTCAATTAATGTAATTTTATTGGTATCTATTTTTATTTAGAAATTTACCAGTAGCTGCTGCATTTCCCACGCTAGGCTTATACTCGAGTCAATAGGTTTTTCCATTTTTTTGTGGTAAAATTTGGTGCCTCGGCTTATACTCGAGTATATATGTGGCTGGCCTTTCCTCTGATCTCTCCTGCTAAGTTAAGTAGTAATACATCTTACTGCTGATTGTGAATATCCAATACAAGCAATCCATGGAGGGCAACCAAACAAACATTTTACATTTCTTGTTTTTACCATGGGTAAATTTCATTGTATACCATGGGTTTCTGTAGTTTCTAAAATAAAGTTCTTGCAAGCATTATCTTAACATATTTCATGTTTGGGCTAATGTTAACAAAATATAATCCGCGCATAACACCATTAGAGATAGTGTTATAACAAATCCATTTAAAATCTTTGAAAATTAACTTAAATTTGACTTTCTCAGGAAAACAATTTCTGCCTTTGATTATACAACTTCTGTGGTTTCTAGTAAAACAGAATTGATGCTCATTTATTTTATGCCAGATAAAACTAGAGGTACGTGTTCAATTTATTAAAATTAATTTCAGGGTTTGCTTTAAAATGTTATTCTATAGACATCTTATAAAGATTCATGGAAGCCTTTATAAAACATGTTTCTAAATAATAATTATTTTCCCTGTAGTAAATGAAGTAAAATTGATAAGTCTCATTATCATAATTGTGCCTTCAGTTAAATAATTATGCTGCCCTTTCTACATCATTCATCTGATTAAAGCAAGGCTTTGCCTTCATAATAATATTCATGAGAACATATTTGTTGTTTTTTTTTTTTTTCCTTGTGCTGTTCAAATCATGGCATAAACCAATATTGGACAAGCTGTATAAACCACTTGATAAATCAAAGTTTTATAGTGATCGAGAGCAAGGTTTGGAAACAGAGATAAAAGCATACCAACAATTTATAAAAGCTGTATATTTTCCACAGTTCAGTGAAAAATGAAAGCGCGATTCAATGAAAACACTTTAAAAACAGCTCTTTCTATATAATTGTGCATACCAGATTTTGAGAAAGGATTTTTGTTTGACGTTCTGTAGGAGAATAGCTACTCCGGTGACAGCCAAGTAGATTGCATTTGCATGCTTACACATCCTTTGATGTTTCTTTCATCCTAAATTACTAGATCTATTTACATGACTCAAATTTGAATTTTTAGACATGCCTTCAGATGGTTCTGTGAAATTTGATAAAATCTCTTTTGTGACTTCAATACCATCCTGATAACATAGTAATCAAGACAAAAAGATTAATTCCAAAGGGAAAAGATATACGTACCATTTAGAGTTCCATTACTTTAAATTGACTTCAGCAGCTCCCAGAATCCTTCTCTTGATTTTTTCAAAAGTGTTTTATTGGGTGTTTTATATAGTACAAACAATGCAATGAAATATAAAGTCATGTCAGTAGTATTTAAAACATATTCAAAACAACTTTAAAATGCTATAAGAATAAACTTCTGAATCATACAAGTATTCCTGGACCAAAGTGATACTGCTCAGAATAGTCTGAAAAAAAACAAAAAAACTAAATAAGAGAAAAAGTTGGGTTAGCCAGTTGTTCGTCAACGGGTCAGTGGTTGAGAAGGATCGCTTAACTATAAATCATTGCTTCTTCGTTTGACATATACCATGTTATGAAATAGTGGAAGGGTAGCAGCACCTTGTACATGTCCTCAGATCCAAATCAGAAGTCAATATGAAAAATAAGAGGGCAGGAAAAACAGTATATTGTAATATGTTTTTATAAACGGTGCATGGTACATTTCTCATCTGTAGATATGCTGGTCTAGTTGACGTTGAAGTCTAGTTAGACTCGTGTTAAGCAAAAGATGTTTGTGGATCCGGTCCCAGTTGGGGCGTATGGGAATCCTCTCTTTTTTAACCGTTGTAGCAGCAAATCATTTTGTTGTGTTGTCATATACCATGTTATGGTTTGTAAAAAAATGTTTTAGCAATAGGTGAGTGTCAACAGGTAGCAAATTAACATAGTTGTGTATAAGTGGAAAAGTCTAGTCCATATGAGACAGGTGAGATTTTATAAAGTTTCTGTTACGTAAGACAATAATTATGGGTGCACTGAATTGATCAAGATAAAAGGAATGACTTTCAACGAGGCTGCTATAACCCCCAACCATATTAAGTTTGATGTTTCATATTGGGATTCCATGAGAAGGACATCTTGAGCACATGCCCTATTCAAAAATCTCTAAAGACAGCACTCGTTCCAGTATACCTATTATATAAACAAAAATGTTTTTTTCCGGCCCTTAACAATTATCAAACAAGATAGTTACATCTGTGTAATGTTAAGAAAATTGTAGTAGCACCATGAATGTAACTTTTTTTTTGTTAAACCTGTCTGCCTTTAATAAGATCGAGAAAACTCGAGGAGGTCAGACTGACTCAAACCCTTTGCATCTCTCTTATAGCGGTGTATGCTCCTGAATATTCATTACAGCGACCCAGATAACACCAGAAATGATCCATCATTGCTGAGCAGCCCTACACTGAAATAGTAGAGAAAAATATCCTTATGAAAAAGTTTTTTTTCACAAGGATCATTCATTTATAATGAGAATTTTTTTTTCTATATTTTTGGATTTAGTTATTCCTTAATTGTGGAAATAAAACTCTCATGATGATTTAATAGTCACTAGGCTGGTATCCATTGACTTGCTTTGGTGTATGGCTTAAAGCATGAAAAGTTAATATATACAATCTGATGTTCATGTCTCCATATACAATATTCATACATTCCATGTTTGCATTGCATTAACTTTTAAAGTGCTTCAAAGCCCGGTATTGCTTGTTGTTCTCCAGAAAAATAAAGATTTTACAGTTTTTTGGCCTAAAGTGCTTATTGATGTTCAAAGTGCATTATTTTTAGTATGCATGGTATGTTTTCCGATAAAGTATTTGAATACATTCATGTGTACTGTATGTGTACACATCATATGATATATGCTATCAAATATATAACGCGAGTGATGTCATAAATCAATGAGCTCTGATACTTAATTGCTGACCATGGAAGTAAAAAGTCTTAGTTTTTTCATATTTTTGTAGCATTTAAGTCATCATCGAATCCACAAATACATGTGTTTTTATGATCCATACAGTATGGATCGGTTTCTTGCTTGGTAGGTAACATGTATGCTTGAATGACAGCTTGCTTTATGGACTACACACTTGATGCCCCATTCCACAATTGTTTTATAGGAGTCATCCAAGTTAAGGAGCCTCAAATGTTTCTTGACAATTTGAGCAATGATATCATGCTTGATTTATAATCCCTGTCTCTAAGTACAGCCTTTTCGTAACCTATTTTTTTTCTCCTCTCAGCTCTTGGTGATAGTTCTAGACAGAATTTATGAACATGTTTTTCCTCAAAAGTGTCCACTGCAGAATGATTCTTTCTTAGTCTCATGAACCCCATTATAGTTTCTACGCCCTTTATGACTGAGCCTTACATGTATGAATAGCACAACATTACAACATTACATTGAAATGAAATATTTAATACATGAGGAAAAAAAAACGTAAAAAAAAATAACATTTCCACAATTTTGCTTAAAATAATTTCAACACAACTAGAGCCTCATATTTGCAAAATTCCATTTGCTTTTTGAAAGTTAGCAGGCAAATATTGTAAGGATGGAATTAGAGTTTTAATAATAAAAGAATAAAATAAAATAGCAACATTTAGTCTGTTGAACATAAAATAATAGCAGTCACATAATCCAAACCTATTGCCCAAAAGCATATATTTGGATAATGCAGATCCCCCCAACCCCCCTTGTTATTTAACCAACAGTGTTTTGACACTTTTCATGTAACTATTTTTATGACCAGCATCTGCCAAATCTGCTGTTTATATTGGATTATTTGTATTTTTCACACATGTTTCAGATTGTATGTGTCCCAGATTTGTATTTTGCATTTGCCCTCAAGAACAGAAATATTCCTCCTTTATGAGTGAGGGTCTCCATTAATAGCAGTACATATTGTGACTGACAAGTTTTTCTTATGGAGGTACTTTTTGGTTGGTTTCACATGATAGGCAGCATAGTAATCATGGGGATTACAGTCCCCTCTCAGAAAATATCAGTTGAAAATATGTGTAAGAAAAACACAGAATACATTTCTAGTGTTTAATCATCTAGTGCTCAGATGTTGTAAGAGTAGCTATTAAAATATTTAGAATCTCTTTTATATTAGAAAACACTTAAATATACCAATCACACAAAACTGATTTTTTTTTTTTTAACATGGGGTATATGTTAATTTTAAAAGTTACAATTACCAGATAGGGCATTATGATATTATGAACACTTTTTAAATGAAAGGTTCCAGGAAAGAAACACTGATAAAAGAAAATATATAATAAAACAGGTTATATTAGCGAATATATTGACAAAGTTGCGTAATCACATATATTCAGTTCATGATTTTCTACTAGAAGTAATATCAATGGCAAGTAATAATGTTAACATTCATTTTTGTAATTTAGAATTATTGTTTCTGTTATTTCATGTTAGCCTTAAAATGTTAGTCACTGAGATGTTTATCAGACTCTATCTATCTCTGTCTGTCTGTCTGTCTGTCTGTCTACGAACATACTTGTATTCAATCAAGTAATCATATAGCAATATATATTCAATACCAATCAATACAAAAACAAATCTAAATTTGAACAATTTTAGTCAAAACTATTTTAATTATGAAATACATTTTATGATAATTCACTGGTGTCGCAATTTTTGGACGTGTATCACTGTTGTTAATTTAAAAACTGCTGCACTGCTATAAGTTAAAGAAATACATTTTAGTTTTAGAAGTTGATCTTTTTCCATGATATACAAGGTATGGTCTGAATTGCAGTACATATGTCTTGTTCCTATATTTTTTTATTTTACAGGTTTTTTTTGTTTGTTGTATAAAATAATTGACTGATATATAACAAGAATAAAAACCCAGTAGTCCAATATATTTATATGTATGTAGATATGTTACATTTTTAAAATATCTGCAAATGTTTCAGACTTGTTAACTAACCCCCTTCAAGACACAGCTTCAGAAGTAAAAGGTCAACATGACGGATAATTTACGTCATATGTCCTTAAGGGATAAAGTAACAATATATACAGTTAAATAAATGTGTTTGCAAATCATGCATAGGACAATCTACTTTTATTTCATCCAACATGCAGGGTAAAGTATAATAGTACTTTATTTGAGTTCTTGAATTTATGCACACGCACATTTAGAAATAAACACAATTCCATAGGTTTCTCTTAGTAGATCATTATATTACCTTATTATACAAAACTATTCTTTAAATATTACTGCTTTTTCACAATTTCAGAATTACTCACTGAGCTGCACATGATTCTAGACGAGGTAAGACATTTTGGGATGAGTCCCGAATTTGAACTGTAATTGCATCAGAAGTACATTCATGTATAAGCTTGGGGCAATTTTTTTTTTTTTAGTAAGACGTTATCCATATGTATATTTTGTAATTCCATTCATACTGCACCTATTATCTGAATTCAGGTACTACTTTGACAAAACCAGAAAATAATCATATTACATCCATTTAACTATTACACTATTTAATGTGGCACTAATATTTCATTGAAATCACTTGATAACTTAAAGATCCAATCAATATTTTCTTACTGAGAAATAATAATATCCTGAATAAATTAATATTATAGTGCTCTGAAATCTGATACGTTTATTAATTATTTATTTGCTATAGATATTTTTTAAATATAAGTCATTATACCAAATTATGTTCACTTAATATATTGTAATGACTTTTTAATGAGAGTTCTTACTGCTTGAAATTAACTTTTCTAATCTCGAGTTAATTTTGAAAAAATATCTTTCTTTAATAACTGAAAAGTGGTTTTACTGCTGACTTAACACACATTAATGATCTTTTTTCCCCTCCCAACAAATAATAAAAAAATTGTACTTTAGATGTAAGTGGGAAATGGTCTTTTACTACGTTACACTGAATTAGCAATTTTCATAATTTTTAAATATCAGATCATTTTTTAAATTAAGATATGGGATGCACCATTTATGTAAATTACCTTTGACGTTATAGGTAAAAAAAAAAAAAGCCCAGAGGAAAATGATAGCAAACATTATTGAGTAGTAATATTTATGCCTAATGTTCCATTTCTTATTCCCATTTCAACAGCATTTTGATAATTACAAATGTCTTAAATTTTCAATTGGAAACCATTGCTATGAAGTTATCAGTCACAACATTTCCAAAGTAATGGGGATGTGGTTGAAGTTTAAAAGCCAGATTTAACATTTATTTGAATCTTAGAGGGACACTGAAGGCACCATAACTACTTAATCTCATTAAAGTGTTTATGGTGTCTGCAGTCCCGTGAGCCAGCTCATGATTTAATGGGGAATGGGGGCCTTGACTAAGGGGAATGCTATAGTGCCAGGCACTATAGTTTCCCTTTAATAACTCAAATCCTTAATATATATACAAAGTGTATATAACGATCATCATTGGTCCATTAGTTAAGCAAGTAATTATTGAAAGGAGGGGACATTCATCATCACCCTATATTAGAGAATAGCATCTAGTGAATGTATTCAGGGTGATGGGTTCCTAACTTCATTTCACTTTTACTTAAAATAACAATATATAGTTTATTTATTGAACGACAGCCGGAAATTCTATTTAAGCATGCAAATTGACATCTGAAATATTAATTTAGAAAATATTAGCTAAGGTTTAATAACACAGTTTGAAAAAAAATAAAAATCACAGCAATCCATATCTTTATTTCGAGAGCTCCGAAATAGTTCCTCTTTCAGTACTGTATCGCCAGATTAAGAAACAGATTGTTCAGCTGCAATGTTGCATTTTTTAATTAAGATTAATGACTGAGTTACAACAACAGAATACAAGTCATTGATTATCTGTCCTTTAATGTTGCATGATTCATTTTTTTTTCAGAAGAGTCTTTTGTTTAGTATATAGAAGAGATATCATAAAGGATCAGTGGGAAAAAAAGTGACTTTCATTAGTATTTTTTTTTTAGCTTATTTCAAAATATTGTTAAAAAAAAAAAACATACCGTTCATAGCAAATATTACCAAGACTCTACTTTGAGATGTCAATCTCTGTTCCTTTTCTGCACCCCAGTCTCGTTATTGCTATTTATTTGCCTCGCTTGTTGCTTAACAAACATTTTACTTACCTTTTCCAATCCTGCCCTGGTCTTAACCTTCCCATTATATATTATTATTAATATTATTATTTATATAGCGCCAACAAATTCTGCAGCGCTGTACAATGGGTGGACGAACAGACATGTATTTGTAACCAGACGAGTTGGATGCACAGGAATAGAGAGGTGGAGGGCCCTGCTCAATGAGCTTACATGCTAGAGGGAGTGAGGTAATATGACACAAAAGGTAAGGATATGGGTAGAAAAGTAGGTTGGTAGAATAGTACTAACTTGTTTTTTGATGACAGTTGCAGGAGAGGAATCAGGGTGCAGGTTGGAGCTATTAATAATTTAATTAATACACTTTCCCGAAGAAGTACATTTCTTTCTTTAATCACAAAGATTTGAGACAGCACTGGATATGTTGTTCACCCGCAACATTATTAGTTGCCACGCCAGCCAGAGTGCTTCCTTAAGATGGTGCTCCAGGCAAATGTTAGGCACATTTGCAAAACAGCAAGAAAGAGAGTCTTACATCTCACCATGCAGAGATTAGAGATAGTCTGGGTGTAGAGCCTAGACACAGTATGGGTGTAGAGCCTAGAGACAATCTGGGTGTAGAGTCTAGCGACAGTCTGGGTGTAGAGCCTATACACAGTCTGGGTGCAGAGTCTACAGACAGTATGGGTGTAGAGCCTAGCGACAGTCTGGGTGTAGAGCCTAGCGACAGTCTGGGAGTAGAGCCTAGACACAGTCTGGGAGTAGAGCCTAGACACAGTCTGGGAGTAGAGCCTAGACACAGTCTGGGTGTAGAGTCTACAGACAGTATGGGTGTAGAGCCTAGCGACAGTCTGGGTGTAGAGCCTAGCGACAGTCTGGGTGTAGAGCCTAGACACAGTCTGGGTGTAGAGTCTACAGACAGTATGGGTGTAGAGCCTAGACACAGTCTGGTTGTAGAGCCTAGCGACAGTCTGGGTGTAGAGCCTAGCGACAGTCTGGGTGTAGAGCCTAGACACAGTCTGGGAGTAGAGCCTAGACACAGTCTGGGAGTAGAGCCTAGACACAGTCTGGGTGTAGAGTCTACAGACAGTCTGGGTGTAGAGCCTAGAGACAGTCTGGGTGTAGAGCCTAGCCGACAGTCTGGGTGTAGAGCATAGCGACAGTCTGGGTGTAGAGTCTACATGCAGTATGGGTATAGAGCCTAGCGACAGTCTGGGTGTAGAGCCTAGCGACAGTCTGGGTGTAGAGCCTAGACACAGTCTGGGTGTAGAGCCTAGACACAGTCTGGGTGTAGAGCCTAGAGACAGTCTGAGTGTAGAGTCTACATACAGTATGGGTGTAGAGCCTAGAGACAGTCTGGTTGTAGAGCCTAGAGACAGTTTGGGTGCAGAGCCTAGAGACAGTCTGGGTGCAGAGCCTAGAGACAGTCTGGGTGCAGAGCCTAGAGACAGTCTGGGTGCAGAGCCTAGAGACAGGCTGGGTGTAGAGCAGTCCGAAATTCTAGAGATATGTAGCAGCAATGAGAAGACGTATTCACCTGTATAATTTGTCACAGAGTCACTTTAAAGCACCATATCTGGCTTTAATTATGCAGGACAATGAATGGGGTGTGTCTGTGAGTGCAGTTTTTTTTAGTGCAGTTAGTACAAGGTTAATAAAGCATAGTGTGGAGTTTAAAAATATAGGTTTGTTTAATATTTATAGGTTTGTTTAATATTTTGAATTCATGAATGACACTAAGCACACCTTAAGCACTTTAGCTTGCTGATGTGCTTTATATGCGAAAAGAGTGTCCTCTTTTATAATTTTACAAACAGTAAAGATTTCAACAGAATTTGACACTTTTATAAATTAAAGCGGAACTGTCATGCCGAACTTACATTTCTTTAATTGATTCCTCTTCTCTCCCTCTCTCAGGATCTGTTCTTCATTTCTTCCTATCTGTTCTAGTTTTCTTTAAAACATCAGACAAAGTAGGGGCTATTTTCTATGCCTACGCCTGACCATCTCTGACCAACGGAGGAGCAAAGTGTGCTTCAGTTCTGGTGGTCAGAGACATTTTCTCACAATTCTTAGCTTTCCTCCCTGTTTCTGCAATGCTTCCTTTCACTTTTCCCGAACGTCCTGTCACTTAGACAGAACACTGGCGAAACTACCCAATTGCATCCTAACAGAATGAGAACAGTTTGTTCATTCATGTTAGGACTCATTTCGGGACTTTGTTCGTATCGGAATTTCATTCTAATGAATGAAACTTCGATCCTATTCATGCCACGGCTACATCTTGCAGCGGCTTAGTAGATAACTCGCTAATTCCCACAGTATTAGGGAGCTATCTACCAAAAGGCTGAAAGAACTAACTTGGTCTTTCAGTCAGATTTACTAATACTAAGCCAACCAAGCCAAACAATCAGAGTGCTCTGAGTCAAATTGCAGGGCATGGGAAGGCGTTATAAGCTCAGTCTGCGCCGTTCCCTCGCCGGGTGAAGATGGATTAATTTTTTGGCGTTGAGTTTTTTCTTTTTCTTTGGATTAGTTTTTTTGCGCTCTGGTGTTTTATTTTATATTTTACAAGTTTAACGGGTATTATGGTTTTTATTTGGCCTTTTTGGGGTCTGAAAAAGGAAGATTTTAGAAAAAAAGAAGACATCAAATGGTAAGTTTTATTTTTTTTAACGGTACTTAGTTCTTTTATCCCCCTCTAACTATATTTATGGTGAGAAGGGTAGGTAGGTATTATTAATTTTTGTTTTGGGTGGGTAGGGGGGCTAGAAGGGAAGGGGAGGCGAGGAGAACAACGGGGGGGAGGTGAGGAGAACAAACAAGGGAGGTGAGGAGAACAAACGGGGGGTGAGGAGAACAAACAAGGGGGGTGAGGAGAACAAACAAGGGGGGTGAGGAAGAACAAACTAGGGGGTGAGGAAGAACAAACTAGGGGGGTGAGGAAAACACACAGGGGAGGGTGAGGAGAACACACAGGGGAGGGTGAGGAGAACACAGGGAGCGGGGAGGAAAACACAGGGTGGGGGAGAGTCCACTGAGGGAGGGGGAGGTGATGAGAATGTGGGGTGACGGGAGTCCACTGAGGGAGGGGGGGAGTCAAATGGTAAGTTTTTTTTTTTTTTTACAGGTACTTAGTTCTTTTATTCCCCTCTCACTATATTTAGGGTGAGAAGGGTAGGTAGGAGATTATTAATTTTTGTTTTGGGTGGGTAGGAGGGTCTAGAAGGGGAGGGGAGGTGAAGAGAACAAACGGGGTGGGGGGTGGAGGTGGGGAGAACAACGGGGGGGGGAGGTGAGGAGAACAAACAAGGGGGGTGAGGAGAACAAACAAGGGGGGGTGAGGAAGAACAAACTAGGGGGGTGAGGAAGAACAAACTAGGGGGGTGAGGAAAACAAGCAAGGGGGTGAGGAGAACAAACAAGGGGGGGTGAAGAGAACACACAGGGGGTGAGGAGAACACAGGGAGCGGGGAGGAAAACACAGGGTGGGGGAGAGTCCACTGAGGGAGGGGGAGGTGATGAGAATGTGGGGGGACGGGAGTCCACTGAGGGAGGGGGGAAGTCAAATGGTAAGTTTTTTTTAGTTTTTTTTTTACAGGTACTTAGTTCTTTTATTCCCCTCTCACTATATTTAGGGTGAGAAGGGTAGGTAGGAGATTATTAATTTTTGTTTTGGGTGGGTAGGAGGGGCTAGAAGGGGAGGGGAGGTAAGGAGAACAAACGGGGTGGGGGGTGGAGGTGAGGAGAACAACGGGGGGGGGAGGTAAGGAGAACAACGGGGGGAGGTGAGGAGAACAACGGGGGGAGGTGAGGAGAACAAACAAGGGGGTGAGGAGAACAAACAAGGGGGGGTGAGGAGAACAAACAAAGGGGGGTGAGGAAGAACAAACTAGGGGGGTGAGGAAGAACAAACTAAGGGGGTGAGGAAAACAAACAAGGGGGTGAGGAGAACAAACAAGGGGGGGTGAAGAGAACACACAGGGGGTGAGGAGAACACAGGGAGCGGGGAGGAAAACACAGGGTGGGGGAGAGTCCACTGAGGGAGGGGGAGGTGATGAGAATGTGGGGGGACGGGAGTCCACTGAGGGAGGGGGGAAGTCAAAGGGTAAGTTTTTTTTATTTTTTTTTTACAGGTACTTAATTTAATTCCCCTCTCACTATATTTAGGGTGAGAAGGGTAGGTAGGAGATTATTAATTTTTGTTTTGGTTGGGTAGGAGGGGCTAGAAGGGGAGGGGAGGTAAGGAGAACAAACGGGGTGGGGGGTGGAGGTGAGGAGAACAACGGGGGGGGAGGTGAGGAGAACAACGGGGGGAGGTGAGGAGAACAACGGGGGGGAGGTGAGGAGAACAAACAAGGGGGTGAGGAGAACAAATGGGGGGGAGGTGAGGAGAACAAATGGGGGGGAGGTGAGGAGAACAAACGGGGGGAGGTGAGGAGAACAAACGGGGGGGAGTTGAGGAGAACAAACAAGGGGGGGTGAGGAGAACAAACAAGGGTGGGTGAGGAGAACATACAAGGGGGTGAGGAGAACAAACAAGGGGGTGAAGAGAACAAACAAGGGGGGTGAGGAGAACAAACAGGGGGGTGAAGAGAAGACATAGGGGGTGAGGAGAACACACAGGGGAGGGTGAGGAGAAAACAGGGAGCGGGGAGAAAAACACAGGGTGGGGGAGGTGATGAGAATGTGGGGGCGGGGGGACGGGAGTCCACTGAGGGAGGGGGAAGTGAGGAGAATGCGGGGGGGGTGAGAGACCACTAAGGGAGGGAGGGGGTGGTGGAGAGACCACTAGGGGAGGGAGAGGGGTCAGGAGAGACTGCTAGAGAAGGGGGGTAAGGAGAGACGACTAAGGGAGGCTGGGGGAGATCAGAGACCACTAAGGGAGGGAGGGGAGGGGTAGGAGAGACACCTAGGGGAGGGGAGGTGAGGAGATACCACTAGGGGAGATTGGGGGGAGAGCAGAGACCACTAAGGGAGGGAGGGGGGGTGGAAGAGAGACAACTATGGGAGGAGGGTGACAAGAGACCACTAGGAGAGGGTGGGGGAGGATGAGAGACGACTAATGGAAAGGGGGGGCAGAGGAGAGCAGAGACCAATAAGGGGGAGACGAGAGACCACTAATGGAAAGTCGGGGAGAAAAGGAGAGACCACTAAAGGAGGGGAGGAGAGTAGAGACCACCAAGGGGGAGATGAGAGACCACTAATGGAAAGTCAGGGAGGGCAGTGAGCTCTTTCACACTATGCATACACACACACACACACACACAATGCATCCCTACACACACAGAAACACAACATGCTTCCCTTCCACACAGAGAAACACACAATGCATCCATTACACACACACACACACACACACACACACACACACACAATGCAACCCTTGCACACAAAGACAATGCATCCTTTGCACACATACACAGAAACACACAATGCATCCCTTACACACAACCAGAAACACACAATACATCCCTTATACACAAACACACACTGCTTTCTATCCCTTACACAAAAACACACTGCTTCCACTACACACAAACACACTGCATCACCTACAAAAACTGGTATCCCTATACAATACATTCCATAAGCACACACATTAGATCCTCTACAATAACACATCCCCTACACACTCCACTCTCTGTGAGCGAACTCATGGGTGGAACATGTACCGTCAGACCTTGAGCTGTGTAAGGGAACCCAAAAAATGGAGCTGCTTCCCATTCTCCCAGAACATTGAATTTTGTGACCAAAGTTACAAACAGCCTCCAGAGATCCTGTTTCACAGCGCTATCTAGTGTGGGTAGATGACATTTCTCACAGGGCCTTCATCTACCCACACAAATATGGCAGGGCCCAGGACATCACAATGCCCCACCATATGAACTAACGCCAGTGCTGCACACAGTGTATGTTTACATTTAAAAGCCTGCAGGGACAGGCTATAGACACCAGAACCACTACATTAAGCTGCAGTGGTTCTGGTGACTATAGTGCCCCTTTAATGTGAGGTCAATTAGAGATTAGAGTCACAAACAATATACTAGATTGCCTACTTACAACCAGATGAGGATGATGATGGGCTCTGGCTGCCATCTGGTGTAAAACAGGCTCTCTGGCGGCTGTTTGTAACTGTGATCACAAAAGTCAATGTTCTGGGGGAACGTGAGCAGCTCCATTTTTTTTTCGGCCGCTTGCACAGCTCAAGGTCTGGGCCCCCAGGGCCTGATGGTGAGTATGCTCCATAATGCTCACCCATAAGTCCACCTACATGTTCCACCCATGAGTTCACTCACAGGGAGTGGAGTTTGTAGAGGATGTGTTACGTGTTAGTGTATAGGATATAAAGTGTGTGCTTATGGAATGTTGTGTATAGGGATACCAGTTTGTGTAGGTGATGCAGTGTGTGTGTGTAGTGGATGCAGTGTGTTTTGTGTAAGGGATAGAAAGCAGTGTGTGTTTGTGTTAGGGATGTATTGTGTGTTTCTGGTTGTGTTTAAGGGATGCATTATGTGAATCTGTGTTTGTATGTGTAAGGGATGCAAGGTGTGTTTTTGTGTATGTAATGGATGCAGTGTGTGTCTGTAAGGGGTGCTTTGAGTGTGTGTAAGAGATGCATTGTGTTTATGTGTGTGTGTAAGAGAAGCAGTGTGTATTTCTGTGTATGTGTGCAAGGGATGCATTGTCTTTGTGTGTAATGGATGCATTGTATGTTTCTCTGTGTGTTAGGGAAGCATGGTATGTTTCTGTGTGTGTAGGGATGCATTGTGTGTTTCTGTGTATGTATAGGGAAGCATTGTGTGTGTAGTGTGAAAGAGAGAGTTTGTGGGGTAGGATAGGGACTGAGCCCTACCAGCCCCTTTGTGCTTCTCTTCCCCCCCTTCCTCGGCCTCTCTCGCCTCTTGTCCCTTACTGCTCTCCCCTCCTGTCCCTTAGTGCTCTCCCCTCTGGTCCCTTAGTGATCTCCCCTTTCTCGTAGTAATCTCCCCGCCCCCTTTCTCATGGTGCTCTCCCCTCCTGTCCCTTAGAGCTCTCCCCTCCTGTCTCCTAGTGCTCTCTCCTACCCTCCCCCTGCCCCTTGGTGCTACCCCCATCCCTTAGTGCTCTCTCCTACACCCCCCCCGTAGAGCTCTCCCCTACCCCTTAATGGTCTCTTCTCTCCTCCCTCAGTGGTCTCTACTCTCCTCCTCTGCCTCCCTTAGTGTACACTCCTCTTCTCCCTCTCCCTTAGTGGTCTCTGCTCTCCTCTGCACCCCCTAGTGGTCTCTCCTCCCCCCTTTCCATTAGTCGTCTCTCCTCCCCCCCTTCAGTGGTCTCTACTCTCCTCCCCCTCCTCCCTTAGTGTACTCTCCTCTTCACACCCTCTTTCCATTAGTGATCTCTCCTCTCCCCTCTCCCCCTTAGTGGTCTCTGCTTTCCTCTGCCCCTCTAGTGGTCTCCCCCTCTCTTTCCATTAGTCGTCTCTCCTCTCCCCCCTTTTCCATTAGTCGTCTCTCCTCTCCTCCTCCCCCTCCAGTGGTCTCTCCTCTTCCCACTCGTTGTCTCTACTCTCCTCCTCTGCCTCCCGTAATGACCTCTCCTCTTCTCACCCTCTTTCCATTAGTGATCTTTCCTCTCCCCTCTCCCCCTTAGTGGTCTCTGCTCTCCTCTGCCCCTCTAGTGGTCTCCCCCTCCCTTTCCATTAGTCGTCTCTCCTCTTCCCCTCCCCCTCCAGTAGTATCTCCTCTCCCCCCTCAGTGGTCTCTACTCTCCTCCTCTGCCTCCCTTAGTGACCTCTCCTCTCCCCCCTCTCCCTTAGTGGTCTCTGCTCTCCTCTGCACCCCCTAGTGGTCTCTCCTCCCCCTTTCCATTAGTCGTCTCCCCCCCCCTTCAGTGGTCTCTACTCTCCTCCCCCCTCCTCCCTTAGTGTACTCTCCTCTTCTCACCCTCTTTCCGTTAGTGATCTTTCCTCTCCCCTCTCCCCCTTAGTGGTCTCTGCTCTCCTCTGCCCCTCTAGTGGTCTCCCCCTGCCTTTCCATTAGTTGCCTCTCCTCTCCTCCCCTTTCCATTAGTCGTCTCTCCTCTCCCCTTCCCCCCTCCAGTGGTCTCTCCTCTTCCCACTCGTTGTCTCTCCTATCCCCCACCCTTAGTTACCTCTCCTCTCCCCCTTCCCCCTTAGTGGTCTCTCCTCTGCCCTAACCCGTAGTGGTCTATTCTCACCCCCCCCCCACCCCTAGTGGTCTCTCCTTCATCCCCCTTCCACCCCTAGTGGTCTCTCTTCACCCCCTCTCCCTTAATGGACTATCCCCCTCCCTCCCATGGTGGTCTCTCCCCAACCTGTATCCTGTACCCGGCCGGACTGACAGAAAGTGCTCACTCAGTAAGCACTTCCTGTCAGTCTGGCCAGTTACAGGCAACGGATGCTCCTGTACTGCGGCCGGACCGGAGCTCAGCCACGCTACACTGAGGGACTGACAGGAGGGAGTGCTGTGCGCTCTCATAGACATGCCAGCCCGGGCAGTGCTGCAGCCGCCTAAGGCTCTCTATAGAGCGATCAGGCGGCTGCAGCATGAGGGGGGCCGGCACCCCCAATCTAGTCATGATAAACACAGGTAGACCTTTATCCTGAAAAGCTGTTTTAAATTATACATCACATAACCCAGGGCTCTCCTCATCATACTAACTGTACTGGTAATGCAAAAATTACACTTCAATTGCAAGTGCAAATCTGTCCAGTATTGAATGACAAAGATAGACTGAAACCATTGGAACCATTGGGCTAACCTATCTCTAGCATTCTCAGCCTATAACTGCAATCCAATGTTGACAGAAAATGCAAATGTGATGTTTTCCCTTGGTGTTCCCATGTTATTTGGCAAGCAGGATTCCAAGCTTTAGGAGTGGGGAGAGCCCTGTTTTTTTTTTCTAAAGTCACTCAAAAATGTTTGCCAGGAAATTAGGAGGATTATGCACCATAACCACTACAATGAGCTGGAAGTGGTTGTGGTGCTTAGAGAGGTTATAATATGTTAAATAAGAAATTGTAAAGTGACAGACCATATAGTTTTCATAATTAGTATAGTCTTACACAGATTTGCTATACTAAAACATTTTACTTTGCAACATATTGAAATGTCTGCAGAAGACATTTTAAATAACCTCCTGTCAGACTGCAATTCAACTTCCCTGCTTGATCTGCACTTGTATTTTCCTCCAAGTGCTTCAATATTGCATGAATAGTGCCAGCACGCCATCCTTTCATGAAGGAGCTGTATTTGATAGATCAATTTAAAATAGCCTTATATTTCTTGAGATTTAAATGATATGCCAGTGATCATTCAAAGAACACTCCACTGATTTATTTTTTATTATTATTTTTTAACAATTTAGTGACCCGAGGCTTTTTGGGGCCTGCCTGTTTCATGCAGCGAAGTAATGGCTCAGCTGGGGAGTTCAAAGAGTTTCTATTCAGCCTGCACACAATTAGGGGCCCTGTTGTTAAAGCCCTGTCTCCCATGCTACAGTCAGTGGTGTATCCTGGTTTTGTGCTGCCCTAGGCATGACAAAACTCAGACACCCCCTCTGTCCCCACCCCACCTTCTAAATACACATACACACTCACTGACAGACACATATACACTCAGTGTCAGAGATACACACTCCCTAACATACACACACTCCCTAACACACACACACACACACACACACACACCCTGACACACACACACACACACACACTAACAGACACACACACACACAGACACTAACAGAGACACAATAACACACACACACTCACTAACAGACACACACACTAACACATTTACATTTTTTTTAAAATTCAATCCCCCCAGCCTCCCTAACTTTGGGAGTGCTGGGGTGGATTCACTCTTTCCCTGTGGTCCAGTGGTGCTGCTGGGCAGCCGGCTGGCCACTGCAGTCGGCGAGGGAGCACTGATCCTTCTGTTCACCTCCCTCGCGCACCGCGTAGTGATGCCGGGGCCGGAATGACGTCCCGCCTGAAAAATGCCGCCGCTGCCAGCCTGGGGGCCCTGAGGTGGCCCCTTGGCCAGTTCCTGGGCCCCTGAGGACAAGAGGCTGGCAAGGCATTTGCCAGGGCGATTGCGGGTGGCTTTTTTTGCCGCCCCCCAGAAAGTGCCGTGCAAGGCAAATGCCTTGTTTGCCTCGGGGTAAACATACCCTGGCTACAGTAGCTGGTTGCCACACAGGCCCGGCAGCCTCATGCTTCAGTGAATGGTTACGGGTTGCAGCTGTTTGGAAGGGTTGGGTTTATGACACAAGTCACTTCCTTGCCTCCTGCAAACCTTGACCATGCATGGTGTCTGTGTTAAGACTGGGCAGAGGAAAGAGACTATTTAATGCTGCATTAAACACAGATAGGAGTTTAGAATGGGCTAGCAGTGGCAATGGGGAGAGACAGGTGTAGAGACGCTTCAGGGAAAGTCATTCAGGGAAAAGTCATTACTAGTAATAGGGAGGGGAAGGTAAGAATGACCAATTACTAGATACAGAAGGAGGATTACAATTGCCCAATTTATTAAATTATCTGAAAACTATATTTAAATTGTATATATATATATATATATAAAATAAATTAAACAGGCGATATGCGTATGGAAGGGCTTTGGAAAGAGATATTTCAGTTGGGGAACAAACACAGTGGGAAAGCAGAGTGCAAAGGACTTACTTATAGTTTCCTTAATACTGGGGACAGGGTATTAAAAGAAATCCCTTTCTAGACAGATATTTAACTCCAAAGGTACAGGTAAATGGAATGTTAGTTTTTTTTTTAATACAAACTAACATATCACTCATCTAAGATGTTTATCTTTAAGATGTCAAGTGAGCTTACCCCTTTTACGGCCATATACTGGTAATAAATATTGGACAAATACAACTATTTATTAAGAATATACTGGAATTTGGGATATATTCTGAAATAGTTTCATGGACATTCCCTGAGGTATTCCAAACTACTCCTATCTACAAGCATGTAGTACTGCTGACTATTTTACTTTTGTTTTGAAATATCTAGAGAAGCATACGAGACAGTATATTGCAAAATCAAAGAGTGTCTTCTTCAGGATCCATACATAGATGCAAAACCTAGCTCTATTTTGTGCCTGTCATAATTTCTAAACCTTTCCAGGCATATCGTTATTATTTTCAAGTTCTGTTAGATATCAATAATCGTTGCTATGCTTCTCGTTTCTCTACTCCAACTTTGTCATGTGATTAGCTATGTGTACTTCTGAGACCGACTCTTTGTGTATGACTCACAATGGGCAAACATTGTCCATATAACTCAAGTCCCTTAGCATCTATTCCAAATTAGGGTATAGCAATGAAGCAATCATTAAGACACGAGCCCGACCTGACTTAACGAAGGCTGATGATTACAGCTCATA
Source organism: Pelobates fuscus (assembly GCF_036172605.1). Taxonomy (NCBI): domain Eukaryota; kingdom Metazoa; phylum Chordata; class Amphibia; order Anura; family Pelobatidae; genus Pelobates; species Pelobates fuscus. The sequence continues at coordinate 340,611,849 of NC_086320.1, forward strand.
GTCTAGAGATCATTAGGGCATGGGTGAGTAATAAAGTTGACTCATCATTTTATATTGCTTGATGATTCTTAAACATATGTTTATTTTAGTCATAGTAATGTATTGTTTTCTGACGAAATGTGATACTAATCTTAGTGAATGATATCCATACATTCTTTGTTGAATACTTTTAATTCCCCAGTGCTGCTCGCAGGCCTTTCATAGTCGGCTAATATATAATTTACAAGGCATTCGAAGACTGAAGGATTCAGGTATCCATTGTAATGTATTTCTGCAAGTTTGAATTTTCCTTTCGCTTTATGATAAAAAAAATGGGAGTATAAATTTTTAAAGTCTTTTGGAAATATTAAAACATTTATCAAAACCATATTTCACAGTTGGGTTGACTAATGAAATCATGAATGACCCTAAGTGTTAAATATTAATTTAATAGAATAAACACGCAACGTAATATAAATTAAATGGGAAATTTGAAATGACAGGAAACTATAAGTACAGCTTAGTTTTTATAAATAATTAATGTGAAATGATGTCAAGTAAGCACCTTAGTCCTTCATGAGTCTTTCTAAAGTATGGTCTTAATGCATTGTATTGGGAGCACAATGCAGGTTACATTTAAAGGTTGGTATTTTTTGAACAATTTCAAAGAAACACTCCAAGCACAATAAACACTACAGCTCACTAATGTGGTTATGGTGCCCGGATTTCACTGTTCCTCCCCCATTGTAAGTAGTCAATCATTCTTGAATGATTTGACGTGTGCTGCTCCCAGCCTTCACTTCCGCAGGAGCTTTTCCTTTTTAGCTCAACTGAGCTAACGCTCTGCACAATGCAGAGTGACTAACTGCTGCCCAAGCAGAAAAAAATGCAGCATTAAAAAAATTAATGTTTAATTTCTTTTCATTCTTTATTTCTTTAAGAGTAAAGGGATTCAAATTTGTGTCTATTGGCGTTTTGTACTTTTGATTTCGCTATCATATTCCTTTATTTATTTATGTGACTATTTCACTCTTGTTTTGAAATATCGGTGCCTGAATGGATCAGCCAATGAGTATTCAGTTTGGCTACTTAAAATGGGTGGATGCTAGGGCATTCCTGGTACCATAACCACTAACGTGGCTGTGTTTTCTTTTCTATCTTATAGGAGGGATATTCTTTAAACCTCTACTGCTCTACAAAATTATAACAAATCTTCTCATTTTTACCGACTTCTACTTAACAGTTCAACCTTCCCTAGATAGCACTGCAGAAGTCCTATCTGATTGGAGCTGACGTGTGCTATAGCCATTGCTGCCACACATGAGTAGTGGGAGTTTGAGTGCCCAGCTTAATTTTGTATGTTTGTATTTGCTTTTGTATTACACAGCTATGTTACAGTTCTGCCGTCAACACCATATGTGCCCTATTAAGGGTTAATAAGTGTGTAGGGGTTTAGAAAAATACCCTCCCTGTCTTATTATAGATTTTACCTTTTGGCTAAAGACCAGCATGGTGAACTGTTGGTGTAGGACTCACGTAAGAGGTTTTGCCTTGACGTGACAGATGAGCTTACACTTTATTGGCCATTGGAGTGATACTAAAAAACTTCCAGTTATTTAAATGTGCATGAGGATTGGTATATTGAGCAAGTTACTTTTTTCTTTGCTTTTTATTATACGATCAATTCTAGTTTAGATATCCATTTGCCTGTTGCCCCTCATGGAATTCTTTAAATCTAGGGGTATGTCTTGAAATGGAATTAACAGTTTAACCCCTTAAGGACCAAACTTCTGTAATAAAAGGGAATCATGACATGTCACACGTCATGTGTCCTTAAGGGGTTACATTTAAAAGTAAGCAATGTCTGCAGGGCTGGTGCAAAGATTTCTGCTGCCCTAGGCAAAGATCCATTTTGCTGCCCCCTCATGAATGCAAATACACTCTCACAGAGGTTTATTCACTAAACTCTGAATTGCAGTGAATTGAAAACCAAATTGCAAAGTTTAAGCAAAAACAGCTGAACTGTAACTGTAGCCGAATTGGAGCAGTTGTTCTAGGTCAGCTATTTTGGCCTAAATTTTGTCATATGGTTTCCAACACATACTGCCTAATACACACATACTGCCTACTACCTACATCCATACACGTATACTGTCTAATACCTACATCAATACACACATACTGCCCAATACCTACATCCATACACACACTGGCTATTACTTACATCCATACACGCATACTGCCCAATACATGCATCCATACACACATACTGCCTAACATATACATCATACACACATACTGCCTGAAATATACATCCATGCACACATACTGCCTAATACATGCATCCATACACACATACTGCCTGAAATATACATCCATGCACACATACTGCCTAATACATGCATCCATACACACATACTGCCTAATACATGCATCCATACACACATACTGCCTAATACATACATCCATAAACACACACTGTCTAATACATACATCCCTACGCACATACTGCCTAATGCATCCATCCTGCCTAATACATGCATCCATACACACGTACTGCCTAATACATACATCCATACACACATACTGCCTACTACCTACACCTATAAACACACACTGTTGAATACATGAATCCATACAAACATACTGCCTAATACATCCATCCATACACACATTCTGCCTAATACATGCATCCATAAACACACTACTTCCTAATACATACATACATACATACATACTGCCTAATACATACATACATACACACATACTGCCCAATACATACATTCATACACACATACTGCCTACTACCTACACCTATAAACACACACTGTTGAATACATGAATCCATACAAACATACTGCCTAATACATCCATCCATCCATACATACTGCCTAATACATACATACATACATACACACATACTGCCTACTACCTACATCCAAAAACACACTAATACATGCATCCATATACACATACTGCCTAATACATGCATCCATGCACGCATGCTGCCTAATACATGCATCCATGCACACATGCTGCTTAATGTGTACATCCATACACACATACTGCTTAATGCCTACAGAAATACACACATACTGCTTAATGCCTACATAAATACACACATACTGCTTAATGTATAAATTCATAAACTCACATACTGCCTAATACATACATTTTACATTGAATTCATAATTTATCGCTGTAATAAATTATGTATTCAATACATTTGGTGAATTTAATTTATAACAATGGTGGGATTTTATTTATGTAACAGTGAACTTGTCTGACAGGTTCACTTTAACTCCTTAGTGACCAGACCATTTATCAATTTTCTTACCGTTAAGGACAAGGGCTGCTTTTACATTTCTGTGGTGTCATTTTCCTCTTACTCATTTACTGTACGCACACATATTACACACTGTTTTTCTTGCCATTAAATGGTCTTTCTAGGTTTTAGGGTGTCATGGAAAGTTACAGGGTTAAATATAGTGCTAGCAAATAAAATTCTCTGGACTTTCAGGCAGGTCCCTCAAACTGCAATCAATAAAATTACTTAATTATGTAAAAATATTACACAAATATGCACATAGAATTTAAATATATATATATATACATATTTATATATTTGAAGTCTACGTGTATATTTATGAAATTATTTATGTAATTATGTATATGGATATATATATATATATATATATACAGTGGCGGCTCTAGACTTTGTGAGGCCTTAGGCGAAACTCAAACTTGAGGCCCCCACTAACACCTAAAGTTAAAAATAGGGTTTGCATTGTGTGTATAAGGTGCTGTTGTTGTATTTAAGAACGAGCTTGCAGCGCTGGATACAGAGAGCTAGTCTCTGTATTCATCGTTCAGAGGCTTGCAGTGTAGCGGCTCCCTGTGCCGCCGCATTATGATCTCTCTGACTGTAGTTATGGCATAATATGCAAACTAACTTAATTTGCAATAAACAAATTTAATTAGCAATTATGCCAATCGTTTATACATGACTGAGGGGTATGGTTACATAGCCTTGCAGTCGTGTATACATAAGTGCCGGAATATGTATATATGAGTGTATCTGGCATTGTCTACCTATGTGTGACAGGGTTTGGGGTGAGTGTTGCACAGTTGGAGTACAGGATTGTAAGGGTTTATGTAATAGGGTGAGTGTGGCAGGGTGAAGGGGGTGAGTGGGACAGACTGATAGAGGATGAGTGACAGGGTCGGGGGGTGAGTGTGACAGTGCAAGAGAAGGTGAGTCTGACAGGGTTGATGGGGGGGTTAATGCAATAGGGTAGGTGTGGCAAAGCAAGGAGTATTGCAGTGGGTGAGAGTGACAGGATTAGGAGGGGTTATGTAAGTTTGGCTGGGTGTAGGGGGCGGCAGTGTGTGGGGTCTGAACTGTTTGGGAATGGTGATAGTGTATGTGAAGGGGATGTCAGTGTGTGTGGTAATGATCGGGTCCGGTTGGGGAATGACAAGGTGTGCGGTGGAAAGTTGTGACAGTGCGTGTGTGTGGGAAGGCTGTGATTGGGTGGGTGTGGGGTGACAGGGTAGAGGAGCTGTGAGAGGGTAGGAGACTTTGACAGGACAAGGGGTAGTGGGGGGGCTGGAGCAGGGGGTGGTGGGGCAGGTGGTGGTAGGGGGGCTGTGACAAGGTAGTGAGGTGGTAGGAGGACAGTAGGAGGGCAGAGGGTGGCTGGGGCAGAGGGTGGTAGGGTTCCCCTGGGGCAGGGGGGTTATGACAAAGCACGGGGTGGTAGGACGGCAGTGACAGGGTACGGGGTGGTAGGGTGGCTGTGACAGGGGGTTGCAGGAGGGCAGTGACAGGGTACGGGGTGGTAGGGAGCAGAAGGTGGTAGGGTGGCTGTGACAGGGCAGGGGATGGTAGGGGGCATAGGATGGTAGGAGGGCAGAGGGTGGTAGGAGTACAGTGACAGGGTAGTGGGGTGGTAGGAGGGCAGAGGGTGGCTGGGGCAGAGGGTGGTAGGAGGACAGTGACAGGGTAGTGGGGAGGTAGGAGGGCAGAGGGTGGCTTGGGCAGGGGGTGGTAGGAGGGCAGTGACAGGGTGCAGGTAGTAGGGAGCAGAGGTTGGTATGGTGGCTGTGACAGGGCAGGGGATGGTAGGGGGCATAGGATAGTAGGACGGCAGAGGGTGGTAGGGTGGCTGGGGCAGGGGGTGGTAAGAGGGCAGAGGGTGGCTGGGCCAGGGGTTGGTAGGAGGACAGAGGGTGGCTGGGATGGTAGGGGGGCTATGACAGGGCAGGGGGTGCTAGGAGGACAGTGACAGGGTAGTAGGAGGGCAGAGGGTGGCTGGGGCAGTGGTGGTAGGGTGGCTGGGGCAGTGGTGGTGGGGTGGCTGGGGCAGTGGGTGGCTGGGGCAGTGGGGGGCTGGGGTGGCTGGGGCAGAGGGTGGCTGGGGCAGAGGGTGGCTGGGGCAGAGGGTGGTGGGGGGGCTGGGGTGGTAAGAGGACAGAGGGTGGCTGGGGCGGTAGGTGGGACTATGACAGGGCAGGGGGTGGTAGGAGGACAGTGACAGGGTAGTGGTGGGGTGGCTGGGGCAGTGGTGGTAGGGTGGCTGAGGGTGGCTGGGGCAGAGGGTGGTGGGGTGGCTGGGGCAGAGGGTGGTGGGGTGGCTGGGGCAGAGGGTGGCGGAGTGGCTGGGGCAGTGGTGGTGGGGTGGCTGGGGCAGAGGGTGGCTGGGGCAGAGGGTGGCTGGGACAGTGGTGGTGGGGTGGCAGTGGTGGTGGGCTGGCTGGGGCAGAGGGTGGCTGGGGCAGTGGTGATGGGGTGGCTGGGTCATTGGTGGTGGGGTGGCTAGGGCAGAGGATGGCTGGGGCAGAGGGTGGCTGGGGCAGTGGTGGTGGGGTGGCTGGGGCAGTGGGTGGCTGGGGCAGTGGTGGTGGGGTGGCAGTGGTGGTGGGCTTGCTGGGGCAATGGTGGTGGGGTGGCTGGGGCAGTGGTGGTGGGGTGGCTGGGGCAATGGTGGTGGGGTGGCTGGGGTGGTGGCTGGGACAGAGGGTGGTAGGAGGGCAGGGTGGGGAGCAGAGGCATACCTTAGGATCCCTGGTGGTCCAGTGGGCGGCCAGGCTGTTTCCTTGGTGGTCCGGTGGGCTCCCTTTACGGTCTGCAGCTCCGCCGGGTGCAGAGCTGCAGACCACGTGGTAAGTTTAGTCTCGCGATCTCAGCCAGTCAGAGCGTTGCCGTGGTAACCCGCGGCAACGCTCTGAATGGCTGAGATCGCGAGAGCCACTCAGTCTGCAGCTCTGCGCTCAGCGGAGCTGCAGACAGGCTGGCTCTCCCGGGCAGGCATGGGAGGGGCCTCGCACCCGGCGGCATTAAGGGCAAGCCGCCGGGCACCCTCCTGTGTCGGGTCCTCGGTCTCTGACCGAGGACCCGACCTGTCACACTGCCCTAAGGCGATTTAGGCGGCCGCGAGGCCCCCATAAGTGCGAGGCCTTAGGCGGCCGCCTAAATCGCCTAATTAGAGAGCCGCCTCTGTATATATATATATATATATATATATATATAAAAAAAATCAAAAGAAATGAGAGCACACACTGGTTTTGAAAAGCTGTGTATTCAGATGCTAGGCAAACAAATCAACGTTTCGACCGTCAAGCGGTCTTTATCAAGATGCCAAATCATTACAAAAATAGACAATATATAGCATGTGTAAAGATCAACTTACCCTATCACCGTGTGAAACCCATTACTCCGACCTGCCCCTGTGACCGGCGCCAAAAATCGCGTCTTGACGTGCGTGATGACGTCATGTCATGTGATCGCAACTCTAACAGTTGCCTAGTTACGGACACACCATGTGATCTAAAGTCATGTGATCGTAACCAATATCAGTTGCTTAGAAACGGCTGAATATCGTGAACTATGGTGCAGTGAATCGGAGAGTAATATAAAAACATGCATGGAGGATACAAATGTTGTTCTAATGGCTGAATTAGATACTCTAATGTGTATTAAAACCTATAATGGAGGCATATATATGGCAATGTTAGAGAAACAAGGAAATAGCTCCAAGATGTACTACAATGTGAAAAAATGTGAATGCAGAGTGTGGCATACTGTGTGCCATATGAAGTGTAAAGGATGTGAAATTGTATCTCAATATGTGTGAGAGACTAACTGTATGTGAATGTGGACTGAGTGGAAAATATATCTACCAGAGTGAGCTGATCTGTGATGGTACTGGTGACAGGACTGCACCTGTACTGTAAATGTGTAAAACTGTGGGTCTGTGACTACATCTATGAGATGAGACCCTATCAAAGCCATAGTGACCCAAAGAGTGAACAACAAAGTGGGAGCTGATGAAACTTGAGCAAAGTGAAAAAAGTGTAACAAGTGAAGAGTGTTCTAACAAAGAGCAACTCCCAAAAGAGTCTAAAAATGCCAATGTCAGCCGACACCACACTGATGTCCCAACTTGTATAGTGACAATCCAATTCAAGATATTACATACAGAACTTAACTAACAAAAGATGTATTATATATGCTTGGGAATCGAATAAGATACTACTTGCACAATAAACCATTTTTTCTGTTGATGTTCCAAGAGAGTTCTGGAACAAAAATTCCAAATCAAACAAAAAAAGTTTTCAAAAAAATTCCAAAAAAAATAGGGCTGCAAATTTGCTAGAGACCCCGACAAAATATAGATATATCTTAACGAGTGTTTAAAAAACAACTGAAGCTGTTATATTCATTCAGTCCCTTGGGTTGAACCGTGTCAAGGTAATGAATCCAGAATGTCTCTCTTTGTAGAAGAATTTTTGATCTGTCGCCACCTCTACCCAAAGGAGGAATGTGATCAATGATGGTAAATTTGAGAGTTGGTAAATGATGTTGCAGTTCAAGGAAGTGTTTCGCCACCGGTTTGTCTGTTTTGCCGTCTCGGAATGCCTCGTCTAAGAGCTCATTTGTGGGAAGAGTGCCAGAATTTGTAAATATTTGTATATATATATATATATATATATATTTCATATTATTTTTATTTATTTATATATAATTATATATAATTATTTCTAAGTGTATTTTGATATACATATGTATTAATATCAAAATACAGTTAGAATAAAATTACATATATATATATATATTATAATATAATAAAAAAATTAAATAAAAAATGTTTTTTTTATTTTTACATTTTTACATTTATTTTAATTTTTTCTTTTCTTATTTTATATATACAGTGGGACCTCGGTTTACGAATTTAATGCGTTCTCCGGGACATTTCTTATTGCGAAAAATTTGTAAACCGAAACGCAGTTTCCCATAAGAATGCATTGAAAACCATTTAATCCGTTAAGTCAAAATGAGCTGGCATGGAAACCAACCCACAATGCAGAACACACAATAAAAGGCATGCAAGCGACAAAGCTCCCTACCTTTCCACAGTTTGAGAAATACACCAAAAAGTCCCAAAACAACTGCAAACAATTTCCAGAATGGCTCCAAAACTCGATGCAAAAGCAGCTCCAACACCTCCACACTCGTCGCCATGTGCTACCCACAGGCTCCAGCATGCAGGGGGCGGTGCTATAAACCTCCCAGGTGCAATGCATCCTGGTGAAACTTGCTTTGTATTGCAAAAACATTTTGTAAACCGAGGTATTATTTTCAATGGATTTTCATTTGTAAACCGAAAATTATGTTAACCGAGGCATTTGTAAACCGAGGTCCCACTGTATATACTTTCCAAGTGAGTTTGCCACAAGCTCCTGGAGGAGCCTGCTTGCAAGCCTCCTGCCCACAGACTATGGACCCTGTAAAATGTTATGTAAAAGTAGGAGGCTCCATTTCTAAGGTCCTCAGACAGTAACAAGTTTTACAGTAGATAAATAGAGACTTTGATGGGTGGGTAGTATATGTTGCCATGAATAATAGCCAGGAAAAGAAAATTACGGTAAGTATGAATACATTTTCCACTTCCCTGGCTAATCATGGCAGCATATACATATGGAAATACCCAAGCTAAAAAAGGGAGGGACAGAAACGTAAATAACTGCCATTTAAATAATCAATTCAACATAGATAGAAGAATTAACTGAGTTAAGTGCTTGACGTCCTCCATCTTATGAGTGCATTTGCCATTTAAAGACCGGGGCGAGAGCTTCGTCTGCAGCAAACATGGCCCCTGAACACCCAGGGAACAGGGAATAAATCGCGGGGACCAAGGGGAATCATAAGAAATAAAATAAAAGACAACAAGGTGCAAAAATAAAAGTTTAAAGGCATCACAGTATAAAAGGCATCACAGCATACGGCACAGCTGAATAAAGCACCATAGTTTAAAGACATCACAGTTTAAAGGCATCATAGTATAAACAAATTACAGCATAAGGCACAGCTTCATAATGCACCATAGTTTAAAGACATCACAGTTTAAATGCACCACATTTTAAAGATATTACAGTTTAAATGCACCACATTTTAAAGATATTACAGTTTAAAGGAATCACAGTGTAAAAGTACCATAGTATAAAAACATCACAGTATAAAGGCACCGTAATATAAAGGCACCCTAAAATAGCAAAAACAAATAATGTAATGAAGAGAAAAAACATACATGTCCATAAGTAAAGGGTGCAAAATGCACACATATATAATATTTTTTTTTCCTTTACTAAACAATTTTTATTTTATTTTTTCACCAGCAGGGGGACTGCTGTGGGGTCCTAATTTGCCGAAGGGGGACTGTCTGGGCTGTCAAACAGTACGCCCAGATCGGGAGGAACACCGATCGCTGGTGGGGGAACGGCAGTGATCGGGTAAGTACTAAGAATACCGCAGACATACTTGGTACGTCTGAGGTCCTTAAGGACTGTTTTTGCCGGACATACCTGGTACGTCTGAGGACGGGAAGGGGTTAAGCAAAACCTTTTTTTAATACAATATATAACTGTATTAATATATATTCTACATATAATTTAATATGTAATGATTGATTCAGATGGTCATACACACTGACACACACATACTCTCAGTAGAAGATAAAGTGCGTATATCAGGTTAAAATCCAATAAATGAGGGTGCTTCAATCACCTATGAGGTCACTCCACCACATATAAAATCAGTGAAAGTTATATAATAAAAATTGGTGAGAGCACACAAACTTTAAATATAAAATATAAAATATTACCCTTACAGTTCAGTAAAATCCTGTAATTATAAGATCAGAAAAAATACATAGGGTAATAACGTCTAAGTAAAAATTTAAAAGGTGTATATTTAGACACACTCACATATTTCTGAGTCACTTAGAAGCTGACTCAGACTAGAAGCTTTGAATGGATAAGAAATGGTGATGGATGGTATCCAAAACGCTAGCTGTCGGTTTTATTTCCCTTTAAATTAACCAGGATGCAGGTTTCTTTCAAAAGGTTTAATTTCAAAACAAAACAGCAGCAATAAATACGATACAGCAGTCCCACTCTCCACACATTAACGCGTTTCAGCCGAAGCCTTTCTCAAAGTGTGAGTCCATTCAAAATCAGCTGGCTTTAAATAAGCAGTTTCTCGCGGTCTTTTTTCCTCTCTTTCCCTCCTCGTGGTTTCCAGCTCCTCCCCTTCTCTGACGCGACCGGTATCCGGGCATCCTAGCGTCCATAGTTACCCCCTTCACTTCCTTATTCGTCATCATGACATGTGGGTGTGGGAGGGGAGATCTCTTCTTTCGGAAAGCTTTTTGTAATTGCGAAAAGTCTCTTATCCAAACACATAATGTAGTAACATTGACAAATTATAATTTACTGACTATCTAAAAGATACATTAATGTATTGACATACATACTGAACCTAAAGTAGTAAATGTAACTTATAGTGGTCCATAGTCTATTTTAATACGTTTTTTGATTAAACATAATACTTTTGTTCATTCTGTATATTTAATTAATACATACACATATATATAAATACCTCCTAACAAAGAGTTTTTAAAAAGCATTTCTTTCAATATAAATGATAAACCAAGTACACATCTTTCTGATATTTTCTTCTTCTCAAGAAGGAAAGAGGTTAAAAGAGATAAATTAAAAAGAAGATTTTTTAGTAAAAATCCATAGTATAAATACGAAAAAGCAAAATTATAAATGCATTATTGCTTCTAATGATTGTATAAAACTGAATATATTTAAACAATTTTCAGCTTTTTAATTATCGATATAACAGGAAAAATTAAAATATAATAAGAGAATTAAAAAACCTATACCGTTGTATACTACTTGTGGAGGATTTTAAATTTTAAAATTAATATCCAGTTAATAATGCTTAAGAATTCATAAAAATCAATCTAAAAATGGAGGTTAATAGGCTTTAATAAAATTGAGTTTAAATGCAGCTATTTATTTCAAAGTCGGCATTAAGCCCTCTTGGTATGAGCGTGTCCAGGTCGAAAATCCATTTCATTTCCGTCTTACTGAGAGTATTATCTTTATCTCCACCCCTCCAATGGATTTGTATGCGGTCTATTGCAAGGAAATCTAAAAAACTAGGGTCTCCATTGTGATACGTCATAAAATGTTTGGACACACTGTTATTGGAGAATTTTCTTTGGATGTTGTATATATGTTGTCTAATTCTTATTTTCAATGGGCGTGATGTTTTTCCTATATATTGTAGTCCACATGGACATATTAACATATATACAACATCCACTGTACTACATGTTATAAAACGTTTAATTTCATATTCTCTTTTTGAATTAAAAGAGCTAAATTTTAAAAAATTTCTGTTATTTTTATTTCTTGTTTTGCATCCCTTGCAGTTTCCGCAATAGAAGAAACCTTTTTGTTCCTTTAAAAAATTATTAGGGCATTCCCTCTTTTCCTTGTCCAAAAAACTGTTAGTTAAACTTTGTTTCAGATTACTCGCTCCTCTGAAAATAAGTTTTGGTTTGTTATCTATGAACGGGCGAATTTCATTGTCAACATTGAGAACATGCCAGTTTTTATTCACAATCCTACGTAGATCTTTATTATTAGAATTAAAATTAAAGATTAATGGAATGATTTCTTTTGTTTCTTCATTTATCTTTTTCTTCTTATATTCTAAAAGTTCTGATCTATCTTTTTCTTTTACCTCTTTATATGCTTTCCCTAAAATTTCTTTATCATAACCTTTCTCTAAAAATTGTTTTTCTAAAATCTTAACTTGGTCCTCAAAATCTTGTTCTTTCGTGCAATTTCTTTTAATTCTTAAAAATTGCCCTTTTGGTATATTCGATAACCATGGCTTAAAATGACAGCAACTATAATCAATAAAACTATTTACATCCACTGCTTTAAAATGTGTCCGGCTCTTAATTTGGTCATTTTCAATAAAAATTTCAAGATCTAAAAAATTAATACTCAAGGGACTGATTACATGTGTCAAATTAATATTCCATGAGTTTTGGTTAAGGGAATTAATAAAATCCAATAGGGTTTGGGGACTGCCTTTCCATATAATAAAAATGTAATCTATGTAACGTTTGTAGAGGACCAGACATACAGTACACACACATACTCTCACTGACATACATACACAATATAACACACACATACTCTCACTGACAGACACACACACTTACTGACACACCCAAATACACTCACACTCACTGACACATACACACTCACTGACATACACAATATAATTTTTTGAGGGCCATCTTTGGGAGAGCTGGTGTCCTCTCCTTTCCCTGGGGTCCAGTATGGGTCAAATTCTCACTCCTCCGGAGCTCTGTTTAGAATGCTGGACTTACATCATATTCTGGCACCTGGCATCACAGAGGGCGCATGCGGGAGGAGTGAAAATGCTGTCCCTCCCCCTCTCCTCCAGCATTTGTCGGCAGAGCAGGTACCTGCCATCAAGGTGAGCAGGTGCCTGCTCTGCCATACTGAAGAAGCACAGCTTCGTTGCCTCCTTAAGGTAGCCAGAGGTGTCTCCGCCTTTGGGTGCCTGGAGGATCGACCTGGTGGGGGGCAGGCGGCTCAAAAGCTGCTTGCCAGGGGGCAGCACACCAGCAATCATCCCGGTGGGCACCCCCTCCAGGCCGACACCCTTGGTTGCGCCGGCCCTGAATGTATGCATGTTGTAAACAGTGTTCCCTCTAAGGTGTGCGATTGTGTGTACATTTTTGAGGGAGCTCACACAATACAAGAATTTGAGCACAAAGGTTTTTTTGTCTTAATGAATAGATTTAAAAAATAAAAAAAAATCTTTTACCTGCTGGGTCGATCCTGGGTGATGCCCAAGTGCCAGAAGGTGGGAGCGCTGCGAGGAGCTAGCCTATGGCCTGTCACAGGGGGGCCGAGAAGGTGGCACCAAGGGGGCCCAAAGTGGAAACTTAATCAGTAAGGCAGAGAAGGCACCTGCTTACCCCAGAAAGCAGGTGCCTACTCTGCTGAAATACACTGGAGAGAAGAGGTAGGCAGGTAGCAGCGATGAGGGAGCACTGATGTGCTTCCAGTTCCTCACTACTCCCACACGAGCCCCCTGTGGTGAGGCCGGGAGCTGGAATATGATGTTACTCTTACCCCAGCATTACTAAACAGTGAGAGGGAGCAATGAGGAACTGGAAAACTGGAGGGAGAAGTCCAGGGAGATCATTCATTCCCTACTGGACCCCAGTGAATAATCCCCATGGGACCTCTTGGAGAAGATCTCCACAGTGCCCCAGGTAGAGGCGGTAGGGAGGCTGGATGTGCCTAAAAATGAAATAAAACATGTAGACATAAAATAAATGTGTGTGTGCCTGTCGGTGAGTGTGTATAAATCAGTGAGAGTGTGTGTCTGTGATTGAGAGTGTGTGCCAGTGTGTCTGTCAGTGTGTGTGTATCTGACAGTGAGTGTGTCTGTCAGTGTTTGTCTGTCAGTGAGTGTGTTTCAAATCAGTGAGATTGTTTTTCTATTATAAAGAGTGTGTGTCAGTATGTCTGTCAGTGAGTGTGAATGTGTGTGTCTGTCAGTGTGTGTGCCTGTCTATCAGTGGGTATGTCTGTCAGTGAGAGTGTGTCTGTCATTGAAAGTATGTCAGTCAGTGAGTGTATGTCAGTGTGTGTGTCTGTCAGTGTGTATCTGTGTGTCTGTCAGTGAGTGTGTCTGTCTGTGAGCGTGTCTTTCAGTGTGTGTTTCAAATCAGTGTAATTGTGTGCCTGTCATTGAGAGTATGCTTGTGAGTGTCTGTGTGTTTAAGAAACATTAATGTATATGTCACCATTTATTGGGCAAAATCTATAAGTAACATTTCTCCATATAATGTTTGCTGTTGGTGTCTGCTGAATTGAGTTGTTTGTTTTGCCTGTGTGCTTTGATCATATCCTATCATATGAAGCTTCATTTTATGTTTTTAAGATGCATTAATGTATATCTCACCATTTATAGGCAAATTCTATTGGTGACATGACATCGCTCCTCCTCTATATTGTTTGCTATAATTGAGCCAGTTGAATTTGATTTATGGGTAAGAAGAATTTATATCACCATTTATTGGACTGCATTCACTGTTCCTGCCAACGTTGGGGATTTAACATGCTTGCCCAAATACAGTCAACAAGCTATCAATATTATCTTTTGGCTGAATGAAAGGTCAATTTTGTTCTGGATTAAATTGCTATTTACTCCGATGAAGGTGGGACTGAAGCTTTGTGGCGAAGTATATAGTCAATAAGCTGGAAAAAAATTCTTGAAGAATTTTAATTGTGTGAACCTTTTGTGTGAAATTGTGTGTCTGCGCGGTTGCAGAGAGGCTTGTCTTTCTAAATGGCTGACATTGCAGCAATACTGTTGTGTAAATACTAATACTTCATTATCATGTACTTATACTGTTATGGTTTTGTTTTTAACCATGAGAGAGAGGCTGTAGCAAAATTATCAAGAAACTATTTCAGGTTTACATTTGCCCAAACATTCAGTACGCACAGAATTTTGGATCAGGAAAAACGTTTGCACAAGAGAATGTTTCTGCGCACCAACTAAGAAAATTAGAGGGACCATTTGTTGTAAACTCTCTTATGATATGCAATCCATGATATTCTCTTTCTTAATTAACTTTACTTTACTTTCATTTCACTCTCATAACCACATCTATAAATGGAAAAATAAAAAAAAAGCAGCAAAAAATAACATATGCGTTTCCATAAAATCCTGTGATCTCCCCCTCCCCTATTTAGAAATGTGAAAAAGCAATAAATTAGAATAAGCTGAGGTTATAAATTCAGATGCAAATCTCTGGAATCGCAGTGGAAGGTGCAATGAATAATTTTGACTCAAGAGCAGATACAGTATTTAACCCTACAAATGAGTGGCTATGCCCACTTGTTAATCTTCGTGCTTCAATAGTACTGTCTGGCAAAGCTGTTGGATTGTAATTATACATAATACTAAGGCAATGTGGTTGCATTCTACAGATAACAGAAATCTAGCTGACAGAGGAACAACATAAAAAATAACTTCCCAATAAATGTTTTATATCTCAACTTCTCAACAAGCTTTGGTTGTTTTATCTGTCATTTGCAGGGTTGACTGATAATACATAAGAGTTTAAAAAAAAAACTACAAACGCAGTAGAACATCTGAGACAGCCCAATAAAAGTCACGATTTATAATTTCAGGATTATGAAAATAGTTCTTGGTCAAAAGCTTGTGCAAGTTTTTGTCTAACGATAATTAAGTTAACTCTTTACTGTTTTTGATGAAAGTCCTCAAATGGCACATATTTGATATATTTTGGATAGTTGCTCTTGGTATTATCTTGTGACTTTTTATATGAGAGTTATTAACGTTAAATGTGCTATTTATAATAGGCCATACAAGAGCCAGTTTGGGGACCAGGCTTCTGATAACACCTCCACAATTAGGATCAATCACTAAACTGAGAATTTTCTGAAATTGGCTCTGTAAAGCAAATTTCATGCCATAATAGCATAAAAGGTAAATTCTTGAAATCAGCCATTTTTATAGTTCAATTATTTTAGTCCAAGATTGCTCAGGTGATTGGAATAATTTGTTATTTTTGAATTGCCTCGTGGCAGAATCTTGGGTTAATTGATTGGAAATGTTATTTCTGACACTAGAATAAAGGGGGATGAAATGAAGAAGAAGCTTAGTTTTCCATTTCCAGTCTGCCCAATTATGTGGACTGCATCTCGTATCCAATAAAGTGGTAGCAACAAAAAGATGATTGATGGATTGGGGACAGCCAAGAAAAGTTGCTTTTATTTACAGATCAAGTGAAGAGAGCAACACAGGGGTAAAAGAAGGAGAAATAAAACAACTGTGTTTCCAAGCAGGGTCCTTCTAGACACTGACTTCAACTACTGAGGGAGACTGACCAGGAACACTAGAGAAAGCTTTGAGCGGGAAACTTGGGTTGGATGCATTTTGTCTTTCATCCTGATGTAAGACTATTTGTTAAAGGGACACTCTGGTCACCATAACACCATCACCTAAATGAAGTTATTATGGTCCCAGGAGGCCCCGGGCAAACTCTTACCTTATGGGGTTAAACTATTCTCAAATGGTTTAACCCCAAAGTTTGCCTTCAGCACCAATCTGCAGGTATCTCAGGTGGCATTTCGGCTTCTGTATCTCATTACAGTAAGTGCAGAGTGCTGTCGGGCAGGGACACCACTGATTGGCTTAGAGTGATCAGCCAACACTCTAAGCCAATCAGTAGCTCTCAAGTGATAAAAAGAACCATACCTTTTTTATGAATGTGGAGCTACTGATTGGCTTAGAGCCTCAGCTGACTGCTCTAAGCCAATCAGTGGTGCACCTGCCTGGTAGCACTCTGCGCTATCTGTTACTCTGATTCAGAAGCCATAGGCTGCTTGGGGGACCTGTAGGTCAGCGCTGGAGGCAAACGTTAGGGTTAAACCATTCAAGAATGGTTTAACCCCTTAAAATGAGAGTGCGCCCATAGGCCTCCTGGCACCATTTAGATGAAGTTCATATGGTGACTGGATTGTTCCTTTAACTGTTTACAGCAAGCATGTCAAACTCAAAGGCTAACAAGAGCCAAATAAACAAGGTCTAAGTTTATGTGGGCCGAAAAAAGAAAAAGAGTTTGACCTAGACTAACACACACTGAAATTACTTGTATCATTCTCATGCAAACAATATGGAATCCTGGGTACATATATTTATAGTTAACTCAGTAGCTTTACTTCTAGTTAATTACTATGCCCCCCAATCTTTTACACAGCCTGCCTCGGACCCGCCCCCCCCCCCCACTGTAATACACTATCACCTCCCCTCAATCTAATACACTGCATCCCCTCCCTCCACTCTAACTTAATACACTGCCTCCCCTTCCTCCCCAATCTAATACACTGCCCACCTGATAATTGTATACACTGCCCCCACTCACACCACTCTAGTTTAATACACTGTCTCCCCTCCCTCCCCCCAATCTTATACACTGCCCGCTCTCCCCATGCTAATTTAATACACTGCCTCCCCTCTCCCCCATTTAATACACTGCCCCCTCCCACCACTCTAATACACTGCCCCCTCTTTCCCCTCAATCTAATACACTGCCCCACCTACCTCCCTTCAATTAAATACACTACCCTTCCTCCACCCAATTTAGTACACTGCCCCCTCCCACAACTCTTATATACTGTCCCCTCCCCTCACTCTAATATACTGCTCTCCCTCCCACCACTCTAATACACTTTTATTAAACTGCACTAGGGGAAGGTTCCGCCAAACCCCTCTTACCCTACCTTTAGCCATTATTCAGTTCAGCCCTGCACCATTTTCTCTGCTCAATCAGGACACATGCTCCTCTAGCACTGCGAGCAACAGGTAAGGGGTGTGGTGGCCTTCTCTGCATGCAGCCAGACACTCTGCGCACTGAAAGCGCCGCCGCACAGCCGCCGGGTATGACTTCATACATTGGATGTGCATATCCAGTGGCCAGAGTGAAAGAATAATTTGCGCTCTTGGTCCATGCAAGAATACGCGGGCAGGCGGCCTGCCAGGAAATTTCTTCTTTTGGAGACTGCGATGTGAACCTTTTACCTACCCTGGGATATTGACTCTAGAGTAAGACTAGCATACCAGTTTACAGTTGTTGAAAGTTATTTTGGTAATGTTGGCAATTTAAATTTGCATTGCAAAAATGGCTGTTATTGTTGCCATTTTTGCATGTCAGCACAGTCATTGTCCCATATTTAGCTGCTGAGCCTTCTTGCTTTCCAAATTTTTTTGGTATTTTGATTCAACCAAACTACAGAGCTGAGTAAACTAAATTCTGTCGACCCAAAACAAGATTTGGTTTTTTTCGGAAGTGTTTTGGAAGAACTGAATTTTTTCTCCCTGCACAATTCTATCTACTGCACTACTACCACAACTAGGAATTGTACTCAGTTGCCAACACACACTAATGTGTGCTTCTATCTAATCTATCTGATTATAAGATCAAACCATGCATTATTTTACACAACCTTTTCATACCTTGGTTTACATGGTTATGAGATTTTTGATTTTTATTTATTGTGATCGTTTTCTTTTGTTGAGCTCTGTTGAGCTGATTGTATTTTCTTTGACTGCTGATCAACCATAAATCTCTATTTACAAACTGACTATGCATTTATTTCCCTCGACTATATGCCTTGGAGCAATGAGTCATGCTGTGTCAACCATTTTCTATGAATACTCTATTTGTTTTAGTTATTGTTTTTGCTTTTGGCTATTGATCTCTGTTCATAAACTTACTGTGCACTTAACCCTCTACGACTATATGTATTGAAGCAATAAGTTCACTGTTTATCTCTTCGGTTACTTTATTTGTGATTTTGACACACACTTTTTCAATCATTTCTAATTTATGGTTAGTATGTATCGAAATTGTGGATCCTTTAGCTTAATGTATATATGTATTAGTATGAGTATGTTCCTATATACTGTATATTTTATCCTGTGATGGCTGTTTTATTATTCTAGTGCTACCTTTATTACATTTTTTTGTCAGTCATTTTTTTTTTTTTGAGATATTCGTGAAACAAACATAGTTACATTGGCTGAAAAAGAGACATATATCCAGCATGTTCAGCCATTCTTGCATCTGTTTTTTTGCTGTTGAGCCAATAGAATGCACACACAAAAAAAAAAAAAAGAGTTTGAAACACAAATTTGCAACAAACTAGGAAATAAATCCTTCTTGACCCCAGCACATGTGAGACACAATATGGCTTGGCAATCAATGGGCGTGACATTACAGGTGATACTCGAAAAATTAGAATATAGCGCAAAAGTTCATTTATTTCAGTAGTGCAACGTAAAAGGTGAACTAATATATGAGATAGACGCATTACATGCAAAGCAAGATAGTTCAAACCGTGATTTGTCATAAGTGCGATGATTATGGCTTACAGCTCATGAAAACCCCAAATCCACAATCTCAGTAAATTAGAATATTGTGAAAAGGTGTAATATTATAGGCTCACAGTGTCCCACTCTAATAAGCTAAGTAAGCCATAACACCTGCAAAGGGTTTCTGAGCCTTTAAATGGTATATCAGTCTGGTTCAGTAGGAATCACAATCACGGGGAAGACTGCTGACCTGACAGTTGTGCAGAAAACCATCATTGACACCCTCCATAAGGAAGGAAAGCCTCAAAAGGTAATTGGGAAGGAAGTTGGATGTTCTCAAAGTGCTGTATCAAAGCACATTAATAGAAAGTTATGTGGAAGGGGAAAGTGTGGAAGAAAAAGGTGCACAAGTTAGGCATCGATTTTAGGAAGCGGAGATGGAAAAACTTGGTCGGTCCTCCTACTTCAAATTTGGGGCACTGCGCGTGCAATCTAATGTGCCACCAGATAGGAGTGGTGTGTTAAGTAGTACTATTCTTATCAGTTTAATCCCTGTTACGTCCCCTATCAAGGGACATGTATATAAGGCATCGATTTTAGGAAACGGGAGATGGAAAAACATGCTTGGTCGGTCCTCCTACTTCAAATTTAGGGCAAAGCGCATGCAATCTAATGTGCCGCCAGATAGGAGTGGTGTGTTAAGTAGTAATATTCCTATCAGTTTAATCCCTGTTACGTCCCCTATCAGGGGACGTGTATATAAGGCATCAATTTTAGGAAGCGGGAGATGGAAAAAGATGCTTGGTCGGTCCTCCTACTTCAAATTTGGGGCACTGTGCGTGCAATCTAATGTGCCACCAGATAGGAGTGGTGTGTTAAGTAGTCCCCCTCATCAGGCCTTTTTCAGTCGAATGTATCGCCCACTGTCAGTCCCTTCGGGATCCATCCCTCATTCATGTTAATAAAGGCACGACAGCATGAAAGACCCCATTTGCACAGGGTTGGATGCCGAGCTACTTATGTCCTGTTCCTCGTCCTCAGTGATCTCTCTGAAGGTATGTTCTTCCCCCCAGCCACGTACAACACCACGGGTACCAGATAGGTGACAACGAGCACCCTGGGATGCCTATTGTGGTTGGTCTTCCTCCTCCTCCTCAAAGCCACATTCCTCCTCTGACTCCTCTTCCTCACAATCCTCTTCCAGCGTTGCCGCAGGTCCAGCAAGCGATGCTGATAAGGCTGTTTCTGGTGGTGATGGTGACCACAACTCTTCCTCTTCACGCTCATCTACGGCCTGATCCAGCACTCTTCGCAGGGCATGCTCCAGGAAGAAAACAAATGGTATGATGTCGCTGATGGTGCCTTCGGTGCGACTGACTAGGTTTGTCACCTCCTCAAAAGGACGCATGAGCCTACAGGCATTGCGCATGAGCGTCCAGTAACGTGGCAAAAAAAAATCCCAGCTCCGCAGAGGCTGTCCTAGCACCCCGGTCATACAAATACTCATTAATGGCTTTTTCTTGTTGGAGCAGGCAGTCGAACATTAGGAGTGTTGAATTCCAACGTGTCGGGCTTTCGCAAATCAAGCGCCTCACTGGCATGTTGTTTCGCCGCTGGATATCGGAAAAGTGCGCCATGGCCATGTAGGAACACCTGAAATGGCCACACACACATTCCTGGCCTGCTTAAGGATGTCCTGTAAGCCTGGGTACTTATGCACAAAGCTTTGTTCGATCAGATTACACACATGTGCAATGCACGGCACATGTGTCAACTTGCCCAAATGCAATGCCGCCACCAAATTTCTTCCATTGTCACAAACCACTTTGCCGATCTCCCGTTGGTCCACCTGTGCGTTCCATGCTTGGCAGCCGTCAGCAGGTTTACCCAATGCGCAGTGTAGGTGATATACCTGCCCTGATCATGCTTTGCAGACCAGGTATCAGTGGTCAGATGGACCCTTGCCCCAACACTGTGTGTCAGATATGCCATTACTTCCTTTTGCACAATCGAGTACAGGTTGGGGATTGCCTTTTGTGCAAAGAAATTTCGGCCGGGTACCTTCCACTGCGGTGTCCCAATAGCTAAAAATTTTTTGAACGCCTCAAACTCCACCAGATCGTATGGTAAAAGCTGGCGGGCTAAGAGTTCAGTCAAGACAGCTGTCAGACGCTGGGCAAGGGGGGGACTTTCTGACATTGGCTTCTTACGCTCAAACATGTCCTTGACAGACACATGACTGTGGGCAGATGAGCAGGAACTGCTCAAGGCGAGAGACGGAGGGGCGGATGGTTGAGAGGGGGCAAGGAGGACAGCAGTGGTTAACGTGGCTGAAGATGCTGGACCAGGAGGAGGATGGCGGCTTTGAGTTTGTGTGCTGCTTGTACTCATGTGTTGATCCCATAGGCGTTTGTGATGTGCGATCATGTGCCTTCGCAAAGCAGTTGTACCTAGGTGGGTGTTGGACTTCCTACGACTCAGTTTCTTTTGGCACAGGTTGCAAATGGCATCGCTGTTGTCAGAGGCAGACACACAAAAAAAATGCCACACTGCTGAGCTCTGCAATGATGGCATTCTGGTGGTGGCAACAGCATGCGTTGATTGGCGTGCTGTCTGGCTGACCCCGGGTGCCGATGCATGCTGTCTGACTGTGCCACTAGCTCCTTGCAACGACCTCTATATACTAATGGGCACAGAATGATGACATTGGAACTACCATACAGTCCTTTTATACGAAAAAACAAAGTTGATTACTGAACTCTGGCAACCTAGTAATCTTAGTGAATAGAGGTGTTCTTTACCCTTAATGCCTCCCCTTTCACACATACAAACTATTCTCATACCAAATGTGTTGTACAGCACCTGTGATGTATATAACTGCTTTGAAGCATGGTTGT
This sequence comes from Pelobates fuscus, assembly GCF_036172605.1. NCBI lineage: Eukaryota > Metazoa > Chordata > Amphibia > Anura > Pelobatidae > Pelobates > Pelobates fuscus. The sequence goes on from NC_086320.1 coordinate 340,634,043, forward strand.
GTGTAAAAGAAACATTTTACATCAAATAGTATAATGCAATGCACATTTTATGTTTCCTGTGCATATTACCATATCATAAAGTTTGTTTTCTAGATACAGCATTAATTGGATTTCACTAATAACAATAGTATTTAATGCTCAGGTGCATAACCATAAACATATATCTAATTTTACAAGTAAACAAATAATATGATAATATAAAATATATATTGTGTTTTTTTTTTTTTATAAATTATTTTGGACGTGACCACAGGGAGTTGCCCCTTCACTACCAATTGATTTGCAAAAGAAAAAAAAACCTCCAGAATACAAGTAATTTGGGTGTCAAGGAAAGTATTGTTCAAACGTACCTTTGCATTTCAGTTTGCATAGCACATTAGTTAAAGGAAGCAAAAACAAACATTTGACAAAACAAAAACCTTTTAAAGAAGCATGTGCCAAAATGAAGTTACATATAAGAAAACAGTGTTATAAATAACATGTAACATACTATTTAAAAAAAAAATATTTAACTTTTTATAATCCTCTCACACGTACATTATCCCATATGCACTCTGTTCTAAGTTGTGCATTTATATACTGATCATGTACAACATTAAAACCACTGACAAGTTAAGTGAATAACATTGATTATATTGTTACAATGGCACCCGTCAAGGGAATATATTAGGCAGCAAGTGAACAGTCAGTTCTTAAATTTCACATGTTGGAAGAAATAAAATTTGTCAAGCAGAAAGATCTGAGTGTCTTTGACTTTGACTTTCAAATAGCGATGGCTAAACGATTGGGTCAGAGCATCTCCAAAACCACAAGTCTTGTGTGGTGTTCCGGTAATGCATTTTTTAGTACCAATAGTTTACCAATCATCCAGCTTTATAGGATCCTTTTCATCAGTTGTTGATTCACTTTATCTGTGGCCCACCTTGTAGTGAAGATGTGCTGTTTCTATTCTTCCTTTTTGTACGTGCATTCATTTATTAAATTCCTGTTTTGATATACAGTATTGCACTATCTATTGCTTTCTTCTGTTCCATATATTACAAGAGTATCTACATACTATAAGACCTTTTCAACTGGATTTACACTTTATGAGGAAGACGTGCCTGCATTGCATTTCCATCTTGTGAGTGTTCTCTCTTCCCCCTTCCCTCCTTCTTATGATTCTACCTGTATTACACCATTTCCAGTTTTGTTTTCTCTCCTAGATTATACACCATATTTGTTGCATCTGTATTATCAGGTTGTATTTTATATTTATCATACACCATGTATTCTCTTTTGTGTATTTAAACACTTGTAAAGCTCCTTCCATGTATATTATTTGGTTTCCATTTGTTTTTGTTTTGTTTTCATTTTTGTCTAGTGACAATTTGGAAATGTGGACACTTCTGATTTGCAGAATCACCTCAATTTTGGATTATATTATACTTCGCTACCAAATGAATAGCACAAATCTAAAAAAAGAAACTGTTAATGTAGAAACCGGAGTTATATTATGTTATGGCAGCTTTGTGTTTTCTCTATTGCCCCCACTGGTACTGAATTGGTGAATTTGTGAATATAGATTTTCTCCAAAGAGATAAATATAAACAAAATAAAAGGTTATCTTTTTATTGCTTTTACTAATAAATAAATTGACCCAAAGTTGTAAAGATTTGTGATTTAAAAAAAAAAATCACACATAGATTACTTTGACGTGCATCTTTCCTTATTAAATATGGGAATATGAGATTTTGTGTAGCCAAAGTTTACTTTCTATTATATTTTTTATTGACCATGTACTAGAATTGGATTACTTTAATATCATTTCTCCATATCACTTTGAGGCTTGAATGAATTTCAGTGCTAAAAGCTTAGTGGAGATACACAATCAATCCATCAACACTACAGAACAAATGTAATTTACAACTGCACGTTAAATATAAAAACTCTCCTAATTCATAGTCTTGCAACTGGTCTGCACTATTCCATGGCATTTTTCTTGTTTGTTCTTTCCATCAGGTGCAACCTTTTTGATTAAATATTTCTTTTCTGTTTTGTTCATAGTGCTGATGTGTCATTTTACTTTTAATTTTTTTGTCACACCTTATGAGCAATTTATAAACCTCATCTGTCTCATATAAAAATTGAATACACAGGGGGGCGGGGCCTGGCAGCCAAAATGGACGGAGGTGCTTTCTTTGGGCTCCTGCACTAGTGGGCAAAAAATCGACTCTCACGACTGCCAAAACTGTGCCAGCTACGCAAGAAGCCTGTAATCAGTACCAGGACCGCACGGGGAACAGAACAATACCCGTCTAACAATCCAACTCAACGCAAGCACCGGAACCGAACATGCGGCCTACACCAGAGCAGAGCCTGGGGGAAGCGGCCGATCCCCCGGTACAGAACCTCACCACAAGCGGCAATCAAACACTGCCCTGCCACCCCCCCCTCTGGACCGGCGGGGGTTATCCCGGTCCTCACGGGGGCCGACCACCCCCACAAAACAACTCACACAAGCGAACAAACTTGCAGCCGAGCGGGACTCTGGAGGCCCGAGCAAGATGGCGGCACAACAAACGCGACCGGCAACAAACAGGACCCTCACCACACCGCCTGCTCACACTCTGGAGTTTTTCGATCGACTCTATGCCAACCTACGGATACAACTCCGCACCAAGAGTCAGCACCTCCACCGGGTTGTGAGGGAAATGGCGGCGTGGATACGCCCGGCCATCCGGCGCCACCTATGTTACCATCCAATCAGAGCCCCCAAAGCAGCTTCCAGCCGGGGGAAAAGCAGAAGACCAGAGGGCCAGGAAACACCGACATACTCCACTCACCTTCACACGTGGCAGAGTGAGACCACCAAGATTGACCCATCCACTCGCCAGCAGGCGGCACCGGAATCCCCCGCCCAACGTAACGAGCCCCTACATGCAAGGACTGACACCGTGAGTCGCGCGGCGCACTCCTTGGCAGCACAGCTCCTCACCAGCAAGAGACACGGGCGGAGAACACCTCCGGACCCTGCAAATGGAGACACAGGACCGCAACACCGCATCATCCGTTGCAGCTGGCCCGTCCACCAAGATCCCAGAACCGGCAAGGGGTAAACATGAGAGGAGATACTGGTGGCAGCCTACGCCCCTATAGACCCATAAACGGGGACAATACATAGCCTCACCACACCGGCTATATCTGAGGAACTTTACCCTGGACTAACCTTAAACGACATGAAGATTTGTTAATTCCCATCTGCCTAGCATATTCTATACGCATAAACCATTACTTTATTTTATTTTATATAAATTACTCTGCTGTCTGAGCAGTTAGTCCCCCACTATCTAAGAGCAGGGCACAACAGAATGATATGCAACACTAGCATGGTTAACCTCTGCTACACTGTGCAGCACTCAGATGGGTGCCTGTCCTGTTGACTGCCATGGTGGCAGACTGTACAGAGTTAGCAAAACATCCAACAACGTTTCATTCTTGAACACACGCTATACCTGTTTTACTAACGTTGGTCTTCTAGCCTCTTATTATCGAAGTATGCAATTCCATTAAGCGACTCACATTACTACATCGCCCACACTAGTCTATTGACATAGCTATCGTTACACATGACACAGCATCTTAACTTTCTTTTATTTTATGACCAGAGAGATAAGTTATCTTAGTTGAGCTTATTTTATAATATGAAAATGCCTGAGTCTGAACAACCGAAACCGTGTAATGCATAACTTTAATATCTAAAAATGTGCAAAGTCATCTTCACCCCTCCCTGTTAAAATGTTTTATAATACGCTGGAGGAATGCCTTTGGGGTACCTCACAAGCGACTGTACTATGCTTATGCACTTCAAAAATAAAGAATTAAAATAAATAAATAAATAAATAAATAAAAAAAAAAAAATAATTGAATACACAGACTAATTATTTCATTTATTCATTCCTTCAGTTATCAGTTCACCTAATCAAGTATCTCCTTATTTCATGGACATGTCTTCATTTATGTTTAACTGTAAAAAAACATTCAGAAAAAATAGATATTTGAATGAATTGTTATTCAAATGATTTGTTATCAGAGCTAGATGAAATATTACACTTTTCACCCAATTCTTCTGTTGGACATAAAATATTACCCTTCCGATGATTTATAATTTATTTTTAAAAAATTAATCGCCTTTTATTTTATATCTGAGTCAAATATCAATGCCAAATAACACATCTGGTCTACAACCTTCCCTTTAAGACATTTTCTAACTTCTCAAAAAATTCCAACTACATTATGATTACTATTATTTTCTTTGTTCTTGAATGTTGTTTGAAGTACTGATCACAGATCAGATTCCCCAAAGTAACAAGACCTTGGGATGGAAAGATATCAACATTTCTTTAGCCATATCACTATTACATCAAAGCTTCAAATGCCACCTTTAATAAAGAATAATACAAAATAAAAAAACACTATTACATAATTTTTATGTAACCAGATAACCATGTTTTTAAATTTGTGCCCTATTGTGTCCATTTACTTAAAACAAGTAGAAGAGGGTACAGCAATGATAACAGTATTACAATGTATGTGAAATATTTACATATGCACCTTTTTCTAGAGGAACATATTTCAGATCAGAAGACATAAATATGAATCAAACAATATCATATCTAAATAGATCCAGAGAGTGCAGAGCTCCAATGAAAAATTGACTTTTGGCATGGTGCAGCCTATGTTACTATAATCCCTTTAAATATTATATTTTATTAGTAGAGGACAAAATCTGGAATTTTTGAAACTATGGAAAATAACAATAAAACATTTAGGCAGTCTTTTTTTTTTAATTCTTTCTGAGCTTATCTCTGTAAAGAATAAAAAAAAAATACAAAACACACACGGTATGGTATAGTAAATGAAAATGTAAATTTGTCAATAACATAATCGATATTGAGAACAACGGATTGGTCTTACTTGTATTTCACTTATAGATAACAGTAAATACGGAAATATAATAGTAAGCTACCAGAGTCCTTTGGAATGTTCACCATTGAAGACCAATGATCACATTTTCTATCATAATTTGTCAGAACAATAATAGAATCAATCACGTGAAACAAAAAACATTTGATATATTTATAGGTATTCAACATGTAATCACTAAAATAACTTTGGGAAATATACTTTGGGAAGTTGTAAATGCCAACAGGCATTCTCAAGTAATATAGGTCAAATAACTACATTTTCTTTTGAATACATCGAGAACACAACAAATATATTCAGCAAAAAAATCAGCTTCAGTTCCAAAGCAATCACTCGGTATACACATAAAAGAACATATTAATATCCGAGTCAGTCAGCTAAAATTGCAACATAGGTCATAAAAACTGTCTCACATGCAAAACATCTACTCAGCAAATAAGCTAGGCTATAAAGAGTAAACAGTCTGCTACATGACTAGAGGGAGAAAGAAACAAATGAAAAGTAATTTGAGGGGCAAGTCTTAAAATGATGGGTACATTTCTTGAAGTGATAAGAAAAGGGAGACACATAATCCAATAGTGACTCACTACCTGAGTAAGAAGCAGGCTGAATGCTATTGAACTGAATGCACAAAACAGTAAAAAGCTATTCAGGAAAATACATTTCAGATTATAGGGTATTCACAAAGGAGTTGCCAAAGGTGCTTGCTATTCCATGTAAATGCCAGAGGATAGCCATTCAGCCAATGACTCTCCTCATTAGATGGGCGGCAATTCAATTTAGTCTAAACAGAATTCCCTAGGAAGGTTCTTCCAAACTCAGAACAATTTTTTCCCTTTTTAAAAAAAAAAAATTTAGAATCAAATTTCCATCTCTCTAACAGACAATAAGGGCTCCAAGTTATTTTCTGTCAAAACGTTATACTGTAAGTATAAAATGTATGTATTTTGCTTGTTTTTTGCTCAAAGTTTTAAAGGACACAATGTATAGTTACCTGTTGTTACTTTTGCATAGGATTAGGAAGAAGAAAGAAGTCATTACTGAATAGGTAGCCATGAGCTTGGGAACCTCTCTCTGCAATGTTTTTGTTTAGCGAGGTCCAGGCATTACGTACAGGAAAACAGTTTATCCATTCATTCTTTATTAGGAAAGTTTATAATATTAAAGGGAAACTATAGTGCAAGGAAAATAAAGTTGTTTACCTGGCACTATAGCTTCCTATAGTGCTTCCTCTGTTGCGCACCCCATAGTGGTGCAGAATGGCTAAGAAACCTCTTCTGTCAGTAAGCTGATTCCAGCGCAGATGTCCCTTGGAACTGTTTCAGACTCCACCTCCGCTCTTCCCTTGCCGATGTCAGTCAGCAGGGGAGACCTAATGTGTATGCAAGTCGATGACCTTGCTCACATTAGGACTTCCCCCATAGGAAAGCATTATATAATGCTTTCTTATGAGGTTTCAGGTGACGCTGGACTCGGAAGTCACTCTAGTGCAGAGATGGCGAACCTAGGTCGCCGGATCACTACTCAGGGCCTTATGAGGGTGCCACTGACCTAGGTCGGCAGCCTTAGGCCCCCCCAGGCTGGAATGCAGAGTAGGCACCTGCCTGCCCTAATTTACTAGCACTATATTTAACTCTGCATCTTTCCAAGACACCCTAAAACCTGTACATGGGGGCACTGTTTTACTCGGGAGACTTCGCTGAACACAAATATTAGTGTTTCAAAACAGTAAAATGTATTACAACGATGATATTGTCAGTGAAAGAGACTTTTTTTGCATTTTTCACATACAAACTGCACTTTCACTGACAATATCATTGTTGTAATGCCTTTTACTGTTTTGAAACACTCATATTTGTGCTCAGCGACGTCTCCAGAGTATAACAGTACCCTCCATGTACTGTTTTTTTAGTGTTTTTGTAAGTTTCAGGGTCATATATAAGGCTTGCCCATTTAATTTTTTTTCCTTAAAAATTGGTTATGTTGCCTTTGAGAGCGTATGGTAGCCCAGGAATTAGAATTAACCACATGATGGCATACCATTTGCAAAAGTAGACAACCCAAGGTATTGCAAATGGGGTATGTCCAGTCTTTTTTAGTAGCCACTTAGTAACAAACACTGGCCAAAGTTAGCGTTCATATTAGTTTTTTGCATTTTTAACACACAAACAAATACAAACGCTAACTTTGGCCAGTGTTTGCGACTAAGTGGCTACTAAAAAAGACTGGACATACCCCATATGAATACCCTGGGTTGTCTACTTTTGGTATGCTATCATGGGGGTATTCTAATTTCTGAGCTACGATACAGTGTCCAAGGCAACATAACCAGTCTGGCAAATTCCAATGTGTATAAACTGAAAAATTAACCATGCTGTATTTGACCCTGTAACTTTTCAAAACACCATAAAACCTGTACGTAGGGGGCACTGTTGTACTTGCAAGACATCGCTGAATACAAATATGTGAATTTTATTGCAGCAACAGCTAACAATATTATGACATTCACAGTTCAAATGCCACGCAGAACTAAAAATTTAAAAAAAAAATGTAATTTCTCACAATTTTAAAGATTTTGCTCAAAATAAATTATGTTTATTATGAGCCCTGTTTCTCCTGAATAAAAAAATATATAATAAATGTGGGTGCACTTAATATGAAAGAGGTGAATTATGGTTGAACAGATATATAGCGCAAATTCCAGTTTTTGTTTACGCTTTGTTTTAATCAAAACTTGTACAATTTGTTCAGTCCATAAGGGGTTAATAAAAAAGAAGACAACATTTTTATATAACATGCTTGATTACGAAGAATATAAAAAATAAAATCTAAATATGGAAAATTGTTCACAAGATTTACCCCATTTTCTTTAGGTGATTTAAATATTTGTAGGTGTTTTCTTGGCAAATCCTGCAGAAACTAAAATATATCAGTTGACCTTTTCAGTGGCACAGATATGCAATTAATTTAAAACAATATTTTTCTCATCATTTATTTATTTTTTCTATAATATGCTAATATGATTTGTCTAAATCACACATACTGAAGATCACGAATCAGAATAATAAACTAACACTACATTTTTCAAGATTTCATAAGTCCACTGGGATTTTGAGAAATGAGTGATGCTGTTGTAGATGAAACATTTCAATAAGAATATAACAAGATTTTCAGTTTCCCATTATAAAAAGTGAAAACTCATTTGTTCACCTCTCTCATGTAAATCCAATATTGAAAATGCAATAGCAGTTATTTTTCTGCACTTCCAAACAAGATAGCCATGCATTTTGTACTGAATATAGAAAGCTGTGATTTAATTCATAGTGCTCATATATCAAATATATTTCATGCCTTAAAGTTATGCATATATTCCAAACATTGGACTAAGATGTATCAAGCAATATAATACAATCAATGAATGCTTTACAGCACTACAACCTTTCTAGAGAGCTATATCTCAAGTTAGTGCGAAACTTTATATAAGTATACATTTGGGATTATGTGTACAGGGATTATTTATTGAATTTGAAGTTTTAGATTTAGATTGTAGGGAGCTTGGGTTCATTTTAAGTGCATCGCAAAAATGTGTTAAAGTGTTCAGTTCAGCGAATACCCCAGGAGCTGGAAATTTATCAAGAAAACAAGCAAATAGGTCACAAACAAAGAAGACAAGAGAACAGCTCACCTTTTTCTAAAGATTAGCATTATGTTTCAATGTATACAGGAAAACAGAGAACAAAAAGTTCAGTGTCTCTGGGTGTACACCTGTGCCGACAACCCCGGATAACCCGAGGAAGTAATGCCGAGTGTCTACTCAGAGACTGGTGTACCAATTAGAGACTCCAGATGTCTCAAGAAGGGGCATAACCCCATATATACAAAATCAAACAACAAAAAGGACAGATGTGGTCAGATTCAAGAAATCAAATGAAACTAACCGCATCTCTGGAAATAACTATAGCGGCAGTGTCTAGGATTATAATGCTGGCTGTCGGTAACAGGTGTAGCTGTGAACCGCTAAGGGTGTCACTATAGACCCATGAGCAGAAAAAATGCTATTAAATACCAAAATGAAGTATATACAAAAAGTTACTGCTAAATGCAAAAAATAAATAAAGTATATACAGTGGTACTAGGATTCCACGCCTGTCAATAGAAGGATATGTATAGGTAGGGATATAATGAGCCAAATGGCAACAGCAGCTCACCCCTAATTATCAGCTTTAATGTAGTGCACTATAAGGAGATGAGAAAAATCCCCAAGTCCCAACCATAAATACCTCCTATAGAGATAGTAGTAGATACAGGGTAAACAGAGGCTCCAAATGAGGCTAGTACAGGGGTGAAGGGAGATTGAGGAGGGTATGCAGTGTTAATAGCAGTCAAATTCGGACTGCTAGTTTTAAATTTAAACAACCTCTCTCCCTGTAAATCCTGTACAAAAAGGATTATAGGTCCCCAAATCACAACCATAAATACCTCTTACAAAAAAATACTAATGATAGGTAACAGGTGTAGCTGTGAACCGCTAAGGGTGTCACTATAGACCCATGAGCAGAAAAAATGCTACTAAATACCAAAATGAAGTATATACAAAAAGTTACTGCTAAATGCAAAAAATTATAAATAAAGTATATACAGTGGTACTAGGATTCCACGCCTGTCAATAGAAGGATATGTATAGGTAGGGATATAATGAGCCAAATGGCAACAGCAACTCACCCCTAATTATCAGCTTTAATATAGTGCACTATAAGGAGATGAGAAAAATCCCCAAGTCCCAACCATAAATACCTCCTATAGAGATAGTAGTAGATACAGGGTAAACAGAGGCTCCAAATGAGGCTAGTACAGGGGTGAAGGGAGATTGAGGAGGGTATGCAGTGTTAATAGCAGTCAAATTCGGACTGCTAGTTTTAAATTTAAACAACCTCTCTCCCTGTAAATCCTGTACAAAAAGGATTATAGGTCCCCAAATCACAACCATAAATACCTCTTACAAAAAAATACTAATGATAGATACAGAGTAGACAGAGGCTCCAATTGGAGCTAGTACAGAGGTAAAGGGAGATTGAGGACGGTAGACAGTCATAATAACAGTCAAATTCGGACTGCTGGTTTAATTTATAAAGCCTCTCTCCCTGTTAATCTAGCTAGACAGGCATAGAAAAGAAAGAGTAAATCAAATATACATTAAGTGATTAACCTGGTGCTAAAACCACCACCTGACGAAGGTGCTCCTTTTTAGCACCGAAACGTACGTTGGGCAATTTGTTTTTTCCTCATATCACGGATATGAGCACTGGGCACTGGTGGTTTTAGCACCAGGTTAATCAGTATTTTTACTGAGTTAATTAGTATTTTTTTGTAAGAGGTATTTATGGTTGTGATTTGGGGACCTATAATCCTTTTTGTACAGGATTTACAGGGAGAGAGGTTGTTTAAATTTAAAACTAGCAGTCCGAATTTGACTGCTATTAACACTGCATACCCTCCTCAATCTCCCTTCACCCCTGTACTAGCCTCATTTGGAGCCTCTGTTTACCCTGTATCTACTACTATCTCTATAGGAGGTATTTATGGTTGGGACTTGGGGATTTTTCTCATCTCCTTATAGTGCACTATATTAAAGCTGATAATTAGGGGTGAGTTGCTGTTGCCATTTGGCTCATTATATCCCTACCTATACATATCCTTCTATTGACAGGCGTGGAATCCTAGTACCACTGTATATACTTTATTTATTATTTTTTGCATTTAGCAGTAACTTTTTGTATATACTTCATTTTGGTATTTAGTAGCATTTTTTCTGCTCATGGGTCTATAGTGACACCCTTAGCGGTTCACAGCTACACCTGTTACCTATCATTAGTATTTTTTTGTAAGAGGTATTTATGGTTGTGATTTGGGGACCTATAATCCTTTTTGTACAGGATTTACAGGGAGAGAGGTTGTTTAAATTTAAAACTAGCAGTCCGAATTTGACTGCTATTAACACTGCATACCCTCCTCAATCTCCCTTCACCCCTGTACTAGCCTCATTTGGAGCCTCTGTTTACCCTGTATCTACTACTATCTCTATAGGAGGTATTTATGGTTGGGACTTGGGGATTTTTCTCATCTCCTTATAGTGCACTACATTAAAGCTGATAATTAGGGGTGAGCTGCTGTTGCCATTTGGCTCATTATATCCCTACCTATACATATCCTTCTATTGACAGGCGTGGAATCCTAGTACCACTGTATATACTTTATTTATTTTTTGCATTTAGCAGTAACTTTTTGTATATACTTCATTTTGGTATTTAATAGCATTTTTTCTGCTCATGGGTCTATAGTGACACCCTTAGCGGTTCACAGCTACACCTGTTACCGACAGCCAGCATTATAATCCTAGACACTGCCGCTATAGTTATTTCCAGAGATGCGGTTAGTTTCATTTGATTTCTTGAATCTGACCACATCTGTCCTTTTTGTTGTTTGTTTCAATGTATACATTATCATTCTATTTACTAACTCTGTAAAACTTGTTGTTAAAAAAACACATGTTCAACTTCGAAGCTTTGCCTCTGTGTCCATTATTCAACAAGCAGGCACTGCCCCCTTGACACAATTTGAACTGGGCTGCATTGAGTACCCCTCCAGAAAGGGACAAATTTCAGACATGTACACAACAATAGCGACCCACAGAACGCAAATATCACTTCCGCATATAACAGCATTGGAATCAGACTTAGGTCCCCCAAACGTACCTTCGGACCGCACATTACATATATACATGTAATATATATATATATATATATATATATATATATATATACATATATATATATATATATATATATATATGTCATCTTGGATGGTGCAGGTCGCTGACTCTGTTTCAGCAAAGCTCCAATATCTTGAAGACAGAGCCTGGGATCTGCTTAATGCTTTTTTGGAGCGAAGCCCCATAATCAGCTGGTGGTCGTGTGCTCTTTTTCGCGGTGTGAATCCTAATCCGCGTCTCCTGTTAAGCCACTTATAGAATCAGCAGCCCAGATCTATTTTTGCAATGCAAAACAATTTTATTTTTATATTTTAACATTTTGAAGAAATAATTTTATAAATTTAGCCAAATATCTAAAATGTAGTTATATTTTATATCTATTAAGGCCTTTTGGCCTGTAATTGTGGGAGGGGCGTATGACTCACCTTCTACCTACTTAAGGGACACCACTTACCTGGCTCCATACCGTCCGAGGTCAGCGCTGCATCCTGAATCCACTTCCGGTTCACGGACGGCGCCATCTTGCTTTCGGGAAAACTCAGCGTTTCGTTGGTGTTAGCTGTGTCCAGGAACTCCTTTCAGATCTTTCCTCCCGGCCAGCCACGCACAAAAACCCGGTCTTCATGGTTGATTGAGTCCTCAGGACTTCAAAAACGTAAGTCCGTCGCCCGGATCACTTCCCACGGCGTCGCGATTTTTCACGGCCTTACTTTACGGCCGCACGCTTTACGGCCAAGTCACAGGCGAATTAACCCTCTGGTTTCCGGAAACCTATGTACCGTGTATGTAGCAATCGTATGCATCCTTATTCAGTATTCACAGTATGTTACCATGTTTCTATTTATCCTTATAACATTTTCTGTACTTGGCAATTATCCTGGTAAATAAGCTTAATTATAGTCTTTTATTAAGTACCTCTGTATATATATTTTCATCTTGATACTTCATCTATTTTATACATACACACACACACAGACTGTATTTTATATACATATGATGTTTAAAGCATATCCTCCCTATTCATGTGTTATAAATTATACTTAAGTTAGGGCTCAAGATATATTATTAAATTGGGATATATTAGTATAACATCCTGTTATACATCAGTTATGGTTAGCCTACATTACGGCTCCCTTTTCTGTCATGCTGGTACAACATACCACGAGCTCAAGGACACGGTCCTTTTTTCTAAGAGTATAATGGAGATATGATGTTATTACAACCATGTACATTACGATTACATGGCACTAACTATTCAGGCCATTTCTTATCATACTCATACGAAATACCACGAGTATATAAGAACACGGTCCTACCTTCCACAGAGGGTTTCGGGTTGAATCACACGCATTGGTTCAACCACTCATACGTCACAACATTTTCTGCATAGATTGTCATTTCACATAATTTCACATGGCATTTACAAACTCAGGCCTTTTCTTGACACACTCAGACGACGTAACACGAGTATTCAAGAACACGGCATATACATCTCACAAGACTTTCGGTTTTGAATCACACGTTCTGGTTCATACATTCATACGTCACTTTACAGCAACATTTATGATTCTGCATATTGTCATTTTCACATTAAAAAGTCCCTTACATTCCCAGTTCAGTTTAGTGACATGCATATCATCTGATCACCTTCCATATATACACATTACACGGCCAATCCCCTGCTGCCAGGTATCGGACTCAGCGTAACGCTTGTCACCAAGCATGGGCAGTCATGTCACTATCCTACTCATAGACTTTTACACCTCCCACACATACTGCTAGAAGCCCTAATCCCAGCCTATACAGATTACACAGGTCTCACGGGATCCATTCTCACTCTATCCCTTTTTAGGTTTATCCAGGTTTTCATACCTGTCGATTCTCAAAACTTTATACATACTACCAGGTACGTAAGCCTGCTCACGTTGTAGTTCACATACGTTTCATTCTTCTAGGCCATAGTATACTGGCAAGTTAGGGGTATAGGCCCAAATAGGTATCTCCCTTCTTGGCATTTCTGCCTATCGTTTAGTGGTCCGCGAGGCCAACACCCCGCCTCAACGTTTCGGAGGCAAACGCCATCGGGCCACACGTGAGTTAGCCGCCTCGCAATATTTATAGAGAGGGCCTCACCTGTCACTCCCTCCCCCTGTTTTCTTTTACTATCACCGAGAGGCCTACGATTCCTGCCACTACGATGGGTGGCCTCAATAACCCCTCGCGCCAACTCATAGACAGAGCCTCTCATAGCCACTTGGCAACTAGCAGGGCCTCACCTGTCACCAAAGAACAAGATTAATGGTTTTGCCTTACCCGGCATAATTAGCCTGCCAGTACATCCCCTAGGATTTTCCAAAGTGTCTGGCGCATTCTCACAGTACGGGACAAGGTCCAACTGGAGCAAGATTGATACAGTCATTTTCTGCAGACACTTTGCAGGTCTGAGAACACCGGCCTGTGCATACTGCTCCTCCATGGCCATACTGCCAATTTTTGTCCTACCACTGCAAACGAACCTACTATCTTACAGGGCACTGGTTCCGCTGGTTCAGCAGAGGAAACGCCCAAAGATAAACTGGGTCGTCCTATCAAGTTTTTGGGGAAATCCCAAATATGTAATAATTTCAATGTCTGTGCATGTAATTACAGTGGATGTAGGTTATTGCATATATGTTCAAACATGCTTTAGAGCACAGGCGAAAACTATGTGTCCGAATAAAATGTACCCTAAGCAATACTTAACGGATATAAACATTTCTGTACTCACGGCATTACTGTCACAACATCCATCTAGACATCTGGTAGACTTCATCATCACTGGTCTATCACAAGGATTCCATACTGGTCTAATACACATGCCTACAGAAATCATTGAATGCCCTAATTTGCAATCTGCCCAACAAAACCCTACAGCGGTTAGCACACTTATTGCCAAAGAAGTGGCAGAGGGCTTCTTATTAGGACCCTTTCAGTCCCCTCCTCCCACTGGTATTGTCACAGGGAAATCTTCCCACAAACAAAGACTTATCATCGATCTGTCTGCACCTCACACCTCTGCCACACCGAGTCTGAACTCCCTTATCCCCTCTGAGGAATTTTCTCTTCACTACTCCACCATAGATCACGCCATTACGGCTATCATGCAGGCAGGTGTCGGAGCACGGCTCAGCAAGACTGACATAACACATGCTTTCAAATTATTGCCTATCCACCCTACACTATGGCACCTGCATGGCATTAAGTGGGCCGGGCACTACTACTTTTTCTCACGTTTAACGTTTGGTTCAAAAGTAGTCCGTCCATTTTCGACGTATTCGCCGAAACACTATGCTGGTTATTGTTAAATGTAGCCAGATGCCCTACAGTTATACACTACTGGATGATTTCTTACTGATCGAAGAGAATATTTCTCCACCCAGTAGCCTCATAGAAACCATCAGTCTTTTTAAACAGGTGGGCGTCCCAGTTTCCCCCACCAAAACCGAAGGACCAGATACAGTTATCACTTTCCTAGGAATCATACTAGACTCAGCCACAGCCAGCAAGCCAGCCTGCCACACACCAAGATAGAGAACATTCTTACCAACATCAACCTTTACTTACACCTCGGTACTTGCAACCGCAAGAATTACAATCTCTACTTGGGTCACTAAATTTTGCCATGCGCATTATACCCCAAGGTCGGGCTTTCATCTCATGACTCCTAAACATGTTCCCACTGTTTAGCATGATGCACACAGGTTACCCCTGGATACCCTGGCCACGGCAGACCTACTTATGTGGAGAAACTTTTAACCACCTGGAATGGGAAAAGCATGTTCCCCCCTGAATTGTCTGACTCTTCACCTACCATCTGGTCAGACGCGGGTCTACCACAGGTTTCGCAGTAATTTACGGGAATGAATGGCTTTGGGGTAGTTGGCCTCCAGAGGTTCAGGACCTGGAGAGTTTTTCAACTACTTCAGCTCTATTTGAGATATATCCCATTGTGGCAGCTGCCGTGACATGGGGGCATCTATGGGCAGGTTCGTCAGTACGTTGCTACTCAGACAACCAAGCAACGTACCACATCATAAACAAAGGTTGATCCAAATCACTGACCATTATGAGGTTCTTGAGGAAACTCACCTGGCTGGCCGCGTGTCACAATTTCTTCTTGTTTTGTGTGCATGTCCCAGGTGTATGCAACACGGCTGCTGACCATTTGTCTTGTTTCAATTTACAGGCTTTTCGACAAATACTTCCGTCAGCTGCACGCACAGCCACGACCACTCCACCTTTCCACCAACTAGTCATGGACTAGACGCTATAATGCAACATAGCAGGACATTGTCACAATTAGCGCTATCCGCCAATACCCGGAAGACCTATGACAGGGCTTTCCTTCTATTCAAAAGATTTCTGTCATCATACAATATCGCACAACCTTTCATTATGACATTCTTGTTGGGTTTTGCTTCCTTTTTGCCACCTCAAACTCAAATTATCATACAACACAATCAAGCTATATCTAACAGGCATACAACATCACATGTTAACATTACAACCAAACAACACAAGTTTCATGTCCTCCTACCAGATCAAATATATCCTTAGGGGTATTCAGAGATCCGAACCCCCACGTACTGCGCAAAGGCTACCCATAGACGTCAATATTTTCAAAGATCTATCCAAACTACTAGATTTAAAACCCTTTGCCAACAACACAAACCTTGTTATTAAAACCGCCATCTATATGGCTTTTTATGGGTTTTAAGACCAAGAGGATTTACCGCCATCAACACAACCCAGTCCACTCACATTCTGCTTCACTCACACTTAACAAAACACATGGATTACTATATCTTGCCTCTGCATCACTCCAAAACCAATCAACACGCACCTCCGGTAGAGGTTAGATACTATCCTACCCACAACGAGTGGTGCCCCGTCACATTACTGGACACATACCCAGGTTTTACAAGCATCACCATCTCAACCACTTTTGTCTACAAGGTTCGGTACTCACTACCACCACCTTCATGACCCACATCAGGTCATTACTTACGCAACTAGGCCTAAAAGCAACTAACTATTCGGGCCACTCCTTCCGCATAGGAGCAGCCACTACAGCGTCCAGTGCAAACATTCCAGTACATGTTATCAAGTCACTAGGGCGCTGGAAGTCCTCTGCATACTCTAGATACATACCTAACCCAGTACAAGAAGTTAGAAATGCCTTTCAAGATATGTCTGGTTAAAGTATGTATATTGCTCGTTTCGTAATAAATTTTGATTTTCTACTTTTGCCCTCTTTATTTACAGGTCTGCCTCATCGTCGGTTCCGGCACACCACAACCGACTTGCTCTTGTAATACCATCCCACACCTAACAGTGTTTGTATCTTCTGTACTATCAGGAGCCCTTAACACAGGTATTAAGGCCTTTTGGCCTGTAATTGTGGGAGGGGCGTATGACTCACCTTCTACCTACTTAAGGGACACCCCTTACCTGGCTCCATACCGTCCGAGGTCAGCGCTGCATCACCCTCCCACCCACTCCTCTTTATCAACTCCTTTTTCTTACATTTCTTCTTGGTGGGCCCTCTTTATTTACAGGTCTACCTCATCGTCGGTTCCGGCACACCACAACCGACTTGCTCTTGTAATACCATCCCACACCTAACAGTGTTTGTATCTTCTGTACTATCAGGAGCCCTTAACACAAATATATATATATATATATATATATATATATATATTTTTTTTTTTTTTAATTCTTTATTTTTGCTCCGGTCCCATAGTAAGCAAGACAAAGACATCACGTATTCTGTACAGGTGCAGAGTGTAACAAGTGGCAAATAACAGTAAAAAAAAAAGAACATTAGACACACATCCATCAGCATATCAAAGCAATACATGTGAACTTATTTTTCTTTTTATTAGTTTAAAAAAAAAACAAACAATATAATGGCCTCAATGTGTAGAGAACTTCTTATTCACCGCAACAGTGTGAGAACCCACGCTGTGCCCTGTGTGCCATGGGCTATCCCAGATTGGACAATTAAATATACAAGAGAAAAAGGAGATAATAAGGGACAGAACAATAGATCAGGTGTTATATAGTACAGCTAATGGAGCCAGAGTGGGTAGAGAGTGGAAAAAAATGGAAATAAAACATGCCACATGCAGTATCTAGTAAAACATGAAACAAATGTTCAGACTGGTTTAAGCTTGAGGATCCGCCAGCTAATGCTTGTCTCAGGACAAATGATGAGATTGTGCCAACCACCCAAGGCTTGTGTCCCTGAAGTAACTTTGTAGTGGCACGTAGCAACTGCCTTCAGATAATGGTAGACCTGGAGAGATCCCTATAAAAGGACAGCTGTGAACACTAAAACCTCAGTGAGGGAGACGTCCTGATGGCCTCTAACAATGTGGATTTATCAGATTCTCTAAAATAGTGAGAATATGTCCCTGACGGGCTCCAAGGGTGTTTGCATGGCCTTAGGTAAACAAAAACAGCAGTTGGTAATGGCCTACTTGGCCTGTCTATGGGACAGTAATGTTGACATTAGTTGCCGGATATAGTGGTGTAACTCTTCAGGGTAAATCATCTCAGGAACTCTTCTAATCCATACGTTGTGGGCCTTGGCTCTGTCCTCCAGGCTTGCCATCTGCACGCTTAATTCTCTGCATGTCTTCTGTAAGGTGCCAAGTGCAGCATCTGTGGACTGTGCTACTCGTGTATCCCCAAATCTTCATCCATGGCTAGTATGTGGCCTGTTAGTGTTGCACATTCCACCCTCATCACATTCATTTCAGCTTGATACATTGCTTTAATAGGGCTTTAATATCAGCCTTGGTGGAGGGAGCATTATCTTCTAGCCCCAAGGGTTGCTGTACCTGCAGGGTGGCCAGGTCACCCTGCTCCTGGAAGCTCTCAGCCTCAGATGAAGCAGTGGAGAAGGATGCATGTTGTGTCATCTTGGATGGTGCAGGTCGCTTACTCTTGCATGGTGCAGGTCGATTGGTTATGTACCTAGTGTAACACACCACCTCTCTTCCAGGTAGGATTTTGTCACAGATCTTGTAACCACAGCCTTCTAGGGTAATGAAAGTCCAGGACACATCCAGCTCTGTTTTCAGATTTATTTGGTGAAATATATATACAGGTGTTTCAAAAGTGAAAAATAAACAAAACAAAATTCATTGCTCTTGCTTGAGCACTTACTATACACAGCAAATCTCTACCTGGAATTGGGTGGCTTTCCCACTTGCCAATTTACAAAAAGTATAACTTCAAGACACCATTCCTCTGTCTTTTCCTCCTCACTCTGCAGCATGCTGATCCCTTCTTTTTAAAGCCAGCTAGCTAATTGATCAGATACAGGTGAGGTGCAATTAGACATAGGTGATACTACTAAGCAAAATAAAAGTTCTGGTTCGACTCTTACATAGCAGCTGGTGCTATTGGAGCACTGGCCCACCCTGCTCTCCAAGTGTTCTGCCCCGGGGACCCATACCATGGTTTGCAGAGTACCAGTAATGCATCTTGCAAACCTAACATCTCTCCCTGGGACATTTAACTCTCAAACCTCAGGCTGCTGTTCAGTAAATCAGGCCTAATATATATGCCATCAACTACCAAACCACATTTCCTCTCACACTAGTCATTTTTGGAAAATAATATTTCTATTTAATTTTTGGTTGTATATTTCTTTGCATTAAAGGTTTATCAAGCACAATTTATATATTTGACAATGAGAAAGAAATATATTTTTTGATATTGTAAAATTATTTTGTTTTAGGAAATTTAGGAAAAGTACATTAAGTACCATTCATTGAATTTTTTTTTTTTTTGATTGTAGGTAATGTATTTTTTTTATATGTGAGCCATTAACCAAAACCAGCTGCAAAACAATATTAGCAGTGCAAAACACATAATTACATATTTTTTGTTTAAGAACCTCATAAAATTAGTACAGAAAATTATGATTTAAAATTGACAGGGAACCGTGTAGAATGCTTTGCGCACTAGAAGAAGACACAGTAAAGGGTTTAATTTGTATTCACATGATTTGTAATATAAAATCAAATATCCTTATGTACAATCATCTGTTCCTACTAGAATTATTTTTGCATTTGAATTTTGGCACGCCTTTCTGAAAAATATTAAACCTTTCTAGGAAACAGACATTAAAAATAGAAGTAACGCATGATCAAGTGTTTTCATTTTATTGCAATTTCAATAGATGCTATTAAGTAAGCCAGCACTTCTAAAGTCCAGTAAATCAATTTAATATAACATGTGTAACGTACAAGTCGTAGCACAGAATAAGACTTTGCATAATGCTGAGACAGAAAATTTAAATGAAGTCACTAAATATAATGACCTATCAAAGTCATAGATCCAGTCTGCCGCTGGAAGCTGAATCACGATTGCGAAGATATTTGAAATCTCAGAACCCAGATTTTTCTTCTTTTCTTAAAAAAAAAAAAAAAAAAAAGATTACAATGTATTCTAAATGGCTGTTTTACATCAATTCTACTGCAAATACCTTTATAAATTATTAATGGTTTGAACATACCGGAAGGAATTTTCATGGTATGATATATTATCCATACGGGTCTAGAATGCTCTGGTGCCTATTTTCAGTGTATTAATTCTAGGCCATCTAAATGACAAAGTTAATACAGGACATGTGAACCTTAATTAGAGTTTTAAATTATGCAGATGTTATGATTACCATAACCCTAACTCCCAAGCACTCTAATCACTAACCTGAATCCTAACACTTAACATCTAATCAATCTATGTTAATCCTTAAACCTAAACTATTTCCCATAACATTAACCCCAAATAGTTATATTTGCCCCTTATCCTAAAAAAACACTTCCTACAACTCAGTACCATAAATTATTAAATGTGAATCCAAAAGAAGTAACATTTTTTATTGCCTCATTTTCACAATTATACAATGACAAAATATCTGGTGCTGGGGTAAGGTGGGGTTTGTCGGTGGAACCGAGTAGACGCCATACTGTCTAGCTCTGTGATCACCATGGATGATTGGGTGAACATCTAACCCATCGCACAATGTTGCCCTGATTCACCTATTTGTTACAGGACATCATACCCTGCAGATCAATGTCCTTCTTGTACAGCTCCAGCTCGAAGAACCCATGCCGCAAGTTAGGGGCCTGCTTGTGCCAATACTACACTGACACTGGAAACTCCCTGGGAATTCACACAAACATTGGAGTGCTCACCTGGGTGGAAGGCTTGACAGTGCCCATTCCAGATCTGATGCAGATGGGACGCAGATTCTAAAATCCTGTTGTGGGAGCTCCTGCAGAAGCCAGGGACATAAGCACCATGCTGCAAAGACAGGTATCCAACCACATATCCCCTGAGGCATATAGGACCCAGAACTTGCACCCCTAGTATCAGGGACCACCTTGACAATCCCAGGGGCTACTGAAAGCACGGCCCTGGCTAACAAACAAGACATTGTCAACTTATTTCAAGATATCCAAAAACTATTTGCTACAGACATTGCAGTAATTAAAACAAATATCCAGGCAGTTACAGACAGGGTTAGAGCCTCTGAAGAGAACATTCAAAATATACAGGCATTCAAGTCTTTGCTGAGAGACTCCCTTCACAACCAACACAACTCTCACAACAAAGCGGCTGCTGTGATATCAAGCTAAGAGGTATCCCTGATGCTATATCAGCTGAAGAACTGCCACATATCCCCCGCCACCTGGTTTGCTCCCTCTTATCTCTAACACAACACAAAAAGATAGCCTTTGATGGTGTATACCACATTAACAAATCTCCACATCAGTTTCTCGACATGTCATAGCCAGATGCTCATCTTCTCAAGATAAGAAACACATTATGATGGCCTTGGAATGCAAGACACCATACACCTTCGAATTGGCACATATCACTATCTTCCAAGGCCTCACCAGAGCTACACTCCAATGGTGGAGATCCCGTTGCACTGTTACAAGTCAACTCCAGGATGCTGGAATACCCTACCGTTGGGTAGCACTAATATTCTCATCTGTTACACCTAATGCAACTGTCCTTAAGGTCTCCTATCCCCAAGAGGCCCCATCCCTTCTTGGGACATTCGGACTCACTCAGATGCCTATGGTACCCTTAGGTCCCAACAGCACTCCTAACTGGGATCCCTTCAATATTGTCCCTTACTTATTGGGAGGGGATCATGCCTCTGATCCAGGGACTTGAACATATCGTAATGTAGGGAAAATCTTGACTCAGGCAATGTTGTGTGATGTTTATGTTCACAGTTTGATTTACTTTGGTTCTCATTTATCTTTTTTTTTGTTCTATTACATGTTTTAGCTCTACAGAGGGATACAGGTCCAATAAGTGACCTTGTGGCTATAAGCCACACACAGTTCTAACCGCCTTGGGTAACAATTCACCTTGGGCACACCCTTAGTGGTTATACCCAGATCTCCTTTTGCACATATGTATTCACTGGATTTGTATTTTGTATTCTTTTTTATTGAAGATAGTTTCTTCTGTCAATTTCCTTTCCACTTTCTCTTAAGAGCCTCCTTTATTGATGTTTCATAAGGATCTGACTGCTACTAATATTAACTAGGTGGTTGCTGTTCTATTATTTTCCTTCAACTGAGAATAACCAGTAGATTATGTTACCAGCTGGTCCAAGTCCATGGTATGGAAGGCTAATACACTGACTAACATGCTTCTCATAGACAAGGTCACATCTCATTCCACTTGGGCATTTGCTACCTCATGAGCCTTTCACTATAAGGCTGCAATGGACCAAATCTTTCAGCTAGCCACTTGGTTGTTCTTGTATACATTTCACAAATGTTATTGTTTTGAAGTTGATGTCACTTTTGGTAAGTAGACACTACAGGCAGTTATTACCATTTTGTTACCATCAATATCTACTCAAGTCCTGCTCTGTCTGGGTATAAAATCACATGTTTTATGACTCATGGGCTCTCAACCTTCCAAGGAAGACAAAATGTGTCCTACTATAAAAATTAACATCCTTCCAGATGGTGAGAAACCATACAACTCCGTCCTATGTGTTTTGTTGTTTCTTTCTGCTTTTCCTCTTTCTCTGCTTAGCTGTACATATAACTAAGGATTCTAGAGGAGAGTCTAGAGAGTGAGAAGCATGGTTAAGCATTGCACTATGGGTATTTCTCTCTCCTTCAGTGGCGAGGGACATTGCTCCATGTTTCATGACTTATGGGCACTCACCATCTGGAAGGAAATTGTTTCCTCAGATAAGATGCACATTTTGTTTTTTTAGTTAATCTATGTTTAGCATCAGGAAATTGTAATTTGCTTAAAAAGAAGTGGTTAGCGCTTTGTTTTCTGTTTTAAAATGTATTTGCGATGCCTATATTTACAAAAGCGTACGTTTAGGCTTTAAAGATCTGTTTCCAAAGGTAATTATTTATTGTATGAATAAATAATGTGTTGAATTCATAAGAAAATATCTTGCCCCAGTAGGCAGCATTTCTCTAAATTTCTACTATTAGGTCCTACGAGGACAAGAAATGCAAAGATAAATACAGATGTAGTCAGTCTACTGTTTCCAACAGCTCCAAAGAAAGTGACAGCTGCAGGCAGCCACAGCAACAGAATGTTTCTAATTTAGGTGGCCTACCTCTGGCTTCCACAAAGCAGGATGTGCAGATTGATGATTCTGAAAGCTACAATATTTATCTCTACAATGCGAAAGTTCCCTGTTCATCAGTTGCTGTTCCATTTCAATGAAAATTTGAATGCAATATGTCATCTTGTCTGCGCTGTTCATGAACACATTTCCTTATAATTATAGGCATGTAGTGTATCTATTCATTTACTAGAGACGCTAGGTTAAATAATTATTTTTGCTTGTTATTTTTTGCTGCATTTATGTAAGTACAATAGCATTTTAAAAAATAACAAAAAAAGAGCAGAATTAGCAGGAGACTTCCTAAAACCAATATTTAGAAGAGAGCACTGCTGTGTTTCTAATATATGTCTTAGGCTCCCCCTCATGGGATCATTTAAATAAAATATTTATACATAACACAGACTTCCTAATAAAAGTAGTTGTGGGGATGCCCTAGCCATGATAGCATGATAATGATGTTCAAGTGACTTCATAGGCAATATATTTACAATTTTGTGTATTGTGAAAATACCCCAGATCTTTGTCTCAAATACACATTGATAATACTCAATACCCTATTATTAACTGTTTACATAGAATTTTTACAGTTCTACAATATCCTTTTAAATCCTCCCAAAGCCACCCTCCATTGGTGATAGACATGGAGAGGCTGGTAGAGATGATGCTAGTTTCCATCCCCGCAGTAACTTTTCTCCCACCTCTGGTGAGGGAATCACCTTCAGGACTCTGTTTCTCCATGCCACATCTTTGTGGGAAAGCTCAAGCAATAGGCCACCCTGTGTTAGCCGAATGCCTTGGTGATAGCGGAGAACTCTCTCCTCTGTGCCATTGTTGCTGCCGAGAAGTCTGCATAGAGCAATTGGGATGTGTATGGTTCAGGTACAGCAGGAATCATCCAGGTCGCTTACATGATAGCCCCCTTGACATGGTAGCTAGACAGTGGTATCCCTGGCAATATTAGAAAGCATATTTGGGGGCACTGGAATTCTGTGGGTCCTGTGTAGTAGCAGATACTGGTTGTTGGTGGCTGGTATAATGGCGTAGTTAGCCTGGTAGTACCTCCATAGTGACTGTTTCTGATATGCACCAAATTCTTATGTTGTTCCTTCTGGAGCAGTCCTCCATGTCAGTAACTAGTGTTGTCGCGAACCCGGAATTTTCGGTTCACGAACGGCGAACGGGAACTTCCGCAAATGTTCGCGAACCGGCGAACCTCGCGAACCGCCATTGACTTCAATGGGCAGGCGAATTTTAAAAACAACAGGGACTCTTTCTGGCCACAATAGTGATGGAAAAGTTGTTTCAAGGGGACTAACACCTGGACTGTGGCATGCCAGAGGGGGATCCATGGCAAAACTCCCATGGAAAATTGCACAGTTGATGCAGAGTCTGCTTTTAATCCATAAAGGGCAGAAATCACCTAACATTGACACCTCAAAGCCCAGCCCTGATACACACTGACACAGAGCAGAATAGAGACTGTTCCCCCTACATAGGGTCACTTGGCAGATATGGATTGACACCTGTCCTCAAAACCCCTGATACACACTGACACAGAGCAGAATAGGGACTGTTCCCCTACATAGGGTCACTTGGCAGATATGGATTGACACCTGTCCTCAAAACCCCTGATACACACTGACACAGAGCAGAATAGAGACTGTTCCCTGTCCACAGAGACCATGATACACACTGACACAGAGCAGAATAGGGACTGTTCCCCCTACATAGGGTCACTTGGCAGATATGGATTGACACCTGTCCTCAAAACCCCTGATACACACTGACACAGAGCAGAATAGAGACTGTTCCCTGTCCACAGAGACCATGATACACACTGACACAGAGCAGAATAGGGACTGATACCCCTACATAGGGCCACTTGGCAGATATGGATTGACACCTGTCCTCAAAACCCCTGATACACACTGACACAGAGCAGAATAGAGACTGTTCCCTGTCCACAGAGACCATGATACACACTGACAGAGCAGAATAGAGACTGTTTACCGTCCACAGAGACCATGATACACACTGACACAGAGCAGAATAGAGACTGTTCACCGTCCACAGAGACCATGATACACACTGACACAGAGCAGAATAGGGACTGTTACCCCTACATAGGGTCACTTGGCAGATATGGATTGACACCTGTCCTCAAAACCCCTGATACACACTGACACAGAGCAGAATAGAGACTGTTCCCTGTCCACAGAGACCATGATACACACTGACACAGAGCAGAATAGAGACTGTTCACCGTCCACAGAGACCATGATACACACTGACACAGAGCAGAATAGAGACTGTTCCCTGTCCACAGAGACCATGATACACACTGACACAGAGCAGAATAGGGACTGTTCCTCCTACATAGGGTCACTTGGCAGATATGGATTGACACCTGTCCTCAAAACCCCTGATACACACTGACACAGAGCAGAATAGAGACTGTTCCCTGTCCACAGAGACCATGATACACACTGACACAGAGCAGAATAGAGACTGTTCACCGTCCACAGAGACCATGATACACACTGACACAGAGCAGAATAGGGACTGTTACCCTACATAGGGTCACTTGGCAGATATGGACTGACACCTGTCCTCAAAACCCCTGATACACACTGACACAGAGCAGAATAGAGACTGTTCCCTGTCCACAGAGACCATGATACACACTGACACAGAGCAGAATAGAGACTGTTCACCGTCCACAGAGACCATGATACACACTGACACAGAGCAGAATAGAGACTGTTCACCGTCCACAGAGACCATGATACACACTGACACAGAGCAGAATAGGGACTGTTACCCCTACATAGGGTCACTTGGCAGATATGGATTGACACCTGTCCTCAAAACCCCTGATACACACTGACACAGAGCAGAATAGAGACTGTTCCCTGTCCACAGAGACCATGATACACACTGACACAGAGCAGAATAGAGACTGTTCACCGTCCACAGAGACCATGATACACACTGACACAGAGCAGAATAGAGACTGTTCCCTGTCCACAGAGACCATGATACACACTGACACAGAGCAGAATAGAGACTGTTCACCGTCAACAGAGACCATGATACACACTGACACAGAGCAGAATAGAGACTGTCCCCCCTACATAGGGTCACTTGGCAGGTATGGATTTACACCTGTCCTCAATGCCCCTGATACACACTGACACAGAGCAGAATAGGGACTGTTCCTCCTACATAGGGTCACTTGGCAGATATGGATTGACACCTGTCCTCAAAACCCCTGATACAAACTGACACAGAGCAGAATAGAGACTGTTCACCGTCCACAGAGACCATGATACACACTGACACAGAGCAGAATAGAGACTGTTCACCGTCCACAGAGACCATGATACACACTGACACAGAGCAGAATAGGGACTGTTACCCCTACATAGGGTCACTTGGCAGATATGGATTGACACCTGTCCTCAAAACCCCTGATACACACTGACACAGAGCAGAATAGAGACTGTTCCCTGTCCACAGAGACCATGATACACACTGACACAGAGCAGAATAGGGACTGTTACCCCTACATAGGGTCACTTGGCAGATATGGATTGACAAATCCCTGACAAACAGCTACAACATGCAAGGAAGGCAGCAGGGGCGCAAATGACCCACTCCCGACGCGGGAAGGTAGTGACGACAAATAACAATACAGGACTCTTTAGAGGCCCTGTAATTGTAATCAGTCCACTTGAAATCCTTTAACTTTGATCAATTGGAGGGAAGTCTGGTGCAGAGCCACTGATCCATGCGCAGGGCCAGCCTTAGGCCTTTGGGCGCCCTGTGCAAGAAATCTTCACCCTTTCAGACCCATGTGCAAGAAATCTTCACCCTGTCACACACACACACACAGGCAGACAGCCATACACACGCACACACACAACTGCGACTGACTAGGTTTGTCACCTCCTCAAAAGGACACATGAGCCTACAGGCATTGCGCATGAGCGTCCAGTAACGTGGCAAAAAAAATCCCAGCTCCCCAGAGGCTGTCCTAGCACCCCGGTCATACAAATATTCATTAACAGCTTTTTCTTGTTGGAGCAGAAGGTCGAACATTAGGAGTGTTGAATTCCAACGTGTAGGGCTGTCGCAAATCAAGCGCCTCACTGGCATGTTGTTTCGCCGCTGGATATCGGCAAAGTGAGCCATGGCCGTGTAGGAACGCCTGAAATGGCCACACACCTTCCTGGCCTGCTTCAGGATGTCCTGTAAGCCTGTGTACTTATGCACAAAGCGTTGTACGATCAGATTACACACATGTGCCATGCACGGCACATGTGTCAACTTGCCCAACTTCAATGCCGCTATCAAATTTTTTCCGTTGTCACACACCACTTTGCCGATATCCAGTTGCTGCGGAGTCAGCCACTTTTCCACCTGTGCGTTCAGGGCGGACAGGAGTGCTTGTCCGGTGTGACTCTCTGCTTTCAAGCAAGTCAAACCCAAGACGGCGTGACACTGCCGTATCCGGGATGTGGAATAGTACCTGGGGAGCTGGGGGGGTGCCGTTGATGTGGAGCAAGAAGCAGCGGCACAAGAGGACTCAGCCGAGGAGGTTATGGAAGAGGATGGAGTAGGAGGAGTAGAGGAGGTGGCAGCAGGACTGCCTGCAATTCGTGGCGGTGTCACCAACTCCTCTGCAATGCCACGCATTCCTTGCTTGTCAGCCGTCAGCAGGTTTACCCAATGTGCAGTGTAGGTGATATACCTGCCCTGACCATGCTTTGCAGACCAGGTATCAGTGGTCAGATGGACCCTTGCCCCAACACTGTGTGCCAGACATGCCATGACTTCCTTTTGCACAATCGAGTACAAGTTGGGGATTGCCTTTTGTGAAAAGAAATTCCGGCCGGGTACCTTCCACTGCGGTGTCCCAATAGCTACAAATTTTTTGAACGCCTCAGACTCAACCAGATTGTATGGTAAAAGCTGGCAGGCTAATAGTTCGGACAAGCCAGCTGTCAGAGGCTGGGCAAGGGGGTGACTTGGTGACATTGGCTTCTTACGCTCAAACATGTCCTTGACAGACACATGACTGTGGGCAGATGAGCGGGAACTGCTCAAGGCGGGAGACGGAGTGGCGGATGGTTGAGAGGGGGCAAGAAGGACAGCAGTGGTTGACGTGGCTGAAGATGCTGGACCAGGAGGAGGATGGCGGCTTAGAGTAGGCGTGCTGCTTGTACTCATGTGTTGATCCCATAGGCGTTTGTGATGTGAGATCATGTGCCTACGCAAAGCAGTTGTACCTAGGTGGGTGTTGGACCTCCCACGACTCAGTTTCCTTTGGCACAGGTTGCAAATGGCATCGCTGTTGTCAGAGGCAGACACACAAAAAAAATGCCACACTGCTGAGCTCTGCAATGACGGCATTCTGGTGGTGGACACAGCATGCGTTGATTGGCGTGCTGTCGGGCTGACCCCGGGTGCCGATGCATGCTGTCTGACTGTGCCACTAGCTCCTTGCGACGACCCCCCCCTGCTTCCAACTCGTCTCCTCCTCCTCTCTGTCTCCCCATCTGAACTTTCGCCCTGTTCTTCTTCTTGCCGAGCGGGCACCCACGTGACATCCATGGACGCATCGTCATCATCAACCGCTTCGCTTGTATCTGACAACTCAGAAAAGGAAGCAGCAGCGGGTACAACATCATTATCATCACACCGTACCTCCATGTGTTTAATGCTGCCTGCCTGAGACATATCCCTGTTATCTACATCCTTTAGCAATAATGGTTGCGCATCACTCATTTCTTCAAACGGGTGTGTGAATAACTCCTCTGACATACCAAGTAAAGCGGCTGTGGTGCTAGTTTTGGTGGTGGCGGCAGGCGGGTGAGTGGTATCTTGAGAGGTGCCTGAAGCTAAGCTGGAGGAGGATGGTGCGTCAAGGTTCCGAGCGGAGGCTGTACAAGATTGGGTGTCCTGTGTTAGCCAGTCAACTAAGTCCTCAGAACTTTTCAAGTTCAGGGTACGTGGCTTCTGAAAACTGGGCATTATTCTAGGGCAAAAGGGAATCACAGCACCACGACCACGACGGCCCCTGCGGGGTGGCCTGCCTCTGCCTGTCATTTTTTTGGGGATTAGTGGTACTATGCGTGCAAGCTACTGTGAGACCAGATATGATTGGCAATGTGCACTGGAACAGTTCTGCAGAGCACACGCTGAAGGAAGGACTGACAGAGCCGCTTGAATACAAGTAACTGCTATTCAATCTATAACAGTGAAAAACAAATTTTGGTTTTAAAAGCACGCTATAGAGACACCAAATATGATTGGCAACTGTCAAAGCACGCTGGAACTGGTCTACAGAGCACACGCTGAAGTAGGCCTGACACCCAGATGCTTGCAGACAACTAACTGATCTTCTATTACAGTGAAAAAAAAATGATTTCTTTAAAATCTAAAGCTTAAGCTATTGTTAAAACAGATATGAGTGGTGGCACTGACTGTGCAAATGGGCAAGGCATCCAACCTGACACAGAAGCTGGCAGGCAGGCAACTTCTCTTCTATTACAGTGAAAACAAATTATTTATTTTAAATGTAAAGCTTAACCAATTGTTAAAACAGATATGAGTGGTGGCACTGGGCAAGTAGGCACAGTATCCAATGTGAACCTCACACAGAAGCTGGCAGGCAGGCAACTGCTCTTCTATTACAGTGGAAACAAAATTTTGGTTGTAAAAGCACGCTATAGAGACACAAGATATGAGTGGCAACTGTCAAAGCACGCTGGCACAGGTCTGCAGAGCACACGCTGAAGTAGGCCTGACACCCAGACGCTTGCAGACAACTAACTGCTCTTCTATTACAGTGAAAGAAATATTTTTATTTTAAATGTAAAGCTTAACCAATTGTTAAAACAGATATGAGTGGTGGCACTGGGCAAGTAGGCACAGTATCCAATGTGAACCTCACACAGAAGCTGGCAGGCAGGCAACTGCTCTTCTATTACAGTGGAAACAAAATTGTGGTTGTAAAAGCACGCTATAGAGACACAAGATATGAGTGGCAACTGTCAAAGCACGCTGGCACAGGTCTGCAGAGCACACGCTGAAGTAGGCCTGACACCCAGACGCTTGCAGACAACTAACTGCTCTTCTATTACAGTGAAAAAAAAATATTTATTTTAAATGTAAAGCTTAACCAATTGTTAAAACAGATATGAGTGGTGGCACTGGGCAAGTAGGCACAGTATCCAATGTGAACCTCACACAGAAGCTGGCAGGCAGGCAACTGCTCTTCTATTACAGTGGAAACAAAATTTTGGTTGTAAAAGCATGCTATAGAGACACCAGATATGAGTGGCAACTGTCAAAGTACGCTGGCAGGGTTGTGCAGGGCACACGCTGAAGTAGGCCTGACAGAGCCGCTTGAAGGACACTGACTGTCTGCTATTAGCTTACACTGGAAACCTTTTTTCTTTGTAAAAGCACGCTAAAGAGACACCAGATATGATTGGCAACTGTCAAAGCACGCTGGCACAGGTCTGCAGAGCACACGCTGAAGTAGGCCTGACACCCAGATGCTTGCAGACAACTAACTGATCTTCTATTACAGTGAAAAAAAATTATTTCTTTAAAATCTAAAGCTTAAGCTATTGTTAAAACAGATATGAGTGGTGGCACTGACTGTGCAAATGGGCAAGGCATCCAACCTGACACAGAAGCTGGCAGGCAGGCAACTGCTCTTCTATTACAGTGGAAACAAAATTTTGGTTGTAAAAGCACGCTATAGAGACACCAGATATGAGTGGCAACTGTCAAAGTACGCTGGCAGGGTTGTGCAGGGCACACGCTGAAGTAGGCCTGACAGAGCCGCTTGAAGGACACTGACTGTCTGCTATTAGCTTAAACTGGAAACCTTTTTTCTTTGTAAAAGCACGCTAAAGAGACACCAGATATGATTGGCAACTGTCAAAGCACGCTGGCACAGGTCTGCAGAGCACACGCTGAAGTAGGCCTGACACCCAGATGCTTGCAGACAACTAACTGATCTTCTATTACAGTGAAAAAAAATGATTTCTTTAAAATCTAAAGCTTAAGCTATTGTTAAAACAGATATGAGTGGTGGCACTGACTGTGCAAATGGGCAAGGCATCCAACCTGACACAGAAGCTGGCAGGCAGGCAACTGCTCTTCTATTACAGTGGAAACAAAATTTTGGTTGTAAAAGCACGCTATAGAGACACAAGATATGAGTGGCAACTGTCAAAGCACGCTGGCACAGGTCTGCAGAGCACACGCTGAAGTAGGCCTGACACCCAGACGCTTGCAGACAACTAACTGCTCTTCTATTACAGTGAAAGAAATATTTTTATTTTAAATGTAAAGCTTAACCAATTGTTAAAACAGATATGAGTGGTGGCACTGGGCAAGTAGGCACAGTATCCAATGTGAACCTCACACAGAAGCTGGCAGGCAGGCAACTGCTCTTCTATTACAGTGGAAACAAAATTGTGGTTGTAAAAGCACGCTATAGAGACACAAGATATGAGTGGCAACTGTCAAAGCACGCTGGCACAGGTCTGCAGAGCACACGCTGAAGTAGGCCTGACACCCAGACGCTTGCAGACAACTAACTGCTCTTCTATTACAGTGAAAAAAATATATTTATTTTAAATGTAAAGCTTAACCAATTGTTAAAACAGATATGAGTGGTGGCACTGGGCAAGTAGGCACAGTATCCAATGTGAACCTCACACAGAAGCTGGCAGGCAGGCAACTGCTCTTCTATTACAGTGGAAACAAAATTTTGGTTGTAAAAGCATGCTATAGAGACACCAGATATGAGTGGCAACTGTCAAAGTACGCTGGCAGGGTTGTGCAGGGCACACGCTGAAGTAGGCCTGACAGAGCCGCTTGAAGGACACTGACTGTCTGCTATTAGCTTACACTGGAAACCTTTTTTCTTTGTAAAAGCACGCTAAAGAGACACCAGATATGATTGGCAACTGTCAAAGCACGCTGGCACAGGTCTGCAGAGCACACGCTGAAGTAGGCCTGACACCCAGATGCTTGCAGACAACTAACTGATCTTCTATTACAGTGAAAAAAAATTATTTCTTTAAAATCTAAAGCTTAAGCTATTGTTAAAACAGATATGAGTGGTGGCACTGACTGTGCAAATGGGCAAGGCATCCAACCTGACACAGAAGCTGGCAGGCAGGCAACTGCTCTTCTATTACAGTGGAAACAAAATTTTGGTTGTAAAAGCACGCTATAGAGACACCAGATATGAGTGGCAACTGTCAAAGTACGCTGGCAGGGTTGTGCAGGGCACACGCTGAAGTAGGCCTGACAGAGCCGCTTGAAGGACACTGACTGTCTGCTATTAGCTTAAACTGGAAACCTTTTTTCTTTGTAAAAGCACGCTAAAGAGACACCAGATATGATTGGCAACTGTCAAAGCACGCTGGCACAGGTCTGCAGAGCACACGCTGAAGTAGGCCTGACACCCAGATGCTTGCAGACAACTAACTGATCTTCTATTACAGTGAAAAAAAATGATTTCTTTAAAATCTAAAGCTTAAGCTATTGTTAAAACAGATATGAGTGGTGGCACTGACTGTGCAAATGGGCAAGGCATCCAACCTGACACAGAAGCTGGCAGGCAGGCAACTGCTCTTCTATTACAGTGGAAACAAAATTTTGGTTGTAAAAGCACGCTATAGAGACACCAGATATGAGTGGCAACTGTCAAAGTACGCTGGCAGGGTTGTGCAGGGCACACGCTGAAGTAGGCCTGACAGAGCCGCTTGAAGGACACTGACTGTCTGCTATTAGCTTACACTGGAAACCTTTTTTCTTTGTAAAAGCACGCTAAAGAGACACCAGATATGATTGGCAACTGTCAAAGCACGCTGGCACAGGTCTGCAGAGCACACGCTGAAGTAGGCCTGACACCCAGATGCTTGCAGACAACTAACTGATCTTCTATTACAGTGAAAAAAAATTATTTCTTTAAAATCTAAAGCTTAAGCTATTGTTAAAACAGATATGAGTGGTGGCACTGACTGTGCAAATGGGCAAGGCATCCAACCTGACACAGAAGCTGGCAGGCAGGCAACTGCTCTTCTATTACAGTGGAAACAGAATTTTGGTTGTAAAAGCACGCTATAGAGACACCAGATATGAGTGGCAACTGTCAAAGTACGCTGGCAGGGTTGTGCAGGGCACACGCTGAAGTAGGCCTGACAGAGCCGCTTGAAGGACACTGACTGTCTGCTATTAGCTTACACTGGAAACCTTTTTTCTTTGTAAAAGCACGCTAAAGAGACACCAGATATGATTGGCAACTGTCAAAGCACGCTGGCACAGGTCTGCAGAGCACACGCTGAAGTAGGCCTGACACCCAGATGCTTGCAGACAACTAACTGATCTTCTATTACAGTGAAAAAAAAATGATTTCTTTAAAATCTAAAGCTTAAGCTATTGTTAAAACAGATATGAGTGGTGGCACTGACTGTGCAAATGGGCAAGGCATCCAACCTGACACAGAAGCTGGCAGGCAGGCAACTGCTCTTCTATTACAGTGGAAACAAAATTTTGGTTGTAAAAGCACGCTATAGAGACACAAGATATGAGTGGCAACTGTCAAAGCACGCTGGCACAGGTCTGCAGAGCACACGCTGAAGTAGGCCTGACACCCAGACGCTTGCAGACAACTAACTGCTCTTCTATTACAGTGAAAGAAATATTTTTATTTTAAATGTAAAGCTTAACCAATTGTTAAAACAGATATGAGTGGTGGCACTGGGCAAGTAGGCACAGTATCCAATGTGAACCTCACACAGAAGCTGGCAGGCAGGCAACTGCTCTTCTATTACAGTGGAAACAAAATTGTGGTTGTAAAAGCACGCTATAGAGACACAAGATATGAGTGGCAACTGTCAAAGCACGCTGGCACAGGTCTGCAGAGCACACGCTGAAGTAGGCCTGACACCCAGACGCTTGCAGACAACTAACTGCTCTTCTATTACAGTGAAAAAAATATATTTATTTTAAATGTAAAGCTTAACCAATTGTTAAAACAGATATGAGTGGTGGCACTGGGCAAGTAGGCACAGTATCCAATGTGAACCTCACACAGAAGCTGGCAGGCAGGCAACTGCTCTTCTATTACAGTGGAAACAAAATTTTGGTTGTAAAAGCATGCTATAGAGACACCAGATATGAGTGGCAACTGTCAAAGTACGCTGGCAGGGTTGTGCAGGGCACACGCTGAAGTAGGCCTGACAGAGCCGCTTGAAGGACACTGACTGTCTGCTATTAGCTTACACTGGAAACCTTTTTTCTTTGTAAAAGCACGCTAAAGAGACACCAGATATGATTGGCAACTGTCAAAGCACGCTGGCACAGGTCTGCAGAGCACACGCTGAAGTAGGCCTGACACCCAGATGCTTGCAGACAACTAACTGATCTTCTATTACAGTGAAAAAAAATTATTTCTTTAAAATCTAAAGCTTAAGCTATTGTTAAAACAGATATGAGTGGTGGCACTGACTGTGCAAATGGGCAAGGCATCCAACCTGACACAGAAGCTGGCAGGCAGGCAACTGCTCTTCTATTACAGTGGAAACAAAATTTTGGTTGTAAAAGCACGCTATAGAGACACCAGATATGAGTGGCAACTGTCAAAGTACGCTGGCAGGGTTGTGCAGGGCACACGCTGAAGTAGGCCTGACAGAGCCGCTTGAAGGACACTGACTGTCTGCTATTAGCTTACACTGGAAACCTTTTTTCTTTGTAAAAGCACGCTAAAGAGACACCAGATATGATTGGCAACTGTCAAAGCACGCTGGCACAGGTCTGCAGAGCACACGCTGAAGTAGGCCTGACACCCAGATGCTTGCAGACAACTAACTGATCTTCTATTACAGTGAAAAAAAATGATTTCTTTAAAATCTAAAGCTTAAGCTATTGTTAAAACAGATATGAGTGGTGGCACTGACTGTGCAAATGGGCAAGGCATCCAACCTGACACAGAAGCTGGCAGGCAGGCAACTGCTCTTCTATTACAGTGGAAACAAAATTTTGGTTGTAAAAGCACGCTATAGAGACACCAGATATGAGTGGCAACTGTCAAAGTACGCTGGCAGGGTTGTGCAGGGCACACGCTGAAGTAGGCCTGACAGAGCCGCTTGAAGGACACTGACTGTCTGCTATTAGCTTACACTGGAAACCTTTTTTCTTTGTAAAAGCACGCTAAAGAGACACCAGATATGATTGGCAACTGTCAAAGCACGCTGGCACAGGTCTGCAGAGCACACGCTGAAGTAGGCCTGACACCCAGATGCTTGCAGACAACTAACTGATCTTCTATTACAGTGAAAAAAAAATTATTTCTTTAAAATCTAAAGCTTAAGCTATTGTTAAAACAGATATGAGTGGTGGCACTGACTGTGCAAATGGGCAAGGCATCCAACCTGACACAGAAGCTGGCAGGCAGGCAACTGCTCTTCTATTACAGTGGAAACAGAATTTTGGTTGTAAAAGCACGCTATAGAGACACCAGATATGAGTGGCAACTGTCAAAGTACGCTGGCAGGGTTGTGCAGGGCACACGCTGAAGTAGGCCTGACAGAGCCGCTTGAAGGACACTGACTGTCTGCTATTAGCTTACACTGGAAACCTTTTTTCTTTGTAAAAGCACGCTAAAGAGACACCAGATATGATTGGCAACTGTCAAAGCACGCTGGCACAGGTCTGCAGAGCACACGCTGAAGTAGGCCTGACACCCAGATGCTTGCAGACAACTAACTGATCTTCTATTACAGTGAAAAAAAAATGATTTCTTTAAAATCTAAAGCTTAAGCTATTGTTAAAACAGATATGAGTGGTGGCACTGACTGTGCAAATGGGCAAGGCATCCAACCTGACACAGAAGCTGGCAGGCAGGCAACTGCTCTTCTATTACAGTGGAAACAAAATTTTGGTTGTAAAAGCACGCTATAGAGACACCAGATATGAGTGGCAACTGTCAAAGTACGCTGGCAGGGTTGTGCAGGGCACACGCTGAAGTAGGCCTGACAGAGCCGCTTGAAGGACACTGACTGTCTGCTATTAGCTTAAACTGGAAACCTTTTTTCTTTGTAAAAGCACGCTAAAGAGACACCAGATATGATTGGCAACTGTCAAAGCACGCTGGCACAGGTCTGCAGAGCACACGCTGAAGTAGGCCTGACACCCAGATGCTTGCAGACAACTAACTGATCTTCTATTACAGTGAAAAAAAAATGATTTCTTTAAAATCTAAAGCTTAAGCTATTGTTAAAACAGATATGAGTGGTGGCACTGACTGTGCAAATGGGCAAGGCATCCAACCTGACACAGAAGCTGGCAGGCAGGCAACTGCTCTTCTATTACAGTGAAAAAAAAATATTTATTTTAAATCTAAAGCTTAACCAATTGTTAAAACAGATATGAGTGGTGGCACTGGGCTAGTGGGCACAGTATCCAATGTGAACCTCACACAGAAGCTGGCAGGCAGGCAACTGCTCTTCTATTACAGTGAAAAAAATTATTTATTTAAAATCTAAAGCTTAACCAATTGTTAAAACAGATATGAGTGGTGGCACTGACTGTGCAAATGGGCAAGGCATCCAACCTGACACAGAAGCTGGCAGGCAGGCAACTGCTCTTCTATTACAGTGACATTTTTTTATTTATTTTAAATGTAAAGCTTAACCAATTGTTAAAACAGATATGAGTGGTGGCACTGGGCAAGTAGGCACAGTATCCAATGTGAACCTCACACAGAAGCTGGCAGGCAGGCAACTGCTCTTCTATTACAGTGGAAACAAAATTTTGGTTGTAAAAGCACGCTATAGAGACACAAGATATGAGTGGCAACTGTCAAAGCACGCTGGCACAGGTCTGCAGAGCACACGCTGAAGTAGGCCTGACACCCAGACGCTTGCAGACAACTAACTGCTCTTCTATTACAGTGAAAAAAAAATATTTATTTTAAATGTAAAGCTTAACCAATTGTTAAAACAGATATGAGTGGTGGCACTGGGCAAGTAGGCACAGTATCCAATGTAAACCTCACACAGAAGCTGGCAGGCAGGCACCTGCAATTACATTACACAGGAAAAAAAAAAAAAAGCAGCCTGATGTTATAGCCCTAAAAAGGGCTTTTTGGGGTGCTGTCCTTACAGCAGAGATCAGATGAGTCCTTCAGGATTGTAGTGGACACTGAATACCCTAGCCTAGCTATCAATTTCCCTATCTAATCAGCAGCAGCTAGACTTTCCCTCCTCTCACTAAGCATGCATCTTCCGAATGAATCGAAAATGGATGCTGGGAGGGAGGTTGGAGGGTGTGGAAGGGAGGGAGTGCTGCTGATTGGCTGGAATGTGTCTGCTGACCGAGAGGCACAGGGTCAAAGTTTGCCCAATGATGACGAATAGGGGGCGGATCGAACTGCGCATGTGTCCGCCCGCCGTGGCGAACGCGAACACGCTAATTTCGCCGGGAACTGTTCGCCGGCGGACAGTTCGGTACATCACTATCAGTAACCTTAGCCAAAAGTGCTGCATAGGCTTAATATAGCTTGTGGAACTTGACGGAGCCTCCTTGAGCCCTTGCAGACAGAGCTCCAATTCAGATGGAATGTCCGATGATGGAGAAGGAATGCTTGAGCAGGCGCCATCTTGCTCCATGTGGTTCTGCCATATATGGGCTCTGGAAACCTCAGAATGTAGCACAGAGTTTGAGAAAGACATGTGAAGGGTGTTGAGGTAATTGGGCACAAAGTGTGTCTGGCTCTTGTCACCTTTTGTGCTGTGAAACTGGTCTTTATAGACTTTAGGACGTGTGGTTGTCTTTGAACTAGGTAAGACACGCCCCTGGTTAATGTTTTTTTTAAACATAAAAAACGAGGGGAAGATGTAGACTGGCATCGATTTTTTATTTATTGCTTTTTATCACTATTATTTATTATTTTTTGATTTACTAGATTTTATGTTTTAGAACTCATTTAATATTTCTTAAGTAAAGCTGAAATCAGAAACTTCTATTGTATAAAATAATAATTTTTAATTTACTTACCACTCTTTCTCAATAAAAAAAAGAATATTACTATAAATATACAGCTTTGCATTTATATATAATAAATATAATCTGCCTATTGCGTGCTCTGTCCCATACTGTATGTATTTCCTTGCAACCAAATAAAATAATGACTTATTGGACAAGGTTTATCAAAGTGTTCTGTTCTAAAAGGTTGCACCATTTAAAAACGGCTTTAAATGCAATCTGCAATATGGCAAATAATTACAGTAAAGTTGATTGATTACAAAACCTTTTACCTTGAAGTACTCTGATACAAAAAAATCTCCAGTTAGATAATAAAGTAACAACAGCTTTAAACACTTAAATCCAGGAAAAAAATACATTTTTGTACAGCAACATGTGCAAGGTCTGTGACTTTGACATAGCCTGTTCTTCATAAAACCATTTTAAACCCTACTAATTATATTTATTTTGAAAAGGTTCCCAATAAAATCCCAAAAAATACTTTAGGAGTCTCAAAATATTATTCATATCATAGATGTCAAGCTTATAGATCTGTCATCTCCAAATATGTGCACTGTGTTAGATTAAACTTCGGCCTAGTTTTTACTAGACTAAGCTCCCTAAGCATATCTTGAGAGTACAGCTTCTGACTTTAGACATATGTTTTATTTAATTGCATTAGCACTTTGCTACAATGTTGCCTGAGGTTCAGTTGGCATCATCAATATTGTCTTTTGGGTTCATCAAGGCAAAGGT
Source organism: Pelobates fuscus (assembly GCF_036172605.1). Lineage (NCBI taxonomy): Eukaryota > Metazoa > Chordata > Amphibia > Anura > Pelobatidae > Pelobates > Pelobates fuscus. The sequence continues at coordinate 340,673,276 of NC_086320.1, forward strand.
TATTAGATATAACAAAAAAATGTTTCTCTGCAGGATAAAAAACAGTGATAGAACTAGTTTGTATTAGTTAGTTTGTATTGTTTAAATTTTATTTTGCATTGTTTTGCAGAGATGATAAAAAAGAACTATTGTTAAACTACTATAATTAACATATCAATTTTATTTTTATTTGAAGAAATTAAAAAAAAAGTGCATTGTATGACAAAACAGAATTTGAACAATTGCACTGCTAGACTTGTACAGATACGATTTACCACCTTGACTTTCTTTAAGATTATACTAGGGAATTGTAATATCGGTATAAAGCTCTGTGATTTTTCATTTTTGCTTTTGTCATTGCTTGCCAAGTTTTCTCAAGCTTTGCAAGAGTGTTTTACAGCTTTCTTTAAAAATATATGTACTTATTGTAAAAAGAACCAGAGCAAATCTATACTTGATAAATATTTATAACTGCCCTTGAAAGATTTAGGCTGGCTTGCATTTAGGATAGATTTTGTGCTTCGCAGTGAGGTAGAGGAAATTATATTAAAATAGAACAAAATTAGAAAAATTAGAAAACAATTTCAAAATATTAATGAGTGCTCTAATATGAAGAACATTTTGCACAGCACTTCCAAAAGAATGTGGATACAGTCATCAATTCTTGGGATCACCAATGGTCTCTAAGAGATTATATTATGTAATATTAAATTATATATTCTAGTGGGTACATCAATAAAACAAGGAGAGAAGATGAAGATGGCTTGATATATATTGCTATATTTCTTTTTTGAGACGAACTTGACTGCGGCAACATGATATTTGAAGGATTAATGATCAGGTATCTTCCCCTAGTTTAGTCAATGAATCCAGTTATTGTAACCTCAGTGAATTCAGTAGAGAGATGAGAGGTAACTCCAGAAATCATATACTAGTGGGGCATAACCAGCTAAGCAAAACAGAACAAAAAAGAAAACTTTATCTAGACATCTCTAGTTTTGAGATGTATAAAACTGAAGTTGGCCCATATAGGAATCCCATTACCGGGAAAACCTTGTTGTACATAAAAATAATCATGAAATGTTGGTACTGATGTTGCAGAAGATGTTATGTAAATGTGTGCTAAAATACAATCACATGGTCTTTGCTAATAAAGAAAATACGTTTGATGAGTTCAGACAAGATATAGGGGGTTCTGCAAAAGGAGGTGATATTCTTTAGAGCATCTTTAAAAAATTTAACTAAATTAAATTAAAGCGCTTAAAGCTCATGTTATTATTATTATTTTTTTTTTACAGGGAAAGGTCGTCTTGTATTACGGCATGTATTTAAATAATTTGTCCCAACTGGTACCTTTCAGGTAGTAGATCCCCGTAGCAGTGGATATGGTGCTTTTAAATCATGTAATTAGAAATACACAAGCATTCTTTTTCCAGTAATGCATCCAGAAATGATACGGTTCTAGAGAGAAACGGTAAATGCAAAAGAAGGTAGACCACAAGTGCAGCAAAAACAAAGCGGACTGTAAACGCGAGAGCAAATGAGCTCTCTACATTCTAACAGATTATGTATAAGTCATAGAAAATTAGTAAATAGAGAGCAAGGCAGACAATATTGAACCATGTAACAACTAACAGGTATCTAGAAAGTAGGAATTTGTAGATATATGCTCATAGGAGGACTGGCAATGATTGGTCCGGGCAAGCACATATCAGTTGCATTTCTTTCACAGAGAGATCCCATAAAACAATTCCAATAGGCCACTCTAAGCTCTTAAGCAATTAGCCAAAACACAAAGCATTGTACTGCTGGGCTACTAAAGGCCATGCACACTGTCTGCATGCTGTCTTACTCCTGTACTTACTGGGCTTACTGTGTTTCAGTCTGAAGTGCAATTTGACAAAATCTGGGCTGATAAGGTGAGCGGACAAATTACCAAGCTCCGAGTCAAAACATACCCATATTACAAACCAAGCGAAATGCTCAATTGCAGAGTATATTCTTTTTAATTCATGATTTTGAATTCCACCCATGGTGCCAAAAAAAATACATGATTGATGGGAAAAGAAGATTATTGGTGGCTAGGGGACAGTCAATGAAATTAAGTGGTCTGGGTGCCTATAGTGTCCTTTTAATGCAAAGTAGGATCTTTGAAGTAACAGAACTAACGCTATGAGTTTATTCAGACCAGGAGGAGAATAATGAAAATAAACAACAATGGTAAAAAATAATGAATAAATACTGGTACAGGGTCACTAGAACTTGAAGTAAGGAGCTAAGTCAAACATAGCCAGGGTCTAGTACACCATATAGGAATAGGACGGGGGTAGGCAACCTTCGGGACTCCAGCTGTTGTGGACTACATCTTCCATAGTGCTCTTACAGCCATAATGCTGGCAAAGCATCAGGGGAGATGTAGTCCACAACATCTAGTTGCGTGCTCCTGGAATAGAACATGTGATCAATGTACACAGGGTAATGTCAACAGGTCTGGACCACGAGAGGGCACTGAACAGGTGCAAACTCAGTATTTGTAGGTCTGGGGTATTATCCGATAGCCATGCTCCTAAAACGTGAGTGGTTGATGACAATGACATCGTAAAAGGGGTGGAGCTACAGCATCCACATCAGTGTCAGAAACACTGGTAAAGGTGCCTGAGGATGTGAAATTGATGTGGTGCCTACTTCAAGAGGTAGAAGCACCAAGTCAGTGCAAAGGTGTGTATCTTTGCAGGTGCAGAGTCCCAGAACTGTGGCCAAAGTAATGCAGGATCATTATTAGAGACAAGTTTTCTTACAGTTCCACGGGAAGCTGTGTCTGTAAGCTGATCAATTACTTTTTAGGCATTAGAGCTGTTAGGTTTGCTCATTGGGATATTAAAGGTCCCAAGGATAAGAGAAGAGGAGTGCTAGTGGAGAGTAAGTGAGGTAGCCTCCAAGAGAAGTGTTCAATGAATAGGGTAGGGTGACTTGGGGGTGGGGGTGATAAATGATGGCAATTCTTAAAGAAGTAAGTTTGAATAGGCTGACAGTGTGAACTTCAAATGAAGAAAGAGATAAAGCAGGGGCGGGGAAGATGGGTTGAAAAGTACATTAGGGGAAGAGAATGATACATACACCACCTGCTTTACAGTTGTTAAGTCTTGGAATGTTGAAGAATTGTAGGCCACTGTGACATAAATAAGCAGGAGTAGTGCGATCAGGGGGGACAGACAGGTTTTAATGAATGCTAGTAGGGTGAGAAATTTTGAAACAAAGATATTGTGTATAGTTGTAGATTTCAATTTTCTGCAGAGAGCGCGGGTGTTCCAGAGTGCACACTAAATGTTGGTAGATGAGGTTAAATGACAGGGTACTGGTATGAGCTTCATGCAGTTTCTGGTATGCTTAGTGTGAGCAGGGAAGGTAAATTGCCCTGGATTGGGAGAGACAGCACCAAATGCTTTTGTTTTTTACATTACCTTTATATCTTGGCCTGTATGATAAAGTTAGTTTTACCAGCCCTACTCCATATATTTGGCTTGTTTACTTAATTGTTTTATTTACCTATATGCATAACTTTATTTACCTATATGCATAATATATAATATTATTTTACAGCAAACATAAACTTCAAGAAATCCATGTTTAAACTATAAAAAAACGAATTTGCATATGCCCACCTAGAATCCCTTGCAGTACTAATATCACTGCAAATTTGAGCTTTTTGTGGGAAAAGCAAACCTTATGGCTTGATTGGTGTGTGCAGATCTGTGTTTAACAATGTATTGCCTATCCACTGACTTCAGGTGGAAGGGGTTTCCATTTACTTTTTTCCCACCATAACTTTCTTGGTTTGTTTTCTGCAAGTAACGCCAAGCATTAATAACAAGCCAATAACCAACAACATGCTGATGAGTTGCATTAACAATGAAACAGCTTTCCATGAGTGGTTCACAGGCTTTGCATCTCTTGTGATATAAATCTGTTGTTTACAGCAAACATAAACTTCAAGGAAAGTAAATAAAGAAAACATTGACCCAAGGGTTACTGATTAGGCCCATAGGACAATGTTAGAGAAAGCCCTGATAACTCTTCCCTACTGGGGAATAACCCACAAAATATAAACAAAAAGACAAGTGTGGAACCAGAGGTCCCTATGTGGAAGAGTTATAAGTGAGAGGGAGTCCCTACCTTTAATAATCCTAAGGGTATAAGCAGTAACAATAGACAGGAGAAAATAGGGAGAACAGGGTAAAGGAAATGGATGTGTCAAAGCACATACAGACCCAAACAAATACTTAACAGAAAAATAGCCCAAGCCTAATAATGAAAAGCTTAGGTCAAGTACATCAAGACTGTAAGGTTGTCAAAATAGGTAGATTGAGGAATAAGTAAAGGGGGAGGATAGCCTCCTAAGCAGGGGATAAAAGATCCCAAAAGCCCAGTCCCAAAATAAGCCCACTCACTAGGAGAGGATGCTATAACTATATACCTCAGCACTGTGATGAATCACAAGTGCCTACCTATTACTCTTCTCCCTTCCTGACTAAGTAGCAAAAAAACGAATTAACTTAAATAAAATAATCCATAAAGTGCTACCTAAGTGAACAAAATGAAAAGAAATTAATTAAATGAAGACTCGACGCACGTTTCAGCGTTCTAACACGCCGTCATCAGGAGTAATGAACTTTGGAATGGGAACACTCAAGCGTTATTGGCCGATACTCAAGTCTGACCCGCATTTGAAACATGTAATTACTTCCTTCCCTTCTGTGATGGCAAGGAGAGGAAGTAATTTCCGAGATACCCTGGTACAGAGCCACTTGGCACCCCGGAAAAGGGGCCTTAATAACTACTTACCAAAGGGTTCGTACAAATGCGGGCATTGCAGCGCATGTGAATTCATGGAAAGAAATTCCAAAGAATTCACTGATAGCAACAACACTGATATTTTCCCGGTCCGATCATTTTTTAACTGCAGAACAGAGGGTGTGATTTATTTACTCATCTGCTCGTGCGGTATAAAATATGTGGGGAAAACATTTAAACCCTTCAAACTAAGGATTAGGGAACATGTCAATTCAGTTAGGAGACCCTTAGAAACTCCAATATCCCGCCATTTAAAAATATACCATTCAAATTCCTCTAAAAGGTTGAGATTTATGGGAATTGAGCATATTCCACAGACTCAAAGGAAAGGAGATTGGGATATGAAATTGAGAGTCCTACTGGATTTACAGACTCAAGACTCTCTCGCCCGCGGGACTTAATGAGGGCTTTTCATTCACCGCATTCTTATGATCACTCTTTGCCGTAGATGTGATATATAGTTAGGAAAAACCCTACTAAGTCTGTGTATATAGTAAGTAGGATGAACATTTGTATATAGTTATTGTTAATTTAAATGTATATATTACTTTTTGGATGGTTTTTTTTTGGTCACTTCAATTATGAGAACCCTGGTGTGGAAGATAATACAGAGAACCGATGAATCAGACAGTTTCTAGTATCCACCTTTTCAAATAATCATAAGGTTGTTACCTATTATATTGTAAGGTGGAGAAACTAATAAAGCTGTGTCCATATTTACAGCAGGTTCTATAATATTCCTTACACCAGGGCTCTCTTATTCTTTTCTCGTTTATCTCTGTGTGCAGTTCAACACTTGCCACACTGTTATTGTCCGTGTAATATTTCATAAACAAGGGCGAACCCCTAAAAATCTCCCTTGATGACACCCTCATATTGGTATAGAGGATGATGTGAGATTGAAAATCAGTCTCGGCACATGAAATGTGGGAGGTCTCAAGGTCTAGTCTCTAGGTGACGCGATTATGACTCCCCTTCTATGCGGCAAGCTTCCCCGTTAGAGGATGATGGAAGATTGAGTTCCAATCTCGCCATATGGCATAGGGGAGGTCCTAACATGAATGACAGTTGCGTCACTAGATGACGCGATTCTGCCACTCCCCCTCCATGCGGCTGTCTTCCCCACGTGGGTACCACCCCATTAACCGTCACGCCCCTCGGTCACATGGTCCGGATAGGACGCCAATCAAAATATGGTTGGCATTTTTCGACCAATCAATGGGCTGACAAGACGGCGGGGTGAGTACACGCGATGGATACACAACGGATAATTATTTCAAGTTGATTGCTACAATGCATATATATAAATGAACACAAAGTCATACCAAAGTTCATTACTCCTGACGACGGCGTGTTAGAACGCTGAAACGTGCGTCGAGTCTTCATTTAATTATTTTCTTTTCATTTTGTTCACTTAGGTAGCACTTTATGGATTATTTTATTTAAGTTAATTTGTTTTTTTAACTACTTAGTCAGGAAGGAAGAAGGGTAATAGGTAGGCACTTGTGATTCATCACAGTGCCGAGGTATATAGTTAAAGCATCCTCTCCTAGTGAGTGGGCTTATTTTGGGACTGGGCTTTTGGGATCTTTTATCCCCTGCTTAGGAGGCTATCCTCCCCCTTTACTTATTCCTCAATCTACCTATTTTGACAACCTTACAGCCTTGATGCACTTGACCTAAGCTTTTCATTATTAGGCTTGGGCTATTTTTCTGTTAAGTAGTTGTTTGGGTCTGTATGTGCTTTGACAATTCCATTCCCTTTACCCTGTTCTCCCTATTTTTCTCCTGTCTATTTTTACTGCTTATACCCTTAGGATTATTAAAGGTATGGACTCCCTCTCACTTATAACTCTTCCACATAGGGACCTCTGGTTCCACACTTGTCTTTTTCATAAACATCAAGGAATATATGTTAAAAATTGAATAATAAGTCTAAAAAGTGTTTCTTAGTTAAACTTATTTGCATATGCTCACCAAGAATACCTTGCAGTAGTAGCATCAAATTTGGGATCTCTGTGGGAAAAGTCTCATGGTTTGACTTTTAGTGCAAATTTGTGTTTAACAATGTATCTCTATGACCCCCATATTAATAGAAGGGAGGCTAAATCCTCCCGCATGTCCCTACTCGTGGCATGTTGCCTAAACAGCGAGCAGCCAGTGGCTGCTCGCTGTCATTTAAAACTACTAGTGACTGGGCAGCTATTGCTGAACAGTTGCTAGTGCAATGGCACAGGACCCCCTGTTTCCCCATGGTGGGGAACAAAAAAACTAAAATGGGGGGACATAGTGCCCCCCCACACCTCTACTCGTGACCCGCGGGTGGGGACTATTACTATAAATGGGGGGACCTAGTGACCTGTCAAGCCGCCACCCATGACCGTCGGTGGACCTTAGTGAAATAAATAATGGGGGGACCTAATGTCTGACTCATCCCATGACCAGCGTGTGGGGACCTTAAATAATTAAATAAATGGGGGGGAACTAATGCTGCTCGCTGCTCAGGGGACATGCCACGAGTAGGGACATGCGGGAGGATTTAGCCTCCCTTTTTTTAATATGGGGGGTCATAGTGACCACCATAGGTTTTAATGCGGGGGGGTATGAATTAATATTATTTATTACAAGGAGGGAGCTGGTAGTGCTGCCTGCTTCCTTCTTGCCGTTTTTCTTTTGGCGCATGCGCAGTGGTATTTTCGTCCTAATGGACGAAAACTGATTATTTTGCACTGAATTTCGTCTGAAAAACAAATGGTTTATGGCTGAAATTCAGAATGGCCCTTTCTTACTTAGGGCCCCCACCTGCCGCTCATGGGTGAGGGTCGGGGGGGACAATAGATCCCCCTGTTATTACCAATGGCTGCTCGCTGTTTAGGTGACATGCCCCTACTGGCGGCATGCCTTTTAACCTCCCTTTTATTAATTTGGGGGTCATAGTGACCCCCATATGTTTTAATGCGTGGGGGTGAGGTTAGGAATTAATATTATTTATTACAAGGAGGGAACGACTCCCTTCTTGATTATTTTTTGTGTGCATGCGCAGTGTTATTTTCGTCAAGCACAGGTTAAGTCACTTAACCCATGCTTGTAAGAGACTCCTTGCAGCCCTGCATGGGTTAAGTGTCAGGCTGCAGGGAGAACCAGTGTTTTTTGTTTCTCATAAGTGCTTTGGGGGTTAATTCCTCTGCAGCACGCAGTCTATTAAACGAAAGAACTGAAACAAAAAGGTAATGCATTCGGCATTTGCCCCTTTGTTTCGTTTATATTTCGTATGTAGGACTTTCGTTTACGTTTTAGTAAACGAATATGAAAAAGTACAACATTTCTGAAGAAATCATATTCGTCCAAAAAACGAATGCACATGTCCAATTATTATTGTCATACTGTTCTCCTAAAATAAGGTCACTTGGAGCAATCATTCATCACCTTAGGGTCTGTCTCTGTAAAAACATGGACTTAAGAGTCTTAACTAAAAACATTCCAGTTTTTTTGTTTGTTTTGTTTTTTAATACTTAATACACTTTTATTTTAGTGAAAGAACAAGCACAATACCTAGTATTAAATACACCAGTGGTAAAAAGGAAAAAATATTACCGATAAACTATGCAGGCTATAAGAAGATTCCTCTAGTACTTCTTAATTGACAACATATAAAACATAATCTGCAAAAAATATAAAAAGGTCCACAATAGTGTAATAAGCCTTGACACCAAAATTAAGGCTTTGGGGTATATTGCACTTACAGACTAAAGGAAGTTAGGAGAGGAAAGGGTTTAAATGTAGAACTCTAATTTCTTAATCTCTTCCCTTTACATCCAGGTATACATATGTGGGGGAAAAGGAGAAACAAAAACATAGTGCAGTGCTGTAATAAATTAAATGACAATTTATTGTATTGCACTCACAGAATAAAAGTCATCAAGGATCCCGGCATAAGCCACTGTGCTTAGTCCAGAGGAGAAAAGCCAGGACCATCTGCGGACAGGAACAAGCAGTTGCGTGGAAGGGGCAAAACAAAAGGAAAAATAATCTTAAAATGAACACAAAATAAAACTGGAATACTTTTTTAGTATTTGAAATTGGTGGTCTGGAAGATTCTTTAGCCATAGGAAATATGGCAACTAGTTACCAAGGAGCAAGATACAAAAATTCTGGAATTTTAGTGAGTCTCTATCATGAATCATCAGTATTGCCTTATTGAACGCAGCTTTTACAGACATAGAGGTGAAATTTGCAAGAATGTGTACAATGCCCAGGAGATTTTACTTGTAATTGATAGGCTGCTTGTCAAATAAGTAAAACACAAGGCTGAATGAAACTTGAAAGTCAACAACCTAGCAATCCAGAAACAGAGCTTGAGTACAGATTCCTACAAACAAATGGAATATAACTTTGAAACGTATGATGTGTTTCCATTGAGGTATGTACGTACGTATGTCACTTGTAGAAGAGATGTAATACTATTCCAAGCTATTTTCTAGTTGCTCTGTGAAAATAAAAAATATATAAATTTTACACAAATAATTAGTCATTTCTTTTAGATTTCAAAGTGTTAATATTGATTTTGTTATGGGTTTGTTAATTGTACAATGTTAACTATTTCACATATGAGCCCCTTTCTTATGTTGCTGTAATTTATACTGCAATATACATTTTAAATCCAATTATTCAGGTAATGTATATTTCATATTTGCTATTATACATTTTATGCTTGGTATTACTTATTTATTACTGAAGAGGTAACATTTTTCACTTTCAATTATTTTGGTTTCGTATTAATGTATGGACTAGAAATACAAAGTATTGATTGATATATTTGTTTTTGGGCACTATTTAATCAATGATTTATATGAGTCATAAACATAAGGCAACTGAAGCAGATGCCATTTAGTGCTGCTCCGAGTGCCCAATACAATTATTCTCCTTTATCAAGGGAGATACTCACCCTATAGATGCCATAACATCAGATCTGCACTCAGGAGGATAGCAAGACCCGGCATTGAGAATCTGGGGCCTTTAGAGTGGGATGCCCACGGCTGATGGGAAACATTAGATTAAACCTCCCACTGGACTTCCTAACCAGAAGCCCTCTCTGTGACTCCACCAGTGCAGAAATGGGTCGCAAAACACAAAAGGAAAGTCCACCGGCCGCAAGGGATAGCCAGGATTATGGGTAAATGCTTACCACAGTGGCACACAACAAATAAGTGGCACAATTGCGGCCTGAGGCTACACTCACTTCTCTTTGAGGAGAGAATCCCAGATCTGGGGTCTCTGACATCAGCGAAAGAGGGACATTTACAATTTATTCCTCCACATGCAGAAGACTTTTACTACAGATATAAATGCAGTGAAGACAGAGGTACAAACAACAACTATCAGTATTCAAACTTCAGAGGTAGACATAGTTGGCCTTAAACAAGGCATTGCGATCCAAATTGTATAATACCTCAGCTCCTCATATTCTCACCTCACTCTCCAACTGGATCAACTTGATGGCCAAGAAAAGTGTAAAAATATCAAGATACGCAGAGAGGTGGATATATTTCTCCCTGAGGAACTCCCACACTTTATCAAGCACTTGGTTGCCTTTATGCTACCTACAAAATTTGCCAAACAATTCTCCTTTGATGGAGTGTATCTACATCCAAGTTTCCCCAAGCTCGACCTGCTGCTACTTGAGACCTCAAATTATCCTGCCAGACATATGTCAACAAGCAAAGATTTCTAACTGCCTTGAAGGGGAAAACACCTATAAAATTTGAGTTGTATACTCTCACTTTCTTCCAAAATTTATGCAGAGCCATGCAATTATAGATGGAATCGGTGCAACCGATAACCAAAATCCTACAAAATGCTGGACTGAATTATCATTGGTCCTATCCCAGGGCTGTCACTGCCTCTTAAGTAGGGCAGCACTTCAAGGCATCAATACCATCAGAAGGTCTGGCTCTCATACAGGCACTGGGCCTGACAGTTTCGTCTGCTGCGACAAACCCAATTCTTATTTGGGATGTGAACAACATTGTCCACTTTGAAACTGGGAATGAGAGGGAAAATTGTACCTGAATGTAAATACTTTTTTCTTATTGTTTAATTTTTTTGTTGAGCCTTTCTTAGCTCATAAAATTCTTCCAATACAAGACATCTCTGTGTTTTCCTTTTTGACCAATCTGTCTGTTTTTGGGTGGTCACACTTACTACCTAATGAAAGGCTCCTAAGAAAGGTCATTGATTCCATAATTCTCTGTACGTACAGCGTTTTAAGCTGAAACAGTATGTACTTTTTTCATGACTTTCATTCTGAGCCGTATCTCCATATTCCATGTTTTGTTTATTTTGCTAAATTGAATCCTTTTTTGTAGGGGTGCCTATGTAGATTACAAGCCCATTCATACCTTTATGTTGTGATTACCTTCACCTTCTACATGTTTGGTCCTAACATGATATCATTGTTATTACGTTACTGAGCTCTATAGTGAACGCAAATTTAAAGTGAATTTAAAATATTAAAAAGCAAACTGAAAACAGAGTTAACTTGGGGAATTTGGCTAATTTGGCTGATAAGGCTTTAATGTTGAAATTAAAATTGAATTCACTTAGAATTTCCCGCAATTCTCTCTTTAGTAAATAACCCTATTAGTGTTTTACTCTAAACGTATGTTTTACGTTGCTGTATACTGTAGAATTCTATATCTGTACCATTTATATGTATGTCTCATTGAAGAATCAGTGAACACAGAATGTTAAAAAGTGTTAGTTTAAACAACGGGTGGAGCAGATATAATGGGTTTATCTGTACAATGCAGTAACAGATAATATATATTGTATTTTTATGACTCTCTGGCTAGTAAAAGGTACTCGTTTTAGCTAAGTATAGTGATTTGCTCTGTATAATAATGTTGTATTTTATTGAGTTTATTGCTGTCTTGCTGATTTGTTTTTTAATCATAAATTTCATCAATTGTCTTCAATCTACTGTGTGCGTTTTATTGATGCCTACACTTAAGACAGCTGTGCAATGAAAAGCACCATTAGTTCTACGTTTCCAGAAACATGAATTGGCAATATATTAAAATTAAATATCTGCTAAATATACTGAACTACATGTGCTTTTCATGTTAGTACATGTTAAAAATACAAACATATAATTTGCATTGTGTAAACATTTTGCATAAGAATGTATCACCATATAATATTGATTATTGTATAATGTAACACTTCAAATTCTCTTAGTTTGTATATGTTTACTATATTCTTTGTATATTGTTTTAAAAGAATTATATATGCAATTATTTCATTTGCAACAAAAGTCATTTCTTATAGAATACTTTGAACAGTAATTTTCTGTAAATGTATAATTTCTGCCCATGCTTTAGTTAAGAATAACGCTTCTCCCTGAACCCTGAATAATTAATTATGTAGGAGTTTGATGAATGAATCATCTGATCATTTATACTGTTTATTGCTACTACAGAGAAATAAATGTTGCCCTAGGTTAATTTGAAGCAACTAGTAGCATTGATTCAGACAGTGATTGCTGGCTTGCACTGTACATGTCTTCAATTAGTATTCAACTTTACCTTCATTTTTGAATATTCATTGTATTATAAAAATACTAATCTTATTACAGAAACAAGCAGCCTGCGATTAAAATGCTGTGAGACTTTTAGATGGATTTTCTACAACATAATTATGCTGATCCTGATTAACCTTGCCTGGTCCATATGCCATTTGGAATGAACCTGCATATAACTCACACTTAAAGGGACACGGTAGGCACCCAGACCACTTTAGCTAATTGAAGTGGTCTGGGTGCTGTGTCCCTTTTGCACTTAATGTTCTAGAGAACTGCAATGTTCTAGAGAACTGCAATGTTTACATTGCAGCGCTAAGTCTACCCTCAGTGGCTGTCTATCAGACAGCCACTAGAGGGCTTCCGGAACTGTAACAGACTTTTGGTCCGTTATCTGATGCTGGACATCCTCACGCTCTGCATGAGGACCTCCAGTGTCAGATTTTCCCAATATGAAAGCATGCGCATTAGACCTCACTCGTCGTAGGATGAAGGAGGGGGCGGAGCCTCGAACCAGTGCAGAAGGACATCAGCGCTGGGATAAGGTAAGTAAGTTTTAACCCTTTATTTACTGGGTAGGTGGGGGGGCGGCAAGGGAGGGGGGAGGCAGAGATATTGGTAGTGCCGGGAATACAGCTTTTTATTCCTGGCACTACAGTATCCCTTTAAAGGCTTGTGGCAAATCTAGCCACTTCACACTATTTTGTTTATATTTGAGGGTTGTCCTAGAAAGACTGGTTTATATATGATGTTTGATGTGTTTGCTTAAAATGTGAAAGAGGGAATTTGTATGCTAGTGGCACAAAAGCCGCTATCATTCATATGGTAGTTTCACGAACAGGGATTTTCAACACTGTACGTGAAGCGAACAAAGTACTGAATGGGAGCCCACACAAAGGGGGTCGTGTGGCTCCCATTAACCGATTGCAACAATGTATCCATCGGCTGTTAATTGATTCACAGGGTGGCCGTCGTTCGGCTACCGACCACGAGGCGGCAGCCATCTTGGATTCCCTTTTTGCCCAGCTGTGTTTGGCCGCCGAGTGCCTGGAACTAAAATCGGCTACTCAACGGCACGAACGCCGCTGGACTTCCAGGCCGTTCGGGAGCGCCGGTCTTTCGGTACTTTTTCCCCACTTGTGTATTCGTGACTTTTATGAGGAATGTATATTGAAGTGTATTTCGTGAAGCGTTCGGCTGATTGTGCTGGGATCTGAGCGGTACTTTCACGAAGTATGCACTCAGATTCCAGATATCTGCCGAACGGTCATTCGGTACAATGGCACGAATAATATGTAAGTTATGGATTTTTATGTGAAAAGCCGGTTCTGCTGTATGGAGGGATAGTCTACTTAACAGGATATTCTAGAGGGAGTATCCCTCTCATACAGCAGTGCATGGTGGGAGAAATGTTCTGTATGTTAAGTCCCCCATGTAGTCCCCTACTGTACAACCCCTGTAAAGTCAGTAAGGAAACCCCTAGCATGGGGAACCACATAAATACTGGAGCTTGTGAATAAAATCGTCAGTTGACTCCCAGAACTGTGTTTATTCTGGTTACTGGGGGGATTTGGGATATTGCCTTCATTTTCAGCTCTTTCCTTGGAATACCTTATTTTACCAGCGGAGATATTGGGATTTAATATTGCAGCTCCGCTACAAGGCTAAATGCTCACTGTTTGAAAACATTGCTTATCACTGGTTGTTGTATTTTATTATAGTGTAATATAATTTAGAAGATGTTAGGACTCACAATGGTTCGTGGAATTCATTGCAGTGAATGGACCTTGTAAGCTATTCAGAATACCATCAATATCTGGCCCAGTGATCTGGGTGTTTTATGTAAATAGTTTTGGAGAACTGAATTTTGTACTGGTAATTTTAGAGTACCTTTGATCAAGTTTGTATAGCTTGGAGGAAAGACGAGACGGTGGGATGTGATAGAAACATTTAATAAATAAAGGGAATCAATACAGTAAAGGAAGAGAGTATATTTTAAAGAAGAAAAACTACCACAACAAGAGGACATAGTCTTGCCGCGCATGTGCATTCCGCCGATGACGGCAGAAGAAGGAGGAGATTCCCCAGCGCCAACGGAGCCAGGCAATGGAAAAAGTTAGGAATTTAACCCCTTCCCCTAGAGCCCGGCAGGAGGGGGACCCAGAGGGTGAGGGGGACCCAAGGACCCTATAGAGCCAGGAAAACGAGTATGTTTTCCTGGCACTATAGTGGTCCTTTAACCCCTTAAGGACCAAACATCTGGAATAAAAGGGAATCATGACATATCACACATGTCATGTGTCCTTAAGGGGTTAAAGAACATGACAAAGTGGTGTTGCTTTGGATTCCTAATTCTTCTTATCTCATTTCAATTGAGCACCTGTACGATATGCTTTCCATTAAAACAGGCCTGCACAACCTGATGTTTGTTTTTGTTTTAAGTTCTTTATTTTTGTCGTTAGCTCATAATCACATTGGTACAACAACACATGCGTATACATTGAACACACTATATGTAGAGCGAGAGAGCAGGTGAGAGGTAGGGCAGCGGTTGGCCTGTCAGGACATGGGCTAAAGGTTGTTTTTTGTTTTGATTGTCTTTTTATAAGAGTGATTACCTTTGTGGTATAGTGCTAAGAACATCCAGACTTGTCTCCTATGTGTTTGCGTTGCTATAGTCACTTGAGCTCTATGTCGCCTGTGATAAAGGCATCGTCTGTGTGAACATCTGGTGTCTGTTGCTTGTCGGTGTAATGTTAGGCAAGTGCAGCAGATACCTGTCGTTTGTGTCTAGCTCTGGTACAATTCTTGAGGTGGGGGGTATATTTGAGGTTTTGTGTCTAGTCGAGATGAGAGTGATGGTCTCATGTGTGAAATGTGTTATAAAACCATTGTGTTAGTGGTTAGCTGCAAGCGTGCAGGAAAGTGAACATAAGAAAACAAGCAAACAGTAAGGTATGTATAAACTTGTGAAGGTTGTTTGAGGTATAAGTTTGGATCAAGGACGTCAGGTCGCAGCATCAGCGTGCAGGGTCGGACCGGACCGCTTAAGGATAAGCATCGTCGTTGCTGGGTTCAGCCTGTGAGGTCCTCTGGCTTCCGCATTGCGCCCCACAGGGTCTAGTGAGTCCTGTGGGAGATGTATGGTGGCCAGTAGAGCCTTTGCTTTGGCAATGTCCCGTATCACATGTCGTTCTCCTGGGGAGATTAGGAGCGTGCGTGCCTGCAGCCAGTGATATGGGATGTTGTACTTTCTAAGCAGGGATGTAAAGGGTGCCATCGATCTTCTCCATGATAGTGTACCTCCCAATAGGTCAGCATAAAAGGACAGAGGCATGGATTCAAAGACGCGGGGTGGTTTGTTTTTTATAGCCTCCAGCACTGCAGACCTGTCTTTTATATTCTGGAACCAGATCACAATGTCTCTGGGTGCATCTGCTGGGGCCCTGGGTGATTTGGGCACCCGGAAGTACCCGTCTAGTCCTATCCCTTTCTCTTGCTTTATGGGTAGGACATCTGCCATCAAACGCCTGAGGACATGTGGCAGTTAAGCTACGGGGATATCCTCCCTAATGCCTCTGACCTTAATGTTCTTCCAGCACCTGTAGTCCTCCATAGCTGCAAATCGTTCAGTGTTAAGCTTTGCCTGTTGTTGCAGTTCCGCCATGGCTTGCTGCAATGATGCCAGTTGTGTGGAGTTGGCTCCTGTGGTTATTTCCAGAGCCCCTATCCAGCCTGTCAGGCCATGGATGTCTGTGTAGATTGCTGCTAAGTCAGCCTGCAAGTTAGCCTGGAGGTCAGCCAGGAGTGCTTTTAGTACTGCAGTAGTCACTGGCTCTGATTCTGGCTTAGAGGGGACTGGTTGGTGTGTGTGTGTGTGGCACCAGCATCTCCCTCCCCTCCTCCTCAGTGTAGAAGTCGTCAGAGTATTCTGAACGTGCCTCAGAATACGCGCCCATATTGGATCCCGTCGCGCCATGTGCTTGCCGGAAGAGTTCTCCGATATTGGAGTGCAAACGCGGCTTGTCAGGTTTCATTTTCTTGGTCGTGCGACCCATCACGTTCCCAGACTGTTTAGGGTGCTGGTCAGGGTACCTATTTCAGAATTTCTGGGCCCTGAAGCAGTTTTTTTCTATTCCGGCTACACAGAGCTCAAGGGTGCTGCAACCGCTCAGCTCAGCTGCTTGGCTCCGCCCCACCCCAGATGTTTTGAACTACAACTGCCATGATCCCCTGGCTATCAGCCCCAATTCCATGGCTATCTGTTTCATTAAATTAATCATGGGCGCTGGCTGTCTGTTTTAAGGCGTTGTGATTAAAAAACATCTGGGGGGCCACAGGTTGTACAGGCCTGTATTTAAAGATAGTTTAAATGTTGCACCATGTATAGAACGCATAATATTACCCTTTTTTTTCCTTGAAATTACAGGCAAACATTTTCCAGAAAATTTAACTTGCATGAATGTCTAATAATAAAGAAATAATAAATAAGGTTCATTTTTACAACAAAATTAATCCTATGGCCAATTGTTGGCTGTTGTGAAGATATGTAGTATTTATTATTTGATATTAATATTACTAATAGCATTCATAAATGCTGTAACGTTTGTTTTTATATCTCTCGACACAAAAAATATGATATAAAAGGGTGACATATGATGTTTTGCCAATACACTCATTTGTATTTTTTAAAAGCAAGAAGCAATTTTAAGATTTATTATGGTTCACTCTGACATTTTCTCAAATATATGTACTTTTAGACGACTTTTAGTTCTGATTTCACAGGCACTTCTGGATAAGGTAGTTCAAAAGCTACATCTTTATTTAGTGTTCTTACATGAATTGATTGTCAAGAAGCATTTTTAAAAAAAAAAAAATCTGGCAGTTTAATGGTACAGCAAAAAGAGCTTTAAAATAGATAATTCTATTTAATGTGAGTTTGAAGTCGACATGAGAAAGTTTAAAAAGTGGATGTTGCTGGAAAGAATTTCACGACTTTATATTCTAATGACTACAATAAAAGGTGGTTTAAAAAAAACCAAAAAGTAAAAAAAAATTACCTTGTCATTTTTAATGTAACATTTCTTATATTGTGTACTTATCCAGGGTGCTTACAAAGATGAAAAATAATACAGACATCAATGAGTAAATTGATAATACAATTTCAAAATGCAAAAGGCATTAAAAATTTAGGTACTTCACATTATGTACATTTTTTTTTTTTATTATTTGGTGGAGTCGTAGTGGATTGATATCATAATAAGACCTTAGGCACCAGCTCACACATTTTAAAAAAGTAAGAGTTTTTCATCTGCATGTATTTTAAAGTGTTGTAGCTGTATTGCGCTATATAATGTTTTCCCTGCCTTTCTCTTTCCATATGTGTGGACATCGACGGAGGAACTGGGCATAAATAGGATGTTTATCTCTCTCATAACCCTTGCTAACCCAGAACTGGGAGTTTTGATGGATGTCCACGGGAGTGCATTTTTGTCAAAGTGCGTATTTATGAGTTTAAGAGTTTTCTGTACTATATCTCTTTTTTAATTTTAGGTGCACCATGAATGTAAAGGTGTCTGTACAGAAATAATTCAATTACATGTATTTGGTTTGACTGAGTGAGTATCTATATACACTTTTGTGTAATAGTGCATGCACAAATTTGCAAAAAGAACTTGTACAAGTGCCGTGCACACTTTTGTTGGTTTATCAAACACGTTGATTATACAATTATCATCCCCTTCATCGCCGAGCAGTTTTTGATTGAAACATATTAGCATAATATTATTTTTTTGTTTTTGTTTAAATTTGTTTATTATTTTTCAATCATCATAAGAGGGTACAGAAAGAAAGAGGGTAGGGTAACATATGCGATTCACATGCATCATAAAGAAATATTCCCCACGCAGGAGGACCAACATATACATTCATGTTGTATTTATGTAATAACAACCCATGCGTATACCTTTTCTGAATGCTCTGTTCTTGCTCTCTTGTTCTTTAGAAGTGTATCTTAGCTTATGGACATATTTAATGAAATGAAATAAGGGACCATTCGTCTTTGCGTATAATTGTTATCTTGTGTTATGTTTCCACCTGCTCAAGATGGAACATGTACCTTTGGACCATCTTTGTCATGTCTTCTTCTTGTTTTCAAACCCTTAGTCAGCTTCTTGAATTGTAGTTTATAAAGAGTCACCTGTATGCGGTCCATGTAGGAGGCTACCATATCTTTGTGTCGTCCCTCTTTATAATGTCGAAAGGAATAACTAAGTGCAACTTGGGGGATTTTTAAACTGGGGGGGGGCAGGTAATCGGCCTGTTTTCCACCAATAGTATTTTGTTCAGTTATCAGCTAGTCAATCTTTTGGTTTGTCTGTAATCTGTCTCCATTGGTCCCATTTTCCCCATGCCCTGCTCCACATTGTATTTCTGGAGGTGAACTTTCTCGTTTCAACTTCATATTTTTTAGTCACATCTATGTCCCTTAGGCATTGTTGGAAGTCCAGCGGGTATGCCTTTAGCCATGACCTCCCTATTGCGGCCAATGCCGCAACGATGACGTGATACATTAAGTAACGGTCTACCTTGTGGAGATCTTGCGGCAGTACCAGCAGTAAATATGTTTCCGGTGAAAATGGTAATGATTCACCTGTGAGTGTTTTAAGGTTGGTGGAAGCCTCCTCCCAAAAGGGTTGGAGCTTCGGGCAGGACCACCACATGTGGATCATAGTCCCCTGTTCTGACTGACATCTCCAACATGCTTTGACCTATTTACATCTATTTTATGCAGTTTAGCGGGTACTAGATACATCCTATAAAGCACTTTCCTGGTGACTTCAATATGTGCTGTATTTAGTGTGAGGTTTTTGTGCGCTATATACATTTTTGACCATAGATCATCAGAGATCGTCTTATTTAGGTCCCTTTCCCATGCCTTTTTAAAATTTGGTTCTGGTACATGGACATTTTTCGTGATCCATCGATACAAATGTGATAGCAACTTGTTAGGGGGTTTGGAGGTTGTGCACAATTTTCCCATGTCTATCATTATGTCGTTTTGTTCCTGGGCCTTATTGAGACCTAAATGCCTCCCTATCCATGATTTTAGTTGTAAGTATGAATAATTAGCTTTCTCTGGTAGGTTAAATTGCTGGGTGAGAAACGTAAAATCAGCCAGACGACCTTCTATTAAGATCTGCGATAGATACCTTACCCCGTGCCTGTTCCATAGATTGTGGTCAAACCCAGGGATAAGGATCCTGAACGCTTGAAGTGGTATAGCTGGGAGTGTGCCCAAGGTTATGTGGTCTCTCCCCCTGAGCTCATCCCACACCTTAAGTGTCGCTACCGTCATTGGGCTGATAGTGGTAGTTTTAGGTCTATTCGTAATAGGAATCCAAGCCAACGTGGGAATTGTCAGTCCTGCTGCCTGGGCGGCTTCTATATGGTACCATGAGGGCGGATTGACATAGTGGTATGAATTTATCAGCGTGCATAACATGGCCGCTCTATAGTATCGTGTTACATTTGGCATCCCCATTCCACCTTCCCTAAAAGGCTTATACATAACCTCCGCTGCTACTTTAGAACGTTTCCCCCTCCATACAAAATGAGCCATACATCTTTGCGCTTCTGTAAAAAAATTTTTTGGTAATTTTATCTGAAGCGTGCGAAAGAGGTATTGCAATCTAGGCAATACCAACATCTTGACCGCCGCTATTCGCCCCATCCATGAAACATACTTCTTTTCCCAGTTTTGTAATTGTTGTTGGATTGATCTAAGTAGTTTAACATAATTTGCTTTATATAGTTGGTGTAGTTGAGGTGTAAAGTCTATACCCAGAAAAGTTAGATGATTGTGTCTCCAGTCATAGGGGTGTTTGGTTTGTAGAAGTTTAAGTTGTGGTTTGAGTATATTCATGCTCATGATTTGTGTCTTAGCGGTGTTGAGTTTGTAGTATGAGCATTTGCTAAACTCTGTCAATATACATTGAAGCGCTGGAAGGGATGCCTCCGGCTTGGAGAGGGTAAGCATTACATCATCAGCAAAAAGTGTAATTTTATATGTTTTCTCACCTATATCTATCCCATGCACTTTGGTTGATTTCCGGATGTGTTGGGCCAGTGGTTCTAGCACTAATATATATAACAGGGGAGATAAGGGACAGCCCTGTCTGGAGCCTTTGTAATACGCAGCGCTTTTGATATAAATCCCCCATTTGAGATTTTTGCTGTAGGGTTACCATAGAGCGCCAAAATTATAGTAATAAATTCCTCAGGAAACGCAAATTGCCTAAGTGTTGTTTTCAGGTAATCCCAGTGCAGCCTGTCAAACGCTTTCTCAGCATCTAATGACATGGCCACACTGGGTGTCCCTGTTTCCTGTATCATGTGAAAAATGTTAAGCAACTTCCTAGTTCCATCAGACCCTTGTCTACTACGGACGAACCCCACTTGGTCATCTGCTATGAGCCTAGGCATGAGGTCCCCCAGTCTGTTAGCATAGATTTTAGCAAGGATTTTCAGATCTGTGTTGAGTAATGATATAGGGCGCAGATTTTGACATTTATTGGGTGGTTTTCCTGGCTTTGGTAGAGTTGTAATGTGAGCTAATAGCATTTCCTGTGGTACCACACCTGTAATTCGTATATGGTGATATCGTTTTTCTAAATGTGGGGCTAGGAGATCAGAGAATGTTTTGTAATATGAGTTTGTAAACCCATCCGGGCCAGGAGACTTCCCTTTGGGTAGTGTTTTAATTGTGGCTATAATTTCTTGTTGTGTAACTGGTTCAGTTAACATAGTTTTGTCCATTTTTGTAAGCCGTGGCAGTTTAGCTCTCTCTAGAAAGCCATCAATTTCAGATTGCCGTGGTTGATGTGTATGTTTATCATCTCGTAGATTATATAACTCGGCATAGTAGTCTGCCAGCATGTCATTGATGATTTGCGGGTTATAAATTTTATGGCCCTTTGAGTTTAAAAGATATGGGATTTTGGTGTTTTGTCTTTTTTGCCTTAACATCTTGGCTAGCATCTTCCCCGCTCTATTGCCTTGTGTATATGTTGTCTTCTGCAGTTTATGTGCTATGGACGCTGTAGTCTTTACGTGTGTGTCATTTAATTGTCCTCTCAGGGCATCTATTTTTTGTTGTGTTGCAGGGTTTGGGTCCTGAATCTGCGCGTTTGTTTCATCTCTAAGAGATTTTAGTAGAGAGATATACTTCTGTCGCGCTTGTTTATTTATATATGAAGCCTGGCTGATCAGAGAACCCCTAATTACTGCTTTATGCATTTGCCACAATGTGGCCGCTGAGATATCAGGCGTGTCATTTATAGCAAAGAAGGAAGTTGCCTCTTTTTTAAGTCTGGCATAAACTCCTGGGTGTGACAGCAGACTGTCATTTAGTCGCCAGGGTGTGTGTCCCCTTGTTGTAAATGTATCAGTTAGAGTAAGCATGACCGGGGCATGGTCCGACCATACAATATTGCCTATTTCGCTATTTTGGGATTTCATGATTAAATCCCCAGTTATGAATATATAATCAATTCTAGTATATGTTTTGTGCACTGAGGAATAAAACGAAAATTCCCGGTCGTTCGGATGATGTAATCGCCAGGCATCATATAGATTATATTCAGAAAGGATTTTCATAAGAACTGCTGCCTGTCTTCCCAGGAGCCCATACCTGGGTGAAGTTTCTGTTAAGGTCGTGTCTAAGTTAGTCTGCAGTGTATGATTCAAATCCCCGCAAACTATTGTGGGTGTCTGGTATTCTGTTGGGATCTTGGACAAAACTCTGTATAGATACGCCTTTTGGTTCTCATTAGGGCTATATATTCCTACCAGATTATATATTTCATTATTAAGCTTGCATTGTAGAATGAGGTATCTACCTTGTACATATTTTTTAATGTGCAATAGTTCAAATGATATAGAAGCATGTACAAGAATTGAAACCCCCCTTGATTTAGACGTGTATGTGGAGTGGTACTGTGTAGGGTATTCTCTAATAGCAAAACTAGGTACTCGGTAGTGAACGAAATGTGTCTCTTGCACACATATAATATCTGAGCTCAGTTTTTTTGCTTCTTCTATCAGAAGTCTCCGTTTATGCGGGGTATTCAGCCCCCGCGCGTTAATGGAGTATATTTTCATACTATCACAGGGTTATATAAGTGTGTGCTCGTATATGTCCCTAGGTAGTGCTTTGTATGGTATTGGCAAGTTCCATATTTTACTCTACAAGAGTTACTACTCGTGGATGTGAATAATGAATTGTTTTGTTTCGGAAATGAGATGGCCGATTTGGGGAGTGTTAACGAGAACTGGGTAAGGGATATAAAACTATATACAATCTGTCTCTGAGAGACTGGATGTGAAATATCCACATCTTGGGGTGTACTGGAAGTAGTTTCTTCCATTTACGTGGCTTAAGGCACTATTCGCTTTATATAGATAGCCTACAGACCTTGCTTTACTGCGTCTATAGCTTAAATCAGGAGGGTAATCCCCTATCTCGGTGCTTTGGTCCGGGCCTTATCTGGGATCCCGATTAGTCTGTTTACTTGAACCATGATGGCTGTCGGTATCATATATGACATCCTCTTTATTACCTGGCTACATTATTCTAAACTAGGCATAGTTTGATTAGCTCTCTGTCAAGTGTCTTAAGGCGGCTAATGCCTTACTCAATTTTGTTGTTTCACGAACATATTGTCATTTAGAGCTGCACCATTAACATAAACTTAAACCCCAAAAAATTTTTAAACAGATTTCTCCCCACTCCCCAGCTGCCCCACCCCCCCGGTCTTCCTTTACCATCTTGCACACAATGCCCTGTACGTCCCCCTCTAGGGTCCATTGCTACCTGAATCTCCTTGCAGGGGTTCAGCTCAAACTAAATTATACGTACTCTCCCGTTTTCCCATGATAGTCTCGCCTGTAGGCCCAACGGCCTTTGTAAGTCATGTCTGCCGGTATTTCAGGGGCCTAGGCATTTAAGAGGCTGCGCACGTAAGCAGGTAAGTCTGCATTGGTAACGGTCTCTGGGACACCTCGTAATCTTAAGTTGTTTCGGCGGGATCTGTCCTCGATGTCCACTAATTTTCCCTCTAATACTTCAATTTTTGCCGCCATGTTCTCCACATTGGTAGCTAGGTCATTATGTGCTGTAGTGAATTCGTCACACTTATCTTCCATGTAAGACGTTCGTCTTCCCAGCTCCTGGACATCCTTTTTTCTTGGAGTACAGCATATGTTGCCACGAAGAGATAAGTTTAGTAGAAAGCGCCTCTAGAGCTAGTGTGAGGTCTGCCTTAGTGATCTGAGTGCGGTCCTCTGATGGTTGCGGGTAATGCGTAGTCGCTCCGCCATCTGATTCCAAACTCCCATCCGGGCTTGCGGCCTGTACCGCCAAACTCGCAGAGCTTTGTTTCTGGTTGAAGAAGGCAAGTTTATCTTGCTTTGCCGATTACTTCTTTCCTCTCTGTTGAGACATGATCGCTCCAATATGTCTGATGAGTTATATTTTGTCGGGATTGCTTGAGATTTCGTGCCGGTGCGCTGGAGCAAGGATTCACACGTCCATCTTGCTCCTTGGCTAGCCACGCCCCCCATAATATTTATTTTAACCAATAGTTCACACAGAGTCTGAAATGTTAGTATGAAAGCAAAAATGCTACTCACATATAATGACAAAAATATGTATATTAAAATGGTCAAAACCCTTGCTTATGGGTCTTTGTAAGGACATTGCAGGTAATACTATCAGTGGAGCTTTCTAAAAATTCCACAAGACCTCTGCATATGTCCTGTGGTATCTGGCATAAATACAATAGCAGCTGATGCTTTAGGTCCTGCAAGTTAGGAGGTGGGACCTCTATGGATTGGCTTTGTTGTTCCAGTACATCCCACAGATGCTTAATCGGATTGAGATCTAGCGAATTGGGAGGTCAAAGCAATACATTGAACTCCTTGCCATATTCCTCAAACCATTCCTAAACAGTTTTTGCAGTATGGGAGGGTGCATTATCCTGCTGAAAGAGACCACTGGCATCAGGGAACGCCATGAATGAGTTGGACTGCAACAATCTCTAAGTAGGTGGTATGTGTCAAAGTAACCCCCACATGATTGCGAGGACCCAAAGCTTGCCAGAAGAACATTTACAAGAGCCCTAACATTGGTTCACGGGTTGTCCTTCCTTGCACCACTTTTGGTAGGTACTAACCAGTGCATACCGGGAAGACCCCAGAAGATGTACCATTTTGGAGAAATCCATTGGAAAAATCCCTCTGATCTTTTCACTTGCCCATTTTTCGTGCTTCCAACACATAACATTCAAGCACTCACTTGAATCCTAATATATCTCACCCCTTGACATATCCATTGTAACAACATAAGCAATGTTATTCGCTTCACGTGTCAGTGGTTTTAATGTTGTGGCTGATCAATGTAATGCTGACAGTGAAATGCTAAAGACCATTCAGTCCTCCCCTCAAACTGTGATAATAGTATCACCCAGTGAAACATCCTGTACTGTTAGAAAGAAGGGAGGAGCTTACATTTTTAGCAACTTTGCATTTATTACATCAGTCACTAGTAGCTTCAAGAAGAGAAATATGTTCCTCTACAGGCTCTTAATCATTACTAAAGCATAAATGAAGGTGAGTTTATGGACTAGATTTCACACTGCAAAATGCATGAAAATAAAACATTTATACTTGGCATTGGTATTGAAGGGGTTAAGAATACATCTTGAAAATTAATTAAACATGAATCAAATGACATGTGATACTTTAGAATAAGAATAAGAAATATTACTACTGTCAACATTTCTTGACATGTCAAGTTTCTCTCAACAGTTCTCCGGACATTCTTCGGTCATTTTCAATCAATCAGTATGTTGAGGAAAAAGTGGAAAGAAACTGCACAACTAAAATTATTAAAGAGACAAAGCGAATACAGTTTTACTTTACTAACACAGGCTTCAATTTGATTTTTTTTTTTTACAAGTTTTTCAAATGATTTAATATTTTTTGATAAACTTTGAAAATGATTTAATATTTTGAAAAATATTTTACATTTTGTTTTTTTTTATATGATATATTTTTTCATAAATTATATTGTGGGCCCTCCTATCTCTGGCCCTGAAGGTGCACCAGTTCAGGCCTTGTGTTGCCTATGGGATTCTTTGACTTAGTCTATACTTTTTCAGCTAATGAACGCAGCATCTCTCCTCACTGGCAATTAAGTTGGAAGCAATACTGTCCTGGCAATCTCTGTTAACGAAGGTGTAGCAGTTCAGACCTTGTATCGCCTGCGGGAACTTCCGCTAGCTCACCTGACGAACTTCTTCCCTGAGTGCTAGGACCCATGCCTTGAGTCATTTTAGAATGCCTTTAGAAAGACAAAACATGATGGAAGCTGTGGTTTTAAAACATCTGGGCATCTACCTTTTGGGCACCCCTACTCCAGTTTTTTGCTTGTGCACTTTACATCGCTAGCGAAGGTAGCAAAATGGCACAGTGAGTTCTCAAATGGAAAAAAGGGAAATAGGGCAAATAGGCCATTCATGACAGATATATTTAGATATTTTAATATTTTGCCATTTTTTTTTTTAAAAACCTTAACAAAAAATATTCAATCATTTGAGAAGCTTATTCAAAAATTAAATCAAGGTCACAGTTAGCTCTTAAAACTGTTAGGTTACATTTTTTTTACAACTTTTTACAATAGCTATTTAATTTAGCTATTCTCTCACACTCCAACCACACATGATAATAAGTACCCTTACATTGTACATTAAAAAAAAAAATCTTTCAGCCTACTAATAAAACGTCAAAATATTCTCGAAACCTAGAGCTGTATGTCTGCTATAATACTATTTTTCTAGCAGAACTTAAATCAGCTAAAATGTTGTCTAACTGTGTAGTTAAGATGTATTTTCAAAGTACACATTTCACAGCATCTTTGAAAAAATTTGTTGCATAGCACTTTCTTTCTTTTTTTTTTGCAAATCTATAATTATAACCTGTTTAAGTGATCAGGGAGAGTAATGTATTCATTTATTCCGCAAGCAGTACATCTTTTTCAGACCTTGCTTCACAATCAGACAGTGGAATTTAATTTATGGTGTCACTCAAACTGAAAACAGCATTATAATTTTGACAGCATGACACGAGTGAGTGAAACATGTTCTAAGTGGCCTTGTGACAGGTGGACAAGTATATACTTGATTTCAGAGCATTGTTTAGTTGTATTTATTTATAGCTGCGGAAAATACTCTAATTGCGCATGTAACTATCGAATCTTTTTTCAGCTTAAAAAAGGTTCTGGAAATACGCAATACTCAAATTAACCCCATAAGCATAACCCATAAGGGGTTAATGCACAAATTACCATTTAATTTTTTAATTCTATTCATCTCTAAAGTTGTCATAGTCCAACCAGAGACCTACTGTAATGTCTTATAAAATACGCATATAAACCCATTTTTTTCCCTTTTACTTCTCATCCATGTCATGAAGGGGGTCAGGGTCTGTCACCATAAACTATTCTGTTATTACCAATGAAGCTCTGAAAATAATAACAACTGGTATTTATATACTGCCTTTCTCCCAGTGAGACTCAAAGCATATTCATAGAATCAACTGAATAATAACAATTGATATTATTATTACCCAATTGACGGTACTCATTTAATCAACTGAGTTGACCCTACCACGATTTGGACATGTGACATGACATTTTTAAACATACTCTGTAGTCAGGGAACTTACCAAGTGAGCTATCTCACCAGCTATGGTTGGGACTGCTGACCCAGGCTACATCAGTAAACTATAGTGGTGCATGCTTATCAGTATTGTTTAGTTGAAATACTTGAGAGGGGCTTCCATGTAAGGATGAGCCTACCTTCATTCCTGCCAGCCACTAGAGGTGCTTCATCCTCTAGAACAGAGTGAAACTAGATCCAGGAATCAAATTTGATTAGTGGAGCACAGCATTTGGCTGCATATGTTAGTTGCAAGTAATGTATTGGAGCAGATCGCTGGTGATGTCAACTTGGATGCTGACATTACCGAAGGTGGAGCTAAAGGCTCAGCTGGGAATGAGTTGAATAATCTTTTTTAAATGTAAATTTTTACCAAGGAAAGGGCGGATCAGCAGTACTTATATAACTATAAGGGAACACATAGTTCAGAAATTCCGATTGTTATTTTTCGAGATAATAGGTTCTCCTTAATATCCAGCATTCACAAAGCCATGTACATTACAAACAGAAATAACATTAGATCAATAGCAATAAATAAACATGCAAATGTCTAAACCAGTCATCCAACTCAAATACAAAATAATAAAGGATGGTCACCAATTCAACATCACATTAAAATTAACATTTATTGGATTTATTTATTTTTTAGCTGTTTTGGACATTGAATTCATTGCACATTGAGATTTCCACATGTTTCTCTTGTCTTTTCTTGTTCAAAGTTATTTAACTCATGTTAGAGCCTAAATCCTGGCTCTGGATTGATGGCAAGCTGTCACATGACTATTTAACATATCTGAAAGTGCATAGCTGATATCTTCCCCTACATAACATTTTAAATTGAGATATCTATCATTGACCTCTACAGAAACCTAACATGGCCAGTTTAGTGGAATGTAGCTCAATAACTTAATCATCAACCTTCACCGATATAATGTGTTCATACTAACACCCACCACACATTTTCAAAAACATCAGTACAACTGCTAATATATTATAATGAAACATCCTGCAATCTTGTCTTATAAAGCCTCTACTTCACATGGATTAGAAAACAAATTATGCAACATTTTATTTCCCGGATATGTTTTTGTGCTTCATCAAACCTCTTTGTCTCCATGTATTACAGCTAATCTTGCATTCACAAATAGCTACAAGAGGGTGAAGTAGACCAAAAAATTATTCATTGACTGCTGTGTAATTATAAATACATGTTTTGTAGAGCATTATTGTTATAATAAAATACATTTAAGATACATTTTTCTCTGCTGCAGCCATTATCTCATGAGCAGCTTTGCAATGTTCTGGAACTGATCTACAGGTTTCTTTAACCCTTCATATGTTAATGAATGCTCAATTATCATTCATTTTCAACACTTTCAAAGCAGTTAGTGAGAATATTCTATATACAAAACATTACTACAAGTTAAAGATAAAATAAAAAATAAAGGTAATGGTGCAAAATGTCCTAAAAACCAAACGCAAACTATAATAAAAAAAAATCACTCTCATTCATCAACACTCAAAAAGCAACAGCTTGTATAGATCCCGAGATCAAAGATGTATCATTTAATATTAATTTACAAATGTAGGACAGAGTCAGTGTGTTTGGGTGCAGTTACAGTTAGCATTAGTGTTGGAATGAGGGTAAGGTTTCTAATTTTATATAGAAAGAACATAAATATCAGTGCAAAAAGAAAATACAAAGTGTGTACAAATACATAAAATAATGTACAATCGCTAGACACCAAAAATATGTTTTCCTCTACCAAAAAAACACCAAGAATAATATAAAATATACCTAAAATAGGTGGCAGCGCTCGTATTAAAATTAGTTTCTAAACTGAAACTGGTAGTTCATAAAAAAATAAGAAAGAAAAACAACATAGTGTAATATTGCTAAGTTCAATGCGTAAAATATGAGAGTATCATGCATTTACACTCACAAGTAAGGTCACCCAGCGACTCCAAGGATTCATCAATGATAGTTAGCTTTCCTCCAGGAAATTCCAATCTGAAACATTGCAAAAAAGAAAGCCAAACACAATAGTGCAGTGTGTATATGGAATAAATCTAGTGAGACAAAGAGTTGATCTGACATGATTCTGAGCCGGTGAAGTGGCTCAGCCGGAAAGTGTCGAGAGGTTGTAAGTAGGTGGCACAACCTCAAAAAGCCTCCTGGATATAAAGGGTCCGACACAGATCATAAGCTCCAAAGAGTTATTTAAACAAAAAAATTCATACAGAGTAAAAAAATATAAAAATAAGTCAATGAGGCTTCCTCAGTTCACAATGAATAACACAGTAAGAGCAACACATACAAATACATACATTAATTAACTCAAGTATAATTCACATCGGTGCTGTAAGCTCAGCACTGCCATATAAAGGAAGCATCATGATTAGATGATTCACTTCCGGCTTAAGTAGAGTTCCTGGCAGATATCCATAGCCTGGATTTTACAGCAAATGTGAGCACTAAAAATATGAGAATTTTATTTTAATATTTTTTTTATTAAAATTTGCCTGTTATTTAATGTATTATCTTTACAAAGAATATTTAATAATGGGTTAACTACATGATGTAGTGTCCATTTAATAACTTTGAACTATATATTTTTTATCAATACTATTTAATCAGATCTGTTTGTATCGGTAAACCTATTTTTTAATATAGCATTGTGAATATGTGGAAGTTATGTTTTTAAATGGTTCTCAGTTACAGCTCAAGCATAGTTTAAGGGTGGCAAAGCTCAAAATACATAAAGCATCTACTCATCTGGTACTTTTTTGACCCTTCTACTGCATCTACCTTTTAAAGAATGTTATAAAGCACTTACCTTTCCCTCTGTTTCTGGTGGGTTCCATCATTGAGCACCACAATTTACTCCAAGTGCAGCAGGAACTAACAGTTTCAAAATCGCAGAATAGAGGAGGAAAAGGAGAAGTAAAAAAACAAACAAACAACTATATTTATATTTTATACATTTAATAAATATATAAATCTATAAATATTGATTGTTTTAAGCTCCTCCTCCTCCTTTTTCTCTCTATTGGTTACTTTTTACTTTTGAACTGTGAACCAAATATATGCATCATATATAAATTTTGTATGTATTTTGCAGTACACTGATTGGCCCATTTTTGTACCCTTTTGGTTTGTCTGATTCATTTTTCAGATTCTTTATTTGTTACTGGAAATTCGGCTGTCCTGAAATGTTTTATTTTCGAATAAAGTGGTTTTGGCCGGAACTATTTATTTCATGTCTAGTCTTAATTCACTAAAGTCAGAATTGTTGTGAATAAAAATCTAAACGCCTAAGCTGAGCATAAAATAGCCAAGCAGTGACTATAGCTGAGAATTGTTAGGTGGGTAAATTATCCCATTGGCTATTCTCAGATAAGTTCAGATTGTTATGATTGTTGTGTTGCTTTTAGCTGTTCGGTTGGTCATATTCCTCCATGTTACTATTGCTTTATTGATATTGATGAGTCAGAAGTCTAGGATCCAGAATTACAGAAACATCCACAGTGCATACCTGCTTTTATACATATAGAATGAAACCTGGATTATTGAAGATAATCATCCTAAATGGAACATTGTTCTAAAGATTTCTACAGTCCATTATTATTATTTATTAACTTAACGTTCAGATTGAATTCCAACACTGAGCTGATCGTGTTGCAGTTAGACTGACTACATACTAGTTATTTGTATCCAATACTTTTTATATAATGTTGATTTTGTTTCTGATGGATGTTAAAGTTATACAATATGTTGTATAAATTCTCTCTCTGCCCAAATCTATTAATTAGTTTTTAAGTCATATTCTGTAGAGTCTCTACCACTATTCATGCTGCCTAAAACAAATTTGTATTTTTTTTCTCCTTGAGTGTAGATGTTATCATCAAACTCCATTTTAATCAGTTTATCAACCACAGAAGTATAAAAGGCTGATCTGTTCCCATTGGAAAACACTCAGCCCCCTAAATTGAACGTTATATAACTAGTAAATTAATGGAACACCATAAACACCACAACCACTACAGCATTGTGTCTAGAGTGCCTTGACACTCAAATATTGTAAGGAGTCAAACCAGACTTTTTATCTACTACAGCTCTGTAAGAGCTTGAATCTACTTCTCAGGAGTTTCCAATAGCCCTCCTGAATTAAGTCTTGCAGGGCAGTGCTAGCTCTTTGACTTAGAGTGACAGCTGATTGATCTCAGCAAATGGGCTAAGCCCTGCTCTGCCAAACTTAGCTCAGTAAAGAGAGATTCTGGCTCTCATTGATCTGTAGTGGAGGCTGGGAACAGTGCTTGGCGGACCCCAGGTAAGAAATCAAATCATCCTAAATTGTCTTGGCTCCTTATAATAAAGAGATGGGGCAGTAGGCCACTCAAGGTAGCATAATCACTACATAGTGCTGGAATGGTTATGGTACTTGAAGTGTTCCCTTAACCATCTGAGTTTATCTTAACAGCTTAACAGCAAATCCCTATTTTACTGGATAGGTCATTACAAACATTTTTATCTGGTGTACCTTGCATTCGAAAGTTGTGATGCTATGACTATTATATAATATTTAATCGTAAAATACCATGTTACAATAAAATCCACTCTGCATACTTTACTTTTAATCAACTTCACAAGTGCACTGTATTCTGCAATCTAATTATGTTAATTTAAAAGTTTTTGCAATAATCATATGAACTAAACACATTTTCACACCAAGACCATTCTTCCGAGTTCAATTATTGCTGTTATTTTAAAAACATAATTACTTCCAGTTAGAGCTAACATCATATTATTTTCTACAATGTATTGTTACTTAGTGTAGTATGGTCTTGGTGGCATGTAGGTCATTGAATATTTTTTTTTTCCATAGAATACTTCTGTTTAGAAAGATAAAATTCTTGTTAAAGCAACCATTGTAAGTCTTGCATTGTCTAGCTAAACTCTCCGAACACTGCAGTGTAAGCATTAGAGGCTGATTGCAGCATTTGTAAATTAAAGATTAATTTAATCTTCTGTGGCAGAGATTTATGAAATATTACTGTAAATGTATGTTTCATGCTCAAGAGCAAATTGAGTTTTAGTAGACAAAAGCAATTCAAAGAAACCTATAGATTACTTTGGCTACTGAACAGTATAAATTATGTCTAATCACATTTTGCAGAAAAGAAGGTTTAGCTATTTAAATAAAGTATGTTTTTGTCATTTATTGCAGGGTATGTAGTCCTCCAGTAAAGTACATTATTATAATGTACCTTCTTTTGTATTGCCAATATTTTCAGTAATGTTAGTCGAAAATGTAAATTATGGGCCTTAGAAAATAGCCATTGTACTGTACATTTCGTGGTTACAGGTTTTCAAATTATACATAAAGCTTTTGAAATTATTGATCACATGAATAAATATATATTTGGCATGAAGCTTTCAAGTAGATATTCCTAAACCTTAATTTTGATGAGCAGGTACTTGGAGAGATGTTTCCGATCTGGTATTTAGGAGGAGTTAACATATCCATGACGGGACCTTCATCTAAAATTGATACATAGTTCTTTTTTTTTTTTTTTTTGTAAATATCTTTTTATTAAACTTTTCATTTTTGTTGGACTTGCAACATGGAAGAGAGAAACGTGGACTCGCAGGTCCCTCTGGTCATTCACAGAAGCTTATACATTGTAAGGCATGTCATGACGTACGTGTCTGGGCGACTCGCAGGTCGCTTTCATGAGTAAATAGTATGTGGATACATAGTTCTTGTAAGACACTTATGATGTGTGTCATAGCTCTTCTAAATTGTAACTTTATTTTTGGCTGTTAATATCTGCTTGAAAGAGAGTCCCAAGCTGTGTTTGTAATAAGTGATGCAAGTAAAAAAAAAAAAAAACCTTTAGTGGCGTTCTTTATTTTAACAATATACACATTAAGAGAACAGCAGACAAACAAAAATACAAATATACAGTTTAAAATCAAACTATTAGTATGTTTGACATTTATCTTAACTGAATGAGAAGCCTTGTGACTACTGGAAAGATTACTGTTTAAATTAAATCCAAGTCTGTCATGGACCTCACAGTGCAAGGAGCATAGTGTTGAGTAGGGGAACACTGCTCATCCTTATCTCCATTGACAAACCAGACAGACGATCAGACTCTGCAGGGCCTTTCTTGGTAAGGCTACAAGCCAGAATGTTAACATGTTAAGAAGGCATGGATGATATAGGGTGGGTAGTAAGGCACAGATGGGGTGAGAGACATCCGAGGAGATATGCGATGTCAAGATGAGGGCATAAGGAGAGACACACAGAAAAGACACACAAGGGGGAGGGGGGTCAAAAGAGATTCACAAGGGAACAAACACATGAGTTTGAGGGGGTTTCGGAAGAGATAGAAACATAGAAACATAGAATGTGATGGCAGATAAGAACCATTCGGTCCATCTAGTCTGTCCAATTTTCTAAATACTTTGATTAGTCCCCGGCCTTATCTTATAGTTAGGATAGCCTTATGCCTATCCCACGCATGCTTAAACTCCTTTACTGTGTTAACCTCTACCACTTCAGCTGGAAGGTAATACCATGCATCCACTACCCTCTCAGTAAAGTAATATTTCCTGATATTATGTTTAAAACTTTGCAATTCTAAGACTATGTCCTCTTGTTGTGGTTTTTCTTCTTTTACACATAGATGCATAAGGGATGAGTGGGGTGCAGAGGGAAATGTGGGAATTAATTCATACACAAAAAATTGTCACATTCCAAGACATGCCAACAGACATTTTCACTACAGGTGCCATATATCCCCACCTCTGTGTCAGGGTACCTGTGGTCTCTACCTCCGAAAGAGGTAGAGACTTAGCTGTTCCTCCATCCAGACGGCCTGATGGCTCCCTTCCCCAAGGTCTATCCGGTCATGCAAGGCCGGCCGCGAGGGAGTGACTGCCTTTTACAGCATCTAGGCAGGAAGTTGTCATCAGGACACTCCTCCGGAACGACCTGTCACTCAATTGCTGCAGGACCAATCAGGACGCCTCGGAGGCGTGGTTACTGCTCTGAACAGGGTATTTAACAGAGCTTCTTTCATTAGCTCATTGCCCTGTCGTGGTTCTAGCTTGTTCTAGTCACTCAGTGCTTGTGTATTCTATTATCCCTTTTTGTTTTGACCCGGCTTGTTTACCTTACTCTGCTTATCTCTGTTACCCTTGATTCGGCTTGTCTCTCGCTTACCTGTCTTCTGTTACCCTCGACCACGGCTTGTCTTTGACCATTCTATACTGTACTACTTACGTTAGTCCGGCCATTCTAAGGTCCGGTACACGTATCTGGCTACTGTTTGTACTCTGCGTGTTGGATCCCTGTCCCGATCCTGACATTACGACAGGGCCAATGGATCCTGCAAGTACAAACAGTCAGCTGGCTTCTCCTGATCCTAGGTTTGAAGCCATGGATCACAGAATGGATCAGATGGCGCTTGCGCTACAGGCTCTATTATCTCGTGCCAATAACCCACCAGAGGAGATACGTAATACCCCTGTTTCTCCTGTCGGTTCAGATCTAGAGGTAGCCACAGTGGGTGCTTCTTCTCGCATTACCCCCCCAGTACGCTATGGTGGGGCTCCTGAGAAGTGTCGTGGTTTCTTAAACCAAATTAGTATCCACTTTGAATTGCAACCTCGCTCTTATCCTACAGATAGGGCAAAGGTAGGATTTATTATCACCCTACTTATTGAGAAGGCTCTGAGATGGGCCAACCCATTATGGGAGAACGATAACCCATTAGTTTATAACTATAACGCCTTTGTAGCTGCTTTTAGAAGAACATTTGACCCTCCAGGTAGAAAGGTTAATGCAGCCAGATTACTGTTGCGTCTGAAACAGGAGAACCGAACACTGGTGGATTATGCACTAGAGTTCAGGTCTCTGGCGTCAGAGGTCAAGTGGAATGAGCAGGCGTATATGGATGTATTTTTGAATGGCTTATCTGAAGTAATTCTTGATGAGGTTGCTACCAGAGAACTCCCTGAGAATTTAGAGGATTTAATTTTGTTCATCTCTCGTATAGATGAACGTTTAAGAGAAAGACAGAACACTCGAGAGAGGAACCGGAGACCTTCTTTTAGGTTAGCCCCCGCTTTTCCAAGTCCTGACTCCACGGTATCTTTGCTTCCTGAACCTATGCAGATAGGGTATACCCGCCTCTCTGAGGAGGAAAGACAGTACAGGAGAAGAGAGGGTTTGTGTATGTATTGTGGAGCTAGGGGTCATTTACTCTCGAACTGTTCTAACCGCCCGGGAAACGCTCGCACCTAAGTCTCTCTAGAGGACAGGCCTTGGGTGTTTCTATTTTGTCCTCTACTCCTAATTATAAAGATCACAGGCTTCTGCTACCAGTTTCCTTAACTTGCGGGAGGGAAGTAGTAAGTAAGCCTTTGCTAGTAAAAACAATTTCCCATCCCAGCTAAGGGAGACACCCTTGGCCGTTGAGGCCATAGATGGTAGACCACTACTAGACCCTGTTATCTTTCGTGAGACCATACCCATTGATTTAAATGTTGGTATCATACACGTGGAGAATTTATCTCTTCTGCTCATTTCGTCTCCTTCCGTTCCCATAGTTCTGGGGTACCCATGGTTGAGAGAACATAACCCTATTATCGATTGGGAGTTAGGGGAGATACTCTCGTGGGGCCAGGGCTGTCAGGATCGATGTTTGTGCAAGGTTTCTCCATTAGCTAATATTAACATACAGGAGAATCCTACTCAGTCCACAGAAAGACAAATACCAGACCTTTACCTAGACTTAAGGGCAGTGTTTGACAAGAAGAATGCCGATTCTTTGCCGCCACACAGGTCATTTGACTGTAAAATTAAGCTTCTACCTATGCCTCCGAGGGGCCATGTATATCCTTTGTCTGTTCAGGAAAACTCGGTTCTAGAGGAGTATATTCAGGAGAACTTAGAAAAGGGATTCATCAGGAGGTCTTCTTCTCCGGCCGGGGCGGGGTTCTTTTTCATTAAAAAGAAGGATGGCACGCTGAGACCTTGTATCGATTACCGAGGCTTGAATAAAATAACTGTCAGAAATGCCTATCCTATCCCACTGATTACCGAGTTATTTGATCGTCTTAAGGGCTCCAAAATCTTCACCAAGTTAGATCTCAGAGGGGCTTACAATTTGGTGAGAATCCAGCAAGGTCACGAGTGGATGACGGCATTCAATACCCGGTATGGCCATTACGAATACACTGTTATGCCATTTGGACTATGCAATGCTCCTGCAGTATTTCAAGATTTGATTAATGAGGTACTTAGGGAGTTTCAGCATGATTGTGTTATTGTTTACCTGGACGACATACTAATACACTCTAAGGAGATTGAGACTCACCATAGACAGGTCAGAAAGGTGTTACACAAACTTCTGCAACATGGTCTATACTGCAAATTGGAGAAGTGCAGTTTTGATCAGTCTCAGGTAGACTTTCTTGGGTACGTGATTTCTGGGGAAGGTTTTAAAATGGATCCTGGTAAACTCCAATCTATTTTAGACTGGCCTTTGCCCAAAGGACTCAAGGCTATCCAAAGGTTTATTGGTTTTTCCAACTACTATAGGCGCTTCATTAATGGTTACTCCTCTATCATTGCGCCTATTACCAATATGACCAAACAAGGGGCTGATACTAAGTTCTGGTCTGAGGAAGCTCTTGGTGCTTTTAAGACTCTCAAGGAATTTTTTGCCTCAGCTCCCATTCTAGTTCATCCTGATACGACTCTGCCTTTCTTGCTCGAGGTCGATGCTTCTGAGACAGGTGTTGGGGCTGTTCTGTCTCAAAGGTTAGGGGTGGATAAACCGTTACACCCTTGTGGTTTCTTCTCTAAAAAAATTTCTGGGCCTGAGAGCAGATATGACATCGGGGAGAGGGAACTGTTAGCGGTCATTAAGGCTTTAAAGGAGTGGAGACATTTACTGGAAGGGACACTACACCCTGTTACTATTCTGACGGATCATAAGAACTTGTCTTATATTGGGGAGGCTAAGCGCTTGTCCGCCAGGCAGGCTCGCTGGGCCTTGTTCCTCACTCACTTTAATTATGTACTTACGTTTAGACCTGGTTCTAAGAACTCTAAAGCCGATGCTTTGTCTCGTCAATATGAACCATCCACTATAACTGAACCACTTCTGTCCTCCATAGTTCCTAAGGGGAATATCATCGCGAACACGAATCTCAGGATTCACTCTCCATTGCTTTCTGAGATCATGAAGTTTCAGCATTTGGCACCCAAACAGACTCCTGGGGATCGACACTTCGTTCCCGCCGCTCTCCAACTGGAGGTGCTACGCTGTCTCCATAACAGCAAGGTGGCTGGGCATCCTGGCATCCGCAAGACTTATGCGCTGGTCTCTAAAGATTTTTGGTGGCCTGACTTACGCAAGGATATTAAAGAATTCATCGGGGCATGTGAAGTTTGTACCAAGACCAAGCTACCCCATTCGCTTCCATGCGGATTTCTGCACCCTTTAGAGGTTCCTGAGAAGCCTTGGTCCTGCCTGGCAATGGACTTCATTGTTGATTTGCCTATCTCTAAAAAGCAGACTGTCATCCTCACTGTGGTAGACAGATTTACTAAAATGGCTCACTTCATTCCCTTACCTAAACTCCCATCTTCGCCCGAATTAGCGGAGATATTCGCCAGGGAGATTTTCCGTTTGCATGGGATACCTTCCCAAATTGTCTCTGACAGAGGCTCCCAATTTGTTTCCCATTTTTGGAGATCATTCTGCTCCCAACTAGGCATCAAATTGAATTTCTCCTCTGCCTATCATCCTCAGTCCAATGGAGCTGCTGAACGCACTAACCAAAAAGTTGAACAATATTTACGTTGTTTCGTTTCAGAACACCAGGACGATTGGGTCGGTTTGATTCCTTGGGCGGAGTTTGCACATAACAATCTCATTTGTGATTCTACGCATTCTAGCCCTTTTTTCTTGAATTATGGCTTTCATCCTTCCATCCTTCCTTCGGAGTCTTCTTCTCAAGGGATACCGTCGGTGGATGTTCATGTTGCCAATTTAAGAAAGTTGTGGGATCAAACTCAACAAATCCTTCTGCACAATTCTACGCTGGTTAAAAAACACGCTGACAAACGTAGAAGGGCAGCACCGGTGTTTGTTCCAGGCGATAGAGTATGGTTAAGTACTAGAAACATTCGGTTAAAAGTGCCGTCCATGAAGTTTGCTCCTCGATATATTGGACCTTACAGGGTACTGTCTCAAATTAACCCAGTTGCGTATCGTTTAGCGTTGCCTAATGCCTTACGCATTCCTAATTCATTTCATGTTTCCTTGCTTAAAACATTAATATGTAACAGGTTCTCCTCCACGATCGCCCCTCCCCGCTCAGTTTAGGTGGAGGGTCAGGAGGAGTATGAGGTCAATTCCATCGTTGATTCTCGAATCTCCCGGGGGAAACTGCAATATCTGGTCGATTGGAAGGGTTATGGTCCTGAGGAGAGAAGTTGGGTACCTCAGGAGGAGGTGCATGCTCCCCGTCTCCGCAGGGCGTTTCACTCTCGATTCCCTTCTCGCCCTGGTGTATTCCGCCCGGTGGGCATATCTGAGAGGGGGGGTACTGTCAGGGTACCTGTGGTCTCTACCTCCGAAAGAGGTAGAGACTTAGCTGTTCCTCCATCCAGATGGCCTGATGGCTCCCTTCCCCAAGGTCTATCCGGTCATGCAAGGCCGGCCGCGAGGGAGTGACTGCCTTTTACAGCATCTAGGCAGGAAGTTGTCATCAGGACACTCCTCCGGAACGACCTGTCACTCAATTGCTGCAGGACCAATCAGGACGACTCGGAGGCATGGTTACTGCTCTGAACAGGGTATTTAACAGAGCTTCTTTCATTAGCTCATTGCCCTGTCGTGGTTCTAGCTTGTTCTAGTCACTCAGTGCTTGTGTATTCTATTATCCCTTTTGGTTTTGACCCGGCTTGTTTACCTTACTCTGCTTATCTCTGTTACCCTTGATTCGGCTTGTCTCTCGCTTACCTGTCTTCTGTTACCCTCGACCACGGCTTGTCTTTGACCATTCTATACTGTACTACTTACGTTAGTCCGGCCATTCTAAGGTCCGGTATACGTATCTGGCTACTGTTTGTACTCTGCGTGTTGGATCCCTGTCCCGATCCTGACACTCTGCTAGGAAGTAGCACAGTTAATCATTTGTGCCCCTTATCTTTCAATGGCAGTGCTGGGTTTCATCCATATCTCTTTGCACAGCAGTGCTTTATAGCATAGCAGGAGGTTCTGGAAGTTGAATTGTCAGCTTTTTACTTTTTACATATCCTTTGTCTGAAGCTTTTACAAGCCCTCCTCTTCTAACCCTGCCCAGACTTTCCGTTGCTGCCCAATCACAGACTTCTCGAATCAGCTCAATCCTTTTTTTTTTATTAGCATTTATATAGGCCGACATATCTCACTGTGCTTTACAATTGTCAAATGGGGAAATTTGACAAGTAATTTACATATGGGGTGTAACAGAGACAAGAATTGAAGAAGGTCCTGCTCAATTGAGCTTAGAATCTATGAGGAAGGGGTCAAGACACATAAGAGCAATAACAACTTGTCCGTGGGGATGGTGGATTGATGGATAAGATGCCTGTGTCTAACAAGCTAGTAAACGTTATGTGTGGTAGAACCGAACAATGGTAAGCGAGAGAGTAAGCTGAGCCATAGAAGCAATCAAAGTGATTAGGGCAGTGAAATGAGAAGAAGCAAGGCAGATGCTCTGAGCAAATGCCTGCCTCTTGAGTTTAGCTTCATTGAGCTAACCAAACCAGGAAGTAACAGGACCAGTTATTTGATTGACAGCCAGGGTGTATAAAAAGGTTAATTTATAAAAGTGACAATATCTATTGAAATGTGTTCTTTTTCTTAAATGAAAAAAAGAGGACACAAATAAAGCAGTTTAGCAAACTGGAGTATTTTAGGTGTTGGGAGTTTCCCTTTACCTGTATTATTAGAGCAAAAAGAGTAACAATGGGGGCCATATGGATACAAAAACACACCTGGCAGGCAGTTATTAACAGTATAATATTAAAATCTGAATAACAATAACACTGAAGAACAGAGAACAGATAATAGCATATTTTCCATTGAATGTTCCCAAAGAAGTCATTGTAGTAAGGCCCAGTAAACTAAAAACTAAATAAGAATGGCCTGTATCTTAAGTGAAATAAGAAGACTTTTACTGTATTATTTCGTAAAATATTACAATGTAATATTGTATCATATGTTCTAATATATCCATATAGAAAAGAAAACCAGAGAGAAAAGAGAGAAAGAAAAGAGGTAAACAAAATAGTAGAAAGAAGGGAAGCATGGACGATGAAATAACATTTTAGCTGCGCGGTAGCGGGTTTGGCGTTTCTCTAGTAAAAGGATGCTTGTTTTAGGAAAGGAGACAAAGTATAATGTCATTTTTTTTTCCATGTTAATAATATAACACATTTCTATCTCAAATAATGTAGTAAGAGGGGACCTTCACTATTTTGACATACATATCCCAGTGGCTGTGCAAATATGAATCATGGGTTTCTGAGCAACCTTATTCAAATCAGAGACAAACTATGTGTTACTTAATACATAGTCTCTTGCCTTTGACTTGCGTTTCTACTATTTTCTATCTACAATATGATTTGCATGGGATACTATTTTAAGCGGCACTGTTTTTTTTTTAAACCCCCCTCCCGACTCCACTACATCTAATTGACCCCCTAGTCACCCCCAAATGCCCCTAAGTCCCCATATTACCTGTTTTTTAATCTTTATTTTCTGCCTGGACCTAGGTCCTGGGCGCCGCCATCTTTGTGTGGGTAGAGGATGTCCCTGTGGGACACGTCATCTGCCCACACTAGATAGTGCTGTGAAATTATCGCATTTGCCCAGTTAAACACTTGGGCATGCGAACAGGAATTTCATCTATTTATTCATTCATTCATCAGAAAGACGAATAAATGAATAGATATGTCAGACAAACAAACAAACACTGAATATCAGTGTTCGTTTGTTCGGTCAGTTTATTACAAGGAGGGAGCTACCGGCGCACTGCTCCCTCCCTGTAAAATGCAAAAATAAGCCCCCCATATTTCACTCACTCTATGGGGACCCCCATAATAGCATAAGGGAGATTGAAATCTCCCA
Source organism: Pelobates fuscus (assembly GCF_036172605.1). Classification (NCBI taxonomy): domain Eukaryota; kingdom Metazoa; phylum Chordata; class Amphibia; order Anura; family Pelobatidae; genus Pelobates; species Pelobates fuscus. Next base: position 340,714,661 of record NC_086320.1, read on the forward strand.
AATGTCCCTACTCACTATGCCTGTGGCTGCTCACTGTTAAAAAGAAAAAAAAAACCCTAGTATCTGAGCGGTGGGTGGGGGCCCTAAAGGATAAAGAGGGGAGGATCTATTGTCCTCCACCCCTGACCCCACCCCTGAGCAGCAGGTGGGGGCCCTAAAGGATAATGAGGGGGGGAACCTATTGTCCTCCCCCAGGCCCCCACCCCTGAGCGGCGGGAGGGGGCCCTAAATAATAATAATAGGAGACTTATTGTCCTCTGCCCGGCCCCCACCCCTGAGTGGTGGGTGGGGGCCATAAATAACAAGAAGGAGGGGACCTATTGTCACATGCTGCTCACTGTTTAATAGACATGTCCCTACTCGCAATATAGCAAGTAGGGGCAGCATTTACTAATACTAAGTAATCTTTACTTAGTATTAATAAATTTGTCTGAAAGACCAATTTATGTCTTTCAACCTTTTGGTAGATAGTTCCCTAATACCGTGGTAATTAGGGAGTTATCTACTAAGTGGCTAAAAAAATGCAAGCGCGGCACGAATAGGATCAGCGTTTTATTCATTCTAATGAAATTCCGATCCGAACAAAGTCCCGAATTGCGTCCTAACATGAATGAACAAACTATTCTCATTCTGTTAGGACACAATTCGGCAGTTTCGCCGGTGTTCTGTCTAAGTGACAGGACGTTCGGGAAAAGTGAGAGGAAGCATCACAGAAACAGGTAGGAAAGCTTAGAATTGTGGGAAAATTTCTCTGACCGCCGGAAATGAAGCACACTTTGCTCCTTCACTGGTCAGGCGTAGGAAACCTCCATAAGACAAATAGTCCCTACTTTGTCTTATGTTTTAAAGAAAACTAGAGCAGACAGGAAGATATGAAGAACAGATCCTGACAGAGGGAGAGAAGAGGAATCGATTAAAGAAAGGTAAGTTCGGCATGACAATGCCGCTTTAAGCTCATGAAAAACATTCAAACTAGCTGAAATAAAGTCAGAATACATACGTACAGAGGACACCCAGCTAGAAACATATTTGTAGGAGTTAATGGACTATTGACTTGGAAATTTGTTTCCTTTTGACAAAAAAAAATAAATAAGATAATTGATGGGAAAAAGATGATTGGTGGCTAATTTTAGGTTGAATCACACTATTACAAAGATAATCTAAACTATTTGCAAATCAGACTGATCACAACCAAAACGACAGTCCAGATCCAAAATTAATCATTTGCATCATGATGTAAATAAATACTACACCTATTTTATTTATTGTTTTTTATCAAAAACAACTCCGGAATTTTTTTTTCACTGAAATGGAGTAAACTAATATCTGAATAATGTCGGCAACAATAGCAGATTTGGAAAAAGTACCCAGTTGCACTATGGTCACAACTTAGCTATTTTGGCCTAAATTTGGTCATTTGGATTTAATATCATAGAAGTCATTAATTACAGTTTGATATACAGTGTATATTGCTATATTCTTGAATAAAAATATGTACATAATCAATTAAAATTCAAATTAATGGATCATATGTTTATATCTGAACTAAGAAGTAATAGGGAAAATACAATCAATAATCAAATAAATTGCAATGTGGAAATAAAAGACGAATTCAGCTCTTGAGTGATTACTGATATAGTCCAATTTGACAGCTCAACAACCAAGTCCGGTGTCTCTCTTCTCCGGTTGAATAAAAGACAGGTAAAACAGGCAGGTAAGCCCTTAGAATTTTATGTAACAACAAAAAGAAAAAAAAAGACGAGAACTCATAGTGTAATATTTTTGATAGTGAGATAGTGAAACAAATATAGAAACATAGAAACATAGAATGTGACGGCAGATAAGAACCATGCGGCCCATCTAGTCTGCCAAATTTTCTAAATACTTTTATTAGTCCCTGGCCTTATCTTACAGTTAGGATAGCCTTATGCCTATCCCACGCATGCTTAAACTCCTTTACTGTGTTAGCCTCTACCACTTGAGCTGGAATGCTATTCCATGCATCCATTGCCCTCTAATAATGCCTTATTTCTGTTTCTGCAGCTCTAACCACAACTCCTCTGGCTGTGACTTATACAGTAAATCTGTTTCATTTTCAATAGTATCTCAAACAGTATATTTGTTTTTGAAGTTTGTCTAATCTCCTGTTCCCTTAGTTGACCTTAAATCACACACAAGGCTCTTACAGACTCTAGTAGGCAATTAACAGGGCAGGATATAATATATTTATATATATATTCTAAATTAAATTAATTGTGCAAGAAAGGAAGTATAAAAATTAGATCTATCTTTACAGGAAGTGTGTACATAGGCTGTGTAAATAGCAGCCAGGAGTCATGCACCTAGGGTTACATAAACAGCTTAGAAACCAGTATGGATGAATATTCTCCAGATGAAGTGGAATCTTCAATCGAGGTTCCAATACCAAATTAGAATGAATCTTCAAAGTGAAACATTAATGCTGGGAGGAAGTTATTCCAACCAAGATTAATCTGCACGTTTATTTAATTTAATAAGCATTGTAATAATATGATTATTGTTCTACTTGCTCCTAAGAAGTTTATAAGTAAGAAAAAGGATTTTGTTTATAAAATACATGTTTCACTGTAAAATGCTGTTTTATCATTTTTGCATACAAATGAGGACCTGCCAATGATTTATGCACATTTAAATGTCATATTTGCATAGCTACTCTTTTTTGTTCCTCCATAACATCAAGTACTTTTTTTCTGCTCTGACTAATGCTTTATGATAAAGTAATTTTCATTGACTAATGCTACATTAAGATTAATACCTTGTATGTGACAGATTTAAACAACATTTATGGAGTTAAATGCAAATAAGGAGAATGGTACAAGCGTTTGCAGTTATTTGATATATATCACTTGACTAATCTTTCCAGTGCTCTGTCTTATGTAAAATATGAATTATGCAAACATGTTACAAGCATTCTGGAATTTAAATAGCTTTTCTTATGATTTTTCTTTTTCTTTTTTTTTTTTTTTGCTTTCTTAATTCTTATGTAATGAATGGCAGACAATCTTCTGCATCTGTATCTAGAAATAAATTGAGTGTAAGTATTCCAAACATGTTTTAATAAAGGGATATGCTTTCTCCAGTGCCATTCTAAATACTCCAGTGTTTCTTACCGAAAAAGGTAAAAGAATATTTGCAAAAACCCTTTTGAAAATGTTCTTTGTGATTATAACAGCAGTGTTGACTCTTCTCGAGAAACTCTTCAGTAATAAATGTTTTCTCGATAACTGAATGTGGAACTGGAAAAAAATAAAGTGCCATTCAGTGCAGTTATCGTGATGGCTAAAAGAGATTTGGCAAATGCTAAGTAGTGTGGCTTCGCTTTATCTATAAAGGAGTTTGAGATTTAAGAAAACATTGCCCTGGGTAATAAAATACATTTCTCCGTTCAAGACATGTTTAGGGAGTTTTAAGTTAAATTATCCATTTTTAAAATACTGACTTTGAAGCAAAAAAGCAACAATGATCTTTTGATATAGGAAAGGTACATTCAAATTACTCTGGTTTTCAAGTACGTCCTGGGGATGTTACCTTAGCCCAACATCCAGGGGTTGTTACTATTGCCCAATTTAATGGTACTTTTACGCTCATCTTTATGTTAGTAGTATAGATAATTGTGATATCAGTTTTTTATTTTATTAATTTAATCTCTGTGATCAGGGAAACCCTCCTCTGGGCATTTCTCCTGCTTGCCTTCATCCTAAGGTAAAGCAAAGTCTGCAAGAGGAAGTAGGGAGAAGAGGCAGGCTCTGTGTGAGAACAGCAAACAGAAATAGAGACAGAATTATTTATTGTAGCAGCTTTGGACAGGCAATTTGAAAATGGAGAGGTTTAACAGATATATTTTTACAGATAGAGGAAATTAAAGAGACACTATAGTCACCCAGACCACTTCAGCTCAATGAAGTGGTCTGGGTGCCAGGTCCCTCAGGTTTTAACCCTTCAGATGCAAACATAGCAGTTTCAGAGAAACTGCTATGTTTACATTTGGGGTCAAGCAAGCCTCTAGTGGCTGTCTTCCGGACAGCCACTAGAGGCGCATCTGCGACGCTGGAGGCATATTATGCCTCCATCGAGCAGAGCGTTCATAGAAAAGCATTGAGAAATGCTTTCCTATGGACACTTTGAATGCGTGCACGGCACTTGCCGCTCATGAGCATTCGGCTCCAGTGATGTCGGACGGGGGAGCTGACGTCGGCGTGGGAGGAGAGGGCACCAGCACCGAGGGAGACCGGTGCTGGATTAAGGTAAGCTGCTGAAGGGGTTTTAACCTCTTAAGCGCCACGGGAGGGGGACCCTGAGGGTGGGGGCACCCCCAGGGCACTATAGTGTCAGAAAAACCACTTTGTTTTCCTGGCACTATAGTGATCCTTTAAGTGTAGGTGAGGGGAGCTTAAACCTGTTGTTGGAAGCTTGTCTGTGCTTCACATATATGGTTATATAGGAGAGGTGTGTCCTAGAGCACGTGTAACGCCCACTGAAAATATGATTGGTGCTCCCAGCAGGCAGGACACAGGAGTAATGGAAATATATTCAAAGGTTTTTAATAGTAATAAAGGTAGAAACACTTACTTGTATAACACGATTTAGACCAGATGGTAATAAAACTGCAAATCTCTTTAAAAAAATGTAATCACAAAATGTACCAACAGTTTTTCAACAAACAAACAAAAAATAATAATAATAAAGGGCAGTATCTTAATTTTTTAATTTATATATTTTTCAAATTGGGTAGCCTTTTCAAAGTATAAGTTATAGGTTGCATTATACCCACTGCAGATAATTATTATTATTTACAAAGCACCAACCTTTTCTGCAGAACTTTACAATAGGTAGACTAACAAACAAGTTGCAGAAAATTTCAGAAACGCGATTACATTCAGAGGGGAATGGGGTAAAATAACACAAGAGGTATAACAACTTGCTTGCTTTCAATAGATGCTAAGGGTTTAATTTCCTCCTATTTTGTAGCACTTGGATGCTTTACATCAAGTAAGCACATTTTATTTATTTATTTATTGTTTTTCATGATTGCAGTTAGCTGTATATTTGTGCTCCTTTACTTATACATTCTATACACCATTTGGAGAAGATATACTTTGTGAAGATCACACTGTTCTTAATTACGATTCATAGATATCCTCAGGGGGGAATATATCACAGATGCATACCAAATAGTGCTAAGAGGCTCTAAAACGTGTGAGTGTAAAATCAATCGTGCATATTCACTTAATATATTTGCATATTGAGTTATACAAAAAAACTTCACTATTTGTGTCTTCCATAATGACTGGATTGATACAAACTTTAATCTAGAATGGAGATTACTTTGAACTATCCCCATACCAATATGTTTATCTCTTTGCTGCTCTGCTGATTGTTACTGTGATTTATACTTGTGTCTGTAAAAATTATTATTTATTCTCTGTTTTACTGTTTTGTACATTTTGTGCGTTTATGTACTAGTAGATTGCAGCTTTTTTTGTTTGTATGATTGCTTATTTATTGTTTTTTTATATATACAACACAAATAAAGGCATATAGCATTATAAATTTAATAAAATAACACTACATCTTGGTAAAACACGCAGTTATTACTGATTCTTAACAATTATCTCTGACATGTTTATCATGCACATTTCCTATGTACAGATATTATGTGACAATGCCACCTAGTGGTTGAAATAAGCCTTGTACTTTTTAACAAAACAAACCTTGATAATGTTCATATTTGGCAATGCTAATTCATCCTTAGTAAGATCTGATTACCTAAACTGATGGAGAATGTTTGGCACAATCCTTCCACAAGTTAGTGACAGACCAGCCCTCCCTGTCAGTGAATATTTGCATTTTTGGGATATGCTTAAGAGAAGTTTATGTCAAATATATACCTATATATGCTGGCAATAATGTAATTCAATGCAGCACTGAATCCTGCATACGATAAAGATCTCTAAAGATATTCCTAAATCATCCCATGACACATGTCCATAGGCCCTTCTCCATCTAAGACTTCTCTTTGAATATCTATCCATTATCTGTGTCCTTGAGGAATGTTTGCTTTGCTGTTAATGTTAAGTGGAACTTGTTGGTGCATCCATACAGTTGTTGTCTGGCTTAAAACCTCATGATGGATTGCTGTGAATGATGGGAGTGCTAACAGACATGTAGATAGATACCAAAGAGACAATGTTGTCTCTGTAGGTTGCTGAATTAGCTAAATTTAAATAGAAAAGAAAACTCATGCTAATTCTTAATGAGGTAAGCCAGTCTACGGATGCCTTTATCCATGACAGAAGACAGAAGCAAGGTAGTTGTATTCCAATTTAAATAAAAACATCCCCTTTGAAATGGCAAACATTACTAAGCCTGGTCTTACGCAACGAAATATTACAATAATATGATATTTATAATATAAATAATATTTCATCATATATAACGATGTACAATCTATGCGCGCCTAAATACATTCTACATCTCTTCATATCTTATTCATGTACGTATTCAGTCATACTCTTTACCTACTAACTGACAAATAATTTTGCCGAAAGGACTGAATAAGTAGGAAATTGAGTCATCTAAGCAAATGGAATGTTCTCTTTACAGAAATGGATGCTACTTTGTTACATCAATTTGAGCATCTAATAACAAAATAATACACTGAATGATTGTTCAGACAAATCTCCGGAAAGTGACTATTGATTTTTTTCCCAACATCTCACAGAAGAGATCTCACAAAAGAGTTGTTTGTAACATTAAAATATGTTGGTGTGTGGCTCTCATCTTATTATTTTAATAATTGTGTTTGTTTCTTACTGTCAAAAGTCCTCTCTCCCATGCTACTGCATTAAATGTGGAATTTGTAGAAAGGTCAGTATGTCTCCAGAGTTGTGATTAGTTTTTCTTGTTGACATTTATTGATCTCATTACATTCATGCTCATATTTCAAGATTTTTTTTTTTAGATTCATTTTGTTACCATTTCAAAGATGACAGAAAAACTGCAATGTTTTCTGTGTTAGAACTGAATGTAATTAAAATCTCTGTTACGGTTCATGTTTCATCAAAATCTCACTGTCAAACTCATCAGCATGTGATGTTTCTGTGTGTGGGTTTTCTTCTTAGATGGTAGAGTGATTATAAAAATTACGAGGGAATAGACATCAAGGTAAAAATTAATATTCTACACTACTTTCTATATATAACCCTCTATATTCCAGAGGTCATGGAGCCAATTCATTTTTGTTATTAAAACTATCAATCTACGTAACACAAATATCTGGGCACACCTGGAGGTTTCTTTCAAAGGCAGACTTTAAAAGTGCAGAACGGAAGACAACGTTTGGGTCTTGTGTGAGCCTTTGTCACACAAAACTTGACTTCATAATATTTGGTCTTAAGTTTAAAAATCACTTTGAAGTCTCACTTTAGTGAATAACCCTGACGAGACATCCTTGCATTGACTATGGCATCAACTGAAAGCTTGATGAGCATGTTCTTATATCACTTAAGTAAAGGTTGCATCTTCCACCATTCTCTGCTGGACACATACTACGTCTTCTTAAAAAGCGGTTAATTTGTTAAACAATGACATATGGTGACTTCGGAATAGGAATTACCAAATTTTGAGAAAACCATATAAATTTTCAACTTATCTATTTCTAGATGGTTTACATTTTTTTTTAATTCCTTCACAATTTACTATCATTTCCTACATAGTACAAAGTCCCAAAGGTAATATGGATTTTTTTTTTAAATGCATGACTCAGGACTACCTTGTTACCAATACATAGTATATCCTGATCATGATATAGGTAATGCTTGCACATTCTTTAAAGGACCACTTTCTGAAATGCCTTATGGGTGAGTAGCCTATTTCTACGTCCTCCTCCAAGGACCTCAGACAAGCATCTACAGCCAGACCAGCTCTTTCACAGGCCTCAGTTCAGATGCATGTGGGTGCGAGCCAATGTGTGAGCCTGAGCCACCCGTGCTCACAGATTTAGATGCTTCTGAATGAGATGCTTCTGACTGGCTCTTTCCATAAGAAGAGACGGTTAGTCTCTCCCAGGGAAACATTTCAAAGAACTGAAGTTTTTGCAAACTCTTTTAAGCATTGGGGTATATCTACTAAATAGTGAATGATATTTTAATATATAACTTTCATTTGGAGTGGTCATTTACAGGAGCACTATTGGGTCAGGAACACAAACATGTTTTCTTGACCCACCATCTAGACACCCTGTCCCCCTCATGCCCCCTAAACATAGTAAACTCTTACTTGTATTCAAGCCTGAAGCTGTAACTCTGCATGTTGTTTGCCTCAGAAAAACAAGCTGTCTGCTAACATCATCAGAAGTGGTAGCCTGATCCAATCACAATGCTTCCCCATAGGATTGGCTGAGACTGACAAAAAGGCAGATCAGGGGCAGAGCCAGCATGATTCAAAGACAGCATCTCCTCCTAGAGATGAATTAAATCAATTTTATGAGCAAAGTTCAGTGTCTGCATGCAGAGGGTGGAGACACTGAATGTTTGGATGCATTTTAGGCAGCCATGACCCAGGAAGGATCTCTAACAGCCATCTGAGGAGTGGCCCGTGAAGTTATCACTATGCTGTAATGTAAACACTGCATTTTCTCTGAAAAGACCGTGTTTACAGCAAAAAGCCTGAAGGTAATGATTCTACTCACCAGAATAAATTCAATAAGCTGTAGTTGTTCTGGTGACTTTAAGTACTTTGTGGTCACACTATTGTTAAAGGAACATTATAGGCACCCAGGCCACTTTGTGTCATTGAAGTGATCTGGGTCCAGCCAAGTGCCCTTGTCATTTAAAAGTTAAACAGGTACCCTATTAAACTTGCATACCAACATGACACTGACGGCAAAACTCAATATTCTGATATAATTGTATGGTCTCACAATAATTGCAAAAAATGACCACATTTTACAAACATTACTAATGAGCTGATGCAGTGTTTTTCTAAATTATTATGGTGATGTTTATTTTACTACTAAGACACGTTATATTAGCTAATTAATACTCGTGAGGATAGATTTCCTCCAACTGCCAACATTTTCAGAGAAACAATTTCACTGTATTAAAGGAAACATGTTATTAGTGAATCTGTAGCAAAGTATATAAATGTACACAACCTTAGCAAGTGGCATTCTCTGATCTAACTTGTACTTGAGAAAATAAATCTATGGAGCACATTGTTATTATCATCGATTTGCATGCATAATTCAGTATAATCTCACTGATGTAATTAATTTCATATTTCATTCTGTTAAACGTCTTATGTAAAATGATCTCATCAGGAAATATTGAGTCGAGTTGTAGTTTAGTTTTCAGAATACATTTTGAAACATCAATTCATTTTTTCTATTTTTGGCAGTCAAGTAGAAATGAGAGCTATTGGTTTCTGAAGAATTTTTGCAATTGGACCAACATAGGAAAACAATAAATATTTATATTTACCCCCACACACACATTTTAATAACTATATATTTTAAAGTTCTTAATGTACAGTCACATTTTAACTTGCTACAATGTGTTTCTTCACCCCATCCATTGCACACCAAGTTGTTGTTACACTTTCAATACAGATGATTTGCCTTGATATATGAAGGACTGCCTTGATATGAAGGGATTTATTTAAACCCATGTCATGAAGGGGTGAAGGCAGCAAAGCTATAATGGCATAGCAACACAATCTCATTTCCCTTGAGCCATAAAATATTAGTATGAAACATTATCTACTTTTTTATATTCACAATAAATAGTAGCTCAAAAATCAGCACACTGTTTTATTGCAGTAAATGGGAATTATTTGAATGCCTTTTGCACTTATTTAACTGTAGCTGTGTACAACTAAATTTAGCACATGAAGTACTGTTTATCTTCCCCATTGTACAAATTCTGATTTGTTTGCAGAGAAACAGTCCTCCATCTCTGCAGAGGGACTATATATATATAAATATATAAATTATATATATATATATATAAATATAAATATAAATAAATATTTATCTTTTACTTTTTATCTTCTTTGAACAGTCAAAGAAGATAAAAAGCTTCTTTGCATGATGCATAAGATAAATGTGCTATACAATACGTTTTTTCATGGAGAGATTTTAGGTCCAAGTTTATTACAGACTTTCTCTAACTAGTAATAGTATATTTACATTTGTAGATACTTGTTTTTGAAATTGGTTGTTTTGACCCAGTGCAGAAAACACATCCCACTGGGTTAGGCATTAGGGTGCTAGAATAGAATCTGCCAGAAATTGAGTACATTGGTGTGGTGGCAGGCTTATGCAATGTATGACCATATAGTGTAACTAAATCATTGTTATACATGCATGTTAGGTGTTTAAAAAAAAAAAAAAAACTATAATCATGTGTACTTTGAAGCTGTTGTTTACTGAAGGAGGGAGTATGCATGATTTTCTATACATATGAGTGAGGGAATCAAACTTTTGGCATCATTTAGAAATATATATATATATATATATATATATATATATATATATATATATATATATACTAGTAAATGAGACCAAAACTTTGATTACCCCACTCATATATACACTATGTAGATAAAAGTACTAAAGTATTGGAACACCTGACCATTACACCAACAGGGATTTTTATGACATTGCGTTCTAAATACATAGAGATTAATATGTAGTTGTTTCCTCCTTTGCAGTTGTAACAGCTTTTACTATTGAAATGTTTCTGCTGGAATGTTTGACCATGTATCCAGTAGAGCATGTATGAGTTCAGGCACTGATGTTGGATGAGAAGACCTGGCTGGCAATTGTCTTCCAGTTTAATCCACAGGGGTTCAATGTGGTTGAGGTTTAGGGCTCTGTGTAGGCCAGACAAGTTCTTCCACACCAAACTCATCCAACTATGTCTTTATGGACCCTGTTTTGTGCACTGGGGCATAGTCATACTGGAATCGAAAATGGCCTTCCCAAACTGGTACCTCAAAGTTGGAAGCATTACATTGTTTAAAATGTCTTGTTATGCTAAAGCATTAAGATTTCCCTTGAAAAAAACTAATATCATTATCCCTCTCCACCAAACTTTACAGTTGGCACAATGCAGTCAGGCAGGTAACATTGTTCTGGCATCCGCCAAATCAAGACTTGTCCATCAGACTGCCAAGCAGAAAAGTGTGATTCATCGATCCACAGAACAAGTTTCTACTGCTCCCGAGTCCAATGGTGTTTTTTTTTTTAAAAACATTTTGATCCTTTGCTTGCCTTTGTACTTGGTGATGTGAGGCTTGCATGGAGCTGCTCGGCCATGGAAACCCCTTCGCTGAATCTCCCAGTTTTTGTGCTGATATGGATATGAAATCAGCAGAGCGTTGGCGATTTTTACTCCCCATGTGCAGCAGCAGTCAATGACATGGTCTTCCATTTCATGGCTGAGTTGCTGCTGTTTCTAAACGCTTCTACTTTCCATCAATACCACTTACAGTTGACCGTAGAATATCTAGCAAGGATGAAATTTAACATTATGACTTATTGCAAAGATGGCATCCAATCACAATACCACACTTGCATTCACTGAGCTCTTCAGAGCGACCCAATCTTATCACAAATGTTTGTATTCATATGCTTGACTTTATACATGTGTGGCAATGGGTCTGATTGAAACACTTGAATTCAATAATTAAGAGGTGTGTCCCACTACTTTTGTCCACATGTGTATATAGCAAGATCCAACACACTCCCTCACTTACTAAACACCAGCTTCAGAACACCGGCTTTATTTTTGTTAAATAAATCATGACATGGTAAAATATGTCATGTGTTTGTTCATCTGAGGTTGTATTTACTTAAATCCGCTAAGGAACAGATGATAGTTATTATGTCCTGATATGTAAAACCATAGAATTCAAAACGTACTTTCTTATTCTCTTGATTGTATCTATATATACTTTTAAATAAGGGTCCCAAGTTTGATTCTCCCACTCAGCAGTAACTATGAAGGTTTCTGCAATGGTCTCTATGTTTTTTCATGAAGACTCTTTCTTCTTATTAATAGTTAATAGTATATTTGATTTAGATGTGTAACACAGTGCAGTAAACACATCCCTTAGCAGGAAAACCTGTCCCACCTAGGTAACCATGGAATTTATATACCGTGTCCAATTAAACAATGTGCAGTTACTTCAAAGTCTTCCAGAATTTTAGTAGCTACCTTTGCATTTCAAAACCAGGTCATTTGAAATTACCGTATTTATTCGAGTATAACGCGCAAAATTTTGTACCGATTTTTAATCTAAAATTAGGGGTGCGCGTTATACTCGAATAAATATTAGCCCAGCAGAAGAGGGAGGGAGTGGGTGCTCCGATAATACCTCCCAGGACCGCTGGGCTCATTACAAGCCCGGCGGTTCTGGGGTGGCGGGCAGCAAGCGTTTACTCACCTCCCTGCAGCTCCTCCAGCTCCCCAGTGTAAATCTCGCGAGACCCGCGGCCAGCTCTGACGGCCGCGGGTCTCGCGAGATTTAAACTGGGGAGCTGGAGGAGCTGCATGGAGGTGAGTAAACGCTTGCTGCCCGGCGGTCCTGGGAGGTATTATCGGAGCACCCACTCCCTCCCTTCTGCTGGGCTAATATTTATTCGAGTATAACGAGCACCCCTAATTTTCGATTAAAAATCGGTACAAAATGTTATACCTATTTTTAATCGAAAATTAGGGGTGCGCGTTATACACGTGTGCGCGTTATACTCGAATAAATACGGTAATGGAAATTTTCGTTTACAAACAATTAACATATACATTAAAGTTGCTAAAACTCCACTGGAGTATGAAGTGTAAAATATTGTTGATTTTTTTGTGTGCAAAATCTATAAAGATTTGAGTAGCCAAAAATACAATATATTAATGTGGGCTTATCTTATCAAATGCATTAAGGTTGTTTTGGTGACAGGATTGTCCCTTCAATTATCAGAATGTGTTATCGTTTGGAAAATGGTGTGAAACTGGTGATGTCCTAACATAATATTACACTGACTCTGACAGTTTATGATGTCCTAAATTAAATACTCCACTCATCCTAAAATGTAAAACACATGCATTTTGACTTACTTATGGTAGATCTGTATGTACTTTAAAGACAAACAGTGCAATGTGTTATTAGCATAAACCCAAATAATCAAATGGTGCATTTTGATAGAAGAATCATTTCATTTTGCATTCATCTCATAAACCATTGTGTTCACTGGAGATTTGTGTCCTTTGATGGATAAAAACTTGATCTCAGTTTTCCCATGTCTGTGAAATAAAAGCTAACAGTGCTCACAGCTTAAATCAGGCACATCATTTTTTAATTGCTTGCAATTACTGTGAAAATAGATTTGCTAATTTCTATCAATTATTTGCATTTTTATGAATTAATTTGGTTGAAAAAATAGTGCCTCTAAAAATAAGGGAATGAAAGTCCTGGTGGGAGTTTTATACACTGTATTACCTTAAAATATGTATATTTTTAAGTCATATGAATGTAAAAAAAAAGCATGAAATAAAGCACTTCAGAAATTATATTAATAAATTAACCAAAAATTTCATTGACTACATATATTAACCAGTCGCCCTACATATTGTGTGACGAAAGAGTTAAGAGCGAGAGATTTAATGTTGAACTTCAAGGAGAGGTCAATGGGACAATCTACATGTAGAAGTAAATTAAAAAAAGATAAGAAGATATTGTTAATAGTATAACTATTTATATGCTAACTCTCTGATCTTTTATGTATAAACTGCGGCACACTCATCATGATGGATTTCTACTTGTCAGTACTGAGTTTTCACTAGACAATATCTTGTGGAGAGTGAATATTTTGAGTTCTGTGTCAACTTCATCTACCTTTATATAACCTTCCTCCCCCTCCGTAACTCCTAATTATACCCCCACATGTCTTTCACTAATACCATGTGCTTCTCATCACCTTGACCATCACAACAGGAGTTCCATAACCCATCTCCTGTCTTGCTCTCTCACACTAACCTCGCTTTGTCTTTTCCCACACCTTGTCTATCTGTTCCTGCTCAAATCTGACACCTCCCTCTTACCCTCCCGGTTTTGTGATGTCTAAATCACTAATGGACCCTGGTCCTCCCTGGAAAGACTGATTACTGCTTTCACAGAGCATTGTGGTTGATAAAGCTGGAACTTCTATAATAACCCCCCAAACTCCATATCACTTAGCATTAAATACTGAACAGTACCATCACAACCCCTGTTGGAATTAGCAGAGTATTTTACTAATAAAGGCCGAGCCATGCTATGCTACAAAATAAGTCGTTCAGGTGTATAAAGCCATAATAAACTCACACTGGCTGGGCTTTTATTGCATATATTACTTTTTCATTGCTATATTCTTTTTTTAATGTTATCCTTTTTATATTTCTTATGTAATATTTTGACCTAACAATTAAGGTTTTAGCTAGAAAACATCTAGAATAAACAAACAATTACTTTTCACTGACAGATCCTTTTATATATTATTTTTAAATTCAACTGTATATGACTCATCTGACTATTCTATTTGTCGCCATGCAGATTTGAAAATGAATCTACATTTTACACCGCATCGTTAAAACTGAGGCATTGCAGGAGATGTTTTAATAAACATATTAGTATCCAAAATGATAAAGGAATGATCATAACAATCTTAGGCAGGCTAAACAAAAACATTTTATGAATAAAGCTAAAAAAAAACAAAAAACTGTTTGCACAATATGAAAATGGGATATGATTAATGTTAAAGTAAAAGTAAATTGCACAGCATATAGTCACAAAGTGAAGAAGACACATGCTAAGTTTTCTCATAAAGAAAGATCAATATAAATAAATGATAGCTAAGAAATTACACTAAAAGTATTGTGAAGCCAGCAAAAAAAATACAGAGACCCTTTCAAGAAGTCCTTAGACAGTTAACATCACATAAATGGCAATACTACTGAATAATTTAACATAGACATTAAAATATTAATCACATGTATTAATCAACTGTACATTTCCTTTCACACCAGTTTTGTTTATTTTTTATTTAGTAGCCAAAATATATAAATATTCAGTTAATCCCCCAAATTGACCCATTGATGAAGACTTACCGGTAATTCAATTTCGTAGCTCATAGGAAACTTTTTAGATAAGACTCATCATTTGCATCATTCATTACTTCATTACTTACGGATTTCTTCATTTGAACTGGTGTTGACATTTTATTTTTGCCTTTACCCAAGTGTAAAGATTTGTATTAGAATTGCTATACTATTGCAGTATTATGAGTTGTGTGAATCCAGTGTGTTGGTGTCCAGTACCTGGCTTGTTTACATGTTTGTTAATTGCGTTCTAGAGCAGTTCCAACTATGACAAAGAGAAATAGCATTGCCTTGACTTTCTATGTGATATATTTCTTCATTATTGTTGCATTTTTTATTCTTAATTCTGATTATTTTTGCTTTCTGTCTCTAACCATATTCCATACTTTTATAAATCTTCCTTTTTCATATAGTATTAACCTAAAACCAGTGGTTGGAGCATGATTATATGACTGCAAAACTTCATATTTGCTTTATTTTCTACTTAACTCAAACTTTTTTGTTTCTGTAACAATTTGCACTGTTTCTAGAAAACATTCTGTTAGGACTTAACTTTCTGTTTGGTCTTTAGTTATGCTTTACCTTTGATAGTTCTAGTCTCTTCCCTTATTACAATAATCTCCTTAGTTTTTTTTTTCAGTTACAAATTCGTTTTCTCAACAGGCTTTGAATGTAAGAGACAGCTGGGAGGACATGCTTCGATGAAATTTTACTCCGATTGCAATGACTCGTGAGATTAGAGGAGGGTAAATTTTCCCCATAACCAATTTGGAATATGAACATTAAGAAGATAAACGTTTTAATTCAGCTATTTGTTTTTCATGTTTACTTGCTTATAAGTATGTTTTTCATGTCTTCTAAAATGTGTACAATTGAAATATGCTGTGTTTGATACTTTTTTCTCATAAATTAGCCAATAAAACTATTTAAAAAAAAGTAATTACAGACAACAGACTAATGAGAAATAAAGTTGAATAAAAAGAATCAGAATGTGAAAATGAAAGCTATGTACATGTACCAAGTATGTATACTGTAAATACTGATGTGTTTACAGAAAATGCTAAAATGTTGTCCTATAGCTGGTGCTTCACTAGAATTTGATTCTCCTACAGTCATGAACTGTCATAGAATTATTTAAAGAAGCTGTAGATATAATATTAAATGTGTCTATCGTTTAGTTATATATTGATGCTGAACTATTAAACCGTTTATAGAAATAAACTAAAATGCAGCTTTATTTACTGTCTTCAGCCTGTCTGCTTAGATGATGTCTGCTCAACTGTTTGACAGAGACTTCTAGATAAAGTTGATAGGAAGTGAAGATATCTTCCAGCTATCCATTTGTAAATGTTTCGGGCATGCCAAGACTTGTGGGCAACAATGGCCTTGGGCAAAAGCAGAAAGTGGAGATCAAGGGATCTCCCCTGACAACCCATGCTGGGCCAGTGTGATCAGCAGCTTAAGGGAGAAGTGGTAGGACCAGGGAAGCTTGTAATCTGCACCTCTGCCAGGTGCAGAGTATTCCTTCAGCAAACACAGCGGTTCAGAGCATTGCCGAGGGTTACTATGGCAACACCATGACACTGAATAGTGCCAGAGCTCACGAGAAGAGGGATGTCCCATATACTTACTAAGGACACACTGCACCACCTACACACACACAACACTTTTGACCTGCACAGTGCATCCCATATACACACTATGTGTCCCACACACACTAGACACACACACTATTTCTGACATACACCATTTCTGACATACACAGTGCATCCCGTATACACACTATGTATCACACACACACTAGACGCACACACCATTTCTGACATACACCATTTCTGACATACACCATTTCTGACATACACAGTGGATCCCATATACACACTATCTATCCTGCACACACTAGACCCCTGTCCACACACACACTCGCTCTTTACAGCCCCTAAACTCTTAATACATTCCCTATACACATGTATACACTACAGCCCCTATGCACACACTCACTACATCCCCCTATACACACACTATAGCACCTATACACACACACTCTCTACAGCCCTATACACATACACTACAGTCCCTAGTCACTCACCACAAACACAACTAAAAGCAACATACACAAAACACCACAACACAAACAGCTTACTCTAAACATACGCAATACCACTGCCATATTACCTTTTTGGACAACCATCAGGTGGAGAAGGACCCTTCCCACAGTCATTCTTATCTCCTCAGTGGTTCCGATGGTGGCTGCTGTAGCTCTGTCCCTCTTATGACACGTTCGTGCACGCCGACGTCATGATACTAATGACAGCCTTGCCCACCAAAACTGTTGAATTTGAACATTTAGCGGGTGTGCTTACATGTGTAAAGACATAAACTATAAAAAGACTTCATAGGGCATGGATACCACCAGTACTGAGCAGGATACGGACACAGGACTTCGTAAACCTGCAACAAGGGATTCCCTCTCCTCTCCCGACTAGTGAGAGTGTGCACCCTAAGATCTGGGGACCAATCGGCCTACAGCGCGCATTACCCAGAGTGAGGTCTGGGACGCACGCCAACCTCACAGCCGACAGCCAGAAGATTACAGTTTCTTGCAACACTGTATCTATATCCATCCTTGGAGGTCCCTGCGGTTTATTCGATTTTAGAACTGCCAAACTGCTGGTAATATCCTTGTTATACGTTCCTGGCTCATATTTTTATACTTTTAATACTAATTATTATTTTTATAAATTCCTAGTGTTTTTACTTTTGATTGAAAAATTATATCCAATAAATTCCACATTACTGCATTTATTCACTTATTCATTTTCTCCTTTTTTTTGTTTTTTTTTTTATATATATTTTTTAACGGTTTTAAAGAGATATGGTTTATATTACATTATAGAATACAGCCATATATACCGTATATCTAATACATAATACAAGAGGTTTATATCTCTAGTACAAAGTTTAACTCTGTCTATAACAGATTTAAAGACGTATACACCATATATAATTATTTCAAGTTTTTTTGACACAAATAGGGAACAGTTCCTCATACTGTTCTCCTATAGCAGTGATGGCGAACCTATGGCACGCGTGCCACAGGTGGCACGCCGAGCCCTCTCTGTGGGCACGCGGCCACAGGTCCGCCATCACTGCAGAATAGGCGCCTGCCTGCCCGAAACGGCAGGCGCCTATTCTGCTTCCGGGTCGGGAGGCAGGGGGAGGGATCTGTGTAGCAGCTCCCCCGGTCCTCCCGCGCGATGCTGTGTGGAGCGTTGCCGAGCGTTACCATGGCAACGCTCCACACAGCATCGCGCGGGAGGACAGGGGGAGCTCATGGCAACGCTCCACACAGCATCGCGCGGGAGGACAGGGGGAGCTGCTACACAGATCCCTCCCCCTGCAGTACTTACCACCACCGGACCACCAGGGATGGCTGTGCCCCCCCCCACACTTCATTGGAGGTAAAAAGGAGGGGGTGGGATACTAACACACCACCCCTACCCCCCCCAGAAGTACCCTTACTCCCCCAGCACCACCCCTACCCACCACAGCACCCTACCCACCACAGCACCACCCCTACCCCCCCAGAAGTACCCTTACCCCCCTGCAGCACCACCCCTACCCACCACAGCACCCTACCCACCACAGCACCACCCCTACCCCCCACAGCACCACCCTACCCCCCCCAGCAGCACCCTACCCCCCAGCACCACCCCTACCCACCACAGCACCCTACCCACCACAGCACCACCCCTACCCCCCAGCAGCACCACCCCCCCCCAGCAGCACCCTACCCCCCCAGCAGCACCCTACCCCCCCAGCACCACCCCTACCCACCACAGCACCCTACCCACCACAGCACCACCCCTACCCCCCCAGAAGTACCCTTACCCCCCTGCAGCACCACCCCTACCCACCACAGCACCCTACCCACCACAGCACCACCCCTACCCCCCACAGCACCACCCTACCCCCCCCAGCAGCACCCTACCCCCCAGCACCACCCCTACCCACCACAGCACCCTACCCACCACAGCACCACCCCTACCCCCCAGCAGCACCACCCCCCCCCAGCAGCACCCTACCCCCCCAGCAGCACCCTACCCCCCCAGCACCACCCTACCCCCCCAGCACCACCCCTACCCACCACAGCCTCACCCCTACCCCCCACAACACCACCCCTACCCACCACAGCACCCTACCCACCCCCCAGCAGCACCCTACCCCCCCAGCACCCTACCCACCACAGCACCACCCTTACCCCCCACAGCACCACCCTACCCCCCAGCACCCCCCCAGCCCCCCAGCACCCCCCACCCCCCCAGCACCACCCTACCCCCCAGCACCACCCCACCCCCCAGCAGCACCGTACCCCCCCAGCACCACCCCACCCCCCCAGCAGCACCCTACCCCCCCAGCACCACCCCACACCCCCAGCACCACCCCACCCCCCCAGCACCACCCCTACCCACCACAGCACCACCCCTACCCACCACAGCAACACCCCACCCCACCCCCCAGCAGCACCCCTACCCACCACAGCACCTCCCCACCCCCCCAGCAGCACCCCTACCCCCCCAGAAGTACCCCTACCCCCCAGAAGTACCCCTACCCCCCAGCAGTACCCCTACTCCTCCACAACATTACCCCTACTCCCCCACACACAGTACCCCTACTCCCCCACACACAGTACCCCTACTCCCCCACACACAGTACCCCTACTCCCCCACACACAGTACCCCTACCCCCCCACACAGTACCCCTTACCCCCCACAGCACAGCACCCCTCTCACACACATACAGCACCCCTCTCACACACATACAGCACCCCCCCCACACACACACACACACACAGCACCCCCCCCCACACACACAGCACCCCCCCCCCACACACACACAGCACCCCCCCAAACACACACACAGCACCCCCAAACACACACACAGCACCCCCCCAAACACACACACAGCACCCCCCCAAACACACACACAGCACCCCCCCAAACACACAGCACTCCCCCCACACACACCCAGCACTCCCCCCACACACACCCAGCACTCCCCCCACACACACCCAGCACTCCCCCCACACACACCCAGCACTCCCCCCACACACACCCAGCACTCCCCCCACACACACCCAGCACTCCCCCCACACACACCCAGCACTCCCCCCACACACACCCAGCACTCCCCCACACACACCCAGCACTCCCCCACACACACCCAGCACTCCCCCCCACACACAGCACCCCCCCCACACACAGCACCCCCCCACACACACACAGCACCCCCCCACACACACACAGCACCCCCCCCCCACACACACAGCACCCCCCACACACACACAGCACCCCTCATACACACACACAGCACCCCTCATTTACACATACAACACGCACCCTCCCCCACACACACGCACCCCCCCCCCCACACACACACGCAATTGCCGTGTTGGCACTTTAAGGAAAAAAAAGTTGGCATGTATTGCGGTTTCGGCACTCGGGCTCAAAAAGGTTCGCCATCACTGTCCTATAGCATCCTTTCCTGTTTGGAGCTTTAAATCAAAAGTATATTATTTGGTGTGTAGCAAAATTTGACTCTGCCTTTAGCAGATTTAAAGACATACACCCCATATATGCAAGTGCTGTGCTCCTTCTGAATCACCAGAATACATTAGAATAAGCCTTTCTGAATGAACTGACTCCTGGACCCACTGCACCTGATCTCTTTTTTTGATTTCAGTTGCGACCCAAAATAATCTAAGCGAAACGAATACCCAGACACGGCAATTACCTCCACGACAAGATGTCACAGCAGAAGAGCAGGAGGCAAACGGAAAAATCCGAAAAAAGCAATTTTTTCGGTGCCCACAGCACACAAAATAAAGCAATGGCCCTGCCAGACGGAACGCAGGAAGATGGCGCCGAAAGCGCGCAAAGCGGGGAGCTGGAAACCCCCAACCCAGAAGCACTGGTCACCCAGGGCATGCTGCAACGTATGTTGGATAACATGCACGATAAGTTACACCATACCATGCAGACAACCCTGAAAGAACTCACGACGGACCTCCGGGCACTGGAGACACGAACCTCCGAGCTGGAGGGAAACATGGCGGAGCAGGCAGAGACTCAAAGCGACATGAGGGCCACGATGGAGGAAATGAGAGATACTATGGAGGCCTTTGAAAACAAACTAGCTGACCTGGAGGACCGATCCCGGCGCAATAACCTCCGGATTCGGGGGATAGCTGAATCTGTCGGGCCGGCGGACCTGCACGGCCACCTCCAAGGCCTACTCAAACTGCTGGCACCCGACCTCCACCAAGACATGTTGTTACTGGACCGCTATCACAGGGTCCCAAAACCGAGATTCCTGACCTACGAAGCACCGAGAGACGTCCTAGTGCGAATGCACTATTTTCATGTGAAGGAGGTGATCATGAGGGCCAGTAGACAGTGCCCCGTCCTCCCTGCACCCCACAGCGACACAGCGATATACGCAGACATATCAGCCGCCACACTGCGGAAGAGAAAATCTTTCTCAGCCATCACTGAACAACTCAGGCTACACAAGCAACCATACCGCTGGGGCTTCCCGGTCAAGCTCCTGATACCAAGGGAGGGCAAACTTACAGTCATCACAACTCCGGAGGCAGGTATGAAGGCCATACGAGAATGGGGCATACCACCCCCACGCACCAAGCCACAGCAGGCAGAGCGGAGCAGATCCACCTCGCAGTGGCAGCGGATGCCCCGCAACAAATAGAGCAACAGATGGAGGCAAGTAACATGCATGAACTTTGAGACTCACGACTCCCGGGGGGGGATGGGGGGGGCCTAAATGGTGACAAAGACTATGGGAGAGATAAGTTCATTTCCCACCCAAACAAGAACGCAGA
The DNA here is from genome assembly GCF_036172605.1 of Pelobates fuscus. Taxonomy (NCBI): domain Eukaryota; kingdom Metazoa; phylum Chordata; class Amphibia; order Anura; family Pelobatidae; genus Pelobates; species Pelobates fuscus. Next base: position 340,736,729 of record NC_086320.1, read on the forward strand.
ATTAACGCAGGGGTCCAAGAGTTTCACAAGGGCCCGGGATAGGGCACCCCTCCCCCGAAACGGGATAATGTTGGGACTGGCAAAAAGCCACAGGGGTATCAAGCTCAGCCCCACAACAGGTAGGCCGCGCAAGCGCCCTACACAGGCATGGAAGCAAGATGCTTCCTCCCTCACGGCACCTACTACTGGCGCCAAGCCGATTAGCAGGCTTTATGTTTAATTATGGTTTATGTACTGCTGTTTGTACTGTTTGTGTTCAACTGTTATTCCCCATGTTGCCATATCCAAAAAGCTAAGCACACAATCAACCAAAGTCCATTCAGATACAGTCCACCCCATAGGGGCAGACCACCCAGTTCGATGCTGCTGGGTAGGGTGGCTACCCCACCCATAGACGAAAAGACATACCAACTGAGCTACACCCGACACCGCAAACCCCCATGAAAATATATACCCATAACACTAAGGGGCTCAACTCACCTTCGAAACGTAGCCTACTCCGCAGAGACCTAAACAAAGTTAAGCCAGATGTGGTGTGCCTACAAGAAACCCACTTTAAAACCAATAGACACTCACAGCTATTTGAGACGGATTACCCTCACCAGTACCATGCCACCTATCCCACCAAATTGAAGGGCTACTTCCAAACACTTGGAAGTAGACAGGGAGGGAAGATTTGTGGTGGTGGTGGGCATACTTAACGATGTAACTTACACGATTGTTAATGTGTATGCCCCTAACTCAGGACAAAGAAACTTCCTACATAAAATCATTGAAAAGATCACTCAAATACAGGAAGGGACCACTGTAATATGCGGGGACTTTAATTTAGTTATGGACCCCCTGATAGATTCCACGATCTCACCCAAGGCACCCAGGTTGCGGGTTCTCAAAAGACAAAGCAGGGCACTACAGAAACTGATACTTAACCACCACTACTATGATGTATGGAGGGCTACGCACATAGGGGAAAGGGGATACACATTTTTCTCCACAGCACACAATACGTATTCTAGGATCGACGGGATACTGATGAAAGGGCAACAACTGCCCCTGGTTAAGAGCTGCACTATTGAACAGATCACTTGGTCTGACCACGCTCCAGTGGTGGTGACCTTAACTGACCTCTATGAGTCGACCCACAGGAGCCCATGGAGGCTCAACGACTCCCTACTCACAAACCCCCAGTTCCGCAACACAATAGAACTAGAACTCCAAAACTACTTCACAACCAATTCCGTAGACAATATATCACACAATACAGTCTGGCAAGCCCATAAGGCAGTGGCCAGAGGGTTGCTGATCTAAAGAGCGGCATACCTGAAACGGAGAGCGGAAATCCAACTACGAAACTGGCAAAAAGAATTGCTGGACCTCACGGCCCTAAACCAAACAGCCCCGTCCCAAGAAACTAAACGCCGCATCATGCAAATCACGCAGGACATACACAAACAAGCATTGGAAAAAACTGGCCAATACCTCCATAGACTCAAAGCAATTCACTACACTCAGGGAAACAAAGCGGGGAAACTGGTAGCCCAACGACTCAAGACACTGCAAAACAAGCAAAAGATAGCATTCCTCCATAATGAGGCAGGCCACAAAGTCACAGCCCCGAAAGACATAAGCAATGTTTTTGCGAGGTACTATACATCGTTATACAACCTGGCAGAAGATGCCCGTACATACCAACCAGAGACACTAGCTATACAATCCTATCTACACGAGATCCACCTACCCACATTCACACCCAGCCAACAACAAACGCTCTCCAAGGACATTACTGACGAGGAGGTGGCGGAAGTGATCCAGCAACTGCCGACAGGCAAGGCCCCAGGCCCGGACGGCTTTGCCAACTGCTACTACAGGACCTTTAAGTCCACACTTACACCGTACCTCACGAGGGCATTCAATGAGGCCACGAAACAACAACAACTGCCCACAGAAACACTGTTAGCACACATCATCACACTCCCTAAACAAGGAAAAAAACCCACATGCCCCCAAAATTTCCGGCCCATCTCCCTACTGAACACAGATGCTAAACTCTATGCCAAAATATACGCCCAAAGGTTAGGACGACTACTACCACAAGTGATCCACACGGACCAGGTGGGCTTCATAAAAGGTCGCCAAGGGGGGGACAACACCAGGAAAGTGCTAGATGTTATCTACAGTGCACAGCGCATAGGAAAGGAAGCCGTGGCGGTAGCGTTGGATGCCAAAAAAGCCTTTGACCGGCTGGGATGGGAGTTCCTGGAAGCAGTCCTTACTAAGTTCAGGACTCCAGAGGGCTTCGTCTCGGCGGTCAGGGCCTTGTACCATAATCCCTCAGCCCAGGTCCTCAATGCAGGGTTCGTGTCAGACACCTTCAGTATCTCCAATGGCTCCCGCCAGGGATGCCCATTATCTCCACTACTATACGTCATGGCCTTGGAGCCCTTGGCGGCAGCCATAAGACAGCACCCCTCGATCCATGGAGTGCGAGTGGGAGGCAGAGAATATAAAGCGAACCTGTTCGCTGATGATATCATGTTGACTTTAACCCAACCCCACATCTCGCTCCCTAATTTAGTAGACACCATAACGGAATATGGGAAGCATTCCTATTACAAGCTTAACGTAGCCAAGACCCAAGCCATGGGAATTGGGATCCCCAAAGATAGCCTAGCCAGACTCACCTCAGCCTTTCCCTTCGACTGGAGAACCGAGCACATCACGTTCCTGGGAATCAAAATCCCGGTCCACCTAACCAAACTGTTCACGATCAACTCTGGTGCACTCCAAAGACAACTCATGCTAACTATAGAGGGATGGGAGGGCAAATGTCTCTCCTGGATAGGCAGAATAGCAGCCCTAAAAATGATGCTACTTCCCAAATTCCAATACCTCCTGCGTACCCTACCGATACCCTTGCCAACATCCTTCCTCAGGTCCATGCAAAGCTTATTGGCTAGATACATCTGGGAAAAAAGAGACCCAGGGTAGCAATGGCACTCCTTCAACAGCCCGTTCGTACCTGGGGCTTAGGGGTACCCAACTTACACGCTTACTACAAAGCGGCACAGCTAATGGCAGTCAAAGTAGCCACGGCTGATGGGGACGCTCTGCAATGGACCCGTCTGGAAGCCCACTGGGCGGGAAAACAGAACCTACGCAATCTGTTTTGGCTCCCCAAACACCTACGCCCACCACACATAGACCCCCTCCCCACCACGACCCTAACATTGAAAATATGGGACTAGGTCAGAGAAAAGGGAGGGACCCCAGAGGCAATCCCCTGGAATGCCCCGATTTCTCTCCTAGCGGCCGGCATACCGACCTTTGACTCTGCACCCTGGATGGAGGGAGGCTGTACCACAATTGACCACCTATTCCAAGCAGGGGAGTTAATGCCCTTTCCGGCTCTTCAGGCTAAATACCAATTACCACCCAGAGCCATATTCCAATATTTGCAACTAAAATCCTTCCTCACGGTAACTCACACGCAACTCGCAGCAAACCCCCAGGACCGAGAAATAGAACACATATGCACGACTCCCAAACCCCCCACGAGAATACTCTCACGCATATACAACGCACTACATAACAGCGAATCAAAAGGGAATGAGACACACCAAGAGGCATGGCACAAGGAACTAGGGCGTGCGTTCACAAGGGAACAATGGTCCAGGGCCTACAGCATACACAAGGGCAACACACTGTGCTCCACGCACCTGGAAACCATCAGAAAACTCCAATACAGGTGGTACCTTGTCCCGGAGCGGTTAGCACGAGTGTTCCCGGGCTCACCCAATGTATGCTGGAGATGTGGTAAACACGGGGGGTCGATGACCCACATATGGTGGTCATGCAGCGCCCTACGACCATTCTGGGAGGGGGCCCAAGCCATGGTACAAAGGCTGTTTGGTAGGGCATGGACCATACAGGTGGAGCAGGGTATCCTTTTCATGTTCCCTACATCCCTAAGCAGAATTGAGGAGCAGATGCTGTTCCACCTGTTAATCTCGTCAGTAACACTTATAGCCAGAGCCTGGAAATCCCTGTCGATACCCACAATGGGAAATCTGCATAAGCAGATCGCCCTGAACTGGAAATACGAACTCATGGCCAACAAACATCTCATCCCGAAAAAACACACGAGCCTAGCCGGGGAGAGGTGGGAGAAATTTAGAGAACTAGAGGCAGGCGGCGACACAGGGGGTGGGGAGGCGGGCGGGAGGATCTAACGAACATCTAACGAACAACTAACAGCGCAGATAGGGCAAAATAGCCGGGTCACAACAACAACTATTAGTCAGAAGCACCGCAGCCAAAGGAAACAAGTAACAAAGGGAGGAAAGGTCAAGGTAGCCAAACACAGGGGTCGCTCGAGCTCCCCACCAGACAACGATGGGAGAAGGTTAGGTTGTATATGTAGTTTATGTATATGAAGTTTATGTTTATGGTGAACTGTACAATGATTTATGGATGTAAAGCATGTGCAACACCCCAATATGTAAACACTGTACCTGCATTTTCCCTCTTTTTCTTTCTGTACCCTGGCGAGCAGGCGCCGACAAGTTGATTGATATGGCAAAATAATAATAAAAACACCTTCAAATTGAAAAAAAAAAGAATAAAATCCTTTATCTTAAGCAAAGAACTTTCGGAAAATACCCCAACTGATCAATTTATAGAATCTCATTATAGAAAAAAAATTGCTTCCCAATTTAACCGTTTTATGAAAAATCAAAAGCAAATAGATAAAGCGCCAGCATTGATTAAATGGGAGCAAGATTTTCAATTCTCTTTTTCGCTCAAAGAGTGGTTATCGGCCTACACTTGAAAAGGCATATACATGGGGTAAATATACGGGAAGTGTACTTTAAACTTGTTTATCGCTAGTACCTAGTGCCCACCCGTCTTCTCAAATTTCAACTTACACTCCTTCCAGACTGTTGGAGATGTGGTAGGGCATTAGGCTCTTTTTCTCACATATGGTGGGATTGTGATGAGCTGAATCCCATGAAATTAACTCTATATGAGGTAGTAAGTTTTATTCTTGGGGCACAAACTGATATAACTCCCCAACTGTTTTTGTTTCATTTAGAAATGCCAAGGGTTAATACAAACTGCTAAATCCTCTTGATTCATTTTTTTATGGCAATTAAAATAGTTATGGCTAGGAACTGAAGAAACATAGGCCTTTTAAATTGGCATGACATTTGTTCACAAGTGGATTTCCAATACAGGATGGAAGCAGGCATAGCTTTAGAAAGAGAAATATGACGAAATTTGGGCCCCTTGGGTTAGATATCTAAGATCAAATGATTAAATCCCATACCCCATCAAATCCCCAATATCTCCTTCTCTCTGTTAGGCAAGTTAGTGTTTTTTGTACGAGTATGAATGAAGTCAATTTGTATACTTTTTTGACATGAATATATTTATTGTAAAAAAACGAAAAAAGAAAAGAAGAATTGGTCTTACATATTATATATGATATGCATAATCTGTAAACACAGCAATACAGTATAGTAACCTATTCTGAAAATGTGTTATATGCATGAAATTTAAGTGAAAAATAAAGATATAAAAAAAAGAAAATAATTCTATTTCTGTAGTTAATGTCAGTAGAAAGTGAACCGATTCTAAACTTTTAGATTTATATGTCAGTATCAGAACTGGCAGCGCTTTGATTGAATTCCTTGATTTAATGATATTTATAGAAGATAATAAATTATTAAACAATTTCTTCAAAGGTGTCGAAAGAAACAACTGTATTTTTTTTGGTTGAACATATGGACGAATGATAAGGATGAAAAAGAATTGTACAATGCATGAATGCATTTGATAACAGTGTGAGTCAATTAATTAAAATAATATAGCTTGATTATTCCTATGATAAGACAGTTGTTAATAAATCATGCTAATACGTTGCTTTATTAGATAGCGATGAAATAAAATAAATATATTTTCTAAGTTTAGCAAAACAATCATTTTGTTTATAATGATAACATATGTTAAATTGCCCTATCTGCACATCACATAATACTGTGGGAAATGCATACAAAATAAACATGATTTAATTAGTTTTATTTCGGTAGATTATTTTGAAGGATTTATTAAATTATTCTTTAAGCATTTTTCAACAGTTAACATTACACTTGAATTTTCCACAACTATTTATCAAGAGACATAATAGTCATATGTGAAGCAAGTTTGTTATAGTTCCTTTTCTTCTACTGATCCTTAATAAATATAGATAAATACACATTTACATGATAATGTCATTTGATTTATAAAAGTCATGTCTGTACCGGGTGGTAGATTCTTTCAATTAATCTTTGTGGCAATTTTACCTTTGGGATATATTCAATGAATGAAATTCACATTTGGATAATGTTTACGATTCCCAACTTGGTACAAATAGTGATTATAGAAATAAAATAAATGTAAAAAAATAAAGTAAAATAAAGCATTGCTATATTTCAATGTTGGATTTGTATAGTGACAATTTTCGCCTGTTTCATTCATGGTCATTACCAATTTGTCCGAATTTGTGTTGATCAGATGATCGGCCAAATTCCCGCCATATAGGCAAACCACAAAACAAATTCACAAAGTGATCCGTGCTAAATAGGCGCTTAAAACAATTTCCAAAAAAGTGCTCTTAGTATAGCAGCTCACACACACAAATAGGAACAAATAGGAACCTCCAATCCTATTGAAACATAATCAAACAGGTGCACTATATACATAAACAATATGCAACAGTGCCAGTGCGTAGCGCTCAATAGTAGTCACTTACTCCCCAGCTGTTTTATTTAGGGGTATGTAAGATATTCGGGTATTCTTTACTCTGAATGCAGTATGGTCCTCAAAAAAAGCAAAGAGAAAACAGGGAAAACTCGCCCTGGTGTTGAAATCCTTATGATAATTGTGTATAAAATCAAATAAAGGTGAAGATTGCTTCTCACCTGGATCAGAGCCTGTAACCTGGCTCTGAGTGTAATAGCCTGTGAGTCCTTTTCATGGGATGACTCCTTCCCTCTTTAGCAGGATAGAAGATGTACCAGGTGTATGTTAAGCAATAAAACTTTTATTCTACAAATTGTTAAAATCTTGAAATACATACATAACACTGGTATCAGTCCAAAACGCGTTTCGCCGATTCCTCCCGGCTTTATCAATTGGTAACTTCTTCCTGCTTCCCTCTTGGTTAAATTGCCCACCTTTTGTCCGGATTGGAGGAAACCAACTCTATTCCAACCAATCACGGACGTTTCTGTGGGGGAGTGTAAGGACCTCCGGCTGAAATAATTTATCCCTTATCAGTGACGTCAGCGCGCATGTGCGTGCGTTCATGCGTGTGACGTCACTTCCGGGAATCTGAAAGTTCCGTATTCACCTCACTATTCTGTGATATCTTTCTTCCGGGTCACGTGGGATTCGATGTCATTTCCTGTGGCATGGAGTCTTTGTCCGATTTTCTTAATCCTTCAAACTTCAAGCCACCATTTTGTTGAAGGGCATAGTATTGGCAATGTTCATGTCCATATTATTGTCCATGTTCTTTTTCTATTATTGACACAATATGCTCACATTTGAGCATTATAAACAAAAAGAATGCAAACTGTTAGTAGCTGATAAATACATGTAAAAAGAGATCGTTGATATTAGCCCCACTAAAGAACAGCCCATAGAACATATATTAAATGGTTCTTATCATGATGATTTCTCAGCACTAAGTGTATTATGTCTATGATATTGGAAATAACATCAATATTAGACATATATAGGAAAGACAGAGAGTATATCTATTCTTCTTAAAGGATAAAATAAATAAATATATAGAAAATATTTACTTTAAAAATATTAAAAAAAAATTTCAAATTTTTTTTAAAAAGTACCTTCTTTAAAAAATACTCTAAAAAATGTCTCCAAAAAATCTTATAAAAAGTGGCATATCTCAAAATCATCATTAAGACCATAAGGTTGCATAGTGTTTAAATTAAAAATCCACTTCATCTCTGCTTGTCCAATTAATTTAATGGGATCACCACCTCTCCAATTCCCAATTACTTTTTGAATTCCCATGAATTCCATTAGATGTGGATTACTGTTATGATAATTTTTAAAATGTAAAGATACACTATGTTGTAGAAACCCATTTCGGATGTTCCTAACATGTTCCTGAATTCTAGTATTGAGGGTTCTGGTCGTCCTTCCTATATATGCTAGCCCGCAAGGGCATGTAATCATATAGATTACCTTACTTGAGTGACAAGTGATTACCTCTTTAATTTTAAATTTAGTATTCTTCTCTTGTGGATGGCAAAAATTTCTCACTACTCTTCTGCCATTTTTAGAATTTTTACAGGCTCCACACATGCCACATCCATAAAAACCAGACTTTTCTTTAAAAAAATGATTTGTCAGTTTTCTTGACAGTATGTGGTTTTTAACTAAAGTGCTTTTAAGATTCGGTACACCTCTATATACTATATCTGGTGTATCAGGGAGTATTTGATTTAGAGCTGGATCGTTCCTTAATATTGGCCAATATTTATGTATGATCTTTTTGAGGTGTCTGCTGTTATAGTTAAAATCACAGATAAATTTTAATTCCTGTGGTTTTGTATTGTCTTTAGTGCCCTTATACTCTATTAATTTTAATCTATCTTTATTTTCTACTTCGTCGAGGGCTTTATTCAACAGGTCGTCTGCGTACCCCTTTTCTTTAAAATCGTTAATTATTTTCTCTGATTGTTCATAGAATTTGTGTTGGTCTGTACAGTTCCTTTTGACTCTAAGCAATTGTGCCTTGGGCGCATTTAGTAGCCAAGGGGAGAAGTGGCAACTGTTCTCCCCTATATAACTGTTGACATCAACCTTCTTGAAATGGGTGCAAGTCTTTAGTACATTCTGTTCCACATAAATATTCAGGTCTAAAAATTCTACACTATTGTTACTAAAATTACTTGTAAGTTTAATGCCCCATTCATTTGTATTCAAATGTCCTAAAAATAATGTCAGTGATGTCTCGTCTCCCTCCCAGATAAAAAATATGTCATCGATGTATCGGCGATGGGTCACGAGATTCGCATCCCATCTATGGTCATTGTAGATAAATTCCTGTTCCCAATGCGACATGAATAGGTTTGCATAGCTTGGTGCGAATCTCGTGCCCATCGCCGTGCCACAAGTCTGTAGATAAAATTCTTCCCTGTACCAAAAATAGTTATTAGTTAAAATCCAGTTGATCCCTTCTATAATAAAGTCTATTTGTGTTTTTGGAAATTTTTTAGAATATTCCAAAAAGTGTCTTGTTGCATTGCATCCTCTCGTGTGGGAAATGATTGTATACAGAGAATTAACGTCTGCAGTAACAAGGTAATAATTGTCCTTCCATTTTATGTCTTTAATTATTTGAAGTATATTGATAGTGTCCTTTAGATAACTCGGACAAGTGCAGACTATGGACTGTAGACATCTGTCAATATACTGAGACAATTTACTGGAAATCGACCCTATCCCGGAGACTATTGGTCTACCGGGAGGTCTATCTTTGTTCTTATGTATCTTAGGTAGATAGTAGAATACTGGAACTTTAGGGTACTGTACATTTAAAAATGTATATTCTTTCTGATTTAAAATATTCAGAGATTTTCCTTTTTCAATCAAATTGTTATAGCTTAATTTAATATCTTTCGTGGGGTTACTTTTTAAGATACGGTATGTATGTTGGTCACTCAACAGTCTCTCTGCCTCTTTGTTATAATCATCTGAACTTAAAATCACAATTCCGCCCCCCTTGTCAGCTGGTTTGATTACTAGGGATTCATCTTTTTGTAATTCTTTTAGGGCTTGTCTCTCATGGATATTTAAATTATAATTGCCTGTTTTGGGTTTTTTAATTGCATTTATATCATTCATCACCATTTTCTCAAATGTCGTCATTTCTTCAGAAATTAGGTGGCGTGGAAAAAAAGTGGAATTCTCTTTTAAATCTGTATGAATGATATCGGTCTCAGATTCCTCTATAAAGTTACGAATAGCTGGTTGTTTCAAAAAGAATTTTTTTAAACAGAGTTTACGTTTGACCACAAAACAAATAAATAAGAAAAAAAATGATTGATGGCTAGGGAACAACCACTAAATGTTGATTATATTCACAGATCAAGTGAGAAGGCCTCAATAAAGGAAAAAAAGAAAAGTATATATGTATATAGTAGTTAGATAGCATGAAAAAGATAAATAAAACTTAGTTTTTATTAGCTCAAAAATAAAAAATCAACGTTTCAGTTTGTAATCCAAACTTACCTCAGGAAAAACTGAAACGTTGATTTTTTATTTTTGAGCTAATAAAAGCCAAGCTTTATGAATCTTTTCGAGTTCTATCTAACTACAATTTCTCTATCTTATGCTTACTAGCACCAAGTTCACCTGTTAATTGAAGTGCAAGACTGTTTTTGTTTTGTGTGTATATATATATATATATATATATAAATGTATACATTTATAGACTTTTTTTAATGCTCCTCTTCTTTTTCCCTCTATTGGTTCCATGGTTGCTTGATCTATGAAGAAAATGGCGGGCAAATAAGCAATTTATAAGTATTATGTATTTATTCTGCAATACACTAATTGACCCATTTTTGTGCCGTTTTGGTCTGTCAGATTTATTTTCCTAAATCTTCTCTAGTGGACAAAACTCTGACAAGCCAAACTGCCACATGCACGAACAACTGCTGTCCTTTAAAAAATAGTGTTTTATTTAAAATCTTTGGTTATTAGTGATTTAGTTGTAACTAATTTTTACGCCGTGCACAAGTCTAATTATTTCTATTATTTTAGAAAATATTGTTGCTGTAACTTGCTGTTAGAATTGCCCATAAATAAACTTTCTGCATTCATATTTAAACACACCTTCCAACTATCAGGAACCCATGTCTTACCTTCCCAGATTTCCTATCTATTGTGTTTAGAAACAGGAAGTTCCAAATAAGTCCTCAAGATCACAGTAGAAATAGAGTCTTTAATTGAGCTGGTTTTGTGAATGCTCATCTCTGTCCTCCATTTTAAAGAGCTTCAGCTGCACATCTGATCAGCCGGGCACGCACGCATCTGGCTTACTTACATTATTATAACCAGAGCTCATAACCCGTCATGTGTTCTGCCTTACTAAAACAACTCCAATATAGCTCCATTTATACACCCAGTGTTAGAAGGAATGTTCTAGCTGTCCATCCCCAAAATCACTGAGCGACATTTAAATCATTGACCTGGAAATAAACAGATGTGAATAAACTAAGCACAGTTTCCATTCTAGTGTAAAATGCAGCCTTACTAGAGCAGTGAAGCTGTGTATCAAGGCATCAAGTGTGTCCCATCTAGACCCCTGCGCTCTGCCGAAGACCTACGTCTAACCTCTGTCCGTACTTCCACATCTGATACTCGCCTTCAAGACTTCTCCTGGGCTGCACCTTTTCTGTAGAACTTCCCTTCCCTTCTCCATTAGACTTTCACCCAGTCTCCATTCCCTCAAAATATAAGTGAAAACACACTTCTTCAGGAAAGTGCAGCAATTAAACTAAACCTTTTAGCTCTTGATAAAGGCGTTCCTATACGCCGAAACGCGTGTCAACATTACAGAATGCCGATGCATTCTGTTTGAAATTCTTTATTTATTTATTATATTTTTTTGTGTTTTGTTTTATTTCTTATTTCTCTCTATGTTACTAGGCGACCTGTAGCAACTTTTTCTATAATCACTTGAGGTTCTTATGGGCAATTCGGGGTTTTAATGGCAGGGATAGCCTTGAGGCTTCCTCGAAGCAGCATGTAGTTTACCTGGTCCCCCTGTTTCTATGGGAGACAGTCAGTCAGTTTAGGGCTGTCTAGGGTGTGGGTATGTTATGGTCTCGGGGATTTTGGCAAGCAACACCTATGTGTATACTTTTTATGCTCTGGTGGGCGTGTTAATACCTCCTGAATTAGCCACCTGGACTCACTGTCCATTTTGCCTACATCTATTACTTAGCCTGTACTAGTAACTGCACTACTCCCCCCAGGGGCACCATTACTACCAAGGCATACTATTTATCCCTATATACAATACCCCTTTTGCCCTTAGACCAGGTTTCTGGTATGATCATCCGGTAAAGATCGACATTATATTCGCATCTTTGCAGTGACCCTTTTACCGACTGGTCTACGTTACTTATCTACTGTGTCTGCTCTGTGAGTATTTACCTCACCCACCTATACACCCTCTAGGGGTACCTTTGTAGAGCCAGTTTTATGCTTAATAAACATTTGTATATTTTGTCCTATTAAAGGTACAAGTACCCTTGTTTTTCCCCTTTCCCCTTTCTGTTTTGTTTTCTCCCTCTATATGTAAGTACATTTATCTATAGGGGTATAGATTATCAAATGAGCAGTTTTTCACCTTCATATTTTTATATGTTGGTGGTCTTCTAGCTCATTCCTCCTTTTCTTCTGTGTTAAAACAGTTTGACTGGCTATGCTTTGATGGTGCCAGGGCACTTCTTCAATGTGCTGTAGTTGTTATGGCTGGTGTTTAGAGTGTTCTTTTCAATATATATCACTGATCAGCAAAAACTGTATAATTTACACCCAATATTATATTGTTCAATGTTTTTCTAGGCATGTATTTGTCATTCTCTGCACTCTGCAAATATCCATTTGATCTAGGACTCATAAACATTCACATTTCACTCTGAATGTTTCAATTTAATAAACCGAAAAAAGCCTTTCAGGGGACAAACATTTAAGTTTTCCAAAGATTAAATTACAGTGTGAAAACCTCACTAAGCATTATAGGCATTTTTTATTTTTTTTATTTTTTTTGTTCAGTAACTTAAATCAACAAAAAGAAACCTCATGTTGGTTAATATGGCAGGATGACAGTTGTGTCAATAAACTCAGTACATGTCAGCAGACGCCACACCACACTACTCATATAATAGTTGTGTGAAACAATAAGTCTTTTTTTTTTTTAAGATTTTACAGTGTTAACTGGCTTCTCAAAAGCAGTTCCAAACAAATATCACCCTCTTGACTGAGTTTTTTTTCAGTCTATCTGTATTAATTACTAGAAATCTTTAATGAATAAAAAATATTTTGCTCAGTATTTAACTGTAACTTAATGCTTTCTTACCAAGTACACCAACACATTATACTGTATATGTATATTGTGGAGTTTGGTGAACTGTTACAACTTTCTATAGACAGACAAATAGACAGAAATACAAGTAGACAGACATCCAGACTATTTTGGTCATTTATAGGTCAACTAGTACAAGGAGTCCTACATACAGCTGGACGTTTCCAGCATTTGCTGGTAATTACTAAGTATACCCAAGAATTGGCATGCACTGTTAATATCAGACTCTCCTTCATGGAAAGTGAAGCTAACAGGCATGTAACGACTGGCAGGAAGGTGCCTCTTGCATACAGATTTAATGTAACCAAACGTCACCACCTTTTGCTTATTAAAAGCAACTGGAACTGTGTTGACCTAGTATTGAAGAAACCAAGCAGCAGTCAGGATGTGTGCAGGTGATTTGCTAGCCCAGAACCCTGTGGGTTTGTGCTTCAGCTGATGGCCCACAATCTCAATGCTTTCAAGGTCTGCCCTGGACACTGGGACAATAACCAGGAGACTGCAATATCTAGGGCTTGTCTGGCTACCAGACTATGATGAGTATGTATGATGTGGAGGTTTTTTTGATGGATGAGATAAGATATTGGTGTGAATTAAGTTCTAGTAAACAAAGGTGATAACTCAAGTTTGCACAGTTTCCATAAATGTTCCCTCAAGCTGGGGAGGTCCAGGAGACTCCACCTATCAATCGTATATATTGTTTGTGCAGTGAGAGTGGGACCAGCCACGCAGAGACTTGTGAGTTTTGTGTGCAATAGTGCTCCCCTGGTAATAGGCATGCAATTGCTCTGGTTGCCTCTGACTTCTACTGGTGGATGGGAGATATATTTGGTACCTTTATGGTCAACGATGCATTTACTGACTGTGACATTCCTCATACACCTGCCATTGTGAAGAATTATAAAATATTTTAAACTCTGAACATTGTTAGCATTTTGTTATCATAATTGTGTATGTGTTGTTCAGTGCTTACATTACATAACTGTGACAAATTTCCAAGAATATGCATTTAGTAGGAGTTGCGATTCCAGCAGCAGCTATAATGCTATGGCAATTACAAATTCAGCATTGTCTAACATAAATCAACCACACAAATTTTTTATTTTTTAAATATATGTAATTTTACAACATACAATTTATTAAGGCTCTTTTCATTAAATTGAAAAATTAGTCAAGGAAAAACGAAAATCTATTTACATTAGTAATTGAGAGAATATTCACCAAAATACATGGACATTATACCATTCATTATATATCGGCATTTAGAAAACATGGGCAATATTTTAGATAATGCAATTATTTTGGAAATTAAAAAAAAATCTCTTCATATTTAATCACAGTTGACTTACATTTCAACAGTTTTATAATTTTTATTCCTCAATGTAGAATGAGATGCAAATGATCTAATTAGAGTTATATTATATTCAGTGGAAATCTACACCGAATGCCTATAGTTGACACTGCAAATAAAGATAATGAGGTCTTTAACTAAGCTAATGCATTAACATTATTGTTAAATTGACAAAGTGAGACAACAAAACAATTATATTTTATAAAAGTCAATTTTAGTTTCGTATAAATTATTGCAGCTGCAAATAGATACACTAAAAATATTTGCATTGAATACATTTACTTACAAAAATAATCATTTTAATTTCAGAATACAGATAATTGGTATCAATGAATTCTTTTCCAGTTAGACAAACATTGTAAATTAAATTTCAAGTTATTATAGTGTTGGTTTTATTCATTTTGATTGTAAAAAATGATTCATTAGCAGCTATTTTTCTACCGTGTTAATTTTTGTTTCATAGCAAAAAAAAAAAAAACTTGCAAAACTTTTATAAACTAATGCCTTCCACTACTACTACTGTAGTTTAAAAATAATATCAGGAAGTATTACTTTACTGAGAGGGAAGTGGATGCATGGAATAGCCTTCCAGCTGAAGTGGTAGAGGTTAATACAGTGAAGGAGTTTAAGCATGCGTGGGATAGGCATAAGGCTATCTTAAATATAAGAGACTAATGAAAGTATTTTAGAAAATTGGGAAGACTAGATGAACCGAATGGTTCTTATCTGCCGTCACATTCTATGTTTCTATGTTTCTATCCAAGGGAATTAACCCCTTAAGGACACATGACATGTGGGACATGTCATGATTCCCTTTTATTCCAGAAGTTTGGTCCTTAAGCGGTTAAAGCAGGACAGTGGTATAGGACACTGAAATTGGGTTTGTCCTGCCAAAAATGTGTTTGTTGGGAAGCCTGTAAAAATGCTACATTTGTGAAATAAAACTCAGTTTCAGAGGTTATGCCTTTCTTACAAATAAAATACATTGCTCCTATTTAAAAAAATAAAATAATTCAGAGCAAATTTTTGGAAAAGAGCAATGAAATAGTAACACACAAGTTGTGTAGAAATACATATCACTACTCTGTAACATGAAGTACAGGAAAGTCCAATTGGATGAAACGCGTTGGATTGCTGCTATAATCTTTGCACTTTTATGAGGAGCCAAATCCGAAGACATCAGCTCTCTTGGATTAATACCCCTGAGGGGAGACAGGTCCACTTTATTTGTTCATCTTGTAAGTTCTCTACCTCCCAGGTCCTCTGGTACTGTAACAATTATGTTGGTGTCATGAAATAGTTCATGACAATAAGGTGCCCTGTTTGAGTCAACTGTATAACTTATAATGACACTGAATATATCTATTTTATAAATTATGATTACCGTATTTATCGGCGTATAACACGCACCGGCGTATAACACGCACCTCATTTTTAGAAAGAAATTCCAGGAAATTTCCCCCCCTCCCATAGTAGTCCCCCCCCTCATCCCATAGTATTCCCCCCTCATCCCATAGTGTCCCCCACCTTTCCATAGTATTCTCACCCCTTTCCATAGTATTCTCCTCCCCTCCCATAGTATTCTCCCCCCCTCCCCTCCCATAGTATTCTCCCCCCCTCCCATAGTATTCTTCCCCTCCCCTCCCATAGTATTCTCCCCCCTCCCCTCGTATTCTCCCCCCTCCCCTCCCATAGTATTCTCCCCCCCTCCCATAGTATTCTTCCCCTCCCCTCCCCTCGTATTCTCCCCCCTCCCCTCGTATTCTCCCCCCTCCCCTCCCATAGTATTCTCCCCCCCTCCCCTCCCATAGTATTCTCCCCCCTCCCCTCCCATAGTATTCTCCCCCCCTCCCCTCCCATAGTATTCTCCCCCCTCCCCTCCCATAGTATTCTCCCCCCCTCCCCTCCCATAGTATTCTCCCCCCTCCCCTCCCATAGTATTCTCCCCCCTCCCCTCCCATAGTATTCTCCCCCCCTCCCCTCCCATAGTATTCTCCCCCCCTCCCCTCCCATAGTATTCTCCCCCCCTCCCCTCCCATAGTATTCTCCCCCCCTCCCCTCCCATTGTATTCTCCCCCCTCCCCTCCCATAGTATTCCCCCCTCCCCTCCCATAGTGTACTCCCCCCCCTCCCCTCCCATAGTGTACTTCCCCCCCTCCCATAGTGTACTTTCCCTCCTCCCATAGTGTACTTCCCCCCCTCCCATAGTGTACTTTCCCCCCCTCCCCTCCCATAGTGTACTTCCCCCCTCCCCCCTCCCATAGTGTACTTTCCCTCCCTCCCCCCTCCCATAGTGTACTTTCCCTCCCCCCTCCCTTAGTGTACTTTCCCTTTTCCCATAATTACTTACCTGTCCTGAAGCGTGGGCCGGCTTCACAGCTTGCACCGCGGTACAGGAACTTTAATTTCATGTTCCGGTTTCCGGCGGGACTGAAAGGAAGTGTGCACACTATTGTGCACACTTCCTTTCAGTCCCGCCGGAAACCGGAACATGAAATTAAAGTTCCTGTACCGCGGTGCAAGCTGTGAAGCCGGCCCACGCTTCAGGACAGGTAAGTAATTGTGGGATATCGGCGTATAACACGCACCCACGATTTTCCCCCTATTTTCAGGGGAAAAAAGTGCGTGTTATACGCCGATAAATACGGTAATTCTCAAAAAGCATGCATTATTTAGAATCAATTTCTCTGCGTTGAAGATTGGTATAATATGCTCAATATGAAGCTTGATATGCTGCCTTTGCCATTTGCCATTTTAAGACTCTTCGTTTTTGAACAATTATTTATATGGCATATTTTATTAAGGTATTAAAATATCATGACAAAAGACACACTTTATCACTTTGACAGAGTAATTATAATATTAGACTGATTGAGTATAAAGTGAAATATTACAGAAAAAGTAGACACTGAAAAATGGTTCATTTGAAGTCACAAGAGAAACATGAATAACATCTTGTGGTTGGGTTTCTCAAATTATACACACTTCTAATTTATAATTAACACATCTAAAGTGTTATATTCGTGGATTATGCTATAAAAATGAACCTGGTGTCTAGTTAACATGACCTACATACAATGAATATATAACTTTACAAATATGAATTGTATTTCTATTTATAATAAGTAAAGAATTATGTTATGGTTTTTGACAAATAAGGACAGATATATTGAGATTGTCCCTGCAGATATGGATGTGGCAGCAGGATCTTAATGTTAACATGTAATTTTTGGGTGCTGCTATAGCCTGTGGTTGCTAGTGTGAGTATGTTGCCTGTTGACTTGGTTATGGTATGATAAGTAATATTCTGAATAGCACTAGAACTGTACTTATAACAGCTCTATCTGACTAACTATCACAGTCCATAAGTTATCCGGTTGTGTGCCTCTACCAGCAGGTTATTCTCATTGCATAATGGTCCCTGCAGTATTGATATCACCTGATCCTCTCCTACAACTGTAATCAAAACAAAACACGAAACCCTCAGTGAATACTATCCTAGCAACCTACGTTTCTACCCTACCCTACATTTTGTATCACTACACCCCACTTCCTCTAGCATGTTAGCTAGAGCAGGGCCCTCAATCCCTCTGTTCTTGTGCATCCAACATGTCTGGTTACAAATATGTGTTTGTTAGTCCATCTACTGTACCGCACTATGGAACTTGTTGGCACTTTATAAATAATAATAATAAAAATAATCTTTTCAAATACATCACCTAACTATAAAGTCACATTTCAGAATCATTTAATTACCAGCACATTGGAGTTCATTACTGTATCCTTTCTTACTGATCCCATGGACCCTTGTTTCCAATTCCTGATCCCGATCATGTCACTTTGGATGTTTTTATTGTAAAACCATGTAATGGAACTGCACCTTTCTGTCGATTTATCTTGCTCTATCTCTAATCAATATTATCCAGTTACTATAAGCAGAGTGCATGTTATTCCAATACATATTTTTCCTTCACCAGAGTCTTATCATTGCTTTGTCTATTTTTTATATAAGTACATATTAGACTTATGCGTTGGAAGAAGGATCTTATATTTTGCAGACCTTGGTGCAACCAAACCAGGGGCTGGTTAACTCCTAATCCATGCAGTAGACAACATTATAGTCCAGGCACTTAAGGACACTTGTGCTGCAGGTTTATTGGAATTACAGGCAAGTGAAGCAACGTTTTAGTCTCCAATGAGACAAAGATTGACATTGAAGATGTCAGTGAAGATCGAAACATTGCTTTATTTGCATATAATTCCAATTAAGCTACTGCACAAGTGACCTTGAGTGCATGGACTATATTGTATGCTACAGGTGGGAGCATATCTAGTAAATATATAGAACTAGAGACCAGGCAGCAATTTCTGCCCAGTCACTTCAGAGGTCCCATCCAATGGGAATGGACCTTTAAAAAAAACATAGTCCCCATAGACCCAGTTTCTCCCATGCCCTTTAACTGTCGGCATTGGGTGGCAGACATTAAAAAAAAATGGGGACTATTATGGAACATCCTAATGCCCCCTATTCCCTCCCTGTCAGAAGATATGGGCTACTTATTAAATAGGGGAAGCTATTGCTGCCGCCCATATACATTGGTGCTGAGTGTGGGCCCTAATCAAAATATTCAAGGGGGGGCTCACCCTTGGTTGGTGCGTCATGAGCTCTAATTATATAGTACACGGGGAGGTCAAGTGTCTACCAGAGCCACCACCCATGGTTGTCCCACCAAATATCTGGCATTGACAAATCCATTCTTGGTGTTTGACAAGTGGTACTAAGCCTCTAGCCACCCACTTGAAATAATGTATCTACCTTCCCTCACTCTAATAATAGTGAAGGGGGGGGAGGACATTATAATAATACGTGTATAATGAAATGCTTCCTTGCTCAAAAAGGAACGCGGGGCAAAACCACGTCGGCAGAAGCAAAATTTTCCGACTTCCCCAAGATGGCACACGCTGCGTGGTTCCCCGACAACACAAGGGACAAGCAATTTCTGGCGCAAACTGGAGCTGAGAATGCAGCAACCTCTACCCAGACAACCGAGTGCCTTCTCACCACAAGAGCAGATTCCTTGCTTGAAACGGGAGATCCTTGCTCCAACAGCACAAAAGGCCCCAACATGGCGATGAAGCAGAAAACACACAGCGCTCCAGCACAGAGCTGCGCACAGGAGGGCACCAACACAGCCCAGCACTGCTACTCTCGCACAATCTGAGGCACTTGGCAGGAACCCAATCCTGACATATAGTGCAGACATCCAGCACATACTGAAGTTCGGAAGCCTGTTTCTCCACTCACTGGAGAGAAACTCTGCTTAGCAACCGGTCAGCAAAGGCTAACTGTGGAGATCCAGCCTGCACACGGAAGAACTTGTGGCCCTTCACACTACCCCTTTACCATTGAATATTGGATGAGATACTGGTCACACTGATCGTTACATGTGCATTCTACTATTATTTTATGTCATTCTCTGGTTTCTTCTCTGCCTGTACAATAATCACCTCCATCCACCTTTGGCTTGTATATTCCTTTTAAAAAAAAAAAGCACAGCAAAATCACTTATACTGATATGTTATTGTTTTAACAATGTTATTTGCTTCAACATGTATCTGAGAATGTGCTCCGAAAAAAAATAATGTAAAAAAAAACCAACAATATCAAAAATCAATATATCATCCATATTTTGTATCAATACTGACCCTTCAGACAAAACAACATCTTGCAACTCATGCACACACAAAACTTCTTGAAAACAAAGTAGCATTTTCACTATAACTCGGTTATTCGAGTCCAAGTATATTTAGTTTGAGCATAAGTGAAAGAAAACTATTTTACTAAATTCTTTATAAAACTTTCTTATGTTTTTACTCAGATAATCATGAAACAGGTTCTACCTTCTTTTTAACCTTATCTAACATCACTTAACAATAACATTAATCTTTTAAAATTCCAACTATGTTCTATGGGCCATTATAAACCTATTTTTATTTTTAATAAAATACCACTTTTGACAATAACTACAATTATACAGTCTAACATTATTATAAAACACCCTAGTGTACCTTTTGCATCTCCCTCTTGGACTAACACTTTTTCTTTTAATAATATCAAAACTACTGCAGATTTACACCTGGCCTTATGAAGAATTCTAGCTTATCTACCCACACAGTGATTTTCTGATTTTCTCTCTAACTACATAAGTGTATTTCTTATCTACGCACAGTGTTTTCTTTTTGATATACACACACAGTGTTTCAAATGCACGCTGCATTTTAAAATACTTTTTCTTCTACTTTAAAGGAACAATATAGCTTTAGGAATACAAATGTTTATTCCTGATGGCGCTATGGTCTCCTAGCTATCATTTAGGTCAGTGCTCCTCATCCCTCTCCTCAAGGCATACCTAACAGTCCAGGATTTAGGGATTACCTGGGTGTGTGTAAGGCGTTTAGAAAATGAAAAAAATAAAAACCTTAGAGTCTAGGTTTTTTTTTTAGTTTTTTTTTTTGTTTTTAAACACCTTAGACACACCCGGATAATCCTTAAATCCTGGACTGTTAAGTGTGCCTTGAGGAGAGAGTTGAGGTGAGGTGATCACCCATAACCTCACAAAGTTTAAAAAGTAGTTGTAATGGCCTGCGGGTACTCCGACTGTGTACCTCAGTTACTTCTCAGCTTCCTAGACTATTTTTGGACCATCCGATATCGCCTTGCTAAGTAGAAGTATTCGGTGCCATTAAGGGCACTCAGATGTCCATCGCAAAATATTCTGAGCAGCATTCAGAGTTAAAATGTAGTGAGTGATTATTGCAGTGATTATAGCCTTTACCCCACACGGGTCAAGACTACATGTAGGATTTGAACAGAACTGACTTTATTGCAGCTGTGCATGGGCATTTATACCCACAGAGGGTCATATGCATACAATAGGGTAATTAACAGTACACACTGTTCCCCATCAAGTCCTCTTCCCACAACTCCTTGTATTTCTTGCTGAAAACAACACTCAGTTCCACCAAAACAAACAAAGGTTCAACTTAAATTTTCCGATATAATTTCAACAATATGAAACAATGAAGTCCCCTTGTTAAATTCCCACCCAAGCAAGAGGAACTCATACTCTGCAACCCAGGGTCCATGATAGTAGTTTTACTTACCTTTTATCTCACATGCTTTCTCCATAACTGTCCCACCTCCTTGGCTGAAATCATCAAGCTTGAAGAGCTCAGCCAATCCTGGTGCACAAAAACGCCATAATGAAAATATCAGATGGTCTCTATGACCTGGCAGGTCCACTGATCGCGAAGAGAGTGAAGGGTAAGTATTTGGGCTGGAGGAAGGGCCAGATCCTTAGGTTGTGATATTCCGCTCTAACAACGTTAGAAACATTTTTACAAGTAACTCTAACTTGATTTCATACGCCATTACATACTCTTACAATGTGGCCCAAGACAACATGCTACATGCTCATTTTTTAGCACTTTGGTTGCGGCAATTCCACACTTTGCACTTATCTTGCATATCTATCCACACAGATATTAGAACCCACTCACATAATTAGAAAAAAAAAACAAGCAACTTCCACAAATTCAGTATTTAACTCTTTCACCTCTGCCAGACCATAACTCATAACTAATACAGATAAAGGAACAGTGTACACATACAAATGCATTTCTAAATCTTATAAGGCTTCTGGAAATCACCTATCTCAGCAAATACATATTCAGTTTTACCTTATGGCCATATTGTGTTAAGCCCACCATTACTTCACAGTACCCCAATACATGTGGGTCCTTCACTAGTTCCAAATGTGGGAGACAAATTAAATAGTGCTAGTGTCTCCCATGTTTTGAATTAGTGTAGAACCCACCAATATTGGGGTACTGTGACGTAATAGTGGGCTTAGCACAATATGGAACTAAATCCCCATATTTGTTTGCTGAGATAGGTGATTTTCAGTAGCCTGATAAGATGTAGAAATGTATTTTTAATGTGGACCATCATGAAAAAAAAATCGTATATGTGCATCATTTCATTTGAAACTGAGTGGAAAAAAACAGGATTGGCTAGCAAAATCCAGCCACATCCGAGTCCATGCCAAAACAGATTTGTAGGTCATGTCGGTGACTTTTGTTTACATTTTTGTAAGTTTTTTTGCTAACTATACTAGCTCTAGAATTCATTAAACAGGAGGACTGGGTCAAAGTGGGTCTACCATCGAATGTCTTGAAAGACTGGAACATGCCTCTTTAGTCTGACCTGGACAGTAAGCTCACGGGCATTGGAGTAAAAAAGCAGACACTTTCAGAATTATTAACTAGTTAGAATTATCAGGGATACAAAGTGAATTCAAAGTGAACTTCAAATTTAAAGCAAAAATAGCTGAACTAAGATACTTATGCTTTTAGTTACTACTCACCTACTTTGGCCCTAAATTTGAAATTCACTTTACATTCTCACTTTAATGACTAGCCCTGTCAATGTGTTACATACAATAATATATATTACAATGGATGACAGTGTATTTGGGATATTATGTAAGCAAAATCTTCCCATTTTTCTATTTACTGCTTCATGCACATAAAAAGAAGACAAAGTATAAAAAGCTTGTTAAATATAAAAAAGAACCAGCCATTCAAAAAGGGTTATTCAGTAAAGTGTGAATTTCAAAGAATTTAATTTGAATTGCAAACTGAGGCTAAAACATGCTAGCTGTTTCTAGCTTAGATGGAAAACGATTCTATATTAGCTACTTAAACCTCCCTTTTGGCACCTAGATTTAGTTTCCTATAATTTAGAGTTTAGTGATGAACTCTGAAAGTGAATTTAACATTTTTGTATGAAAAAGAAAATGATACCAGAGGGATACCTAATCCGGAGAGTAGGAAAATAAAGAAAAAAATAATTAAATACTGGCCAATTTTAAGAAATGACCCAATGCTATATCTGCTATCAGATAAACCAAAAATTGTATACAGAGGGGCACCCAATCTAAAACAAATGCTGATTCATAACCATATTAGGGAGGGGAAAAAAAACTACTCCTTTTTTTCAAAAACTGTTTTTTGGAAGTGGACAATGCTTGGCGTTCAGAAGCACAAATAGCAACAAAAGACACATAACAACCTTTTTAGATCCTCATAAGGAAAAAGAATATAAAATAAAAAGTATGATCATGTGCTTCACAAAGAAAGTGATTAATATTTTAAAATGTCCATGCCAGCTATATTGTGTGGGAAGAACGAAGCGTCCACTCCACGTAAGAATGAATGAACATGTGAGGAACATCAGAAAAGGATACGATAAGCATAATGTCTCTCTGCATTTTAAATTATTTCACAATAGTGATCCACATCTTTTAGAATTTTTGGCTATACAAAAAGTAAATTAGAGAGGGGAAGATGAAGTTATAAAACTAGGTAAAATAGAAATGAAATGGATTTTTAATCTCAATGCCCTCACACCTTTTGGTCTGAATGCAGATTTTGAGTTGTGTAATTTTTTTTAAAATCATCCTCTATAGAAGAGTTTTTATGTATTGAAAATGTTTTTATATTCATTTATTTTATATCCATTTTTTTTTTACATTATTAGTGAACTTTAGTATTTCTTTTTCTTTATTGGTCCTGTTCCAAGAAGGTGGAACAGAACCCTTATGGTTATGTTTATGTATGGATACATATATTATATGTGAAGTTGTATAAACTAAAATATAAAGTTGGCCCCCTTATTATTACATTTTAAATTTCAGTTACTATATATATGATATAGTTTTAATGTGCTTATAATTAATAGGATGAAGTATAACAATAAAGGTTTAACCACTATATGTAATCTTTTTTTTATAAATATGTTTTGAGAGTACCGACAAAACAAAGGACCTTTTTGATTCTGAGTGTAAATTAAATAATTTACTACTCGAGTGGACCGTGGGTATAGTAGTTCATATTACCCTTGAGGACGGAACTACCGGAAGGAAAGTGCATTTCGGGAGTAGTCGTTTCAAACACCAAGTGGCGCGACGGCGAAATCGCGTATGCACAGTAGATCACCTGGGTCTCCACTACAGGATTGGTAAACAAGTATGAAAGGCGGGAGTTCTGAAAGAGTAAAAACCGGACATCGAGCAGGAAAGAATATGCCAATTGAAAATGCCCATATTGAAGGCGAAACGCGTCTTGGTAAAAGGAAGAAGAAGGAGTGGACCAGTATATTTTATATTTTGTATTTATCCAATTGTAATACTAGTTTATTTTATTTTGTTATATGTTTGATACTTAAAATACATTTTATACTTACCTACCTCCATTTCTACCTGCACTTTGGATCCGGTAAAAGGCAGTGTCATCCTATAATTTGACACAACGCTATCATACTTAGAGCCAGTTGTAAAAGGCTCTAGAAAAGGTGAGCACCCATTATATTGTTATTTATAACAAGCCGTTACCAATTATTCGGCACCCAGAGGTTTCTGCTTTTCTTTTTGGTTTCTTTTTGGTTATATGCAATTCGTTGCCTACCTTAAAGGCACAGAAGCTAGAAGTGTTTGAGCCTATACCCATATAAAAGGCTCAAAAAAATTTGAGTTTATTTCCACTCACTACACCTGAAAAAAGTTTTATTTACTGCCATACAGTATTATACTATATTTTCTCTGCTTTTTCTTTTTCATATATAACCCCCATATGATCTGAGGGGTAAGTGTATATGTTTTTACACTATTGGTTTCTGTAATTACAATCATAGCGCTACACTCACACTAGGTGTTGGGAAGGTGGTAACACTAACCAGGCTCTTAGTTGTTTATCTTTTTGGTGTTTATAAATATTTAGTTTAGATTTAGATTTTTCCCCATGTTTCTTTGTCCTTTTACATGCGCATTTCAATGATTTGTTTGTTTTTCTATAACAGATAAATGATGGTGTAGTTTATTGCACATGACCAAATTAAGTTTAATCTATTACATTTTTGCGTCTTGTGAATCATTTAGGCTTACATTAGTTGATCTTAATTCTAAGTGTGCTTGAATGGTAGTTGCTGAATTTTCTTTGGGCAATTTAAAATAGTCTCCCCTTCTTTCTCTACGTGCCAGGTATGTGTCTTTTTCACACTCTGATCTTTTGCATGCATTTGCAATATTGCCCAATTTTATTTTTCCTTTATATATTTTATATTTATTGAAGTTCTCTGCAGACTATATTTCTCTTTGATATTAGGTTTTCTATGACTGCTGTTTTTCTCAGTAGCATGCTTTAATTATATCTTAGCCAAGTTGCCAACAGGAGGTTAAGGTTCTTTTTGGTCATTGTTCAAAGTTAAAAAGAACATTAACCCCTGTGTTAACAAGGGATTATGTTTGGAAAGAATCGTTTCTACTTTTGTTGTTATTCAAACATGAAAATAATATGTGTTCTGATTTTCCAAGATTGTCAATACATTGTTCTGTTTATCTACTGCTTTGCTATTCTTTATTTATACGTTAGTGTTTTCTTAATGCATTTAATGTTGAACTAGTAGCCATGTGCAGGCATGTCAAACTCCCAAAATGTCCAACATTAGTCCCAACTCTCAATATTATGGAAGTTGAAGGCCAGCGATTTTTGTGGGAAAACAATCTATCTATCTATCTATCTATCTATCTATCTATCTATCTATCTATCTATCTATCTATCTATCTATCTATCTATCTATCTATCTCTCTGTCTGTCTGTCTGTCTGTCTGTCTGTCTGCCTGCCTTCCTGCCCGTCTGTCTATCAGTAATGGTATAGTATCAAATATGTTATCAAAAGATTTCACAATAGGATTACCACTAGATGGCAGCGATCTTCATTAAGAAAGAATGCCTGTGTCAAGCACACACTATCATGTTGCATAAAAGAAAATGCTACCCTCTATGACATATTGCAGTTTGAAAGAGATGGAACATATTTTTTACAAAAAAAGAAAATTGCATGCTTTTACAGACCTCTTCTGCTTTCATATACTAAGGCAAGGATAGTCCATGAGTACCTCTTCAAGATTAGCATGTGTTATACTATGGAGAGCTTGAAATGATTTTAACACATTGCAAGGACATTATTTGGGTGCAATTTCGGACAAAGGAATACAGCAACTCTTGTGGAGTTTGTAGTTGTAAGCAATATCTTCCAACAAACTATACAGTAAATAGTGTTTATACTTCCAATACCCCATATTTTATACCTTAATTTAAGTAAATGGTTTAACAATATTTAGTTTAGCTTTCTATGCAGACAGTAAATAAATTTGTGCATTTTAATAAGAGGAGTAATATGTTACATATCAAAACATTTTTTATTTCTTTTATTTCTATACAGTTTTTATATTTTTGTTTATATGAAAATAAAGGTTAACTTTTTTTGTTTGAGCAGTAAAAATCTATATTTATTACTATATATGTATATTGCACATTGTACTGGGTGAATTTAAAAATGTATTAATTAGACATGTGCACCAGTGAAATTTTTGTTTCGTACAAATTAATTTGTACTAAATATAAATTTAATTCGTCCATTCTGAATTTCGTCCGTAAAACATTCTTAAAAAATTATTTGTTTTCGTCCATTACGAAAATAACACTGCGCATGCGCAAAAAAAAGCAAGGAGGGAGCCAGCAGCGCTACCACCTGCCTCCTTGCAATAAATATGAACAATTCCTACCCCACCGGCATTAAAACCTATGGGGGTCACTGTGATAAATGCTCCTTCCCAGGTACGTTTGCCATGGACTCCTAGAGGAGCTTGCTGGCTAGCCTCCAGCCCAAGGACTATGAGCCATGTAAAATACATGATACATGGCTTGGTTCGTGTAATTTCCCTATACCGCTCGGGAACCGAACAACCGTATGACCCAGGGACCACCCGTGTGCTTGTTAAGCCCAATTGACACCTTGTAGCGATTTCCGCCTCAGTGTTCTAATTGTTCGTCTGGGTGTGAACGACCACTAGATGGCGGTCATCTTGTTCCTGCGAATGCAGGCAGTGGTTTTTGAGCGTCGAGCTCCTGGAACTAAAATTGGACACTGAAACTCCTGAACACCGTTGGACTTCCATTATCACCTGTGTTAGTTTCTGTACAACCTGGAAGGGCACTGTTCAGTGAAATCATTTGCATAGAAGAGGTGAACAAGCTACACACTGTAATTATGGATTATGTTGAGTATTTTATTCACTCCTAGCACTGATTTCATGGAACTATTTTGGGCAGGAGCCTTTGCCCCGGTCTCGTTTAGGCTGTGTTCGTGGGATCTGTGCACTATTTTTATAACTTGGGTGCTCAGATCCAGACTACCCGGGATGTATAGACTGTAGGGGTGCCTATGTGGGAAATATGTTTTTTATGTGTTTTTCAAATTTTATACTTTCATGTTGAGTCACTGTCATTGTACTTTCTGGACATATTGTAGGTGTTGTTATGGGTGTGTTCTGAGCTTGTTCACTGTACTCAGATTTTGTATATAAGCAGGCCATCTGGCCAGATTAAAACATTCCAGTTGTACTCCCAGAACTATGTGTCATCTGGTTACTGGGAGGGAAAAGGGCTAATCAGTGATCCAGCTTGTTCCAGCTCTTGGAGGAGGATTCTTAAGGACTAGAGCTCCCAGGAGTGTGTGTCGTCCAGTCCCTGGGAGGGAATAGAGCTAGTCCCCTGTTCCAGCTAGGAAGCAGTTCTTGGCAGAGGTACCCAGCCAGGATACAGGGAGCTCCGTTATAGTCACTATATCCCCCATATTAATAAAAAGGAGGTTAAATCGTCCAGCATGCCCCTACTCGCGGCATGCCATGAGTAGGGGCATGTCGCCTAAACAGCCAGCAGTCAGTGGCCAGCCAGTGGCGAGCTGCTCGCTGTCTTTAAAAATACTAGTGACTGCCCCGTCGCTAGTGCAATAAGGGGGGTGAAAAGAATATGATTCTGTGACTTGATCACACCAGTATGCATGTGCACAAAGCGCCTGCAACTAAATGTATATCCAGATCTCAGATTCAATACATCAGTAAGACACTCCTGGAGTGTCTCGGGGCTTAACTCCAGATAGATCAAAATGAAATAAAGTAAGGCCAAAATTTTCTCACAGTAAAGTGAAAGCAAGTTCCTTGGATATACATTAGTATCTTATATAGAAGTGACAGAGAGCTATGGTAAGAGTACGTGTAACCAATAGTTTTAGCAAAAACAATAACAATGTTGCAATATGAAAAAGTCTTTCTAAATAGCTTTACAATTGTTATTATCACTTTACTGTGCAAACATTTTGGTCTTACGTTTTTTGCAATAAAAATGGTGGGGGCCCTAAGTAGCAAAAGGGGGGGGACTATTGTCTTCCCCCCCACGGCCCCCACCCATGAGCGGTGGGTGGGGGCCATAAGTAATAAGTAATAAGTAAAAGGGGGGACCCAGGGGAAACAATAGGTCCACCCTTTTGTTATTTAGGGCCTCCACCCGCAACTCATGGGTGGGGGCCTGGGGAGAAACAATAGGTCCCCCCATTGATACTTAGGGCCCCCAAACACCGCTAATGGGTGGGGGCTGGGAGAGGAGACAATAGGTCCCTTTTGTTACTTTTGTCCCTTATCCGCTGCTCATGGGTGGGAGCCAAAGGGTGGAAGACAATAGGTCCCCCCTATTGATACTTAGGACCCCCATCTGCCACTCATGGGTGGGAGCCAGGGGGGGAGACAATAGGCCCCCCCTCCCTTTTGTTACTTGTGGCCCCAATCCGCTGCTCATGGGTGGGTGCCGAAGGGGGGGAAGACAAGAGGTCCCCTCCCCTATTGATACCATGAGCGGCGGGTGGGGGTTGGGGAGAAGCAGTTTGCCCCCCTATTTTGTTATTTAGGTCCCTCACCCGCTAATCATGGGTGGGGGCCGGGTGGGGGGACCCTAGGTCCCTGTTCCATTGAATTGCCCGCAATCGCGGGGCATGTTAATTATTTTAAAAGATGCCCCACCATGGGGGACCTGTGCTAGGTCCTCTTTATTTGATTCGGGGAGTGGGGGGCAACCACTGGCTGCTCACTGTTTAGTAAACATACCCCTACTCGCGGCATAACAAGTTGGGGCATTCAGGAGATTTTAATCTCCCTTATGCTAATATAGGGGTCATAGAATGATGGGGAGGAATGGGGGGAGTTAGGAAGTGGCGGGGAGGACTGTACTTCACATATTACAAGGAGGGAGCCACAAGACGGTAATGCATTCGGGAATTTGCCCTTTCGTTTCGTGTATAATAATACGAAAAAGTCAGACAATTCGGACAAAATCATATTTGTCCTATAACGAATACATGTCTAAATGCTATGTATTTACTAAGATACTTGAAATCTGTTGAATGAAGTGTTAACACTGCCTTATCTTCACGTCAAATCTATTTTCAAGATATTCACCCTGTCTAGAGGAATGGATGTTATGGCATAATGAATACAAAAGGTCACGAGATCACAACAGACTCTCTGCTCATCTAGGTAGTTAGCAGAAGAGTTTAGAGAACACAGACACCTGTCCCTTTCATGGCACAGACCTCTCTTTCAGAGCTCCCTTGAAACTTGCATTACCCATTGACTAAAATCGGACTTCAGTCACTGCTAACATGCATTGCAGTATATCCTCAGTCACTGCTAAAACAGTCACACAAAGTATTAAGTGAAGAAAGATCTATGCCACCAAAAGGGCAGATGTTACTGTTAGCTCATGTACAATAGCCAGCTGCTACTGAAATCTGCTGGATTCCATCTTGCATTTGGCAGGAAATTGAAGAGTGGAAGGCACTGCAGTTAACTTCTCCGGTGTGTATATTTATTATTAAGTAGCCTAGCGCCAGTGTTATATAAATCGTGTATTGAAAAATATACATAAATAATAACTAAACATATCAGGTACTAGGTTAATGTACGGCAAAATGTTTGGTTCAGACAAATTGATTTGTTTTAAAAAAAAATATTTGTGGCAGTTAATTCAAAATTTGTCCGTGTATTGTTAAAGTTCGGATGAATTTCATCCATGCAATCGTTTTGGTACAAGTATTCAGGAGAAGAACCAAAAGGGAGTGAAAATGGCCAATCAGTGTACAGCAAACTATATATATATATATATATATATATATATATATATATTATAACAAATTTGCATATATTTTTTAGCACACATTGGTGCATTTTTTTGCAATTTGGTTCACAAATCAAGTAAGAAGAACTAACCAATAGAGGAGCAGTACAAAAAAGATCTATACGTATATATTTATTAAATATTATTTATGTATACACATAGATAGAATTTGTTTGGCTCCTTCATTTTTCCTTTTATTGAACACCTCTTGTTCTCTGAATAAAATCTTTATTTAGTTGCTGTCCCTTAAACACTACTCATCTATTTTTCCCATGAATCATCTCTTTGTTTGGTGTCACATATAAAAATCTGAATAATGAAACAAAATAAACTTTTGTCCATTGTCCATTTTATTCATCCATATAGTATTTCAGAAGAACCATCGATCTCCAAAAAATTCAAACAAATAGTAATTTGTGAGGGAGGGACAGGAGGGAACTATAGTGTTCGGAATACAACTTTGTATTCCTAACACTATAGAATGCCTTTAATGACGTGGTCCGGGATCTATAGCATGTCCCTGCAGGCTTTTCAATGTAAATGCTGCCTTTTTAGAGAAAAGGCAGTGTTTACATTGGTGTGTAGTAACATCTTTACTTGAAGTCACTTCAATGGACATAAGAGGTTCTTCCTATCTATAGTGATAAAAAACAAAAATTAAACACAGGTTGCTCCAATAAATATATTTATAATATTAGCCCCAGATAAAAATAGCTTTGATGCTTTAAAACATAAAATAAAGACATAAGTCTGCAAAGTGAATAACAGTCCAGAATCTATATGTAGAGGTATGAGATGAAAACAACTCAGAAGGAAAAATAAGACAGCAAAAGTCCCCAATTAGAAAGTATTTTCTTGTTGGAGAAATCAGGATAAAAGTTATTATATTGTGGTGGAAACCGTATGGGCCTTCAAAAGAGAACACAGTACAGAGGATCCAACGGTGCAGTCCGTTAGGCCAAAAAGCTTACAACATATAATTCTTATAAATGTTTACTTACAGTTATTAGAGCTAAAGCTAGCTCTAGTATGAATAGCATTCATTGTGGTATTATAAAAATAATCTTACCCACAATTTATAGAGCAGACAAACCGCTCTGTGAATCAGGAGGCACAATCTCCACCTAGAATTCTTTGTTCCAGCTTCCACAAGGCTGCTGAACATGATGCCAGGTAATACAAATGATAAAAAAAGAAATAAAAGTAACATAGGTATATGGCACACTAAATGTAATGAAGTAGCCAATAATCTTTTATTATTAAAAACACAGTAAATGTTATCCACAATGCATTTCCCCACAGAGGCTTTATTACATATAAAAAATACATGATAAAGCATTCAGAGGTACTTGTAATCCTGTAAACATTTATATCCATAATGCTAAATTTGAAAATTCATAAATGTTTTAAATTCCATCTGAATTAAAACAATATTCCTGTATTATTTTTGCTATCAGTTCAAGTAAATCAGTTCACTTCTGTTTTTGTGTGTTTATTTATTTTTTTAACTATAAAGGTTTAAAATTTAAATTCTGGGGCACAATTTGAATTGTGGAGAAATCAAAATGGATGTTTCATTTTTTCGGTGGTTATTGTGCTATTTTTAAAAAGTTGCTAAATAATTGCTGTAAACAGTGCGTAGCCTGTATTTTGCTATATTTTTATTCTGATGTTTTAAACCATCAATGTATTCTGTTGCTGTGCTAAGTATCATATATTGTCATGGTTTTGATCACATACTTTCTCCACTGCCCTGGCAGGAGTGAGCGGATTGACAGGGAGAAGCATGCGTGTCCGTGGATATAGCTGTATGTTGGGCAAACTATATTATATGACTGACATTGATGTATGCTCCTGTTCATCCCGCAATAATATGCTTTGATTTCTTTCATGGTGAAATGGTCATCCATTGATCTATTCACACACTAGATGCAGAAAGCACATGGGTTTATTCACTTATGGTAAAATAAAAATCAAATTGGAAAACTCGTTCCCAAAAGTTGGGAAAATAATCAAATTCAATTTTACAGAAATTCATGGTTTAGTGAAGAAGAAAAAAAACACCACATAGTAAATGTGTACCACACATGCTGAAAGCAATGTTAAATATACAGGTTTTCAATTAGAAACAATCTTAATTTCACCTCTTAAAATTCATTGTTTTATAGTAGCTTGGCCTTCTGTGGGTCACTGCTCAGATCTCAAGCTAGTTTTAGCTCATCTTTTTCTCAAAGAGAACCTAGGACATTTGTAGATCAGACTGATCCCATCCAAAAGGGCGATCCAGATCTGAAATGCAGGCAGTCTATTTTTGCCCCAGATGATCATTTTGGCCTTGTTAGACCTCGTCAGTGAGGTATATCCTATCCCTCTAGATATCGTGAGCAATGGGTTCATGTCTGGTTTATCCTTCAAACTTAGGCGGGGGCAAACAAATTGGAAAACTGAGGCCAACATGTCAGAGTTGGGAAAATAATCAGATTTAATTTACAGAAATTCACTGTTTAGTAAAAAAACAAACAAAAAAAAAACACATATGCTGAAAATAATGTGAAATGTACAGGTTAAATGTGCAGGTTCTCAATCCAGATATACCTTAATTTCATCTCTTAAAAATACATTTGCGAATCAAACATTTTGTAAACCATGTCATGTGTATGTCTAAAAATATTGACTTGTTATATATTGTTTATATAGGACCTTTGCATATATACATGGTTAGGTATCATACACATTCCATTTCGTATAACAAGATTTATTACAATCAGCTAAAATCGTGGTAGAATAGTAATCGTCACCAGGGAGATCAGAATATACTTCAGGCACCTTAATCAGGAATATGTTGCTTAGTTTGCTCCATTAGTCCAAGGTGACACTATCAACATGTCTCTCATATGATACGTTCTTCCAGTGTCACTTATTTAATTGTCCACATTTATCTGTTTCCTCCTGCTGAGCCTAATTCCGTTAACCTTTTCACTACCAAGTACTTTTTTTTTTTTAATCTTAGCATAACATTTATTTGAAACAAATAATGTATAGCACATACATAAACATAAAACAGCAGTTTCACTTATAGGTTGCTCTACAAATATTACATATGAAAATTATGTAAAAGTATTTTTCAAGAATTTGTTAATCTTGTATAAAAATTTTGGGGAAATCAAAAACTTTAGACAACAAAAATAGATGAATAAAAACATCAAATTGCCGGCTAATAGGTCAGGCTAATGTTAAGATCCTGAAGGCAGTACTAGCAGTACAACTTACTGAAAATGGCAAAAGAATGGAAAAATAATGTCC
The DNA here is from genome assembly GCF_036172605.1 of Pelobates fuscus. NCBI lineage: Eukaryota > Metazoa > Chordata > Amphibia > Anura > Pelobatidae > Pelobates > Pelobates fuscus. The sequence continues at coordinate 340,770,685 of NC_086320.1, forward strand.
ACGTTTGAGTAATATTATTATTATTGGCATTTATATAGCGCCAGCTTATTCCGTAGCGCTTTACATTAAAAGGGGCATTTACCAAATGACACAATAACGAAATGTTACATGAACAATAGGTAGTTAAGGACCATGCTCAAACGAGCTTACAGTCTAGAGGAGGAGGGGTATAAAAACACAATAGGAAGGGTATTGAAGGAGACAGCAAATAAACATGGTGGGAAAGTAGCAGAACTGGAGGTGAGAGTGGAGTGCGGCCCTTTAGGAGAGAGCAATAGACAGGTTTGTGATATAGAAGTTACTCTGGCAGGCCATAAGCTTTCCTGAAAAGATGGATTTTGAGGGACTTCTTGAAGGATTGAAGACTAGAGTCTGACGGGGCTAGGCAGGCTGTTCCAAAGGAAAGGAGCCACACGCGTGAAGCCAGAGTCTCTTCTTTCTGGCCGTAATTTGGCACTATATAGAAAGCAATACCGGTAAGCAGCTACTTCAGGGTGTTCTCAAATCTGTGTAGTGATTAAGTAGTATTGATTGCATATTACTTCATCACTACAAGAATTTGAGAACACCCTGAAGGCACTTCTTCCCTGAATCCCTTTCCATACAGTAAATAACATTAAATCATACATATTTAAGTACAAGTATTTCAAAAACGCTATAGCAAACTTTATCAATCTCTGGAATGTTAATGTAATGCTAACAGTGATATAGGAGAGCTCATTCACATCACCTCCTCACAGACTGTATGAATGGTTTAACCCATTGGGCTTTGAACTTAGTATCGCTACCACCCTGTGGATGCGTTGGGGTAGCTGAAGTTTCCAGCATACATGCAGACATTAAATGAGTGGGATTTGCTCATTCAGAGAAATGAGGTCCTCTACAGGCTGGTAATAATTCTTAAAACAGGGGGGTAGGTGCAGCGCTTCAGTAATCCTTGACAAGGTATATGTGAAGAGAACCAGAGAAGGAATAATAGTGTAGTACTTAAAGCTGTAGTGGTGATAAGTAAAATAAAAAGATGTGCACTCACACTTTCCTGGAGCTTCAATACAGCTCCAGTGTATGCGCCTGGGCGGAATAATCCCCGCCTATGGATCAAGTGCAGAGGCAATTCTTCAAGTTATAGGTGTGGCAGGGGGTATCCAATTTTCTATCAAATTTTCTGATTGGTGTTCCAGTTGCTTTTGGACTATTATCACTTTGCTTCCGCGCTGAATTAATTTTTGTGTGATTTGGTGATAAGTCTTGTAATAAAAATTAGGTTAAATTAGGTTAAGTGAGACTTTTATGACTTTTAGAAAAAATAAATAAGCAACATTATTATAACACAGAAAGCATAAGTGGTCATAGTGGTTGGAGTAATCATTTAATCAATTTGGGGGCTTGTTTTTTTTAAACAGGCATGATACTGGTTTTAAACTCCTCTATGTTGGGACGGGTTTTTGTCTCAGTTTTTTTAATATTTCTTCTTTTTTTTTCTTTCGGCTTATGATTGTGTGCCAAACTGAGAAATCAGGAGTCAGATGTCAGGAGTCCAACATCAAGAGTTAGACATCAACAGAGTTATTCACTAGAATGAGAATTCAAGTAAATTCTAAGTAAATTTCAAATTCAAGTTATAAATAGCCAAACTGCAAGCATTCTTTAAGTCAGTTATGCTTCCAGTTCAGCTTCTTTGATCTTAAATTTGGATTTCACTTCAAATTCCCTTTCAATTTTCACTTTAGCGCAGGGGGTGGCAACCTTTCCACATTCCAATGTTGCTCTTACTGCTATAAAGCTGCCGAAGCATCAGGGGAGATTTAGTCAATTTTTTGTGAATAGTCTCGCAAGAGTCAGACATCAAGAATTATACATCAAGAAGTGGACACCAGAAGTCAGGCATCAGCCATCGGGAGTCATGCATCAGGAATCAGACATCAGGAGCCATACACTAGGTTTCAGGGTCAGACATCATATTTCAAGCATTAAGGTAGCATTTATCTGACGCATTCCACAAGCCATCAAATATTAAAACGTTTTTAGAGCCCAGCAGTTTATTTTTTATAAATACAATATTTTATGTAAAACACAAATATCACAAATATATCACAAATTGAACAGCTTGTCTTATTTCAACTATTTGAATCTCATAATTATGTTAAGATTTATCTTGTATTAGGTTTCTAATGGACAGCAGCAGAGAACACATGGTGAACACATTCTGGAGCAATGCAGGAGCTCCATGAGCAGAACATCAACATTATCATGGTTATTTGCTAAAGTGAGTATCACATGGGATTCAAAGTGAATTCAAAGTAAACTTAAAATTTAAGTTTAAAATAGCTGAACTGGAATAATTCTCCAGGTTAACCAACCTTTAAGTTCAATGAAGTTGGCTTTTAATTTAAAAATCCACTTTAAATTCCCAGCAATTCTCACTTTATTGAATAACCCTGCAATTCAGTTCAGTAATGGTCTTCACAATTCAGTGTTCTTTAAAGCTTATTTAAGAATGGAAGGTCATGTCATCACACATTTAACACTACTAAACTTCCAGGTTTCGGGAATCGAAGGCTTACCTGCACTTTGGGTATTGTGGTTATTGGTGAGTTCACTTATCTTTTTCTCTACATTAATTCGGTTTTTTAGTTATTGTTTGATGTTGACAAATGTTTGGAGAGGTCGAAACATCAATGCTTTTGATGTAGCAATATTTTTGATTCCAAGTTCTGGGAGAGCACCCCCTTTATCCATTGTATGTTTATGTATATATTTACATACATATACATACATAAGTTAATTCACTTTTTATGTGTGTTCCATTTTACAGATTTTATCATTTTATATTTGTAATTGAAAAATAATACAAGTATTATTTTACAATTATTGTTATAGAATTATACAATCTGCAAAATGACACACACAAAAAAGTTAATAATTAAAAAATAATAGAATTATTTTGTTTGCTGCTTCAGTAGGATGCAAACATTGAACTAATCCAGCTCAGCTTCTTATTAAACTCTTTCACAATTGAAGTTTGTAATAGGTATCATTAATTTATTCATGTTTATTTTGAGCAGAAAATATTATTTGACATTGCCATTGCACCTAATACACAGAATATTTGAAGTAGAGGACAAACAAAGAAGTTTAAAAAGAGGTTGCTCTAGGGTATACATCAGAGGTGAACATCAAAGTTTAAATATTGTATAATATGCATGTTTACAGCATCTGCTTCTGTCTATGAAAATAACTTGTTCATTAAACTCATTAAATATTATAGCATAATATTATCCATACACATGAATCATACTATCCTTGGAGACTTCATTTAGTGAATATTTTGTTCATCTCCGATTGTAAGAAACAAACAAAAAATATAAAACATAACAAAATTCTTGCATACAGCATTGCATAAATATTATAAGACATACAGGGTTATTCACTATAGTGAGATTTAAAAGTGAATTTCAAATTCAAGGTTAAAAAGAGTCAAATTGGAAACATTTTTAAAGCCAGCTATGTTTCCAGTTTGAGTGTCCTTAAATTTAAATTCACTTTGAATTCACTTTAAATTCACACATTTGTCAATAACCCTGTTATTGTCAACTAAAATACAATGTTTACCTGTTTCTTAATGGAACATTCCCATCTCATAACATCTCCAGCTCATTAAAGTTAATTTTGGAGCAGTAGTGTCCGGTTACCACCTTACCATCATAGGTTAAACTGATTGGTTGAGAGTGGTCATACAATGGTCAATAAATAATATGCATTTTTTGGTAGCAATGTCACAATATTCTTAAACAAATAATTCGCCCCTATGACACTATTTAAAACATGATTGAAGCTCTTCTCAAGTCAAAGTGTAGCCCTACTCATTATGTATCTGTATATCTATATTATATCTATCTATTTTATAAGCACTGGTTTGTCGGGGTCAGTTAAGGCCAAGAAAGAAATATAAAGAAGACATATGTGAAATATCAAACTTAACAAATATAGCAGGGTATCCATAATTTCCATATAGGATTTCAATGTATTAGTGGTATGTAAGTAACAGATTTAAAAAAATGTGTAGGTGTAAGTAAAAGCTGTAGAGGATCCTCTGCAGATACTTTTAGAATGATAATTCGGGAAAGTTAGTTCGAGTAAAATCGTTAAAGCGCTAACATTTTGGAGTTATTCAAGCATAAAAACCTTGTGAACATGTAATGTGAAACATATTGTATTGCTAAAATTCCTCTCTTTAATACCAATCTCTTTAATAACAATCACTTTAAAATGTTCTTTTTTTTTTTTTTTTTTTTTTTTGCTTGCATTGCCTATTTTGTAACTTGTATACCAAAAATAATATTATAAAAACAGGTCATATACCATTTCCATAAAAAAGATTGATGAATGAAATATTTATGCAAACATTAAAATTGCAAGTGTATAAGAAATGCTACTTCTATGTTTCATCTTTTTGACAAGAATTTAATTGCTGTAGGAACAGCATTGAACATTAATGCCTTATGTTAGCCAGAATCGTCAATCTTTATAACAATGGGCATATAATGCGACTATTTTCACGCAGTCAAATCACGGCATCACTCTTTAATGAAATAAACAATTATTTTTTTTGGCTCTTGATGAATAGTCGCTTTCTTGAATGTCATTTACATAAACAATATTCTGTGCATTTCTCTAGAATTAACGTGGATATTATTTTAGAGGAAATTAATGTGTGTTACGTGTTGGAAAATATCTTATCCTTTAAACGCAAATGGAAGACACTGCCTTTGTGAAGAGAGGTTTACAAGGTCAGTCAACAGATTTTCCTGTTGATGGTGAAGCACCCTTATCATAAAAAGGAAATACCAGTATAATTCTAATTTGTGATAACAGCACTTAAGCTGTCAACGGTTTAGCCCGCTGATCAAACAAAATGGCTGATTACCTTGTTTCACAAATTTCACTCACAGTAACATTTGTAATACTCTTGACAGACGCAATCAACACATGGTTTGACTTTAGAAGTCCTACTTTTTCACCTGGACCCTTTCAACCTCATCTCATGTGTCACCTTTCTGACAACTATTTCAGCCCATACACAATACCACTGCCATGTGTTATCCAGGTGAGAGAATGTGTAAGAATGCTAAGGTTTTATGCAGATACGGAACTATTTTGACTGTTTGTTATGTTAGTTAGAAGTAATAAGAAAATCATATCTATATTATTGTATGAAAGCTGATGGAACAAGGCATTGAGCTACCTCATCGTTCATGGCTATTTATGAGCTGGGACAATAATTGGACAAGTTAAATGTGTAGATGCTGCCACTTTGGTCACTATTGATGTCATCAATGCGTGCTGGATGGGCAAATAAATATGTCATTAAAGACTTTACAAGTGTTTTTAAGTTGCTATGAAACATTTGAAATTGTATATTTGCATGATAACCCTTTCTAGTTTAATTTGCATAAATTGAGTTGCTGAGTAATTCCTGTGCTTTTTTGTCACAAAACGATAATATAATGTACCCAATATGTTACAATACACACAACGGGTTTATATATATATATATATATATATATATATATAGTCAAACAAAAAATTCTTGCACTCCAACAAATCACAAGTATATGGCCTGGTGCCTAGCAAAAAATAGTATATTATGAAGAAAAATACCGGCACTCTAGGTCTTCCAATGGTTGTAGTTTATTGTTCACTCCAATGTCAACGTTTCAGCCCTGGTTCAGGGCTTTCATCAGGACACACAAAAAGCATCTTATAGAATGACCAGCTTATATAGGGCTATGTACCTCACTAAACGCTTACCTTACCAGCTGTCTGTAATCGGGCATGGAAACCGGAATCACTTCCTGTATCTATGCGCATGTGCATGACGTCGGGGATTCCCTCCTCATCATTTCCCAGCTGAGTATATCACGTGACTCGGACACGTCACGTTGCCCCGGCAGCCGAAATAACATTGCGGCTGTCAACGGAGCTCTCGTGTTTACGTGTGCCGTCGGGGGAAATTCCCCTCCCGTCTATGATTTTATCATCTCTGCTGGGAATCCTAAGTGAAGGGAAACCCGAAGTCTGCTAGATAAGGGATGTTTAAGCCGAAATTGTTATACCATAATGTTATATTAAATTCTATGTTATCCTTATAACCAATTGAATTGTAAATGATATATATTAATAATTTAAATTGTGCAATAGGGTAAACATAAATAAAGTGTGAAGTGTACACTCTAAGTGCATATATCCATAATAAACTTATGTCTAGAAAACAATATATAATAGTGCTAAAACAAATCTGAAATACTCGATGTGTGAGTGAAAACACTAGAATCAGTGGATATGCCAACGACTGTATATAAGAGTCCCAAGCTCTATGTGAAGGGACTTATTAACTGTGTCCATTATCTAAAATGTTGCTAACTGTAGTGTAACATTGTGCCGTGGTCTGTGTGAAGAGACTTTTCAATGTGCATAATATCTAAAGTGTTGCTAACTACGATGTCACATTATACCCTCTGTCTCTCTTAGAGGTGAAAAGATGCTATAACATCAATAAAAAATATATTAAATCAGAAAAAAGGTTACTGTAGGGATTGGCTATGGATATTCTGACAGGCAATAAGGTTCTCGGCTTTTGTAATCCTACACTTATTTAAATGTTCGTAATAAAAAATCACGATTATGTATTAAACCAGCTAGGTAAGCGCTATAAGTGGGTAACTAGTACATAATTGCATCATGTTAGAATATTTTTTATAAAAATTATATGAAAAAATATTTACATTAAAATAGAAAACAGAAAAACAGAATTTTTTCAAAAGAGGAGATTGGGTTACTACGGTAGTTAGTGTGGGCTCATAAGAATGGGGTAAATGAACATTTTTCATTTAACCCTCTCGGGGACAATGTATCCAGTTCCACTGTCCAATACGTTTCTCGCTGCAGTAGGAGTCTTGCTCTATCCCCCCCTCTAGCGCTCTCTGGGACATGGTCAATGGCCAGACATCTTAAGGTGGAGAGTTGATGTTGTTTCTCAAGAAAATGTCTGGCCACAGGTTTGTCCGTCTTGCCATCACGATAGGCTAGACGGATACTTGACCTGTGGCCTCTAATTCTCTCGCACAGTGCTGTCTCGGTTTTTCCTATATAGCTGAGTCCACATGGACATGTCAGCTTATAGATCACAAATTCTGTGCGGCAGTGTATCCTATGGGCTATTTTATATAGTTTGCCCGTGTGTGGATGGGAAAAAGTTTTGGCCGGAATGATGTGGCCACAGGTCACACACCCCAGGCATCTTACGCAGCCGTTGTTTTTAAACTTTGATGTGCTCGGATTGTAGCAGTGGACCGGATCTGTTCTTACCAGTATATCTCTCAAGTTTTTATTTCTCTTGAAACAGAACATCGGTGGTTGTTGAAATTGTTCTGGTAGTGTTTGGTCCTGTCGCAAAATATTCCAATTGCGTTTGATGGATTTGGTAATTTCTTGACTCGCTGTGTGCAATTTCATTGGAAAAACCAGTCTCTTTTTGTCCTTTTTCTCAGGGCTTATAGTCTGCCTGTTATGATGTAGCTTGGCCTTCTGTAAGGCTTTGTCAAGGTCTTGATGTTTATAGCCTCTTGTTGAGAATTTTAAATACATGGTCTTCAATTGTTCGTCACGTTGGTCATTCTGGGAATTATTCCGACATACCCGTAAAAATTGAGAGAAGGGAAGCGACTTTTTAAGGGATTTAGGATGGAAACTCTCATGATGTAGTAGAGTATTACGGTCAGTTGACTTCGTATATAGTCTATACTCCACTTTGTGGTTGACAACCATCAATTCGACATCCAAAAATTGTATGCATTCTTCTTCAATTTGTGAGGTCACTTTTATTGGGGTAGGAAGATTGTTGATATATTTGACCAACGACTGAGCTTCATCTCTGGTTCCTTTCCATAAGATCAGGATGTCATCGATATATCTATAGTATTTCACTATCTGTTCTTTAAATTGTGTGAGGATATATCGTTGTTCAAAGCCGTACATGTACGCATTAGCATACATGGGGGCCATAGCGGCCCCCATAGAAGTGCCTGAGATCTGAAGGAACCATTGAGATTCAAAACGAAAATAGTTATTGCTTAGTGTCAATGTTAGGAGTTCCATGATGAATTCTACAGGAGGTCCATGATAGTGGGGCGATGTTGTAAGCAATTCTCTCATTGTCTCAACGCCTTCCTCATACGGTATCACCGTATAGAGACTATTGACGTCCATAGTTATCAGAAGGCCATTAAATTCCTCCATAGAGTTAAGATCAATTAGCAGACTTTTTGTATCCTTAAGACATGTGGGAATGGCTGTTACCGGTAATTTAAATAGGTGGTCCAAGTATTTTGCAATGGGTTCCAATATACCATTGATTGCCGATACAATTGGTCTCCCTGGTGGATTAGTGGAGTGCTTGTGTATTTTTGACAGCGTATATAGTATCGGTATACGGGGATGTTCTTTGTGGAGGTATTCAAATAGATCCATATCTATGTATCCTGCTCTTAATCCCATTAGGAGAGTATCTTCAATCTTCTGAGTGATGTTGGTGGTAGGGTTACCGTCGAACCGTAAATAAGTATTCTGCTGTCCTAATTGTTGTTGAATTTCTTGAGCGTAGTCCTTGTAATTCATGACTACGATACCGCCCCCTTTGTCCGCTGGGCGGATCACAATAGTGGGGTCTGTGGCTAATTTACGTACAATTTCATGTTGCTCTTTAGAGAAGTTACTGTATTGTGACTTATGTGTAGTCATAATGCTCTCTGTTTCATTTTTAATCGTAGACAGAAACGTTTTGATAGTTGACTGATTAGAAACCGGATCGAACTGACCGGATCTCTTGAACTGATGTTTACTGGCAAGGGTATCTGAACCTCTACTTTGTAAGTTGGTCTTGTTAAAGTAATCCTTAAGTCTTAATGAACGACCAAACTTAAAGAGTTCAACTTGCCACTCAAATTTGTTTGGAGTTCTAGTAGGGATGAACGAAAGTCCCTTATTGAGCACATCAATTTCTTTCTGATTCAGTGTTCGGTCCGATAAATTGAATATGGGTATTATTTCCGCACTGGTGGTTTTTTGTGTCCAGTGGGTCCTTCCCTTTTGTCCTCTTCGTGTGACAGTTCTTTGTCGTTTCTGTTTCTGTTTCTTGTGGAGACTCCCTGGGGCTGTATCACATCTGATCGCCCCTCCTTCTCTAAAAAATGAGCTGGTTGTGGTGGACGGTGACCCTCACTTTCTGACGCCGATTCACCAGACGTCACATCTATGGTAGCAATGCGTGGCTTAAGTATTCTTTTTCTGAATCTTCTAGGGCGGTTTTGATGTTCTCCCTTCAGCCATCTGTAGACATAATGTTCCATGTAATCTTGCTGTACTCTCTCCATTTTTTGTCTTTTGAATTTGATAAGTTGATTCTTGTATTTAAGTGTCTCTTCACTTAATTTCAACTGTAAACTCATACCTTCTTGTGTGTTCAAAAGAACGGCTTGTTCGCTTTCTAATTGTTGAATTTTTGTGCGGATTTCTATTACCGTATATACTCGAGTATAAGCTGACCCGAATATAAGCCGAGGCCCCTAATTTTATCCCAAAAAACTGGGAAAACTTATTGACTCGAGTATAAGACTAGGGTGGGAAATGCAGCAGCTACTGGTAAATTTCTAAATAAAATTAGATCCTAAAAAAAAATATTAATTGAATATGTATTTACAGTGTGTGTATAATGAATGCAGTGTGTGCGTATGTGTGTGTGTATGAGTGCAGCGTGTGTGTATGAGTGCAGTGTGTGTATGAGTGCAGTGTGTGTATGAGTGCAGTGTGTGTGTGCATGAATGCAGTGTGTGTGTGCATGAATGCAGTGTGTGTGTGTATGAATGCAGTGTGTGAATGCAGTGTGTGCAGGGATATTTGCCGCCGTAGGCAAAAAAAATGTTGCCGCCCCCTCCCCCACCCATATGTCCTGACTTCCCCTCCTCCTCCCTCAGTGGTCCTTACCTCCCCACCCCCGTGTTCCTTCACCCCCCCCCCCAGTGGTCCTGACTCACCCCTCCCCTAGTGGTCCTTACCCTCCCCTAGTGGTCCTTACTTCCCCCTCCCCTCCCATAGTGGTCCTTATCCCACCCCCTCCCTCTCATAGTGGTCCTTATCCCCCTTCTCCCTCCCATAGTGTTCCTTATCCCCCCCATCCCTCCCATAGTGGTCCATATACCCCCCCTCCCTCCCATAGTGGTCCTTATACCCCCCTCCCTCCAATAGTGGTCCTTATCCCCCCCCCCTCCCTCCCATAGTGGTCCTTATCCCCCCCCTCCCTCCCATAGTGGTCCTTATACCCCCCCTCCCATAGTGGTCCTTATACTCCCCTCCCTCCAATAGTGGTCCTTATCCCCCCCCCTCCCTCCCATAGTGGTCCTTATCCCCCCCCTCCCTCCCATAGTGGTCCTTATCCCCCCTCCCTCCCATAGTGGTCCTTATCCCCCCCCCTCCCTCCCATAGTGGTCCTTATCCCCCCCCTCCCTCCCATAGTGGTCCTTATACCCCCCCTCCCTCCCATAGTGGTCCTTAACCCACCCCCTCCCTCCCATAGTGGTCCTTATACCCCCCCTCCCATAGTGGTCCTTATACCCCTTTTTTGTTATTATTATTTATTTTTTTATTATTATTATTTTTTTATTATTATTTCTTATTTTATTTATATATTTAGTTTTTTCGTCCCCCCTCCCTGCTTGATACATGGCAGGGAGGGGGGCTCTCCTTCCCTGGTGGTCCAGTGGCATTGGCAGTTCAGTGGGGGGTAGAGGGGGGCTGGCAGAGCTGTTACTTACCTTTCCTGCAGCTCCTGTCAGCTCTCTCCTCATCTGCGCCGTCCGTTCTGCTCTTCTGTCAGCTCCCAGTGTAAATCTCGCGAGAGCCGCGGCTCTCGCGAGATTTACACTGGGAGCTGACCGAGGTGCTGACCGGACGGCGCAGAGGAGGAGAGAGCTGACAGGAGCTGCAGGAAAGGTAAGTTACAGCTCTGCCAGCCCCCCTCTCCCCCCAGTCTGTATTATGGCAATGCAAATTGCCATAATACAGACCTTGACTCGAGTATAAGCCGAGTTGGGGTTTTTCAGCCCAAAAAATGGGCTGAAAAACTCGGCTTATACTCGAGTATATACGGTAGGTCTTCCTTAACATCCTGTATTGTAATAAGCATTAAATCAAGAGAGCACTTGTTTAACACTGATGTCCATGCTTTGCATACTTTAGATTTAGATCTCCCAATCGTAGGTATATTGTGGACCCGAAATCCTCTCGGTATCTGCTTTGCCCTGTGGTAGTCAGACAAAAACAGTCCGTGTAAATCCAAGTCTATTTCTTTCTTTTTCATCTTGAGTAATTTGAAATATACGTCTTTAAGAGTAGTAGTGGTAGGTAAAGAGAGGCTGGTCGTATCCCATAATATCTCCTGAGCTTCCTCAGCTGAGAATTGGAGGGTGGTTGCTTGTAATCCACACGGTCCTGATTCCTGTAGGAAATCCTCCATATTGATCCCAACAAAATATATTGAAAAGTTCTTGATCTCTCCCTCTCTGATGAAAACAGTCTAAAAGGTTATCCACTTTTTCTTATATAAAATATATTCCTTTATTGGTATGCATTAAAATACAAAAAAATTAAAAGTGGTAACTGTTTCTTTAAAAAGTAAAAAAAAATCAATGCAAAAAATATGCACTAAAGTATCCCAAATATAGCCACGTTCCCTCCACCAGGGAATAGTATTTTCAAAATAGTGGGTGCATAGAAAAGGTGCTAATAGCCCAACATCTAGTCAAACAAAAAATTCTTGCACTCCAACAAATCACAAGTATATGGCCTGGTGCCTAGCAAAAAATAGTATATTATGAAGAAAAATACCGGCACTCTAGGTCTTCCAATGGTTGTAGTTTATTGTTCACTCCAATGTCAACGTTTCAGCCCTAGTTCAGGGCTTTCATCAGGACACACAAAAAGCATCTTATAGAATGACCAGCTTATATAGGGCTATGTACCTCACTAAACGCTTACCTTACCAGCTGTCTGTAATCGGGCATGGAAACCGGAATCACTTCCTGTATCTATGCGCATGTGCATGACGTCGGGGATTCCCTCCTCATCATTTCCCAGCTGAGCATATCACGTGACTCGGACACGTCACGTTGCCCCGGCAGCCGAAATAACATTGCGGCTGTCAACGGAGCTCTCGTGTTTACGTGTGCCGTCGGGGGAAATTCCCCTCCCGTCTATGATTTTATCATCTCTGCTGGGAATCCTAAGTGAAGGGAAACCCGAAGTCTGCTAGATAAGGGATGTTTAAGCCGAAATTGTTATACCATAATGTTATATTAAATTCTATGTTATCCTTATAATGATGGCAAGACGGACAAACCTGTGGCCAGACATTTTCTTGAGAAACAACATCAACTCTCCACCTTAAGATGTCTGGCCATTGACCATGTCCCAGAGAGCGCTAGAGGGGGGATAGAGCAAGACTCCTACTGCAGCGAGAAACGTATTGGACAGTGGAACTGGATACATTGTCCCCGAGAGGGTTAAATGAAAAATTTTCATTTACCCCATTCTTATGAGCCCACACTAACTACCGTAGTAACCCAATCTCCTCTTTTGAAAAAATTCTGTTTTTCTGTTTTCTATTTTAATGTAAATATTTTTTCATATAATTTTTATAAAAAATATTCTAACATGATGCAATTATGTACTAGTTACCCACTTATAGCGCTTACCTAGCTGGTTTAATACATAATCGTGATTTTTTATTACGAACATTTAAATAAGTGTAGGATTACAAAAGCCGAGAACCTTATTGCCTGTCAGAATATCCATAGCCAATCCCTACAGTAACCTTTTTTCTGATTTAATATATTTTTTATTGATGTTATAGCATCTTTTCACCTCTAAGAGAGACAGAGGGTATAATGTGACATCGTAGTTAGCAAAACTTTAGATATTATGCACATTGAAAAGTCTCTTCACACAGACCACGGCACAATGTTACACTACAGTTAGCAACATTTTAGATAATGGACACAGTTAATAAGTCCCTTCACATAGAGCTTGGGACTCATATATACAGTCGTTGGCATATCCACTGATTCTAGTGTTTTCACTCACACATCGAGTATTTCAGATTTGTTTTAGCACTATTATATATTGTTTTCTAGACATAAGTTTATTATGGATATATGCACTTAGAGTGTACACTTCACACTTTATTTACGTTTACCCTATTGCACAATTTAAATTATTAATATATATCATTTACAATTCAATTGGTTATAAGGATAACATAGAATTTAATATAACATTATGGTATAACAATTTCGGCTTAAACATCCCTTATCTAGCAGACTTCGGGTTTCCCTTCACTTAGGATTCCCAGCAGAGATGATAAAATCATAGACGGGAGGGGAATTTCCCCCGACGGCACACGTAAACACGAGAGCTCCGTTGACAGCCGCAATGTTATTTCGGCTGCCGGGGCAACGTGACGTGTCCGAGTCACGTGATATGCTCAGCTGGGAAATGATGAGGAGGGAATCCCGGACGTCATGCACATGCGCATAGATACAGGAAGTGATTCCGGTTTCCATGCCCGATTACAGACAGCTGGTAAGGTAAGCGTTTAGTGAGGTACATAGCCCTATATAAGCTGGTCATTCTATAAGATGCTTTTTGTGTGTCCTGATGAAAGCCCTGAACCAGGGCTGAAACGTTGACATTGGAGTGAACAATAAACTACAACCATTGGAAGACCTAGAGTGCCGGTATTTTTCTTCATAATATATATATATATATATATATATATATATATATATATATATATATATATAGCCAATATTACCAGCCAGGTCCGTGGAATATAAATAAGTGATTTTGTCTTACACTATGAAGTATCTCAATGAAGTGGTCTGGGTGCGGTGCCCACTGCATTTTATTTCTGCAATCTAAAATATTGCTGTTTAGTATTAGTAGGTACGGCAATATTTTTAATGCAGGGCTAAACAAACTTCTAATGGCTGTCTTCTAGTGGCTACCAGTCCTGAATATGTGACGTTCAATGTTAGATCTAATGATTCCTTATGCATTTGATTGGACACATTTTGAATGCAATTGAACGAGAAGGCAATAATGTGGAAGTTGCTAGATGATATCACAGGAGCAGGCATCAGAAATAATCCATGTATAGATTGCTCAATGTATTTGCAAAATAGAAAAAAAAATTAAATGGATTAAACAGACAAAAATAATATACAATGTTTCAGCCCAATGGACTTAATCGTGTATTGGGCTAAAATGTTGTATATTATTTTTTGTTCATTTGATACATTACATTTTCTCCTTTATTTAGCAAATCCTTTGTGCATCCTGCAATTTGATTATTTAAATATAATTGCCATTAGGAATAATGCATACCCATGTGTAGTGCTCCCTTGTACTAGCTCTCACACATGAATGTTGGTTGTGTGGAGCATATCCTTTTGTTTCTACATTCAGGGGAGCAGGAGTGGTGGCCCCAGCATTGAGTGAGTATTGACACTGGTAAAAAAAAAAAAAAAAGTTATTTTTTTTAAATTTAGGTTCGGGGGCTTTCTACTCTAAATAGTGAGGAGATAGTATAGCACTAAGAATACACGTTTGTATTCATAATGCTATAGTGTTCATTTTTTTATATTCATATTTTGTAGAAAGGTAAACATTGTGAGGGATACAGAATAATAAAGGGGTGGGGATAATATTGCATATTGTTATACTTAGCAAACTTTCCAATTATTTATACAGCTTTGGTGTTACACCTGTTTGTATGTTAAGTTTTATTTCTTTGGTTGGTTTTGTGAGCGAGGAATGCAACACCTCCAAAGAAGTTAGGCAAGGGGTGGCGTATGTACAGAGACAGTAAAAAAAAAAACATAAACCTATTTACAGCCTATGGTATACTTTTGTTGTCGTAACTGGACTCTCTTTTGGCTAAGACTCTGTCAGGGCTTCTCGGACGGGTTTACATTATGCAACTCTTTTGCTCCTCGCTACTGGGTTTCTAGTGATCTCACTTGGTGTGTCACACCGGCAACATTCTCAACATATTTTACCCTGGTAATCCCGTAAGTCGGGTCCTGGTTTTGTGTCTTGTCTTGTGTGTGAGATTTATCTATGTATTCTGTCCACATGGTGTGCGTCAATACATTTGTGCGGCCTGTATAACCTTGTGAACCTGCAAACCTCTCATATGCTACATTTGTGGATATTAGGTTTAGTATCTCTTGTTTTGGGGGGATCGAGGTCGATCTCCAGTTTCTGGCTATGAGAGTTGTCGCTGCTATAATAATTAGATATACTCGTTTTCGAGTAGGTTTTTTCGAGTAGGTTCTGTGGCATAATATGGAGTAGGCATGTTTCCACATATAATGGAATCCGTGACCCTATGCTTTTTTTTTAATAATGTCTCCCACTGATTCCCAGAGTTGGCGTATCTTTGGGCATGTTCACCATATATGTAGTGTTTCTCCCGGTGCTCTCTGGCATCTCCAACATTTATTATCTATTGTGTTATACATTCTGGCAAGCTTGTCGGGTGTGAGGTACCACCTATCCAATAGTTTTCTAGAGGTTTCTAGATGGGAGGCACATCTCGTTGCACCTTTGTGGGCTGTGAATGCCGTGTACCATTTTTGGGGTGATAAGGACCTCCCCAAGATAGTGTTCATTTTTAAAGGGATACTATAGTGCCAGGAATACAAAGCTGTATTCATGGCACCATTGCAGCACTAAGTGCAAAGGGACACTGCACCCAGACCACGTCAATGAGCTGAAGTGGTTTGGGTGCCTATAGTGTCCATTTAACCATAAAACACACACAATTAACATCTATTTCCTGTCTCTGAAATCTGACCTCTCCTCTATATTAATTTGTGACCCCCACTGTAGCTCCTCCACTGTATCCCTTGTATGTATCCAACATTTGTCCCTGGTATATATCGAATATTTGGATTTTTGTGACACCAGCTGACTTTTTCCAAGGGTGCCATCAGTAATTGTACTTTTAGTTTTTGATAAAGGGATATTCTAGAGTTCTTTTGTCATCTAGGAACTAGCTTGCCTAAAAACTTTAGAAATTCAGCAAATCCTTTTACATTGCTATTGACAGGCATTCCATTTTTTTAAGCTCCTGTACAATATACTGTGCACTATGGAAATGAGGGAAACCTTACGGTTTCACTTGGTTAATCACAATTTTCATGTAATTTAAGTGGTTATAGTGCCTGAAAATCTCTGGCACTATCCCATCATTCAGGTTTTGAAGGAATTTAATGCAAATAAGGGTCTCTGAATATCCACAGCTTTGTCCATACTGGAGGTACAGCTAAGGCAGAAATTACATACCAATTCATACCAGCAGTAGGCGCTGTGTTTGATTGAAAATATTGGGATGATATTCTCATACAATCACAGCCATCTATTCCTGCTCAGGCTAATGATTCCTCATTACCCCAAGCAGAACAAAAGAAAAAACTCATCGGGCCTCTTGTTTAGCATCAAAACATTAAAAATGGTTTAACAGTGAATGGAAGAGTGGGGCCCTTGGACTTCAAACACTATGAGCACTTCCGTGAGATAAGGCAGTTACAGTGTCCCTTTAATGTAAAACATGCTATTCACAAACAAAGGGATAAAACCAATTTCTCCTTATTTAGCACCTGTTTTCCCTTGATAAATCCCTACTTCTGTATACAAACAAAAAGATATTGAGAGCTTATAACACCAGTAGCCAATGATAACCCTAGTTGAACTGATTACACTCCAACATTACATTCTACATGGAACAAAACAAGTTTCTTCAACTACCTAATGATTGCCTTCAGTATGCAAATGAGATCCACGTTAGCTATTAATATTATATTTTTAAAATTAAAATCTCCTTCTACACATATTTGCACTAGACCAATACAATGTATATTCTGTTATACATTGCTTAGTTAGTATGTACGGTACTAAAACCATAAAACGTCATTAAATATTTGGATTTTGGAGGGTCATAAAAACACAATTTAATAGTAGAAAACCAGAGTTATTTTCAAGGAAAAAAAGTTTCCTGAGGGAATCTTCCATTACTTTGAAAGTGATGATGGAAGAAGTATTTGAGTCAGACGGTCATCTCCACTTAATAATTTCTTTTTTAATTCCACATTCTGTTAATTAAATAGTCATTCAGCTGTTAAAAGAGAATTACTGCATGATCAACTGAAAGGTCAACGAGAGATGTTAGCATGATGTAAAAATATAAATGCATATCATTTATTGAGCTTAATTTTTTTATTGCGATACAATGCCGTTAAAATAAAAGATCAAGGGTTATCTAGAGCCTTCGTGAAATTGTAAAAAAAAATGCATTTGCAGAACATGTTTGGGATTATCTAATATTCTATATTTGGAGCTATGAGCAAACATTTTATATTTAACTATCAGACTGACGAGCAATAAGAATAAAAAAAAGAAAAAGAAATTAAAATATATATTGCGAATATATGAATTCCATTTTATGAGGATATACATTATTTATAGAGGTAAACATGGCAACAAGACTTCAGAATATGGAGATGAGTTTCATATAGAAATATAGTACATTGTAATTCTAGATAATAGACACACACCCTTTACTCAACTGCCCCTGTAACAAAGCAATATAGTAATTAAGGGAATGTTCCAAGCACAATAACCACTCTTTACCCTCCCAGAGTAATTAGTAATATTCCATAAATATTGTTTGACAACCAATTACCTTGGTCCCTCCGGGCACCCGCTGCCACCTAACTTGCTTCTGGATCTCCTGCTATTAAGCTAAGCCTGGCAGCAAAGGGCAACATTTGCTGGCAAAACACATTGCTGCAAAGTAGTCCTTTCTAGTTTATTTTTAAGATCGTAAACAATTCTTCTCGTTCAAGAATACGCTTCTGCTAAAATTCATGTCAATATCTCTGTGCACGTCATCCAGTGGTCAGCAAGAATTCTAACAGGGATAAATTAACCTGTCACATTTATCAAAATCCAGAATATAGCGACCGAAAATGTGTGCTGTTATGGTTGTCTACATGACTTAATTATATATTCATTTATCTAAAATTTTGTTCATCTTTTTTGAGAGTTTTTTTTTTTTAAACTTTCTCATCTGCATTTATTTTAAAACAGAAAAACAAAGCTAAACTAACAAAATATTTTTTTTCCCCATTTAAACTAATAATAGCAAATATATCTGTAATTATCACTTCAAGATGTTTTTTTGTTATAAAATTCATCTTGGAACTGCATTTGAAGCTTTAAAACCTTAGAAACATTTACTGATAAAAATACACACTGGTATCTTTTTACTAAAACAGGAGTTTGAATAAACCAGGGAATTGTAAATTTTAGGCCAAACAGCTTAATTGGAAAAAAAATATCCAACTATTTTTTTTGTAGTTTAGCTCTTTTATTCAACTCCCAGTATAGTGAACAACTCAGTGGGGATTATTTAATGAACTGAAAACTGATCAAGGAATTGAAAGTCACATTACAAAAAGCTGTAACAGTAGCTGAGTTGTAGAATTTTTCCAAATCATAAAAATCATCTCAAATAGCCTAATTTTACATTTTTTGTACATTAAAATTCCCTGTTTAATATATAAACCCTTGTGTATGCGATGCCAATTAATTGGAAAAAATCCCTATGATCCAATAAAGTTGAAATTTGCTTCACATCGTTGAGCCTTTGTATTTTTTTTCCAGAAGTTAAAACCAGGGAGTAGTAGTGAGTTGACGAAATAGGGGGCATGGCTTCACTAGGCTCCCGGCGCTGGAACGAGGTGAGTAAAAAGGGCTGCCTGGAGTGTCCCTTTAAGCATTCCATTGCTCATACATTCTGAGCTGAATTTATTAAATGTGTATATTTAAGTAAATATATTGAGATGTAAACAACACTTCTAATGATAGTCTATGACAACAAGGGATTAATTTAGCACTCCAGATATATGTGATTTTCAGTCAATATCCTTAGAAATCTGGTTCTCAAACATTGTGAATGCCGGGTTTATATCTGATAGGTCTTGAGGCAAGATTCAGTGAGTGATATATGCACCCACTCTTACACTAAGAAGTCTTATGCACTCAAAGAAGAAGGATGCATTGACAGATGTAATAAGTCATACATACCAAAATCAAATGCACACATACAAGCATATTTGTATTTTTATACTCATCTTATACACTCTTTTCTTACACAAGAAATTAAATAATACAGTAGATTCATTAAAGAAGAAATATTTTTGTGACTACCATTGCATAGTGAATTTGCCTGTTGGCAAGGATCGGGATCCTATGAGTGCCAACTGCTCTTTTTATCCATAATTAAAGTATGATAAAGTGGTTTAACTGGAATTGATATTGTTCAAAATGTACTGTTTAGTGAGACTAAGAGAGCATAGTGTTCTGTAGAATTATCATTTTTCAATTATAAGGCTGATCAAGGTCGAATTTACAATTACAAGCACAATAGGTAATTGCAACCAACACCAAATTTTTCTTAAAGGAAATAAAGTTAGTTTGAAATGTCTGGGATGGTTTGTCCTTCATGAAAATAGTTTACTTTGTATGATAATATTTCTCAAATAGAAAGTAGATCAAACAAGCAACATGTGAGTTTTTTTTTCATGGAAACATCTCCTGGTATTTCCCAAATCCTAACATTATTCTCCTTAGGTAAGTGTAGTTTGACAAAGGGTGAGAGAGGTGTTAGCTCATTGTGGTCGGTGTGGTTGCTATGGAAGTTTTGACAATCTTCTTCTATTACCTTCTCACACCATTCTAAACTGGAGATTGGAACTTGGATCAGCAACTTCCTTACTTGGGAGCTACAAAGTCCACAAATTTTGTCAGCAAAGTCACTGATTGCAACAAAGAAGCGAACACAGTTTAGACTTTGTGATAGTTTAACAAAAAATAGTTTGTATATGAGACTCTGCCTGACCTACCCCTGACCATCTGGTGCTCACCAGTGAAAGAAGATACATATTTGGAATCAAATTATTCACCATTTCTGTAGTGACAGCTGGACATTCGCCTAGAGTTTCAGTACAGTAAGTAAATTTGGCATCTTACTGCTTCCTTTCCCTATTTTTATTTTAGGACGCATGAGAGCTTGTTTTTAATTTTAGTTTTTGTTTATATTCCACATTTAACCGCCCCCCACACAAACTTTAATTTCCTTTCATATCCTCACCATCATAGGATTTTGCAGGAAACCCAATTACTACTACTGTTTTAGATTATGTTTTTACTTCCTTTCTTATATATCAAATGCACTCTAAGACCCTATTATTACAAACCAGGGACTCGGTGTGAGTCCACCTGGAGCACCATCAAAACCCATCAACACCATCAAAACCCATGTGTGTGAAGGCCTGTTAGTGCATCCATTCTTTGTGATTGTCATTTATAAGTCGAAGTGGTACCCAGGCAAGTTTGTTTATTTTTTTACTACCCGAACGCTGGATTCGGGACACCACAATTGACTTTAAATCACAAACTACTTTGCATTATCACAGCTTTTGTTCCAGACCACAAATGTTAAGGCTGCAATGTGGAGTTGTGGGAGGGGTTACCCAGCTATTTAAACTCAGGCAGTCCCCTCATCTGGGCTGTTGCCAATCAATTAATTCCACCTACTGCTCCCTCTTCCAATTCACTATCTTGGTGGGCCCTCTTTATTTACAGGACTACCCGAATGTTGGTTTCACACCACAACCGATTTTATACCACAACTGACTTAAATCCCCGACCACAAATATATAAATATACACTGCTCAAAAAAATAAAGGGAACACTTAAACAACACAATGTAACTCCAAGTCAATCACACTTCTGTGAAATCAAACTGTCCACTTAGATAGACAACAGGTGGAAATTATAGGCAATTAGCAAGACACCCCCAATAAAGGAGTGGTTCTGCAGGTGGTGACCACAGACCACTTCTCAGTTCCTATGCTTCATGGCTGATATTTTTGTCACTTTTGAAGGCTGGCGGTGCTTTCACACTAGAGATAGCATGAGATAGAGTCTACCACCCACACAAGTGGCTCAGGTAGTGCAGCTCATCCCGGATGGCACATCAATGCGAGCCGTGGCAAGGTTTGCTGTGTCTGTCAGCGTAGTGTCCAGAGCACGGAGGCGCTACCAGGAGACAGGCCAGTACATCATGAGACATAGAGGAGGCCGTAGGAGGGCAGCAACCCAGCAGCAGGACCGCTACCTCTGCCTTTGTGCAAGGAGGAACAGGAGGAGCACTGCCAGAGCCCTGCAAAATGATCAGGCCACAAATGTGCATGTGTCTGCTCAAATGGTCAGAGACAGACTCCATGAGGGTGGTATGAGTGCCCAACATCCACAGGTGAGGAAAGATAAGGGTTTGCAAGTGTTCAATGAGAGATAAGTGTGTGTGTAAGATACTCAAACGTCTAGGTGTGGTCCCCTTAGCCTTCACCAATAATACATCATATAAACAAAAAATTAGACGGAATATCTTACATATAAATAACAGTAGAAATTCTGGTGGTGTGAGTATCGTTCCTATAATAGGATAAAAAGCAAAGAAAACAAATAATGGTGCAGTATCGTTTGTACTGATGGGAGGAATTATATTATTCCCAATATGATCCCAATAAATTTGCACTCACAAACAAGGAGCCAATCAATATCCGGCTCAGATCATCAGCTTTGTGGGGTATCAGAGGTCCCACTCCCTCCTTTGTGTGTGCAGAGTCTTCCTTTAGTTGCAATAACAGGCATGCAGTAGTAGTTAAAGTGCTTTATTCCATAAAGTGCACAAAAGTGATAAAAGTAAATAAAAACCTTACAGTCTGTACTGGTTAGTCCTGGATAAAATAGCAATACGCGTTTCGCCTCTCTGGGAGGCTTCCTCAGTTGCTGGTTTAGTGTCCTAGGGGTTGTCGTCCTTTTAAGTCCGTTTCTTAATTCGTGAGGTGTATTACTTCCGGGTCGCGTCTATTCCTTACGCATTTCCGGTTTGCGTTCCACCATTGGAACGCATAGGGGAGTTATTCGCCGACTTCCTGTGTGTCTGTCTACTGGAACGCATCCTTGCGTTCCACTTCGCCGTCGATCTCCATTCCGGATAAAACTTTCAATGTCCGTTAAAGTTCTTTATATAGTCCCAATACTATTAAACTCCACACATTTCTCAAATGAAGAATAGAAGGAGAGGGGAGACAAAAAATAGATGGGGGTAGTCAAGGATCGAAATGTATTGTTTTTTGCAGTTAAATTCACCATTACCTAATATCATAATTTTGTATTTATGTATCCAGTGAATATATAAAGTGTCTTAAAGTGCTGTCAAATGTATACCATTTCATACCTATATTTCTATCCTTTATGTATCAGTGGGAGAAAGGCTTACCGGTGTTTCTCAAATATTGCTAAGATTGCCCCAATTTACAAAAATAGATAGGAGTATAAACATGATTATGAATACGGAGTGGGTGAGCAAGTAGTCGGATATTTGTATATCTCAGTTTTGATAGACCGTAAAAAAATCAAAAAGGTATAAAATGGCAATGTTAAAAATACATACAGTGCGTGCTGTGCGGGAGTGTCAATCATAATAAAATCACTAGGACATCCCATATGTACAATATTAAATGTATAGACTTGCAGTCGGGTACTTTCTCCGAACAAGAATAAGTTAGGTGATGTATAGAAACTATTAGTTAGCAGACAGTATTTCACCCATAATTAACAATAAAAAGAAGGTATCTCAATGTCGTGCTATGCACAAAATGTAAACCATAAAGAGGTTGTGTGTAGAAAAATGAGCTTTTAAAAAAATTTTTTTTATAAAAAATTTTTTTTATCTAAAATGGCAAACTTCAAAATCTAGGTTGAGGCCGTGGGGGACTAATGTTTTAAAATTATAAATAAATCTCATCTCTTCTTTTCCTAATTGTTTTATATAGTCTCCTCCTCTCCAATCTTTCTTTACTTCTTTAATAGCACAAAAAAACAGGTTTTCTGGGTTTTGGTTGTGTGCCTGTTTAAAATGTAGCGGAACACTATGGGTCTCCATCCCATTTCTAATATTTCTTATGTGTTCCGCTATCCTAATTTTGAGAGGTCGAATTGTTCTCCCTACATATAATAAGTTGCAAGGGCATTTGAGGATATATATGATGCCCTTCGTGTGGCACGTCAGATGGTCTGTTATCGTGTAGGGTCGTTTTATTATATTTTCTATGTTTGTAAGGTGTCTTTTGTGGCTATTGGTGGTTCTACAAGGGAGGCACATTCCACATCCATAAAAACCCTTGAGGTCCTGTATAAGGTGGTTGGTTTTTTTGGGGGCTTAAGTGACTTTTAACTAAATAACTCTTAAAATTTCTTGCTCCCCTATATGTAATTCTTGGTCGTGAAGGTAAAATCTTATTTAAAATAGGGTTGTTCATAAGAAGGTGCCAATGCTTTTTGATGGTCTTTTGAATATTTTTGTTTTGCCCATTGTAGTTACAAATAAATGGTATTTCATTCTTATTGAAGGCTTCCCTTTTAGGTTTATATTTTATTAGTTCACTCCTCGGTTTCTCTTTAACTTCTTCTATATCTCTTTCTAAGGCTAGTGTATCGTATCCTTTTTCCTGAAATTGTTGTTTTATATAATTGACTTGTTCTGTATAGTCTGTAACCTTCTTGCAGTTCCGTCGTATTCTTAGGAACTGACTTTTTGGTGCGTTTACAAGCCATGGGTGATGATGGCAGCTGTTTCTATCAATATATCCATTCGCATCTACAGGTTTGAAGTGGTTCTTTGTAATTATATTTGAATCTTGGATGTTGATGTGGGACCTCTGATACCCCACAAAGCGGATGATCTGAGCCGGATATTGATTGGCTCCTTGTTTGTGAGTGCAAATTTATTGGGATCATATTGGGAATAATATAATTCCTCCCATCAGTACAAACGATACTGCACCATTATTTGTTTTCTTTGCTTTTTATCCTATTATAGGAACGATACTCACACCACCAGAATTTCTACTGTTATTTATATGTAAGATATTCCGTCTAATTTTTTGTTTATATGATGTATTATTGGTGAAGGCTAAGGGGACCACATCTAGACGTTTGAGTATCTTACACACACACTTATCTCTCATTGAACACTTGCAAACCCTTATCTTTTGATACCAATTTACTTTTCCCCTTGCAAGTTTGTAAGTGAGTTCATACCGGGATATAATGTCGTTTCTGGAGAACAGAAACTACCGGACTAATAATATTGATATGTGTTTTGATAAACATACAGAGCAAACACTAATGCCAGTTTATAATGACAAACACCAATCTAGATACAATTTAGAAAAGAACCTAATAAAAGAGATGAAAACGAAATGGGAAATAGCTACCCTTAAAAAGTACGTGAGGGACCAAATAACCCCTAGAGGACTTAGATTCCATAAAGATCCCAGTTTCGATAAAGAAGATCCACACTTCATGTCTGGATGGAATAAACTTTTAGATGGGTTATCATATAGCATGATTGGCTACATAGTAGCAAGGAGAGAAGAAAATCTCCCAAAATTAGATGAAGAGATAAATAAATGGAAGAATAATCTAATAGAATCCACAAACCCAGACATTTACAATAATATTCTGAAAGAGATTAAGACAAAAGTAGATAAAATAGAGCTAGATATAATAGAAATAAAAAAGAAAAAATACCAAAGGGATGTTACAGATTACCGGACAGGGAATGTTAGGAATAAAAACCAAAAAGAAAATAGATATAAACAGTTCCAGGGAAGAAATAACCGGGAAAAATGGAGAACAAACTACCCAAATCAATGGGAAAAAAAACCCAGACCCAATACATTTGAGGAAACCGTGAGAAGGGAAATGGACAAACCTCAAAGAGATCGATTTGAAGAAAGACCAAGAAGAGAAAGAGAGAGAGAACGGACAAAACCACCACAGAGGAATGATGAACGGAGGAGTAGATGGGAACCAAACAGAAAATTCGACCAACGTCAGGAGAATCAAACTCCCCATAGAGAACACCATCAACTCAGAAGAAATAAGGATCAAATTGAAGGAAAAGAGAAACAGGTGTCTAAACCAAAGTCATACAGTGAGGTGGTCAAAGAAGGACCCCCAAGGTACCCTGAGGGAAATAAAGTGAATAGTACTAAATACCCGACTATAACTAGGTTAGAACCACAAAACCTCATGGACAGAAATAGAAGTATAAGCAGATCCTTACCCCCAGACACTCCCCCTTCACCTTCTTTTTTTCGGAAGGACCTGATCCAGAACAGGCGAAAGTGGACACAGAGTCCGCAAGCCTGGGAGATACCAGGAAAAAGACAAAGATCCACGGAAGGAGAAGAAGAAAGAGAAGAAGCGGGAAGGAAACACAGGGAGAAGAGAGGCAAAACCTCAATGTAGACGGTATTTTTAATCTAACTAGCCAACCCCTTACCGATGAACAAGTGAATATTTTTAGGAAAGGTCTCAAATTTGCCCCTACTGCGGATTTTAATTCTTTTAACTTTTTTGTAGATATGAACCATTTTATTCGCAAGTTGTGCCTAAAAAATTTTTTTTACAATAAGGAAGAAAGAAAACAGAGTGAAGTAGAAGATAAGTACCTCCACACATCACTAAGGGAAAAATCCGATTTCTTCCCAAGACATTTGATCTCAAGTGAAATAAAAACATTTGAGACCATGGTCATGGATGAAGTAGGTAAATTGAAAAAAATTAATAAATACCAACATAATTTATCAGTGAAAGAAAAAGCAACACTAAAAAGCATCCAAAATAATAAGGACAGGGTAGTGAAACCGGCGGATAAAGGAGGAGGAATTGTTATTTTTAATAAAGCACAATATATAGAGGAAGCACTAAGAATACTGTCAGACCCCACAATGTACAAAAAATTAAAAAATAATCCTTTAAAAGAAGTTATAATTACTTTTAAGGAATATGTGAATAAAGGAAAGGAAGTAGGAATTCTAAATGAAAAAGAAGCAGAATACCTTTGGATTAAAAACCCTAAAATCCCTGTGTTTTACCACTTACCGAAAGTACATAAAAACACCACGAATCCTCCAGGGAGACCAATCATATCAGGTATAGATTCCATATCCACTAGGATATCGGAATATATAGATGTTCTTCTCCAACCGATAGTCATGAAAACCCCATCGTATCTTAAGGACACGATGCACGTTTTACAGATACTAGAGGAAACAGAGTGGCAAACAGGATATTTGTTGGTAACTTGTGATGTCACCTCCCTCTATAGCAGAATCCGCATGAAAAAGGGATAGCAGCAGTCAAGCACTTTTTATTAAAATCTAATTTTAAAATGAAACAAGTGAATTTTATACTAGAAGGCATTTTATTAATTTTAACCAATAATTTTTTTTGGTTTGAGGGAGATATGTACCTGCAAGTCTGTGGAACGACAATGGGCAACAAGTTTGCTCCCAGTTACGCCAATTTGTTCATGGCCTTTTGGGAAGAAACACATGTGACCCAGGGCCACGACTGGGTAGCAAACTTGGTGTCCTATTGCCGTTTCATCGACGATATTTTCTTTATTTGGAAAGGCAACAGAGACCAACTAGAGGATTTTATTAAATATTTAAACTCCAACGATTGGGGAATTCATTTAACTAGCACATACAGTGAGGAGGAGATCCATTTCCTAGACCTTAACATCAACATCCAAGATTCAAATATAATTACAAAGAACCACTTCAAACCTGTAGATGCGAATGGATATATTGATAGAAACAGCTGCCATCATCACCCATGGCTTGTAAACACACCAAAAAGTCAGTTCCTAAGAATACGACGGAACTGCAAGAAGGTTACAGACTATACAGAACAAGTCAATTATATAAAACAACAATTTCAGGAAAAAGGATACGATACACTAGCCTTAGAAAGAGATATAGAAGAAGTTAAAGAGAAACCGAGGAGTGAACTAATAAAATATAAACCTAAAAGGGAAGCCTTCAATAAGAATGAAATACCATTTATTTGTAACTACAATGGGCAAAACAAAAATATTCAAAAGACCATCAAAAAGCATTGGCACCTTCTTATGAACGACCCTATTTTAAATAAGATTTTACCTTCACGACCAAGAATTACATATAGGGGAGCAAGAAATTTTAAGAGTTATTTAGTTAAAAGTCACTTAAGCCCCCAAAAAACCAACCACCTTATACAGGACCTCAAGGGTTTTTATGGATGTGGAATGTGCCTCCCTTGTAGAACCACCAATAGCCACAAAAGACACCTTACAAACATAGAAAATATAATAAAACGACCCTACACGATAACAGACCATCTGACGTGCCACACGAAGGGCATCATATATATCCTCAAATGCCCTTGCAACTTATTATATGTAGGGAGAACAATTCGACCTCTCAAAATTAGGATAGCGGAACACATAAGAAATATTAGAAATGGGATGGAGACCCATAGTGTTCCGCTACATTTTAAACAGGCACACAACCAAAACCCAGAAAACCTGTTTTTTTGTGCTATTAAAGAAGTAAAGAAAGATTGGAGAGGAGGAGACTATATAAAACAATTAGGAAAAGAAGAGATGAGATTTATTTATAATTTTACATTAGTCCCCCACGGCCTCAACCTAGATTTTGAAGTTTGCCATTTTAGATAAAAAAATTTTTTAATAAAAAAAAAAATTTTAAAAGCTCATTTTTCTACACACAACCTCTTTATGGTTTACATTTTGTGCATAGCACGACATTGAGATACCTTCTTTTTATTGTTAATTATGGGTGAAATACTGTCTGCTAACTAATAGTTTCTATACATCACCTAACTTATTCTTGTTCGGAGAAAGTACCCGACTGCAAGTCTATACATTTAATATTGTACATATGGGATGTCCTAGTGATTTTATTATGATTGACACTCCCGCACAGCACGCACTGTATGTATTTTTAACATTGCCATTTTATACCTTTTTGATTTTTTTACGGTCTATCAAAACTGAGATATACAAATATCCGACTACTTGCTCACCCACTCCGTATTCATAATCATGTTTATACTCCTATCTATTTTTGTAAATTGGGGCAATCTTAGCAATATTTGAGAAACACCGGTAAGCCTTTCTCCCACTGATACATAAAGGATAAAAATATAGGTATGAAATAGTATACATTTGACAGCACTTTAAGACACTTTATATATTCACTGGATACATAAATACAAAATTATGATATTAGGTAATGGTGAATTTAACTGCAAAAAACAATACATTTCGATCCTTGACTACCCCCATCTATTTTTTGTCTCCCCTCTCCTTCTATTCTTCATTTGAGAAATGTGTGGAGTTTAATAGTATTGGGACTATATAAAGAACTTTAACGGACATTGAAAGTTTTATCCGGAATGGAGATCGACGGCGAAGTGGAACGCAAGGATGCGTTCCAGTAGACAGACACACAGGAAGTCGGCGAATAACTCCCCTATGCGTTCCAATGGTGGAACGCAAACCGGAAATGCGTAAGGAATAGACGCGACCCGGAAGTAATACACCTCACAAATTAAGAAACGGACTTAAAAGGACGACAACCCCTAGGACACTAAACCAGCAACTGAGGAAGCCTCCCAGAGAGGCGAAACGCGTATTGCTATTTTATCCAGGACTAACCAGTACAGACTGTAATGTTTTTATTTACTTTTATCACTTTTGTGCACTTTATGGAATAAAGCACTTTAACTACTACTGCATGCCTGTTATTGCAACTAAAGGAAGACTCTGCACACACAAAGGAGGGAGTGGGACCTCTGATACCCCACAAAGCTGATGATCTGAGCCGGATATTGATTGGCTCCTTGTTTGTGAGTGCAAATTTATTGGGATCATATTGGGAATAATATAATTCCTCCCATCAGTACAAACGATACTGCACCATTATTTGTTTTCTTTGCTTTTTATCCTATTATAGGAACGATACTCACACCACCAGAATTTCTACTGTTATTTATATGTAAGATATTCCGTCTAATTTTTTGTTTATATCCACAGGTGAGGGTTGTGCTTACAGCCCAACACCGTGCAGGACGTTTGGCATTTGCCAGAGAACACCAAGATAGGAAAATTTGCCACTGGCGCCCTGTGGTCTTCACAGATGAAAGCAGGTTCACACTGAGCACATGTGACAGACGTGACAGAGTCTGGAGACGCCGTGGAGAACATTCTGCTGCCTGCAACATCCTCCAGCATGAGTGGTTTGGCAGTGGGTCAGTAATGGTGTGGGGTGGCATTTCTTTGGGGGGCCGCACAGCCCTCCATGTGCTCGCCAGAGGTAGCCTGACTGCCATTAGGTACCGAGATGAGGTCCTCAGACCCCTTGCGAGACCATATGCTGGTGCGATTGGCCCTGGGTTCCTCCTAATGCAAGACAATGCTAGACCTCATGTGGCTGGAGTGTGTCAGCAGTTCCTGCAAGATGAAGGCATTGATGCTATGGATTGGCCTGCCCGTGCCCCAGACCTAAATCCACTTGAGCACATCTGGGACATCATGTCTCGCTCCATCCACCAACGTCACGTTGCACCACAGACTGTCCAGGAGTTGGCAGATGCTTTAGTCCAGGTCTGGGAGGAGATCCCTCAGGAGACTATTCGCCACCTCATCAGGCGGATGCACGCATGCACAGGCGTTGTAGGGAGGTCATACAGGCACGTGGAGGCCACACACACTACTGAGCCTCATTTTGACTTGTTTTAAGGACATTACATCAAAGTTGGATCAGCCTGTAGTGTGTTTTTCCACTTTAATTTTGAGTGTGACTCCAAATCCAGACCTCCATGGGTTTAAAAATTTGATTTCCATTTTTTAATTTTTGTATGATTTTGTTGTCAGCACATTCAGCTATGTAAAGAACAAAGTATTTCAGAAGAATATTTAATTCATTCAGATCTAGGATGTGTTATTTTTGTGTTCCCTTTATTTTTTTTAAAGCAGTATATATATACATATATATATATATTTATATATATATATATATATATCATAGGCGTGTGCGTGTGCAGCAGAAAATACGCCTTCTGGAGTGGCCAAGTCAGAGTCCTGACCTCAACCCGATTGAGATGCTGTGGCATGACCTCAAGAAAGCGATTCACACCAGACATCCCAAGAATATTGCTGAACTGAAACAATTCTGTAAAGAGGAATGGTCAAGAATTACTCCTGACCGTTGTGCACGTCTGATCTGCAACTACAGGAAACGTTTGGTTGAAGTTGTTGCTGCCAAAGGAGGTTCAACCAGTTATTAAATCCAAGGGTTCACATACTTTTTCCACCTGCACTGTGAATGTTTACATGGTGTGTTCAATAAAAACATGGCAACATTTCATTCTCTGTGTGTTATTAGTTTAAGCAGACTGTGATTGTCTATTGTTGTGACTTAGATGATGATCAGATCACATTTTATGACCAATTTGTGCAGAAATCCATATCATTCCAAAGGGTTTACATACTTTTTCTTGCAACTGTATACACACACACACACACACACACATACATACACTGCTGTGTGTGTCTGCTGTTAGTGTACTGTGTGTGTATGGGTGCTGTGTGTGTGTGTGTGTGTGTGTATGTGTGTATGTGTGAGGGTGCTGTTAGTGTGATGTGTGTGTGAGGGTGCTGGTAGCGTGCTATGTGGGTGAGGTGGTTTGTGTGTGTGTGTGTGTTTGTGAGGGTGCTGTTAGTGTGCTGTGTGTGAGGGTGCTGTTTGTGTGTGAGGGTGCTTGTGTGTGAGGGTGTTTGTGTGTGTGTGTGTGTTAGGGTCCTGTTAGTGTGCTGTGTGAGGGTGCAGTGTGTGTGAGGGTGTTGTTTGTGGGATGTGTGTGTGTGAGGGTGCTGTGTGGGTGCTGTTTGTGTGCTGTGTGTGGGTGTCGTGTGTTTGTGAGGGTGCTGTTAGTGTGCTGTGTGTGAGGGTGCTATTTGTGTGTCAGGGTGCTGTTTGTGTGCTGAGTGTGTGATGGTGCAGTGTGTGTGTGTTTGTGAGGGTGCTGTTAGTGTGTTTTGTGTGAGGGTGCTGTGTGTGTGTTTGTGAGGGTGCTGTTAGTGTACTGTGTGCGTGAGGGTGCTGTATGTGTGTGTGTGATGGTGCTGTATGTGTGTGTGTGCTTTCTGTGTGCTGTATGTGTGTGCTGTGTGTGTAAGGGTGCTGTATGTGTGTGTGCTGTATGTTTGGAGGGATTGTGGGAGTGGAGGTGGGGGCAGATTAGTAAATATCCACCCTCCCTTCTTACCTTATTTAGGGAGGGGGATCCTTGCTGCCATGTGCCATCCCTGGTGGTCCAGTGGAGAGTGAACTCTAGCCTGTGGGGCTAGAGTTCACTCTTGCGAGATCTGAGCGTTGCTACGGCAACGCTCAGATCTCACGAGAGGTACCTGGTACTGCTGGCTAGAGCTCCTTTGTTCCTCTCCTGCCTCCCTACATGCTGCTGAGGGCCGGTGAGGTAGATCTTTGATCTCCTCACCGGCCCATGGAGGCATAGAGCAGAGCCGGAGCTCGGATAGCGCTGGAGATCTTGAGATCTCCCCTGCCGGTCTCAATCCATAGGCGTGCCGCGGGGATTAGGGTGTGCCCAGGCACACCCGGCACACCCCGTGCGCAAGCCTATGATATATATGTGTGTGTTTTGTTGACTAATTTTGTTTCTTAGTTATTTTCTATATATCATTTCTAATGTTATATTCTATAAATATCTTACAGCCATTGTATGAATTTTTATTTTGCATTGCAAGCACTAACTGCGGCTTATGTTATATTTCTGAATATATTTCTAAGTAGCCCTTTAAATATTTTACCAACCCCATAATACGTACACATTTGTACTGTTTATTTTCTTAATTTTATAACATGACAGGAGGCTTCCTATTTTGCATTTACTCTCTTTACTAAACTCCACAGCAGTAAAGAAAAACGTAAAGAGTAACAAGTAAATCACTGAGCAGCATAGTATATAAGGGTCATGCTGCCTGCACAACTTCCTCTTTCTTTACTGCTCCATCGCAGACAGGTCAGACTTTTTGCTCCCCTGGAGCTTTATTTACTTATTGTACATTAATCTTGATTATATTCTACTATTATCATTATTTGCTTTTACTATTATTATTATTGCTTTCTTTTTACCTGTATTCTTGTTCTGGGCTGTGGGACTAGGGGCTCTCTGTGGGTTTCCACCCTTCTTTCCTGCCCCTCTAGTCTTTCTGGGACCCCCCCTTGGCTTCCCCTCGGTTTCCCCAGGTTCCCCCACTGCCCTCCTAGCCTGGAGTGCCCTCCTGGGCTTCCTCCTTGCGGCCGAAACCATTCGCGGCCGTTTTCGCGCCGGCCCGCTTCCAAACGCAGCCGGCCTCCAAAATTTAGTCCCCGGCTTGCGGCCTACACTCGCGGCCGCCATTTTGGATCGCGGACATCGCGAGATTTCGTCCATCTTAATTTTACCTCGTGCATCTCATTGGGGGCTCAGTGTGACTGTACTAACTTGCTGTTACCCCTACATTGCTGGTTTTTTCACTTCCTTTGTGTCTGGCACCCCTCTTTATATCAGTATCACATGCTGTGACATAGCTCTGCATTGCTGGACAGTTGAGGCTGTCTCATATAGTCAGGGCCGTCTTTAACGCGGGGCAAACGGGGCAGCTGCCCCGGGCCCAGTTGCTCCTGGGGGGCCCAGAGCAGCTGCCCCGTGGGCCCCGCGATTTGCGCAGCCCCCCTTGAACCCGGCGGTGCGGCTGCACAGAGCCGCACCGGCCCGCACGCTGAGGAGGCTCCCCGGGTGGCTCATGCACTAAGGGCCACCCGGAGAGCATGTGTGAGCAGGGGCCCGGTCTGGCGCTGTGATGCTTAAACAGTGCGACCGGGCCCCTTCCTGTACCGGCTGGGAGGAAGTGACGTCTTCCTCCCGACGGAGAACACAGCCGCGCGGGAGGAGAATGGCAGGGAGGGGAGTTCCAGAGGAAAACTCCCATCTGCCTCAGCCTGCCACTGGACCCCAGGGAAACCACCCTCCAGGAAAAGGTAAGAACCTGGAGGGTGGCTAAATGTATGCTTGTGTGTAAGTATGTTTGTGTGTGTCAGTATGTCTGTCTGTGTATGTATGTATGTGTGTGTATGTCAGTAGGCCTGTGTGTGTCAGTATGTCTGTCTATGTGTATGTCAGTATGCCTGTGTGTCAATACTTCTGTCAGTGTATGTGTCTGAGTGTGTCAGTGTATGTGTCTGTGTGTGTCAGTATATCTGTCAGTGTATGTGTCTGTGTGTGTCAGTATATCTGTCAGTGTATGTGTTTGTCTGTGTGTCAGTATATCTGTCAGTGTATGTGTCTGTGTGTGTATGTATGTCTGTGTGTGTCAATACGTCTGTCAGTGTATGTGTCTGTGTGTGTCAGTATATATGTCAGTGTATGTGTTTGTCTGTGTGTCAATATATCTGTCAGTGTATGTGCCTGTGTGTGTATGTATGTATGTCTGTGTGTCAGTATGTCTGCCAGTATATATTTGTGTGTCAGTGTATGTGTGTGTCAGTATGTATCTGTGAATGTTTTGATGTCTGTCTGTGTGTATGTGCCAGTATGTCTGCCTATGTGTATGTCAGTATGCCTGTGTGTGTGTCAGTATGCCTGTGTGTGTGTCAGTATGCCTGTGTGTGTGTGTCAATACGTCTGTGTGTGTGTCAGTATGTCTGCCAGTATATATTTGTGTGTCAGTGTGTATCTGTGAATGTTTTAATGTCTGTCTGTGTCTGTATGTGCCAGTACGTCTGTCAGTGTGATTGCACATTGGGCGTAATTGGGGGGAGGGATAGGAGGGGCAGGGCCCAGGGGGCCCAAGAAAATGCATTGCCCAGGGTCCTAATCATATTAAAGACGGCCCTGCATATAGTGTGCTGCACTATGCATTATATCAGTATTACATGCTGTGACATTACTTTGCAATGCTGGACAGTTTGTGACTGTCCTATATAGTGTGCTGCACTATGCATTATGTCAGTATTACCTGCTGTGACATTGATTGGCATTGCTGAACAGTTTGAGACTGTCTCATATAGTGTGCTGCACTATGCATTATATCAGTATTACATGCTGTGACATTACTTTGCACTGCTGGACAGTTTGTGACTGTCTTATATAGTGTGCTGCACTATGCATTATGTCAGTATTACATGCTGTGACATTGATTGGCATTGCTGAACAGTTTGAGACTGTCTCATATAGTGTGCTGCACTATACTTTATATCAGTATTACATGCTGTGACATTACTCTGCATTGCTGGACAGTTGAGGCTGTCTCATATAGTGTCCTGCACTATGCATTATATCAGTATTACATGCTGTGACATTACTTTGCAATGCTGGACAGTTTGTGACTGTCTTATATAGTGTGCTGCACTATGCATTATGTCAGTATTACATGCTGTGACATTGATTGGCATTGTGCCTGTCTAGGATTACCTGCTCAGCATTCCATCTGCTTCTAACAGACTGCTATTCAGTGTGACTGTCCAGGATTACCTGCTCAGCATTCCATCTGCTTCAAACAGACTGCTACTCCTATCAAGCTCTATCCTGTGGCTGGGTCAGTCAGGTCAGTGCTGCTGCCTGTTTATTCTTGTGACCTGCACTTAAGGGTCCCAACCCTGTGCAACCGGGGTGAGCCCCCACTATAAATACGCTGCTTATTGGGAGACTAGCTGTTGCAGTTCTCTCTAACTGGGTGAGCCCCAGTTTTAAAAGGTCACTACTATACCCTGCTGGGGTTTATACTGGGCTCTGTTCCCATACTATTAAACTGACCCTACGCCTGCTCTCAAGACCTGGGTGCCCGTTTATTACTGTGCCTTTCAGTGACATACCAGCCTACCCTTATCATGGAAGATTCCCAGAACGTCCCTGTGGACTTCCAGGCCATGATTAACGCAGCTTTCGCTGCCTCTGTGGAAAAGGCACTCTCCAAGGCCCGAGCTTCGGCTCCTGATGTACCTAAAACCCGCAGACGTCCACGTCACGAGTCGGACTCCGAACTGTCCGACTATCAGACAAGGGATGAATCCCACCCTACAAAACGCCATGACAAAGGCGAGGACTATGCACCCAAACCACCCAAGGGTAAGGCACCTGCCAAGCGTAAATCTGCCAAACTACACACCCCGGCCCCGCGTCAGGAGTACTCTTCAGATGAAGAGCAGGGCCCTGCCCAGTCTATGTCAGTGCTGGATGAGTGGCAAGCTGACGCTTCTGAGTCGGATTACGACGCATGGGGCTCGGATGAGAAGTCTGTCTCCGCTTTCATGCGGGAGACCCTCCTGGGTGCGGCCCAGACAGGAGGTATCGAGGACACTGCGGATGCAGAACCTCCTCTTGACTCAGACACCATTGTGGACCCCTCAGGTCAAGCGATGTTCAACCCCCGCAACATACGGCACCTCAGATCGGGTGACTGGTCGCCTCCAGAACACCTTTCCAGGTTCATGCACCTGTGGCTCCGCAAACCTCTGGAGAAAGAGGTCCGCAGCCGACTCAGGTCTGAATGCCCACGCCCTTCCCTGCCGGATAAGGTCGCTCAGACCCCAGAATTTGACAAGGTTATGACGACCTTTATGATGCGCAGTGGCAGAGACCCTCAACGAGGGGTAGAGAAAGGCCTATGGGGCGCCCAAGATAACCTACTGGATTCCGTAGGCCCCCTGGCTTGCATTATGTATCTGGCGGATGACGCCTACGCCAAAGCCGATTCTTTCTCCACCGAAGACATCAGGGAATGGGCACATGATATTCGTGAGTGGGCACTACGGTGTTTTTGTTTCATCGGAAACACCAATGTTACGCTCTCTTCGGAGAGACGAAAAGCAGCGTTATACCGTATTAACGGTAAATTGGCAGACCTTGGCACAAAGGAGATTGGGCCCCAGGCACAAGGGAAACTTTTCGGTGAACCGTTCCTCAAGGAACTAAACAAACATGTCAACGTGTTCACCTCCCTAATAAGGCGCAATCCTCTATGCGCAGAGTTTTCAAGAGCAACCCTACCAGGGGGTTTTTGGAAGGGCTGGCCGGCAACGGGGCCATGCCGCCAGCCGATTTTGGCCTTCAGGCCCCCGTACTCAACCAACTCCATTCTATCCAACAAGTGTCTACCAGCAACGACCCTTTTCCAGAGGCTCGGATAGAGGCCGTGGACCCCGCGGACGCGGACGTTCCCGCTTTGCTGCAGGTAAGGACCCATATTCCTCCGTTGTTACCATGCACCCGCACTGCGGGACGTATTTCCCTTTCTTTCCACAATTGGGCCGCCCTATGCTCACCTGGCAGTGTCCCTACTGGGATCTCTGGGTTTCGTGGTGAACCAACAGAAATCGGAGCTGACTCCTACCCAGACGATACAATTCCTCGGCTTCGAGATCGACTCGACGACTTGCACTCTGAGACTACCAGCCTCAAAGATCACAGCCATTCGCAAGGAGATTCGCAGGGTTCTCCGACTCGATTCCATTCCACTACGCAACCTGGCCAGGATTGTAGGACTCCTCTCTGCTTCCATTCAGGCCATATTTCCGGGTCCCCTCCACTACAGGGCCATGCAACGTCTCAAGGCGAAGCACCTATGCCACAGGCCTACTTACGACCAACCCGTCCCGGTAACGACGGAGGTTCGCGAAGAGCTGTCATGGTGGCTGGACAGCATGCAAGCCTGGAACGGCAAGACCATATTCGGAGACACCCCAGATTTCATATTGGAATCAGACGCCAGCCTGTGGGGATGGGGTGCCACCAACGGAACCATCTTCGACTATTGCCTCCCTCGCAACATCACGCTACAGGCAGAATACTTACCGGGAGAGATCAATCTCACAGCCGACTGGTTCTCTCGCCACTGGAGAGACGTCAGCGACTGGAAGCTAAACACGAGAATCTTCAGGGCCCTGGCAGCCCGGAGGGTCCCTTTCACCTGGATCTGTTCGCTTCTCGCAACAATCACCAGACTCCGGAGTTCTTCAGCTGGCTCCCGGACCCGGAGAGCAAGGCGACGGACACATTTCTCCAACGATGGCCGACGACAGGAGCCTACGCCTTTCCCCCATTCTCAATGATTGCGAGAACATTACACCAGATGCGGACGCAACAGATCAAACTGGTTGTCATAACACCCTTGTGGCAGAGCCAACCATGGTTCCCGAACCTCCTGGCCTCCTCCTACAGGGACCCTCTCCTCCTACCCTCCTTCCCGGACCTGCTCACGGATCCCAAAGGGTATCTCCACCCACTCCTCCTGGAAGACCGGCTACCCCTGGTGGCTTGGTCTCTTTCCGGGGTTCCTGGCGAGTCAGCGGACTATCGCAGGCTGCTAGGGACCTCTTATGGGACTCATGGGCCCCGGGAACTAGACGCTGTTACCTTTCAGCTTGGGCCTCCTGGTCTACTTGGTGCATGGAACGGGACTCCGATCCCTTTACAGCACCTATTCCCATGATTCTTAATTTTCTCTCCTCCTTGTTCTCCTCTGGCCGCTCTTATCGTTCGGTCAACGTCGTTCGCTCCGCGATTTCGGCGGCTCACACCCCCGTCGGGGATCTCCCGGTCGGCAAAGACCCTCTGGTCTGCCGCCTACTCCGCGGTATGCGGCTCCGCCGACCCCCGGCCCCCAGATACCCTCACCTATGGGACGTGGGACTGGTTCTCCGCTTTTTCAGGGATTGGCTTCCGAATGACCGCCTCTCCCTACGCCAACTATCCGCTAAGTGCGCTTTCCTCCTTCGTCTAGTATCTTTCCGACGGGTTTCGGACGTTCGGGCTTTCGACGTGGACGCTTTCGAGGTGGCCCCTGAAGGGGTCACGTTCCACATTTCCCGTCGCACTAAGTCGGGCTCGACTTCGGTCTTTTACCCCTTCTTTCCCGACGACCCGCAGCTCTGTGTCGTGTCCACCCTTCGCAGATATGTTTCGGTTACCTCCTCACTCCGGTCCTCTACGTCGGGCCAACTCCTAGTCTCCTACGTACGCCCTCACGCCCCAGTCTCGGTCACCACACTGGCCCGATGGATCCGATGGATCCTTTCCCTCGCAGGTATAGACCCCGCGTTCGGCGCCCACTCCGTTCGCGGAGCGGCAGCGTCTTCAGCCTTCCTGGCAGGGGCGTCCCTTTCGGATATTCTCCGAACGGCGGACTGGTCTAGGGAATCCACTTTCCGTACATTTTATTTTCGCACTCCCCCTTCTGCTGGGATGTCTCTTCTTCAGCGTTAAAATTGCAAAATAGGAAGCCTCCTGTCATGTTATAAAATTGAAGATTATGCTAGCTTTAGTGTACTAATAATCTTAATTTTAATAAGGACAGGAGGCGAGTATTTTCCCTCCCTTCTGTTCCCTACCCTGACTCCTCGGGGGAGTGGATCTTAAGGTGATGGATATTGGGATTTATTTTATAGTCACTCT
This sequence comes from Pelobates fuscus, assembly GCF_036172605.1. Taxonomy (NCBI): domain Eukaryota; kingdom Metazoa; phylum Chordata; class Amphibia; order Anura; family Pelobatidae; genus Pelobates; species Pelobates fuscus. Next base: position 340,809,304 of record NC_086320.1, read on the forward strand.
ACCTTCTGGACATATTTGGAATCTCTTCCATCTCTATCCCCAGTATTGCCACCTAACAGACAGTTTTAGTTGTACAACATACTTACACCTAACACATATTTAGCCTCTGGCCAGTTTACTATCTGTTTGTACTGATTTAATTTACACCATTTTGTTAAAACACACAGGCGTGAACTGTTACGGTTTATTACCTAACCGATTTTATACTCTCCTTTCAGTGTAACCCTCTTCAGGACCTCCACTGGTCGCTGGTTTGTTAACCTCACGACTCCGTAAGATGGGATGACGGCTTCGTTTGGTCTTACCTCCTATCTCGTTACCAGGAGTCTCCTCAAGTTCCGCTCGCCAGAGACCACAGTTACAGTTTCGTTGAGTTTCTGGATGTTCGAGCATCTATCTGGACTTGGATGTCGCTTCAAGAAAGAGGAAGTTGTGCAGGCAGCATGACCCTTATATACTATGCTGCTCAGTGATTTACTTGTTACTCTTTACGTTTTTCTTTACTGCTGTGGAGTTTAGTAAAGAGAGTAAATGCAAAATACTCGCCTCCTGTCCTTATTAAAATTAAGATTATTAGTACACTAAAGCTAGCATAATCTTCAATTGTGTAATACAGCTATAACACATTACTTTGTTAAATGTACTATAACGATTGTGAATTACATAATTAAATATAGAGTAACATTAATTCTAAATGTGGGAGGTCATGCTACAAAATATAAAAAAAATTATACAAATATATGACTAATCTAGACCTCGATATCTTCAGCACCAATTAATTTTTCAGTATGTTAAACTTAAAATGCACATGGTATGGGCATTGAAAATTCAGCCTTAGGATATTACAATAATCTTATACACAGTACAGTACCACTTCATGGTATACAAATCCTAAGGGACTGAGCTGTGTTCAAAGGAAATATGGTGCATAAGTCTAAAAATATTCTCTGATAAATACTCTGTAATGATCACAAATTGCAATGCCTCATGGCAACCATTACATGGTAAAAGTCAAGTGAAAATTATAAAATATAAATATTTTATAAAAAGTGTTTAAAGTTATTATAATTTAATAGAGTTATTTGTAAATAAAATAAATAATATTTTATATATCAGGTTATGATTATTTTATAATGTTTGAATTAGAAATTGTTAACTGAGGAATTTCTGGCCTATATTTGATGACGTACAAGATGGGATTTGTAGGGAATTCAAAGTGAATTCCAAATTAAAGGGCATAATAGCCGATTTGGAGAAAATCTCAAAGTCAGTTGACTTTCTTCTTCACCTTTTTGGGATTTAAATTTTAAATTAATTTTGAATTCACTTTCAATTCCTGCCAATTCTTTCTTTAGTGAATAACGCTGTAAAGGCTGGATTATCTTAGCAGAGTAAGGGTTTACTCTGCTTATTTATTTATTTATTTTTTAATTCTTTATTTTTGTAGTGCGTATAGTAGTCACAGGCATACATATGGTACCCCAACGGCATTCCATATGCAGATATGTTAGTTACAGTAGGGGTTGAATAGACAATGCACTTTTTTTTTGTTATTTGTAAAGACGAAATATGCATGAATAACAGGTGTATAAAACGGGCTTAGACGACAGGCATATAAATCGAGCTGAGAAAACAGGCTTGTAAATCAGGCATAGAAAACAGGTTGTTAAATCAGGCTATGAAATCAGGCTATGAAATCAGGCTATGAAATCAGGCTACGAAATCAGGCTATTAAATCAGGCTATTAAATCAGGCTTTTAAATCAGGCTACGAAATCAGGCTATTAAATCAGGCTATTAAATCAGGCTTTTAAATCAGGTGTATAGAATATCTGACTATGCTATAGCTAACATCAGAGAGAGCTCTCAATTCGTGACAGGCTAAGAGGATGTATGCAGTTAAACCGGGCATATCTGGAGCATGAGTAACAAGGGGAGAAAACTTAACAAGAAGCTTGAGGGAATTATCGCCATGAGCAGTAGCATGTCATTCTTAACCGTATGATAGGTGACAAAAAAAAAAAGAAGGCAAGTGACAGGGATATCATATATACAATATAAAGCTAGTCACTATGATTATCTGGCTAGGTATACAGAACATATGAATATAAGCTTGCCAGTATCCGAGTTTCACAGGTTAGGAAGTCCTGCATAGGCTTGGATGGGCTAGGTAGGTGAAACACGAGAGTCAGCTGTGGAAAGTGTGTCGGTGGGTTCTTAAAGCGGGAACTATTGTATGCCACCGCGAGAGGCTGCGCAACACATGCTTCGTGCCTCATGTCCCAGAGTGTCCCCTTTATCCTATGCCTTCGAGAATATCCGCCGTGCTGTATTGTCCACTTAGGGGCTCACCTATCTCGGCTGTCGGGTCTGGGTGCTTCGGGGACCCCCATGTCCGCTTGCTTAGGTAGTGAGAGGCTGCCTGCCTGGGGGTGTCTTCAGTCCAAATGTGGAGCTTCTTGTGAGCTTGGTCATGCGGCTGCCCTGGTGCCCCTAGAGGTAAGTTCTGTCGCGGGTGCGAGGCATGGGAGTGTGGATGATCCCTCTTGGGCTGTGGCACCGATCGCTCCCGGTTTCCAGCTGGGTTTGGTCTTCAAGAGAAGTGTGGCCGGGGAGATTCCCGCATTTGCTGTGAGGCTGGGTTGGGCTTTGGCGTTCGGAGAGATGCCCCTGAGTGTCGGTGGGGTCGGGCTCTGGTTAGCCGGGGGCTTCTCTGGGCTTGAGGGCATCGGGCTGGCCTCCGCATGGTGCAGGCCTTGCGCCAACCAATAATTTTATGCATACCTGGGGCCAGGTCCTTCTCCGGCGGGATTTGGCTGTGTCGCCAGGTTTGTCGCTGCTTGCGGCGAATCTTCCGCCTCCGTGGGTGATGCTTGGGGAGATCAACCCCATCGGCTCTTGGCCCAGGCGGGCTCAGTGCTGGGTACGTTTCCGCTTGATGGGCGTTTGGGCCCGAGGGTGACTCTCCGTTTTTCCCCCTTCCGCTGTCGCTTTGTTGGGTTGCTGCTTTGCTCCGTGCCTCTAGTTGCGCCCAGAAACGGGCGAATATTGCGTCTAGTCGGAGCTTTGTTTGCTCGTGTGCCTTGCATCCATCTGGCGCTTCATGCTGCCTCCTGATCTCAAAGCTAGGAGGCTCGTCCGCCATTTTGAGAGGAACCGCGTGGTTGTCGCGTTAGGTAGGCAGGCAGGATGCGTGGAGCTGAGCAGTGGAGACCGGGATAACCCCCGCCGGTCCAGAGGGGGGGGGGAGTCTCGGGCTGGTTGTTGCCGCTGCTGGCACGGAGCCTGGTGAGCGGGCGTCTCACCTCGGCTCGTTCAAGCGTAGGCCGCAGGCCTCGGGCTGGCCTGTTCAGGTTCCGGGGTGCTTATGTAAGGTATCAACCGGTAGTGCTTCGTCCCCTGGTCTCGAATATTGCTGTGTGTCGCTTGGGTAATGCGGGTAATAGGGGTTTTTGTCCCGAAATCTGCTGCCAGTCGCAGGAGCTCCAGCCAGGCACGTCTGCTCCGCTTGGCTAGCAAGCTCCGCCCCTTACTCTGCTTATTGAATAGCAATACCTCCATTGAAGGGGAAATTGCTGTTTGGTAAGCTGAGTCAAACCTTACTCTGCGAAGAGTATGTAGCCCATATAAGCAGCCACTAACATGCAAGCTGTATTGACTTCTCATTACCTCTATATAATATAATAGGTGGGGATATTTTTTTCATTAAGCCCTGTGAAATGCATATTCTCCATGCTTTTTGTGATAGCTGTCATAGCATGGGAAGTCCTATATAAGGCGAATGGCAAGTCCTCCATGGGTGAAGAAGTATGTCTCAATATTTCTGGTAGACTTTTTTTGAGATGTTGTTGATTATTATGGATTTTATTTGCCCTTTTTTGGGGCTGAAGAACAGAAGAATTAGATTGGTTTTTTTTACAGGTTTTAGATTGTTTGCCTTTTTTTACTGTTATTAGGGTGAGGAGGAGTAGGTAGGGAACTTTATTTTAGGAGGATGGATAGAGCATTGAAGACCCCTAGCCACTGAGGGGTGGTTAAACATTTTTGGGTTGATGTACAATGGCATGTCCACACCCCATTTTAAAATGAATTAGTACCCCTGCCTGCCAACATGGGTAGGTTCCGAGGAAGGGGACAATAGGTTTCACCTTATTTGTTAATATTAGGGCCCCCACCTGCCAGCATGAGTGGGGGAAGTCAGACTAGAACATAGGTAACTACCTATAACTATTAGGGATCCCATCCAATGGTATGGGTGGGGGTCTTGGTATGGAACAATAGCTAACTACCTTTTATTATAAATATTAGGGTCCCCACCAGCTTTAGTGTGTACATTACCATCATTATAACAATAATATGGACCCTTATATGATTTTTATTTATTTATTTTTAAAGTTTCCATGTGGCGGCTGGCTAGCAAGCATCAAGGGTTTTTAACTATTTGCCCACTGACTGCCAGTGCTGCCTGCAGGCAAAAAGCAATTAAATGATAATTTGCAAACATGTATCTTGATGGATACATTTGGTTTACCATCGTCTGCCATGAGGTCTTTGATAAATCTCAGATTCTAATGCAGTCACTTGGTTCAGATGTGAAAATCACTGGTTTTCCAAACTCATCTGAACAAATGTTACAGAATCGATCAGACCATCCGAATCCTGACCACATCTGGCTTTTATAAATCTGCGAATTGCAAACACGGTCGGTATTCAGTCATTTCACCATATTTTATCCATTCAGACAAAATCTGTTTTTAGTGAATAATCCTGCATGTGTACATAATCCTATTTTTTTAACTGTAGAGCTAATACTAAATTTAGAACCATGGTTTATAGTGAAGGTTGGAAATATAATGCAATCGGTCTACGAGATATTGCTCTCTCCTGGTGCTCCTCCTACCTCTCCCAGTGCTCTTCTAGTGTTTCTTTCAATGGCTCTGCCTCTTCCCCCCAACCCCTCTCTGTTGGTTTTCCCCAAGGTTCAGTCCTTGGTCCCATACTGTTTTAGATCTATAATCCTCCTTTGGAAAACTCATCAGCTCCTTTGGCTTCCAAAATCATCTCTATGCAGATAACACGCAAATCTATCTGTCCTCTCTCTCGTGTCTCTGACTGCCTCCCTGCTATTTCAAACTGGATTGCTGCCCACTTCCTTAAGCTCAACTTGTCCACAACAGAACTTCTGGTCTTTCCTCCCTCAAGTATTATTACTCCCATTTCTGTCTCCCTCCATTGTAATGGTGCTACCATCAGCTTCACCACACAGGCTCGCTGCCTAAGTATTCTCTTTGACTCCGACCTCTCCTTCACCCCTCATATCCAGTCGATCACCAAAACCTGCCACTTCAATCTCAAAAACATTGCGTGCATTCGACCCTACTTAATGCCAGATGCAGCTATGGTGCTGGTGCCACTGTCCTCTGTAGCCTTGACTACTGCAATCCACTTCTCAGTGGTATTACGTGCTCCCAACTTGCCCCATTACAGTCTATGATAAATGTGGCGGCGAGGCTCATCTTCCTGTCCATCCGCACCTCCCACGCCTCACCCCTCTGTCAGTCATTGCATTGGCTTCCCATAAGATCTAGGGCTCAATTTAAAATTCTAGTTCTTGCTTTCAGATATCTACATAATGCTACTCCCACCTATCTATCCTCCCTAATACACATATAAGTATGTCCTGTCTTAACCCCTATGCTCTGCTGAAGACCTACGTCTATCATCTGCTCGTACTACCACCTCTGATGCTAGCCTTCATGACTTCTCTAGGGCTACACCGTTCCTGTGGAATTCCCTTCCCTTTTTGTTAGACTTGCTCCCAGTCTCCACTCCTTCAAAAAAATTATAAAAGACTCACTTTTTCACAAATGCGTATAAATTAAACTGTTAATGGCTCCCAACTGATACCTCTCCTGCAACTGACAAAAAAAAAAACACACTAAGTCTTCAGTCAATACTATTCTACCAATCTACTTCCCTAATACTATCCTTACCTTTTGTGTTGCTTTACCCTACTCCCTCTAGCATGTAAGCTCATTGTCAGGACCCCGCGGGCGGCTGCAAGGGGAGGCTGCAGTCCGCTCGCGGCACTCACCCTCCAGCCGTCCACGGTCCCCTTCCTGCCAGGTGTTCGGCGGGCGGCATCCTCCCAGCCATGGGTGCCGTCCGCGTCTTCTTCCGGGTCCCCCAGTGGCAGCATGCATGACGCTGCACGCTGGGAGACCGGCCAATTTGTTACACGCCGGGGTCAGTCACCTGACCCGGCGTTAAAGGCACAGTGCCTCAATCACAGTGGGAGGTTTAGATATCTCCCACGTGTGATTGTTAATTCTGATTGGAAATTAGCCAATCAGAATTAACCTTCTGGTTTATATACTTACCTTTCCTGTTCCTCCCTGCCCTGTTGTGGTCTTTGCTTTATAGTATTGATTCTGAACGTGTGATTTCTGGTTACGTACTCTCTGGCTTGTTATACTGACTTTGTGACTTTCTCCTACCCTTTGACCTCGGCTTGTTTCTCGTTATTCTGTTTTCTGGTTCCCCTTTCTCGGCTTGTCTCCTGACTATTCTGTGTGTGCTTAGCCCGGCCACTCTAAGGACCGGTACTGCACACTTTCTGTGTGTGTGTCTGTGTGTATGTTAGCGTGTTGGGTTCCCCGAATCGTGACATTACAACAGGGCCATAATGGAACCTGCTGACATACCACAGCTCCTAGTTAATCAGGAGGCTAGAATGGATGGCTTGGACCACCGCATGGATCAGTTTGCTCCAGCTTTGCAAACCATACTGGCTCGCACTGCACACTTGCAGCCTGCCGTTCAGGAGGTGGCTGCTGCTGTGCCCGAGCCCATTCCCACTCCGGCACCCGTTCCTGCCCATGTAGTGCATATGACGCCGCCACAGCGCTACAGCGGTGACCCGGCATTGTGTCGTGGTTTCCTCAACCAAATTGACATCCATTTGGTGATGAATCCACGTTCCTATCCCACTGACAGATCTAAAATAGCCTTTTTGATAAACCACTTGTCAGGGAGAGCTTTAGCATGGGCTAATCCCATGTGGGAGAATGCTTCCCCAATGTCCTTTGCAGACTTTTTGACCGCTTTCAAACGCACATTTGATCAACCCGGCAGGGTTGCTTCTGCTGGCAAAGCTCTGCTTAGGGTCCGACAGGTTAACAGATCTGTAGCGGATTACACTATCGAATTCCGCACTCTAGCAGCTGAGGTGGTTTGGAATAATGATGCCCTCGTTACAGCCTTTCAGGAGGGTTTGGCCGCTTACATCCTGGACGAAATAGCCTCCAGGGAATTGCCTGTCCTTCTGGATGATCTTATAGATTATATCATCCGTATTGATAATCGTATTAGAGAGAGACGTAGTCAGAGGCGTATGTATACTCAGATGTTACCTGCTTTACCCAGTACTGCGTTACTGGCATTGCCCCCTTCTAGCCAACCTCCCCCTGAAACCTTGCAATTGGGTGTTACTGGGTTAACTGAGGTAGAAAAATCATACCGTAGAAGGGAAGGGTTATGCCTTTACTGTGGGAAAAGGGGACATCTTCTAAGAACCTGCCCTGAATTGCGGGGAAAACTGCAGCACCCAAGGCCTATAGAGGGGTCGGCCTCGGGTGTTATGTCGTTTACCCCTCACGTCCCCATTACTAGACCGTTTATTACGGTTACCCTTTTTGTTGGTAATGCTACCGTGATTACCAAAGCCTTGATAGATTCAGGGGCTGCTGACAATCTTATGGATGAGAGTTTTGCTAAAACCGCATCTTTGACGCTGATCCAAAAGGTCACTCCCTTGGCTGTGGAGGCCATAGATGGTAGACCACTGGAGAAACCTCTGGTGACCCATGAGACCAAAGAACTGGTTATGTCTGTGGGTGCCTTGCACAAGGAAAGATTGTCCTTTCAAATAATCAACTCCCCTACAGCCTCTGTCGTTTTGGGCTTCCCCTGGTTGGTTAAACACAATCCGATGATTGATTGGGGTTGTTTGGAGATTCTCTCCTGGGGGAAATCTTGTCAAAGGGAGTGTATGACTCGTGTTTGTCCTGTTGGCTTGCTTAATGTACCCACAGCCAAACCACTTTCTGTTAATGTTCCTCCTGTGTATGCGGACCTAGCTATGGTGTTTGAAAAAAGGGAGGCAGATAAACTACCCCCGCACCGTGAATATGATTGTGCCATAAACCTCTTACCTGGTACTATGCCGCCTAGGGGTAAGGTATACCCTCTTTCTGAAAAAGAGAACCAGGTAATGGAGGAGTACATAAAGGAAGCCTTAAGTAAAGGTTTTATCAGAAGGTCCTCCTCTCCTGCTGGGGCTGGTTTCTTTTTTGTTGCCAAAAAGGAGGGTGACCTACGGCCTTGTATAGACTACAGGGGCCTGAACAATATAACGATTAAAAATGCCTACCCTATTCCCCTCATCACGGAGTTATTTGACCGGGTCAAAGGTTCTAAATACTTCACTAAATTAGACCTCAGGGGGGCTTATAACCTTGTTCGTATAAAGGAGAATGATGAGTGGAAAACAGCATTCAATACACGTAGCGGACATTACGAGTATCTAGTCATGCCTTTTGGACTGTGTAATGCTCCCGCTGTGTTTCAGGACCTAATAAACGATGTCCTCAGGGATCTATTGCATGTCTGTGCCGTGGTGTACCTTGACGACATCCTTGTATATTCCCCTGATTTGCAGACACATCATAATCATGTTAGGATGGTGCTGAAAAGGTTATTACAGAACGGACTTTATTGTAAATTAGAAAAATGTTTGTTCGATCAGACCTCGGTGCAATTTCTAGGATATATAATTTCCGAACAGGGTTTCAGTATGGATCCTGCTAAGTTAGAAGCCATACTATCCTGGCCGCTTCCCCAAGGTCTTAAGGCTATCCAGCGTTTTATAGGATTTGCCAACTATTACAGGAAATTTATAAGAAACTTTTCACCACTTATCTCCCCTATAACGAAGCTGACTAAGAAAGGTCTACACCCTAGGGTTTGGACTCCTGAAGCCCTTAAGGCCTTCGAAACTCTCAAGAAGGCATTTGCCTCGGCTCCAGTACTACGCCACCCTGATCCTTCCCTTCCCTTTGTTATGGAAGTGGACGCTTCTGAATCAGGCGTGGGAGCAGTACTGTCACAGAGATCATCGTATGACGAACCCCTCCATCCCTGTTGCTACTTTTCAAAAAGGTTATCTGATCCAGAAAAGAATTACGATGTTGGGAACAGGGAACTATTAGCTATTGTGTTAGCTTTTAAGGAATGGAGGTACTTATTAGAGGGTTCTAGACACAAAGTTATGGTTATAACAGATCATAAGAACCTCTCCTATATAGCTGATGCTAGAAGGTTGTCCGCCCGGCAGGCTAGATGGTCTCTATTTCTTTCACGCTTCCAATACGTGATTACCTATAGACCTGGTTGCCGTAATGCCAAAGCTGACGCTATCTCTCGACAGTATGAACCTCTAGAATCTGTTAACCCGACCCCTGAACCTATTGTACCTGCGTCTCAGATAATAGCTGCTACCCGTTTGGTTGTTTCGTCTCTTGTTCTTGATAATATTAAGACATACCAAACTCAAGCACCCCCTGAGACGCCTGTTGGCAGACTATACGTTAAAGTGATTGACAGAAAGAAGTTATTAACTTTATTTCACACCGCCAAAACTGCTGGTCATCCAGGGGTTACCAAGACTTATAAGGGCCTCCTTCAACAGTTCTGGTGGCCTTCACTCAAGCGAGACGTGGTGGATTTTGTGCAGGCTTGTCGGGTCTGTACGCAGTGTAAGTCCCCTAATGTGAGACCCCAGGGTCTCCTGATGCCTCTATCGATACCCAAGAAACCATGGACCCACTTATCCATGGATTTTATTGTAGACCTTCCTCCTTCCGATGGTCAGACAGTGATATTAACTGTGACGGATAGATTCTCTAAAATGGCGCACTTTATTCCGCTTAAGAAACTGCCTTCTGCGATTCAGCTTGCTCAGGTGTTTGCCAAGGAAGTGTTCCGCTTGCATGGGGTACCTGAGGATATTGTATCTGACAGGGGTCCTCAATTTGTCTCTCGGTTTTGGAGGGGTTTTTGTGCTGAGATGGGGGTCTCCTTGTCGTTTACTTCCTCCTATCACCCGCAATCTAATGGTGCAGCCGAACGTGCTAATCAGTCTGTGGAGTTGTATTTGCGCTGCTTCACTAATGCGCACCAGGATGACTGGTCTCGCCTCCTTCCGTGGGCTGAATTTGCCAGGAATACGGTGTCTCATTCGTCTACTGGCTTAAGTCCTTTTGAGGTTGCTTATGGGTTTCGGCCTTCCGTCCTTCCCGGTGCGTTCTCCGACAAGGGCATGCCCGCTTTGGACCAGCACCTCGCCTCTTTGCGGAAGATGTGGGATCAGGTCCATGTTGCGCTGTCCCGTTCAGCGGCTGCTCAGAAGAAGTTTGCTGATCGCCATAGGGGTGCGGCCCCTTCCTATGTTCCGGGTGATAGGGTGTGGTTGTCCTCTAGGAACCTCCGCCTCAAGGTTCCCTCGATGAAGTTCGCTCCCAGGTTCCTTGGTCCCTACAAGGTGTTACGTAGGGTTAACCCCGTTTCCTACTCCCTGGACTTGCCCTCTTCCATGCGCATTCCGAACACGTTTCACGTTTCGCTTTTGAAGCCCTTGCTTTGCAACCGGTTCTCTCGTCCCCTCGGGCGGCCTGTTTCCCCTCGCGCTGTCCCCAGTGATGTGTACGAAGTGGCTGCCCTTCTCGACTCTCGCGTTTCTAGGGGTCGGCTGCAATATCTGGTGGATTGGAAGGGGTACGGCCCTGAGGACCGATCTTGGGTTTCGTGCTCTGATCTGCACGCTCCCTCTTTGATCCGCTCCTTTCATGCCCGGTTTCCTTTGAAGCCTTCTGCTTCCCGCCCTCTGGGCGGTCTTCGAGGGGGGGGTAATGTCAGGACCCCGCGGGCGGCTGCAAGGGGAGGCTGCAGTCCGCTCGCGGCACTCACCCTCCAGCCGTCCACGGTCCCCTTCCTGCCAGGTGTTCGGCGGGCGGCATCCTCCCAGCCATGGGTGCCGTCCGCGTCTTCTTCCGGGTCCCCCAGTGGCAGCATGCATGACGCTGCACGCTGGGAGACCGGCCAATTTGTTACACGCCGGGGTCAGTCACCTGACCCGGCGTTAAAGGCACAGTGCCTCAATCACAGTGGGAGGTTTAGATATCTCCCACGTGTGATTGTTAATTCTGATTGGAAATTAGCCAATCAGAATTAACCTTCTGGTTTATATACTTACCTTTCCTGTTCCTCCCTGCCCTGTTGTGGTCTTTGCTTTATAGTATTGATTCTGAACGTGTGATTTCTGGTTACGTACTCTCTGGCTTGTTATACTGACTTTGTGACTTTCTCCTACCCTTTGACCTCGGCTTGTTTCTCGTTATTCTGTTTTCTGGTTCCCCTTTCTCGGCTTGTCTCCTGACTATTCTGTGTGTGCTTAGCCCGGCCACTCTAAGGACCGGTACTGCACACTTTCTGTGTGTGTGTCTGTGTGTATGTTAGCGTGTTGGGTTCCCCGAATCGTGACACTCATTGAGCAGGGCCCTAAACCCCTGTGTCCCTATGCGTCAAATGTGTCTGGTTACAATTACATGCTTTTTTAGTCCACCCATTGTAAAGCGCTACAGAATTTGTTGGTGCTATATAAAAATAATAATAATAATAATAATAATAATAATAATAATAATAATAATAATAATAATAATAGAATATCCTTCATTAAAAGAATATATAAAAATCCCAGGTGAGTACCAAACAAAATGAAATCATTAAAATGCATGCTTTTAGATAACAAGCAAAAACTCGAAAATTACTCTTAGCACATAAAAAGGGTTAAATTATATTTCCATTTAACATTTCCCCTTCCGTCTATTTATACTGGTATACAATTTGTTATTCTGTTGTTTCTGCAGTCTAAAGATTCATGAATGGCATTGCATTGTGACATTTGTTCGGTTCTTTTTCCTTTGTGTGCATACAACCTCCACTCAATGAAGACTGATAGTGATCTTCTTCAAGAGCAATAAAGAACCCATGAGGACATTGCAAATGAACTAGTAGACTCAAATGAAATCCAAAGGAATTTCCTCTGCAAACTGCTCCAAATTGTGTTTTTATACTTTGTAAATCTAATTTGTCAGTCTAAAAATATTAACACACATAATAAATATCCTTTACATGACATGGAAAATTATTTGTAATTTTAAAAACAGCTTTTTTTTATCACGGGACTGGATATATTTACTACAGGTTCATATACATTAACAAAATGTAGTCATATATGTTATTACACAAATTATTGGTAGTCATTTTATCAATATTTGGATGGTAAAAAAAAGTGCAAAATACAGTCTCTGAAATTCTTTGGCACTCAACCTTTCCTCATGCTTACAAACCATACAAAACAACATAGCAGCATTATTATCTGTACACTGACTCCTATCTATATTTCATTTAGATTCAGGAAATGACACAATAAGAATAAGGCTAATATTGAACCCCATTAGTATAGGGTGTGCAGACCTGGATCATCCTACTTATTGACACCAGAAACAAAATCTACAAACTTTTTACAGGACTCTTCCTTTCTTTCTTTTACCTCTCCCATTCTTTGTCCATATGTTTCATCTCTTATAAGTGCATAGAACCAAATGTTGTCTTGTTTAAAGGACTACTAAAGTCACCCATGCCACTTTTTCTCAATGAAGTTGTCTGGGTGCAGTGGTCTCGTAAAATAACCACTATGCAAGTCTGTAGTGATTGTCTAGTGGCAATCCTCTAGTGGCTTCTTCTTGACAGCCAAAATAAGTGCTTCTTTTTCCATAACCGAGTTAAACTTGACCCTGCAATCTGATGCTGCTGACCATGCATGAACTCTCCAATCCAATGCTTCTTTATGAGAAGCATTGGATAGTCAAAATAGATGGGCAAAGATGCTTGATGGATGGATGGATGGATAAAATGCTCGATGACACCACCGGAGTGGTTCTGGAGGCTCCCTTGAAGGAGTCCCTGCACTGAAAATGAGGTGAAAAATATTTATTTAGATTATTTTTTTTTACAGAACAAAGAGAGCCTATAGTTCTGAAATAACAATTGTTATTATCGGGACTATATGTTTCTGTTAAAGGCACAATATATACATAGATAGCTAGATAACATCAGGAATCAGATTTATGACTGTGTTTATTTTACAAGCTTCTACTTGCTTTGTTTACTTGCTGAGCTAATTCACTGGCTATGTTGAGAATATCTAAAACAGTTGTTGGAGAAGCTGGTATCAGCCTCCTAAATGGTTGCTACGATATTCTTATGAGAATACATTCAGTAAGTAAATGAAAATGAATTAATTAAATTAATGATCCGCTAAGATGCATAAATGCATTTGCGTGTGGTATTATACTTGAAGAATGTGTCCAGATGGAGTCACGATGCATGTTGAGATTGCAGGATATGATGATTTTTTTTATATTTATTATTTACTTGTAGCTCCTTCTAATCAGCTTCTATCAATGTGACTGACATTAGCCAAATTACTTTTTCTGGAGGTGTCACGGAGGTGCTGTGGACCATGACATTTAGAGTTCAACAGTTCATCTAATTTCTGAGTTGCTGTGAAATCCGGAATGAGCCAACAATGTTTTTTTAATCGAAATATCAGAAAAATAGGGGTTTGTAGATATTTCCAAACTGACAATTTTTAAAAGGATAATCATCTCGAACTAGTACAAAATAACATACAGTAATATATCAAATCCCTCAGGAAGGTGTGAAAGTGTCATAGTGTAAATAAATATTAAAACACCACTTTTATTAATTTATCTTTAAATAACTAGTAGAGATAATAAAATATTTATTCCAAAACCAAACCATATAATCATATTAAAAAAATCAGTTTTCATTCATTATTTCATAATACCGATATTGATTTTTTAATTTGTTATGCTGATATTAATCAATAAAACAGTCAACGACAATACACTGTATATGAAATGCGTTATTATTTGTCTGTAATATTGAAGACATGTACCACGTTCAGAACAGATGTAATACTAGTTTCTTACCCTAGAAAATAAAATGGTCAAACACATTAGTTAAATGGCACAGTTCCACTTTAGTAAGGTTCTTTGACACTTAGATCCAATACAAAAACAATTACATTCTGAAGACTTACAGCTTTTAAGTCAAATGTATGACCCTATGGTGGGGCAAAGCCTTGCAGAATCACTAAGCCTCAAAGCCCATTAGGTTTTCTTGTATCCAGTAATAAATGAATCAAGGCAACGCCCCACCATGTTAGAATATTACATTGTTGCGCTCCAATATAATTCGTTTTTTGATACTGGCATATTTTGCATGACTTCATTATCAGTATAATGAATAGTGTATGTTACAGTGCTGCATAGTTAGTTTGCAACTGATCAGCCACGACATTAAAACCACTGACAGGTCAAGTGAGTAAGAATGATTATTTCATTACATTGACACCTGTCAAGGGGTGAGATATATTAGGCCATACCGTGATGAATAGATGGCTGGGTCAGAGCATCTCCAACAAGGCAAGTCTTGTGGGGTGGTCCTGTATGCAATTGTTAGAACCCACCAAGAGTTGTGCAAGGAAGGAAAACCGGTGAACCTGCATCAGGGTCATGTGAGCTACTCTAACTCAAATTGCTGAGAAACCTAATGCTGCCCATGATAAAAAGGCGTCAGAACACACAGTGCACCACAGTTTGCTGTGCAAGGGCGGCATAGCTGGAGACCAGTTAGAGTTTCCATGACAACCCCTGTCCAGCACCGAAAGTGCCTTCAATGGGGAGCATCAAAACTGAACCATAGAGCAATGGAAGGAGATTGCCTGATCTGATTTATCACATTTTATTTTAAAACAGGTCGATAGCCAAGTGCCAGTGCATTGTTTAATTTGGAAAGAGATCGCAGCAGGATGCACTATGGGAACAAGGTAGGCCAGCAGAGCAAGTGTTATCTCTTATGTTTTGCTGTGAAATATTGGGTCCTGGCATTCATGTGGATCTTTCTTTGACATGTACCACCTACCTAGAGATTGTTATAGACAATGTACACCTATTTCTATCCTTGATGGCAGTGGCCTCTTACAGTAGGATAATATACCTTGCCACACTGCATAAAATGTACAGGAATTGTTTAAGGTACATGACAAAGAGTTTAAGATGATCCATTGGCCTCCAAATTCCCCATATCTCAATCCAATTGAGCATCTGTGGGATGTGCTGGAACAACAAATCCGATCCATGGAAGCCCCACCTCGCAACTTGGAGGACTTAAAGGATCTGCTGCTAATGTCTTGGTGCCAGATACCACAGGACATGTTTAGAGGTCTTGTGTAATTCATGTTGCGATGCATCAGAGCTGTTTTGACAGCACAAGGGGGACCTACGCAAAATTAGGCAGGTAATTTTAATGTTGTGGGTGATCAGTTAATATTACTATACTAATATACTATAAAACACAAAGATACTAGAATGAGTAGATTATTATTAGTAGAAGAATGTTTCCTGGGATTTTAGTAGTAATAAACTATCATATATGGTGTACTAAATATTAAATAAAAAAGTATTACTAGATGACTAAAAATCCAAACAAACGTTTTAAATCGTGAAATGCTATTTAATACATGTTATTGCATTTTGATGCTTAAATGGTAATGTAGGTGTTCTTTTTAATTACTCTTTCTCATACAATAAAAATACAATAGGTAAAGTAATTAAATACAATGTTTGTAAACATGGTATAACTATTATAGTCCAGAAGGGGGCATATGTGGTTAATATTTAGCTTGTGAGACAATGTTCTTAGTTTTATGATAGGCAGATGGGAAAATTAAGCAGAACACTATATAGTAAAATAGAATAAATTGTAAGTAACACAGATCAATTGTAAAAAAAAAAAAAAAAAAATAGGAATATGGTAAATACTAAATAGTTTCCCCAAAACTGAACCTGTAAAATAAACCCCAAAAAAGTATATAAAAAGTTAATAATTGATATTAAATTCTTATTAAAAATGAGAAATCCATGTAACAGACTTTCCCATATGAGTGAGGATGTTGGAAATTTTAACTGGATAGTGAGTTTGCTGAATGTAGTTGTTTTCGTGTATAGGTGGGGCCCAGAATGAAAGCAAGACCGCCACTCTGATTTTAGTAACCAACCATTTTGCTGTCTTTCATGTGACTAGGTTCACCATGTTGCTGATAAACTGGATAGACCGTTAGGAGGGGGTGATTATGCCATGTTAGTCATTGTCCATATTGGTAGCAAAGTCAGTGGAAGACAGGAAGTCAAAAAAAGGATTCAAGGAGTAAACATTAGAACCAGACTTCCAAAGTAGTCTTTTATGAGATATTTAATGTACCATATGTAATGGTGGAAAGGCAGTTGATAGTCAATACATGGTTGATGGTAGATGGGTTTAGGGATGTGAGAGCAGTGGGATGATTTTGCACTTGCTACAGTCTATAGCTGAAAAAGATTTAATTTGCACAATTGAAAATATAATTACTTAGACATTGACTTAGATACAGGGTTTTAGATACAAGAACCTGGGTAAGTTGTCAAACTGTTCTCAAATGTTTTGACGACTTAATCTTGGAGGATGTCAGGGAACGTCAGGCACCATAACCCCTAATGTAGGCTGTAGTGATGATACTTGCAGAGCTCATTTTCCAACATTTCTTCATTCCTGCTGGGAAAATATTTGGAGAAAAAAATTTGAAGACAATATTTAGAAATGTGTTTTAAATAACATCAGTAGTAAAAATCGAAATCAGCAAATGTTAGAACATGTCACATCAACAATTGTTATGCCACTAGGCATATAGGTCTAGTCAGGGCAAAGAATGTGATCTACTTGGCTTTTGGTAAACCCATTTTACATTGAAGGTTGTGCACTTAGGACAGTGACCCACCAGATAACTGTTGTAAAACAAAAAAACAAACAAACAAAAAAAAACTGTTGCCAGTGGTAAAGGCAAAAACCTACTTACAGTGTTTCATTTTGGATTTTGGGAAAGGGTTAACAGTCCTGCAGTGCTAGGATTTCCCCTATTCTTTTACGTACAGCACAATTTGTCAATGTTGTCTGTATAAGCTACACAACTGGGCATGTGTAGAACTTAGATTGTTTTAAATATGCACAGTATGGCCTTAGGGGTGGTTTCTGAAATGTCATATTTAATCTCCAGAGGGTTATTTGAACTTGAAGTATACTTCAAAATTCTTACAATCTCAAGTTGCGTTGCTACCTAGGAAGCAGGCTAGAGGTGGAGAATTGTGATTGTAACATAAAGGTTGGGAGTTTGATTTCCACACGGTTAGTTGTTTTTTTTGCTGCTCATTCGGCGCACATCAGAACCAGGGGGTGTGATTTAATTCCCTGCATTGTAATGGTTTATTTTATGACTAATGCTTTACTTTTCCACAACTGTAGTCTAATTAACTTTAAATTCCAGTGGCCTTTACAGATACTATCTTCATATATTTAATGAATGTCCTGATTGAAACATGGCAAACAACATTCATTTTACTTACTGAGTTTCTGTATAATTGAATATACAAGAGTAAATAGGTTTACTGACATATGTAAAATATTATGTGCACTGCATGTGATTCGATGTTTGATTAAAGCTATTTATATATCTTTAATATCATTATATAATTAATAGCATTAATTATTATTTAATGCTATTCAATAATTGAGCCCTGACTGACAAATTGAAAAACCAAGTACTTAACTACTAGGCTGTACAGAAACATAAAAACATGTTAAAGGACCACTCTAGTGCCAGGAAAACATACTCGTTTTCCTGGCACTATAGTGCCCTGAGGGTGCCCCCACCCTCAGGGTCCCCCTCCCGCCCGGCTCTGGAAAGGGGAAAAGGGGTAAAACTTACCTTTTTCCAGCGCTGGGCGGGGAGATCTCTGCCTCCGATCCTCCTCCGTTCCGCCCCGTCGGCTGAATGCGCACACGCGGCAAGAGCTGTGCGCGCATTCAGCCGGTCGCATAGGAAAGCATTTACAATGCTTTCCTATGGACGCTTGCGTGCACTCACTGTGATTTTCACATTGAGAATCACGCAAGCGCCTCTAGCGGCTGTCAGTGAGACAGCCACTAGAGGATTTGGGGGAAGGCTTAACCAATTTATAAACATAGCAGTTTCTCTGAAACTGTTATGTTTATAAAAAAAATGGGTTAACCCTAGCTGGACCTGGCACCCAGACCCCTTCATTAAGCTGAAGTGGTCTGGTTGCCTAGAGTGGTCCTTTAAGCTTACTTACAATTGCAACTATTTGCTGATAGTGTGTCATCCAACAGCAACGCTCTAAACTTACTGGAAATGTGTCTGTCAATCTCAGCACTGGGTGTGTCTACTGAACACATGTTCCATAATCCTAGTACTGTGTTCCTTCTGGAAATATGTTCATTCAAAAAGATTGAAATGTTGAAACATTGCAGTTCCTTTGGTGACTGCAATATCTTTGGAAGGTACCACTACAAATGACTTAATTTATAGAAATGTTAGTTTTATTTTATTTTTGGAGGATTTCCCATGCTAGAGAGCTTGTCTATGTTCGGAGAATTTCCCCTGAACATAGATTTGAGGGATTCCCTGCTCGTAAGAGCTGGTCTAGTTCGATTAATTTTCCCCAAACATAGATTCAATGGATTCCCTGCTCTAGTGAGCAAATCTATGTTCGGGGAATTTTCTCAGAAAATAGATTCAAGGGATTCCCTGCGCCAGTGAGCTGGTCTATGTTCAGGGGAACATAGACCTGCTCTCTAGTGCATGTTCTCTAGCACATCCTCATTACCGACCAATATGTTTTACGAGTCTTAAGAATGGAATCCTGCCAGTAAGTGAGAATAATATATAGTTCAGTTCCAAAGTATTTAAAGTATTTTTACCTGTCATGCTAAGTATAAAGAACATAAATTCCTATCTATACATTATGAAGATTTTCTAGCAAACATATAGATTAGAAGAAAAACCTATTTAATAAGATACCATTCTCATACCTGCCAATTAATTCTTAGGCATAGACTTCTGCTTTCCAAGCAGAGCAACACAGCGAATCAGCATTAGTTGCTATGGTACCTCCTTAGCCAACGCTGTTAGCGCTGTTTAGGGAGTAAAGGAATTGAGTGGCCAACATCAGTCCGTTCAGATGCCGGCATGCTAGAAATGAAGCCAATGTGTCTTCTTCAAAAAGGATGTTTGCTGTGTTTCAGGAAGAGTCCCCAAAAGGGCAAATAAAAAAAGAGGGCAGGCGGACTGGAAGTTAGAACATGGCACTGTTGGTTCAAAGATGAGATGTGCTGACCTTTTTTTTTTTTTTACATTGTAGGCATCATGTATCTCTATGGTGTCTGATGTATTCCATACATTTGTTAGGGATTTATGCTAAATTGAACCTGTCATGACATGTTCCCTTTAAATGAATTGCATTTTGTTTGATTCAATGGGCTGGCCACCCTTGTTCATGCATGCACCCATTACCTTGAATATCGTCGCATACATTGCCTACGCATTAATATATGCCCAAGGTGTATATATGTAGCATGCACCAGACTTTCTGCTTTATTGCATTAACACATCTGATTCCATTCATATATATTTAAACAGATTGCAAATTTCACGGTAACATACAATGCAAGATTTATAATTAACAGATAGACACAATTAAATAGTTTCAAGCAAGATATATTATAGTTTTATGGATTTTATTCTTTAAGCCGATAGGGAGTCGGATTTTCTTCTGTTGGTCAAAACATTTTAGTAGGCACACACGATTCTTTTTATAGCATATGCAAAAATGACTTTATTATGCAATATTTTTTTTTTAGAGACAATTGCAATTCTCTTTTCAGTTTTTAAATCTCATGAGAAAACATTAAAAAAGGGCTTCAACTTCATCATCAGCAAAAGTCGGTACTTTTTACTCAGCAGATTTTCTAATAAGAAAAGAAAAATCACCATTTTAGAAGTGAATAATATTGGTTGCTTTTTTTGAGACAGGCAGTTAGTGGGTAAAATCAATGTAATTTGGTACATCTCATTGCTAGTTATTTAAGCTACATCATTCTGAACCGTTATAACTGACATGTCAGTGTGGACACATTGCCAATAACACATAATGATCCTGTTGAATGAAAAGGGCTGTTTGTTAAGTTTAGTTTCTGTACAATAGACTTTGGGTAACTTGGGCTAGTATTTTCCATGAATAGCTATTCTGAAATGTGATTTTTGAGAGCGTATAATTTTACTTAGCTAAAATGTCCAAGGTTTGTTTCATTTTTGTTTTAACTTAGGTTTATTTGTTTGCTTGCATTCTTTTGTTTGTCTGTGTGTTTGTTTGTTTGGTTTGTTGTATTTTCCTTTCCATACACGTACGATTTCTTTGTATAGAACAAACATGAGCATATACGACAGCATAGAACAAGCAAATAGGACATGGAGCTGTCATAACAGAGATCTATTGTAGCTCCCATATGTTCTACAGATGTGTCCCTCACCGCTAGCTTATGCAAACATATTAAAGATAAACTATGTCTCATATGAATTTGTGCTGTGCAGTGATTTGGCTAAATCATGACAGCTTTTATTGGATACTCATTGTAGATGCTGTCTACGGAAAACACTTTGAATAGTGCTGCTCACCAGAGACTAAAATAAAAAGGTCACTTTATTAACCATATTTGAGTCTTGATATGTATGTTTGAATGCTATTCCAAATACAAATGTATATAACATGTAAAGAATAAAGCCTTTGGCTTGTCATGAATTCACTGTTTGTCTATTGTATTAAATATCAAGTCCATTGTGTTTGCATGAATGGCTAGAATCAGATTTAATCAAATAGGTACATCATTGACAAAGTCAGAAGAATAACCAGAAAATAAATTCAGAGAGTAAAATCATTGGTCATTGACTACTAAGGGAGTCAAGCATACGATTAGCAAAACCAGGAACATTGTTAACTGGCTAGTGAAGCTTTACTTTCTTTTCGTTGGGCAAAGAAGAATAAAAAGGATAATTTTCTCTTATTAATAAGATGATCTGTCCTGGAAGATTTACAATGCAATTGTCCATTTTAGATCTTGTACATGCATTTTCTGTAATCCTCAGTAATAGAAAATTGCTTAACAGCACATCCCCACTGTTCTAAATTCAAACAATGTTTTTTGCAGGTTTTTTTTTTTTTTTAAAACATTTTTTTTTATTGTATAATAGCCCCACCATGGGTCTATAAATATGTTCTCAATGAAGGGAATATTTCCTAATGGTTTTATTGTTTCCTTGAGCTTGTGTGAGTGATATGAGCATCAATCTAGCAGTTTCTTCTCGCTTCATGCTGTGAGCTGACCATGTATCTGAAATAATTTATTTGAAAAATAAGCTTCTTAGCAGTTGCAACTTTAATCTTTACATTACATGTCTTAGAATGTCTACATTTAGAAAATACTTTTGTAATCCTCTCGTATTAAGAACATAACATGTTGTGTGTGTGTGTGTATGTGTGTGTGTGTATGTATGTATATATTAAAAACACAGACACACACAACATGTACACAAACAACAAATACATTTTATTTTTTATTCAATGTCTGTCACTTGAAATCCTAAGGTAAGGTAAAATGGTTTTGTACTTTTTCTATCTGTAGATTAATGGCAAATTGGCAATCTATGAATGCATCTGTGATGCCCTAAGACACATACACTACCACTAAAATAGATACCAATAAAGAAAAGAAAGATGATGATTTTCTTAGATTCTAGAAGTGCTAAAAGAACTGAGATATTCCATTTGTTCTTTAGCTAAAAGCTATAAATTCAGTTGTGACTTTTAATGTTCAAAAGCTCCTGATAGGGAACATACAGATACAGAAATTCATTAAATAAATAAATAAGTAAATAAAAGAATGATAGGAAAATTACGTTAATTTGAATAGCCAACATTACATATGTCAGGCAGGGGAGGTATATGGGGGTTTGAAATGCAAAAAAATAATTTGGGCACTAAATGCACAGCCAAGAAAGGAGTAAACTGGAAGCACCTAGTGAGACTAGAAAACACTGTTTGAGGCTGGAATTTGTGAAGTGAGTAAAATGTACATGGGAACTGAAAATAGGTCAGGAATTGAGAATGCTAAAGTAGAATTAATAGTAGGTGTCTGCAATGGACCTACAGGGTCTGGGATATATTGATCGACTAACTGAAATTAGTGGATATGGATATGGGTGTTTAGTATGTTGTTCATCAATACATTGACAATGACTAGAATAAACTGAGATATGGGATGAACTGAGTGGAGTTTAAGAAAAACTGGAAAGACTTGAATAGCATAATAGAGACTGGAATGGACTAAAGGGTTTTACAATGTCTGAGGTGAAAGGGACAGGGTAAGATTTGAAAGAACTGTTGGTTTATGGAATAGACTAAATGAGTCTGGAACTGATTGGGAGTTGGGAAAAGGAACGAAGTTGGTTTGAGATAAGATGTATCAAAAAGATAGGGCTGACTGAATTGGATTAAGGTGGTCTATAAAGAACAGTTGAGACTATTGTGGAAGTGAATGTAGATGGATGAGGATATAAAGACAAGTAGTGTAGCATGGGGCTGTAGTGTCTATATAGGCTACAATTGTGAAACTGTAACAGTGTGTCAGTTTTTATAAAGTGGCTGAGTTTAATGCCAGACACATTAAGCTTATGTTATACGCTCTTCTATTGTGAGTGCATTCCTTATTTTTACACTCTCTGCATGTTCTCACAGTATTACACTATTATCTGTTTTTTTTCTTTTGAGGACTAGTGTATTGTCGACCACTGTTTACAGACTGTTACTTACAAGGAGCACACACCTGTTATTGGATTCATTTTAATTCATGCTATACAAACTAGAGCTGGTTAAAAGCTCTGTAAAATGTTAGTGAGCATTTACTAAGTACATGTTATCTGTTGACCATTTGCTTGTATTAATCTGCACCATTGGTTTTTATTTTCAATTTTTTTTGTATGTACCTATGGACTTAAGCCCCATCCTACTTGAAACAAACGTATCAGACACAAGAAAATTGTGGACTATATCCAGTTGGACTTTTTCACATAATTTTCTATACTTTGGTATATCTATTTGGTATTTGGCACAACCGGTGCTCTTTTCATTGTTTAGCATTAAATAATGGGCTGCACATTTTTAAGTAATAAAATCAATTATAACAAGCACAAACTGAGCATTAACACATAAACATTAGTTTAGCTAGGTTATGAGCGTATAGTGTCCCTTGGAAGAAAGAGTTTATGGCTGGATACCAATCATTAAGCTAGGTTACGAGAGTAGAGTGTTCCTGGAGAGATAGGGTTTATGACTGAATACCAATCATTCAAGTTGTCACGCCGCCCGCCGGGTCCGCTCTTGTCAGAGAGTGGCAGGAGTCCCGGAGGGTCTCGGTCTGGCGGCATTCCCACATGGTTGTGGGAGTGCCGCCCATCGTTCACCCCTTGTGGTGGCTCCTCCCCCTCTCACAGCGGTCGGCTCTCCAAACATTAGAGACGATGGCCGCTGCAGCGGTGAAGCATATAAGGGTTTCCACGTTAAACCCTTAAAGGGCCAGTTACGTAAATTTCATGAAAGTGTTTTACATACCCGCCCATGATCACATGCTTCCCTGCAGCCAATCAGAGAGCACTTTAGACTATATAGGCCTGTTTTGTCCATTTCTCTGTGCCCTGTCATGGTTTCCATTTGGCTATCTGAGAGCACATTTCTTGTATTGATTCTTGTGTATTTGACCTTGGCTTTCCTTTTGACTATTCGATCTCTGTATTCCTTGACCTTTGGCTTGGCTCCTGTCTATTCTGATTTCTCTGTTCCTTGACCCGTGGCTTGTTCATCATTTACATTATTTCTACGTCTTGTCTTTTCCCTGTCTTGTGGCTATTTACCTTTTTACGTTAAATCTGGCAATTCTAAGCCCGGTAATATGTCTTAGGTGTTTTCTTATTTTTTACTTAAATTCTGCGTATTGGGCATCTATAGTAATCCTGACACAAGTAGGCCTTATCCCAGATCCCATGTCATCCTATGTCCTTCGAGGGCAGAGCACAGCCAGAAGGCCAGTGGGTCGATAACATGCATATATTTTATAAAAATTAATTCTGGGTTGTGAATTTAATTTATGCTACTCTATTTATTTTAATAATATTAAAAATGTTAGACATAATAAAATAGTGAAGAACAACATTTCCACAATAGAATGATACAATATTTTCAAACTAAGAAGTTATGCAATGAAAGCACGTAATTGTTATAAGCTAATAACATATTATTTCAATGTCACTGTTTGCACTGGGAGTGCTTGCTCTTTCACCAAAACATCTCATAAAATGAAAGATAAAATTAGCGCTTTCAGGACTTTAGGCTTAGGGAAGATTTAAAAGTGTGCAGGAGGTCGTTCCATAATTGCGGTGCTCCGTAGGAAAAGGAGGATTGGGCTGGTTTCTTTTTGTACTGAGGTAGACTAAATAAAGTGCTGGTACTGGATTGGAGGTTATAGGAGGTGGGAACAGCCGAGGAGAGCATTCTCCCCGACTGTTAATAAATTTGAGCAAGTCCTTCTTTCAATTTACTTAGCACTGAGTGTTAAAGACATGGATAGTACTATATAGTACTTAAGCTCATATATTGGAGACTCACGTGAATTATTTTGCATGGGAGCAGGCACAAAGGAAGGCATGGGTCCCTCACTGTATTATCCATAACCTCTTGGACAGAAGGCATGTCGAAAGGATAAGGCATTCTGACAGAAACCCCTTAATTTAAGATGAAACTAAAACTGCATTTTATTCTCCTCACATCCTTCTTGTTTTCTTCCTCTTGTCTTTTCCCCATTCTCCAATCCCAGGGCAGATTTACGACACCCTGGAATAGTTTTGTTGTTTCTGTTTGAACTTGTGCATTACCTTTGGTCAGAAATGCTTTAGACTTTATAAAGGTAGGAATGCCTGCAAGCTTGATTCTACAAATTTCAGTTTGTTCATTAAAAAATATATTAAAAGAAACTGCAATGCTTCATTATTTTGCATCTACATTGCTGGACTGATACTGCAACTCAAATACCATGACCTACCTTTGGAAACAAATATGTGGCATAAGGCAAAGCCACCTGTACACTTGATGTCCTACATGTGATCAGGCTTAGTCATTTACTGCGCTGTATCATGTATAAATTCATTACATTAAAAAGGAATCCAATTTACTTTGCAATGTGTCTTTCACGTGGAATGTTACCTCTGAATCCTGAATAATTACCTATGTTCCTTCTAGAAGCTCATTTTACATTGTCTGTGAAGTTGCCTCCATGATACCTAACAAGCATTTTCCTTCTAATCAAACAGAATATAAAGTAGAAACACTATTTCTATTTTAGTGATCTGTTTTCATGATACAGTGTGATAATATTGTACGAAAGACACTAAAAGATATACAATATTTTCGTTTTGGTCTAACATTGATTGGAGCCAGATACAAGTTGACATAATGGAACTTATGAGCAGCCTCTACAGCACCCCAAAATGTGGGATATACCTACTAGCTGATTGCTGTATGTTCTTCATGATGTCATTGGATCTTTTGACTCATGTATTTGTTTCAACCCAGTTGACTAACATCTGTCTTTGAGAGCAACCATACTTTATTTGACCACCGCCAAGCCTCTATCTCAGGTCATCATTGTCCACTTCCCATCCATACAAGGCAAGATGTTTTTTTATGTAGTGAGTATGCGTTAAATATTTACAAATTGTTTTACTGTGGATTTATTATATCAGCGAACCTAAAATTTAAACATAATGAGAAAAACCACAGTTAAATAAAATTCAACCTAAGTATTCAAATATCGAAGTGTTTTGCATGAGATGAGAAAAAACAAAGAAACTATTGATGCTTGATACAAAATTCCAATGTGGTGCATGGGCAGACCAGGAATTATTCTCCAACAGGAAACAATCTATTAAAAATAAAGCAGTGTATCTCGTAGAACGATATAAGAAAACCTGTTTTCTTTTTTCAGCTTTATACTACAATGGATTTTGTCTCTGCATGACTCTCCTGTACATGCTGGTACACATTAAGCCACATTGATCTTGCTAAACTGTATTTCTAACTTATTGCTGCCAGGATACATTTTGTAATACATTCTTATCTTTTCCATTTTCTTAGTTTTTTTTACTTGGTATGTTTACCTTTACTGAAAAAAAAAAGGAATTTGGAAAAGTACTTATCCTGCCTACATATAACTTCAGCACAAAGTTCACCGGACATTTGGTATGCCTTTGAGTGCAGTTATCATTATTATAGTGCCAACATATTTGGCACATTTTACAATTATAGAAAGGGGATATTTAGAGGTAAAGAAGTACCTTAACAATCTATAGGGATTTAATGTAGGCACAAATACATTGTTTAGTGTCTTGTCCATCAGGACATTTGCAGGGTTATTCAGTAAAGTGAAATTGTCAGGAATTCATAAAAAATTCGAAGTGAATTTAAAATTTAAGGTCCAAGTACCTGAACTGGAAGCATAGCTGACCCTGAAAATGTTTTAGCTTGGCTTAAATGGCCCTAAATTTTAAATTATCTTTGAATTCACTTTGATTTCTCACTTAAGTAAATAACACTGTTGGTGAGTATGAGTTTACTTGTACTTTAGAATCCAATACAAAGAAGAATGGGTGACTGTAAAGTAGACTCGGTAACTCATTTGGTTCCAAACTGTAATTTGTCATAATTTGGGTTGATCTGGTGATTGTCTGAAATTCAATTTCCAAACTGCCATGTACCAGAATCATGGAAAAAATTACTTGTGCAAAGCACAAACATGCTTGTTTTGATTTGTGATTCAGGGTACCATTTTTGATGAAATGAAAAAGATGATTTTTGTTTGGTTTGCTGATATGAGCTTTCCAATCGAGGTGGAATGTAAAAGATAATTGATGGTTTAAGGACCACTATAGTGCCAGGAAAACATACTCGTTTTCCTGGCACTATAGTGCCCTGAGGGTGTCTCCACCCTCAGGGACCCCCTCCCACCAGGCTCTGGGGAGAGGAAAGGGGTTAACACTTACCTTTATTCCAGCGCCGGGCGGGGAGCTCTTCTCCTCCGATCCTCCTCCTCTCCTCCCATTCGGATGAATGCGCATGCGCGGCAAGAGCTGCGCGCGCATTCAGCCGGTCTCATAGGAAAGCATTATCAATGCTTTCCTATGGACGCTTACGTGCTCTCACTGTGATTTGCACAGTGAGAATCACGCAAGCGCCTCTAGCGGCTGTCAATGAGACAGCCACTACAGGCTTTGAGGGCTGGATTAACCCATTTATAAACATAGCAGTTTCTCTGATACTTCTATGTTTATAAAAAAAAATGGGTTAACCCTAGCTGGACCTGGCACCCAGACCACTTCATTAAGTTGAAGTGGTCTGGGTGCCTAGAGTGGTCCTTTAAGGGACAGCCAATCATTTTCTCCTGACAACACGATTCTCCTCTTGATGTCATTCCCCCTTGCTGGAGGGAGAGAGATATCTTGAAGGATATAAAAATATACACAGATAGTATAAGCGCTAGAATGTCAACTGAGTATAGATATGATAGCAGGCAGCAAACTCTAATGGTAAGGGTTACCTTCAACCGCTTACTGAAATATATAGAGAACACAATATCAAAATATAGGTTGCGCCAATATAAAGTCCAATTAGTCCACAATTGCTAGAGTCTGTTCTTAACTGGTAACTGTCCAGACTTTAAATGGTGGAAGTATATAGAATAAAAGCAGAAAATAACCAGTGATGGTGAAGAGCGTATGGACCTAGGAACCAGGATTGGCTGAGGGGAGGATTTGGGCAGCACACGTGTCCATGCTGCACTAGTCTGTCAATAGCATGCTCTGCTGATGACAGATGTCCAATATGCACAAAATTGATTAGCTAACCCAAAAGTCTTTTTTTTCCTGGTTGTGTATTGATGCTGTAATAACACTGCTGGAGGAAGACTTACACCTTTGACAGCAAAGGGTTGGAGCAACCCTTTCTAAAACTTCTTAATGATAAAAAGGAGATTAAGAAGGCTTAATGCACATAACTATTTGCCAAGCAGACATCCGAACTATGTCTGTTGTACTCTGATTGCAAATATACTCCCTAGAATATACAACCATCAATGATAAAAAAAAATTAAGTTCATGGGGGCGGGGCCTGATGTCCAAGATGGCCAGACTTGTTTCTCTGTAGCTCCTGTTAAACTGAGCTGCAATTCATGCATGCATTTAAAGCTACAAATCTGGCTATCAGAGGTTATCAGCTGTAGAGAGATCGATATTACCTATTTCTTATTGAGTCCAGACAGAAGCCGTAACTTTACCTGTGTTTATGGCCTACTAAATTGCCTTGCTGGCGGAGTGGCGGACGATCTCCCGACGCTGAGTGCGCACTTTGATGCGCACTATTGCACCCCTGTTATCCCCTCTTTGGGATGGTGGGGGTTATCCTGATTCACAGAAAATGAAGTGGAGATCCCCTCAACGGGAGCCTCGAGTATCACGAGGTGTGACAAAAATGGCCACCGCATTGGAGCATCAGCACTGCCGACCAAGGCCTAGTAAGCCAGGAATGGATAGAGTCATTTGACGCCCAATTTAATGCAATATGCCAAGATTTCTGGCATCGACTCTGCGACTGAACCAAGACACTGTCCCACCTGATACTTTAATACTAGCAGCTGTTTGCACCACCCATTCCTTTTCTGGGCTAGAGGACCATTTGGAGCAGCATCCGAGTCATCCATACACCCATGGCAGTAAAGTTTGGGCACATGATCCTTCCACTTGGAGATGGGGGACCTATGAACATGGGGCACTAGCCAACATCAAGGCCTGGAACTGTGGTTATGGGGCTCATGGCTTGGTGAATTACTCCACCTTATACAGACCAACAAAGAACCTGCAAGATCTTGTGATGAAGGGAGAGAAACATGGTGAGGAACTGGTCTCTCACTTATGGCCTACCCGCGACTTTCGGTGACCTATCTTTAACGCCTCCTGTCACTCAGAGTACTATCCATCTGCTTACAATGCCTATGTTTAGCACTCTGAGTATTTTTTTTTTAACCTTGTGGTATTCTCTTTACATGTTTTTATCTTACACCCAGTGGCTTTTTATTTCAACACGTTGTCAGTTAGTACAATCAGCAATGCCGTTTGATTTTGATTTTTTTAATCATTGACAATTTACCTAGCTTGTTTTTTACTCACTTCATACAAAGAGTGCACCATAGTAATCTACAGTACTATTGTGCTGTTTTCTCCGTCAGTCAGTATAGCCTGATTTCTATAATGTTTCGTTCTTCCTACCCTCTGACATTTATTATTACTAGCTTGTTGTTATAATAAAAAAAATGTGCAGTTTCTCTGAATGCCATGCTACTATTTTCTATTGTCTGTTTTTACTATGCTTGTGATTGCTGTCGTGGCGTATCAAGCTTACTTGTTATCACTTGCACAGCATAAATAAAGATAGGACAAAAAATAATAATAGTTACGTTTAATTAAGTCATTAACTGTTAATGAAACAGTGTATACAACACATTTTGTCACTAAAGGATAAAATTGTAGAATATACACTTGTTAGATGCATTGTTTCAGGCAATCATCACACTATCCTGATACAAATAGAATGTTATTTGTGACTCAGAAAAAATAACATAAAACACGAACAGCAAACAAACAGAGAAGCTACATTGATTACTAGATACGCTCATTATTTAACAGCATCTATTGCATTGCATTTAAGTTGAGGTTCCAAAATAAGAATATAAAACAAATTGCCCAAGAAATGACTCTTTCTCCCCAATGGAGTTGAAAGGGTCTGTTTAAAAAAATAAATAAGTAAATAAAAACATTAAAATAAAAATTAATGCTTCTTTGTGGTCATAAGTGAGATTGTTATACATAATAACTATAACTATATGATGATTTTACGATAACGGCAGATTGAATTTAACATTGTCATATCATTGTCAGATATACTGGCACCTGGGGCCAGACAGCCCTGAGTCCAAGGGAATTAAAGAGGGAGGTGCTGGGGGACTCAACCCTGCTGAAAGGAGCACTGTCATTCTCCCTTCACAATCCCAAGCAATTGGGCACTGCATGCCCAACCCCCACACTTAAGACTGTCCTCCCACATGCAAGCCCAACCTCTGACATGCAAGCTCCACCTCCCACATGCAAGCTCGGCCTCCCACACTCAAGCTGATGACCTTGCTGGAAGGAAGAGGATAGAAAATGACAACTTCATCTACTCGTTCCAGGTAAGTTTCAGCCCACGACAGTGATTTTGTGTGTGTGTCTGCCTGCTAGTGAGTGAGCTTGTATATATGTGTGTGTCAGTGGGCTTGTCTATAGGAAGCATTTGTGTGTTAGTGAGCTTGTCTCTAGTGAGCATGTGCATCAGTTAGCTTGTCTGTAGTGAGCAGTGTATGTGTCACTGAGCTTGTCTGTAGTAAGCATATGTGTGTGTGTCAGTGTGCTTAAATGTAGTGAGTTTGTGTGTCAGTGAGCTTGTCTGTAGTGATCATCTGTGTCAGTGAGCTTGTCTCTAGTGAGCCTGTGTGTGTCAGTGAGCTTTTCTGTAGAGATCATGCGTGTGTCAATGAGCTTGTCTGTAGTGGGCATGTGTGTGTCAGTGAGCTTTTCTGCAGGGAACATGTGTGTGTCAATGAGCTTGACTATAGTGAGCATGTGTGCATCAGTGAGCTTGTCTGTAGTGAGCATGTGTGCCAGTGTGCTTGTCTGCAAGTGAGTGTGTGTGTATGTGTGTGTGTGTAAGTTAGCTTGTCTGTAGTAAGCATGTGTGTCAGTGACTTTGTCTGTAGTAAGCATGTGTGTGTGTTTCAGTGAGCCTTTCTGTAATAAGCATGCGTGTCAGTGACTTTGTCTGTAGTAAGCATGTGTGTGTGTGTTTCAGTGAGCCTTTCTGTAATAAGCATGTGTGTGTATCAGTGAGCTTTTCAGTAGTGAGCATGCATGTGTGTATGTCAGTGAGCTTGTCTATAGTGAGCATCTTTGTCAGTGAGCTTGTGTGTAGTAAACATGTGTGTGCGTGTCAGTGAGATTGTTTGTAGTAAGCTTATGTTTGTATACAAGGGAGTTTGTCTGTAGTAAGCTTGTGTGTGTGCAAGAGTGTGTCTGTACTAAGTTTGTGTGTATACTAGTAAGCTTGTCTGTGTGTGTCAGTGAGATTGTCTATCAGTGAGCTTATTTGTGTGCATCAGAGAGCATGTGTTTTTATGTCAGTGAGCTTATGTATCTCAATGGGATTGTCTGTCTTAGAGCCTGTGTATCAATGCGCTTGTCAGTGAGATTGTCTGTGCTTACATGTGAATATGCTCACAGTATAATTTAATGTTTTACCCTAAAGGACCAATATTTTGTATTAGAAAAAAGAAACATACCAATAATATGTATGGCTGTGTCTTGTCACCCCAGATGATTGAGTAATTTAAACACAATTGTTGATTGTTAAATCAGATCCTTCCTCCTTTTGGCTACAGGAAGCTAAGAGAAGGTGCACTGTGTATTCAATGCAAAAATAAAAAATGGTAAAAAACTTCACCACTCAGATTAGGTCCAATATGGAGCAGTCCACCATTCTTATTAATGACGTTGTCATTAATGGTAAATTTTCAGGCTGGAAAAAAAGTGGTGTGCCTCAGGGTTCTGTTTTGGGACCGCTTATTTTTAACATATTTATAAATGATCTTGAATTGGGCATTGAAAGCCATGTTTCAGTGTCTGCAGATGACACAAAACTTTTTAAAGTAATAAAATGTGAGCAGGATATTGCTTTGCTGCAGAGGGATTTGGATAGATTGGAGGATTGAGCACTAAAATGGCAGAAGAAATTTAACCAAGAGAAATGCAAAGTTATGCACTTTGGGGTCAAGAATGCACAAGCAACTTACACCCTAAATGGTAGTGAATTAGGGATAACCACACACGAGAAGTATTTGTGAACTGTTATAGACAACAAATTAGGCAGCAATATGCAATGTCAATCTGCAGTTGCTAAGGCCAGTAAGGTTTTGTCATGTATAAATAAGGGCATAAATTCTCGGGATGAAAATATAATTTTGCCTCTTTATAAATCGCTGGCAAGACCACACCTTGAATATGCTGTGCAATTTTGGGCACCTGTTCTAAAGAAGGATATCATGACACTAGAAAAAGTGCACGACGAACTACAAAATTGATAAAAGGAATGGAGCATTTTAGTTACGAAGAAAGGTTAAAAAATTTAAATCTCTTTAGTTTGGAAAAACAGAGCCTCAGAGGGGGATATGATAACATTATACAAATATATTCGGGGCCAGTACAAATCATTATCTGGACATCTATTCATAAACAGGGCTATACATAGGACACGAGGTCACACATTTAGGCTGGAAGAAAGGAGATTTCATCTAAGGCAAAGAAAATGTTTTTTTTACAGTAAGAGTAATAAGGATATGGAAATATCTGCCTGAAGAGGTGGTTTTAGCAGAGTCTATACAGATGTTTAAACTGCAATTGGATAAATACTTGCAAAAACATAACATACAGGGATATAATTTCTAATTAGTGGGGTAATAGCTGCTTGATCCAAGGAGACATCTGACTGCTATTTTGGGGTCAAGAAGGAATTTTTTCCTAATTTGATGCAAAATTAGAAGCGCTACAGACTAGGTTTTTTGCCTTCTTTTGGATCAACAGCAAAAATATATGTGAGGAAGGCTGAACTTGATGGACGCAAGTCTCTTTTCAACTATGTAACTATGTAACTATGAAATGTCCTTGTTTCCTGTTGAACCTTGACAACTTGTAAGCATAAATTTGCTTTGCTAGAACTGCATAATAATTAATATGACTACACCTTTTTTTTTTACAAGGTGTATTATTTTATTCTCACTAAACTAGTTAACCTCCATTCTTAATAGGAGATGAGGAACTATACTACAATAATTATTTAAAAAAAGAAGTGCAATGGATTTTTAATTAAAAAAATATTAAAAAGAGACTAATAATGAAAAGTGACTTATCAGGTCTAAATTAACCTTAATTAAAATATTTTTTTTTCACTATATATAGGTTTAATGCATGATTAAGTCCTCAGGATTTATTATACACACCAGACTAGTGATGTCGCGAACACAAAATTTTCGGTTCGCGAACGGCGAATGGGAACTTCCGCAAACGTTCGCGAACTGGCGAACCGGGGGAACCGTCATTGACTTCAATGGGCAGGCGAATTTTAAAACCCACAGGGACTTTTTCTGGCCACAAAAGTGATGGAAAAGTTGTTTCAA
Organism: Pelobates fuscus; assembly: GCF_036172605.1. Lineage (NCBI taxonomy): Eukaryota > Metazoa > Chordata > Amphibia > Anura > Pelobatidae > Pelobates > Pelobates fuscus. The sequence goes on from NC_086320.1 coordinate 340,842,810, forward strand.
GGGGACTAACACCTGGACTGTGGCATGCCGGAGGGGGATCCATGGCAAAACTCCCATGGAAAATTACACAGTTGATGCAGAGTCTGGTTTTAATCCATAAAGGGCATAAATCACTTAACATTCCTAAATCACAATGGATATGGATTGACACCTGACATATGACATATTGACACCTTGACATATGGATTGACACGTGTCCTCAGAGACCCTGATACACACTGACACAGAGCAGAATAGGGACTGTTCACCCTACATAGGGTCACTTGGCAGGTATGGATTGACACCTGTCCTCAGAGACCATGATACACACTGACACAGAGCAGAATAGAGACTGTTCCCCCTACATAGGGTCACTTGGCAGATATGGACTGACAGCTGTCCTCAGAGCCCCTGATACACACTGACACAGAGCAGAATAGAGACTGTTCCCCCTACATAGAGTCACTTGGAAGATATGGATTGACACCTGTCCTCAGAGATCATGATACACACAGACACAGAGCAGAATAGAGACTGTTCCCCCTACATAGGGTCACTTGGCAGATATGGATTGACACCTGTCCTCAGAGATCATGATCCACACTGACACAGAGCAGAATAGAGACTGTTCCCCCTACATAGGGTCACTTGGCAGATATGGATTGACACCTGTCCTCAGAGCCCCTGATACACACTGACACAGAGCAGAATAGGGACTGTTCCCCCTCAATAGGGTCACTTGGCAGATATGGATTTACACCTGTCCACAGAGACCTAATTGTGTAATAATGGTAATACTATTACCTATTATATAATATTGGCAGGGGCAAGGAAATTCCCTCTAAATAGATGGGTATAGGCAGAGAGTATGGAGACCGGAGTGATAAAGTGTCAATAAATGTATCACAGACACACAGTCACCCTTTCTCTTAGCTAGTTTCCAGAAATGCTGGATAGGTAGAAGGGCTATAAAGACTCAGAGAGGTCTAAGAAGAATCCTCTAAACTAGCCCTAATCTCCTTAAACACCTTCAAGGGTGTTCTAAGCTAAAGCTCAATCTAAACGTTTAGATGACTGCCTGATTTCCCATCACAGATGCTGACTAGGAATAACATTGTGCAAGACAAAGAGTGGGTCTAAGTGCCCATAGTGCAATAAAGTGTCCCTAGTGAAGTGAAAAAGAGAATAACGAGCTGGTGCCCCAGAGAATAAAGAGCTGGCGCCCTATCAGGGGACATGTATATGGCATTGATTTTAGGAACCGGGAGATGGAAAAAGATGCTTGGTCGGTCCTCCTACTTCAAATTTGGGGCACTGCGCGTGCAATCTAATGTGCCACCAGATAGGAGTGGTGTGTTAAGTAGTACTATTCCTATCAGTTTAATCCCTGTTATGTGCTTTTTTTTTTGGTTTGGTTTTTGAAGCCACAGTGCAGCCAGAGGGCTGAAAAATTAGGCATGTACACATGCCTGAAAAATTTGGTATTGTTGCAGCCGCTGCTGTAGCAGCGGACAAAAAAATTGATGTTTGTTTCCCAGGCAGAAAGTGCCCTAAAACATTGCGTCTTGAACCCTAGTTGGTGGTGGATAAGTCATGCAAGGCAACCGTCATTCAGAGCTAAAATACAGCAGCGTGTGGACCATTTTTAGCCCAAGGCAGCTCATCTCATCAGGCCTTTTTTAGTCGAATGTATCGCCCACTGTCAGTCCCTTCGGGATCCATCCCTCATGCATCTTAATAAAGGTGAGGTAATCTAGACTTTTTTGACCTAGGTGAATTCTCTTCTCAGTGACAATACCTCCTGCTGCACTGAAGGTCCTTTCTGACAGGACACTTGAAGCGGGGCAGGCTAGAAGTTCTATCACAAATTGGGATAGCTCAGGTCACAGGTCAAGCCTGCACACCCAGTAGTCAAGGGGTTCATCGATCCTCAGAGTGTCGATATCTGCAGTTAAGGCGAGGTAGTCTGCTACCTGTCGGTCGAGTCGTTCTCTGAGGGTGGATCCCGAAGTGATCGTGGCGATGCGTAGGACTTAAAAAGCTCCGCATGTCCTCCATCAACAACACGTCTTTAAAACGTGCTGTCCTTGCCGGCGTGGTCGTGGAAGGAGGAGGATGACTTTTGTTACGACACTCACCGCCAGGGGAACGGAGCCGCCGTTTAGTAGATAATCCCCTTTCTCCAGAAATGCAGTTTTGAATCCAACCTATCGTAAGACTCCCGAACGGAGCATACAAATGCGGCAACTCCCGATCAGCAATCCATTCGAACACCTTCCACAGCTAGAAATAAACGAAAACGCTGTCCCAATAGTCAATCCCTCCACAAACGAGACAAAGCTCCGTCTTGAAGGTCAAACAGGAATGTGTTTAATGGGGGCTACCTGCCCGGAATTTATGCGGGTCTCCACAAGGTGGACACTCCCCTAGGGGACCTTGTGGAAGACTGTAAAACATATTGGACAGTAGCCAATCGCAGTGGCTTCAATACAAGCCCTTCCCATTTTACCCATAAATCCTTCTTCTCCATCCCGGAGATAATTAGGAAGAAACCTAATTATCTCCAAGGATAGAGACCATCGCCATTTTAAAACATAATATGAAAAATACAATAAAATACATAAAGTCAGAAATACCGATTGCATATGGTTCGTGTAACGTATCCCCAGATAGCCTGGATCTGAGGGCATATTCCTACCGAATAGCGCTCAGATCCAATGTACATAGTCAATCGCCATGGAGTCAAAGTCTCTCACAAGTCCTTCGGTATACGAATGACTCCATGGGACGGCTACCTGGGTAAAGTCCATACGAATGATAGAAACTCCCGAACTGACCGGTGTTCGTACGCCTCAACGAAATAGAAGGTGGGCGGCAGCCTCTAGCGGTGTTCGGCAGATAAAGTGTCCGTTTTTAGCTCCATAGGTTTTGCACCGAACACCGCTTATTCTCCTCGCGTCCAAAATGGCCGCCTCGAGGTCGGCATACGAACGACGACCACCCGTACAAATGGAATGGAGAGGTGTCTGCGGTTAACCGCAACGTTCTAATTGTGGTCAAGGTGTTAACAAGCAGCACACTCCTCTCCTGGGTAGCCGTTTGTTCGGTAGTTTCAATCGGTACTAGGGAAAACAGACGAACAAGGGCATACGGACAGGAAATCCATGAAATCAAGGCAAACAGACGAACCAGCAATATAAGTCTATACAGATGGGTTCGTCACAACTTTCACCTCTTCCCCTGTTAGATTCCCGCTGTGCTGTGACATCACCCTTATACGCTGTGTAAAGCATACTTTTTAATTTATTTTGCAAATGCTGCATCCTTTCCAACTTGTTGTAATTCGGTAAAATTTCCGCCACTTTCTGCTTATACCGGGGGTCTAGTAGCGTGGACACCCAGTACAGGTCGTTCTCCTTCAGCCTTTTTATACAAGGGTCCCTCAACAGGCATGAAAGCATGAAAGACCCCATTTGCACAAGGTTGGATGCCGAGCTACTCATTTCCCATTCCTCCTCCTCAGTGATCTCAATGAAGGTATGTTCTTTCCCCCCAGCCATGTACAACACCACGGGTACCAGATGGGTGACAATGAGCACCCTGGGATGCCTGTTGTGGTTGGTCTTCCTCCTCCTCCTCAAAGCCACATTCCTCCTCTGACTCCTCTTCCTCACAATCCACTTCCAGCGTTGGGCTGTTTCTGGTGGTGATGGTGACCACAACTCTTCCTCTTCCTCTTCACGCTCATCTACGGCCTGATCCAGCACTCTTCGCAGGGCATGCTCCAGGAAGAAAATAAATGTTATGATGTCGCTGATGGTGCCTTCGGTGCAACTGACTAGGTTTGTCACCTCCTCAAAAGGACGCATGAGCCTACAGGCATTGCGCATGAGCGTCCAGTTACATGGCAAAAAAATTCCCAGCTCCCCAGAGGCTGTCCTAGCACCCCGGTCATACTAATATTCATTAACGGCTTTTTCTTGTTGGAGCAGGCGGTCGAACATTAGCAGTGTTGAATTCCAATGTGTCGGGCTGTCACAAATCAAGCGCCTCACTGGCATGTTGTTTCGCCGCTGGATATCTGCAAAGTGCGCCATGGCCATGTAGGAACGCCTGAAATGGCCACACACCTTCCTGGCTTGCTTCAGGACGTCCTGTAAGCCTGTGTACTTATGCACAAAGCGTTGTACGATCAGATTACACACATGTGCCATGCACGGCACATGTGTCAACTTGCCCAACTTCAATGCCGCCAACAAATTTGTTCCGTTGTCACAAACCACTTTCCCGATATCCAGTTTCTGCGGAGTCAGCCACTTTTCCACCTGTGCGTTCAGGGCGGACAGGAGTGCTTGTCCGGTGTGACTCTCTGCTTTCAAGCAAGTCAAACCCAAGACGGCGTGACACTGCCGTATCCGGGATGTGGAATAGTACCTGGGGAGCTGGGGGGGTGCCGTTGATGTGGAGCAAGATGCAGCAGCAGAAGAGGACTCAGCCGAGGAGGTTATGGCAGAGGATGGAGTAGGAGGAGTAGAGGAAGTGGCAGCAGGCCTGCCTGCAGGTCATGGCGGTGTCACCAACTCCTCTGCAGAGCCACGCATTCCATGCTTGGCAGCCATCAGCAGGTATACCCAATGCGCAGTGTAGGTGATATACCTGCCCTGACCATGCTTTGCAGACCAGGTATCAGTGGTCAGATGGACCCTTGCCCCAACACTGTGTGCCAGACATGCCATTGCTTCCTTTTGCACAATCGAGTACACGTTGGGGATTGCCTTTTGTGCAAAGAAATTTCGTCCGGGTACCTTCCACTGCGGTATCCCAATAGCCACAAATGTTTTGAACGCCTCAGACTCCACCAGCTTGTATGGTAAAAGCTGGCGGGCTAATAGTTCAGACAAGCCAGCTGTCAGACGCTGGGCAAGGGGGTGACTTTCTGACATTGGCTTCTTACGCTCAAACATGTCCTTGACAGACACCTGACTGTGGGCAGATGAGCGGGAACTGCTCAAGGCGAGAGACGGAGTGGCGGATGGTTGAGAGGGGGCAAGGAGGACAGCAGTGGTTGACGTGGCTGAAGATGCTGGACCAGGAGGAGGATGGCGGCTTTGAGTTTGTGTGCTGCTTGTACTCATGTGTTGATCCCATAGGTGTTTGTGATGTGCGATCATGTGCCTACGCAAAGCAGTTGTACCTAGGTGGGTGTTGGACTTCCCACGACTCAGTTTCTTTTGGCACAGGTTGCAAATGGCATCGCTGTTGTCAGAGGCAGACACACAAAAAATGCCACACTGCTGAGCTCTGCAATGACGGCATTCTGGTGGTGGACACAGCATGCGTTGATTGGCGTCCTGTCGGGCTGACCCCGGGTGCCGATGCATGCTGTTTGACTGTGCCACTAGCTCCTTGCGACGACCTCCCCCTGCTTCCAACTCGTCTCCTCCTCCTCTCTGTCTCCCCATCTGAACTTTCGCCCTGTTCTTCTTCTTGCCGAGCGGGCACCCACATGACATCCATGGACGCATCGTCATCATCAACCGCTTCACTTGTATCTGACAACTCAGCAAAGGAAGCAGCAGCGGGTACAACATCATCATCATCACACCGTACGTCCATGTGTGTAATGCTGCCTGCCTGAGAAATATCCCTGTTATCTACATCCTCTGGCAATAATGGTTGCGCATCACTCATTTCTTCAAACGGATGTGTAAATAACTCCTCTGACATACCAAGTGAAGCGGCTGTGGTGCTAGTGTTGGTGGTGGCGGCAGGCGGGTGAGTGGTATCTTGAGAGGTGCCTGAAGCTAAGCTGGAGGAGGATGGTGCATCAAGGTTCCGAGCGGAAGCTGTAGAAGATTGGGTGTCCTGTGTTAGCCAGTTAACTATGTCCTCATAACTTTTCAAGTTCAGCGTACGTGGCCTCTGAAAACTGGGCATTATTCTAGGGCCAAAGGGAATCACAGCACCACGACCACGATGGCCCCTGCGGGGTGGCCTGCCTCTGCCTGTCATTTTTTTTTTTGGATTAGTGGTACTATGCGTGCAAGCTACTGTGAGACCAGATATGAGTGGCAATGTGCACTGGCAGAGGGTGGCAGAGTACGCGCTGTAGGCCTGACACCCGCTTGAAGACAACTAACTGCTATCAATCTATAACAGTGAAAAACTTTTTTTATTTTTAAATGCACGCTATAGTGACACCAGATATGAGTGACAAAGTGCACTTGCAGAGGTTGGCAGAGTACACGCTGAAGGCCTGACACCCACTTGAAGGACACTGACTGCTATAAGCTTACAGTGAAAAACTTTTTTGCTTTTTAAAGGCACGCTATTGTGACACCAGATATGAGTGGCAAAGTGCACTTGCAGAGGTTGCAGACGCTTGCAGACAACTAACTGCTATTCAATCTATTACAGTTAATTTTTTTTTTGTTTTTAATGCAAGCCTAAGCTATTGTGACACCAGATATAAGTGGTGGCACTGGGCAAGTGGGCACAGTATCCACTGTGAGCCTGACACAGAAGCTGGCAGACAACTAACTGCTATTCAATCTATTACAGTGATTTTTTTTTTTAAATGCAAGCTTAAGCTATTGTGACACCAGATATGAGTGGTGGCACTGTTCAAGTGGGCACAGTATCCACTGTGAGACTGACACAGAATCTGTCAGACAACTAACTGCTATTCAATCTATTAAAGTGAAAAAAAAATTGTTTTTAAATGCAAGCTTAAGCTATTGTGACACCAGATATGAGTGGTGGCACTGGGCAAGTGGGCACAGTATCCACTGTGAGCCTGACACAGAAGCTGGCAGACAACTAACTGCTATTCAATCTATTACAGTGAAAACAATTGTTTTGTTTTTAAATGCAAGCTTAAGCTATTGTGACACCAGATATGAGTGGTGGCACTGGGCAAGTGGGCACAGTATCCACTGTGAGCCTGACACAGAAGCTGGCAGGCAGGCAACTGCAATTACATTACACAGAAAAAAAAGCAGACTGATCTTCTAGCCCTAAAAAGGGCTTTTTGGGGTGCTGTCCTTACAGCAGAGATCAGATGAGTCCTTTAGGACTGTAGTGGACACCGAATACCCTAGCCTAGCTATCAATTTCCCTATAAAAAGAGCAGCAGCTACACTTTCCCTCCTCTATCTAAGAATGCAGCTTCAGAATGAATCTAAAATGGATGCTGTTCAGGAGGTGGGAGGGTTTGGAAGGGAGGGTCTGCTGCTAATTTGGTGGAATGTGTCTGCTGACCGTGAGGCACAGGGTCAAAGATTACTCAATGATGACGAATAGGGGGCGGATCGAACCGCGCATGTGTTCGCCCGCCGTGGCGAACTGGAACACGCTATGTTCGCCACAAACTATTCGCCTGCGAACAGTTCGGTACATCACTACACCAGACACAGATATATGTATGAATGTTGTGTTGTTTATTATGTGATGAGTAATTATATTTTCTGAGTTACAGGTTATTAAAAGGAGGATTCTCCTGCTGGAAACAATGCGGAATCAAAGGCACATACCTCCACGTGTGGTGGGAGTGCCCCAAAATAGCCCCACTATGGGACCACATAGCACAAATCGCCTCTCGAGTTCTGCACACAATGATCCCACTAGACCCCTGGACATGGCTGTTATCTAGGCCACTACAACACACCCCCAGATGCCAGAACAAACTAATCGCCCGCATTGCCCTGGCGACCCGAAGGGCGATAGCGGAAGTAACATAGAAACATAGAAACATAGAATGTGACGGCAGATAAGAACCATTCGGCCCATCTAGTCTGCCCAGTTTTCTAAATACTTTCATTAGTCCCTGGCCTTATCTTATAGTTAGGATAGCCTTATGCCTATCCCACGCATGCTTAAACTCCTTTACTGTGTTAACCTCTACCACTTCAGCTGGAAGGCTATTCCATGCATCCACTACCCTCTCAGTAAAGTAATACTTCCTGGTATTATTTTTAAACCTTTGTCCCTCTAATTTAAGACTATGTCCTCTTGTTGTGGTAGTTTTTCTTCTTTTAAATATAGTCTCCTCCTTTACTGTGTTGATTCCCTTTATGTATTTAAATGTTTCTATCATATCCCCCCTGTCTCGTCTTTCCTCCAAGCTATACATGTTAAGATCCTTTAAACTTTCCTGGTAAGTTTTATCCTGCAATCCATGAACCAGTTTAGTAGCCCTTCTTTGAACTCTCTCTAAGGTATCAATATCCTTCTGAAGATAGGGTCTCCAGTACTGTGTACAGTACTCCAAGTGAGGTCTCACCAGTGTTCTGTACAATGGCATGAGCACTTCCCTCTTTCTACTGCTAATACCTCTCCCTATACAACCAAGCATTCTGCTAGCATTTCCTGCTGCTCTATTACATTGTCTGCCTACCTTTAAGTCATCAGAAATAATCACCCCTAAATCCCTTTCCTCAGATGTTGAGGTTAGGACTCTATCAAATATTTTGTACTCTACCCTTGGGTTTTTACGTCCAAGATGCATTATCTTGCACTTATCCACATTAAATGTCAGTTGCCACAACTCTGACCATTTTTCTAGTTTACCTAAATCATTTTCCATTTGGCTTATCCCTCCTGGAACATCAACCCTGTTACATATCTTAGTATCATCCGCAAAAAGACACACCTTACCATCAAGACCTTCTGCAATATCACTAATAAAAATATTAAAGAGAATGGGTCCAAGTACAGATCCCTGAGGTACCCCACTGGTGACAAGCCCAAGCTTCGAATATACTCCATTGACTACAACCCTCTGTTGCCTGTCACTCAGCCACTGCCTTACCCATTCAACAATATTCGAATCCAAACTCAAAGATTGTAGTTTATTGATAAGCCTTCTATGTGCAACAGTGTCAAAAGCCTTACTGAAATCTAGGTAAGCAATGTCTACTGCACCACCCTGATCTATAATTTTAGTTACCCAATCAAAAAAATCAATAAGATTAGTTTGGCATGATCTCCCTGAAGTAAACCCATGTTGTCTCTGGTCTTGAAATCCATGTGTTTTTAGATGTTCAACAATCCTATCCTTTAACATGGTTTCCATCACTTTCCCCACTACTGAAGTAAGGCTTACTGGCCTATAGTTGCCCGACTCCTCCCTATTACCTTTCTTGTGAATGGGCACAACATTCGCTAACTTCCAATCTTCTGGGACTACTCCTGTTATCAATGATTGGTTAAATAAATCTGTTAATGGTTTTGCTAGTGCACCACTAAGCTCTTTTAATAGCTTTGGGTGTATTCCATCAGGTCCCATTGACTTATTTGTCTTTACTTTTGACAGTTGAAATAGAACCTCTTCCTCTGTAAACTCACGTGTAATAAATGACTCATTTATCCTTTTTCTTAACTGAGGTCCCTTTCCTTCATTTTCATCTGTAAATACCGAACAAAAATATTCATTGAGGCAGTCAGCTAGACCTTTATCCTCATCTACATACCTTCCTTCTTTTGTTTTTAATCTAACTAATCCTTGTTTTACTTTTCTTTTCTCATTTATGTATCTAAAAAAAGTTTTGTCCCCCTTTTTTACTGACTGTGCTATTTTCTCTTCTGTGTGGGATTTGGAAGCTCTTATAACTTGCTTAGCCTCTTTCTGCCTAATCTTATAGGTCATTCTGTCTTCCTCACTCTGGGTTTTTTTATAATTACTAAATGCTAACTTTTTGTTTTTTACTATTTTGGCCACATCTGCGGAGTACCACAGTGGTTTCTTGAATTTTTTGCTTTTACTGACAAGCCTAATGCAATTTTCTGTTGCCTTCAGTAGTGCAACTTTTAAATAATCCCATTTCTTTTGGACTCCATATAAATTGCTCCAGTCTGATAATGACTCCTTTACACATATTCTAATTTTAGAAAAGTCTGTTTTTCTAAAGTCTAAAACTTTTGTTTTTGTGTGGTGTGACTCAGTCACTGTTCTTATATTAAACCACACTGACTGATGATCACTGGATCCTAAACTTTCACCTACAGTAATATCTGATACCAAATCTCCATTTGTTAACACTAAATCTAGTATGGCCTCTTTACGAGTTGGCTCCTCAACGACTTGTTTTAGAGACAATCCCAGTAGGGAGTTTAGAATATGTGTGCTCCTGGCACAAGTAGCTATTTTTGTTTTCCAATTCACATCAGGAAGATTAAAGTCACCCATGATGATAACTTCCCCCTTCATTGTCATTTTAGCTATTTCTTCAACTAGTAGATTATCTAACTCTTCAATTTGTCCTGGGGGCCTATAAATCACACCTACACGAGTTACTGTGTGATTACCAAATTCTAACGTAACCCAAACGGACTCTATGTTCGCCTCACTAACCTTTATTAGGCTAGATTTTATGCTATCCTTTACATACAGGGCCACCCCTCCCGCTTTCTTGCCTTCCCTGTCTTTTCTATATAAAGAGTACCCTGGTATTGCTATGTCCCAGTCATTTTTCTCATTATACCATGTCTCGGTAACAGCGACTAGATCTACACTATCAGTTGCCATTATTGCCACAAGTTCATGGATCTTATTCCCTAAACTGCGAGCATTTGTAGACATGACTCTAAGCTTATCATTTTTTAACACACTTGCTACAGGCACCTTCTGTCCTTGTTTTGGGGGACAATTGGATTGATGTTTTATCACCCTTTTGCCCCCCCCTCCTAGTTTAAAAACATCCTAGCAAAACCTCTGAACTGCTCACTGAGAACATTTGTTCCCTTTTGAGAAAGATGCAAACCATCTTTTTTGTACAGTTTATTTCCATTCCAAACAGAGCTACCATGAGCAATAAAGCCAAATCCTTGCTCCCGACACCATTCACCAAGCCACAAGTTAAAGTCCCTAATACGCATCCGCCTGTCGTTCTGAGTGTTATGCACAGGCAGAACTTCAGAGAATGACAGTGTGGAAGCAACCTGCCGTATATCATTGGCAAAAACACTAAAAACTTCCTTAACCTCTGAAACCTCATTGCAAGCCAAGTCATTTGTCCCTAAATGGACAAGTACATCCAATTCCCCTTCCTGCTTTGCTTGCTTAACAATATTACAGATACGTCTCCTGTCTCTGTGAGCAGTAGCTCCGGGAAGACACCTCACAAGACCACCATTGTCCATCTCCACACCTCTTATGATGGAATCCCCCAACAACAACTGCTTTCTATTAGGCCTCACCATAGTCTTCAAGCCTCTCTGCACAACACCACTAGCCTCAGTGCCTCTCTGCACAACACCACTAGCCTCAGTGCCTCTCTGCACAACACCACTAGCCTCAGTGCCTCTCTGCACAACATCACTAGCCTCAGTGCCTCTCTGCACAACACCACTAGCCTCAGTGCCTCTCTGCACAACACCACTAGCCTCAGTGCCTCTCTGCACAACACCACTAGCCTCAGTGCCTCTCTGCACAACACCACTAGCCTCAGTGCCTCTCTGCACAACACCACTAGCCTCAGTGCCTCTCTGCACAACACCACTAGCCTCAGTGCCTCTCTGCACAACACCACTAGCCTCAGTTCCTCTCTGCACAACACCACTAGCCTCAGTGCCTCTCTGCACAACACCACTAGCCTCAGTGCCTCTCTGCACAACACCACTAGCCTCAGTGCCTCTCTGCACAACACCACTAGCCTCAGTGCCTCTCTGCACAACACCACTAGCATCAGTGCCTCTCCGAGGTGCCAACACCACAGCAAACCCGAGGTGCCAACACCACAAATTGTCTTACACAAAATTGAACACATGGATAAATTGTCCGCCATAGTACACGACAACATCACAAACTTCAACAAGATATGGGACCCCTGGCTATATGAATTTCCCACACCTAGATAAATCACACCAGACACATAAATAAACACAAGATAGCCAACCCCTCAACTACAATAGGGCATACCCTAAGGAAGACTACACCCCACAAAGACCCAGACCCACCCCACCCCCCGCTACCCCTATGCCCCCCCACCTCCCCCTTTTTTTTTTCTTCTTCTCTCTCTCTTCCACCTCTAAATCTAATACCCCAAGACACTAGACCGTGGAAAGAACACAACAGAATACCCGAACCACACACACTCCAAGTGAACAACCAAGACCATAAGCTCCCAAACACGCCACCCCCACAACAAACCATAAACTTACAACGAAGACCACTATCCTCTACAACACGCTCATAACCATCCCCTACAAAGGGGAATGGACCCCCCACCCCCCTCTTCCCCACTCCCCCAAGTAAAACCAACGACATCCACGGACCTACACTACAATTAACCAGACCACTAAAATGAACACGACACAGTGCGAAGGTTAGATAGGATACAGACTTGAGGTAACGCCCAATAGGGCCCCTCGAGCCCCATCCCCACAAGTTCTACACACATCCCCACCCCGTAACTCACTGTAACCATTTCCATTAACTAGAAACAGCTTAACTCTGCAAACTGTTTATTGCACAAAGAACAATTACTGCTACAACCATGTTATGCTGTTTTTACACAACAAGAGGGTTAGAGACTCCAAGACTATGGAGCCTCTCTATCACTCTTATAGTTCTAACGCTAAAACTTAACCTAAACTTGTTTCGTTATGTATGTTATATAACTGTTGAACAACCTGACAGAACAGGCTCGTACAAAAGAAATCTAAGGTTCCATCACCATATAACAATTCTTTCTCTATCCTTCCGTATAAATCTGTACGGCTGGAATGTTAGAACCTCGGCTTTTGCATAAGCCCATGATCCAATCCTGAGCAATGTATACGTTCCTGTAATTTCTGTCATTTGAAAATAAAGAATTACAAAAAAAAAGGAGGATTCTCCATTCTATTGTATTTGTATTTATTATGTTTTTCTATATGCATTTGTTTATGTTCAGATATAATATATTCATCTTGGGATAGGGTAACTCCCACATGACATACCATATATACATAAAATGTTTTATATGCATCTTTTCATACATTTTGGAATGGATTTTCATATACACAGAGTATATATTTTTTTACTCTTATTCACTTTTCATATATATATATATATATATATATATATAAGTAGAAATAAGGGAAGCACTCTCCGGTCTTCATAAAAAGTCCTTCAGTATTTTATTTCAAATTTTTCGACCCCTCAGGGTCTTCCTCAAGATCGTTATTCTAAATATTTTGATAGGAGAAACTAGAGTAGAAGATAAGCATAGCAGTGTATACCAGTCCCTAGTGTGGCAGGGTTTAATACAATGCCAAGATAGGTGAAACAGCCTGCAAACAGACAGAGTAAATGATTAAAGGCTGAGATCAATGAGTATAGAATGGCACAATGAGAGACAAGTTGAGGCATAGGCAGGCATAGAACTGGGGTCAACCTTACAGCCTTATATCCTACTGGTCTGCGCCACATATGCAATGCTAGTACATGCGGGGCCGATAATTTACGTATTGTTCTCAGGTACAAAAAATTACACAGCCTATTCTGGATATACGACACAACCAGAGTAGGGCGGTTCGCATCAGAATGAATGTTCAAATGACTTAAAGCATTAATGAGCAGAACATTGCCAAGATCCAGCACGCAACACGGATACCATGGAATACAGCACTTTTTCCTTCATTACTTATCATCCCTTCCTTCCACAACCAAAGTGAGTTATACATACAGGGAAGCTATGTAAAGCAACTTCAAACTCATCATAATAAAATCCCTCCTTCCATTCCAGCAAGAAGGACTGAGTGTAGGAGTTGACCTGCCTGGGCACTGGAGACCCTCACACAATTTTATGCAAAGACAAAATACTCACTGCACATTGTGTGGAGGAGCATGAGAGGAATGCACAGATCTGGATATTATGGTAATCTGGAGAGATAAATGCTATGACAACTAAAATTAACTTGCATGGGCCAGGGACTTTATTAAAGCAACAGTTTGGGCACCATAACAACGTTATTGAAATCTTTAGAACTCCCATGCTTTCATTTGTGAAAATTTTGACAAAGAGGATTTGGAGGGTTAGACCTTTCATGGGTTAAATCCTTAAGATAAGGCAACACCGTCAATAAAGCTATTATGGTGCCCAAATTGTTCCTTCAAGCTACCTTATGTGGAAAAAGTCTATGATTTGCCAAACCTCTACTTTTACAAACCTCTGCTTACACATTTCTTTAAGTACTGTTACTATTAATTATTTTTTATTGGATTTATTTCACGTCATGATTTAAAATGAATAAACATTTTCTTAAGCAATCAGTGAATTTATAGGCAAGTAAGCCCTAAGGGTTAAAGCATACACAATTATCAGATACATAGACATTTAATATTTATAAATGCAGAAAGAAAAGTCCTGCGCTCACTCCCATCACTGGGCGGCTGCAATGACTACAGTACACGTCAGCCCCAATATATAGCTCATCCTCTCATGGCCATTGGAGGTAACTAAAAAAAAACTCCATTTGTCTAAAAATACATAGGGATTAAGGAGAGGGCGCAGGTAACTTGTTTTTCTTTCTTTCTTTAATATTTATAGTTACAAAATTAATTACATTGGCAAAACATGCATATCTTCATCATGTCTCACCTTATTATTAATAATATTAACAACTGTATAGGCAAAAAGACATAGGGCAATCTAGCTTTTCCAAGGTGCTTAATTTGCCATAAGTAGTGACAGAATTTGCCAAAACAATATTGTTGCCATGGATTGCACATCTCAACCAAGGAAGTAATGATATGAAGAGCAGCCCTATGAATAAATAAATGTGTCCTTCACTCCCTACTTTTCCCTGGGGTATTATCCCCAGCAGTTGTGTGGGTTTAAAAGACCTGGCTCACAAGTAGAATAAATCTTTTTGAATATATCTATTCTATCTATTCGAATTAGCAGTTACTAAAAGTAAAAAAATAAACTGATTTAAAATGTGTTGTTCAATTCTTAGTGTTGCTTCAGATGTCCAATAATTTTTAGATACAATTTTGAGCCTCTCACCATATGGCACTTTCTGTAAGAGGCTTGGACATATCTGATCTTTTAGAATGGGGTAGACAAAATGTAGATCACCAGCTGTTGCAAAACTATACCAATCTATATGGTGCTTAGTTAGCCTTTAGGATAGCAAGCATCATGAATGTTCCATTTCTACAATAGCTGACGATCTACATTTTTTGCCATCCCTGTTTATGAAGAAGCCAATATGCAGTTTTTTGTTTGTGTTTTCATTTGATCTGAAATATTCTTGTCTATGGTCATTGGGATCCTCTATTCCAGCGTAAAGCGTGACTCATAACTGGAATCTTTCATGCCTTTAATTAATTTTGTTGGACGACCCTGGTTGTACGATATCCCATATTATCCTACAATATGAGCAAATAAAAGAATATATACCAGACTTATATGGTATAAACTCCATAATTATTATCTACTCATTCAGAAACCTAATGGATGTTGTAACGCAATTCGACTGCAGTTAAAAAAATAAATAATAATAATTAATAGAAAAATAGAAAACACTACGATTGATTCATTTGAAGGTGGGCAACAGTTCAACGTATTAAACCATATCTTTTCTCAGATCCCAACTGGAAGGTTCTTGTGCTCATTCATGAAATAGATGCATGTGTTGCTGAGTGCCTTGTTTGTAAGTTTGGGATTTAAATAGAAGTTTAGCATGCAGTGTTGCGGAGGCTTGAAGAAATGAACCTATTCATTTGATTGAAAACGTAACCTTTATGCCATTTGTGACCCAAGACTTTTTTTCATATTAGTCAAAGCTATGATGTGGACTGTTTTCTTGTTCTTCACAGTATAATTTGTAGCAGGGATATAGCCGCAGCTATTGAGTACTCATAACATCAAGCAGTATTTGCATATGGTAAATCTGCCAGTACTGAGATTGATGGAGCCTGCACCATACAGTAAGCATGTGATCAATTACTCAAACAAACATTTAATTATTACTTAGAGTTATAATATATTAAGCATTGCTTTGAAATGTTTATCCTAAAGACCTGTAGGGGTCCACTGCATACATGTTTATCAGTGTATATAGATGAGTTTGGAATGGAAATAACCATAGAATGTCTATGTAGCAAATAGACAGGTCACGTTTTAAAGCCTTGGCTCTCATAGCCTCACGAGGCATAAGAAACTGCAATGGACATTGAGAATGATACCAGTATGTGAACCACTAACCTCAACGCAGAGCTGGGATTTACCTTTTCTGGGCTGCCTGAGATTAGTGGGAGTTATTCTGCTTGGCAGCAGCTGTTATGTGTAAGCTACATTATATAGGAGAATGTATTTTCCCTTTAGCACAGATGACTTGAAAGGACTTTCATAATATAAAGGAATTTTACCAACACTTCTCATCAAAGGGTTAATCGTTAGAAGCAACAGCAGCCAACGGAGATAAATAAAGAGACTCCCGCATTGCTAACACCGTGGATACTACTACTAATATCACGTTATGGTGACTCTAAAACTGATATTCCATATCTAGAAATCTTGAAATATAGACTAAAACAGCAGAGATAGTTGTTAAACAGAAAATCTTGTTTATCCAACCTAGCTTGCAACGCAGTCACCACAATTAACTGTTTAGTGAGCAAACCCTTACAAATGTTATTAGTCTGTCTATCTATCTATCTATCTATCTATCTATCTATCAATCTATTCTATTCTATTCTATTCTATCTAATCTATAAACCATATACCTCCACTCATTTGTGTGTGTGTGTGTCTATATATATATATATATACATATTTAGATATACATTTTACATTCATAAGTTGTGTTTCTTGGTGTGATTTTTTTTAAAGAATAAAGCAAGCCTGTGAGTGGCATGGGTTGGAGGAATTCTATAACACAAAAGGGATTGATCCTTCTCATGCATTCTTTTATATGCTATTTAGGGCTGAATTGATCAATGTAACAGCCAGCTGGGATGCTGCTTCTGCTGCCGTTACTGCCTACTGCTTAATACTGAGCAAGGGCTAAAGCTGGCAGGTAGCAGAGAGAAAGAGAGAGACAGAGAGGGGGAGGGAGAAAAGAGCGAGAGAGAGATAGAGAGGGAGAGAAAGAGAGAGAGAATGTGGGTGGAGAGCAGAGCCTGGCACTCACACAAAGACCCAGCATAGCGACACACAAATATATGGAAACACGCAGAAATACTGAAAGTTAACCACAGCAAATGAGAGTCATCTTTACACAGTAGCTAGATTGAAAAAAAAAAAAAATGCTGAATTTTCAGTAACGATAAGCACACATCATTCAGTTCCTCTCTTTAGTCCAGGGAAACACATTGCAAACAATGCTCCTGGAACTCGACCACTCTGTGTGATTTCAGAATTCTAGAATTTTGAGGACAGATACATTTATAAGGATCACATCTTACTCCCAAGCTGAAGGTGCATGCATTGGGATGAACTGCCTGCAGCAGCACGGTGAGGACTTAAGTCATGGACTGCTGCTAACATAGGATAACTGGATGTGTCACCCACCACATGCATGCAAAGGGGGGACTCTGCTATTATCCATGGGTGACCACTGACAGCTGAAATCTTCATCTCTCACTTAGGTTTTTAGGATTTCGCTTCTTCAAAGTAGGGATTACGGATCTCCATGCTTTGTTGCTTTATCCACTGGTGGAGGAGACAGTTGAGAAGCAGCAACATCTGACCACAAGACAGAGAGGCATCATCGGTTAAGTCTCTCTTTCCCTGCTTTCCTTTTCAGATTTTCTTTAGCAAAGCCTTGGCAGTCATCTCAGCTCTAGATGCAAGGGATTCATGTTTGTATCTCCAGCCTGCATAACTGCTAGAGCTGCCGAGCCCTGGATAAACACATATGGGAGACAGAGGACCGTATGGCGTGCTACTACCTTGTTATCAGCTCTACTCATCTAAGCAATGGGCACTTCCGTAGCATTAAAGGAGTTTTCAGGGGCCCTCTCCGTAAGACTGGCACCACCTTACCGGTAATGACATTTTATGTAATGATATATAATTTTTTGGTATTTCATTATAAGATTGATACACAAATGGGCAATGTGTTGGTGTATGTAGTTGCATATCTAAGCCTGTGCTGCTACTTGGCAGCATGGACATGGTCTGGAAATGTGTCAGTGTTGTAATCTTGAAAAAAAGTTGTTTGGCGATATAAAGGTAGTTGCTGTGAATACGCTGTGCCCATTAAAAGCTCTGTTTAAATTTAAACATTTCCCTTCTAAAAAATATAAATAAAATATTTTGTTGATTTGAAAATTCATGGTGAGGAGGTGGATAGACTGATTAAAATAGAAATAGGGATCCCTGATAGAAATTATGGCTTATAGTTTGCACTTGAACAGTTTTTGGAATAGATTACCATAACGTTCAGCCAGCGTGGTTGATTGGGCATCATGAGAATTTAGGATCCAGGATAGCTAAATTGCCAATGATTAATGAGATAAAAAAAAAAATGTAATTATGGGATTTTTTGTTTTAACATCAGTGCATCCCCAAATTTTACAGAGTAGGTATTGTTTTTTATTTCATACTTTATATTTATTATAATATGGAAATATAAAACATATATATTTCTTGTAGTGCTCACTTGGTATGGGTTTATAATATTTAAACACTGAACACAAAGTGACTTTCTGGCTAAATATGTAACAAGCCTAGCAGCTTTCAACATTTAAAGAAAAAGGCTTCATTTTTTGCATGTACATATCAGGTAGTTTACATTATTCTTGAGGTTATGCTAAATGTCCTACAATGTGAAAGTTTAGGTCTGCTAAATACTCTTCTGTTGTTGTTATAGTGCTTATAGTAACATTTGTCCTTCTCATACCTCTTTCAAATAGTCAGATGTATCAACCGAAGTTTACACACAGAATTCATGTAGGAAGAACTAGTCTTGCTTAAAGTTGGTTCCCTCTAAAGATGTGCTACCACATCACTGGGGAACCTGCATGCAGGCTGTGTGAGGCTGCAAAGTCCTGAAAGGTCACTAAATCATCCTTGCGTATCTCCCCTGCATGTAAAATACTTAACCATTTCTCCTACAAAAAGCAGGCAGCCTCTTTAATGTCCCTTTCAATAATTAAAAAAAATATATGTTTTTTTTTTTTCCCAAAGCACATATTATTAGCATTCTACTCTCTTTAACTATTATTTTATGATCACCTGCAAATAAAACATTTAACCTCTTCAACTGTTCTTATTATATGATGTATTTTTGATAACCTTTTCAGTCCCACGGAGAACATCACCTTTTACCATCGTTATAGAATCTGAAACGGTTAAAACATAGCTATTTCACATGATATTGCTGGGAATGAAAGGGTTAATATATACACACTTTCTTTAATGTGCAATTTTCAAGATTGTTTCATTTCTACAATAATCCCACATTTTATCCTTTCCTGAAACAGGATGGGTTTCTGCTGACCACTTTATGTGACATCTCTGAGACTGAAAAGGTTAATGCATCCACACTTTCGCCAGTGCATATCGCTATTAACCCTTTCAGTCCTAACCGAAATCGCCACGTTTTATCATTCCCGTGTGGCTGGAGGGGTTAATACATGACATCTTTGGGACCCAAGATTAACCTAAATTCACAGATGTTCTCTGAACCAACCTAATCTGCTTGAACCGCTGTCAAAAGATAGTGTTTAGGGAAATCTATAAGCTCTCTGAGGTTGAAAAGGAGATGTAGAAAGCCATAATAACATGCTACTCTTTTGGAACTGTCAAGGGGATAACATTAATGTAGGGTTCACATCAAAATCTGTAAATCTGTCACATTGTAAGTGGTCAGCTGGTATGCCTATATGCTAGGTACATATCGCCTGATTTTAACTCTTCGAGGAAATGCAATACATGCTCTGTCACTTTTAACACCGTAGAAACCTGAGATCGTACACATTTCTTAACTGGACATATCTGACATACCTTCGGTCATTAAGGAGTTAAAGCAATACCACCCAACACTTTCAAGTTTGGTGAAATAATGCCCTGCACTTGAGTTTCAGTAATACTTAGAAGCATTGAATTTTATAGTTCTTGTTATTTATTTATATCTCATATTATTTCACATTCTAATGTCTGCTTCAGGGATCAAAGGGATTCCTCACACACTTGACAACAATGTGACAAACTTTAGAGTCTATGAACTAAATTGTGAGTTGTGGTACTCTGAGGAGCATCTTACGAAATCCAGTCCAAAATTACAGAAGTCTGCAGAGTTGGAATGAACATTTCCAAATCACTTGATTTGAAGTTATTTTCACCTAACTTAGTAAGTCCTTCCTCACCTCCCGGTTTATTGAATAAACCCCTCCACATTTCATCATTCCTAGGGGATATGTTCAGTAGTTTCACCATTGCCATTTAATTGCTGAGGCTTGCATTGTTTGCAATATAATAATTCGAGTATGCTGCCCATCCTCCCACAGTGTACTCTTTACGTGGGGTAGACAAAGACAAATATTATGAGTACGTTATTAAACAAATGCGTTACCCTCCAAAAATGTGCAATCATGCACACACTTACTTAATACTTTAAATATATCTTTATTTATTTGCTCATTCAAAGCACCACACACTCGTACTTTTCCATGATACAAAACCCTGATTATTTTTTTTATTATTAAACCATGATTATGATTATAATTGAAGCTTCAGTCTCATAATGAAATCACATTGCTTTTTCCTTCCAACAGTCTGATTAGGTTAGTCAGCTGTTGGGAAATTGTATTCTACATACAGCATTTAAGTTTTTTCAATTATTTTTTCATTTTTAATATATGTTAATTACTAGCCATGGCGTTGATAGCAATGTTTCTGATGGAGAAACTTAGTTTCAAATCTTGCCATTGTGAACTGATTCTATTGGCAGTTGAGGGATTATACAGTCATTTAATGGATTGTGTTTAAACAGGTAGATGAGATGCCAAAAAAATTAGACTTGGAACACATAAGAAGTAGTGTATTTGTCAGTGCCTATACTGGACCTAATCAAATCTGGATGTTTGGTAGATGCTTGACATTCCACTGTTGGGTATCAATCATTCTGATTCTTTGCTGCTGATATTTACATTGAACTTGTGATGAGGGGGTGGGGGGAGTTGAAATCAGATAGTCCAATAAAGATAGTCTTTACCAAAGTATGTCAATCCACAAGAACAATATATACATATTGAAAAGCATGTTGGGGTCAAGTACGATCGGCATGGACAAATCATCTGATTTATACACCTGCTCTATAAAACCAAATATTGGTGACGAAAAATTGTGAAATAAATCTGTTTAGAGTTTTCAGTGTTTGCTTTGACCCAAGCAAATCTGTGTGGTCTCTCTTCCATAAAACATGTTTCGCAAACTTTCCAGACCACCCTTGTTGAGTTACATATCTCATCATCTTTTGCCATCGACGTTCACAGCACGCAGTTGGTAGGGGATGTATGCTCTTTCAGCTTGTGTATAAAGCTAGATGTTGTCGGTCCACAATAGCGATACATACATGTTAGAAGGAATGTTTATGTCAAGCAAATCAAAATATAATTTACACCTAAAATAAGAAAATAATTAGTTTCTAATAAGGAAATCTTCGAAAATCAAATTAACACTAACACAGTCATTCCTATTCATACACACATAATGATTTGGAAGCCACCATAAGTATGCAGAAGATGCAAGAAGAGAAGTAAAAGGTGATGTGATATGGGGTCTCAAGGGCTTCTCTTCCAAATAGCTCTGGTTACTACTCATATCAGTATGTAACAAGATAACATAGATTCAATGTTAAAAAAAAAAAACATATGTAAGAAAACATGTCTGTACATTACAGACTCTTGTATTTATTTACAGTGGGTACCTAGGGAAATTAAAGCAATCTTACCTTACAGTGCATCAAAGATTACCCACAGGGTGAAAAGGTTAATACAGTATGGCAGAAGTAGCAAATTGTGATTAATGTTGTTTTAAGGAGATCAAACCAAGAATTTTTTTTCACTAAATAGTACATTTTGTAAAATAAAACGTTGATTGGAAAATGTAGGTCAAGATAGATTAATTGAGTTAAAAAAAAACATACCTGCACAGCAATATCTATCTATTTATTTTAATTCTGCAGTTTAATATTTATTTTTGATTATGTCTTTAGTGAATAACCCCTAAATATAGTAAATGTATCTCCAGGGATATATATAATATATATAGAAGAAATGATAGGTGATGATTCACAGGCATGCAATTTCAAGAATGTATTGTGGTCAAAAAGATAAAAGTAAAATAATAATGAAAAATATTTTATTTTTGTCTTTTTGACCACAATACATTCTTGATATTGCACTCTACGTTGTGATGCCTGTGGATCTTCACCTGTAATTGATATTGATAATTGGCGGATCCCCACCACAGTGTTCCAAAATATTTGCTACTTGTGTGCAGCACTCCATCCATATACTATATAATAAAATTAGTCAATTTTCGTTACTTACATTACATTTTTGTATACTAATAAATGCATCCAATATCGATAACAAAATCCTGATAAGAATAGTAAAAAAAAAAAAAAGATGTATTTATGCTTTGATTTGTATTAACATTCTGTTAAAATGCTGGCAGAGAATTTACCCTGACTATATTTATGCATCTGTCAATAATCAATAATAAAATAAAGCAGTGGGTAATTCAGCAATTCAGAATCTGATACTATCAAAGTGATCTCACAAAGTATGAGTGCATGCTGAACATACTCTAAGTAAGGACTTGATTATCAATGGCCCTATGATGCCTGTTTGAGGTTTGAGGTTTGACCTGTTGATTATAGATGATTGAAGCTAAACCACTTCTATATCATTGCTGATCCTGCAGTAACTATTACAGCATCACTGGAACAGTAAGGATATAACTGCAAAAAATTGTGTGGTACCAGTCATAATAGATGTTGAAATAGCTGTTTATGTGGTTATTCACTAAAAATATACACAGGTTTCCTTGGAACCAAGCATATATGGATAACCCAGAAAAAAATATTATTTCTAGCAGTAATCCAGAGAAAAGTGATGCAAGATGAATGACTGTTTGGTTATGAGGAGTCCTCTAAGTCACAATAGCTTGAGGATGATGGAAGTATGTTATATCCTCCTGGTTGATATACTAATTAGCAAACACTGGTGTTATATAAATACTATTCAGTGGCACACTTCATTCTTAATATATATTGTGGATTTAAATGTATATTTTATGTCTGGACTGTTTATTCAACTAAGGTATGATAAACATCTATTTTTGTGGAGATACTCACTGGAATATATCTATACGGAGGGATATAATATCTAGTATCTTTTACACTGAGCAGTGAGTGGCTCAGCTGAATGTGCGAAGAAATTCTCCCAGAATAATTTACTTCCTTAAATTATGCATAATTGCTGTAAAGATGGTATATATAATTATTTTTACATATATGGTTATATCTAGCAGAAATCATTATGGGAAGCAATAATTCATAGGGTGTGGATTGTACTGCTTGATGCTTCTGCACAGAGTATTATGTAGATCATAAGAGTTTAATATAACCCTATTGGTGTTCTTCTATACACTTATCAATGTCCAGTTGTTTGCCTTTGAGTGAACCTAAAGACTAGTTCTAATATCTATGAGCATTGTTTCACCAAAGGCTTCTATGAAGAGCACTAAGTTACTCTAGGAAATGTGAGTTTATTACTTGCTACTAAGTATAAAATATATATATATAATTACGTTTTCTTATTATTTTTTTTCTGTCTTGTGACATAGCTATCATCAGTGCTGTACATTCATATATTTGTAACTGAACATCTACAGTTACCTAGAGGCATCCTGTAGGTTGTACAGGTAGATCTGTCTGTTCTGAGATCAGTGGAGAGCTTGATCTAGAGCACCGATACTAAAAAAGCAGATGCTGAAAAGAAAATGTGTCTTATTTTTTTATATATCAATTTCAAAGTACTTAGTATGAACTTTTTACAGCTAATTTACCATGTATGCCTCCTCATAGTTTCAGAAAACACATTCAGTTATATCAGCCTACATGAAGCTTTGAGGCTAAGACATTATGTAATTTCCTGAACATTGGATTGGATACTATGGATTCATTTAGCCAATACCATGGGTTGAAATCTCCTAGCAGAGTAAGGGCTTACTGACTAGCCATTTCTAAACTGACATCTATGCAAATATTGCAAGTCAGTAAGTAGATTAAACCTTTACTCTGCTAAGAGAATCCAAATTCACTTCCATGGCCAAGAAATCATTTAAAACATATGCACATTTTTTTTATTGTCCCAGATAGGGGCTTTAAAATGACATTGTAGGCATTAAAACTATTTCATCTCATTAATTTGGTCATAGTGCCTGCAGTCCCATGTCTTGTCATTCAAGGCTAAACCATTTTTGTGCAGTTTAACCCATACCCGCCTTCCTCCCCCCCTCCCTCCCCACCGCCACTGGAGTTATGGCTAAGACAGAGATTATACACCTTTTAGACATAACAATACATTACAGCAATGGATGGAAAACGGTCAACTGTCACTCTCAGCCAATCATATCTGCCATTGCTGCTCAGGCTAATGCTTCCTAATTAGCCCAAACAGCAAAGAGGGGATGAGCTACCGGGGACTTTTGATTAGCATTAAGCATAAATACATGCCTATATGGAATGCAAAGAGAACAAGAGAAGCTCCAATTGGGAATTTATCCTTATTTCAATGTTTGCAAAACAGTTTAAAATACATTCACCAGAGGTAATGTTGAACATTTAAACAATGAATGGCTTTCACTGTTGACTCTCAGAGAAAGGAATTGAAGTAGCAATTCCCCAGATCCTCTAATAGTAAGTTTTAACTTTCAGGTCCACCTACAGTCACACCTCGCATCTATGCACTTTGTGGGAGAATGCCCCCCTTCGTCAGGATGATGTGGTGCTTCAATACCTCGTGTTTCAATAGCCTCTTCTAACATCGGCCAATTGCTGAACACTAGTACACGTCTTAATACTACTACATAGTATCTGATTCATCACAACTCATACATCCTAAACAATGTATTTCCTAATCAATTTGCAGATATTGCTCATATAGAAAGCTTCACATAAACATAATATCAAATAAGTATAAACAATTTATAAAATTATGTAAAAATATAAATGGAGTGATAAGTTCTTCTGCCCCAACCAACGAGGAAGATGTTGGAGGCATGACCATAGGAGGACCAAAAAGTGAAAACACTACGAGAGGATCTCGAGAATGTTTACTCTCTCAGAGAGTTAGCAGGATGCCAAGGACTCACTAGTGCACCAGGGGATACCCCACACGAGCATTTCTGAAACTGGGTTGCCCGAACCGAGGCTTGCGGCCTACACCAAGCTGAGCTGAAGAGAGACGGCTGCTCTCCCAGCTCTCAGATCCTTGGAGCAACTACTGTACACAACTATCCTCCTCCCCCCTCTTTAGACTGGTGGGGGTTATCCCAGTCGCCCACAGTTACATTCTTCGCTTAGCTCCAGGCCCACCGGAGTACAAACTGAAATTGAAACGCTACTCTACTTACCTAAGATGGCGGCTGCCTGCATGGAAATGGCTCCAGTTCGCCACGCTGACCCACTACAGTTCTGTGACAGCCAGCTGTCATGAATCGATCAGCTATTTGCTGAATTTTGTAGAAGATTGCAGGAGAAGCTGGAGACCGGAGACGGAATAGAGGCAAAACCATAGAGGTCTACCTCTCCCCATAACAGCATCACCACAAGAGCTCCCAGACCAGGTCAGATTAGGCCCCGTCGAAAACAGCGCAGAAGGGGTAGACGGTGACGCCCTACACGTGGGATCGAACTGCAGCAACGTGTAGCTCTTCCCGGGGACTGTTTCAGATGTGGCATCTGCACACAAGACCAGAGAAAAAGCGTACAAATCGTGGTGGCTGACTCACAGCTAGGCAGCATCCACCTAAAGCTGCTTCCTGGGCTTGCACATCAGGCCTCCATGGTAGGCGTTGGGTGACTGGCATGGACTAACCTTCCTTAATAACATAATCTCACAGGTTCAGTCCGAATAGCTCACAGTAAATATGTCCTGTTTTGATGCTATCTGAGTGTATATGCCTTCCAGTTTCTTTTGTTTTATTTTAATTTTCTTTTTGTTATCGAGTACCTACATTAGGCCTATAATCTTAATCTTAACCTCAATGCCATATGCTCTTTGTTTAGTGAGTCTGTACAGACAACATTAATTTAATCACTGTGATTCTATACATTGATAATCTCTCGTCTGTCTTTCACTATCTTCACTAAGCTACATATGCAGACAAAATTGATGCTTGATAATTATTATCATAAAAATGTGCTACTATCACACATGCCATACTTATGTTATACTATGTGTGATCCGACTACGCTTGTTTATGCTATTGTGGCAATGTAGGCATCGTTGTACCCATCTGCACAACAAAAATTAAGAATAAAAAAATAAAATTAAAAAAAATATGTTCTGAGAATATTATTGGTGTGTTAGGCTACTTGGGGATTGGTGGTGCTCGATTTGCAATCTAATCATGTATTGCTTTTTAAAAAAAACATTTTGTGTATGTTTTATAAACATTAAAAACCGGTAAATATTGAATTGAAGGATTGTGCCACTGGACTCCAGACACCATATCCAGTTTAATGAGGTGAAGCAGTTACAGTGCCTACAGTGTCCCTTTAAAATCAGTAACAAATCCAAACTCAGAGTTGCGGGCTCAGATATATTATGTAAGAATCTACAAGTAGTCTACTTATTTGGTATTGTTATATACTTTGTCAAGATATGACTTAGCTATCCCTGTACGCATTATAAATAATGTCTAGACTTACATATTCAGACCATTATAAACAAACAGTGGACAACAAGTTTCAAGACCATTGTCAATGTGACTTGACTCATAAGAGCCTATTATAACGTAACCATTGAATAAATCTTCAAGTGCTTTCAAGATTTCTCAAGCACGTAGGAGTTCTGATCCCATTATAGTCAGAGATAACTTAGCTTTGCAAAGGAACTTATAGAATACCTCCTTCATCTGAGTTAGTGGTTAGTTTCCCTCGGTAATTTCAGGAATTGAAGACAACTAGGTCTTCAGGAAAACCCAATCTCCTAGTGATGTGTTTGGGTGTGGTGGGCTAATCGGTGCAGCAAATTGCAAATTCTTGCAAATTGCTGCTATTATAATCTTGATGGAAAAATAAGACATATACCGAGAAATCTTCCCAGAATAATCTATGCAATGGTCATAGATTTTTAGGGTGTTTGGGTTTTTAGGGTGTGAATTTAAAATATGCTCCATTTATTTTACCTTCATTAGCCACTAATTTTACTACTCTGCTATGTATGCCTTTTAGATTGATTTCAAATTGTTAATACTTATTCACATAATGCACTGCGCATTTATGGCTAGATTCAATACTAATCCCAGCTACTAACACTGATTAAATCAGTTCCATTCATATTGACAACTGTCAGTATTTAAATAATAATTCCTATATTCTGCATTGACTAATTAGTATTCCAACGACAAAAGTAGATACAAATAAAATTAGTTTTAAGCATCATGTATAGCAGGAAAAATAATTGTGCACTGCAAATGTACGTTATATTCATCTTAAATCATTTTCTACTTTATTTGAAAAGCAGTACTTATTTTACAAAACCTATTTCACCTTCTACTCTCTCTGTTGCTAAAGCTGATAATATTTCTCAAAAGTCAAAATTACCTCGGTAACTGGATGCTTTTAATGTACTTAACAATCGGAATGAGCAGAGAATTACATATGGAATGAGAGCTTTCAAACCCTCTGGAGAATAGAACTGAATTAACACTGGGAATAGAGCTGATTTCCTTCTTGATGTTCCCACTGGAAGAAAATTAGTTATTGCTGAAAATTTATGGAAATAGAAAAATGAAACCGAGGTAGGATAGTATGTAGAAGTAAAAGATCAGCAGACATTTTATTTTTGAAATTTACACAATAATACCGAATAGAGATGTCGCGAACATAACATTTTCTGTTCGCGAATGGCGAACGCGAACTTCCGCAAATGTTCGCGAACGGACGAACCGGGCGAACCGCCATAGACTTCAATAGGCAGGCAAATTTTAAAACCCACAGGGACTCTTTCTGGCCACAATAGTGATGGAAAAGTTGTTTCAAGGGGACTAACACCTGAACTGTGGCATGCTGGAGGGGGATCTATGGCAAAACTCCCATGGGAAATTACATAGTTGATGCAGAGTCTGGTTTTAATCCATAAAGGGCATAAATCACCTAACATTCCTAAATTGTTTGGAATAACGTGCTTTAAAACATCAGGTATGATGTTGTATCGATCAGGTAGTGTAAGGGTTACGCCCGCTTCACAGTGACAGACCAAACTCCCCGTTTAACGCACCGCAAACAACCGCAAACAGTCCATTTGCACAACCACAAACTCCCCATTTGCACAAGGTTGGATACCAAGCTAGCCATGTCCCGTTCCTTGTCCTCACTGATGTCATTGAAGGTCTCTTCCTCCACCCAGCCACGTACAACACCAAGGGTCCCCAAAAGGTGACAACAAGCCCCCTGTATTTTATTTTTAAATGTACACTACTGTTACACCAGATATTACTTGCACTGGTGTGACACTGTGCCCTGGCAGGCCCTGAAACGCACATGCGTGAAGGAAACTGACTGCTATTATATTACAGTCAAAAAAGTTTTTGTTTTTTTTTAAATGCAAGCTATTGTGACACTAGATATGAGTGGTGGCACTGGGAAAGTGGGCACAGTATACGCTGTGAGCCTGACACACACGCTGGCAGGCAGGCAACTGCAATTAGATTACACATAAAAAAAAAAAGCAGACTGATGTTCTAGCCCTAAAAAGGGCTTTTTGGGGTGCTGTCCTTACAGCAGAGATCAGATGAGTCCTTCAGGACTGCAGTGGACACTGAATACACTAGCCTAGCTATCGATTTCCCTATTAAATCAGCAGCAGCTACACTGTCCCTCCTCTCACTAAGAATGCAGCTTCCGGGGGGCGGGGCCTAGCTGTCATGGAGGAAAGACGCACTTCGTGTGAGCTCCCTCAATATCTCACTTTAAGCAGCTATCAACAAGTGAATTTCACCCCAGAAGGGGATGACCCAGCAATGTTGCTTCTACCTGACCGACCCGACATGCTTTATAGCGGTCATCAACTCAACAGAGTCTTACTTACCTCCGCGTGGCAAGTGTGGCCTGGTGCTCACCGGGCGGGAGAGGCGGCCGATCTCCCGATCCTGGGATGCCCAGGAGCAGCTACTTCCCAGCAGGAGCTCAGTTACCCCCCCCCCCCCCCTCGGACCGGTGGGGGTTATCCCGGTCCACCCCAGAGAGGCTGTCTGGAGCTAATGGACGCACAGAGCACAGCCGCCCAAGCTGACATACTCATCTGCGACTCTCCCAATATGGCGGCAGCCGCGTGTCCTCCTGGTACCAGCAAAGCATGGCAGGATATTGAGTCTAAGCTGGACAGACTCTTTAATCAATTTTGGAAGCAAATAACTAGCAGGAAGCCCCAACAAGCTCCACCACAGCCCCAACAAGCTCCACCAGAGCTGAGTGAAGCAGTCCCCATTAAAATCCACCAATGCAAAAGGCATCGAAGACGTGACCGGAGGCACAAACAGAAATGCAGAGCCTGCCCCATGTCAAGCACTCGCCTCCACCTTAAGCCACCACAATCCCGCACCGGACGTGAAGCACCACCAGGACAGATCCGACCACCCAACAAAACAAGCTTCCACCACCTCAAGCCGCGAACCTGGCACTCAGCCAGAGACTTGCCTTTGTTATTCCAGGTATCAGGGATTCCCAGGGTCTGCACCTGGTGCCCAGAAGGGATCGGATGAGCACAAGCAGTAAACAGCAGCCTGCCAAGCATGTCCCACTATAGCCGATACTCCACACCATGCCTTTGATCACATGAACTGCTCTCTGCACATTAACTAATCGTAAAGTAGCAAGCGTTTAAACATGTCATTATTTCACCTCCTAAAGAGTTTATTGTCATAGTTCTTTACATGCCTTTACTTTAACCGTTCATGTATTATGTTATTCACTAGTCTCATCTCATGGGGCGACTCACACTTGATTTATAACTAGTGGTGGAGCTGCTGATATAAATACACAGTTGATAACGTGCAAGCTACACCCTAAACATGACAGCCATCTTTCACAACAATGTACTGCTATATACTCATACCCTCAGTGCAACTAGCCATGATATACACACGTTCAGTCTAGCATGCTCAAATATAACACACTTCTGTTTAAAAAAATAAAATAAAAATAATACAAAAAAAAGAATGCAGCTTCCGAATTAATCTAAAATGGATGCTGTCCAGGCGCTGGGAGGGTCTGGGAGGGAGGGTCTGCTGCTGATTGGCTAGAATGTGTCTGCTGACTGTGAGGTACAGGGTCAAAGTTTACTCAATGATGATGAATAGGGGGCGGACCGAACATCGTATATGTTCGCTATCCGTGGCGAACGCGAACAAGCTATGTTCGCCAGGAACTATTCGCCAGCGAACCGTTCGGGACATCTCTAATACCGAATCATGATCATAGCTCACAGGGCTTCCATATAGTCTTTTTTATTTTTTAAATAATATCATCTGGCAGGTGACTAAAACTCCCAGGCCAACCCATGAACGTTTAAAGCACTTTATCAAAAAAATTCAGGAGATACAACTTTTATGATGTTTTGTACATGTTATCATAGTGTTGGCAACAAAGTAGCTGTGTTTTGGCATATCCTTTAATTATGTTCAATTTCACATTTAGCAAATTAGAAGGCAAATATTGGAATAAAATCGTGGATATAAAAACATTCTCCAACTCATTTATAGTCACCAATTAGCCTATTTTTACACCCAAGTTTTACCATTTGGATTTCAGTTTGTTACAATGTAATGCTTTGAAAAACTGCTATTCACTAAAATGTTTAAATTTCTAATTTTAGGCCATCATTTCTGAACTGAAAAATTCCCGCAGGCAGCTCTGTTTCCAGTTTGGCAACTTAGTTAACAGCTCTGATAGATTAAATAGACTATTAAAGGATTATGTTACAGGAAACCAATTGGTCACCATGGTAAATATAACAAGTATTATATTTGGCCTTTAAAAAAAAAAAATGACAATGCTCAGAAATAGTAATTTACAGACTTATCAAAGAACATAAGACATTCAATAAGCTAATAGAGAGGGTATCAGCCAATCTTCCATTTTAAAGTATGGAAGGGTTTACTAAAAGACCAGGACAATTATAATCACTGCAAAGCACATAAAATAGTATGGGTCAAATAAAGAAAAAAGGTGCAAGATTCCAACTGGTCATGACTTCTTGAAGACACTGGATAATTAATAAATAAGTGAAAAGGACTTCTATGTGCCTCACGCTTGGGAGCATCCAGATGGTTACTGTTTTTTTATATGTTGGTTTGGGTTGAGTGCCAAAGTTTGCACTTGGTATATATATATATACTAAACAGCAACTTTAAACTCCCAGAATATAATAGTTTGGGGGTTTGGTAACTGTACATGCCACAATGTCAACGTACCCCATTCTTGGCAGGTCCTTAGAGCCTTCAATGACTGTTACAGACTTTAAGAAAGGAACATAGAAAAAAACGGTTTCCCTTCTACATATTCCACTATGACATGTTAATAGAACTGCTAAACTGGCTGTCGCTGGAATCCTGACGCACTCTTCATCTTTCCAGCCTTATATATAAGAGCATTTCTGGGAAGCTTCCACCCTACCTGAGTAGAATGCTCTCTCCAGCTGTTCCCACCTCCTATAACCTCTGATCCAGTACCAGCACGATATTTAGCATACCGCAATACAAAAATAAAGTGTCTCAATCCTCATTTTCCTACAGAGCACCTCAATTATGGAATAACCTCAGGGACACAGTCAAATCTTTATTCAATCTAAAATCTTTTAAGAGATCTATGGCACTATACCTCAATACAGAATGCACCTGTCATGGTTGAATATATTTATTATCTGTTATGTATTAAATTTATATATGTGTGTGTGTGTATATATATATATATATAAAAAAACCAAATAATCTTGCACTCCACCTGATCCGTAGTCCAATGCCCGGTGCTTGTCAGCCAAAATACAACGGAAGATTCAAAGATAGCACTCCAGGGACTTGATAAAATGTAACTTTTATTTTACTCACTAAAACATCAAAGGTGTCAACGTTTCAGCTTGATCCCCTCAAGCTTTCGTCAGGACATGATGTCCTGACGAAAGCTTGAGGGGATCAAGCTGAAACGTTGACACCTTTGATGTTTTAGTGAGTAAAATAAAAGTTACATTTTATCAAGTCCCTGGAGTGCTATCTTTGAATCTTCCGTTATATATATATATATATATATATATATATATATATATATATATATAGCTTGTGTATTGTGTTTTTGTAATATTGTATCCTATTGTAACAATGCAATGTTTTGTGGACAAAGACCCAGGGCATACTTGAAAACGAGAAAAATCTCAATGTATCCATCCTGGTAAAATATTTTATAAATAAATAGATAAATATTGAGACAGTAAGGATCAAGTAAGAAGTACCTTTTCGTATTAAAACATTATTAATAAGGAACTGTGAATGTTTTTGGAACCTCCTCAACTGGTTTACGTCTGTGCACTCTATACCTGGATTGCATACTTTAAGAATCTTAATTGTGAAATCCTACTGGAAGCTGAATTATGTAGAATAAAAGGCCCCTATAATATATGATGTTGTGGGACTACTACTCACCAATTTGTTACTAATAGTATAATTACTAAACAGCAAATTTTAGAAAATGAAAAAAAAAACTGCAATATTAATTTTTTTTACAAATTTCCAACTCGGCTGATGTCAGTTTGGCTATTATAAACTATTTTACAATTCGGCTATCAGTTTGCTACAATGATGAGTTTAGTAAATAAATCCCTCTATGTCACAATTGTGACACTTTTGATGGAAATCATTTATACATACACCATACCAAGAGAATGCGACTTTCATAGAGTGTGCGTATGTGTTTGTGTGTGTGACTTGCCTGTTTATTCCCCAGGTACTGAAATTTGATAGCATGCTAAGAAAAAGTTATTCATCTGCTCTCATTCCTATCTAACAGCCTGCCAGGAATAGCTGGGAAACTAAATGAGTACCTAGAGCATAGACATTACAAAATTTAAAAGAAATATGAAATACATACAAAATGCCCCATTGTGAGATATTTCAAGTCCCACCATGGGGTCAAACATGAAAGAATTATTCTTTGAGTAACTGACAGACGTTGCAGCTTCCTAGATAAGAGTCAACAAGAAATTGTTACAAATGGAAACTAAATGGATGTTCTTTTTGAATATCAGGATTCCTGCAGGTTTAAATTATAAGTTCTATATCCTTTAATTACTGGGAATTCTTGTGTACTTTCTCCCACAATATTAATGAAAGAGATCATATGAATTCCAACATTCATACACTGTATGTATTGTTAATTTATATTTACAATTCAATTGCCCTAATGACATTTAAGGACCACTTAGAGCATTGGTGATACTATCTCTTTAGTCAAAAAACAAGCAATCAGTTTGATGGTATTAACCGAATTATGTTAATAGTTTAAAGTATGTTTTTTTTATCCCAATTAAAAATAATTTCTAGCATTTTATCCTCTATACAACCAGAATTACACAACCTGTGTTATATTATTATATTACATAATATTCACAATTAGTGGTTAAAATACATACCCTTAACCCTGCAAGTGTAAATATTGCAGTATTCATAAACTGCAATGATGACCTTGCAGGGTTAAGTCCTTCTCTAGTGGTTGCCTATCAGACAGCCACTGGACTTCCGTGTTCCTCCAGCGTCGCTGAAATCCCTGTAGGAAAGCAATGAATAGTGCTTTCCTATGGGGAGGTCTAATGCAGAGCAGGCGGAGACTGACCCAGCGCTGAGGGACATCGGAGCTGGACTCCGGTAAGTCACTGAAGGGGTTTTAACCCCTTCAGCAACTTGGGATGGGGGGGAGGGGGGAAGAGGGAGAGGGGCACTACAGGGGCCTACTGTGCCAGGAAAACTAATATGGAAAATCCCTTTAAGTAATAAAACATGAATGTATGCTTTAATTTCTCATCTTAAGAAAAGAGCACATAACACAAAACTAACAATATGTTGTGATTTTCTCACTTCATAAACAAACATTGTGGTATATAACTCAGAATTAATTTGATCTCATTAATATTGTCAAATTTATTTTATTTAAAGGTGTCCTATTGCTTCAAAATGTATACAATTTATATATATATTCCACTGTTTTTTAATCAAATATCAGATTAATATTAGTCATTATTATATTTACCTGTTTCCAATAATACAGATTGAGTTCATTAATTAATTCCGCATCTAGAACTTGGGACACCTATAAAAAGATATCAGCGTGATTCGAAAGGATTCCAATATCACTGCATGTGGTGGCCTTAAGTGATGCTTAATGGATGTGAGAGGATGAAGTTTATTTTTAGTATTTGTAGAAGCACATTTAAGGAACAATGCTACAAACATTCCCTGAGATTAGACACCTTTAAAGTCAGCTGGTCCTTCTGTTACAATTCTTGCTTTCATTTTACAATAACAAAACACACTAAAATGAGGTGGAATTTCTTTTTAGATATTTACTCGGGTAGACCATAGACGCTCCTCGTCAAGTAAAAAATATCAAGGTAAAAGCAAACCAATTTCTATAATAACAGTTGCAGTCACTTGTAAGCTTGGGAAAATGGGACAATGGTGAGCTGTTTTGATTCAAAGTCATTGAAGAGATCAGTTTGTCTTCCATGGTCTTTTAAGATGATTCTTTTACATTATTTTGCTATATCTTAGTACCTTCTTCATTGTCTTCACATTTCACACTCACAGCTAACTACAACTTACTAAGAAATTATAAAGTGATGCTTTAAGTACCGTTAATATACATCTTGTATTTGGAAACACCATGGTGCAGCTATCTAAGTGTCAAACATTTCTATATGGAAAATCTAATGCAAATATTGCTGACACTATAATCCGACGCATTTTGTGACATCCAAGGTGGAAGCTAAGCATTTGTTTGAGTGTGTAGGTTTTTGTACATGTACTTACACCAGGTGTGCATACTATTCTTGTCCTATATACCTTGTATGGGTTTGTATGCAGCTTTTTTTCTGAGAGAGGCTGTGCAGTACTTGACCCCATTTGCACGAGTTCAAGTGGCTTATATCATGAATCAGCGTGAATTAAGCTTTTTTGCAACCTGATAAATGCAATGTTGTCTAATGGAGGTTATATGTGGATTTGATCAGCACCCTTATTGAAAACAATGGGTGGATAAGGATTGACTAATCTGCCAATTCTTCTATTCCTGCAAAAGCAGTGGATTTTCATTAAACATGGAAGATCAAGATGTCTTTCTTTCCTTTTTTTTGCATTTTGAATGCATTAACAAGGCATTTCATTAAAATGTGGGTGTCAATTCCAATCTGGAGTGCCCATTTAAGCATTATATAAAACGTCCCCACACATTCCACCCACATAAAACAAATTCAACTGAAAGAGTATTTTGTTGATAAATTGAGTTGATACTTAACTACAATGAAATATTTACATATTAAATAAACATATACAATTTACAGATAGACAAATATTCTGGTATGTGCTTTTTAAAACATTTTTAATAATCTAAATTTAGACATCTCATTGAATCAGTGTGGCAGATTTTTGAAAAAAATTGAAATTATGCTACATAAACAGAATTCTTCAAACCTTTGAGTGACAGAAGGCAATGCCAATCTAACCATGTGGCTTAGCTAATTAGTTTAGGGCACTACGAAGCATTGGAACTGCTCAGCCAAAAATGTAGAAAACCATTTGTAAACTACTCACACTTGTCCTCAAAAAGCACTCATAGTGTTAAATATACCTCTTAAGGAACTTTGTTCTTGAAGGATAGCTCTTTACCCCATCTCTCTTTTTACCTCCTGGTATTTCTATTTTCTATGAGATCAGTAGGTTTTGTGCGTAAAAAGATATCAAAACAACATTTACGCGCCTTAGCCTATCTTACAGAGCCCTCCACAATGCTTCTTCCACTTAAGGCCCAGACCTTATAACTGAGGACCCCTTTGTGATGTCTGCTTGTTTAATAATGCAAGATCCTCTGCTACTTTTATTAAATCCACCCTAATTTGGTCACAAAACATTTCCTAAGTTGCCCATTATCACCTAGAACTCATCATATACAATCTGTAATTCTTACCTTGTACACCATATTTAAATGTTCCATCAAGAGCCATCTCTTTAAATGGGTTTAATACCTATGCTATTAATCTAGCACCTAGCCACAAATATTAGCAAGTTAGCTAACACTCCCACCTTTGCTCTCAGTTTACACCTGGCATCTTATCATATACATTGTATCGCCCATCACCTTCCCTTTCATGTTATATAGTGACTTTGCGATATTTAACACACAGCACAAAGGAGGGAGGGACATTACCAATTATCTATCCCGCCAGCATTCAAAACTCAAGCGTGTGTTCATAAATTAGTTTTTACTAATAACAATATTTGGTCATTTCTGTAATTATTTAACTAAATACTTAAATAAATATGAATAAAATATCAAACAATACAAAATATATATAAAAATATATATATATATATATATATATATATATATATATATATATTATAATATAAAAATATCCCCTTCTTTCCAAATATTGGGGCAAAGTTAGAACTTTTTATATCTTGCATGTGTTTATCAAGATATGCATCATTTTCAAAACACTGGATGGAAAGTAATAGATTCTAGCGTGCATCATTCCAAGCACATTTGTTACACGTTGAACTTAAATAACTTTCAACCCGGAATGATTTCACATCCTTTTTTTTTTTTTAATAGTAGTTAAATGTATGAGAATTGAAGCAGTTTTAGCTGAAAGCTTTTCTTGATGAATTGAAGAAGATCTGTTACAGCAGAGGAATAGTTTAAGTCAATTCCATGCTTTAAACTCTAACATTGCTTTAAACTCTATTAGTTAACACATTCATTATAGATCACATAGTGCTAATGTTGAGTTTAGGAACATTAAGCTGTTATTTTGCATGGAATGCATTGGGTTTTTATCCGTACGAGCCTCTTGATTTTTAAAATAAATGAATCAGACTTGCTCAAGAAGGTGTTCTACATTAACAGACCATGAAATGTCAGTAAACTTCAGGCTATGCTGTCTGAGAATACAAAATGACAAATACACTCATCTTGCTGAAATGTCAGACACATATGAGCAAACGTGCAGATGTCTGTTTTTATATGAACATACATGATATACAATATATATATATATATATAAAACGTACCTATGTACAAATCATGAATTAGGATTCATAGGTTACTGATTCTGAATTAAATGTTTTTCTAAGCCTGCTTCTTGAGCTGTGCTAAGAAATATCTAAAAGTATTTGATAATAACCATGTGGATTTTATACCAGCAGAGGGTGTGTGATCTTAGTTTATGTAATCACATACAAACAATACAAACATTGCTATAGTACCTCATCTGTGCTTCTGTCACCACAGAGGTGGCAAAAAAGACAGACCATTTTTTCATCTATGCTGTTGGTATTATGCTATACTATATTATGCTTTTTGCATTTATACCTGCACTAATCTTTGTCTACTTGATTGTTATCTAAACATTTTTTTTATGAATGTTTGTAGTTATTTGTTTTTTTTTTACCTGTATGTATTTAATTCCTCCATCCTTCCCTCTCTTCTTCCCCCTCCTCTCTCTCGCTTCATGTCTTTCCCGTAATATGCCACTGATCCTTACTAATTACTTTCGGATTCATCTTTACCATTCCCTGTCTCTCATGAACCCAGCTTGAAGCAAACATTAACCCCACATCCCTATTTACATTTGTTTTAAAAGTAAATATTCTCTATCTGTTTTAAATCATCTCTAATTACAACTTGATCATCTCGTAACCATTCACAACCTACACAGGATTTACTATGATTAATGTCTTCATTTAATTTCCCCAACCCTACATCCATCAACATCCTTTATTTATATATTTGTTTATTCTTGAGTATACACACTAGATTTAGACAGGCCCCTGTTAAACCATGAGAGAGTAAAAAAAAATTCTATAGATCAATTGCTAATTGAATCAGCATGTCTGGCATTAGTTCCCTAAAATACAAGCTACATCCCGAAGGTTAAATTACACTGTAACAATATCACAACTGGTGGATCCCATACTGACCTTCACAATCTAAAGCTAGTGCTTGTAAGTAAAAGTGGTACAAAACTGTATCACTGCATGTGTACATGGTTAAATTGTGAAAGTGCTTTGGGGTGGTCTGGGGTGTTGGGCATATGTGTGGAGGCACTTACTTTATTTGGAGCAAGGTGACTGAAAGACAGAGGGAGGACAAAGGATAGAGCAAAAAAAAAAAGGCATGCAGGTATAAAAGAAACAAAATGGCAAATAATAACTAGCATTCATAAAAATAGCTTGCTGAACAATCAAATACAATAAAGAAAATTTAGAGCAGTTAAACATACTAAAAGCATAATACAGTACAGCATAATGCCAACAGCATAGATACAAATTATCTTTCTTTTTTTTCAGATACGTGCCAAGATTTAGGTAATATGTATTTGTTCCCTAGTCTGGTTTTGTCTGCTTTTTACTTGTTTGAGGAATGTATTACTTTTATCTCCTTCTTGGTATGATCCATTTTTTCCCCATCTTAGCCTTTGTCGTTTTACCTCCTGCTCAGTAAGCATAATTTTTGCTCCGCTAGTGGCATAATTTGCTGCAGAGGCCCCACACTATTTTGTTATGAACTATTCAATGATCAGCCACAACATTAAAACCACTGAGAGGTGAAGTGAATAACATTGATTATATCGTTACAATGAAACCTGTCAAGGAGTGGGACATATTAGGCATGGCTGTGTTGCCTTCTTCCAACACATGTAATTCAAGAACTGATTGTGTACAATCAATTCTTGAATTACATGTGTTGGAAGAATGAAACATAGGCAAGTGAAAAGATCTGAGTGACTTTGACAAGGGCCAAATAGTGATAGCTAGATGATTGGGTCACATCATCTACAAAACGGCAAGTCTTGTGGTGTGTTCTCTGTATGTAGTGGCTAGTACCTACCAAAAGTGGTGCAAGGAAGGACACGTTGTAAACTGGCACCAGGACCATAGGCCCTAAGGCTCATTGATTCATACAGGGTGCAAAGGTTAGACTGTCTGGTCAAATCATTCAGAAGAGCTACTGTAGCTCAAATTGCTGAAAAACCTAATGCTGGCCATGATAAAAAGGTGTTAGAACACACAGTGCATCACAATTTGCTGCATATGGGGTTGCATAGCTACAGACAAGTCAGAGTGGTCATGATGACCCCTGTTTACCACCGTACGCACCTTCAATGGGGATGTGAGTGTCGGAACTGGAACATGGAGCAATGGAAGAAGGTTGCTTGGTCTCTTGAATTACAATCTATTTCAGATCAGGTGAATGGCCAGGAGCATGTGCATAATTTACCTGGGGAAGAGGTGGCAGCAGAATGCACTAGGGGAAGAAGGCAAACCTGCAAAGGTAGTGTTGTGCTCCGGGCAATGTTCTGCTTGGACATCTTAGGTCACAGCATGTGGATGTTACATGACATGTACCACCTGCCTAGAGATTGTGTCAGACCACGTAACCCCTTCATGGCAAGGGTGTGAACTGATGGCAGTGGCTTCTTTCAGCAGAATAATGCACCCTGCCACACTGCAAAAATGTTTAGGAAAAGTTTGAGGAACATGACAAACAGTTCAAGGTATTTCCTTGGCCTCCAAATTCCCCAGATCTCAATCTGATTGAGCATCTGCAGAATGTGCTGGAACAACAAATCTAATCCACATAGGCCCCACCTTGCCACTTGCAGGACTTAAATGATCTCTTGCTAGTGTCTTTGTGCCAGAACATGTTCAGTCTTGTGGAGTCTATGCCTCAACGCATCAGAACTGTTTGGTCTCCTTGATGGGGACCTACATGATACTAGGCAATTTGTATTATTGTTGTAGCTGATCAGTATATATGCCTTTTATGAGGCATTATCTGGGACTTTGCCTTAGTGCTTGGTCACTGTTTATGTGCCCCTAGTATGTTGGTTCTGTTCCATTTCTGCCCCTTTATAATGCTTACCATGCCTTGTATGTTTGTTATCTGTTCCTATAATGCTAGTTGGCTTTGCAATAGATTCTCTGTGTAAGGTAAACATGGTTTCAGAATCCAGGTTTCAAGATTGCAACTTGGAGCATGCATTGAGTTATTGTCCCAATGCTAGCATGATAGCTCCCTCGATCATTTTCATGATAAACAAGTCCAGTCATTGCTTAAACTGTTTATCTAATGACTGATAGCCTTGATATTGGCTTGGATTGGACTATGGTCTATGAACTTACCTTGACAAAGACCCTATTCAGAGTTGAAAGGTTACTCCTGTTCTGCTGGTTCCAATACATATCTCTTTAAGTATTGAAGTACCTGGAGCTTCTTTCTTCATATATATGAACTTACCTTTGACCCCATAGAACTGTTTCTAGTCCACAGATCTCACTGAAACTACAAGGAAGCTGTCTCATTCTGATGTGGGAGATGGTAGTTAGAAACAGGCATGCCTTAGCCATCCACCAGGTACAAACCCATCTCTGCCAGGTGAACCCTGGTCCAGCTGTGTCATAGATCCAATGTGGATGAGGCTGTCAGTATGCACTTTTTCATCAAGTAAAAACAGTGAGTTGAGTATAATTTGAAGGAGAATCCTTATTAATACAGCTCACAAGAGATGTTGATTACTTACAACCCCATACTTAATTTTTTTGCACGCTACCAATAGGACATTAAGGAGGGTGGACCTGGGTTTTGATGACATGATTCATGTCACATAGGTGGCATTTAAAATGGTAGAGGGCTGCATTAAATGTAAAAAAGTAAGTGGGAAATAGACAGCATTTAGCTCCATCGCTGTCTGTTCTGAAATTTAAGATTCAGGACAATTCCCAACTATACATGTATGATTCCTTTATATTTATAAACGTTGTGCTGTTGAACATGTGCTGCATATGCATTGTTGTAATTGAAGTATTTATTTCATTATTTATTTGGTACACTGCTACTATTGTAAAACCTTGATAACAATGCACAAAAGAATTAAACTGAGCTCACTGTGAAGGCCAGTTTGAAATACAATTTGAGAAAGCAGAAGAGAAGGGTTAAAATAATTTGGTTGTATAAAAGTGCGATAACAAGAAGTGTAATAGTGCTGAAGTTTACACATTTAGTCCTGCCAGCATTGGTCTTATATATTTTGAAGTCTGATCATGATCTGTAATTAAACTTACAGTAATCCTGGTATCTTAAATTGCTTGGCAGATGGCAATTCAGTGGCCAGATGGACCTAGGCTGAATTCTCATTCAATGTTCGTATGTAACTGATATGCGATATGGGCATTAAGAAGCTTCAGCATTTGCAAGCCTGTCAATATGATTTTAATTTCAAATTGCAATAAATGAAAAAAAGGCTCATGGAATCATTTTATTGATTCACTCTTAGAAACCGTAGCTACTGTATTTAAAAATAACTTGAATATTCAATCTGCCTGAATTCCAAGCAGCTTCAATATTTGCCAATTTTAGTCAATCTCCATAATATCCAATTACCTTTGTAAACCATGCTTTTAAATGGAAATATGCATTAAGCTTTGCCAATTGTCAGTAAGGAAAAGGGAATGCATGGGAGGTAAAAATGCACTTAAGATTAATACATTTCTGATTTAGGAAATTATTGTCCATTATCTGAGCCAGGCAGCTTATTGTATTCATTAAAGATACAAATAAATGCTAAACTGTGCAATGTATATACAATACAAATATAGCTCAATTATAAAATAAATATAAACAGACTTTAATGTGTTAATGTGGCGTAAGACATACTAAATGCTAAATCATGGTTTGGTAATCATATATTGTAGTTTTAAAGAAACCATAATAATTTTTATTTGCTAAAAATAGCAGAATTATAAGTTAAATGCAATACTTATTTTTATTGGTTCAAGATGTATGTAGTTTATAGCACTTTTGTAGACATTGATCATGGTGCATATTCCAGCTATATTCTGATTGATTGAAATAAACAACAACAATCAATCAGTCACAATTGAGCTTTGGGTTAATTTGCAAATTTGTACTATGGCTATCTTTGCAGCTCTCATTATCTGCTATTGCTGATGTGCCAAGTTTTCTTTGCTAACATGCATAA
This sequence comes from Pelobates fuscus, assembly GCF_036172605.1. Lineage (NCBI taxonomy): Eukaryota > Metazoa > Chordata > Amphibia > Anura > Pelobatidae > Pelobates > Pelobates fuscus. The sequence continues at coordinate 340,885,264 of NC_086320.1, forward strand.
TACTTATATCGAGTCACTTACATGAATACCTGCAAATAATTTATTTACTAAAGTTTGATTTGTGCCAGTATTACAGTTAATGGAACACTCCATCCACCAAAACTACTACAGCCTACTGCGCCATGTGTATAACTTCAAAACACAAATCAAAACAAATATGTTGTCCGTTGTGCGATTAGTTTAATTATTGATTCAGCTACACTTTGGAACAGAGATCGGGAGTTCGTATGATCACCCGATGAGCCCAAGTTTCAACGAATTGCAGTTTGTAATGAAACAAATCTCCAATTATACTATTTAGCACTTTAAAAACTGTACCTGATTCCTGGACCTGAATAGGGAAAGTTGTATAAGTTTGTTATATTCAACCAATGATCTTATTTGCAGTTTGCATTTTTAGTTTGCAAGGAAAGCATAGAGAAAAAACCTCTGGATATCAATGATTGTGATGGTGCCGTGTTCTAGGTTTAACAGACATTTTAGTTATTCCTTCGCAGGTTTTAAATATTAAACTATTGAAATATATATTTTAAATGCGGGTAGCCCATTGACAGCTCATTGTACTCCTTGATTGACAACATTAATTAATATCTCATCAGCAATCAAAATGTTTTTAATTTATCCATATATGTTAGATGATATTTCAGTTTCAATCGTCTTTTAATAGTTAGAAAAAAAAAATCATATTTATTAGACCCAAGGAAACTGACCAAAACTACATTTACCATAATAGCACAGTTTTTCTAGTGAAATTGAGAAAACATTGACACTGGAGAGAATCTAATGAAGGTGCTTTTCAGATTTGATTTGGTTTACATCAGATACAAATTGATGAATAGGAATCTCAACAAATTTTACAGTTGGAGATATGTTCTCCAAACTAGTGTTAGGCCTTGTCAAATAAGGTTTTTAAAAAACTTTAAAACAAACACTCATGATTTTATAACCATAATTTTGTCTATGGCTTAGCTGTTAAATCAATTATTATTTCAAGTAGGTTCATGTGTGCCAAGTCTGAACAAAACAATGATTTAACATCCCATTTTGTTCTTTTAGGTCTATAAATCGGTCCATTATTGGTTCCTCTGACTTGCTAATGGGTTAGATCTCAAGGAAATGTTTTTACAAACAAAACCTGCAAATGGAAATGAATAGATTTTCTGCCATGTCTTTTAGAGATGCTCACTGTATGGTTATAGTTTAAGCTGATATACCTTCATTAAAAATAAACAAAGTGATGTTTTTTTTTTTATAATTACAAATCAAACTATTCTGCTTTAGATAAAATACAAAAACCCCAGAAAAGCACATAAAACATTGTTATTTGTGTTAACATGTTAACTTTGTTATTAATATTCTCATTTTTATATGCACACAAGTTTACTGTGAAGAGTTTTACTCGATAAATAATTGAAAAAACTATTGAATAAAATGTAATGATGGGATTTTAAATCCTCCACCTCAATTAACTGTATTATTATGCTTTGAGCATAATCAAAGTTTCAGGAGTAATGTAGGTAGCCATGTCTTTGGATAATGGCATCTGTGTGGTTGATGTGGCATTTAAGCAGCTTTATTGAGATTGGACTACCGACGTGGGCACACTGTGTGCTCTTGGACCATGCTTGTGAATGACATAACTAAGTTTTATGCCCTTTTAATTCCTTTTTTATGGAGGTATACCATGATAGAGCTGACAGGCCCAGTTTGTTCCTATCACTAAGCTGGTAGAGCTGTTAAAGTAAATACGATGCATCAAGGCATGAGTAGTTGACACCTGCCTCCATGCACATGTCCTCTAGGGGGCACCTGTTTCGGCATTTCTAAAATGGATTCTTGGAGCTTAGCTGAGCTGCTGAGGGTAAATAAGTACCATAAGTCTTGGTTAGTGTCCTCTGTAGTCCAGTCAGCCTCCTATACTTTATGGAAACAGTTATAGAGGGTGTAAAACTCAGTGCTGTCCCAACTCCTACAATGTCTGTCCACTAGCAGCCTCTCACACAGGAAGTGTCTTGAACGAAGAGCAGGGGAAGCTCTAAAGTCATGCACACTGTATAACACTGTATAACCACTCCGGAAACTCTGCTATCAATAATAAGAGGGTGAGTACCTTGCAAATAAGCCTCCAAACTCCACATGCCTGCATCCTAAATAAACCTTTTTCCCTTTCCAAAAATGTAACCCCTTTCAAAACATGAATTAAACCCTTTCCTTAGTCCCAAATGTAAACACTAAAAGACTAAACTTGAAGAAAAACCTTTACTTTAACCTAAGTTTAACTCTTAGAAATGTGATATCACATGTACCCAACTTGATATGTAAATTCGAGCCTACCTGACACGTCTTGTACCGTAAATAATTACAATGTATAACAACCTGAAGGAGTTAAAAGAATAAAAGAGGAAGCTACTAGCTCCACCTCCACCATAGATTTTGGCTCATGATAAAAGATCTAAGAAGGACATGTGGTAGTAGAAACCTCGTTATTTGGGGCTCCGCTCCACAGGCTTTCAGACTTTCACTATATCCCCTCCCCTTTTATAAAATAGAGTACCTACACCATGTACACCATGTACACCATAAAGACCTAATTTATTGTTATGGGAGATTTCTTCACAAACTGAGAATTATGGAGAATTAGCAAGTACACTTAAAAAGTTCATGACAAATTAGCTGAATTACAAAAAAGTTTCCAACTCTGCTCTTTGTCCAGCTTTTTAAATGGTGATTCTCTGCATTTCCCCACAACCCTCTAATATTCTTTAGTGTCAACTACTTTAAAGAAGTACTCCAAACACCTAAAGCACATTAGCTCACTGAAATGTAAAGAGTATGTCCTCTTTTATTTCATAAAAAGACCAGATTTCAACTGAAATGCACATCTATAAATTAACCTTGTTACATCCCCTGGCTGTCAATCAGAGAACTAGTCCTGTTACTTCCTGGTTGTTTAGCTCAGTAGAACTAAACATAAGAGCCCATCAACTACCCAGAGCACATGCCTGGCAAAAGACTTATCATTGAGCTGCATTAAACAGTCACAGAAAGTGTGTGCTGGGGAAAAAGCAGAGGGCTTGCAAAGGCTGCAGACAAGCGATCTGCAGTGAAAAATGCATAATTAAAAAAAACATATTTTCTTGGTGATATATCATCTACATGTAAAAAAAAAAATCAATTAGAGTGGTGCTTTAAAATTTAGCAGCTAGTTTGTTTATAATTGCCAGACCATATTCAATTAGCAAACCAATAATACACTTTCTGTTTTGTAAAGCCACATGTTGCTAAAAAGGTAATTACGTTTCACTTATTTTGATGGCGTAATTTTATTTTCATAGATGCATTTCTTTGCTATTATCATCCCATTAAGAAAGAAATTATCGGCCAACAAAATGTATTAGGCACTTCTAATTCAAACATGGCTCAGATATATATTTTCCCCTGCTATGAGTTATTTATATAACATATACGTAAAAAATAATGTTTAAAAACAAAATTGGAAGATTTACCGAACAACATGACATTAAATTCCTTTTAAGTTCAAGTGGATCTTGGGCCTTTGCCAACTATATTTTCATAATTTTCACATAAAGATATATCATCTTATATTATAGACACTGAACTCGAAGTACTTTATATATGAATCCTGCACTGGTGGACAGGTTTAAGTAAAGCATTAAATTAAGTCTCAATTAAGTAATTAAAGAGAATATTCAATCAATAAATGCTCCTTAAAGTGGCAGTTTTCATTGAGATATAATGATGTTTCATGATGTGATTTGCCTTATTGCATGACTAAACAGGAATAATTTTTTTAGAAGGTTAGACATGCTATAAATGAAATGTGCATATCTGAATATATGGGTTTTATTAAACATACATTAAAGGTAATGAAAAAAAAAAACAAGCTATCAATTTGCCTTGCTTGCCTTAAAGTGTACGCATCATCCACAAATGTCCTCTTAAAGTAATATTTAGTTTTAAACTCTTTTATTGTCATGAAGCAATGAAGAGTAATACGCAAATATTTCACATACAGTAATCGTAAAAGCGATACAAAAATAAACTCATCAGTTGGCTTATTTTGCATGACATTTTCCATATGTTTGAAATAAAACAAAATCAGATACAATAATATATAAAAAAATGGTAAATGATTCAACGAAATTAAAGACAAAATAACTTTGAATGCTCTCTTTTAACAATTTGTGCTAATTAGCACTTTAAGTGAGATCTAACACCTCAACGTAGTCTTTATTGAAGGGGGGGGAAGGGGGGGGAGAGATTATTACAGATCTGGTTCATCCAGTGTGAAACAGTGCGGAAACTATGTTATATTGGGTGGAATTGTCTAGTTAATTGACATAGGACTGCCAATTGATGAGGAGCTTTTTTTTTGTTTGGGCGCTTTTGTTGAGTGAGGCCTCCAACTGATCCATATTGAATAGGAAAGTTATGTTTGTTTTCAGTAAAGATATTGCTGGGTGGAGGGGTTGATCCAGTGTTGTAGTATCTGCAGCCAAAATCATATGGGCTAATTTAGAAAACCTACCTGAATTCTCCACCTCTACACCCAACACTGACAAGGCTGGAGAAATCTGAAAAAGATTTATAAAGTAATATTTAAAGGGACACTGTAGTCTCATTGCACTGTCCCTACATTCAGTGTTTAACCATTTTCAAGCAGTTTAAAACTGTCAATCACAGCCACCCCATTGGTACACAGGATAATACATTTAAACCCTTGAATGCAAACATTTCCAGTTTTATAGAACATCTTTTTTTTAATTTATTTTTTTTAAACATTGCAGGATTAAAATGAGAGGGACATGGCACCCAGACCAATTTATTGAGATGAAATAGTCTGGGTACCCATAATGTCCCTTTAAGCAATTAAAATATGCGTGTTTTTCTTTTCTGATCAATACAGTGGAAAGTATGGGTGGCTGTGATTGGCTGAGAGTGTACGCTGATTGTTTGCACCCCATGACAGTGCCCATAGGTGGTATGAATTGAAATGGCTATAAGGAAGTGTGTAATCTCTGCCTTAGCCATATCTCCAGTAAGGTGGCCAGGGACCCTCATTGAGTTTTAAACTGCTTGAAAATGGTTAAACACTGAATGTCTGGACAGTGCAATGAGACTACAGTGTTCCTTTAAATATTACTTTATAAATCTTTTCATATTATGTATCTATGTATCTATTAATCTAGCTTGTTATATTTTTCTAGATAGATAGATAGATAGATAGATAGATAGACACACTGATAGATAGATAAATAGATAGATAGATAGATAGATAGATAGATAGATCAAACACTAGGAGCATGTGATTTAATATATATCATTCCAAACCTGAAAACGAGTACGATGTGGCAAACACAATTACTCAATTGGTCACACCTTAGACCATTTTGGAAAGACCTCAATATTTTATATTTTCTTGGGTATCAGAAAAACTATTGTGCAAGGAGAATCTATTTAAATACTAATTCTCTACTTAGAGAATAAACCCAGTAGTCAAATAGTATATGTGAAGAAAATGCTAAACTAATCCACATGTAATGCAGGATTAGTTCCTCAATGTGAACTTAACAGGTAAAAAACCAGATGAACTAATCCACAATTCAATACTGGATTAACAATTGAAAGTCAGATAGGCGCTGTGTGTGAAAACAGTTTCACAAGCATAAACAAAGGGGATCTGGAGAGATAAATGTTAGGTCAAAGCTCTACACATGTTTATTTAATGGTAACATTTATTTTCTTGTTTACTGTTGTGTGTTCACAATGTTCACAGCAGGTACTGTAGCCATTGACTTACAAATTTTGAGCTCACACCTTTCTGTTATAATGGTATTATCTTAATTTAATAGATGGATTTAACATACTGACTTCCCGTCAGAGGTGGATCGAGAGCTGAATCTCAGGGGGGGTTTAGCCACATTGTATTATGACTAACAGAATAAAATGTGCTGCTTACGCTCTGTGATAAATTCATACACTCTGCTCACTATTGTGGTGGTCTGTAATAGCCAAATACTGCACTTTACTGCAGAGCCTTATAATACACTTATATTACTGTGGAGCTCTATAATACACTTGTATGTACAGTCAGGGCTGCCATCAGAAATTTTGGGCCCCCCCCCCCCCCTCCCTCCCGGGCCCACCCACGCCCTACCTAGTCCGCTGACAATGATGCAGGACTGAATGTGGTGTGTATGGTGGAAGTAAATTAGAATGTGTGTAATGGATGTAGTGTTTGTGTGTATTAGATACTGTTTGTGCAGTGAATGCAGAGTGTGTGTTTGTGTAGCGGATGCAGTGTGTATAGTGAACATAGAGTGTGTTTGAGTAGTGGATGTAGTGTGTGTTTGTGTAGTGGATGTAGTGTTTGTATGTACTATATGAAATGTGTTTAGTGGATGCAGTGTCTGTAGTGGATGTAGTGTGTGTATTAGACGCAGTGTCTGTGTATAGTGAATGCAGAGTGTTTCAATTTATGGTGGATGTAGTGTGTGTACTGTGAATACAGGATGTTTGTGTAGTGGATGCTGTGTGTACAGTTAATGCAGAGTGTATGTTAGTGTAGTGAATGCGGAGTGTGTGTCAGTATAGTGAATCCAGAGTGTGTGCATAGTTTAGTGAATGCAGAGTGTGTGTTAGTGTTTAATAAATGCAGAGTGTGTGTTAGGGTGTAATAAATGCAGAGTGTGTGTTAGGGTGTAGTGAATGCAGAGTGTGTCAGTGTAATGAATGTAGTGTGTGTAAATTTGTAGTGAATGCAGAGTGTGTGTAGCGGATGTAGAGTGTGTGTTAGTGTAGTGAATGCAGAGTGTTAATGTGTAGTGAATGCAGAGAGTGTGTTAGTGTGTAGCGGATGCAGAGTGTGTGATAGTGTGTAATAAATGCAGAGTGTGTGTTAGGGTGTAATAAATGCAGAGTGTGTGTTAGGGTGTAGCGGATGCAGGGTGTGTGTTAATGTGTAGCGGATGTAGAGTGTGTGTTAGTGTAGTGAATGCAGAGTGTTAATGTGTAGTGAATGCAGAGAGTGTGTTAGTGTGTAGCGGATGCAGAGTGTGTGTTAGTGTAGTGAATGCAGAGTGTGTGTCAGTATAGTGGATGCAGTGAGTGTGTTAGTGTGTAGTGTATGCAGAGTGCATGTTGTATTAGTGAATGCAGTGTGTGTATTGTATTAGTGTATGCAGTGTGTGTGTTAGTGTATGCAGTGTGTGTGTGTTAGTGTATGCAGTGTGTGTGTGTTGTATTCGTGTATGCAGTGTGTGTTGTGTCAGTGTTTGCAGAGTGTGTCTTGTGTCAGTGTATGCAGAGTGTGTTGTGTCAGTGTATGCAGTGTGTTGTGTCAGTGTATGCAGAGTGTGTTGTATTAGTGTATGCAGTGTGTGTTGTGTTAGTGTATGCAGAGTGTGTGTTGTGTCAGTGTATGCAGTGTGTGTGTTGTGTCAGTGTATGCAGTGTGTGTGTTGTGTCAGTGTATGCAGTGTGTGTGTGCAGGGCCGTCTTTAATAACGACTGGACCCTGGGCAATCGCTTGCTTGGGCCCCCTGGGCCCTGCCGCCGTCGCCCCTCACTCCCTGGTATGCAATCACGGCATCCATCCCAATGCAGTGGCAGCATTAAATAGAATGAATTTTATTGGGACACCCAATTGCAAGATTGGACTAAAGGTAGAACCCCATCTGTCGTGCAACTCTAACAATGCTTTGACAGGTGGGGCTCTACCAATTTCCCATGCTTGCAGGGTTGTATTTAGCACTGTTTTGTGTGTTTGAATGTAAGCATGTGTTTGTATGAAGTATGTTTGTGTTAATGTGTTTGTATGTGGTACTGGAGTTTGAATGCAAGTGTGCATTTATGTGTAGTGTTTGTTTTTGAATGTAGGAGTGTGCTTGTATGTAGTGTTGAAGTTTGAATGGAGGGGTGTATTTGTATATAAAGCTGCGGCTCAGATGCACAGGTACATACTCTGACACACAAGAAGATACACAGATACATACACTGACTACAAACAGATAAGCAGGCACATACACTGACAGACATACTGACACACAGGTACATATATTGACACACACAGACACATACACTGGTAGACATACTGACAGACACACACAGGCTTATATACAGACATATTGACACACACACTGATCAACATACTGACACACATACACTGACAGAAATACTGACACCCACACACAGGCACATACACTGACCGAGATACTGACACACACACACACACACACACTGACAGACACACTGACACCCATATACACTAAGAAATACTGACACACATCCAGGCACATATACTGACACACACAGACACATACAGAGACTGACACATGCATGCACATGCACTGACAGACATACTGACACACACACATAGACATACTGACACACACACAAATATTTTGACACACAGACAGACCTACTGACACACACAGATATATTGACACACAGACACACAGAAAAACAGACATACTGACACACAGACAAACAGACATATACAGACACACACACAGATATATTGACACACAGACAAACAGACATACTGACACACAGACATACTGACACACAGACAAACTGACACACATGTAAAATGTACATTTTTAAACCCACCCTCCAGTTTCCTACCTTTTGCTGGAGGGTGGATTCCCTGGGGTCCAGTGTGGTGCCTGAGGATGATGGGAGTGAGGATCCCCCATCCTCACTCCCTCCCAGCCGGCTGCCGGAAAGCAAGGGGCCCGGTCGTGGGGGGAAAGAGCGCCCGACCGGGCCCCTGCTGATACAAGCCCTCCGGGTGGCCCTAAGTGCATGGGCCACCCGGTGGGACTCAGAGGACGGGGGAAAATTTTGTACATATTTTTTTTTTTTTTTATCTAATTACATGTTTCTCCCCCCTCCCTGCTTACCTTGTCCAGGGAGGGGGGAGATTCCATGATCCCTGGTGGTCTGGTGGGGGGGCCCGGCTCCCCTTTACCGCAGAGGGGGCCCAGGCAGCACACAGCTTCTCTTCTCTCCTCTGTTCCAATAACTCTCGCGAGACCCGCGGAGCGTTGCCATGGCAACCGGGTCTCGCGAGAGTTATTACAAGAGAGAAGAAGCTGTGTGCTGCCTGGGCCCCCTCTGCGGTAACAGGGAGCCGGGGGCCCGCGGCTGCACACATAGATAGCGATATTCGCTATCTATGTGTGCAGGGAGGGAAAGTGGGGCCCAGGACTGCCAGAGCAGTCCGGGCCCCCCAGGGCCGCCGGGCCCGTGACAACCGTCATGGTTGTCACCCCCTGATGGCGGCCCTGTGTACAGTACATTACTGCAGAGCTCTATAATGCATTTATATATGCTGCACATTACTGCAAAGCTCTATAGTACACTTATATTCTTGCAGAGCTCTATAATGCACTTATATTACTGTGCAGTTCTATAATATACATGTATACACAGATTTACACATTCTAACAGACACTGCATCCAGAGTCATACATTCACAGATTCATACACTCAAACAGACACTTTACTGATTGCTTAGGGGGCCAAGTATGCAGTTTTAAGAAAAACTTAGTAATGATGTCACAGTCGTGAGTCTAAAAAACAAGAAGGTTTTGGAAGAAATTTCGAGTCTGTCCAATGGGTCACTCGGGGGGGGGCACCAAGGCTACTGACACACAGAAACACACACACAGATACACACTGACACACAGACATAAACCTTGACACACAGATTTACAGATACACACACTCACATACACATACAAACACTCAGATGCATACAGTGACACATACACACATCTTGACTAAAAAAAAAAAACACACTCAGATACACACAGTGACATATACACACGCATGCACCCACAGTTACACACACTGGCACATACACACACTCAGATACACACATTAACACATACACACTATGCAATATGCACACACTGACACACACTTAGATATACACACACTGACATACACACACACATACTGACACACACAGTGACACATACACACACTGGCACTTACACACACACACACTGGTACACACACACACACACACACACACACTGACACACAGATACACACTGGCACAGACACACAGGCACATACACACACAATATGACATACCTCAGAGCCACCCTCCTGTTAACTTACCTTGTGTGTCCAGGAGTGTGGCTTGCTTGTGGTCTCGATGATGGCTTGGAGCCATGAGTCCAGATGTTGACTCTCTAGCACTCTCTGCAATAGAATAATTCTCCCTTATTATTTTTACCACTACGCATTTATATTATTTTATTATTTAGTGTTGTGGCTAGGGGTATGGTTAGGGTAACATCCTTGGTTAGGATTCCTATTATTAGAGCTAGGGTCAGAAATGTGTTTCCTGCTAATACACTGAAATTAAAGGCTGTGGACTGCGCAGTGGCTATCGCCCCCTGTGCTGTATGCTATTTCAAATAAATATAAATATAATATGATCTGCCCATTATTTAAATGGGCAGATCATGTTTTACATTTTTTATATATACACCATGATGGAGATTTTTGTTATTGTTTAATACATTTTTATTGGACTAATTGAAGAAGGAAGTAAAATAAGTATGGAAAAAGGTATCAGTATACAGCATGTATGTATATATATATATATATATATATATATATATATATATATATATACACATTCATACAAACTGCATATATGAAATGCATATTTGTATACAAGCATAAAAACTATATACATCGACTGTATATACCACTATATATATTCGAACAGCAAGACATGTATGGGAAAGGAGCAATAAAGGCAAATAAATTCATAACATACCATCATAAAAGCATTTCTGGTGTTTTAATTATTACAATTATTTTGTTTTTGTTTGTAGGGCTTCGACATAATTTGCAAAGATATTACTATAACAAGGCATGATTAGTGCAAACATTAAGGGTACTGTGCACAAGAACTTACCCTTAAATGAGGATGTTCTCAAGCTAACCGTCTCCTCCTTCCACCCTCCCTACCACGCGGCAGTGCAGCAGCAACTCTATAAAGCTGGGAGGAAGTGCTATCACTACCTCCCCTGGGAGGAAGTGCTGTCACTTCCTCCCAGCCAGCCGATACTACAGGGACCCGGTCGTGCTCATAATGGGCCGTGGTACCCGAAAGGGCTCCTGATTTGCGATAAAATGCCATTTTGTTCTGGGAAATCACGGCGGAACCCCATTAGTGTTCCCTGGGGTTCCGCGGAACACCAATTGGGAAACGCTGCCTTAAGGATACAGACAGCCACTAGAGAGACTTCCGGGTCGTTAGGGGACTTTTGGTCTCCTAACTGGCGATGAACGTCCTCACACTATGCATGATGACGTCCAGCGTCACATAATACCTCATAGGAAACCATTATACATGCTTTCCTATTGTGAATCCCTAACATGAGTGTGGCGATCACTGTGCATGTGCTTTAGGTCTCCCTTGCCGGCTGAGGTCGGTGATGGACGAGTGGAGGATGAGCTCAGATAAGTGTCAGAAGTGGTTTTTACACCACGGTGGAGGGAATTGGGCACTATAGAGAGCTATAGTGCTAGGAAAACAACTCTGTTTTCCTGGCAGTATAGTTTCCCTTTAACATTTTTCTCTATTTTAGCAACTTTCAAATGCAAATGTCCCAATATATATAAATAATGGACGATGATTAGCCCCTGCTGGGCAAAACTCTTTGCTTCAAATTTCTGGTTAGAAATTGACTTTCTGAGAAATACATGTATCCATCATTTCAGATTAAGAATGGGCTTCCTTATACATGACAAAAAGCATTTTATTTTGGGCAGTCATTTAAAGATTCAGGATCTGCGTATGGGAATGAAACATGCCATTGCGACTACTGACAGATTAATAACTTGGAAAATCGATGCTGTAATCATTCTATTAAAATTATTTTTCTAAAAAAAATCTGACACAAGGAAGAATAATTTGGATGCATTGATTAAATATGAATGGAAAAGATTCATCACTTTATGATTTCATAAAACAATGTAAATCATTACAAAAAACTAAAAATAAATTGTTTAATGTGTCATTGCCAAGAAATGCTTTATCACTTTTTGAGTTCAATACAATTTTGTAAATTATTACAAAATCACACGGTTAATATATTCTCACCTTTTAAATAGAGAGAGAACATTATATGAATCTGCACAACATTGTTGGTTTATAGCAATAAGGAACAAGAGAGCTACACCTCTGATACTGATCATTCTCCCAAGATCACTTCTTGTTAGCTCGCAAATCAGTCACATTTATTATCCACAGTGTACTTCACATTAACAATATAGTCATGAATGAGCATCTTAGTCCTGCAATCAACAATGTGAACTAGGAACATTAACATTATTGTATATGTTGTCCATCATAATATACTTTTTATGTTATATTATACTTTGACTTTGTTCTATAAAAATGAATGAATGAAGATACTTATTAACGTATTACTTAAAGTAATTATTTATTGATGAACTCCTAATTAGCTGTTCAGAAAAAAAAAAAAGACTTTTTTTAACTTGAATAAACTAAATCGAAAATCTGACGTAGAATCTTTTCTAGAATCCTGTAATTATATTTGTGTAGCAAAATCATTAAACATCCTTTTTTTTGTATTTTGTTACATTTTGTAAAAATACAATGCTGACCTCGATGGCAACCCTACTTGAGATAGTGTTGTTTGAGTTAGATACCAAATTGATCAATACCCAAATATTGCACAGTGTAAATCTGACTATAGGTCTATTGATTGCAATGTGAGATCTCTGGGAAATTCAATCAAATGTATGATAGAATCTGGTGAAAATGTTCAATTACAAAGTAATGGCTATCAGGCACTCTCAGAAATTCATCTCAAGCATTCCTAGTGCCTGATAAGAGATAAAGAGACACAGACGTGATAACCATTAAATAGTTGAAATTAGAGATTGATTTTTTAAAATCTAGCATATATTTAGCTAATATGATATACCTCACAGGCTTATGGTATCACTTTGGGTTCCAAAATAAAGGCAGATATTCTGAATCAGTTAAAGGGTTACTCCAACCACCACGACCACTTCAGTGATGTGAAGTGGTTATGGTACTAGGAGTCTGTATGTGCAGTGTTTCTGTTTGAAAGCTGAATATTCAGAGATATAATCACTTTTGTGCCGTGGGCTAGCAACACCCACAGCACACGGAACTTTGCCTAATGTGAATTCTGTCGTCAGCCTACATAGCACGCTGACAACAGATGCTTTCATCTTAGACCAATCAATGTTTCGCAGATCACATGAGGGGTAAGCAAGCTTCCCCATGCAGTCGCTGCCTGCAAGGCAGAAGCTCAGTGCTCCTCAACCCTCTTCTCAAGGAACACCAAACAGTTCAGGATTTACGGATTACCCGAGTGTGTTTAAGGTGTTTAGAAAAAACTAAAATCTAACTTCTTTCTAAACACCCTAGACACACCCAGGTAATCCCTAAATCCTGGACTGTTTGGTGTTTCTTGAGGAGAGGGTTGAAGCTTCTCCCTTGCAGGCAGCGACTGCATGGAGTAGCTTGCTTACCCCTCATGTGATCTGAGAAGCATTTGATTGGTCCAGGGAGGCTGTGACATAAAAAGAATAGTGGAAATAACTTTTTAAAGACTTTTAAAGGGGGAGGGGGAGTTATCCAGTAAGGCCCAATAGGGAGGACTATGTTAACAAACAATAGGTATTAAAAAGGGTTAAATTAAACTTTTAATATTAAATATGTGATATACCGGTAGTCTGTGGTTCTATTTGTGAACATATGAGTCGACAACTGATATTAGAAGATATGAAGATTGATGGAAATTGATTGAAGTTGGCTGTTTTAAGTCCCCCACTAATCAAGCTATTCATTAATGAATAAAAATAATTATTTAAGTTGATGACTTGGACGCTTATTGTCTGTTAAGTGGAGAACCCTACATCAAGAGTACTAATACTCAGGTAAGGGCAAAAAATATGGCCATTGAAAGTGAAAAGTGGAATTAGGCGTGATCATGGTTCTCTCCTGGGGCAATCAGTTTTTTTAAATTATATTATTATTTTAATTATTTTAGCAATGTTAGTTCAGTGCAGCAGACAATGGGTTTTTACACTACTTGTATTGTGCTATACAGATATATTTTGTTAATGGTAAAATAGTAAAGTGTTTGAGCCAGTTGACAAATACAAGCGTGTATACTGTCATGTTAATTTCCTGTAGGCTACCTAGAGTCATCAGTTCACATTAACGACTGCAGGTTGCAGTCTATTTATTTTTCCAATAGTTGAGTGTCTGGTTCTCTTTCCCTGGAGGTCCTTCTTGGGGCTATAGATTAGTTCTCCTGTAAATCTCCATTCAAAGCCATGGATCTGATAAGTTTCCTTTTAGGATAATTTGCCAATATTACATATTAATGATCATATTCCACAAAGATAAATGGAAGGAAAATTGCTCACCTTTTCAATTATGTAACAATGTTCCAGACAGTGAAGACAAATTCCAAAAATGGACGAAGAAGCCTTTTCTGAGCTGATGATTATTTAATTGATCTAGTCTGAAATGCATCCAGTATTTGCTGTGCCCTGGTCCTTGCATGTCATCATTTAGATTTATAGAATTTTTCCAAAATTTTACACAGGTTTTTTATTTTTTGCCTTCATTACACCTTTGTTTGCTTCGGCAGCCAAGACGATTCACTTATATCTGGAGAGGTTCTGGGAAATCTAATTTCCTTCGTAACATGGCTTTACATCTGTTATGGACTTTTGAGTCCAAATCATGATGGTTTTGACCTGGTGCATATCTCTTTTAAACTCAGGTTCCTTAAAATGTTGTTCTGTGATAAACTGCATCTCAAAAGCTTGTTTTGTTACTGTGTACTTTCCTAAAAGTATTTCTTTTCAACAAGAGCTAGTCATACTTGCACCATATCCTCATCTAACAAAACGCCTGCTATACCTAGTAAGCCGAATTAAATCTACCAACATCTTCCTGGCAGAAATTCTGTATATACTCCATGTATTATAACTCTTTTTCACCTTTTCCTTCACCTTTCACCTTCAATAACCTTGCAAACGCCGGTCCAGCATCAATGCTATATAATTAGTAATGTCATTGTATTATGGACTTAGTGATATATAGAGTTCAAAGTGATGTTTAAGTACACAGTGATATTTAAGTATGATTACTATTCATCATACTAGGTAAATATAATATAATGTGTTCCTCTTTAATTCTTGCCACTTATACAGGGTCCATTGCACATGTGTTTAGAAAGATACTCCCTATAGAATGAGTTTTAGAGATGTACTTGTATTTAAAAAACAAAAAAGATGTAACTGTATGACAAAGGGGTGTTTTCCATGTTTGTTGGGGTCATTGAACAAGGCAGTAATAATTAAAATATGACTTGCTATAGTTAGCAATTGTGCTATCACCACAGAGATAAGTGTGTTAAGTATAATGTATACTTATCGAATAGTAAACAGGACAGCCGCCCACTGATCACCTCCCAGATAGTGATCTTACATCAAATAGGAATAGAAATAACAAAACATGGGAAATGGCTGTATAATCTAAAAGAGAACACAAAAACAAAACATAGTGTATTGCTGTTATAAATTATAGATGTGCGCTGGTAATCAAACGGGCCAAGGCGTTGGATTTACAGCCCCCTCAACACCATCGGGGAAGGCATCCTTTGAATGCGTTTATATCTTCAATTTTGTGAGTGCAAAAGATTACCAGCGCACATATATAATTTATAACAGTAATACACTATGTCTTGTTTTTTGTGTTCTCTTTTAGCTTATACAGCCATTTTCCATGTTTTGTTGTTTCTATTCCTATAATTAGCAATTACCAGGCACCCCATGACTTCAGGCCAGACCACGTTCTCACGTCCAAGTTTAAGGACTTAGAGTTTAATATAATTTACATAACTGTTGTTGCTGCCACTTCTGTGGTCCAAAAAATTGCAAAAAGTAATGCTGAAGTGGTTATGGTGGCTAGACTGACCCTTTAATTATGGAGTTCCTCTTTAAACATATCTCTTATTACATTTCATACAAGACAACATTAAGCAAAATCAATCTTTTGATTAAATACTAAAAAAAAGTGTATGGTGCCTTGATAACTTTCAAAAATGTAGGCTACTAAAGCTGAATAATAAAAAAAAAAATATTTCAGCTTAGCCAGGCTCACTGTTTAGTGAATAGACACCTTGATTTATGTGGGCATTGGAGATAGCATACCTAAAGAATTACGTACTGAGAATCTGCTCATGATCTGTGTGACACTGAGACGGTGTAACCAATGAGAGTTGTATTCTGTGATAATTGACAGCTATAATACATACAATGTATTACATATATTTATGTAAAACTGCTCCCAGCTGTACGAGGGGTATATCAATACACAAAGAGGATGTGACTTGTATTCAATCTGTATTCACTGCACATAGTTATAATACAAAATTCAAAAATAAGGCAATGAGCTTCTAAAATCCAATGGAAGCAATCATGCAAATACAATGGTACTTATAAAATCAAAGTTTTTCCATTTGCTAGTCACCCTAAGTCTATCTTTATTATATGTTTGTATTTATTTATACAATGAATAATGTGGTTCTCACTAATACCAGATAGAAGTGGGAATTCTCTAACTAAGGTTTATACAGGAGAAAACACTGGGTTATGCTCTCCCTATTATTATATTATAGTGTTTTGTCAATTGACATTTTGTTATGTCTGCATACAAATCAATGTTTCTGGATGTCAATTGGTTAATTCCCTATTGAGTTTGAACATTGATATCCACATCTATGAAAAATGCTGTCAGAACTATATTCCAATCACAAAGCTGTATTCCTAACACTATAGTGTTCCCTTACCCCCAAAACAGCCCTCCCCATGACAATTAAAGGGTTAAAACACTTACCCGATTCAGGCGCCAAATTCCCACAGTGCTAAATCGGGCTCCTCCAATGTCATTGTAAGGAGGTAACCTAATGCGCATGCGCAGTGATCACCATGCGCACATTCGGCTTTCCCCATAGAAAAAAACATTGATCCAATGCTTTCCTACAGGGTATTGCAAGATGTTCTCATGCAAATTCTGAGTACGTCCAGTGTTATTTCACAGAGTGGAACTCTGTCAATATGTTGAAAACCAGAGGCAGTCTCAGCCCTGTGATATAAACACTGCAGTTTCTCTGAAACTGCAGTGCTTTACATTTTAAGGTTAAGAGGACAGGGACACTGCTGCCAGACCAATTCAAAGAGGTGAAGTGGTTTGGGTGGCTTTAATGTACCTTAAAAAGAAAAACATTTTTGGTATACCAGTAGTTTATTTTTCACAAGTCATCTTAGTAAATGTAGTCCATTATTATTCAAAATTACTATGTGAAGTTTTTCTTTTTCTTTTTTTTTTTTTTACTTATTTACTCGTTGATCTTACCTTAATAATATTCCAAACATAATAACTGTATATAGCTTCACATGGGTGATTATTACCATCAATCAAAATATCTGAGCACACAGATAACCTAAATGCAAAAGTAATTAAACAGTTTAAACAACAGTAGCAAAGGGTTTTAGCAGGAAGGATTCATTTTGCTTTCTCTGTTTTTTCAAGTATACCCTGGAGCGTAGATGTTATTACTACATAACTCAGTGATACTCATTTTATCATCAGAACATGAGTGATTCAGCCAGAGATTAAACCTACAACCCTGAGGCCTTTAGAGAAACTAGAGGTAATGCAGTTGGTATGCTAGCAAACTGAGCTATCACTTCAGTTATTTCTGTTTCAACTGAGATGGATGCACTAGGTATTAATGCTATTTTATGACAATGCAGTAAAATGCAAAAAGAAGTGAATTGTGGCCACAAATTGTAGCAATATCCTTCATTGGTCACTGTTTGGATTAATATCACCATGGAATTTTAACCTTGTCACAACTGTGTAATAGGTTCTTTTTGCTCCAAATATCCTTTTTTACTTACTAACAAATGATACATTATATTCAATCTGTTTTACCTCACTTTTAAGACAATGATTGGACTTATCCACTGGACTCTGTGATCTGTAATAGCTTATAATATGGCTATATACAGACAGTTGTAAATCATTCTATACACCAATCAGCTGGGTTTGACAAATGGACGATACCCCTTCTTTCTCTTTCCATCGATGACATTCTTGTTGCCATTAAAAAAATCACTTGTACGTTTTCCTGTTCCTTTGTACCAGGAGATAAATTCTTACTTAGCCCCTGACTGAATTTGACAGACTCCTCTAATTGCATGAAATATGGGTTTATTCCATTGTTTTAGGCCTGTTCTCAGATGAGAATTTTTAGGGGAAATTCAAACTTATATTAAGTCCATCTTGCACTTTCTATTATCAATGTCCATTTTTAGTATTTTGTTCTTTAAAAAATAAATAAAGAGATTCTAGATTTACACAAATGGTTTTAGCAGCTCCCAGAAATACCATTCTCCATACTTGGATATCTTCCAATAAGCCACCATTAATTTTCTGCCAATCCAAATTGGCCTATTTGTTTTATCTGGATTCGGAGAAGGTTTTCAAATGTGAGGGCCCTACATTAAATCTCCATATCCTCAACATAAAACTCTTATTGAATAAACATTTAAGCTGACAAACTGCTATTCTACACTTGAAATTATTTGACTTATTCAAAAAAAATGTTTTACATTATTTCTATATTATCAGTTTAGAACTAACCATTTAACTTTGAATTCATATTTTGTTTGTTGTTAAGTTCTATCTAAGTATATTTATCAGGGTGTTCTGTCATGTAACCCCAACACCCATCATGTCCATCATTTTTATTAAAAAATAATAAAATGTTTTGGAAAAAATATGCTTTTCATTATTAAACATTCATAAAAATATTTATGGTCATCTGTCCTCAGAAATATTTGCCACCAATTTGAAATTAAATAATCATATAGCTGCTATAGGGACTACCATAAGCTGAATTAGGCATTTCTCAGTGAACCAAAGCAAGGGGGCCCTCTGCCGTGCCATGGGCAGATGAGAAGATTAAAAATGATCTCTTAATTCTGTGTGTATAGTCTGCATCTCTACCCGATCCAGATCACTGTCATTGTTCCCTTATGATAGAATGAATATGATCAAGTGAAGCGGTACATTGGTGCTATGCTACCTGCCTGGTTTTCGGATTCATTCTGGATCACTGGGCATGTAGATGTCACGATACCTGTCCCTCACGGCACTGTGCGAGTTCTAGTGCACACACATTGATCCCTAACTTCCTCGTGCCTTATCATGACATCATCTAGTCTCCTTTTATAGTGTCAGCCCATGTGTCACTTTTTGATAATGTGAACAGGCTTGTGACATCATGGTCCTCTGTGACCAATTACTACCGAGTATAGGGTATATATACTTCCTGGTTGTTCTTGTTTCCTTGCCCTGTCGTGGTTCTTGTTACCCGAGAGTGTGTTTATACTGTGTATTGGATTTTACTGTTCTTTGACCTTCACTTGTTTGACTATTCTTGCGTTCTGTTATTCTGATCTTGCCCTGGCTATCGATTCCGTGTATTTCTGTAATCTTGACCTATGCTTGTTTCTCGTTTATTCTCTGTCTGCTTGCAGACATTTCATATATCTGTCTCTGTCACTAACCCGGACACTCTAATAGCCGGTACGTGTACCTTTACTGTAACCTTTAGGTTTGCGTGTTAGGGTAACACTATTCCTGACAGTAGAGCACTTAAAGTGAACTGCACCTGCTGGAGGTACAGACAACATGCTCCCCCTACTGGACCACCTGGGATTAGGTACACTTCCTGTCCATAGGTAAGAATAGGAAGCATACAACATTTTTATGAATTAAAAAAATGGATGAATGAGGAAGTTGGCACAACTACACTTTCAACCTATCATTCCTCACACACTAGCTTCTCCCACAACCCTGCAAATACAGCACCACAAGCAGCCTCCTTATCACACAAAACACCACAAGTTACATATCAGTACACAACCTGCATCACACAGGTTGCCCTATGCACACAACTCCTACCATACAAATGCAGTCATATAGTCACAATACAGTCACAAGCCTAACTCTCAACACACATGCTGAGCAGTAAATGAGTACACTTTTTAATATTCTGCTCAAAGATAGACACACAGAGCACAAAACAATGTTGTGTAAGGATATGTTATGTAGAAAAAGCAAGCAAATACTTTTTTTTATTCGTAATGATGTCTGAAAAGATTTTCTATGTCATTGAATTTGTGAGTTCAAGATCATAAACCTTCGTTGTTTTTTTATAATTGAAGCAACATAATTATTTTGTTAATGCATGTTTTATTTTCTCAGTAATAAGAGGGTAATTTCTCCGTGTTTCTTTTTTTATATGATTATGGCCACAGACTCTTAGAAACATGCTGTGCTGGGCATACGATCAGGTAATTTCAAAATTAGGGTTCTCTTCTGCAGAGTTCATAAAATTGATAATGGGATTTAATTACCATCATGCAAAGCAACTGGGGATAAATATGTTTAAAGAATACATGTAGGAGATTAGAAGATTAGCTTGCATGAAATAGCAGTCAAAATAGCAAATGTATAATTACAAGAAGCTGAGCATTCTTTATCAGCATTCTATTAGTCTGTAACATAATTTCCTAGTTCGTTAGCAAGTACTTATTATACTTTTTTCTTTTTGTCACAGTACATTTTCTTTCTACTTCCATTATTATAATCTCATATACTTCTAGAGTTCCGGAGTGACATGATTCAGTGCTAATTACCCACATTATGCTTTTCTTTGTCTGGTGGTGCTTCATTAAGCTAAAATAATTGATAAAGAAAAACACATTTAGGTAAGACACATTTATGATAAAACACAGGTGTGAGTCTTGGTGACGTATTTTCAGCTAGTTCATTAAACTCTGAAGAAGAGTTAAGTGAATCGTTCTTTTTATTTTTCCAGCTGTATTATTGTAAGCATTTTTTCAGTATTTTTTTCCCAGTTTTGTTCGATTGATTCCAAGCATTATTGATTCTGCCTTAGTTCTTCTGATATTGCTAATTCGTACCAATGAGGTGGATCATTGTAATGTTATCTTATGACACCTTTAAAAACTATCAGCAACTAAATGCTAAAATCTTTCTACTAGCCCTTGATTTAATACAGTTGGATGCACATTTCAAATGATTTAATATTTTTGGATAAACTTCCAAATATTTTTCAAAATATTAAATATGTTTCAAAGTTCATCTGAAATATTAAACCATTTGAAAATCTATTCCACGAATATTAAATCGATGACTTAAATAGAGTAATATTATCAGGTTTGGCACTTGGGTAGCCATAGCATAATGGTTCTTATCCAATGGGTTTTGACCCAAATGTGCATCCCCAGGCTATTTCATGGAATCTGCAGTGATGGGAATAGGCACATCAAATTCATTAGTTTACCGGCATGTTTTTCTGTAGCCAGTATGCCTTCCCCAGTGCAATAGAGATCCCTCTGATACTGATAGATTTTTTAAATTAATTTTCCAAAATGTATTTTAATAGTAAATGAGCACTAGAGGCACCCACACCCCTTAATCTGGAATATGGAATAGCCTTCCAGCTGAAGTGGTAGAGGTTAACACAGTAAAGAAGTTTAAGCATGCGTGGGATAGGCATAAGGCTATCCTAACTATAAGATAAGGCAAAGGACTAATGAAAGTATTTAGAAAATAGGGCAGACTAGATGGGCCGAATGGTTCTTATCTGCCGTCACATTCTAATCTCAATAAAGTGGTCTGGGTGCAGTGTCCCTGCCGGTTTAATCCTGCAATGTAAAACATTGCTGTTTTTTAAAGAACAACAATGCTTTTACTGCAAGGTTAAACACACCTATAATGAGTGTCTTCTTGACAGCCATTAGAAGCACTTCCCCTGCAAGAACTGAGCTAGACTTGGTTCTCAATAAAATGCTGATTTTAGAATGCATTTGACTGGTGAAGAATGGTGATTTTCTGTGCATGCGCACTAGCCTTCTAATGCTTTCCTAAGGGGAATAATTGGATAGGCTGAAATCATCAATCTTGCTTTGCTTTGTATATTTTGGTCTCATTCATAATTGAATGATTTATAATAGCTTAGTAGATGAACCCCTGGATCCAGATTGCAGGGAGCTGATTCATTCATTAGAATAGCCTCCAGACCTTGGAGGGCGTAGACTTGACTTTGGCGACTACAGCTTTTCACTTTGCACAGGGAGCCGGATCAGCAGCCCAGTGATAGGCGCTACAAGCTCTTAAAGATAAGTAAATGTATTTATGTATTGAACACCAAGGAAGGGGAGACAAAATCCAAATTGTTAGCAGGGTACTATTTCATTAGGAATATATATATTTTATTCCTAATGCTATAGTGTGTTTTTAATTACACAACACATGATTAATGTGTCACTAAGCTAATGTTACATTTAAACAATGAGTATCTGCGTAAATGCTATGTAAATGAAGGGAAAAAAAAATTAAAAACAAGGTCATTACGACTTTAAAAAAATATGTAAATGTATCCCATTTAATATTTTTTTTATCACAAAGGACAATGAGCAGAAAATATTTACTACTGTATAACATTTTTGATTCTTGGTAAAAATGAGTATGGAATTTAAATATTTAATTTGGCGAAGGGCACTTTATGTCATTAGCTATGAAATGCATCTTTAGTCCTGCCATAGATTTACTTAAATACAAATGTAGCACCATCAAACACAACCTGCAACTTTCTAATGCAATTTGTATCATAATTGACAGGAACTTAAGATAAGAAATATAATAACACAAAGGGTTTGCTAAAGGTTCACTTATTTATATTCGTTCACAGTCAATAATGGAAAATTACAATTTATTTTGAAAAGTGAAATGGCATAAATTCGATAATTTACCACCAGGGTAAATAAGCCACGTAAAGAAATAATTTATCACCGGGGCGATGTGAAATAAATCACTCCTACTTGCGAGGGCTGTACATACTGTGACAACTTTACTGTAATAGGAAAACCTTATAAAACAGAGTTCATTATTTACTGCTTGCAATTATAGCTGGTTATGGTATATGTTGGGGGATATACACATAAGTAACCCATGTTTAAGACCACTGCTTATTGTTACAGAGTATTGCTTGTGCTATTAGATTTTTACAATGCGACTTTGGCTAGCCTGAATTAGTGCTTGGCCTTGTCAATTACATGAGCATGAAATGTTTTGTGATCTATAGCACATGGAGCATGAACTAACCATTGAACCGTCTGTAATCTCTAAAGCCAAATCAACAGCTGGCTAAAGATCATTAAACAGATAGAGGTCTATCCACTGAAGTCTATCCTGAAAGAGTCATCATGGCAGCAAATAAGTCAATGTATACAATTCCAACTTGATTTCCATAACTAAAAACAAGTCCAAAGTATAGAGGTCAATTTTTAAAAAGGCGAAAAAAAAGCATTTAATACAAAATACAATAGAAAACAAATACAATTTATGATGAGACTTGTGGTAATATTTTGTCAAAAAGTCAAAAAATAAAAAACAAAATAAATAATTGTAATATTCTGTTTGATCAGTGACTTCATACCTTACATCTCAAGATATCAAGAGTTGTTCATATTAACATTGTCTGCGGTTTTTCACTCATTCTATCAAATCAATAAACCAATTAACTCAAACTCTGATTCTCATTGTCCCTTAACGTTCCCATACTTAGCTATTGTTCTACAAATGTATCATTTGCTTATTATTCATTTCTTATATTGTGCCCTTATCTAGGATGTGTTATGAAAATATGTATTATTCGCCTAGTCGTAAAGATGGACGATTAATACAGAAAACATATTTCAAAGATTGCAAACTCATTTTCATAGATTGTAAGTCTTTTTAAGGTAGACCTTCTTCACCTCTTGACTCCGTTATATTCCGTATATAAATTACTTGTTGTCAAATATCCCCTTTTTGTAATTGTAAAGTGCTACAGAATATGTTGGTGCAATATAAATGGCAATAATAACGATAATAATAATATTACCTGATGGAACTCTCCGAGATAGATATGGAAAGGTAGATGACAGGAGGCAGTATGCTGGTGGACATGGTTAGATTTGCTAGAAGGCAGGGTAGGGATCTGCCTATAGGTTCCAGCTTGCAAGATATGCCTCCCCGGATACTACAAATGTGTAGTTTATAAATTTAGATAGGATCAACATCATTAAGTTTGCTGAGAAGAGTTCTAGATATATATTTGGGAGTTGTTTTCTTTCCCTAAAGAATGGAGGCAATGCCCCTTCCTATGTCCTCTCCAAAGTGTGGATCCGGTTATACTGCACTGTTTTCTTTTGTTTTTTGTTTTTTTTAGGTTTAGGGGCACCCAATAGTTCCAGCTCATGGTGGTGGAAGAGAAATATCTTCCTCATCTCAAAGACCTTATTTTTCCTCCTCATTCATTTTCCATTTTACCCCCCTTAGTATATCACAGTTGCTTCTGTGAGATTTATAGGTTTTCCAATTTACCATTCCGTCTTA
Source organism: Pelobates fuscus (assembly GCF_036172605.1). Classification (NCBI taxonomy): domain Eukaryota; kingdom Metazoa; phylum Chordata; class Amphibia; order Anura; family Pelobatidae; genus Pelobates; species Pelobates fuscus. The sequence goes on from NC_086320.1 coordinate 340,909,874, forward strand.
CTATGACATGTTTGTTTATTGATCAGTACACCTTTCCATATCATCGACTTTCTCTTTACTAACTTTCAGAGTCCATCTAATCTGGATTTAATTATGTTTTCTTTATTGGTAATGCATGTTTATTTTATTATTACTATTTATCATTACTATAAGTATTAATTATTACTTATTGGAAAGCTAACCTAAATATTGGTACTACATAAGCAATATAAAATACATAAATGGCACAATGCACAGAAATAAAGTAATGTATAGGATGAAAAAAAGGTAAGATATTGACAGAAAGAGATGGAAATTGAGAAAAGAGGAATGAAAAGGTCAAGATCAGAGATCACCTTAGAGTGAAAGGGCAGAATTAAATTGAAAATTAATGAACAATACACAAAAAGTGTAGGGCCAGAAGATAGTAAACATGAACTGGTAAGCTAACAAAATATATATTTAATCAAGTTATTAACTGCTATAAAATGTTGAAATGGATTCTCTACATAAATAATGTATTGAGTACAATAATAAATCTCTCTGAAAAGAGCACTGCATCGTTGTACAATGAAGTCTGTCAAAATGCAGTTTCGACTTCAGAATCTTTTCTTAGGAAATAGGGATATTTCTCCAAAAGAATAACTCAAGAACAAAATATAACCTAAAACAAAAAAAAAACTTTTTTTATTGTTGTATGATTCCAAAAACCATAAAACCATATTTATGAAATTATATTTATTGGCTTTTTATTTTACATAATGCTACCAGAGTAATATCAATATTTTTTTGTGAATTAATCATGTATTTTAGTTAAAGTAATAACTTTCACTAGCATATGAAAATAAGTCAGTATTGTAAGTGGACTTAAAGAGATACTCTGGACATCAGGGGAGGGCTGGCTTATTTTGGCATAAGGAAAAAAGTGCACAAAAAAAATGTGACGTGGAACATGCAATATGGGCTTGACAGATGAAGGCTGGTGGACTTTAAAGTTCCTACATATTTCCTCTATCACTGTGATCTCTAGGGACCTCACATAAACTCATCATAGTCTGAAAGCATGGTTGGCCCCAAGCTATTAAAATAGAACTCAACGTCCTACCTGCTCCCCTTACCAGCCCTCGCAAGTTGGACATCAACACAACTGCATTTGATAGGTTTTGGTCTCATTAATATAATGTATTTTTGCATGATCAAATCTTTGCAAAAACGGATTTTGCAGAATGCTGTACTATAATCCGGACTCATTAACCAAGTCTCCACATTCTAAAAAAAAATATCCTTATATTTTATATACAAAGACAGCTTTCGAGAGCACAAAGTGAGCTGAACTATAAGACCGGGTCTTATATAAATTTTTCCCCCGAAAAACACACTAGAGCTTATTTTCGTGAGATGTCTTATTTCAGGGAAAAATGGTAGCAAGCATGTGCTAGAAAGCAGATCTATGTTCGGAGGATTTCCTGTTTAAGGTGGACCTTCTTTACCTCTTGACTCTGTTATATTCCGTATATAAATTATTTGTTGTCAAATATCCCCTTTTTGTAATTGTAAAGCACTACAGAATATGTTGGTGCAATATAAATATTATTAAATATTGCACCAGTTGCATTTCTGTAGCCAGTCCAGACAATTTAGCTGTGATCAGAATGCTCAAAAAGTAAGCAGGGCAAACAGATGTAACCACATCATTTCTTCCTACTCTACTTATTTTGCGACCAGTGTGACACTTTAATTACACACAGCTATGTTCTATTCAACTGATTATGTGACTTACATATTTGTAGTACCAGAGCTTATATATGCATTTCCTAGCAACAGAGGTGAATATTTATGCAAACAGCACATGTATTTTTGTTACCTGTGTCACAAAGGCCCAGTTGTGTCTGTGCATCCCCCTGTGTAGACTTGATCACACTCTTACTTATGCATGATGCTTACAGACTAAACATTTCAAATACTCTTTTAACATTCCATAGAATACTCTAGCTTTTGAAATAAAGGGTAGAATTTCAGGCACTGGAAATTCCTGATGAATCCATTGTAATTTTCAAACAGGCAACAAGACACACTGCTCTTAGCACTTTTAGAAGAAACAAAAAGAGAGTAGAAAAATAACAAGAGTCTTAAAAATGTGTCAGGTACAAAGAATATACAAGGTGGCCCAAAAGTAGCTACACAGAATAGTTTATTTGCATTTTATTATCTTGTTTATTACATTTATATTTGTTTAACACTATTTATTCTTGTAAGTGATCACAATGTCTTCCATCAATGTTGCAACATTCCTTGAATCTGTGCCGTAAACTGTGACACAAAGTGCGACACAAATTCCAGTCTGCATCAATGTCCGTAAATGCTTCCGAGATTAACTCTTTTCATTCATCATTTGTCCAAGGCTTCCTCTAAAACATAGAAAGTACATCTCATTGGAAAACATGTATGTGAAAATAATTCTCCAACACACATCTGCTAAATTTTTCACTAGATAAAAGATGTATAATATCGTGCCCACCACTTACTAGGTATACAGCTGGTCTTTCTTCATAGCAGGGGTGTTGCTGGTGTGGGGAGTAGGTGGAGATGTTGACAAGGATTGGAGAGTTATCCTGAAAAACCCAGGTCTAATTTTGGTCCCATTTCATTGTTAGCCTTGACACCCACCCTAATATAAGTGGGTTACAGGATTAATTAACAAAGCATGGCTTAAGGTTAATACAGCAGTAATTATTATTTATTATTCTCCGAATTTGTTCAAAGATTTGACATCACAATGTGATTTATAGAACACATTGCAGTTTAAGGTTGGACTGTGTGGTATAGGGCTGATTTTAAAAGGACTTAAATCAAAATATGTGGGAGAGGCCATAACCAGTGGTGTACTAAGGGGATCAGGGGGGTGGATCGCCCCAGGTTCCACCAAGTAGGGGGGTTCCATGACCCTGGTCTGGGTGCTGGAGGGGGATGTGTGAGCTGTGGGGCCGCACAGTGTCCCATGGCAGCTGGGGTGCCTGGCGACCGGCACAGCTCATACACGTAGAGACCAGTAATTACCAGCTGAACTGTCCACACAGAAGGAAAGTGGAGGCAGAGCTAATAAAAGTCGGGGCGGAGCCAAACCAGCATCGGGGGCAGGGCTTAAAACGCCTCTTACCTGCTGCTGTTACTGCTGCACATAGAGGTGAAGCAAGAAGCAATCCCTGCTTCTCCAACTAACAGGCTCCAAGGAAGGACTTCAGTGAATCCCCTCCTCCAGCCCACACTGTCTATAAGTAAGAGTGTGTGTGTGACTGTCTGCCTGTAACTGTGTGCAGGGCTGGTGCAAGGATTTCTGCTGCCCTAGGCAAAGGTCCATTTTGCCACCCCTTCATGTCACTCCCTCAATGACAGACACACACATGCTGACACAAATACACTCACTGACACACACACACACACACACACACACAGAAACTCACTGACAGACACACACTCACTGACACACACACACATACACTCACACAGACACTCACTGACAGACATGCACACACTCAGACACTCACTGACAGACATTCACTCACTCAATGACAGACAGACACACATTCACTGACAGACATATGCTCAATCACTGACATACACACACACACACTCACTGACAGACACACACACACTCACTGACAGACATACGCTCACTCACTGACAGACACACACACACACATACAGACACTCACTGACAGACACACATACACATACAGACACTCACTGACAGACATGTACTCACTCAATGACACACCCACACACACACAGACACTCACTCACTGACAAACACTCACCTCCCTTGGGTCCAGTGTGGGGCAGCTCCTCACTCCTCCGGCCCGCTGTTTAGTATGCCGGGACCGGAATGACGTTATATTCTGGCTCCCGGCATCACAGAGGGTGCATAAGGGAGGAGTGAGAGGCTGCAAGAAGAGCCTCCCTCGCCGCCTGCATTCTCCTCCGGGCACCGGCATTTGATGGCAGAGCAGGCCTGTTATCAAGGTAAGAAGGTGCCTGCTCTGCCATACTGGGACAGGGCTCCTCTGGATGCCTGCACCTTCAGAGGAGCGGCTCAGCGCTTAGGGGGGGCTCTAGAGTCGCTCGCCCAACGCTGTGGTTTAAGTCAGGGGGAGCCCACCAGGAAATATCCCTGTGGGAACCTCCAGCAGACCGGCACCCTAGGCGAATGCCTTGTTCGCCTAACGGTGGCGCCGGCCCTGACTGTGTGTTTGTGTCTGTGTGTGTATGACTGCCTGTGGCTATCTGTGTGTGTAACTGTCTGCCTGTAACTGTATGTGTGTGTGAGACTGTATATATGACTGCCTGTAACTGTGTGCGCGACTGTCTGCCTGTAACTGTGTATAACGGTGCGCCTCTAACAGTGTGTATGACTGTCTGCCTGCAATTGTGTGTGTGGGGTGCAGGGATTTTGTAGAAGGGTGCATGCGTTTTGTATTGGGACAGGGGTCTTCTATAAGGGGGGCTGAGCAGGGGATCTGTGGAAAGGGTGTGCTGGGGTTTTGTAGAAGGGGCAGTAGAGCAGTTTGTAGGAGGGGAGCGGGACAGGGGTTTTGTAAGATATGGGCAGGACAGGGGATTTGTAGAAGGAACTGACAGGGTTTTACCAAGTTTAAATATGTGTGCAATATATATGAAAAAAAAACATTTAAAAATGTTTGCAGGTGTTTTATTTAATTGCTTTGGAGGGCAGGAGGGAAGGGGAGGGACTGCCAAACACAGCATCTGCCCCGTGTGTCAAATGCTCTAGGTACGCCCCTGGTCATAACAGTTACCCTTGAACTAGAGCTCATGTCACCTAGCAATACCCCTGATCCATAGTAATCTGTTTTTTATGTAATGAGAATGTGGAGGTATCCTTAAAAAGACAGAGGTTCACAGTAAGGGCTATTTTGATAGATTTTGGGATAGCTCACTTTCTTGTTTTCTCCTAGTATGGAAAAAGAAGTGTTCCACAATCTTTAGGTTGTGCTAAAAATGTATAAGTAAGATATCTAAATAATTGTCTTTTTTTTTTATTTGACATACATTGTTTACTTATGTGTATATGCAAGTGGAATCCAATATGTGTGAATGTTGTTTTACTGGTCTGTAATAAGTTCTCTGTTTTTATGCCTACATTGGTATAAACGGAGATATACAGCTGATTGATGGCCACCTATGTCTATGAGATGGTCTGAGTGGAAATTTCCCCTTTAAGCTTGATATATTGCCTTACATCTTTATCAATTTGATATTAGAGATTTTAGCGTCTGCTTTCTTTTGTTCGATTTATTTTGTAAACAATAATAAGGTTTTGCCAGTGTTTCCCAGTCCAAAGTAGGAACCGATGCCTCAAGAAGTAATATATATCTGTTGCACTTACCACTTAATCATTGCTAATAATATAAGTCTTGTTTTTGGCACTTTTCTTTTATTACTCCAATAGTTGATCTTCTTTTCCCAGCTTGCTTCAAGGCTTTTCATTCTCCAATTTTTTTTAACTTCCTTAACAACTCGCTGATGACAGTTGATGTCAAGTCGTCTTCTATCAAACATCTGACAATTATGTAAAAGCCTCTTATTTTAACTCGATAAACAGCACTCCTTAAAGTGCTCACTATGCTTTATAGACCTTGCTCTTTCACCGCTTTGTTTATAGACTGTCACTTTACATATCTAAAGCTGACCTTTTTTTTTTTGTTTGTTTCTAAGTCTCAGTTGGATTTAATTAGTCACCATTCATACGAGTACATCGACTTTTGTTAGAGGTGTGCTTCCCACCAGTGGACCAGTTGAAAGAAGACTGCATGTGAATGGAAAATTCATGATTATTCTTTAGGTATGCAAATTATACTATTACCAGAGACTGAATTTTCCAATTTTACTGTGGTCGAAACACTTTAGAGGTGCACTTTATAATAAAAAATACATTTGTACATGAAACACATTTAAATATACTTCAGCTCTCTTCCATTACTGTCCACTATACTAGTGACTCTTAAACTATTTGTGGATCTTTTAAAAACATCAAATCTCGATAAAGTGACATTTGGAAAGGCTCACATCTAATGTATGCACTGTAAATATACAATACAGTAAGTGCAAATTACAATACAGGCTTACTTTGACGTTCACTTACTATCCCCAATGATGGATGGCAGAAACTGGGCAAGATAAAGATTGAGCAACACCACTTCCACAATTAATTGTATTTATCTAAATATCCATCAGAGTGCATTAGCCAATGTTACAACACAAGAAAGTGTCCTCATCGAGGCAGTAATGGTAAAGACAGCGCACATTGAAATATTGCAAGCTCTGCTCCTTTGGATGGTTAAATAAAAACAAATCACCATGGAATGGAATTTGCTCAGTATCTAATTTTATCTATTCTGTTAAACATCTTTGGGATCACAGTGGACGCAAGTCTCCTATGTCTAAGTCTCCTACTGATTTTTAGGTACAGGAATCTCGTTTCAAATACTTACTTATATAGAATTGGACCAAGTCTCCTCTCATATTACACATAATATTCATATGGGAACTGGGGTACAGCGTATGCAGGATTGAGTATGCTTTAAATCTGGTCAGCAACCCAAAAATATAGACTTGTGTGTGGTATTTGGTTCAGATGAATTATTTGGTTCAATTTGGTTCAGATGAACTATTTAACAGATAATAACATTTTGGGGAGGGCAACATCATTTCGGTAATAAAAACCTGATTCAGGATACAAATCAGATGAAGCAAAAGGGGGCAAAATTGGGCAAATTAGTGTACTGCAAAATATATGCATCATATAAATAGAGGGGAAAGAGGTGGAACAGGGGAAATAAATAAATACATATATATTAAATATCATAAGGTTAGTTACTTCTCACTGACTGTCACCTATCCATCAACCATCTTTTTTTCTTAGATCAATATCTTATTCTGTCACCATGAACATAATTTAAAATCGCAAATCAAAGCAAGCATATTTGTTCATTGCACATATGCACACCATAACTGCCCAAATTCCGGCAAATTGCAGTTTGAACCGAAACAAATAACCCAAATCTACAAATAACAGTATTTCACAAGTTACAGTTTGACAACGGTAGCACTTTCATAATAATGCCAATCATTTAATGTTTTAGAATATATTATCAAACCACCATGGACAGACTTGGATGAAAAAACGTGCATTGATAAAGGGAAGCAGACAAGCTCATAGTTCCTTCCTGTCTTAGAAAGTGCAGTCACTTCATTAATGGTATGCTATTAAAATTCAGCCAAGTGGCTCTTGACAACTGTGTTAGGGATACTAACAGTTGTGCTTTGTGAGGATAATATTTTAGGAATAATAATGATATAATTGGCAACATAATTATATAAGAAGGAGTTTAGTTTCACATTTCCTTTAAAACTACAATGTCCATATGTCATATGAAGAATGCTATATGAACCCCTGCAATATTGAATGCTCAAATCTCTTAAAAAAATCATAATAAAAAGATTTAAAAGGAAAAAAAACAATATAGAGATAGATTTAAATTTGTGCAAATTTGTTCATGTAGACCTATCACAGTATGTTCAAAAGCGGCCATGAGATAGTCTCTTGTTCAACACTACTTGACTGCTATAAATTGGTACAGCATTATCCTTCCAGGCTGCTGAGTGGCAAACTGCATAATTTATCTTGCTCACGAATCGAAACCAAAGCAAGCACTTTTTTTCCTGCTTGTTAAGACAGCCTGTGGCTGTTCTGCGGGATTTAGTGATGATGGGAGTGACAGTTCAAGAACTATCTGTGGTCCAACATAAAAGAGTTTCTAAGCTGCCTGATGTTTTATCTATAAGTTAAACCTACTTGGAAAATGTGCCTCTAGTTATCAACTGAAGAGCAAAGACAATCATGAATTGTTCCAAGAACTCTGTAGGAAGACTTCATTGTCTTATTTATTTATTAGTTATATCAGAATGGAACGTGGACCTCAGTAAACAGACAAACATAGACTCAGGTGAGTGAAAAATGAAAGCTGCCCCAGTGTTGCTTTGTTAAGAGTGAAAAAAACTATTTCAATTTCACTTTTGAACTAACACACATGGATAGATTTCAATGTTAAAGGAACAGTTCAAGCACCATAACCACTACAGCTCACTGTGGTGGTTATGTGCCATCAGAGTGGTGCTATTTCCTCTTTTTGCCAGGAATGCTCTCAGTTAATGAATGGACATGTTCAGGGAAGGCTCAGCCTCAGTGATGTCACACAGTTCGTTTAAGAAAATTTAATAAACTTTAATCCTTTCACTACCAAGTACTTAACATTTATTTGAAGTTAGGGATGCGTAGCTAGCTTATAAACAGATAATACAACTGCTATTTTGTGTATTTATTGCTTTTCAGACAAACTTAAAAACGTTAATTATGTAAATATACTCCATTTTTATTTTTCACTTTGTTTTACAATCTTTACTCATAATTTGCAGGTACAGATTTGGGGAAATGATTGAAGTATACAAATAAGGAATCGAGGTACAAATGAATAACCAAGGCATTAAACACAAACCAGCACTCTATCACCATTTTTTAAAATATATTTGCAGCAAGTGTTTATCGGTAGCCATTAGTTATGCGTATTGCTTTAAACCCTCGATTGCGGCGGGACCAATCTGATTTTGCTCTCAGTGAGGCAACAGTGCATTAACTTAAAAACATCTTTAAAGTCTTCATTTAGTAGTTTAGCATTATAAAATTATTCTTTTTTTTATTTGGGAAATAAAAGGCTTTAGACAGTATACCGTGTCCTTCATTTTGAAATACTTCACACTGGCCTGAAATGTAATTACAAAAGCAAAAATATAGTTTTTCTCACATACAGTAGTTGTTATAAAAGAGATACAATTAGTCAAATACCTTAGTTATAGGTATTTGTAAGGGACACAGAGGAATTACTAGCAGCACGACTTACTAAAGTGTCACTAGAATCTAAAAAGAATTTCTACATAGGAGCATAACACTCACATACACCAAACAGTCCTACAGTTGTGATAGGATTGTAGGCTAACTGTTACGATCATTATAGTATTTCAGTGTGTTTCAAAGCTAAAGCTGACATTTGTCTAGAATACATATTACCGAAGAAGACTATGGCCTTGATTTAACATTTTTGGATATACTTTTAAAATGATTTAATATTTTTAAAAAAATGTTTTAGTGAGTATGGTGGCCATGTAAGAACTAAGAGGTTTTCGGCTTCCAGGAAATGTGTACAGATCTGTGCAATGATCTGTCTAATTAGCATCTTGATATGACACGCCTGTGAGGTGGATGGATTATCTCGGCAAAGGAGAAGTGCTCACTAACACAGAGTTAGACAGATTTGTGAACAATATTTGAGAGAAATAGGCCTTTTGTGTACATAGAAAAAGTCTTAGATCTTTGAGTTCAGTTCATGAAAAATGGGGGCAAAAACAAAAGTGTTGCGTTTATAATTTTGCTCAGTGTAGTTTGACTATAATACTAATTATAACATAAAATATTCAATCTGGAGGGTTTGCCTTTAGAATCCAACATATCTCAGATGCATCCGAAAAACTTGAATTTTTCTAACAAGTTGAGCCATATGGTCATAATTGAAAATATTAATTAAGGAATGACTATTCCTCTAATACGTTATTTCCGTGGCTTGGAAATAAATCTCCTTTAAGAGATAAACAAGTTCTCTAGTTAAGAAATAATTAATTTAGACATTAAAGTATGCTGGCCTGTAAAGAGAAACTGATTTGTATTCAATTAAGGATATTGATCACTTGGCCTTGTTTCATGTAGAATGTACAACAAGGTCACAGTTGAAAAAGGATACAGAATGGGGTAAAGGAGAAAAAATGAAGCCGAAGATCTGATTCCTTTATTGCTTTTTGATAGTAACTCTGGTAGACGGCAGGCTCCTTTTCCTGAATTACATTGAATTACCGAGAAGCCATGGCACTAGTTTCACATTTAACTTGTCCCAGGGGAATCCTATCGCCAACAGAGTATGAGGATAAATGCAATCATTTTTCTGTTGTGTAAGTGAAAACGAGCAACCACATTCCCATTTTCCACTTCTTCAATATAATTATGCCCTTGTCTTGTATCTTAAAATGTAAAAGTTGATTTAAACCTAGGAACTTAAGAAAAGTCAATTAATTTATATTTATGTATTCATCATATGCATAAATACATATATACAGATGAAATACATATCAATTTATATATATATAATACGTATATGTAAATATATAGAAATATATTATAAGTAAAAGGGTATCTGCACTCACTGTCTTTTGTAATAGAAATTCTTTACTCCATCATTTGTGATGTATCCACAATTCTGTGTAGCATAAAGTCAATGTTTCAGTCCCGGATCTGGACTTTTCTCAGGACAGTTCTGAGGTACTATCCATCTAGGTCCAAACCGAACAGTAAGTAGAGTGCCAAAAAGTAGGGACTAGTCCACCCTGTCAAATGTTTCCACTGCATCAATGCTGATTAATAGTGTCGGCAAGGGTTGTGTAATTGCATTGTGTGTAATATTGATCACCTTGGTAGTTTTGTCCTTTGCTTCATGATGTGATACAAATCTGGTCTGGTCAGAGTGGACTAGTACCGCTTTTAAAGGGTACTAAGGCACATAGCTCACATGCATGAGAATAATTTAACATAGCTATTAATTAATTAAATAAGCCTGTAGTTCCCACACAGAGAGTGGTCTTTATTAATCTTAGGGATTAAGGTATTACTGGCTTCAAGTGCAGTAGAGCTAAAGGAGGTGTTTGTGGTTATTGAGTTAAAATCATTCAACATGTGTGATCCTAATCGAGCGAAGAAATGTTTAAAATATTTATTTGTGTGTCCATCCAGTCTTTTGTCACCTGGAGCTCGCTTTTGCTGCATCTTGTAGTTCCTGATATGTAAAGGATGTATGTAGACTATCTTGTTCTTCAGGAGTTGGGTAATGTATTTATTTAAGTACTGTCATCTGTCACTGTTTGAATTTTTTGGGAATGGAAGTTTATACAGGGAAGTATAATATAGCTGAAATGTGTTAGCTATTTCAGCAGTGCGTTGGTGTTCTCTACCTTGTTTGTCTTTAATTTTCAAGATGTATAATTTCTGTAACCTTTGTTTAAAAGCCATGGCTAATAGTTTTCTGCTTCTGTTAAGCAAACTCTGTTAAACTCTGTGTTTAAGTAGTAGGGGTAGCTCATCTCTAAACGTTGTATCTGTTGGAGAACCACAGTGGTTGGGTCAGATTTATGTAGCACTTTTAAGTTGTTGGATTTTTGAAAGCAGTTAAGTGATTTTTTTTTGTCTCTGTTTTTTTTTTTTTTAAATCCAGGCACCCAATTGAATAAGAAACCCTCTAATTTCACATCTTAGCCCAAATATTAAAATAGGAAAAAGATACAAGCACTCCAGGGCTTTTCACGATCATCATGTATTGCAGGATGCTGCCTTTACAGAAAACAAGTGGATGTTTCAGTTCCTTGTTGGAACTGTCATCAGGATGCAACTATTTATTGCAACATTTGTAGTTAAGAAAGGCTTACCCACCACTTTCCCACCCATGCATGCATTCATTATATATATCATGGCAGTTTGAGGGTGGACCATAATCACACGGTACACTAATAATCCGGTAATGGAAACAAAATAAGCAGGTTAAAGGAATATTAAAGCCCTTTTTGTCAAGTGAACCCTTTATTACATTGTATTGGACTGCCTGAAAGCGGAAGGCTAGTGTAGGTATCCATATAGCCTCTAATACTCATAGTGTAACTCCAACTAAGGGTTCTCAATGGCATTGCATATGGAAGAATAGGAGTGTATGGTCACCCAGTTGACAGGAGAGATTTTTTAACCCATGGAAATAATACATTAAAAGGCATTTGGGATAGGAATGTTATGATTCGTTGATAAGCATTAAACTGCTCCTATCACACTGTACATTCAGCGGCAAAATCTCACTGTTTGTTATTAACTATTATCAACCAAGGCTTCATTAGTCATGGGCTAATTTAATAGAGGGGACTTTCCTTCAACATCACTGGTTAATTTGGGGAGTGGGGGCAGGGTATAATTTGTCCTCTGGATTACGTACATTGCATGGGGGATTGAGAGGAAACCACCCAGCTGCCTTTTAGTTCCGAAATGACCCCAATGATTATTTAAGTTCTGGAAACCTTTTATTTTTTCAATCTTTGTTTATTGGTTAATTTTTTTTCTCAAGAGTAATTAAAGATACAGAAATAAAAAATAGATAAGCATTTAAACAACAATGGTATGGTACATACATTTGAATAAGTACATCCCTCAAGCAGCTTCCACCTAGCAAAATGTACATAATGGTTTTTGGGTCACAGTGTAAATTCTTATGTCAGTGAAAGGAGCTCTTTTGCATGACCACACATTATCCTGTTCTCTGAGGCCCACTGAGCTGCCTTTGGAAGGTAGTTGAAGAATAGAGGTATTATAATCCCATATTACTGCTAAGGTACTCGTTCCCTTCATCTTAGGGTTTCCCATGTCATTTCCCCATGTATGTGTGTTTCATTTCCTGGAAGTCCCAGTGCTGTGTGGATCATGGGAGTAGTACATCCCTCTCAACTAATTCTCTCCTGTTGTCTCCCCATGTTGTCTGTCATATGGATTATACCCCTAAGAGGTGGCATGGGATTATATCCATCCTGCATGAGTGTGGTGTGGATACCTCCAATCTGTGTACCCTGAAGAGTAGCCCCTAGCATGTGTCCGAGGAGTACATTGCCCACGCTTCCTGTAATCTAGGTGCACAAAGGAAGAGCGAAAGATAGTGTTAGTTCCATTTATCTGTTTATTAATATAGGTGTCGTTCTGGAAACTTAACGCTGGTAGCAGGTGCTTTAAGTTCATAATTGAGTGGGAAGTTAAAGACACAACTTCAACCAAAAGCCTGACTTATCTTCATGTGTCAGTTATAAAGTTGGACTTTATGTCCAACTTTATAACTGACAATGGCAAGTAACATAGGTTTGCTGTTATTGGTGCCCTACGAGCATAACCAATGGGAAGATGCCCAACATTTTACAATTCAGTAAAAGGTCAATAAAAAAAAAACATTTAAGGAAGACTAGGATTGCTTGATTGCTCCTCACAAGATTTGTGTTTTAATATTCATTCCATACATTTACATTTTGCTTAAACATTGCTGTTATACTCTAGTAAGTAAACATGATCCCAATTTACCTTTTTCAAAGTCTGAAATTATTTTTTACTTGCAAAAGTTACCACATTTGCCAAAAATGTGTAATTAAAAAACAAGACTAAATGTAATTATTTGTTTTGTTCAGGCAAAAAAAAATAATTACAATTAATTGTCTTTTCTTCTTTTAGGGTAAGATTATTTGCTACACGTGTTTATGCAATTATGTATTTATCTAAAGGAAAAATGATAATGTAAAAAAGTTTAGATTTTGCACCAGTTCATCCTTATATCATTATATAAGACAGCATTGGTTGAACGTCTGTGGGATATTTATATGACTCACCTGCTCCAATTCTTTAAAAATAAGAAACTTTTTTTTTTCATTTTTTAATATTTTTAATTAGAATATACATACGCATAGGAACAAAATGGAGGCTTCTACAGACGGCGGTAACCAGATTAGATGCGTTATATTTTGAAGTTGAACAGAACTGTTTCTGAATGTTTTACAACTCCTGAATAGAAAAGTCCCAAATAGCATAGAAACTGAATGGAAAATAGTAATCAGAGTGGCTAGAAGAAGCATCCTTTCTCCTTAAATTAATCATTTTTTTTGTGTGTGGGCAGATGACAGACTGTTACTAGTTGCCAGACATTTTATATTCATGCAGCTGATTAAACAGGGAAATTTTAATGCCTCTGGAACTATAATAATGTGCTCTGAGGCATTGTTTATTCAACACATTTTACATTCATTATTAATTTAATTTCTGTTCTCCCTGTGCTGAGTTAGCGTAAATATAGGCATAGGCGAATATATTAGCTTTTAAATGAAAATTTACAAGTTTAAGTTTACTATCAGGCAACAGATGGTGCATTCCATTATTATTGGGCTAAAATAACCAGAGATGCTTTTTAAATATGCCAAACTCAGCATATTGCGCCCATTAAGTGTTAGTGGGCATCTTCCAAACTGAAGTGACGCATTTTAATCATCTAATAGACAAGCAGATTTAAACATTCAAGCTCCTTTTTACTAAGCCATATAGACATGTCCCTACATGTTCACTAACTTCATTTATCCGTAATGAAGATATTCACAAGACGGTGCGCTGACTCACTATTCTGCATAAATAACTGTGCTGCTGACAAAATCATGTAATATTTTATGCAGTGTTACAGACTGTGGATTTGTTTTTCAAGCAATATAAATTGCCGTTAAAGTGTGAATTTGGGCAATATTAATGCATTTAAAAGTTGTTGTTTTGTGAATACCTGGACAATAATTGCCTACCACGTTTCCTTGCTGTTCTAACTATGTAACAATATGTTACCAGATACCAGAACTCCATCTGTGATTAGACTCACACTGCCAACAGCCCAGATGCTCTGTGTATAGAAAAATAAGAACTTTATTACATTGCTCCTTCTTTGTGTGCTTTGAAAACTAGACCAACAAGATGTGAGCCTCATAGACCCCAATGGCAAGGAACATAATACTTGATGGTTAGTGGGCGGAGAGCAGAGTCTGCTGCTCATAGGATCACAGACTACACTCAATACTTTGTGAGTGTTGCAATCGGGATATCATTTTCTTTCCAGGCTAAAGTGCTCTCACTGACATAAGGATACGGACTATATGGAAAGTATTCTGCGATCACAAAACGCATACTCTACTCTCTTTCAAGTAGCACACAATGCTGGCAAAGTGAGAGGTCTTTTGATTTTCCCATAGCCTTGGGCAAGAGCAGCCCTGAAGTATTGAATCTTTCTTAAAGGAACACTTCAGGCACCATAACAACTTAATCACAATTTAGTTGTTATGTTACAAGGAGGTTCTGGATGCCGGCTTATCTCAAGAAGTTAAACCATAAATGAACGGTTTAACCCCAAAGTCTTCAAACTGGTGCCCATCAGTTCTGCCTCTGAATGTTCCAGTCCTTCGATGAGAAATCCTTTGACTGGATACCACTCATAGGATACCGTCAGAAGCTCCCCATTCATTTTTCACTCTGCCTATCAGTGGCACGCAGTCTGAGGCTTCCTGATAAAAACCTTAGGTTGGAATGGAAATTCAGGGGATTTAGCTGCTGGGTGCCAAATTGAAGACTTTGGAGTTCAACTATTTGTTTAACCGCTTGAGGTAAGCTGGCGTCTGGGACCTCCTCGCGCCATATCAACTTAAGTCCAATTAAATTGTTAAGAGCTTGGAGTGTCCATTTAATGTAAGGAAAGGATTATATCACATTCTTTGTCACCATACAAGCAATGCACAGCAGTCAAGATAAAGGAGTTAATTTTTCCATCCAGCGCATATTGCTGAATGTATAGAGCAACCAAAATGTATAAAGCAACCAAGACATTTAACGTCTTTCATGCCAGCATGTATTGATTTACCTCCCACTCGCAAATTTATAGAGCATAAACTAGTAGTAACTGTCACACACTCCTATTGATGGGTAATAGCAGTCACAGTATCAAACTATTTTACATGGGATATTTTAGTTTTTGGCTGGTAATCTTGGGCCTATTTGAGGGGCATGGCTAGGAGATGCTCTGTCAGTCCACTTGTATAATCTGATCTACATCCAGGTAGAGATGTGAGTACAGCTGATTTAGGAAAGCCCACAATATATATATATTTCAAGCAATGCAGTTACGTGAACAGCTAAATAAGAATACATCTGTGGATTTGTGACCGAGCATTTGATGCATGTGTATAGTTCTAAGATTTGACACAATTTTATATCTTGACCTGTACTTGTCAACAATAAGATCCCATAGCTCCCTTGTGGACGACCACTACCTCTGCATTAAACAGATAAGACACAGTTCTTTGTGAAAAGCTGGTTTATCTAAGGCTTATTGGAATGCTTCCACTGATGTCAGATGGGGTATATTATAGTTATAACTGATTTGAAATGTGATTGGATAATCGTAAATAATTCTAACTGTAGAGGTAGTGCATAAAGGAATACTCCAAACATCAGAGCAATAGTTGGGAGTTCTCCGTCTGAGTTAAGCCAGTGCAGGGCTTAGATTTTAAGCTAAGAACTCTCAGTAAATATCCTCTAGAGGTTATGGTGATTTGAGTGTTCCTTTAATTATTTTTCCAAAACAGTATCCATTTTCCTGAAACACTGGTGGTTATAATTAGCTAATAAAAGTGAATAGATCTCACATATTTTGTCATCATTTCAGTCATTCTATTAACATAAACCTGCAGTTTCAAAAATATTTGAAATAAAACTGTCAGAAACAAACAAGGGGATTTTATGAAAACATATCCCTCATGGGAGACTTTAATTGGAATATATCTTGCCAGTCTTAATTTCTAGAACTAAAAATATTTCTTAAAAGAAAATTAATTGTAAAAAATAAATAACACCCCAGGGCCACTAAGAACAATTCGAATATTTTAAGTAATTAGCTTTGCGCACTGCGTACTTGCGTATTAAGTTTCTAATTGTGGTTGAGTGAGGTTCCATTATGTGCAGCAGGGTTACGGAACCTGGGGCCCTACGGCATAAAGGAACTAAGAAAACCATCATATGAGTAAGGGTGTGCTCATAGGCCAGGCAATGAGTATTCTTTCTGGTCATGACTTAGAAATTCTATATAAACAGTTACTGAAGGGATATGATTCATATTTTTAGATCATACACAGATCTGAAAGCAATGTTAGCAGAAACATAACATGCTTGTGTTAGCAATTTTTATTTCACTTATTGTCTACTTGTGATTAAAATGGTGAAACAGAAGACTATTTTGATTCATGTAACTAAATCTCTTTCTGTTCTGATTGATTAACATACACACGTCCAATTTCTGGCTTGCATCACCAATGACTAACGTTGCATAAGTGACCCTTTCCCTCTTGCCCTATGTACTTTGGTCCTTGTGTCAAACATCCCATTGTTGGAAGGCATGTTTCTGATTTTAGTATTTGGGCTGCATTGCCTTTTTCCCTTATTTCCCAAATTCCTTATGAGGTAAGTTAATATGCCATTCTCGTATATTTTTGTCAAAATAAATATTGTTTAGCACAAACTTGTCAAAAACAGATAAAAGAACATTAAACTACAGAGTGAACTGAGGTGTTTTAGCTCAGAGATCATAGCATGTCATTCAGCCAAAAGCTACATAAAAATAAAGATTTTCAACGGTGATTAGACGGGATGATTGCTACATCCTCATTCAATCTGCTGTTTCTCATTACAGTTATTTGCTTTCTTCTTCCGTTTCACAACAACTTTTTCTGTATAATTAAAGGTGAATTATCCATGCCAACAGACAGTTCTAAAAAATAGGCTACCTTTAATTTTACCTTACAACAAGTCTAAAATTGTACAGTTCAGAAGAGATTAACTCTCAAATAGATTTCTAAGCACTTTGGAACTTTTTATTGTGAAAAAGAATGGCAGTTTGATCACTGGGTTTTATACATGTTCTATTTATAATGCATTGAGAAAGAAAATATCCGTTAAACACAAGGAACCAGCCATATTCTGCTCATAGCAGAGACCGTTGACATTTTACAGACCACAATACCTACATACATTCTAGATTAGAGCTTAACTTGGTGAAATAACCAAATATTGCCAATTTCAATATATTAAATATCCATTAGGGAAATAGTATGGCAAACTAGTGTTTTCTAACAAAATATAAAAGCTGCTTGCTACTTTTTATAACTATTTTATTTAGCTATGTATAAGATAATGGTAATGTTGCAACATAGAAACATAGAAACATAGAAACATAGAATGTGACGGCAGATAAGAACCATTCGGCCCATCTAGTCTGCCCAATTTTCTAAATACTTTCATTAGTCTCTGGCCTTATCTTATAGTTAGGATAGCCTTATACCTATCCCAAGCATGCTTAAACTCCTTTACTGTGTTAACATCTACCACTTCAGCTGGAAGGCTATTCCATGCATCCACTACCCTCTCAGTAAAGTAATACTTCCAGATATTATTTTTAAACCTTTGTCCCTCTAATTTAAGACTATGTCCTCTTGCTGTGGTAGTTTTTCTTCTTTTAAATATAGTCTCCTCCTTTACTGTGTTGATTCCCTTTATGTATTTAAATGTTTCTATCATATCCCCCCCTGTCTCGTCTTTCCTCCACGCTATACATGTTAAGTTCCTTTAACCTTTCCTGGTAAGTTTTATCCTTCAATCCATGAACCAGTTTAGTAGCCCTTCTCTGAACTCTCTCTAAAGTATCAATATCATTCTGAAAATATGGTCTCCAGTACTGCGTACAATACTCCAAGTGAGGTCTCACCAGTGTTCTGTACAATGGCATGAGCACTTCCCTCTTTCTACTGCTAATACCTCTCCCTATACAACCAAACATTCTGCTAGCATTTCCTGCTGCTCTATTACATTGTCTGCCTACCTTTAAGTCATCAGAAATAATCACCCCTAAATCCCTTTCCTCAGATGTTGAGGTTAGGACTCTATCAAATATTCTGTACTCTGCCCTTGGGTTTTTACGTCCAAGGTGCATTATCTTGCACTTAAAATGCCACATTAAATGTCAGTTGCCACAACTCTGACCATTTTTCTAGTTTACCTAAATCATTAGCCATTTGGCTTATCCCTCCTGGAACATCAACCCTGTTACATATCTTAGTATCGTCAACAAAAAGACATACCTTACCATCAAGACCTTCTGCAATATCACTAATAAAAATATTAAAGAGAATGGGTCCAAGTACAGATCCCTGAGGTACCCCACTGGTGACAAGCCCAAGCTTCGAATATACTCCATTGACTACAACCCTCTGTTGCCTGTCACTAAGCCGCTGCCTTACCCATTAAACAATATTAGAATCCAAACTTAAAGATTGCAGTTTATTGATAATTTTAAAAAGGCCAATTTGTTAGCCATATAATCTCAATATCCTTGAGATATTAACCAATCAAAATAAACTTTACCATCAGAATCAAAGTTTTGTTTGTGTTTTGAAAAGTAATATTGAAATGTGTTTTACTTAAAGACATTTAATTGATTTTCATTTATGGACAGGAAAAAAATAAATTACCAGATTAGTGAATTTAAACAATGGAAAATAATATGTCACATTCATAAAGTTTTTGAATGTGTAGCGATTTTAGATTTTTCCAGTGCTCGTAACAAACGCAGTGTTCTCTCAATATACCAATATATTCTCATATGTGTTACAATTTCCATAATTACTCAACACTTTATTGCCCCATATTCCCAAGTCCCCTATAAGGTCACTTTATTCTCTAAATATAAATATACAGTAAGGTCCTACTCGTGATATGCCAGGCTTGTGAGAGATAATTATAGTGTCAATATTTCCCAAGGTCTCCAGTATGTCAATATTGAGAGTGAGATTGAATTAATGGCATCATCTACACATAACAGGTGATGCCCAGAGGATTAAGGGGTCTTACAGTGCACAGTGCCAATCAATACATGTGTAAGGTTTATAATTGCATGGTGCACTACCATGCACTGCAGGATTTGAAAACATGCTCTACCTATTCAAATGATGGATTTTGTTCCAAACTTTTGTTGCTATATTGCCCTTACATGTTATCACATTGTTGTTTATATCACACTCTTGCCATGTGCTGCCACATTGCCCCTCACCACATTGTCCAGAATGTATGTATTCCCCCCCTCTGACTACTGCACATATAGCATTGCAGAACATTTAGAACGCTTAGTCGCTTTGTATCTAGAACTAACGTAGTAGATCCAACTCTTAGCACTGAGCTGGAGCTTGCAGTACGGAGGCTCCTGCTACTGTGCTTGCAGTTACTAAATTATAGTAGGGTTACATTTTGCAAATTAAATTAAAGGGACACTATAGTCACTAGAACAACTACAGCTTATTGTATTTGTTCTGGTGAGTAGAATCATTCCCTTCAGGCTTTTTGCGGTAAGAAAATCTTTTCTTTTCAGAGAAAATGCAGTGTTTATATTAGAGCCTAATGTTAACTCCACTGTCCACTCCTCAGATCATTGGCGGATCCAGGGGGGGGGCAACGGGGCAATTGCCCCCCCCGAGATTCTCCCCTGCCGGCTAGTGCAGTGCTGGCATTGCCCAAGCGCCAGCCCTGCAATGTGCCTGCGGACCGGGAGGGAGATCAGTGATCAGTGATCTCCCTCCCCGGTCCGCAGGCACATTACTGACAGCCGACCGGAAGGGGAGGGAGAGAGGACCCGGGAGCTGTTACCAGCAGCTCCTCCGGGTCCTCCTCTCGCGAGATTTGGAGCGTTGCCGCGGTTACCACGGCAACGCTCCAAATCTCGCGAGAGTGAACTCTAGCCCTGGAGCGCGGGCTAGAGTTCACTGGAACCACTGGACCACCAGGGATTCCCCACTGGGACCACCAGGGATCCAGAAATGTCCCCCCTCCTCCTCAATAAAGGTAAGAAGGGAGGGGGGACATACATATATTTTATTAAATACATTTTTTTTTTTAAATTTTTTTTAATTAAAAAGCCTCCCTTCCCTCCTCCCCTCCCCCCATACACACTGGCCCCATACACACTGCCCCACATACACTGCCCCACATACACACTGCCCCCATACACACTGCCCAACATACACTGCCCCCATACACACACTGACCCCATACACACACTACACACACTGACCCCATACACACACTGACCCCATGCACACACTGACCCCATACACACACTACACACACTGACCCCATACACACACTGACCCCATACACACACTACACACACTGACCCCATACACACACTGACCCCATACACACACTACACACACTGACCCCATACACACACTACACACACTGACCCCATACACACACTGACCCCATACACACACTACACACACTACACACACTGACCCCATACACACACTACACACACTGACCCCATACACACACTGACCCCATACACACACTACACACACTGACCCCATACACACACTGACCCCATACACACACTGACCCCATACACACACTACACACACTACACACACTGACCCCACACACACACACACTGCCCCCATACACACAAACACTGCCCCCATACACACAAACACTGCCCCCATACACACAAACACTGCCCCCATACACACAAACACTGCCCCCATATACACACTGTCCCCATATACACACTGTCCCCATATACACACTGTCCCCATATACACACTGTCCCCATACACACACTGTCCCCATACACACACTGCCCCACACACACACTGCCCCACAAACACTGCCCCATACACACACTTCCCCCTTACACACACTGACCCACAAACACTGCCCCACATACAAACACTGCACACACTGCCTCCATACACACACTGCCCCCATACACACACTGCCCCACAAACACTGCCTCCATACACACACTGCCCCACAAACACTGTCCCCATTCAACACTGTCCCACAAACACTGTCCCCATACAACACTGTCCCACAAACACTGTCCCCATACACACTGCCCCACACACATACTGCCCTGCACATACTGCACACCTATACACACACAGTGCCCTACACACCCTGCTGCCCCACCATACACACATTGCCCCAAACACACACACACGACCCCCCCATACACACAGTGCCCCCCATACACACACTGCCCCACACATACATACAGTGCCCCCCATACACACACTGCCCCACACAGACATACAGTGCCCCCATACACACACTGCCCCCTAACACACACACTGCCACCCTTACGCACTCACACTCACTTCACCGCTCACACACACACTGCACCTTTCACACACACTTCACCCCTAACACACACCACTTCTCCTATGCCCTATATCCCAGCAGACCCCAGGTAAGTTGTCAAACTATTCTTAAACGGTATGACTACTTACTCCGGGGTGGGATCCTGGCACTACTGGCACCATAACTACTACACTGAGCTGTAGTGGTTATTGTGCTAGGATTATTTTTTTTAAATAATCTACAAGTGCCCCTCCCGAGATCAGGCTCTGGATCCGCCACTGCCTCAGATGGCTACTAGAAGAGCTTCCTGGGGCATTGCAGCACACTGTACAGTACTGCCATTCAGTGTCTTAACCCACTGCCTGGTGATACTGAAGTTTCCTCACAGAGACGGATTGATTTAATGCATCTCTACGAGGAGATGCTAATTGCTCAGGGCCGTGTTTGACTTGTGCTGGCTCTGCCTCGTTGATAGTCTCAGCCAATCCTATGGGAAAGCATTGTGATTGACTCAGAGAATAACTTCTGATGATGCCAGCCAAGCAGGCAGATCAGGGGCAGAGCCAGCACCTGCAAACTTAAATAGAAGTATTTTTTATATTTAAGGGGGCAAGGTGGGTCAGGGAGCTAGATGGTGGTTTAGACATTTTTGTCTTCCTGACCCTATAGTGTTCCTTTAAATTTGCCAATTAGACAATAATGCATTACATATGTGGTATTACGGCATGGGCAATTATGGCAGTGAAGATGTTAAATTAAAACTCTCCTCTTGTTAAAACATCATGTAAGTCCATGTGCCATTTTGACGCTGTAAAGGAAATGTATTGATTTGCTTATAATATGTCAGAATGGGCTGGTATTAATTT
This sequence comes from Pelobates fuscus, assembly GCF_036172605.1. Lineage (NCBI taxonomy): Eukaryota > Metazoa > Chordata > Amphibia > Anura > Pelobatidae > Pelobates > Pelobates fuscus. The sequence continues at coordinate 340,932,665 of NC_086320.1, forward strand.
AATTATTTTACTCATAAAATCTGTTGTGCAAAACATGTTAGGTCCGTTTCTTGCATGGTATCTGGATGTGTCAGTTCATGCTCTGTCGCTTTTATTGGTGTGCGTTGAATGATCGTGTCCACGAAATTCCCTTTAAGTAGTTAAACTTATGTTTGGCAATTATATTGTTAGTTTATTTCTAGTGCTTATAAAAATGACCTAAAGACACCAGACGCAAAAACGAAACAAATTTACTTGCTCTGGTCTAATAATAAAGGCTCTACTATCTTCTAACATACCCCTGGCCTTAGCTGTCTGTGCTTCGATTAGATTGCATTATTCTCTAACTGCTTGAGTTGTATATAACCTTAATGTCACTTGGTGCAGCATTTGAACAATGCAACCATAGAGCTTCTCAATCAATCATCCAACTGATCCCTTTCATTCATCAAAATCCTTTCTTCTTTCTCGACACTGTAACTGTATCACTTTCACTCTTACCTCTTACCTTTTACCTCTTACGTAAGCTGCTTGGTAGGTATTTTAGTATTTTACTATATGGACAACTATATTGTTAATAAATGCTTAACGGAGATTGAAATATAAAAGAGAGTGGTACAGTAGTTAAGTGCACATTAAATAGATGTTTTCGACATGCCAAGAAGCTCTCAAGTAAGCTTCTCCAAATGAGGGAAGAGGCCATGTAGAACGTAACAATATAACAGAATTAAAGAGACTTATTCCCCATGTATTTTTTGACTTACCACCCTTCCCTCTGGAATAAATAAATTCTGGTGTTTCTAAACTACTGCAAATATTTTTTTTTCCCAACATAAAGAGTGATGTGCTAAGTGCCTCTATGAAGAAGCCTCAACTGCTCTCCGCTTTACATTATCTCTATACCTAGGAGTATACAGCAAAGTCTTGTTCCCCAGCGTCCATTACCCCCCAGTAGCCTTGTAGAGCACCATACTAGTAATCTTTCTTTGTATATCAGGTGGCTGTTTGGATTAAAATTAAATCCCAAACAATACTAATATCCCCCTGCCCCTCCACTACCTGTAGAGATATGGAAATAAAGAGTCCCACATCTGGGGCTTCATCACCCAATGCTAACTTCCCCCCAGCAATACTCATGGACCCAAATATATGTTAAAACTGTTACATTCTGGAAAATAGAAAGGCTTGAATGGGTTTTTATTAGTTTTACTGTATATGATTACTGCTTTAATAAATAAAATAAAAAACAGAGAGCATTGATAAAGCATTACAAATAGCATTGACTATTGCTGAAGATATGTTCTGAAATGAAGGAAAATCAAAGCAGTTCAATGCTTTGTAGTACAAATGGCACACACATCAACATGATACTGCTTTGGAATACAGCACAACACTATATTGATTTATATGCCATTTGGTTAAGTGCATTACTAATTGGTTAAGTGCACTGCTTAAAACGAGTGCTTCTGTGATTTTCTTTGCTCTTAATGAACATATGTGTTCCTCTGTGCTGAATTTACTATTCACTTATTGCAATTAACTGTAGATTATGTATTCCTCTATGAGGTTACTTGCAGGTATTTTAACCTACCTAGCATACAAATGTACTGTTCTGTTTCTGAAACATTTGATAAGTAGGTTAGTATTTTGGTTATGAGTACATGTGTTTATTTGGATTATTTGACACAACCGAATATTTTTTTAAAAAGGGGGAAGATTTGGGGTTTCATATATATACACATCATTTATCTATATATGTATCTATAAATCATGCCAAAATACCAGAGTATTGCAGTGTGCAATGATACCTCTTTTTTTTTGGACTAACATAATACTTGAAAGACAAGCTTTTGAGTTTTCCTCTCTTCCTCCAATCTGAAGCAATACTGATCAATTTGATAGAGTTTAATACTTAACACAACTGATGTTGTTAGAGAAGGGGAGGGGATAAGTGGGGTGTCATAAATAGCATAAGATGTGCCAGAGAGTTTGTAGATCCAGCACACTCACTCATTCACTAAACAGAAATTTCAAATCTCACAGAGTGTAATAGTTTCATTTAAAAACACCTCACCTAGGCAAAACATAATGGGGGTTTATTTACAGTATATGAGCATACATTGTATAAGTCTGCTACCACGTCAATGTACTCCATTCTTGGCAGGTCTTACTCTAGCATCTTAATGCCTGCTATTATGAAATTATTCCACTTACTTGGGAAATGCTTCCTCCTGGGAACCTCTGCAGGGCAAGGTTAACTAGGGTCCTGAAATGAGGCAACTGTGAAAAAGTGCAAAACCTGGGAGTTGGCCTAAACTCCCAAATATATATATTTATGAAACCAAGAGTTCTGTACTCACTTGAACATGTATACTTATAAGGGCCCTGCTGGGGCCAATTCATACAACATACAAGACCTAATCACTCATTCACGGAACAGCAATTTCAAATCTCACAGAATGTTACATAGTTACATAGTTGCAAAGGCTGAAAAGAGACGTGTCCATTAAGTTCATTCTTCCTCACATTTGTTTTTTGCTGTTGATCCAAAAGAAAGCGGAAAAAAAAACAGTTTGAAGCACTTCCAATTTTTCAACAAACTAGGAAAAAAATTCCTTCTTGACCCCAGAATGGCAGTCAGATTTATCCTTGGATCAAGAAGCTATTACCCTTCATTGGAAAATTATATCCTTGAATATTCTGTTTTTGCAACTATGCATCTAGTTGCTGTTTAAACATCTGTATGGACTCTGATAAAACCACTTAGTCAGGCAGAGAATTCCATATCCTTATTGTTCATCCGGTAAAAAAAAAAACCTTTCCTTTGCCTTAGACTAAATCTTCTTTTCTCCAGTCTAAACGCATAACCTCGTATCCTATCTAAAGTCATGTTTGTGAACATATTTCCACACAATCGTTTGTATTAGCCACGGATATATTTGTATAATGTTATCATATCCTCTCTGAGGCAACGTTTTTCTAAACTAAAGAGGTTTAAATTTGTTAACCTTTCTTCATAGCTAAAATGTTCCATAACTTTTAATAATTTTGTAGCCCACCTCTGCAATCTTTCTAGTGCCATAATATCCTTTTTTAGAACAGGTGCAATTGCACAGCATATTCAAGATGTGGTCTTACCAGCGATTTAAAAAGAAGCAAAATTATATTCTCATCATGAGAATTAATGCCCTTTCTCATGCATGACAATACCTTACTGGCCTTAGCCACTGCTGATTGACATTGCACATTGTTGCATAGTTTGTTGTCTATAACAATTCCCAAGTCCTTATCGTGTGTAGTTATCTCTAATTTGTTTCCATTAAGGGTATAAGTTGCTTGTGCATTCTTGACGCCGAAGTGCATAACTTTGCATTTTTCTACATTAAATTTCATCTGCCATTTGAGTGCCCAGTTCCCCAGTTTATCTAAATCCCTCTGCAGCAAAGTAGTATCTTGCTCACATTGTACTACTTTACAGAGTTTTGTGTCATCTGCAAACATTGAAACATGACTTTCAATGCTTTTTTCAAGATCGTTTATAAGCATGTTAAATAGAAGGGGTCCCAAAACAGAACCCTGAGGGACACCACTTGCCACCTCTGTCCAGCTTGAAAATGTACCATTAATGACAACTCTCTGTACTCTATTTTTAAGCCAATGTTCCACCCAAGAACAAGAATTTTCATCTAGACCGATTTCTTTGAATTTGAACACTAATTTATTGTGTGGAACTGTGTCAAACGCCTTGGCAAAATCCAAATAGATCACATCCACTGCAACACCCTGATCTATACTTCAACTTACTTCTTCGTAGAATGCAATCAAGTTAGTTTGACATGACCTGTGCTTCACAAAAACATGCTAATTTTTGCTGCTAACCATGCTCTTCTCAAGGAATTCTAGAATATTACCCATTAATAACTGTGACGAGACCAATCTCGCCACATTGCATTGGAGGAGCCTGGTTGCCCGCCTGTTGCCTCTGGACTATGGCCCCATGTTAAAAAGCTTGATTTTCCCCTGCAAAGACACGAAAGCGGGGTCATTTGGTGCTTTCCCTGTTTGAGTGGTGATACCCCAGATAGCTATGCCATGGAGCCCATTCGTATAATGAAAGACTATGGGAAAGACTTTGGCTCCATGGTAATTGAACTGTATGTGTGTGATCTGAGCGCCATTCAGTAATAATGTGTGCTCAGATCTGAGCTATCTGGGGATATGTTGAATGTACCTGTTTATGCAATGGCTGCACAGTTATGTATTTTATTGTCTTTTGCTGCCATGTGTTCAATGGAGTTTTGCCTCTGTCCTTGGAGATAATTGGATTACTTCCCAATTATCTCCAGGATAGAAGACTCTGTGGAACTGGTTTTGGGCAGAAAAGCCATACTTCATTTGGTCACAAAGGACTACGATCTATCTTTTGAACCACTGGACCAATTTGTATAATTTTTGAGAGTGTTTATGTTTAAAGTATGCTAAGTTTATGGAGATTGGATGTATGGTTTTAAAGTTACAGGATATGTGGAAAAACTGTATTTTTACTGTCTGTGATAATTATGTTAAACCATTGTGTAACATAATCGTATCACAGGCAGAGGGGAGGATTTTGTGTGTAAATGCTGGGAGTGTCTTTTGAAATGTACGTGTATGATTGGTTATTTTGTAACACCCTGTGGGTGGTCCTACCTAAGGAAAACTGTCATAAAAGAAGGTTCTTTTTGTGCCATTAAACAGACCACTGCTTGACCCACAACACGGAGCTCTGTCTCGTTCTTGGGGGGATTTACTGTATGCTGTTAGAGACTGATTGCCAGGAGTGTAAGCTGATTGTCTGCTTTTCCTGTTCGTCTGCTAGCAGCTATCAGTGAGGTTCCAGTTCGGGAGTTGGAGTGCTATTTTGTATCCAGTTCGGGAGTTTGGTGTTCTGCAGTAGCTGTGCCTGTATCTCTGGAAGGGGAAGATCTACTAAACGGCAGTTTAACCCTTTTATGCCTGGGGGTGCCGTTACAATAACCTTTCAAATACTTTCCCAGCCAGAGAAGTTAAAAGAGCACTATAGTGCCAGGAAAACAAACCTGTTTTTCTGGCACTGTAGGGTTATTAGGTCCCCCCCTTCCCCTGTGGCCCCCCTCCCACTGGGCTGAAGGGTTAAAACCCCTTCAGCCACTTACCTTAATCCAGTGCCGGGCTCCCTCAGCGCTGGTGACCTCTCCTCCCCCTGCTAACGTCAACTCCTGAGTGGAGCCGAATGCGCTTGCACAGCCAGAGACGAGCGTGCATTCAAACCGCCCATAGGAAAGCATTACTCGATGCTTTCTTTGGGGATCTGAACTCACGCTGCATGAGTTCAATGCAATTTTCACACTGAGAATTGCGGAAGCGGCCTCTAGTGGCTGTCAGGGAGACAACCACTAGAGGCTGGATTAAACCCTGCAATGTAAACATAGCAGTTTCCCTGAAACTGCTATGTTTTCAGCTGCAGGGTTGAAACTAGGGGGACCTGGCACCCAGACCACTTCATTGAGCTTAAGTGGTCTGCGTGCCTATAGTGGTACTTTAAGCTCACAGGGCTATAATTTCCATAATTTCTATAATGTAATAGTTGTATTTAAAAACACCTTACCTAGGCAAAAATAATTAGGGTTTAGTTACAGAATATGATCATGCATTGCATAAGTCTGCCGCAATGTCAATGTACCCCATTCTTGGCAGGTCCTACTTATGCAGGCTTATACAATGTATAATCATATACTATAACTATACCCCCATTTTGTTTACATAGGTAAGGTGTTTTTAAATAAAACTATTTCATTCTGTGAGCCTTGAAATTGCTGTTTAGTGAATGAGTGAGTGCGCTGGATCTTGTATGTTGTATGAATTGGCCCCAGAAGCACCCTTATAAGTATGCATCATGTCCATGTGAGTGCAGCCCTCTTGATTTCATCTGTATATATATATATATATATATATATATATATATATATATATATATATATATATATATGTATGCATCATGTCTTAAGTATATAAGTATGCATCATGTCCATGTGAGTGCAGCCTCTTGGTTTCATCTGTATATATATATATATATATATATAAGTATGCATCATGTCTTAAGTATATAAGTATGCATCATGTCCATGTGAGTGCAGCCTCTTGGTTTCATCTGTATATATATAAGGGTGCTTCTGGGGCCAATTCATACTGTACTTATAAGGGTGCTTCTGGGGCCAATTCATACAACATACAAGATTATCATATTTGTACTGTATCAGTTTAAAATTGTTAAATTTTTTCCTTATTCCATCTGCACATAACTCCCCTGTTATTTTTCCCTGGAGTCAAAGTATGCCCACTGCAAATAGTCAAGGTAATTAATTGACTGCCTTCAGGTGCTTCTGAATTATTCAACAGAATCATTTGAGGTTTGAGACATTATGTTCAGTATTGTCTGTGATTTTGTACTCAGCTTGCCATACAGTGGCAATAGACACATCAAGACTACTTTTAACACTTCTTAAGGTTTACTTCTCAATCTACTGCACATAATACTCAATAAATATTTCAACCCACAATTACCCAGAAGCTCTTAGTCTTAATCAATATGACACTTCTAAACCTGGAAATATATTTCCCCTTCCTTCTCATTTATTTGTCATAGATGTGCAAATGTATTCACTGGATTATTTTCTTTATAAGCATTTATTTTGCTACAATGAATGTGTAATGTCCACTTTTGCTCACTTAAGCTTTTTTATATTGCGGAATCCTCTTATATTCATCTTTACTTGTGATATTGATTTAATGACTTTCATTGGAGCTGAAAAATAGTGCCAACAAATAACTGCATGGAACAAACTCACAATAATAGCAAATGTACCTCACCACCATGACAAAATAGAGAATTTGCACACATCGCCTAGATATATCATTAAATTATGTACTTTTTACAATACAATACGTGTGCTAGTATAATTCAGTTTTGTGAAAAGATTTTTGTAATTATACATTTTTTAGCAACTCTCTCTTGTTAGTGCTTAATGCTTCTAATACTTCTCCTTACCAGATTGAATGTAGATGTTATTATGCTAGCCAGTCAAGAAATATAACTATAAAACCACTAGTGATTTACAATATCTCAATAAAGTAATGTGCTGAAATTAGTTATACAGTGCAAATACAATATTTTCCAGATTTACATGTGCAAATAAAATTTTTCTTCAAAGAAAAAAAAAACAAAGTGTATAGTGCAGTATAGACGGTTTTCTAACTGAACACAAATCTCCCTAATTTGCCCTTATTGGTAAAACTCACATGTGCTAGAGCCTCTTCTGATCTGCTCTCGGCTTAACAGCACAATATTGGGAAGGGATAGCTCCTACATGCTGTTAAACCCTGAGCTGGTCAGATAGGGCTCTGGTACATATGAGTTGAAGTTCCAATTCTGACAAAAAAACAAACGGAAATGTGATAGGAAACAAGATGATTGATGGCTAAGGGGCCGCAAATAAATGTTAATATTATTCACAGATAGAAGATAAATTGTAAGAGCAGGAAAATATTTATATTTATACATTATATATTTAATAATGCATAATGTACAGATATAGACTATTTTCATTACAGCACCAGGTCTATCAGTGTATCTGTATCCGGTGCTGTAATGACACTTGTGATTAGAAAATGAGCAATTTTTCTAATATGGTGGCATTATAGCATATCTGCCAACGAAGCTCAGTGTTGTAAGAGGCTATAGCCGTGACCTTGCTTGAAGGATATCTTGAAAATGCCCATTGAACTTCTTTGCATTACTATGGTTATTAATGAACTATAAGGCTAGTTTCTTTAATAAACTGCAAGCAACAATATTAAAATATAGAATTTTCTAAGTCAGGTTTCTTCAATCATTTTTTTTTCTTATTTCTTCATAGAGGTATTTCAATCATGATCTTATTTATTAATGTGTTTATTGATGGTACACTTGGCTTTTATGTCACTTAATAGATTTATGGGTGGACAGCTATATTAAATTGATGGTGAAAGCAGTAAGTTTGTATCTTAATACGGTTGCTATGTGATTGATATTTCCTGTATAGGCAATCATTGGGTACAATGTGGTTAATTAATATCTGTGTGATGTGCATTCAATAAGTGTTCTGGAGATGATGCATGGTTGTCTATCAATATATATAGCTCATGTATGGTTTATTTTTGCTAAGTTGTGCTAAAATGCAGAAATAGATTCACATAAACAATATAATTATAATTTTGTTTTGAAATTTTATGTCCATCTATTTTTCCCTTGTTAGTATTTTTTTACATTCACCTGGGTTTTATAGTTAGACATAAGGTAAAATAGGGTCTATTTTTCTTATTGGGAGTGTGATCTTTGATATCCTTTGCCAATGGGTGCAGATTAAGCGAAGTTCCTTCTCAGTTGCTAAACCAATGCCTGTCAGTGCTCATTTGCATAACAAGCTGGAAACTCTGGGATAGTTGTGGAAGTATAATTTCTCAAATTTCTGTGCTCGAGGAGGACTTCTCAAAGTCCAACTTGAGATATGCAAGTGATGCATAATAGTAATCTGATATGGGAGATCCCTAGCGTTCATGACTTACCAGTGATATGATAAGTATAAGTTTCCATTAGATTTTCAGCATTTTTGACATGATAGGTTTTAAGGGTTCTCTCGTGTAGACTGTCTCTCAAATCCAATTGGCTTTAACCTGTGTTATAATATACTGCATCCTTATTTGACATCTTATCAGGCTCACTCCTCCAGACTAATCATTTTTCATCTTCCAATTAAAATAAAGTAATAACTTTATAATAAATTCTAATAAATTATGAATACCAGTTATTAAACGTGATTGATAGTTTAATTTGCCTTGACAAAATTTCAATGAAAACATGCCTGAAGCATTTACTGAATAGTGTAGAAAAAGAAGAAAATAAAGTGGAATTTGTAATTAGACTACTTAAAGAAAAAAAAATGTAGAATTGAGATCTGGATTACACTCACTTTTAGCTTTAATTTAACCTTTAGTAGGTAGAAATATTTGCATCATCGTGTGCATCATGTTCAGTATAAATCAGTGTTCTATAATGGGCGTACAGGGAGTCAGATTGCTTCTCTCAAAGTGGAGTAGAATAGCACATGTAGATCATGTACACGGGATATTTTCATCTTCTGCAAAAGGCTGGAAGCTCGGCTTGGGTCTTTTATATTGGAGCTTTATTAATCTCTGTCTGGAATCTGGACAAAATAATTTTTGATCGAAAAAATAAAGGGCCCATGCTTTCTCATGTATACTTTCAAGGTTCTCCTGAACTATCCATGAGGTCTGTCAGTTCTAAATTTTCATTTTTCCAAAAACTGCCTATTCACAATTTTCTTGAGGTTAATGAGTACTTTATATTATTCATGATGTTTCTACCAGGTGTTGAATTTCAGACTTTGATGTTTTTGAAAAAAGTTATTTTGCAAAATTGACTAAAAAATAAGCAATACTCGTGCTTCCAAACTAGTATATGGTTAAGTTCTGCATGCTACAGAAAGAAATTTGAGCCTCCTACATCCTCATTGCCTCTTTTTTTTTTATATTAACATTATTTAATTATTTTATTGAACTTTTACAAACCCTTTATATTGTAACAATATTTCTCACTTGAGCCTGCCTGATTTAAATCTAGAAACTTTGGTAAATCAATATATTTTTGGCACATCAAGATTGCTAGCTGGCAGAAAAGGTAATGGACAACATGCACCTATTTGGTTTGGGCAACATTTCTGACACTAAGTTTAAATGAACATTTTTCTTTTTTCCTCATTCTGATGATAATCACTCTCTTTTTGATTTGTATTTGCATTATTTAATTGGGGGGTACTCTTTTTTGCTCCTTTAAAAGTGATGTTGCTAAGGCTGCTGGGCCTAAAGACATCTAAAATCTGTGAAAATCTTTAACAAAACAGGACAACCAGCAAATATTTAAACCTTGACACAGTTATTGAAAAATCAAGAAATTTGGGAGAATTGACAAAATCATTATATTGTAAACATTAGCAATTTTCCTGCAGAGCTAAATGTTTAGTTTTCCACAATCCCAGTACAGTGCATAAAAGTGTCCATTTTACTGTATACTTTCAGATACCCACCCACCGTATGTGCTGTATATCAATACTTTGCTGGTCATCTACCACCTCTATATTTATACACTTAATGGGTCTCTGGGTTTGACATTACTCCATATATATGTGTTTAGTACAATTAAAAAAATGATTTCAAACATATTAAAAAAAATAGATATATTACGTTAAACCTCAAAAAAAATGATAGAGGTTGTCAAAATTGAATGTCTATAAAGACAAAGCTTTTAAAACTGAGACAGCATGCCTATTAAGGTAGGTAACAATCTTGAACTGTCACTAAATCATGGAGTAGTTGGAGATACGGTGTAACTTCATTGTTCGGTATATTTCATGCATGTGACACGTACTATTAAGATTTCACATATACCACAGGGGGTATGATTCATGGGCTCCCTGAAACAATTAAAACTGTATGGGAAATTAACTTCATTCTCATAAATTATAACACAGATGAATGATGAGTGTCAGAATAATTAATTGCTTTAGTTTACTATATTATATAAATGAAGTATGGATGCTGTCGTCAGGTGAACTTACAAGACTGTATGTTGTAATGCAAAAACCCTAATTCTGCAGTCTGATTTAAAGGGGAAATATTCTGTCAAAATGGAATGTCTTACAATAGCAAGAATAGCATATTACCACATTAAAAATAAAGTTTATTTTTTCTATCTGTAATTATATTTCAATTCTCACTAGGGAGCATAAATGTGTGTAAATGATGTACCAATGAGACTGATTGTTATAACACTGGCGTCATAATAATGGGTGGTGCAGTGCGTGCCACAGGTGTCTGAGACTCGACTAGGGTGATAACATTTGACAAAGCTTATATCCTAGCCAAAATATTAAGGCTTGTCATTCTAGTTCAATTTTTCTTCATCTGCTGTATATCATTTATCATATTTATATGTATTTCTGTATGTATTTACAATTATATGTACTTTAGATAATCAGTGTTGTTATAAAATATGCTACTGGCTTGCCACAGATACTATTTACTGCCAAGTTCTAAAGGCATTCTATCTTCCTGATTTGACTGAAACATTGAGCATTTTGTTTTACAATTTTAAATTCTCATAGCTCACAAAAGTCATATATTTCAGAACTAGAGAATAAATCAGAATCACCAAGTCGCTCATTAATTCACTGTTAAAGATGTTGTGCAGATATCAGAAAGTGCCTGCAAAGGACTGGATTCGTGTTAAAACTATAGTAGGTATAAACATTTAAGCTCTTTAGGCTTCTTGTAACCTTAACACATTAATAAGCCAGGTTACATATTCAATGGAAAAAATTAATAAAAATATATATACACAATGCAAGGATGAATTTAAATGTTGTAATGCCTCGGTGCACCACGTGGAACCAATATATATCCAAATATTTTAATATATGCTGTATTTTGTCTTGGGAAAGGATTGAGAACAGGTCCGAAACAATGACGCTACACAAATAAAATATGTAAATTTTTATATGTAAAATATATATAAAAGGTATGACAAGATATGAATTTCATCTATTTTATATATATATATATATATAATAAATAATATATAACACGAAATGTCCGACACACACATATTCGTTACAAGATACGAATTTCATGAGCCTTGGCGCGTGTCCTCCCCTGGGTGGCCGCCCTTTCATATAGACGAACGCCATCCAGGGGGAGCATTCGTATGCCGAAAAGAGATGCTTCCCTTGCCTGCTTTCACACAGGGACCCCACGAACTGAGGCTGTTTGAGCCAGATACCGTTGTGGGGGTCCCTGAGGTTGGTGTGGGCACTCTTTTGGGGCACAGGCTAGTTTGGTGGGCTTTCTGTGCCTGGGAGACTAAGAGGCCTTTTCCCACGCTTTGACTCCCAGGTACAAAGGCTCTTGGGATGAAAACCCTCCCCTGACATCTGGAGCGAGAGATCCTGAATATGGGTGGCGGACACATGGGACAAAGGGAGCGATGTCCCTTTCCCACGCTAAGACCCCTGGGATAGGATCTTGTTGGTGTGTTTAGAGACCCCTTGCATGCGGCTTTGCATAAAAGCTGAGTGTGGCATAATAAAATCGTGTTGTACCTCCCGAACTAGGTGTTGTCCAGTTAATGCGGGGACATGGTCTCTGTGTCTGCTAAGTGGGTCCGGAACGACTGACAGAAGTGAATTAGCGGAGGTAACCGGTCAGGTTACGCTTGGTCCGCAACAGCATATATTTATATATATATATATATATATATATATATATATATATATATATACAAAATATCAAGAATATTATACAGACAGTTGTGTATGGACAAATATATATGCTAGCTATGTCTAGCTATGCACAAATCCAATTCAAAGTGCACAATAAATATTGAAAATCGTTTTTCACGAAACCTTGAAACTCCGGTTCTTGAGTAAATTTTTTTAAGCACCCAGCAGTGAAAGGGGTTAATCGGCTTCTATTTTATAATGGGAAAATTAAGAAAACAAAAAAGCATTCATACAAGGATATTATTTTATATATTAAGTCCATTAGTATTTATCAAACATTATCTGTTAAATAATTGATTGAAAGCTGAATTGTATTTGCTTCTATTGTTTTTACTCATTAAGATGTGTATTAAAATAATAATATTTTTATCATCATCCTTAACTTGTGCTCTTAGGTTCTTAGACAAATGATACAGGCTGCCATATGGGTCGTATTATCTTAAGTGCTAATGGAAAATACATGTAGAGATTGATTTTGGGATGTGAACAGTCCCAGAGGATATTTATTAATGATATTTCACTTTCAATGCATGTATTAGAACATGATGATCTTAGAAAGATGAAATATTGCGAAAATATGCACAACGAGATTTGATTTTCCAATCTTTACTCCAAAAACCCAAAAGGTTAAATTGTACTTTATAATTATGAAATTAGTGTTAATATTGATTGTATATGCTTCAATGCATTTGGTGTCCTATGATTTATTTTTAAATATGACTCCTTAAACATGATACGTGCCCCTAAGTTCAGTAAAATTAAAAAAATTTAAAAGTTACGTTAAATTTAGCTAGCACTGATTTTATTTTTAAATTATTCTAATACATGCATTGCAATATAGGCCCAGTTTCAAAAATATAACTATTTGCTTGCCATCAGCACAAGCAGCCAGCACAAGCTTATTTTATGTGGCAGTTGGAAAGCATTTGCTAGCCATTTACCAGATTAAATAGGAATATAAATATATATTTTTTTAAAAGCCTATGGTGTCAATATGACCCTCATATTAATATAAGGCAGGTTTTAAAACTCCATTATCCCCCCATCTACCTTGCAAAAGCGCGTGGGGGCATATCTATTAAATAGTGAATAAAAACTAGCGACTGGGCAGCCATTGAAGCTCAGTCACTAGAAAAGCACATGCCATGAAAATGGGGCCTGTCAAATAAAGAGGGGAATTAGGCACTAGTGGGTATCAGGTGAGGTCTTAAAATTACTGTCCACCCCATTGCCTCCACCTGTGGCCAGCGGGTCGGGGCGCTGTAAAACAAAATGTGGGGGACATACTAATATCTTCTCAGAATTCACCCATAGGCAGTGGTTGGGGACTACTAAAATAATACCCTGGGAGAACATCCCACTGTCTACGCAGCTCTCACCCATGAGACTTTTTAATAATCAAGGGAGTGGTGGACATGCTATTGTTCAGCCCCTCACTATGCTATTATTTTGCAAATCTGCATCCTGGTTCATGCATTCAGTCCCTCGTTAGATTAAAGTTGGTTCTTGGTACATATTCCAAATCCTATACTTTGATATGAAAAATACTGATATGAAACCAGTTATTTAAAATGCATCCAAGTGGTGCAGGTTTGGTTGGACTGGCCAAATTCCGACCTGAATTAGTTTTAGTAAATATAAGAATTGTCATTCAAGATGGAATTTGGCCATTTTATCTGGATTTTGGGTACTTCTATGCAGACTGAATCATTGTTTGCTCCATATTTGATAAGTGCAGTAATTGATTTGCATATCTTCCTCAGGACTCGTTAGTACGAGGCTTCTCACCACTCATTATAAGGACGATTTGTTGCAGCAATCTGTACGTGCTTTGCAGGTGCTGCCACTATAAACTGATTTAGGATATGGCTGCTTTATGGGGGAGAAATTCAGATACGGTGGGGAAAAAAAAAGAGAAAAAGTCCTTAAACTTTTAAATAGCTAATTATGCTGTTTATAATAACTACATTATTTTAAGTTTACTTATTTAATCTCTAGGAGAAAAATTATAGTTCAATCGAGTTCGAATTTTGAAGTCTATTCTTTGTTTGAATGGAGATAAAAATTAAAACTATGCTATTTTAAATAGAGAGCTTCCTTGGCTGGTTAGCAAAGTTACACTTTTGTTTTGCCCGCGACACTGTAAAAATAATTTGCAGAGTATGAGTAAGGGAAATAATTTAGAAAACATGAGTGAGTGATTTCCAGATGAGACTGGTGCAACAGATGAGATATTACATGAATGCTTTTAATGCTATTGTAGATATAATGGAATGTCGGCAGTGGTTCTGAATTTTTGAAGTCATTTGAGTGTGAATAGAGGAACTTAGATAATTAGACAAGCTGCTGCATATACAATAAGATCAAGAGGATAAAATGTATTTAATAGATTTCCAGAAAGAAGACGGTAATATAATTTCTATAAAACCAATATAGAAATACAATTTTCAGATGGAGAAACTTTGGCAACGTACGAGTCCGTCCTACCAGCTAAAAGATTGAGAAAGTATGATTATGATTTAGTTCATGGTGTTTTGAATAATATAAAATTCATGGAATAAAAATGGAAAAAATATATTAAAATATATAGAAAGTTAAAGCAATAATGAAGGACCACTTAAGTAAGTTAAAAAATAAATCAACGCTCTATTGACCAGAGGTCCCCAATTTATAGAGCTCACATAATGTTTTTGGTGGAGATATGAAGACTGTCAAACTATTAGTAATTCTGATGGAAGGGTGTCCAGGTAAATGGAGGTATATAGTATGTTATGTCGCTGTCTTGGTGAAGATTATAAACTCTATCATCAGAATGAAACTATACAAACAATGACAATGTCCAATAAGTTGAGACTTTAAAAAAAGAAATTCAAGAGTTGCATATTCTGACATGCATTCAGTTAGTTTATATTTGTCTGTCGGGATTTAGAAATAATCCATACATTTAGTGTGCTGTGAAAATATATTTAGCTCTGGTGAAGAGCATGGAAATTAACACATCGACTATTTTGTTGTTTCATTTACCATGAATGTAAAAATCAATACCATCACCCAATTCTAAAAAACATATTTATTAAGAGCATAGTTTAAAAGAAGGTTTCTGTAACTTTTAAGTAATGTAATCAAAATGACAGAAAACAGTGTTTAGGTGACAAAGCACCCTTCAACACACATTTAATATGTTTAGATCATGTTCGCTTAAAAAAGGCTCTTAAAAACATCAGTGCATTACCTTCTATTACATCTATACTTTTGGATTATCACAATATCACACTATTTTTTTCTTTATTTTTCTTTTTATATGGTTTTATTACCCCAAGATTTAAGTGTTAACATTTTTTTTATTTATTTTTTTCAGCGCTTCACTGATCAATTGTATGTTGAAGGGTGGTTTGTAACCTAAACACTGAGTTCCGTTTTCTGTATATTTAGTGCCTATAGTGTATATTAGGCGGCTGATGACAATATATAATATTTTGTCATTAAGTGTCTAATTTTTTTACACATCTTTGATTTTTAAACTGATCAATCTGTCTCATAATTCACACTTTAGAGAACGAACCCCCAGTTACCAAAATAGATTAAAAATAAATAAATAAAATAAAAAAAATAAACAAGTAGTTCAGACCCCCAAATAATTTGTAGAATGGAATTCAAAAATTACTTTTTAGGAACATATATACTTTTGTCCATTAATTAGTATAACTTATTATAGATACTATTTAATATTTTAGGGATATTTGTTAACACAAGACATTTTACTTTACATTTTTATTACATGAAAATTAGCTAGCAACTCTGACTATTACTTGTTGTCATTATGTAGCTAAATTAAAATTGTCAAACATGACACTAGTAAAACTGTTAAATACCTCAGAGCATAATAAAACTAATAACACACATAATATTATAGTACATACATGAATGATTTCTGTATATGGCTCATTGAAAACCGCACAAGGGGATTGTAGTTCATTAAATCAGATAACTACAAAAGCAAAAGATGGGACTGAAATTCTGCTATGACAATATTTTGTGGTCATAATACCATGCTCCCCAGTCTCTATGGTAAGATCAAGAGGACACAGATTTAATAATGTAGGAACCAAATGAATGTACAATTGTGGCATACAGAATGAGCGTATGTAATAGAAAAGTAGAGTGCTATTGATTATTTTCTCATTCATAGCTCAGTTTTACTCAAAGTAATGTTATAGATTTTTTTAAACAGGGAAATGTACCCAATCACACATTTTCCCCTTAACTAACATAGTTGTCATGTCGACTGAAATCAATCAATGAAATGGTAGTTCATATATGTAATAAAAAATAATATTACAAGTTCGGAAAAGTTACATTAAAGATTTAAAGCCTCATATGAGCCACTCCATTAGTTAATTGACAACACAATAACTGAACACACTAGATAAGTTCGAAGATATACGATAGGTCTGCTCTTCCTATGAAGATATTGACCTGAATCTACTCAAATGATGAACAAATAAATGCAAATAATTCACAAAGCTTGACATTTGCTCTGTAACGAATTAATTAAACAGCATATACACAGACAAAGCGTACCCTGGTGTAGAATTAAAGTGCATTAAAGGACAACTGTCACCTCATCACTATTTTTTTTATATAATGATCCTGTAATCAAATTTTGAAAGGAGACAGATTATTTTTTAAATGATATGTAAAAAATTTAGAAAAACTCAACCCAACCCAGTATATGATAGGATCCGTCAGCTATATACATCCATCTTGGGTCAGTGTTTGAAAACCGACAGAGGACCTTCCATGCTACACTCCCTGAAATCACTGTCTGGTTAAAGGATCCTGTTATATACTAAACATAGGGTTGGGTTTTTCAATTTTTTTGGCATATAACTGTTTTTAACAAATAATCTATTTCCTTCCAAAACTTGATAAAAGGATCATTATATAAAACATAGTGTTGAGGTGACGGTTGTCCTTTAAATAGCTTCTATACATTGTTCTAGCAATATTCTGGCAAATGTAAAGATTTTTATTTAGTGCACCTTAATTGTTTTCTCCCCCACCTTACCAGCATTAAAAGTTGGGTTTTATAATACTGTAACACCCACGGACAATTTGAGATATCGACACTGAGCGAGGGCCTCCAGGTCAGTACTACCATAACAGCTCTCACATAAATATTTAACTTAAGTATGATAAATTACATATTTAATGCCGTGGGAGCTTTTAGTGCAAAGAGAACCTGGCATGACATGTTCACTATAAACATAACAACTGTTAATGGTTATAAAACCTACTACCAGTGTTAATAATGGACACTAGCAGTAATAAAAAACAAAACAAAAAAAAAACAGAATTGCCAAAGATTGTAAAAAAAATGCTTATACAAGAACAGACTGTGCAGTTGAGACAAATAAAGTACTATAAATGCATTATTTTGTTAGCCTGGTGAAATAGCTCAGTGGGCTAATGCAATCCTGGCAGGATTGACTCAGCCCTTCATCCTTCCGAGGTAGATAAAATGCGTACCATTAAATTGGGTGATAGTAACAACCCCTGGTTGTTGGGCTAAGATAACATCCCCAGGATGTATTTGGAAACCAGAGTAATCAGAAATTCCTGGTTAAATTATTAATAATTTATTATTATTATATGATATTGTATATGTTCTTGATATTCTACACTCCTATCTATAGTATGTTCTACTACAGTAAAGTAGCAATGTTCTTTCATTTTATATATTTTTATATATATGGGTGTGTGTGTGTGTGCGCTGCTCATTAACTATTAAAGTGTTTAATGTGTGTTTTTTCAGCTTGATATGTGAAACCAACCCACTGTACATTTCCAATCCCCTAGAGGGCTTTTTTTATGATTGAGTATGTAAAGAATATTAGCAAAATATTTATCTAGGTCCAGGTCAGATATAAAATATTCACTAGCATGTCAGTATATTGTGGCGTATAGATGCTATTATTGTCCAACTCACTAGACATCTTGATCTAATTCCACAATAAACCTCAATCCTTTCATTATTTATTAAAACATTTTTACTTACTATTTATTTTAATTCTGCAAACCCTGTGTTCATCAAAACATCTTTTTAATAAAAAAAAAAACAACTTTGTCTATGATTTTTGTTCTGTTGTGGAGTCTGTCCCATCCTGATATATACAAAATAACATATTTACCATTATGATCGAGGACTACAGCCTGTGGCTTGTATGCTATCAAATGTTGCTAAATAATTGTTAATATTTATGTTATATTGATATTTTTTTTATAAATGTGGGATTTTTTTGCATGGCCATCGAATAGAACTGTGTAGTGACCATCACTATCTGTGTACATCCCTATTCATTAACCGTACATTTGTTATTTTATTTGTTTTACTTTGTTTCTTTCCTGGGTTTTCATATTTCTTTCCAAAAGTTACATTTTCAACTTTTGTAATTCTCATCAACTTTTTTTGAGTGCCGTCAGCAATTTTTACTGTGTGCTTAACTAATCTGCCTGACACAAATATCAGTTGCTTTTACAATCATCCTCATAGTTTTCGCTGCTACTCTTGGATGTCACTCAAACACCTTGAAAGAACCCATTATCTGAAAGTAGCAAGTCTAATATTGCTTTCTTCTAAATGGGTTCTCTCACCACCAATTGCATGTTATATGCTACGTGTAAGTAATCCAAGGTGGCATTGCTTCGAGGTGAACCTGCATTAGAAACGTGAAATTTATTTGTTATCACATTAAATAGAATATATATTACAATTTAATTATTTAACTAGAGTAAGACATATTTAGCTTTTACTATTTTTTCAATTCAAGTTAAAAGAATAGATCGCATTACTACTAATCTCAATTGTGCTCTTTTTATTAACCTGGGACAGATGTACTGTATAGTTGAGCTAATTTCTGTACATAAAATAATTCATGTTATTGCTTTATTTCCTTTCTTTACCAAATCACCTTAATTTTATATAAAATCTAGTTTTGAAGGTAATTGGATTTTAGAGTATGACAATATAGGATGGTCTTTAAAATTCAAATATAATAAGATTTATACATACCGAAAATAATATTTTTAAAATAAAGTTCTTGAAATATATTAAAGCTAGTTTAAATAGCTTAGCAAATTACACTATAGCACTCTTTGAAAAAGGTCTATTTGGGATACCCATGTCAGAGCTTATAAAACATTGATATCAATGTATTAAATAAGATGTTGTTAACATAAGATTATTGTAGAGTTTTTATAGTACCTATGTTATATTGTAGTTCATAGATAAAATGTATTAGGTCCAGGCACTAAAGTATCTTCTTGACCTAATTTATTGTATCTACTAAACTGGGTTTTGGCAGCCCTGGCCCTGATAAGTAACTGGTTTCCTAAGTGTGAGTGCAGTATCCTCCGTTTGTGAAATAATATTGTAGTTCATAGTCATACAGAAAAAAAGTAATGAGATCATGCATTGTTTTCTGTTGATGCTATAACATCTTGGACATGTAGATATATATATATATATATATATATATATATATATATATATATATATATATATATATATATATGTATATATGTATATATCTAAAATGTACTAAAAAGACTGAGATGAAACCAACACACTGTAACACAAATGCATACAGAAACTAAAAACAAGCTTCAGTGTTTGAAGCATAACGTTTATCAAGGTTGACAATCCTGTGTTTCGTACAAGGTTATCAGACTGATTTACACCAAGGGAAAAAAAGCTTTGGTTTAAAAAGTAGAGCGTGTATTTTATATCCCTGCCTAAGCAGGAGTTGATTCCAGCCCAGTTACAGTTGTCTGACACCTTGCCACTAAGAAATGAATGTTCAAAATACTGTAACCTTTTTGATGTATTCGCCATAATTTGTTTTTGATTTATAGACCTTAGGGTCTTTCAATCTGTACGATATGTTTTACTCAAGAGATGGTCAGAACGCCTGACTCTGAAAAAAAATCTTCTAAATAAATTGTTACTCTAAATCTTATTTATAACACAAACTTCATACTTATTATGCAAAGTCAGGAAATAATGCATTTAAATATGATATTCGCATGCAATACTCTTTCACTCAATACAAAATATTTACATTATTTAGTATTTAGTAAACCTAGCTTGATTTAAAACCCTTATTTTTTAGTACATTTGTGATTTTGCTTATACATGGCATAATGCAGTATTGGTTAACTTTGAAAGCCCACTAAACAACAAGATATATGTGTGTGTGTGTTTGTGTATGTGTGTGTGTATGTGTGTGTGTTTGTGTTTGTAAATATATAAAAAAAATTGCAGATAGAAAAAACTACTGTTGTGCATCACCTGCATACCTCACGTCAGTCTTTGGGACATCTGCCTTAGGCAGAAATCATATTTTAACAACAATTCCAAAATTCCCAGCTTGACATGCAAATAAGCAGAGACAGACATTGTGACTTCACGCTGCATGAGTTATGAATGATCCAAAAGGAATAGTAAATAGAAACCAACTGCAGATTGTACAGTTTTAACCTTTTGGGTCTTGTCAACATTGCACCGGTCCTGCTCTGGAAGTTGAAGTTTCCCTGTAAGCATACAGCTAGGTGCTAAATAGTTTTTGGTGAGACCAAACATGATAAAATTCTCCACAATGCAGATAGAAGCATGGCTGTAGTATATCACCTGCATATCACAAGCCAGACCTTGGGATATGTGGTGATCATTGACCAGAAACCAGCCATGGATTATACAGTTTTGACCCTTTGGGTTAGCCAATACAGATGTCCAAAAGTCTGATTTCAGATGTGAAGGTGATGCAGATGCATGCAAGTGTTTTTCATAACATATTAGCTCTATACTAAATGCAATGATTAAATAATTTAAAAAGCATATAAATTCAAAAGTACCAGCTCACAAACCAACACAACAGTAATGATAATGTTTCTTCTCTTCATATCTATTATTGCCTTAATTCTCTCTCTCTCTCCCTCTTTCACTTTTATTTTAGTACTTCTCTTCCATAACTCATCAACACCTCTATTATTGCTTCAATTGATATCCCCTCCCGCAACTCTCCCCTATAGATTATTTCACTGATTTTTTAATTTTAACTTTGTCTTTCTTCTCATAGTTTCAAATCTCTCTTATATTCCATTTTCCCCTTCTATTTTTTATCCTTTACCTTTATCCTTCAACAAAAACAGAATTTGTATATTTCATGCGTTCAATACTTTTTACATGAGCACATCTCATGTGAAGTTTGCAATTCTTGCAAGTGAATCAAACTTTATTGAATAGCCCTGAGGCTCTTTCAATAGGCTTATGGGATGCCAAACAACTTTAGTAATCAATGGCTTACTAGATCTAAAAAAATATATATGTACCTACACACATTTAGCCCAAGCTTTTATTTAAAAAATCTGTTATAAACCTTATTGTGAAACTTTTTTTTCAGTTAACAAATTAATAGAAATAATTAAACAGCAGAACATAGACTGTCTAGGGGCTATCCTCTGAGGCCTATTATAGAGAATAGCAGGCTCAAATCCTAGATACATATTGTTAAAATACAAATGTATAGCTTAATTGTGAAAAATGGCAATTAGCGAATAGCATTAAATTATATCATTATTATTATCATCCACTGTGGCTAGATGGGTATCGGATATCATAATACCTCACTGATGAGGACTAACGAGGCTAAAAAAATAGTCTGGGGTTGCAGTATATCTCTACATTTCTATACTGGACCACCCTTTTGGATAGGAACAGTTTGATATGCAAATAGTTTAGGTATAGCACAGCCCTCACCCTTGCTAAACAATCCTACTTTTCTTCTCTTGTTAGTTTATGCTCACACAATCCCAGGCGTCTCTTTAATACCTTCAACTCTTTCCTTCGCCCACCTCAAGCCACCCCTCAAACTGACCTTTCAGCAGATAGCCTTGCATGCTACTTTACTGACAAAATTGAACAGTTAATGAAAGAATACTCCCCCCTTTGAGGAGGTGGGAGATTCTTGGATCATATTGCTTGTTTTGGTATTTTGGTGTACCAGTGGAGGAGAATCCCATTTAGGACTAGGGTTCCGCTACACTAACCCTTAGCTATAAAGCTCTAACCAACTCTAGCCACTCTTACATTTATTTCCTGCTTTATAGATATACCCTTCTCAGTCTCTCCGCTCTGCCAGTGACCTTCTCCTGTCCACTGCTCGCACCCTTATTGCTAAGTCGCACTTGAAGGACTTCTCGCCGGGGCCCCCTTCTTTTGGAACAGTGAGCCCACCCCCATCAGACTCTCCCCTAGTCTTCAATTATGTAAGAAGTCCCTCAAAACACATCTGTTCAGAAATGCTTATGGACTCCCAGAGTAACTTATCTATACTTATCCAAATCTGTCTCTTGCTCTCCTAAAGAGCCATACTCTACTCTCACCTTTGGCTCTGCTACTTTTCCACGTTGTTTGGTGGTTGTCACCCTTGCTGCCCGGTTGCGTATTTGTACCAAACCTCATCTGTAAGCTCATTTGAGCATGGTCCTCATCTACCTATTGTTCCTGTGTCACTGTGTAATTGTCTCATTTATTGTAAATTTCCCCCTCTTTCATAATATTGTAAAGCGCTGTCTAAATACCAATGATAATATTATTAATATTCAGATACAACAGCAAATAAAATACAGACTTTTATACATATTAAGAGGCGGAAGAGGTTATCCAGGAACCCATCTTACTGTTGAGCAAAGTCGCACAATGTGCAAAACTGTTTTAATTTACAACTTGGTGAACAAACCTCAGTACAAATTTTGATTGAAATATGATTAAAATAACCATCAATGTAAGGCAGATGGCTAAAAATATGGGAAAGAAAATGTGATATAGTGCAGTACAATAGAAATGTAATGTAATATTTTGCAGATATTAATTATACAAATGTCATCCTTAGAATAATATGGTATTTGACTACTTATGGAGTCTTTAACTACCAACACATTGATTTCACCATGTAACTTAGATGTCTCTAAGCAATCTTCTCAATAAAATGCTTATTGTGAGTTGTGTTGGCTGTGTTGCTCGCATGCCAGGTTTATATTTACTAACCGTCTATTGACCTCTCTAAGAACTGGACAACCATACTTAAATGGAGAACATTCTCAACAAAGTTGTTGTTTTTGCTCAGCAAAGAATAATTATAATCATTTCTAATTATTTACAAAGGAAAGAGCTATTTAGATTTCACTATTTAATACATATATCCTGAGAAATTTATGTTATAAATATCACACTAAGTCTGTATTAATTTAATGGTCATAGAAACCATGTGCTGACCATCCAGTAACCAAACCGCGGGTGTTGCTAACTGATGGCTGGGGAAAGGGTCCAGGTGAGAATGTGGGACTCTGCAGCCAATAATTGTTATGGTTTTGGTTTGGGAATTCACTGCCTACCAGGGGTGGCAGCAGATGCTCTGTCTTTGCAGGTCTCAGCACTGGAATGTCACATGGTTATCAAGAAGCAGTCACTCCTTGCACTGACGTAAGTGCTTCCATTCTAAGAAGGCTGTTCTGAAGAGTAAAGTCTACATGATGCTGTGGATGGCTCCCTGCACAGAAAGCACAGCCAATCCACACATCACTGCAAGGCAACCTTCATCTCCCTACCCCCAGAAGTGTAGAGAATGAAGGGTACTGGGTATGTGTGGTTAGGGAATGGAGGCTGCAAATCATAGCAAGTAGGCAGTGGCCTAACACTCACACACAGATCTGGGCAAAGCAGGAAGAGACGCTCATACTGGTTGGCCTGTAAAAGGGATAGACTTACCCACTTAAGAGGCCTTTCAGCCTGGCCACTAAAAGAAAGTTGTACCCAGTTGTCACTCGTTCTAGGCCCTCTCTTGTGTGTACCCATCGGTGCCTGTCTGTGTGTGTCTGTATGTAATTGTGTATACCTGTGTTTCTGCTTCTGCCCGTCTGTGCCTATATGTTTGTGTATCTGTCTGTGTGTCTGTAAATAGCTTGTATGTGTGTCAAGATGCTAAGTGGTCTAGTTAGGGAGTGGCAGACACAGGGTTTGGGGAGGGACATGGTTGCACCTTTAGAAACGGGTCCTCCAAATTTTTTTAGCTCAAGTCTGGGTTGTTTTTTGACCCTAACAATTTCCCCAATACCAAAACCTTCAATTTTAATGTGTATCAGAGCTCTAACCACTACTTTGTCTCAATACATCATAGAGCCGAGTAGCATAATATACAGTATACAACATCAGGCAGACATTTTTTTAATCAGAAAAATATAAAAGTTATCCATGAAAAGAGTAACAACCACAACATAAGGTCAAAATGAAAAAATAATGAATGACAGTATAGCAGAAAAAGGCATCTCATACAGAGAACTATAATTATGAAAAATAAACAGAAATTGGTACCTTCCTAATGTAATTCATGCTTTCTGATGTCTTTTTCAGTTTTAGTAAACAGAAAACATGTTTGTAGCATATGGTGAAAGAAATTCATTAACTACAAGAAAATACTCAGTGGATATAATGATATTGATGTATCCAGGGATTTTAAACTGGTGAAATATTTTTTTAAAGATAGATTATTCCATGTTTAGAGAAAGTACATTATTAAACAGTTCTATCATATTCATTTTTTGGCTTGTGCTTTTCTTGCATAGTCCCATAACAATGTTATTCTCTTAGGACTGATGTTACATATTTACTATTTGTAAATGTTCTCAAGTTAAATAAACAGAGATTTTGTTTACAGGCAGCGAACCCAAGTGGCTTGATATTGCATGTTTCACATAAACCCAAGAGCTGTTTTTTCACACAAGTATTGCTTTAGATTTTATCACAGGACGACTACAAACTTGGTTTGTGTATCTTACAGACTGTTTATAAGTATAAGCTTGTGCTAGGGTGATTCCTTGTAACAATCACTAGGCTATTTTTGAATAAAGTGAATATTCTTCTTCTGTGACTTGTTCGCCTAGGTTCCAGAATGTTAATAATTTATCAATGATATCAAATAATACAGCACCAAAGTTAGTTTTTTTTTTTTTTATATAAAACAGTGAGAGCTGTTCCAAGCTTTGTATTTTGGAATGAATAATGCAATATTTGGAAGCAACTGTGATTATACTCAGATTACATTCTGAAAAAAAAAGCATTTGTTCGAGCCTATTCAATGATAAGATTGTTAAGCGTGAAAGCATGTAAAACATGTCCTTTTGTTGTTAGAAAAACTATCTTCTAATCTTGAGATGCAAAACTATTTTACCTATTAGATGCTTAGACACTCTGGCCTCTATTTAATATTTTTGGATACACTTGATCAACAGAAGTCACCATTAAAGTCTATGGGAATTTTTGTAGAGAAATAATTTAAAAAGCTTTTCCAAAAATATTAAATCGAGGGCCTATGTACATTTGCATAAAAATATATCTTTTTAGAATAGAAAAAAAAATTGGGAAAGGGAAATTCATTCAGTAAAAAGTAAATGTGTCAGTTAATTTCTGCTAGACTGAGTTACCCTAATATTTATAGAGTTAGTAGTCAGTTCAACACAACTCAAATAGTCTTTTAAAAGGCCTTGATTTATTATTGTTGGATAATCTTTCCAAATGATTTTAAATAATTATGATAAATTTTTCAAATTATTTTTTTCAATATATTAAAATATCAAAACATATACAATGTATAAAAAAATATAAAATATATAAATATTAAAAAATTATAATATTTTATAATATTAAATAATTTGAACTGTATCTAAAAAGTATTAAATCATTTGAAAAGTGTATTCAAAAAAAGTAAATTGAGGCCAATGTTAAATTGACACCTAAATCAGTTTGTTTTGTGTTTAACGATCTTGATTCAATTTATAGCTAATTTCAAGCCCTTTCTCTATATTGTGTATTTCACATGGCTTTAAATAACTTGGTATCCAGTCACCAATCGTCAAGTTGACCGTTTGTTAACAGATGCCTTTGTGATCACTGTCTCATCTGTTCATGAGAGCATTTAGAAAACTACACCTTCTAGTCGGAAGTTTGACCACAATTAATTTCTATGTCACAATTACCTATATTGTGTTACTTAAAAAGACCTGAGAGTACCAGTGTGCCCAATCTCTGCCCTTTTTGTTATTAATCAAAGCATGTATCCCAGGTATCATGCCAAGATAACATTTAGAAGTACACCAAATACTAATAAAAGTTCCGTATTTATGGATAGACAGACAGGTGGATACATGGAAACATCCTTAATGAATGTTGAAATTTGTTTTCATTTGTAACAATTTTCGCGTCCTTTGCAACAATTTTCAATCATACAATCTTCATTTTATAAATGTATTTTAAAGAGAGAAAAAGAACATCTTTAAAAAAAAAATCAAAACTAAAAATGTTATAGGCAAAAGCATGAAATACTGATGTTATATAACGATTCAGTACAGTTTCCGTATAAAAGTAAGTGAATTTACAATTTGAAGTCTTCTTTTGTAAAAGTCATTTATATATTCAAATAACTTTTTATATCGTTTTCTAGCTGTACAAGGAACATTTTAGTTCTATAAGAGAGCTCAGAAGCAAATTGTATAAGTTAATCCTTAACACAAATGTCTCAGATAAAAATACTGTCTTTCTTAACCAGACAGGATTCCAGCTGTTAGATTGATAGGGTGATTTCTACATACTGTAGAGAACCAAGTTCAATTGGGCTTATTTTGTAAAATAAATAAGTTCAAGCAATGGATTCTTGTGTGTTATAATGAATGCAGTGAAATTACATTTATAGTAATACTTTATATGAAGTTACAAAAAGTATTTCAATCTCTGAATAGCCCTATGATAGTATATTTGTAAGTATTAGGCTATAGAACATTTACATATTTTTCTTTTTTTTTTTTTGCCGAAAAATAGCGTCTTTATTATAATTTGACATATAGCAATTATAACTGTCAGTCCCTGCATTGGCTTCCAGTTAGATATAGGGTTCAATTTAAAATTCTGGTGCTTGCTTACAAGTCTCTACATAATGCTGCTCCAATCTACCTATCCTCCCTAATACACAAGTATGTCCAGTCGAGGCCCCTGCGCTATGCCAAAGACCTATGTCTATCCTCTGTCCGTACTCCCACCTCTAATGCTCGCCTCCAAGATTTCTCCAGGGCTGCACCTATTCTTTGGAACTGCCTTCTCTTCTCCATAAGACTTTCACCCAGTCTCCACTCATTCAAAAAAATCATTGAAAACTCACTTCTTCAAGAAAGCATATCAGTTAAACTGTAAGCAGGTTTTTATCCCTCACCCTCCCCCATGACTCCTCTCCTGCAACTGTCAAAAATTACTTACTAAGCCCTCAATGAATACTTTTCTGGCAACCTACTTCGTACCCCTACTTTTACCCTTTGTGTCACTATACCCCACTCCCTCTATAATTTAAGCTCATAGAGCAGGGCCCTCTGTTCCTGTATGTCCAGTTGTCTGGTTACAATTACATGTCTGTTAGTCCACCCATTGTACAGCGCTATGGAATCTGATGGCGCTATATAAATGATAAATTATTAATAATAATAACACAAGTTCTTTATTTGTTGCGTGCCCCGGGTCATTCAGTTGCATAGGAAGAGTGCTATGGTCAAGAATTGATATGTTTAGATACGCTTTTAAAATAATTTCTTCAACATCTTAAAATGTATAAAAAAAGTAAATAATATATAAAATATATTAATAATCAAAAAAATATTGAAAGATAAAAAAAAAAGTCTAAATATTAAATCGAGGCATGTTATATATCCAATTTTTCCAAGTGTCTGCTCACGTTCAGTGGAGTCTTGAGCCCTTTACAATTTGGACAGGATTCTTATATCTAGTAAGAAACCGACATCTTAAAGGAATCTATTTATTCTCAACTTCAAAGGGCCTTTTCCAATATTTAGTCAAACACAAAGGATGCCACACTTCAAAATGAACATGCCCATAACCAACAGGACAAAAAAAATGGTTTTATCTCTTTTCAACTAATAGTATTTAAAAAAAAAAAAAAAAAAAAAATACTCCTCCGTCATTATTAATATTCAACCATAACTCAACTAAGTTTTCAACAGAATAGCTCAATATATTCTCAAATTTATAAATTCTTTTAAAGTTTAAATAGATGTTTTAGTAATCCCGTGTATAAAATCCTCAGAAGCCACAAACCAGATAAAGAAGCAAAGTGAAGACCACTTAATTAGGAAACTGTGCAGAGTTAAAGGAAATAAATATAAAAGGCATATTTGTCGACATTATATAGAACATGGACATAATGGAAAGATAAGGCCCCTAATGTATTATTATTAATATTATTATTATTAATAAACACTTACCTCTCTGTGTGGTTCATTTTTATGACTTCTGAATAGTTTAAAAATGAATCCAGAAGAGTAACAACCTATTCTACAAAAAATCTCTTCTGTCCTACTAAGAAAAGGTCCTTTAATGAACAACTCATGTGATATTACCTTGAAAATCCTGTAAACAGAGTATATAATTGGAAGTCAACTAGGCCTTCCTGTGACGAGATATATGAAAATCAATAGGTTTAATTGGATATGAATAAACCATCTGCACAAGATTTAAATTCTTTCACATTTGAATTTTGGGTGACTATGGCATTTGATTACAGAATTAAATGATAGCTTCGGGATTTCTTAATAAAGTCTCTACCACAAGAGGTTCATTAATCTTTAGCTGTAGCCACAAAACACAAACCCGTCTTCGTACACAATAATATATCTGGTCCTGGGATATTCTCATGTTCATTGAACTGATAGCTTTAGGAAATAAATGCAAATCGTTGAGCTTTAAAACAAGTAAATAGACATTGAAATTTGCCAAATAAATTGACCTTGTAAGAAAACCATCCATTAGCATTCTTAGTCATTTGTTTTCGCCAATTGTAATGCCTCCCACTAAGATTTCCAGGTGCTGCTCCTATATAATAATCAATCATATAGTTACAACATAAATGATGCAAAGCCTTGCTATTTATTCTAAACTGTGTACGTTATTAAAGATAAACTCACACCAATACTTTGCTGGCCAGTTGTCGTGACCTACGCCAAAGTTATTTCCATTTTTCAGGTTAAGAACAAGTTTATCACTCTTGGTACCTGTGATTTCCACAAAACAATTGCTAAAATGCCAAAATACTTATAAAAACCATTTCGTTTGTAAAACAGATCTCTGGGCTCTAATTCTCGGCTAACTTACAACTAGTGATGTCGCGAACATAACATTTTCGGTTCGCGAACGCGATCTTCCGCAAACGTTCGCGAACTGGTGAACCGGGCGAACCGCCATAGACTTCAATGGGCAGGCAAATTTTAAAACCCACAGGGACTCTTTCTGACCACAATAGTGATGGAAAAGTTGTTTCAAGGGGACTAACACCTGGACTGTGGCATGCCGGAAGGGGATCCATGGCAAAACTCCCATGGAAAATTACACAGTTGATGCAGAGTCTGGTTTTAATCCATAAAGGGCATAAATCACCTAATATTCCTAAATCAAAATAAATATGGATTGACACCTGACATTTGGAACAGTCCCTATTCAGCTCTGTGTCAGTGTGTATCAGGGATCCTTAGGATAGGTGTCAATCCATATCTGCCAAGTGACCCTATGTAGGGGGAACAGTCCCTATTCTGCTCTGTGTCAGTGTGTATCAGGGTCTCTGAGGACAGGTGTCAATCCATATCTGCCAAGTGACCCTATGTAGGGGGAACAGCCCCTATTCTGCTCTGTGTCAGTGTGTATCAGGGATCCTTAGGATAGGTGTCAATCCATATCTGCCAAGTGACCCTATGTAGGGGGAACAGTCCCTATTCTGCTCTGTGTCAGTGTGTATCAGGGTCTCTGAGGACAGGTGTCAATACATATCTGCCAAGTGACCCTATGTAGGGGGAACAGTCCCTATTCTGCTCTGTGTCAGTGTGTATCAGGGTCCCTGAGGACAGGTGTCAATCCATATCTGCCAAGTGACCTTATGTAGGGGGAACAGTCCCTATTCTGCTCTGTGTCAGTGTGTATCAGTGTCTCTGAGGACAGGTGTCAATACATATCTGCCAAGTGACCCTATGTAGGGGGAACAGTCCCTATTCTTCTCCGTGTCAGTGTGTATCAGGGTCCCTGAGGACAGGTGTCAATCCATATCTGCCAAGTGACCCTATGTAGGGGGAACAGTCCCTATTCTGCTCTGTGTCAGTGTGTATCAGTGTCTCTGAGGACAGGTGTCAATACATATCTGCCAAGTGAGCCTATGTAGGGGGAACAGTCCCTATTCTGCTCTGTGTCAGTGTGTATCAGGGATCCTTAGGATAGGTGTCAATCCATATCTGCCAAGTGACCCTATGTAGGGGGAACAGTCCCTATTCTGCTCTGTGTCAGTGTGTATCAGGTTCTCTGAGGATAGGTGTTAATCCATATCTGCCAAGTGACCCTATGTAGGGGGAACAGTCCCTTTTCTGCTCTGTGTCAGTGTGTATCAGGGATCCTTAGGATAGGTGTCAATCCATATCTGCCAAGTGACCCTATGTAGGGGGAACAGTCCCTATTCTGCTCTGTGTCAGTGTGTATCAGGGATCCTTAGGATAGGTGTCAATCCATATCTGCCAAGTGACCCTATGTAGGAGTAACAGTCGCTATTCTGCTCTGTGTCAGTGTCTGCAGTAATACAAAGTGTCTGGAGGGAGTATCTGCAGTAACACAGGATGTCTGGAGGGAGTATCTGCAGTAACACAGGGTGTCTGGAGGGAGTATCTGCAGTAACACAGAGTGTCTGGGGGGAGTATCTGCAATAACACAAAGTGTCTGGAGGGAGTATCTGCAGTAACACAGAGTGTCTGGGGGAGTATCTGCAGTAATACAGAGTGTCTGGGGGGAGTACCTGCTTGTAACATTTATATGCACTGAAAAAAAATAAAAAAAAATAATAAATTGAAAAAAAATAAAAAATTAATGCAGCTTCCGAATGAATCTTAAATGGATGCTGTCCAGGAGGTGGGAGGGTCTGGAAGGGAGGGTCTGCTGCTGATTGGCTGGAATGTGTCTGCTGAATGTTAGGTACAGGGTCAAAGTTTACTCAATGATGACGAATAGGGGGCGGACCGAACATCGCATATGTTCGCCCGCCGCCGCGAACGCGAACAAGCTATGTTCGCCGGGAACTATTCGCTGGCGAACCGTCCGGGACATCACTACTTACAACATAAAGAAAACGGCTGATTACACCAACCAGTCTCTAACCCTTATTCATGCAAATGTAGAAAATAATAGCGTATGCCTATGTGTGGCATAACATAGCCATATACTCAATGATACTTTACTGTAGGCAATAGTAGCACTCATTAACGGAATAAGATGCTGCTCGGGGCAGCATCGCATATGCACAAAACAGACATCTTTCTCCTGGGGTAGTTAGTGAGCAAGCACGCATGTAATGTCCTAAAATTAAGTGGAATCAAAGAATTGACTAGTATAAAAGAGGATCAAAGTCGATGGATGTTCTGAACAAGCAAAAATGTCCTATATCTTTTTCTATTTTTTGGGGCATTTTTTTGCAATGTGTTAACACCACCCTGTGCTTTCATTTTAAAGAATAAACAGATTTTTGCCTGATTTCCATCTTCAAAAGATGTTGTTCAAGATTATTCTTTGCAGTCATGTATGGCATTGTGGCAGGGCTGTCAAACTAAAGATATATTTAAAAGCATTTCCAATGCATGAGTAATTTTTTTGTCAGGCAATTATCTTATGAACAACTCACATTAAAAGCAACATAAATTGATTGACTCCGAGGTGGACCTAATCCAAAAAACACTTCAATATATGACAATGCAATCGATGTTTCTTTCTGCAGTCAAACCATTGATACTCTGGTACAATAAATGGAAACTCCAGACATTTGCAATTATGTAACTGTCAGAAAACCCAATGGATGCTGTAGCAGGATTGCATTATAACATAATGTAGTGTATTGTTTGCTCAGATGTTAAGCCAGTTAATAAATATTTGCTACTTTTCTGAATGTAATAAATGCTAGCTGAATCTGTCAGGCCATGGGTTGGCAGTTAATTTTATTGTGTTATTTATGTTAATAGTATCATTATTTTACTGAAAGAACACAGGGATAAAATAATTTGCTTTATTTTATTGAACGGATGCACTAAGCACTAAAACTAATTTAGCTTACTGAAGCAGTTTTAGTGTAAAGATTATACCCCTGCAGTCTTACTGCTCAGTTCTCTGCCATTTGGAGGTTAAATCACATTTCTTTTTGTTTATACATCACTAGCCACAACTCCACCGTATGTGACTCGCACAGCCTGCATGAATAACATAGTTCTAGTTTCAATGTGATAGCACACATATATACTTATATGTGTTTTCTCTCCCGCTCTGTTGATTGAACTTTAATCGCACACAGGAGGCTCCTGAAGGGGAGCAGGAGATAATACATTCTAAATGTGAACTAAACAAAGTTTAAACATTAGATCTCTCTTTACAGGAAATGTGTAAGGAGGCTATGTAGACAATTGCAGGGGACGTGTGACCAGTGATGTATTTTGGATTTGTGCTGCCCTAGGCATGACTAAATTCGGGCACCACCAAAATCTAAATTTGCCCCCCCAATTCGTGACCAAGCCATTTTTTTGACTGACAGACACATGCCCTCATTGATACATGCACTGATATACACTCACTGACAGATACACAGTCATTGGCACACACATACAGTCATTGACACACACTGTTTAACCAACACACACTTTCACTGACAGACACACACTGACACACCACTCACTGACAGGCACACACTCTCAGATACACATAAAATGATATACACACACTGACACACACTCACAGACACACCCATTCTCACTCACAGACACACACTGACACACCCACTCACTGACAGGCACACACTCTCAGATACACATAAAATGACATACACACACTGACACACACTCACAGGCACACCATTCTCACTCACAGACACACACTGACAGCTACACTCACTCACAGTAAGGTGGACAGCCCCAGAACACGAGGCAAACAAGACTTTTGTCTGGGAGCTTGGGGTGAATTTTTTTGGCGCCCCCCCCCCCCCCCCCGAAAGTGCCGCTCTATGCAAATGCCTTGTTTGCCATGTGGTAAATACATCCCTGTGTGTGACAAGAGCTTTATAAAGTGATTTAACTCCTAAATGACAGCAAATTGTGCAGTGAGACTGCAGATGCATGATCTATACACCCAAACTACTACAGTGAACTATAGTTGTTTTGGAGCCTCATAGTATCACCAGTGACCACAATGTGCTATCTCACTCTCATTTTTTCTGTTCATATTGTTGCCATTGAAATTCTCTGAATTTAAATATAATCTGTATGTTGTATATAATCTCCAAGAATATCAGTTGCAGAATATTTGGTGGCTGAGTAGTTGTACTTGAGAATCAACCATGGCAATAGGAGCAGGTCACTTTACATGCAGTTTGTTTTAGTCAATTGCAAGTTTGAGGAATTTCATTCTACAATAAATAGGAACATGATCACAGTTTGACCTTTAGGTCACAATTTATTAAGCTCTCCAAAGGATTCAATACTGCTAGAGAAACCGATTCAAATGATTTCTCTACAGTGTAGATACATAATTTCAACACTTTATTTAACCATATTGAGTCATTTGGAAATCTTATTAAAACAAGGAAAGTCAACAAACTTTCTATTTTGAAAGGTAGAAACACACAAAGCAAAAACACGTAACTTGTCAATGTTTAATATAAAAATCTATTCTTAAAGGGAAACTCAAAACACCATAGCCATTGCAACTCATTATAGTGATTATATTTTAAAGATCCTTTGTGTGTCAAGTAGAGCTCTCCAAGTACCTAAACCCCAGCTTCTCACCTGAACTTGGGATCATATTTTAATTCTGCATGATCCATTTATCCTTGCACGGCACTGACCATCTGCAAGAATTGTGACAGTTTAACACCATGCTTCTATCCAATGACTGCTGTATAATGTTGGACTTACAATATGAAAGTGGAACCCTCACATTATCCAAGAAGACAGAGAGGTCAAAACTTTAGGAGAGCATTGTTTTTCATCAAACCATAAAAGAGGGGCAGCACAATGTGCTTTAGTGAATATGTTTGTCTATTTGCCATTCAAATATGTAACATTTTGACATCTTAGTTAAAGGGAAACTGTAGGCAAACAGACCACTTCAGCTCATTGAAGTGGTCTGGGAGCAAACTCTCATCACCCTTAACCCCTGAGTGGTAATTATTGCAGTTTTTATAAAACTAGCAGACAGCCACTAGAGGGACTCCTGGGTGCTTAGATGACTTTTGGTCGTCTAGATAATGCTGGACGTCCTCACTCTATGCATGAGGACTTCCAGCATCACTGGAATCCTTATTAGAAAGCATTGAATTAGTATTATTTTCTTATGGGGAAATCCTAATGTGAGCGCGGCCATTGCTCATTAGGTCTACCATGACAGCAGACAGAGGCAGGGGAGGAGCGAAGGCGGAGCTGAGCCAGCGCCGAGGGACGTCAGCGCTGGACCCAGATAAGTCACAGAAGGGGTTATTAATTCCTTATGCACCACGGGGAGGGGGGAGCCTTGACAAAGGGGGAAGCTATAGCGCCAGGAAAACAAGTTATTTTTTCCTCACACAATAGTTTCCCTTTAAAGTTAACTATATAAATTAGTTAGTTAAAATCTAAAGAGTAAATTATTGCAGAACAGATTATTTTTCAAAACTACAGTATAATATCGTAATCTGGAATTATTATTTAGAATTACTAACAGTAATTAAAAGCAATGTGTTATGAAGTTCAGTGAAGAGGTTGGTTTTATACACGTATGTGGGAATTATATGAGTTAAATTATTATTACTTGTTATATAAATGCTTTTATTGGCATATTAAGCAAACATCTTCAGTTAAAATTCAAGTGTGTTTCCCATCAGTATTAATTTGCCACTTCTAGCTACAATAATTGCAGCACTTACGCTTTAACTCTTCGAGACACGGTTACCACTGCAGCAATTTAAGGTATGGTTTCTAAAACATTCATAACCTACAGGGTAGATGTCACAACTACATACATTAGGATTCATTACTGAATACAATTCACATAAACCTACTACAATGAGATGTCTCTTTCAAGTTGACAGCATTGTTTTAAATCTAATTTGAAAGATTTCAGAGTGCAATGTGCTTCCTTTCCTATTTATTATTCTCTGGCAATACTTAAAAATGCTATGCTGGAGGTTTGAATAGCTCCAGTTGTTTTGTGTTAAATAACATGTATTTATTTTAAATGTATATGTATATGTTGCTGGACAACTATTAAATCAGACAGGTATAACCATAACTGTTAAAAATTTGTTTAAACTTGAAACACGTTGTCCCGGTTGCAATAGGAGTACTTGGGGCTGTGACATCCAAGTTGGAAGAGTGGCTTCAGTAGATTCCAGGTGGGACATTTGAGGTCTCTGTTCAGAAGAGCGAAGTTCTAGGAACAGCGAAGATATTGTGCAGAACGTTTAGAGTCCTAGGCCTTTGGTAAAGGACCATGATACCCAGAGAATGAGGAATACACAAAAATACAAATATATTTGTGTGTAGTTACAAGAATATTGAAGCCAGATACCGCACATGGACATGGAACAGAGAGTAGAGTATGGAGCCCATTTCCCTTCATATATATATATATATATATATATATATATATATATCAGGTGTCTGTAGCTGTAGAATCAGTTAATTTATGTGCTACCCAATTTCTATTGGTTAGTTATGAATACCCAGTAGATAGATAGATGGATGGATGGATCGATAGATAGATAGATAGATGTGTGTGTGTATAGTATGGATACCAGGCAGTATAACAGAATTGTATTTAAGTGAAATTAATCTAATGCATTTCCATATGAAGAATCACTCAAAGCAATTTAAGCATACAAGTGTCTGTGTTATAGAAAAAGCAAAGCCAATATTATAAATAGTGATGTCAAATGGATCTCCTCCACTTGGTAGTTAGTATTGACTTTCTGGGATTTGCTTTTTCTGTATGGGTTCATCAATCTCAAAGATAGTGTTAGACAATCAGGAAAAGCCTCCATATGTGATAGTTCCAACTAACTGTCCATCATTTTGTTGTCATATGTAAGTAAATCCATGGAATACCAAAATTCACAGATGAAAATAATGGCATCAAGTGTTTGGTTGTTACAATTAAAATATTTAAAATCAATTCCAACAACATAAAAACACATTTAAATCATTTTATTTCACAAATGTGAAATAGTCCTTACCTGCTGTTACATTAACTCAGAGACCAGCATGCAATCAAAATTAGTTAATTGCCAAACCATCTGGTGATATATTGAAATTATTACATTACATTGTTGATATAAACATCTGGATTAAAATATTTGAACATGTTAATTGATATATAGACACAATTGGGAAAAATTCCCTACGTGTTATAATAATTATAAAAACAAAAAAACAAATCTAACAAAAAATCCTGATAAATTAGAATATTAAAAAACATATAATCAATCCCAATAGTAGGAGCAAAAGGTTTGTAGACTGAGAAAGGTAGATTTGATGATGAGAGAATTACTAGACTTGGAAATTCATTTTGGGCCGAGCTGCAATTCAGCCAAAATTGGGCTAATCGTGCTCTTTTTTTTTGTGCTTATAGGAATTACTATAACATCATAATAAAGATAAGAACAAATAAAAATATATTAAAAGAAAGGAAAAATAAAGAAAAAGAAGATGTCATATATATATATATATAAATGCATATATTAAATGCGTTGATGATAAAAGTGAATGAGAGATCAAAATCATCCTTTAATCATCATCGTGACACTTACTTGGGTCGCAACACGTGGTCACATTGCTTACGGTCTTCTCAAGCTATAGAAGCTGGGTGTCAATTTTGTACAAGATAGGAACTATCAATAGGACTGATTTGCTCACAAGGGGTTGAGTGCATTCATTCAAATTTCCATTCTAGTTCCCACAGGTGTTGCTAGTAAGACTTAGTCTTTGAAGGATCCCGAGATTTTGCGACATCCAGCATAGACATCAGTGTTGTACTCTTGCACATGCGCAAATGTACACCACTGCCATGGCTTATGGTAGAAGCAATTGTAGTGAATTAAAATCTGAATGGCTGTTTTAGATTAAGGTCAGCAATTCAGATTTTTATTAACAGAAATTTGGAGTTTAGGGAATAACCCAGCTTGTCTGCAGTATTTTAGTTCATTTGTGTTTGCTTATGTTTATAGATTAAAAATATATATAATTAATATTTATTTTAAACATTATTTAAAATTTGTTTAATGTCCTTCTCATTTTTTTATTTGAATGGGGAGTCAGGGGGGGGGGGATGGTGAAGGGAGTTGCTACAAAATGAGTCTCTTTTCCTTAAGTGCTGCTTGGGCTAATGAGGAAGCATTAACCTGAACAGTAATAGGCAGCTGTGATTCGCGGAGTGTGTCAGCTGACTGCATTCAGCCTACCACAGCGCCATTTGCTAGTATGAATTAGTATGAGTAGAATAAAGTGTTTAATCTCTACCTTCTAGTAGGGGATGAGCTGTGGGTGGCCAGAGACCCTTATTTAGTGTTAAACTACTTTAAACTGAATGGTGGGACACTGCCAGATAACTCCAGCCACTATAACCAATGCAATTATATGAAGTGGTTATAGTGACTGCATTCTCTCTTTAAGGGAAAATGTCGTTTGTTGACAGAAAAGTCCTACCACCCAATTATCCTGGCTAAAAATAATTGCACATTCAGATTATATAGTATATCTGACAACCTTGCTTAGTCGTGTTTGTTTTTTCTCTCCCATTTTTTTTATTTTTATAAACTGTTCCGTCAGTTTAGTATCCAATTTTACTACCTACCTACTACATGTACCGATAAAGGAATTAAAAAAAAAATATTGTATCCTTTCTTAATTTCCATTTCATACATTTGTTAAACATCTACCTAAATCTAAATAGCTTCGTATTTTTATATATGCCAAAAATGTTTTCCTGATACAAACTTACTAGTTGTTATAACTTACATGTCATAAAATATACCATTGTTTAGAAAGGGGCATCTATATAACATTCAACACTTTCTCGGATGAAATAGAGTAGTATATGTGTGGTTAGAATCTCTGTCAATGGCCAACTGTCGGACATATACTAAAATGTCTCAAGAGAATCCTTTTGTAGCAGTGCCTGTGTTTGTGCTGTTTATACACAAGTACAATGGCGTCTAGATTATCTTATCGGTGAATTTACACAGGTTACTGAATAGCAATTGTACCACAGACTTAAACAGAGGAATTGCTACTCAGTAAGCAGAGTATATTCTTACTCTGCTAAAATAATCCAGATCTATATATTGATTTCATTATGTTGGTTATCACAGACTGACCTTTTCATTCAAAACCTAGAGATGACAGGTCAACTTTAAATGAGATTGCAAGCTCTTCTGGTTTATAGTAATCGATGTGAACAAATGGCAAGCTTTGTTTTAACACCTGATGTTCATTCGAAAGATCTTTCAACTGTTTCAATTGTTTTATTTAATAAAATATATTGTTGATCTCTCCTAATCTCTAAGGCTCATCTTCCATGATTATCAAGGGATTGGTGAACTATGGTAGTTGCTTTGAACTGCAATTCCTGTCATCTACTAGAACAGGCATAGGCAACCTGCTACACTCCAGATGTTTTGGACTACACATCCCATGATGCTTTACCAGCATTATGGGTGTAAGAGCATTATGGGGGATGTAGTCCACAATATCTGGAATACCGAAGGTTGCCTTTCTCTGTACTAGAATGTCAAAGGTTTTTATGTTTTGCATATATCTAATTATTCTGTTTTACGTATAGGCCACATCAAATTACAGAGCAGGGAAGTTGTTGGCAATAATTTTTTTCCTGTTTTTCACCTGTCTAACTAATCGAGTACATGTTCTGTGCCTTCTGTGACAGAGCCCCTTACTTCATTGATATCAAGGTCAAGTACATTGGGCATCAGCACCCTACATATATAAAATAGAGTAACTTTCTTATACTCTTTGATGTGTTCTGACTGCTGCTAGTGTCTTCTAAACTAGTTAAACGGTGCTGCCAGCACGTTGTGGAGTGCAACTAGTTAGTTATTTTGTACTGTTTGTTTAAGAATAGCAACTTTGGCCTTTTTCAATGTCCTTTATTGCCAGTAAAATATCAATAAAATATGACGGTGACAATAATTACACCAGGGCTCAAAATTTCCACTGGTCACTAGAAATTGGCACATGAAAATGTAGGCTTACAAGTATAAATTCACTCCTTCTGAGTATGATGAAGACTTTCCAGGCTAGCAGGGCAAGTAACTATTAAGGTAAATCTAGACTGCATCCTGTAATATTCCGTCTGTCTGCTTCTATCTGTCTGTCTTTCAAAACCTCACCAAAATCTGACATGACTCTCTTGATTCTTTTCAAAGGACCTAGGGCATTTGGTTTTTCACTGTCCCAGCCATATACCACCAATAGACAGGGACACCCTTGATCTTAGGCCATTGATTTTTCTTTTAATTGCATATGTGTAGGTCACTAGATGGCCACCAAACCTAGCGTGCAGGGCAAAGGTCTTCCGAAATACCCATCTTTCAGATAAGTATCAAGTGCCCTTTTTCACTTTTGTTCTCTCCACCTTTTATCTTCATTTTTGATTTAAGATTAAAAACATAAGGAAAGCAAAAGCAAACACTAAAATTACTTCTAAATCAATTTGGTTTCTTACAAAACATTGACATTCTAATATTCTAATATGTCTCTAATCTATGCGGGACAATCAATGTCATAATAAATTAACAGATATTCTTAATATATTGCTAGCTCATTTGAGCAGAGGACAAATTATCCATTTAGGTTATTTGATAAATTGTTACAATATGTTCACTATACTTTGATTTAGTGCGAGTTATTATAGTGTTTATCATGATGGTAATGTACAATCAATTTACATTATAAAATGTATTATACATTTGGTACTGGCTCTTGTTCCACTGGTTTGATATGTGTTTAACTCTATACCCAGTGCTGCTACCGGCCACCTCACTAATACAATGCTCCTGTTTGCAGTTTCATGACATCTGGGTGTCATTCTACCTAAAAATAGGTCAGAGAAAGAGGCTATCTTGCATGAATGATGGCAGACATGTGGCAAAGGAAAAGACTAGATAACCCTTCAGGGCAAAGATGCATCAATCATGCAGACAACAATTCTATTTTCTGTCAAGATTTCCAGTGGCTGCTGTATACACATAAACATTTCACAGTAAATGATGGAACATAAAACAATCATGGGTATGCAGCAGTAAAGGAAGATAGGATAGGAACAATGTAAAACGTATACATAGACATTGCTTTAAAATGTCATTTTAAGTCACACATTAGAGTTTAAAGGCAGACTCCGCTTATTATAACCATTAGAGATTATTGTGGTCTTCGTGATGCAAAGATGCTATTGGTCCAGCACCTCTATTTATTATGAACAGTTTAACAATAAAAGAAAAATAAGGATTCTTACCCAAGTGAAACATCCACATTATGTCATACAAAGCAGATAGGGAGAATTATCTCTGCCAGGAATTATCCACTTTTGGCAAACTATTTTTAATGGCTTGACAAAATCCTGAGTGACTTCACATGTAACTTCTTTGCACCATAACCCTTAAACAAGCTGTAGTAGTTTTGGTACTTGAAGTGTATATTT
This sequence comes from Pelobates fuscus, assembly GCF_036172605.1. Lineage (NCBI taxonomy): Eukaryota > Metazoa > Chordata > Amphibia > Anura > Pelobatidae > Pelobates > Pelobates fuscus. The sequence continues at coordinate 340,973,915 of NC_086320.1, forward strand.
AAAGGGATACTGTAGTCACCAAAACAACTTTAGCTTGATGAAGTTGTTATAGTGTATAGCTCACGCCCCTGTAGTTTCACTGCTCAGTTCTCTGCCATTTAGGAGTTAACTCACTCTTGTTTATGTTTATTAAACCACAGCTACACCTCCCCTAGCTATGACTGGCATAGTCTGCATTTCATTCAGATGTTAACTCGCTTTAGAAGTTGCTATCTCTGCTCTGTAAATTGAGCTTGCTTCACACACAGGAGACCCCTGCAGGGTCTAGGATGCTATTAACAGAGCAGAAGATAAGGTATTATAAATTAACAGGGATGGTGCAAGGATTTTTGACTACACATGCAAAGATACATTTTGCCCCTGCTCAGCCCCTGTCCTCTCTGCTTTCTCCTACTCTCGCACTCCAGTCTTCTTGGGAGGAAGTCCTCCCATGCTTGTGAAAAGGGGGCTGGTGGTAGCTCCGCCCATGCTGGGCACCAGCCGCGCTGTGTCCTACAGGGGAAGCAGAGATATGATGTGTTCATATCCCCGCCCCCTCCACACCGTCCGCGGCACTGCAGAATGAAGGCAGGCTGGTAGGGTTTGCTGGTGCTCGGCCACTCTATGAGAAGTGACCGGCAGGACAGGGGCACTGTGCGCTTCCCTCCTGCCAGCCACACGGACATTTGCACCCCTGGGCCGGTGTGGACATGCTGGCCCTGCAAATTGAACAGATAAGAGCAATGCAGGAAACTAAAATATATGTAGGAAGTGTTTAGGAAGGCTGTGCAAGTCACATGCAGGAAGGTGTGACCAGGGCTGTATACCCAATGTGAATTAACTCCTAAACGGCAGATAATTGAGCAATGAGATTGCATGGACATGATCTATACACCCAAACTGCTTCATTAGGCTAAAGTTGTTTTGGTGCCTTTCGTATCCCTTTAACATGCAAAAACTATGTATAATATGATTGCTTTTTTTTCAGCACAAACTGCCATCTACTTTGCTTGAAGCTAATACTTTTCATCTGAAAACTATATCTGGTTTAAGGCCAGTCAACTAATACTCTTTTTAGAATGTTCATGGCTATTTTTCCCACAGATATTTCCGAGCTACGTCTATCATAATGCAGAGGCAAAGCATTATGGGAAACCCACCAGGTTTAAGCAGTCACAACGCTTTCTTCTCTTTGCTCGTGTAATTGCTCACAAATATTAATAAATATTAATATTAACTTTATTAAAAAATTTGAACCTAGTTATTTGAATTATACTGGTGTTTTAAATCATCCAAAAATATGACTTAGCCATCTGTGAGTTAGATTTTTCAGTTAAGGTCACTAGTTTACAAAGCCTTTGAAAGAATGGAGAAATCATAAGCAGTTTTAGCACACAACCATATGTGTCTGGGAGCCAAAACTGGACTACTGCCAGCCCAATTGTTCTTTTATTGAACATCTTTCAATTACATCCTATTTTTTTTTATCTGTGAAACAAATTTCACATCCTTTAGTGAGAAAGCTTTCAAAGCCACGGACAGATGCTATTTGCACCTGGTTGATCACTCACTAGATGCTTCGTTGAAAGCTTCTTTGATTTTGAACAAAAAACAAAGGATGACTCATAAAGACCGTTTTAACCAAGCAGTATAAAATTGAAGAAGCAATTGACTCCTGGGCACATGCAGCCAATGCTTGTGAATGTTAGTAAATGTATCAGTGCTGCATGTATGTATATCTCTTACTAATCAATTGGAATAAATCTGATACATGGCCAATGGTAGACAATGTTAATAAATGACACAAACGAGAAGCATCAAGACACTTCAATGAGCAGGCACTGTTGGTATATATATTATGGTACGTCATTGAATAATTTTGCGACGATAATTTACATATTGAACAGTTACTGTATTTTTTGCTTTGCTCGTCTGCCCTTAAAACATGGGGACACCATATACAGCCCTATCTTGCTGATCTATAACATAGTCTACTACAACTTAAGTTGACCAGGATGTTACAGGTAGAACGTCTGTATGTTATTTACTGTAGGTGAAAATATACAACATAGGTTAACAGGAAAGGAGAGCAGATGCAATCAGCATTCCTTATATCTCCACTCACTTATATTTCTTAAAATATTTTATGTTTACAGGACACTAACAATTGCAGCTTATTTTAGTGGCTATGGTATTAGGATACTATATTTACAGCATCTTGTTTTCATTTTCAAAACCCCATTAAACAAAGTCTACGTCCTCATTTTCGGTATTTACATGGAATGAGCATGCACTGTGTGCTTACACCACATACTAAGGGTCTCTGACTGCAGGGGGATAGTATAACTCAACCAAGTCAGATCACAGTATCTAATACACATTTAGCCCTGTCAAATCAATGCATGTATGTTGCACAAATGCTTGGTTGGATAATGAGGAAATGAGAGTTCCTTTTCATGCGATTTTTAGTTTGGGGGATGGACTTTGGGTGACAGGACATCCTCCTCTATCGCTCTAGAAATGTTCTTGGCATGTAGTTAATTTCATGTTATAGAGCCTATCTCACGTGATAAATATTTAAAGCATTATCACATGTCAACCTCTTCTTATTCTTGCTGGAAGATCCTATCAGTTGAGTAACTGCGTGGTCCAAAACCTCAGGCAATCCATCAAGATGATCTATAATGGTCCTGAGGATATTAGTATGCATCATCTACAGCTTCTAAGAGTCATTTTAATACAGTGCTTTGTAGATTTTAAAGATTTTTATCATCTTTCATCCATTGCTGGATGTTATAGTGAATGAAGATTTAGCAAAAGCCCTAGGTTTACCTCTTGGTTGCAACTGTGTTGGGTATTATCATGTCACACTAATTAATTTGCTAGTGTACGATATCAAATGTAAATATTTAACAGAGTAAGAACTGTCTCAAACAAACCTATGTCAAACCAAATCATTAGAGAATCAATTGTCAAATAAAGCATTAAAGCACTGTCTTATTTTAACAAAAAAAAAATTGATTTGTTAATCAGTTTAAACTATATAACAGAATTTTAGGAAACTAGATAGAAATGACAAAATTTTGGCTAAAATAGCCAAGCTGTGACTAAAGCAGGGTATTTTATTCATTTATTTGTTTTTTGCTAAAATCCCGTGTTTAGTGAATAACTAGGCCAAAGTATTGTGGTTTAGCAATATTACTTCAACCCTTTTAAATTAAAAACATCTGATCTCTGACATTGTAGACACTGTGAACTATATCTCCTCCACATTATGGGCTTTTCCTTTCCTACATTATCCTTGGGTTTTCAGTTTGACCTTGTGAGATTGATCTCTGTAAATCTAGTGGATTATCATCTGTAGAGCCGAGATGGATACTCCACGTACCAGTAATAGATCACCTGTGAGATCGATTGTTCTGCAAAATATTCACAATATTCGTCTCATCCTAAATCCATTAAACTTAAATTCATGAAAAAACTAAATCTGTTTTATCACGAGTAACATAACACACCTAATGTCTGGTAGGTACCTTGCACGCGTTTCATATATTTAGCTCCAATTTTCCTTACAATAGCTGAGGATGAAGACAGAAAGTTCTGCTTTTACAATTTAAAAGAGTCTTACCACTTTCTTGTGGACAGTTGTTTGTTATTTTAATTATTTGCTTTTATTTTGTTAAAAGTATTAGAAATCCATAAAACAGTTGCCTTTCTAGGGCAATGGAGTTCTTTAATCGACATTTTTCTCTGATATTATTTTTATGTGTCATGTCTCCTTTGGAAAGCAGAACGAGTGCAGTATATTGCTATTCTGTTGCTTGTTTATAAGGTAACCTAAGGATAGACTCTTCTCTATTGATTGCTAAGAGCACTTCCACATGAATTTCTGAAAATGCTCGGTCTCCGTTCCTGTCCTTTATTACCACCTCTAGCATGAGTTTGGGTTGAAATGAATGACATATTGTAAGCCTGTGCCTTGTCCTAAAACTATTTCACACATATAACTGCAATTTCATTGATTCCTGACTGGCTCAGACCTTCTGCCAAGAAGACTAATTTATAGCTTTCACTGAGTGTGTTTTATTATTGAGCTTCTGTGATTTATGAAGGATGACGTTTTGTTTCAAAACATAACATTTTGTTATTGTATACAATAGTATATCAAACACTCTAGCCAAAACAGAGATTGTACTGTAAAAAAAAAAAAAGCTATTTCACTCTTACAAAAGAATCAGATTCATACTCTCCGGACAATGCTGTGTTGATACGTATAAAGACATTTTTTTTCCTTAATGGTCTTTGATTGGCACTGATAAAGGAATAGGTTTAGAGCGATGAAAGATGCATCCTGCATTTATCGTAGGAATGTTAACACCGCCTGTACTAGATGGACAGAGCTATGCATTGCTAAACAAAGGAATATGTGAACAAATGTGTATACAGATTCAGTTTGAAGAAATTAATTTGCTACAAAAAATGAGCACAACCAGTGCAGTGCATTTACACATTACGCATCAAATACACTTATTATTTTCTGCCTGGCTATATAATACACTTAAATGAACTCTCCAAGCACCATAACTACAACTGTGCACTGGTCCCGCTATTGTAAGGAGTCAAGCCATTTTTGAATTGTTTGAGTTCTTACCTGGGATTTGATGGGTAGTGGAGGTAGGAACATCCACTAGTTCTCCTCAGCTAAGCCTTGCAATCAAATGCAGCTTGACTCCTTACAGTGGGAGGGCACTCTGGGCATCATAAACACTGTAGTGAATATGCTATGAAAAAAAAATAGATTTATATATGAAATATTATGTTTCTAGTCAATGTGTAGATAGAATTGTAATGCTTTATTTTTGCATTGCATTCTGGTTCATAATGACTTAATTAAGGGAATATAGCACATAAATATCACAGATGCCTCCTCTCAAAAAGAGTGCCATTGCGAAAGGAATGGCCATGTAATAGGTGAATGACCCTACGTTATGGAAAAAAAACTTTATTTTTAATAAAAAATGTTAAAGAGTTAAAACAACATATCAACATCTGCTTACTTGGTTTTAATTTCAAGACACCATAACTTGTTCTTTTAGGGTACTGTCCCCGTAGTCTACATCAATGAATGCATTAGATGGCCAGAGATTCTTGAGAGTTGTAGCCCAGCAACATATGGAGGTCAGCGTTAGAGATGCCTGGTCTACATTAAAAATGGTCTAATTTTTCTTTAAAATGCTGAAAGCATCCAATGTTTACTTTAAAGTCAATACTGACTCCTGTATTAAGTTGTTTTCCCTCTTTTCAGAATACATAGCATTCTATCAATTCTCAGAAGGTCTATTTTTGGTGATCTCAACAAAATTAATTCATGTAAAATTGTTGTATTAAAAAATAAAATCTCTATGTCTACAAAGTTCTCCTGAGGTTTGTGTGCGAATTATTGGCCTCTGTTTACCTGGTTGTGTGATCCTGACAGCACACTGCATGGCTCCAGATTACTTTCAGAATTAGTTTCCCTTCAAGTGATTAAAAAATAAGAGTGCTGAATTAAACCAGCCATCTCCATTGCCCAAGAGCCCATTAGTTAGTTTATGTACTGTCCCATGTCTCCATTCAACTTTTATTAACAAAGCATCTTTAAATTCCTTGACTCTAAATGGAACATTAATCAGCACTAGGGATCCTTTGTGAGGTGATTAGTATGTAAGTAAACAAAATATTTTACATTTACTGCATTGTAGTGCGTTGTCAGAAATGTTTCATTAATGTAAATAATTAAAGTGGTTAAATGTGCTCGGAACATTTGTCTGATCGTGCTTTTATTATAATGCTTCAACTTAAGTGCTATATTCCTTTCTATCACTGAAATTCATTTTCTGTCATTTATTGAACAGAATATTGTTACTACTACTAATACAGTTGCTACTATAACAATTTATATGGTTTTATACACTTTTTGTAAGTTGTAGGCTGATTCATTATATTGTTATTTTTGGCAATATATTCATAAACATATATATTTATGAATAGATGAATCAAACATTTTTATGAATTAAATAAAATAACACCTCACAATGCTATAAAAATGTACTCCCGGGCTCATTTTAAATGTGCATATTGTCTAGTCTTGTACTTTGTACATTCATTTGGTCTACTATGTGGTTGGCCAAGGATGAAGACCAAATATGCTTCTTCCTCTTACATTGTTACATAGCTGAAAAGAGACTTGCGTCCATCAAGTTCAGTCTTCCTCACATATGTTTTTGCTGTTGATCCAAAAGAAGGCAAAAAACCCAGTCTGAAGCGCTTCCAGTTTTGCAAAAAAATCCTTCTTGACCCCAAAATAGCAGTCAGATGTCTCCTTGGATCAAGCAGCTATTACCCCACTAATTAGAAATTATATCCCTGTATGTTATGTGTTTGCAAGTATTTATCCAATTGCTGGTTAAACATCTGTATGGACTCTGATAAAACTACCTCTTCAGGCAGAGAATTCCATATCCTTATTGCTCTTTCTTCTAGATGTTTTTACCAACATGTCAACTGTTCATCTTAGGTCCCACCGGGAACCAACTTGTTTAAAGTAGGGTGTAATAGTTGTTTTAAACAGGGCTCAGCTAAACAAAAAATCCAACAAAACACAAACATCTGGCTTGGAATTAAATCAAGAAATCTAAAAGGTCAGTTTTTGGGTCGTGAATTTCAAAACAGGTCATTTTGGTATTGAAATACCTTCCGGTGTTATTGGGTTGTGTATTGTCAAATAAGTATACACTAATAATATTATAGTAAAACACTGAGCTCTCATGATTATAACCATTGTGGTGTGAACATTTCAGATTTAGATATATTCAGATGATGTAGCAGCTCATCTTAATTTATCAACCTGTGTGTTTTCATGAATGTAGCATGTGTTTCTGGTCTCTTCTTCGTGCTAAGAATAAGTTAACTTTAATTAGCAAGCAGTGAATAAACAATCAGTGAAAAAAAGTGTTAACATAAAGAGTCATGACTAATCAAACACATCATGTTAATTCCCATAGATCAAACAAATCTGAGAATAAAAAACATGTTACTTGTATGCGTTCATGACTATTTGTAACATATGTTGTGTTGCTATCTCTATATATTCTATTTGATATATAATACTTTCGTTTTGCTTGATGCAAAAAAACATATTCTAGTCTTTTTATTTCAAAATGTATTTATTAGTCTTTGTTATTTGTTAGTTATATAGCCTGGAATCTGAGTATATTCCTCTTTATCTAACTTTCCAATTACATAGACTCTTATCTAGTGATGTTTGGATTTTAGAATACTTTGAAAGTGCCTCTGAATCTAGTTTTTTGTATAATGTCTGTAGAGCAGAAGTATCTAACTATGGAATCCATTTAATAATTTTGGATAAGCTTTTAAAATTATTCAAATCAGTTGGAAAAACTTTTCAAATGATTTATCTACTCAAGTCGCCATTGAAGTATATGGAATTTCTGTAGATAAATAATTTGGAAAGGATTTCTTATTCAAAAATATTAGATTGAGGCCTATGTTCCCAATTGTTGTTGGAAATTGTAGTCCAACAGTATCTAGGGTGCTGTAGTTTCACTTCTGGTGGAGATAGAACAAGAGTCATGAGTTCATCTTAGCATGTTGGGATGTATATACACACTCAGTGATGACATTTATCAGGTGCACCTTTTTAATGCTGGCTAGGACCAAGAAACACAAAGAATTATTAGTGTTACATACTCAAAAACATACTTAAACTATTTTGGTCCATAAAAATACCACAAAGTTGCTGCATATTTATTGGCTGAACATTCATATTGGGAATCTCTCGTTCATCTATATCTCAAAGGTGTTCTATTGTGACAATATTTACTGTTGCTTGCAGTGGGTGGCCAGCGATAGATTGAGAGCATCAGCCGATGCCTATAGGCTATCTCCTGTGCCCAAGGCAAACCTGATCACAGCGACGACCAAAGGAGGAGACACGAGGCAGTACAGACGGGCACTAGGGGACAACATTAGGGTCAAAAGTTTAAAAAACGGTTATGTTTTAACATTTAAGGTAAGATGCCACACTGGGACTCAAGCACCCATAACAGGTTAATTGCAATGAAGTTGTTATGCGAGTTGGTGTCCCCCAGAGTGTTCTTTTAATAAAAACATATTGTAAGGAAAGAAAACTTACAACTGTATGTTCTCTTTAGCAAACATGACCTTAAATACAGTAGTGTCTATGGTTTTCTCTTAATAGAGTTCTATACAAGGCCTTATTCCAATATGCTAAACGTTCAGCACAGGGCTGCGACAATTGCAGTCTTGCAGAGTTACTAGGTACAATCTTTATGATTTAAGATTTCCATCTTTCTACATGTTGTGATTTATGGCTCAGTAAAAAAAAGGACAATTCTGCTTTGCCCAATCCTTGACAAACTTTATTGACAGATCACAGGCTCTGTTCAGTGTGATAAGTACGTCAATTATTTTCCAAAAGACAATATTAATGCAACATTTTGATCTTAAATCCCGTAACATCATAATTGCAGGAAATTAGATTCTGCTTGAACCACAATCAAATATTATGAAAGCGGACACATCTTTCTTTGTAACAAACCGCTCAAATACTGTATACATAAAACAGAGCATCAAAGAGACCTAAACGGGCAGAATTTCCAATAAGCAGAATATTTACAAAAAGGATTAAAAAGGTTTTAGTAATAACATGACAGCAGGAAAATTGAAAACTGTGATTACAATAAAGTATCTGCCCCCGATTAAAATAAGTATATCAGATTAATTTAGATAAACTGAAACACAATTTTTTCATCATTCTTAATCCTCTTTCATGTTAGTTGGTGTCCTATTTTCGTACTAGTGCAGAGTTTACTAATTCACTTTTTCAATTTTAAAAAAGATTTAAAATTGTTACTTTTTTGTTTTACATAAATCATCTCTAAAGCGACATCATTGCAAACTTTCCATTGTGTTGTACAAGTTGAATATTCTTGATGGTAGCAGATAACCAGGCAGCTAGCTGTAGTGTTCTGTTGCTTAGAACAGGATTGAGCAAAAGGTAGATCCATCCCTGCGGTAGAACATGGCAGGAAAAGCATCATGCGAGTTGTAGTTCAATGACAACTGGGGATCTATTTTCTTGCCAACCTTGGCTTACAGGGCTAGGTTTACATATGGTAATCATATAACATTACCTGTCACAGATGATACAGCAATCACTACAGACTTACCTTTTATGAAAGTCATGTTTGGGAATTTAGTCTCTAACTTTCTGATAGCCAGCCTTGTCATTGCAGATATTTCTCAGTTACAGTTTAAATCATAGGATCTGTTGTTTGCAAATATCTGCAATGTTAAACGTTACCGCCATTGTCTTAAATTCAAGACAATATTAATATTATAAAAATTGTAGACAATTAGATAATTCAGTGACACACAAATGATAACCTTAATAACTTTTTATTAACTAGGCATTAAATAATATAAATATCTACTTGATGATGACTATTTATAAAAAGAAAAAAATTGACAGTTAAATATTAATCAGCTATAGATATTACGGTATCCATCAGAACCATCCTCTACCTAACATATGCTTTATGATTTTGCTATCTTGAACTCAGTTTCACAAGTTAGATCTCAATTCATCATGTTGTCCAACGAATAGCCTCCTGTATAAACAACAATAGCTATTTCACTTACTATAGAAAAAAACTGTTACTAAATTCAGAGTTCAGGGTCCAGGAAATAAGTGGGATAAATATCTTCTTACTGAAATAAATATTTGATTGCCTTAGTTCAAACCCATGTTAAATAAATGGCAAGGATCCTGAAAAAGACCTTAATAGGTCGAAACGTTGATTGGTTATCTTTTGATGTAATTCATTTTTTTCCACGAATGAAACCTCATCACGAGGTCATTTAAGTGTATCCCATTTTTCAATATATATATATATATATATATATATATATATACCATGAAGGAAAGTACAGATTTGTATGTAAAACACTTTTGTTATAATCCTACACCTTGCTAAACAATCTAAATAATCTGTGTTAATGTTACTGATAATATTGAGAATATAGCGGGATGCAGTTCAGTCTGTTCAACTGTGTGCATCATTCAGTGATATTCAAATCTGTACATTACAGGATTTAGGCAACTGTACCCTGGCAGGTTAGGTAAAGACTGCCTAAGGAGCTAGGTCAATTGTGTAAGAGCATGATGTTAAGGGTAACAACGAGACAGCAAGTACCAAATTATTCACCAAGAGAGCCCCATGTAGTTTAGTAATGAAAGTCTTTTGATAGGGATGCTGGTAAACAGAAAGTGTGGGTACCAAGAGAAACAACCTTATTGTGGAATTACATTTAGTATGATTATTGTGGAGATACCAGGGCTCAAGATTCTTGAACCTACAAGAACCTACAAGTAATAGTATGTAATAGTTGAGGAACTCTGGACAGTAAAGACACTACAAGAGCTTTTGGCTTAGTTTGGACTATGGTTATTAAAACAATAACTAAATTCGACTTTACTTATGACCCACAGTCTAGTATTCCTAAGCATAGAGAATTAAAGCAGATTGCAATTTGGAGGTTGAATCTGAACTTTAGTAATGAGTAGACTAAATAAATAGTTATTCTTTTATTATTAAGAACTCTTGATATCTTGCGTCATTTTCTTATTTCTTTTTTTTTTTTTTATGTAATTTCTTTTTATTTGGTTTTACAAATAAAGTATACATTTCACATTTCAATCTTGGTATGCATAGAAAGGTTTAGCAGTGTACAATCAAGATGCTTAGATGTAATAATAATACAAAAGTCTTTCAATATAAAATAATGGTGTTGTGAGACAATTCCCAACAGTTGTGGAGTAAACAAAGAAACAGAACTGTTACATACAAAACAATGTAGTTCCTATCGACGTGTATATATATATGTATGGGCTCATGAGGGGGGGGGTGGAATTGAGCTTTTCTTGAACAATTGATACCCATCAATAAGTCTGTTGTCACTACTAGCTGCTGTCTTAGATTAAATTAAATTAAGTTAAATTAGCTAGGATTTCTTAGAAAGGAGTTCCATGGGTCCCATATTGTGTAATAGGTGAGGTATTTGTCTAGTGCTGACAGTCTCAATTCCTCCATTTTATTAATGTGTTCAATTTTTTGAAACCACTCCCGTCTTGAGGGTCTAACATCAGTTTTCCATAGCCCTGCTACCACAAGTTTGGCCGCAGTTAAAAGATAGAGTATTATTGAGTTTTTGAATTGTTTCAAGGAGATTGGGATGTGGAAGAAAAGGAGTGCTTCTGGGGTTAGTAGTATTGGGACTTTGCTTATTAGCTCTGTGATTCTCTGTACTTCTTTCCAGAATCCCTTGATTCTGCTGCAATCCCACCATAGATGGCGGTAGTTGCCCAGCGCCTTCATGCATCTCCAGCAAATCGTTGGAGCATTTGAATCATATTTGTTGATGTCAATTGGAGTGGTGTACCATTGAGATAGAAATTTATAGTTTATTTCTTGGATTGTTACGCTAGAGTGGGCTTTTATCATTTTCATAAAAATCGCTCTCCAAGTTTTGTCCTCCACTGGGGAGGGGAACCAGGAATTGTTTTTGATTGTGTACCAGGGGAGTGAACCATTTGTGTTATCTTGTAGTATTTTGTAGCATATGGAAATAGTTTTAGTTTTTGGCGGGCATGTGCATAGCTCCTCAAATCTAGTGGCCTCTCTGGGTTGCCAGTGTAGCAGGCCTTCTTTGGATAGAAAGTGAGTAATTTGGTGATATTGAAACGATTGTGATAGCGTAGGCTGATTTAAACCTATAATGTCAGTCAGTGGAATGAGTCCTTCTGTTGTGACTAGATCTTGTAGCATAACTTCTCTGTTTGCAGGTCTAAGTTGAAGTTTAGATAATAGGGTATTATTCCTGCCTGGGGGGAATCTGGGATTGTGGGATATTGGGAAGTAGGGTGAAGGTGTCGGGACAAAGTCTTTGTACGTGCGTATGGTTTTCCATACTTGGAGGGTAGTTGCGATGGTCGGTAGGTCCTTAGTTAAGTTCTCATTGTCTATGGGCAGGGACCAGGGGAGTGATCTTAATGGAATTTGTATTTGTGCTTGTTCAATGTGCACCCACGCCTTCCTAGATTTCCCCTCCCGTGACCACTCTAGGATTCGTCCCAGGTGAATTGCTTTGTGGTATCTTTGTATATTGGGGCATCCCAGCCCCCCCCCCCTCTTTAGGTTTGGTCAATAAATTGAAGGCAATCCTCGGACGTTTATGGGCCCATATGAATTTGGTGAGCAGCGATTGTATATTCCTGAAGAAAATCCCCGGGATATGTATAGGGATGGTGTTCAGGAGGTATAGAATGCGTGGTAGGACATTCATTGAAATGATGTTAATCCTACCCATCCATCTGAAATGTGGTTTGTCCCATCTATTTAAGTCCCTTTGGATTGCTGCTAATAGGTCCGGGAAGTTTTCTTTATATAGGGTTTTATGTGTATTGGTAACTTTGATCCCTAGGTATGTAATGGAGTGGTTGGCCCATTGGAAGGGGTATCTTTGTTTTAATTTCTTTACTTGATCTGGAGGTGTAGTGATATTGAGGATTTCGCACTTGTCTGCGTTAATTTTGAAATTTGAGTGTGTACTGTATTCGCCTATGGTTTGAATTAATTTGGGTAGGCTGAGAATGGGGTGTTCTATGGTGAAGAGTAAGTCGTCTGCAAATGCAGATACTTTATATTCCGTTTGTTGGACTGTGATACCTTTAATGTCGGGGTGGTTTCTTACTGCTTGTAAAAGGGGTTCTAATGTTAGGATGAATAGTAGTGGGGATAACGGGCACCCCTGACGTGTGCCATTGCTTATCGTGAATGGTTTGGAAAGTTGGCCGTTTACTTTAAGTCTGGCTGTCGGGACGGAATAAATCGCCTTGATCCATTTTATCCATCTTTGCCCAAATCCCAGCATTTCTAGAGTATTGAACATGAAGGACCAATCGACTCTATCGAATGCTTTTTCAGCATCGATTGCTAGGAGCAGGGTTGGATTTTTGGTGTACTTCGTGTTATGTATTAAGTTTATAATTTTTGATGTATTGTCTTTTGCTTCTCTGGCTGGGACGAATCCTGTTTGGTCCGGGTGGATGAGGTTTTGCAGGAATGGTCTGAGTCTAGTTGCTAGCATTTTGGTGAAAATTTTTATATCTACGTTGATTAGGGATATTGGTCTATAGCTGGTGCATTTCTCAATGTCTTTCCCTGGTTTGGGTATGAGGGTTATTGTTGCCTCTAATGTCTGTTTTGGGATGTATTCTTTTTGTGGGATAGAGTTGATTGCCTCTAGTAGGTGTTGGGTTAGTTCTGTTTGGAATAATTTATAATATGAGGCTGAGAACCCATCGGGGCCTGGACTTTTATTATGTGGGGTCTGTTTTACAGCTGTGTTAATTTCGTCTATAGTGAATGGTTCTTCCAAGGACCTTGTAGCAGCTGCTGGGAGGATAGTGTCGAATTTGGTTTCTAGGTATGATTGAATTCCCTCTGTGTTGTTTTCCTTGTCTTTTAGGTTATATAGAGATGTATAGTAGGTATGAAAGGTGTCTGCTATTTCTTCCGTGGTGTGTGCGTAGGTCTCATCTGAGCGTTTGATTTTAGGTATGTATGTGAGCAGTTGTTTTTGTTTTAAGGCTTTTGCTAGAAATTTACCACTTCTGTCCCCGTGAGCGTAATGGAGCTGTTTTGTCCAGAGAATCGCTTTTTTCGCTTTATCTTGGAGGAGTGATTTTAAATCGGTTCTAAGGGCTAGGAGTTTGCAATAGGCCTTGTCTGTCATGTATAGTTTGTGTTCTTCCTCTAGTTTTGATATTTCTTTATGTAGGTCGTTGATTTTTTTGTTTTTCTCTCTTTTGAGTTGAGCGCCCCACTTGATCAGTTCCCCTCTAATTACTGCTTTGTGTGCTTCCCATTGTGTAAAAGCGGAGGTATCTGGGGTTTTATTTTCGTGGAAGTAATGTTTTATCGACTTTTCTATGGAGTCCTTCACTTTTGGTGTCTGTAACAAAAAGGGGTTTAATTTCCACGTTCCTTTGGGGCGTGGGAGTGAAGGGATAGATATTGTGAGATATATTGGCGAGTGGTCGGACCAGGTCATTGGGCCTATCGACGTGTCTGATATCAGACTTAAGTCTCTATGTTCTATGAGGAAAAAGTCTATTCTGGAGTATGATTTGTTCGGGATGGAGTAGTGGGTATAGTCTTTTGTCGTCGGGTGGAATACCCTCCAGCAGTCTGATAGTTGGTGGGTTTTGATGATGTGTTGCATTTGAAGTCTGGTGGTGTTAAGATGGGTACTATGTGTTGATGTGCTGTCTCTATTGGCATCGAGTGATATATTAAAGTCTCCTCCTATTATGAGGATGCCCTTAGTATTTTGCTTTATTTTTGCCATTATCTTCCTCATTGCCCCGCATTGATGTTTATTGGGTAGGTATATTGCCACAAGGGTTATAGGTTCCACCCCCACTGTGCCCTGTAGGATAATGAATCTACCTGATTCGTCCGTGATATGTGTTGAGTACGTGAATGGGACTTGTTTCCCAATTAATATTGCTACGCCTCGTGACTTACTCTGGTTGTAGTTATTGTAATACACATGGGGGAATTGATGATGCTTGAGTTTTGGGGCTTCTGCGCCTTTTAGGTGTGTTTCTTCCAAGAACACTATGTCTGCTTTGGTTTTTGCTACGTCTGTTAGGACCATCTTCCTCTTCTCTGGCGTGTTTAGCCCCCTAACATTAATGGAACATATTTTCAGTGAGCCCATTGTTGAGTGTTGTATTGGCGTTTTGTCTCTTCGATAGTTGGGATGGCTGTATGGGAGTCTATTACTGTGTAAATGCGTTGGGTTTGGTCGATTGGTGGAGTAAATGTTCGGGAATGTTCGTGTGTGTGTAACACTGCTAGTATACAGGCAAACAAAATAAGTACATTAACGAATAAACAATATAACATCAACTATTTACAGGTATTTTTCAATGAGGTCGCGGGTATGAAGTACTACGAAGGGGAGTTCTGGAGGAACTTTGGACCCTTCGTGTGGTTATAGAGATCTACCTTTAGATGGGTTGTGGTAAAGTGAGAAGTTAGAATATAGGTAAACCTCTAAATAGGAGACGGTACTCTCTTCTGGGTTAGTCTAGCACTAGGTGCTAGCCCAGATGAATTTTAGAATTGTGGCTAGGTAGTGAAGTAAGTGTTGGTACCGCTCTTGGCCTTCAGGGCCGTGGGTTGTGTCCTAAGTGAACTGGAGCACTATATCACTGTGTACAGTGCTATTAATTCTTTGCCTCCGGTACTGAGTTAACTCTCCGGATGGCGGCCATTTTGACGCTTGTCGTCCTTAACTGGCTTTGAACAGGTGTAGTTTAGGCGGATGTTTTAGATAGGTATCAATGTGACAGGTACTAAAAATAATATGGTGTTTTGACCCTTTCGGTTGAAATTATATATCAAGTCAATTACTTAATAACGACATGTCAAATGCATACATTAAAATCCATATACATATGGGTCAGCAGCTAATTATTTTATCATAGTGCAGTAACCAATGTATTCTTAATTGGCTGGTTGGTATAGTTATGATTTACAGTTACGTATCTCATTACTTATCGGCATTATCTGAGTATAATTACCCTTCCCTTAGTCGATGATTAGGTGGGTGGGCAAGTCCAATAATACTTTAGGCAATTATATGTCTCTTTTAACTTTAGGAGTTGTGTCCTTTTTGCTTCTAGGCCTTGTTTCAGTTTATTTTCCTAGGAGTCATTGGATTTTTCCTTGATCTTAGGAATGGTGAGGCTGGCGGGGTCTTCCATGAAGTTCTTCTCCGCGTGTCCAATACTTGTCCCGTCTGTCTTATGTTTTGCGGTTTGGTCTTTTCAGGTTCCGATATATCGTACCAGTCCGGTATCTCTATGTTAGGTATGTTTAGGCGTTGGGTGAAAGCTTCTACTTCTGCTGCTGAAGTTAGGGTGGCTTGAATTCCTTGGTGGGAGGCCGTGAGTGCAAAGGGGAATCCCCATCTATATTTTATATTAGCTTGTTGCAGAGCTAACGTTAATGGTCTCAGCGCCCGTCTGCCCCTTAGGGTTAGCCATGCCAGGTCAGGGAGAATCAGTATTTTCGCATTGTTAAACATTATGTCTGAAGATTCTCTGGCGTTTCTCATAATGTCCTCTTTTTCAGTGTAATAGTGGACTCTGCATATTATGTCCCTGGGGGAGTCTTGTGGTAAGCCTTTGGGTCTTAAGGCCCTGTGCGCTCTATCTAATAGAATTGGGGTATCTTCTGGCCTCTGTAGAATCTTGTTAAACAGAGATTGTAGTATATTATGTAGGTTTTCAGGGTTTTCCTGTGATTCTGGTAACCCTCTTATCCTAATATTGTTTCTTCTGCCTCTATTGTCGAGGTCTTCAGTGTTCCTCATAATGTATAGGGTTCTGGTGTCTCTGTTTTTTTGTTGATGTTCTAGGGTGAGGAGTCTGTCTAAAATTTGATCTCTGTCCTCTTCCAGGTCTCCCACCCTCGTGTTTACTTGCCTGATGTCTGCAGAAATGGCGGATACTTGATCTTGTACGGAGGATTCGAGCTTCGCTATCATGCTAGCCAGTTCCTCCCTGGAAGGTAGATGTGCGAGAGTTTCTCTAATGTTTGCTAGTCCATCTGCGATGCTGGTTGATGGGGAGATCCCTTCTCCTGTCTCGCTGGGGTCAGGCGTTTTGCGCGGGCAAGATGGCGTCGCCATGTTGTCCGTTAGGCCTTCTCCTAGTACTTTTACTGTATCTCGGAAATACTTATCGAGACCGCTCGAGTTTCTTGGCGTGCCCGATTCTTGGGTGTATAAGGGCTGAGTCTGTTTCCTTTTGTTGCCCATTAAATAGATAATATCAGTTTTTTATGCCAGTATTGTTGCCGCCGGCCGGGAGCTCACAGCACTTGCGACCGTTCACATCGGATGTCAGGACACGCCCCCCCATTTTCTTATTTCTATCTCACTGTAAGATTTATAGCAATTGTCTGCTGATCTGACCCATTTAAGACTAAATTCCTTTATTTTCCACCTGCAGATTAATCCGTATTACATGAACGTGGAAACTACTTGCAGCGAAAATATCAGATCTAATTTAAGCACTTAACCCAACATATGAATAGTTACCTTTACCACAGTTACTATATTCATTACTCCAGTGTGCCCTGAATTATATTTCTAGATAAATAAACAACTAATGGCTATTAGCTATGATAGAAGATTAGCATTTATCTATTGTACGAAACGTAATAGTTACAGTATATCAAGGGTTTGTTTCACAAAATTGTGAGTTGCAAAGAATTTGCTAAGAAAAATTAAAAGGAAATTGCAAAATGCAGTTAAAAAATATTGATAATTATTTTAGGTTGGTAGGCTAAATATGTAAAGGGATAGGGTAGGCTATGATGAAATGAGGGAGCGGGAAAGTGATAAAATCAGGGAACAAGCCCACCCAGTAATGGTCTGTGCAAAAGGGAACTTAGCATACTTTGAGTTGCAAACTGGCATGGTGGTGCAATAGCTAGCACCATTATCCATGCCCTGAGCACTCTAGAAATTCTATATACATTGGCTTAATGACCTAAGAGCAAAAAATAAGGATGGGCTCAAGCTGTTCTTGCTCTAGACAATTCTCTGGTGTCTTCAGAAGTAAACAAACATGGAACAGGGACAGGAGCTCGGGACGGCTGGTACTTGTGTTTGTGGAGAGACTGCATGTCTTGTAGCTTTCTGGGAGGGTGTTTGTTCTGTGTGTAGGGTTGCTGTGTGTATTATATGTGAAGTGGTTGTGTGTATATTGCTTGTAATGTTGCTGTGTATGAAACGGGCGTGGAGGAAGGCTACTTGTGGTGTTGCTATGTTTTGTGTGTGGGGAGAGTCTCTAAATATTGTGTGTATGGATAATTGTAAAAGTTGTAAGTGCGTTCAGCTTTATGCGTTATGTGGGGAGGCTGCGTTTGGGCAGTTGTAAATTTTGAACGGGAGTTGCATGTGCAGTTTGTATGTTGACTGTGTTTGTTGAGTAGCTGTGTGCTGGGAGTCTGTGTGTCCTGTGTTTGTGGGTGGTTGTCTGTGTAGTTAGCTTTGTGTGTTGTGTGAATTTGTGTGTGGTGGGTAGGAAACGTATTGTGGTTCAAGCACTCAAGTTAAGCCATGTAGCAGTTTTATCTGAAAAACAAAACAATGAGGGCTTTGTCAGCTTGACAAAGACCTTCTTGTAGATCAAACATTGCTGTTCCTGTTCTGCTTTTCCAATAAACCTTTGACATGGCTTACTTTGAGTGCCTGGACCACACTACTTTTGCTACTTTATGTTAAGGGGTTGCCAGCCCAGGTCTAACTTGCACAAAGGATTATTATTATAGACGTGTGTGTCTTACTGTTAGTTGAGAATAATTGTGTATGGGGTGACTGTGTATTGTGTGGTGGCTGTGTCTATGTAGTGTTCTTTTTCCCCACACATTACAATATTATTCAGAAGGAACATTTCCTCCCTAACGCTCAACTTATGGGAAATCCCTGGTGGTCTGGGAAAAATAACTTATTATCTGCATCTCCAGTGGGGCTAGATCACAGTGACCACACCTTCAGGTCCGGGACCAAGAAGCAATGCACACTGTGATTTATCCACTGGTAAAGATGTAGACCATACGTGTCCTCGGTATTGTGATGGGTGCACAATACCCTCTACTGGCTCCCAGAGATGAAGTACACCCACTTAGAGCTACCATGCCAAGTGAATGTCTATTAGTGTTATAGTGTTATTGACTTGTTATGGGGACATATAGAACAAACTTGCAATCTTGGAGTCTTGGAATCTATTTCTACTGAATAGGAGAGTTTCCCAACTTTTCTATTAAACTTTAGCAAGTACTTTGTCAACATACTACAGCTTTCTGTTTGTTGACCAGATAGTATAATTTTCTGTAACAGCTAAATCTTATAAACAGATCATCTCTGCAGCATTTTTTTTTTCAGTCCTTGATTACCTTCTATACCTGGTCCACAATGCACTCATTTATATCAGACCCATTTTTATTTCATGTATATATGGCAAGATCGAGGAAACAGAACTCTCACGTCTCCAACCTGTTTAAAGTTGCATTGCAGACAATTTTGTAGTTTTCCTCTTCTTATTTCACTGAGCTTCAGAATAAATAGGCTCTTTATAAATAAATGATATCATGCTGTGTCAGCCTCTAGCATAGTGACTCTCCTGGCTGTTATGTATTATAGACGTGTAGCTGTGCTTATACAGGTACAAAAAAAGATGTGTAGCAAACATTGCAACCTAGATGCTGATGGCAAATAAACAGAAACCCCTGGCCCATTTGAA
The DNA here is from genome assembly GCF_036172605.1 of Pelobates fuscus. Taxonomy (NCBI): domain Eukaryota; kingdom Metazoa; phylum Chordata; class Amphibia; order Anura; family Pelobatidae; genus Pelobates; species Pelobates fuscus. Next base: position 340,993,362 of record NC_086320.1, read on the forward strand.
GAGCCTTTTCCTGAGATTTAAAGAGAATTCTTTTTATATGGTTCTATAAGGCCACTGCAGGAACAGACGCTCCAATGCTTTTTTAGATTGCTTATTTACAAAACCAACAGTTTTAAACATCCAGGATACTATTTATCTATATCTAAGTCATAAATCAAGCCAAAAGTAAACAAAAACCTACTCATTTTAGGAGACTAACCAAACAGAGGCATTTCCTTTCTAACAGTACTGGCCAGCTAAGCTGGTTCAAAACAATAATTAAACAGCACAACATTTTTCTTACCACTGAGGCTCATTTTCACACTCTCGCCCTGTCTGTAATCAGCAGCCAAGTGAGAAAATCTCAGCAGGCTACATAGGGCTGGACAGAGTTCATAAAGTGGCACCTGAAGTTGCGACATGTATTAAATATAGAGGCAGGGGAAAAGGGCACATTCCTTGTGCTGGCTTATGTATCTGCTCTTAATTAACTTGCCCCAAGTGATGCTCTCTCTCTCTCTCTCTCTCTCTCTCTCTCTCTCTCTCTCTCTCTCTCTCTCTCTCTCTCTCTCTCTCTCTCTCTCTCTCTCTCTCTCTCTCTCTGACCAGTCGTATAGAAAACTCAATAGCCAACTCATACAACTCAAAGCACTCTGCACTCAGTTTGCCAGACTATCAGTAGCATGGTTCTTAAACTCCAACCAACAGCTGTGATCTCTAGACAATGTGCTATCAGAGTGTTTCTCATATATTTTAACACATTTTATTGTATAGAAAATAAGTAGCTACATTGCGATTTATTCTTAATACAACTTTTCTCAATAGAATATATGTATATTTACAAATTTCATTTCATTGAAATGCTTGGTCTTTCTAATAGATGTATGAAAAACAAGCTGGGGAAATCCAAGTTTTCCAAGCCAGCCCACACACACTGCTTTCAACAAACAAAACAATTGACTTATTAGCCAATTTATAAAAACTTAAAAACAAGCTTTCTTGATTCTGACTGGTTATTTGATGATTATTGTTTCTTCAGCAGCCAATCAGCATCAAGGATGATCAGATGATATAATCTTACTGGTAGAAAAAAAAAGACAACAAATAAACAGAAAATGAAAAAAAAAATTGTTTTTATGTACCTGATAGAAAACAATCAAGATATTCCAGTGTCAGTAAATAAAATATGTGTTTTCAGTTTAAATTCCCCCTTAAAAGAGAAATGTTCATGAGGATTGCTCCAAGTTGCCTACTGGTTTAAGTAAGGATCATGGTCTTAATTTTGTTGGCAAATTTATTTATTTGAATTGTATATTTGTTCATAATTGGACATCAGACACTTGCAACTAGATATCTACTTTTAGAAGAACTCATACAGTTATTTGTAAGGACTGGTGCTTGTAACTTGCAATTCTTGCAGCAAGTTAATTTTTTTAGCCATATCTGACTGTAACCAACCAGGGACATTGTAATGGGTAATTTTCAGTTGGTGAGATTTTTCTCCAAGATTGTCATTTTCCAAGACATTGTGTGATTGCAAAATCAGAGATACTCAAACTTTTAGCAGATAGATCCAACACTCTCGGAACTCTCAAACTTAGTCATGGCCTTATCTCTTCAAGTTGACAAGTCTTTGTAGAACTCTAGAATCATAGTATAGAATCATAAGAAAAGTAAGTAGATTTTTACGCTTCTGTGGATGCCAATCTTCGTCACACTATTTGGCAAAATTGTGCTTGCCCTACACCAAGAAGAAATCTTGTTTTATTTTTGAAACCCGTTAATAAAGAATGTTTTCTTTTCCTCTAATATATCTTTTGAGTTAGAAATGGATCAAATCTGAATATTTTTTCTGAATATTCTTTTTTTATAAAATATCTTCAATTACGGGACCTGCAGAAAAAATGAGTGCTTTCACTTATGGCTTTCTTATTTCTGCGCCTCTTCATGTAAGAATTTAGCAAAATGGATCAGTAAAAAGGCAATTCTAACTTTTAACTGGAAATACATTTACTGTACCGAGTTCCCCGCACTATGCTATAAATGCAGTATAATGAGGTTACTTTTACTGTTAATGAAAGGGTGCTGGGAATCTACAATACAATGTTACTGCACTTTATATAAATGCATGCTTTTAGCCTTTTATGCGTGTTGTGTAAAAATGAACTTTGTATAGTGCCTGTTTTATATTTCATACTACAAACACATTTTTTTCAAGATATAGTTAGAAGAGAAGGTAGAAACATATTTCATATTGACCTGTAGAACTTATGTTGAAACCTGACACAATAAGTATTTTTAGACTTCTTTCCCATGACGCAAAGCCAGCTAGTTTGAAATATAGTTTCTAAGGTACAAAATCATACATTTAAATCTTGACTTTTACTTCAATTGTTAGAACAGGATAGCAGCTTTTTGAATTCCAGGAATATCATGGAGACAATCTAAATTTAAATAACAAAGTGATAAGGGAAATTAAAACATCATGTGGCATGTACACATAAATTTCACCAACAGGTCCATGGCTTAAATTTTAGATAAGCAGAGTATATGGATCATGTTAAAAGGATAAAGTGAACATGCATGCCTCAGGTGGCCAGGTCTGGAATTGCAGAGTACCAATTCACTAAAACTAAAAAAGGATATATATTGAGAGAGAGAAGTTGTGGCAGCAAAATCACACAAAGAGCAAAAAAACAATCTTCCTCTAAACTGGTTCAAGAATTCCATGGCTCTTGGTCAACCTTGCCTATGGTGCTACATTAAAAAGTTCAATTATTCATTCAGTTTACTAGACGACTTCTAATGTTTCAATAGAAAATCAACCTAGTAACAAATCTGCCATTGCATTTGTGCATCAGTGAAACTCACATTACAATTCCATTTGCGTTCAGATGTTTTGCCATAATTTTTTAACTTTCAAAATCTCTCTTATATGTTAACTCCAGTCTCAAATATTTATTTATTTATTTATAAAATATTTTACCAGGAAAGATACATTGAGATTTCTCTAGTTTTCAAGTATGTCCTGGGTGCACAAATCATTGCATTGTTACATTAGGGTACAATAAAATACAAAAACAATATTAGTACACAATAAATAAAAAAATTAACATAGAACAGGTAGTAAATATATAATCAACCATAACACGTGCATTCTGTTTTGAGGTATGTAGAGAGGAATCTCTTAAAGGACTTTAGGCTTAGGGAAGATTTTAAATTGTGCGTGAGGTCGTTCCACAATTGCTGTGCTCTGTAGGAGAAGGAGGATCGGGCTGTTTTCTTTTTGTACTGAGGTAGACTAAGTAAAGTGTTGGTACTGGATCGGAGGTTATAGGAAGTGGGAACAGCCGAGGAGAGCATTCTGCTCAGGTAGGGTGGAAGTTTACCAGAAAACCTCTTAAACACAAGGCTGGAAAGATGAAAGATGAAAATATACTGGTATTAGTAGGCATACATTATACATTAAGACTCAGATTACAATTTGAAGCACCGAAATCAGGGAAATTATATGTCTACCTCATGGTCAGATTCTAATGTGACCAGTTTAATAATCAAATAAGTATGTTTCTTTTAGACTCCAGGCATATTTCTATCCCATAGCAAAACCTCCAGTTTATTCATAGGTTAAGGACAAAGGGCACTTGTTTAAGTCTTAAACCGGGTGATCTATCTGCATAATCCTTAAAGGGACACTATAGGCACCCAGACCACTTCAGCTCATTGAAGTGGTCTGGGTTCAGTGTCCCTATTGCACTTAGTGCTGCAATGTAAAACATTGCAGCTTTAGAGAAAATGCAATGTTTACATTGCAGCATTAAGTCTGCCTCCAGTGGCTGTTTACCAGACAGACACTAAAAGTGCATGAGGGCATCCAGCGTCATCTATTTCCCCATAGGAGAGCATTGATTCAATGCTTTCCTATGAGGAGTGCCTAATGCGTGTGCGGCACTCGCCACTCATGGGCATTAGGACACATCAGAGAAAGTGGAGTCATGACCCAGTGCCCGAGGGACATCGTGGCTGGGTTCAGTAAATAAAGGGTTTTTAACACTTATTTCACTGCCGGGGAAACATAGAAACATAGAAACATAGAATGTGACGGCAGATTAGAACCATTCGGCCCATCTAGTCTGCCCAATTTTCTATATACTTTCATTAGTCTCTGGCCTTGTCTTATAGTTAGGATAGCCTTATGCCTATCCGACGCATGCTTAAACTCCTTTACTGTGTTAACCTCTACCACTTCAGCTGGAAGGCTATTCCATGCATCCACTACCCCAGGAGGTGGAGGCAGAGGGAGCAATAGTGCCAGGAATACAGCTTTATATTCCTGACACTATAGTACCCCTTTACCCCTTAAGGACACATGACATGTGTGACATGTCATGATTCCCTTTTATTCCAGAAGTTTTGTCCTTAAGGGATTAAGAACAGATTAGGAAGAGATCATTGAAAAAACTATTTTATCTATGTCATTATCATGAAATCTGTCTTTCTCGCTAGTACCCTTTGAAGTAAACCACACTAATCATCCCCATGCACGAAAGTGAAATATACTTAACTAGTAGGAAATTACAAAAAGTGGTGTCATGGAAACCAATTATTACTATGCCATTTTATACTTTGTTACTATAATAAGTTTTTCTGAAGTTTAAAAATGCTGATTTCATCCTGCAGCAGATTATGCAGTTTTCTCTTTCCACTTTGTATATAGATAAGCCAAATCTCTATTCCAATTTCCCTTTTACTTTGTTCGTCTTTCCTAGTTTTCTGTGTCTCACTTGCTACCAAGACTTTCCTAGTCAATGCATCAGCAGGGGGTTACCTTTTCACTCTCTTCGCTTTTGAATTTGGCCTTATTACAACATTTAACATTAACTACCGCTTCTCGTCTAACGACACACAAATTTAGTTTTCACTTCCAGACTGATCAATGTGTTTGATTGCCTTCCTGTAAAATAATTACACGCGGCCTCATGCAAAATGAAACAGAGTACATAAAAAGCAGACATACTCAGTGTTTTTAGTTTTTTTTTTTTTTTATTCATTGCTTCTGGAAACAGTAACACCTATTAAAACAGACGCACGATCTAGGTGTCACATTGTGCTCATCCCTTATAATCGTGCCTTGCTTGCTTTGTTAAAAAAATTTGATCCTTTTTATTGTGTAAGATTGCTAATGTATGGCCTTCTCTCACCCTACTTCTCAAACGCTTACAAATTCCCTCATTTCCTCACTTCGTGACTATTGTAACTTTCTTATGTGCTGCCCTCACCACCTTATACAGACTGTCCTAGGCACTTCTAAAAGACTCAGTGCGGCGTTTGGAATTTTCCTTTCTCTCCTCAAACATAGAAGTAGCAAATTTTATACTAAGACCTACTTGAAACCCGTTTCGTAAATTCAAGGGCAGAATTGCCAGATTATTTTTCAAAGATATATACGGCTAATGTCAATAATACAAATGTGCTATGTTATGACTTCAAACATTCTTCTTAAGTTTTGCTTCTTTTTGTAAAAGTGTCACCACCTTAGCACCTTTGTGTAAAACTGATATTCGCAGATAATGGAATTTTGCAGGTATTCAGGAATTGTGGAGAATTAACTAGTGATTTACAAAGTCTGAGCAAAAATATCTGAGATATTTTTTTAGAAGATGAGTTATAGAATTTCCCATGTTTTTCTATTCTGGTTTAAAATTTGCAGTTCAGTGAATCCCTTTTGTAAAATGGTGGATGTTGTTTTAATATGACCTGTTTTAATCTGATAGGATTAGTGTGCGATAAATGATAAGTTGCTGGTGGCTGAGGGTGATGTAGCAGCCCATTAGTGATGCTAAGAGATATTCATTTTTATATGAAATTCATAATGGGATCTAATAAGGTCCTCTCTAATACGTTGATATAAAATCGAGTCTCTCACAGAAAATGGAAGAATGAATGATTAAGCAAATTACTTCACATGAAACACAAATAGCTGGTACACTAAGGGCCTTAATCACAACCCATTTGGAGTTTTATCCAAGCACATCACAGTTATTGGTACAGTTATTGGTACAAAATAAATAACTGCCCACTAGGATATTATTTATAGTTTAGTTCATTGGTGGTTGCCATATTATTGTCTAGTGTAGTGTGTGATCATTTTTGTAAAATCATAATGTGTATGTTATATAACTCTTCAGATTTTGTTTAATAATATTTTTTTACAGCTTCAAATAGTTATGATTTACAATATGAACTAAAATATGTAATTTTTCATGTTACATGAAATATACATGAACGTACGTAAAAGCAAGTGTCAAAAACATGTTGCAATAGTCAGTAGTAAACAATGTAAATGTATGCATTATGAAAATGAATGTTTCCAAAGGCCATGTTGCTAACATCATTACATATTGTCTTAATGAACAAATCTTGTTGAACAATAGCAATCTGTTGTTTACAAAGAGATTTTCTAAATTGTGAGAGTTAAAATATGCAGATTTCTTCAGCTGTAAATTGGTATAACATATTGCAAGCAACACAAACACACAGAAGCAACCAGATTATTCTGCTGATTTCAGATAAGACACGGTAAAACAGGGCTGGTCAGACGTTTGTGACATGGGATCCACAGAGTCATCTTAACAAGATCTAAAATTAATTCTGCAATGTCCTGACTTCCTATTTTATGCACTGTGAAATATATTGGTGGTCTATAACACACTGCCCCTACGTACCTACACACCCACATTCTCCTATATATATACAGTCACACCATCCTATATATGCAAGCATTCCAACATTATCCCAAGCATATATGCAGGTACAAACACAAAAAAGGATAAGATCACACACAAAGCCCGGTTCTCCGGTTACTAGTATGCCCTCCTCTCTTCATTCTTCACAATGTGTGAATCCAGGGGTGTATTTATATGCAATGTCACAGCTTAAAATTGCAGTGGTGTATGTATTTGAATAAGAGTGTGTATAAGTGTCTCGCATTAGTGATGTGGTGTCTCCATCTCCCCAATATGTCTCCTCGCATGTCAGTCCCCGTCTCACCTCTCAAGTGTGTCTGTTCTCATAACCCCAACATGTTTCTGTCCTATCTCCTCTCCAAAATGCATCTTTCTACATCTTTCAAACATGTCTATCCTCATCTTTATTCTAGTGAGTCTGCTCTCCTCTCTTACATGTCTGTCCTCAACTGCCCTCATAAATGTGCATGTCCCTATCTCCCCCAAGATTAACTGCCTCGATGCCATTGTGTCACAAACTCATCAGAACTGTCTCTGCTCTCTCTACCCCTCCTTGGGTCTTTTGACTGTCCATCCCAATCCATGTCCACATATGCTTGTTTGCTTCTCTGTATTCTGTCAGGTGTTCTTATGGTTCTTTCAACATGTTGGCGGCAGGACTCACATTACATCTCCTGCTGCTCCTGGACTGGAAAAACTATGAGCTTGCATGTAGAATATTCTGCATATAATGTGACTGTGACTGTGAGAGCACAGCAGTGATATGCATGTCATCTTTAAGTGATTGACTCGTAAATTCAATTAACTTCAATTATAAAGGTCATTGGAATGCCCATTTGGTTCATCCCCTCACTAGACATAGGGTGACGATGGATATAGGTAACAATCATCTCCCACCTTGTTAAGGAGAGATCCTTGATGCTTTCCTATTTAACATTTAATCTGTCTGTGCACTTTTTTTACAAATGCAAAACTTTAGATTTCTCCATGTTAAAATGCATCAGCTTTATTTCATAGTCGGTGTTTACAACTACAGTATAATTTTAAAGAGATCCAGACTTAGTAATTATATACTAAAATCACAAAGGCATTGTTGATCAATTTTCATTCCAAGTTTTCATATATCCATAATCCCAAATTATTATTTTTTTAGGTATTTAGTTCTGTTATTAACAAAACATTTAATTACATTGAATCACACAATGTATATTAAAAATGAGAGCAGGTTTGCAAATATTTTGTGTTATGTCCTTTACTCGGTTTGCTTTAAACCTAAAGGTTTATTTTAAAATGTGTTTATCACAAACACATAGAAGCTCTACATTCCTTTAGATAGACAAGAAGATACACATTTGAAAAAAAAAAATCAATTTCAAAGCTACAAGATTAACAGCAGAATTGCTTTAGGGTTAGTGCTGGAGGTTTCCCTGTGATCAGGTTTGTGGATCTGATACATGACTTTGATGAGAACACTAATGCAGCTTAAATTCATTTAATTTAAAATACAGAAAGGATTAAGAGACAAATCACGTAAACTTTTGACAGTGGTATTACTTTCAGCCAAGGTCAACAGCTTGCATTATTGATAAAAACTGTATCAGGGCCTTCGATAAAATAATTATTAGTTGTTAGCTCCTGATAATTACTACAGTATCCATGCATTATTTATTAATACAAAATGGCTTATATTATTGATTACTTTTGGTAACTATACTGCAATAGAACTGTTACATTTAGTTTTTTTTTTCTTAAAACAAATCTAGAGATATATTTCCGTACTGTCTGCAAAAAAAAAAAAGATTTAAAGCCTTGCTTGACACAGCTATAAATGTTAATAGACAAAAGGCACTTCTTCCATTTTTTTAAGACGAGATAAGGACGCAAAGTTCAAAATGTTAGAATTAATAAGACATACTGCAGTGCCCTTGAATCTAGTCCTTCTGTTTAAGTGTCAGAGGGGATCTACATGCGCCATTTGCTAACATGATATAAACTACTGTAGTGGTAACACAACGCATCAGCACAAATTTGTACCGACATTCCCAGAATAATCTCAATTAACCACAATGATATAATCTCATCAAACTATCAGTGTATACATGGTACTTTATAAACTGTTAAAATCAAGGTGTATGGTTCACTGGCTCTGAAACCCATATATTCTGAAAATGGTATAAATTATAATATGAATGTTACCCATTCAGTATGATTTAATATGTGATTCTATTTTGCCCTTACTACATTGTTCATAAAATAGCATACCTAGTTAGAATAAAGAGAATATTATAATGCATTAGAACACTCCTTGCAATGTAAAACTGGGAAATGGAAAAGTTAACTCGGAAATCTTTTTCAAATACGAACGAGGTCAGTTTTCCAATTTACCATTGAATGCTGTACTAAAACCAGCAGACCTGTATAGTATTTTTTTATAAAGGGAAATTATACCACGCAAATAGGTAAAAAAATAATTACCTCTATAAATCAATGTCTAATACTGCAACATAATGTGAGCAGTTACAATCTTCAGATATGTTGAGTGCACTTGTCATCATAAAAGGTGTTGATCACAAGGTCAAGTTCGGGTATACAATGTCACTGATATGCTGTGCTTGCGAAATCACCTGCTAATAGATAGATTAAAAGATACAATCAACTAAGGATTGCTGAAGTCCCCTGCATGATGGCTGTCACAGTCGATGCCAACAAATTCTTGGTGAGGCATCCCTCAATAATTTCACATTATGTGCTTGTATGTGAAATGTGTCAAATATGTTTTGCTCCCCTGAGGGAGTGTTCGGGCTTTGATTCTGAACTTTCGTTAGTGTAAGCATTTTTACTGTCAATGTAGTTTGTTTTTCACCATAAAGTTTAAAAAATAAAAAATAAATAATGAGTGTTTCGTAACACCTAGAGTTGGCTGTGATTTTATTTTTCACTGGCAAAAAGCCACAACCTAGGCAGCCCTCGGTTCTCCAGCGAACTACATCTCCCAGAATTTTTGTACAGCCATAAGACTGGCAAAGCATCGGGGGGATGTCGTGCACAGCATTTGGAGTGCCGAAAGTTGCTTACCTCTGACCTAAGGAATATCAGATGCCACTGTTATGATGGTGGGGTAAATAAAATAAGAGTGCATCCCTTTCAGATTATTTTTGATTTTCACTTTTTATCTGTAAGCATAGAAAATAATATTTATGTATTTGCAATCCATTGTCACAGCACACTACGCACAGTTTTTTTCACTAAAATGTTAATTATTAATAATCCAAAATTGATTCAAAAGTAATTTCAAAATTTAGACTTAACTGAGAATACAGACGATTTGGAGAATTGTTCCGATTCAGCTGTACTACCCTAAAAATGCAATTTCTCAACAATTTACACGTTAGGGAATAACCCTGTGCATATTGTGCTTGACAAACTCATAGCACCTGCATGGACATGATTTCCTATCATTGCTTCGGCTTCCCAGCAATTCACACATTTGTAAGTAACTAGATAATGTGCAATAATATGATCTATTATGTAATACCATGTAATGTATTCCTTGCAGTTACATATCACAACTAAATTTAGCAAAACAAGGGCTCTTAGGTTAAATACAATACCTATATATAATCATGATGTTCAATAAAGAAACCAGCCATTATTATTTTTTTTTTGTATATAGCATTATAGAAGCAAAGCTTTCAGTAATGTTGTATTTTATATCAATTTAAGAAAAAAGTTACAAATGTATCTTAAAAGTAAAAATGTCATACACAGATTCAACAATGAATCTATAAATGCCAAGTCTATTAGGACTTGATTGTGTTAATGATTGGGTAACTAGTTTAGTTTGCAATATTCTAAAAGAGTGCCCGTTTAGCAAACCGTACTGCATTTTTGAGTAATTTGAAAGTCTTTTCAGATGTAGGACAAACAGCAGCAAATGTTATTGCAAAGTTGGTCCCAATAAGACAATGATCTTGAGCGTTCTAAGGTAGCATTTTACAGTAAATAAATGTATTGATTAGACTGAAGAAGTAGTTTATTATGAAAGTTATTATAAGAATTTCAAGGTGCCTTTAATATACTTAAAACATATAAATAGGTACACATGTTGTCAGTACATTTCTATATAAATGTATTATATATTTTATTTCCAAATATTTAGGGTGCGGTACTAGAAGGTGTTGTTAAAGGTATACCATCCCAGTTATACTAAAATCACATTTACTACTAGATGGGTTAGGAATGGCTTAAATTCAGAACAAAACACCACTTAGGTAAATCATAGACCATCATCCATTTAGCAGATGATGAATCATTTTGCTAAGCACATAAAAATAACAAAACAAACAAACACAAAAATGTCTGTCAGACATTCTAAACCTAATGAGACCAGGTAGAAGTTTCCAATAGCCATGTACCACCAAAAAGGCTTACCTGGCAGTGCATACATACTAGGCAGTGCATACATACACGGACAACAACACTATTTCAGGGCACACAGCTCACCTGTTTTTATGGGGAGATAAAAGGACAAAATATATTTATATAAATATATTATAATACACACATTTAAACTCACCACTAGACTCTCTGGAGTGAGACTTGCCTGGGGAAGCATTGTGGTTGGCTTTGAAACTGGTCTATTAATAGCAAGATACTTGGGACATCTAGCCACTGGGGTGTCGGGGCTTTACTTCATTCTCTGACAGCCCATTGTCCTAAGTTTGGTAACAGAGATGAGGGATTTTTGTTATAAGGGCCAGAGGGATTGGACACTCTCTGGACCTGGCTATCAGAACCTTGCGACTGGGATCCTCTGTTCCACCTATTATTAGTCTAAGCAGCTTTGAAACTTTCTAGTCTCTTCTTTTTTATTATTACAGGCAGGGGGTAAAAGGGGAAGAGGTTATATATGCTCACAATGCTACACGATACTGGGTTGGTCAGGTATGGGATGAATCACAAGAGTTAGGGTGAGAATAGAAAAAAACAAAAGGGAATGAAGTCAAGAAAGACATTTAAGGAGGTTTAGAGATGGAAGGTTTTAGTTAAACCATAAATGATACAAGAAGGAAAAGCACATGCAAGTGAACAAGATATTAATGTGGTGATAACTAAATATTTACAACTAGAGGGAAACACAAGTGGAGTGAAATGGGGAAAAGAGACACAAGTTGGAGAGAGATGTGGTGGCAGCCACAAATGAGAGAGATGAAGAATTGGTGGAAAGATATTTGTGGGCACAAGTGGGAATGGGAGACAAAAATAAGGGAGAGAAGTAGGGTAGAGACTTTAGTGGGTGAGAGAAGGGAAACACAATATGAAAGGAAGGTGAGACTGTGGTAGAATATATGCATGATGGGAGAAATAAAGGAATTAGGGAAATATGGGGACACGAAGTACATAAAATGCATTCAAAATCACACACATGCAACAATGGAATAAACACATGCATTTATAAACACAATATAAAATCTGAGTACATTCACACAAAAAGATATTATACACAAACAAGGCAGACTGGTGAGATTTAATGTAAACAAAGATAATTATCTTTTGTCTATGCAAAAGAAAGTCTGCAAAATCAACTCAAGATTGATTCTTCTGTACTATGTACATATAATTTAGATGAGGAGGTGATTTCTTCCTAATCAGATGGAATGTGCCAAATGGCCTAGGGACACATCTGCTAAGTTGTTGATTTTTATATTTGTAGTTCACATTCTGTTTGGATGGTTCGGTTCACCACAACTGACTGTTAAGGGAAGTGATCCCACAGTGTACAAATGTCAAAGAGAATCCTCTGGAATATTTTATTTTCTGCTGGTTAGCACCTGTTTCCCAGAGGCATTCCTGCTTGCTTTCTAACTTGTTTTGGAAGGGGGAGATACATGCTTCCAAAACAAATCAACCAGAGTACATTTTTTATGCAGGATGAATAATGTAATAGAATTGTTTGCAACTAAAGCAAATATATCTAAAAGCACTTTAAAATGCTGACTACACACTGAGCAGTGAACAGTAAGACCGTATGAATTGGTGGGGAAAAAAACAGTGCTTGCAACTATACTTATTGTATAGGTCTCCCACAACATGCATGAAAGATTAATAGAAAATTAAGTGACTCACAGTATCCACCCATCCATTCCCAAGTCTCCAGTAAAACCAAATAAAGCATTTGAAATTGGAAGTCAGAGAAGGTGCATAAGACTGTCCCCCCACTAAATACCTGATACAGGTGAACATGTATTTGTTACCCCAGAGCACTACTGTGAAAGTAGGTATTTAAAAATTGTACTTAATGGGAAACTTGTTTTCTGTTTTTTCTCTTGTTTTATATAACTCTATTTTAATATTTGCATACTGATACTAAAATTAACATGTTTTTGCAATATTGTTGTGTGCATATCTGTATATGTAATTCTGATTTCACAATATATGGGGAGCGCACGTTACAGATAGCACCCCTAAGGGAAAGTATATATGCTGTGCATCCTCGTTGTTTGTTTTTGTTGATAGTGTTAAGTACATTATAAATAAAGTAGCCTTTCATTTTAAAACAATAAAATATTGTCTCTGCATGGGAATAAATTGTCTTCTCAGAACGTAGATGAACAAGAAAGTGTGAGCACAGCAGTATTTTTTTATGATGGTTGCACTGAATGTTCCGTTACTTGGGGTGAGAAATCAGGCCATATCACTCTTTCGTTAGACAGTAAAATAGCTGTGACCCTTCATGATAGCCATAATAAAACACACAGCTATACGCCTTTGTGATCAAAATAGCATGGAAAGAATTCATTTTACATACCAGTGGATTTGAATGGCCATATATATCATCTCTAGCCATATGTGAAAATGCATGTAAAAAACAAATAATGGGCCACAAATGCAAGTGTCCATCAATTTTTGTGCTTTATTGAATTTGACTATAGTATAAAATCAATCTATATGTCTGTCCATCTCGTTGTCTCTGTCTGTTGATCAATCAATATATCTATATATTGGGTATTCAATGTTCAGATAGAAATGTCACACCACATAATTGGCAAATGTTTTGCTTTTATCCCAATGCTTACTCTTTTATTTATCTAATGTTAAAAGTTGTGCAGTTGTAGGACAGTTCATGATTTTCAACTCACCTCTTATTTAGGCTACAAAAATTGTGATGGCTAGATGACTGTAATGGCCAAATAGTAATGGCTAGATGATAGGGTCACAGCATCTCGAAAATGTCAAGTCGTGTGGGGTGCTCCTATTATGCAGATGTTAGTACCTACCAAATGTGGTGCAAGGAAGGACAACTGGTAAACCAGTGTCAGGGTCACAGGTGCCCAAGGCTTATTGATGCATGTGGTCTGATCACACAGAGCTACTGTTACTCGAATTGCTGAAAAGCTTCAGTTTGCTGTGTAGGGGTCTGTGTAGCGGCAGACAAGTAAGAGTGCCCATGATGATTCCTGTCCACTGCTGAAAGTGCCTTCAGTGGCTATGACCATGAAGAAATGAAAGGTTGCCTGGTCTGATGAATCCTGTTTTCTTTTAGATCAGTTAAATGTCCGGGTGCATCATTTACCTGGGGAAGAGGTGGCAGCAGGAAGCACTATAGGAAGAAGGCAAGCCAGCTTAGGCAGTGTTAGGTTCTGAGCGATGTTCTGCTCTGAACATGTGGATGTTACTTGGACTCATACCACTTCCTTGATGGCAGTGGCCTCTTAAAGCAGGATAATGCACCCTGCACAAATTGTTCAGGAATGGTTTGAGGAACATGATAAAGAGTTCAAGCTGTTGTGTTGGTCTCCAAATTCCCCAGATTTGAATCCAAATGATCATCTGTGGGACGTGCTGGAGCAACAAATCCAATCCACAGAGGAACCACCTCACAACCTGCAGGACTTAACTATCTGCTGCGAATGTCTTAGTGACAGATACCACAGGACACATTCAGAGGTCTTGTGTAGGGCATGCCACAATGCATCAGAGAGCTGTTTTGGCAGCATTACGGGGACCTACACAACAATAGGCATGCTTTTTTAATGCTGTAGCTAATCAGTGTATACTGGCTTATGGGGCTCCTAAAATTTATGTGAACCCTTTTATGTCAGTTAGCCAAATCCCGTGTAGACAATGAATAATATGAATGGTAGAACTGGTTTCTCATTGGTCATTTAGCACAATTTATTAATTCTTATACGTGTAATTCCATATAAAACTGTTTGGCTTAAAGAATTTTGATTTAACCCCTTAAGGACACATGACGTGTGTGACATGTCATGATTCCCTTTTATTCCAGAAGTTTGGTCCTTAAGGGGTTAAATCTCTCATATTTTTCACTTCTTAAATCTAGTAACTGATTAAAAATAGGCAATATTTGTAGTTGTGTATAAAGCACAACTGGATGAGTTATGGTAATTCAGAAAACAGGTAAAAAAAATAAGGTGGTAAATAAATGTAATTAGAACGGATTAAATTAAGGCGTGGGTGACATTTATCGTGCTAAGCTCTGAATGACCAATTTCATGTTATGCATGCTATGATATAAAGGAATTTGCTTATCCTAAGGTCCTTAAGTGGTTAAATAATACCAGGTATTTTGTGCAGAAATAGAATAGCTTAGTTACATCAAGTCTTTGATATAAGCTCACAAACCTTACTATTAATCAACAGAATGTGCATTGGTGTTTTCAGACACTTCCAAAATGAGATGGTTGTTTTAGCTTTTTGCCTGAAGTCTTTTTGTACTACTAAATCCCTTCAGGCACTGTGCATCTACATAATCCAGGTTTTTGCAACACGTCCACTTAAATATTTTACATCTGGCCTCTCTAATAATGCACTTTCCCTCGAGAGAACACCTGTTTGATATTTTCAGCGGCTATGTTAGTATTAACTTGTCTGTATGCGAGGCTATAATTCTATATACAGCACATATTACAACAGAACAGATACATTGATTTTTATTAATTTTAAAAAAAATTGTGAAGATCATTGCAAATGTCATGCCAAAATAGTCAAACTCGAAAATGTCTTGAGTTTAATTATGTATTTCCAGCCTAGCTGTTTTGACCTAAAATACACAACCTGATTGTCAATTCCACACTATTAACAACTTACTTATTGAATGAATTCCTGAAATGATATCTTCTATCACAAATTTCTCAAACAAGTCATTAGGAACCACGACCCAGTGACCAAACTAAAAACAAACAGGTTCTGTAGCATGGAATGGGTTCACATAAGAGTTGGGCATATATATTTTCTGATTGTGCTGCCAATCCAAGAACAATGAGGGAAACCATTAGGCAAACTCTTGCTGCAGCATAGAATAACTCTGCTCATGAACCCCAGTAGAGTTTCAGGTACCAGAATTACATCTCTGGATGTGGTATGAAGAATTCAGGTTCTTGGAATAAGTCCACTCACCTAACCTCTACCAGTCAGGATCCGTACTTGAAAAAGAGTATATTGGCCAGGGACACATATAAGAAGGTCTCTAGCCGGCATTATTCGGAGTAGTTATTACTTCCTTAAAGAGTGTACTGTTGTCTATAGGATTTTTGATGGTTTAGACCTGGCAGTTGGACATAGACATGACACCATAGGGCCATTTGCTAGTCAATAAGGGGCCTGGGTTCCCCCAAATACAGTGGCTAGGATAACATTTAAATAGGTGATTGAACCTTTTACACAGTGAACATCTGATTAAAGAACTTTGTGAAAAAATTATCTAGAGTCAATCCTATCTAGAGTTGACTATTCGCTTGTTTTGCAATAGCCACCATTTTAGGGATGCAGGCAATGTTCTGGTCCTCATAGGTCTGAAGCACAGTGAAAGAAAGTATAATTCCAAAAATGTTTAGGTAGCGCCTCTGGGCCAAGATAACCTATACCAGTACAAAGGAGGAAAATATGGGGGTACTTGTACCTTGCAACAAACAAAAAAAGGTAAACGGAACAAAGGGTGGCCATCTCTTAGCCTCTTTTCTCCAATTAGGCTGTGGATCACTCAAATGCCAAACAAGAGCTCAGAAACTACCTTACTCTGCTGGGAACTGTTTGATGACTTGATGGACATCTTTCCATCAGTTTTGTTGAGTGCGTGAGCCACTCTCCAACATTCCACTTTATTCTTCAAACACACTTAAAATTAAAAGTACTTGTGGATGTCCTCTCTCATGCATCCAAATGCCACCTGAACTCAGAAATAGGATTTAAACATTATAATAAAATGTTTTATATTTTATCCAGGCCATAGTTGTGAATGCCTGAAATATATTTATTTAGAAATGAGCATGGCACGCCAGCATGTTGCAGTGACAGGCTTAATGCATTTTATAGGCAGAATGTGTGAGTATCTTCTCAAACACCATCATCTCAGTTTATTGTGTTTCACCAAATTGTATTCCAATGCACTTTATTTTTCTCTTCCTCTGTATGAATCCATGGGCATATACTCTCTAAATGAACCTTAAATGTAAGTACATTAATGCATTACATGCATACATTAATGAGTTAAATCCCTCAACTGTTCAGTTTTCTTTCTCCTTAATGCATTCCATGCTTAAAAGGACACTTAATCATAAGCATTATGTAAACTTCAGTTAGTAAATGATTTATATTCCAGCATGTAAATGTTATTGCATTGTCATATTAAAAACACACTTTAATTTGTTTTACATTTTTCAATAACTAGTAAGAAAGGCAAAATAGACACAAGATACGCATGATCAGTTTGTTTTTTTCTAAAATATCAATTATCTGTGCAGTTAATCTGAAGTTGCTCGTAGTATAACAGTTCGGAAGATCCCAAAATGAAACTTTTTGACCTAACTAAGCACAGTTACAGTTTGCATAAATGGAAGAATTCACAAGGGAAATTATGTGCTTCTTAAATCGTGCATCCCTTGCAACTGGCATGTACATCGGAAGGGCTCACCAGAGAGTCTTATTCAAATGACAATGGCTCCTCGGTGTAAAGTACAGATTTTGCTACAGCTTTGACATCTGTTTTAAAATACTCTATTCTGTGTATTTTAATTACAAAAAATTGGCTTCAATACAGCAATAATGATCTCTACATTAAGCATGTGTAAAAAAAAGTTAAAAGCATAAATAAACATTATTTTACAGATGACTGGTTAACATGCACTATGAGAAAATTAACTTGACATCGGGAAAGCAATGTTTTCATTAAATGTACTGTTTTATATATATAAAATAATTATACATATAAAAATGTTTGCGAGAGAGGGAAAAATGTATAAATAGCTAGATAGACAAGTTGATAGCGATGATACATTTTTAGCACTTTTCCATATGGAGCGCTTGTTTTTTTATTTATTTTTTTGATTGTTTTGTTTGTTTATTAGACATTCCCACCATGACCCACGACAGTTAAAAATATTTTTTTTCAGGGTTATTCAATAGACATGAATTGTTGGGAATTAAAATTTGAAATTGCATATTTTCTCCCAATATGGATATTTTAGCAAAACTGTGTACGATTCTGGTTAATTCTCAATAATTCATAACTCTGCCTATGTTTCATCTAAAAAAAGGAAAATAAGTCTGCTTTGGTGGTTTGTTACGATATCCTAATTTTTATTTATAAGCTTTATTTGGAAACCAGTATTCTTAGATAAGACAGGAAATTTCAGCACTCGTGCAAAATATATACTATGTAATTATTCTAATTTTTTGAATATTTTATATTCTGTATTATCAGCATTTATGCTTTTTCCAAACTTCCAAAATGACCTAAGCCAAAGAGGTCAATATTCTAAGGAGCTACTTGGTCAGTAGGGAATGCTAGACTAGACAGTGCTTCCAACAAAGACCAGTAAGAAGTGAATTGGTGTTCACTTTATTTTAATCTGTTTGCTTATGTGCGAGAGAAAGTAATTTATAAATTGTAGACTTGTCCAAAGCAAAAACATGTTGTTATTCCAAATAAATTAAAAAAAAAAAAATTCTGGTAGTCTGATTAATCTGATCATTAATGTAGTGGTTCAGCACATGTGAATATCATACAGGTAAAACATTTCTAGAAAATGATTTTGATGAACTAGAAAAGTGCGAAAATGGGCCAATCAGTGTACTACAAAGGGTAAATATTATGTATATATTTTCCAGTTCCTTGATAGGTACATTTTTGCCTCTTTTGGTTTGCCAATCAAATGAGAAAAAGTGAACAATAGGTCTGAAAGAGGAGGAAACGTTGAAATTAAGTGGCTGGGTGATTTTAGTGGTCCTTTACATTCCACTCCTCCTGCTTCCTCTTCTCCCATCTACAACACATCCACTATGACAGTGTCTGTTGTGTAACCCTATATTCGCTCCTATGTCTATGTCATTGCCATAATGGTAAAGGCAACAAATATGGAGTTACAGTGTAGGTTTGAAGTGGCAAGTGACTTTTTCATCTGACTAATATTGCTGGACCTAGAATTTTGAGAGTATATTAAATATGTTTTGGATTTAAGAAGCATGGAAAACCTTTTAAGAATTAACATTTTCCTTCTGTTATATAATAATATGAAATCTAATAATAGGATTCCGCATAGATTTTAAAAGGGAGAACTGAAAGCTTAATCCTTTAAGAATTTTTCCATGATGAAGAAAAATGACTGGCAGTTTTAGTTGGTGTTCTCCAAATTGACTTCCTGAGCCGAGGGACTACTGGAATCAATGCATTTTTTAAAAATAAATATTAACTTATGTGAAGATAGTAAATATGTTAAGCAATTTTTTACTTTTTTTTTCAAATAATTTTTTTTGATAAATAGAATGGCTTAACACATTTAAAAATGGCTTAACTACTCTTTATTGTAAAGAAGCTCTTAATATACAATGCACCCTGGAGTACACTTGGGTTCTTTGGCAAAACCCATTCGCACACTTTATGGTTTAACCCCTTAAGGACACATGACATGTGTGACATGTCATGATTCCCTTTTATTCCAGAAGTTTGGTCCTTAAGGGGTTAAAATGATACCAATTGTGTTTTACATTTTTATCAGCACTAAGTACCTGGCATACTTTCTTATATGTATATACAATGACAAAGAATGACGAAGAATCCCACTTAAACGTATTGTATCTCCTATATTTTCACTCTATTCCATGTAAATCTTTTGATAAAAACTTTCAATAAAAATTAGATTATTTTTTTTTTTTTTAAAGATGATGCTCTTTGTCATTGTTGGTAAATATACTTATATATATATATATATATATATATATATATATATATATACAAATATAGCTCTGTGGCCTTTGAATGAACTCACTTGAAAACCTCTACGATCATATATGGTTTGAATTTTGTTACAAATATAATTCTAATCCAATTTTTGGTTCCACATTCTTCGTCTATCACTCATATATGTAATAACGGTTAGCATGATGAACCCAGTCAGTTAATGCAACGTTTTTCATTTTTCCACTTTTTCATTTTCTGTTTTTTTATTGATTGTTTGCAAACTTAGAAAGTATGTTGAAACTTTTAAACTACTGAGGTGACCATACTTAGGGTCTAGTCACTTTGCAGACTAAACATTTGGACCAAAATAGCCAATTCAGCTTGGAGACTGTTTTCTGCAAACATTTCAGACAAATGGTAATTTTTCTTTGTTTTCTCTTTACTTAGTTTTGACATATTAAAAAAAAGGAAAATAACTATTTTTACATATGAGTTATAATGGCTAAACACATTTTTGTACACAGTAGTTTTTGTATATGTTACACAATTAATATAAGGTGACATAAGGTGATTTGTGTATATAATGGCATCTACATCTCTCTTTATCTTTCTAAAAAAAAATATTTATATATATATATTTCTCATCACTTTATTAAGGGCAGTTTTACCTATTACTATTTATAAAATCAAAATGCCATCATCATTGGTCTTTAATTTGAATATATAGATGGGAAAATATTCAAAATATCCAAACAATATACAATACAATTAAATTATACTTCTACAAAAGCAGCCCTGTATGTAAGATTATAATCATAGAAAAACAGCTTAGCATGATTGCCTAAAAGCTGAAAATCTGAACAAGTTAATAGGATTTAAGAAAAACTATAACAAAGGGAAATGTAAGTTGTTGGAAAATGAAAATACCAAGGAATGGCTATTCTATCGAAATCAACTTTATATAAATTAACATACAAGCATGCATATACATACAAATGTCATGAGATTTAGCAAATTCATTCCTACAAGAAGCTTGAATTGTAATGAAAACAGGGCCAGAAAAAAACAGGGAAAAAAAGCTATATTTTGATTATCAACGTCCCATATTAAACCAGTAGAGAATGCATATATTGGTAATGAAAGCTATATTGTGATATCTTAGGTATTTTGTACCATAAGCTAAATAACAATGGTTGTAGTTTTTTGAGGTAACATTTCTCACCTTGAGAATTTCATTTGACTATTTGTTTATCTGTTGAATAATTCTATTCTAATTGACCTGAAGCCATCTCAAATTATAGTAACCAGATTTAACTTTTTTATCTTTACTTAAAAAAACAGAACAATAGCCAGGAAATAAATATTAACAGGAAAAAAAAGATAAACTGTTGAAGTGCCTTAGGTACAGTCTAAGCACAGCTTAGCCAAAACATCAGTGCTGGCTTGATGTCATTCAAAAAAACCCTCTCTGTTTGAAAAGTAATTTGCAGTCAACAAAGATAAGATTTACAATCTCTTCTAATATATTTGTCATAAAACAAGGGCATAACATGCTGTGCTCAGAGCCAAGCAAAAACTTTTCTTCTGTGAATACAGTTTATGTGCTTTTTTAACATTACACAGTGAATGTTTATACTTTAATTCTCAAGAGCAAAATAAGTATATTAATATTGCACTTTTTTCACAGAACTTTTTTCACTTTTTTGTCAGGACAATACAGTGGCCCAGCACGCAGAACTAAGCCAAACTAGGTAAATAATAATCTAAGGTAAACGTATTACTGTAAGAGTAAGAGGAAACAAACAAAAAATTGAACAGAAAATGGTACTAGGAGGGGGAGAGTTAAACAAAATCAATTACACTAAATTGTAGGTTATGTTATGTTATTATTTATATAGCGCCAACAAATTCTGCAGCGCTTTACAATGGGTGGACGAACAAACATGTAGTTGTAACCAGACAAGTTGGACGCACAGGACCAGAGGGATTGAGGGCCCTGCTCAATGAGCTTACATGCTAGAGGGAGTGGGGTAAAGTGACACAAAAGGTAGTTCCTTATTTGCCTATAAGACTGGTTATCTTCCAGATTCTAAAAGTCACTCATTATTCCACTACTCTGTATTATTTAGGAGGAAACTTTTTATATTTTCATTTTATTGTAAAATGTACTTTTTAGGTAAGGGATTGTCAGTAAATGTTACCTATTTTTTTTTTTATATATATATATATATATATATATCTACATAATGAAAAACCTTGACAGTACATTTAAAAACTTGCCTGCTTTTATGCTTTAAGATGGTATATGGAAACATTTGTGAATATTACAAAATTAGGTTTTACAAAAAGTCATCAAGTAATCAACTCGTAATTTTTTTGTTTTGTTTTTGAGTAACCAACATATTAACTATCAGACAATTAAAACAGAAAAAAAACAATCATCACAGTTTTCTCAATAGCACTAGACTTAAGTCCATAACACATACATAATAGATTTATTTTAAAGAGCAGCGTGGGGAACTAAGGAATCCATCTGTGTAATGTCAGTTGTTGCCATATGTAACAGGCCGTGGCAAATTCTCATCTGTGTTTGCAAAGATACATATTGTTTTTGTTGAGATTGTGAGTTGAAAATTGGATTAACTAGATTGTTTTAGTAACGTTCCTTTGGCCAATTAAATGCAAGGCTTGTCTGTAGAAGAAACGTGTCTTGAAATGTCCTGGCATGCAACCTGTGAGCTGTTTTGTCTGTTGGGTGCATTTATTTATCTGCTAGTCTTATAACATATACTTATTTTTTTTACTGACCTAACATTTGTGACGGGAACTGTCCTCATTCAATTTTGAGGAGTGTGCAAATAGCTGTAAACAACAAACGGAAATGCTTACAGAAAAAAAAACAAAAAAAAAACAAGGCTGAACTGCAAAAAAAGATGACTGATTCAGAAAGGGCTGATGCAAGAAAATATGAGGTTTGCAGCAATCTGTAATGCAAAATCTTTAAAATAAATAAAAAAAAATGGCTTTTGAGAGGCAAGGTGCTTTTAAAACAATTGGATACTCTTGCTATAGTAAAAAGTTATAATGAGTACCTAAATAAAAAAAATAACAACACAGTGTATAAAGGTCACTCAATTTTTCTAAATTGTTAAAGCACATGTTGTATTTTATTTAAATAAAAGGCTACCTTTGTTATTGTTGTGCCAAGTAAAAATGTTTTTTTTTTCTAATTGTGTTGTTTATATTTTTAACCTTGACATTTTTCTATAGTAGTTAAAAGAAGAATGAACCCTTGATGAGGATGAGAATAAAAAATGTGTACAACGTGTATATATATATATATTTCCTAGCCATTTCCCCCCTATCCCTAATTAGACAGGATCCTAACTAAAACAGAAATTATAAATAACCCCTCTTACCTCTCCCACCCTCAGTCTTTTTGTTCCTGTCCTACACCTAGGACAGACTTAGTCATTCTAAGACTAGAGAATTTTTCTTTTTGGTTAACCTGAGGGTTGTTACCTTCTGCCTCAAGGGAGTTCAGCCTCGCTTGCTTGGGAAGTCTTCAGTACATGGCCCTGTGCAAAGGTGACCTCTTTAGTGAGTAGATTGTGCACATCTTGATGATGGCATTGCATGATCAAACAGATAGATAGATAGATAGATAGATTGACAGATAGATAGATGGATAGATAGATAGATAGATAGATATATAGATAGATAGATAGATAGATAGATAGATAGATAGATTGACAGATAGATAGATGGATAGATAGATAGATAGATAGATAGATAGATAGACAGACAGATAGATAGATAGATAGATAGATAGATAGATAGACAGATAGATAGACAGATAGATAGATAGATAGATAGATAGATAGATAGATAGATAGATAGATAGATAGATGGACAGATAGATAGATAGATTGACATATAGATGGATAGATAGATAGATAGATAGATAGATAGGTCGGTAGATAGATAGATAGATAGATAGATAGATAGATAGATAGATAGATAGGTCGGTAGATAGATAGATAGATAGATAGACAAAAATGATGATAGACAAAAAAATCTAAATTCACATTTACTACGACTTTAATTTACAGATGTTCAATACATACTCAGACAAATAATGATTTTATTTTCCTCTCAAACACAGTCGGTCTACTGCTTTCAGTCACAGACCCATTTTTATGGTCTGATATGATTGTGAAACAAATAATACCTTGTGGTTCCTTATAAATTAGTCAGAGTATGATGTAAAAGTATTTCTTTTAATACTAGAATTTTGCAGCCCAGGTGTAAAGTCCTGCTCTGATGACCTAAGCCAGAAAGTGCAATCTGTGCCAACAGAGGTAAAGATGGAGGGTGCATTATTTCATTAATTAGCCTTCTTATTGTGTCTTTTCGGAACTGAATACATTTTAAGCATCTAATGCAAAGGTGGTGGGCTATTTTAATTGAGTATTTTTGCCCAAAATAATTGTGAGTTGCACTGTGCTTAAAGATTAAAAATGAAACATATATCACAAATTTATCAAATTGAGAGAACTTGAGTTGTAAAATAAAAGTCTAACTTAATACAATAAAACCATTTTATCAGCTGTTATACATTTTAATTTTTAATATATTTGCAAGTTTGACTTCGACAGCAAAGCCTCATTCATTTTGGCACAACGACATAAATAACTGGTAATTTAAAAAAAAAAAAACATTATTTACTGTCTCTTTTTACTGAAGTTTAGTTAAAGGATAAATAATATGAGAATGGAAGTAGTTGAGAGATAGATGGATATATTGAGATATTGGAAGAGTTTGCATAGAGAATCTTTAGATTTATTCCCTGGTATAAAATTGTGAAGACTTATATATGCAGTTTTTATTAACTTCAATTTCACAGTATCGGCATTTAAGGAGGAAGTGAAAACTCTTTAAAAAAAAAAAATATATATATATGTGTGAACATAATCTGAGGTAAAGTAGGGTTGCGTAAGAGGAATGTTACTTGACTACAAATCTTATCACTCTGAGTCAGACTCTGAAAAATGATTTACGATGCCTTTCAGCAACAGTTAGAGATTTGTGAATGCATAATTAAAAGGTTAAACTTCGACATGGCCAAAATTATTTTTGACACTAAATTATTAAGGTGACACCTCAATTTAATATTGTTGGATAACCCTTTAAAAGATTTTTTTTAAATATGAAAAAATATATCATCTATACAAATATAGCAATGTGTAAAAAAAAATATCAAAATATACCGATTTTGTGACTAACATTTTTGGTAATATGCTATTATCTTAATTTCACATGCTGATATTAGTACAGAACCTAATTGCAAATAGGGAAATCTTGAGAAATTTCTTTATATAGAAAAAAAAGCTATATAAATCACTGGTGATCCATTTTCTTTCTGTTGTATTTAAGTGTGTCAGTGTGTGGTTTGAAAATAAACCTACTTTTCCTAAATTATGTTGCCTACAAAAGCACTAACTAGACTAGGGTTGCCCAAAAGGTAGATCCCCAGATGTTGTAGAACTACAACTCCTATGATGCTTTGCATGCCTTTCAAATGCCTTTCAAATGGCAAAGCATCATGGAAGCTGTAGTTTTAAAACATCTGGGATCTACCTTTTGGGCACCCCTGGACTAGACATTTCATGGGTAGAGCAACTGTACACACCACACATGCAGATATACCTGAGACAGAGAACATTCTTGGGCTGATGGAGAACAGTACTTATCAGGCTAGGTCACAAGACACAGATGAAAAATAAACTGGAAGTGTTAAAGGACCACTATAAGCACCCAGATCACTTCAGCTCAATGAAGTAGTCTGGGTGCCAGGTACCCCTAGTTTTAACCCAGCAGCTGAAAACATAGCAGTTTCAGAGAAACTGCTAAGTTTACACTGCAGGGTTAATCCAGCCTCTAGTGGCTGTCTCCCTGACAGCCACTAGAGGCCGCTTCCGCAAAATACACAGAGTAAATCTCACTTATTTGAGGCTGGATGTCCTCACGGAGTTCAGCATCAAATAAGATCCCCATAGGAAAGCATTGAGTAATGCTTACCTATGGGTGGGTTTGAAAGCGTGCGCGCCTCTGGCTGCACATGTGCATTCGGCTCCACTCGGGAGCTGACATCAGAGGGAGAGGAGAGGTCACCAGTGCCGAGGGAGCACGACGCTGGATTAAGGTAAGTGACTGAAGGGGTTTTAACAACTTCAGCGCCGAGGGAGGTGGACACTTCAACAGCCTATAGTGCCAGGAAAACGGGTTTGTTTTTCTGGCACTATAGGATCCCTTTAAAGGGACACTCCAGGCACCCAGACCACTTCTGCTCATTGGAGTGGTCTGGGTGCCAACTCCCACTACCCTTAACCCTGCAACTGTAAATATTGCAGTTTTTCATAAACTGCAATATTTACATTGCAGGGTTAACTCCACCTCTAGTGGCTGTCTATTAGACAGCCACTAGAAGTCACTTCCTGGGTTCTAGCACAGGTTTCCTGTGCTAGAGCGTCGCTGGACGTCCTCACGCTGTGTGAGGACCTCCAGCGTCGCTTAAAACCCCATAGGAAAGCATTGAAATGATTTTTCAATGCTTTCCTATGGGGAGACGTAATGCGCATGCGCGGCATTTCCGCGCATGCGCATTAGGTCTCCTCGGCCGGTGAGCGAGATTAGTCTCGCCCACCGGCCGACGTAATCATTAGGAGGAGCGTCGCGGAGGCGGAGACAGCGGCGAGGGACATCGCCGCTGTCCCAGGTAAGTGACTGAAGGGGTTTTCACCCCTTCAGTAACCGGGGATTGGTGGGTTGGAGGGAGAGGGACCCTCCAGTGCCAGAAAAACGGATCGTTTTTCTGGCACTGGAGTTTCCCTTTAAGCTAAATATTATATTGTGTAATTCTACAAAGTCTCTTTCAACGCTGACACTCATAGACTGACTGAATGTGCAGCAATTGCAAGACCTCATTGTGTTTATTACGTGTCTGATGAATGTGAAGCTTAAACTATAATGAAATTCCCTTAAATTAACATTCTCTTGTGGCAGAAGGGGTAACTAGTAAATAAGTGGTGAGTGAATCAAGATGGTTTCTTGCTCTCTCACAGATCAATTTGAGCACTTTAGTAGATATTGCAGATGAGGCAGAGCACTCCAGGTATGATGTCATAACACAGCATTCTCTACATCATTCTACATTCTAGCCAGATTTTAGGTGGAATGTAAGACATTTGTGTCATCCAAATAACAGATATTTGCTTTCCAAGGCCCATGGGATACATGTCCACCAATCAAAAAAAATTCTAACTAACGTAATTTTGTAACCTTTTATCTGACTCAAAGTGAGAATGTTGGTGTATGATGATGGAATGTTGCTAAATTATCATTGTGACAAGTTTGATGTTATTTTACGTCATGCTACACATTCTGTTACTTTGAGACATCAGTTTCCTAGAACCCTCCTTCTTTTGAGGGCAAACACAAACAATGAATAGGATATAACAATAATAGATTATGGAAGAATACAACGGCTATGTCAATCATTTCCCGGAAGAATTATTGAAACTTGTATGTGTCAAATAGAAGCAGCATTTATGTTATTCAATTTATTTGATTTAAAAAAATAAAGTATATAAGCCACCTCAAACTTCAAAGAAATTATTGACGAGGAAAAAAACGCAAACAAATTATGATGAGATGCAACGGACCATGAAATTTGTGTTCTGCATAGCTTTTACCTAGATTTCCCTGCTGACAGCCTCCAGTGACTCACTGGGAAAAAAAAAAATTAATCTCAATGCTCAAACACCGATACTAATATAAGTATATTCAAAATATATATCTAACCCCTCTCTTCACTGAAGTGTAACATCCATTATTATTCATTAACTGTCATTCAACTGAATGGCCATTAATTACCAATAATGATGAGGACAATTTATTGAATGTGTCCTTTAATCAACAATTTTATGACGTGCTTGTCCTTTGTCATACACTTCCTGGTGTGAACACTCTAGAATGTTCAAGTTGACAATTTTTCTTAAGAGGAAAATAATAGTTATTTGACAATCTTAATGATTTCAGCAAAGTCTATATTTGAATCTTTAACCCTAGTATGAAATGTTCTCCACCTTTGCCTTTTGAGTGTGAATTTATGGGGTTTTTCACAATTTTTCAAATGTTTCCTCCCTAATTCAATTTTGAAACATTTTGTTCTTTTAATACTCACTAATTATATCAGTAATGCAGTATTATTTTAATTTAGTTTATTCTGTATGATTTTATAAGTGAATAGGGGAGTTTTCAAAACCTAGTGCAATGCTCTTAAGTTGGAAGTGAACCTAGAAAAATACACTTTTTTTTTTACATGGAATCTATATCAGAAATGGGGATATGATCAATATCATAATTATAATACATAAAAAGAAACATCCCATGCTGTAATGATAAAATATAGACATATGACAAACATGTTGGTTAAGGGCTGTATAATAAAATAACAATAATGACTTGGTGCTCAGAATGTAAATCTTTTTATAAAAAAGATGGACAGAATATAACTTTGAAAACTTGTGATATGTCAGTATATAAACATACATCTTTTGCCCTTCCTTCCACCCTCTTTTCTAATCGCACACATGCCTACTTCCTGTTATATGATTGGAGATACATCTATTTCTTAAACAAGGGGCACAACCACAAAATGTATATGAAAAGAGTTTTATTAAATGGGTCACAGTAATAGGCTATCTCATTAACTGTATCAATAAATGAAAAAGACATACAATGTCAAATAAAAAGTACAAGTTTTCGAGAAGCCTATAAGCAGACTCCACAATGCATAAATCTCAGAATACAGATCTCCAAAATAGTTATATGAGATACCAAAACATACCCAAATAAACCCAAACATAATTATATATACAAAGAAAAGAAAAGCATACCAGACCTAGTGAGAAGAAGGACAAGAGTCAACCAAAAAGCCCCCAACGTTTTGGCAAAACTGCCTTTATCAAAGGAGCCTGTAGTGAATGAGTGAACAAAACCCTTATATACCCATAAGAAAAAATAATAATAAAGAGCACCTGTAGAAATGGGTGGCCACCCATACAGAAAAAGGAAGTTTTTGTGGGTCCATAATTCAACATATTCAGAATAAATAAGTATATATAGATGTCACATAATATATAAAAAAATAGATAAACATAATGGTTTATGGTGAGCATAAAAAAATATATACAACTCACAGACATATATCGGAATCTATAGTAAATATCCCAAAGAAAATAAAGGAATTTACCCCACCATAACAAAGACCAA
Organism: Pelobates fuscus; assembly: GCF_036172605.1. Lineage (NCBI taxonomy): Eukaryota > Metazoa > Chordata > Amphibia > Anura > Pelobatidae > Pelobates > Pelobates fuscus. The sequence continues at coordinate 341,022,621 of NC_086320.1, forward strand.
AGTCACCTTCACTGTAGTGATAACATGATCAGCTGAGGATCTCCAAGCTGTACAGAAGTTACTAAATACTTCCACAAGTCCGTGTGAGGATAGTAAGTTCAAAGTGAGGTTTGAACCTCACAGTCCGAGGATGAAGTAGGAGCACATCCGGTGGAACGGACCATGCGTTCCAACCTCGATCCGCCGCAAGGAAGTCCAATATGGTGCCTGGAACGCAGAGTGCGTTTCGGCAAGACCGATAGTGAAAAATTTATTTTCAAATTCCTTTATGTTCTTTGGGATATTTACTATAGATTCCGATATATGTCTGTGAGTTGTATACATTTTTTTTGTGCTTACCATAAACCATTATGTTTATCTATTTTTTTTTATATATTATGTAACATCTATATATACTTATTTATTCTGAATATGTTGAATTATGGATCAACAAAAATTTCCTTTTTCTGTTTGTGTTTGTTTAAGTAGCCTTGTAAAGTTCGAAACTGTATTTTTTGTGTGTGCACTATTCCTTAATCTGTATTTTGTTTATATTTTGGTCTTAACGGCAACACCACTACTTAGAAAGGCATGTTCCAGGTGTGCCGCCATTTCCCTGTTTTCGTTATAGATATATACTAACATTTGACATGCAGAAATAGCTAAGCTCTGAATGTACAGGTGGAACTTGATTGATTGATTGGTATAACTTGTTGTGTAAACAGATTACTTTGCATTCACTGATTATCCAGTGTTGACTTTCACATAGATAATAAAAAGAAAACAACATTGTGTATTTGAGTCAAGGTTGTGAATATGATTTCCATTTGCAAATAAAGACAGTAAATAATAGATTTGAAAATAATGAAAAAGTATAGTAAATCAAAAATGAAATATTCAAGCACAGATTTGTTAACAATTACAATCATATGGATGGAATTTAACATCTCCGCACAAGGAAAACAAATACATATCCTCCATAAATATAGCATTTACTAATGGATTTTCTTTCCATTAAACAAGATCAAGGCTATTAAGCAGAAAACTGTTGACTAATTACCACAATGCCATATTCAGTGATGTCAGGATGCCCAAGGTTTACTGCACTATTTCTCTAAAAAATTAAAAATAAAGCATTTGATCTAGAACTAATGCTGACTTTTTTGAAGTTTTTGTTTAATCTACTATACATATTGTACATACATTAAATAAGTAACTCCACATTTATCTTCCAAGAATAAAGTGACTGGTATATTATATCAGTGTTATTTTTTTTTTTTAAAGCTTATTTTGTGTATTCAACCTTGCAAATATATTGCCTGTTTATTTTTTCTGCATTAATATGACCTACTAAAATAAAATAGCATTTTATTTTTATTTCTCGGTTCTACCTGTTTCCAGCAAGCAAAGAGTATGGTAGAACCAAGTAGAGAATCTTGTTGTCCAGTCTTATGGATCACACGAAGAATCAAATATTATTAATATTAATATATTAATTAATTCATATTAATATATTATTAATAATAATAATAATAATAATAATAATAATATCTGCAATGTCAGGGATGAGTTTTATTTCATCAGGAGTACATTTAGAACAAAGCAGCATTTTTGGAGCAATAAGTAGATTATTTTCATTAGTTTCAAGCAAATTGCCTTGAACTCTTGACTGTCTATAATTTTTATTTTTTTTAATCTGGAACAGAAAAATTAATGCAGACCTCTCAAACTATATTTTATGTGATTGTCTTTAGTCTTTGTGCGTATTCAAGGGTATAGCCATGAGTATAATGCAATGGACCAGGTCACAATGCTGGATGGGTTTGCTGGTTCATGTCTATCCAGGAAGCATACAACAATGGCATCTCACATCAAGAAAAGGTAATTGTAGACTGCATTAAAATATTTTAGTAGCTTACTAAAACAAATCAAAATGTAAATATCATCACTATTCATATTAAATGAATCACTATTCAAGGTTAAAGTCCATTATCAAAGGTTTTTTTTTTATAGTATAAGATCTCATAGTCACCGCATGAAATGTCGGCCATATATATGATTAAGAACTATTTTTATTAATGTATTAGAAAATGGATAATTGGAAATCATTTGGAAGCTACTGATGTCTTTTTTCTATGATACACTCACAAATAAATAAAATAAATCCTTAAATTGTATCCAACCTCGGAATCAATATTTTCTAATATCAAAATTACTTCTGCACAACCAACAACTTTTTATGTCTGAATTAAACAACTGAAATACACAGGAGATAATATTTCTGTTAGTTTCCTTTGTTGATAAAATCAGTATTTTTAGATAATGTTACATGACTTGCATTCAAACTGTAAAAAGTAAAGTACAAACAATATAAGTAATGCGGGTACATCAATGAGAAAAACAAATTGGGGTTGTCATTCAATAAAGAGCCTCTTGCTGGGAATTAATGTACTTGAATTTTTTGGATTGAAGTTCCAACAGGGCAAAATTGTCGGTTCCCCAATATAGTAACTCACTTGAACACATGCAGTAGGATCATTCTTGCTCTCAAGCCAGATTCTAAGACTCAACAATGAGAAGTTGTAAAGCCAAGCTTTATACCAAAATTAGCAACATCCAATAAAAATAACAAATGGAAGAATAGATGCAATAAAATAAATTGAGCATTACACACATACATATAGAGGATAACAGGCACAAAAAAATGTGTCTGAACGCATTTTATGTCTCACAGGAGAGCTCATTACTATTCTTTGGCCTATTTTATTTCTAAAGTAAGAGATAACATATTGGTAAAAAAATTATTATGTCTCCATAAAAAAATAAAAAAAAATAAACATAACATAAAACACATTGATTGTGTATATGGGAAATCTCCAGTTTCCAAGTTTACTATTCATTAGCTTGTTAAATTTTTTTTTTTTTTAAATAATTTAAAAATAGAAATTTCTACAGAAGGAAATTCCCATAATAATGTACTTTGATAGTCACACTGGGCTTTATTGAATTTTTTTTCTCCCTGCTGGTCGATGATCATTAATATTACAGTATCTGATAGAAAGAGCTCAAAGGGATTAATATTCTAGAGCATTCACATTTATTAGCAAGTACTCAGTCTTTACAGAGATTTGAATGTTTGCTTTGTTTTATTAGATAGTGCAGCTGTATTCAATTATAAAAAAATACATTGAAGTATATGATTCACTGTATTTAAAAAAAAAAAATAATAATAATCTTGTCGGAGATACATGCCTATTTCATAAAATTACTTATAAACATCAAGTTATTTTTACATCAAACATTTCTGCAGAAAACAAAAATTATATTAATAGAGTTTTTTCTGCTATAGTGTGATATGCCAGGACTATAAATTAAGTTCAAATGAATTTCAAAAGCTTGGTCGAAACAGCCGAATATAAAAACTTTTCAAATACATCTGTTTTCAGTCTTTTTATTTTAGGCTAAAGTTTTACATTATCTTTGAATTCACTTTGACTTGTTGACCATTAATGCACCAGTGAATAATTCTGAAGACTAGGAATTTTAGGAATTAACGAGTGGATTGCACATTGAAGCCTGAAGAACATTAGAAAACAAAATCTCAAAATAATGTTTCTCTCTTGGTCACAATTTGAAATCCTATTTCAAGAATTTAAAATTCTCACGTAATCCTGAATTTTTAAAGCCAATCTGGAGACTATCATTAATTTGATAATAGGTCGATTAGAGCAGGGGTACCCAAAAGGTAGATTCGAGAAGTGCTAGAACTACAACTCCCACAATGCTGGGGATACATCTGGGGATCTCCCTTTTGGAGACCCCTGGATCTCCCTTTTGGAGACCCCTGGTTTAGAGGTAGCTTAGTACTTTACTGTATTTTTACAATGCACAAATATATAGCAATCTATGAATATGTCTGTATAAGTCCTATATCAGATCCATCCCAACCACTTTATCAAAATATCTCACATAACTCAGATATCTCTTAGGTAGCAGTGTGTGCATTATTTATATAGTTACATAGTTAGCATTTTTATATTAGGTACATTGTATGGTATTCTGACCATTTCTCCTCTAATTATAAAGCAGACATCAATCTGTTTCAAATCAGATGAGTAATACTACTACATTGCTTTTGGTATGTATATGACTTGTGATTCCATCGAATATTTGGTAACTTTCAAATGTTTTCTGGCTTCTATGCTGAGCTACAATGTCCCTATGAATCTCTAGTTAAGCTGAGATTGGAGTTTCTTCCAGCTTTGATATTTTGCCTTGATTCCCTAGTTAGCCTGGTTTACTTTCTAGGAATAAGAAATGTGTATAGCTAAGAAGATTTCTAGAAATACAGGGTGTGTGGAGATGATTTGCCTCCAGTAACAAATATACTCCCGTTATCACTGCAGTTACTCAGCTATTAAATCTATAAAATATACTTAAATGAACACTCTGCTGCCCAAATGTGCAATAAAGTAAATGCACCTTTTCGTAGATATGACCCCGAATGAATACACACATGTATTTTTCATGCATGTATTCATTGGGGGTATATCTTAAAATAGCTTGCAAATGCAGCAGCCTTGAAAGTCCTCCCCTTACTTCCCTGAAGCCTCTGAAGTTGATGGCCAGGGTGGAAGGGATAAAGTGCCTATAAAATGGGATACTCCTCACCTATAAAGGTGTGCCTAGGTAAACAAAACAACACTCCTTTCATGTACCCTTAATAAGAAAAGCATTGCATCTTCAGATGTAACTATACTGCTTTTACAGCAATATATAAAGTAACATTTATAGCAAAATATAAAACATAAAATAAAAAATGCTTAAATATGTATTCACCATTAATGATACCGGATCTTAATGCACATTTCGTTCTCTGCACCGTGGATTTTATTAATAGCACAAAACGATAGGTCTGCTGGATATTTTCTTAGTGACATCTTTGCGTGATTTGTTTGACTTACAAAAAAAAATTATCGAGTCAATTTTTCCTGCCCTCATTGCATCTGGAGAGAAAATAAATTATTGAGCAGATTTGGTATACACAGTTTAAACAGATTCCTGCACAATGTTGTTCTCCTAAATCTAAATTGATTCTAAGGCTTGTACAAACATTTAAACACTCTGTGGCCTTCAAATGATATGGAGAGCTATAAAATTATATCCACATTTTATAAGTTCTCCAGAGTTCAGAAATAAATGACTTTGCATTCTTGAGTCTAATATATAAACCATATAAATTGATGTATGGATTTCAGTAAGTCTTGAACCCCATGAGCGTGCCTGGTATAAAATGATATTCATGTCCTGAGCACGAATAATAGAATTAGTTATGAGATATATGTAGAGTTATTCCCTAAGACCTTTCCTCATAGGATCGATCAAAAAATTGTGACTCACAAATCATATCCCAAATGTATATATTTCACAGGATTGTGATATTAGATTAACAGGCCATCTGCTTAAAACAGTTGAGTGGCACATACACTACCGATATTTAATAAGGTATGAGAATTTCAAGGGACGCGTCATAGAGTAAAGGTGATCGAGATCATGTGTGTGACCCATAGAGACAGTGCTGAATGGTGGCTGTGTTGATGCAATACTACTTAATATGAGCAATTTAATCTAAATAAAAAAGAATATTGGTATATAAGTTTAACCCATGTAGGACGCCATCTCTACTAAATTGCTGACTTGTTTTCCCCACGCAATTGTTTTAACCGTAATACCACTTGTTGCATAAGTGGAAAATCCCAAAGCATTAGAATATCAGCAACTACAAAATTAATGAAAAGGAAAATATCCAAGGTGTAAAAAATCTCCAATTCAGTAATGTACAGATTTTTTCTTTTTTTTTTTCAAAATCAGCTATTTTGGACTAAGTTTACAAATCTGTTAAATGCAACTCATTGTGTTCTGTAAAAATGTTGTAAATTCTATTTAACGATATTTATGGATACATATCTTCATTTTAAGTTTGTCTTAACAGGAAGAGGGCATTGCATGTCTTACTAGAAAATGTTTCTTTTACAATATAGATTGAGAGAGAAATGCACAAACAGACAGATGGACAAGCAGACGGACGGCTAGACAGATAGATCCCCATCTGTCTCTTAAAATACCTGTTCCTTCCTTTGAATAACATTTCTGATATTTGATCAAGACTGTTTGTTGATCAAACCACAGTATACTTAAAATTAATTTTACACAGGGGCCGTTAGTAAGCATGTTTTTAAGGCAGCTAGCCAGATATTACTGAAGTTGGAAGGTATTTATTAAAATACAAAAGTATTTCTGGTGGAGAACATGAATACACTATAGTAGAAGCTCAGCTCTACATATTTGTTGATGTAAAACTGTGTATGGGGATAGATGGAGTGGAGCAGTTTGGTTTGAGCCTTAGGCAGTCTCACAAAATTTCCAGTGCTCTGGGAATGGGCATTGATGAGGAAGAGGTACAGATGCTCTAAGTGAGCTTGTACTCTTTAAAAAAAAAATAATAATTCAATACATAATAATGGTCTACGCTGCTGAGCTACAAGAACAGCTGGCTGTGTGAATCTTCTGCTTTTTATAAATTAGATCTTACTATACAGGGAAATGCCCAGGTAGAGGTACAATTTCCATAATTGATCTTGCTTCTTTTTATGGAAATTTACAGCGAAACGAGACTGGCATTTACAAAGCACTTCTGTGGTTGCCAAAGATTTATATTAGCAGGGAAATGCAATGACATATTGGTTTGTATTGAGATTGCTGATAACAAACACTGATGGGATTTATTCAGTGAACTGAAAAGCAAATTGCAAAATCTAAGCAAAAATAACCAAGCTATAACTATACTTGAGTGAGAGAATCTTTGTAAATTCATGCTTTTTTAACTAAGCTTTGCAATGTACTGTATATTGGGGTGTAGTGAATAAACGGTATAATGGTAATCAGTTTATTTTGTCAGCTAATTTCTCACATTTTCTCACATTAAATTTTACACACTCAGCCATGTTGTATCGGATCCATATATTTTTATTTTTTTTTTTTAGTAAGGATTAGATCAGTTATTCAAAGCAGTGAATGCCACCATCGAAGAGACCCAGGCCTGGGAGCATAACTTAAAGCAGTTTGCTACAATATTAAGTCTTGTGTATGTGGATTTGAACCAATTCACTACAAATTACACATATAAACATGTTCATCGTTGCATAGGTTTCAGAAATTGCCTATGCACTTATATATCTACTTATATGTCAATCTAAAAACTGTCCATATCTGTCATATTTTTCAATCTGTTCAGCAGTATTTGAAAATAAATAAATAAATTATATCAAGAAAATCCTGGACTTGTTGGTCAAATACATCATAAATTAGTTCAAAGAACCTTTTACTTTTTCCATTAGAATGCTGGGCAGTATTGCGCTGATCAAGGATCCTGATTTGCTGCTGCCATTGGATGCTTTATAAAGCTATGTTTTTGAACCAATACAAATTAAGCGCACACAGCAGGTAGCCAACCTCTCTTTACTGTTCCAATGTACAGACAGATTTGATAGCTCTCTTGCTGTCCCTGAATGGTATATACATTGCAGGGAGAGAGGGTCTGTTATAAGTATAACATATTTCCATATCTCTAACTCGATATGTAGTACTGGCACAGTAAGGTAGTTAAAATAGAAGACTTTGCATGTGAAAAGACAGAGTCATCTTACTGCCTGATAGAACTAACTTTGAACTTCAGTGGATGTTTATTGGTCCAGGAATTAAGACACCATCTTGTCATATTTTCTAAAAGGGAACACTAAAGGGTTACACAGGCATGATGTTGCATAGAGGAGTAAAGCCATGCCAGAAAGGACCATACATGATGTGGTATGGTATGGTAAAATAAGTGGCAGGGACACCTGTTATGAAGAGGCGAGAAAAGTAAAGACTAACATAAAGGGAAGGGATAAACCAATTGTTGTGAGAGAAGGAAAATTGAGAATGAGCACAAGGAGTTAGGAGTGAAAAGAGGGTAGCTGCTGAAATAAATATGTCAATACTGAGAAGGCACATTGTTATTAATCAAGGACTGGCTTCAAACAACGTGTGGGCCACCCTACATTTAATTTACAGGTGCAATAAGGTCACTAGTTAAATAATTTTTAGAACCAACTTTAACGGGACTGAAATAAAAAAGAGAAAAGAGTATATAAGAATATAGAAATCATGGAAACTTGGTGAGGGTGATGGGTAAAGGATGATACAATTAAATTGGAACGTATGTTAATATAAAAAGAAAAAGCTGCCTTAGAAGGAGACCAGATGCATGTGGCACAATGAGAATGGAAAATAGAAGTCGAGGGAAACAAAAGGAAAGAATGGTGAAAGGGAATCTAGACAGAGAACGACTTGAAGATTAGAGTTACAGAGAGAAAAGGGAGGACTGCATAAATGGTATAGGATGATAGAACACAGAGCGGTTGGTAGGGAGATTGGAATTGTAGCTTGTAGGCATAAGGTGAGATGAAAGGAGCTCATATCAAGGGATAGAATTTGAGAATTGAGTAGACTAGAATGAATGAAAGGGAGGACGAGAGACAATCATGCATGTTTTAAGAATAGAGGGAGGAGAGGATAAGACTTGAAGGGGATGGTATTTGGAACAAGCTAGGTGTAAAGTGTGTGTAAAAAAAACCTAGGTATTTGAATTTTTTAAACTGTTCCATGAATAATTATGATAAAAATGTTGAAATATTCTGCTTACGTAATAATGAGCTGAAATTTAGATCAGGTCTACCTATTTAGCGTTTTTAAAAAACAATTGAGGAATCAAACATATATTTGAGTAAAATCTTTAATTTAAAATGATATAGATATTCGGTACTCATATGTATGCGCCATGTTGTTATGTCTGAAAACATACTTTTGAAAATGTTATTGCCTACTATTCCCTAAGTGGCTGTGAAGTCCCTTTTCATTTCTCAGAAAAGATTTATGAAATGTAGCAGACAACATCAAGGTCTCACAAGCATTAATTTACAATGACTTTCTCTTTCATTCTCTTGAGTAAATTGCTGAGCAATCATTTCTCTCTTTACCTTCTGCTCCTGGTAATATAGCTTATGTTGTGCTAAGATCACAGTTCTCGAACATTAATTATACACAAACTGAGATCTACTCTTTCTTTTCATGTAAAAGAAAGCCAGAAGACCATTCTAGTCAACTCATTGTTCGTGTCTGTCTATGCATGAGCTGCTTCCACCTCAAACATTAGACAATGGTTAATATATTGCAGTTATCTTTCTTCTAACGGGAGCTTATGAACAACTTCTTGTATTGTTATCACACCATTTTTTTGCAGACATTAAACCGCGCTTTTCTGTCCTTGTAACAAATAACTTCAATTTTTCTAAATCTCTAGACTGCTACATCATTGAAATAAATAATAAAAAAACATGTTATATAACAGCTTGTAAAATATTGCAGTTTTCCAATACTATACATTCGAGTATGCTAAATTCAAAAAAGGGTGACAAATGAAATAACATATTTAAATGAAGACTGTTTTAATAGTGTATTATTGGAGGTGTGAACTTCCTAACATGGTAAATCTGAGAATTTTCTTTAATTATTGCAGAGATTGTGTCCCGATACAATCTTATAAAGTAACTTTGCTATCTGTACTTATTTGATATTTGATATTTGATGACTGCCTGTAATTAATGCTAACATTTAATTGTTTAGAGCTGCAATGGCCAATTTCATTTCGAAATCACTGCCAAAATGTCAAGCAAAGTATGTAAATATGTGCAGATAGACAGACAGACAGACAGACATTTAATACTGATTAAATGATGGACTCAAGGATAAATCTAACTTTGTGGTGCGAATGTTCCTCTAACTTTTAATATTAAACTATTTCTAAGCACATGGTCTTGCCAGGTGTCTTCTGCAGTTTGGAATTTGTACTATAATTAGGTTTTCTTTCTGATCACTGTGAACTTGATATCATCTAATCTTTAAATTATTGTTTTTCTAAACCCCAAGTTAACTTGCCTGCAGAAATCAAAAGTGGAGACTTAATTATACAAGTAAATAGCTGTCTACTCTGTGAGATCTTTTAGATTTATTTATGTATAAAATATTTTACCAGGAAAGATACATTGAGATTTCTCTCGTTTTCAAGTATGTCCTGTGTCCACAAATCATTGCATTGTTACAGTTAGTGTACAATAAAATACAAAAACAATATTAAAGGACCACTATAGGCACCCAGACCACTTCAGCTTAATGAAGTGGTCTGGGTGCCAGGTCCAGCTAGGGTTAACCCATTTTTTTTATAAATAGCAGTTTCAGAGAAACTGCTATGTTTATAAATGGGTTAATCAGCCCTCAAATCCTCTAGTGGCTGTCTCACTGACAGCCGCTAGAGGCGCTTGTGTGATTCTCACTGTGAAAATCACAGTGAGAGCACACAAGCGTCCATAGGAAAGCATTGATAATGCTTTCCTATGTAAACTGGTCTTGGAGCACAGCCTCAAGCTGCGGTAGATCGGAATTGCTTGCATAGATTACCGTGTCATCTGCGTACATGTGTACATTTGAGGATTTGCAGACATTAGGCAGATCATTTATAAATAATGTAAATAGTAGGGGGCCGAGAATGGAACCTTGGGGAACACCACACGTGACTGAGAGAGGGAGGAAGTCGCTGTCAGAAATGGACACATTTCGAAACCAGATACATACGATCGAAACCAGTTTAGCGAATGATCACCAATACCTGAGTTTTTGAGTTTGTGCAGTAGAATGTCGTGGTCTACTGTGTCAAAGGCCTTAGCGAAATCAAGGAAAATAGCTCCAGTTAGGTCTCCTTGTTCCATGCCAGTTTGGATGTCATTGCAAACTTTTAAGAGGGCAGTTGTAGTGGAGTGATTCTGGCGAAAGCCCGATTGATCAGGGGTCAGGTAGTTTGATTGTTGGTAATACTCACATAGTTGCGTATGGACACATTTTTCTAAGATTTTTGACAATACCGGGAGCAATGATATAGGGCGATAGTTAGAAACCAAAGTAGTGTCACCACTTTTATGGATAGGCACTACTCTCGCAGTCTTCCAAAGTTTGGGTATGTATCCAGACACCAAGGATTCGTTAATTAGAGTTGCGACGGGTTTAGCAATTGCCGGCGCACTGAGCTTCAACAGCATTGCTGGGATTTGGTCAAGTCCGGACTGGTTTTTCATTTTTAGATTATTAAGATGTTTTTCAATGATACTAACAGGTACAGGTCTAAAAATGAACTTGTCTATATTGGGACTTTGCAAATTTAATGAGACCTGATCCACATTTGTAGTTTCAGGATGCGTGCCATTTATTAGCTTGGCAATCAGGGCAGTAGAGCATCTGACAAAATACCGTATTTATCAGCGTATAACACGCACTTTTTCTCCCTGAAAATAGGGAGAAAATCATGGGTGCGTGTTATACGCCGATATTCCACATTTACTTACCTGTCTTGAAGCATGGGCCGGCTTCACAGCGCGCACCGCGGTACTGGAACTTTAATTTCAGGTTCCGGTTTCCGGCGGGACTGAAAGGAAGTGTGCACACTATTGTGTGCACACTTCCTTTCAGTCCCGCCGGAAACCGGAACCTGAAATTTAAGTTCCAGTGCCGGCCGGACTGAAAGGAAGTGTGCACACAATAGTGTGCACACTTCCTTTCAGTCCTGCCGGAAACCGGAACCTGAAATTTAAGTTCCAGTACCGGTGTGCGCGCTGTGAAGCCGGCCCACGCTTCAAGACAGGTAAGTAAATATGGGACAGAGGGAAAGTGCACTAGGGGACACTATGGGAGGGGGGGGGACACTATGGGAGGGGGGGACACTATGGGAGGGGGGGACACTATGGGAGGGGGGGGGACACTATGGGAGGGGCACTATGGGAGGGGGGACACACTATGGGGGGGAGAATACTATGGAAGGGGGGGAACACTATGGGATTAGGGGGGAACACTATGGGATGAGGGGGGGACACTATGGGAGGGGGGAGAATACTATGGGGGGGAGAATACTATGGGAGGGGGGAAGAATACTATGGAAGGGGGGGAACACTATAGGATGAGGGGGGAGAATACTATGGGGGGGGAGAATACTATGGGAGGGGGGGAGAATACTATGGGGGGGAGAATACTATGGGAGGGGGGGAGAATACTATGGGAGGGGGGGGGGAATACTATGGAAAGGGGGGGGAACACTATGGGAGGGGTGGAAATTTCCTGGAATTTCCTTCTGAAAATGAGGTGCGTGTTATACGCCGGCGCGTGTTATACGCCGATAAATACGGTAATTGTTAAATGCATTTGCTACATCTAAGGGAAGTTGCAGGGTTTGGTTATCCACTTTGACAGTGGAGGGTTGGGAGTGGATTGGGGGAATTTGTACTTTATTTATGACTTTCCAAAAGTTTCTAGGGTTTGAGATGTTATTGTTCAGATTTTCATAGAAATATTGAGCCTTGGCCAATTTTGTTTGTTTTGTGCATATATTTCGCCATTGTCTATACGCATAGTGATCATTCATAGAGCCAGTACGCTTAAACTTTGACCACAAAGAATCCCAAAACTGGTACATTTGGATGAGGTCGGCTGTGATCCAGTTCGTATGTGCTCCTTTTACCCTCACCTTACGCAGTGGGGCATGCAAATTCCAAATTTGTAGGAGTTCAGACTGAAAGAATTCAACAGCACAGTCTAGATCTGGGATAATGTTTAATCTGTGCCATGGAAGGTTCTTGATGTCCTTTAGAAAGGATTCCAGATTAAATTTTTTTGAAGGACCTAGTTATTTTAATCTTGGGAGAGGATTTAATAGCCTTTATTTTGCGCACACAGTACACTAAACAGTGATCACTGAAAGTGTTTGGGAGAACACCGGCCTCCTGGATTCTATCAGGAGAAGTGGAGAGAATGCAATCTAGCAGGGTATGGTTAGGGCTTTTAATGTTTATGCGAGTTGGGGAGGAGATTAATTGCGTTAGTTGCAAAGTCTTAAACAGCGTGCAAGAACTATTATTTTTAGGATTCAGCCAATCAATATTAAAATTAAGACCAACAGTTCACTTTTAGGGTTTTGAGCTATGGTTTCACTAAGGAGATGGGCTATGTCAGAAAGGGAATGCACAGGGGAGCTAGGTGGGCGGTAGATTCCTGCAACAATTATTGATTTACTGCACGGGATCTCAATTGTGCCAGAAAGGAAATCAAAGGTGGCAGGAGGACTAAGATTTTGTAAAGGGGTAAACTTTATGGAATTGTCAACATAAATAACAATGCCTCCTCCTCTCTTTGCTCTGTCATTTCTAAAACATGAATACCCCTGTATTGCAATGGCGGTGTCTGGTATTTTAGTCGTTAACCAAGATTCTGAGAGCACAATGATTTTTGGTTTGTAATGGGAACACCAGGCTTGCAGTGCATCAAGTTTAGGGAGTAAACTACGGATTTTGCAGTGCACAAAAGAGATGCCTTTTTTAGTGGGGAGGTTAGGACTAGAATTAGCTGGGGGACCAGGGTTAGACTCCACATCATTTGCAAGGGCAAGTAACATAAGGAATAGGAATTTGAACATCATTTTTGTTTGGGCATATAGTGAATGGGATACTTTATAATTTTGTGAGGTGGGGGTAGGAGGGCTATTTTTTAGAACTCTCCACCAGCACTCAGCAGATAAGTTACAGGAGCAGAGCATGCCATGGTGTATGATAATTTGTGTTCCAGTTTGAGGTGTGTGCTTATGCTGGTAGTGGTGTGAACAAAATTGGATAGAAAAAAGGGTTATTAAGAATATCAGTATGGTTATATTTGGATTCATGTTAGTGGTATGAGGTGTGTAGTTGAAAATGAAACAAAAATCGCAAAAAATAAAAATTCAATAAAAAGTATATAGTATTGGTGTGTGATATATCTATTTGTAGGGAGAAAGGGTATGTGTTCGATAGGGTTAAGAGATTGAAAGTTGTGTGGGAGACTATCTATAAATGAGGAATTAAGCATGGGGTGGGTGGGAGGGAACCAAGTCTTCCAGTAGGCTACCTGTTTCAAATGGCCATGGAATAGCTGATGGAGCTCTGAGTTCTATGCTGGACTGGGTATGTTTAAAAATCAGACTGTGGGAGAGAGATGTATATTAGGGTCAGATGGGCTAAGAGATGGGGGGTGCATAGATGGAGAATTACAGAGATAAGACAGAGGTGTTTAAGTAGGGAAATAAAACCATTAAACAAGGAACAAGAAAGATATGTGGGCCTGAGCTGGTTAAACTAACTTTTAACATGATGGACAAAGACAAAGGTGATAAAATACTTTGCATGATTAGCACAGGCTATAGTTACAAAGACATGAAAATGTATACATAGAAAATAATAAAACTAAATAATATTCACTAAATATAAAAACATACGCATATGACAAAATTAACAGGGTATGTAGAAATATAATGAAATGTCAGTCTTCCAGAAGGCTACCTGTTTCAAATGGCCATGGAACAGCTGATGGAGCTGTGAGTTCTATGCTGGGCTGGGTATGTTTAAAAATCAGACTGTTTCAAATGGCCATGGAACAGCTGATGGAGCTCTGAGTTCTATGCTGGACTGGGTATAAATACCTTGATACAAAATAGTACACAGCTTAGAGGAAAGGTGATGTATCTTGTACACAGCACACTGGAGCTTTGTATGTTTGTCCAACCATACACAAGTCAACATGAAGTTCACCTTCTGTCAGATGTGCATCGCAATGAGCCTCTCCACGCCGGAGGCTTGTAGCTCAAAGAGATCTTCCGTAAAACATTTACAGTCCTGCATAAATCTTTACACAGTGCTATTTTATACTTTGGAGTATTCTAACCTGTGATGTAATTAGTCATGGCAGCTGCATAAATATGGTTGCCTGAATACTTGGAATGGACCCAGAAATATACACAGTTGAATAGTTCTGAGGTCAAAAGTTCCCAGTGCTAATGTTGTTCACTTTTACACAATTCAGACAATTATCAATGATCCATCAAATACAATTATAGAAGAAAAATAATAACACGACACTGCAAATTACAAAAGAATATTCTGATCTGTTTATTTGATATATACAGATGTTTAAATATTTATGTATACTTTACAAGACAAGGAACAAATAAATTGTATCATTGAAGAAATTAGTACTAAGATTTAAATATTGTATTATATCCCTTGCACACTGTACCAGGGTAGGCAACCATTGGCACTCCAAATGTTGTGGACTACATCTCCTCTGATAAATGGCCAGCATTATGGCTGTAAGAGCATTATGGGAGATGTAGTCCGGAACATCTGGAGTGCCAAGGGCTGATTATATAGTCAAAAATATGAGGACTCATTATCATAACACCTATGAGCTTGATGGACATCTGATTCTAAAACCATGAGCATTTATGTGGAGTTGCCCCCCACCTTTTGCAGCTATAACAGCCCATACTATTCAGGAAAGGCTTTCCCACAAGATTTAGGTGTGAAAATGTAATCAGGAGTCCAGTGCCGACATACTTTACACTACTCTAGCCAATGCTTGTAATTGTGCATGTTGATGTGAGGCTTGTGTACAGCTGCTCGGGCATGGAAATCCATTTCATGAGGCTCCCGATACTAAGTTATGATGTTGTTTAAAGAAGCAGTTTAGAATGTTGTAGTGAGTGATGTAACATATGATAGTCGATTTATACACTACGCCACTAAGCATTCGGCACCTCTGCCCTTTTAGTATGTAGTTTCCCATTCATAGCTAGGCTTCTGTTGCTCCTAGATGATTAAATTTCCCAATAACAACACTCACAGTTAACTAGAGTATGACCCATAAGATTGCCAAAGTGTGTCTATGGAGATTTCCTGGTGAGAGTGTTGAATTTGATGAGCCTCTAAGCAATGAGAGAGGCTGAAACACCAATATCTCAATAATTACTAAGGGTGACTTTTGGAAATAGGCAGGAAAGGCAATTTTGCCTTATTGATTGGCAACTGCAGCAATGAGAAAATATACACTTTAATAATTTTTAGGTTTTTTTTTTATATATGAACATATTCACTCAACCCTGGTAAAGAACAGAAAGTGACATTTTATTTTTATTTATGAGAACCAATTTAAGGCATAAAGAAAAATACATTTTGTGGGATTTTTTTTTTTTTGCTATAATGTTTTCAGATTCCGACAGCAAAAGGAAACTGCATACCTTTAGTTTGTATCCCTTTCACTTTAGTTATTACTTTAGTTTCTTTTAAAATTAATTCAGTAGAATTTGTTCCTGTGGCTTCAGTGCTTTCATTTAATATGTTCCTCTCTGTCAATTGGGAAGAGCAATCTGGATATGTGACTGAAGCAATATAATTGTAAATGTGCTGTCCGTTTCCTGGTTAATAGATTTTCTAGCCCTCTAATTATTTTAGATAAATAATCTATATAAAAATACTATTAAAGTTCTGACACACTTATTTGATTAACTGTCTAATACCACCCTTATTTATATTGGGCTTATTTATATTGGACACATATTTATGAAGTTAAATTAACCACTTAAGGACCAGTTATATTGCTTACCAATCTGGCCCTTACTCGCTGTTAACATAGAGAATATATTTTCAAATATGTAAATTCAAAACTTTTTTAAGAGTGAGTGAGACTGTGTTCAGATAATGGTACAGTTAGTTAGCACATTAAAGGGACACTATAGTCACCTGAACAACTACAGCTTAATGTAATTGTTCAGGTGAGATCTATAGCTCCCTGCAGGAGATCTAATGTAAACACTGTATTTTCAGACGGCCACCAAACGGACTTCCTATCATGCATGGCCCTAAAAAGGCCATGTACACGTCAGACGTATTAAAATATGTCTGACGTGTGCAGGAGAGAGAAGGCACTGTGTGTGCGCCTTCTCTCTCCTGCCTGTCAGCAGAGGAGAGGGGGTGGGCAAAGACCGCGAGCTGAGCCGTCAGTCAGGACTTCATAGGGCGGCATGAATGTATGTGCGCATGTGTGGCAAAGCCGCGCATGCGCACAAGGGAGCAATGACGCTTCCAAATGGAATTGTCTGATTGCTCCCTGCTCGCGCCCGCCTATTTCGTCATTTTGACGAAATAGGGGGCACAGCTTCACGAGACTCCCGGCGCTGGAACCAGGTGAGTAAAACGGGTTGGCTGGAGAGTCCCTTCAAGGAACCGGAGCCTAATTCACATTACAAGCCCAACTCCCAACTCCCAAAAATATTTAGCAAAGTATAAACGAAAAAAATGCAGTTCTTCATTGGCGCTTCTATTAGTTTTTTTTGTGATTGCATTTTTAGAGTTTCTTTCTGCATGCTTTTGTAAAAGCAAACAGATGCTGTATTTTGTGTCTGATTTGCAGTAGACCATTTTTAAATGTAGTGGTTAATATATGAGTGCGGCGAGCAATGTGTGAATTGTTAGTGACGGGTGTGAATGCAGAAGGTATTCTGTGAATGCTTTGTGTTGTGTAGAATTGTTATGGGTAGTTTGTTATTTTAATAGGGCAGTAAGCAAGAGTCATGTGTACTAAGCAAAAGCCATGTGTACTAAGCAAGAGCCATGTGTACTGGATGGATGCTGCTAAGACAATGTTTGTTTGTTTATTTCTTAAAGACAGATTACATCCAAATATTTTATATATATATATATATATATATATGTTACTTTCAAATGTGTTATTATCCTCAAACAATAACATAGAAATGATTGTCTTGAAACAAACAGATATATAAACTAAAGAAAAGACAAAGTTACCTGCGCTCTCTCCTTAATCCCTATGTATATTTAGACAAATGGAGGCGGGCATTCGCTCTAAGGGCCATTGGAGCAACTAAATGACCTCCATTTGTCTAAATATACATAGGGATTAAGGAGAGAGCGCAGGTAACTTTTTCTTTTCTTTGGTTTTTACTATATATTGGGGCTGATGTGTACTGTAGTCATTGCTGCCGGCCCAGTAGTGATGGGAGTGAGTGCAGGACTTTTTTTGTATTTAGATATATAAACTAAAGCCAACGAGACGGGGTGCTATAACCATCACTATTATAAATGTGTTTCATCTCATTTTATAACTCTAGTTATAAACAATATACATACAAAAAAAACACTTTGCGTTTGGAGTAATCACTGCTATGACTTAGAACTGCTTACGTAACTTGGAACATATAGAGTGCACAGATAAGTCCACAGTCAACTTACTGGTTTGCTGGTTTTGGAGTGTGCAGTATTACACAAGGGATTCCAGCCAGTGATCCATCTATATAATTAATTTACAACAATGCTTCGTGATGTAATGAATTCCAATCCACAAATTTACACAGGTAAATCCACTGCTAGGTGAATTTTGCACAAAAGTGCACCGTGCTGGTAAAAGTACCACTGTGCTTAACAACATAATCTGCTTCAGTCCTGCAGCCTCTTGATATTACATGTTCAAAATAGCACACTACTGCACATGCATGCCCTGTTTCACAGGAAATTTAAAGTGCCACAAGCAAATATTACCTGGATTAGCAAAAAAGGGCCAGCAATATAAGAGTCTGTATATAAGGTGTCTGGTGTCAATATAAGAGTCTGTATATAAGGTGAATATAAGGTGTTCAAATGGCTTTTATTTGTGTCATCGAAAATGTACAACAGTGCGATGGGATAGCAAAATAGGAGACACGCAGGTCTCGCAAAATCAGGAACAGCAATATGATTATAAATGAATGTAAACCTAAACAATATTAACAGTTAGAAGGTATTACAGTTTCAGTATCGGTAAACTCATCATGTTACATGCATTCAATATGCAGACGTCTGCATCCTATGGTCGTACATTAAGGGGTGAGTGTTTCACCTCTGGGTGAGCCAGGTAGTGACTGTGTAGTACGTGGCCAAGATTCGCCTGTTATCATAATGATTGCATATAGCCTAGGAGTATCTTCTAGGCGGGTAGGGGCCACTATAGCGTCTGTGGTATAGCTAACCTGAAAGTTTAATTTGTAGGGGGGACTGGTCGTCCCATACAATATTGATAAATAGTGGGTTTCCGTTGGGTCTTATTTCCTTTGAGCGCGCACACCTCGCGCAGGCCCTGTTTTGTCGTACGGGTGGTATAATCAGTTGGGTCAGTCTATAATAGTGGGCAGTAGCGAGTTAGCGGAGCATCCGTATAACACCTGAGGCCCAAGCCTGCCACACCCTCCTGTTTGGCTGCGGTTGAGACTAGTGCGAAAGGTCAGTGAGGTCAGACTCTTGCGCGAGGGCAGGGAAAGAGAGCAAGTGGTGTAGAAAGGAGAACACGAAGACAGAAGAGGATGGGGAAGAGAGAGGAAAGATAAGAGAAAAAAAGGGGGGATCTCGAGGAGCACCAGCGTTGTGCCCGTGGTATTCTTGGATCCGTGGTGTTCCGTGCAGTTCCGCGTCACCAGCTCTGGGGCACGGGTGGAGGGTGGGGGAGAGGGGTACCCCTCACGGGCCCTGCCCCCCCAGCCCCCGCACCCTGCCACGTAGGCCAGCCACGGCCGCCACCTCTCAACATGCTTCACCTCCATATCTATCAATCAGGCGTGTATCCGCCCTGTATATCCCTCCACCCGTTCCATCCATAGTCCAATCGTCGGGGTTACATCTTGCTTCCAGTGCAGCGGAATCAAAGCCTTGGCGGCGTTCAGCAGGTGTCGGAGTATGGATTTTCTATATAACCCGATGGTGTCTGTTGTAGAGTGTAGGAGAGCTTTCTCTCTGTCGAATCTGCCATCCGTCCCCAGTATTTCCTCTGTTTGTCGTTTGACCTCGTCCCAAAACAGTGTGATACGTGGGCATTCCCACCAGATATGTAAGATCGTTCCTCGTCCCTCTACGCATCTCCAGCATGTGTCGGGTACCGCCGGGAAGATTCTGTGCAGGCTGTTGGGTGTTCTGTACCAGAACGATAGGAGCTTATAATTGGTTTCCTGATAGTTGGACCTAGAGGAGCATTTGTGATGTAGGACCAGGATCTTTTCCCATTGAGTTGCGGTGAATGATGTACCTAGAATTATAAGAGTCTTAATATGGCTCCAGTCTTTGAACTAACAGACTCATGCTTTCCCCCACTTGAAAATCAGAAGACAAAAAAGAGAGAGAAGGTAGTACATTGTCTGCATTATAGGGGGCATTAGAGCCTTCATGTCAGATCACATATGACACATGACCCGCATTAGACTGTTTGGCTTTTACAAGTGACTGAGATGCACATATCTACTTTGTTTTAATAGTGAAAGCTGCAAATGTCTCCAGAATTGTATTAAATACTTTTCAAAAAGACTAAAAATGATGGACTGTGGCTAAGAATCTCGACTTCCTCTCTATGTCAATGAAAAACAAAATAAAGCAATACAAAAAAAAGGTATTGTAAGTAGCAATATTGGGAAATGTTAAACCAATAAAAAAAAATGCTTTAGTATCAAGGTAGGTGCTCCTAAATACCAGGGGTCCACTCGTGACTGCCTAATCTGCTGGTAAATTTAGAACATGACTGTATCACTGGCTCGTAAGTGGTTGATAGAAAGTAATTAGTCAACATATTACTGTTTATATCAATTGAAAACGCTTTAATGATAAACATGAAGATATTAAACAGTAATTTGTACAGGGTAAAGAACTGATACACCCAACAAAAGCTAAATTTATTATTGTTTTTGTTTAGATTTTTTACAAATACATTGATTTAGATATTTGTTTTCAAACTTTATGAAATTTTTCTCTAAATTTGCAACTTGAGTCAAACAATTTATAAAGGATATATCAAATTAAGGTTGATATACTAGGATTAAATAATAAACTATAAAACATATTAAATGTTTTCTACTGAGCTTGCAAACTACAGGATAATGATCAAGAGCTTCTGTTTTACTTGACTTGGGCATATATATTGCGGTCAGATAGGAAAAGAGGTTTTATTTCAAATTAACACTTGAATCAATGAATGTTTAAAAGGACTCGGGGTTCTATGTACGTTGTGTTAGCCGTTGAACCTTTACACTGCCGTAAAAATGCTAATATTTAGTTTGCATGTCATGGGAAAGTAGTTTTTTATATTTGTGGAGAGAGTTGAAGAGAGAGAGGGCAAGACAATACCTAACATTGAAACAAAACCTTTACAAGACTGTATTTTACGCCTTTCCTAGAATGTCAAACAATATGAAAATAAGAACAGGTGGAACAGACACTTTTTCAAACCTCCAACTCTCCCCTTTCTTAAGGCTCTTTTAGTAACTTGCTGCAATTTTATGTGTAGACCACTATTTGAGTACATGAAAAATTCTCAGTAATCTAATTACATTGGTTTTATGTTTTTATTTATTCAGCCTTTACGGATATACAGTATAGAATCTGAAATATTAGCTTAGGGGCAGAAACACAATTTTTGTTGTATAATGTAGATACTAATTCTTAAAATCCCTTCTTAGGGATATTTGCAAGGTTAATAGAAAATATAGCATTTTTAGCTAAGCAGCATCATAAAAATGCCAACGCGACATAAAAGGAATGTCTGTATGTGCGCATAATGTCCTTTTATGGTAGATAGTAGATACAGTTACACTAAAGGGACACTCCAGGCACCAAAACAACCTTTATGCATTTTGTAGCTTTTGGTCTAAAAAGTTAGCTGTCATTTTTGCATGCTCATTTTTATATAGTTGTTTTGCTGCATTCTGCATCTTAAAGGTACATTCCACTGTGTTTCCATTTTCCCATTGGGGATATATCTTAAACAGCTTGCAAAAACCTCAGATATTGCCTGCAGCATTTTTAAAGCTTTCCTCTTCTAAGCCAGCCCAGACTTCTGTGACTGTCCAATCACATACTTCCTAATGCTTCTCAATGAGAAGTCTTTGTGAGGCAGGTGCTCTGAGCAATTGTCTTCCTCTTGAGTTTAGCTCCACTGAGCTAAACAAACCAGGAAGTAACATGACTTATTGTTTGATTGACAGTTAGGGGGTGTCACAAGGTTAATTGATAAAAAACACACTTTTTTGCAAAATGAAGAAAAGACACACTCTTCACGTATAAAGCACTTTAGCAAGCTTAGTTAAGCTTGGAGTGTCTCCTCAGTCCCTGTTCCCCCATTTTAAAATACCTCCTTCCAAAAGTTTGCAGTAATTGAGTACATGATGTCATAGCTCTACAAATCCACCCCCTTCCAACCTATAGTATTTTTCCAAAAACACAGTGTTACATCTCATTCGGAAATAAAGTTACAGAAGCAGTAATAACTGAAGAACAAATCCAAGAATTGTCTTCTCTGAGCAGAACTGAGGTTATACGCAGAGAACTTTGACATAAGCTTGTCAACCCCTCCTCCCACACAGACATACATTCAGTGCAAGATTGAGAGATATATAGGTAAGAAGAAAAAAAACACAATTGCAAATCTTTTCTGTATGCAGGATAGAGGCAGTCACATTTCTATCCTCTGCAAAGAAAAAACATGTGAGTGATCTGCACTTTAACCCTTGTGGTATTAGGTCAAACTTGTCCAACATGTAAGACCAGAATGTGAGTTCCTCACAGAACAAACTACTTCCTGGAGGGGGATGGGCTAGTGGCTGATGATGTAATATCTGGAATTTAAATACAAATGCAGGAATTAAAAAAAATGTAACATTTTAAAAGCATCTTTGTTTATTTTGATAATGTAAGTTTCTATTTGCATATATATATTTTTAAGAATGTCTATCTGCCTAGATTGCCCCTTTCCGATTTGCACTATTCAGGGCTTTAGAAGTTGCTGTAGCAGCCTCCACATAATCCATGTAGAGCTATAAATATTTTCAGAAAATCCTTTTTTCCTTGAATGTTAGAATTCAGCAATAAAGATTCTAATTTGTACTGTGTGGGAAGAGGAAAAATACGGTCGCAATTTTCAATCCTGTTAGGGCTAAAGAAGACATTAATTGGGAAAAGCTAATATGTGTTATTATTTTTTATAGTTATTTATACCTTAGCAATTTTTTAATGTACTGTATTGTATAAACATACACAGTATATTAATTTAAAAAAAAGTGCATGGTCCATTTTACATATATAAATAATTACTATTTTTTTAAACTTTTTAGATTTGGTTGTATGTTTTTTTTATTGGTGCAAAGCTGGCAAAAAAAAGTTGCTTAAATGACCTAAATGAGTATTATGGCAGGTAAACTGAAACACAGAAACCCATTGTTAAAAGAGTCATAAATTCGACCATTTATGAAAGATTCACACAACATGTAGGCAACGTTTCTGCTCTATTTAATAATGTTCTTCTTATTTCAGGTGACAGAACCATTCGAAAGCTTATTGTGGTCTTAGGGCTTGCACTATGTTATATGTCGTCGAGCTTTAGCTTAGTCTGGGATGCACTAAATTCCTCACTGAGCACGAATCTTGTCCCTTATAATATGCTTGTTTTTGTTTGTTTTTTTTGTCTTTTGGGGATGCTTAGATTATTATTATTTTAGAGTTTGCTAACTTATTTATACAATGGAAAAACAGAAATCAGTAAAAAAAAATATATGTAACAAATAGTTTTAGTTGTAGAGAGACAAGGGGTCATGAAGGCCATGCTCAGATGAGCTGAAGAACGTAAAGAATATTAACACAAACAGAAAAGAACAGTGTATCCAAAATAAATATTTCCAGGTGTAAAAAATACACTCAGGGTAATTTACTAAAGTGAGACTTCCAAGTAAATTCAAAGGGAATTTCAAATGTAAGTCCAGAGTAGCCAAACTGAAAGCACAGGATACTTAAAGAATTTTTCAAAGTCAACCGTTTTGACCTTAGATTTGAAATTCACTTTGAATTCTCACGTTAGTGAATAAGGCTTCTGGTATTTGACAGATTATCTCTGCCTGAATTCCAAGCCACAAAGGTCTCCTCTTAGGGCCTAACTTTTAACTCTAAAAGCCTATGTACATTTTTACCCCAAAAAAGGAGAATAAAATAACCAAAACATTTTGTAGTGATATTTTTATAAGCTAACGAAAGAAGGATAATTAGCAAGGAAACTATGGCCCTTCCATCCAGCCAATCCTGATGCAGGGATCTTAGTTTCCTTAAATATCCCTTATTCTTTAGCCAATAAATATAACTTAAACATTTATTTGTTTTGCTAATTTATTTTCATTTAGTTAATTGGCAAACATGGTACCAATAAAACTATTACTCATACCCAACTAGGGGTAAGCCACAGGAGTTAGATTCCTTAACAGAGATTGGACTAAGATGAAATAATTGAAACTTAATTCTATTAACAAAGAACACGTTTATATTCATCATTCTACAAAAAGATGTGTTTATATGTGAAATGTGGCATTTTAGTCTGACTTAGGTATAGATAAAGAGAAGACATTCATTTTTGGCTAAATTGCAATTCATCCGAATTTAGGCCAGTAGATGGGTGATCCTAATTCCCATGTGCCATATAGCTGTATAACCAAACAAATGACTTGCACAATGGACAAGCCTTCTCATTTGATTCCTGATAGGCCATTCCTTTTATGGTACCTAACAAAAAAAAATGGTTGATGGTAAAAAAAGATGATTGATGAGGACAGACACTAAATGTTGAATTTATTCACAGATCAAGTAAGAAGTGACTATAGATGGAAAGAAAAAGAGGAACAGTAAAAAAGAAATAAATCTATATTTATACATGATATCCTTTTCCCTCTGAAAATATATATACTATGTATATATTTTGCAGTACAATTTTCATACTATTTTAGTTCATCCAAATCGTTTCCCTTAATATTTTGTGTGGACAATATTTGGACAAGCTGAACCGCCCCATAGATAACTGTTAGGCTACCCAAATGATGCGGCCAAAGCACATTTTTCCACCGTGTACAAGTCATAGCATAGCATTGTATCAACGTAATAAAGGTTTAATGATTTTTATCTTACTTTAATCTCAATTAAAGAGTATGTCTCATTGTTGGAAAAAATGTGTACTTAAACTTGTATGTAACTGAATATATGTATAAAATACATCAAGTGTGTGAGCTAGTTGTAATGTAGAAAGGTGAATAGGGTGACACATGGGGGGCTTAATCACCAAATATTTACAGAATATTTAATATTAATAACAGACATCTGGGCAGATTTAAAACATTATCAAAACAATGTAGGTTTTGTAGTGTGTTACATCAGGATGCAGAGACCATTTCTAATGGCATAACGTCTAAAAAGCATACTGTAGAATCTTCATCATTGTCTCAATCTTTGAGTGCTCATTACTCCCATTGTACTGAGTAACTCATAAACAATACACTAATGTTATCAAAGCAAGATAGCACGTTAATTCATATTGACTGATTATTATTTTTTTTAATCAGTAGTTAATATAATAATTATAAGTCACTGTTCGTTTAGTTTAACATGGAAGGCTCACATAAGAAAAAAATTGTAGAACTTTGAAATGTTCTCAACCTATATACATAGCTGATACAAAGGGGCAAAAATATGACTTCTGAATTAAGGGCTTTTTAGACATTGCTTTCTACATGAAAAGCTTGAGCCTCATATCTATGTATAGCCAAACAGTGATCTGGATTAGTCTGCATCATCTGAAGGACCAGATGTTGCTACCCTGGGTCAGCATTAACATCTGGACTTTTTTTTTTTTATTTCTGTAGCTGCATTTGTTAATTTGTTGACAGAGACAACAGAAAAAAAGTAAATTAACAATTTATTAGCCAACTGCTTAGGAGCGGATTGGAGTTTTGTGTGTTAAAAATGATAAAATCTGGATATAAAGCAGTTACATTGAATGCATAATGTTTAAAGTGTGCCTTTCGTGATACCAGCAAGTTAGCATTACATTAAACGATAAAAAAAACATCATCTCTGCATTGTTCTAGCAGAAATGCTAGCAAAAATGTATATTTTAAGTATAAACCTTTAAAATATATATTTTTGTCCATCTGTTAATCAATTCTTAGTACTTTGTAATTAAGCAAAATGGGAAAACATGAGAACCCTCCAATAGGAGATTCGCCTGCTCTCTGATACACCACCTACAAGGGCTTATTCACTAAACACAGAATTTTAGTAAATTGAAATCCAAACTGCAGAATTTAGGATAAAAGAGTTAGAATATAATAAATAACACTGGGGAAATCAACCCCATGTCTAGATGTTTTAGGAAAATGGGAGGACATATTATGCTCTTATGCCGGCTTGAAGTCAAATAAACATTGAAATAATTTTCTAAACATTAATGCATGAATAAGAAAAGGCAGTTGCCCACATTAGCATTTCTCCCCAATGGACACGTGGGCAATATGATAGAATGGACTGATCCAAATGTAAAGGAAACATAGTAACTAAGAATTTAATTATTCTATTTTTTTTTAAATAAATAATAAAATTAATAATTAAACAAATATATAACTACATTTTTTTTGTGTGCCTTGCAACCTTTCCATGTATCATACATAGCATAAGGCTATATAAAAACAGTAGTGCAGGCTACTATGTGATATTAGTATAGTTTCTTGTAGGGAGTTTATACCAATAGCTATCAGTTTTAATGCTTGGTGGAACATAGAGGTGATATTTCTTCAGTGGTGGGCTAGGTATAGAGCAGGGGTAGGCAACCTTCGGCACACCAGATGTTGTGGACTACAGATCCTATAATGCTCTTATCCTATCTATCTATCTATCTATCTATCTATCTATCTGTCTGTCTGTCTGTCTGTCTGTCTGTCTGTCTGTCTATCTATCTCTATAATACTGACAACATTTTAGAATAAACCAGGGCCAGATAAGAGAGTAAACAGGAGGAAATGTATTAGGTTCATAATGCTTAAAAGGCTTTCTTGCAAACTATATTGTAAGCCTATATAAGCCAGTGGTGATGGAGGCCAATGTCTAGAGTGATTCCATACATCTTTTGGCATAACATACTTTGAATGGCATTAAGCCGTGCTTCCCAACATTTGTCAACTTTGTGCTTTCTCAGAATACGGGTGATTCCACATGTCTTCTTCATTGTTATAAATTTAATCTGAGCATTTCTATAGTTCTTTGATGTTCTTTTGGGTGTACCAGAACTAATTGAAGCTGTTGTATTGCACTATGTCAGGGATAGACAACCTTCGTCACTCCAGGTGTTGTGGACTACATCTCCCATAATGCTCTTACAGCCATAATGCCGACAAAGCATCAGGGGCAAAGTAGTTCATCAAATCTGTAGTGCTGAAGGTTGCTTACCATTGCACTATGTCATAGTTTTGAATTCAATTTTCTTTATCTACTGATAATGGTCACTAAAATATTTTAATTTCTAATTTGTAAAAACATTACTAAATATTAAATATACATACAAGAGAAAGGTCTACGTATTCTTCACTGATCTTCATATACCTAGTAAAAGGATTTCAATTGAAGTTTTCAATCTAAACAAAAGTTAAATTAAAACTTACAGTAAAATTTACTGCAAAAGATACCGGTATAACAGTACAACATGACCCAAATAATTTTTGTTGCATTTAGATAGTAAACCATAAAATAGAGTAATTATGCATTTTCATAATTTCTCCACCATATGTCTATAATTTCTGCTTGGGTGCCCCTTTCCGCCTATTTATTTGTAACATCTGTGACATCAAGAAAAACCATGGAGATGATTTTTATGTCAACAATAAGTTATAACATTTTTTTTTGCTATATAGACATATAATTTGAAATTGCTTCATAAAATGTGTACATTAATTAACAATATCACTGCAGAGGGATTTCCTTATTTCTTTTAGTAGATTGAAATATGAAACAAAAACATTTTAGTGAAAATGGAAATTACAGATTTACTAAGAAACTTCTGACAACCGGGAGTTAGATTAGCCAAAATTATTTGTTTTTGAAAGAGATTTGTCAAGTTCAGTGAGCATGACATAAAGATGCATGTTTTATCCACTAGAAAGAGAAAAATATACATAATTAAGCCAAGTGCATTTTTGCATACAAAGGAAATTAACATTTTAACATTTTCATAATTATTGAAAAATCATTAATAATCATTTATAAAATATCATAAATCTTTTTATGTATATTATGTCATTACATCATTACATTATATTAACATCAATATGAGTCTGAGATCTGACATAGATACTCATAGTCTGAATATAAATAAATATCTTCTATTAAAGGGAATAGATGAGTAAAAGGGATAACGAAACATACTAAATGGAAAGTCGATATCACAATATGTTATAGCTCAGGAGTAGACAACATTCAGCACACCAGGTGTTCTGGACTACATTTCCCCTAATGCCTTGCCTGAATTGTGGCTATCAGAACATTATGGATGATACATCTGGAGTGCCGAAGGTTGCCTACACCTGCCATTCCAAGGTGGTGGGTTGACGACAGAAGCTGAAAGGAAGAAATTATAAAATAGATGAAGAAGCGTGTAGCAGGATGATGATATATTCTTTAGAGCAATAATTTCAGCAAGCACTAAAATGTCACAAAATGCCAAATTTACCCAATAATTCAATGAACGTTGTCAGGTTGTGTTCATGTTTTTCTTTACAAATATACGAGGTGTGATACATCCCTATGTTACTGTATTACATATAAACGATAACGTGTCCTACAGCTCTTTCGCTTTGTCTTTAGCAGTGGGTGAATGGTCAGTGCTTTTCTCTTTTGATTCAATTTGCCAGTTTTTACTCGTTATTCTATTTGCCCATGTGAAAGAAGTTTTGTTTTTGCTTTTTTATAAGCGTTTTCACACAGCGGGCAAGATTTCTACAAGCAAAAAGAAAAAAAATGAGTGCACATTGCTCAATAAGATATGTTTAAAGTTAAATTTCTGCTGTCCTGAGGGACAATATGTATTTCAAGGGCATTTAAAATATCAACGCAATGTAAATTATGAGTAATCCAGCAGACCAGAAGCAGCACGGCTTAAATTATGTTATATTGTTCGTAAATTTAAAATAAATACGATTTCAATTCAGCTCTACATTAACTATACATTGCTTGTGTTTTTATGATTTGCTGGTTTTAATTTACATTTTAAAATTGATCATTTATATATATATATATATATATATATATATATATATATACACTCAGTATATATATATATATATAAATATATATATATATATATATATTTATTTGCAGAATTGGAATACTTACTGCTACATTAAAACAGTATTCTGAAATGGAACAGGGCATTTCATTGAAATTTATGCTAATTTCATACTTTGCCCATGATTCCGTTAGCATAGAAACTTTTAAATCACTGATCATCTCACATACAATCTGCAAACTGGGTTTACTTTGAAGATAATGTGGACTTGGCTCAGGAGTATACGATGGGACAACTCAAACTACAAGCTCAGCAGTGTAATGAGTTATGAAGATTCCAAAAATACCGGTACACTTCAATAGTTTAAACTGGGAAAAAAATATATATATATAATAAAAAAACTAAATACTAAAGTTCTTTATTTAACCCTATGCCCAAAGCAAGATGACTTACCTGTCTAAAACATGGATTTATTTTGCTCAGTAAACTATATGGAGTGAGATATAGTATATTCTTTCCTTGCAGCATCCTGACTATTTTTATATCTGACACTTTTATCACAGCTTCAAACACAAGTTTTAAAATGAAAAAGCTTTTGAATTATTACACAAGTTTTTTACTGAGTCCAGATGGTTTCAGCTCCAATACAGTATTAGCGGCAAATAGAGAACTGAAACCAGAAGGGACCTGAAAGGCTTCATTAGAAATTGTGAAGAATATGATAAACACGTCTAAGATTAAATGCTTTATTCTGTTTTTCATTGATAACCCGTGGCACTATCAATTAATCTGAATTTCAGTAATGTTAGTTAAATGAACATTTTTTGATGACTTTAAAATATTTGTATAAACAAAATAATGAAGCTTAATTAAACAATTTAATAGAACAGCACACTGAAGGTGTAAAATTAAAGGTCTATTTGCTGCATATGGAAGGAATATTCTCATCATCCCCCCCAAAAAAGTAAAATAATTTAGTAAAATTGTCCCTTTTATCCTTGCAGAGGATTTTGTAAGAGAATTGCCATTTCCCATCTGTTTATCTGTAAACTCAAATGGAGACATTGGGAGGTTTTTACTAGAGGGGAATTGCAGAGCATTGTCGAGGGATTTGCAAATTTTAGCTCAAACAGGTCTAGCTGGAAGCATAGCAAAGTTGATAAATATTTATAATTCAATTCTTTTTGCATAAAACTTTTAGATTGTAAGTTTGTTTGGACAGGTCCCTCTTACTGTTCCAGTACGTTGATCATGTTTTGTTGAAATCTAGTGTTTGTTTTGTTTACCTATTGTAAAGCGTAGCAGAATATGTAGTGATTGGAGTTGTAAAATTCATTCATTTCTTTAACACAATTGCGATTTTAGTTTATATATCATTACCGACATTCCAAATTCTCTTGTTATGGCATGATCACATGTTAAAGTGAATCTCAAAACTCCATAACTACATCAGATTATTGTAGTGATTCTGGTGCTAGGTAGGCATGGATGCAGATCCACAGTTGCTTGTCGAACTGTTTTCAAAAGAAAGACTTTCCCAAAACGCAACCAAAACGTGTGACTTTATAATAAGGAAAATTAATTTCCAATGTTTGGCTCTCCAGATGTTGTGGGCTACATCTTCCTTGATGATTTGCCAGTATTAAGGCTGTAAGAGCATTATTCAGTAAAAATAAAGAAATTAACAGCAGACCTAAAGCAATTCAAATTTTTGTGTCAGTGCTTGAGAAAGGCCTTATACCACATACCTTAATTGCCGAGTGCTGAGGACTTGTTTTCATTTTTTTTGTAAGAGCACTATGGGAGATTGTAAAACCCAATGCAACTTAATTAATATCACAAACTCTCCAAGTTGCAGAAAATTTGAAATGGCACAACAAAATAAATAAAACAAAAAAAAAAATCAAAATGTTGTATAAATATTCCCAGGCAATCCTCACATGGATATCACAGTACAGTTGTGATTACATGCTGGGGTTTAATAGACCCCAGCATGTATTCTACATATTAGCTGTTCTACATATTCTTAACAAACAGTAGCAAAGTGATGCATTTGTGGCCGGTAAGTTTTCAGGCATCGTGTAAAGTCTGAGCTTGTACCTGTAAATCACTACACAGCTTGAGCTAAATATATGGTCAGAAACCAGTCTTTGAGTCGTGATAGTTCATATCAGAGACCAGCAATAGGCAACCTTCGGAACTCCAGATGATTTGGATTAAACCTCCCATGATGCTTTGCCATCATTGTAAGTGTAAGAGCATTATAGGGGATGAAGTCCAAGATATCTGGAGTGTCCCCTATCCCTGTCATAGACCATTAAACTGATTTCAAAGCAGCAGACTGGCTCTGTAGATTTCTGGTATATTTCATTTTGTCTCTTGATTCCTTCAATTACGCTATTTTTCCGTAAGACACTTTGTATCATATCTCTCTATTTATATTTAAATTTCAAGGAACCTAAAGAGCCTTTTCTGCTACTTTAGGAAAGGAAGGAAGAGATATGGTTATTGACATTTCGGTTTCTCCTATCTACTTTTTGACAAGATCATTGCATATGTTTCTGAAGGTTGAGTGCAAGGCTTAAGGGCTCTATATACATTTTCTACATTATCTGTATCTTATTTTCTTTTATAATTTTTCCTTTTTTATTGTTATATGTACACATGTTGGATCTGTTTACGAAACAGTGAACTGTGGTGAATTGGAAACTAAATTACAAACTTTAAGGCACATCATTTCAGCCTACATTTTGAAGATTAGTTTCAAGCCATCACTATTAATTCTTTAGAGAATAAATTCTATTTGCATGATTTTAGTGATATATCTTTAATATTCCAAAGCCCTTTTTTTTGCAGATGTATTTTTTGCAAATTTTCTGTTCTCGTGTACACAGAAATCTCCCAGTCCTCTTTAACAATATTTATTATGAAAATAAGAACACTTTACATGATCACAAATCGGTTAATAATTAAAAGATGCCTGTGAGTAATACAATGTAGTTTGGTACAAAAATTCTAAATTGTAAAGCTCCAGTTAAATTTATATTATTTTAATTTTTCTGCTAATGCATTTTCTAGCACAAGTATGAAAAACATAGCAGCAGCGTCTATTTGAGGCTGACAGCCTTACTTTAAGATGGCTTCAGAAAGTGAATTTTGAAGACATGCGCTCTTTATATTTTTGGACAAATTTTCCAAAAGTTACTGAAAGTCTTAAGAAAAATGGCAGCTAATGTAAAGAAGAGATGGGATAAGAAAGCTACTGACTTCTCTGCTTCCAGCTGAAACTAGAGCCTCTAGGCTAGTAACATACATCTGTCTAGATTAGACTGGACTTTTGAGGAGCCCACTCAGGATTTCAGAGTGAAACACTTTTGAGAAAGCCTGTGATTTGGCGAATGCATAAAATGTATTTTTAATTGTATTTTTATATTTTATGTAATAAAAAGAGTATTTTTTTATCTACTTTGGACCCCCGTAATGGCTTTTAGAAGATTTTATCCAGAGGACTCCAGAAATGTTCTTGGTGGGCATTTTACCACCTACGCTATTTGGATTAAGCAAAACCATTTTTGCTCTCCTTTTGTGAGTACCCCTCTTTTTTATTTTATGATAATACTGCTTTCTTATCAGTGAACACTATTGGTTGTCTGTACATTCCTTTTATGCCACATCTTCATAGGTGAGCTTCTACTATCCACACCAGGACTCCCATACAGTGTATCTGGATCCTGACACACTTCCTGGAAAATTGTTACTGCACCAGTATATCCACAAGCGAGGATCAGAAGCTCCAAATAAAAGAAAAAAGTGAATTTCTATATTTTCTTCACCAAGTACAAGTACCTACTACACTATATTGTGTCTTCTGCTCTTACATGCACTAAGCACCGTCTGGATCAGAAGACACTCACAAGGCGCTGCAACCCTATTTCTTCATCTTGCTTAGTGACATAAATCTGTCTAGCTCAGACTGGACTTTTGAGGAGTCCACTCAGGACTTCAGTGACTATCATTCCCACCACCAACAATGGCCTTTACTAGGCATAAATAAGTTACATTTAAAGGACCACTCTAGGCACCCAGACCACTTCAGCTTAATGAAGTGGTATGGGTGCCAGGTCCAGCTAGGGTTAACTAATTTTTTTATAAACATAGCAGTTTCAGAGAAACTGCTATGTTTATCAATTAGTTAAGCCTTCCCCTTTTTCCTCTAGTGGCTGTCTCACTGACAGCCGCTAGAGGCGCTTGCGTGATTCTCACTGTGAAAATCACAGTGAGAGCATGCAAGCGTCCATAGGAAAGCATTATGAATGCTTTCCTATGCGACCGGCTGAATGCGCGCGCAGCTCTTGCCGCGCGTGCGCATTCAGCCGACGGAGAGGATCGGAGGCGGAGAGGAGGAGGAGAGCTCCCCGCCCAGCGCTGGAAAAAGGTAAGTTTTAACCCTTTTCCCCTTTCCAGAGCCGGGCGGGAGGGGGTCCCTGAGGGTGGGGGCACCCTCAGGGCACTCTAGTGCCAGGAAAATGAGTATGCTTTCCTGGCACTAGAGTGGTCCTTTAAGTAAAAGCTAATTACGTTGAACCTATTAAAAAATAGCCACTTTATTTTACACAGTAGAGAAACCCTACATGTGAGTTATTAAAATTCAAGTGTTACTAAAGTTGTACAGTTTTATTTTATTTTATAAGGGAACGAAATCAAATGCAAAGTTTATACAGCAGCTTGCATGAATGTTGGTTTACTCTGAACGTATCCCCTGCAGTTACTAAGGATGAGATGGCCTATAGTTTATACATTGTTTCAGAACATGTTTTCAATAAATAAAGTAATGGTTATTGGTAACTCTTTGCAAATTAATAACAGGTGATATATACAGAGATACCATGAAGTAGGCTATCTAAGAGGAACCAAAAAGGTCCCTATTTCTGAGATCAGAGCTCACAGTTTACCATGCTCTATAAATTATGGCGTGTAAACTAAGAAAACTACATATACATGACTTATTCAAGACAGTATAATTATAGGTGCCATGAGCTACCTACATGCGCAGGGTCTGTAGTACAGTGTTTCTATAACCGTTGTCTTGGTAATGAGTTATATTTGTAGCCATCTACTTGCCTAATACTTCGGCTAAACTGGCAACATATTTTTCAGCCTACGATACCCTTAATTTCTTATTAGTTGCCAGTGATCACGGTGCTCACAGAATGATGGGCTACTTGAATTTATAAAGTATGCTAGCATGTGCCAGAGCATATGATACTAATTCATTTTTTAAAGAAAAAGTGTTTTCAAAATAGCTAATACAAATAAACAGTTTCTTGTATTATGTAATACAACAGGCTTAGCCACCTTAACATATTCCTCTTACAGAGATAATCAGTAAACTGGAAATATTCAATAGCTAACCAGGAAATTTTAAATGTTGGGCCTAAATAGTCAAATTAGAAAAACTGGATAAAATCATTACCTGTGCTGTGCTATTTTTAAAGCGACACTCTAAGCACCAAAACGACTTTAACTTATTGAACTAATTTTATTGTATAGAACATGCATATGGAGTCTCATTTCATTAAAGGGATGATATAGGCACCCAGACTACTTAATATAATTAAACTAATCTAGATGCAGTGTCCTTGTCCCCTTAGCCATGCAATGTGAAACATTGCAGTTTCAGAGAAACTGCATTGTTTATATTGAAGGGTAAAGAGTGCCCCTAGTGACTGTCTCCCACATAGTCACTAGTGGAGCTTTGTCACGACTACTAGTGTGGTCCAGCACGCAGAAACTATGTAACCATATACATAAAAAAGGAAAGGGAAAATGAAAGGACAGAGCGTAAACCGGACCTTAGAATGGCCGGACTAATACGCTAGAGACAGAGAATGGTCAAAGGGAAAGCCGAGGTCAAGGAAGCCAGAAAATACTCAATACCGTTTAAACAAGCCAAGTCAGGGAAACCAGAAAATCAGAATAACCAGGGAAAAGCCAAGATCAGGATACCAGGAAATGAGAAACACGAAAATAGCACTCTCAGGAAACCAGGAAACGGAAACCAAGACAGGGCAAAGTACTGGGGTGAATTAGGGGTTTAAATACCCCTCTCTATGCTGTGATTGGTCAGAGGGCAACCTGACGTCACGCACACGTTGGTATAACTCTCGGGGGCGGGGCTATCCATAGACGCGACCACGCGGTCGGCGCCATGTTGGATTCGGGCGTGATGCCCGGAAGAACTGAGCGAGCGCTTCCCGGCTCGCCGGCTCGCAGGTAAGCTCGTGTTGTCGGCGCGGTCGTGCCGGTCAGGCACGGCCGTGAGGCTTGGCGGGCCGGTGACCGCAACAAGCTTCCTGCTGTTTCACAGAGTTTAACTCTGTGAAACGACACTGGACGTCCTTATGATCTGCATGAGGAGAGCCAACGTCTTGAAGATTTCCATAGGAATGCATTGATTCATGCTTTCCTAGGGGGGAGGCCTAATGCGCTTGCAGCACTTGTCATGCATGCATATTAGGTTCCCCCATTGGCTGACGTCAAGGGACCTCGAAATCAGTTAAGTGTTTATGAGTTATTTAACTCTTTCATGACTGGAGGAGGATCTGGGGGAGGGGGCAGCAGAGCAACATTGTAGTGTTAAGAATACAGTTTTGTATTGGAACTCGCTTCCCTCCTCCGTTAGATGCTCACTCAGTCTCCACTCCTTCAAAAAATCGTTAAAAACCCACTTCTTCATAAAAGCGTATCAACTAAACTGTTAATAGCTCCCAACTGATTCCTCTTCTGCAACTGTCACTAGTCTAATACTATCCTTACCTTTTTGTGTCATTTTACCCCACTCCCTCTAGCATGTAAGCTCATTGAGCAGGGCCCTCAACCCCTCTGTTCCTGTGTGTCCAACTTGTCTGGTTACAACTACATGTCTGTTCGTCCACCCATCGTAAAGTGCTGCGGAATTTGACGGCACTCTATAAATATCATAATAATAAAAATAAATTTTAATAGCGTTCCTTTAAACTAAAGGTTTTTTTTTTTGGTGCTTAGAGTGCCACTTTAAATTGCAGTTCCTTTGCCAATTCCTTAACATTTCTGGTTTGGCGAAGAATCCTAACAATCTCAGAATGAAGATGGCTACAGTACAAGTAAAAGTTTGTGTTACATAATAAATAGCATTGTGTGAAATTCACTGTTAAGCAATTTGTGCTAATGTCAAATGCCAGCCGCAAATCACTACATACAAATAACAGAGGCGCTTTAAAGATCATGCCACTTTCAGAGTGTCATCAGAGACTGCGTATTTAATTGCTTCGATTTTTTTTTTAATTAGTCAGAGCTTTTCTTCCTTCATCTTTTCTTACTTCACGGCTTGGTTTTTTGACCCTTCACTCATGAGGTATAAGAAAGTGAAAAAAAAAACATAATTCATTTTAGACAATACAAATTAAGGAAATATAACAAAGTAAAAGCTTAGATTAAGAATGCACTAAAATAAATCACTGTATATAGTGAGGTGCCTTGGGAGACTACTATTTTAATTAATAATATATAGTGTTATCGTTCACATGAATAGCACAAAATGAATCAGTAAGTTGCAAAAACACAAAAGATGATTAATGCTGCCGTATCATGTTTGTTTTTTTTCTTTTGGTTTTCCTTTCCCTATTCCCATTGTTTTTTTATGACTTTACTCTCCCCTTTGCCACTTGCCTTTAGCATATATTAACATATTTACTATATTTGCTTCCCTTAGCTGGATCTCACTATCTGGGCACGGCCATTTTGTTCCCCTTTTCCCGTGATGTCTGCTGTTTAGCATTCTGTGGGATTGACTTTATTGATGGATTATGGGTGATTTTGATTGGCAGCTGAATCAGAACCTTGCTTTAAGCTTCGACCATTGTCAAATGTTATCAGCCTGACTGCTATGTGGGAAAGTAGCCCTTACATTTCTTTATATATTTTATGAAAAATTGAGCAATCAGAAAAAATAAAAATAAAAAGTGATTTAGACACCAAAAACTAGATAGAAGCAGATTGCAAAAGTTTATTTTTGGTAACAGAGCTGCTATACTTGGCTTTTTGACTCTTTGACCAACTAAATGCAAGCGTTTACATTCTAAAAAATTAGACATTGTAAACATGTAAACTGTATTAAAACTGTTTTTTGTTTTTTAAAACATGATCTTGATATCCTATTGGTCATGGTCTTGATATCTATTGCTCAGATCTTTATAATGGGCTTCATCATGAGAACATTGGTACCACACAAAGTAGATCCAGCCCGACCAATGGCCAGCTTTAAAATTACCCTTCGGTACTACCATTTAATAATAATAACAAAGTGTTTAACCAGAAAAGTAACAAATATTTTGGGGGAGTTATTTCTGAGATCTACTTGAGTTATGCTTTTAGGATTGATTCAGAGGGATTTGATGTGTAACACATCTTGATTAATTTGGAGGAAAATTGGTAAATGTCAGAGTAACGACATTTTAACGAACTACCACAGAAAGTTTGCTTCGCCTCCTGATTTGTCCCGAATGTTTGATTTAGTTTTTTTGCCTCTTTGCCTGAGTTCAAAAGATGTTAGCTCTATGGCATTACAAGGAAAATCACATACTAAAGCATATTGAAACATATTAAGCAGCAATAAAATTAAAGAGAAAGTTATACATATGACATAAAACATAAAATTATTCTTAATAGAAGTAAGGTGCATGTGTCATTCACATAGCAGAAATTCATCTCAAACATTGAGTAGAAATTTATCTAATTAATTTATAATACAATTATTGTTTAATATATTGTATACAGTGTCACTATTTCCTGCTAAGGCTAATCACAGTATAACGCATGCAAGTTAAAGGGCCAAATGTACTTATTCAAGCAATTGTTAGCTAAAAACATATGTGTCATTCTCAAAAATACACATTCGCTATGACTTTAAATAAGGGGAGCAGGCCTGAGGTTAATATTTATGCAAAGTGCTAAAGTGATAAATATAGTAAGATATTAAGTGTCTATTTAAAGATGCTGAAGACTCAAGAAATAAACAGCAAATAAACATGGCAATATCCAATTAGTGCAATGTTCCAATTACAGTAATTTCAAATAGATGACGGTTTGCCAAATGATGCCTTATTAACACCTAAGCTAAGTTCAACAAGTAAAAGATCGGATTCTCTTACTATCCAACTGATCTTCCTGTTATATTTGTGCATGGTGGGAAAGTTAGGTTTGCCTGAATTTATTTGTCTGGAAAAATATTTGTTTATAGCGGTTCGTACATGCAGCGTTTTAGTTCGGAAGAATTTCGGCCATATGACCAGTTTTGGAAAAAACTTTTCGGGCTAACCAAAACGTCAAGAAAATTGGTCTATTGATATACTGCAAAATGACATTGACGTTGTGGCAGGCTTATGCAATGTATGATCATATACTGTAACTAAACCCCCATATTTTTTGCCTAAATTAGGTGTTTTTAAAAAAAAAAAAACCTAATAAAATCTGTGAGCTTTGAAGTTGCTGTTTAGTTGTTGAGTGAGTGCGCTGGATCTTGTGTATTGCAAAATTGTATTATGTATATATTATACAGTAAGTGAGAAACATAACCAAAAGAGACAAAACAAGGAGCAGTAAAAATCTATATTTATATATTCATTTATTATATATTTATTACATAAATAATATATCGATATATAAATATGGATTTTATTTTACTGCTCCCTTTTGTACCTCTATTGGTCACTTAAACTGTGAATAAAATCAACAGCTAGTTGCTGTCCCCTAACCATCAATCATCTTTTTTTGTGCCACTGACAGAACTACAAATCACAAAACAAACAAAACAGCTTGTCCATTGTCCATTTTGTTTGCTTCATGCCATTTTGGAGTTTGGAAATTTGGACAAGTTGCCGACCACCCAAACGTCAGGAGAAGCCAAGTGTACAATTCTACTGCTTACAAGCAGTTGCCAGGCATCATTGTTATATTATTACGGTGACACAGAAAATCCATATTCTAAAACAGATTTTTCTAGGAAAGGTAACATTATACAACTATACTGTAATTTTTACTAGATATATAATTTTAACATAAAGTATTTTTTTCTGTCTGAAATCTAAATAGAGAATTAGTTGCCCTGACTATTTAGGATATATCACAAACTTTGATTAGTTAGGAATATTTTCAAACTTAGCTATTTTAGTTAAATGTTGTTATAGCACTTATTTGTACAGTGGTTCCCAAGCTAGTACTAATGCGTCATCGGGAATTAGGCATGTCCAAATTCTGTTCTAAACAGAAATAGTGATACAACAGGCACAGTAGGTGCATCTTGTGGTCTGGATAGGAAAACATTGGTCTAGTATTTATGTAATTGTTTGGTTAAAAAAAAAAAAAACCTTTGTGTGTCAGTTAGACAACTACAAGCTAATACAAATCAGACAATCTGGCTGTATTAAGGAACACACAGTCACACTGCCAGCCTTAACTGTGAGTTCTGATAAGATGAAAATTGGTTTGAAATATGCAGGCTAAAGTATCTGCAGAAAATACCATTTTGTTGAGGTTGAGATATCTATCCAACCGCACTATATCAGATAAAAATGATATACTGTTAAAAAGGTATTGTTTGATAGCACTTGGTCCAGGATGATGCATTTTATAAATATATTATTAATGGATTAAAGCAAATAACTTTGCAGTTGGATGATAGGTGGAGATGAAGGAGTATTCATTATCAAAATCTGTTTTTAAACAGAACTAAAGACAGTCTTTCTCAATGGCAAGCAATTTTTTTCAGCAACAGTCAATATTCTCATTAGCAAGCAATATCCCCAGCGGGTCAGTGGCAATCAATAGCCACAGTGGCAGCAATATTCTCAGTTACACTGCTTCAACGCTATGTCTGCATCTATAGCTTTCTCCTGCACCAGGCTCTACATTTGGAACGCATAACAGGAAACTAAGAAACAAAGTGAGGTCCATATTCAAAGACATCTCTATTGTTATTTTACTAGTTCACAATTTACAAACTGTTTTTAAAATTTAAGACACAAAATTTAAAAAATGCATTCCCTGCTGTAGCTACATCTTTTGATAGAACAAGTGAGAGGGACCATTGATGACTGCAGAGGAATTGAGAGACTGATGGGAGAAAAACCTAAAACTGTTAAACATTTAACAGTTTTGTACAGTTTTATACAATGTAGCTATTCCTGACAAAATTAGTAATTAAGTTGTCAGTCATGGCAAATCACAATTTGAAAAACATCTTCTAATATTTAGGGGGAAAAGAACTTAACTTTTTCTTTCTTTTTTTTTTTTTTGCATTTTCCCACCAAGAATGTGTTACAGTATTACAAGCACCATGCTATTTCCTTCTACCTTAATTGGTTTTAATAGGGATTTCTATTGTTGTTTTATTTGCACGGTTGTCTTAAATATATAGACACATTTTTTTCTACAAAATTCACCAATATCTACTAAGATAGTGGTCCACAACCATAAAATAAGCTAGATGAGCGTCCATTTTAACACAAAGTCTGCGTATTACGACAAAAAAATCTATTTGAAATATTAGCATCACACAATGTGAAGACCTCTGGGTAAAACCAATGCTATCATATGGATTATCATGTTCAGGATTTTTGAATTACCCAATTCAATAGGGGACTCAATAAAACATGGCACATTGGGGTTCTTTGGATAACACTTAGGGAACCACTGTAAATGCATGACAAATTATGTAAATGACCCTTAGGAATATGATACAAACATGTTCAATGTGTATTGTTTTTAAATGTACAATTAAAGGGGTAAAACAAATGTCTCTATCAGGGACATGTTTGAATACTGACAAGGTCTGGTGTTTGGTATGTTTTTTGAGAGTTCTTGTCAATTCATTTCCTAGCAGAAGCTTTAAACAGGAATCTGGGAATCCGCCACTGTGTCAATTAGCTGAATTGTGTGCCAATGCAGAAGTAATTTGCTGCCAAGAAATTCAACATGTTCATTCACAACACCACACTAATTAAATGAAGGAAAAATGTTTCTAGTTATATAGAAATGAAATAAATACCATTAATAATGCAAGTCATCATTTCATTTACAATCTATTATAAAGAAAATGGATAATTATATAATTACATATTTGTTAAGAATGATAAATTAGGTCACCTAATTGTTGTCATATATTTATTATGCAAATATGACCCATAGGGGATAAAATATCATTTATTGAAAATAACTGCTAAATCTTGTAACTGTGACTGATGAACCAAATACAATTGTATGGCTTGTAGCACCACCTAGAACCCTAGAACTGATGAATTGGAATTGGTCACAAAAGATACTGCCACAATAGTATAACTTCAAACTTTGAGTTTAAGAGGCATGCCTTAATCTAGTAACCTTCGGATGAAAATTATGACTAAACTCACTCTCTAATAGCTGTGTATTGGAATATGTCGAAAGCAGCACTGAACTGAGATTTTAAGCCAGACTACTTTCAAGCTTTGAGAATCCAGAATAAGACTTCAGAGAATTGGATTTGGCATAATTATGGTTAAGAAATAAAACAAAAAAATAATTAACCTAGTTATGGTTAGGTGTTTTAGAAATTTGAAAATCAGGATTAGAAGATTTAGAGTTAACAGAATCAGGGTTAAAGTTAGAAACCTTATGGATTGGAGCTTAGGGTAGGATAAATAGATATAAAGGGTTTCGGAGCTCATGGTTAGTGCCTCCTACCAGCTTATCTTGACCATATTGCGGTTATTCAAGAGTAAAAACAGAGATTTTGCTGGCAGGTTTACATCACAATATCGGATGGTCATGTGGCAAAGCTATCTTGGTCATCACCAGAGATGATAGAGTATGTAGAAGGAATATACAATTTTGTGATTTATTTTGCATTTTAATTTGTTATAATTTAGTGTGAATGGTTCCATTGATATAATATTTTTCAATCTGTTCTTTGAAGAGGGGGGATTGCTTATGATTTGTTATCACGTTTAACCAGTTAAAATATAGTTGATTTTTATTTAACAATTTAGGTTTTATCCTCTTTAACTAATAATCGTATAATACTTGTGATTTACTGGTATTGAAAGAGC
Source organism: Pelobates fuscus (assembly GCF_036172605.1). Classification (NCBI taxonomy): domain Eukaryota; kingdom Metazoa; phylum Chordata; class Amphibia; order Anura; family Pelobatidae; genus Pelobates; species Pelobates fuscus. Next base: position 341,064,827 of record NC_086320.1, read on the forward strand.
TCGGTCAGTGGTGGAATTTCTGCAGACGTATGGAAGATATTTTTCCACTAATCAAAAGAAGAGACCTACTCTATCTAATGAAATTGGCTCCAAAGTAGCACTACTACAAAAACAGAATGAGACATTTTATCAAGGTTCGGTCAACTTGGCTCAAGTTGGCTATTAGTGAATAGCTTGGTTACTTGCCAACTTAAAACAGCTGAATTTAACTTTTTTTTGGATCAATTAGTATTAGCTAACCTTTCAAGTTGGATTTTTTTTTTGTACTTCATATATTTCCATTTCATAATATGGCCTGTCTCCTCTAACTTGAAACACGTATCAAATTTCAAAATAATAATAAAAAAAAACCTTTGTAATTTTTATGGGCACCTAGAATGCAAATGTATATGAAATATGCACCAGCACAAATGGGCTTGCTTATCTTCAATTCATTCCACTGTCAGATATTTTATGGTATGTTAATCTCTCCATCAAAATCAAAGTACATACAGTACCTTGGCAGGTTACACCATCTAATCTGTATAAGATAAATTGAAGGTAAAGAAAAAAACAAAACATGTGCCTACAAGTGTTTATATTCATTAAAATGTAAAACCATACTTTATATCTAGAATTCCACTGTGATGTGACAGTTAAAGTAACATTTAATAATATTGGCGGCATTTGTTTTAATTTTCTCTATGACCACAGTATAACATTTTAGCTTTCTTTTAATAACCGGAAAATACACTTTCTTTATGTGACATATATTTGCAGCCACTAGTGATGCATTCTTGTTATTGCAGTTTAACCAACCTGACTCTTCAGGTGTTACTGCAATTTGTGATTTTATTATAACGGAAAATGCTGAGGCTAAAATATTCTTCATGGGATTGTTATCCCATTAACACTCACAAAATGAGCTGATTATCATTTCTCCATATATGTGCACAGATGGTCTAATCAATGACTCATTCCATTGATACGATGTACACTTGCCAATGTCTTATGTATCAGTTATCAAGTAGCACATCTTCAAAACTTGTCCTGTTCAATTAAATAAACAACACAGTTACACTGGGACAATTCTTTGTTAAAAAAAAAAAAAAAAGGAAGCAAAAAAAAGCTCATGCATAAATATAATGCACTGTTTTGTTTTTATAGTGGCACTCTAGTAATATTTGTGACTTTTCAAAAGCAATCTGACAGAATTATATTTCTCTATAGTTGAAAAGCACTTTGAAATAAGTCACCGGCTCAAGATAACCACTATAATATTCCCACTGGAAGCAAAAGTTTGGAATATGGCCTAACAATTTGACAAAGCACTATGTTATTTTGGGTTATGACCTAAAGTGAAAGAAAGCATGGACAAACGTTCAGGTCTATTAACTAAACAGTGAGCTGCAGTAAGCTTATGACAAGATTGCATAATTGGGCTAAATTATGACCTAAATTTCATATTTTTGGATAAAAGTTTAAATGTTTCTTGGCACCCTTTTATTTAAAATGCTTTCATAATATTTTGAATTTACATATATATATATATATATATATATATATAAATATTTTTTTTTTCTTTTAATATATTTTTGGATATTTAATATTTCTTAAGTTTATTCAAACATATTTATTAATTTAAAAATATTATATTGAGGTCTAAGTGGTTTATGCATTAAGCAAAGTGTTGCGATACATTTTTTAATTTACTTGCAAAGTATAGGTTAAATTAATACCCCCCCTCACTGCCGGGCCACCGGGTGATCACTCCCCTGGTGGCGCCCGGCAGTGAGGCAGAGCATCGGAAGCCATCAGACAGGCTTGTGCAGAGTGGTCGAAGCACTCAGTGAAGAGAAATTAAATTAAATTATAAAAAAAATTAACTCCTTCCCTCCCTCACCCATCCTCTCCCTCCATATGTACTTACCCGATCGCCGTTGTTCCCCCGCCAGCAATCGGTGTTGTTCTTCTATGGGGGGTCTGTCTGACAGCCCAGACAGTCCCTCGTCTGCAAATTAGGACCCCCAGGGGCCAGGCGATCATTCTGAAGAGCGGTCACATGGCCGTAATAGGTGTTCATTGTGCTGCCAGCTGGGGGACTGCTTGAACTATATTTAAAAAAATATATATGTATATATATATATATATATACATATATTATATTTATATATAATATGTATATATATATATATGTAATTTTATTCTAACAGTATTTTTATATTATATATATTTATATCAAAATACACTTAGAATGAAATTATATATATCGATATATGTATATATATATATATATATATATATATATATATATATATATATAAAAATAAAAATAATACAAAATATACATATGTCCATATGCATAATTACATAAATAATTTCATAAATAAAACATGTAGGCTTCTAATATATAAATATGTATATATATTTAAAATTCTATGTGCATATATATGTAATTTTGTTGATTGCAATTTTAGGGACCTGCCTGACAACCCAGGCCGAAAGTCCAGAGAATTTAATTTGCTAGCACTATATTTAACCCTGTAACTTTCCAAGGCACCCTAAAACCTGTTTTACTTGCTAGACTTCGCTGAACACAAATATTAGTGTTTCAAAACAGTAAAACATATGACAGCGATGATATTGTCAGTAAAAGTGACTTTTTTTGCACTGATGTTATCATTGCTGTAATACATTTTACTGTTTTGAAACACTAATATTTATGTTCAGCAAAGTCTCCCGGGTTTAACAGTACCCCCCCATGTACAGGTTTTATAATGTTTTTGAAAATTACAGGGTCAAATATAAGGCCATTGTTTCACATTGAAATTTGCCAGATTTGTTATGTTGCCTTTGAGAGCATTTGGTAGCCCAGGAATACAAATTACCCCCATAGTGGCATACCATTTGCAAAAGAAGACAACCCAAGGTATTGCAAATGGGGTATATTCAGTCTTTTTTTAGTAGCCACTTAGTTAGCGCTCATAATATTTTTTTGCATTTTTAACACACAAAACAAATATAAATGCTAACTTTGGCCAGTGTTTGTGACTAAGTGGCTACTAAAAAGACTGGACATACCCCATATTGAATACCCTGGGTTGTCTACTTTTCAAAAATATATAGTTTGATGGGGTAAATTAATAGGACATGGGTGCATGGTGACCAGCTGTGAAAATTCTAAGTTGGAAAACTGGAATGCTCACCCTCCAAATAAGGTCTTTTAGCCCCCAGAGAACTCGACACACCTATACATGGGTGGTATCGCTGTACTCAGGAGATGTTGCTGAACACATATTGTAGTGTTCTTTAGCAGTGCTCAGTACATCTATTCTTAAATTGCTATGTGTGTCAAAAAAAATCACAAATATTAATTTGTTTTTAAAATTTGGCATTGATTGGTGGTAAAATGGTTGCATGAAAAGAGTCAAAATACCCCAAGTTTGATACCTTAGCTTGTCTTATTTTAAAAAATATATACATGTTAAGGGTTATTCAGGAATTCCTGAGAGATATCAGTGTTACAATGTAACTTGCTTTAATTTTGAAAAAAAAATGGTTTGTAAATACAGCAAAGTACTTGTACTTATAGCCCTATAACTTTCCAAAAAAAGCTAAGAACATGTTAACATTGGATATTTCTAAACTCAAAACAAAATTTAGAAACTATTTAGCATGGGTGTTTTTTGGCGGTTGTAGATGCGCAACAGATTTTGGGGGTCAAAGTTAGAAAAAGTGTTTTTTTTTATGATATGATGAAAAAATTGTATCTTTAAAAAGATCATTTAACGGCAAGAAAAACAGTATATAATATGTGTGGGTACAGTAAATGAGTAAGAGGAAAATTACAGCTGAACACAAACACCGCAGAAATATAAAAACAGCCCCGGTCCCAAACGATAAGAAAATTGAAAACCGGCCTGGTCACGAAGGGGTTAAAAAAGGTTGGAAAAAATTATCTGTTTAGCACATTTAAAAAGTGTTTCCAACTACATTTTTTAAGTTCGGTTTCAACTCACTGATAAGTGGATAAACGCTACCTAAAAAAGTTTCAAGTTCATCTGAATGAGAGTTTTTATCCAACTGCGCTATTTCGTCCTAAATTTACAATTTATGCCTAGAGGAGGGATCTTAAAAAGGTTGTAGAGAACAGTGGAAATCAAGATTCTTTTTATAAAATCATTTAATATAAACATACATTTTTAACGTAGAATGTAGTATTACAGCTTGTTTCAAATTCATATGGCACTTTATTAGGCCAGGGAAATAGAGATCTCTTGTCCATTGACTATAACATTATGTAGTTACCCAGTGGTTATAAAAGAGTCAAACAGATGCCAACACTTATATTAAATAACCATTTTATAGGATGACGGACGGAACAAGGTTTAATGTAATTTAATCATACCTCGTAGCAGAGATGGTACGGGAGTAGGGTTCCCTCTACACTGCTGCCTATGGTGTGGGATACTGGAAGGTATCTCGTTTGATGGAACCTCTGCTCATTTTCCTAATATTAGATTTGTATTTTTTAACTAATCACTTCTTTGTGAATATCACAATATGAGCAGATTTCCCACTATCAACATAATGTATTATTTTCCAATTCACTTCACCTTAAAAGTTGGTGGAAAAGACATATTTTTAAGGATAGACTATAACCCACTAAAAGTAAATTTAAAACTATGAAAATTTAAAAAGATGTATATTTTCAACTGTACACCACAATATTATTCATATATACCTAGTTACATAAGATTTAGGCTGATAAGCATTTTTATGGCATTTGTCAAAGCCTCCGATGTAATTTTACATTTTGTTGTATGATTCTTAGACAAGTCATAGGCTAAGAAAATTATTGTCTAATTGAAACTTAGGATAATAGAGTCTTAGCGACTCAATGCATAGACAGCCTCACCATTACATGGAAATTATGTGAAGTATGCTGCCTTTGCTTTGAGCAAATTAAAGAGCTACAGTTATTAAACATAACTATATACATATTTGAAACTCTTAAAATAATAACAGTTAAAAATTCAACAACAGTATCTTCCTAGAAAGGCTTTTGAGTCAAGCATTGTAACAGCTAGAGAGTAACATGTAGGAAGTAATGGTAATCTACTGAGATCCAGCCTTTTAGTCGATGCTCTATTTTTCTGTTTTGAATTCCCAGTGGTTTTTAAAGACTTTTCACATGTCCATCAAGTAAAGACAAATACATTTACAAACGTCCCCCGAGAAAAAAAAAACACGACGACTGGGGAAAATGTGTGAAATTCAGGGGAAAATTGGAGCTATTCCAAGCCTTGCTTTTTGTAAATGCATTTGATAAGCTCTTTCAAAACTGTTAGACATTAACTACCTCTTCTGCGGTAGAAGAGCACAGCGCTTGAATAACCTTCCTTGTGTTTGTTTGTCTGCTGCTAAGCTTTGTCTTTCTCCTAATGTGCCCAAAAAATTATTTTAATTTAATGTAAAAGATAGCTTTTATAGTAAGTATGATGTTGGAAAAAGCTACACCATGCAATATATTTATATATATATATGTGGATGTTAAATGTATTTTCTATGCATGAGCAAGCTCTTTTTATAGAAGCTCACAGTGAAAGGAAGTGTCTATACCATAAAAGCTTTAAGGTGATAAAGACAACTGTGACTTACAGATGGTCTATGCTATATTTTTAAAACTGATAAATATGGCATTTATTTCAAGAAATATATGTTAATACCCTATAAAAAAGTATTAAGCAGCCATATTTTACCCTGAACGTTTGCAATTTTTAGAAAAAAAATTAACATCGCTGAATCCTTGTTATCAAATAAATATCAATATTTAGCAACTGTATTGTAGTGCTTGATGTTTCTGTAGCCAATTATTTGTTCGCAAACCTGAGCTCATTTAAGGGCATTTAGTTTTGCATATCTTTAGATGTGCTACATAACTGCTAAATGGGAACAAGTTTTGATTTCTGATAATTAATGGAACACTATATTGTTAGGACAAACATGCATTCCTAATGCCATATTGCCCCTGCCCCTTGTTTAAATCAGCTCACTACTACCTTGTTTTAATAAAAACATTTTAAAAGTATTTTACTTACGTTTTTCCAGCGCTGACGCCTCTTGGGTCTAAATGAGGAGTTGTTTCCTACGTTGTTGGTCCGTCCAATTCTCCATCCAATTCTCCGTCCAATTCTCCTCCAACTTTGAGCTGCAAGTTCACGTGACCAAATGTTACTTGGTCAGTGCAGTGGAAGCACCTCTAGTGGCTGCCTGGAAGAAAGTTTCTACAAAATGGGATTGTTTTACAGGGTTAAAATGAAAGGACCACTGCACCCAAACCATTTAATTGAGATAAAGTGGTTTGGGTGACTTTAGTGGTCCTTTAATTTGGCATGCTCTGAACTAGGTTAAAAGTGAAACAGTAGGCTTGCCATGTGAGCTTTTACGTAAAATTATTTGACTACTTATAGTGTATTTTAATTCATTTAATTGAAAATGTTCTTAATGAAACGTGTATGCTCAATGACATACAGAGATTTAACTAACATTTGTAAAACATATTCATGGGGGTTACTAATATTTTAAAGCAAATGTACCCTACAAGAATTTCAAATAGCCTAACCAAAATTGTTAGAAAGTTGTCATCTCACTATGGCATGATCATTTTTCAAACAGTATTGCATTTAATGAAAAGTAAATTTAGTTGTGTGGTGCAGGCTTATACTGATCCTGTGCAATTTAGCAACACTAATTCTCCTATTTTACTCTTAAAAAATAGTCCTTAGGATTTAGACCCAGTTTTCTAAAAGATGGCTTTTAAGGTACTATAACAAAACAATGCTCTAATATGAAATTGTAAAATTATGCCTGAATTCTATTTGTTGTCATTGCTGCCCTGTAAGACAAATAAAGAATTGGGCATCTATGCCTTATCACATTTGAATTTTATTATTATCCAGATTTATATATTTTTTCAAACAGGTGATATATTCTGTGCATCATGTTAAATAATAAAGAAGTTAAAATGTGTTTGCTTTTATATCAGTGGAAAAACTTCAAACCTCAACTAATGTATTTCTGAACTATGTTTGATGAAGGATTATAATCTGTTTACTGATTTAAAATAAGTAATTTTCCAATTTACAACTCCATGATTTCTTCATTTCTAATTTATATAGCTGTACATTACCATTCAAGTACATAGCCCTTTACATCAATGTTATCTATAGCTAAACAGCATGGGAAAATTAGTCAAATATAATGGGGAAAATCACTTAGGCTATGGTATCGACTTCAGGAAAAGGGAGGTCCTATGACACCAGTAATGGAAAATCTATTGGTATGTCTCTGTTTTGAAAACATTGCAATCAATCTGAAATGCTTGATGCCCTGAAGACTGGGGTCTAGTCTTTAAAGGGCAAGTATCACAAAACATATTTGACTGTAGCCCCCACCCCCCATCCCACTCCAACACCCCTCTAGCAACATGCTTAGATGTATTTATTAATGCAATAATGAGTAAATTAAATATAAAAAAATTAAGGTTGTATCAAAACCAATTGAAAATCAGTTGATACATTAATCTGTTATCCACATGTTTTCATCAGATGTTCTGCATTTGTATATTTTGTACTTCTACTCTAACAATTTTTCATAAACTCACAGATTGGAGTCACAGACATGTTTATTGCACTGCTTTACACTCCCATATACTGAGATATACTGATCATGTACTGAAATAGATGATCGGTACATATAAATATCAATCACCAGTTGGTCTTAAGGGGACACTATAGTCACCAGAACAACTAATAAGTCCCTTCAGGCTTTTTTGCAGTAAACACAGTTCTTTTTTCTAAGAAAAGGCAGTGTTTACATTACAGCCTAGGTATACCTGCAGTGGCCACTTCTCAGATAGCTATGAGATGTGCTTCCTGGGGCAGTGTTGCACAGTGTGACTGACATTTAGTGTCTCCGCCTTCTGCATGCAGACACTGAACTTTCATCATAGAGATGCATTGAATCAATGCATCTCGATGAGGATATGCTGATTGGCCAGGGCTGTGTTCGGCTTGTTCTGGCTCTGCCCCTGATCTGCCTTCTTTCCAGAACTGTTATGTTAGTGTAAATGCAATTATCTTGTGAATTTCTAACAATTCACAATTTAACGTCTCACCCCGACAATATCGCCAAGACAATTGAATATATTCAACAATAAGCAACAAAAGAGAATGAAGTGTATTTTATTTGTTAAATAAATATGTTTCATAAATTAACAGTGCTCGGTCAATAGTTGTAATGCACAAGCACTTTGAGGTATAATAATTTGAACATTCTGCTAAAGAGAAGTTTTATTTGCTCTTTGACATATTTCGATTCATCAGTTGATCTTTAGAACAGCGTTTTCACAATTAGCAAAATCCTTATTATATAATTATACACACATATACATATAGTCAAACTGTCTGAACATGTATTGATTATGTTGCATAAAGAAGCTCTTAAAATTCATCTATAAAAATTGGGATTTTTTTGCATTTTCTGTATTTAGTTAAGATCATACTTTCTTTTCGTAAGTTAAAAAGCACTGCTGTGCTAGGTGGAATTTGTATTTGTTTTACCATATGGCCGACAGCATTATTATGGAAATAAAATTATCTGTTGCTTGTGATTGCTTCACACATTTTATTGATAGTATACCAACAGAACCATGTAAAGATCTGCTCCCAGCATGCTGTATTTAGTGAGACGGCATTTTCTGGCTTGAAAAGCTAAAATCACCTTATATTTTCAGCATAAATTTGGATTTGATGCACTTTGCATACCATAACTGGGAGCACTAAAAATATAGGCCATTTTGCCATTAGCAATTCAGACATGTTTATGTACTTTTTTTCGGCAATCAGAAATGTGAAAAAATAAAATATGATTCTTCAGCAATCAGAAATGAAAAAAAAAAAAATATGATGGGTAATTTAAAAGTCAGATCATCTTTGGAAAAAAAAAAGAATTGGAGATATTTAAAGGAGAATACTGGATCCTATCTGGAATATCTGAATCATTTAATCCTGTCTATATAATGCAAGCCAAATGGCTACAAAATGTTTAGGTGATGAGGATATTTTACTTAATTAGACCTTTGTTTAGGTAAACACATTGATGGTTTGTGCAGTCTGACATAGAAGAATGGGACAGGAGCACACACATTCGGACATTTTTACAGATATCGATCAACATACATGCTGACAAAAATAAGCCATAAACATTCTCCAAAACATCCAGTAATTGGTAATAACACTGATTGGTGTTAAGCGTGATCAAAGACTTTCACACATTGTTTTTGTATTATTGATCCACAACAAAGTGGGAAACCCAAGATATGTCCAGGTATGGATTAAAAAAAAAAGGGCAAATAATCGTTCTTAAATCTGTAATGGCAACCCTTGGATGTTCTCAGATCAACATGCATCTACCACTCGTATAAATCCATTCCTCATTATTACTAAAGTGAGAATTGTCAGGAACTTAAAGTGGATGTATGTGAAAGTTGTGAAATGGAAAAAGTAAAATCATCTATGCTTCCAATTTGGTTAATTTGCCCTGAATTTAAAATTCACTTGGTAATAAGTAATTATTTTAGTATCCTTGAATATTCTTTAAAAAAAAACCTTGAAAAACATGATTATAGAATATGATAAAGGAATCTATTTATGGCCATGGGAGATATGACTGTGTCTCTTTACGGCAGAGAAGAGGTGTTGCAAAATAGTGTTGCAAAATTTGTGTCCAATATAGACCTGAAGTTAGGCTACATCTTGCTTTCTTGAAGCTATCCATTTCCTCTCTCCTTTTCTTTATACCTTTCCTTTCTCTCTCTCCTTATCTTTTGATGAGTTATTTATAGAAATACTCTTTGTAGCTAGTAAAGTGGCAATTTACGAGGTATTTGGATAACCTAAGGGTACTATGTTCTGTCGCAATTACTCAATAGGTATTAGATGGTGTACCCATACAGTCTTGTATTGATTGTATGTACTTCTAAACATCTTCACTACAATAGAGCATTGAGTGACTAATCGGTTTTAGGAACGCTGAACATGACATGTGCATTGTTTACTACGCTGTTACACTCTGACAGGCTGCGAAATCAATGTGCAATTGTCAACTATTGTACTCTAGTTTCTTTCTATTGTTCTTTGTATTGAATTATTCACATAAAAGAATAAATAAAGATTGCAAAAAAAAATAAATCTATTTAGGCAGATAATCCCATATCTTAATTGTTCTTAGTGTAAACAACCTTTTTGTCAACTTTACTCAAAATTGCTTTCCTCCTAGTCTCAATAAATGACCTCTTATCCTTTATACCATCCTGTTAACAAACAGATTACCAGAGAGTTAAACTAACCATGTGTATATCTTTCTATATCACAAAGATTCTTAGTACACGTTAGTGGGTCTTTTCAATCAAAAATAATTACTCAGTCATGAGTGCCTCCATCTTGAATATTCTCTATTTAGACCATATGGGTTACAGACTCAGTTCCCAGCTGGGTATACTCATTATAAGTTTTCTGAAGTGGAAACAGTTCAAATGATTTAAATAGAACTAACAAGTAATCCAGGATTACTTAAAATGATAAAAAACATCTACATACATCTTCCCTTGTTATATAATTTGATACAAATATTATATTCCTTATCCTTAAAAATGACTCATTTGAATGCATTGTTTACTGTGGAAAGAAATCCGGTGAGATTGTGAATTGGTTGTAGATGCAAAATAAACAAACTTGTTACATCTACACATTCTACTGTTTTATTTATGATTTCATTTCCACAGTGACACCATAAAATCAACCATATAACACCTTCATATTTTGAATCCTAAAATTGATAGTCTACATAAAGTGTCTGAAAGCTGGAATTTTGAAAATGAATGGAGCTGAGAAGACGTATAGTTGTTTTCATAAAGAAAAGTGCTACCCTGTTATGCTGGCTACCTGGGTATATATAGATAAATTATGGCAGTGGTTGCATGAACATCAATCCCCATTACCATTTACGCATGGTGATTCCGTATCATGATTGACATGTGTCTGGGTATAGAAACAAACATGCAAGGAAAACAGAATATGTGATCACAAGAAATACTAGAAGCATTCTACAATAAAATACCATGCTACCTTGCTACTGGCTACGTGCATAATTGTGCAGTAAAACTGTTTGTGTGAGCCCAATCATTTAGAGAATATGTTGATTGATGGTGTATTTTCTTGCATGAAATCACAGCAGGACTTTAGCATTGGTCACAATCAGTTACCAATAAGTGAGCAATCAGGTGGCAATCTGGCAGACATAATGTTGTTTTGAAAGGTCAAAATGGGGTATATTATGTTTGTTCACTTACTACAAAATCAAACAGGCAGTGTCTTTCAACTATTGTATACTCAATGTGTTCCCAAAAACTGTCCAATCAGACTACTCCTCCAGACTCCTGTTTACATTTCTAAAGTGAATGCACATGTGGGCACTTTTTTTTTATTTGTAATAATAAGAAGTTTAATACATTTTTGCAATTGTGGTTACAATTAATATTGTTGGTATATTCCCCATGCATCCATGCTTTTCCCCTGATTTGACTAATTTACATACATAACTTTACCTCTTCTTGACTTGGCTGTCATGCACTCATTATTATCAATTTCCTGACTTTTTAGATTGCGTTTGTTTATTTTCTATAGTTTTATAGTGCCAGCTTATAACTATATAATGTGTTAAAATAACTAAACTGGCTGATAATACATAAATCAACATGGCTGTGCCTGGTGTATAACTGTTCTCTGGACAGCTCCCACTCCCTGAGCAATATGTTCGCTCTAGATCCCCACCCCTTTTATAATCTCCCTCCTACCAAGATCTTTACTGACTATTGCACATTATAACAAAGGCAGCAAGTCAAGCAGTGTTCTACTGGTGAGATGCACAACCATTAAAAATCCTTACGGAAAACAGAAAATCTCAAAACAGTCTAAATTCACTGTTAATACCAGTCTCACTAAACTCACATGAACCCCTAACTGCAATAACGGCTAATATTTAATTATTTTATATGTATTGCTAATCCTTGGTGTTAACATTAAGCTCAAGTTGGCGTGCAGGGGAGGGAGGACTAATGCGCATGGGCGGAGAGCACTGCAAGTGCAACAGACCCTCCCAGTAGGAAAGGATTGCTGGATGTTCTCATGCAAAGCGTGAGGATGTCCAGCGCCAGTTAGGTGACCAAAAGTCTCCTAGCAAGCAGGAAGTGCCTCTAGTGTCTGTCTGATTCTCTAAAACTGCAATTTACATTGCAGGACTAAGGGGGCAGGGACATTGTGCTCTGATCACTTCAATGAGATGAAGTGGTCTGGGTGCCCATAGTGTCCCTTTAATGGAGCCAGCTGTCATGATTAGCAGTCAGTCAGTCAAGCATTCCCACCAGGCTAACATGTCTCTTTCTTTGGACAGACCTGCCCCCTTTCTGGTCTTGTCTGCCTCTTTGGGCAGTGCCAGTGAAGCAGGTCATGTCACTGGCTGGCGCCCACACGGACGGCCCACAAGCTCTCCAACCTTTTTATCTCTCTGTTTTGGAAAGTATGCTGCAATGTGTGAAAGTGCAGAGAAATGTTGCTCTGTGGGTCCTCCTGCCACCTGATGATAAGAGCCTCTTCACCCTTCCGTAGAACACTGCTGCATAGCAAACATAGGATTATGATAATAAAAAAATTAAATATAACAAAATCCTATAAAAAAAAAACACACACAATGGTTATAGTGAGCAATATTGTATGATTGAATACATTTAGGTAAAAATATTTTTTAATCCATCTCCTTCAAACCACTTACACAGACAGACTATAATCTGATACTGTACATTAAGCCCAGGGACATTGCTAGGTAGGAAAAATATCAGGGAGCTTTAGCCCAGATATACATTGTATTTTCCCCTGCACATATATTGAGCTAAGCCTTACCCAAAGATCCACCATCTACCATCCTAAATGTCTGACCCTAAACCATAACATGTTCTATGTATCTCATTATGACAATAAATATTTGAATGAATTCAGAGTGTTAAACCATCAGCATTTATCAGCATTTATCAGGACCAACCATGGTGCTCTGGCCTGGTTTGCCCCCCTGGCAACACACTTGAATAAACCTTAACTTATCTCCCACTCTTATGTTATCTTCCAGACTTGATAGGCAGAATATGAGAACATCCTGAATGCAGACATTTTCGGTAAATTAGGAAATCCCTTCTTGCTATATATTTATCCTTTAACGTTTGCCTGCTAGATGTTCGGTGGTGAGAGAGGGACATTTTTCATGGTGGTAACTGAATGCTCATAGATATCTGACATTTTCAAGTTGAATGTCAAGAGACACTTGTTATAAAAAGTCTATAATGGTCTGTGGACTTAAAAAGTAATTTTTCAAGCTGACTTAAAATGACAATTTTTTTGTTTCTTATTTTGTTGTTACTGAACAGTGCACGTATAGGTATGGTTCTGGGTGCTATATGCAACAGAGGTAAACTTTAAATCTTAAATCTTAAAATGTTGATATTATGAGTGTGATAGTCAAGTGCATATACTGTCAAACTTCAAAAGCAAAATTGGATTTTGTAGATGGTGGATTTTTGTTTGCTATTCACTAGATCAACACAGTATGGTAATATGACAAAGTCAAAGCTTTTTTTTCATTCTCAACTCCACAACAAAAATGTCATACTTAAGAACTTAGTTTTAATAAGGCATGACATTGTATTACGTCTGGTCTAAAAATATAGCATTAAACAGCTGAATCCTATTTTCAATCTGCTAAAACAAGTATTTTGCAAATGCCAAGAGGAAATAAAACTGTGATGTCATCAAGGAATAGGATCTGCTAATCAAAACTTCTAGCAACCACGAATATGGTATGCTGTATCTACAGATGAAGCCATGAGACATTGTTATGAAAAGTATAATGGGACTAGATATTGAGTCATTTATGTTTTTTGGCAGTAATCATTTCTGTAATGAATGGTACAGTTCTGTATGGAATGCAGTATGACATAGATAGACAGATAGACTGATATCTAGATAGATAGATAGACAGACAGACATACATACATACATACAGATAGACAGATAGATAGATAGATAGATAGATAGAGAGATAGATAGATAGATAGATAGATAGAGAATCTTTAGTCTTAGACCAGTTCTTCAAACTTGTCTGTTAAAGGGACACCGTCTAGTCACCAGAAACACTACAGCTTATTCTAGTTGATCTTGTGTCAATAGCCTGTTCCTGTAGGATTTTTAATGTAAATGCTGCCTTTTCAAAGAAAATGCAGTGTTTACATTGCTGCCTAGGAACACCTCTAGGTGCAGTCACTCAGACGAGAGAGGTGCAGACACTCATATGTTCTTTGTCTCCACGTTCTGCATGGAGGCGTTGAACGTTTATCATAGAGATGCATTTCCTATGGGAAAGCATTGGATTGGCTGTGATTATCAAGAATGATGATCTCAGCCATGGAGGCGGAACAAGGCACAGCCAGCTGCGGCAAGTCTGGTGCGGTGTGGGAAAAAAAGGTGATTTCCTAGGCGACCTAAGGGAGGCCTTGGACTTAAATAGTTAGTTAAACATTATAGTGTTTGGAATACATATTTGTATTCCTGACACTATAGTGTTCCTTTAAGTAGTGTTTCTTACAAGTAACTTTATAAAAAAAAAATTTGTCAAGGAGCAGCCAAACAGTATCAATAATGTCGATAAAAAAGATACTAACTCTAAAAACAAAAAGATATTAAAAACATCTAATTTCCTCATACCAACTATCCAACTAATTTAATTATTATTATTATGTTGTTTTTCCATTAATGAACTTGGAATATTTGCGAGATGTGACATGCTTTCTAAGGCTGCAAGTTTTTCATTTTTTGTTTTAGACAATCTAATAGTCGTTTTGCATATTTTGTTTATCATATGGTGATATGGTAATACACTCTCCCACATTAGTAAACTAAGGAGCCTACATTTGCAATGTGTTAAATTTCAGCTTTTGGAATCATAAAATCGCACTTCAGCTGGGCCATATATTAGTATCAGTCCAATCCTGTACAAACTATCAATTGTACTTTGTTTTAAATTGTCAACAGTCAGGGAAAATATCCCATACAGTAAGTTTAGCTTATGATGAATTACCCCAAAAGACATTTTAAATTTGCTTTTAAGACTCTGATACCGTACATGGCTTTAGTGTTCAAAGCTAACCTCTCTGAGGATGTGATAAAGGACAATGCTTAACAAATCAAGGGCAGCCTGTAGGAGCAAAAATGTGTAATGGTAGGTGATTTTTTTTTTTTTTAAATAAAAGCAGCTTTGAAAGAATGCTCAATTGCAGCTGACATTTCTTCTGCTTAATGCCAGTGTTCAGTGAGGAATAATAATGGGATAAACAAAGAACAAATTGAATTCTGAACTGCAATCAGACATGGTTTAGTGAAATGAACAAGCATGTTTAACCCCTCTGATCCACAAGAGAGGTTCCCATAATATTTCTAATATTCCAGGATATTATTTATCGCAAACTATATCCAGAAATATAGCAATTAGTAAAGAAAATATTATATAGTGATATGATCATTTTAGATCATTACTATTTGTTGTGTACGATGATATCAGAAGAAAACCAAATGGTTGTCTTTTTTTATTGTACATTTGGAATGTTTATTGATGAAGGGTGAGATGAACATTAACCCCTTAAGGACACTTGACATGTGTGACATGTCATGATTCCCTTTTATTCCAGATGTTTGGTCCTTAAGGGGTTAAAGCCACAGTACATGATCTGTAACAAATTCTAGACATATTCATTATTTTCCTACCACGTTTACAGTTTTTTTGTTTTGTTTAGTTTTTTTTCTATTTAATACGACTTCAATGTTTAGTGCATAAACCAAAAGATATTAAATCTGCATTTTTGCACTATATCAATATAAAGAATTGTTATTTATTGATGTGAAATACCCTCTGGATGGAAGTATAGGATGTTAAGAAGGCAGCTATTTTGTTTTGTTTATTTGGGTTTTTTTTTGTTTTGTTTTTGCCTTTAATGCATTGAGTGGACGTGTAATTTGGGACATTTCAATATTTTATGAATAGCTCTCTTTATAGAATACGTTTAGATGGGCAGGTGCATAAAATGTTCCAATGAAGCAATTCCTAGTAGATTTATTATTTATTTTTACACTGTTTGATCTTCTAACCTTTTCACTACTGAGCACTTTCTGATTTAAAAAATATTAGCATAACATTTATTTGAAGCAAGAGATGCAGAGCTAGCATTTAAACATTTCATAACACAGCCATTTTGTGTATAGATTGCTTTGCAGAGAAACTTAAACATTTTAATTATGTAAATTTACACTATTTATATGTTTCAATTTTTTACAACATTTTCAAAAATATCTTGGAAATTAAAATATTTAGACAGTATACAGTGTCCTTTTATCTTGCAATAATCCACAAAGGGTCTAAAATGTTATAAAAAAAAAAAGTTCTCACATAGAATAGTTGTAGCAAAAATAGATAAGTAAAAATGGTCAAATATCTTGCTTTTAGGTATTTGTAAAGACCCTGAAGGCATTACTTGCAATGTAGCTTGCTAGAAATGGCAAAAGAATGTAAAAAGAATGCCTGTATTTGTGCATAATACCCACATATATTAAATATAATTAAATAATATATTTCTAAAATAAGTCTTTTTTAAAACTTCTTTAGCAATCTTTATCAATCTCTTGACTACTAATGTAACGATAATAATGAAATGGTAAAGTCCATTCACTTGACCCCATTCCTTGTCTGAAGGAATGATATGATCCATTGAAACTTTCTTTATTGTTTGGAAACAGGGGGTGAGCTGACATTTTCAACAGAATTGCAGGCATTAATTCAGTGACTAGTGGCTTCTGACAGAAATTAATTCCTCTACAGACTGGTTAACATTCCTAGAGTATTAATGAGAGTCGGGCTTGGTGAACTAAATTTAGTTCAAAAAATATATATGAAAATAAAAATGTTTATACTTGATTCTGATAGTCAACCGGTTAATAATTATATTATTATTATATCAATAAAATTTTAATTTGATATTACTCACAATCAGTTCAATTAAACACATTTCTTAAAGTAACAATCCATGCAAAATAACCACTACAGCTCACTGTAGTGGTTATAGTACTAGAGTGCCCTGGCACCAACCCATGATAAGTTGTCAAACTGTTTTAAATGGTCCACCGGGTGCCAGCACTACCTAACCTTCTCCTGCAGGAAAAACTAGATGTCTCTATTGAATTAAGCTTGACCGATCCATTCTGATTCTCTTAGCCAAGGAGTATTGTCCTATTTGGCTTTTCTTAGCTCAATAGAGCTAACCAGATTCTACTAAAAAAAAAAGTAGACTGGATGCAGGATATACAGCCACAGGAGCTCGGCAAGACCATAGAAAGTTGTCAAAACCTCCTAAAATCGTCTGACAACGTATCGTGGTAGTCTGTCAGGACACTCCTGGTACCATAAGCACTAAAGAGGTCTGTAGTGGACAGGATGTTTGGAGTGTTCCTTTAAATGAACTAAATATTTCTAACTATAAGCAAAAGTACACTAAAGAAAGATTTGCAAATTGTTTACAAGCAGTCAGCAAAATTAAATCATTATTTCTAACTCAGTTACTTTGTCAAGTCAATTGTCTCATAATAAAAATACATTATTTTGTAAAAAAAATTCACATGACTTTTACCGATCTTTCATTAGGCATATTCTATTTAACATGACTTGCTTACTTAAAATTGAAGTAAATGTACATGTATATACTTGTTTTATACACATTAATGCAGGGTTGCTTCAGTTTGATTGAACACTTTCATCAGCGATTGTTAAATGGAAAATGGCTAAACATTGGAATCCGAGTAAATAAACATGCATTTTTTTTTTTACTAGAAAGGTTTCTACATATATTTGCATATGGAGAAATTCTTGAATGCTTTCATAAGCAAATTTCTCAAAAGAGGATAATGTGATTGAAGGGCAGATAGTAAGATGATAACGTAATTACTGTAAAAAGCACAGGAAATGGATTTATATACAACCTGAGGCATGGTTATATTTTATATCAGTATAGGTGTTATGTACATCATACCATAATATAAATAACATTCTAATAATAAGAGCTATATAAGAACCCTCTGTAGCAAGTAAATATGTTGGGAATATGCAATGACCAAGCAATTGATCTCATATGCACAAAAAGCTGCAGGCAATTCAAAACATTATTGAAATAATAAAAGAAAAGAAAAAAAAGATTAAAAAATAAAGTCTTGTTTATTAACGCATGAATGAAAAATGTGACCTTTCAATTCTCTGGTGCAATAAGCTCTAGGGAATACAGCACCTCTAAAAGTTCCTTAAAATACTCTTTTTCCTTTAAACAATTTTAAGAGCACAATTATATAATACGTTAAATTAATGTTTCGTTTTGCAGAAAATAGTGCATGTTCAGACATCTTGTTTTGTGTAATTGTATTATTTTGCACTTTTGAAGCCTTATCCGTAATGCAGTGCTTCCCAAACCAGTCCTCAAGGCATACCAACAGTCCAGGATTTATGTATTTCCCTGTTTTATTCCAATGGAGATACCAACAAAACCTGGTCTTGGTGACTGGTTTTGGAAACACTGCCATAATGCATTAAGAAATGGTGGTCCATGTGGCGGAACCAGCCTCGCCACTGGGCATTGGAGAAGACTGATAGCCAGCCTCCTGCCCTGTGACTATGGCCCCATGTTGAAATGCTTGATTTTCCCCTGCAAAGACCCGAAAGCTGGGTCATTTGGTACTTTCCCTATGTGAGCAGTGTTACCCCAGATAGCTATGCCATGGAGCCCATTCGTATAACGAAAGACTATGTGAAAGCCTTTGGCTCCATGGCAATTGAACGGCATGTATGTGATCTGAGTGCCATTCAGTAATAATGTGCGCTCAGATCTAAGCTATCTGGGTATATGTTGAATGTACCTGTTTTATGCAATAGCTGCACAGTTATATATTTTTATGTATTTTATTGTATTTTGCTACCATGTGGCTAATGGAGTTTTGCCTCTGTCCTTGGAGATAATTGGATTACTTCCCAATTATCTCCAGGATAGAAGACTCTGTGGAACTGGTTTTGGGCAGAAAAGCCATGCTTCATTTGGTCACAAAGGACGTTGATCTAACTTTTGACCCACTGGACCAATTTGTATGATTTTGACGTATGTTTGTATTTGGAGTATGCTGATTCTGAAAGTTGTATGTGTATGTGATGTATACTTTTAGAGTTATGAATATTGTGTAAAACTGTGTATTTTCCTGCCTGTGATAATTAAGTTAGACCATTGTGTTCAGTAATTATATCACAGGCAGAGGGGAGGATTTTGTGTGGGAGTGTCTGAATGTATTGTACGTATTGATTGGTTGTTTTTCAAAACCCTGTGGGCAGTACTATGTTTGTAGAATGTGAATAAAAGAGGCTGTATGTGCCAGTACAGTCAGTTCTACTTCACCCTCAATTTGGAATGCCGTCGCTTATTGGGGGAATCTGCTACAAGGGATTGCTATGTTCTGCATACTCTCTTGCTATATTCACTGCTAAGCTCTTGTAAGAGCTTGTTCCTGTCCTGCTCTCTGACGGAGTCCACGGTGGTTATGGTGTCTGCTGGAGTGCTTAGAGCCCTCAGGAAGCGCTAGGAGCATTCTTCAACGGAGGTACACAGTCGGGGGTGCCAGGTGATCCGTTACAGTCCACTTCAAAGTCGAGTGTCCTTTTAACCCCTTGAGGACACATGACATGTGTGACATGTCATGATTCCCTTTATTCCAGAAGTTTGGTCCTTAAGGGGTTAAAGGAGTATTTCCCAAATTTTAACCTTGTACCTGACCTCAAAAAAAAAATGTCTATTTTATATATATATATATATATATATATATATATATATATATATATATATATATATATCAATTTAAAAATTGCAAAAGATGCTGTCTGGACAACAGATCCAAGGACACTGATTCCAACATAGTCAGCATATATAAATTAGAATCTGTACTTTTACATATATAGTTATGAATTTGCATAGGGGCTCTATCAGGTGGTAAAAAGACCACATATATTGTCTTAAGTCCTTTCTAAAAGCAAACCTATCCTGTGCCCTAAGTCCAACCCTAAACACTGACCAACCCTAAAATACTACATAAACCTATATTTTTAAGCACCACACCTGCTATATTAACCCCAACCCATAATGTATTAACCCTTTACTCCATGACGTTAAAACCCCTAGCCCACAGCATTACACTTACACTGCTTTGCATAATTATTCCCAGGTCTCTAGCCCCTGTTAAACACCTAGCAATGCATCTACAATGAGTGGGGGCTGAGGGGGGCAATAAGTCCATCCCTCTTTATTATATATAGCTTCCACCCACAAATAATGGGTTGGGGTTTGGGAAGCACTTGGTCCACCCTATTTCTATTTCCACGTAAGGGTGGTGGCAGGGGTGACATGTTGTTCCCCATTATTATTTTTAATAGTCCCCATGGGTGGGGGCAGGAGGGAAATATTATTACAGAAATATAAATTCTAGTAAACAGATTTTCCATTCAGACATGGTTCATCTTTTTTAAAGGACAATTCTAAAGCAAAGTTGTATTTTAGTCACCATGGTAACCAACAGAACTAATTTCTCTATTATAATGTAACTAAATGCACAAATTTACATAATTATATCAAATTTATCTAAATTGTAGTTAAATCCTAGAAAAAGAATAAGCTAAGAAAAGCTACAACTGAGAACGAGATAAGTTTACTAGCATATTTAACTTAAATATTGTCTGGATCTATCAATATTTTGGTACTTAAAGGTGGGCATAGCCCCATATGGTAGCATGTCACTTATTTTAATATTATTTCACTTTAGATGGTTGTTTTAAGTGGCCTTAAAAGTTTTACAATTGTATTTTGCCAATGAAATTTTTGTGCATTTTGTTTAACTTTTTTTTGTTTTCAGGAATCACATTTAAACAATGCATGTTCAGTTTTTGTTTACTATTGGAAAATCATGACTGTATTGACAGACAGACAAACAAACAGACTGACAAATATTTAAATACCTAGGCCAAATCCGTTAACTATTACATATTATTCTTTATCTGTCATTTAGTTTGTTTGTCTGAAATATATCAGAAACATCTGGGTGCAGAATATGAGATTGTTTAATATGTTCATTTTGTACAATATCAGAAAGTTTGACATTGTAAATGACCACATTTAAAGATAGCATTTTCTTTCAGCAAAAAACCACACCATGGTCTTTAATGTACAATATAAGAAAATGAATAATTTCTGTCCAGAGAAAATCATATGTTAGCGTACAAAAGTGGCATCTGATCCAAAATAACAGAATATGAAAGAAAATGTGTTTGACATTTCAGAACGCTAGGGATGAGAAGGTTATTTCTAATGGGAAAAAGATCACTTTAAGCTTGTGCAATAAACAGCAAGAAACACGAGTAGTCAACCCCTTTTAACCTGGACTAAAATAAGCTCTTTATTGTTTCCATGTTTATAAAGTGCAATTCTTACAAATCTATTACTTATAAGAGAAAAATTATAGTAACATTTAATACCATGTACTTCATTCATGTACATTACTAGTCTGGGAATTACTGCATATTTTAGGTTTCAAAAGGGTATCGGTGTGTACTTGTATGTGTATTCACTCTAGGTATAAGCGTCTTCAGATGAGCAATGTGTGCCCGATATGAGACGTAATGATAAGTTTCAGGATTAATTCAACTAGTGTTACAAAGGAAAGTGTCCAGTATAATTATGTTTTCATATTAGTGACTAGACATAGAGAATGTTTTATCCCATTAACCAAGCCCATGACAAATTAGTTTTAAAGCGAAGACAGTTTGGGATTACAATTTAACTCAACTGCAGGATCTATGAAAATAAGGAACTAGGACGTAGGAACTGAATTATAATTGAGAATTATAAACCTAGTAATGGTGGATGTTACACGAAGGGGTTTGTTCGTAAAGCTTAAATTATAATGAATTTAAATTAAGAAATTTAGGTCGAAACAGTTTACGAAGAAAAAAGTCTCTAGCAGGTTGCCTATTTTAGCCTCAATTTTAAAATTCTGATTTTAGTTTCCTACAATTGAGTATTTAGTAAATAAAGACTATTCCCTACAAACAATGCTTATCTGTGCATTTACCGCCAATATATTCTGCTCTTTTGTACATAACCACCCTTACACAGCAATTTCTGCCCCGTGAGTTGGTGCTTTTACCATGTTTGCAACTGGTCAACCCCTAAGATAGATTTTATCTTTGTAGTATGCTGCTGTAATGGGACTACAACATTGTTGCTTTTCTTGTTGTGTTGTGTATGAGTGACCAAGCAATTTATTGTAAGAGTTATCAACTCATTTCATGACAGTATCTCTCTAAATATAAAGCACGTTCTTGACCTACAGCGATTAAATGAGTTATATTGTTTACAAGGAAGAACAAGAGAGAATAAAAAAGAAAGGCAGAAAACAGCAAATGTTTAATCTACAAACCACCATTTTCAAAACTACAGCTTTCTTGGTCTGTAGTATTTTACTAAACAACAGTTGTGGCAAATTGTAAACCAATTGCAGAATTTGGCTAAATTAATAGAGTTATTAAAAAAAAATACCCAACTCTGCATTGGAGGATATATTTTTACAGTTCTGCTTTGTTAGTGTAAATTTTTACACTTTTTAAATATTTTTTATTGAGACTTGTATTATTGTTTAGACTGATTTAGTTATTATTAGATTTGGGCAGTGTAAATAAAATTGGCTTGTCTGAATCGAATTTGCTAAAAAAAAATGTAGTTCGGGTGGTAGGGATATGTCTACTAAACAGTGAGAAGCAAATGGCTACTTGCTGTCATAAGAAAAGACTTGCCACAGTATTATTGCTGCCCAGTCACTTATCTAATAAAGGGGCAACTGGCACATATTCCACATGCCTCCATGGTGCGACACCTATTATAAATAATAAAATTAACTGGAAGAGGACATAGAGTCCCCTGAACCCCGACCCTTGCCCCATAGATGGGAGCTATTAAACGAAACCAAACAGATCTATTAGAAAAAATAATCCATCTTCACCCTGTGAGGCCTCCATGCAGACTGAGCTTGCAGGGTGGAGAATGCCTATTAAGCTTTCCCACTCTGTTCAATTTGACTTGGAGCACTCTGATTGGTTGGCTTAGGCGGAGTGCTCTGACGAGTAAATCTTGAGAGTGACAGTTAACAGAGTGTCTCTCCAGCGATCTGCTTATTTATGCTTCCCTGGAACTCCCAGGTTTCTCAAGAGTACTTATCTCCAGGCTGAATGTCTTTGGAACGTACTTTGGAATCATATCTTCGCTTGTTATTTTCAATAATCTTGTCAGTAGCTTTCAAAATGTTTTGGGCAATTGCCCTTTATCAAGGACATTAGCATTGATAAAGGGCAATTGCACAAAAAGTTTGAAACTTATAATTTGTCCTTCCTATAAATATGGTAGCACCCGAGTGTGCACTTTATATACCAGTTGCGCATTACTCCATTTTTTCATTGCTTTGTACTAATTTGGTCCCTTTAATTATGGCAATCCCGCAAGGTACCACATTAGGGAGTTATCTACTAAATCAGAATGACGTTCCCAAACAAAAATAATTGGCGAAAATGGATTTAACCTGCTCAAATTATTCTAAATTTAATGGAGAACATTTTATATAAGCACAATACCAGGATGCACTACTATCTGGGATAAATGTATAAATGGTTTTATCAGCAAATTCGGCTATAACCTGTAAAATAAGCAGCACTAAAAATTATCAGATGTACTTTTCACTGACTATCCTATGCTAAAAGTCTGGTTTAAGTGAACATTATAGATAGATTTAAATAGTCTTGTGTGTATTGGTTTTCTACAATTGAGTATTCTAGATCAGATCTATACTTATATTCATGATAATATTATTACCACTGTCTAATTTTCCTATATATGCATTTAATGTATATAAAATGGAAAAATCTGAACATCTGAAAATTTGTAAATGGTTTTAATGTAAAAAACAAAACTATTTTCAACAAAATATTTGCTTGTTTCATAAGAGCCTTACATCTTTATAGACTCACATTTTTTTTTTTTTAACAACGGCGAGCCAGACATTGGAATAACAATGTACACAGCATGTTTTGCCATTTTAAATTTATTTTACCACTTGGCAATGTTCACAATTCAGTGTTATTCAGAATGCATGCAAATTTTTCATACACATCTTGTGCCAGTCCCTAAAGATCCTTGGTGTCATTTCATATTTGTCAAAAGCCATGAATTAGATCCCTGTAGTAGTTTCAGCCATTTAAATCAGTCCCTCGTGCCCTGTTTTCATAAGTTTGTGCCTAAAAAATATAGGACATATTACAAAGAAGGAGAATTATTTTCAGAAGTGCTATAACAAACATATCGTACATTATTTCCAACTATTGACAAAATTTATGCTGAAGAGTTAATTTTGCTGTGTTTTCCATTTTTTTAACTCTTTGTCAATGTTTAAGTTAATAAAATATAATATTTATATAGATATAAATATACATTATACTTTTTTTTTAAACACAGTTTATATGTACAAATTTAAAAAATTATATTGTCTCAAAAAATTTACATATTTTAGATATGTTTTCTGTATATATTCTTTCAATTCTTTCTTATTTTTCTTTATTTGCTTGATTGGCATTTGCAATATAAGCAGAACTGAATGGGTTAATGATCCCAGTAGTAATGTTTCTTTCATGAAGGTAGTCTAATATGCAGTAGGTGCAAGGGATTATTCATTAATTAACTTGCAGGTGTGAATGTTGGGGAGGGATTAATTTAGCCAATTTCCAAGTTGTTCAGTGAACGAATTCATCACTCAATAAGCCCTTTGCATTCATTAATTCATTCACAGATGGCTAGCCCACTACCAACTAAAATCATTCCCATTGCCTGACAGAAGCAGATAATAGTGTGAGATGTTCAATGTGTTGAACTGCTATTCACAGCATTCCCATAGCAGTCTCATTATGTCACATGATTTTGTTGTGTGACATATGATTCCTTGAAATCACATGGCAGATTAGCTCTGTAACATGGTGTCAGGAGAAATTGAGCAAAGACCAACCCAAGTATACATTTAAATGCACTTTCAGCATGAAATACAGGGCATTTTAGAACATATGTGAGTGTATCACCAGCTCTCGATGTATGGGCAGACCTTCTTGATGGCCTTGTTGGTGCACATGAATGTCTAGGTGACAAGCTTCCCAACCACAAGCCGTGCCCCCTCTCTCTTATTATCGCAGTCCTGTCAAATTTGCCAAGATGACTGCTATATGCTAGCTATCTCATATAAACTGGTCAAAATGGACCAAGAAGTGATACTCGTGTCTCTCGGGTAGATTTAGAAATTTGTTTCAGTCAAACTGCAATTTGTCCAAATTTGGGCCGATTGGGTGATTAGCCGAATTCCCAAACTCCAAGTTGAAATGTACCCAAATCAGAAACCAACCAAAATGCAATGGTCAGCCATGTTGTTTTTGAATTGTGATTCTGGATTATGCCTATGGTCTCAAAACAAGAGATGAATGATGGGAAAAAAAGATGATTGATGGCTAGTGGACAATCATTAATGTTGGTTAGTTCACAGATCAAGTAAAAAGTGAGGTAAAAAAAATCTATATTCATAAGTAACCTGGCAAGCCGTAGTTAGCAGCAGTAACATCTTCTTCTGTCGCTGACAGGGATCCTGAGCCTCCACTATAGTTGGGTGATCGGGACATCTTGTTCTGACACAGTGCCTCCACTTGTGCAACTTCTATTTATGGGGAACCTACCCCACTGAGTAGATGAGTACCCTCCACTTAATAATACCTCAGAGTCGTGAAATAAATATAGACATGGGAATACAGACTGTATTGTGGTTAAAGAGATACACATATAACAGCAGAAATAACAATGCAGTTCCTGGCTAATGTTAAATGATGATAAAGTCCCTGATACCGTCACAAGAGTCTTTAGCAGCAGGAATGCAGGCAACAAAATTCCCTTAATAATGTCAATGACTACATCTGAACAGTTAAACTCATAAGTACCTGCAGGTAAATTATGTGCACAACGTTTGGACCCTTAGGTGTAGGTACTGCTACCCAGATACAGTTATAAGGGAGAATCCTGAAGCAATCTCTGGAGACAGTACATTTGAATGACTTCTGTAACTGAAGACATCTCCAGAGAGATTTAGCATAAAGTAGGACAGCAGCAGAACAGCTCATGCACACTCCTGCAGAAAATTCCAGAATCTGCAGGGAGTTGAACATAAAATTACAGTCTTCTAATTCTCCTAGGAGAGCAGTAGACAGTCTCCAGCTTCTTGTAATAGCAGTGCACAAGCCATCCCCTGTTTTTATTACACTGTTCCAGCAGTAATAGATACTTGAAACAGGTAGGAGCACACTTTCTTTAAGCAAACTCAGAGAACATGGCTTCTCCCCTGTCCTCTTCTTCCTGCCACCCTAGCTCTTCACATGACAGGGGAAAGGGCAAAGTTCAAGATTTCAAAACTTAATGCGAAAAAAAGCAAAATATAGCAGTCTGTTACATCTATATTATAATTATGCTATATAAATATATAATTATAGATCTGTGAGCCAAATGATGGAAAAATGCTCCTATCAGAGTACTGCAAAATATATATTTTTTTGCTCCCTTTTGCTTCATATGATTCTGTCAGGAATGGAGATATACTTACATGTAAACGTAAAAAGTAGCCAGGTTAGTGCCTAAAATAGATAAATGTAATATCTACAGGAAGACAGAGAGTAAACGAGAGACAGGCCAAGCTTTAGGATAAAAGAGACAAACAGCAGCGGTAGTCAAGCCAAGGTCAGGAAAACTAAGAGCAAGAATGGTCAGAAAACAGTAAATAAAACAAATAGTAGTATAAACACTCTCTCAGGTAACAAGAACCACAACAGAACAAGGAAGTAAGGAAACCAGGAAGTATATATTCCCTATACTGGGATGTGATTGGGTACAGAAGGCCATGATGGCACAATTGTGTATACATCACCAAACAGCACCACATAGACTGACATTATAAAAGTAGATCAATGGAAGGGTTCAATGTAATATATGACGTCATAATGAGGTGCCAGTCAGCTAGGGATGAAAGGGTGTGCATCAGAACACAGACAAGACATCATTTCAATGATCATATGGCCATGTGAGGGGCAGGTGTCGTGACAGGTCCTGTGACAGATTTGTTTTCCAAATCAGGTTTTTCTTACTGAAAGCGGACTTGACATATGTCAGAAATTTTCTATTTTCAGGAGAAATGTTTAATTCAGCAGAATTTTCTCCACGTGCACTGCTTCCACCAATAAATCCGAAAAGGGTTGGCATTTTGCAGCCCTTCTAGAATCGGGTTTTGGTCAAATGGATCCACTGGGAATATAGGGCTGGCCCTGGAAAGTACTGCTACAAAAATGCTGACCTGGTCATAACATCATTAACCCATGACTAGCATGCTGATAATGCAACATAATAACGCATACTGATACAGATGCGTTATCAGCACTTACCAACAGATAAGAAGACTGAAAACATAAAGATGTATTCATTTTACTTTAAGAAAAGTACATATAGCATTTTATTATTTATTTTCTGTTTGGGAGGTGCTACATGAGCTTATTTTATGATAGCTACAAATGGTAAAAAAATTATGTAAGTTAAATCAAAATCACGGACAGACATTACATCTTGGACCAGTTACTATTAAAATCAGATGGTTTAGGAAATAATTAGACACAGTTCTGCAATTAGCATCCGAGGTTTTGCTTTAAAATAAAGTTATTAGTCCAATAACAATTGTTTTCTGCATGCATAAACCACATAGCCCATAAACCCATTAACCTGTCAACTTGACTGCCTATTCAAAGAATTATAATGAGCCAGAGATACCTGTTGTGTCTTTAAAAAGGTTATCTTCTTTCTGCAATATTCATTACCAGATTACTCCTATAATGTGCTCGTTGAAACCCACCTCTTCATAGTTTAAACTCAACCATGTTAAATATGAGTGGCAAAGAGAGCTAATGACAACTTAGTCAGATATAAGACTCTTGAAGTAAAGACTCTGACAACTTAATGTACAAAACCCAGAGAATAAACTCTAAATATCCCATTAACAACAGTGCAACACTTAGAATGCACTTTTCAATGGATTACAAAAATAGGAACATAGCTATTAATCGACACTGTAAGTAATAATCCTTTGATTACAGTCGCTAAAGGCTACCCTTTAATGGATTTTACTTGTCACTTTTAATTCTCCCTAATCTTTCTTTACATTCATTATGAAGCTTTGTCATCCTGATGGCCCTTCTGTCACTATTCGAAGCGAGCAATCAACATGCGGTGTTCTAACAAAATAAAAAAAAGACCTTGAATAAAAAAACAGAACAACACTTGTAATTTTCCGGGACAATTCAAAATACAGAATAGGCATCGGTGAGCTACTCTGTGGTCTTGTAGCAGCATTATTGAAACCTTATGTGATTATTTTGCATTGCTTGCAGGATACGCTATGCAAAGCTCCAGCCTTAATCGCCTGCATTTTAATCCGACTAGCTGCCTGTAACAAACAGTTGGTGTGGCAGCCTGCAAAAGAGTCTGGCTGTTCTCTGTACAATTCTTCAACCGAGAATTTGCCTTTCTTTATAAAAGCTAAACGCCTGCAGGCCAGTCTGACAAATGATAAAGGTACTAACCATTTATTTCTTATTGGTGCACATTTTAATTTACTGGTTTTTAGTTTGCTATATGTTTTGAGATAGAAATGTTTTTTTGTTTGGTTTTAAACAAGGTTATTAATTTTCAGACCGTAGTACAGATCATGACAAATGACGTTGGATAGATGGAGACTATTTTATAGGAGTTGGCCACCTTTGACAAGGAGAGGTGGAAGAGTAGAATGTAAGGACCACTTATATTTATATGGATAGAAGGTTACTCAGATTGAGTTGATATTACATTTATGCAAATTAACTGTTTGGCTATAAGAAACACACCTTATCATTTTCTTATGTTTTGCACTGTTTGTGGGTTATTGAAAAGCAGAGTAGGTGGAATAGAGAAGAGGAAGAAAAAAGAGTATTTGAAAATATTATATTCTGGTAAATAAGACGAGGTACTATTGCCCATACATGCAGCTAGTACAGTAAGGGCTGTAGGCTGCTGCCTCACAGGGAGATATTAAAACAGGTTATGTATGTAAAGACGTTTGTATGTAATTGCAGTCTTAGTAAATAATCCATTTAATGTAAACATAACAAAAGGGAGTAGAGTATGTTGGGATTATGTGCTGGTTTGCATTGTTCCTCTGAAATCTCCTCTGGGCCATAAGGTAGGCCCTCACTTGAGTTCAAGTAAGGTTACCTTGACATCAAATGAAAGACTTCTGTGTCTCGTAATCATGGCTTGACCAATACTCTGATTGGATAATTTAGTTTAGTACAGTGTTTAATGCACTAACAGTGGGATGACATGT
Source organism: Pelobates fuscus (assembly GCF_036172605.1). Classification (NCBI taxonomy): domain Eukaryota; kingdom Metazoa; phylum Chordata; class Amphibia; order Anura; family Pelobatidae; genus Pelobates; species Pelobates fuscus. The sequence continues at coordinate 341,094,562 of NC_086320.1, forward strand.
AGTATAGGTTATTTCCAACTCAGGGCAGTATGCTTTATGATTGTGTGGTATATTTGTTTTTCAAATTTCAAATCTTATTTAGGACAAAGAGCTTAGGAATTGTATTTGTAACTGTAATAATTGTATTATCCACAGTGATATTTATTAGTAGCTGATTTTCAATTTTTAATTAGAAATGTATATGCACTTTACAATATTTTTTATATTAATAATAGTTGCATTTTGTTTAGGTGAAAATATTTTGTTGAGTTTCTTCTTCCATGTGTTCCTGGAAAATATATAACAATTACGCTGGGATTTAACTGTGTTAATTAGCAGTTAGAAGGTTGAGCTAAATGTACACTTTCTAGAAACATGGCTTACATGAATAAATCAAAAGCAAAAAGAAACGTTAGCTGCACATTATCCCAAATCCCTATTCACATTTAAATAACATTAGGCTTTTAGTACCACTCCAATGACCATTAAAGTGTAAGCTCACCAGGCTCGTCAAGGCAAAACTCTTAGGCTAGTTGTATACTAACAATTCACCTTGCTGCTTTCAGCTAAAAGGCAACAATTATAATGAGACATTTTAATAATGGTATTTTTCTAAACCCAAGAACAAGTTTATAGTGTAGTATATTCAGTGTCACAAATGTGGAGGATATTGTATATAAACCATCACTCACATTTTATGGAGCCTAAAGTTGGCTCCCACTAGATGTTGTGATGTGGTATAATCTCCGCTCTTGGATATGTAGGTGGTTGTGATTCTCACCATGATAGTATGTGGATAAAAATCAGAATAAAATATAATGCACACTGTGGTTAAAAACCATTGTCCCTCCTCATTTTTAGAGCATATATGTACAGGTGAAGGTGCAGTTGCTAGATATGTAGACCAATTCTGAGGTATGTTGAATACAAATTACGTTCAGACATATAGAAACTATGAATGCACAATTTTTGAGATGTGCAGTAATTAAGGTTGCTCAGTTATGTTTCAATGCCAGAGACACAGAGCACACAGTACTTTTAGATTTACTGTGTTGTGCACAATTTCAAATGTGAGGCAGAAACAATTTCTTGTGCTATAAAAATGTAATTTGTTTTCTCCTTGAGGAAGCAAAGTAATAATACCTGCAAGGGAATTTTTGAACATTCCCTTTTGCAAGTGTTGTATAGAATGTAAATAAAGGTATACAATATAAAAAAAAAATATTTTATCTGTTGTGTTCAGTGACCAAAATAAATTAAGAGTTTAGACAAGAATACCTCTGAAACAGACTTAGACAAAACAAACTTAAATTTTGTTCTTATGATGTATGTAATACATGCTTTTGTGTAAAAGGATATATATATTTTTTTTTTATTGAACTCTAGCGCAGGCATAGACAACCTTCGGCACTCCAGATGTTTTGGACTACACCTCCCATGATGCTTTGCCAGCATTATGGGTGTAAGAGCATTTTGGGGGATGTAGTCCACAACATCTGGGGTGCCAAAGGTTGCCTATCCTTGGTGTAGCGTGTTGGAATTTTGTTTTTTATCTTGCATCTAACTGCAAAAATATATTTATGCATTATACAATTAATAACCCATATTTAATCAAATAATACTTTTTTATACAGTTTATATGCACACAAGCAAGTACATCAGAAAATAAAATAGGTGCTTTCTAGTTACAAATATAGGTCTCACTCACAGGTGAATTATAAATTGGCTTTTCTTTCTATTGTTATATTTTTGTCTATATTAAAGATGCTAAGATTTCTGTACACACTGCATATTGGAATACCACATTTTCCATACTTATGTTTTTCAACTTGATACATATTCGTCTTAATCAATGAGACAGATGCATGCAATAATATATTATATTCCTATGCACAGACGTACATTTATCTTCTAAAGGAAATGTAATACTGACCTTTTTTAAGAGTTAACAGATTTTTCTATAAACCTGAAGTAACAAGCTACTTGGCATCAATAATTTGTCTCATTTTTCATGTTAAAAACCTTCTTGCTTTTATGGAGAAAGATGACCAGGCATTATCGTACGCTTCTTCTACTATGTACACTATAATTTCAAAGTAAAGTGGCAATAGATTATGGTAGTATAATCAAGGCTAGTTTTACTCTTTGGTATTTTTTATTTCTTTAGCTAGTCATTCTGACTGGTTTCCCTGATAAATAATGCATGGTTTATTATTGCTCTATCGTAGCACAGCTATTTGTAAGCTAAAACCATTAAAGCAACAAACCGCAGCTCATGCTGTAATATTATAATTAGCTTCCAAATTTACATTTGTTAATTACAGGAGGTCCATATGGTTCAGAAGCCCAACTGCTCCGAAAGTTTGATTTGAAGGACAAGCTCTTGTCTTGAGACTACACAAGCACAAGACAAACTAATAAGGTGTATGCCTTTTGTACTTTGTCAATTTTGCACTGTTTTCTTATGGTCCTTTCTCCTTTTTCATACCAACGATCAACTGGTGGATATAGCAGAAGGTCAGAAGGTTTGAAATCAGTTATACCGATAAAATAGATCTTAATTCTGATTTTGTTTCTCCAAACAGGCAACATAGCACACTAAATATTGTCTTACAACATGAAATATATACAAGTTAGCTACTATGATAATGTACAACATGCCGAATGAAACAGTGATTTCTTATTTGGTTTTATTGTAAATACCTTTGCTTGTACAAGTGTAAGATCTACTGTACACTCTTGTAACTTGTGACACAGTTAATCGAAAAAGTAAATCAGTTTTTTGTTTTTTTTAAAGATGATAAAATGGACTTGTACTTGGCTTTTGAAAAAAAAAAAAAAAAAAGAAAGAAAGTCAGTAGGGTTGTAAAAGGGTTATAAAGTATAATAACCAGATGGATAGTGAATATACCCAGAACTTCATAAGGAGCTTGTGTAGAAAAAGGTAAATTCCAAAGATAATTGCGGGGAAAATATGAATCTTAAATAAATATTTGTCCTGTTTTTCTAAAACTATATAAGAGGAATTATAGGCCGGTCACAGATAAAACAACTGAGGTTCTGAAAGGAAGAGAAACAAAGACACATAAACTATAGTTATAAAGCTAATAGCCTTAAAATAGGCTGTGTACGTGTTAAAACACCAAACCCTTTAAACCGGCTACATCACAAGCTCTTATTGTAATATTGTCAATTACAATTTAGAAATGTGTAAATTAAAAGGAAAAATAAACATTTGCTACCCAATTTGTCCATTTTCTAAGGGGAACATATTTGGAGGAAAAAACGTGTTTACGAAACTAAACACAGAGTCTAATGTTCCAACCTAATGGTTTCCACCTTGAACTGTTCTTTTCGATGGACATGATCTCCTTCTACTCTTTCTGTTGACAAAACGGTGGCTAGTGAATTATGGTGAAATGATAGCCTAATGCAAACATTACTCTAACATTACTCTAAAATGTAATTGTCGGTGAGTTTTTTTTAAAGACTTCAGATCTGCTTACTTTGTCCCAAATTGGGGCTCATTTTTAATCTTGTTGGTAAATAGTTACCATAAGCAGTTGCTAATAACAACAGCTGTTAGCTTGTAACAGTTACAAATTACCCTCTGGTTTCTAACCTAGTTGCTAACTTTTTGCAGCCCATCGCTAATAATGGCTGCTGCTACAGTTACCAACCACTCACGTATCAGCAGCTTGCTTGATAATATACTTTTGGTTTCAATAGGATATAGAGGGATTCAACCATTGTTAAACTCTTTACTCCAGGCCAGAGACTGGCACTGACTCTTTTGAGTTAGCAGTCTGCAATCACTAGCACCATGGTTGGAAACCAGTTAGAAGCTCATCACTAAGTAGTATTTATTGGTTTCTATAGAAAATAATAAGATCGGCAACTAGATTTCAGAAAAAGCTACTGATAAGTCACAGTTTAATTACACAGTTTATTATATATTCTAAAGATGTTCAGCAATATACGTCAACTAAAATATACAATTTCTATATGGAAAGTCAAAGTGTCCATTTTTTTTTATATTAATCCATCAATATGTTTAGTCATGGTATGACTTTAAAACAACGGATTGCTTAACAGAGAAGCACAAAGTAATATACAACAAAAATCCATGAATTTCCTGCTCTGTATTAGTCATGGTAACATAAAAAAATGTCACTAACAATGCTCATATAGTGGCATCATGGCCTCCTAATATTTCAAAACAGGAAGAAAAACACAAAGCTGGGTGAATTTACAAGCACACCATTATTTCCTTTATTGAGTGCACTAAAATGTATTAATATCAATAAAGTATTTAGTTCTAAGACTGTATAAAAAAGTTTAAATTTAGGGAGTGATATGAAATGGAAAGATAGAAGCAACCAACAATGCAAATCATTGCAGATTAAGAGATAAAGTGTTGCTTGCGGGAAAATACTAGATTTACAATCTAGCTTTAAATAAACTATTTTGTATAGTCATATCAACTAAACTGCACAAGTATTTTTCCTTACATTCAATGTAGACAAACAAAATTACACAAGTACAAGAACTTTATAAAATATTATATGCCCCTATATAAAATATTATTATAATATACTATTTACTAGGTGTTCAGCAAGTTTCTCTACACTGTGAAATCTAATGGGTGCGGGGGGCAAGGGTGTATACATTTTAGACACATTGGGCATATAGGGAAGATTTAGAAGAGTGTTCTGTTTTAGAAGTGGTCTAAATGACTAAACATAGAACAACCACCGTGGGAACTGCTGGAATCCATAGGCATATTCCGTTGGTGTCTCCTGCCCTTTTACTTTTTTGCGCTTCTTGTTAGAACAGAAGACTTTGATAAATCTCCCCTAATTGCACAAGAGGAATTGCAAAGTCTGCCTGTTAGCTTACAATGTAACATTTGCAGTTCTTTCTCCAAATAATGGCAATTCTAAGTTAAAATAATAAAAAAAACAGTGTACACAAGAAATTACATACATTTTTATTTATTTATTTAGTTATTTATTATTGGCATTTATAATGCGCTAACATATTCTGCAGTGCAGTATGATTGGGAAAAAGACAGTACGATATAAACAGACCAGTACAAAACGTAGAGAGGGTACTGCCCATGAGCGGGGATTTAGCCCATGAAGATATTTTATACAGAGTACTTTGCTAGATAGCCAGTGAGCTAACAATCTAAAGGTGATCTTTAATGCATTCATGATCTTTTTGTCTTATTTTTTTCTTTTGTGATTTAAGCCACCACAAAACAGAATATCAACAAAGAATATCAGAATATGAGTTTGCATGTTTTGCAAAATAAAATATCATTAAAAAATAAGGAGAAACCCCTCCCAAAAAAAGGGATATAAGAAAAATAAGGTACCCACTGCTTAACATATGTATATGGTCAATCTTGCATCTCATGACATCATAATTACGTCATTTTTAAATGTCATCATGTTGATGCGTAACAGTTCTTTATCTAAACCATTATTTGTTTTTCTTTTTTACTCATTAAATGAATGTCTGCTGTACAACTTTCTGTGCCGGCACAATGGTTAATTGGAACCTTTATAGCCTATATGCTACCATTACTGAATCACTTTCAGCAATGTCCACTGACATTAATAACAAATGGCAACTAGGTGTCAATTCGGTTTATTTAATTCTCACAATGAAAAGCCATCAAAAATGAATTAGATCTGTTGTGGATATTTGTATGTAATGGGCACTGGGCACCTTGATGTAAAATGGCAGCTTTGGTAACCTGAGTGCTTTTTGTCATCCAGAAATTCCTGGATGAGGTTCACAATGTCTACCCATCACAAACTATACATGTATGTCTGAAGACATCTTAATCTTATGTATCAGAAAGATAAATTATTCTTTAACAAAGAAATACATTATGTATATACTATGACAAGAATGTTTTTAGAAAAACGTGTTAGAAAAACGTTAGAAAAACGTTTGGACAGATCCATCTCTGTGAATAGAATCTAAAGTAGAAAAAATTAAATACATAGAACTTCTGAATTTGTAATGTAACAATCAATTCAATAACACTTTTAGACAAAGCTCTGCAAATGTATGAGATTAAAAAAACATATGGATGTATCTGTATAAAACTGAACACTTTTTAAAGCAAACACATCTTAGAAGTTAGAACATCAGTATGATCATGCCCCGTTAAAAACAAAAAAATTACATCAAAACTCAGATTACATCTCATGTTGGGTAACCTTTCAGTGCTCTCACTTTCGGTAGTTGAAGTCCTTGAAATGTGCGCAGCGTTTTAATGTTTATTTTAGATATGTGCTTTTAAGTTTAACTTTATTCAGTACTTGATAAAAAAAAGGCAAAAGTCTGATTTTACATTTTGTAAAGCAATGCAAGATAAAATGTACCTTGTGCAGGAAAAAAAAGAAAAGTACATTGGTATGGATCAGCTGATGATTATGTATTAACATTTTGGAAGCTGGAGGATTAATCATTGCATTAAAAGACAGTTTTAAGTATATAGAAGTAGTGTGGAATAGTAGTTATGGTGCAGAAAAGTCAAACTCCTCTATTTTCGTCAAACCATTTGGGGACCAATTGAAAAAAAAGGCCCTTCCTAGAACATCTGCATTATCAATATAAATTGTGTTCAAGCTGGATTGCAATGATAATTACAGGGCATGGTGCCCCATTGACTTTGCTAGATATCTTCAAAGTTTAAGCACATGCAGAGAAAGTACTTTTTAAAATAGTGACCAATTGCTCTTACCATTGCTTCCTATATGACTTTTTAGAATTTAATGACAGTATATGTAAAAAGGAAAAGTTAAACACTCCATTAACATTTAGTGTAAATACCTACATCACATTACAGGGACACTATAGACACCAATACCATATTCAGATTATAGCATGCACATTTACAGTTCCATGTGGTAAGTATTCAATTGATACAATGTTATAGGGACTGACAAGATCATAAATAAGAGTATTAGCAAATTGAAATTTAAGTAAATTGAACTTTAATTACATACAGGAGGCTCCCTCAAGATCTTGCAAGCTATTAACAGAACATGAGATAGGAAATTGTAAATTAAGCAAAATTTGCAATAACAGGAAGTGTGAAGGAAGGTTGTGTAAGTCACATGCAGGGAGGCAGTGGCGTACTAACCGCGGTTGCAGGGGTTGCAGGGGTCGCAGCTGCGACCGGGCCCGTCAACTCAGGGGGCCCGGCCACCCTGCGGACCCCTGCGACCAGGTGCCCGCCATCATCTTTTGCGGCCCCGGCACGCGCGGCAAACCGCCGAGGCCGCATGTTACGGGGTCCATCGGATGGCCCATGCTGCCAGGGCCACCCAATGGATATGGATTGTAAAGGGGCCCGGTCAGCGCTGGGTGCTTTAACAGCGAGACCGGGCCCCCTGTGATGAGATCACACAGAGCTGGGAGGAAGTGACCGCACGTCACTCCTCCCAGCATACATCGAGCCCGCGCGGGAGGAAGAACAGGAAGTCAGAGTGGGAACTCTTACTCCCATCCACATGAGCCACCTCTGGACCCAAGGGAAAGTCACCCTCCTGCACCTAAAAGGTAGGAAACAGGAGGGTGACTTAAATATTTTGTGCGTGCGTGTTTGTACGTATTTGTGTATGTGTCTGTCTGTGTGCCTGTCTGTCTGTCTGTATGTGTGTCTGTCTGTGTGTGCCTGCCTGTATGTATGTGTGCCTGTCTGTATGTATGTCTTTGTGTGTCTGTGTGTCTGTTTGTGTCTGTCTGTATGTGTGCCTGTCTGTGTATGTATGCGTGTGTGTCTGTCTGTATGTATGTGTATGTGTCTGTCTGTGTGTGTGTCTGCCTGTATGTCTGTGTGTGTCTGCCTGTATGTATGTATGTATATGTGTGTGTGTGTGTGTGCTTGTCTGTTTGTATGTATGTATGTGCGTCTTGTGTGTGTGTGTCTGTCTGTCTGTATGTGTGTGTATGTGCGTGTATGTATGTGTCTGTATGTGTGCCTGTCTGTATGTTTGTATGCCTGTCTGTATGTGTGTCTGTATGTATGTGTGTGTCTGTCTGTATGTGTGTGTGTCTGTATGTATGTGTACCTGTATGTTTGTATGTATGTATGTGTCTTTGTATGTATGTGTGTCTGGTATGTGTGTGTGTGTGTGTGTGTGTGTCTGTGTGTCTGTCTGTATGTCTGTGTCTGTCTGTGTGCCTGTATGTGTGTGTGTGTCTGTCTGTCTGTTTGTATGTGTCTGTATGTGTGCCTGTCTGTTTGTATGTATATGTCTGTGTGTGTCTGTGCCTGTCTGTGTCTGTGTCTGTGTCGGTCTGTATGTATGTGTCTGTGTGTGTGTGTGTGTCTGTCTGTATGTGTATATGTGTGCCTGTCTGTTTGTATCTGAGACTGCATGGGGCATGATCTATACACCAAAATTGCTTCATTAAGCTAAAGTTGTATTGGTGACTATGTTGTTCCCTTAAGAACCAGCAGCTTCCTGGTTTTAGCACCTCCTAAATAAATTATTACTCAAGTGGCATGTGAGCACTATAAGCACATTTTGCTGAACAGAATCCCAAAAATGCCCAATCTCCCATTGATTGAATTTAATGAGAGAATTTCTGTTCTATTACGAGAGTCAAGTTTAGCTCTGGTAACAGAATGCAGTACCATCATGGGGTTCCAGTAGGAAACTCTACATTGGGCTAAATTCTAAAAAAAATTAAAAATAAAAATAATCATTTGCATTTGAATTACATGTTTCCCCAAAGACTTCAATAGAAAACTGCTATTCAATTACAAGCAATAAGCTTATCTCATCTAATTGAATGTAGCCCTTAGGGAGGCATTCTATTTGGCGAGATAAGCTCATCTCTTGAAATTGAATAGCATTTTACCTATAGAAGTCAGTGGACAAACTACAATGCAATTATAAGCAACAAGCTTATCTCATCTAGCTCTTAGTAGGAAGATTAGACACAGTTCTGTAAATACTTAAACATTTGAGAAAATAAAAAGTAATAAAAAAAAGCAAGTAAAGACAAGCTTTTGAGAGTTTTCCTTTCTTCCCAAGTATTGCAAGGATCTCAGAAAACTCTTGAAAGCTTGTCTTTTAAGTATTTTGTTAGTCCAATAAAAAAAGTATCATTGCATAGTGCAATACTCTGGTATTTTGGCATCTTGTCTATTGAACTAATATGGCTAATCCAATCTACATTATATATTATGCAATATTTCCACAAGACATTTATGACCCTCTGTGAGAAGGGTGTCTATTTTCTATCAAACCTGTGTCTTATCTGCACCCATGTAATAATATATAAATATATATATTTGGAAGTCAAGGCCAACTCCCCGGTTTTGCACCCCTCCTTGTCACAGGTGCCTCATTCTAGGGCCCTTGTTAAGCTTGACCTGCAAAGAGTCTCATGACGAAGCATTTCCCAAGTAAGTGGATTAATCTCATAAGAGCAGGTGTTAGGTGTTAGAGTGGGAATTGTATGAATTGGCCATAGCAACACCCTATAATGTATGCATTTTCAGGTGCATGCAAACCCCTTGGCTTCATATATATATATATATATATATATATATATATATATATCTTGCCAAAATAATATATTCAAATGAGACCCCAAGTAATTGTTTAATTATTAATTGTTAACAATACTAAAATTAAAAAAAATTATTTAACATTTTAAAGTTAAAGGACCACTCTAGGCACCCAGACCACTTCAGCTTAATGAAGTGGTCTGGGTGCCAGGTCCTTCTAGGGTTAACCCATTTTTTCATAAACATAGCAGTTTCAGAGAAACTGCTATGTTTGTGAATGGGTTAAGCCTTCCCCTATTTCCTCTAGTGGCTGTCTCATTGACAGCCGCTAGAGGCGCTTGCGTGATTCTCACTGTGATTTTCACAGTGAGAGCACGCAAGCGTCCATAGGAAAGCATTATGATTGCTTTCGTATGTGACCGGCTGAATGCGCGCGCAGCTCGTGCCGCGCGTGCGCATTCAGCCGACGGGGAGGAGAAGAGGAGGATCGGAGGAGGAGAGCTCTCCGCCCACCGATGGAAAAAGGTAAGTTTTAAACACTTTCCCCTTTCCAGAGCCCGGCGGGAGTGGGTCCCTGAGGGTGGGGGCACCCTCAGGGCACTCTAGTGCCAGGAAAACAAGTATGTTTTCCTGGCACTAGAGTGGTCCTTTAACTTTGAGTTTAATAAACATTTTGTATACATTTTTCAATGGAACTGTCCAATTTGATAGAGAAAACTATTTGTTGTTGTACTAGATCCCCACAGGAAATTTTCTTATTACAGGGAGTATTTCAGAAGTAATGCTAACTCTAGTGCACTCTCATCTTACTGCTGGGATCAGAATCTTTATGAACAATCTCCTGATTGTTATCACCAGATGTTGGCTGTGCCATATAATAGACTAGAAAGAAATGGTCACAATTTATGCATAAAAGGTTTTGTTGGGTTAAATAATTGGACATATTTTGCACTGCACATTCAAAGAAGAAAATGTTCATTCTCACAGCAACATAATTGAAGATAATTTAAGACATACTGAGAATGTCTTTTGAACATGCCCCCCGTGTTCTAAAAAATAAACTGAAAGTACAAGGTATGTCTAGCAAAAAGTATGTTTTTTTGTTATTTATATCCTATTTCCAAGACTTCTTGCTCAGCTTTAGTGATTTTTATGTTTCTTTCCTTGTATGTTTGTATATTTTCTTTTGAACTTTTCACAACAGGAAAGAAACCTTTTGGAAGGTAAATGACATAGCTAACATTTGAAGTATGAAGTGTACAAAGGAAACAAAGAACGCCTCTCAGATAATTTGTGTTGTGTTCTATTTTGCCTTTCCCCAGCGGCATCACAGAAAAAAAATAAAAAATTACAGAATGGTCTTTTTGATATCTCAGTCATTAACTTATTCCATCATTCCAAGGAGAATAGCTTTACATAGTCTACTTTAAGGGTGAAAACCTACTCCTAAATAGTTAATGGCTACAAATAACAGACTGTTATTACGCAGTGGCTTGGAATACAATTGTCTGGAATTATTAGTTAGGAACTTTCTCACTAGAGTGATAGTTGAATCTATTGGAAATGAATGGAGCTATACGATTGTCTGGAACAGTCTAACTGTCTAACTGAAGTACATATATTGTGTATTGACGCTGACGAAGGCAGAACCACACACATTTCAGACACGAAGATCAAAATGAGAAGGCATTTATCAACCGTTCAAGAATTATTCAAGAACTGGTTCAAGAATGTATTCATCTTATTGCATAAAGAAAGATTGAGGAAGACACTCTTCTAATGACTTTCTTTTTTTAGGAATAAACATCTTTTAGAAAATATTTAAGACTTATTGTGGCTAATTGCAGCTTTTTATTCAAAGATTTAATTCCAAATTAAATTATGATTACTAACGTTACAGTGTTCTGCCTTCTGTTACTAACCTGTGGTTTGTAAATGTTATTCCGACCATTGGATTTCTCTACTTCAAGTGTGTTACTTGTATAATTGATCATATTTTGTTTTCATATTACTTATTTTTTAGCACAATTGATAAGGCATGCTATCAATGAGCAGCTCTTTGATAGCCATATAATATGCTAATTAAAGGGACACTTCAGACCCTTAAAGAACCATTTATAGTATGTACGAATAGTATGCATTATTTTTCAAGATTTTGCAAAAAGGACAGATTTCAATAGAGACTGGAACTTTTCTAAGTTAGCCTGGTTGCACCCATTGGCTTTCAAGCAGATAACCAGTCCTGTTACTTCGTGGTTGTTTAGCTCAGTTGAGCTAAACTAAAGAGGCAGCAAGTGACTAGAGCACCTGGCTTGCAAAGACTTTTCATTGAGCTGCATTGGGATATCTGTGATTGGACAGTCACAGATAGTCTGGGCGGGGTTAGAAGGGGAGGGCTTGGAAAGGCAGCTAAGAGAACTGCAGCTTTTGCAACTTGTTTTTAGATGTACCTTCATTTTTTTTTCAGTTGAGGTATATCTACTAAACAGTGCATTTTTTATTTTGTGCTATTAATTTGAATTGATTAAATAAGATTTATTTGTATGTAATTAAGGACGTATATTTAAGCTGGTGTGCAGTAGAGTTTATTTATTAATTTGATGGATTGACAGAGATCTCAGACTGGACTCCTATTTCCAGTATATGTGATAACTAGTAAACTATTCTCCTAATAGACAGGAAAATAAGAAAAATATATACTTATGTTCATCACAGGTTTATACATATTTATGGCGTATTTGTATTTGTTGCTATGACTACAACAATACACTTTTTGAAGTGTGCCAAGAATAGATTGTCTGTTTTTAAAGGGATAGTAAAGTCTCTTAGCAGCGTTCTATTACTGCCTATTAACTTATTCCTTACTATTTAGTACTAACCCTGAATTGGAGGCGATTGTGCAAGTTCTGAACCAAAACAAAACATAACATTTGCACAACATTTTAGGTTTTGTTTTGCATAAAATAAAATGTGTTTGTCCCACTGTAATTGAAAGGTTTCTCTTCAAATGTCCCCATACATAATATGTATTGCTGATTAACGGGCTGAGAGGGCTTTCTTTAATATCTTATATGCATACCTAACACAACATTAAGTGTAAATAAAATGTTACAAATGGAAAAGTGGGGAAAATGGAAAACTGCATTTTTCACATTTGTGATTATAATAATTGCAGTGCAACTAAAGCAAATTAACTTATAATAGATATATAGATAATAGATCGATGTTTGAATCCTGATTGTTAAATGCCTCACATGTCTAGCATCCAGATTTATTTTTGGCACTTAACATTAACCCGATACCAACCCATCCCTTAACGCTATGCCAACCCTACCCATATCCATATATGGTGGTAATCAAAATCAGTCAACCCTTATTGAAAATCAGGTTTATTTTACATTTTACAGACTTTTAGCTTTTTGCAATGAGCAGATAAAACAAAAGCAATTGAAATAGCTCAACACAACAATTGTTTTAAGTGATTTCCTTAAAATTCAACTGAAAATGCAACCAAATGCAACCTGAACCTTGTAGTGGGTTTGAGTGGGATTTGAAGTTGGCGGTTGCAGCACACAAACTCAAGAATATTACTGAACTGGAGGCCATTGCTCATGAGTAATGGGCTAAGATTCCTCAGGAAGGCTACCAGAAGCGGGTGTCTGGCTATGCATCTCGTTTTAAGCAGTTCATAATAGCAAAAGGGTGCTCTACTAAGTACTAAAAATGCTTGCCATAAAAGGGTTGAATAATTTTGAGACTGGATAAGTCATCGTGTGGTGCAACATATGACGTCATTGTTATGCAGAAAAATTGGAAGAAAGGTCCAGGCACAATCAAATACTTAGTAGAAAAAAATTGAAGAAAAGTCGTCATTGTAATGCAGACGAGAGAGAGAGAGCGAGAGAGAGAGAGAGAGAGAGACGCAGTGGTGACCACAAACTGGTATTTGGTATGAAATTCAATTTTTATTTCTATTCTCATTAGTTTGTTTTTTCTTATTGGATACTGTCCCCTGCACAAATGTCACGTGTATACATAGAGTCACAATTGACATATTTTTAGCACATGATGATGATGATGATTTTGCACTAATTGCTTCAGTAAAAGTTTTATTTATTCTCTGTCTATGTATTTTTCACTTGTAACTATATGTTTTAGCTTGAAAAATAGCTTGAAAAATACCCTCTTAGGTCAAAACATTGCTGGACACTTGGTTCCAATAAAATTGCCTTTATTTAACCTTGGACTGGCTGGATCCTTTTTACTGTGATTATAAAAGGATACTAAAGGCACCAAAATCTTTCAGCTTAAAGGGGCACTATAGTCACCTGAACAACTTCAGCTTAATGAGGTTGTTCAGGTGAGAACTATAGCTCCCTGCAGCCTTTCTCATGTAAACACTGTATTTTCTGAGAAAATACAGTGTTTACATTGAAAGCTAGGAACACCTCCAGTTGCAGTCACTCAGAGTGAACCAGAGGGCCTTCGGAGTTGATGGAGGCATAATATGCCTCCATCCACTCAGATCTGCTGTCAGCAGATCACAGGGCAGCACTGTGCACAGCATCATGTGATTCAGTATCTCCTCCCTCTGCATGCAGACACTGAACTTTCCTCATAGAGATTCATTGATTCAATTCATCTCTATGAGGAGATGCTGATTGGCCAGGGCTGTGTTGAATCATGCTGGCTCTGCCCCTGATCTGCCTCTTTGTCAATCTCAGCCAATCCTATGGGGAAGCACTATGATTGGATCAGGCTACCACATGTCAACAGACTGCTTGTTTTTCTGAGTCTAACAGCATGCAGAGTTACAGCTTCTGGCTTGAATACAGTAAGATGTTTACTATATTTATGAAGGCATGAGGGGCCCAGGGGTGCTAGATGGTGCTAACACTATAGGGTCAGGAATACATGTTTGTGTTCCTGACCCTATAGTGATCCTTTAATGAAGCAGCTTTGGTCATCATGCCCCATGATGGTCAGATCATGCCCCATGCAGTCTCTCTGCTCAATTTTCTGCCATTTAGGATTTAAATAACTTTGTTTATGCAGCCCTAACCACACCTCCCAGCATGTGATGTAAACAACCTTCTTAAACACTAGTGTTTAAACTTGTATTTCACAATTTGTCTTTATTTCACAAATCTGCTCTGTTAATAGCCTTTTAGACCTTGCAGGAACATCCGTATGTAATTAAAGTTTTTACAGAGCAGAGAATATAAACGTCTAAAGTAAGTTAACATCTTATTTAAAATGAAACATTTTTTCGTGCATGATGTGTGTGAGTCACATGCAAGGAGGTGTGGCAAGGACTGCATGGACAGAAACAAAGGGATTTAACTACTAAATGGAAGAGAGTTGAGCAGTGAGACTGCAGGGGCATGATCTACACACCAAAACTGCTTAATTAAGCTGAAGTTGTTCCGATACCTATAGCATCTCTTTAAAAGAAAATCTATTTTTTTAAAACATTTTATTAAGATATACCCCCAAGGAAAACATGCATGTATTTTTATCTGCATGCTTTATTTGGGGGCATATGAAAAACAGTTTGCAAAACTTGCAGACCTAATGTCTGCAGCTTTTGTAAACCCTCCTCTATTTCTCCAACGCAGACTTTCAGTACTCCAATCAGAGGTTTCTCATTGAGAAGGAGGATGCACATGCACAGGTATCTTATGTTTCACAGTGAACTGTAATTCAGCTAATTGAGAAGGGAGGAAGGCAGGTGTACACTATCCCTGTATGCCTACTGCTTCTGTTGACAGCTAGGGAGGTGTTTTTGCCCCCAGTTATAAAAGTGTAATAATCTATTACAATCTACACTTTTATAAACTGTAACAAAGACAACAGACTCCAGAAACACTTCACCAATCTGAAGTGCTTTGTGTGTGGAGTGTCTACATTGTATCCCATGTAAAACATTTTATTATAAACATGTAGTTTGAGATATGGTGTTCTTAGGGGTATTGTTGGGGCACTAGGCAACTATTTAGGCAGGATAATGAGTAACAATTGTTCAAAATGCTGTGGACTGCAAATCCTACCAATTGTAGCCAAGTGAAGCTTGTTTGATAGTGATTGGGGTTAAATGTCACAGCATATTTAGTGTCCATGCAATATAAAAGTGAAAGGTCAACCCATAGCATTGGACAGGAATGAAGGAAATCCGGTGGGGGGAGCTTTGCATAGTAATCTAAGCCACAATTAAGGAGCGTGTATTGACCATGCAGTTTTTTTCATCCAAAAATATATGTAATTATATCAGTAGAATAGGATAACCAATTATTCTAACAAATGTTTTGTTTTACTTATCTTTCTTAAACAGCGATACCAACATGACTGGGGGGATCTTACAGCGCTCATCCTCACACTAGATTTTTGAGGGGCTTAGTCCCCCCATTTCTCTATTTTTTGTACATATGATAAATCGTGTTCTAAACCTCATGGACCTCATAACTTTTGTGTGGGCTCATGACACCCTATGACTAAAGTGTGTGCTACCACTGTACTCCACACTCTAGGGATTAATGCAATTTGAAACAGTAATATGCAATTATGGTGCACTCTATCAAATGTAGAAACATTCCAGTGACACTATTATAAAGTGTTAGCCAGTAGTAAACTAGCAGCTGGGAAGGTGTGACAAAGGTGTTTTATAGAAGTGCTGTTTTTTCTTGAAATGTACACTTTTTTTTTAAATAAGGCTGTGCCTACGGGACAGACAATGTAATCCTAAACGGCTTGAGCAAGCTGATTTTCTTTAAGTGCTTAGAGCGTTTCTTGAAAAATAAGCAATTTGTATATTCAAAAGTACAAATTCCATAGGCATATTGCTTTAAAAATATTTGAAAATATTTTTAAATAATGTAGACGGTTGGAAAAAGACTAAGACGATAAAACTTTTTTTTCGTTTCTTATTGATATACATACATAACTACAGTTATTCCGACAAATACCAATGCCTGTATTTTTATTTCATGTACCGTAATCTAATGTATACATGGTATAGAATACCCCAATAACGGACAAACACTAGTCACAGAATCCACTGAACTCTGTAGCAATATTTTTAACGGTTGTAGGGTAATTAGGGCATAACACAGCTAGAAAACACAAATAAAGAAAAACCCCAGGGGGGAAGGACTTCGAAATAAATTACCCTGAAGTACAATTATTCGAAAAGGAGGGTAACAAGGTAAAAATAAAATAAAAAATTGCTTTATTCATTCTTTATTATTAGACAGTATTAAAAAGAAAAAAAAAGAGAAAAATTATATATTTTTTCTCCATTTCTTTTCTAACCGTATAGAATGTGTATACTGAAGCACATTTTCCTTCATCAATAAATATTTGTAACATAAAAACCTTGCCTTCTAAATTGTGGCTGAAGGACAGACAGTTTTTTTTCTCCTACAGTTATGGAGGTTTGGTTGTGTGACATTCTATTGTAAGACATCCAGTTATCTCACAATGTGGTTAATTTAGAAAGAATGTGTCAAAATCTGATCGTGTGTCACCTACTGTGGCTTGCTTGGCAGTTATTGTAAAGATACTCAGTCTACTTAAATTGTATGATCCCATGGACAGAAAGTGAATAAAAAAATAAAAATGGCTGGATGACAGTCTGCTTCTATTCTCAATTTATGTGATAAGTGGGTATATAATTATATTGCTGACATATCTGAATTATAAAATGAATCTGCTTGTAATGATATACACAAATTGAAAGTTATTGGTATAAATATTTTCTTCTGACTCTAAACTATTTATCAGCTCTGTTTCTTAATTTTAACAGGCCAGTGAAAAGGCTTTGTTAAGTTAAACTCTTGTGGACCCACCTTACCAAAGTTATATCACTTTGTATTATTTTGCAATGCATAATGATAGTAGCATTTAACAAACTCCCATTTATCTTTCTTCGAACATTGGAGGAATGCAGATCTCCCCTGGGCTGTATTTAGTTCTTCTGCATCAGGCAGACTGCAAAAGACCCATGATTTCCCATCATGTGCTGTAGTGTATCCCCAGAGATTCACAAAGTATGGGGCTGTTAACTAGCACTGAGACAAAGGACTCAGGAAATATGACAGAAATTAGCAATACTACATAATACAGATTATATGGTGTGTAGTGTGATTTTGCAATATGCTCACAGTGGAAATTATATTATGCTGTTAGTTTTGGAAATTCCCATTCCAAAAAACACCAGCAGATAATTACAAATAGCCATACATGTGATGATTTATATCTGCCCAAACTAATAATGTTTATTATTATTTATTATTTGCAATTAAATCACATAGCCCATGATTTATTCTCATTTCATTTCCCATCCAAGCAACATGTACCTCTATCAAACATATGCATACACTTTTGAACAAAAGAGTTAATTTTATAGATTGCTTTCACTACTACATAGGAACAAATTACATAGTTACATAGTTATATAGTTACATAGCTGAAAAGAGACTTGCGTCCATCAAGTTCAGCCTTCCTCACATTTGTTTTTTTGCTGTTGATCCAAAAGAAGGCAAAGAAAAAAAACAGTTTGAAGCACAATTTTGCAACAAGCTAGGAAAAAAATTCCTTCTTGACCCCAGAATGGCAGTCAGATTTATCCTTGGATCAAGCAGTTATTACCCTACAATGAAAGATTATATACTTGAATATTCTGTTTTTGCAAGTATGCATCCAGTAGCTGTTTGAACATCTGTATGGACTCTGATAAAACAACCTCTTCAGGCAGAGAATTCCACATCCTGATTTTTCTTACAGTAAAAAAACCTTTCCTTTGCCTTAGACGAAATCTTCTTTCTTCCAGTCTAAACGCATGGCCTCATGTCCTATGTAAAGTCCAGTTTGTGAATAGATTTCCACACAATGGTTTGTATTGGCCCCTAATATATTTGTATAATGTTATCATATTTCTTCTTAGGCGACGTTTTTCTAAACTTAATAGGTTTAAATTCGTTAACCTTTCTTCATAGCTGATATGTTCCATTCCTTTTATTAATTTTGTAGCCTGCCTCTGCACTTTTTCTAGTGCCATAATATCCTTAAATGAGAATATTACTAAGCTGATTTACTTTTTACAGGAAAATCTCACATAATTTTTGATTCATTAGCTTGTTTCCTAATTTAGAATTTTTTTTATTAGGATATGTGGCAAGACATGTTCAAAGATATACAATTCTGAACATGCGTATCTACATTTATTTTGTTCTACAAATAGAACTCTAAATTTAGCTTTAGAACAAAAGTGATCCCTTCTACATACAAACCAGAACTGACTTATTTATGGAAATAACATTATAAATATGGTATTAAGTCATCTTATTTGAACAACATACAAAACAAATAATTTGGTACTTGTATTGGAAGATTTATGTAGATGTAAATGGTCTATATATTTTCCACCTTTGTGTTTCAATATATCATTTTTAGATGTTTTGTTAATGAATTTTCCATCATTACTTAAATGTGTTCAGTGATATCAATAACAGTTTCTATTATTAAGAAATGTGAATATATGTTTTGATCAATAGCAAACATCAAGACATGACTTTTGTTGTCTGTAACCAGTCTGAAAATTCGCAAATGCTTGCGAGTTTCATTAAATTGTTGCAATGCCGGCCTCTGGGTTTTTCAACCCATGAGACCAAAATAATAATTTGAAGCCCATTAAAAGGTTGTAGTCAAATATTTTACCTATGGAGATTTGTTTTAGAATAATATATTTTGTCATAGGTTTCAAGTTCAATATGGATATGTATAAAATGCAAGATGTACAATTATTATTATAATTTATACAATTATTGTAAATGATCACTCACACAGAAGGACATAAGGATTTTAATTATTAGAAATTCTTTAACATAGATTGACAGATGTCATGGCTTGAGGGGAAATGAAAATGTTTAGAACAAATGTGTTAATTTAGCTTTAAAAATAATTTGAGAAAGCAATGAAATCTCGATCCTGCTTGATATTTACAGTTGGATAGATTCACAATGCTGAATTACTATGCACTGTAATCATTATTGCAGTTGTTTTGTACATTTGCCTTCCTCTGTGACCCCTATTATAATTAGCTTTGCTGCAGTTTAAAGTTTTGTTCCATTATAGATTGTCCTATGCAAATAAAGCTATTCTACTTTGTGTGATTCCCCAAAAAAATGCAGATTCAACTCATTTTAATCTTATTATAAGAGTGCTCAGTTAGAATCCCATTGATGCATGTTGACCTGATGTACTTTGGATCATGCATTACACAATTAGTTTGCTATCTGGAGGTATGATAGAAAGGGCTGCTTTACTTAGCTTGCCTGCTTGATCCCCCTCATAGCTCAAAATACGATGTTGCAACATGCACCCTACAGGTTTGTTATATATATTCTTTATTATTACTGTTTTATGGGTTAGGGTCTGACGCGTTTATTGGCACTGAAATGCATCCAATTTATACAGCCCCATAAATGCCTTTTAAAAAGATGCTTGCATGTTAACAATATGTTTGCAAAATGTTAACAGTACAAAAGAATACTCCTAGAACAAAATGTGCTTTTGTATTGTTTTGCAGTTAGAGAATAAAGATACTAACATATTAGCTTGCCCTTTAGTTAGTGTTTGTTCAGGTTTTAAACAAGTTTGTGCTGACTTGTGTCGTTACAAAACAAACCTCTTCCATTTGTATATTACAGTGATTCCACTTACGAGGGCTGTCCAGATCTAAAATACCAGCAAGTTCCCTCTGGACAGGCGAAACAGCAACCTCAGATGATTATTTTGGTCTTTTATTGGCCTTGTCAGCAAAATGTAGCTGAAACCCTCGGGGTATTGAGTCCATGTCTGGATTACTCTTTTAACTTAGGGTGACCAGAAGCAAATGCATTGAAGATAAAGCAAGCAGGCAATATGAAACCATTGAGAACAAAATATCAGCATCTTGCCATTTGGTTAGTCCCTACTCAGGTTTTAAGCAAGTTTGTGCTTAGTTGTGCCATTACAAAAATAACCTATATCATTTGCATAAAACTATTATCCCACCCCTAATAGCAGTCCAAATGAATAGGAGTGGGTACGTTTTTTTATGTCTAATGTCACTTAAGGTGCTTGAACATCAAATGCAACAGCATTTCTAAGCCTTAATGTTTTAATTAATTTATTTAATTAACCTTTTTGCATAAATGCGATGCATAAATACACTATGTTTTACAAGAATGTTGTGTTTTGAGAAAGGCTGAAACTTGTCTCTGTTTCCAATAAAATTCTGCCTTTAGATTTAACCCAAATGAAGTAATGGACAGCTTCAAATTCTATACACTGCATGTATGGGCTATCTAGCCAAATAAGTCTGCGAGGCACCATTGGAAAGTCCCTAGTGTGTGCAGTCCAATTTGTTGGAAATCTGATCCAAAATTACTTGATACAGACAGAGTTTCTGTCGAAATATTGCCACTTGTAATGGGATCTTCATACACAACAAGTAGTGCTGGACATCTGTGTTCTTCAGATCCAAAATGATGGCAAGTTCTCTTTGCCCAAGAGATACAGCAATCCCAGCCAATTCCATGATTGTTTTTTTTTTTTAATTTATTTTCTTTCCTTTATTTTTTACATAAGTAATAAATACACTTTACACTTAAAGAAAATCTTACACAATCTTCTACATGCACTGGTTCTCTGCCAAACTGCACAGAGTTTTCAGAAAACGATAAGTCTTCTATAATAAAATTACTAGCCACATTGTTAAGCTTTTATGCGGTTATTCCCTGCCATAAATTATTGTTTCATAATTAAGCATTTAAGCCCATGTTAATAAAAGATCAATTTCTTTCCACATCTTTCTTAATAAAACAAAACTCCCATATACGCTTTCATCTACAACGCATTCATTTCTAAGCTACAACTTAAAATCAAGCCTCTCTTTCTTTGAAATATTTGAAATACTCTAGTTGGCAAGCACTTATGCTCCATTAACCAAACAAGATGTTTACGTTTATTTGTTAAACATTTATATGATATGGACTTCCAAATCTGTTTTATACAGTAATTTATTTATTTATTTATTTATTGCAGATTTAAATTTTGAGTGCTTTTTCAAACAAAATATATTGCCAACATAGTTCCATTATAACTGGACAGTTACAATGTTTAAAACATCTGCCCATTTATCTCGTAAACTGAAACCAGCTGTATAACTGACCAAGAGATCTCCTGTCCCTTGCTTATAAAAAAGAAAACATTTAAAATAGAGACAATTAGAAATATTTGGGAATCTTTTACCACCTCAATTGTAATTTCTATATAAAAATATATATTTTTAATTTTCTAATGTAATTTTCCCCCAAATAACATATACAGTGTTACAAATTGCTATTTGTAACTGGCCCTTTAAATGAGAAATTGCCCTGCTTCCCTGGATTGTGGAGAAGCCTGTTTCCCAGCCTCCTTCCTCATGACTATGGCCCTGGGAGATTGGGCCCTTTAAAAACAGTATTCGGCCCTAACAGAGTGCATGTCACTCATTCTGGCCCTTTAAATACAGTGGGGTAATTCGGTACTTGCCCTGTGTGAGCGGTGATACCCCAGATAGCTATGCCATGGAGCCTATTCATATAATGAAAGACTATGGGAAAGACTTTAGCTCCATGGCAATTGAACTGTGTGAATAGGATCTGCGCGCTATTCGGTAGTTTTGTGCGCTCAGATCCCAGCTATCTGGGGATATGTGAAATGTCTGTGTGTTATGTGTAAAAGGTGACTTTATGTATTTTAAAGTGTTTTACTGTCTTTGTGTCCCCATGTGCTCAATGGAGTCTGTCTCTGTCCTGGGAGGTAATTGGATTACTTCTCCATTGTCTCCAGGAGAGAGGGCTCTGTAAAACCGGTCTGAGCCGGAAAGCCATGCTGGCAGGGGTTTTAAAAGATACTAACTTTTGAACCCCTGGTCTGATTCATGCCATTTGTTTTATATGTTGTTCCCCTGAATGGATTGATTGTGGATATGTAATTTTTATGGAGATTGAATGTATGATTTTAAAGTTATAGTGTATGTGTAAAAACTGTATTTTTACTGTCTGTAATAATTATGTTAACTGCTTATCTGAGGGGAGGGGATGTGTGGGTTGTACTGTTATTTGATTGGTTATTTTATGCCTCCCCCTGGGTGGGTTCTGTATGTGCACAACCGTAATAAAAACCAGGCTGGGTGTGCCAGCACCTCAGTTCTTCTTGACCCTTCAAAACGTAGCCTTGTCTCGTTATTGGAGGGAATTGCTGTATTACACTGGGGATTGCTATGCTCTGCATATTCCCTTGAGCTTTTAACCACTTTGTTCTTGTTCTTGATATCCTCTCATGGAGGAGAGATCTTTCCCACACGGTCCGGAATGCTGGTGGTTCATTCAGGGTGGAAGGAAGACGGCGCGGCTCCAGTTAAGCTACGGCAGTTGTGGAGTCTGCGGTGGTTGTGGTGTCCCTAGTGCGGTGCTTGTGGTCCTCGGCGCAAGCTAGGAAGCATCCATCAACGGAGGGTACTCGGTCGGAGTACACGGAGCTCCGTTACATACAGTTTTATTCCCTAAAGTGTGAATTGTATTGAATTCAAATTAAATATCAAATTTTATGATCAAAACAGCAGAAAGTTCTAAAAATTGGCTACGCTCCCACTTCGGTTACTTTAGTTCTAAATTTGTAATTCACTTTGAATTTACTTTAAATTCCTGACAATTCTCACTTTAATAATTAAACCTCATAGGGTTTTTAATTAGTGATTGTGTATGAGAAAACTCCAATCCCACAAACAATAAACACAATGTTCTTTAATCCCAATTAATCTTTCTGGTAGGCTTTAAGCCTTGTATATGTAACCCTTTTTGCCCTGCTCCTGGCAACAAGCCGTAGTTAGCAGCAGTAACATCTTCTTCTGTCGCTGACAGGGATCCTGAGCCTCCGCTATAGTTGGGAGATTGGGACATCTTGTTCTGACACAGTGCCTCCACTCAGTGCAACTTCTATTTATGGGGAACCCACCCCACTGAGTAGATGAGTACCCTCCCCTTAATAACTCAGAGACATTAAATAAATACAGACAGGGAAATACACACTGTATTGTGGTTAAAGAGATACACATATAACAGCAGAAATAACAATGCAGTCCCTGGCTAATGTTAAACACAGTCACAAGAGTCTTTAGCAGCAGGAATGCAGACAACAAACTTCTCTTAATAACATTAATAACTACATCTGAACAGTTAAACTCCTAGGTACCTGCAGGTAAATTATGTGCACAACGTTGGGTCCCTTAGGTGTAGGTAGCGCTACCCAGGTACAGTTAGTTATAAGGGAGAATCCTGAAGCAATCTCTGGAGACAGTACCTTTGAGTGGCTTCTGTAACTGCAGATATTTCCAGAGAGATCCAGCAGAATGTAGGACAGCTGCAGAACAGCAACGGCAATCCTTTATCTTCATTCTGCTGACAGGATGCAAGAACTCATTCACACTCCTGCAGAAAGTTCCATAATCTGCAGGGAGCTGAACATAAAATAACAAGTCTTCTAATTCTCCTAGCAGAGCAGTAGACAGCCTCCAACTTCTTGTAGTTGCAGTGCATTAGCCTTCCCCTGTTATTATCTCACTGTTCCAGCAGTAATAGAAAATTGAAACAGGTAGGGACACACTTTCTTTATAGCAGACTCAGAGAACATGGCTTCTCCCCTGTCCTCTTCTTCCTGTCACCCTAGCCCTTCCTCCTCACAAGACAAAGCAAAGGGCAAAGTTCAATATCTCAAAACTTAAAGTAAAAAACAGTAAAATATAGCAGTCTGTTACATAGAAATTTGTTTTTTTTATTTAATTTGTTAGATGAATATTTCTTCAAAGTATTAATAATCCTATCATATTGAATATTAAGCAATCGGATATATTTAATCTAATATATAACCGCATGTACAAAGCCAGTGTGCTGTTGTTATTATTCTTTGTAAGAATAATTTTAGAGACATTTTTGCAATAGATGTTCAGAACATCTATATATGCTAAAATTCAGAAGCATTCCATTTGAACCTAAAATAGAGTCCTTGTATTATCTTATGCTTGCTTCATGTTTCTAACGGATGAGTAAAACAAACAAACAAATGTTAAAAGACAAAAAGGACAACCTCATTTGACACAAACTATACGTTAATCCCCAGTATAAAATACTACTACACACACATGAAGCAGATTAGCTTGCTTTTGTGCTTTATGTGTGAAGAGAGTTTCCTATTTCTGTTTCATATTTTTTTTTTTAAAGTATAGGTTTTAATAGAAATTAGCACTTTTATAAATTAACCTTGTTACACTGCCTGGCTGTCAATCAGACAACAGGTCCTCTTACTTCGTGGTTGCTTAGCTCAGTGGAGCGTAACTCAAGAGCACCTGCCTTTCAAATACTTTCATTGAGCTGCATTGTGAAGTTTGAGATTGGACAGCCGGAGAGTCTGGGCTGGTTTGGAAGGGGGCAAGAGGGGCTTGCAGTCTACAGACCAGACATCTGCCATGTTTGCAAGCTGTTTTCAGATATACCCCCATTGGAAAAAATGCATAATTAAATGCATGAATAGTAGTATATCTACTAAAGAGAGATTTTTATTTTTATTTGAGGTAGTGAAGAGTCCCTTTAACAAAAAGAAAATGTGACTGAATTTTCTCGAACCTTTTATGCTTTTTCCTATACTTCTTTGGTGTGATAATCACAGTTTTTTCCCCCAACACTTTAAACAGTTATTTATGTGAAACTCTTTTGGCAGCCTTTTTAAAATCTAGGTTCAGCACAGTAAGGTGTTGATAATGGTATTTCACATGTCATACTGCACATGCACCACATGCTTGTTCTCCTAAAAACATATTTTGCTAATCTGATTTTACTTTGACATATGCCACCTACCTAGAGATTGTTGCAGTCAACGTACGCCTCATCATGGCAGTGGTGTTCCCTGACGGCAGTGACACTCTGCCACACTGCAAACATTGTTCAGGAATGGTTTTAAGAGCATGATAAAGAGTTCAAGGTATTGCATTGGTCTCCAAATTCCCCAGATCTTAATCCAATTGAGCATCTATGGGATGTGCTGGAACAACAAATCCGATCCATGGAGGCTGCACCACGCAACTTGCAGGACTTAACAGATCTGCTGCTAATGTCTTGGTGCCAGACACCACAGGACATGTTCAGAGGTCTTGTGTAGTCCATGCCTCGATGCATTAGAGCTTTTTTGGGAGTGTGAGGTGGACCTAAAAGATATTAGACAGGTGGTTTTAATGTTGTGTCTGATCAGCGTATCAAGTTCTGCAAAATAAGATGGTGTTTTATAAGGAAATGAAAGTAATATTAATATTTGCTCACATACATATGCTGTGTCAAAAAATATAACTTTGTGTTTCCTTATATTAAGGAAGTTTAACTTCATCTATAACTTGACTGTAACCATAAAGATACATGGATCTCAATCATAAAAAAAACATCTTCGAAAAATCGCAAATAGAATTTTAATAACATGAAAGCTGTGAAATAGGTAAACTTTCTCTTTAGTTAAATAAACTCTAAAAACAATTTTCTTCTAAGGTTTAGCAGATGTCGGGAACCCAGTAAAACAATTTAAGCAACGAGATTTTTAGTTTAGATCAAATTTGTAAAGGATTATTTTAGTTTATAAGAAAAGGCAGATTTGTAATAGAATCTGTCTCTCAAATTCGAACATTCAGCAAATACATCAGTTGGCAAAGGACACTTAGGTTCCTGAGATTTGCATAACACTCTACTGCAGAACAAATAAGTCTTTACTTTTAGCAAAATATCAAATTGGGCAAACAGAATGGCCCAGTTAGCTCCTATTTGCAGTCCTAATCTGTTTTCATTAATTGCCAGCCAGATCGGTACCTAAGGGCTCAGTTAATCATATGGCTTGCTTGTTGACTAGGTTTTCCACTTACTGAGTATTTCAGAACTTAAAATTGCGTCCAGCTTAATTGGAAGTTACGTTTGTTGCCCAAAACCATCATGAATTTGTTAGCGGAATAGCTAAATGCAAATACAAATTGGATGAGGCGAATCTCTTGAGTCTGAGCTACATACATTTATCTATAAATTAAAAGTTAACTACCATGCATTTTCTTTGAAGGGGAACACAGCATAACCAACCTTTGTACATAGCCCACGTTTACTAAATGCACAATTACCTTGTGAGTGTATTTTCAATCATTTTAAATTCTAATCTTGGTTGTACAATATCACACTATTGGTTTTCCTTATGTGCTTATCATACATACTACTAACCCTACCTAAATTTGATGAGAATACCAAACTGCCTTTCAAAATATCGGTTCTATCAGGATCCTTTTCATAGCACAAAGAGTCTCGTTTGGGACTATTTGTATCACCCACAAGGCACTCTTAAGTATATGCTAAATATGCGGTAGGCAACCTTCATCACTCCAGATGTTGTGGGCTACATCACCCATAATGCTCTTACACCCATAATGTTGGCAAAGCATCATGGGAAGCGTTGTCCAAATCACCTGGAGTGCTGAAGGTTGCCTATGCCTGAGCTACATAATACTGCTGAATCGAATTTGCATTATCATTTGGCACAACCTGTTTTTTCCTTTCTTTTGCATTTTTTTCCAACTATTTTGGTTTGTTAGAGTATCCAAATTTCAGGTTTTGTTGCCTTCTGAATCAGCGCTGTATCAACCTTCTCTTTTTTTAAACCCTTATACAAAACCTACATTTACTAAGCAGTAATCACATGTGTGATGTAAACCATGCAGGATTATGCACTAAAGAGGGAATTCTACGTAATTTCAAATCTTTCAAATCTAAGACCGAAGTAGCCAAACTGGGAGCATAGCTGGCTTAGAGAATATTTTCAGTTCAGCTATTTATACCTTGAACTTGAAATTGACTTTGAATTCACCTTGCATTCTCATTTTATTGAATAACCCTGTTAGAAAAAAGCTCAGATGAAAATTGCAGGGCTGAAAGAAAAACTCCAATTTATCTTATTTTTTTCCAACCTGACTATTTTGTAGCTATTTTCAACTGTCTCCTCATCACACCTTGGTATGTTGAATATTATTATTAATAGTCTTAAGATTTTTTTCCGCACTTCTACATTTATTAATTACAAAAGTAATTGTGGCAAACCAAGTAAGATGAACTGGAACGTGTGGTTACTCTTTTACAATGAAATTATTATGCACTGTAGTTATTGATATTCAGTGATCATATCACTATTATAATGTGATAGACTATACTAGTAACATAATTGCCAAGCTTGGTTCCTTGTGCACAAGGAGAAACTGAACCTGCTTGGTAAAAGAGGAGACATGTATCATTTAAACATAACTTAAAAATATATCTTATCAAGTGGTGAATTGTTATTAAAACCGCTTGATAAACGAGAGGTTTTCTGATAAAAGGTAATGATGCAACGTAATTTCTCAGATGAATATGAGATAACATGGATGATATAGCAATAATTGGCCTTTAAACTTTTTAAGGGGGCTTTTTGGCATCGCAGTTATTATATGTCTTCTATATTATTCCCTTACTGGTAGAATCCCCCCAAATATAATGTGCTTATAAAGTAACTGCTTTAGTTAAACAATGTTTTGCTTGTGTTGTGCTTTATATTCTTATAAATGAATCTGTGTGCATGTGTGTGTGTGTGCGTGTGTACGTATGTAAGAGTGTATGCTTGAGAGTTTATGTGTGTGTGTATAATACAAATAAACTAGCTGTGAAACGGGACAGCTGGAATTAAATGTAAAGTGCAGTTAAATTAATAAGGCCTGGTGCTTATAATTTGATAGTGTGTATTTTTTTTACAGTTTAATGAAGACATCGTTAAGAGAGTTATTAAGACAATGAGGATTCCTCAGAGATCAATGAGCTACTAAAGATATCAAGCAATAAATCAAATAAAATAGAACTTTACCAAAAATTTTAAACGATAGCTCTACTCTTCATTTTTCAACAATATTTACCTACTCTCAATAAATAATCTCTGATAATATATAAGCATCAGACACACCTGTGAGGGATGGTTTGAATGCAAGAAACCTTCAAATGGCTACGGTCACTTCTATGGAAATATACCACAGAATAAACCTTAAAAACCATCTAAAATGTGTGTTAACTATTTTTTTATATGATTCATTTTCTTTATTTTTTTTTTTTAATTAATGATTTAGCAAACGATAAACTGGTTCAGACCCTGCAGGGTCTACACCTGCTGGCCAGGCCAACTTGATGGGCCGGATATTATTTCCTAATTCTTTGGGTGGCTTGTCCACTTTCCAGGCATGTCTGCCCCCCTTAAGAAGCACCAGTGATGATGGGGTGTATGTATACAGGATAAGTAAACATAACATTAAAAATCCTTGGAAGTAACAGTTCCCCTTTAATGCTTTGAGCTATTGTTATGATTAACAGATTTAGGAGTCCGATCAATAAACATTGAGCTTCTGACTTTGTCCAAGTTTTGCAAGCTGGCTCTTAACTAATCACCTTTTACTGTTTAGAGAGGATATCCCTAAGGCATGTGTTCTAAACCATCCCAATGTGTATTATAGGTATAACAGGGAATAATTATCATAATAGTTATGCAATTGTTGAATATATCACAATACAAAAATACAATTCAATTTAGCTCATTTTTTTCCCCATTGAATTAATGTAATACTTTGGTAATTAAATTGTAGTTCATAGATATTTACACTGGGTAAGGGACGTTAAATAAAGTATGTTATGTGTCATCAGTGTTCCAGGTTTTATTGATATCTACATTGGTGCTGCTTAACCAATAAACATATCCCCAACTGTCCCAGTAGTGATCCCTTCAATGAACAGTAGGGATCTCCATGGACTTCATTCAATGTGCAAGGAGCAAGCATTGACACATTCAAGTATATTCATAAAACCCACAATAGTGATGAATTGATATACGATTTGCTATATTTAGGTCAATGTAGTTACATTTAAATCATTCTCTCCTTGTAGCTGATTTGGACTAAAATGGGCGATTCCCTTGCCAATACTTTTCAATTCCCAACATAGGACTAATTTCCATGCTTGTTGGTAAAAATCTGTCATGCATCATTAATATTAACATCCAGTAGATTTTTGCAGCTTTAACATTCTATTAGGTTCCCCACCAAGTGTTTAACTTTGCTCACATCTATGATTACAATCAACTAATAGAAATGCCTTTTAGGGTTTATTCAGTAAACAGCAAATTCTAATCAACTGAAAACAAAATTGCAAAATGGCAATTTTGTTTCCAGTTTAGCTATGTATATATATATAATCTATTCAATTTAGTTTTCATTTCACTGCAATTTGCTTTTTACTGAGTAAACTCCACCTTTACTTTCCCTATATTACAGGTATGTATTGAAAACTACACACATCTTGTCTACTGATAGCTTTAGTGTTTAAAAGACCACTGAATGAAAAACACTCTCTTCATTTTTGTATGTGTTATTTCTATATCTTTAGTTTTCTGTCCCAGAACTATTTTCTCTAAAATCAAATGCTAAAACCCTGTTTTGTAGTTATTTGTTCAGACTAGCAACTTCTCAGCTGCTAGTCCATCATTATATCTGATTCCCTCATGTAGGTTGCACAGATGGAGCAGTTTTGTTAGTGAGATCCCACACTCTACAGAGAGGGACAGAGTGAGGGAGAGACTTCCTGCAGCTCAGCTCACATTGCTTTCAGTGGCTGAGTTGCATATGTCCAGAGAGATAGAAACAAAATAGAAATGTATATCAGAATGGCAGGCATGGCTAAACAGAGGAGAGATTTGAGAGAGGAGAAAAATACAGTAGGACTTTGACACCAAAATCTATCAAATTAGCTTGAATGGACACTATAGGCACCCACACAGCTTCTTCTTATTAAAGTGGTCTGCGTGAAGTGCCCCTGTAACCTTAACCCTGCAATTTAACACAATGAAGTTTCAGAGAACTGCAATGCTTACATTGCAGGTTTAAGACTGCATCTAGCGGCTGTCTTCCATATGACATCGGAGGTCCTCACACTTTGCATGGGGATGACCAGCATCTTCACAATCTCCATAGGAGAGAATTGATTCAATGGGGAAGCTCTAATGTGTCCTCAACACTCAACAAACATGTGCATCAGGTCCTCTATCGGCGTGACATCGCAGGCGGAGGAGACAGAGCCAGCGCCGAGGAATTAAGGTTAGTATTAAAAGTTTTGAACCTTTTAATGCTCATGGGGGAGAACAGACGTAAAGTTAGGGACAGGAGCATACTATAGCATTAGGAATACAGTTTTGAATACCCAACACTATAGTGTTCTTTTAAGTTATGTTTGTACACTAGTGGTGGTTAAAATTTATTTAGATAGAGAATATAAGGTTTTTTTCCCTATATGAAGAGTCTGCTGCTACTAACTTGTCTTTTCCACTTTAAACCTTGCTAAAGTAGGTGTTACGTTGAGTGATTTAGCAGCTGCGTCTAAATTGATATTCACTTTTACTGTCTCGCATCAAAACCAGGTGCTAATTAGAATTTATTTTCTACTCTTTAACTGTATGGAAAATGTTAAAGTTACACCATTTAGTAATTACCCGTTGCTAACAGTTACATTTTTCAAGCATGGAAATAGCTAGGAGTACCTAACTCTATCGACAGACTTTTTAGAGAATACTAACTTATCAGTAACTGATCGCTAGACTGTGACAGGCGCTGAAGCAAGTCCATATTGGATTGATGCAAAATAATATTTAATACCAGTCGGTAAACCATAAATTATGTCTGTTCAGGGATCCAACTTGGGAGAAGGGAGGAGGCAAGGAAAATGGCATTGAGTCCTAACCTTTTTTGCATGAGAATTAATCAATCTTTTATTTCTATCAAATGATGCCTGCCTGTCTATAATTGTAGCTTTAAAAGCTAAGTAGGACTTTTGTAATTAGTATGCTATTGTTAATCATAAAATTAATGGGATATATGTTTCAATGGAATAATTGCACTATTAATTGTTATTATAAGATACTAAGTGGGTGGAAAAATCAAAGCAACTTAAATGCCTAGCTAAAATTTAATGAAATTAATTAGGAATGAAGATCACATTTGAATTTGGTCCATGCTCAAGCAATTAGACTGCAATCATATTTTTTTCGTTGCTGTTATCTAAACCATAGTAAATTATAAGTATAGATCATGTCCATTCTCAGACAACTACATGGTAATCATTTATTTTTCATAACAACCATCTTTGTTATCATTCTAAACCACAATAAATTCATCTAAATTGTTTGTTGTGGCCAAATGACTGAAATACATGTTACTTTCTTATTTATCATGCCAGTAATTAAACTGTCAAAGACACGTCCAATTCATAATGACATTAGCATACAAGATGTACGTTGGCCCATGCCTTTGAAAGGATGACATAGTTCATTTAAATAATGGTAAAATAATCTCCTAGTACATTGATTTCTACCGCTAAGTTATATGTAATCAGACACCGCTTTATAAATTATACATACACACCTGTTCATTAATTTAAATATCTAATCAATAAATCTAATAGTAATATGTAATCAGTAATTCAATATACTAAGACACAATTTAAGAGGTTTGGTTGTTGCTTTAATAAAAAGCAAAATGGGGAAGAAATGTGATTTTAACCATGAAAAGATAACAGATTAAGTGTCTAAAAAAAACTTCTGATCTTCTATATCTAGAGCTTAGACAAAATGGTGTAAATTAAAAAAAAAAAAAAGTAAAAAAAAAATACAGGTAGTTCTGTGGACAAAAATTACATGCTAAAGATAGAGGTCAGATGACAATGGCCAGACTGTTTAAAGCTCTCTGGACCACATGGTTATTTTAGCAAATAAAATAGCCATTCAACACAACAGTACTATGCGGAAGAAGATCTCTAAACACACATTAAAAGCTATACCCAATATACTGTCTATTAGTAGTAGTATAATATTAATATTAATAACATATACTACATTAACTGTTTAATACTCTACCAGGACTATCTCTAATAGGACTAGATATCTTATACAAGATTAGCATATGATAATTTAAGAACAGAATCCAGCTCATACTGAGAATGATCACGCGTTGGCATATTTTGATTGAAAAATTGAGAGATGCTACCTGGAAGCAATACATTGTATAGTACAGATGATTGGTGTAACAGTACTTACTGTTAATTGGAAAATAAGACCTAAAATTTACATTAGTTTTACATTACAGAGGCATTTTAGAAAGCTTAATTTCCAAAAATGCCAGTAGGTTCCTCAACAATGCCTACACATTGAGTATTTGGTAACATGTTAACTTTCATAGCATACATTTGTTTTTCAGTTTGGATTTACAGAGCATTCATATCCTGTGCTTTGCATTCACATCAGATACCCTGCATTGACATGCAGCAGTTATACCCTGCACTCTACATTTCTACGCATCATTCACATCCGGTGTTCAGCAAACTCATGCATTCACAGCCTCCATTCTGCATAATTATTATCATTTTATCTTACAGTCATACCTTTCAGAATTCAGAAATTCAGATGCACATCAGGACTTGATAAATGTCCAATATCCTGAACATTGCAGATATTGCATCTTATTCATTTTTTATTTTAAGTTGCTGAATTGTTCCAAATGAATTCACAGACTCAGGTCCAAACTTTGACAGCACATCTCTGAGTTAGCTTTATATTTTATTTATTTATTTTGCGATTTTGGCTCCAGTTCACAGTTCCTAATGTTACCTTTCCGATGAACAGTTTGTGCTTATTAGATAACCCTTTAATAATTTATAGTGTTTCTTTTAGCCAATAATTTTGTGTTCTCTCTACAGTTTTTTTTGGATTTTTTTGTTATTCAATTGTAATAATTTGTCTTACTAGATTTGGCAGAAGGCTACACTTGGCATGTCGGATTACGGAGACCTTGGAATAACGATCCATACCAAAGCTTTTAAATTTAATTTCAAATTGATGACATGTCAAAATGGCTTCAGTAAAGGTTGATTCTGTCAAACTAACATCTCGCTGTCTTTTCAATTTCTACCTTGTTTTGCTATACTGAAAGTATTGTAAAATTCACTGATATATAAAGCACAGAGTTTCACCTGGAAACCTTGAGATTTGGTTTCGCTCTAAAATAAATAAATAAACGGGAAAGATGAAATATGCCATGGCACAAATCCTTTTTCGCTTAGAAACGATAAAATCTATTAATAAATCTGTCAATTTTTAATGAACCCTGACTCACCTCAGTTAACTTTAATGAATACAATTAGAAATACATCTTGGGTTTAATATTTGTAAGTGCTTTTCAATCAATATAGTTAGA
Source organism: Pelobates fuscus (assembly GCF_036172605.1). Classification (NCBI taxonomy): domain Eukaryota; kingdom Metazoa; phylum Chordata; class Amphibia; order Anura; family Pelobatidae; genus Pelobates; species Pelobates fuscus. The sequence continues at coordinate 341,128,491 of NC_086320.1, forward strand.
TAATTAAAAGTGCCCAGTAAATTCAGCACTGTTTTACGAATGACTAGTTAAATTGTACTGTGCAATGTAGAATTTGCGATTGCTATATCAAACGTGTTAGGTTTAACCCTCCAAGTCCCAAAGAAACAGCTAATGTCTGCACGACACACAATTAACTGACAAACGTTACAACAAACATGACAAACGTTAATATTCCATTTGTTTATTAAGTACATTTTGCATTGTTATACATATCTTAAAGCAAATACACAGGGTTTACTCACTGAACAGTGAATTGCAGTGAAATTTTACATTTGAAAATTGCAGTGAAACTGAATTTTAAACTAAACTTACTAAATTACTCAATATCAGAAAAAACGTATTAGACTTGTGAATTGAGTTTCAAATAAATTGCATTTCATCCAGATTTTTTTTAACATCAAAACGCTTTATGGACAAATTACAAAATAAACAAAACGGACAGTGTATGAAGCGTTTTGCTTGATTTGTGAGTCTAAGTTCAATTTGTATCGCAAAAAAATAAGATGATTGATGGGGAAAAAATAGGGGGGGGAAACTAAATGTGGATTTTTTTTACAGATCAAGTGAGAAGTGACCAACAGAGGAAAAAAAGGAGGATCCGTAAAACATCTACATTTATATAATGATAGATAATATATTTAATAAATATATCATATATAAATTACTTTTCTTACTTGATCTGTGAACCAAATGGTACAAAAAAGAAGTGTACCTTAAAATCTATACATTATATTTATGTTTTGTAGCACAACAAATGGACAATGTTTGCATTCTTTTGGTTAGTCTGAATTTATTAATTTTGTCCGAACCAAAACGTCACATGGATGAAGGCCAAATTGTTCGAAATTTTACAACAAAAATTTAAAAAATTGGATGGCCATGTCTAATATTTGTCAATGTAAAATAGTTGGATTTCTGGGCAAGGGGCTGAATAAGTATCAGTCACCATGGATATCAAAATAATATCTGTCAACATACAGCACTCTGTCTAGGAATGGAACATGTGACCAAGCATGGCACATAGTTTGGTTAAAAAAATGTTTTAGAATTAAATGTTTTAATTTTAACTTAGTAAATTCAGTTTTTTAATTTGTCATGATTCAGTTTCCAATTTATATTTTAGTTTATAAACTCCAAGACATAATAGTCTGATGCTTTTTCTGTATGATTTGAAGATTTGTTTTGGCTCAATTGGCATTTTTTGCCAAAGCCAGCTATTATTAAATAGCTTAAATTTTCTGTTTTGAATCAACTAACTCAAAAAGTTATCTACTGACTATTCTTAAAACTTTAAGTTGGATGTTTACGTGTACATGATAATATTTAATTTTACATATCCGTTCTGCTTTGAGTTGCAACTGCTTAAGTAGCCCCACAGATGTGAACTATATTTATAAAATGTTGAAATTTGCTCCAGATGTTATTGATGCTTATCTCTGGCTCAACTTGATTATAAAATTCTTCTGAGGCTAGTTTTATTTACTATTAACTGAATAGAAAAACACGTTAAGCCAAACAGGTCCTTGATTTTACCAAATAAATTTCATTGCTGTAGTGAAATTTGCTTGAAAAATAGCTTAGCCAAATTGCAACTGAAGTTCTTAGCTAAAAAAAACAAAAAAAAACAAGCTACCCAAAGGTAAGAATAGAGCTGGAGGGATTTAGAGTTGGGGTGTCAAGATATGACAAGACATGAGTGTAGTGTAGAGAGTCTAAAAGATAGAGGGGCTATGATTTGTTGGTGTAATTCCCCTAATATGTATTAGAATAATTGGATGAAACAAATTAAACTAATTCCATTGCAATTCAGCTGTTTTTGAATAACTGACTTATTTGGACAAGGTATACTACTATGGATATATATTTTTCCTTCAATTTCGATTTCAAGTACTCCTTAAAGTGTGAGTGCAAGGAATCTCTGGTATATGTATATATATATATATAATATAGAGAGAGAGAGAGAGAGAGAGAGAGAGAGAGAGAGAAAGAGAGAGAGATTCTGCTTGATATAACAACTAAAGGAACAATGTAGCATTAGAAATACATATACAGGGAGTGCAGAATTATTAGGCAAATGAGTATTTTGACCACATCATCCTCTTTATGCATGTTGTCTTACTCCAAGCTGTATAGGCTCGAAAGCCTACAACCAATTAAGCATATTAGGTGATGTGCATCTCTGTAATGAGAAGGGGTGTGGTCTAATGACATCAACACCCTATATCAGGTGTGCATAATTATTAGGCAACTTCCTTTCCTTTGGCAAAATGGCTCAGAAAAGTCCAAAATAGTGAGATATCTTGCAGAGGGATGCAGCACTCTTAAAATTGCAAAGCTTCTGAAGCGTGATCATCGAACAATCAAGCGTTTCATTCAAAATAGTCAACAGGGTCGCAAGAAGCGTGTGGAGAAACCAAGGCGCAAAATAACTGCCCATGAACTGAGAAAAGTCAAGCGTGCAGCTGCCAAGATGCCACTTGCCACCAGTTTGGCCAAATTTCAGAGCTGCAACATCACTGGAGTGCCCAAAAGCACAAGGTGCGCAATACTCAGAGACATGGCCAAGGTAAGAAAGGCTGAAAGACGACCACCACTGAACAAGACACACAAGCTGAAACGTCAAGACTGGGCCAAGAAATATCTCAAGACTGATTTTTCTAAGGTTTTATGGACTGATGAAATGAGAGTGAGTCTTGATGGGCCAGATGGATGGGCCCGTGGCTGGATTGGTAAAGGGCAGAGAGCTCCAATCCGACTCAGACGCCAGCAAGGTGGAGGTGGAGTACTGGTTTGGGCTGGTATCATCAAAGATGAGCTTGTGGGGCCTTTTCGGGTTGAGGATGGAGTCAAGCTCAACTCCCAGTCCTACTGCCAGTTTCTGGAAGACACCTTCTTCAAGCAGTGGTACAGGAAGAAGTCTGCATCCTTCAAGAAAAACATGATTTTCATGCAGGACAATGCTCCATCACACGCGTCCAAGTACTCCACAGCGTGGCTGGCAAGAAAGGGTATAAAAGAAGAAAATCTAATGACATGGCCTCCTTGTTCACCTGATCTGAACCCCATTGAGAACCTGTGGTCCATCATCAAATGTGAGATTTACAAGGAGGGAAAACAGTACACCTCTCTGAACAGTGTCTGGGAGGCTGTGGTTGCTGCTGCACGCAATGTTGATGGTGAACAGATCAAAACACTGACAGAATCCATGGATGGCAGGCTTTTGAGTGTCCTTGCAAAGAAAGGTGGCTATATTGGTCACTGATTTGTTTTTGTTATGTTTTTGAATGTCAGAAATGTATATTTGTGAATGTTGAGATGTTATATTGGTTTCACTGGTAAAAATAAATAATTGAAATGGGTATATATTTGTTTTTTGTTAAGTTGCCTAATAATTATGCACAGTAATAGTCACCTGCACACACAGATATCCCCCTAAAATAGCTATAACTAAAAACAAACTAAAAACTACTTCCAAAAATATTCAGCTTTGATATTAATGAGTTTTTTGGGTTCATTGAGAACATGGTTGTTGTTCAATAATAAAATTAATCCTCAAAAATACAACTTGCCTAATAATTCTGCACTCCCTGTATGTATTCCTAACACTACAGCCCTGTTGAACCTTATCAATTAGGTAGCTCCTGTGTAAAAAATAATAATAAATAAATTAGAAATAGACAAATTGATCACCCTATCTCCAGCACGAGTCTCCCTTGGTAATGATGTAACATCCTCCTTTGCGTCATCTTTTAGGTGTGCCTTCAGGATGACAGGTCAATCCAATGTGCTCCTAATAGAGGAGCACTGGGGAACAGGGAAACATAGGTGTATGCGCGGCGCAAAATGCCATGCGCTTACAATTTTTCCATAGAGAATCATTAAATTCAATCATTCTCTTTGGCTGACCGTGACAGCAGTGAGCATGCGTGTGTGACGTCACGGTATGTTACGGTATGAGAGCCGGGAAGTAAGATTCCTGGTTTTCATACTCAGAGGGCTTCCAAACTGTCTAATTAGTGAAATAAAAAGGTTTTGGGGGATAGGACATGGGGTGCAGGACTGCAGGCAATATATCAACTTCAATAAGATGTTCCTTTAACTGATTGATAGCCAAATTGCAGCAAATGTGGTTAAAGAAGTCTAATTTTTCCTTTGAGAACAGCCATATACTTTGAATTAGGTAGAAACAGCAAACTGTTTGTTAACAAAACTTAACTCAGCTGCCATTCAGCTCCTTTTTACATCAATTGTGATTCAGCTAATTTGCATGTGTCTCTTTTCTAAAACCCTCTCTAGTCTTTCCTGACATCCTGATACACAAACAGCAAAGCTAGTTAATGGACACGCCATCTTCTATGTGGACAGGCTGTATTGCAGTCATAATGGGAAGTAATAGACATGCTTAAATTATATTTTGTCTGTACATGTACTAGTTCATTGGTACCATGTACAATATAGATTCAAAAATAGATGCATGCATTAGACTCTATCATCTAATGTTAGTTTGTATAACTTGTGTTAAACTTGGTAAGAAAGAAAAGTGCCCAAAAAATCCGAATATCTGAATTATTTAATATTTTTCTAATGCAGATAGACAGGTAGCATATATATATTAATAAACATATTGAGAGATAATAAGATACTTGAATGGAAGAGATTTTAAAAGACTGGTATATGTATTCAACAATACCTTTGTTGCATATTTTAAATGGTTCTACAGTAATGCATTATCAACAGATATTGTATTGCTTTTCTCTATCAACTACATTATCAGATAAAAAGCTATTCTTTTGCTAGCAAAAGAATACTTAATTTTTTTTCATATTTCTTCGCAGGTATATCTGAAATAGTCTATGTGGGCCTCAAAGAATAATTTTCTCAGCATCCTAAGATTTCTCCTCCATTATTCTGTTGTATATTTTATTCTTTCTATAATAATTTCCCACTGTGAAAAATGTAAATATAATCTTACAATTGTAAAGGTCATCAGTAGCTTAGGTAGATAAATCTTGCAATAAGAGATAAAATAATTCTTAAAGTATGTTACAGCAACCCTGCTGCCTTTCATGTAATCATGACACATTTACATTGGTAGATATGTATGATTCAAGTAGAGGGAGACTTAAGGGAACAAAAATATAGTCTAGTATTATTTGTTCAAAGGTAATTCTCCTAAATTGCTTTTCTTCCAAAACATTTTGATACAGAAAGCTACTTTTTCTGGTCATCTGTAATAAATCCCAGGGTAAAGTAGCAGTTATTTGGAAAAACACGTACCTGAGGTTTTAATTTTTTATGCTATTGATGACTGGAGATGCTGGCATGGAATCTCATGGGGTTAAGTGAGTAGAATCCAACAAGCAGGGAGAGGGGGGGGGTAAGTCTGCACCACCTTTAACCCCTTAAGGACACATGACATGTGTGACATGTCATGATTCCCTTTTATTCCAGAAGTTTGGTCCTTAAGGGGTTAAACTTCTACAGCCACCACTGGGTACGATCACTATACAAGTCAACAGGACGTATATGGTGATTCTTCTAGTTTATGTAAACTTTGGCCTTAAATTATCATTTGTCTTTTAGTACAGACATAATTTCATACACTATATTTTACTCCTTTTCTGAATTATTTCATAAATCCTGAATTCTTGAGATCCTACAAATGAATTTTTGCCCTCTAAATATGCAATTGCTTTGTCAAATTTCCACAGACTGAACAATTATCTAACATTTTTTTTTTACCCAAAATTTGCAATAGCTACATGTGTTTCCTTACACTATGGCAGTTAATTAATTTATCATATAACATTGCAAGCTCTTTGGATATCTCTCTATTTGGCAATTTGAAACTAGGTAATACCTATAGTATTCGAAAAGCAGACAATATCCCATGTTGGAATTTCCCCCTTCGCCTTAGAGGAATTGCCAGATCCAATGATATAGCTTTTCTTTTGCAGGCAACATTTCCTATTATGATGTACTAGTAAAATGCATGCAAAAGCTCCACTGCCAAAGCTGATATGATACAGTCTAAGACTTGTGTTGACTCCAATATTTGCTATTTTAAACAATGCAATTGCCAAGACTGTCCTGACCATAACTTACAAACCTAGGTAGAAACAAGACATGAATTCATACCAATCCTTAGAATGCCTGGGCCAGCACAGAGTAAATAAAACAGAACATCTGCAATCAGAGAGAGAATAAACATAAACAGGTTGAGGTTAGAGGTACACAGAAATGAGAAACAAGCCAAGGTCAGGATTACAGAGAGCAAGAATAGTCAGACAAGCCAAGATTGATAAACGGAATATAACAAGACAATAGCACACTCTTGAGTATACAGAAACCACAACAGGGCAAAGAAAAAAGGACAGCCAAGAATTATACATACTCTACTCCGGCTAGTGATTGGATACAGGGAAGCATGATGTCAAACTTCATTAAAAAAAAGTGTCATGTAGCGTTACTACTTAAATGTCTTGAATGACATCAGAAGGACACATTACTAAATCAGGACATGCGGGGAATGTAGTGCAGTCAAATCTGGAAGTGATATCACCTCCAGGAATGTGCAGCTCCATGGAGAGGTAACATAACAACGATACTGGCAGAGACATCTGTATCTATAAAACTAGTGTGCGGTCATACTGTTTTTCACGATTTCATACACTTGCTTCTTCTGTTTGTTGTATATATACACATTTTGGCCTCAAATTAACAAGCTTTTCAAATGATTCAATTTTGTTAGAAAAACATTCCAAACGATGTATTTACATAATTTCACATTGACTTTAATAGTGACTTCTGTAGGTAAAACATTTGGAATGTTTTTAGAACAATATTGAATAATTTTATAGATTATTAAATCAAGGACTATGTTGGTTAGGAAGTAATTGAAACATGTCAAGAGAGGCAGAATTTGATTGGAAGCAGTACTAAAAGAGTATATATTTTATCCCCAAACCATGAATATCACCAAGTACCAGAGAATAGCCAGTTTCCAATTTTTATTTATTTTAATTAATGAGAGTGTGGACCATTTTTAAAAAAATTTCAACAAAATTTAAATTCTATAGAAAAGTCTTTATGTAAAAGCACTCGGAAATAACTGAATCTTTAATGGATTTGCTTTTTATTTATTAAGTAATAAGTTTATACGGTATGTAATATATATTTACCAGATATTTCTACAATTCTTCCTAAACCATACACGAGTACAAAAAAATAACACTAAAGGCCAATAAATAAGCTCTTTACAAAAATAAATAAATAATGATCTTAGGAAAGAATTCTCTGCTTTAACAACATATCAAAGACTTCTGCATCGTACTTAAATCACCACAATGGGATAATTTAACATTTGTTTCCAATCAGCACTTTTTGTCTTGATTGCACTTTTTAGAATATACACAGTTGGGACAACAATTTCCAAAGATCATAAATTGAATTTTATAGAGAGTATAAAAATAAATAAATGAAAAGAAAATCCGAAAAAAACAATTTAAAATAAATAGCCGCACTGTGTTTCAATAATCCATACAGCTTTGACTACGCCAGACAAATAAGGATCATTGATGGTGCTTGTTAAACTGAATTGCTGGCCATATTTCCATCACTGTTACCATTTTACAACTCAAGACGATTTTATTTGTGGGAGTAAAAAGCAAAATAAAGAAAGTATATTAAAAGTTCAAAGCTATAACTATGTAGTTGAGGAGTGTCATTTATTAGCACCATTACAAGTGTTGTGAAGAGTCTCTGATGGTTAATAAATGGTCATGTTATTGGCAGTTATATAGTAATAAAGTAATTGTCAAAGTTAAGGTAATAGTTATTCAAAATTGCTCCTGTCAAAACAAAGGATTTATAAGATGAAAAGAGACGCGATCTATATTTTAATTATAAAAGCTTTTAAAAAGTGGAAACACCGCGTCTAAAAGTTTTCATGGGTTTGTGATACAAGCCGCGGAATAAATAAAATCCTTCCTTTCTGTTATTAAAAGCAGATGTGACTTAAATGCATTTGGCCAGATGTTGCAGAACTCCCATGATGCATTGCGTGTAAAGCTGTAGTTCTTCAACAGCTGTTGATACACTTACCTCGTGACTATTCTTGATTACACGAGTTCACGGCACGTTTCAATGAGGTGTGGGCTCAAGTTTTGTTTTAGTAAGATGAGACTATAAATGGATTACTTCACCACATAAAGATTATTGGTACTCACATATTAGGGGGAAAAAACAGGCCAATAAATGCGAAATTTCTCATTTATTGTGCTGTATTTTTCCCTAATATATTGCTGATTTCATTTATTGGGGTACATACACTACATTCCAGCCCCTATAGATATTCTCTCTTATTTTCTTATTGGCACTCATGAAACAAGGTGAAACTTAGGTAAACTTTTTTGTTTTTCAAAGGCCGGTTGAACACCTATAAAATAGACTTCAAAATTTAAACTAAAACATATGTTATAGTCATAAATATAATTTAGAAAGATGAATAATAATAACCATAATTAGAGATATTGAAATATTAATAATTGTCAGTAGGGAACTAAATGTTAGTGTTATCTAGCATAACAGTTTATATAGTAACAACAAAATACAGTGTACTGCAATTACGAAATGTGTTGGGGGTCAGTCCAGTATATAGCTATGGCCAGCTGTCATCCAACCTGCAAAATTAACCCGTTCATTACCTAGAATTTTTGAATTGCCAAAATATTAGCATAACATTTATTTGATGCAATGGATGCATAGCTAGCAAATACATGCATAAAAAAACAACTATTTTGTGTGTAAATTGCTTTTAAGACAAATGGATAAATACAAATTTGATACATTTACACATTTAATATGTTCATTCAGTCTTTATAAAAATATTTGGAAATTCAATTTTTTAGACCGTATACAGGGCAATATTTCACACAGGGTCTGAAATGATAATATAAAACAAAAAAAATCATTTTTTTTCTCACAGTAGTTGTGACAAAAAATATATAAATAAAAGCGGTCCAATACCTTGCTTATACTGTGTAAGCAGTACAGCTTACTAAAAATGACAACAAAATATAAAAAGAATGTCTGCTTTTGAGCATAATGCCCACATACATTAAAGACAGTTAAATTGCATATTTCTAAAAAAAAGTTTTTTCAAACTTTTATAGCAATTTTATCAATCTCTGGAATGCTACTGTAATGATAACAGTGAAAGAGTCCATTCACTATTCAGGATTCTCTGCTAGGTGTTAAGTTGCATTGACAACCAGACCAGCTTTTTTTATTGTTGCCTATGTTAACTAGCTTGTGGGAAAACGTTTTATGGGATCTATGTAAAATCTCAGGATTTTAACTTAAAGAAAAGTTATTTTTAAAAAAATAAAAAAGGGTTAGGTTAAGAAGGCTGTTTGAAACAAGTCCACAGTCAAAATCTGGTGTATAGGAAAAATTATGGTTACGAACCATCTTGAACAGATACTTAAAGCCCTCTTGATGCTTGTTTACTGTCAAACCCTCGACCTTAAAAAACATCCTTGAAAAAAGTAGCTGTCAAAGAGCAGTCAACCAACATGAAGAGAGCTGCCACAATACAATTTTTTTTATATATATATATATATATATATATATATATATGCATGTGTGTTTCTGTGCTTATGGGCAAGTTGATAATTTTTATTTCATTTGTTTATGTTTGATTTGTTTTATTTATTGGCTTTCCATTGTTTTTTCTTTATTTACTCCTTATATTTCCTTTTTACTATTAACGATAAGCATGCATTAAGTCCATTGTCACAAAACACTTTATTATTGTTTACAGTGTACACAAACTGCATTTTCTGTTTAACGGTACAATATGTATTCCAAGAAGCTGCAAAAGCCTGTAAATGTCATTGGCTCATATATTACACTAAAGGAATTTTACAAGGAAGAATTACAAAGTTTAATACCAGTAACCTTGTTTTAATAGCTCCACAAATATATTATAGTTAATTGATGGTGGAGCCATAAACACCTTTTTAGACAGACATAAGAAGACTGGGATCATCTTTCGGGGACTAAAAAGCTCTCAGACTGACATTAATTTCAGGCCCTTTTGGTAAATAAGTGTGGGATAGGATGAGTTCTCAGGATTAATTGATGTCCCAGGAGAGCTCATGAAACAGCATCAAACTGTAATCAGCTATTTGAATTGTTGTTTCAGGAAGGCTTATGTCTCTAAGGCACTACAAGAAGTGCTCATTATTGTCTGGGTAATGTATTCCCAACAAGTATTTGTAATAGAATTAGCTATACATTTCATAGTTTATTCATTTGAGGTTAGCAATGGGTGGAACACGTTTTTATTTTAATAATTTAACATAAGTTACAAGAGTCAAACAAAAGCTTGCTAAGATTCTGTAGCTTCTGTTTCGAAGCATGACATGGGTTTGTTTTTCTGTTAATTCTAACAGTTATTAAATGAGTCATAACGGTTATCTTAGCATTCAGTATTCTATTTTTCCATGGTTACATCTAAATATATGTCAAAGAAATTAGTTTCATATTATTAGTAAAAACGAATGGCCCTCGTTTTGTGGCCTAAAACTTCTAATTTCCGTCCCTACAGATAAAATTACTTAAGTCATCACCATAGTGACCACACAAGGACTATTTAAAAGTCTCTGCCCGTGCATGCACACTTCAGCAATGATGTGCCTCAGTGGGAGAGATGTAGATAATATTTGTGTGCACAAGTTAGATTTACATGGTCAAGGATGTAACGAGGCATAAAAAGTAACAAACTTAAAAAGTGAGTAAGTACGTAAGTCAGATTTGAGCAGAGAGGATACCATCTCAACTCATTCTAAGCTGTAAACTATCATCCCATCACTATTGCTATTTTTGGTATAGATACTTGTTATGATTCAAAATAAAGTTTAGTAGAGATTCAGAAGAACAGAAAAATGTTTTTTTAACCCCTTCTGGTTGGTTGAATGTTCCTTTCTGTCCTCAACAGAGTGGGCTTTACCACTGATAGGACGACATGGAACATCCTGTAGGTTTGGTATGAGTATGGTTAAATATCTACTCACACCAGAGAGTCAATGCATAGTCAATCACTACATAGTCAATTACTACATAAGACTCCCCTCTGTCAGCTATGGCCATTTTTAGTGGCTCCAGACTGGCAGGAAAGTTGAATTCAGAGCTCAAAGTGAGCACAGTATACAACTCTTTAAACAGGCATTTAAAAATCTATAGGCTGTAATGCAGGGTGAGAAAAGTTAAATCCTTTATTTTTAGTGGCCCAAGACTGACAATTAAGTTGTGTCCATTGTTGACAGCTCTGGCTACAGCTCTTTAAATATTTATTGCTGTAATGAAGTGTGATTAGGGTAAATCCCTGCTCACATCAGGAAACTCAGTTGCCTGGGGCTCCCCTATGTCAGCTGGAGCCAGTTTTGGTGGCCCCTGAGTGACCCGTAAACTCTATGCAATGCTGAAAGTCAGCACTGCTTACAGCCTTTTAACTCAATTTTGAACCCCGCTGCTGAGTGATTGTGCTCAGCAGCAGTGATTCTAAGCCTGCAGGATCCTTAAGGGTCTCCCTGCATGTCCCCAAGCCAATCACAGTGTAATTGGCTGAGAGAGCATGCTTCATTCACTATTACGGAATATCTTCCGGTAGTACTGAAAAAAGCCACTAGATGCCAGCAGCATACCACTCTCTTCTGTTTTAACTAGGAAACCTATCTGGTAATATAAGTACTGATATTAGCAGAGGGTTTCATCAGAGTTAAGGGTAGGGTTAGGGGTAGGGTAATGTTAAAGTTAGTGTTAGGGATTGTTTTGGGGTTAGTGTTAGGGTACGGTAATGGTTAATGCTGAGTTGGGGTTAACGCTGTTTTAGGGTTATTGTAAGCACAGTGTTATGGGTATGGTTCATATACCTTAGGGGTGGGGTTGGTATAAGTTTAATGTTAACTGCAAAAAAATAATTCAGATCTTAGACATAATAGGCATTTAACCATCAAGACTGATATGTGAATCTAGTTTAAGTTCTTTTTTTTAGTTGCATTTGATGTGCAAAAATTATTATAATAGAAATTGTGCAAAAGTAAATTTTCCCTTTTTTTCCTCCATTTTTATCATTTGATTCACACATAATGTTGTGTTATGTATACATATCGGTTATTAACCCCTTAAGGACTGGACTGTTTTTGCGATGTTGTATATTTGCGACCAGGCCTCTTTTTACACTTTTGTGGTGTTTGTGTTTAGCTGTAATTTTCCGCTCTCTCATTTACTGTTTCTATACAAATTATATGTTGGTTTTTTTCAGGACAAAAAAGGCTCTCTTTACATACCATTATTTATATAATCTCATGTAATTTAATTAAAAAAAAAAAATATGATGAAAAAAATGAAAAAAATACATGTTTTTTGACTTTTACTTGAAATATCTTTTACTCATCTACAAAAGCGAATAAAAAAAACTGCTAAATAGATTTAAAATTTTGTCCTGAGTTTTAAAATACCCAGTGTTTACATGCTTTTTTGCTCTTTTTTTTTTGCAAGTTATAGGGCTATAGGTACAAGTAGGATATTGCGGTTTCAAAACATATTTTTTTTTCAAATTTATCAATAGTGACATTGTAACACTATTATCTGTCATACGTCTCTGAATAACACCCCACATGTACATATTTGATTTAAAGTAGACAACCCAGGGTATTCAATATGGGGTATGTCCAGTTTTTTTTAGTAGCCACCTAGTCGCAAACACTGGCCAAAGTTAGCGTTCATATTTGTTTGTGTGTGAAAAAAGTAAAAAACTAAATTGAATGCTAATTTTGGCCAGTGTTTGTGACTAAGTGGCTACTAAAAAAGACTGGACATACCCCATTTGCAATACCTTGGGTTGTTTTCTTTTGCAAATGGTATGCCATCATGGGGGTAATTCTCATTCCTGGGCTACCATACGCTCTCAAAGGCAACGTAACCAACCTGGCCGTTTTCAATGTAAAAATATTTGACCCATATATTTGACCCTGTAACTTTCAAAAACGCTATAAAATCTGTACATGGGGGGTACTGTTAAACTCGGGAGACTTTGCTGAACACAAATATTAGTGTTTCAAAACAGGAAAAGTATCACAACAATTATATCATCAGTAAAAGTGCTGTTTGTGTGTGAATTTTTTTTTAAAAGTCACTTTCACTGACAATATCATCACTGTGATAGGTTTTACTGTTTTGAATCACTAATATTTATGTTCAGCGAAGTCTCCCGAGTAAAACGATACCCCCCATGTAAAGATTTTAGGGTGTCATAGAAAGTTACAGGGTAAAATACAGTGCTAGCAAATTAAATTCTCTGCAATTTCGTCCTGGGTTGGCAGGCAGGTCCCCCAAATTGCAATTAATAAAATTACTTAATTATGTAAAAATATTACATAAATACGCACGTAGAATTTAAATATATATGCATATTTGAAGTCTATGTGTATATTTATATAATTATTTATGTAATTTTGTATATGGACAAATGTATATTTTGTATTATTTTTATTTATTTATATATACATAGATATATATATATATATATATATATATATATATACAATTTCATTCTAAGTGTATTTTGTATAAATATATATATTTTAATATCAAAATACAGTTAGAATAAAATTTCATATAGATATATAATTTTTTTTACATTTTTTATTATTATTTTTTTAACATTTTTATTTAATTTAATTTACTTATTATTTGTATTTTTTAATAATATATATATATATATATATATATATATATATATATATATATATATACGATATAAAAATAGATAGAAAGAAAGGGGTGAGTGTAGTTGGACTAACCAACTTCCACACACTCCGAATGGGTTACTGGAGGTATATATAAGGGGCTTAACCCCAAATAATATCAAAGGAAGAAAAATTTGAAAACTAAATGTGGAGAACACTCATATACAATGAGTGTGGACCAAATTTGCCTTCAGATATATATACCTCAAAATAGTGAAAGTCACATATAAAGGGAGGGGGGAGGGGGGGGGGGGAATTGGGGTAAACCTTTATTGAAAAGACAAATTCGATTAAAGTTAAAACATGGCCACAGAAAATGGCCACAAAAATACCAATACACACTAGGACCTAAAAGGTGGGCAAAACGAGTATCATAGAACAGATATTAATGAGGAGCCAAAGGCTCCAAAGTATAAGTTTCTGAATAAAAAACTAAGTAGAAGGGATAGCGAGGAGGGGCAGGAGAGAAAAAAAAAAAACAAAGAATATCAATAGACACTATAAACCCCTATAATCGAGGTATGTATATAGCACTATATACATGAGAATGCATGAACTTATCCTGGGGGGTAAAAGGGCCATAGTTCTGTCAGGGTACTCACCTGTGAGACAGACGGCAAGACGTGGTCGCTCCTGGAATTCCCAACAGGGGACTTGAACCGGGGTACTTGCCTATCCCAGTCCTGCTCTCTACCTCTGAGCCACAGCGGCTTTACCTGAGACTTCTGATTCCGGCCTTGTTCATTCTGGCTTGGCTACTACACCGGGGGCTGCACCATGACTTGCCTGCTTCTCACCTGACTCTGATCTCCATTAGCAGGGTATTTAAACCCAGCCTCGCCCTGCAATCATTGTCAAGTCTTTGATCTTTGTTCCTGTGTCGTACCAGTGTTCCTATTGATTCTGCTTCGTGTATTTGACCTCGGCTTGTGACTCGTTTATTCTACCTCTGGCATCCTTTGACCTCGGCTATCCCTCGACTATCCTGCTGGTTCTGTCCTTGCCTGTCCTGCGAATTTGGTACTGCATCCTGCACAGCCCCCGTGCACAGACCCACAGGCCAGGTGAATTCTTACCTGACCACCTCGGCCTGTGGCTATCTGCAAGGGTGAGCGTCATATCTGCGCTACAGACTCCCAACTCAGGTAAGACCCTGACAAGTTCCTGCCGAGGGCAAGTGTGTGGAAAGTGGGATACACAGGAGCGAGAGAAATGCTCCAACAAAGAGAGACACAGGCTAACTACTACACAGCGCAGCTAGTATCCACACCTCTCCCAACTGACACAACCCACACAAAAACGTCTCAAAACTTGCCCTGGGCTAGCTGTCTAACTCACATCAGTGAGTGTCAGAACTAACTGCTACTTCGAGGCAGCCTCAAAATGTCCCTAGCTCCCCAGACAATATAACATGCAAAAATGTATCGAAATCTCTCCCACCCCTTAGTGGATAAACCACATAACAAAAAATTCCCAATATACAAATTGTTAGCCCATCCAGATAGGAAACATAGAAGTGTAAATAAAGTATATAAAGTATACACTCAAACTTAGAAATTAGCGTCGGCTAGAATCATTCCCAGTTAAAGAGTACAAAGTCTAGGTATGAGCATTGGATCAATTCAAACGCTCAACGCGCGTTTCGGCGTATCTGCACGCCTTTGTCAAGAGCTGAGCGTGGAGGTCACTGATGTGAGTTAGACAGCTAGCCCAGGGCAAGTTTTGAGACGTTTTTGTGTGGGTTGTGTCAGTTGGGAGAGGTGTGGATACTAGCTGCGCTGTGTAGTAGTTAGCCTGTGTCTCTCTTTGTTGGAGCATTTCTCTCGCTCCTGTGTATCCCACTTTCCACACACTTGCCCTCGGCAGGAACTATAGCCCTTTTACCCCCCAGGATAAGTTCATGCATTCTCATGTATATAGTGCTATATACATACCTCGATTATAGGGGTTTATAGTGTCTATATTGATATTCTTTGTTTTTTTTTTCTCTCTCCTGCCCCTCCTCGCTATCCCTTCTACTTAGTTTTTTATTCAGAAACTTATACTTTGGAGCCTTTGGCTCCTCATTAATATCTGTTCTATGATACTCGTTTTGCCCACCTTTTAGGTCCTAGTGTGTATTGGTATTTTTGTGGCCATTTTCTGTGGCCATGTTTTAACTTTAATCGTATTTGTCTTTTCAATAAAGGTTTACCCCAATTTTTTAAATGATTTTATAGTTGCAGGGAGACTGCCTGTCAGCACAGGCAGTCCCCCTGTAGGCAGACACATGGACACCTATTGTGACCATGTGGTCGCTCTGTTAAGCGATCACATGGCCCCAGGGGTCCTAATCCGCCATGGGGAGACTGTCTGCAGGCAGTCCCCCCACACCGGGAGCAACGCCGATCGGCGCCGGGGGAACGACGGCGATCGGGTAAATAACTAAGACCGTTAGGACGGTTCAGGACCGTCACCGGTCGGGAATGTAAAAATGCAGATGACGGTCCTGAACCTTCCTCGGTCGTTAAGGGGTTAAAAGAAAGCCCTTTCTGTCCTTTAAAATCAATATACATTTTATACATATACTTTACATAGATTTTAGGAATATTTTACATTACTTTTCTTCAAATACATAAAGTTAAAAAGTGCATGTTTACATTATTCCTTTACTATAGGTGTACCCTAATCATGTCCAACATACAGTTGGCAACTGTCACTTGTTTACAAAAAGTGAGACACTAAGCTTGTTTTCTGCCACTTACTCAGCACCAGTGTTGTGCATCCTCAATGAACAATGATCAGCTTAATCGTCTTTTTATACAATTCAGGGAAAGTGTTGGTTGTTTCTTTATTGTCACAAATGTAAGGGATTTTATGAAAGCCTCTAATTAATTAAATGTGTAGCAATACTCTGTTACTACTGTGAATTGTATCTGCATTCCTAATGCATTAAGTAATTATCCTTAATTATCATCATTTAACTTAACGTATTGTAAATTAATTGTAAATCTTATGTTCCATGGTTTCCAGTAATAAGGGAACGGGGGAATTCTATTACAGTAAATATATTGTTATATGTTATTGATGTCACATGTTGATTAATAGCACAACTAGGCTTATTCACACACGTAACCAAACACACACACACACACACCCACACGCACACATGCACACACACACAGACTTCTAATTTTTATTTGTTTATTGTTTTATGTAACTTGTGTATGTATATACATATATATTTGAAATTTATTTCATCAGTGTACAAAACATTTAAACTTGCTTTCCTAAATGATTTAATTTAATTTAAGACAAACTTTATTCTTGGAAACTTAGAATTTAGATTGTGAACTAACGCTTCATTGAAAGCTTTCCTTGAAAAAAAGCTTAGCTTTATGTACATCAATTATGCATATGGTCTGATTTTAGAAACATATTTCTCAAATTTAATAAGGATCTCCTGTATGCAGAACATACCTGTAGGATGTTTATCTCGCTGCTGCTTTTAGAATGCTGGTGTCACTGTGGTTTAATCGACTCATCACTGATTTAGGGGAGAAGAAACGTATCTCTTTATAATACTATACAGGGTCTGATGTAAGATATTTTAATGTTTCATTTGTTCAAAAATTATCAGCAAATGAATTTGGATCCTTTCTACATTTAAACTTTGCATATCTTTCCTTCTTTCCAAGGGTTAAATTACAATTGTCACTACTCCAGCCCCTTTGTCTGCCTACTGTTTAGCTATTTCTAATGGAATAAATAAATATATAGAGACTACTACTGATAACTAATGGGTGTACTTATAACAGATCTTTGCTACAGTTTCAAGGACTATATTTTCTATAAATCTGTTTAAACTCAGTAATAGTAATAACAGTTGGTGTAAGGCCTATGCCTATGGTAATGCCATTTGAGTAACTTTGCTCTGCTTTTTCATCCTCTGTACCATGGATCTCAATCATATAACACATTGGGTCTCCTTGTGAGTCAATATGATATTAAAGGGACACTATAGTCACCAGAAGCACTACAGTTTAGTATAGTTGTTCTGGTGTCTATATCCTATACCTGCAGGCATTTTAATGTCAACACTGCCTTTTCAGAGAAAAGACAGTGTTTCCATTACTGCATAGGGGCACCTCTAGTGGCAGTCACTCATACTGTCACTAGAGGTGCTTCCAGGGTCAGTGCTGCCCAATGTACAGCACTGATGTTCAGCATCTCCACCCTCTGCATGGAGGTACTGAACTTTCCTCATAGAGATGCAATTAGTCAATGCATCTCTATGAGGAGATGCTAATTGGCGCAGTGCAGAATTTTGTCACGCATGTGTGGTAGCATCCCAATATTTATCTATGGGAAAGCATTGGATTGGCTGAGATGATCAAGTTTGATCATCTCAGCAAAGAGGGCGGGGCCAGTTGTGATTAAATCACCTTTTTAACCGTAGGTAAGGGGGCTAAATGGCTATTTAGACCTATATTTTTTAGGAATACATGTCTGTATTCCTATAGACTGTAAGCTCGTTTGAGCAGGGCCTTCTTCAACCTACTGTTTCTATTAGTTTTCTTGTAATTGTCCTATTTATAGTTAAATCCCCCCTCTAATAATATTGTAAAGCGCTACAGAATCTGTTGGCGCTATGTAAATGGCAATAATAATAATAATAATATTCCCGACACTATAGTGTCCCTTTAATACTTTATTGTGTCAGTAATTGTTACTTGATATTTAAAAAAAAAAACTTTAAAAAAAATGTCTCATAGAATGGCTATATGCTATTGCTTATTCTTTTTTTTTTTTTTGTAGTTTTTACATAATATTGTATTTCCTGGCAGTGAATTGAGTATAAATAAAGATTTTAAAAATATCTGTTTGAACCTACAAGATGGAATTAAATTTCCCATGCCTCAGACTTATATAGTAATAAGGCATTACACGAAATGGTAAAGGCTTCAAAAATATGTATATTCAAAGGTAGAATGTGACTATCTAGCTAACAAAATAGGGGTCAATCATATTTTTTTTCTAAAGCAAAGGGAATACAAATTCAGGTCAAATCTCTGCAATTTGGAGACAAATTATTGGAGGTTTTCTAATAAATGAATAAACACCTTTAAAATGAATTGGATATCCATCTATATGCTTATCTAAGAATGATAACTATACTAAACGTTCCATTGTACAAGTAAACAACACTTTCTAACTACTTTTTAATTACTTCACTATTCACACCGTGTACACATGGCTGTTATTGTTTTGATCCGGTTTTATTTCGAAGCACAAAAAGATTAGCAAAAAATATAATGTTTCGTAATGGCCTTGCTGATATTGCAGCACTGTACTGAAATGTGTCTGGGAAGTAGTTAAAATCTAAAACGTGTGTCAAAGAAGAAGATATAGATAATGTATCTTATATCGTAACTGTTTCGTCTGGTCATATGTGCAATGTCAGAAAATATTTAAGATCTGAGGCTATTGTAAGGTTTTTGGTCTCATGCATTTCCACTTTTTTAAGAAGCCACTTTTTTCGTTATTTATGGATCAGGTGAATGATGTTATTGATAATATATATGAATTATGTTATTGATAATATATATAGAACAAGTTTATTTCAATGACATGTACAAATCAATAGATCTCTGTCTAGCTAGCTGACCTGACAGTCACCTCTAACCATACTTATTATGGAATACACTTTCTGGTTTTACACAGAATAAAATATTGTTCAGGTCATTACATTTAAGTATCTTTTAACAGCTCACATATTATTCCAAATGCATAGATTTCATGTGATAAATGGCCATGGGACAAATAAACATTTTTTTCCAGACTCTGTTTAAATAGATGTTATTTTTTTCTCAATTGCAGTTTTTATCTTTTCATTTTCTTGATTCTCTAACAGCTAAAAATTGGGATGTGGAATATTTGTCCAAAATGAAACAGAAAATTGGTACTTTTCAACTCTAGTGGAGCTATTTTGAAAACCTAAATTATTTTTTGTTTTATAGTTTTTTATGGTTTCCAGCTTTCTGTATTTTTGATTGACAAATATATTTGAAAATCGCCACATTGTATTGGAAAAAAATCTATCTTTTAAGTAAGGCATTATTTTTCTTGTGAAAAGGAGAAAAACTAAATTCTTACAGATGTATTTTCACTCATATTAGTTAGAATTTGCTTCTTATTATTATTAGGTTATTATTATGTTATTATTATTATGTTATTATTTATATAACGCCATCAAATTCCACAGTGCTTTACAATGGGTGGACGAACAGACATGTAGTTGTAACCAGACAAGTTGGACAAACATGAACAGAGGGGTTGAGGGCCCTGCTCAATGAGCTTACATGCTAGAGGGAGTGGGGTAAAATGACACAAAAGGTAAGGATAGTATTAGACTTATGACAGTTGCAGAAGAGGAATCAGTTGGGAGCTATTAACAGTTTAATTGATACGCTTTTATGAAGAAGTGGGTTTTCAAAGATTTTTTGAAGGAGTGGAGACTGGGTGAGCATCTAACGGAGGAGGGAAGTGAGTTTCACATGAACGGTACAGCCCTCGATAACTCTTGAAGTCTTGTTGAACATATAATGAACTAGTAAATTAATTTAATTTGTTTAGTGGCATTCTATTAAACATTAGTAGAAGGTATAGAGATATCCAGGCACAGGCACACTGGTTAAGATTCAAGTTACTGAATCTACATGAGTACACAAATGACACAATATTACAAAACTACAACATGGTTCTGTAGATTTATTAGCGTAGTCAGTATTTGAGGAACGAGATTTGCAAATTGCCAGACCTGTCAACATTGTAACCAATGCTCTAGCCTCTATAACCTGGGGATGGAGGGAAGGAATGAGGACTTGTACATTTACATTTATTTGGCCTCAACCCTCTGACAGGATGATAGTTTAGGGTGGGAGTAGACAACATTTGACAATCCAAGTGTTGTAGACTACATCTCCCCTGATGCTTTGCCAGCATTATGGCTGTAGAAGCAGTATGAGATGTAACTCACAACATCTGGAGGGCTAAGTGTTGCCTACCCTAGGTTTAAGAGACACACTTAAACTGAGGTGGAAGAAGGGAATAATTGTGTCCCCTCATTTTGGTTACGAGGACATAGGAACCCATAATACATTCATTTATTTTTTGTTTTAATCACAACAGTATACAGTGTTATTTGTTTTTTTTTTTGACCAGCTAATAAAGGTACACAACAATACAATTTCCACAATTACTCATCCAAACTAAATTTACAGTTTTGCTAGTTTCTAATTTATTGACCTTTGGTATTGGACTCTTTTGTGTACTTGTACATCCCTCAACTACACTAGGCATATTTTAATCAGTTTTGTTACTAATTTCTACCTTTATTGAGTTTCTGATACACAATTGTCTCTTGTACATTTTCCACAATTTTATCATGCAGAAAAGCTGTTATTTATATTTTTTTTTTTTTTATTATATCTTTATTGAAAAAGTTTTTCATTGTTATTTAACATAGACAACGAGTATGCTGAAACTAATACAGATCAACAAGTGTACACAAGTATCAAACAAATATATAAGTGATAGATGGTACATAATCAAACACAGTAATCGCATATTCAATTATAAACCAGCATAGCAGCATAGCAGCATACTAACATAGATTGACCACGACAGAAAAAAAAAAAAAAAAAAAAAACAACAGACAAAAAGGAAAAAAAAAAAAAAAAAAAAAAAAAAATTTCCTTAGAGCATCCTAACAAACCACTGCCTTTCCATGAACTGAGGTTATTGGCTTCTGTTTTAATTTTATCCCTTCTTTCTCTATCTATACAGATATCCACTATAGCCATAGTAGAACTATCCAAATAATATACTATATTTGTCTAACCATTCACAATACCATCTTTTTTTCTTAGAGGTAAAAGTCGCATTATTGATCAACTCATATTCCATTGATAATTGGAATCTAATTTGGTCTATCAATAGTCTTTTTTCAAACGACTTAGACACTTTCCAGTGTCTTGCGATAATGATTTTAACCGCAACCAAAGAATGAATGGCAAAACAGAAATCTCTTTGTGAATCGAAAGACAAATTCAGATGTAAAATAGCCGAAGCAGCATTCTCCGGAATTCTGTTTGTAGTCATTAATGAGAAAATATTAAACGCCCAAGACCAGATAGACTTAACAGCTGGACATGTCCACCAGATATGTATGTAAGTACCTAAATGGCTACCACATCTCCAACAAGTTGGATCAGAAGAATGAAACATTTTAGCTAGTCTAGCAGGTGTATAATACCATCTATAGAGAACTTTGAAGTGGCATTCCGACAGGTTCAAACAATGGATATATTTATTCACCCAACTCAAAGAGGAGTTCCAGTCGTCTAAAGAAATTTGCAGTTCTAAATCTTGTTCCCACTTCTTAATCAAACTATATGGGGACTCTTTAAGAACTTCCAGCATTGATAAGGCGACAGACATGCTCTTTTTAATGGGTTGAGACTTAAATATAACTTCCAACTTTTTCGCATAGATAGAAGACGATTTGAGCACATTTTTATGGATATAGTTTTTTATCCGCAGATAAGTAAAAATTTCCCTGCGTGGAATGTGGAAAATATCAATTATGCTCTGAAATGGCAAAATATTATCTCCTTGCATAATTTGTGAAAACTTTATTCTATCAGCGTTAGCCCAATTCTTTAAAGAAAGATCTTCTATAAGAATTTGCAGTATGTCAATTGTGCATGATTTGGGTATCATATTTCCTAGGGCTAGTTTTTTCTTAATTAATAACCACTCTTCTAGGATTTGGAATAATATCGTTGAGTTCTTAAACAATTTCATTAGAGAGTTCTTTGTAACTATCCACATCGAGTGTTGCAGTCTATCTGTTTGGACCATTTCAGATTCAATAGTATACCATGATTCTAAGACCTGCTCAGGGTCCTGAAGGAGGTAGATATGTCTAATAATATTAGCATGATAACTGTAGGTAATACTAGGAAAGTTTAAACCTCCGTTAGACAGTTTTCTAGTTAATATCTTTTGAGCAATTCTAGGTTTTTTATTATTCCAGATAAAATTATTGAAACTGGATTGAATCATAGCCAACCAGGGCCCAGGGACTTTGAGTGGAATCATAGAGAATAAGTATAGCCATTTAGGCAATATATACGCATTAATAATATTTATTTTGCCTTGCCAGGAAGTTTCTAAATTTTTCCATCTTTTTAGTTTGAGATTCATATTTCTCATAAAGAACATTATATTCCTCTCCATTATAGCTGTCACTTTGGCAGTTATATATAGTCCTAGATAATTTAATTCCAAGTCTGTCCATACGAATTTATAGGCGTGGGCTAAAGTGTTTACCAGGTCATTGTTCATATTCACATACATTACTGTGGATTTGGTTATATTTAGCTTAAAGTTCGAAATTGTAGAATATTTATTTATTTCGATCATTAGAAATTTTAGAGAAGACTCTGGGGATGTAAGAGTGAGTAACGCATCGTCCGCGTATAATGATATTTTAGCGTCCATCGAATTCGTATGGACACCTTGGATCAAAGGATTATTCCTAATATTGATTGCCAAAGGCTCAATAGACAAGATATACAGCAGGGGGGAAAGAGGACATCCTTGTCGTGTGCCGTTTTTAAGTGCAAACCACCCTGCTGTGATATTTGGTCCTACCGTTCTCGCTGTAGGGGAGGAATACAGAGCCATAATGGCGTCGTGTATCCATCCAGTGAACCCAAACGCAATAAGAAGTTCGCTAAGATAACCCCACCCGACCCTGTCGAATGCTTTTTCGGCATCTAATGACAGGGCCAGGAAGGGAATCCGATATCTGTTAGCCCAGTCTAGAGTGTCAATTATTCTTCTAGTGTTGTTTGATGCTTGCCTACCCGGGACAAACCCTATCTGATCTGGATGAATCAATGTCGCAATAATAGTCTTAATTCTGTCAGCAATTATGGCCGCATAGATCTTCATATCCACATTAATCAAAGCTATAGGTCTATAATTACTAGGGTTGTTACTAATTTTATCAGGTTTCAATATCGGAATAATATTAGCCTGTAGTAATTCAGTTGGAAAAAGTTTGTTTAGAGCTATTTGATTAAACATGTCTGTTAAAGGATTGATTAATAAGGACTGCATCTGTTTATAATATAGATTCGTAAAACCGTCAGGGCCCGGGGTTTTATTAATAGGGAGTCTATTTATTTGGAATTTAACTTCATCAGCCGAAATAATCCTATTTAAAATTAATAGATCATGCGCTGAAACTTTTGGGATCTGAGTGTCCGCTAAATAGTTTTGAATATCCATTAGATTAGGGGACATTTTGAGGTTATATAGATCTTCATAAAATTGATTGAATCTCTCCCCTATTGCAGCGGGTGTAGAATAGACCTTTTGGCCATCTATCAGTTGTTCTACTCGATTTTTTGCGTGGTAATTTTGTAGTCTTTTTGACAAATTTTTATTAGCTCTGTTACCTGTACAATAGTTTTTTAATCTTAATTTGTAAATATTTAATTTAATTTTTTCTTCCACTTTTAAATTAATTTGTTTTTGTACATCATTTATTTTAGTTTTCATTTCTGCAGATGGATTTTGTTTATTTAACTTAGACAAGTTATAGAACTCGATATACAGATCAGATAGGGTCTTACCCTTCATAGATCTCGTTATATGGGCTAATTTAATTAGATAACCTCGCATAACTGATTTGTGTGTACACCAGTTATTTGCCGGCGATGTATCAGAGGAGCTGTTTTCTAACCAAAAAAATTTTAATAATTGGGTTAATTCTTCCTTATTTTTCGTATCATTGATAAGAGCATCATTCAGTCTCCAAGTAGTGCGTACCCTAGAAGATCTCTTGCCAAAGTCTATTAGAATGAGACTATGATCAGACCATAGACTCTCTTTAATTTCAATTGAATTACATAAGGGTATCGAATTAGCGTCTAATAGACATAGATCAATACGTGAGTATGAGCCATGCACACACGATTGGTGGGAGTAGTCTTTTTCCAGTGGATGTAATAGTCTCCAAATATCATGTAAATTATATTGTTTACAAATGTTATTAAATTTTTTAGACTGTTTGACCATTCTTTTATCAATTGAAGTAGTCGGAGTATATGTCTTATCCATTTTAGGGTTCGCCACACAATTAAAATCTCCAGCTATAATTAGATATCCCTTAGATACTTTATCAACTCTATCCATTATAGATAGAAACTTTGTCATAGGGTCGACATTCGGTAGATATACATTTACTAAAGTATAGGACAGTTTATCCATTACACATACGATAATTATATATCTAGCTTTTGGGTCCAATTCGATATATTCAATTTGCAAATCTATATTGCTGTTGAAAACAACTGCAACTCCTCTTTTTTTCTTGTCTCTTAAGGAAGCATGAACTATATTAACAAATTTGTCCCCACCCCATCTTTGCTTAAGACCCTGCAGCCAATGTGTTTCCTGTAAGAATGCCACTTGAATGTTATGTTCCCCAAGAGTATCATATAATCTGCTCCTTTTTTTATTGGTATTTAACCCTTGGACATTTAAAGATAGAAATTTTAACATTTCTGTTTGTCAATAAGTTATTCGAATATACTTATGTAGAAACCCCCAGTATCCATATGCAGGAATTTTAATATCTTTTGTTGTCCTGGATTTATCAAAAAATTCATATGCTCTAAAAAAAGAAAAAACAGACAGAAAAAAAACAACACAGCAAGACACCAGACTACACCAAACACAAACAAGTTAAAATTGAATCGAAACAGATCCATCATCTTCATCCAGCCGATAGCTAGAGAAAAAATCAGAAAAAAGAAAAAAAAAAAAAAAAAGAATTAACCGTAGATCTCTGGTAGTAATAGAGATCAACGGAAACAGTGTAGTATCACTACACCAAGAGGGGCAAGCCGGCCACTAGGCCCAGCGAGCTGTCCTAGCAAAGTCAACTATAACTAATATCTAAATGAGGAGAAAAAAAAAAAAAAAAAAAAAAAAAAAAAATTATCTTTCAAACAGAACTTATATCATAATTTGTACATTGTGTATCCCCATAATCTACACCGTGACCAATTTCTTAAATTATTCTATTATTAAGGCTATTATTCTACTATTGAGGCTATTATATAGCAAATATACTATTCGTGATTAGCAAAAAATGTTTATTAACCTCGTGAAGATATTCAAACATATCCTATTTCATAAAAAATATATCGCTATATTATATTGTGTTATGTCGTTTTATCAATGTGTCCCTCTATTATATTGTGTCATTTTATCACTGTGAAACCGAATATACCCGTGGGTATCCTTCCACAGTAGTGTTAAACTACATAATATGTAACTATTTATATAATTGTGACATTACACACGTTACTGTTGTAGGGGAAAAAAAAAAAAAAAAAAAAAAAAAAAAAAAATATCAATTTGTGTTGGTATAAAAAAGGAGCCATCTTAATATTAATTTGACCGTTTATACACCTAATTTACAGTTTCCTTCCCCCTACTTTCTTCAATATCTTATTCCTATTCCACCCTGTCATTTATATTTTCTTTGTGCACCTTTACTATTTCCATTTTCTCTTTACCTTTTAACCTAACACCCATCTTAAAAATCAAGCATTCCTTTAAAGTAGTGTCATTTTAAGTTAAATTCAACTGTGCTGCACCAACCATTTACTAACACACATGAATTTGCCAAGTTATCAATAGACCCATCAATATTCAAAACCTATAATAGGGCTTGTTATCCTCAGTGACCATTTCATTAGGCTCTTCTAGGGGTAGAAATGTAAAATTTTCAAAAAAGAAACTTTCTCTCTTTTTTTCTCTTTTTTTTTCCTTTCTTTTTCCCCCTTCCTTCTTTCCTTTCTCTTTCTACCCATTAACCCTGAGGGGGAAGGTTATTGATAATTCATAACAATCATTGCACCCATAAGCCCTAGACCGAAGGGCACCGTGAGAGAAAAAAAAAAAAAAAAAAAAAAAAAATAAAAAAAAATAAATATGCATATATATTCTGGTCTCCGACCCCAACCTTAACCCTTAGATCATCTATTTACAAAGTCAAATTGTTCCTTTTCAGCCAGTCTATTAATTTGGTATTGGACTCGAATAGCTCTCTTTTCCCTTCGTATGACAGACTTATTTTGAGAGGATAGAGCCACCTGTATTTTATTTCATGTCGTCTAAGAATTTGAGTAGCTGCGCTAAACGATTTCCTTTTTGTTCTCGTCTCAAACGATAGGTCCTGGAACACTTTTACATTTTGGAAACACCCCGAGGTTAACTGATTCTCTCTTGCAGCTTTCCAAATTTTTTCTTTGAAATCATAAGTGATAAAACATACAATGATGTCTCGCGGAGCCTCGTTCTGAATGGATTGAGGTTTAAATAGTCGATGGCACCTTTCTATATACTGATTGTGTGAGTTATACTCCACGCCCAGAGCTGAAAAATATTCCATCAAGGTTTGTCTTAGGTCTTCCGTTCTTCCCTTTTCTGCGATATTCCTAAAGCGCAAGTTTTTACGTCTGGACCGGTCTTCGAGATCATTCATTTTAAGTTCCAGATCTGCGATCTTATGGTGAGCCTTTTGGCATTCTTCTGCTAGATTTTTTACATTAAATTCCAAATCTTTAATTTGATCTTCAAATTTATCTATTTTTGCCGCTAGTACATTTATTTCTTGTTTTATTTCTGATTTTATTTCTGCGGCAGTTGCGGCGAGTTCCATTTTTATCTGTTGTAGATTGTCCTTTAGGGTAGAGCATAGGAAAGTAATTGTTAAAGGCTCCTTATTGGCCTCTGAGTCAAGGATTTCCAAGCTAGCATCAGTATCATTCATCTTCTGTTTAAGACTTTTGTGTTGAGGCGAGAAATACGTTGACAGAGATTTGTCCTGGGATGTATCTTTTTTCTCTTTCCTCATAGAGGATTTTGAGTCTTGTGCCTTTTTAGCAGCCATAGTATGGAATTAACTAAATTGCAGTCACTCCAGTAATAGGTAGGCTGACTTTAATAAAAAAGTATATAATCTGACTTTGACAAAATATATCCCCCAATTGGGATAAGTAACCAGACTAAATATATAATAAATGAGTATTAATTCACATCAGAAAAACGAAGAAAAAAATAAAATAAAAAAAAAATATATATAAAAAAAAAAAAAGTTCTTTTTCTCCTTTCCCTTTCCCTCCAATTATTACAACTGCAGCGTTGTATGTCAGTATTTTATGACAGTATTTTATGTCAGCAGGTACAACTCCAAAGTAGAATAAACTGCAGCCTCATATTATAACAGCTCAGCGGCTGGTTTGTATTTTTTTTTTCTGCGGCTACAGATTAGATTAGATTGAAACAGCAGATTGAGACAGCTCGGCGGCTGATATATATTACCACAGTAAAGCGTCTCTGAAGATCCGGTTGTCCCGTATCAATTTTCAGCGTGGCTGATCATTAAGAGCTGAGACACGGGAGTCCTGGAATCCAGCATGGTTGAGAAGCTGGCTGTCCCTCTAATGATTAGAGGCTGCGAGAGGTCAAACTGCCCCCGATATATTTCCAAATTTCTGCAGTTCTAGATAACCCCTTTCAGTTGATGGCATACGATATTGGAGAGAAAGAGACCTGGTGCTTCTCGAGGTCGTCTCCCGCCGGGCGCACCATTACATGGCGGGCCGCCCCTCCTCTTCCGTCATCACGCCGTCAGCGCGTCAGCACGCCTCAGCACGTCTGCACGTCATGACGCCGCCCCTGAAAGCTGTTATTTATATAAACATAATTTTTGGGTAGGGTGAGAATTGTTGGGACTGTTATCACAAATCTATCTGTCTGGTCCATTTCCCTATGTAAACCTATATATATATATATATATATATATATATATATATATATATATATATATATAGTGTTAAGAGCAGTAACATCTGACACAATCACCTGTTTGTGTTGGAGCTGAAGGGCAGTTAAAAACAAAGTAAACAAATGTGCACTCAAAAAAAATCAAACAACCAGCCATCATGAATGTTTTATGTGCGTCGGTTAAAGAGGTACTTTTGAATAACAAAGATGAAGAGTTGATTCATCAGTAGACTGCTTTCAGAATCGATGATTCTGGATCACAGTTTAAGAGGTGATGTTACAGGGAGTTTTTTTATTCAACGATACATATTTGCATTATCCTATCATTATAGAAGTGGTAAATAATTCACTAAACTATAGCATGAGTAAATGAATGATTAACATTAAAATGAAGGTTAAATTGTATTTTATCCTCAATGCAAACTTTATTGAGACTGATCTCATATTTAATAACAATTGTGTCTATATGTAGTGATCAAAGAGAATGCAAATCAAGAGTAATATATCCTGAATGAAATACATCTCAGATAAGAATAATATAAAATCCATGCATATAAAATATACAGTGTGCTCCACGTTGATTCAGAACATGTGGGAATAAACAATGTCTTTTATTTATTAACGTTCATAGTGAGTAGTTTAGATTTAGATCTGCAGCCAAAATAATGGTCTTTGTTTTTGTTTTTTTCTACTTTTTTAACTTTGATGAATTTTACAGAGCAGGGGGGACATATGTATTTAGGAATATAAAATTCACATTTTAAGACGTAGTAGAATCTCCTTGTGAATGCTAATGTCACCACAAAGAGAGAACCCTTTTAAAAATGATTGAAGAGACATCATTAATAAACATTCACAGTTGGATGTTAAGATAAATAACCTAGTGAGACTCATTATAGTAACACAGAACTAGAGAGATATATCAATATACAGTAAAGGAATCTATACACTAAATTTAAGCTGTTTAGTCAACTTTTGAAGGAAAGCCAACTGAAAGAGGATATTTACATTTTGTTCGAGCTATATTTATGCTATATATAGTACCATACAGTGCCAAACCAAGTATTAGGAAATATGTTTGCGACTTAAACCAATTTGAAAATACTAAGTCATATTGAACGGACACTTACAGCCCTCTACGTGCTGATTGGCTGTTAATTAAGCAGAGCTATGAAGAAGCAACCAATCAGCACTAAGAAATGGTATTTCATAACATATTGTCTGTCTTTCTTCCACACCATAGGTTCGGTATATAATATTGCCTATTTCTACCCTCCACCTACATTGAGGGGTCAATTAGTTAAAAAAAAAGTGAACCAAGAAGCCTATTCTGTATTTTTGGGATCGGTGGGTTAATATAAATCATGGGGTCTCCAAGCACCATGACCACTTCAGTAATTTGACTGGAGTCTGTATGTGCAGCATTTTACTAAGACCCCTTTATTGCTCAATATGTTGCTCCACCCCCTGCAGCATCAATGGTTTGCCTGACTAATGAAAATTCTCTACATATTTTTCTGAACAGAGGGTAATTGTTTGTCTCAAAGTGATCAGCAGCTGCTCTCAGCCAATGAGGGGGCGGCAGAATTAGCATCCGGCTTCTGCAACTCTCCAGAAGACTGATGTTGTAAGCCTGCTGCAGAGGAGACCCGGTCGGTGTCCAGTGGGGAGGGCAAGACATTGCAAGATGGTTTGCCCCATAACCGGGGAACCGAGACACGGTACTTCAGCCATCATAACCACTACAGTGGGCTGTAGTGGTTGTGATGGTTGGAACAACCTTTTAAATATGTAGTGAAATTATATTATTTTAATTATTATTTATAATCTGAATGTATTCTGCATGGCTGTTTAAAGGGCAAAAAGACATTCTATAAATTATGATTTAACTAGTCAGGCATAAAGAAGAGCAGTTTAAATGAGTCTTCAGTATAGGTCTAGTGTGGTAAAACCTATCTATTTTTTTTTATATAGTGGTATAAATAGAGGCATTGGTCTGGTCTTACAGTTAGCTAGCTATGTTGTTTTCTAAATAGAAAAAACAGATGTTTCTGCATATGAATGTAGGACCAGCTCCTTCATAGAATACTATGAAGGACTCTCTCTGAAGAGATTGTATATTGTATGGGGGTGCTCTAACATTCTGCACAAGAATTTGCAATAATTTTACCTCTGCTTGATAACTACAGTCTTAACTCACATTCCAATAAATTAAAACCTCATTTTAATAGAGATGAAATTTTGGAATATTTTATAGTATAGCACTCATGGAAAATTAAACCAAACTATAAAGTCGAGAAACTCCCTTTATTTTAAATGAGATATTCATGTAAAAGCCTCAAGGATGTCAACATAATTTATACATTTCTATCTCACACTACACTTCACACAAAAATGCTTTCTCCTAGAGCCTTGAATAAATAAGATTTTTTTAATTTTAAAAAAATATATATATATATTTCATACACTTTAAGTGGCCGGACCTGCAGGGGTTTACATTAAGACATATGAGTTAATGAAGTTTTGAATAATGGTTGTGAAGTTTGAAAATTAAAATGGTAAGTAATATTCAAACTACTATGGTAAAAATATTACACAGTTACTGATTCTGAAATTTCACAAAAAGTCCTATAAGAAATAATTAAGTATTAATATTAATCAAACCACGTGTTTTTGAGTTATTGACCAACGTTTCTTAATATATATCAAGACACGATATAAAATACAGAGATAGTTAATGGGTCACTCTTGTTTGCAGCTTTTGCAAGATCTTCCCTTTTTCCAATCACAGACTTCCCAATGCAACTCAATGAGAAGTCTTGGCAAGGCAGGTGGTCTGGGCAATTCCTGCCTCTTGAGTTTAGCTCCACTGAGCTAACCAAACCAGAACGTAACAGGAAGTTGTCTGATTGACAGCCAGGGGGTGCCACCAGGTTAATTTATAAATGCTGCAATATGTATTGAAATCTGCAGTTTTTGTAAAGAGAAAAAAAGGCACACTCTTCACACATCACAGCAAGTTAAAGTGCTCTATATTTGTGACATGTTCCTTTAACTGCATCTACCCCCCTCCATAATTTATTAAGTTGCCACAAAACCATCCATCATGAGTTTCACTTTGGCAGACATCTAGAGTAACTTACGTGATCCTAAAAGTGTGTCAGTTAGCTCAAGATTCACTCAGAAACAAATTCTAAAATAAATCATTTGAAATAATCATTGCTATTATTTCAAAAGTATAAACACGTAGAAACCTGAAATTCAACTGGAACCTTTGAATGAGCAGACTGAGTGGATTCCGTTTTGGATTTTCAAAAGAGAAAGTGTTTGGGAAATACAATATAATTACATAGTTATGTGGTTATTTTATGAACTTATTCACATTTGATGGACGAGCATGCTGGTCACAGCGTATTGAAATTGAATCTTCTATGACATACTAAGAATTAGTTTAACAATGACTATATATTTTCATTTGCCAACCTTTTTATACGTTGACAGCTTGTGTTAAACCACTGTATTGTATTACAGAAGTAATGATATATATTTCACCTGTAACACAGATGGACAGTAATGTTATCAAGTAGTTCAAAAACCATTTGACCTTTGCTCTGGTAGTTCATTATTAAAATCTTCAGAACCTTGTGATGGCGTTTTTTTATCTCATTGTACACACTTCAGCATTATGTATTTTCTACATATGTCCTGGTTAGCCTGAGGTTGGTGGGAGTTAGGCCCAGTCAAGACCTGCTGTTTGTTGCTGTGATCATCAACTGCCTTATTATCACGAGAGTGCTGAATTAAAATGGCAGCAGTGGCAAATAGCAACTGCAATCTGGGAATGATACTCCCACTAATCTCAGACATTAGCCTGGGGCATATACAATCTTGGTGTCATCTTCGATCGTGGCCTCATGTTTGTGCGTCATATCCAGCATTTTGCTGAAATCTGTCGATTCCACATTAAAAACATAGCCCGCATCTGCTCCTTTCTTAAACAAGATGCTGCCAAGAAGCTTGTTCATGCTCTGGTAAATTCTGGCATTAGTTACTGTAATTCTCTCCTAACTGGTCTCCCCAGAAGCCGAACTGCCCTGCTACAATATGTAATAAATGCTGCCGCCAGGCTGATCTTTCCCTTCTGATGCTCCTCTCACACCTCGCCCCTCTTACGATCTTTACACTGGCTTCCTGTATCCTACAGGTGTCAATTCAAAATACGAACCCTCACTTATAAAGCACTAAATGTCTCTAGCCTCTGTTACAATTCTTCACTGATTCATAGGTTTGCCCCTTCTCTGTCTCTCCGCTCTGCAGGTGACCTTCTCCTATCCACTGCTCACACACTTACTGCTGACTCGCACTTGGGGACTTTTCACAGGATTCTCCTTTCCTTTGGAACAGCCTGCCTATCCCCATCTGATTCTCCCCTAGTCTTTAATCGTTTAAGAAATCCCTCCAAACCCATCTGTATAGAAATGCTTATGGCCTCATAGAGTAACTCATGGAGTAACTTCTGTGTCGTAAATCTGTCTCTGGCTCTCTCCTAAAGAGCCACACTCAACTCTCAACTCCAGTTCTGTTACTTTTCCACTTTGTTGTTTTATTGTTCCCCTCGATGCCCTCCCTATTTTGTCCTTATACTTCACTGCTCTAGACTGTAAGCTTGTCTGAGCAGAGTCCTCAGGTATCTATTGTTCCTGTATCATTCTGAAATTGTATCTCTTATTGTTACATTTCCCCCTTCCATAATAAGTTGGCGCTATATAAACACTAATAATATTAATAATAATTTAGAATAATATTCTGGCACTGCCCCGAGATTAGTGGCCGCTCCAGTGCAAAATGTCTTCCAAATTGTGCAACACAGAGAATAATGGAAGGCTGAAGTCACCCACAATGCGGTGTAGGAAAAGATCATCTCCACATTGAAATAATGTATTTAATGTTTTTAATCTCAGTTTGGCAAGACCACTGTTTCCCAAACTCCACACTGCATTTTTGTTGATATCCCTATATATTAACATGTAGATTAATTAGACAAACGAGAAAACTAAATCAGGGTCAAAATAGCTCAACTGGAAACGTTCTCTGTAAAACACAGGCATAGATCTATATTTGCCCAACATGTTCTCAAACCAATCACCCTGCATGTCCTACAGTCTAGATTTTTTTCTATATCCCTGTCGATATAAAGAATATCGGAAATTTGGAATAATTTACCCAAACTGACCAGACTTTTAAATAGCGTTTGAACAAATAATAACCACTCTACCAGATAGCATGAAGTTTATAGTATTATACATTTTGACATGTATCACACCTTAACCCCTTAAGGACCAAACTTCTGGAATAAAAGGGAATCATGAAATGTCACACATGTCATGTGTCCTTAAGGGGTTAAAGTGGGCATAGTTTAGAGCAATATGATATCAGTATCTGGCCATGGGATAGTGCCACCTACTGAATAAAGTTTGCAACATCTTTTTACTAAGAACTGTCAAAGGAATTCGTAAAAATGTCTGCTTTATAAAATGTTAGTAACCCTGTGGAATCGAGACAGACATCTATATTAAATTACACTGATAACAAAACCATTCTAACTTGTAAAATATGTATGCAACTCTTCATTAATCTTACAAGTGCATTGTTTTGTAAGAGCTCTGTAACATGCTTCCTGTTAATGGTTCAATGCTGTATTTTGAGATCATTTTTTTCACATAAATCTTTAATTTCCCTAAAGTTCAACTCTATAAAACTGAACATGGAAAATGCTATTTTTAATTTAGGATCCTTTTACTAAGATTATCAGTGCAATATATATTGTTTCGTAGAGTTCAACAAGACAACTTTCATAATGACCCTTCAGAAAATTATCATTATGCTTGATTTTTGTCTGTTGTACATGATTAACACATTCATTTCTGAGTGCTTTGTATTGACAAAATCTAAATAAGTAACTTATTTAAGTAATTTATTTTGAACATGGGATGCATAACTAACTCATTAGCACAAAATAAATCATGTATAACCTTTTGTCCAGGAATGCCTAAATCACATAAAAAAAAAAAAAAAAATATATATATATATATATATATATATATAAACTATTTCAAATCTTAACTTGTTTGTTCATTCTTTAAAAAAAATCACAGCATGATAAATAATTTTAGAGATTATACATTATCACGTATCAAGGGATATTCTAAACTGGTTATGTTAGCATAAATGAAAAATAGCATCAAATTACATACAGTAGACCACAACGGAAAAATAAAATGAAATCTGCTAACTTTTTGGGAATGGGGATTGTAAAAATGCTTGTACGTGGGTGTGAGCCAAAAAAAGTTGTTGCCTTGCTAAAATCAGGCATTTGTATGATAGTAAAGGTGCACTATAGTCACCAAAATAACTTTAACTTAATGAAGAAGTTTATGTATATAGATCATGCCTCTGCAGTCTAACTGCTCACTTCTCAGGCATTTAGGAGTTAAATCACTTTTCTTTCAGTTTATGCAGCCATAGACACACCTACCTTGTCTGTGAGGACACATCTTGCATGAACAAAATTGTTTCACTTTTAATCAGAAGTTTTTATCTCCTGCTCTGTAAATTGAAGTTTAATCACACACAGGTGGCTCATCTGGGGTCTGAAAGCTATTAACAGTGCAGGAGCTAAGAAATTCTAGATTAAACAGACTATGCAATAAAGGAAGTTTAAACTCTAGATCTAATTTACAGGAAGTGTTTAGGAAGGCTGTGAGGCATGTAAGTCACATGCAGGGAGGTGTGGCCAGGGCTGCATAAACAAAGTAATTTAACTCCTAAAAGGCAGTTAATTGAGCAGTGAGACTGCAGGGGCATGAAATATAGATAACACAACTTAACAACAAGCTAATGTTGTTTTGGTATCTATAGAGTCCCTTTAAACCATCACTATGCATTGTACCCAGAGACCTCCCTTACATATTCACTGACTGCAAGAATGCATTACTATACTTTTAAACATAAAGATATTTGTACACTGATGGAGGACACAAGGGGACCCTTGTAATCTCTCGCTGTGGTTAAGAAGGACTGGTTGGAGCTCTAGTGGTTTGTGGTGCTATTTTAGAGAGGATGACACACACGACTTTATTAAACCATTCCCTCCTATTAAACCGTTCCCTCCATAGACAGGGATGGAGGGAATGGCTTAATAAGACAGCTAGTTATTGACTGTAACAATAGGACACTACAATCAATACATTATTGCATAGTATTTTCTGATATGTTGCATTACTGTAATTTTATTAAATTAATACAAATTCATATTAACAGTCAATAAAACATTATATGTAATGTTTTATGAGAAGACTCATTAAAAAAAAAAGTCCCCAGTAACAGCAAGGAGTGACTTTCTAGCGTGGTGCTATCAGTATGGAGACCAGTGGAATCAGCAGAAATATTCCAATGATTTCCTCGCTGATTAATTCACTTTTCAAACTTTTTACTACTTTTCAGTTAGTAAAAAAAATATAAATCTTCCCCATCACTTCAATCACAGTGTCACATTCGTCATATAAAATATATGGTTAAAAATAACTTAAGATGGAAAATCACAGTCATGATATGTAAAACCTTATTACAATGTTATTATTTTGTTTCTTTTTAGGGCTATGCCGAAAAGGGAAAAAGCATAGCAAATGCTCTGGAGGATCTGAAAGCTAATTTCTATTGTGAATTATGTGACAAACAGTATCACAAACACCAGGAATTTGACAACCACATCAATTCTTATGACCATGCACATAAACAGGTAAACTTGTGAAATGCATTTTTGAAAATGACAGAAGCATAGTGTTAATGAAATAATGCCTATAAAATGTCCAGTTGGGGGAAAAAAAGCATGATCTGGAATTACTTTTTCTTTCAATGAATCACCGAGGCTCATACTTGAATGTTATTTTACTCATCCTATTAACTTTAAAAAAAAAAACTGCAGAAGCTTTTTTAAAAAAAAAAGTATTTCGCTTACGGCACCAGCCTGAACTTTTTGAGTGGGTGTAAGTATAATTAGATGCAGCCTCTCTTAGATAAACTGTTAAATTGCAAACATCCATTGCCGAAAGAAAAATGGTTATTTTAAATTACTCTGAAAATGTACTAAACACATGAGCTTCTACTTAGTAATGTAATTAGTGCTTCTAGTACAAACATATCTTAAAGTGAACATCTCATGACAGATTTAGGTTTGCAGTTTTCTAACCATCTGGTTTGAATTATTTTATACAATTAAGTGTTTCTTCTCTTAATACTATTAAAACCTCTTATTGTAATTTATTTCCCCTGTCTCCTGCTGGTGGGAGCATCAATCAAGTTTTCAGATTGTGTTGCAATTAAAAAGCGATACAATCTACCTCTTCTGCATGTCCCCTTTTGGGAGGCACAGACTGGCTTCCAATAGAAGTATAAACATTCCCAACACTTTATGTTGACTTTGTAGTATGTCAATAAAACATACCTGTTCTCTCTCTACATTCCTAGAGTGTCTGTCCAAAGCTCCTGCAATAACTCATTCTGGCTCTTTCTACCTGCTGCTCTTTCACAGAGCCTGCCCCTCCTCCCTACTTCCCCTTGCAGGAATGTATTTCCTTTAGGTTGAATTGAAGCAGGAGAGACACCCAGAGGAGTTTTCCCTGATAATAGACATTCAGCACAGTCTTCTTATCTCTGTGCCCACCAGACTGAACTGACCGAGAAGAGGGAGAAAGGGTTGTTTTTTAACCTCTGATTTTAGAGAAATCTAGACATTCGCTAGCAGTTATGTGAGCACAATGTATAGATAAAATGTAATCCTCTGTCATTTGGTTTAAGTTGTATTTGTCATGTCAGGCACTCTTTAACTCAATGGTGGTAAATTTAAAAAAAAATAATGATGGGAGAGAAAATGCATGGAATACACATGATATGAGCGTAATTAAATATTCTCAATGGAATTTAAAAAAGCCCAATTTTAGTGCCAAATATTCATACACCTTCCCATTATTGTATGATGTTAGATAATCTTGAGGAAAGAGCGATAGCTGGTTAATAGAAGGCCTGTTAGTTTCTCAATAATTAGGTCTTATGCCTCCACCCAAAACATTTGCCCGTAAGGGGTCATAAGGGATCACTAAACAGTTCCTCTCTTTAGTTAAATACAGTTTTGCCAACTAATTCAAACTCCTGCTTATTAATCATCACAAGAATTGTTTTTTATTTTATCAACAACTCTGGGTTGGAGTTGCAAGTGTATTGACAGCTTATTATTCTCAATATTACCTAACGCCATATCACCAGTGTGAATCAACCCAGTATTTTGGCTCTTACAAGAAAAGCCATATCACATACTTTTAGATGGATCCAGTATAGAGCTGATCCACTACAGTATGCTCTTTTTACAAATTTTAGATAATAACCTAAAGAAAAAAAAACCTGAAATTTTACCTCCAAATTATCTTAAATGCCTCTTAAATGTTGTGTTTTTGCAAACTGTAGCTTAATGAAAATTGTAGTTTTGTGAATATCCTCAATAGATAAATTAGTTTCTAATAACATTTTCAATATCCGTATAGCTTGTGTTTTCATGAAAGTGATAGTTAATTCACAAGCGTCCCTTTAAGTTAATAAAAAATTACAGTAAAGAATTATACAGTACTGGAAGCCTGAATTCTTGTGTACTGTATTTTTATATAATTACCAGTGTAATTTAGCCTTTTCATGGAATATATAGAAATTTAGGCTATTTAGTATTGATAATATGGTAAATATATATAACATATAATTTGAAGTCTAGCAAGGATTGGGTTCCATTGTTTTATTATATTTTAATTATAGGTGTAATGTAAAATTAACTAAATAGCTAAGCACTTTAACATAGCAAGTGACCGTGCTCTAAAGGCTCAAATCTTGGTATGGCCACCTGCAGCTATGCTAATTACAGTATGCTAATTTTCAATCTCAGAATAATACGTAAACTTGAAATGTTAAATTATTATTTATTTCTTTTTACAGCAAAGGTCCTATAAGGATCAATGCACTAGATCGAGCGCCGTTTTAGTCAAGATGTTTTTAAACCATATTTAATTAATTGCTGTACAACAGAAGGATTTCTAATGTATGTGGTAAACCTGCATATTAAACATGTACACATAAACTAACTACCGTATATACTCGAGTATAAGCCGAGTTTTTCAGCACATTTTTTGTGCTGAAAAACCCCAACTTGGCTTATACTCGAGTCAGAGTCTGTATTATGGCAATTTGCATTGCCATAATACAGACAGGGGGGTAGAGGGGTGCTGGCAGAGCTGTACTTACCTTTCCTGCAGCTCCTGTCAGCTCTCTCCTCCTCCTCGCCGTCCGTTCAGCACCTCGGTCAGCTCCCAGTGTAAGTCTCGCGAGAGCCGCGGCTCTCGCGAGACTTACACTGGGAGCTGACAGAGGGAGCTGCACAGACCGCGCGGAGGAGGAGGGAGCTGACAGGAGCTGCAGAACAGGTAAGTACAGCTCTGCCAGCCCCCCTTTCCCCCCCACTGAACTACCAATGACACTGGACCACCAGGAAAGGAGCCCCCCTCCCTGCTATGTATCAAGCAGGGAGGGGGGACGAAAAAAATATATAATAAAAAAAAAATAATAATAATTAAATAATAATACAAAAAAAATATATAAAAAAATAAAAAAATAATAATTAAATAATAATACAAAAAAGTAATAATATTATAAAAAAAATTAAAAAAATAATTAATAATATATTAAATGCCCACCCCCACCAACACATACACAAACACACACTGCATCACACACACTGCATCACACACACTCAAACTTCATTCATATACACACACTGCACTCACAGACACTGCACTCACAGACACTGCACTCACAGACACTGCACTCACAGACACTGCACTCATACACACACACACACACTGCATTCATTATATACACACACTGGAAATAAATATTCAATTAATATATATGCACACGCACTGCACTCATACACATACACACACACACTGCACTCATACACGCACTGCACTCATACACGCACTGCACTCATACACGCACTGCACTCATACGCACACACTGCATTCATTATATACACACACTGTAAATAAATATTTAATTAATATAATTTTTTTAGGATCTAATTTTATTTAGAAATTTACCAGTAGCTGCTGCATTTCCCACCCTAGTCTTATACTCGAGTCAATAAGTTTTCCCAGTTTTTTGGGGTAAAATTAGGGGCCTCGGCTTATATTCGGGTCGGCTTATACTCGAGTATATACGGTATTTAACAAAGATGTAGTAAAATTAACCCTTGTGATATTAGGAGAACTTACAGTACTGTAGCTAATATTCATGCAACAATATATATTTTTTCAACATTGCATAGTTAATACATTTACATTTCATTAAGACGCTATCAAGCAAATCTGCTTATCTTTACTGAAAATGACTCCTTGCTCCACATACAGGACATCTGCTGGAAGCATTAAAGTGACACTCCAATGCCCAAATACAAACTAAAAAAGGAATCACTGTTTAGTAGATATACCCCAAATGAAAACTTTCATGCATTTAATTGTGATTTTTATGAGTTATATCTCAAAACAGCTTTCAAAAAAAATTTGCATCTCTTGTCTGCAGCCTCTGCAAGCCCTCCTCTTCTAACCCAGCCCAGACCTTATGTGACTGTCCAATCACAGGCTTCTCAATGCAGCTTGATGAGAAGTCTTTGCAAGGCAGGTGCTCTGGACAATTGCTGCCCCTTGAGCTCAGTGCAATTAAGTAAACCAAACAAGGAAGTAACAGGACCAGGGGGTGTAAACAGTATAATTTATAAAAGTGTAAATTTCTATTAAAATATGTACTCTATCAAATTATAAAGAAAGGACACATTCTTCACACATAAAGCTTTTCAGCAAGCTAGAGCACTTTAAGGGTCTGGAGTGTCCCTTTAAGTGTGAGGTTTTAGGACTAAATTACGATAGTGCTGAAGATAAGGGTTAGTAGGTTAGTATGTGTCAATCTAATCAGATGACCGATATTTGTGGATGTCTGTGAACCTCTTTACATTTTTTAGGAGGTTCCCGTTAAGCCTATATTAGGACCAGTCACACTAATATTTCTCAGCACAGTTTTGGATTATATTTCAGTGATTTTTTTATTTCAGTCAATTTTTATATAAGTCAATACAATTATGTGAATAGAGATATTCGATATTTGAAATCATTGTAAAAATAAAAACCTAAGTAACCATAATAAAAAGGTGCTTAACATAAATAATGTATTTATTGGATTACAATTCATATACAATGGCAGTATTAATCTATAAAATAAAAAAACTTTATTGAAGTAATATTAATAAAAAAAAGTAATTTGAAAACAACCTAAAAAGACTAGGTATATATCATGTATATACCCATTTA
The DNA here is from genome assembly GCF_036172605.1 of Pelobates fuscus. Lineage (NCBI taxonomy): Eukaryota > Metazoa > Chordata > Amphibia > Anura > Pelobatidae > Pelobates > Pelobates fuscus. The sequence goes on from NC_086320.1 coordinate 341,169,700, forward strand.
GTAAAGTGTGGCCACTGAAAAAAATACTATTGTCAGACTGCCATTATAGCTGGTAAAAGTATATACAATATTGCACAATAAAACTATACAAAGTAGCTTATAAATAGGATAACAATAGCAATGAAATATGGTATCATCCACAAGAGGATTAGTTCATCAACCCTCATAAGGCTAGTACGCACTCATTTGTAGTGGGTCTTGGATGAAAATGTCGCCTTGATCTGTTGAAGCTATCTCAGGAAGCTGTGACAAATCCACCTGGTAACAAAACAAGTAACGGTATTAATGATCATGTGTCTCCCTAGCACCATACTAAATCATGGTGATAGAGTTACAAGATGCAAAGACAGACTCCAGGCCTACATTTCGCTCATGTCCGCTTTGATAGTGCAAACATCTCTAGTGTAGACTGTGTAATATGCAAGCCAACAGGTCTACACATAATCAAATCAAAGTATAAAACTTTATTAACACGAAAGGTTCATCTGCCAAGCAATAACAAACCCACATTTATATACCAACCCTATAATGGCTGCATTTAAAGTAACCTGTCTCATTGGGATATCAGTTCAAACCCTTGAACAGATTCAAACATATTTCTTACGCAGCTCAATAATAAAAGGAGCAAGATAGCAATAAAACATTTAGAACTGGCATATTATAAGAAATAAAATAATTAGCTGTTTACAAAAAATTCATAAATATATTTGTACAATTAGTGTAAAATAAAAAAATATATAATATGTTGCATCTCAAACCTGAAACATGTATTCAAATACATTAATTCTAATTTTAATACCATTATGATCTGTTTAAATATACCATATAAACACATATATACATAAATATTCATGTACACTTATGTAATTAAAATATCTAATATCTCAAATCCTCTTTTAATCCCTTTTGTTTTTGTTTTTTATTTATTTATTTTTTACATTTATAAAGCACTTAAATCTAACTTTTCTTTGAGTCATTTGGGAGTTAAGGTCTCCAGTTTAAATTATTATTAATTATTATTAATTTTGATTATACTGAGAATATGGAGTAACAAAGACTACTACACGTAGAGCAGGCAGGCACCTTGTATAATAAAGCACTTTAAAAGATGTTTGAGCATGTATCAGGTCTGATGACTTTCTCTTCCATATACCATCAGACAGTTAATTTTAGCTTTAAACAATATAGTGGTAGGTTATTTTTTTTCTCTCTACTTTTTTATTACCCCTATACTAGTTTTTATTTTGTTTTCTGTGCCCAGACTATTTAGAAGAGAGAAGAAGGACTAAAAAAATTGCAATCTTAGATAGTTCCTTACCATGTTGGCATGCTACTCAGTTAGTTGACTGTTTAATGTCAAACACATTGACCACAAGTTTATAACCCAAGAGAAATGATCACAAGATTGAACAAAGTGATACTATTTGAGATCAGTTTGAGAAAGTAATACATTACTGTATTTCAAATCTTATATTTGAAAAAATATATATATAAATATTTTATATTCAACTTTTAGTTTTTCTGCTTTATAAAGTTATTCCAAGAGTATGGTTCCACATTACTATATATACCAACCCACTTACTGCATACTATAACTATATATTGCTCCTGTCGTCTGTTTTATATTCCATAAAAATACTCTGCTGAAATTCGACACCTGATAAGAGAGGTGTCCATTTATCCATAGGTAGTAATTATTCCCTCCAAACTTTAATTCCAGAGCTGGCCAGGAGCTCTAATAAATGTAAGTGGTTTTCCACATTTACTTTATCCAACTTCCTGAATATACTCCACCATTGGATCTTTTTCTTTTTCACATACTCACCCATTTGAAGCGCAACTACCAACCTACTGTGAAACACAGACATACGCTCCCAGGCACAGACATAGATATACACATCCACAGACACATGCAAAGATATACATTCCAAATAAATTTATGGGTATACATACACAGATATACACTGGCAGACACAGGCATTTAAGAGCATTAATTTTGTCTCTGGCCATTGGTTTGTTTGTGTGTAAATGTGTGTGCATGTATCAACATGTGTATGTATGTGTGCATGTATCAGAGTGTGTTATATGTGTATGTATCAGTGTGTGTATATGTGTGCATGTATGAGTGTGTATAATAATAATAATGTGTATGTGATGGGTTTATAGAGTATGTGGGTAAAAATGTCAGTTGTTACATATTCAGTATTAAATATCTGATCTGTAACTTCATTATTTGCTTAATCATTTTTTTAAAGTTTTGTTCTGTCGAACCTATTTTTTTGTTTTTGTTTCCAATAAATAAATTATCTAGGCATAATTAAATGAAATATACATTTAACCCCTTAAGGACACATGACATGTGTGACATGTCATGATTCCCTTTTATTCCAGAAGTTTGGTCCTTAAGGGGTTAAACATTGCTTTCCAGCCAAAGTACTCAGATTCAGGTGGTGTTTTCTTTTACAACCACTTGGTAGTTAGGGGGTCAAAATAAATTGTCTATTTGTCCTCGGTCATGCCACCCCTTAGATGCCATTCAAACTCCTTACACTGGCATACAGATGTTTCTTTATAACTTTATGTTTCCCCTGTTTAACCTTCCACAGTTCACAGCACACCCCTCCTTGCTCATTGTGTTAATCAGCACCAGAAACTTTGGTTCACATGCTCTCTCCATTGGTTCTTTGTCCTGTCATTGTTCTTCTCATTCTGATTCTTAGCCCTCTACTACCAGTGGAAGTAACTGGAATGGCGCTCTGCCTAGGTATAGCCTATTTAACTTACATAATGTTCTGAAACAAGGTTTATTCATAAATGTCTTCTTTGACCACATGCCCTATAGCTCATATCTTTGATCATAGCCTCTTAATCCTGCCAATTGAGCCTAAAAATATCTTCACATTGAATCCTTGTGCTCTAACTATATATCCATTATCCTCACACTCACTTGATCCGTACCAAAATCACATATTATTTTTACTTGATAGGTGACTTTAGTTTTCTAATGTTAATGTGCATTGATGAGTTGATAACTGCAACTCTTTTTTAAAATGTCCCTGAAAAGAAACTGTAAACACACAAAGAAAAACAAAACAAAATAAATGAACAAAAAAATAGCATGAACATTTTAAAACCGGCATGTCAACATTTTTCTTTGCATGTTAGGGATTCTAAAACTGTAGCTCCGAGCAGATTTTGTTACACATTTTCAATTTTTTTTTCTTAAATCAGATCATCCTGTGCATATGTGAACATTTTAAATTAGTCATGGAGCTAATTTATACATATTTGCTTATGCATACATTTTGGGTACAATTGTCCACTGGATGACAGTAATGGGGTATGCTTATATTACTGCAATCATTTTACTGTTATTATTGTTACATTTGCTTTTATATCAAATTACAATATATCTTACAATTCCAAAGTACTGCTCAATGGTTTGACAATGACAACTAGTCATTTGCCTTCAGAATAATTTGAAAATCTTACAAATGACAGCAGTGAAATGTATTATAGTGTTGCCAGGTTAGAAAAAAAAATATGAATTGTCAAATGCCATTGAACACAGCATGGTGACTAGTTGTATCTCTAGGCAATACATTCCAAATTTAAATGTCAGCCGATACAACTGTTTATATTCAGCCCACAAGACGATGTGGTCCAAGAAGAGAACGTACAGCACCTGCTGCACATTTAGATGGAAACATGGTAATATTGAAAAAATATGCAAATACAGTATCTGAATTGTGCATCACAAAGTACACGTTGCACAGAGTAATTTTTTTTTGTTTTATCATTAAAACTTATTATTCACTAACAAATAATGTTGAATGCTTGCTTCAAATGAAATGACTAGATAAGCCAAATGTGTCTTTAGATGGTAAATGCTATCAAATTACATTCAAAACCGTGTAGGCTAATTATTATATAAATGGCCTCTTTAGCTCATGTGAAATTGAAGCCCATGGGACACTTAATTTAATACTTATTAATGTTGGCCCAATGTTCACAAGACAATTGTTTTATTTTGTATTTGGCTAGAAAATCAAGATGCATTTTCAGCTGTTTGCAATCAGAACATGAACACATTGAGACAAACGCGTAGGAGTGAACACAAGAAAAGTAAAATCCTTCCAGTTCTCTAAAGAACACATTTAAACAGCATTCTTTATTTGTGTTTTTGTCAGTTTTTTTTTTATTTGTTTGTTCTTTGGAAATATGTACACACCCTTATCAACCGCTTACATCAGTATTAACAAATAAAACCAATTTTCTCAGAATTAGAAAGCTTCCTTGCTTTCTTTTAGATCCGTATAATGTACACGACTATCAATATATCTGTCAAAAACAAAATGAAAATAAAACATTTTGTAAGATATCACTCCGTGCTTCCACATATAAATTATATCATATTCCAAATATAAATATGTAATTCCAGCTGTATAAATTATATCATAATTAAGCGGCATTTTCATTTTGGTATTATTGTATTTGTTGTTTGTTTTTTTTAACAAATTGTGGTGAATATATGTTTATAATAATCTTGGCGTTTTGTTTTCTTTTGAACTGCAATCCATTTAAATTTGTGCTGGTTGGGTGATTGAATTCCCAAACTCAAAGCCAAAATGAATCCAAATCACAAACCAAACCAAATGTGCAATAGCCAACCATCCTTGTTTTGATTCGTGATTCTTCATTCCTTTGGTAACACCAATAAACGATATGATCGATGGGAAACAAAATAACATAACAACCACCAAATGTTTATATACAGATCAAGTGAGAAGTGAAAAAGGAGCAGTAAAACAAATAATCTATATTTATATAGTTATCTATTATATTTTTAATAAGTATATAAATATATATTTATTTTACTGGTTTTATTGTTTTTTCCTCAATTGGTTACTTTTTCTCCCTTGTCTGTGAACCAAATGGCATTAAAATGCTCCTATCAATGTACTGCAAAATAGATACATAATATTTATATTTTGCAAATATTTTGCAGGACACGGACTGTCCCATATTCACACCGTTATGGTTTGTCTGATTAGTTTCTCGAATTGTTTATTTTAAAATTCTTATGCAAACAATTACTGATAACTTCCATTTTTTTTTATAATGTGCAGAAATATATAAAGTGCATACAAATGTATATGTGCTACCAAGTATGCTGGAAAAAAACCTCTGAATTCCAAAAAAAGTGCAAATATTAAAAAATGGGGTCTCTGTCGCAATAAGTGTAAACGGAAACAATCACCATAAAGTGTTAGTGCATACGGATATGGGATACTGTTTACCAAAAGGTTCCAAATGCACAGGAAACTCTCACAGTGTACAAAAGATAAAAGATAAAAACACATATAGTGTAGGAATGTAATTGCATAAAAAGATATAAAAACATTATATACATTCACTCACAAAGGGAAAGCACAACGATAAAATGTGCAAAAATCTCTGATGCCCCAAGGGCCAGAAGCCTCCCAATAATCCCTCAGTAAACCCCTCTACTAAGCTCTCAAGTCCTCAGTGAAGGAGAAAATGGAGAATTTGATCGGAGTTGCAGGCAACACCATAGAAAAGGCTGTTCGTAATGTACAGTGAATCCTCATTCAAGCTCAATGCATTTCGTTCTATTAGACTCCTTTAGGTTTTTTTCTTTTTAGAAAGGATGGTATGGCCAGACTGAATTTTCTCACTGTGCACAAGTTTTGTCTGTAGCATTTTTATATTGTATATATTTGCTTTATATTTATATCTCTTTAATATTTATATCTCTTTTAAGTACAATAGCATCATTGGTATCACTCCTACAGCGCAACACAGGCAATTGTGAGATGTTAATATTTTTGTTATTTTTGTATTTGTCACACACATACACTCCTCTACAGAAAAGAAAATTGAGATTCAAAAAAATAGTAATGTTAGTTTTAAACTTTTAATGTTTAACATTAGCATTGCATTTCGTGTATGGTGCCCTTTTCCAAGGGATTATTTGGAGGATTAGTAATTTTGCACAAATGCAGGGGTACAAAAAATGTATATGACAAAAGACATACAGATATATTCCCCTAAATACAGAAGGAATCTAGAGGACGGGAAGACACATCCCTGTATTTATTGGATTATTTAAAATAGTTAAATTGTGGGGTTTTTTTAAATTAAAATATTTTTGTTCTTTGTGACAATGCCCACTGGGCTACGCTCTTAACATATGTTCAGATTTTTTGTTTAAATCAGCTTTTTCACTCAGTGAACAGCTCCCCTGTTAGCTAGTAGACTTCCATTTTTTTTAATTATTATTATTATTATTATATTTTTTGCTAAATTGAATATCACACAGAAGCTAATCTGAACACAAAAAAAATGAATTTCTTTAGGCAACCTTACAAATTAGTTGTCATGACATTCTTTTGATTAATTCTACCTGCACTGTTCTTTGTAAGTTATAATGAAACTCATTTTACCAATATAATTATCATGGGTTTCTATAGCCACATTATTTATCTAAAATGATAAATAAGTAATAGTTTTTATATAATTGGCTAAAATATTTATATGAATAAAGCTTTCCTCACCCATCATGTCTGTACAATGGGTTGGTTTCATTTTGTAGTGCAATACAATGGCAAGTAAAAAACAAAATAATAAAAATTATTATTCAAAAATTTCATTCCCCATCAATCCCACTCAGTTTCTCACCCAGAAAATAAATACATTTCTCCAGCAGTGTTCTGGTCAGGTTCTTGGCCATGTGCAGATGGTCGGCATATGATGTGGTCCTCTTAGCACTCTATAACTGCAAAGGAGTCAAAATAATCACATTTTGTTATTTCATATAATTGTAGTTTATATCAAAATAACTTTGTTAGAATGTGATTAGATTGCATTCAGCAGTATTTGCCAGGCATCTTGCTCTTGGCAATATTGTATACATTAGCAAAAATTAAAAATGCAACTTCACGAACCAACCATCTTGCTTTCCCAGGGCGTTCTTAGGGATAATTTATCCTTTTGAGAGAGTGATGCTTGTTAAGCAACACACAAAATGTGAACTCATGGTGGATATCACTTAGATTCCTGTTTATACAATATATTAAAAGCATTGCAGTAGTTTAATGGTTCCATTCATTAAATAGGGGATTGCTAATAGAGTTCAATCGGTTGCACTGGATTAAGTCCTGACAGTTTTAAAGATATTTGACTTGTATAGCAAATTGGTAAAAAACAAAACATTTATTTATATCAATGATGTACAATTCAGGATAGACTTTTGCACTGCAGAAAAATACGGTAAAGCCGAATCACAAAAACCTTTCCTTTGGGTTGTCCAATAGTAGTCCGTACAAAAATACTGTACTGCAATATATAAATGTTATGTATACATTTTACAGTATATTAATATTTGTAACATTTGGGTTGCAAATTAAGTGAGAAAAAGTAACCATAGTTATATTTATTAAATATATAAATATAGATTTTTTTTTTGCTCCTTTTTTCCCCTCTACTGGTTACTTTTCACTTGATTTGTAAATAAAATATATAAGTAGTGGCTGTCCCTTAACTATCAACATTTTTCTTATTTTTTTTTTAACCATTAATCGTCTCTTTCTATGGCAGTTCTTCCAAAATCTGAATCACCAACAGACATACTTGTGTATTACGCGAGTCGTTTTTTCGATGATACATCAGTATATCGCTTTGGAGTTATAGGATTTAGATTACCCACTGATCTGTCTTAATTAAGATGAATTTAAAGGACCACTCTAGTGCCAGGAAAGCATACTCGTTTTCCTGGCACTAGAGTGCCCTGAGGGTGCCCCCACCCTCAGGGACCCCCTCCCGCCCGGCTCTGGAAAGGGGAAAGGGGTAAAAACTTACCTTTTTCCAGCGCTGGGCGGAGAGATCTCCTCCTGCTCTCCTCCTCCGATCCTCCTCTTCTCCTCCCCGTCGGCTGAATGCGCACGCGCGGCAAGAGCTGCGCGCGCATTCAGCCGGTCACATAGGAAAGCATTCACAATGCTTTCCTATGGACGCTGGTGTGCTCTCACTGTGAAAATCACAGTGAGAAGCACGCAAGCGCCTCTAGCGGCTGTCAATGAGACAGCCACTAGAGGACATAGGGGGAAGGCTTAACCCATTCATAAACATAGCAGTTTCTCTGAAACTGCTATGTTTCTGAAAAAATGGGTTAACCCTAGAAGGACCTGGCACCCAGACCACTTCATTAAGCTGAAGTGGTCTGGGTGCCTAGAGTGGTCCTTTAAGTTTGTTTGAAACTGAATACACAACTCTAATATTGGATAATGTACAAACATAGTTATAATACAAAACAAAAGATATGGATTGCTGAAAAGGATATGTTCAAGTAAACATATGTAACGTGAACATATTTTAAGTCTAAGTATGTTTTGTTTTTTTAAATTCCTATCCCCAACAACCGCGAGGTTTTGAGTCAACAGTAGTGTAAGATAGTTTTCTCTCTCAGAAGCTGATAGCTATCATACCATCATCTTTTGTCTTAAACCACAGTAGTAGTCCAATACTTACAAGAGTTGGATTCAAATTTGAGCATGTAAACTCTGGAAAAAAATCGACGCTTTTTTCTTTAAGTAAAAAAGTGTACTTCCAATCTTTTTAAAATAAACAAATAAAAACAATATTGACTAGAACAATGTCAAAGCTATGGGTTCCGGTTTAAACCATTGACGAAGAATAGCTTGAATCCACTGTTGAAGAACTGATTTGTATGCTACTCTGGTTTACATATAGTCAGCGTAGAATTAGTTGGTTACAAATGGAGGATAGATGGATGTTGGATGACTTAACTTGATCATCGTTTGCACTTGGTCAACGTTTGCATTTGTGTTTCCGTCAGATAGTACTCATTCATGTTATATTTGAAATGTGTTTATTGAAATCAATGATAGTTTAGTCTCTACACAGTGACATAATGTCAAACAAAACGTTAGAGGACAGACATATGCAAATGTTTCTAAATCATTGTTTTAACATAAATCAAGCAAAAGTCAACTAAAATTGTTCTAATTTATGAACCTATTTACAAAGTGGAAATTAAGTAACAACTCATTAGTTGATTAGTAAATTGTTACTAGTGCTCAATGTTAAATAGTAGTCATGATTTGCTAACTTTTTTTTCACTTTATTAGTACATCCTTGCCCAGTTGTCAGTTCACTAAAGTCCCAAATCTTTGTTCAGTGAATTCATTCTAAAACTATAGTTGGTTACAAATGATTATAGTGAAGACAAAGCCAGTTCATTTGTACATAGATGTGACAAGTTTAATAGTCGAGTTAGGCGCAAATTAATTTTATACCCAAATAAGCAAATGTTCTGCATTCAGTATGAATTCATTTGCTTAAGTTAAAATGTATTTGGACGTAGAAAATGTGAATATTTTTCCAACATTAATTGTTATAAAAAAAAAATGACAAACTATGATATATACAACGCATGATATCAACTATACTAAATTAAAAAAAACTGGTTGCTTTCTTTGGTATTATTTTACTAATTCTACCCATACATGTTTGCAACCACAAACAATAAATGTGACTGAAGAGATTAAAATATATTTGTTACGTTAACTCTTCCATACAATTTTTTTAAGGTTTGCTTCCGTTTAAATGATACATGTTGCATATGTGTATCCAGATATAATGAAGTGCAGTCCATTGACAGACCTACTACCAGTACACCAAAAACAGGAGGTTTCACAACGTGCAGCTTAGTAGATAAGGCCCTCTCATGGAACCATACTTTTATTTGAAGAGCCTATGTTAGACACACATTTTTGGACCCTTCCTCAGTGTAAAAATGTCCTTCAAGAGCATTGTATTACCTTCTGATTTTGCTGTTATATTTTGCTGATGAGGATCCATTGCGGCCTTATACACTTTTACTGCACTAGGTGAAATATATTCACACATATATACACACACACACACACACACACATCGTAGTAGCTTGCACTCCAAGAAGATTTTTGTAGTCTGTATATATATATATATATATATATATATATATATATATATATATATATATATATATAAATTCTTATTGGGTTAAATGCAAGTAATTAATAGCTATATGGTTTACAGTCACAAGCAAATAAAATGCTACAGGATCTGATGATGAAAATATAAGCAATATATCATACCTCATGTGCTATCTGTTAGGTCACCCAGTGTTTTGGAGCAATCACACAGAGGTAAGTCACGACACAGATAATAAACTCATTCTCACTCATTCTGTGGGGCCACCTTGCAACATTGCTATTTTTGGCTCAAATCCATTCCCCCTCTTTTAAGCCTTAACGTCACTCTTTTTTTTCAGGAACTATAAATTTGATCAGTTACATTACAAAAACGTCATGAAATCAATGTCTCTTAATAGCTATGTTTCTAAGCAAATTTCCTTAGCAACACCTTCTGTCACTTTTTCTAAAATAAAACTCCTTATAAAAGGCCATTTGAAATGTTGGGAAATTTGTAATCATATATATAATATAGCACCCTTACACAACCAGTAAAGGCAGACATTAATACAACTCAAAAAAAATCAGCCCTCTCAAGAGACTGTACATGTTGTTGAGTAAATAATGAATTATGACCACCTGGCCTGGCGCTATCTACTTTCATTGTTTTTTTAGAATTGACATTTTTATTTATGAAATGACATTATAAAATACTAAAATGGGGAGATAAAACCTGCAATGGGATTATATCAACCTTTTAATATAAGATGGAATAAATAATTTTTGCACATTTTTTGAGATATATATATATAAAAACTTTAATAAAGTATAATGAGAAAATACAATGTTCTAAGGGATATACTGGATATTCTCTAACAGTGGAGATCCTCACTGTGTAAAATCACAGGTTGGCTTATATATATCTAAAGAAAAAAAGCAAGAAGTGCACTCACAATAAACACAATAGAACAAAAGAACCTTACATGAAATCCCCACCACTTTTGAAATATAAATTTAAATGAACCATACATTTTAAAAAGTGGATCATTGCACCTCACCAATACTTAATAATTTGGAATGTCTTTACTCATTATCATGTGAAGATGATTCTATCCTTATTCAAGTGTTCTGCCACTAGCGTGCCCAAGGTGGGGACCAAACAGCCAAGACTCATATATCCAGAGTAAGTGTGTGCTCTGGAATTCATAAGTAGAATATTTTATTTTAATATTATAATGTGAATAGGAAGGTTGCTATATTGGCAGGCTTCCTGTGTCCAAGCTAACAAAGTAGTAATATGAACATAATACACATTAACATTGTTGTTTTATTTTTTTTCATTTAACAATCCCTTAGCATTTTATTTATTTATTAGACTATCTTTTATCTTGAACCATCTAAAATATGCCTAAACTTAAAAACGATTCCCGCCATGGGATCTATTCAGCATTCAAAACAAAATGCCCAATGAAACCAAAATTATTTAATTAAAACATGAGATGTTTTCAAATACCATTTCCAGAAGCACATATCACAGTGTATATGCTACGACTAGTTGCTATAGCAATGAATCAAAACATTAACCGTAATTCATGATGCATGAGGCTGGATCATAGTCTTTGGGCATATTCTCTATACCATGAATTATTGTTACACAAAGCAAATATGCTAATTAACAAACTAAGTAAAAATGCACCATCTATTACTACAATATTTCTGATTATATGTTTTCTCTTCTATTATATTTAGAAAATGATCTAATTTCTCCATTATGCATGGACATAAAACTAGTAGTGAACAAGTAAAAACAATCGACATTTAGTAGCTTGTGTCATATGAAGTGAATTGAGACCTTCATTATACTCTTTTCGTTTACATAGTACTTTTTTCCCCCCAAAAAACTCATTGCATCTGTTTTAAGTAAGGATGGGTTATTCAACTAACACACCTGTAGATAGGTGCTTTGCTCACCTTGGCCAGAAAAACACACATTTTCAGAATGTATTCATATACATAACATATAAATCACAATTTTTAGTTTCACTTGAATCATATTAAAATAATGGACAAACGGGGGCGTGGCCTGACCGCTCGAGGAGACGGATGTGTGAGTGATCAGCTCCGAGCGAGATTCCCCTAATACAGCGATAATTCAAGCAATAATCAAGAGATTATCTACTTAAAAACGAGCGCACACACCCGAGCAACTCCCCACCAACATGGCCCAAAGATCCACCAAAAAACCTAAACTAAAAGAAACTTCTTCCCTGCAAATCACGGCAATGGCCTCACCGCCACGCCGCACGCAAGATGGCGCCGATAGGCCAATATCACCGGCCTCGAGCTCGGGACGAAGCGACATCACTACTATCTCTAACCGAGAACTCCCGGCCACAGACTCATCAATTCAAAAAATGCTGAATGATCTGCAAACATCATTACAAGCAGATTTTGCAAAATTGGCGAAAGATATCAGAGCTGATGTTAAGGAGCTGGGGGAGCGTAAGGATTACCTTGAGAACAAAACCGAGGAGATCATCACTGCACATAATAATGTTGCTGAGGCCTATGATATCATGGACGCAAAAATAACATTTATTATCAGCAAACTTGCCGACCACGAAGATAGAGATTGGAGAAATAATGTCCGCACACGTGGCATCCCAGAGGAGATTGGCCCTAACAACTTGGCCACATATGTCCAGGCTTTGTTTCACCTACTAGCCCCCGATCTCCCAGAATCAGCACTGCTTCTAGACAGGACCCACAGGTTGCCCAGACCTCGACATCTCCCAACTTCTATACCGAGGGACACCATAACAAGGATTTACTATTACACCACCAAAGAGGCAATAATGTCAGCATCAAGGAAGAAACCAATTCTCCCAGATGCATATAGCAAGATCCAGCTATACACCGACCTCTCGGCGACTACATTGGCTGCAAGGACCAGAGCATTGAGAGCGGCAGATATACCCTACAAATAGGGGTTCCCGGGCCGACTCATCATCAAACGCAGTGGCACCGAAAAACACCTCTTAATCCCAGAAGCTGGAAAAAAAGCTTTGGAAGAATGGAACATACCGCTGACAGCAGAGGCAAATGACGGCCCACCTACAGAAAGCCAGACCAAAGCACCGATGAGGATTACCCATGACTGGGGAGTTCAAGCCCCAGATAAGTGACTCTCCATACACTCGGCCTTAGAGGCCCTTAGCGAACATATGAACACTCATAACCTTACGTCCGGTAACTGGATACGGTGGTAATGTTTGACCGTCTTAAGTTATATGCATTACACGTTTATTTGAGATTATGTTGTCTTATCCCCCCACCGATATTCTATACAGTATGCTAGCTAGCTCCAGAGTACATCTACCAATAAGGTAGAGGCCCCCATGGGTTTCGGGTTGAACCTCTTCAAACAACACCTCTTCAAACAACACATGTGCCATCCCCATCAGACCGCTAAATGCCTTGGGTGTAAACCCGGACGGCAGGAGTGATCTGATTTGGGAGCAAATTAAGATAGAATGATCCATATGATTTATATCTACTACATATATGTGATCTGTTGAGGCACTATGTTGTCTCTACGATACCCTGGGGAACAACCCAAACCTAAACACACATACAAATCCTAGCCACCACTATACCATGCACAACGCTAGAAGTGCATGATGCTTACTCTAGTTAACACCATTTCATATTACAAAAAAAAAATGGCTTTGGAATGTACCTTTCATGGGAAAACATGATATGAAGCTATATCGAGTTATATTAGACTGCATTTATGTCATAATCGAATACAATGTTATATGTATGCATGTTATAATTGTTCAACATTCCAGGATGCACTATATGAGACCCCGTTCATCCCGGTGGGACCACTGGGGAAACTGGGAGATTTAGACAAATAAGAACATAATCCTGATCACAGTTGGAGGCTTTGGCCCGGGTAAATTGTCGCCACTGATAGCTGTATAGAATGGATGGGGCTTAACCGATACACATACACCTGTTATCAGATGATCTCCCTCTAGAGATGGGGAAATCTCCCCCCCCACGAGGGCTTTAATGCCCAAAACCAATAAGAACATCAGGTCTCGAGCTGGAGACCTCATTTCTGTATATAGTTGTTTATATGTTTTATGTTTCACCCTCGCACTCAACCCTTCTCCTTTTAAGGTGACGCGTTGTCACCACGACATGACCGTAATTACCCTGCACAAAATCAGCACACCATCAGTTGGGCGCCCCATATGGAGTCGATGTGTCAAGAAACTGCTCCATAATGGGCTAACCCATCGACTCGACATTACAGGACAAACCCCTGCCAGGATGCCTAGAGACATAATCTCTGTACCACAGCAGTTATATATATCAACCCCAGTAATCACTTTCAATGGCACTTAATATCTTTTCGCTAAACATCAAGGGCCTTAACTCACCCCATAGACGCCGCATGGCCTTGATGGAAGCAATAAAACACAAAGCACATGTGGCACTATTCCAGGAAACCCATTTCCAAACCTCCAACCAGCCCAAATTCTCCTCCAGGCACTTTCCGATAGGCTACCACAGCACATATAAGACAAAAAAGAGGGGAGTCACAATTTTAATCAGCAACACAGTCTCCTTCCAACTAATAAAAAAAGTAAGCGACAAAAAGGGACGCTACCTCCTCCTACAATGCATAATTAATAATGCCCATTGCCCAATACACAATAGTCAACATATATGGCCCCCATAATGGCCAACACATATTTTTGGACCATATTCTAACTCTCACGAAAGCTCATAAATTCGGAGAGATCCTTGTTGGGGGCGATACAAACTTTGTCGTTGACCTGACATTAGATATTACGTCCTCCTCTAGAATATCACCAAAGACGACACAGCAGAGGACACGTTCTACTTCCCTCATAACAACTACTCTACTCGCACACGGCTATGTGGATGTTTGGAGAACCCTCCATCCCCTGGAAAGAGATTACACACACCATTCCCTAGTACATAACACCTACTCCCGGATCGATCGATTTTTAATTCCATCAACACAAGCCCCCACAATTTGCAAGGCCGATATAGATATTATTTCATGGTCAGACCATGCACCAATCACACTCTCAATCACCACACAACAACCTACGAGTGGGAACCGCACTTGGCGACTAAATGACTCTCTCCTCACAGATCATACACTGATAAAACCAATTGCCAAAGAGCTAGAAACCTATTTCGCTATGAATAATATGGGTGATGTAGGGGTGGAAACTTTATGGCAAGCTCACAAAGCGGTCCTTTGGGGACAATTCATAAAACACGCTAGCTACAACAAAAAGCAGCGCATGAAAAAACACATAGATACAATCACTGAGCTGACCACACTCACCCAGATGAACAAACAAACACCAACACATGACACCACAAAGCGGATCCTTCAACTTCAAGCCACACTGAGAGATATGGAACTAGCCAAAACAACTTACCTACTAATGAAAATGAAACACACATTTTTCAAAGATGGGAATAGGGCAGGAAAAGTTTTAGCTGCACAACTTACAACGAGAGCCTTATCGTCTAAGACAGCCTTTATCCAAAATAAAAATGGGGAAAAAATCACTAATCCTCAAGAAATTGTAGAGGAATTTAGTGGGTACTATAAAGACCTCTATAACTTAATAGATCAAAAAGACTGCCATACTCCTAAACAGGAGGACATAGATTTATACCTGAAAGATATTTGTCTACCCACTCTCACACGAGAAGAGCGTGAGAAACTAACCCAACCATTTACCCTGCAAGAAATCTTAGATACGATAGAGCAATTACCAAAACACAAAGCACCCGGACCCGATGGGTTTACAAACCTATATTACAGCACTTACAAAAACATCCTAGCGCCCCACATGGCTGCCCTGTTCAATCGTTGCTTTCAAAAAGGATCCATGCCTACAGCAATGCTCCAGGCCCACATATCAACCCTACCAAAGCCGGGTAAACCCCCGACCCAATGCTCTAACTTCCGACCAATCTCTCTTTTAAACTGTGACACTAAACTCTACGCCAAACTGTTAGCAAATAGAATAAACCCTATCTTGAATCGCATTGTACACAATGATCAATCAGGCTTCATCAAGGGAAGGCAGGGCTCCGATAACACTAGGAAACTTCTTAACATACTATCCCACATAACATCAGCAAAGACTGAGAGCCTTCTTCTGGCTCTGTATGCCGAGAAGGCCTTTGACAGGCTTAATTGGACGTATATGTCATCAGTCCTGAACAAATATGGGTTTCCTCAAGAGATGATTCAAGGAATAATGACACTCTATAAACACCCCACCGCCCAAGTAAACCAATCGGGTTTTATCTTGTCACCCTTCGGCCTTTCCAATGGCACGAGGCAAGGATGCCCTCTATCCCCGCTCCTTTTTATCCTCGCTTTAGAACCCCTAGCCCACAAGATCAGAAAAGACCCGCTTATCTCAGGCATATGCATAAAAAATACAGACTATCGATTATCAATGTTTGCTGATGATATTCTAATAACTCTCAGCAACCCAGAGTCATCCTTGCCTCGCATCTTTGAGCTGTTACACGATTACGGGAAGATATCATATTTTAAGCTTAATAAAGCCAAGACACAAGCTCTACCGTTGCACCTACCCAACCCACGAAGTGATAGACTTCGTCAGACCTTCCTATTTGACTGGAGACAGACACACATTACCTATTTAGGAGTGACTAGCCCTACATGCCCAAAAAACTGTATCCCTAAACTATAGCCCACTGCACCGCATCTGCACTTCCCACTTTCATACTTGGAAACGTGTCCACCTATCCTGGCTAGGTCGAATTCAAACTATCAAAATGGTTCTACTACCTAAAATCTTATACATCTTCCGAATGCTGCTCCAGGCACTGAACGCCCTTAAGGGCATCACATCATGTTTTTCCCATACAGAGGCACACAAAAAGGTAATATATAGATGGTACCTCACTCCGCAAAGGCTCCACCAAATTTACCCTTCCGTAAATTCTGTTTGTTGGAGATGTAACTTGAAAGAGGGAAATATGACACATATCTGGTGGGAATGCGAAATGATTAGACCTCTATGGTCACACGTTCAACGACTTTTGAACAAAGTAATAAACCACTCAGCACCTGTCACCCCATCTCTATTGCTCTTACTCCTATTCCCACCCCAATGGTGTAAAGAAACTAAACAAATAGCTTCCCTCATTATCCTAGCAGCGAGGCTCCTACTGGCCCAGAATTGGAAAAAATCCATTATGCCCCTCCCGAACAGAGTTAAGCAGCAAAATTTACCAATTTTAGAGATACGAAGTTCTCGCCTCAGACTCATACATCAAAACAAATAAGATAGTACAATTGTGGAAACCATGGCTTCCACTGCTGGGACACTGAACCCAGAAGGCCAAACAAGAGCTTAAACAACAAGACCTCAGGGTAACAACAGGATAGACACAAGGAAGGATGAATATATGTTTGAATGTTCGATGTTTGTTCCAACATTGTATCATGCATTATCTGATGTCATATGAAATGCTATATCGGTCTTGTCGACCTCCCCCCCCCCCTTTTTTTCCCCTCTTTTTTATTCTGTATCCCTCTCCCCCTTCTTTTTGTTTGTATGAAAATAAAAATTCTAAATGGAAAAAAAAAATAATGGACAAACATTTTGTGGGCTTTTGAGAGAATATAAATTAATTAATTCATTTGGAATTAAACAAAAAAATAATAAAAAGTTTACATATCCTTTAGAATTGCCAAACAATCCGCTGGCCAATCAGCATCTCCTCATAGAGATGTATTAAATCAATGCATCTCTATGGATAAAGTTCAGCGTCTCCATGCAGAGGGCGGAGACATTGAAAGTCAGTGCTGCACACTGTGCAGCACTGACCCAGGAAGCACCTCGAGTGGCTGTCTGAGTGACTGCCACTGGAGGTGTCCCTAGATAGCAGTTTAAACACTGCCTTTTCTCTGAAAAAGTAGTGTTTTCATGAAAATGCTTGCAGGGACTGACTACACTCATAGGATCAACTACATTAAGCTGTAGGTGTTCTGGTGACTATACTATCTGTTGTACATTTCTATGGAAGAGTGCTATTGTAATTTCACATAAGACTTAAGTTTCCATATACAGTGAGCTTTTACTGTATTTATTTTTTGGAGCGACGCTTGATACTTACATAAGTCCATTCTTACTATCATTATTCAGTGCCTCGGAATGAGTAAAACACTATACATTAAGCCAAGCTGACCCAAGTAGCCTTAACCCAAGACTAGCTAAACCACTCCATACAATCACATAATTAATGACCCCTTTTGTAACAGACGGGGGAAAAAAAAAGACAATTTAGCCAACTATTCATGGGCATGACAGCTGTCATTAACTTCATGTGATAATTTTAACAATACATTTTTAACCTCAGGCCTCCCTATGACCCAGCTCCAGTAACCAGTTATTTATTACTGATATAAAATTACAGATAATTTGTTATTATCAAGCAATGCTGTGTATGTGCAGAGCTTTTTAAGAACAATTGTATAAATCTATCTGGAGTTTAAACAGGGAATTGTGGAGAATTGAAAAGGAAATAAAAAATGCATGACAAAGTAGCCGACCTGGACAAATTGCTTAGTTGGCAAATCTTTGTAATTCAACTATTTTGGTTAGAAAGAAATGTTGTTGTTTTAGGATCTGAAAATGCTTAAAAATAACAAAAATGTCAAGTACTAATTTCAGCTGTAACGGATCACATACGGCATCAATGTAGTGAACAAGGTCGAATACGTCTGCTAAGAATGTATTAAGTAAATGTTAAATAGTCAATAATTTCATTCTCAAGGGGAATCTTTTACATATACAAGTACAAACAATATTCATTACAAAGACAGAAAATCTATTTAACCCACAAGTTAAAGGCTAGTAGGGCTATTCGCTAAATTGTGAATTTAAATCTTAGGCCACAATTGACAGAAAAATTGAGCAATACAGCTTCAAAGTGAATATCAAATATTAGACAAAAATAGCTGAACTGGAAAAAACTCCCCGTAAATACACACTTAAAGGGCTACTCCAAGTACTATAACCACTAGCCCGCTGTAATGGTTATAACACCATAAATATGCTGGCCTTGCTACCTGATATTGGGGCAAACTGTTTTGCAATGATTTGCCCTCTGGTCCTAACAGGCATCGAGGGTCTTCTTTTGCTGCTATTGAGGCCTGAATGATTCTGTCAAAGCTGTAGGTACTCCACCAGCAGCAGCAAAGGGGTTAAACTATATGTGCGCAGTGTTTCACAGTGAAACTTTTTACAAACAGACACCAGGCACCATGACCACTTCAAAGCACTAAAGTGGTCATTGTGCTTGTCGTACGCATGTCAGTGATTAACCCTCTCTATCATAACACAGGGTTAGCAAACAACAAAGAAAAGGGAGTGTGTGTCACTGCAGTGCCAATACAATATATATATATATATAAAACTCGACTTGTGCAGCAAAAGTGTATAAGGCTGCTATGGATCATTAGAAGCAAAATTAAACTGCAAAAACAGAAGGTAATACAACGCACAGCTTAGTAGATAAAGCCCACTTGTGGAACCATACTTTTATTTGCAGATCAAATGAAAGACAAACATTTTAGGATCCTTTCCCCTTCCTCACTATACAAGTGCCATTCACACAGGGTTAATCCCTTAAAAGGTTTCTTTTAAGCAAAATCTAATAATTTTTCTTAAAAAGCTCTACATTCACACAGCATTGCTTGATAATAACACACAATCTGTGTGTTCATGTCAATAATAGATAACTTTTGCCAACAGTTTAATAAAAAAAGACCACATATAATCATAAAATATGGAATCCAAATATTCTTTTAAAAAAATGTCTAAATATATATGTATATATATGTAAACAATAAGGCCACTGCAATGCATGATTATTTCCAAAGGCTGGAAGGAAATTTAGAATACAAGCAAGCCTTTAATGGATGCTTGACATATTGGACAAATCCTGAGAAAGAGGTCTCTTAACTCTAAAACATTGATTATTTAATAAAGTTCTACTTGATTGAAATTCATTCTTCAGAAACACCTCTTAACATGGACAAAATACACGTACTGCATCCCATTCCAATAGATTTTTACACAAGGATAGAACCGCTGTGCTTTACATGGTCTGTTAATGATTATATGTTTATAACATTGGACACATTTCATGGCTTTGCTTTGCGGGTCTCTCAAGAGTCTTTCTTCATATTGATGGTGCTACAAAAATATAGCTCTAGGCTACCTGAGCCTAGCATGCAGAATTATGCTTAATGTGGTTTTAATTGACATGTCTAAACCAAAAGTCATGGACCAAATGGCTTCTGAACATGTAATTTCCACAAAGTTAGCTTGTTTTTTATTCTACAAAAACAATTACAAAATATCACTGAAAAAAAATGCTGTGTATTTGTGTATTTTACTGTAACATGACCAATACATTTTTTCAAAAATCTAAACATATTGCGGGAGATTTATCAAATTGTGAAAAGTGTCTTTAATTTTATTGTCTTTAATCTGTTCGCATGCATTGAATTGTTTTTAAAATGGTCTAAAAGGTGTTTTTTGTTTGTCGAAAATCTGCCATTTTGTTGCAGAAATATCCATTTCAGAAAAGACTGCCTAACGTAGAATAGTGAAAATAAGTGAAACAGAACATTCTGTGATGGAATGGTTGATAAGTCCATTATATTTCTGAACAGTGGTGTACATTCAACAATGACACGGCTCAAATCAAGCAACAGATTAAAAGAAGCAATCAGATAGGAAGGAATGAGAAAGGAAGTTAATTTATTGATTTCCTCAATTTTGTTGCCAAGGGAACTTGTTTTATTTTCATTTAATTGTTGCTAATGAATACATAATTTTTTTTAGTTCCACCCAGTCCAAGTGTAGGCTTTTAGACCTTTGCGTAGGCTTTTAGACCTTTAAGAAAAGCAAGGAAAAGTGATGGAATGGTTATATTTTGTAATTTTGTTTTGTAGAATAAAACACTGGTGATACCTCACTTGGAGTATTGTACGCAGTACTGGAGACCGTATCTCCAGAAGGATATTGATACTTTAGAGAGAGTTCAGAGAAGAGCTACTAAACTGGTTCATGAATTACAGGATAAAACTTACCAGGAAAGGTTAAAGGAACTTAACATGTATAGCTTGGAGGAAAGACGAGATGGGGGGATATGATAGAAACATTTAAATACATAAAGGGAATCAACACAGTAAAGGAGGAGACTATATTTAAAAGAAGAAAAACTACCATAACAAGAGAACATAGTCTTAAATTAGAGGGACAAAGGTTTAAAAATAATATCAGGAAGTATTACTTTACTGAGAGGGTAGTGGATGCATGGGAGTAGTAGAGGTTAACACAGTAAAGGAGTTTAAGCATGTGTGGAATAGGCATAAGGCTATCCTAACTATAAGATAAGGCCAGGGACTTATGAAAGTATTTAGAAAATTGGGCATACTAGATGGGCCGAATGGTTCTTATATGCCGTCACATTCTATGTTTCTAGGTTTCTATGATAAGTCCATTATATTTCTGAAAAATGGTGTACATTCAAAAATGTCAGGATTCAAAAAAGCAACAGATTAAAAGAAGCCTTCAGATAGGAAGGAAGGAAGGAGGAAAGAAGCTAATTTGTTCATTTCCTCAATTTCTGTCAACAGAACTTGTTTATTTTTTATTTCATTGTTGGTAATGAATACATAGAATTTTTAGTTCCACCCAGTCCATGTGTAGTCTTTTAGACCTTTAAGAAAGCCATCCTGAAGAGTCACATATATCAGCTTGGAATGGTCAAAACATGATTATTCATACTATAAAACTGCTATAAAAAGTGTTCCTTTATTTTGGAAATCTTATCAAGTGTGACATCCTGCTCTGTAAATGTTCCATTAAAAGAAAACCATTAGGAACTTGGTTATCGTGTTCTGAATCTGTTAAATTACCCACCATGTGGATTATTTAGACTTTAGAATTGCTACTGATACTTTGAGTTGCAGGTTCTACAATTCTACTTTGAAAGCATCATTGTATATAATTATATACATGGAGACTTTGCTAGCAAAATTGTACTGTATTTTTGATACTGTTACATTTTTGAATGCACTACTATATGTAATTACATAAAGTGCAAAAACGATGGTGCAGAGCGTTCTCTAGTCCATATATAAAGATATTTGATTGCACTTAACTTAAATAAAAGAATTACGAGAATTACATGAAAAACAGTACCCAATCTGATGCATGAACAATGTGGCAAAGCTTGATCTACCTAGTGGTTTGTGAGTACAATACTATAACTCATTTTGAGCAATATCCCCTGAACAGCGTTATATTTTTGTTATAGCTTTTTGTTCCTCTAGGTTCAGTGTGTCTATTGTAGTGATGTCCCGGACGGTTCGCCGCCGAATAGTTCCTGGCGAACATAGTGTGTTCGCGTTCGCGGCGGCGGGCGAACATGTGCGATGTTCGGTCCGCCCCCTATTCGTCATCATTGAGTAAACTTTGACCCTGTACCTCACATTCAGCAGACACAATTCAGCCAATCAGCAGCAGACCCTCCCTTCCAGACCCTCCCACCTCCTGGACAGCATCCATTTAAGATTCATTCGGAAGCTGCATTCATTTTTTTTTCCAATTTATTATTATTATTCGTTTTTTTTTTTCTGTGCATATAAATGTTACAAGCAGATACTCCCCCCAGACACTCGGTATTACTGCAGATACTCCCTCCAGACACTCTGTGTTACTGCAGATACTCCCTCCAGACACTCTGTGTTACTGCAGATACTCCCTCCAGACACCCTGTGTTACTGCAGATACTCCCTCCAGACACTCTGTATTACTGCAGATACTCCCCCCAGACACTGACACAAAGCAGAATAGGGACTGTTCCTCCTACATAGGGTCACTTGGCAGATATGGATTGACACCTATCCTAAGGATCCCTGATACACACTGACACAGAGCAGAATAGGGACTGTTCCCCCTACATAGGGTCACTTGGCAGATATGGATTGACACGTATCCTAAGGATCCCTGATACACACTGACACAGAGCAGAATAGGGACTGTTCCCCCTACATAGGGTCACTTGGCAGATATGGATTGACACCTATCCTAAGGATCCCTGATACACACTGACACAGAGCAGAATAGGGACTGTTCCCCCTACATAGGGTCACTTGGCAGATATGGATTGACACCTATCCTAAGGATCCCTGATACACACTGACACAGAGCAGAATAGGGACTGTTCACCCTACATAGGGTCACTTGGCAGATATAAATTGACACCTATCTTAAGGATCCCTGATACACACTGACACAGAGCAGAATAGGGACTGTTCCCCCTACATAGAGTCACTTGGCAGATATGGATTGACACCTATCCTCAGGATCCCTGATACACACTGACACAGAGCAGAATAGGGACTGTTCCCCCTACTTAGGGTCACTTGGCAGATATGGATTGACACCTGTCCTCAGGGACCCTGATACAAACTGGGGGGGACACCTACTGTCCTCCCCCCAGCCCCCACCCCTGCGCGGTGGGTGGGGGCCATAAATCACAATGGGGTGACCTACTGTCCTCCCCCCGCCCCCACCCCTACGCGGTGGGTGGGGGCCATAAAAATAATGAGGGGGGGACCTACTGTCCTCCCCCCCAGCCCCCACCCCTGCGAGGTGGGTGGGGGCCATAAAAATAATGATGGGGGGACCTACTGTCCTCCCCCACGGCCTCCACCCCTACGCGGTGGGTGGGGGGCCATAAATCACAATGGGGGGTTCTACTGTCCTCCCCCCACCCCCACCCCTGCGCTGTGGGTGGGGGCCATAAAAATAATGAGCGGGACCTACTTTCCTCCCCACCTGGCCCCAACCCCTGCGCAGAGGGTGGGGGCCATGAAAATAATGAGGGGGGACCTACTGTCCTCCCCCTGGCCCCCACCCCTGCGCGGTGGGTGGGGGCCATAAAAATAATGAGGGGGGACCTACTGTCCTCCTCCCCTGGCCCCACCCCTGTGCTGTGCGTGGGGGCCATAAAAATAATGAGGGGGGGACCTACTGTCCTCCACCCATGGCCTCCACCCCTGAGCAGTGGGTGAGGGGCCATAAATCACAATGGGGGGGACCTACTGTCCTCACCCCGCCCCCACCCCTGCGCGGTGGGTGGGGGCCATAAAAGTAATGAGGGGGGACCTACTGTCCTCCCCCCTGTCCCTCACCCCTACGCGGTGGGTGGGGGCCATAAAAATAATGAGGGGGGAACCTACTGTCCTCCCCCCTGGCCCCCACCCCTGCGCGGTGGGTGGGGGCCATAAAAATAATGAAGGTGGGGACCTACTGTACTCCCCCCTGGTCCCCACCCCTGCGCGGTTTTGGGGGCCATAAAAATAATGAGGGGGGGACCTACTGTCCTCCACCCCTGGCCCCCAGCCCTGAGTGGTGGGTGGGTGCCCTAGTCACCCACCCCAAAAGAAGTTACCCTCTACCTACCCCCCTCACCCTAAAAAATAGTGAGGGGGAATAAAATAACTAACCTGTAAAGAAAAATTCAACTTACCATTTGACATCTTCTTTTTTCTAAAATCTTCTTTTTTCAGCCCCAAAAAGGGCAAATAAAAAGCCATAAGAACCGACGCAATTATAAAACAAAAAAAACAAAAAAAAACAAGCGCAAAAAATAATAATCCATCTTCACCCATGGAGGGCTCCGCGCAGACTGAGCTCTGCAGGGCACGGGAAGGCTTATAAAGCCTTGCCACTCCCTGCAATTAGGCTGAGAACACTCTGATTGGTTGGTTTAAGCCAATCAGAGTTCTCTTTGTCATTTTACACAGCGTGGGAAAATTCCAAAGAACTTTCCCACGCTGTGTAAAATGACACAGAGCACTCTGATTGGTTAGATTCCAAGCCCACCAATCAGAGTGCTCTTTGTCATTTTACACAGCGTGGGAAAATTCCAAAGAACTTTCCCACGCTGTGTAAAATGACACAGAGGACTTATTTTTCTTTTAGAAAAAAGAAGACGTCAAATGGTAAGATTAGTTTTTCTTTACAGGTTAGTTATTTTATTCCCCCCTCACTATTTTTTAGGGTGAGGGGGGTAGGTAGGGGGTAACTTCTTTTGGGCTGGGGGGGTGGGTGACTAGGGGCTTGAAGACCCCTTGTCACCTTTGATTGGGAGGGATTTTTATTTAGGGCCCCCACCCACCACTGATTGTTGTTTTTTTTAGGGCCCCCACCCACCACTCAGGGGTGGGGGCCAGGAGGGGAGGACAGTAGGTCCCCCCCTCATTATTTTTATGGCCCTCACCCACCGCGCAGGGGTGGGGGCCAGGGGGAGGACAGTAGGTCCCCCCTCATTATTTTTATGGCCCCCACCCACCGCGCAGGGGTGGGGGCGGGGGGAGGACAGTAGGTCCTCCCCCCATTGTGATTTATGGCCCCCACCCACCGCACAGGGGTGGACGCCGGGGGGGAGGACAGTAGGTCCCCCCCTCATTATTTTTATGGCCCCCACCCACCGCGCAAGGGTGGGGGCTGGGGTGGGGAGGACAGTAGGTCCCCCCCTCATTATTTTTATGGCCTACACCCACCGCGCAGGGGTGAGGGCATGGGGAGGATAGTAGGTTCTCCCCCATTGTGATTTATGGCCCCCACCCACAGCGCAGGGGTGGGGGCCGGGGGAAGGACAGTAGGTCCCACCCCTCATTATTTTTATGGCCACCGCCCACCGCGCAGGGGTGGGGGCTGGGATGGGGAGGACAGTAGGTCCCCCCTCATTATTTTTATAGCCCCCACCCAACGCTCACGGGTGGGGGCGGGGGGGGACAGTAGGTCCCCCCAACCCATTGTGATTTATGGCCCCCACCCACCGCGCAGAGGTGGGGGCCAGGGGGAGGACAGTAGGTCCCCCCTAATTATTTTATGGCCCCCACCCACAACGCAGGGGTGGGGGCGGTGGGAGGACAGTAGGTCCCCCCCCCCAGTGTGTATCAGGGTCTCTGAGGACAGGTGTCAATCCATATCGGCCAAGTGACCCTATGTAGGGGGAACAGTCCCTATTCTGCTCTGTGTCAGTGTGTATCAGGGATCCTTAGGATAGGTGTCAATCCATATCTGCCAAGTGACCCTATGTAGGGGGAACAGTCCCTATTCTGTTCTGTGTCAGTGTGTATCAGGGTCTCTGAGGACAGGTGTCAATCCATATCTGCCAAGTGACCCTATGTAGGGGGAACAGTCCCTATTCTGCTCGGTGTCAGTGTGTATCAGGGTCTCTGAGGACAGGTGTCAATCCATATCTGCCAAGTGACCCTATGTAGGGGGAACAGTCCCTATTCTGCTCTGTGTCAGTGTGTATCAGGGATCCTTAGGATAGGTATCAATCCATATTTGCCAAGTGACCCTATGTAGGGGGAACAGTCCCTATTCTGCTCTGTGTCAGTGTGTATCAGGGATCCTTAGGATAGGTGTCAATACATATATATGCCAAGTGACCCTATGTAGGGGGAACAGTCCCTATTCTGCGCTGTGTCAGTGTGTATCAGGGTCCCTGAGGACAGGTGTTAATCCATATCTGCCAAGTGACCCTATGTAGGGGGAACAGCCCCTATTCTGCTCTGAGTCAGTGTATATCAGGGTCTCTGAGGACAGGTGTCAATACATATCTGCCAAGTGACCCTATGTAGGGGGAACAGTCCCTATTCTGCTCTGTGTCAGTGTGTATCAGGGATCCTTAGGATAGGTGTCAATACATATCTGCCAAGTGACCCTATGTAGGGGGAACAGTCTCTATTCTGCTCTGTGTCAGTGTGTATCAGGGACTCTGAGGACAGGTGTCAATCCATATGTCAAGGTGTCAATATGTCATATGTCAGGTGTCAATCCATATCCATTGTGATTTAGGAATGTTAGGTGATTTATGCCCTTTATGGATTAAAAGCAGACTCTGCATCAACTGTGTATTTTTCCATGGGAGTTTTGCCATGGATCCCCCTCTGGCATGCCACAGTCCAGGTGTTAGTCCCCTTGAAACAACTTTTCCATCACTATTGTGGCCAGTAAGAGTCCCTGTGGGTTTTAAAATTCGCCTGCCCATTGAAGTCTATGGCGGTTCGCCCGGTTCGCCGGTTCGCGAAAGTTTGCGGAAGTTTGCGTTCGCCGTTCGTGAACCGAAAATTTTATGTTCGCGACATCACTAGTCTATTGTATCTATTTTTTTTTTTGTGGATGACATTTTGTGTATTAGGAGAAGGATTCCTGTGAGAAGCCAATTTTTTAAAGTATCCAATTTCCCACAAAGCTTTAGTGGGCACTTTTTGGGGGCACTTTTTGGGGGGTGGCAAGGTCCCTGCTGACTCTCATACTTCCACCCTCTGAGTGAGACCTGGCAGCGATCCTGCTCTGCTTGCCGGGGATGAGGCGGGGCAGGAGGCATGGGAAGGGAGGTCACTGCCTAGGGCCTAGGTAGTAATGTAAACCTTGCATTTTCTCTGAAAAGACAGTGTTTACTGCAAAAAGTCTGGAGGGGACGATTATACTCACCAAAACAAATACAATAAACTATAGTTGTTTTGGTGACTATAGTGTCCCTTTAAGTTCAAAATTGTCAAATTGGTTAAATCCTGAAATTCCCTTTGAATTCACATTGGATTCTCAACAATTCTCACGTTAGTGAATAACCCTGCCTGTGTCCATTTTCAGTGTATTCACAAAAGCATAGAATATTGCTTGTGACAGTTATTCATCATGAAAACATGTACAAAAAGGCACGTGACGACATCTAAATATTAATTATTGAATTTTCATTTATATGTGCATGCAGATTTATCATACTTAACTGTGATTACTCTAACATTTTAAATATGTTTTTGTACAGTCCTGAATTGTGATATCATATTGAAAAAAAAAAATACATATGCAATCTGTGCATTACACTATTTTCTGGTAATGTGTTGAATAATTATAGAAATTATAGAAATATATAAATTAATGTACTGTATCACTGATATTAAAGCAAAAAAAGAGAAAATTAGAATTCCGAGAGTGGGCAAATACTCAGAAAACTCAATAACTTGCCTTCAGTTAGTCCATCAGTTAGTCCATGTTTAGATCACAAAACATTTTTTATTTGTGTCATTACAGAGAGGACCTATACTATAGACCAGGGGTTCCCAACCCAGTCCTCAAGTATCCCCTACCAGTTCAGGATTTAGGGATCACCCTGTTGTGTCTAAAGTGTTTTTTTTTTCTTCTCTAAAAACACCTTAGACACAACAGAGTAATCCATAAATCCTGGACTGTTAGGGGGTACTTGAGGACTGGGTTGGGAACCACTCCTATAGATCAATGTCTCCCAAAAGGGAAGTCCAGATTCTAAATGACAGCATCCCATAGTGATATCAGCTACACCTCTCTGACGAGACCCAAAGAAGAAAGAAACAATTGTTTGTGGTTGCTTTATCTCTCTTGCAGAGGGAACTTGCTATATTTTGGATTTAAACTGCAGTTATGGGCAAAATCTGTCTGATATGCAAATAGAATAGGTTCTCCTTTTAATGGTACAAGGGAGCTAAAATATTTTGAGACCTGAGTGGAGACTAAGCACAGGGCAATCTATTGATTTTTCTGAGCTTTTGTCGTTCTCAGATTTCTCATATTCTCTGTTTTTGCTTCAAAACATTCATATTAACAATATAAATATTGAATCTATTTCATGCTATGTTATTTAAAATATATATACAGACATAAAATGGCTATATGTGTACGATGACTGTGAGAGCATAATTATGTCCAACATATATTTCACAAGAAAATCTGTTTTACAGAGACTCAAAGAATTAAAACAAAGGGAATTTGCTCGGAATGTTGCTTCAAAGTCCTGGAAAGATGAAAAGAAACAAGAGAAAGCACTTAAACGTCTACATCAACTTGCAGAACTACGCAAGCAACCAGATTGGTAAGGCAATACATTAGATTTCTTGAGAAATTATTTTATAGAAAACAACCTCTCTTTCTTAAAGAGCTGTTCAGTGGGAGCACAAAACATAAATATAAAATAAATTATGACAAAGTTATAAAAAGGAGGTGAAAGGCAAGAAAGACTCTGATAGTAAACATGAGTCTATGTTCTAGAACCTTATGTTCTACTGTGAGTGGCCAGCAGGAGGTGGTTGTCCTTTTTTTGTTGACACCTGGTCACAGATGATATTAAGTTGCCACTAACTACCATTCTCAGAAAAAGCTTGGACCTGTTAACTCTAAATACCCTGCACTTTGCAGTAATTGCTTAGATTAGGCCTTTAGTAGACAAACCATGAGAGTGAATCCTCATGACAAAGCAATAATTTAATGATCCGTCTAGATCCATTTAATTTATTCATATGAGGCATGAGTCTGAAAGAAAGTAACCTTAACCTAAATCTGAGGTTTATAACTAGAGACCGTAAAACATAAACAATCTAGTCTATCCTTAAAATACCTAAACACTACTTGTATACAATCTGAAATACATTTTCTTTGCATAACTTTTGTTATTCCAGTCTAATTAACTTTGTAAATTATTTTTAGCTCACTGTATACTGCTGTTGTGAAGGTGGTCATTGTCCTATAACATCTGGCTAGCTAATTCACAAAGCTCAGAGTAATTGAAAAATTCCTAACTATCACTATCCATAATAGAATATGGCTAGACAAGTTTTTAGAACAAATTCCTATATTCATATTAATATTTTAAAAGGCTGGATAAAGAGAACTATTCTGTGCTATACCAAAGCATGCTTCTGTTATTCGAAATATGAAGAGAAATTCTAATGAAAATATCAGCAAATGTAGATGGTCTTCTTAAAATACGCAGTGTTCAAAGGATTTTACTTAGAGACCATTTTTACTAATGAGATGAGCATCTCACCATTCATGATAGTTTTTACAGCTTTTAAACTCGTTATTTTTGGTTACTAGACCTTTACGAACCCCCAATGGCTTCTTGTGCCTTTTATTGCAAATTCTGCATGATTATTCTATAAATACTTCCCTTTTAGACCACATTTTTACAAAAAGATAAAATGTGAATTAGCATCTCTTATGTTACACTTTTTAGAAATATTTTTTCTCTCTTTTTTTTTTCACCCAACTCTGCATTGTTTTTTAACTTTATTGTTAACTTAGAACTAAAAACCAAAAAACAAAATCACATTAATTTTAGAAGGAGCCACATTTTTTTTCCATTTCCACATTTGTGTCTTATTCTTCTTTCTATGCATCCATTAATTATCATTGGAATAATGAATATAATTTAAATTACCATTAAAATATTCCTTGTGTAAAAATAAATGGTGTTGACTTTACTAAATAAACAGGTCTTCGGGCTGTAATTAACAGCACGATAACCATGTAAGAGTGGAATCCTTTAAAATTCACCAACATTACTCATACTGCTATTTACCAGTGAGAGGTTTGCAGTGATGACCCTTGTGATGCCATTAATAATCTCCTCTTAATAAGCCGTTGATTGCTAGCTGTCTGTATCCATCTTGTACATCGTTTGTATTTATTCTCACTTGATTTGCTTTAAATGCATTTTAATTAAAAAAATGGCATTATTTGATTGTATGCATGCCTAGCAAATTAAAATGCTAGATTTCATTTAACAGGAATAATGGAGACAAGCATATCTACATTTGATTTATGCATTAGTATTTGTTAAGCCTCCAGCCTAAACTATGCATCAACTAATAAAAAAAGGACGCAGACTAAATTAGAGAAATAAGTATATCGACCAATTGCTCTACTGCGCAGGACCAGCACCAGTCCAAATTACATAAGTTAAGGAAAAAAGATTACTGGGTTTATTGAACCAGAACAGAGGCAGATTAGTTGGATGAACAGTGATGTTTTTGCTCACAAAAAGCCTTTATCTAAGCCATTATGTAAGCCAAACTTAGGTTCACATACCAGACTACCAGTATCCCCCTCAATCTATCAAGGTGGCTTCCATATAAAAGTGGACACTTTGGTTCATTATTCCTAAAGATGGACAAAAAGCATTAAAACGGTAGAATATTATATTTGTGATTTCTACATTTAAAACTTTTGGTGCGACTTTCCTGGAACAATAAATGTACTGTGTGTGTTTTCATATAAAATACATGTGGACACTAGGCAGACTAAGTAGACAGAGGGAAACACTTTTCATAAGTAGTTGGTCCAAAATTAACTTAGAATGCTTACGATTTGGTTAATTAAACAAACAGCTACTGACTACAGTAAACTAAAACTCAAAACTTAAATTAAATGAGACGATAACACCAGTCTCACCAGCAGATACTGAAGTGTAGAAGTGTAGAGAAGGAAATAAAATTTACTATATTTACACTATGTAAGTCAAAATGGTGGGGAATATATCTCTTAGCAAAGGAGTTTAACTGAGGAAGTCATAAAGTAGTGACATTAGAAACGTATATTAACTTATATTAGTGGTCATCTCAGCTAACCCATCAGCCAAGTTAACACCTTTATTGTGTCCTTAATCTATTTATATCTATGTTCTATAAGTATGGTTTGATCCCCATGGGTAGTGATGTCGCGAACATAAAATTTGCCCTTCGCGAACGGCGAACGCGAACTTCCGCAAATGTTCGCGGACTGGCGAACCCGGCGAACTGCCATAGACTTCAATAGGCAGGCAAATTTTAAAACCCACAGGGACTCTTTCTGGCCACTAGTGATGGGCCCCCACCCACCTGAGCGGTGGGTGGGGGCCCTAAACAAGAATAAGGGGGGACCTAATGTCCTCCCCCCCGGCCCCCACCCCTGAGTGGCGGGTGGGGGCCCTAAATATCAATAGGGGGGGACCTATTGTCTTCCCCCCGGCCCCCACCCCTGAGCGGCGGGTGGGGGGCCCTAAATACCAATAGGGGGGACCTAATGTCCTCCCCTCCGGCCCCCACCCATGAGCGGCGGGTGGGGGCCCTAAATACCAATAGGGGGGACCTATTGTCCTCCCCTTTGGCCCCCACCCCTGAGCGGCAGGTGGGGGCCCTAAATACCAATAGGGGGGACCTATTGTCCTCCCCCCGGACCCCACCCCTGAGTGGTGGGTGGGGGCCCTAAATACCAATAGGGGGGGACCTAATGTCCTCCCCGGCCCCCACCCATGAGCGGCGGGTGGGGGCCCTAAACACCAATGGGGGGGACCTATTGTCCTCCCCCCTACTCCCCACCCCTGAGCAGCGGGTGGGGGCCCTAAATACCAATAGGGGGGGACCTAATGTCCTCCCCCCGGCCCCCACCCCTGAGCGGCGGGTGGGGGCCCTAAAAATTTTTTTCCCCCAGGTGACTAGGGGTCCCCAAACCCCTAGTCACCCCCTCCCCCCAAAAAAATGGTCCCCCTACCTAGCCCCCTCACTCTAAAAATAATGAGGGGGAGTCAATAAAGCTTAAAACCTGTAAATAAATAAAAATAAACTTACCATTAGATGTCTTCTTTTTTCTAAAATCTTCTTTATTCAGCCCCCAAAAAGGCCAAATAAAAAGCCAATATAACCGTCGCACTTTAAAAAAAAAAAAAAAAAACTAGCGGCAAAAAAATTAATTCCTTCTTCACCCTTCGAGGGCACGCCGCGTACTGAGCTCCGCAGGGCGGGTCAAGGCTTATAAAGCCTTGCCATGCCCTGCAATTAGGCTTAGAACACTCTGATTGGTTGGTTTAAGCCAATCAGAGGGCTCTGTGTCATTTTACACAGCGTGGGAAAATTCCACAGAACTTTCCCACGCTGTGTAAAATGACAAAGAACACTCTGATTTGGTGGATTTCAAGCCACCCAATCAGAGTGCTCTGTGTCATTTTACACAGCGTGGGAAAGTTCTGTGGAATTTTCCCACGCTGTGTAATTTGACTCATAACTCTCTGATTGGTTTTGCGCTGTTTTTTTTTTTTTTTTCAAAGTACAACGGTTATACTGGCTTTTTATTTGGCCTTTTTGGGGGCTGAAGAAATAAGATTTTAGAAAAAAGAAGACATCTAATGGTAAGTTTATTTTTATTTATTTACAGTTTTTTAGCTTTATTGACTCCCCCCTCATTATTTTTAGGGTGAGGGGGTAGGTAGGGGGACCATTGTTTTTGGGGGGGAGGGGGTGACATTTTTTTAGGGCCCCCACCCGCCGCTCAGGGGTGGGGGCCGGGGGGGAGGACAATAGGTCCCCCCTATTGGTATTTAGGGCACCCACCCGCCGCTTAGGGGTGGGGGCCCGGGGGAGGACAATAGGTCCCCCTATTGGTATTTAGGGCCCCCACCCGCCGCTCAGGGGTGGGGGCCAGGGGGGAGGACAATAGGTCCCCCCTATTGGTATTTAGGGCCCCCACCCGCCGCTCAGGGGTGGGGGCTGGGTTTGGAGGACAATAGGTCCCCCCCATTGTTATTTAGGGCCCCCACCCACCGCTCAGGGGTGGGGGACAGGGGGTAGGACAATAAGTCCTCCCCCTTTTTTTTACTTTAGGGCCCCCACCCGCTCAGGGAGGGAGGACCTTTTTTTTTTTTTTAACAGGCTGCTCACTGTTTAATAGACATGCCCCTACTCGCGGTATTGCGAGTAGGGGCACAATTTACTAATACTAAGTAATTTTTACTTAGTATTAGTAAATTTGGTTGAAAGACCACAAAAAAAAATATAGGGGGTGGACCGAACATCGCATATGTTCACCGTCCGTGGCGAATGCGAACACGCTATGTTCGCCAGGAACTATTCGCCAGTGAACCGTTCGGGACATCACTACCCATGGGCCATATTTAATGTTATTAATTTGTATCATGTTTTCATTCACAAAATACAAGATGTTTTGAAAATAATTATCACTACTTTAAAATAATAAGGTATAGCCACTTCTAAAAAAAAAAATGTCTTTGTCCTTAAATCAATTCACTAATTTGTTATTTGGCGTCATATATGTTCTCTGTATTTTATGCATTACTTGCAACTTTTCTGAGATTTATTAATTGCCCAAATTATTACTGTTTTTCTTTACACTATATCAAACACCAGCCATGTTAACAGATGCTTGAGTCATCTGCCAAAATACATATATTTCCAATTAAGTGTTCTGTAATAAATTAAATAGCAAGATCCTTACTGTAGAGACCTGAGCTTATTATTCTATAAGATGTCTTTCATCAGTATTCAAATGAATATCTCAATCTCTGGCTTGAGAACCCCTGGCTTCTTTAAAAAATAAAAAAAAAATAAAACCTTTTAATTCACCCATTATTCTGCTGTGGAGCAGCGTTAAGCATCTTACCAAGTTCTAGGTAGAATGCATTTACTCTGATCTGGTTCTCTACATCAACAATCAAGTAAATCAATCACCTCTGACATAGTTATCCTTCAGTAAGCTGATATTAACATGCATGGGAATGTGATTTTTTTTAGAATTCAACAGTTCATTTTGTAAGTATTTCTCTGCTACACACATGTGCAAACCTATCTCTCCCTTGGTATTGCAAATCTCTAATCCTTTGCAACAACTGTTGACATGAGAGATTGGTTAACGATTTTAGTAAAATATATGAGCATGCACTTAATTTCCTTTAATATGTCAGGATGTATTCCACTGGGACTCATTGATTTACTTACTTTTAATTTTGAGAAAATTCCAATAAACTATATTCTGTAAATATGGTTGTGACCTTTTCAATTCTAGCATCTTATTATTACCTGTCATTCTCTTTTTTTTTTAAAAAAAAATATTGCAACGTAATTCACTAAATTATCATTAATTCAAACAGAATTGGAAAATTTAGGTAACAGTAGCTGACTTAGGAAACTGAGTCATGTTAGCTAGAATTTCAGTTATTTTGCCTATTCAACAATTAAGTTTAAATTCACTGTAAATTCACAATTAATTCACAGTTATTTTGTTGAGTAACTCTGTTACTAAAGTATACATTTTGCAACTTTCAACAAAGGGGCTTCATATTGTCTCTAGCCTAATGGTACTGGTACTAATGGTACTGCTCTTTATACATCACATGCCCAATACGTAATTATGTGTGGAATATATGGTGTAGTCATATATCATATTTTTTTAACTTTTTGTGTTGTTTCTTACATTGTTATTTTATGGTATATTTATATCATTACACTTTTATCTTTATTATGCTGCTATTTTTGTCAAATACCACTTATGTCTATTTTTTTGTTGCCCTAAATTTAATATTATTTCCTATATGCTGCAAAATTAAAAACAATTAACTTTGAAAATCAAACTGAATTTGAAAGCAACCATTATATGCTCACTTGAGATTTTTTAAATCCATAACTATATATTCATTGAGGTTACATCAAGCAGCCTCACTCTCAGAGCAGATGGAGCAGATTAAGGTAGCATTAACCAGTCTACGTGTTTTGTATATTGCATGCTTTGACAAAATTAAGAAGTTCTATGTAAAGTGTATGAATGTTTATTTGTAGTTTTGAAAAAAAAACTGAACGTCAATCACTAAAGGTGACTTTTAATTTCACTTTGGGAGCAAGGAGCTTGATTTAGGAGTTTACCACTTTCAGTCTTTCATAATCCCGAAGAAGAGATGGATACTGAGGAGTGTTTACCTTTTAGTATTTGTGTAAGCTACATTTACAATTAATTAGTAGATTTTTGGCATGACAAAGGAATCTAGTGTTTTTCTTTTCTTTCTGTTAAATTTCGGTTTCTACTAGTATCTCTCTAGAATGAGAGAGAGGAAGCTTGGTTTTCCCACCTGTATGTTAATTCACATAACTAAGTTTGAGCTTTATCCTTTACATCAATGGAAATCTATGTTCTTGTCACAGTCTTGTCTTTAAAGCCTCTATGCCAGCACAGAATAACCAACTTAATTACCAACAGCTGATCAATAAAGTGTTGTGATTGCTAATGAGTAGGGCATTGAATGTCAGCATAAGGTCTCTAAGTACCAGACATTTCTATATCAATAGGGTTACCCCAGGCAGAAAAATACCAAGGGCAGCAAAACAATAGACAATTTGGAGACTATCACTCTTACCTTTCAAATCAAAGGAAGCTCAGTTTCCAGAAGGGTGTCTTGTCCCCTCTTTACCTTTGCTGTGGATGCCATAACTATGGACAATCACTGACCATTGATAGTTTTAGAACACTTTCATTACTAGGTACCAACATTTTAATATTATTATACAGCCTACACAAATCTATCATTAAGCTGTATCAATCTCTACAAAGTTCACTGAACCTAATATTTTGGTTACTATGAGGGTATTTATTTTTACAGATACATTGCTTGTATTTGTTAATACAAACACAAACACTGGATTTGATTTGAGTTTTTAGTAACTAATATACATTTTTCTTCCTTGCAGTGTGTCGGATGACTGTCCAATATACAAAACACCAAGGTTAAGTGGCCCACAACAAACGTTTTTCAAAAGCAAAGATGACAGAATTGCAAATTCCAGATGTACAGTTTTGTGCAAAGGAGATTCTGTCACCAGCAGCAATATTACAGAAGAAAAACAAGACATTTTATTTGGCAGAGATGTACTAAATAATGGCAGATGCTGTTTTGTTGGAAACCAGACCCAACTACCTTTCTCAAATATCAACAATGTCAGCAATAGGGCAGGGGTCTCTTTCTGCTTCTCTAAAAAAGCTCCATTGAAGCTAGATTCTTCTGCTTCAGTTTTCAATGAGAACACTGAAGATGGTAATGAATGCAGTGAAAACCTCAACCATAAATCCAAGCAAATGTCTGTAAGCTTTGGACACTATGCACACTTGGAGGAGGATGCAACAGAAAACAGCATGCTGATAGACAAGGAACAAACAGACAAAGAGGAGAATGTCCAAGTCTATGGAACAGCAAATGCAGAGATATTTGATGATGATGACCATAGCAGAATCACAAAAGAACAAACTGAAATTGGGCAATTGGACGTACAAACACATGTACTTCAATCTTCAGAGATAAGTTGTCTAGAAAATTTGAAAGAGACAAAACTAGAAGATTTTTCAAGGTCTGATATTACGTCTGAAAATCCAGAGACAAAGCAATGCCAGGAGAAAAGTGGTATTCTAGAAAAATGTTCCAACAAGCACACAGTTGCAGATGCAATATTAATAGAACAATTATCACAGCTACTTTCGCAGAAATGTGATGAACCTGAGCCAAGTGATAATTCAAATGCAGAATATCATGATGCCTCTAATAATACTGTTGAGATCCAGAATGAATATCCAAAAGTGGAATGCAAGGAGCCTTTAAATAACAGTGCCCAAACCATTGCTCTGTCATGCCTTAATGTTCTAAGCAAAGATGGCAATACTAATCTGCAGTGGCCCAGAGAACTTGTTCTCTTTACAAAGACAGAGCCTTCTATTTCATATGCCTGCAATCCATTGTATTTTGATTTTAAATGTTCTCCAAAAAATAAGATTACGAAGGCAAATGAAAGAGTTGCAAAAAACTGTGAGGAACATGATCAATTTAAAAACAGCAATGAGAAAAATGCCTCAGGTATTTCTGTAGCAATGGCAAATGGAAACGATAGTCAATCTTCAGAAGGAAAAAGAGAAGAACATATTTTAAAGGAAATATCTGAAAAAGATTATGAATCACATAGCAATTACAGCTTAACTAAGGAACTTGCACAAAAGACAAACTTGTGTAATTTGCATGACAATACAACCCAAATTTCCACCCACCTTGATGCTTCGCAGAATTGTATTTTTAAAGAAAGCTGTCATTCACGAAAACGTAAAAGATCATTTCATGGACAACTGGAAAATAGAAAATCTGTTCATAACAGGGTTAATTGTGAACATAATTCATGTTCTAAAGATTCAAAAAGTACAAGTTTTAAGTCTTTAAATCTTGTCAATCTGAATACAATTGATAATGGCGAAGATATACATTTTTACAGTTCAGAAATAAACCAATGTAGAAATCTTAATGAAATACATCAACATGCACCTAGCTGTCTGGTGGAAAGTAGTAGTGATTACAGTAAGTATTCTGACTCAGAGAGTAATACAAATTCTTTAAGATATAGAAGATCTTCACAACTATTATCACAAAGCAATGCACCTGTACATTCAGATTCTACAGATTCTAGTAGATGGTCAACATGCAAACATGGAAACATTCTCAGACACAAGACAAGTCTTAGAAACACTTTGGAAAGACAAAACTGCATTACAGAAAAGCTCAACAATGAGGTATCTTCTGAAAATGACTGCATGTCCCATGAGTTTGAAAAGAAACAGAAATATAAATCAAGAAATGAAAAGCACAAAACATGTCGAAAGAGTTCAAAAAACAAACTTTCAGAATCACCATTGTGTTCTAAATATGTCAGGAATGTGCATCGATCTAAAAAAAGGTATAAAAGTAGTAGAAATGATCAAATACCAGAAGGATCACAAGTGAAACAAATAAACAGGTGTGAAGATGTACATTTTAAATGTAATAATCTTAGTGATTTTTCAAAAGAGAGAACTGTTGGATCTCTAAAAAGTGTTCAGGAACAGGGAACTTTTAATAAAAGTGAAACAAAGGAGACATCATATAAATGTTATTCTGAAAAGGTTGTCTCTCTTACAGACAACGGCACAGAAAACACTTCAGAAAAAATTGTGAAGCATATAATAGTTAATGAGAAGAAAACATTAATCGCTGAGTTGCTTTTAGAAAGAGGGCACTCCACAAAACAAGGGGAAAAGGAAATTGCTTCTAGAGAATATTCAGAAGGTTGTAGTATGAAATTAAAGAATCACTCTCAGAGATACTTCTCAGTTCAATTTCCCCAATCAGTACATGATACAACAGCACTGACAAATGTAAGTGCAAGTCACGAAGGCAACCTTCATTATGATACAAGTCAGATGCCAGAAAACAGGACTAGGAATGGAAAACTAGAAACATCAAAAAGTTACGAAGTTGCCGTTTCTACAAATCTTAATCATTGTGTTTTTGAGGATATCATCCATATAGGCAGAGAATGTCGAACCTTGAAAACTGAGCATCCGGTTTCTCTTGGGGAGCAATCAAGACAATTAATTAATGAAGTGCAACCTTTTATGCAAAACTCTGACCCTATTCCCTTCAAATTCAATTGTGATTTAACCTCTGTAAGACATTCGGGTGGAATTGATTCACCAGAGACCAAAGAACATAAGAGACTGGGGCTACATGATGTAAATATGAACTCAAGCCCCCTTGAAGGAAACGGAAAATGCTATTATGACAGTACTATGCAGGACTTCAATGTTGTGAACAATCACCCAAGGTCACATCATAAATCAGTATCTCCTCCTATAGCACAACCACCAATAACATTTTCACCAGATGAGGTAGATAAGTATAGGCTATTGCAGCTTCAGGCTCAGCAGCATATGCAGAAACAGCTATTATCAAAGCATTTTAAAGCATTACCTAACAATGGACCATCTGTTTATTCAACTGCACAAGCTATTCAGCCAGTTACGGTTCAACAGCATCCTTCAATCACCACAATACACCATGCCCTCATGCAGCGTTATGCAGTCACTGCTTCCATGCATTCACATGTTAATCATCTCCCACTGACGCATCTCAATCATTTTCCCCAAACACAATTTCCTCCCATAACCCTTTCTTCACTAACACCAACTCTATTCCAACCACATCCAACATTCCTTGCTGGTCACCCTCTACATTTAGTGTCTGCAACAGCCATTCACCCTGCCCACCTGACTATCCAAGCAATTCCACACACAGCCCTAGTCCCTGCAATCTTTAGCCCACATCCAAATGTAGGAGTACATCCTGCTATACAACTACATCCTTTTATTCACCCATTATTTCAAGGGCATGATTTTCATCTTCATTCTGGTCCAAATCCATCTCATTAACATTTTGATGCACAAAATGTAGAACTATGTAAGGGCACACTTTGCAAATTACACTCTTATTAGTTCAGATTTTTAAAAAATATTTCTTGACTACAACTTATTGTCTCAAGCGCAAATATTTAGGCCTTTGAAATGATTACATATTGTTTAAAAATATTGAGAAATAACAAATTAAACTCTCTAGCAAGTAAATGAAAATATAATTTTTAGAGTCACCAAAACATCAATTTAAAAAAAAAAAATTGCCTCCATACGGCTATCTAATTATTGGTTAGAAGTATTTTTGCAGACGTTTTGAATAGGAATGTTCTTTGCACCCTTTAGTAATGTTATAGAGCAAAGGTATTCAATGCTGGTCCCTTATCTGTTGTTAAGCTATCATTTCTATATTTGTCAGAGTTATGGGAAATGCAGTGAAAAATTTAAATACAAAAAATAAAAAAGCCTATAGGGCTGTGGTTGGGTATCCCTGCTGTATAGAGTTTATATACCTTTAAGTATGTTGATGATATTTATCATTTTTGTTTGATTATTTGTTTTCATAAGAAAAAAGTATTTACAGATGCTTGGTTTTTTTATTGTTTTTTTTTTTCATTTTTATTACTGATCATTTATTACATTGTACAATGTAAATGCAATTATGTGAATGCAAATATTTTTACAACATTTTAACAAACAAGAAAATAAGTAAGTCCCCATATTTCTGTTTTAAAATCGAGTAAGCAGGGGCCTAGGTTTTGTTTTCTGTAAAATATTCTGTTTTGTTAAATTATCAAGCCATAAAAAATGGACATGTGAATAACAGTTGTATGCAAAATATTAAATTCAACATAATATTTGAAGTTGTGTTGTTCATTGAAATAATGAAAAGAACATATTCTGTAATGAGATGGTTTACGAAGAAATCCCAGCTATATCAATGTGTAAACCAAAATGTGAATTACATCAAATACAACGAATACATTATATTATATTTTAAAATCTTACTGAAAAAGTAAAAATAATACATGTTCTATTTTCACGGATTTACTGTCAATGTGACTTTTCCTGATCAGTTTTGCTTTAACCCTTTACTATTGATATTTATGAAAAATAAAATATATGATTTCTAAACATTAATTATTTGAAACATTGAAATGCATAATTTGCACATACAGGCAAACAAAGTTATAGTGTATATCTTACAGTTAAGTGACACCAACAAATGGAATTCTATATATAAACAGAAAAAATATTGGGAGGAGGTTATAAATGAATAGAAATTATGTGGTATCCTTAGTCATCGAATACTTCCAATGGGTTCATATATATTAACTGAGAATAACAAAAATGTATATTATAAAATACAGGAAATGCACTACTAGAAAAAAAAATGAAACCAATAAAAATGGTCAAATATGTGTATGTATTTGTAACAGCATCCAATGCATTCTTGGGAATTCAGATTCTCACAATGTCATCAGAATGTGACCACTCTTACTGTATGTGTGCCTATAGTCCAATTACATCAAACCTGTGTATGTACATTGATGGTTTGTTAGGGACTATTTTATTTCAAAATAAAAGAAATAGAGTTCTATAATTATATCTGAAAACGAAGTACTTCATGTATTTACAAGAGTGAATTGGCAAGAGTTTCAACATTTAGTCAAAAATATCCAAAATACATTACTATATTATTTATTTAATATTATTACTGTATTATTATTACTATATATTTCATATACACATATTTGGTCCTTCCTTTTGCTCATTGTACAATAAATATGCCCTAAATTGTTACACTAATTTGTTCACATGAATTGGTATTTTAAGTTTCGACTAAGTAGGCTATGATTTTTTTTATTGCCATTTTGAGTAAATAAGCATATATCTCAATAAATAAGATTTACAATTATGTAAAAACTTATTATAGTTGAAAATGTAAATTCTTTTGTTATGGTATCTGGTTTTCATTATTTTAACAATAGTCATATAAAAATGTGATTTTTTAATTATATATATGCAAAGAAGAAACTCAACTCACGCTGTCCAATTAAAGTAAAAACAAGTTGAACCTCAAAACAGTGCAACAACACCCAAAAAGGGAATGCGATTCAGAATGGACCCGAGATGATCAGGTAAACAATCATACACTAGTTCCAAGAGGCAACGATGCAGCTGTAACAAAAAAAACATTAAAAAGATTGAATCTGTCTACACAACCACCCACTCAATTCAATTAAATTACCAAGAATGGGATGTGATAATAGGAGGATCCTACACCAAGATCCTTGGTTAACAGAGGATTATTTGCCCATAATAGTGCATGTTAAGTTGCATGTAAGTCTAACACTTTATCAGGAAACTTTTGAGATACATGTCCAGTTTGTTTATTTATTTGTTTGTTTATGTTAATTTAGATGTCAACTTATTTTCCTTTACTCGGCTCTTATTGAAATATGGGTTGATTTCAAGGAGGATTTTGTAGCATAAGTAGTTTGAAACTAAACTTGAGCTGTTATCAAAGCACAACTTCCATTAACCTTTTCCAGTTAAGGAATATATATTCTCGTTGTCTCAAGCGCAAATATTTAGGCCTTTGAAATGATTACATATTGTTTAAAAATATTGAGAAATAACAAATTAAACTCTCTAGCAAGTAAATGAAAATATAATTTTTAGAGTCACCAAAACATCAATTTAAAAAAAAAAAAATGCCTCCATACTGCAATCTAATTATTGGTTAGAAGTATTTTTGCAGACGTTTTGAATAGGAATGTTCTTTGCACCCTTTAGTAATGTTATAGAGCAAAGGTATTCAATGCTGGTCCCTTATCTGTTGTTAAGCTATCATTTCTATATTTGTCAGAGTTATGGGAAATGCAGTGAAAAATTTAAATACAAAAAATAAAAAAGCCTATAGGGCTGTGGTTGGGTATCCCTGCTGTATAGAGTTTATATACCTTTAAGTATGTTGATGATATTTATCATTTTTGTTTGATTATTTGTTTTCATAAGAAAAAAGTATTTACAGATGCTTGGTTTTTTTATTG
Source organism: Pelobates fuscus (assembly GCF_036172605.1). NCBI lineage: Eukaryota > Metazoa > Chordata > Amphibia > Anura > Pelobatidae > Pelobates > Pelobates fuscus. The sequence continues at coordinate 341,212,732 of NC_086320.1, forward strand.
TTTTTTTTTTCATTTTTATTACTGATCATTTATTACATTGTACAATGTAAATGCAATTATGTGAATGCAAATATTTTTACAACATTTTAACAAACAAGAAAATAAGTAAGTCCCCATATTTCTGTTTTAAAATCGAGTAAGCAGGGGCCTAGGTTTTGTTTTCTGTAAAATATTCTGTTTTGTTAAATTATCAAGCCATAAAAAATGGACATGTGAATAACAGTTGTATGCAAAATATTAAATTCAACATAATATTTGAAGTTGTGTTGTTCATTGAAATAATGAAAAGAACATATTCTGTAATGAGATGGTTTACGAAGAAATCCCAGCTATATCAATGTGTAAACCAAAAGGTGAATTACATCAAATACAACGAATACATTATATTATATTTTAAAATCTTACTGAAAAAGTAAAAATAATACATGTTCTATTTTCACGGATTTACTGTCAATGTGACTTTTCCTGATCAGTTTTGCTTTAACCCTTTACTATTGATATTTATGAAAAATAAAATATATGATTTCTAAACATTAATTATTTGAAACATTGAAATGCATAATTTGCACATACAGGCAAACAAAGTTATAGTGTATATCTTACAGTTAAGTGACACCAACAAATGGAATTCTATATATAAACAGAAAAAATATTGGGAGGAGGTTATAAATGAATAGAAATTATGTGGTATCCTTAGTCATCGAATACTTCCAATGGGTTCATATATATTAACTGAGAATAACAAAAATGTATATTATAAAATACAGGAAATGCACTACTAGAAAAAAAATTTAAACCAATAAAAATGGTCAAATATGTGTATGTATTTGTAACAGCATCCAATGCATTCTTGGGAATTCAGATTCTCACAATGTCATCAGAATGTGACCACTCTTACTGTGTGTGTGCCTATAGTCCAATTACATCAAACCTGTGTATGTACATTGAGGGTTTGTTAGGGACTATTTTATTTCAAAATAAAAGAAATAGAGTTCTATAATTATATCTGAAAACGAAGTACTTCATGTATTTACAAGAGTGAATTGGCAAGAGTTTCAACATTTAGTCAAAAATATCCAAAATACATTACTATATTATTTATTTAATATTATTACTGTATTATTATTACTATATATTTCATATACACATATTTGGTCCTTCCTTTTGCTCATTGTACAATAAATATGCCCTAAATTGTTACACTAATTTGTTCACATGAATTGGTATTTTAAGTTTCGACTAAGTAGGCTATGATTTTTTTTTATTGCCATTTTGAGTAAATAAGCATATATCTCAATAAATAAGATTTACAATTATGTAAAAACTTATTATAGTTGAAAATGTAAATTCTTTTGTTATGGTATCTGGTTTTCATTATTTTAACAATAGTCATATAAAAATGTGATTTTTTAATTATATATATGCAAAGAAGAAACTCAACTCACGCTGTCCAATTAAAGTAAAAACAAGTTGAACCTCAAAACAGTGCAACAACACCCAAAAAGGGAATGTGATTCAGAATGGACCCGAGATGATCAGGTAAACAATCATACACTAGTTCCAAGAGGCAACGATGCAGCTGTAACAAAAAAAACATTAAAAAGATTGAATCTGTCTACACAACCACCCACTCAATTCAATTAAATTACCAAGAATGGGATGTGATAATAGGAGGATCCTACACCAAGATCCTTGGTTAACAGAGGATTATTTGCCCATAATAGTGCATGTTAAGTTGCATGTAAGTCTAACACTTTATCAGGAAACTTTTGAGATACATGTCCAGTTTGTTTATTTATTTGTTTGTTTATGTTAATTTAGATGTCAACTTATTTTCCTTTACTCGGCTCTTATTGAAATATGGGTTGATTTCAAGGAGGATTTTGTAGCATAAGTAGTTTGAAACTAAACTTGAGCTGTTATCAAAGCACAACTTCCATTAACCTTTTCCAGTCACATGTTTTTGCTTATCAGAGATTAATGGGACGTATAGTTTACTAACATCTTGAAGTCACTATTGGACTGGCATTGGTTTATAGAGTCAGTATTTTTTAATCACCTTGTACAGTGTATCTTGTTGTTGAAAACTTATAATATAAAAAAAAACTTAAAATACTTATAATATCACCTACCTACAAAAAAACCTTTTAGATGAGCTTTACAAGATAGATAGGAGTTTCTTAGTGGTATTTTTATTTTTACAGTTTTGCCAACTGTACAAATACTACGTTTACTTTCTGAAACTGTAAACATACTATGTTAGTTTGTCAAAAAACTAGAGACACGCTGATTGTAAGATAATTATATAAATAAGTTAATTAAAAAAGTTAAGAATCAATTTTGCTCCCTGTTATCTCAAATTCATTAAATGTGATGTTGTGAGGATATATTTCCTGCCTAGAGAGCAGAATGTAATACATACATTTACTAAAAATGTCGCCTGTTAAAATTAGAAGTGGCATAAGTTTATACAGTAGCATTAAATACATGCATTACTGTATTCATTCTATTTTGAAAGAAATCTATTTAAGTTAAAATAGAATATTGCCCTCTATCACAAGAATGGTAAAATAAATTGACCAAGGACAGTAGAGACCTGAGAATGATTGATGTTCTCAGAATGAGAATGAAAAAAAAATGTGTTTCAAGCAGCTCATGTAAAATGATTACATTTAAATATAGCATAAAAAAGACTTGCATGTGTGCATCGAAGTGTTTATGCAGAATAATTTTAAAATACAAAATACTGTCTGAACAGCAATAAAATATATACTACAGTAATATCACTCAACTCACTCTTAACTCCCTGAAAAGATCTGTAACTGGGAAAGCAATATATCCAATGATGATGGATAGATAGAAAGGCAGACAAAGATACAAACAGACAAACACACAGATCATCAGAAAGAGCTCGCGTAATTTATAGTATGACTTAATCAAGCACATTGATTGATATATTCTTACTTTTGTGTAGCGTTCAGCCTTTATTTAGCTTTTTATATGCATTTCCATACATGGCCAGATATAATATCTCACAAAGGCTGGTTATTTTATCATTGGCTATCATGAAGGGCCACATTTATCTCAGACTTATGCAACAGTGATATGGCCTGCTTTCTAACCACCATCACACTGAACACAGAGACATAGACAGACAGGATGGACAGAGACACACTAACACATACAGAAGAATTGATAGGGAGACTGATAAACTGAGATATATACGCATTTTTCATTCCCCTTGACAGCACTCCTTGTTAATTGGCTTCTCCATAACCTTTGTTTAGCATCACAAGGACTTCTGCAGGTGGTTGGTATTTCTTCCTATACTTAGCTACAGGTAAATAGCACAAGTTCAAGATTGCTTTCAACATCTATATTGAAACACCCTAAAACTTTTTTTTTATGATTTGCTTTAAAACATTGTTTGGAACGAGAATATATATTCCTTAACTGGAATCTGTCAGGTTTTTTTATTAGTGTAAGTTGGGAATTCAAAGAGAATTCGAAGTAAATTTGATATTTTAGCCAAAATGGTCAAACAAAACTCTGAGTCAGTTATATTGTAGTTTTTTTTTTTTTTGTTTTTTTTTAAATACAATGTCAATTCCCAACAAATCACACTTTGGTAAATAAATCTGTTTTTATGGTTTGTTGAAAAGTGTGAATTCTTTTAAATTGACAACTAAATTTATAAATATAGGTCAGCACATTTATCTCTAAACTATTTTTACATCTTAGCTATTTACCTATAATTCTTAATGTTGCAATTTTAGGTTTTGGCACATAATATTTATGATTGAACATATTGCTTCTTGGTTAAACATTGCACAGTTTTAAAATTGTAATATTCAAATATTTTATAGGAACTTACCAACAAAAAAACAAGATTTAAATAATGATACTAATTTTAAATGTAGATGTGTTTAGTAAGACATATATTTGCATGGTTATACAGATACAAGAAATTCATCTGATGCGATGGTTAATGAGCCTAGACTTCAATTGTTGATGAGGTTGAAAGCCTGATGTTGTACCATATGTGCTAATGAGAAACTAGAATATTCAGCTATTTTGAAGAAAATATAATATTAATTAATTACCATTCCTTAGATGACATTATTAATTAGCTTGGAAAAAGCATATAAACCAAATTCAACCTATATTATAATTCATGTTCATCATTCCATAAGGCAGACATAAAAGTTGATATTTTTGTCTCAAAACATTTCTGAACCTCACAGACAAGCAATGTTTTGTTTCTGAATTTTGTCTGGGTTTTGTTGTTTTTTTTGCTGTTTTTGTTGACTTTCCTGTTTAACTTTAATAACCAGGTCTGAGAAAGCAAATTGTATGTTGATGTACTCTGATGGTTTCATGACTTTGTATATACACATGTGCGAGGGTTCTGCAGCTACAGAAAATTGATTATAAACACAATTATTGTCTAATTCATTCTTATTGGAGTTTGAAGTGCTTACCATTAATATAGAGGAGCACCTTTATTTCCTGTATTTCATACATCTTACCATTTTAAATGACTATCGGAAGACACTTTTATTATGTAGCATACAGGTGGGAAGTGGCCATGGAGCAGAACTATTCCAGGACATTTATAGAATAGTTTATAATCCATTGATACCCATAAATGTAACTGAAAACTGTAATTGCACAAATGACCCTTGACAAGGTATGACACTTAAAGCACTATTATATGTGTGTGCTAGAAAAACACACACATATAGGCACACACACAGACACATGCCTATATATATAGTATTTTAATCTGTAGTTATTATTATTATTATTATTATTATTATTACTATTATTGGTATTAATATAGCACCAGCTTATTCTGCAGCACTTTACAATAAGAGGGGAATTTACCAAATGAGACAATAACAAAATTTAACAGGAACAATAGGTAGTTGAAGACTCTGCTCAAACGAGCTTACAGTCTAGAGGAGGTGGGGTATTAAAACACAATAGGAAGGGTATTGAGAGAGACAGCAAATAGACATGGTAGGAAAGTAGCAGAACTGGAGGTGAGAGTGGCCCTTTAGGAGAGAGCAAGATGAAGGATTGAGAGATAGAAGTTACTCTTGGAGGCCATGAGCCAAATTAGGCTGAATCACAGTCAAATTCACGTTACTTTTTTATGTACATAACAAAATGTATTGCAAATAACAAATTATGCATTATCAAGTGTATTTTCTACACATTCTCTAAAAAGGCACATTCACAGCTACATTTATGCTTAGTTAAAATCTTGTAGGCAAGTTGGAGTACTTGACAAATTCACTATTTGCTGAGAAATTATGGTGACTACAATGAAGGCATAGAAGGGACTTAGCTTATTAAAAAAAAAAGGTTGAAAAAAGTCCATAAAATTCAAATTTAATCAATGCCTTTCTTCTGTGGATCCAAAGAAATTTTAAAAAATTGCCATGCAAAGATATGAAATTCCTTATTAACTCCATAATCTCAATCAGATTTCTCCTTGGAAATATTAATAATATATTCTGTTTTTGCAAAAAAAAAAGTCAGACCTTTTTAAAAAATATATAATTAAAATATGACAAAACAACCTATATGGGTAAATTAATTAATAAGTAAATAAAAAGCAAAAACTACATGTATTGATACTAAGTAACAGTAAGTGATGGTAACCGTTTTTTACTTGCATTTCCAAAATGCATAACCTTGTATTTTCCTAGTTTTCAATGTAGGTATTAATATTACTTTTTTAAAAAAAACAGGACACTTAACATAAACTGATGATTAGCATGCCTTTCTTAAAACCCTGATTAAGTATAAAAAGAACAAATAAATATTTAAATAACCTTGATTCAATTTTTTTGTATAAGCTTTTCAAATGATATAATATTTTTGGATTATCTAGTAATTAGTTTTTTCAAAATATTAAAATATCAGAAATACATAGTATATAAACAAATATCAATAAACTAAACATATAAAAAAGAATCAAAATACTAAATTATTTTAAAAGTGTATTGCAAAATATTTAATCTTTTAAAAACCTTATGCAAGCATATTAGATATTGTATTTGTTGAGAAGAGACTCATTTAGCCAACTTCATGACATTCCTTAATCTTATAGTTATGTTTTTTTTTAATGTTTAAATATATGCATTTAATGACATAGTTCTCTTGCATACATACTAATATATTAATATATATTTGATTATGCATGGACCTCCATTATTCTAATCTATGCAGAACAAGTATGGCCTCCGTCAGTCATTTTAGCACAACTAAGTATATAAATGAAATCAACTAAATAAGTGCACAATATGGAGGAAATAAATAGTGATGAAAAGCTCTAAACACCTTTAGTGGTATCCCCTAAACCACTTCTACAAAATATAAACCATATAAATACATAAGGTTGAGCTCCTAAAATGGGTTTCGTTTCAGTATAAGCTGTAAATAATAAAAATGCAAAACAATAGTGCAATATTGTTTAAACAGATACAATGTGATATGTAAACATAAGGGTATCACTCACAAGTCAAGAGTCATAGTGTCATATGACTCAAATGATAAACGCCGGTGGACACTTATAGGATGTCCAATTCCTTCTTCAAGTTGTCTCCCTGGGGTATACACTATCGGACCTTCAGGGTGGTTGGTATTTCCCAAACTCTACTGTCCCAGAGGTGTACACGCAGGATACCAAGAGTTGGTCTTCCAAAATGATGTTTTATTTAATAAAATTCACAAAATAAAATTGTTAAAAACAAATAAAAGTACCAGATTAGATGTCTCTGGGTGACTCTGTAGTTCAATATAATGTCCAAAACGCGTTTCACCTGTAAAATGGGCTTCCTCAGTTGGCTGTATTCTGTCTCCTTGTCTATCTTCTTTTTTAAATATCCCGCTTGTCTTGTTCTTACGGTTTCGGCTCGTTGGAACGCAACGTGCGTTCCAGCGTCTTGCGTCATTACGCTACTATTTCCGGTTTGTTCAAGGTTGAACTGCGCATGCGTTCTGGCTTATTGGCATGCAAAAAACGTTATTCTACATAGTGCATACAATACCTATAGTGCTTATGCGTTCCAGTATAGTGTTTTAACCCCTTCCCGCCGTTACGGCGTTCTATGCCGTCCCGCTTTAAGTGGGCTTTAAAGCCATTGCGGCGGCATAGAACGCCGTAACGGCTTTGAGCCCTGGAGCGCCCGGTATACTTACCTTACCGGCGCTCCACTTCGAAAGGACTGCCTCACAGCCCAGGCAGCCCCCCCCCCACGGCAATAGAAGCCCCCGGGGGCCATGTGATCGCTCTCAAAGAGCGATCACATGGCCCCCTATAGCTGGCTGTGGATCTTCCAGCAGGGGTACTGTCTAAAATGTCAGACAGTCCTCCTGCTGGTAGGAAGAATAAAAAAAAAAATTAAACGTGTAAAATTAAAATAAATATATTTATATATATATATAATATATGTATATATATATTATATATATATAATATATATACATATTATATATATTTAGCGTCATACATAGTGTATTTTAATACTAATATAAGTACATATATTAGGTTTAAAATACACTTAGAATGACGTTACATATATATATAATATACATATATTATATGTATAAATACGGATAATTGCAATAACAAATAAAAAAATTAATAAATAAAATATTGAAACAAAATTTAATATAAATTATATATACATGTATTTATCTAACTGTATTTTGTTATTAATATATATATATTGGTAACAAAATACACTTAGAATGACATTCTATATATATATATCTATATATAAAATGCAAATAACCGCAAATATATATATATATATATAGATAAATACAAATAATTACAGAAAAGATTACATTAGTATACACGTAGAATTTAAATACCTATAAATGCATATATATTAAAATTCTACATGTATATGTAAGTAATATTTTAACATAATTAGGTGATTTGATTAATTAAAATTTGATTGACATACCTGACAACACAGGGAGAAAGTGCAGAGAATTTAATTTGCAAGCACTATATTTGACCCTGTAACTCTCCAAGACACTATAAAACCTGTACATGGGGGGTACTGGTTTACTCGGGAGACTTCGCTGAACTCAAATATTAGTGTTTCAAACTGGTAAATTGTATTACAACGATGATATTTTAAGTAAAAGTGACGGTTTTTTTATTTTTACAAACGAACGGCACTTTTATGGACTATATTATTGTTGTAATATGTTTTACTGTTTTAAAACACTAATATTTGTGTTTAATGAAGTCTCCAGAGAATAACAGTACCCCCCATGTACAGGTTTCATGGTGTTTTGGAAAGTTAGAGGGTCACATATAAGGCTTGCATTTCATTTTTTTGACATTGAAATTTGCCAGATTGGTTATGTTGCCTTTGAGAGCGTATGATAGCCCATGAATGAGAATTACCCCCATGATGGCATACCATTTGCAAAAGTAGACAACCCAAGGTATTGCAAGTGGGGTATGTCCAGTCTTTCTTAGTAGCCACCTAGTCACAAACACTGGCCAAATATTCGTTTTTTGCTTTTTTAATACAAAAACAAATATGAACGCTAACTTTGGCCAGTGTTTGTGACTAAGTGGCTACTAAAAAAGACTAAACATACCCCACTTTCAATACCTTTGGTTGTCTACTTTTTCAAATGGTATGCCATTATGGGGTAATTCTCATTCATGGGCTACCACACCGTCTCAAAGGTAACATTACCAATCTGGCAAATTTCTATTTAAAAATGGAACGTTCTATATTTGACCCTGTAACTTTCCAAAACACCATAAAACCTGTTAATGGGGGGTACTGTTGTACTCGTGAGACTTCTCTGATTACAAATATGTGCATTTATGTGCAATAAAACCTATAAATAAATTATGACATTCACAGCTAAAATGTCAGACGGAAATACAAATTTAAAAAATAATCTTATTTTCTCACATTTTTTTTAAATTTTATTCATAATGAATTATGTTTCATATATGAATAGTTAATGATAAATTAAAGCCCTGTTTCTCCTGAACAAAATGATATATAATAAGTGTGGGTGCATATAATATGAAAGAGGGGAACTACGGGTGAACAGACATATAGCGCAAATTCCAGTTTTTGTTTACCTTTTGTTTTGATCAGAACGTGCACTATTGACTCCGTCCTGAAGGGGTTAATGTTTGTTAAAACTTTATTGTCCACAAGACATTATTCTTTGTTATTTCCTAAATACATTACATAGAGTACATAAACACATAATCGAAAACATTAATGTACAATCAGATTTCCTTAATTAAGGGGTTTCATAACTTACTTATAGTTCCTTTAAGGTAAAGGTGTTGTTATATGCATATTGTCATTAAAGGCAAGAAAAAAAAGGTAAAAATGGAAAAAAATGTTATATGAATCACAATAAATCTCTATGTGTGTTCATAAAAATAAATATATCTAAAATCTAAAAGTGATAGACGTGCATAGAAATAAAAGAAGTGTTAAAAATTTCAAATAAAAAGGAGTAGGTCATAAAGTGGCATAGTTCAATACCTTGATTTAAGTCTTGTGGGATCATAGTGTTAAAATTAAAGATACATTTCATCTCCTCCATCCCGATCTTTTTAATATAATTCCCTCCTCTCCATTCTTTCGTAACTAATTTAATTGCAAAAAAGAATAATCCTTCTGGATTTTGGATATGAGCCAGTTTAAAGTGATTGGAGACACTGTGTGTCTCCAGTCCCTTTTTAATATTCCTTGCATGTTCTGCAATCCTTACATTCAAGCAGTGAATTGTTCTGCCTATATACAGGAGATTACACTGGCATTTTAGGTGATAAATTACTCCTTTGGAGTAACATGTCATGTGGTCTCGAATTAGAAAATCTTTGTTTATATGAGGTTCCATATCCAAGATATGTCAATATATGTATTTTTATTTTTTTTGTTGATCTACAAGCCAAATACTGGCCACATCCATAAAAACCTTTACTTTGGTTTAAAAAGTTGCTTGAGGAAATTGTGTCTCTTGAACTGCTCTGTACTAGGCTATTCCTAAGGTTTCTTGCCCCTCTACAAATTACCCTTGGTTTTCCTGGTAATATAGTTTTAAGGATGGGGTCATCCTGTAGGATGTGCCAATATTTATTAATGATTTTGTTGACCTTTTTATTGTTCCCATTAAAACTACAAATAAATTGAATATCATTCTTGTTCCATTTTTTATTTTTATTTTGTATGTGAGTAAATTTTTTCCTTGGTATAGTGAGAACTTCCTCTAAAGCTGATTGCAACTTTTCTTTGTTATATCCTTTCTCTAAAAATTGGGCTTTAATTTTGCCTGCCTGTATTAAGTAAGCCTGGTCCTCTGAACAATTCCGTCTCATTCTTAAGAATTGCCCTCTAGGGGCATTAGAGAGCCAAGGTGTATGATGGCAACTTTCCTTTCTGATGTATCCATTCGCATTCGCTTCCTTAAAGTGGCTTTTAGTAGTAATGCATGATTCCGTTATACTAATGTTTAGATCTAGGAAATCAATTTCTTCTCTTGCTTTTTTGTGAGGATAAAACATTATTCCAATCATTATTATTCAGGTATATTAAAAAGGTGTCTAAGTCTAAGTCTGTGCCTGTCCAAATAAAAAATATATCGTCAATGAAACAGCAATAACACACCAAGCTTGCTCCCCATGGGTGTCCTTGATAGACAATAGGTCATGAACAAATTGGCGTAACTTGGAGCGAACTTGGTGCCCATCGCCGTTCCCCTGACTTGTAAATAAAATGTGTCCTGAAACCAAAAGAAATTGTTAGTTAAAATTAGGTGAATTCCCTCTAAAATGTATTTAACTAACTCATCTTTAAAATGAGATTTTCTTAAAAAGTGCTGGACTGCTTTTAGACCTATTTCATGTGGTATTATGCTGTAAAGCGATTCCACATCACATGTAACCAGTAAACTCCCTTCTTTCCATGTAGATTATTTTATAAGTTTTAAAATGTGTATGGTATCCTTCAAATAAGCTGGGTTGCGTACTACCACTGGTTGCAGCAAGTTATCTAAATATTCGGATAGTTTGGCTGAAACCGAGTCTATGCTCAATATGATGGGTCTGCCTGGTGGATTTTCCTTATTCTTATGTACTTTAGGGAGGTGGTAATAGACTGGCGTTCTTGGATGTGTAGTAGATAAATATTGGGCTTCATTTGTTGTTAAAATTCCTTTTTCAAGCCCCTTCTGGTATGTGAGTTGGTCAGAGAGGATTCTCTCTGCTTCCTGTGTGTAGTTTTCTTTTGGGATGACTACTATTCCTCCCCCTTTGTCTGCTGGTTTAATAATTATTTTTTTATTTTCTTTAGGATCCTTCACTGCTCTTTTTTCCCTAATTTACATATTTTGCTGATGTTTATTTAAATGTTTAATACTCTTTATTTCCTTCATAACCATTAGCTCAAATGATTTTGTTTCATCAGAGAGGAGGTGCTTGGGGGAAAAATTTAGATTTTACTTTTAGGTGTGTATGGATATATTCAGATACTGGTTCTTTATTTATGTTGTCCTCTTTATTAAAAAAAAATATTTTTAAACAGAGATGTCTAATGAATTTGTTTATATCTATGAAGAAATCAAATTTGTTTAAATTGGCAGTAGAGGCAAATTTTAAACCTTTTTGTAGGACTTCTATTTCACCCATAGCTAGTTGTTGTCCTGTCAAATTAAAAATTCCTTCTAAATTGATCTCTTTCCCCTGTTCTTTTTGTTTCTTGACCCTTCTTCCTCTATTTCTCTTTCTTCGGTTATTGATCTCCGGCGTTTGCCCGGGGATGCCCATATCTGTGTTGGTTGTGGTCGTTTCAATCTTTCTATGGTTGGGTCCTTCCGAAAAAAAAGATGTTCGCACGTTGCATTCCAACCAGTCGAAACCAGAAACCGGAAGAACAAGACAAGCAGAATATTTAAAAAAGAAGATAGACAAGGAGACAGAATACAGCCAACTGAAGAAGCCCGTTTTACAGGTGAAACACGTTTTGGACATTATATTGAACTACATAGTCACCCAGAGACATCTAATCTGGTACTTTTATTTGTTTTTAACAGTTTTATTTTGTGAATTTCATTAAATAAAACATCATTTTGGAAGACCCACTCTTGTTATCCTGCGTGTACACCTCTGGGACAGTAGAGTTTGGGAAATACCAACCACCCTGAAGGTCCAATAGTGTATACCCCAGGGAGACAACTTGAAGAAGAAATTGGACATCCTATAAGTGTCAAGAGGCGTTTAACATTTGAGTCATATGACACTATGAATCTTGACTTGTGAGTGATACTGTCAGGGTACCTGAAGTCTCTACCTCCGAGAGAGGTAGAGACTTAGACGTCCATCCGTCCGGACAGGCTGTTTCCTCTGTTCCTCGCGGTCCATCCGGTCACGTAAACGCCGGCCGCGAGGGACTCACTTCCTTTTCTAGCATGACGTCCGGAAACCGACGTCATGACGCCAACCCGGAACGACCTGTCACTCAATCCTTCAGAGACTAATCAGGACTCGTCGGAGGCGTGTCTACCCTTCCGAGCCAGGGTATTTAAACTTGCTTCTCCCATTTGCTCATTGCCCTGTCGTGGTTCTAGTCTGCCTAGTCACACAGTGCTCTTGTATTTCTGTTATCTCTTTGGTTCTGACCGGCTTGTTTGACTTACTCTGTTTATCTCTGTTACCCTTGACCCGGCTTGTTCCTCGCTTACCTGTCTTCTCGTTCCCTCGACCTCGGCTTGTCTTTGACTATTCTCTATATTCTCCGTACGTTAGTCCGGCCATTCTAAGGTCCGGTATACGTATCCTGTACCTGTTTGTACTCTGCGTGTTGGATCCCTGTCCCGATCCTGACATTACGACAGGGCCAATGGATCCTGCAAGTACAAACAGTCAGCTTGGTCCTTCTGATCCTAGGTCCGAAGCCATGGAGCACAGAATGGATCAGATGGCGCTAGCACTACAGGCGTTATTGTCTCATGCTAATAACCCGCCAGAGGAGACGCGTACTACTTCTATTTCTCCTGTGAGCTCAGGCCTAGAGGTAGCCACTGTAGGTGCCTCTTCCCGTATTACACCACCAGTACGTTATGGTGGCTCACCTGAGAAGTGTCGTGGTTTCCTTAACCAGATCAGTATCCACTTTGAATTACAACCTCGCTCCTATCCTACAGATAGGGCGAAGGTTGGATTTATTATCACCTTACTCATTGAGAAAGCTCTGAGATGGGCCAACCCATTATGGGAGAATGATAACCCTTTGGTATATAATTATAATGCCTTTGTTGCTGCCTTTAGAAGAACTTTTGACCCTCCTGGTAGAAAGGTCAATGCAGCTAGATTACTGTTGCGCCTGAGACAAGAGAACCGAACTCTTGTGGATTATGCACTAGAGTTCAGGTCTTTGGCGGCAGAAGTTAAGTGGAACGAGCAGGCATATATAGATGCATTTTTGAATGGGCTATCAGATGTAATCCTCAACGAGGTTGCTACTAGAGAGCTTCCTGAAAATTTGGAGGATTTAATTTCATTCATTTCTCGTATTGATGAGCGTTTAAGAGAGAGACAGAACACTCGAGAGAGGAACCTTAGACCTTCATTTAAATTAGCTCCTGCATTTCAAAGTCCTGATTCCACTACCTCACTATGTCCTGAACCTATGCAGATAGGCAATACTCGCCTCTCAGAGGAGGAGAGGCAGTACAGGAGAAGGGAGGGATTATGCATGTATTGTGGAGTCAGAGGTCACCTACGCCTGAATTGTCCTAATCGTTCGGGAAACGCTCGCACCTAAGTTTCTCTAGAGGACAGGCCTTCGGTGTTTCTATTTTGTCCTCTACGCATAATTATAAAGATCACAGGCTTCTGCTACCAGTTTCTTTAACTTGGGAAAGGGGAGTACTAAGGACCATGGCTTTGATAGATTCCGGTGCTGCTGAGAATTTTATCGATCAAGCCTTTGCTACTAAACACACTATCCCATCCCAGTTAAGGGATACACCCTTGGCCGTTGAGGCCATAGATGGTAGACCTTTACTTGAGCCTGTTATCTCTCGTGAGACCATCACAGTTAGCTTAACTGTTGGTATCTTACACGAGGAAAACTTATCGCTTATGCTTATTTCATCCCCTTCTGTTCCCATAGTCCTGGGTTACCCATGGTTAAAAAGACATAACCCTATTATTGATTGGGAGTTAGGGGAGATACTCTCATGGGGCCAGGGTTGCCAGGAGAATTGTTTACGGAGGGTTTCCCCATTGGGTGTAATTAACACACCAGGTAGTTCTACCCAGTCTACAGAGATACAGATACCGCCCCTGTACCTAGACTTAAAAGCAGTATTCGACAAAAAGAATGCTGATACTCTACCTCCACACAGGACCTTTGATTGTAAAATTAACTTACTACCTGGTACCATGCCTCCGAGGGGCAATGTATACCCCCTATCCACTAAGGAGAATTCAGTTCTAGAGGAGTATATTCGGGAGAATCTAGACAAGGGATTCATTAGGAGATCTTCTTCTCCTGCTGGGGCTGTTTTTTTTTGTTAAAAAGAAGGATGGTTCACTAAGACCTTGCATTGATTACCGAGGTTTAAATAAGATAACCATCAGATATGCCTATCCGATTCCCTTGATTACCGAGCTGTTTGATCGTCTGAAAGGCTCTAAAATTTTCACCAAGTTGGACCTCAGAGGGGCATATAACTTGGTGAGAATCCAGCAAGGACACGAGTGGATGACAGCGTTCAATACCCGTTACGGGCATTATGAATACACGGTCATGCCTTTTGGTCTTTGTAACGCACCTGCAGTATTTCAGGATTTGATTAATGAGGTTCTTAGGGAATTTCAACATGATTGTGTTATTGTATACCTGGATGACATACTGATACACTCTAGAGAGGTTGAGACCCACCACAGACAGGTCAGAAAGGTATTACACAAACTCCTGCAACATGGCTTATACTGTAAATTGGAGAAATGTAGCTTTGACCAGTCTCAGATAGACTTTCTTGGATACGTGATTTCTGGGGAAGGCTTTAAGATGGACCCTGACAAACTCCAGTCCATTTTAGAGTGGCCTTTGCCTAAGGGACTTAAGGCTATTCAGAGGTTTATTGGTTTCTCCAATTATTATAGGCGCTTCATTAAGGGATACTCTTCTATTACCAATATGACCAGACAGGGGGTTGACACTAAGACTTGGTCTAATGAAGCTCTCGCTGCTTTCAAGACTCTCAAGGATCTTTTTGCTTTTGCTCCAATTCTAGTCCATCCTGATACGACTCTGCCGTTCCTACTCGAGGTCGATGCCTCTGAGACAGGCGTAGGGGCTGTTCTGTCGCAAAGGTTAGGGGTGGATAAACCACTACACCCTTGTGGTTTTTTTTCTAAGAAACTGTCTGGTCCTGAAAGTAGATATGACATTGGCGACAGGGAACTCTAGGCGGTCATTATGGCCTTAAAGGAGTGGAGACATTTATTGGAGGGGACCTTACATCCTGTTACTATTTTAACGGATCACAAGAACTTGTCTTATATTGGGGAAGCTAAGTGACTGTCCGCCAGACAAGCTCGTTGGTCCTTATTCCTGACCCACTTCAATTATGTGCTTACTTATAGACCTGGTTCTAAGAACTCCAAAGCCGATGCTTTGTCTCGCCAATATGAACCTTCTACTATATCTGAACCGGTTCTTTCCTCTATAGTTCCGAAATGCAATATTATCGCCAACACGAATCTCAGGATTCACTCTCCGTTACTTGCCGAGATCATTAAACTGCAACATCTAGCTCCTAAACAGACTCCTGAAGGTCGACGTTTCGTTCCTCCTGTTCTACAACTGGAACTGTTGCAATGTTTCCACAACAGCAAGGTGGCTGGACATCCTGGTATTCGCAAGACATGTGCTTTGATCTCTAAGGACTTCTGGTGGCCTGATTTACGGGAGGATATTAAAGATTTCATCGGTGCATGTGAGGTTTGTACTAAGACCAAGCAACCTCATACCCTTCCCTTTGGATTTCTGCACCCCTTAGAGGTTCCAGAGAAGCCATGGTCCTGTTTGGCTATGGACTTTATTGTCGATTTACCTATCTCTAAAAAACAGACTGTTATCCTCACCGTGGTTGACAGATTCACCAAGATGGCTCACTTCGTTCCTCTGCCTAAACTCCCGTCTTCTCCCGAATTGGCGGAGATATTCGCAAGGGAGATTTTTCGATTACATGGGATACCCTCCCAAATTGTATCTGACAGAGGTTCCCAATTTGTTTCCCGTTTTTGGAGGTCCTTCTGCTCTCAACTGGGTATCAAATTGAATTTCTCTTCTGCCTATCATCCTCAGTCTAACGGAGCTGCTGAACGCACCAACCAAAAGATTGAACAATATTTACGTTGTTTTGTTTCCGAACACCAGGACGATTGGGTTGGTTTGATTCCTTGGGCGGAGTTTGCACACAACAATCTCGTTTGTGATTCTACTCGTTCAAGCCCCTTCTTCATGAATTATGGCTTTCATCCATCTATTCTCCCTTCGGCTTCTTCTTCCCAGGGGGTGCCGTCGGTTGATGTTCATGTTGCCAATTTGAGGAAGTTGTGGGATCAGACTCGACAGATTCTTCTGCACAATTCTATGCTGGTTAAGAAACACGCTGATAAACGTAGAAGGGCGGCTCCGGTGTTTGTTCCAGGTGATAGAGTATGGTTGAGTACAAGAAACATCCGTTTAAAAGTGCCTTCCATGAAGTTCGCTCCTCGTTATATTGGACCTTACAGGGTGCTAACTCGCATTAACCCAGTTGCGTATCGTCTAGCTCTTCCAACTGCCTTACGCATCCCTAACTCATTTCATGTTTCATTGTTGAAACCACTAGTCTGTAACAGATTTTCCTCCACATCATCCTCTCCTCGCTCTGTTCAGGTGGAGGGTCAGGATGAGTATGAGGTTAACTCTATTATCGATTCTCGAATCTCCCGGGGGAGAGTACAATATCTGGTCGATTGGAAGGGATATGGTCCTGAGGAGAGGAGTTGGGTACCTCAGGAGGATGTTCATGCTCCTCGTCTCCGCAGGGCGTTTCACTCCCGCTTCCCATCTCGTCCCGGTTCCTTCCGCCCGGTGGGCGTATCTGAGAGGGGGGGTACTGTCAGGGTACCTGAAGTCTCTACCTCCGAGAGAGGTAGAGACTTAGACGTCCATCCGTCCGGACGGGCTGTTTCCTCTGTTCCTCGCGGTCCATCCGGTCACGTAAACGCCGGCCGCGAGGGACTCACTTCCTTTTCTAGCATGACGTCCGGAAACCGACGTCATGACGCCAACCCGGAACGACCTGTCACTCAATCCTTCAGAGACTAATCAGGACTCGTCGGAGGCGTGTCTACCCTTCCGAGCCAGGGTATTTAAACTTGCTTCTCCCATTTGCTCATTGCCCTGTCGTGGTTCTAGTCTGCCTAGTCACACAGTGCTCTTGTATTTCTGTTATCCCTTTGGTTCTGACCCGGCTTGTTTGACTTACTCTGTTTATCTCTGTTACCCTTGACCCGGCTTGTTCCTCGCTTACCTGTCTTCTCGTTCCCTCGACCTCGGCTTGTCTTTGACTATTCTCTATATTCTCCGTACGTTAGTCCGGCCATTCTAAGGTCCGGTATACGTATCCTGTACCTGCTTGTACTCTGCGTGTTGGATCCCTGTCCCGATCCTGACAGATACCCCTTATGTTTACATATCACAGTTTATCTGGTTCAAGTATATAAATTAACATTTTCCTTCTCTTAAGGAAATCTGAAAACAGCTTTGGGTAATTATGTACTCTGGATGAAGGAATTTTAATAGTATTTTCTTCATTATTAATTTATTTAAAAATGTATTTGCAAATATTTGTTTTATGTAAGGAAACTAACTTTTGACCAGTTGGTTTTGTATCAGGATTTGATAGTGTCCGTTGAAAAGTAAAGTACAAAATAGTGTATCACAGAGTTCCACAGCACTAAACTCACTGAATGTGGGTCATGGGAGCGGACCGTGACGCGACGTAAGCGCACGCACCAGGAGGTGGAGCTCAGGGGGGGCAACGAAACGGGGAGGAAGATGCAGCCACGAGGGAACGGCGTCTAACCCACCGGGAACATATTGTTTTCGGATGCAAGGAACACGGGCAACTGGCTGGTAAACAGATGATAAACGCATAAAGCATTCCTGAATAATACTGACTCAGTGACCTTTATCCTGGGATTATTAGAATGAACTGCAAGTATAAAGATCTGTACTCAATATAACTGAACTCAATATAACTGAACTGTATGCTTTCAACTGACCCCAATTGATCTTATATTCATATAAAAAAAAATAAGATGGGATATTAAGCTAAGGGGTAAAAAATAAATTAAAAAAAGGAAGGGATAGTAGAAAAAGGAAGAAAAAAGAAAGGAAAAAAAGTGGGGGAGAAAGGAGAAAACTGAATAAAGGTCTATGATAAAAAGAAAGTCGAATTGCTTAAAGGGAAACTCCAGTGCCAGAAAAACGATCTGTTTTTCTGGCACTGGAGGGTCCCTCTCCCTTCAGTGACTTACCTGGGACAGCGGCGATGTCCCTCGCCGCTGTCTCCGCCTCCACGACACTCCTCCTGGTGATTACATCGGCCGGTGGGCGAGACTAATCTCGCCCACCGGCCGAGGAGACCTAATGCGCATGCGCGGAAATGTCGCGCATCCGCATTACGTCTCCCCATAGGAAAGCATTGAAAAATCATTTCAATGCTTTCCTATGGGGTTTTGAGCGACGCTGGAGGTCCTCACACAGCGTGAGGACGTCCAGCGACGCTCTAGCACACGTTTCCTGTGCTAGAACCCAGGAAGTGACCTCTAGTGGCTGTCTAGTAGACAGCCACTAGAGGTGGAGTTAACCCTGCAAGGTAATTATTGCAGTTTATGAAAAACTGCAATAATTACACTTGCAGGGTTAAGGGTAGTCGGAGTTGGCACCCAGACCACTCCAATGAGCAGAAGTGGTCTGGGTGCCTGGAGTGTCCCTTTAAAAGATAAAAAAAAGAGAGAAGAGAAAGAAAGGAAAAATCCTAAATCTTAAAGCTGTTCATTATCAGCACAAATGGCTATGCCAAAGATTCCTAAAAAAAACCAAGGAGGTCAAAAAAGATAATAAAAATGAAGAATATTCCTCTACCTTTTTTCTCCACAAAATAAGCAGGGTAGAGAAACATCTTTTATAGATGAATCAATATCTGAGGAAAAAAGAAATTCTATAAATCTTCAAGACTTTATAAGGAACAGTTTGGATAGTCAAACGGAAATTTTCAAAAAAGAATTGGAAAATAGTACTACCCAAATGACAAATCGAATGGAAGAAATAAATATGAAGATAGTTAAAGTTGAAGAAAACCAAGAACAAATAACAAATCATTTCAAATTAATTACAGAAGAACAAAGCAAGATGAAGACAGAAATAGGAAATCTAGAAGATCGATTAAATCAGATTGAAGAAAGAATGAGAGCGAGAAACATAAGAATAAAAAACATACCTGAATCAATTTCCTATGAGAAAATTAAAGAGTACTTAATCGATCTCTTTGCAGCTTTAGACTTACAATTACAAGTTCCGGCAGTATGTATGGAAAATATATACAGAATTAAAAAAACCTCAAGGTATTCAAAATGCTTTCCCCAGAGACACGATTGTCACCCTACATTCCCTACTACTCAAGCAGCAAATATTATATGCTATAAGAAATAAGAAATTTTCAGAAAATGACAAATTCAAAGATATTCAGATTTATCAATACCTTTCTAGAGCAGTAAGAATGGAGAGAAAAAAATATTTTGATGCGCTGAAACCATTGAAGGAAAGAGTCATTGGTTATCGATGGGGTCCAGGTAAAGCCATCACACTAAACTGGAATTACACGAGAAGAGTATTCATGAATCCCAAGGATTTAGAAGATTGGACAACACAACAATTTAAAAAAATGAGACTATAAAGAGAAAAAGAACAGTCGGAAGAACTTTTTTTTTTTTTGGAACACGGGGGTGGGGCTGGGAAAAGGGTCTGCCTATGTGTCTAATTGGATATAATGAGAGGAAAAATTGTAAATAGGGTGGGATGTGTTCACATAAAGTGTGTCTATACGGTTAATTGGATGTAATTAGAGATAAAAGGTATTTTATAATGCATAAGGGGGGAGCTAGGTAAATATATATACATAAATATTGGGATCTCTTTAGAGAAGTAGCAACTATATAATAAGAGGGTTAACAGACAGTTGGAAAAGGATGTTCCCGATCATTATATTTTAACACAAAACATAGGTTTTTGGAAAAACATATATAAAAGGGTGCACTGTAGATAATAGAGTAATGGAAAATTTAATAGGGGTAAGAAAAAGAGTTTATATCTGTAAACAATATTAAGCTTAAGATGGTAGATACGCAAAATATTTATGTAATTAGTCACTATTAGTGTTGTCGCGAACCCGAAATTTTCGGTTGACGAATGGCGAACGCGAACTTCCGCAAATGTTCGCGAACGGGCGAACCGTGCGAACTGCCATAGACTTCAATGGACAGGCGAATTTTAAAACACACAGGGACTCTTTCTGGCCACAATAGTGATGGAAAAGTTGTTTCAAGGGGACTAACACCTGGACTGTGGCATGCCGGAGGGGGATCCATGGCAAAACTCCCATGGAAAATTACATAGTTGATGCAGAGTCTGGTTTTAATCCATAAAGGGCAGAAATCACCTAACATTCCTAAATTGTTTGGAATAACGTGCTTTAAAACATCAGGTATGATGTTGTATCGATCAGGTAGTGTAAGGGTTACGCCCGCTTCACAGTGACAGACCAAACTCCCCGTTTAACGCACCGCAAACAGTCCTCTATATACAGAGTAAACATGGCTCCCTCTATATACAGAGTAACATGGCTCCCTCTGTATACTGTGTAAACATGGCTCCCCTCTATATACAGTGTAAACATGGCTCCCTCTATATACAGTGTAACATGGCTCCCCTCTATATACAGAGTAACATGGCTCCCCTCTATATACAGTGTAAACATGGCTCCTCTCTATATACAGAGTAACATGGCTCCCCTCTATATACAGAGTAACATGGCTCCCCTCTATATACAGTGTAAAAATGGCTCCTCTCTATATACAGAGTAACATGGCTCCCCTCTATATACAGAGTAACATGGCTCCCCTCTGTATACAGTGTAAACATGGCTCCTCTCTATATACAGAGTAACATGGCTCCCCTCTATACAGGGGCGTACCTGGAGCATTTGGCACCCGGGGCGGATCCTTTATTTGGCACCCCCCTCCCCAACTTTGAAATGTAAAAAACAGCTGCATTTTTTTTAAATGTATGTTTATGCAGTGTGTGTATAGTGTGTAAAGTGTGTGTATATTGTGTGTATAGTGAGTGTGTATAGTGTGTACAGTGTGTGTATATTGTGTGTATAGTGAGTGTGTATAGTGTGTGTGTATAGTGTGTATAGTGTGTGCAGTGTGTGTATAGAGTGTGTATAGTGTGTGTATGCAGTGTGTGTAGTGTGTGTGTGTATAGTGTGTGCATAGTGTATGCAGTGTGTGCAGTGTGTGCACAGTGTGTACAGTGTGTGTGTATATTGTGTGTATAGTGTGTGTAGTGTGTGTATAATGTGTGCAGTGTGTATGTAGTGTGTGTGTATAGTGTGTGCATAGTGTATGCAGTGTGTGTGTATAGTGTGTACAGTGTGTGTGTGTAGTGTGTATAGTGTGTGCAGTGTGTGTATAGTGTGTGCAGTGTGTATAGTGTGTGCAGTGTGTATGCAGTGTGTGTAGTGTGTGTATGCAGTGTGTGTAGTGTGTGTGTGTGTGCATAGTGTGTACAGTGTGTGTATAGTGTGTACAGTGTGTGTGTATATTGTGTGTATAGTGTGTGTATATTGTGTAGTGTGTGTATAGTGTGTGCAGTGTGTGTATAGTGTGTATGCAGTGTGTGTCCCCAAGCCCCTAGTCACACAACCAAATAAAAAAGCCCCTACCTACCCCCCTCACCCTAAAAAATAGTGAAGGGGGAATAAAATTACTACCCTGTAAAGTAAAATTCAACTTACTATTCAACGTCTTCTTCTTCTAAAATCTTCATTTTTTTTAGCCCCAAAAAAGGCCAAATAAAAAGCCATCATACCCGTCGAACTTAAAAATAAAATAAAAAACCCGAGCACAAAAAAAAATTAATCCATCTTCACCCATGGAGGGCTCCGTGTCAGTGTTTATCAGGGATCCTTAGGATAGGTGTCAATCCATATCTGCCAAGTGACCCTATGTAGGGGGAACAGTCCCTATTCTGCTCTGTGTCAGTGTCTGGAGGGAGTATCTGCAGTAACACAGAGTGTCTGGGGGGAGTATCTGCAGTAACACAGGGTGTCTGGAGGGAATATCTGCAGTAACACAGAGTGTCTGGGGGTAGTATCTACTTGTAACATTTATATGCACTAAAAAAAATAATAATAAATTGAAAAAAAAAAAAAATGGTTGCAGCTTCCGAATTAATCTAAAATGGATGCTGTCCAGTAGGTGGGAGGGTCTGCTAGGGAGGGTGTGCTGCTGACTGGCTGTAATGTGTCTGCTGACTGTGAGGTACAGGGTCAAAGTTTACTCAATGATGACAAATAGGGGGCGGACCGAACATCGCATGTGTTTGCCCGCGGTGGCGGACGCGAACATGCTATGTTCGCCGGGAACTATTCGCCGGCGAACAGTTCGGTACATCACTAGTCACTATTAATGAGGGAAAAGGAAGGAGTAATAGGGTATGAACAAGTAGATTTAACTGATTTATGATTGAAACGTATGATAAACCGCACATAAGTGGCACTCAAACTGGGAAATGAATGAAGGTAAAATAATATGAATAATTACTTAAAATGAGATGTATAATATATTTCACTAGATGGAAAGGAAGAAATCATAAGCATATATGGTGGGAATTTGTAAGGGAAGTGGAATTCACTATTTGGAGAAACAGAATGTATAATAGTACGTGTAGAATGGTATGATCACTATTTTCTAATATAAAAGCTAGATTTTGAATTAGTAATATATAAAAAGGTTTACACTAGATAAAAGATAAAATAGGTATAAGGAAATGGAAAGGAATGAGTACCTATAGTAGAAATAATTATGCACATTGTTAAGATAAGGATGGAATATATGTAAATACTTTTTTATATATATATTTTGTTCCTGGGTTAATATGATGAATATAGGATTATACAAACCAGTTTCGATTGCCCCCTAAGAGCTTCCACTTTAAGGTCCGGTATAGACCTTACCCTAGACAATACACAATATTGTCAAGGCTTACAGAGTGAGGAGATATTGTGTCACCTCAATAGTAAGTATGAGTGAGTATGGGTCTCTTTGTATTATGAGAGCTCAGATGTGTGTGATTGATGTTGGAGGGAGGGCAGCAGAAATAGGGGTAACATGACAAAGAATAAGATCTGAAGTGTATTTCACTAAATGTTCAGGGGCTAAATACCCCATACAAAAGAATTATGTTGAAGGAACTACTAAAAAAAAAAGGAATAGATATAGCGATGTTGCAAGAGACACATTGGAATAAAATAGACAAGATCAGGTGGAAATATGAGGGATATGAAATAATTTCTCAAGCGTCTTTAAATAAGAAAAAAAAAAGAGGAGTGGCTATAATTCTCTTGAAAAGAATAAAGAAAGAAGTTATATATGAAGAAGTTAATACAGAGTGTCGATAAAAGATATTAATATGTAAGATGGATGAGAAAGTCTATACTCTGGTAAATATATATCTACCAAATGTATTACCAACTAAATATTTTAAAATGATTATGGAAAAAGTAGATAAGGTTAAAATAGGTTTACTAGTAATCTCGGGAGATATCAATTGTGTGTTAGACACAGACTTAGACAAAAAAAACAAAAAATAATAAACCAATAACCTCTGATAATCCAAGCCAGGATAATGAGAAACATTCTTCAAGAAAACAACTTATTAGACATATGGAGGGTATATAATCCAGAAGAAAGAGAATATACGCATATTTCAAAAGTACATTCCTCTCTTTCTAGAATAGATTTTATACTGGGAGAAGCAAAGCTGGTTGATCAAATAAAAGATATACACATAGAAGAGAATATAGGGTCAGACCATAGCTATATTATTTTTAATATAAAAGATGATACAACATTTAGATCTAATACGACCTGGCACTTGGATGATAGTATTTTGAACAATAAGATAGATCAAATACAAATTGGGAAATTGATTCAATTGTATTTTAAAGAGAACAACTCGGAAGAACTTTTGGCAGCAACAATATGGTGCGCATTTAAAGCGGTTGTACGGGGGTATTTGATTAAACTAAAAAAAAAAGATTCAGAGGTCAGACCAGAGAAAAATTATATATAAATTACTACTTGCTGGCTAGAAGAAACAAAAGGCTACTAACTAATGATTCACTGAAACAACTATCAGAAATTAAATCGAAAATAGAGAAAATAGAAAGAGAACGAATAGAAAAAAATATGGAGAGGATGAAAATAAATTTCTATTAAGACAATATTAAAATTAATAAATGGTTAACTAAAAAATGTTCACAGCGATAGGGTCTAATTATCAAAACCTGATGGCGAGAGTTGTAGGCATAGATTTATGCTCAGATTGGTTTCCATTAAAAAATGGCACCCATCAAGTGTGCCCGTTGTAACCAATATTATATATCCTATCCATGGAGGTTCTTGCAATTAGAATTAGAGAAAAACCTGATATCAAGGGGGTACCAACCCCTGAAAGAGATTTAAAAATTAGCATGTATGGTGATGACACTATCTTAACTCTCACAGATCCAATTAAATCAGTCAAAAACCTAATGAAGGAAATAGAACTATACAGTAAAATTTCAAATTATAAGATAAACATAGAAAAAACTATAGTGATGTTTAAAAATTGTAAAAAAAAGAGTGGAAGGATGAAGTTATAAAGCATTATGGTTTTATGGATGCTAATGGTAGCTTTGAATATCTGGGAGTATTAATATCGGATAATATAGAAAAAATGGTAGAGATTAATTTTACTAGGCTATTGAAAAAAAATTTAATCATCTGTTTTTTAGTTGGATGGGAAGGATAAAATAACAAATGCGTATATAGTTCCAAGATGGACCTCCTTTTTTAGAATGATCCCGTTGGAAGTTCCTGTACCATGGCTAGAGATAATACAAAGGCTAGTTGCGAATTTTATTTGGAAGGGGAAAAAGACTCGGATTAGCTTAGACCAATTAACGAACACCATAGGGCAAGGAGGGGTTAACTTCCCAAATATTATAAGTCATTATGAAGCCACTATTATATATCATAACCAGTTATTGGGCAAAAAAGATTCTGAAAAAATGGCTGGTTTGGACTTGAGACCCAATAAATAAAAAGGAAGGAACTACTTAAATATCTTTGGCAACCCAAGAATACTGGAAAGGAAGTTAAAAATACAATACTAAAACATTTATTTAATAATTGGTTCACGTTAAGGAAAAAAACTAAAAATGTTGGGAAATATTTTTGGCTTTATGGAGATAGAATTACTGGAAGTCCTAATGCCTGACTTAAAAATAGATTCTTGGAAAGATCGGAATATTCAAATCCTGGATGATATAATAATAAGGGAAAAAATGAAAGATTTTTTAACTTTGTCTAAAGAATTTGGCCTTTCTCAAGTAGAGGCCTATCGGTATTTAAGAATAAAATCTTTTGTAGGGAAATCTCTTGACAAGGGTAATACAACTATTAGTGGCCTTATAAAGCAAATTTTTGGAAGCGAAAGTCCCAAGAAAAATATGGCTAATTGTTATGCTTTGATAAGATCATCTCCAAAAGATATAATGTCTAAGCAAATAAAAAGATGGGAAAAGGAATGTAATTTAAAAATTGATTTCAAGATATGGGGCAATATGATGCTAAAGCTAAAAAAAAATATTCATAATACGATATTGTTTGAGACGCACTATAAAATATGCTATCAATGGTATATAGTGCCAAGTAGATTAAACAGAATTGACCATAATGAATCTGACATTTGTTGGAGATGTGGGAGTGAAACTGGAAGCTTTATCCATATTTGGTGGAGCTGCAAATTAATTAAGAAACTATGGGATGAGGTTTTTAGAAGATTATATGAATGGGATAAAATTCTGATAGAACAATCTCCTGCTACGACGCTTCTAAATCTTCACTGGCCTGATTTACCAGTATACCAACAATTTTTGACTCTACATTCTTTCATGGCAGTGAAGATGTTGATAGCAAGAAGATGGAAAAATTCTGAGGTAATTGATTGTAGACATTGGGAGAAACAGCTTAAGTCTCAGATTAAGAATGAGATAGGTATTTACAGGAGGAAAGATAATGTACAAAAATACGAGATGGGAAAAAAGTGTCTACAAATCATAGAAACTTAAGAGTAGTCTCATTAATTCACTTCGGATTTATGAAAAGTTTATAGAGTAAGAAATATATAATATACCCTACGTATGCTGTATCCTAAACCGACTCTGTATGTCATAAGAATGATGTATGGTAGAAGTAGGTGTAGAGATTGAATGTTTGCTATTTATTGTCGCTTTTGTATTCTTGTATGAGATATGTGTAACTTATTTTTTGTCTAAAATCAAATAAAAATTTAAGAAAAAAAAGAAAAAGAAAAGTAAAGTACAAATAAAAAAAAATAGGCACATTTGATCAGTTTTATTTTTTGTGAAAGTTTCTGCATGAGACAAAATTTTCCACACTTTTGTAGGAAATAGGGTTGACCCTTACAGATATCCAGGAAGATCTTCTATTTCAAGTACTGAACTGTAAGAGGTCAGTTGCATTTCCTTGTTTTTCTTTGATTGTGTTGTTCTCTAATGTGAATACATTCTCATTTCTCAATTTTGTTATACTAGCCAATTTAGTTTAACCCCTTAAGGACATATGACATGTGTGACATGTCATGATTCCCTTTTATTCAAGAAGTTTGGTCTTTAAGGGGTTAAAGAATGCAGTATAGATTTGGTTTATATGGTTTTTAATCATGAGAATGTATTTATAAACTTTGATAGTTAAATGTATACAATATAATTAATGCTTTTCTATGATTCACTGTGCCATTTGTAGTTTAATTGTCATTCCTGCATATTGAATATTATTACACTGTATAAATGCATATACACATGTCAAGGACTCCTGCTAATGGCAGCAACAGGGTAGACAGGGGAAATTGTGACATTTTGGCTGATATTTCAATCTTCAGCTGATATTTGGATTCTCAATATAACCTTCAGAAATATTTAATATGTATTCAGACATACAATAGATATATTATTTATATATTTATTTCTTGGGCATTGATAGGTTAAAGCTTGTGTTCGATTCTTGATGGAGAATTTAAATCTTTAGTATGTATTTTGCATTTTTATAGAGCAATATTAACAGCCCACATTCCATCTAGTCCTCTTCTCTTAACACCTTCCCTCCCAACCTCATCTTTACATCTGCTTGTTCTCATTTTAAAAATGAAAACAAATATTTTAAACAAAGCCCAACATACCATCTCCTTTGCCCTAAATACTGTCTTTAACTAGGTAAGAAATACAATTTTCCGCTGAGATGTCAAATTGTCTTTCTACGCCATATAGAATTGCTGAGCTTCTTCTACCTCTTCTACCTACTCTCCTACCCATGTAGAGCCTCAAAAGGACAAGGCTATATTTTAGCAGTCAAGGAGAAGGAATTAATGGCTATGGATACAATATGGAGGTTTTACCTGCAACAGCAGTTTTCATTGTTTCGTGTATCTAGTACAGATGCCTGGTTATAGCCAATTGTGTTTTATGTTGGGGTTGTGCTATCAAAGTCAGAAAGTTTATATTAGGATGGCATGTTGAGAATAGGTATTTTGTCAAATGCAAGAAAGTTTCTTACTAATGCCAAAAAAATATATTTTATGAATTCTTTTTATATTTTTGTCACATCTGGCATGTGAGGAGAAAAGCAGTATTGGTGTGCACTTATTTTCATTAACAAATTTATATTTGTTTATTTTATTTTCAAACTATTTTTATTGAACAGTATTTAAAAAAAATACATATTTCACATTAATTTGGTATATATAGATATCAACATTTAACAATAGAAACGAGTAGAAATAAGAAAGGAAGGGAAAAAATAATGATCAAAAAGAAACAAAAAAAAGGGAGGGACAGATACTATCCAAATGTATAATAATAAAATAGTGGATTTTGTTTTCCGGTCAAAATATAATACAGAGAGTAATATAACCAATTGTATGTCTAAATATATTGTATATTAGAGATGTCGCGAACATAAAATTTTCTGTTCGCGAATGGCGAACGCGAACTTCTGCAAATGTTTGCGAACGGGCGAACCGGGCAAACCGTCATATACTTCAATAGGCAGGCGAATTTTAAAACCCACAGGGACTCTTTCTGGCCACAATAGTGATGGAAAAGTTGTTTCAAGGGGACTAACACCTGGACTGTGGCATGCCGGAGGGGGATCCATGGCAAAACTCCCATGGAAAATTACATAGTTGATGCAGAGTCTGGTTTTAATCCATAAAGGGCATAAATCACCTAACATTCCTAAATTGTTTGGAATAACGTGCTTTAAAACATCAGGTATGATGTTGTATCGATCAGGTGTTGCAAGGGTTACGCCTGCTTCACAGTGACAGACCAAACTCCCCGTTTAACGCACCGCAAACAACCGCAAACAGTCCATTTGCACAACCGCAAACTACCCATTTGCACAAGGTTGGATACCAAGCTAGCCATGTCCCGTTCCTTGTCCTCACTGATGTCATTGAAGGTCTCTTCCTCCACCCAGCCACGTACAACACCAAGGGTCCCCGAAAGGTGACAACAAGCCCCCTGTATTTATTTTTTTAAATGTACACTACTGTTACACCAGATATGAGTTGCACTGGTGTGACACTGTGTCCTGGCAGGCCCTGAAACGCACACATGTGAAGGAAACTGACTGCTATTATATTACAGTCAAAAAAGTTTTTTGTTTTTTTTTAAATGCAAGCTATTGTAACGCCAGATATGAGTGGTGGCACTGGGCAAGTGGGCACAGTATACGCTGTGAGACTGACACACACGCTGGCAGGCAGACAGGCAACTGCAATTAGATTACACAGAAAAAAAAGCAGACTGATGTTCTAGCCCTAAAAAGGGCTTTTTGCGGTGCTGTCCTTACATCAGAGATCAGATGAGTCCTTCAGGACTGTAGTGGACACTGAATACACTAGCCTAGCTATCGATTTCCCTATTAAATCAGTAGCAGCTACACTGTCCCTCCTCTCACTAAGAATGCAGCTTCCGGGGGGTGGGGCCTAGCTGTCATGGAGGAAAGACGCACTTCGTGTGAGCTCCCTCAATATCTCACTATAAGCAGTTATCAACAAGCGAATTTCACCCCAGAAGGGGATGACCCAGCAATGTGGATGACCCAGCAATGTTGCTCCTACCTGACCGACCCGACATGCTTAATAGCGGTCAGCAACTCGACAGAGTCTTACTTACCTCCGCGTGGCAAGTGTGTCCTGGTGCTCACCGGGCGGGAGAGGCGTCCGATCTCCCGATCCTGGGATGCCCAGGAGCAGCTACTTCCTGGCAGAAGCTCCGTTACCCTCCCCCTCGGACCGGTGGGGGTTATCCCGGTCCACCCCTGAGAGGCTGTCTGGAGCTAATGGACGCACAGAGCACAGCTGCCCAGGCTGACATACTCATCTGCGACTCTCCCAATATGGCGGCAGCCGCGTGTCCTGCAGGAGAAACTCTTTACTTATATCATTTTCCCAGGCATCCCATTGTAACTCCAAATTCACTTTTTGAGGTGAGTGTTGCCGCTACGCCAGTTCATACCTTTTGTTATCGAGCACTAAAATCAGTGCTTCCTTAATTGATGGTAAAGTTTATTTTATTTGTTTATTTTCTTATATTTAGCAGTATAAAATGATTTCCAGCCTGTAGAGGAACATGTTTCTCTGCCAGAAGACATTAGTCACTGTTATAATGCCTGTAAATATGCTGAAAATAAAAGATCATGCACAGCTTTCAAACAGTACAGGAAGTTTCAATGGGTCATGTAATTTCTATAGTCAAGGAGACGGGTGGAGTGAATGGACTCAACCATTACACTGTCAGCATTCCATTAGCATTTCAGAGATTGATAAGGATCGCTGTAGCAATTTTAAATACCTTTTGTTTTGATAAGTATTATTTAACTATATTTACTGTATGACAGATTCTTTTTACATGCTTTTGACATTGTTAGTAAGCTATACTGCTACTAATGCCTTCAGGGTCCTTGCTAATAGCTATAATGATTTGATCTTTTCTTTATCTGTTTTTGTCACATCAACTGTATGTGAGAAAAATAGCATTTTTGTCTGAATAAGTCTGACTGAAATATTGCAAGATAAAGGACACTGTATACCGTTTAGATCTTTTAATTCCCACAGTATTGTTATAAAGGATGGGCGAAGAAGTGAAAAATACAAATTTACATAATTTTACTTTTTAAGTTTGTCTACACAGCAACCTATACATAAAATTGCTTCAAACAATGATTCAAATACATCTTATGCTAATATGTTTCACACAGTGCTTATGGTAAAGGGGTTAAGCATATTAACCCCTTAAGGACACAGCTTCAGAAGCTTGTCTTACACTTAATGACACAAGCAATTTTTGCATTTTCTTGCTGTTTGCATTCAACTGCAATTTGCATCTCTCTCGTTTATTGCACCGACACATATTATATACTGTTTTTTAAAGGACAGAAAGGGCTTTAATTTGATGTAATATATATATATATATATATATATATATATATAAATGCTTATTTATTATCAAAAAAATACAGAAAAATGCAAAAAAAAAACAAATAAATTTGGTTTTCTTTACAGTTTTTGCAATAATAATGTGTGCATAATTAGTGCAGGTTAAAGAAAGTAATTCAAAATAAATTAATTTAGTTGTTCTGATTTACAGAATATATAATGTGTCTGGGATTTTTTTTTTGGTAGTTACAGGTCACAAAGCAAAAGGAGTAAAATAAACTTTTAATGTGGAACAATTTTAGAATTTGGTATGTAGTGATGCGCCAAACTGTTCGCAAGCGAATAGTTCCCGGCGAACATAGAGTGTTCGCGTTCGCCATGGTGGGCGAACACATGCGCGGTTCGATCCGCCCCATATTCGTCATCATTGACTAAACTTTGACCCTGTGCCTCACAGTAAGCAGACACATTCCAGCAAATCAGCAGCAGACCCTCCCACCTCCTGTACACCATCCATTTTAGATTCATTCTGAAGCTGCATTCTTAGATAGAGGAGGGAAAGTGTAGCTGCTGCTCATTTGATAGGGAAATGTATAGCTAGGCTAGTGTATTCAGTGTCCACTACAGTCCTGAAGGACTCATCTGATCTCTGCTGTAAGGACAGCTCCCCAAAAAGCCCTTTTTAGGGCTAGAACATCAGTCTGTTTTTTTTTATTTATTTTTTTATCTAATTGCAGTTGCCTGCCAGCTTCTGTGTTAGGCTCACAATGGATACTGTGCCCACTTGCCCAGTGCCACCACTCATATCTGGTGTCACAATAGCTTGCATTTGAAAACAACTTTTTTTTTCACTGTAATAGATTAATTAGCTGTTAGTTGTCTGCAAGTGTCTGTGTGTCAGGCCAACAGCGTGGACTCTGCCAGTCTGCACAGTGCCACTCATATCTGGTGGCACAATAGCGTGCATTTAAAAACCCACAAACTTTTTTTTCACTGTAATAGATTGAATAGCAGTTAGTTGTCTGTAAGCGTCTGTGTGTCAGGCTCACAGTGGATACTGTGCCCACTTGCCCAGTGCCACCACTCATATCTGGTGTCACAATAGCTTGCATTTAAAAACAAAAAAACTTTTTTCACTGTTATAGATTGAATAGCAGTTAGTTGTCTGCAAGCGTCTGTGTGTCAGGCCAACAGCGTGTACTCTGCCAACCTCTGCCAGTGCAAATTGCCACTCATATCTGGTGTCACAATAGCGTGTATTTAAAAACAAAAAACTTTTTTCACTGTTATAGATTGAATAACAGTTACTTGTCTTTAAGCGGGTGTGTCAGGCTAACAGCGTGTACTCTGCCAACCTCTGCAAGTGCACATTGCCACTCATATCTGGTGTCACAATAGCGTGCATTTAAAAACAAAAAACTTTTTTCACTGTTATAGATTGAATAGCAGTTAGTTGTCTGCAAGCGTCTGGGTGTCAGGCCAACAGCGTGTACTCTGCCAACCTCTGCCAGTGCACATTGCCACTCATATCTGGTGTCACAATAGCGTGCAGTTAAAACCCAAAAACTTTTTTCACTGTTATAGATGGAATAGCAGTTACTTGTCTTTAAGCGGGTGTGTCAGGCTAACAGCGTGTACTCTGCCAACCTCTGCAAGTGCACATTGCCACTCATATCTGGTGTCACAATAGCGTGCATTTAAAAACAAAAAACGTTTTTCACTGTTATAGATTGAATAGCAGTTAGTTGTCTGCAAGCGTCTGGGTGTCAGGCCAACAGCGTGTACTCTGCCAACCTCAGCCACTGCACAGTGCCACTCATATCTGGTCTCACAGTAGCTTTCACGTATAGTACCACTAATCAAAAAAAAAAAAATGACAGGCAGAGGCATGCCACCCCGCAGGGGCCATCGTGGTCGTGGTGCTGTGATTCCCTTTGCCCTAGAATAATGCCCAGTTTTCAGAGACCACGTACCCTGAACTTGAAAACTTCTGAGGACATAGTTGACTGGCTAACACAGGACACCCAATCTTCTACAGCTTCCGCTCGGAACCTTGACGCACCATCCCCCTCCAGCTTAGCTGCGGGCACCTCTCAAGATACCACTCACCCGCCTGCCGCCACCACCAACACTAGCACCACAGCCGCTTCACTTAGTATGTCAGAGGAGTTATCTACACATCCGTTTGAAAAAATGAGTGACGCGCAACCATTATTGCCAGAGGATGTAGATAACAGGGATATGTCTCAGGCAGGCAGCATTACACACATGGACGTACGGTGTGATGATGATGATGTTGTACCCGCTGCTGCTTCCTTTGCTGAGTTGTCAGATACAAGTGAAGCGGTTGATGATGACGATGTGTCCATGGATGTCACGTGGGTGCCCGCTCGGCAAGAAGAAGAACAGGGCGAAAGTTCAGATGGGGAGACAGAGAGGAGGAGAGGAGACGAGTTGGAAGCAGGGGGAGGTCGTCGCAAGGAGCTAGTGGCACAGTCAGACAGCATGCATCGGCACCCGGGGTCAGCCCAACAGCACGCCAATAAACACATGCTGTGTCCACCACCAGAATGCCGTCATTGCAGAGCTCAGCGGTGTGGCATTTTTTTGAGTGTCTGCCTCTGACAACAGCAATGCCATTTGCAACCTGTGCCAAAAGAAACTGAGTCGTGGGAAGTCAGGCACCCACCTAGGTACAACTGCTTTGCGTAGGCACATGATCGCACATCACAAACGCCTATGGGATCAACACATGAGTACAAGCAGCACACAAACTCAAAGCCGCCATCCTCCTCCTGGTCCAGCATCTTCAGACACGTCAACCACTGCTGTCCTCCTTGCCCCCTCTCAACCATCTGCCACTCCGTCTCTCGCCTTGAGCAGTTCCCGCTCATCTGCCCACAGTCAGGTGTCTGTCAAGGACATGTTTGAGCGTAAAAAGCAAATGTCAGAAAGTCACCCCCTTGCCCAGCGTCTGACAGCTGGCTTGTCTGAACTATTAGCCCGCCAGCTTTTACCATACAAGCTGGTGGAGTCTGAGGCGTTCAAAAAATTTGTGGCTATTGGGATACCGCAGTGGAAGGTACCCGGACGAAATTTCTTTGCACAAAAGGCAATCCCCAACCTTTACTCGATTGGGCAAAAGGAAGTAATGGCATGTCTGGCACACAGTGTTGGGGCAAGGGTCCATCTGACCACTGATACCTGGTCTGCAAAGCATGCTCAAGGCAGGTATATCACCTACACTGCGCATTGGGTAAACCTGCTGACGGCTGCCAAGCATGGAATGCGTGGCTATGCAGAGGAGTTGGTGACACCGCCACGACTTGCAGGCAGGCCTGCTGCCACCTCCTCTACTCCTCCTACTCCATCCTCTTCCATAACCTCCTCGGCTGAGTCCTCTTCTGCTGCTGCGTCTTGCTCCACATCAACGGCACCCCCCAGCTCCCCAGGTACTATTCCACATCCCGGATATGGCAGTGTCACGCTGTCTTGGGTTTGACTTGCTTGAAAGCAGAGATTCACACCGGACAAGCACTCCTGTCCGCCCTGAACGCACAGGTGGAAAAGTGGCTGACTCCGCAGCAACTGGATATCGGCAAAGTGGTTTGTGACATCGGAACAAATTTGTTGGCGGCATTGAAGTTGGGCAAGTTGACACATGTGCCGTGTATGGCACATGTGTGTAATCTGATCGTACAACGCTTTGTGCATAAGTACACAGGCTTACAGGACGTCCATAAAGCAGGCCAGGAACATGTGTGGCCCTTTCAGGCATTCCTACATGGCCATGGCGCACTTTGCAGATATCCAGCGGCGAAACAACATGCCAGTGAGGTGCTTGATTTGCGACAGCCCGACACGTTGGAATTCAACACTCCTAATGTTCGACCGCCTGCTCCAACAAGAAAAAGCAGTTAATGAATATTTGTATGACCGGGGTGCTAGGACAGCCATTGGGGAGCTGGGAATTTTTTTGCCACGTTACTGGACGCTCATGCGCAATGCCTGTAGGCTCATGCGTCCTTTTGAGGAGGTAACAAACCTAGTCAGTCGCACCGAAGGCACCATCAGCGACATCATACCATTTGTTTTCTTCCTGGAGTGTGCTCTGCGAAGAGTGCTGGATCAGGCCGTAGATGAGCGTGAAGAGGAAGAGTTGTGGTCACCATCACCACCAGAAACAGCCTTATCAGCATCGCTTGCTTGAACTGCGGCAACGCTGGAAGAGGATTGTGAGGAAGAGGAGTCAGAGGAAGAATGTTGCTTTGAGGAGGAGGAGGAAGACCAACCACAACAGGCATCCCAGGGTGCTTGTTGTCACCTATCTGGTACCCGTGGTGTTGTACGTGGCTGGGGGGAAGAACATACCTTCATTGAGATCACTGAGGAGGAGGAACGGGAAATGAGTAGCTCGGCATCCAACCTTGTGCAAATGGGGTCTTTCATGCTGTCGTGCCTGTTGAGGGACCCTCGTATAAAAAGGCTGAAGGAGAACAACCTGTACTGGGTGTCCACGCTACTAGACCCCCGGTATAAGCAGAAAGTGGCTGAAATGTTACCAAATTACAGCATTTGCTAAATAAATTAAAAAGTATGCTTTACACAGTGTATAAGGGTGATGTCACAGCACAACGGGAATATAACAGGGGAAGAGGTGAAAGTAATCCTCCTCCTCCCACGACCACGCCGGCAAGGACAGGGCGCTTTAAAGACGTGTTGTTGATGGAGGACATGCGGAGCTTTTTAAGTCCTACGCATCGCCACAGCCCTTCGGGATCCACCCTCAGAGAACGACTCGACCGACAGGTAGCAGACTACCTCGCCTTAACTGCAGATATCGGCACTCTGAGGAGCGATGAACACCTTGACTACTGGGTGTGCAGGCTTGAACTGTGGCCTGAGCTATCCCAATTTGCGATAGAACTTCTGGCCTGCCCCGCTTCAAGTGTCCTGTCAGAAAGGACCTTCAGTGCAGCAGGAGGTATTGTCACTGAGAAGAGAAGTCGCCTAGGTCAAAAAAGTCTAGATTACCTCACCTTTATTAAGATGAATGAGGGATGGATGCCTAAGGGACTGACAGTGGGCGATACATTAGACTAAAAAAGGCCTGATGAGATGAGCTGCCTTGGGCTAAAAATGGTGACCCTATGAAGAAGGAACAGTCCCTATTCTGCTCTATGTCTGTGTGTATCAGGGTCCCTAAGGAAAGGTGTCAATCCATATCTGCCAAGTGACCCTATGTAGGGGGAACAGTCCCTTTTCTGCTCTGTGTCAGTGTGTATCAGGGATCCTTAGGGGAGGTGTCAATCCATATCTGCCAAGTGACCCTATGTAGGAGGAACAGTCCCTATTCTGCTCTGTGTCAGTGTGTATCAGGGTCCCAGAGGACAGGTGTCAATCCATATCTGCCAATTGACCCTATGTAGGGGGAACAGTCCCTATTCTGCTCTGTGTCAGTGTGTATCAGGGATCCTTAGGATAGGTGTCAATCCATATCTGCCAAGTAACCCTATGTAGGGGGAACAGTCCCTATTCTGCTCTGTGTCAGTGTGTATCAGGGTCCCTGAAAACAGATGTCAATCCATATCTGCCAAGTGACCCTATGTAGGGGGAACAGTCCCTATTCTGCTCTGTGTCAGTGTGTATCAGGGTCCCTGAGGACAGGTGTCAATCCATATCTGCTAAGTTACCCTAATTAGGGGGAACAGTCCCTATTCTGCTCTGTGTCAGTGTGTATCAAGGTCCCTGAGGACAGGTGTCAATCCATATCTGCCAAGTGACCCTATTTAGGGGGAACAGTCCCTATTTTGCTCTGTGTCAGTGTGTATCAGGGTCCCTGAGGACATGTGTCAATACATATCTGTCAAGTGACCCTATGTAGGGGGAACAGTCCCTATTCTGCTCTGTGTCAGTGTGTATCATTGTCCCTGAGGACAGGTGTCAATACATATCTGCCACGTGACCCTATGTAGGGCGAACAGTCCCTATTCTGCTCTGTGTCAGTGTGTATCAGGGTTCCTGAGGACAGGTGTCAATCCATATCTGCCAAGTGACCCTATGTAGGGGGAACAGTCCCTATTCTGCTCTGTGTCAGTGTGTATCAGGGTCCCTGAGGACAGGTGTCAATCCATATGTCAAGGTGTCAATATGTCATATGTCAGGTGTCAATCCATATCCATTGTGATTTAGGAATGTTAGGTGATTAATGCCCTTTATGGATTAAAACCAGACTCTGCATCAACTGTGTAATTTTCCATGGGAGTTTTGCCATGGATCCCCCTCCGGCATGCCACAGTCCAGGTGTTAGTCCCCTTGAAACAACTTTTCCATCACTATTGTGGCCAGAAAGAGTCCCTGTGGGTTTTAAAATTCGCCTGCCCATTGAAGTCAATGGCGGTTCCCCCGGTTCGTCAACGTTTGAGGAAGTTCGCGTTCGAACCGAAAATTTTATGTTCGCGACATCACTATTGGTATGTTTGTCTTGTAAGCTTAATAGCCATAAAAGAAAACAAAATTGCCACACAATGTATTTATATATAGTAGACATCACAGGCTATTTACCTAAGTTTGTTTTTACACTTTCTATGTAGTCATTTCACCGCCAACCTCTGCTAAATATTGGAGTAAAATTAAATTTTTGGGGGTTTTTTGGCACACAAACTTATAACAAAGAACTTCTCATGTGTATTTTGTAAAGTTGGTGTGTGCTATTCCTGTACAAAGTTTTATTTTGTGTTCAGTTACATCTGCTGAGTAAAATGACACCCCCTTTGTATGTCTTTGGCACTATTTCGTGAAGCTAGAGTGCCATATATGAGACCTGTCCTTTTCAGTATTCACAGTAGAATTTTGAGAGACGGATTTAATGAGCCTATGCTTCCATTTGGGGTATTATAACAGTTTGACTGTTCAAAAACCCCCACAAAGGCCTACCATTTGTAAAAGTAGACACTCCAGGGCATGTCATATGGTGCATATTGTGCCTTAACATGCCCCGATTTTTCACCAATACATGCCAAAGTATGTGGTAAAAAATTATTTTGGGCATTTTTTTACATACGGATTACATTTTTGCTGGGCATTTTGTATATTTCATATGTGCCACTAAGTTCAACCCCCCAAATTATGCTCAGCTAAGTCTTCTGAGTAAAATGACACCGCCATTGTATGTCTTTGGCAATATTTTGTGAAGTTACAGTGCTGTAAAAGAGACGTGACAAGTTTACGTTTTTAAGTGTGAATTTTCATGGAGGGTTTTGATGCGTCCGTGTTCCACTTTGGAGCATTTGAGCAGGCTACGTATTACAACTACACCATAAAGGCATACCATTTCTTAAAGAACATATCCCATTATATCAAAAGGCATATTTTGAACCTTAGCGTGGGATAATTTTTCCGCTAGCTTGTACCAAGTGTAGTGGTAATTAGCATTTTTTCTGCCTTTTTGACACACAAAGTGAGTTTGCATAGTATGTTTTGCAAACCTTATGTGTGCTACGACTCTATAACACTTCATATGTTGCTCACCTATGTCGGCTGAGTACAGCAATACCCCCGTATGTACCTTGCCAGGTATATGTGGACATTGGAGGGGCACATTTGGGACATAGCTATTCCAGTTTTTTTCAAACTTTAAATTTTTGCGCTGTGCCCATGTCCATTTTAGAGTATTTTACCAGGCTATATAATCCAAATACCCCATAAAGCCATACCATTTCTTAAAGAAGACATCCCAGGGTATTTCAAAAGGCATATTTTAAACCTCAGCGTGGGATCATTTTTCTGCTAGCTTGTAGCAAGTGTAGTGGTAATAAGCGTTATTTCTGCCTTTTTGACACACAAAGTGAGTTTTCACAGTATATTTTGCAAACCCTATGTGTGGTACGACTGCATAATACTTCATATGTTGCTCAGCTATATAGGCTGAGTACAGCAATACCCCCGTATGTACCTTTGCCAGGTATATGTGGACATTGGAGGGGTACATTTGGGACATAGCCATTCCATTTTTTTTCAAACTTTGAATTTTTGCGATGTGCCTATGTCTCATT
The DNA here is from genome assembly GCF_036172605.1 of Pelobates fuscus. Taxonomy (NCBI): domain Eukaryota; kingdom Metazoa; phylum Chordata; class Amphibia; order Anura; family Pelobatidae; genus Pelobates; species Pelobates fuscus. The sequence goes on from NC_086320.1 coordinate 341,251,715, forward strand.
TTAGAGTATTTTACCAGGCTATATAAACCAAATACCCCATGAAGCTATACCATTTCTTAAAGATGACATCCCAGGGTATTTCAAAAGACATATTTTGAACCTTAGCATGGGATAATTTTTCCGCTAGCTTGTACCAAGTGTAGTGGTAATAAGCATTTTTTCTGCCTTTTTGACACACAAAGTGAGTTTGCGCAGTATATTTTGCAAACCTTATGTGTTCTATGACTGTATAATACTTCATATGTTTCTCAGCTATGTTGTCTGAGTGCAGCAATACCCCCGTATGTACCTTTGCCAGATATATGTGGATGTTGAAGGGGCACGTTTGAGATGCAGCCATTCAGTTTTTTTCTAACTTTGAAGTTTTACGCTGTGTCCATGTTCCATTTTGGAGTAGTTTAGATGGTTGGTTATTGAAACTTCCCCACAAACACATACTATTTATTAAAGAATACACCCTGGGATAATTCAAAAGGCATATTTTGAACCTTAGCGTGGGATCATTTTTTCTCTAGTTTGTTCCAGGTGTAGTGGTAATGAGCATTTTTTTATGTATTTTTTTACTTTTTTAACTTTTTTTAACTTTTTAAAAATAGTTTTTAAACTTTTGTTTTGCTTATTATTTTTTTTAAACTTTCCTAAACTTTCTTAAAACTTTTGTTTACAGATTTAACATTTTTCTAAGCTTTTTTTTTTTACTGTTAACCCCCAACTAGCAGTAAGCAGCACTAACCGTAAATTCCCCATTTTCCCATAACTCCCACCCACCCCAGCTAGCAAAATATAAAATTATAAAATATTTAAATTAATTAATTAAATAAATTGAACCCCTGAGGGTAAATAAATAAATAAAAATTAATCCTCAGGGGTTAAAACAAATTAGATCACAGTATAATAATGTGAGCTGTATTTTGATCACTGTAGGCAGTGATCAACTGGCAGGGAAGGGGATAATTTTTATTTGGACTGGGTAAAGGGGTGTGTCTTTTTTTTTACTTAAACGTTATTAAAACTTTTTTAAATGGTAATTTTTTACCTTTTAAGCTTATTTTAAAACTTTTTTTAACGTTAACCCCTAGTTAGCCTAACTCCAAATCCCCCAATTCCCCACTAACTTCCACCCACCCCAGTTAGCTAAATATATAATTTTACAATATTTAAATAAATTAATAAAATAAATTCAGAGGTTAAATTTATTTTATTTATTTATTTATTTATTTAAATATTGTAAAATTATATATTTAGCTAACTGGGGTGGGTGGAAGTTAGTGTGGAATTGGGGAATTTGGAGTTAGGCTAACTAGGGGTTAACATTAAAAAAAGTTTTAAAATAAGCTTTAAAAAGTAAAAAATGTAAACATTTAAAAAGTTACAAAAAAAAAATCAGATGACAGTAAAATGTAATCCCTGCCAATTGATCACTGTAGTCAGTGATCAATTGGCAGGGAAGGGGTTAATTTTTTATTAAAAGGGGTAAAGGGGGGTTGGATTTTAAACTAACCTTATTTTTTTTAACAGGGACAAGATCAGTGAAGATCCGCCTCCCTGCACTTCACAGTGAACCCGGAAGTGCAGGGAGGTGGAAGGTGAGTATACTAAGCACATGTGCTCGCTCTGACATGCTGTCAGAGCGGGCACATGTGCTGGGACAGCCCGATCCAGTGCTCCCGGTCTGCCTCTAATACAGAGGCAGACTGGAGCACCATCAACCCCGCAATCGCGGTGATCTGGGGTTAATTTTACCGCGTGACGGACGAGGTCCGTCACCCGTCGTTAAGGGTATCCCCAGGATGACGGACCTCGTCCGTCACCCGTCCTGAAGGGGTTAAAGAACTTGAAGAGTTCTGAAACTGTTTCTATAGTTTCCACTTAATCTATGTGAATACATATTATTAATGTCATCAGTGGTGTAATACAAAATAAGGAATACCAAAAAATGTCTAAAACATTTATCATACCATGTAAAGGATAACTACATATACTAACAATTTAAATGTGTCTAATTTTACATTAAATAATCCATGTGCAAAATTTGTGTGTTAGCATTCCTAATTTTGTTGTGCTATATATGCATTATATGTTCCAAATAAATATTATATTTTAAAAGGAATTTGCCACTCTTATAAGTGTTATCATAAGTGGACAACAAGGTGTTAACAAAACTTTTTAAGATCGTGAATATTAACTTGAGAAACAACTTGCACTTGGGTATATACTTAAAATCACAAAAAATGCTAAACAAATAAATAAAATGAATAAATGGGCAAATATTGATAACGTTATCCACGAAACTCAAATCTAAACTAAATAAATTATTTCTAGATCAGCTTATTCATGTCTCAGTTTTGTCATTTACATTTTAATTCGTTTGATTTTGCATTTACTGGATAACCCTGTTGGTATCTTAGGCATGCACTCTGGAGGCAATACATTCTAATTATTTTTTCCAGTTTCTCCGGTCATTGCACGTCTCCTTTTTTGGGTACAAAACAGACCCGAAGCAGCAAACATTGCGAACGTAATGTTTTTCATTAACTCATTTAAACTTAATTGTAACACTAACTGAACACCTAACAATCTGGTTGTGTGCCTGAATAATTTTTTATTAAAGTACATATTTAGTTTTTTCTTCTTTTTATGTTTTTCCCCCCACAATTCCTTCTTTTCTACATATGATTATTTATATTATATATCATATAGTGGAAATTATATGTAAATGTTATAAATACATACATTTATGTACATGTAGACAGTTCTTGTGCTATAGAGAAATACAGTCATCCCTAATGAATATTAAAAATCTTCTGTGGGTTTTGTGATGGTTTTTCTCTCTCTTGCGCTTATATCAGCATTTTTCCTATTTCTGTTTCAACACAACTGCGAGTGGAATACAGCAACTCACACTTAATGATTATGTGTATTTTTTACTTGTGTTGTTAGCGCCCATGTCTGCCATTACATATTTTATATGCTTCATTGTATTGCATTTACACCCAGAAGTAACGTTAGGTGAATTCTTAACTGTTGAAAATCACTCAATGCATTAACATTATTTAGGGCTTGACTTCTAAGATTGTTTAAGATGATTACACCAGTTTAGTGCAAGATAGCAAAGATATTCACAATGCTCGTAATAGGGCTCATAATGATGGTATTCCCTACTTAAGGTTCAATAACATAAAAGATATAGTAGAACAGACTCGTCTAACCCCTGATCAAAAAGGGGTTATACAACAGTAGTATTTTACAAATTACTGAACACAAGAGAAAATTACTATCACTGTTAGAATTAAGCGCAGGCTACATTATGTTAAAATAGCTTCTAGAATCAGCTATCAGCTACCAGAATGAATACACTGAAACATGTGAATGATGTTTTCATGCACACTGTTTATCTTTGTTTTTATTTCTTTCCACTAAAACAATAACATTTTATACAATTGCTTTGCTGTAATTTTTTTTTTTTTATAATTTAGCCAGCGGTATATGTATTCAGGTATTACAGAACAAAGACGTAAAATGGCAAGTATAACATACATAAAACAAAACAAAATAAAAATATTGTTTAGAAATTTCACTGGACGCTACATTACATTAAAATGTTTTCACATGGCAACAGCAAAAGTTATTTTATCATAGAGCTAAATAACAAAAATGTCCAATAGAGCAAAACCTCAGCACAGTGCAAAATAGAGTCCGTTTAGTGGTCTGGAACGATATAGTATTAAACGAAATATATTATTTAGCTATCTGTGGACAAATACAAAATCCTGCTGTGCATAAATGTCAATAGAATAAAAGTTTAGCTGATTAAAAACTTATCCTGTAGCGTTCAAAATCTTGAAAGACAACATAAAGTATACAGCGATGTATATGTAAAATGCATGTTCACATGATGACAAAATGCGCAGAAAAATAAATTCAAGACTTTTTATCTGATTGTCCCATTACATGCATTTGTAAAAAAAAAATTGCATTTCATTGTACAGTATAAAATATTGTAAATAATAAAGTTTTTAAATAAACTATAACTTCTTGTTGCACAAGAAGTGGATCTTTTTTAAGTTGAGTTTATGCGTAATTCAACGCAATAATACTTTTTCAGTAATAAAGTAAACCAAGAGTTCACACTGTTTCTGTGTTATTCATTTATTCTTCAAGACAAAAATGGATCCTTAAAATATAAAACTGCTACTAATAATAATAGTGAGTTAGACGTCATTAAATGACCAAATATTTTTTGTATTCCACCACAAACAATTATCGTTCACAACGGTGCAAATTAATGTTAGGATGCTACCATTTAAATTTAATTTAAATTTGTTTTGCTGCAAAGCTGGATCAATGCTGGAGAAAAGGGGAAGACAAATAGGGCTTTATATGCTATATTTTGAATTTCAATTTATCAAACACAATTATATATGATATTAAGAGACTCTAGATTTTCATCAATATCTGATTGTCATCAAAATTCCCAAAATCCAAAGGATATTTTTATATTTCATATAGAGATATTGTTTAATGAAATGTTTCCAAAGTTCATTGTAATGTGTTTATTCTACCATTACTAAGTCATGTAATCATTAGTGATGTCCCGAACTATTCGCTGGCGAATAGTTCCTGGCGAACATAGCATGTTCACATTCGTCACCGCGGGCGAACACATGCGATGTTCGGTCCGCCCCCTATTCGTCATCATTGAGTAAACTTTGACCCTGTACCTCACAGTCAGCAGACACATTACAGCCAATCAGCAGCAGACCCTCCCTAGCAGACCCTCCCACCTACTGGACAGCATACAATTAAGATTCATTCGGAAGCTGCAATCATTTTTTTTTTATTATTATTATTTTATTTTTTTATTTTTTTTTAATTCTAAATGCAAAACATTGGTATATAGGGGAATATTCACTACATGCCAAACATTGGTATATAGGGGAATATTCACTAAATGCCAAACATTGTTATATAGGGGAATATTCACTAAATGCCAAACATTGTTACATAGGGGAATATTCACTAAATGCCAAACATTGTTATATAGGGGAATATTCACTAAATGCCAAACATTGTTATATAGGGGAATATAACAATGTTTGGCATTTAGTGAATATTCCCCTATATAACAATGTTTTGCATTTAGTGAATATTCCCCTGTATAACAATGTTTGGCATTTAGTGAATATTCCCCTATATAACAATGTTTTGCATTTAGTGAATATTCCCCTACATAACAATGTTTTGCATTTAGTGAATATTCCCCTATATAACAGTGTTTGGTATTTAGTGAATATTCCCCTGTATAACAATGTTTGACATTCTTCTTTGGAATTTTCCCACGCTGTGTAAAATGACAAAGAGCACTCTGATTGGTGGGCTTGAAATCCCCCCCGGCCCCCACCCCTGAGCGGTGGGTGGGTCACTAAAAGAAACAATAAGGGGGGACCTACAGTCCCCCCCCAGCCCCCACCCCTGAGCGGTGGGTGGGGGCCATAAATCACAATGTGGGAGGGGACCTAGTGTCCCCCCCGGCTCCAACACCTGAGCGGTGTGTGGGGGCCCTAAAAAAACAATAAGGGGGGACCTACTGTCCCCCCCACGGCCCCCACCCCTGAGCGGTGGGTGGGGGCCATAAAAATAATGAGGGGGGACCTACTGTCCACCCCTCCCGCCCCACCCCTGCGCGGTGGGTGGGGGCCATAAAAATAATGAGGGGGGACCTACTGTCCTTCCCCCCAGCCCCCACCCCTGCGCAGTGGGTGGGGGCCATAAATCACAATTGGGGGGCCCTAAATACTAATAAGGGGGGTCCTAATGTCCTCCCCCCTGGCTCCCACCCCTGGGCGGCGGGTGGGGGCCCTAAATACAAATGTTATACAAATATTAGAAAAAAACAACTTACCATTCGATGTTTTTTTTCTTGAAATCCATCCAATCATAGTGCTCTGTGTCTGGGGCTTGAAATCCCCCCGGCCCCCACCCCTGAGCGGTGGGTGGGTCACTAAAAAAAACAATAAGGGGGGAACCTACTGTCCCCCGCCCGGCCCCCACCCCTGAGCGGTGGGTGGGGGCCATAAATCAAAATGTGGGGGGGACCTACTGCCCCCCCCGGCCCCCACCCCTGAGTGGTGGGTGGGGGCCATAAAAATAATGAGGGGGTACCTACTGTCCTACCCCTCACCCCCACCCCTGCGCGGTGGGTGGGGGCCATAAAAATAATGAGGGGGGGACCTACTGTCCTTCCCCCCGGCCCCCAACCCTGCGCAGTGGGTGGGGGCCATAAATCGCAATGGGGGGACCTACTGTCCCCCCCAGCCCCCCCCCTTCAGTGGTGGGTGGGGGCCCTAAATACTAATAAGGGGAGACCTAATGTCCTCCCCTCTGGCCCCCACCCCTGAGCGGCGGGTGGGGGCCCTAAATACAAATGTTATACAAATATTAGAAAAAAACAACTTACCATTCGATGTTTTCTTTCATCTAAAATATTCTTTTTTCAGACCCAAAAAAGGCCAAATAAAAAACCATAATAACCGACGCAATAAAAAAAAAACGAGCGCAAAAAACAATTATCCATCTTCACCCATGGAGGGCTCCGCACAGACTGAGCTCTTATAAAGCCTTGCCACGCCCTGCAATTAGGCTAAGAGCACTCTGATTGGCTGGTTTAAGCCAATCAGAGTGCTGTTTGTCATTTTACACAGCGTGGGGAATTTCCAAATAACTTTCCCTCGCTGTGTAAAATGACACAGAGCACTGTGATTGGATGGCTTGAAATCCATCCAATCACAGTGCTCTGTGTCATTTTACACAGCGTGGGAAAGTTCTTTGGAATTTTCCAAAGCTGTGTAAAATGACAAAGAGCACTCTGATTGGTGGGCTTGAAATCCATCCAATCACAGTGCTCTGTGTCATTTTACACAGCGTGGGAAAGTTCTTTGGATTTTTCCCACGCTGTGTAAAATGACAAAGAGCACTCTGATTGGCTTAAACCAGCCGATCAGAGTGTTCTTAGCTAATTGCAGGGCGTGGCAAGGCTTTATAAGCCTTCCCCCGCCCTGCATAGCTCAGTGCGCGTAGCCCTCCATGGGTGAAGATGGATTATTTTTTTTGAGCTTGTTTTTTTTTTTAATTGCGTTGGTTATTATGTTTTTTTATTTGACCTTTTTGGGGGCTTGAAAAAGAAGATTTTAGAAAAAAGAAAACATCGAATTGGTAAGTAGTTTTTTTCTAATTTTTTTTACAGGTTCTTAGTTAAAGGTCCCCCCTCTTTATTTTTAGGGTGAGGGGGTAGGTAGGGGGATCATTTTTTTGGGGAGGGAGGGGTGACTAGGGTCCCCCCATTTGTATTTAGGGCCCCCACCCACCGCTCAGGGGTGGGGGCCAGGGGGAGGACATTAGGTCCCCCCCTTATTAGTATTTAAGGCCCCCACCCACCGCTCAGGGGGCCGGGGGGAAGGAGAGTAGGTCTCCCCCCCCCCTTCAATCACTACAGGGAGTGCGGAATTATTAGGCAAGTTGTATTTTTGAGGATTAATTTTATTATTGAACAACAACCATGTTCTCAATGAACCCAAAAAACTCATTAATATCAAAGCTGAATATTTTTGGAAGTAGTTTTTAGTTTGTTTTTAGTTTTAGCTATTTTAGGGGGATATCTGTGTGTGCAGGTGACTATTACTGTGCATAATTATTAGGCAACTTAACAAAAAACAAATATATACCCATTGCAATTATTTATTTTTACCAGTGAAACCAATATAACATCTCAACATTCACAAATATACATTTCTGACATTCAAAAACAAAACAAAAACAAATCAGTGACCAATATAGCCACCTTTCTTTGCAAGGACACTCAAAAGCCTGCCATCCATGGATTCTGTCAGTGTTTTGATCTGTTCACCATCAACATTGCGTGCAGCAGCAACCACAGCCTCCCAGACACTGTTCAGAGAGGTGTACAGTTTTCCCTCCTTGTAAATCTCACATTTGATGATGGACCACAGGTTCTCAATGGGGTTCAGATCAGGTGAACAAGGAGGCCATGTCATTAGATTTTCTTCTTTTATACCCTTTCTTGCCAGCCACGCTGTGGAGTGCTTGGACACGTGTGATGGAGCATTGTCCTGCGTGAAAATCATGTTTTTCTTGAAGGATGCAGACTTCTTCCTGTACCACTGCTTGAAGAAGGTGTCTTCCAGAAACTGGCAGTAGGACTGGGAGTTGAGCTTGACTCCATCCTCAACCCGAAAAGGCCCCACAGGCTCATCTTTGATGATACCAGCCCAAACCAGTACTCCACCTCCACCTTGCTGGCGTCTGAGTCGGACTGGAGCTCTCTGCCCTTTACCAATCCAGCCACGGGCCCATCCATCTGGCCCATCAAGACTCACTCTCATTTCATCAGTCCATAAAACCTTAGAAAAATCAGTCTTGAGATATTTCTTGGCCCAGTTTTGACGTTTCAGCTTGTGTGTCTTGTTCAGTGGTGGTCTTCTTTCAGCCTTTCTTACCTTGGCCATGTCTCTGAGTATTGCACACCTTGTGCTTTTGGGCACTCCAGTGATGTTGCACTCTGAAATATGGCCAAACTGGTGGCAAGTGGCATCTTGGCAGCTGCACGCTTGACTTTTCTCAGTTGATGGGCATTTATTTTGCGCCTTGGTTTTTCCACACGCTTCTTGCGACCCTGTTGACTATTTTGAATGAAACGCTTGATTGTTCGATGATCACGCTTCAGAAGCTTTGCAATTTTAAGAGTGCTGCATCCCTCTGCAAGATATCTCACTATTTTTGACTTTTCTGAGCCTGTCAAGTCCTTCTTTTGACCCATTTTGCCAAAGGAAAGGAAGTTGCCTAATAATTATGCACACCTGATATAGGGTGTTGATGTCATTAGACCACACTCCTTCTCATTACAGAGATGCACATCACCTAATATGCTTAATTGGTAGTAGGCTTTCGAGCCTATACAGCTCGGAGTAAGACAACATGCATAAAGAGGATGATGTGGTCAAAATACTAATTTGCCTAATAATTCTGCACTCCCTGTATTGTGGCCAGAAAGAGTCCCTGTGGGTTTTAAAATTCGCCTGCCTATTGAAGTCTATGGCGGTTCGCCCGGTTCGCGAACATTTGCGGAAATTCACGTTCGCGATTCGCGAACCGAAAATTTTATGTTCGCGACATCACTACTAATCATACAAATAAAAATTCCAGGATTTATTTGGAAACCAGAGAATATCTGATTGTACCTTTCCTGGTTAAATAGTTTATTTTTATTATTGTTTCATAAAAATGCCCTAAGTGAGAGAAGTAAACTAGTAAATTGTCGCAATAAGGCAATGGAGTAAAACTTGGTTTTGTTAAACACAATGGTTCTAAATGCTGGAAAGCAAAATAGTAATGTTCCAGACTTGCGTAAAAATTAGCTTCGTCCATTAACAGATTATTACACCCAATTCCACACCGAATGCATCTAATCATCAGGGAATAACTTATTTTGTTCGGGTGTGGATTAAAAGGATTTTCATTTTCACAAAAAAATTTGTTTATGAATTAAATAAGTTTTTGCTAAAGCATGTGTGTGTTTCTTTAAGGACAATCCAAGCGCCCAATGACTACAGTGTATAGTTACTGGTTGAGTTATAAATCCATTTTCAAGTAGTTTGGCAATAGCAAGAAGGCTCTCTGGTACCTATTATGCTATAATAAAGGTACTTTACATTACTTTTGATTTATTCTCAAGTATCTGTGAAAAAAAATGGTATCAATAGAGGAATAAATACAGGGTGGGCTTCAGGAACCTGGGAACCCAATAATATTATGGGAAAGAAAACCATAAAGGGACTGAACCCATAACTTCCTAGTATCATAAAATATAACCATTACAGTAGGCTCAGTTGGATATTTCAACAGTATAGCTTTCAAAGTTCTAGAATAGATAGTATCATTATTTGTATGCTGGTCACTGTGTGTATACCTTTTATGATAAGCCAGGACATACCATGTCCTCTTGGGGCAAATTTTCTATACTGATGAAAAGAATTGCTTGGTTACATTGATTCATTCTGAGTAAGCATACATGTCTCATGTGTAAAATGTCATAGTAGATCATCAAAATCATAAGCAGGCAACAAAATGGCCGAAAGGCACAATGTGTATAAACATGAGCAGCATCTAAAATTTTGTAATAAATGGTGCACTGTCATGATTGTTTAACTGCATAATCTGTTTTGTGAATTAGACCTTTTTTGTTGAATCAATGAATATATAGTCTAACACGTCAGAGTTTGAAACCCAATACAAATACTTTTAAAACCTACTCCGACAAGGAGTTCAGAAGAAAGGCAACATCTTGGACAAGACAGAAATTTAATCTACTAAGCCCAGGAATTGTGCTTAGAAGTACTTAATTGCACAAATGAAGTAAGCTATGAACAAATAGAGTATGGTTCTTTATTACTTGTAGGTGTCAGATTGACTGCAAAGGACAGGCTTTAGAACTTTAGAATACTTACTTTTTAAAATAAATTAACCAAATATATTATATGAGCCTGCCTTCTTCCAAAAGTGTATCAGTGTCCCTGAGGACAGGTGTCAATACATATCTGCCAAGTGACCCTATGTATGGGGAACAGTCCCTATTCTGCTCTGTGTCAGTGTGTATCAGGGTCCCTGAGGACAGGTGTCAATCCATATCTGCCAAGTGACCCTATGTAGGGGGAACAGTCCCTATTCTGCTCTGTGTCAGTGTGTATCAGGGTCTCTGAGGACAGGTGTCAATCCATATGTCAGGTGTCAATCCATATCCATTGTGATTTAGAAATGCTAGGTGATTTATGCCCTTTATGGATTAAAACCAGACTCTGCATCAACTGTGTAATTTTCCATGGGAGTTTTGCCATGGATCCCCCTCCGGCATGCCACAGTCCAGGTGTTAGTCCCCTTGAAACAACTTTTCAATCACTTTTGTGGCCAGAAAGAATCCCTGTGGGTTTTAAAATTCGCCTGCCCATTACGGAAGTTCGTTTGCGGAAGTTTGCGGAAGTTCGCGTCCGCCATTCGCGAACCGAAAATTTTGTGTTTGCGACATCACTACTCACCATCAGCTGAAGTCGTGAAGTTAAATACTTTATTCCTCAAACAGTAAAAAATACTAAAGACTAATCAAATAAATCTCACAGTACTGGAGAAGACAAAAATCCTGGGGATTAGTGAAAATACAGTCCGAGCGCTATTCTCTCTGTATTACCAAGCTGATCACCGTCTCTCTGTACTCGTGTAGATAATTCCAGGTTTGTCGTGCTACGCATTTTGCCCCGCCTCTTGGGGCTTTTTCAAGCATAAAGTGAGTTCTCCCACAACGATCTTTTCTATGATGTAAAAATATCCACCAAAGGGATTCAGAAAAATATTGAATAGTTTTGGGCTGCTAATAGCCCTAAAATTGCTTGTATAGCATTGTCCATGGTTGTATACTGGAGTGAAAAATTTAAGAATTAATGCTAGTTGTGGCTACTACATGTGGAGCTGTTAAGTCTATAATCATTCTTTTTTGCCACTATATTTGCCTATGAAATGGGGAGATGACTGCAAGAACTCAGCGTAAAACCGTTGTCGATTTATTTCTAGAGTAATGTGTCTACTGTGAGGTCATCGTGTAAAGCGAATTGCAAATTTATACATTGCAGTGTACCTGTAGGTAGTGATATGAGCCCAGTGAAGAACACTTGTGGAAAACCTATGATAAGAAAATTCACTAAATAATTAGAGAGGTGAGAATCCAGGCAGAAGGCCAAGTTGTCAATATTTATTTTGTTTTGTCATTGTTTAGGAAACAAACGGTTAGGGCACATGGCTCTAAAACACTATTAACATACGTGTAACAATATACATGCATTAAAACCATGGCTGCCAGCATTAAAGTTAGAACAGACCTGAGCTTTCCTAGAAACATAATGGGCCTTCTAGTTTGTCTTAAGATCTTTATGGGAGAAAATTGGAGCCTGGCTGTGTGAGTCTGCCTCATTTGGGCCTAAATAAGTGGAATGGAAATTTGGACGCACATATGACACATAATGAAGGTTTAAGGCCTGCGAAGTGACGGCAGAATAGCACAATATCTAGTTGTCATCAATCTGTACAAATGTTGAACTGAGCTACAGCTGCAACGGGCTTAGCTGAAAAAGATTTATGATAGTTGTAGAATGTTAAACCCCCATATTTGTGCCCCAATCAACCAATTTGTGTACGTAGAAATAGAGTTCTTTCCTGTGTTGTGATGAAGAGCAGATAACGTCTCTGGAGGGTGATAAACTCCTCTCTGTGTTGCCACCTTGTGTATTGGTGCCTGACCTTGTGGTGTTTGGATGCAATGTCATCAGTTGATAGAGTTCTACTTTCCTTACTGTAGATGTGAAAGGAATGCCACTACATCTTAGTTCAGCACAGATTTCCGTAACTGACCATGATCTAAGTGAACCAGGCATAGCCAGGTCTTTTTTCTTGGCAGGGGTAGTGTGTCTGATAAGGTCAAGCGGGAGTGCTAAGTAGAGATAGTTTGCCCCCTTGCACCAAAGCATGTGACATACTATAAATAAAGGCATGTAAGTAATAACATTTAAATGAAAAACGTATAATTAGAACTCATGCCCCCTTCTTGTTAAGGTGAAACTGGCTTTCTAACTATTGGCAGGCAGCAAAAGATTAGCTGTTCAGGGGAAGGTGGCTGAGAGAGGCGCTACCTATGATGTAACGTATACATCGAGTAAATCAGGAAACGTACCAGACTCTTCTCTGTTTATTTACGTTTTCTGGCTATTCTCAGCCAACCCGAACCTTTCACTTTCAGGCACATCTGCTATGTATGACATTTTTTTTTAAAGCCGCAGTTTTCAAAATTAGATTTAAATTAAAAAGAATGATCAGTATTGCTTCAGACCTGAAGAAGAGAGGAAAACTCTTGAAAGCTTGTTTTTGAAATATTATGTTAGTGCAATAAAAAAGGTGTCATTGCATACAGCAATACTCTGGTATTTTGGCCTATTATATATATATATATGCTGTTATATATATATATACACACACACACATTTCAAATTAATGCTTCGTTAGTTAGTTTTGTGAAAGAATAATTTACATTTATGTTTTATACAGATTTTCAAACATTGAATAATATCATTAGACTAGAATTATTACATTATGTATGTGTGCAAGAAAAATATCCACTTATCAAAATCGCATTCTAAATCCAGGAAAAGCGAACTGCAATCAATTTTTGAATTGTGACCTTAAAATAAATTTATTTCCAAGAATGCATAGGTTTCAGCTGTATTGGCAAAATAACATTTTCATTTCCTCTTAGAAAAAAAAAAAAACTGTTACTTGTGTCTGTCACCCAAGCATGACTTCAAGGCAAAATTAATTCACTGTCCAATGGCAGTTTGGTGCAGATTAGAAACTTCTCAGCATTTACTAGCTGCTTTCACTACTTAATTATGTAACTCTGAAGCAGTCTGTGAAAATAAATTGATAGAAGTTTATAATCTGTAAAGTGAACATCAAAAAGCAGTTCCTGTTTTTAAGTCAGTTGGAAAGGGAGAGCTAATTAAATAGAAACAGTTTCATAATACACATTCAACTGGTTTTCTAATTTTCTAAGTGGCATTAACATATGTATATATGTATATTGTGTCAATGCATATGCTGATAATATAATATACAGAGTGGTGATACATCTGAGACTCTATAAAAAAATAAAAATAATAAACAGCTTAATATTGCCAAATGGACCACATTACTCAAGTTTAGATTACACTCACTGAGTTGGGAGGGAGAATTAAGTAATTTGTTTAAATGTTTTTATTGCATTTTGATCACTGACGAAGCCTGAAGCTTGGAAGAAATGCGTTGGACTGGGTGGTGAAATTTTATTTTCATCTTTTATTGGGATTTTCAGACACCATCGATCATTACGTTTGTGGGTTCTAGCCCACCAACACCATCAAGGGAGGAACATTGAAGTGCATGAGATTCATTGGCATTGTGAGTACAAATCAATATGTGCTGTAAGGACTTAAAGGGAATCTGTCAGGGGTTTACCTTGCCATCCACTTCTTGTTCTCAAAGAGTTGAGTTTTACACTCATCCCACAGTCTTCACTGATTTATCCTACATTGGGGCTCTTACTTATTCAGGGGACACCTCCTCTGTGATACAAACATGCTAGCTTCATTGATATGATGCCGGCATCTGTAAAGCTTGACATCTGTCACGATGTTCCTGTACTCCTTAGCTAGGGAGTCAAGAGTATAAGGAGTTACCCTAGCAACCACTGCAAATGCACAGTAGTTGCTACACATGGAGAGGAGACACACAGTCACTTGTCACTAAGCTCTTCAGCATAGAGTAAGGATGGAAGGAAGGAAGGACAGATAGATGTAGGGAGGGTTTGATGGATGGAGAGAGGGAGGGGAAAAAGATATTGTATAGTTATTTATTTGTGAAACAGATACCATCAATGGACATACAGCAAACTCCCCACACATTGTGAAAAGGCTTCAAGCAGCATAAGGTTCTTTACCATGACTGGATGGAAAGCTTGTATGCACACATCACACCCAATTAGCAACTACAGAACGCTCTGAAAATCAGAGAATGATGATGTAGCAATATTGTACACCATATATAGCAAGTGAGTTGGAGAGGCTGGACAGGAGGTGGAGCTGTAGCAACTTTTTATATACGTTAAAAATAAAGTACAGCTTCCTGTTCCTTCTATCATTCTGACTTTGTTGCAAGTCTTTGTTCTCTTTTGAGTTAATGTCTGTCTTTTCAATACAATGCACTGCATTGCATTCATTACTGTCAACATTGTGATATTATGTGCTTACTTCTGTTCCTATAAATTTGTTTAGGGGAGTAATTCCCAGTTTCTGCAGAGTTCCATGGTATGATAAGAATTTCTAACAAATTGTCTGCAAAACTGAGAAATTTATGAAGACTATTTTGTTATTGTTGATCTATTTATGCATGATTGTAATTTGTATGTAACCAATACATATCTTTGGTGGATTCCAATAGAAAGCCAACTGCCCATACAATGTCAAAAGTCATATTTCGAGCGTTCAACTCAAACAGACGTGTCATCACTGAGCTCCGGGAGAAATCACCTTACAAACAGAATTGTCCAACACTTGTCCAAGTCTAATGGGATGCAAATCCAAGCACTTAAAGAGTGAGAAGACGCCGTCATCTAAAAATATTGGTGACTTGTTCAGAGTAACACCGCAGCCCGAGGCCTACCAAGATGGCGCCCATGACGGAAGCATCTGACGACTCTTCGGATAAAAGCGAGGGTGAGACTGCTGTGGCACCTGCAAATGGCTTGTACTCCACCTTCCGAACTAATGCTGGCGAGCAAAGCCGACATCATCAACTTGCTCAAGGAGCAAAAACAAGTATAAAGTACAGGGTGTGCAATTTAAAACACCACCCCACAAGGACCTTACCTTTTGTCTATGGTTTGTCTTCCAAATATTTTGGAAACTTGAAGGTTTTTCTCAAATGAATTTTCTTCAATAAAGTGCAGAATACAGGATATAACAGCAAACACTTTATTGAAGTAAATCCATTTGAGAAAAAAACAGAATATTTGGGAGTAACAGAATTCCAGGATTCATTCCAGCAACCTTATCTGTTGATAAGCCATCACAACCAGAGTCTGCTATACGTGGCTCTGGGAAGAGTGAGTGACCCATTACCTCTGTGTACTTAAATATCTGTATATATACAGTATTACATTATGTACAGTTTTATATTTTACAGGTAACCAGAGACAAATTGTAAGGTGTTTTGGGCGCAATAAAGATTTGGGCGCAATGAAGGCCCGCATACCGGCTGTGGAGGTACGAGAAGTGGCTACAGCAGACAAACTCAAGGCCCTTCAGAGGGATATGGCCCAACTTAAACAGGCAAACACAAATATGGAAAACAAAGTGCGGCTTTGGAAAATTCTAAACGCCAGCTCAACCTCAGGATCAGAGGGGTTTAAGAGGAGGTGCAGGACCAGAGATCCCACACTACTTACGGAGATTGATGGTCTCACTCCTACTACCAGCCGAAGCAAAAACCATCCTGCTGGAGAACCACTTCCAAATCCCTAAACCTCCTAGAACCCCAGCAGAGGCCCCAAGGGACTTGCTCATTTGATTTCAATTACTCCAAAGCAAGCAGTTGATGCAAGAAGCAGCCTGCAAAGAAACCACATACAAGCTGATTTGTCCTTCTACATGGACTTATCTAGATCGACTGTAACCTGGTGACACTCCATGAAAGCAGTAACCCTGCTCATGCGCACCAAGGGAATACAGTATCGATGGGGTCCAGGACGACAGCTATTGCAAATCTCACATGCCAAGGACTCTGAGAAGTTATTTACAGCTATGGAGGCCACTGCAAGCAACAGAATCTCTGCAGAACCGGCACATCTACTTTCTCCAGGCTATGGGACGTTAAGAGAATCCAATCTTTCTTCCCAAGATCAAGTCGTGATGCAGGCTCACTAAACTCTACTCAACCGACAGCCTGAGTGTTCAGATGACTCACTTTTGCAATATGCATAAGAATGTATGTTGTAGTTTTCTTTCCTTTACGCCATCGCTTTATGATTATTGTATCCCAATTACAATATTCCGACAACTTTGTTCCTACAGGTGACATGTTACTATATGTGTAATAGAATATGTATCCGATATGGTACTATATATCTACCGTAATTTATATCTCCCAACCAGCTCACATCTCCCAAATGAAAGCTGATTCCAATAAGCAATTGATGATTCTTACTAACATTAACATGCAACTTCAAGCTTATAATTTTATCTATGATAATACAGAACCTATGCTATTTTGCAGGTCTTATACTAACATGATCTATGTCATACTGTATACATATGTTGCATTTAAACTGTAGCAGACTGTATCTGAATCACCACCTGTCTACACTGCTATGCTACAATAAAAATTATACATTGAAAAAAAGAAAAAGTAATATTTGGTGGATAAAGACTAATGGTCTGGGGCTGTTTCAGTGATGACTAGCAGTGAGGGACCATGACCAAGTGTGTGGTCCACTTGGCAAGTGATAGTGAGGGAATCCAGGCTACAGTGCTCACAGAGACTTGGCATGATGGCAGTGATGGTTTCAATGGGATTCATGGCAACTGTGTAAGACAGAGAGATTAAATACTATTGTACAGGGATATTCACTAAAGTAAGTGAATTCAAAGTGAATTTTAAATTTAAGGTCAAAATAACCAAACGGCAAAAATTCTCTATATTATAGAAAGCTTTCAGTTTGGCTACTTTGATCTTAAATTGGAAATTCTCTTTGAATTAACTCACTTTTCAAATTTATAAAAGTCAAAACTGCTGAAACTGAAAAAGTAAACAACTCCCATTCTTTTGATTGATGTATAGGTTTATCAGAGAGCAACATTTTAAGATAGGCTTATCGCTGTAAAACTTGCTTTTTAAGATTTCATAAATGGATTAAAAAACAAATTCTTTTGAATAGCTAAATTTAAGCACAATCTTTCCATGAAACATGTAATGCATTAATCAAACAAGCTATTTGTCTCTATAAAAAACTGTATCTTGAGATAACCATCGTAGTAATATTAATGCAGGCAATCAGGAAGCAATTTTTCCCAAGTTTAATTTAATATCTAACTACTTTAATATACCATTTTCAGATCTTCGTTGTTGTAAATTAAAAGGAAGACTTTTGTGAATAATCCATATGTTTTAGTCTATATTTTCAGCCACATTACTATTTTTAAGCAATTTTTAAGCGATTAAAAAATAAATGACACGTTCCAACAAACATTTCAGTAGATGGTGAATTTCTAATTACAAAAATTACACATTTTATGATGAACTGAAAAAATTGTGATAATGTTATAGTTCTAGAATATTGCGTTATGGTTATATAGTGTTATCATTATATAATAAAGTGTTATAGTTATATAGTGTTATAATTATATAATAAAGCATTATAGTTACATAGTGTTATAGCTATATAGTGTTATAGTTATTTAGTGTTATATAATATAGCGTTATTGTTATATAGTGTTATAGTTATATAATATAGCTTTTTAGTTATGTAGTGTTATAATTATATAGTGTTATAGTTATACAATATAGCATTATAGTTATATAGTGTTATAGTTATTTAGTGTTGTAGTTATATATTAAAGAGTTATAGTTATATAATGTTATAGTTATATAGCGTTATAGTTACATATTGTTATAGTTATATAATATGTCGTTTTAGTTATATAGTGTTATAGTTATATAGTGTTATATAATATAGCGTTATAATTATATAGTGTTATAGTTATATAGCGTTATAGTTATATAATATAGCATTTTAGTTATATAGTGTTATAGTTATATAGTGTTATAGTTATATATTAAAGCGTTAGAGTTATATAGTGTTATAGTTATATAATATATCATTTTAGTTATATAGTGCTATAGTTATATAGTGTTATAGTATATAGATTGCTTGGAAAGTTTCCTAATCTGCTATGTTGGCCTTTAGTTTGAATTTAAAGGAACACTATAGTCACCTAAATTACTTTAGCTAAATAAAGCAGTTTTAGTGTATAGATCATTCCCCTGCAATTTCACTGCTCAATTCACTGTCATTTAGGAGTTAAATCACTTTGTTTCTGTTTATGCAGCCCTAGCCACACCTCCCCTGGCTATGATTGACAGAGCCTGCATGAAAAAAAAAACTGGTTTCCCTTTCAAACAGATGCAATTTACCTTAAATAATTGTATCTCAATCTCTAAATTGAACTTTAATCACATACAGGAGGCTCTTGCAGGGTCTAGCAAGCTATTAACATAGCAGGGGATAAGAAAATCTTAATTAAACAGAACTTGCAATATAGAAAGCCTAAATAGGGCTCTCTTTACAGGAAGTGTTTATGGAAGGCTGTGCAAGTCACATGCAGGGAGGTGTGACTAGGGTTAACAAACAAAGGGATTTAACTCATAAATGGCAGAGGATTGAGCAGTGAGGCTGCAGGGGCATGTTCTATACACCAAAACTGCTTCATTAAGCTAAAGTTGTTCAGGTGACTAGAGTGTCCCTTTAACTTTGAATACACTTTGTATTCCCAGCAATTCACACTTTATATGTGAACAGTGTATCCTCTTTTTCCATTCTAAAAACTATTTAGATTTCGGTAAAAATTTATACTTTTATACATTAGCCTTGTTACACCCCCATGGCTGTCAATCAGACAACCGGTACTGTTACTTTCTGAAAGTTTGTCTTGTTACTGGTCCTTGTTACAATGTTTCAGCCCACAACAGGACCTTTGTCTAGAGCTTGACAAAGGCCCTGTTGTGGACGGAAGCGTTGTTTCGATTTTGCTCTAATAAATCTGCCAACTGGATTGAACTTGAGTGCCTGGACTATTATAACTTTTTTGCAAGCCACGGAAATCATTGCAGGGTTAGAAGGGCAGGGCTTGCAAAGTCTGTAGACAAGAAATATGCAGCTTTTGCAAGCTGTTTCAAGATATATTCCTAATGAAGAAAAATGCATAATAATTTCTTGCATGTTTTTATAGTGGTATATCTACAAAATATAGATTTTTTTTTTAAAAATTATTTGGGTAGTGGAGTGTCCCCTTAAGGTTCTTTCTGCATAGTTTCCTTACGTATCTTGATATCTCCAATATTTGTAATTGATAAAGAAAGTTTCAGTCTCTGCAACCAGAAAACATTAAAGTAATGCGCAAGCCAGATATTTATTACTATTTGTGAATTTTGATCTGCATGGACTAATTTAATTCTTTAAGGCCCTCTCCATTGAGGTTATTTCTTAATTCGTGGAATATCTAGAGTGATGGAAACTATAGAGTAATGGGCAAGATACCACTAAATGCACTTATATGGATGGGGCCTGAGCTGCATGGCGGCTAGTTGTGCTTGTTGAAAGCTCCCGACCTGATCTTATGATTAAGCTGCTGCACATCTGACTTTTTAAGCTACTTACCTGCTTTGGGAGCCTGCCGAGGGGCCTCGGGGTACCTTTGGAGGACTCCCCTCTACACGTTTCTGGGGATTTCCAGCGTGGCCTGGTGCTGTGAACTGGCGGGAGAGGTGTCCGATCTCCTGTACTACACAGGCTTGGCCCTCGAGGCGATAACCAGCAGATCGGATCCCCCCCTTTAGACCGGTGGGGGTTATCCCGGTCCCCACTGGCTCATCCTTCCTACTTGCCTTAGACCTGGGGAGGCCTGCACGAAGGACACAACACGAGAGTCAAGGTGGCAGTTGTGCCCATGTCCCACCAGCACACTTTTAACCAGCACAGGCAAGACTGTCCCAGCATGTTGAAACAATCTCTAGACAAGCTAGAGGCAATATTTACTAAATTCTGGGACTTCCTGGAGAAGCGTGCTGCACTGTCTACCACACAAGATGACAACAAGACAAGCAGCATCCGGGAGGTGAGCAGAGCCCCTTCAGGCATAACAAGCACACAGCTACCATTGCCCATCAATTCTTGCTCACCTAGGCTGACGGCCATTAGGGGTTGCCCCCCAAAGCATCATCCATGCAGACAGAAAGCAGACCGCCGCAGGCGGCTACACTCTATCAAGGTCTCCTGTCAACCCCTAAGGGTAAAGGACTTGAACTCACAGAGACTCCAAGTCAGTGGTCACAAGATGCCGGCACAAACACAGTCCTGGGTCTGGAAGAAGTCGTTGGCTCACACCCTTCATGATGAAAGAAGTAATTGCCTCACACCCTCCATGATGACATCCTCCTCGACTGCCATGCTTTTCAATGCTTTTTCCCATGCTGGGTATAGGCTGAATGGAAGCTCATATACAGGAAGATCACCGTAGTTCCTGTACAGAGCCCTCCTTTGCCAAAAACGGACACCATCCAGTTCCCTATGCAGCCTCCTAAGCCGACATCTGCAAATACCAATGCAGCCTTTTGTTTTCTCTTATGTTCTTTCTTAGTTTCTCATTATTATACAGCGCTACGGAATGGCGATATATAAATAATAAAATAATAATAAAATAATAATAATTATATTTACCAATTATTGCAATGCAGTATCACTCTCGTGTTTTGCTAGTCTCAGGGAATGTAATGCCAGTGAGTTAAGCTAATATAGTTGACCTATGCATAGTAAAGCATGTTTCACTAATTATCTACTCTATACTACATCTCGGCAACATAAGCGTGTTTCACAACCTATTTTAGTACTTTTAAAAGCATGTTCGTCCACACAAGACGACAGAAAAATAGGAAACACCGAAAAGCACCTAACCCACAACAAGTATACACAACACCCCACAGACACTGACCAAGGAAGACTGAAGGCCACACAAGATGTAGACCACCTTGACCCTGATATATACAAAAACAAAAGTGATGTAAATAAGTCATGTGACCTACAATGTGTTACGATACCACATTCAAATGTAACTACAACGTTTGCTACCCCACCCCTTATCTTTATTCTGTACCCCTACCTCTTTACTACACTGAAAACCACCAAAATAAAGAATTTACAAAAAAAAGCATGTTCGTCTATACATATCAAGAACTTGTACCATTGAAGTCTCTAGTTATGTGTATAAAGTTGAATACAGCTTTCTGTTGTACTTTAATTTCTGTATCTCGGCTATGCTTCTCTAACACTGTTTATGATAAATGTACATATTGATTGAGAATAGTGTGACAGAAAACACAATATTTAAATGTTCTTTCTTTTTTAGTCTGTTTATTTCATACTTAACCACAGGGACTAAACTGTAAGAACAGTAATAAAATATTGTCTGAAAGATATGACAAATTATACATAAAACGATTTTG
Source organism: Pelobates fuscus (assembly GCF_036172605.1). Classification (NCBI taxonomy): domain Eukaryota; kingdom Metazoa; phylum Chordata; class Amphibia; order Anura; family Pelobatidae; genus Pelobates; species Pelobates fuscus. The sequence goes on from NC_086320.1 coordinate 341,273,633, forward strand.
TAAAAGTGAAGCCAGGCATCTTATTTACACATCAACAAAGTGTTTCATTTTCATATCACTTTTAATACGTACAAGTAAATACCTTTTATCTAGTACACTAAGAAAGTAATATTCATGATCTAGGAATATAAAGTACCGATATAAAATGGCAACATGTGTATATTTTCAGGTGTTACGACAAACACTTTCCAAACAAGTGCACATGGATTTAGCTGCGAAGCTGTTGACTGTTAATATAGATTCTTCTAACTCTTTCACTTCGACATAACAGATTCTTCAGAAGCACGCGTCTGCTTCTTTGTCTTAGTTTAAAATTAGGACACGCTCTAATAAAATAAAATAAAATACTTGTTCTTTCTTTTTTTACTCTGATGTGTCGTAGTGTGACTGTGAAATCAAGCTGTCTTGATTCTGTTTAGAGCTGCATAGATTGTCGCCCTGCCAGGAAGATGAAGACGAGGCAGTGAAAAATGTCGAATAAGTTTTTACTACGGTATTTCGATTTTTTGCTGACACCACGTTTCGCCCTTTCACAGCACGCTCCAGATGCTCTAGATATCCTCTTCCAACAGCAGGACTCGAAAACTGAGCGGAAAATCATCACACGGAAGACAGATTTTTGCAGAGTTTCTATGACTACACCCAAGGCAAAAACAAATGGCTGTTGATGGAAGCCAGCAAATTCTATTATTTCTGTTCTACTGGATTACTACATTTAAGATAAATGCAATATTCATATTATCTAGATACATGTAATATGAAAAAAACATGCATTCATTTCATTTTGCATTAGAGTTTAACACATTAATTAATTATTATATAGTCTTACTGATTAACACATTTCTTTTAAAAGGTTACAATAGCCTGGAAAAATCATGAAGAAGATAAACAATTACATAGCATTTTTAATTACCATATATATATATATACATACTGACATTTTTTAGACATGGTAAAAAGTTAGCATTTAAAAATGAAACATTGTATTTACTAGATAACCACGTGTGGGGGAAGGGGTCAAAATTGTTCTTGTCCTCTTTTATAAAATTATAAAAATACGGAGGTACATATATAGTCATATCATAAAAATATTAATCACTATATTACTAGTAACAAGTGTAACCTCATAAAGAAAAAGAGAACAAGAGACATTTTGGTATTTGCATCCCATGCAGATATCTAGTACATAAAATATTTAATTTTTAAATTCTAATTTTTCAACATCTGGGAAAAACGTGAATTTCTGTAAGTTGTGTTAAACATATTTTTTCATAGATTCCTAAAGCAAAATCATTCCTTTATATATATATATAAATATATATATATAATTATTGATAAAAGATAAGGTTATAGTTTGGTACATCTTAAATTTATAAGACATTTTTGTCAAGTCATAGCATTTTGGTTGTACTCTTTTTGATGACCTTCCATTTTTTTTTTAAGGATTAAAGCTGTCACTGCCATTAGAAACGTTTTACAGCTCCAAGACTGCCAGTCATTGCTTTTCTTCTTCTGATCCGTCAGTATGTTTTAATATGTCATGGTTTGTCTCTGCATCTTACTTTGCAGAATGTTCCCTACTATCTCGCGCTCTTTGGCTCCCACTTCGTGTTTCTCTGTGTACCTCTATCTTGCATAGCTGAATGCATGTCTTTCCTGTGTGTTTGCGTCTTTGTTTCACTTTTCATGTTTTTTTTTTCTGATACCTGAGACATTTCTGACAATAAAAGATGAAGATAAAGAGAATGAGATTCACTGTCATTAATGAGTTAATAGTTGTGAGCGTTCGTGGCAGTTTTCAGTGAAAAAACTACTAGAAAGTCATTCCATTTTGGCTGTACAGAGAAGACTCATGCCACCCTCAATCAGTTTTAAAAATTAAAAATATAAAAAAAATATAAAAAATTAACTACTTTCAGGAAAGTTCCTACCACACAATACAAAATACAGCTTGAACACTCCAGGGTGCATATATGAGTTTTTCTAACAATACACAAAATGTCTTCCTGTGTCCTTACTCTCCGAAGAAGCACCACACCACTTCCTTTTTAAAGAAAAACCCTGCAAATTTGTAGACAAAAATGTATCTAGTAATCAGTCAGTAGATATCTCTTGATCAGGCGATCAGGAAATAACATGCTAAACATGTGCACATATTAAGGGGGGTGAGTGGGGTGTGGTCAGGGACGGGGCTGTTCTGAGAAATTTTAGGTGACTTACTAATAATAATCTATGCAACTTAAATGTAATTTATCCTATTCACAATGACTGAATTGTAAATACATGTATTGTAGTTTAAAGATACATTACTGTGAATATTAATGCTTTGAAACTCTGTTATACACTCAGACATACCAAGAATACTAAGTTGCTACAAAAGAGGGATAGAAAAAGGGACACTTTAGTCCCCAGAACCACTAGAGCTTAACCTCTTAACGACGAGTGACGGACGAGGTCCGTCACTCAGGGGATTGCCTTAACGACGAGTGACGGACCTCGTCCGTCACCCGTTAAAATTAACCCCAGATCGCCGCAATCGCAGCGATCATGGGGTTAATGGTGCTCCGGTCTGCCTCTGCATTAGAGGCAGACCGGGAGTACCGGATCCGGCTGCCCAAGTACATGTGCCCGCTCTGACAGCATGCCAGAGCGGGCACATGTGCTCTCTATACTCACCTCCGCCTCCCTGCACTTCTGGGTTCAGTGTGAAGTGCAGGGAGACGGATCAGTGTTGATCCTGCCCCCTGGTGTTTAAAAAATAAAGTTTAATTAAAATCCCACCCCCCTTTACCCCCCCTTTACCCATTTTAATATAAAATTAACCCCTTCCCTGCCAATTGATCACTGACTACAGTGATCAATTGGCAGGGATTACATTTTACTATGATCTGATTTTTTTTTAACCCCTGAGGGTTAATTATTATTTTTTTAACCCTCAGGGGTTAAATTTATTTTATTAATTAATTTAAATATTTTAAAGTTATAAATTTAGCTAGCTGGGGAGGGTGGAAGTTAGTGGGGAATTGGGGGATTTAGTATTAGGCTAACTAGGGGTTAACGTTAAAAAAGGTTTAAAAATAAGCTTTAAAAAGTTAAAAAATTAAGTTAAAAAAAGTTTTAATAACGTTTAAGTAAAAAATTTAAAAAAATAAACCCTTTACCCAGTCCAAATAAAAATTAACCCCTTCCCTGCCAGTCGATCACTGCCTACAGTGATCAAAATACAGATCACAGTATTATACTGTGATCTAATTTTTTTTAACCCCTGACGATTAACTTTTATTTATTTTTTAACCCTCAGGGGTTAAATTTATTTAATTAACTAATTTAAATATTGTATAATTAAATATTTTGCTAGCTGGGGTGGGTGGGAGTTATGGGAAAATGGGGAATTTACTGTTAGTGCTGCTTACTGCTAGTTAGGGGTTAACGTAAAAAAAAAGCTTAGAAAAATGTTAAATCTGTAAAAAAAAGTTTTACGAAAGTTTAGGAAACTTTAAAAAAATTAATAAGCAAAACAAAAGTTTAAAAAATAGTTTAAAAAGTAAAAAAAGTTTTAAAAAGTAAAAAAATACATTTAATAACGCTCATTACCACTACACCTGGTACAAGCTAGCGGAAAAATGATCCCACGCTAAGGTTCAAAATATGCCTTTTAAAATACCCTGGGATGTCTTCTTTAAGAAATGGTAGGTCTTTGTGGGGTAGTTTAAATTTAAAACCTGCGAAGATGCTTGGAAATTGCACTTAGGCCCGGCGTCAAAATTCAAAGTTCGGTAAAAACTGATATGGCTTGGTCTCCTATATGGCACTGTAGCTTCACGAAATAGTGCCATAGACATACAATGGGGGTGTCCTTTTACTCAGAAGACTTAGCTGAGCATAATTTGGGGGGTTTGAACTTAGTGGCACATATGAAATATACAAAATGCCCAGCAAAAATGCAATCCGTATGTAAAAAATGCACAAAATTATTTTTTACCACATACCGTATATACTCGAGTATAAGCCGAGTTTTTTAGCACATTTTTTGTGCTAAAAACCCCCAACTCGGCTTATACTCGAGTCAATAGTCTGTATTATGGCAATTTGCATTGCCATAATACAGACAGGGGCTGTGGGGGCTGTAAGAGAGTTTACTTACCTCTCCTGCAGCTCCTGTCAGCTTCCTCCTCCTCCGCGCCGTCCGTTCAGCACCTCGGTCAGCTCCCAGTGTAAGTCTTACACTGGGAGCTGACAGAGGGAGCTGCACGGACGGCGCAGAGGAGGAGAGAGCTGACAGGAGCTGCAGGAGAGGTAAGTAAACTCTTACAGCCCCCACAGCCCCCCAATGAACTGCCAATGCTGGACCACCAGGGAAGGAGAGCCCCCCTCCCTGCCATGTATCAAGCAGGGAGGGGGGACGAAAAAAAACCAATTAGTAATAATAAAAAAGAAAAATTAAATAATAATACAAAAATAATAAAAAATTAAATTAAATAAATAAAAATAATAAATAATAATAAAAAATATTAAAATAATAATAAAAAAAAATTGCCCATCCCCCACCAAGGCTCTGCAACACACACACACACACACGCTGCACTCATACACACACGCTGCACTCATACACACACGCTGCACTCATACACTCACACTGCATTCATACACTCACGCTGCATTCATACACACACACTGCATTCATTATACACACACTGCATTCATTATACACACACTGTAAATAAATATTCAATTAATATATTTTTTTTAGGATCTAATTTTATTTCGAAATTTACCAGTAGCTGCTGCATTTCTCACCCTAGTCTTATACTCGAGTCAATAAGTTTTCCCAGTTTTTTGGGGTAAAATTAGGGGCCTCGGCTTATATTCGGGTCGGCTTATACTCGAGTATATACGGTACTTTGGCATGTAATGGTAAAAAAATGGGGGCATGTTAAGGCACAATATGCACCTTATGAGATACCCTGGGGTGTCTACTTTTACAAATGGTAGGCCTTTGTGGGTTTTTTTTGAACAGTCAAACTGTTATAATACCCCAAATGGAAGCATAGGCTCATTAAATCCGTCTCTCAAAATTCTACTGTGAATACTGAAAAGGACAGGTCTCCTATATGGCACTGTAGCTTCACGAAATAGTGCCAAAGACATACAATGGGGGTACTGTTGTACTCAGCAGAAGTAACTGAACACATAATAAAACTTTGTACAGGAATAGCACACACCAACTTTACAAAATACACATGAGAAGTTCTTTGTTATAAGTTTGAGTGCGAAAACCCCCAAAAAACACAATTTTACTCCAATATTTAGCAGAGGTTGGCGGTAAAATGGCTACGTATAAAGTGTCAAAACAACCTAAGGTAAATAGCCTGTGGTGTCTACTTTATATAAATATATACTTTTGTGTGGCAATTTTGTTTTCTTTTATGGTTATAAAGCTTACAAGACAAACATACCAAATTCTAAAATCGCTCCATATTAAAAGTTTATTTTACTCCTTGTGCTTTGTGACCTGTAACTACCAAAAAAAACTGAAAATCCCAGACACATTATATATTCTGTAAATCAGAACAACTAAATTAATTTATTTTTAATTACTTTCCTTAACCTGCACTAATTAGGCACACATTATTATTGCAAAAACTGTAAAAAAAAATAAAAAATGTTCATTTTTTTGCATTTTTCTGTATTTTTTTATAATAAATAAGCATGTATATATATATATATATATATATGTTACATCAAATGAAAGCCCTTTCTGTCCTTTAAAAAACGGTATATAATATGCGTCGGTGCAATAAATTAGTCAAATGCAAATTGCAGTTGAACGCAAACAGCAAAAAATGCAAAAAATGCCGTTGTCACAAAGTGAAAGACAAGCTTCCGAAGCTCTGTCCTTAAGGGGTTAATGTAGGCTTTTTAATGTAAACATTGCCTTTTTTGAAAAAAAGCAGTGTTTACATTCCTGGCTAGTTCACCTCTAGTGGCAGTCACACAGACGGCCACTAGATGTGCTTCCTAGTCCAATGCTGCACAGTGTGCAGCACTGGCGTTCAGCGTCTCCATGCACTGCATTGATTTAATGCATCTTTATGAGGAGATGATTGACGCAGAATTTTGCCTCACATCCACAATAGCCTCCAAATTATTTTCTATGAGAAAGCATTAGATTGGATGAGATTATCAAGTTGTGACAAGACCAGCACAGCATGATAAAAAAGGTGAGTAAAACACCTTTCCCATATAATGCGAGGGGGACTAGAGACTTAAATATTTACTTTAACATTATAGTGTCAGGAATAAGTTTTTGTGTTATATATAAATGTTAATTGTTAAATTAAATATAAATGTTCAAATATCTTGTTTATCTTTATCTTGTTATTTGCAAGGACCATGAAGGCAATACTAAAACTGCAATGTTTACATTGCCAGTTTAAATATACCTCTAGCGGCTGTCTTCCTGGGAGCAGCATTTGACCGAACATGCTTAGTTATAATCCATTGCTTTTATATGAGAGGAAATGGCTTGGAGGAGATCACGAGTGATGTCAGCTTGGGTGGTGTCATCATGGGAGGCGGAGCTGGAGGCTGTGGTGGAGGAGTCCTGACGCTGGAAGCAAGGTGAGCAAACTTTATTTAACGTAATTTTATGGAACAAAGCAGGTTGGACAGTGATCACATAGTACCAAAATATGTAATATTTAAGACTGTAGTTCCCTCTAAGGACTGAATGAGTAAAGGTTTAATTGCTATTCAGTAAGTAGAGTAAACCCTAGCTCTTATTTGATAACTTTCTTTTGCAACTTACAGCTAGTTGATTTAGTGACTGCATCCAATCTGTTGGTAATTTTTATAGTCTCCATGGAAATGTTTGTTAGTGTTTTTGTCTCCTATTAATTTCTATGGAATAAATTCAAAGTTATTGCAGAAGATAATTACCAAATGCTGACAGCTAGATTTTGTAGAATGTTACCGGCAACCATTTATTAATATAACTGACTTTTTCGCTCATTGTGACTATCATAGAAACCAGCCCCAAAATGGGCATATGTCTTGAACAATGTAGTTAAAAAATTTGCATTTATTCGTTCTTTAAAAGTCTTTCTTTTTTTTTTTTTTAGCTCCGGTACTCGCTTCTGTAGCTAAACTGATCTGACCCCATTTTAACATAGGCTAAAATAGCTGATTCTAAATAACCTATTTTTGGTTGTGTTCGACTGAGTACTAACATTTTTCAATTCAACGCATTTCACTATTTTTCGGAATAAATGCAGGAAATTTGCTCAATGAAAGCCTCTGTGTCTTTACTTTTTTAAGCGTTTTCGCTCCCTGCAACTCGAATGTGCAAAGAATATAGTTTCAAACCATGAATAAAACATATCTGAATCCAAGCGGCAATCAAGAACCAATGTATACATGAATGCAAAGCAAACACTGCCAGCATGCGTCCCCTTGACCTCTTTCCTTGCTTAACACTACTGCAGAAACAATGATTTCCAGAAACATTAAGGCAACTTGTTCTTTTTTTTTATATATCAATTGTTATTGGAAATTGTGAACTTAGGCAAGGTTTATATGTTTTCTTACAAGTGAATTTCAAGCCTTTTTTTTTTATAAACAGCTATCAAACACATGTATACTATGTAATTAACTGTACATAAATGTTATATGTAATATATTTTCTCAGTTATCTCTTGAGTAACTCTGTGTTAGAGTTGTGTTAGAGTTGTGTTAGAGTTGTGTAAAGTATGGAGAGCAGGGAATGGCCAATCAGAACCTGGCTTGTGGAATACCCTGATCCTATAGAGGTTGTGCCATGCCTTGCATTGCCATGTAGAATAGCCACATAAATTAATTGGTGTTAAGATGTCCAAATATCTATAATATCTATATTATCCTCAGTTGCATGGAGCCTTTAAAATATTAACTTTATTTTGCCATAATATGAAAATCTATCAGCAATCAACAATAAACATACCTAGCATTGCTCTAGGGATAAATATAACATTCGATTAAATGTGGGTTCCAACACTCCCCACACCTTACGTGTTTCTTGCAAAACTGCACTTATTCATAGGCCTAACAATATCTTTTAATCTTACTGTTGAATAAGGTTTGTGTTTTAAACCCCTGGGGGTGTTTGTGAATCTTCAAACTGTGGATTTCAAATGTGATAAAGACCTTGGTGATTTTTGCAAACCCCAGGCACAAGTAAGTATTGGATGCCAATTTGAATACGAGCTAAATATATACACAGGTGAGCCTGCCTCATGTTTGTTTTGTTGTCCAGTCTATAATAGTTAAATCTGTGCATAGTTTCCACAGGCGGGTACTGTTACTTGGACTACATGTTTCTCTTTAAAGACAAAAACATTAGACAGGCGGAGATTTTAAGAACAGGTGGGGAGAACACAGGCCCAGGTTAAATGTTTGTAAAACAGAAATAAGTGGAGCTTAAGGTTTACCTTAATAAACAGTAATATGATAACGGTGGCCAAGGTAAAATTGCAATGATCTGTAAATTACAAACAAGCAAATCTAAGTGCAGATGATTATTACAGAAATAAATAGAAATGAATAATAACTGGGTAACTCACAAACATAGAGCCAATAATACACTTGGCTCAAATGGTTAGCGCCTCTGGATCTTCTAAGGTAGATCCAACACCCTCTTTTTGTCTCCTCTCGATCTCCTCCTCGTTAACTCAGTAAGCAGGGATGCAAAGGGAAAAACTCCAATTGAAGGTATAAACAAAAATTTATTTGAATAATCAATAAAAGATAAAAGAATAAAAATCAATATACCGTATATACTCGAGTATAAGCCGACCCGAATATAAGCCGAGGCCCCTAATTTTACCCCAAAAAACTGGGAAAACGTATTGACTCGAGTATAAGACTAGGGTGGGAAATGCAGCAGCTGCTGGTAAATTTCTAAATAAAATTAGATCCTTAAAAAATTATATTAATTGAATATTTATTTACAGTGTGTGTATATAATGAATGCAGTGTGTGTATGAGAATGCAGTGTGTGTGTATGAGAATGCAGTGTGTGTATGAGAATACAGTGTGTGTGTGTATGAGAATGCAGTGTGTGTGTATGAGAATGCTGTGTGTATGAGTGCAGTGTGTGTGTATGAGTGCAGTGTGTGTGTATGAATGCAGTGTGTGTGTGTGTGTATGAGTGCAGTGTGTGTATGAGTGCAGTGTGTGTGTATGAATGCAGTGTGTGTGTATGAATGCTGTGTGTATGAGTGCAGTGTGTGTGTATGAGAATGCTGTGTGTATAAGTGCAGTGTGTGTGTATGAGTGCAGTGTGTGTGTATGAATGCAGTGTGTGTGTATGAATGCAGTGTGTGTATGAGTGCAGTGTGTGTGTATGAATGCTGTGTGTGTGTATGAATGCTGTGTGTATGAGTGCAGTGTGTGTATGAATGCTGTGTGTATGAGTGCAGTGTGTGTATGAGAATGCTGTGTGTATGAGTGCTGTGTGTGTGTATGAATGCAGTGTGTGTGCATGAATGCAGTGTGTGCACATGAATGCAGTGTGTGTATGTGTGTGTAATGCAGAGTGTGATGCAGAGCCTTGGTGGGGGGTGGGCATTTTTATTTTTTAATTATTATTTTAATATTTTTTGTTTCATTACATTTTTTTATTATTATTTTTTTATTTTATTATTATTTTTATTTTATTATTTTTTTATTTGTATTTTTTTTATTATTATTAAGATATATACATTTTTTCGTCCCCCCTCCCTGCTTGCTAGCTGGCCAGGGAGGGGGGCTCTCCTTCCCTGGTGGTCCAGTGGATGGGCACTGTGTAGGAGGGGGCTGTGGGGGCTGCAGAGAGATGTTACTTACCTTTCCTGCAGCTCCTGTCAGCTCTCTCCTCCTCCGCCGGTCCGTTCAGCACCTCTGTCAGCTCCCAGTGTAAATCTCGCGAGAGCCGCGGCTCTCGCGAGATTTACACTGTGAGCTGACAGAAGAGCTGAACGGACCGGCGGAGGAGGAGAGAGCTGACAGGAGCTGCAGGAAAGGTAAGTAACATCTCTCTGCAGCCCCCACAGCCCCCAGTCTGTATTATGGCAATGCAAATTGCCATAATACAGACATTGACTCGAGTATAAGCCGAGTTGGGGTTTTTCAGCACAAAAAATGTGCTGAAAAACTCGGCTTATACTCGAGTATATACGGTAATCAATATAATAATTCATGTAAAATGATTTTACATGAATTATTATATTGATTTTTATTCTTGTATCTTTTATTGATTATTCAAATAAATTTTTGTTTATACCTTCAATTGGAGTTTTTCCCTTTGCATCCCTGCTTACTGATTTAACGAGGAGGAGATCGAGAGGAGACACAAAGAGGGTGTTGGATCTACCTTAGAAGATCCAGAGGCGCTAACCATTTGAGCCAAGTGTATTATTGGCTCTATGTTTGTGAGTTACCCAGTTATTATTCATTTCTATTTATTTCTGTAATAATCATCTGCACTTAGATTTGCTTGTTTGTAATTTACAGATCATTGCAATTTTACCTTGTCCACCGTTATCATATTACTGTTTATTAAGGTAAACCTTAAGCTCCACTTATTTCTGTTTTACTTGCATGTTTTACTTGTGTTGTGAAGGTTAAGGGGTTCCTTCATTTAAGTGTCAGAGCTGGTTTTCACCTTACTGGTATTGTGTGCACCTTCCCTTTCTTTTGTACAAACCAGGTTAAATGTTTGCATTTTACCAGAATCCAAGCATAAAATGTAAAATTAGATCAATTAAAAATTATTTTTATCTCTCCTTAAAAGTTACTTTAGATGTGTGTTAAAAAGCTAGAATGTAGAAAAGTCTAAAAATGAATACAGGCACCTTGATAAAATTAAAGATACACTATAGTATTATAGTACTATAGCTATAGTGTTCCATGTCCCTATTTCTATACAGGTCCGCGACAATTTGAAAACAAATTATAGTGCCATGGCTCACTCAGCTCTTTTGACCTCTCCAACTCCTGCATCATTATGAAAGAGGTATGGCCTCATATGTGAGGGTCCATGCAAGGGACCTGAAGCTCATGCATGGTGAGCATAAAAATGAATTGCCATCCATGCGTTCACATGGGCTTTCACATCACATGGCCATGTTTTACTCGGTCAGTGCCACAGAGGCGCCTGTAGTGGATCTCAGTATTACAGACACTAGAGGAGGATTTTACCATGTAATGTAACATAAAACTACAATGTTTTGCATTGTAGTGTTAAAAGGACAGGGCTGATGCCCCAGACCACTTTATTGAGATTGACTATAGTGTCCCTTTAATTTAAAACCTGTTAGAAAGTCTAAAGACTTAAACAATATAATAGTTCTACCTGCCTTTAACCCCTTAAAGACACATGACATGTGTGACATGTCATTATTCCATTTTATTCCAGAGGTTTGGTCCTTAAGGGGTTAAAGGACCACTCTATATACATAAAGCACTGCAGCTTGCTGACGTAATTTATGGGTGGGGAGTATCCTATTTTGATTACAGATTTTTAAAAGTAATGATTTTTGTGATTTCATTAGCTCCCCTGAAATAACAGAGGTGGCAAGCATGCTATACTTATTTGTGCCTGTCTTCTCTCCCATACTTCACATTCTTCCTGTTGCAGGGCAGACATGTGCATGCATGGAGGGAAAGATTCAGAGGCTTCTCACTGATAACTATTCAGGTGTAGAAGAGGAGGGTTTTCAAAGGCTGCAGTCAAGACTTAAATCCTTTGCAAGCTCTTTTTAATCATACCCACAGAAACAACATGAAGCAAAAAATGCATGCATAGATTCATTGGACGCATGTGAACGAAATAGTGATTTTCCCTTGTTCCCATTTTTGGAGTGGTATGTTCCTTTAATTATGATCCTTTAAGTATACAAAATAATCTGTGTTAACAGGCGCTTAAAACAAATTCCAAAATAAGGTGCTCTTAGTGCAGCAGCTCTCACACAAAAATAGGAACTCTCCAATCCTATTATAGTACAATACAATAAATCCACTATATACACAAACAATATGTGATAGTGAGAGTGTGTAGCGCTTAGTAATAATCACTTACTCCCCAGCAATTTCTTACGGGTGTGTAAGATGTTTGGGTAGTACTGGATCCGTTTGCTGTATGTTCCTCAAAAAGAACAGAAAGAATACAGGGGAAATTCACCCTGGTGTTGAAATCCTTATAACTTTTTAGTATTGAAATAAAGGTGAAGGTATTCTTCTCACCTGAATAAGAGCCTATAACCTGGCTCTAAGTATGTTAGCCCGTGAGTCCTTTTAAGGGATGACTCCTTCCCTCTTTCAGCAGGATAGAAGATGTACCAGATGCATGTGATTCAATAAGGATTTATTCATACGAACATTTAAAATCATTAAAATACATACAATGTCCTGGTAGCTGTCCAAAACGCGTTTCGCCGACCTCTCTCGGCTTTCTCAATTGGTCCTTTAAGTTACTTTGTATACAGATCTTTTAGAATGCCGTGTCCCGGCTTTAATCCAACTCATTTTGTTAGTGACATTACATTTGTAGTGCAATTTAAATGTAGTAAAAACTTAGATACCATTCAAAGTGGCTTCACACAAACAACATCCAGGGGACTAATCAAGTTGGGCTTCCAGTTGGGCAAATTACAGAGAGCTTGAGTCTAGGAAAACGTATGTCAGTAAAAGAGCAGTGATAAACACAGCCATGGAGAATCTCCATTTTAATTAAATGGGAATAACTGACGCTTTTAAATACAGAATATCATTCAACAAACTAAGAGTTTTGGTGAGTTGACAACCAAGTTGGAAAGTTTTGGCTAAAAAACTAATTGGAAAATGAGTTCAGTTCTTTTAGCTTAAATGGTCAAATGTACCTGTCAACTAGAAAAAAAATCTTTAAATGTGAAGTTATTAAGCATTCAGTAGATTGGATAAGGAGTGATTATACCACTTACGAATTGAAGATCTATATCTTGAATATTGATCTCTGTCATTCATCCGTATGAAATGAACCAGTGCTTTTAGACATTCTGAACTGACTGAAATGGTTTGGAGGACAGAAATATATGTGATTGTTTCGTACCAATTTCGTCTCAATTTCTTTTTTGTCATTACAAATAAGATAACACACTTTTTCATATTGGTATATAATAGATTGTGCTTTAACTCATCCCCACCAGTTTATATAACTGTTGAATCAAAGAACAATGTAATTGTATTGATTATCATAATTTACATCTTATTTATTTCAATGTGCTTCTGTTGATATGGTTAAATTTAGATTTTCGATGTTTACTGATATAAGATAATCTGTTTGGCACAGTTACATTAGACTGCGCTAATAAAACAGTAATTTATAGTTTGCTGGGTTAAAAACCTTCTCCAGCCATCCTACTATGGGCTTCTCCACCCTTTTATGCCTTGGCTGTGTGCACGCACCAGTAATGATAAAAAAGGAAATTTTAAAAAAGTAAGTACTACCAAAAGCTACATTTTTTTAATAATTTTATTTTATAAATATTTTTTTATTAAACCTTTTTCAAAAATCAAATCAAAATAAATTATCATAAAACCGAACATTCACGCAGCTCTCAGGCGATGCAAAGGACAATTCTAGTACAATCAATAACTGTAAGATTTACAGAATTTTTGGAAAGCAAAATAACAAAAGACGAGCAGCCCTCAAATCCAGCTGCAATAGCTAACTATTAGTAAATATAATAGGTGAAAGACAGACATTGCATTGGAATCAGAATATAATTGTAACTCCTGCATATAGCACCTTGTTAATATTTGTAACATATAAAATATTCCTACTGTGTAAAACAAAATGAAATGTATATATATTAACTTTGCGTACAAGGAGTCTTTTGTATAGTGTATACAAACGTATAGAAGGGGAAGTTTGAGAAAAAGACATGTGCAATTAGTTTCGGTCCGAATAAAAATTTGCCCGAATTTCAGATAATTCGGACATTCGGGTGCTTCCGAATGTACGAATAGTTGAACTGCCGAAGTGCCGAATTGCTGAAGTCCCGAAGTGACGAAATTACCGAATTTCCGAAGTGTAGTAGTGCCGAAGTGCCGAATTGCTGAAGTGCCAAAGTGCCGAAGTTGCCAAAGTTCCGAGGTGTCAAAGTGCCGAAGTGCCGAAGTTCCGAAGCACAGTATTGCCTAAATACCAATATACGTACCCAGTGAAAGAAGAAGAATGTTACACTGTATACAATTTCAAATAAAAAGTATACAAACATAGACAGGATTCAGCTGTAAGCATTTGTAACACTTACAACAATCAAGTAACATACATTCATATAAAATGTAAGTTACTTGGCCAGTCAGTGTAATGACAGGAATGAATAAGTAGATAACTCCCTAATTCCCACGGTATTAGGGAGCTATCTACTAAAAGGCTGAAAGACCTAATGTCCTCCCCCTGGCCCCCACCCATGAGCGGTGGGTGAGGGCCATAAATGCAAATTGGAGGGAACCTAATGACCTCCCCCCTGGCCCCCACCCCTGAGCGGTGGGTGGGGGCCCTAAACTAGAATAAGGGGGACATAATGTCCTCCCCCTTGCCCCCACCCCTAAACGGTGGGTGGGGGCCCTAAATCAGAATAAGGGGGGACCTAATGTCCTCCCACTTGGCCCCCACCCCTGAGCGGTGGGTGGGGGCCCTAAAATATAATAAGGGGGGGACCTAATGTCCTCCCCCCTGACCCCCACCCCTGAGAGGTGGGTGGGGGCCCTACAGTAAAATAAGGGTGGGACCTAATGTCCTCCCCCCTGTCCCCCACCCCTTAGCAGTGGGTGGAGGCCCTAAATACTAATAAGGGGGGGACCTAATGTCCTCCCCCCCGGCCCCCAGCCCTGAGCGGTGGGTGGGGGCCCTAAATACAAATGGGGGACCTAATGTCCTCCCCCCTGGCCCCCACCGCTTAGCGGCGGGTTGGGGCCCTAAATACATATTTAACCCCCCTCCCCAGGTGACTAGGGGTCCAAAAACCCCTAGTCACCCCCTCCCCCCAAAAATAATCTCCTACCTACCCCCCTCACCCTAAAAATAATGAGGGGGGACTGTTAACTAAATACCTGTAAAAATAAATAAAAAATAAACTTACCATTCAATGTTTTCTTTCTTCTAAAATCTTCTTTTTTCAGCCCCAAAAAAGGCCAAATAAAAATCCATAATAACCAACACAATTTAAGAAAAGAAAAAAAAAAAAACAATCAGAGTGCTCTTTGTCATTTTACACAGCGTGGGAAAGTTCTTTGGAATTTCCCCACGCTGTGTAATTTGACTCATAACTCTCTGATTGGTTACTTAATCCACCAATGAGAGAGTTATGAGTCAAATTACACAGCGTGGGATATGGATATTTATTTGGCTTTTTTTGGGGCTGAAAAAAGAAGATTTTAGAAGAAAGAAAACATTGAATGGTAAGTTTATTTTTATTTTTACAGGTACTTAGTTAAATGGTCCCCCCTCATTATTTTTAGGGTGAGGGGGGTAGGTAGGAGTTTATTTTTTGGGGGGAGGGGGTGACTAGGGGTTTGGGGACCCCTAGTCACCTGGGGGGGAGGGGGGTTAAATTTTCATTTAGGGCCCCCACCCACAGCTCATGGGTGGGGGCCGGGGGGAGGACATTAGGTCCCCCCCTTATTCTTGTTTAGAGCCCACACCCACCGCTCAAGGGTGGAGGCCAGGGGGGAGGACAATAGGTCCCCCTATTTGTATTTAGGGCCCCCAACCGCCGCTCAGGGGTGGGGGCCAGGGGGAGGACATTAGGTACCCCCAGTTGTATTTAGGGCCCCCACCCACCGCTCAGGGGTGGGGGACAGGGGAAGGACAATAGGTCCCCCCCTTATTTTTGATTAGGGCCCCCACCCACCACTCAGGGGTAGGGGCCAGGGGGAGGACAATAGGTTCCCCACCCAGTTTGTATTTAGTGCCCCCACCCACCGCTCAAGGGTGGCGGCCAGGGGGGAGGACATTAGGTCCCCCCTCTTATTCTTGTTTAGGGCCCCCACCCACTGCTCAGGGGTCGGGGCCATGGGTGAGGACATTAGGTCCCCCCCATTTGTATTTAGGGCCCCCACCCGCCGCTCAGGGGTGGGGGCAAGAGGGGAGGACATTAGGTCCCCCCCATTTGTATTTAGGGCCCCCATCCGTCGCTCAGGGGTGGGGGCCAGGGGGGAGGACATTATTCTTGTTAAGGGCCCCCACCCACCGCTCAGGGGTGGGGGCCAGAGGGGAGGACATTAGGTCCCCCCCAATTTTTATTTAGGGCCCCCACCACCGCTCAGGGGTGGGGGCCGGTGGGGAGGACAATAGGTCCTCCCCCCTTTTTTTACTTTAGGGCCCCCACCCGCTGAGGGAGGGGGGACCCTTTTTTTTTAACAGTGTTTAATAGACATGCCCCTACCGCGGTATTGCGAGTAGGGGCACAATTTACTAATACTAAGTAATTTTTACTTAGTATTAGCAAATTTGGCTGAAAGACCAATTTAGGTCTTTCAGCCTTTTGGTAGATAACTCCATAATACCGTGGGAATTAGGGAGTTATCTACCAAGCGGCTGCAACAAAAGTCCCGAAATGCCGGAGTTCCAAAGTTGCCGAAGTTCCGAAGTTTCAAAGTTGCTGAAGTTCCGAAGTTGCCGAAGTGCCAAAGTTCTGAAGTGCCGAAGTTGCGGAAGGGCCGAAGTTCCGAAGTGTCTAAGATCCGAAGTGCCGAAGTTCCGAAGTGGTCATGTGCCGAAGTGCCAAAGTTGGCGAAGTGTCGAAGTGCCGAATTGTCGAAGTCCCGAATTGATGAAGTCCCGAATTTCGGAATGCCGATCCGAGCCGAATATTTTCCCCATGCACATGCCTAAAAAACAGGTTTATGCACTGTCGAATGTACACAGACAAAACAAAATATGCCTCTATTTCCATCCCCAGTACCGCTATAATTTAGCTCATATCCACAGCTGGATGTCTTGAAATACTTACATTAGGAGACGAGAGAAGTTGAGAGATATCCGAGTAAGTATAGTTAGCTGTTCATTACACATGTTTGATAAGAGAAGTCATTTTGATAATATGCTTCTGAATTCTGTCATCCTGATTTAAAGAGGTGTAACCTAATTCTTGTATACAATATAAAGAACAGCGTGTAACAACAGACCCCTGGCAATAAAATTACTTTGATCATTTGCTGTTGTGGAAACAAAACAAAGGTTCCCTCTTTTGTCTGTTGCTTTCTGTTTGTTCACACTAATATGGATTCTGTAAATAATGTTTTACAGAAAAACTGGAGTTTTTTTCTCAGCCAAGTCTTTTCAACTGCAATAGGGCACTGTGTCTACAGTAAATGCTAGTCACCAAAATACACTAAAAACCCATATTTTTGTTATTCTATGATTGACTGTATACAGGACCATTTGTTATGAAGTATACTGTATAGCTGGTTAGTTAATTGTGGAAAGTTACAATAAAGTAAGCTGCGAGTTTAAAACTATACAAAAATCAGATCAATTTGCCAGTCCACAAACATCTGACATTCTTCTGAGATCACACCGGAGCTGAATCAGCATTCCTCAACAGGGACATCAACATGAGCTTGTTTCACGCAAAAGTCACTGGAAATCTGTTTTTTCCCAACCTTTGAAATAAATTACATTTGCAATATCTTTCAATAGTCTGGGATTAAAAATGACCCTGGTAAGCTGTAAGTATGAATTTAGTTCCGTTGGTTCTGCTGTCTGTAATGAGATTGCCCCAAGATTATGTTTTTTCTTGGTATCGGAATGTTGGGATGTATATTCCAAGAAAAATAAACACATACATAAAAACCAAACATTTCCAAAATACAACAGCATGTACACAACATTCAGAAACATAAACAAATAAAAGTAAAACTGTTACAAAAACCTACCTGAAACATAATGTACATCAACAGATAGAATGTGAACTAAAAGTTTTTAACATTGCTGTAGACGTTTAATTCTCAGGGGAATATGCCTTCATCATCAATAACCTAGAAGAACTTACATTCCAAGGATATCTCTTAAGATTAATAGGTCCCAAGAGTCAGATGGCTTCACCAATTATTGACATATATTTGGTAACATCTTTGCTCCAGATATCACTAGTGTATAAATGTTTAGTGTACACAACAGCTGGAATGCTTGCACTTGCAAACCCGAAGTCAACGAATAACCTTTCTATTATGATCATATTAACATCTTGTATCTATGATTAATCTGTACAGGTATGCTGTGTTTTTTTAATTAAACATCTTTTCTTTTGCTGTGTTAAGCAGAATATGCTTCTGAAGTTTAAAATTGCAATATATCCAAAGTCAACAACACTAGTACCATTAAGTTGACTGATAATAACAGACCGGAGAACGGACTCTTAGATACTATACCCAGGACATACTTGGAAACGAGAGAAATCTCAATGTATCTTTCCTGGTGAAATATTTTATAAATAAATAAATACTACTAGAAACAAGCTAAACTAATCTTTTTGTTGGTTAAATAATTTTATATAATGAGTTTATTATTAATATTTAGTGTTGCAATATTTAGTTTGAACTTGATGGACGCAAGTCTTTTTTCAGCTATGTAACTATGTAATATTATAAATGTCTACAAGCCTCCACAGAATGATCTGCTTTATAAAATATACTCCAGTCTCTGTGATGAACTGTAGGTTGAATTTTATCTCCAATGTCTCTTTCTGGCATTAGCTATGTGTAACATCAAATTGATCTCAGGTGTCTTTTTTCGGGACTGGACAAAAGTGTATATATATATATATTTATTTATTTTATTTTTTTTTGGCATTGACGCAACTCAATAAAGCATTTCCTGATCCAAATTTAAGGTCAAAGTAGCCAAAATGGAAACATTCTCTAGATCAGCTATGATTTCAGTTTGGCTACTCTGTCCTTAAATTTGGAATCCACTTTGAATTCACTTTAAATTCTCACTTTGGCAAATAACCAGGTAAGTGTCCCAAACTGCATGATTGGCAGGGTTGACTTATAGCAGCAATGATTATCACTTTGACAATAGTGACCTCTGATGGGAAAGGATACTGCACTCCCACAATAGAAGCTAGGTGCTCTAGACCTTGGGCTGGCAAACCCCAGTACCATGGATTCAAAAACAAAGTGTCCAGGCACTCCAGATCTATCAAAAATCAGCTTGACAAAGGCCTCTGCATAGGCAAAAACGTTTCAATAAAGCTGCTTTCTGACAGATCTGGGGTGCCTAGACCACGTTTGTTTTTCAATCAATATTCAGCTCTGAACATACCATTCGTTCATATTTATGGCATCTAATATTGAAAACATGATATTTATTTATAAATTAAATAATGAGAACTGTACGCAGGACAACAGAGCAACCTAATGAAATGGTATAAAACGTCAACAACACACGTCTATCAATGATGAAAAACTTGGCAGCATTTTACATTGTTAGATACATTACTAGAAAGGATTTTAAAAAAAGGGAAAATCAAACTATTCAGATGCACAAAAAGTGGGTCAGGTGTTAGAAATAGCAGCACGAACGTAATCAAAATGTCCTAGTCACTGCCTAATGCACCCAAAGCATGTGACATAATGTGAGACTTCTAGCTATCTGTTAAAAAGTATAGAAGGACCCTCTGAGCACTACTTGTGTATGAAATCATGTGAGCGTAAAAATACAAGAAGAAAGTGGCCTTCCATGCTAATTTACACTGGTTGGTTGGTTGGTACCCTGGAGGATGCAATTTACATACATTTTTGTCTTCCAGTTGTGTAAATAAAATTAAGGAATGTGCATAGAGATTTTTATATTGTTTTTTTCTCTTTTTCCTTTTCAGTATTCTATATTAAACTGTAGTGTTGATGAAATTATTTATTGAACCGTTAGCCTGACCTGCTGATATAAGCAGGTTTATTTTACTATATACTGGTTTATTCAGTAAACTGCAAATAGTGGCAAATTAAAATCTGAATGGGAAGATTTTGATTAAAATAGCCAAAGCGTGATTTATCTATTTCAGCTATTTTTATCTAAATTTTACCATTCAAATTTCAAATTTGGAGTTTAGCAAATGGACCCCATCATTAGTTCATATAGATTATTTCATAATTTGAATATAGTGGAACTTAAACATACAAATAAAAAAAAAATAGTTAAAAGGAATTAAAACATATTACTCAAATGAACTAGCGTTTAGACAATTGTAAACAGAGGAACATATGCCGTATAGTACTTCTTGTTCTGCAAAGAAAATATAGAAAGAAGTTGTGTATGCTCAATAGAATGGAAGTAAATTTAGGTCATGGCCAAAGCACCTGCTTATATTCCCGCTGGACTAGACAATAATACTTAAGCAAAGGGAATGCAGCATATGAGCATTCACTCTTTCTCTATGTACCGCTGGGATATGGTGCCAGATCAAAGTAATTGTGTTTTCTGCTGGTCATTTATATAAAGGACAGTTGGGAATATCTGTTTCTAGGAATGGTGTAAAGTTCCATGGATGCACCTGTGGCTAAGCTGAGTCTGCTTTTATTGTAGAAGACTTTAGATATAAAACTCACCTGAGACCTACACTGAGATCACAAGTATAGTCTAAGTATAGACAAAAAATATGCTGTCATGTGGGCAATTTAAGTAATTTTGCATATTTGATAACCATCTGTACAAAAAGAATAACAATCATAGTAAACATCAACTATTGTACAGTAGCAATCAGAGTATACAGTTTCCTTGTGGCAAATGGTTCTAGTGCTGTTTGTTATTTCAGTTCTAAATTGTATGGGCTGGCCAATCAGCACCTCCTCATAGAGGTGCATTGAATCAATGTATCTCTATGAGGAAAGTTCAGTGTCTCCATGCAGAGCGTGGATATGCTGAATGGCACTGCCGCACACTGAGCAGCGCTGCCCCAGGAAGCACCTCCAGTGGCCACTGGAGATGTCCCTAGGGGCCAATGTAAACACTGCCTTTACTCTAAAAAGTCTAGAATATACAGAACAACTACATTAAGTTATAGTTGTTCTGATGACTATAGTGTCCCTTTTTTAAAAACATTTATTATTTTTGCAGTGCTTAAAGTTACAAACATGCTTGTACTGCCACGACAGCAGGAACAAGCTAATAAGTAAAACTGGGAAAAAAAGATCATGGCATGCAAGAACAGCAAAAAATGTATAATTAGTTCAGGCTATGTAGCTATGTCTAAGGCTGTAGCTTAAACTAGGCGATTAACTGCATGAGACATATTAGACATAATGAGTTAGGTCAGAAGAGAAATACTATGATAGGTAATAATATAAGTCGAGGAAGCATGCTAAAGGTGAGAGTCAGCAGATACACAATAGGGTATATGGATCAGGTAACTGACTGCACTATAGAGGCTATACTTAGAGTGGGCTCATCAGGCTGAGTTACTAAATTAAGCCGACACCAAGATATGCAAAGACTAGTTTATGTCTATGAACTGGGCCTCCATTGAAGGCCTGGGCTGCTTTGTTGAGCTTCCAATGTGGTGGCCAACTTGGTCACTCCACAATGTTTGCATTGTGCCATTTCTCAGCCCTATTGCTCTCCGTGTGTGCTCCACCTTCTGCAGTATGAGGACCGGGATATCCCCTACCTATACGGGGGCAGGGGAGTAAGGAGTGTAGCGGGCCTGCGTGCAGGGCTAGAATGCTGGGAGATAGGCCGCCTATATTATATTCTGCCCTAACATACAACATCCAATAAAAATACTAATTTTGGGATTGCACAATACAAACAACTTTAGTTGAACATATGAGAGGTGTTATATACATATTATTTGTAATAGTCCTGACTCTTTTAGTGGGAAAACATACAGCTCTACTCACTACACCTGTTACTTACTTTCAGCCTTTTCGTTTACTGTAATGCACAGCAGAACTTTCCATATTTAACTCAATGTTCATTCACACCCACTGGGGACTTTCAATTTCCAGTGTCATTCTGTGAACATTATTTGAACTCACATTCCGTGATGAAATGAAAATTCTTCACACTGTGTTTTTCTTCTGTAGGAGACCACCTTGGTGTAACTGCAGCCAGGTGTTTTAGAATTAGATATTTAAGGGGAAAAAAGAACTTAGCAAGAGCAAATTATTAATAAAATAAGAAGTCTATGCAGCACATCTCATACTTTGGACAGATTTGAGAAACAGATAATATTTTGGGGAACGAGAATAATAGAGATAAGCAGAACTCCACTTATCAATGTAACTGCCATTTAAATTCTAGGGTCCTGTCTGCATCTACCTTCTCATTATACTGCCTAAAGAATGATGGCTAAATAGAAACATAGAATGTGATGGCAGATAAGAACCATTCAGCCCATCTAGTCTTCCCAATTTTCTAAATACTTTTATTAGTCTCTGTCCGTATCTTATATCAAGGATAGCCTTATGACTATCACATTTATGCTTAAACTCCTTCGCTGTGTTAACCTCTACCACTTCAGCTGGAAGGCTATTCCATGCATCCACTACCTACTACCTATACTACTCTAAAGTAATACTTCCTGATATTATTGTTTAAATATGTATTTAAAAAGCTGGGGCAGTTTTCTGAAGGAGGTGAACTAGTATTCAACACATACGGATGATCCAGGATCAGAATCATCATTTGTTTTAATATACTGCACCTCCCAGTGATCTGAGCCCCTAATGAGCATTGTAAATTGGAGGAAAGACGAGACAGGGGGATATGATAGAAACATTTAAATACATAAAGGGAATCAACACAGTAAAGGAGGAGACTATATTTAAAAGAAGAAAAACTACCACAACAAGAGGACATAGTCTTAAATTAGAGGGACAAAGGTTTAAAAATAATATCAGGAAGTATTACTTTACTGAGAAGGTAGTGGATGCATGGAATAGCCTTCCAGCTGAAGTGGTAGAGGTTAACACAGTAAGGAGTTTAAGCATGCGTGGGATAGGCATAAGGCTATCCTAACCATAAGAGAAGACCAGGGACTAATGAAAGTATTTAGAAAATTGGGCAGACTAGATGGGCCGAATGGTTCTTATCTGCCGTCACATTCTATGTTTCTATGTTTCTATGTAAATTATATCTTTTGAATTCTACTACTCAGCATTGTTATCTCTTCAAAAACCCAATTCATGGAAATGCAAAGCTCATTTATACTTAGTAACTAACCACTGATGTAGATACAAGGTGCGACTTTAAATAGTAAAACTTAAATATACTAAATAAGATAAAGAATTGAAAAAGAAATACAAAATTAAGAAAAAAATTATTAATGTACATATCACTATTTGAAAATGTCAAGCTGTTTGCATTTAGTGCACATATCTATATTTAGAATAGAATCAGATTTTACTTGTGCCACTGGGATATTCTAGCAATTACATGTAACAATGTAATTCAGTTATATTCAATTTAAAGACTTTAATGCAGTTGAATACAGTGGATTCTAGCCCCTTTAAGAAATCACTTGTGTTGCAATATCTGACATAACAAAAAGCATGCTTTCGTTTGGAGATTTGAAATAAACCTTATGAAAATTAAAGCTTAGTTTGTACTGATCAAATGCATTCAATTTACTCTGTAAAGCTTGTTAAGAATATCTATATCATAGATTTTTTTAATTCTTTATTTTTTTTCAGGCTCAAGATAATCATAGCATGTGATACAAAAGTCGAGTCTTGAGGGTAACTTTACTAAATGTATTGTTTTTTATTACAGTAATTGTAGTTTAGAACAGTCGCGCTAAAGCACTTAGTGTATTTGTTATAAGTAGCAAGTTCACTATAGGGGCATGGGAAGAACCATAATGAATAAACAGAAAAGGTGAGTATTATCTTAAAAATGGTGAAAGCGGTGAGAACAATCAAGGCAACTCCACATGTTGGAGTAAGTGAGAAATTATGTGTGTGGAGCTAGGGGGGTTGGTTGTCATAGAGGAGCTAACATAACTTAGGTATTTCTGGTCATGACCCAGGAAGGGTTTTATCAGTAGGTTGCTAGTAGCTGAAGCCATAGCTGATGGAAGCTAAGGGAGACAGGACATTCCGTGTAGCATTATGCCTTTTGCCTGCTTAGGCGGCAGGAGGGCCGTGAAAAACCTGCTTAGAAAATGAGGCAGTTCTGCCATAGTGACGCTATCTGCTGAGGTCCGTGATTTTCAGGTGTTTCCACCTCCTTTTGTCTTCCAGTGCAGCTACTTGGGGGCTGAGGGTTGCATGGGCCAAAGTGAGTTCACTAACCTGCTTTTGTAGCTCTATGACTTCTGATGTATGAGATGTAGTGGTCTGCTATTTCAGAGGAAAGGCTTTGATGGAAGCCCGCCAATAGGCTGATGAGTATGGCTGTGGTGAAAGGGGGTGACATCTCCTCAGTTGGTTGAGTGGGCTTGGGTGACCACTAGAGATGTCGCAAACAGCGACAGCGAACGCGAATTTCCGCAAATGTTCGCGAACGGGCGAACCGGCGAACCGCCATAGACTTCAATAGGCAGGCGAATTTTAAAACCCACAGGGACTCTTTCTGGCCACAATAGTGATGGAAAAGTTGTTTCAAGGGGACTAACTGTGGCATGCCGGAGGGGGATCCATGGCAAAACTCCCATGGAAAATTACATAGTTGATGCAGAGTCTGGTTTTAATCCATAAAGGGCATAAATCACCTAACATTCCTAAATTGTTTGGAATAACGTGCTTTAAAACATCAGGTATGATGTTGTATCGATCAGGTAGTGTAAGGGTTACACCCGCTTCACAGTGACAGACCAAACTCCCCGTTTAACACACCGCAAACCACCGCAAACAGTCCATTTGCACAACCACAAACTCCCCATTTGCACAAGGTTGGATACCAAGCTAGCCATGTCCCGTTCCTTGTCTTCACTGATGTCATTGAAGGTCTCTTCCTCCACCCAGCCACGTACAACACCAAGGGTCCCCGAAAGGTGACAACAAGCCTCCTGGGACGCCTGCTGTGTTTGGTCTTCCACCTCCTCAAAGCCACCTTCCTCCTCTGACTCCTCTTCTTCACAATCCTCTTCCAGCGTTGCCGCAGGTCCAGCAAGCGATGCTGATAAGGCTGTTTCTGGTGGTGATGGTGACCACAACTCTTCCTCTTTCTCTTCACGCTCATCTATGGCCTGATCCAGCACTCTTCGCAGGGCACGCTCCAGGAAGAATACAAATGGTATGTAGTCGCTGATGGTGCCTTCGGTGCGACTGACTAGGTTTGTCACCTCCTCAAAAGGACGCATGAGCCTACAGGCATTGCGCATGAGCGTCCAGTAACGTGGCAAAAAAATTCCCAGCTCCGCAGAGGCTGTCCTAGCACCCCAGTCATACAAATAGTCGTTAATGGCTTTTTCTTGTTGGAGTGGGCGGTCGAGCATTAGGAGTGTTGAATTCCAACGTGTCAAGCTGTCGCAAATCAAGCGCCTCACTGGCATGTTGTTTCGCCACTGGACATCTGAAAAGTGCACCATGGCCGTGTAGGAACGCCTGAAATGGCCACACACCTTCCTGGCCTGCTTCAGGAAGTCCTGTAAGCCTGGGTACTTATGCACAAAGCGTTGTACGATCAGATTACACACATGTGCCATGCACGGCACATGTGTCAACTTGCCCAAATTCAATGCCGCCAACAAATTTCTTCCGTTGTCACAAACCACATTGCCGATCTCCAGTTGGTGCGGAGTCAGCCACTGATCCACCTGTGCGTTCAGGGCGGACAGGAGTGCTGGACCGGTGTGACTCTCTGCTTTCAGGCAAGTCAACCCCAAGACGGCGTGACACTGCCGTATCCGGGATGTGGAATAGTACCTGGGGAGCTGGGTGGGTGCCGTTGATGTGGAGCAGCCGAGGAGGTTATGGAAGAGGATGGAGTAGGAGGAGTAGAGAAGGTGGCAGCAGGCCTGCCTGTAAGTCGTGGCGGTGTCACCAACTCCTCAGCAGAGCCACGCATTCCATGCTTGGCAGCCGTCAGCAGGTTTACCCAATGCGCAGTGTAGGTGATATACCTGCCCTGACCATGCCTTGCAGACCAGGTATCAGTGGTCAGATGGACCCTTGCCCCAACACTGTGTGCCAGACATGCCATTACTTACTTTTGCACAATCGAGTACAGGTTGGGGATTGCCTTTTGTGCAAAGAAATTTCGGCCGGGTACCTTCCACTGCGGTGTCCCAATAGCTACAAATTTTTGGAACGCCTCAGACTCCACCAGCTTGTATGGTAAAAGCTGGTGGGCTAAGAGTTCAGACAAGCCAGCTGTCAGATGCCGGGCAAGGGGGTGACTTTGTGACATTGGCTTCTTACGCTCAAACATGTCCTTGACAGACACCTGTAGAAAATTGTTGGAAGTGCACTCCACCCCTTGCCAAGGAATCCAGGGTGCTTAACTGGATATGTCCCAGTACCAAAATGGACCAAATATAATAGTAAAAATAGAAAATGAATCCAGGCACTCCAAATGAATTCCAAGAGAAAGGCAATTTATTGGAACCAGCAGCAGTAGCCTGACTGTGTGCAGATGAGCGGGAACTGCTCAAGGCGAGAGACGGAGTGGCGGATGGTTGAGTGGGGGCAAGGAGGACAGCAGTGGTTGACATGGCTGAAGATGCTGGACCAGGAGGAGGATGGCGGCTTTGAGTTTGTGTGCTGCTTGTACTCATGTGTTGATCCCATAGGTGTTTGTGATGTGCAATCATGTGCCTTCGCAGTTGTACCTAGGTGGGTGTTGGACTTCCCACGACTCAGTTTCTTTTGGCACAGGTTGCAAATGGCATCGCTGTTGTCAGAGGCAGACACACACAAAAAATGCCACACTGCTGAGCTCTGCAATGATGGCATTCTGGAGGTGGCAGCAGCATGCGTTGATTGGCGTGCTGTCTGGCTGACCCCGGTGCCGATGCATGCTGTCTGACTGTGCCACTAGCTCCTTGCAATAACCTCCCCCTGCTTCCAACTCATCTCCTCCTCCTCTCTGTCTCCCCATCTGAACTTTCACCCTGTTCTTCTTCTCTTCTAGAGGGCACCTATGTGACATCCACGGACGCATCATCATCATCAACCGCTTCACTTGTATCTGACAACTCAGCAAAGGAAGCAGCAGCGGGTACAACATCATCATCATCACACCGTACATCCATGTGTGTAATGCTGCCTGACTGAGACATATCCCTGTTATCTACATCCTCTGGCAATAATGGTTGTGCATCCCTCATTTCTTCCAACTGATGTGTAAATAACTCCTCTGACAGATTAAGTGAAGCAGCTGTGGTGCTAGTGTGGGTGGTGGCGGCAGGCGGGCGAGTGGTAACTTGAGAGGTGCCCGAAGCTAAGCTGGAGGAGGATGGTGCGTCAAGGTTCCGAGCAGAAGCTGTAGAAGATTGGGTGTCCTGTGTTAGCCAGTCAACTATGTCCTCAGAACTTTTCGAGTTCAGGGTACGTGGCCTCTGAACACTGGCCATTATTCTAGGGCCAAAGGGAATCACAGCACCACGACCACGACGGCCCCTGCGGCGTGGCCTGCCTCTGCCTGTCATTTTTTTTTGATTAGTGGTACTATGCGTGCAAGCTACTGTGACAACAAATATGAGTGGCACTGTGCACTGGCAGAAGTTGGCAGAGTAGACGCTGTAGGCCTGACACACATGCTTGCAGACAACTAACTGCTATTCAATCTATTACAGTCAAATTTCCATTTTTTTTATAATGTACACTACTGTTACACCAGATATGATTTGCACTGGTGTGACACTGTGCCCTGGCAGGCCCTGAAACGCACACGTGTGAAGGAAACTGACTGCTATTATATTACAGTCCAAAAAGTTTTTTTTTGTTTTTTTTTTAAATGCAAGCTATTGTGACACCAGATATGAGTGGTGGCACTGGGCAAATGGGCACAGTATATGCTGTGAGCCTGACACACACACTGGCAGGCAGGCAACTGCAATAAGATTACACAGGGGAAAAAAAAAAGCAGACTGATGTTCTAGCCCTAAAAAGGGCTTTTTGGGGTGCTGTCCTTACAGCAGAGATCAGATGAGTCCTTCAGGACTGTAGTGGACACTGAATACACTAGCCTAGCTATCGATTCCCCTATTAAATCAGCAGCAGCTACACTGTCCCTCCTCTCACTAAGAATGCAACTTCCGGGGAGCGGGGCCTAGCTGTCATGGAGGAAAGATGCACTTCGTGTGAGCTCCCTCAATATTTCACTTTAAGCAGCTATCAACAAGCGAATTTCACCCCAGAAGGGGATGACCCAGCAATGTTGCTCCTACCTGACCGACCCGACATGCTTAACAGCGGTCAGCAACTCAACAGAGTCTTACTTACCTCCGCGTGGCAAGTGTGGCCTGGTGCTCACCGGGCGGGAGGCAGCCGATCTCCTGATCCTGGGATGTCCAAGAGCAGCTACTTCCCGACAGGAGCTCCGTTAACCCCCCCTCGGACCGGTGGGGGTTATCCCGGTCCACCCCTGGGAGGCTGTCTGGAGCTAATGGACGCAGAGAGCACAGCCGCCCAGGCTGACATACTCATCTGCGACTCTCCCAATATGGCGGCAGCCACGTGTCCTCCTGGTACCAGCAAAGCATGGCAGGATATTGAGTCTAAGCTTGGCAGACTCTTTAATCAATTTTGGAAGCAAATAACAAGCAGGAAGCCCCAACAAGCTCCACCACAGCCCCAACAAGCTGCACCACAGCTAAGCGAAGCAGCCCCATTAAAATCCACCAACGCAAAAGGCGTTGAAGACGGGACCGGAGACACAAACAGAAATGCAGAGCCTGCCCCACGTCAAGCACTCGCCTCCACCTTAAGAAACCACAATCCCGCACCGGACGTGAAGCACCACCGGGACAGATCCGACCACCCGACAAAACAAGCTTCCACCACCTCAAGCCACGAACCCGGCACTCAGCCAGAGACTTGACTTTGTTGTTCCAGGTATCAGGGACTCCCAGGGTCTGCACCTGGCGCCCAGAAGGGATCGGATGAGCACAAGCAGTAAACAGCAGCCTGCCAAGCTATAAACTGCTCTCTGCACATTAACTAATCGTAAAGTAGCAAGCGTTTAAACATGTCATTATTTCACCTCCTAAAGAGTTTATTGTCGTAGTTCCTTACATGCCTTTACCTTAACCGTTCATGTATTATGTTATTCACAAGTCTCATCTCATGGGGCGACTCACACTTGATTTATAACTAGTGGTGGAGCTGCTGATATAAATACACAGTTGATAACGTGCAAGCTACACCCTAAACATGACAGCCATCTTTCACAACAATGTACTGCTATATACTCATACCTTCAGTGCAACTAGCCATGATATACGCACGTTCAGCCTAGCATGCTCAAATATAACACACTTCTGTCTAAAAAATACAAAAAAATACAAAAAAAAAAAAGAATGCAGCTTCCGAATGAATCTAAAATGGATGCTGTCCAGGAGGTGGGAGGGTCTGGGAGGGAGGGTTTGCTGCTGATTGGCAGGAATGTGTCTGCTGACTGTGAGGTACAGGGTCAAAGTTTACTCAATGATGACGAATAGGGGGCGGACTGAACATCGCATATGTTCGCCCACCGTGGCGAACGCGTACAAGCTATGTTCGCCAGGAACTATTCGCCAGTGAACTATTCGGGACATCTCTAGTGGACACTTATAGCCCAGATCATCCATGTTGTGGTGGGAATAACCCTCTGATGCATCCCAGATATCCACCGCCATTTCAGGTCTGATCTCTCCATGCGGCCTCTGCAGCAAGTCTCTGATATCGGCAGAGAATCTTGACCAATCCGGCAGGATCTTCATAGTTTTCTGCCCCATCACTGGGGGAGCATCACCTGAGGTTGATTGGGCAGGTTATACCCCTTTATGTGCACTTATTTGGGCTTTACAGATCAAGAGCTAGCTCCATCCCCAAGAATATCTATTTTGATATAACTTTTCTTGTGATCCTTACAGGTAGAGCTAACTGAATTGTGACAGTTTGAAAGCTTAATGCACTTTTTAATGTTAGATGACTAGGTCATGACTGTTTTCTCATACTTTAGTTAAACTTTCAATTCTTCAGTCGTTGCATTACAATAGTCAATCCAAATAAACAAAGGGCATCCCAGTTGACAGGCAGAGACTGTGGATACCATTTTCTTTTATTTTCTATGCCAGTCCCCATGTCTATTTAGAAAAAAAATTATAATAATAATAAACTGTTCTCAGCCACCTTACAGTATCTTCTCCAAAATACTAACGCATAAACAAAGACATGCAAAAATTAGGGCCCTGAGAAAACTCTTGACCCACATGTACGATGTGATCAATGCAAAAGTGCAAATAGTAAAAAAGGATTAAGTAAAAATCTTTTAAGAGTAATACACAGAGTGTTCTTACAAATTGACTTCTTAATGGGATAGACAATGTCAATGCAACTTATGGAACATAGTTGTAATCAAAATTATTAAAGGATCACTATAGGGTCAGGAACACAAACATGTATTCCTGACCCTGTAGTGTTAACACCACCATCTAAGCCTCCTGGGCCCCTCATGCCTCCATAAATATAGTAAAAATCTTACTGTATTCAAGCCTGAAGCTGTAACTCTGCATGCTGTTAGACTAGATAAAAAGCTGTCTGCTGACCTCATCAGAAGTGGTAGCCTGATCCAATCACAATGCTTCCCCATAGGATTGGCTGAGACTGATAAAGAGGCAGATCAGGGGCAGAGACAGCATGATTCAAACACAGCCCTGGCCATTCAGCATCTCCTCATAGAGATGAATTGAATCAATGATGTAATGTAAACACTGCATTTTCTCTGAAAAGACAGTCTTTACAGCAAAAAGCCTGAAGGTAATGATTCTACTCACCAGAACAAATTCAATAAGCTGTAGTTGTTCTGGTAACTATAGTGTCCCTTTAAACCCTCATTGATAATCAGGTTTATTATTGTCAAAATGTACTGACTTTGAACTGTTTGCAGTGAACAAAACAAAAATAACTGAAACAGCTCAACACAACAAAATGTCTTTAACTGGTTTCCCCAAATTCAACTGAAAATGCAAATTAAAGGACCACTAAAGGCACCCAGACCACTTCAGCTTAATGAAGCGGTCTGGGTGCCAGGTCCAGCTAGGATTAACCCTTTCTTCTATAAACATAGCAGTTTCAGAGAAACAGCCGCTAGAGGCGCTTCCGCGCTTCTCACTGTGATTTTCACAGTGAGAAGACGCCAGTGTCCATAGGAAAGCATTGGGAATGCTTTCCTATGGACTGGCTGAATGCGCATGCGGGTTGTGCCGCATATGCGCATTCAGCCGATGACGACAAGAAGGAGGAGGAGAGGAGGAGGAGAGTCCCCCGCCCAGCGCTGGAAAAATAGGTACATTTAACCCCTTCCCTCCCCTAGAGCCCGGCGGGAGGGGGGCCCTGAGGGGGGGGGGAGGGGGGACCTAGGGACCCTATAGTGCCAGGAAAACAAGTATGTTTTCCTGGCATATAAATATAAATAACAATATAATTAATGCCATTCACCTAAAAATAGGCACACAAACAAGCAAATGTGTGCCAAAGCATATTTGCCTTCCCTGGACCAGTGAAACTTAACTTAGATCCCCAATGAGCATTGTAAATTACTAACCCTGTCCAGAATATCTCTGGTCCGACTACAAATGGTCCCCACGTTTGGCTCTTTCTGCAGATCCTTCGTAAACTCCACACTCAAAGTGTATCATCTGCTTTTGTTATGGATTTTATCTGGGAGAAGTCCCCCAGAGGAAGGCTTACGAGCGAAATGTCAGAATTTTACATGTCTCCTGTTCTTGATCAATATACCTTTTTTATGGGTGTATGTAATTAGCACTTTATTACTATTGTGGTATTGGTACTATTGATTTGGTACGCACTACTCTATGCACTTTTTTCTGTCAAAGTTACTTGATGTATTTCTTTAATGCATGAATAAACTATTTTTATGTGCAAACCTTGGTGTGCCTTGGGTTCATTACTATATTTATTGTGTATATATATCCGGTGTGGGAACGGATTTTTTTCCTTAAGGAGCACCCAGTACTTTTTATACCACATTACTTCTCACCCACTTTCAGTTGAGCTTTTCTTATAATTATATATTCAAACTTTAGTTATTATTAATATATGTAATTTCAGTTGTAAAAAAAAAACTTTACTGAGTTATTAAAATTATTATTTATATAACCATATCCCAAAGTCTAAAACTCTTTAAAATTATAAAGAAATGGGGGCGGGGCCAGACGTCCAACATGGCCAGACATGTCTCTCAGTAGCTCCAAAAAGACTGACTAATCTCAGTTTTGTATGTCTGAAACCCAAGCAATTCGATGAACTAAGCTACATATTGGTGACTGCATGGTCCAGCACATATTATTGAGCCCAGTCTATGGTGTTCTGTGCTGTACTTCTTCTGCCGACACCTAAACGCACCTCTCTACTAGCAAGCACCCAGCTTACCCCCCTCCCCCTTTGGACTGGCTGGGGATATCCCGGTCTCCACTGTGTTAGGTGCAACTAGGTGCAACTCACACAGAAAGCTAGAAGTCTGAATCACTGCATACCGTGGCTGGAAAATGAGCTGTGTGTGTGCATGTATGTGTGTGTGTCTGTATGTATGTCTGTCTGTCTGTATGCATGTATGTGTATGTATGTATGTCTGTATGTATGTCTGTATGCATGTATGTGTATGTCTGTCTGTCTGTCTGTGTGTCTGTATGCATGTTTGTGTATGTCTGTCTGTATGCATGTCTGTGTCTGTATGCATGTCTGTGTATGTCTGTGTGTCTGTATGCATGTCTGTGTGTCTGTATGCATGTATGTGTATGTCTGTATGTATGCAAGTGTGTCTGTATGCATGTCTGTGTATGTATGCCTGTCTGTATGCATGTATGTCTGTCTGTCTGTATGTGTATGTCTGTATGCATGTATGTCTATGTATGTATGTCTGTCTGGATGCATGCATGTCTGTCTGTATGTCTATGTCTGTCTGTATGCGTGTATGTCTGTGTGTCTGGATGCATGTATGTGTATGTATGTCTGTCTGCATGCATGTATGTCTGTCCGTATGTCTATGTGTGTATGTATGTATGTCTGTGTGTATGTCTATGTATGTATGTCTGTCTGTATGTATGTATGTATGTATGTCTGGATGCATGTCTGTGTGTATGTCTGTGTATATGTCTATGTATGTCTGGATGCATGCATGTATGTCTACGTATGTATGTCTGTCTATGTATGTTTGTGTATGTCTGTATGCATACATGTATGTCTGTATGCATGTATGTCTGTATGTATGTCTATGTATGTGTATATGTATGTCTGTATGTCATTATATATGTATGTCTGTATGTCAGTATGAATGTATGTATGCATATTATTATGAACGTAGGTCTGTGTGTATGTGTGTATGGATGTCTGTATGCATGTATGTCTGTCAGTATGTCTGTATATATGCATGTATGTCAGTCTGTATGTCTGTATGCCATTATGAATGTATGTGTGTATGGATGTCAGTGTCTGTATGTATGAATGTGTGTGTGTGTGTGTGTGTATGTATGTATGTCGGTGTCTGTATGTATGTGTGTCTGTCTGTCACTATGTATGCCTGTGTGTATGTCTCAGTATGTGTGTGTCAGTATGTATGCCTGTATGCGTGTATGTCTGTTTCAGTATGTGTGTCTGTTAGTATGTATCAGTGTGTGCGTTTGTGTCTGTGTGTGGACCCAGTGAGCGGTATTTGGAGGCGGCCCCAGGGGGCCCAGACCCTGAGCTGAGTTAGGGGCCCCAAAATTTCTGGTGGCGGCCCTGCCACAGTCCATACATTAATGGGGATATTCTGATATTCACTTAGACTCCATGGACGCACGATCCTGCAGATCAGAGTAAGGGGATTCATGGACATATGGAGCTGGCACACACAGAGACCTGGGGCCAAAGATACAGTACCCTGATGTTTTGCGCAGCACCGGTCACCCACCCACAAGCATGCCTACACAGCCTGGACCTTACCATAGTGCAGAGGAGCAGTAATTTTGGCGTAGAGATGATCCCTAGTCTGTGTCCCATCGGTGCCTGTCTCTGGGACGGCGATCCCATCCGTTGCGACAAGGAGCTGGACTTTAAGTCATGGCTCACCCGTGGCATAGAGTGATCTAATCTTTTATCTGCCTCCCTAGCTTGGCTCACTAGAGACATAGCCTGAACAACCTTGGCAATATCTAGAGTTTATGTTTGCTTGATCTGGTCACTGCCCTGTGGTCTCCTATTATTGTTATTGCATGCTGACTTTCTGTATCCATGTTATTTTACTTAATTAATTTACTCATCTCTTAATCTGTAATCTGTAATAATCTCAATCTGTAATTATTGTGCATACTATATACTGCCAACTTCTCAAATGTCCATCTATTATGCTCCACATGTTTTTTTGCTGTTTTTCATATTTTAAAAATTATGCAAGTTATTCTTGAGTGCCACGATAAATATAAGCTGTCCTTACATACCAAGCCTGTTCAAGTCATAGCAATATACTTATGCATCTCTAGCCTGTTTATTCTCACATAACATTGTTCTGATTTCTCAAAACGTATGTCATCAATTGTATTTAATATGCATGCTACTGCTGTCTTGGCACGGCGAGTTTACATGCTTTATGTAATCTAAGGCACAGCAAAATAAAGAATTTTAAAAATTATAAAGAAACAATGCCTTTTTATTGAATTTAAAAAAAATACAGCTTAACACGCAAAAATTGATATACTGTGCATTTTAAATGACTCAGCTAGTATACAATTTGCTGGATTTCCATAACATTTTTACATGTGCAGTACACAACTAAATGGCAATTATAAGCTAGAACAGTTTGTAATTTCCGAGGAGTGTAATGTGTTTTTTGCAAGAATATAATGCAACGTTATTTATACTTGTCAATATTTGATATGGCACAGAATTATAAATCTGCACATTTGTGAAAAAAAAGTTCTATTTATAAGTTTGTTACAGGAAATACAGTGACCACAATTAAAATCAGACAAGAAAAATTGTAGATCCGAACTCTATATATCAATAAACATTGAAAAAATATATATCTTTAGCACAACTCATTTGCAGCCCCTACTCCCCTTTGAACAAAACAAAAAGAAGACACTTTTGGTATGTCATGCCAACATATATAAAAAAATTAAAATAAAAAAAATAATCTGACAATGTATTCTGTAGCTCTGTTGTTCTCCTAGCAATATTTTCAGAAAATAAAAATATAAAATTACAACAAATCCAAAATAATTTACAAAAAAAAATACATGTATTTTTGGGTTCACATGCATCAGGTAATGATTATAACAGAATACTAATATTACTAATATTAGTCTTCATAGCTATACAACAAAACACATTTTCTTTAATTAATGTTCTCCCTTCTATTTTTCACTTTCACTCTAACTTCTCTCATTACCAAAATATCTCTATCCTTCTGCTCACCTGTTCCTGGTGACACCATCTTCATTGCCCCCACTTTACTACCCTCTCTATTCATCCCATGCACTCTATGTATACCTTTCCAGCCTATCTCCACCAACTCCTCCCAAATCCTATATATACATACCTTCTTAAAAAAAACTTTCAAATCCTACTCCCACCTTCACTTATTTTCTGTACTTCTGCTCCTAGCAGCTGGGGATGTCTCTCCAAACCCTGGTCACACCTTGGCAAACCCACCATGTACTAACTCAAGGAAGCACGCCAATCTCGTACCCATCTCATGTTACTCTTTCTCTAAATCCTCCTTCAATAATGCCCTCTGGAATGCACACTCTGTTTGCAATATTACAAAATCCACTGTTGTCCACAACCTCTTCATCTCTCATTCCCTAGACTTACTAGCCTTGACAGAAACATGGCTCTCCCCCTCTGACACTGCTACCCCTGCATCTTTTTCTTTTAGTGGCCTTCAACTTACCCACAACTCAAGACATTCTGAATGTAAAGGTGGTGGTGTAGGGTTTCTACTCTCGCCTCACTGCATCTTCAAACCTCTACCCACCCCCCTTCCCTCTCTTTTTCATCATTTGAAATCCATTTGATTCTCCGCTAACATTGCCGTTATTTATCGCCCTCCTGGTTAATCTCTCCTCTTCCTTGACCACCTTGCTGCCTGGCTACCCTACTTCTACTCCTCTAACATACCATCCCTAATTATCATGGACTTCAATATTCCCATTAACCCACCACTGACCTTAGCAGCCTCTAAACTACTTTTAATTCCTTCCTTCCTTGGGCTATTGCAGTGGGCTAATTCTCCCAACCATGTAGCTGGCAATACCCTCAACCTCATTTTCTCTTATTCATGTACAGTATCTAATATCTCCAACACTTCATTTACCCTCTCTGACAACCACCTCTTATCATTTGCTCTCGAATACCCCCTCAGCCAACAACCTCACCCTAACCCCCCTCAACTGAAGAGAAACCTTAATTCTATTTACCTCCAGCAGCTGTTAGCTGATATTGATTCACAACTCCTATCCATCCCTTCTCTCTTCTGTCCCTCACTGGCCATCTCCACATATAACACTACCCTACCCTCTGCCTTGAACACTGCAGCCCCGCTCCAAACATGCCCCTTGAGGAGGACACGCCCCCAACCGTGGCATACTAAATCAACATTCTACCTGCAAAAATGCTCCCGTTGTGCTGAACTCTCCTGGATCAAGTCTCGCACCAAGTCAGACTTTCTCCATTATAGATTAATTTTAGGTTCATACAGGGCAGCCCTTGCCCTTGCCAAACAGTCATACTTTTCCTCTCTCATTAGTTCATGCTCCCGAAATCCCAGGCGTTTCTCTGATACCTTTAACTCTCTTCTTCGCCCTGCTGTGGCCACCCCCCAAACTAACCTTTCAGCCCATAGCTTTGCATGCTACTTTACCGACAAGATTGAAAAGCTAGGGATAGAATTCTTGCCACCCTGCCTTTCTCTTTCTCAACCACACATAGATCATGCCTTTCCTACCCTTCAAACTTTCTCCCCGGCTACTGAACAAGAGGTGGCTGCGCTTCTCCTTTCCTCTCACCCTACCACTTGCCTGCTTGATCCTTACCCATCTCACCTTATCATATCTCTTTCCCCTTGTCTTGTGCCTTCCTTAACACACAACTATAACTGATCTCTCTCTTATGGCATTGTCCCTGCTGACCTTAAACATGTCACTGTAGTACCTATCCTGAAAAAACATCTCACGACCCATCCTCCCCCTCTATCTATTGTCCTATATCCCTGCTCTCTTTTTCCTCAAAGCTTCTGGAAAGTCTGTCTCACTTCCTTAATTCCAACTCTCTCCTTGACCCTCTTCAATCTGGCTTCCACCCCCTCCACTCTACTGAGACTGCTTTTATCAAAGTTACTAATGACCTAATCGCAGCTAAATCCAAAGGCCACTACTCCATACTAATTCTTCTTGACCTCTCTGCTGCCTTTGACACCAATGATCATGCTCTACTTCTTCAAACTTTTCAATCACTCGGTTTCTGTGACTCTATCCTCCCGAGGTTTTCCTCTTATCTCTCTCAATGATCATTCAGTGTCTCCTTTTCTAATGATACCTCCTGACTTCGTTCTGTCTCGGTTGGAGTCCCCCAAGGCTCTGTCCTTGGTCCCCTTCTATTTTATAGTCAGTCCTCTCACACCTCACCCCTCTGTCAATCCTTACATTGGCTTCCTGTATCCTATAGGAGTCAATTCAAAGTGCTAACCCATACCTATAAAGCATTGACCAATTACAGTCCATCTTATATCTCTTCACAGATTCATAGGTATGCCCTTTCTCGGTCTCTCCGCTCTGCCTGTGACCTTCTCCTGTCCGCTGCTCGCACTCCTACGGCCAACTCAGGCTTGCAGGACTTCTCGCGCGCGGCTCCCTTCATATGGAATAGCCTGCCTACCACCACCAGACTCTCCCCTGGTCTTCAATCGTTTAAAAAGTGCCATGAAATCCATCTCTTTGGGAAAGCTTATGGCCTCCTAGAGTAACCTCTATCTCCCATACCTGTCTCTTGCTCTCTCCTAAAGGGCATCACTCTACTCTCTCCTCCAGTTCTGATTCACTCCCACTTTATTTGATTGCTATTTCCAGTCCTATTGTGTTTTACATCCCACCTCCTATAGACTGTAAGCTCACTTGCACTTAACCTATCGTTCCTGTAAGTTTTCTTGTAATTGTCCTATTTATAGTTAAATCCCCTCTCTTATAATATTGTAAAGTGCTACGGAATCTATTTGTGCTGTATAAATGACAATAATAATAATATTAATAATAATAATATAGTATGTTTTGCCAAGCAAGACGTTGTATTAATTCCACTTATTGGCAAGTGCAAATTGCATCTTTGGGG
This sequence comes from Pelobates fuscus, assembly GCF_036172605.1. Lineage (NCBI taxonomy): Eukaryota > Metazoa > Chordata > Amphibia > Anura > Pelobatidae > Pelobates > Pelobates fuscus. The sequence continues at coordinate 341,312,105 of NC_086320.1, forward strand.
ACAGAACAGATGTGCAGTTATTTGAGTGCAGGTGATAACGCCTGAAGGCTATTGCAATGTAAAGTCTAGATTGATCATCTCAGGAGTATGGCCCCAAAGGACTAAAGAGAGAGTTCAGATTGTCAGCTTTTCTTACGATATTAAATTATTAATGAATTTATACTTTTTTTTTTTCAGTTCCACGTTTAAATCCACTACAGTTATCTCAAATTGAGTTAATATACATTTTGCATTATTCATTGTACATGTGGATTCTATTTATAGTTGCCATTTTCAGTTTATTTTTTTTAGATTCTACATACACAATTTAGAATTGTAATTTTCTATATATAAAAATGGCTAAGATTAAAGTTATGAAGACTGCAAGAATTTCAATCACAATAGAATGAAGCCATACCTAGCCATTCACAGTGCAGGCAGGATATTTTCATCAATATGTATCTCTGTACTTTTGGAAACAATCCATTGTGCATTTCCATATGAATCTGGAGATGTGGAATGTTTGTGTAAATCCAAATGATTTTTCTTTTATTATTTTTATTATTTTGGATTTGATATCAACAATTTCCATTTTGAAATTATTTTTGACATTGCTCTTATTTAGAGTTAAATTTTATTTGATTAAAAAATAATGTAAACAAAGTATACATTATTGATTTTTTTTGTATATATATATATATAATGTGTTTTAATGTTACTGTGTTGTTGAAAATGAAAACATTTATTGGTGAATTATAAATTGTGAAAAAAAGATAAAAATTAAAAAAAAAAAAAAAAAAATATTATGAAATTAGATTTCCAGTTTTTGCTTTTTTTTAATTTTGATAATGTCACTAGATAAAAGATGAGAATGGGTAATTTTCGCAGAATATGGTCAGGAACTTGAGGATGACCACATAGTTATATTTCAATGTTGAGCTTTCATCCAGGGGATTTAACTTTCACTGATTCAGATATGTGTGATGCCGACACACCACTAGTGCCAATGGTATGGTGGGAGTTGCCTGTGGAACTACAATACTGTCCATCAAGAAGCATAGTCTCTTCATATTATTCTGGTCCTCAACTATGGACAGAAAATAGATTTTCTTCCCCTGCTTTTATCTGAATGTTTTTATTGGTTACCCATAATGTACTAGCAATGTCTTTGGTGTCTCTGGTGCTATATGATGGACATACTCTTTCTTTGGTTTCTTTTCGACCATGTATTTGTTTTAGTGTCTAGATATATACAATACAGACCATTCGTTTTGGATATCTTACCTCATAGTGGAATGGTTTCTTTTTTCAAGGAGTAATAATTTATGACATTCTAAATGTAACATTTGTTCCACACTGAGATATTCAAATGATTTCTACCTTCCTTCTATTCCATTAGCAGTGGCTATAAAAAAAAAGCTCTGGAAACAATAGTAGGGTGTGCAGTTTCATTAAAAAGTACTATGTAATGGCCTATAATGCTTTCTAAACATCCTGTTTTTTGGAGAGCTTTAAATATATAGATGAATATTCTGTCTGTCTGTCTGTCTGGCTGGCTGCCTGCACACAGCTTAAAAAAAAAAAAAAAAAAAACCTCATCCATAGTGAGAGTAGTTATAGCATGAGAGCCAAATAAAAAACAACCAAATGGGGGGGCGGAGCCAGCTAGGGAACTGGTCGGACGCACAATCCTGAGCTCCGTGTCTCGACCAGAGAAACTGACCTCTAAAAAGTGGAAAGGAACCCCAAATTCCGGCGACCCTCTTGCCAAAGGCACACTGAGAAGCCATGGGCAAAAAAAACAAGAAAACGAGGGCAGACAATGCCCCAACGACCCGTGATATCGCGGAATTGCTGCGCGGCACGAACAAGGCCGCATGGGACAAAATGGCGGCGGCGGACGACCTATACTCCTACTCCTCGGAGGACTTTACTGCCGACCTGGATATAGGAGCTACAGCTAACAAAGCACCGGACCCCGCAAAGGCCGCATCAAAGCCGGGAGAACCGGTTACAGCGGACCAGCTCCAACTCATGCTGAGCGAGCTTAGAAAGAACATCGCAGCCGACATGGCCCAATACAAAACGGCCATAGACGCGGTAGCCACTAAGGCCTCCAGGCTGGAAGAACTCTCCTGCGCCCAGGATACGCGGCTGACAGCAGTCGAAAAACAAGTGGCTGACCTCCAGCGCAGCCACAAGGCCTCCACAGACAGACTGGATGCTTTGGAGGACCAACGCAGGAGATATAATTTAAAGATCAGGGGAATACCTGACTCAGTGGGGACCACGGAGGTGCCACATTTTATTAGACGCCTTCTTAACACCATACTGCCGCCCAAACAGGCGAAGGCCGTGCAGCTAGATGGTATGTTCCGGCTGCCAAAATCGCCCAGAGCCCCTACGACTGCACCCATGGATCTTATAGTGCGATTCCAATCGCTCCAACACAAGGCACTGACCCTTATGGCGCTCCGGGGAAAAACTCCTTTGAAGGATCAACACTGTCTGTCTTCTCGGACTTAACCAGGAACACCCTGACATGGAGAAAGGGGATGCAACCGAGCCTGCAACACCTACGAAATAAAGATATCCCCTACAAGTGGGGAACCCCAAGAGCGGTCATCTTCTCACACGGTGGGACCACACACAAAGTACACAGCGCCCAGGAGATCGAATCTCTGCTTACCACACTGGGCATCCAGACACCACCTCAGCGGAGTAGTCTGAACCTGTCGCACCTGAATCCAGCAGAAATACCAGAGTTTGCTCCCAGACAAGCACGGAGAGGGCAGGGCCCCGCCGCACCACCTTGAGGGACATATCCAGAGGGTGATACACCATCTACCCCCACCTGGGGAATGACTTTCCACCTTTATACTATATACTTTATTGATATTATGTTTTATTGACGTTTATGGTACTTAGACACATCACACACGTACCCGACCTACACCCTAGCACATACCAAGAGCACATAGCTCCCAAGCTGAGACCAGTCAGACACCCAACCTCACCACACACTACACACGGACGGAACACATAAAGCCCAACCTGTGAGACCACGATCCCAAAGGAGCTACAAGCCCACCCTTGTAACCCCCCCCCCTCCATCCCCACTACCGACCCGAGAACCACACCACTAGGCGACAGCAGCAACAGGGATGACCCTCTCTCAGTGGGCAACACGCAAACCGCAGCTAGACAGCCGACCACTGTAACGCCCCTGAGACTACTTGTGTTATTTTTCATATGTGTATCTTACTTTTCAAATATACAAAAATTCACGCTGCATAATCTTTACTAATTAATGTTTTGAAGCGTATGAGAAGCTGATGTTTTCATAACAAATGTTTGCACTCTACTTGTGTTAAATATGCAGTGTGATACAAAAATAAAGAATTTAAAAAAAAAAACCAACCAAACACATTTTCAAACACAGATTACGATCATTGTTAAAAATGAATAATGCATTAATGACAAAAAATGTGAATGTTCCTGTATCTATGTGCAGTTTCATTCTTTTTTAACCCCATCAGTAAAGCATTTGTTTGCTACTGTTATTTTGTTTAGTTTTCTTCTCCTAAAAATATGCACTTTCAAATATAGCTGTATGTGACTGTGTTTTATTTTGAAAGGTCCCTGAGGAAATTCTTTAAAGATCGAAACGCGTAGGACCTGGCACCATTGGCAACCGTTTTATTGATATTTTTAGGATTTCTAATAATCAGAAAGTTAAAAAAAATTCTCCAGCATTATGTTTGTTCTTTATGTTTACAAAACCCTTATTTGAAGTATTTAACACATTATTCTCTTAGCCACAAGAAGCCTGTCAGCTGTTCATACCATTGCTATCCTGTGCTTGCAGGAATGGTCATGGACAGCTCCATTCCATTGGAACCGCCTGCCTACTCCCATCAGACTCTCCCCTAGTCTTCAATCATTTAAAGGACCACTGTAGTGCCAGGAAAACAAACTTGTTTTCCTGGCACTATAGTGCCCTGAGCGTGCCCCCACCCTCAGGGTCCCCCTCCCGCCGGGCTGAAGTTGGAGGAAGGGGTTAAACGCTTACCTTTCTCCAGCGCGGGGCTCCCTCGTCGCTGGGGACTCTCCTCCTCCTTTGGTTGTCATCGGTTGAATACGCATGCGCGGCAAGAGCCGCGCGCGCATTCAGTCAGTCCCTAGGAAAGCATTCTCAATGCTTTCCTATAGACGCTGGTGTCTTCTCACTGTGAAAATCACAGTGAGAAGCGCGGAAGCGCCTCTAGCGGCTGTCAATGAGACAGCCACTAAAGGCTGGATTAACCCATATGTAAACATAGCAGTTTCACTGAAACTGCTATGTTTACAGCAGGCAGGGTTAACCCTAGATGGACCTGGCAACCAGGCCACTTCATTAAGCTGAAGTGGTCTGGATGCCTATAGTGGTCCTTTAAGAAGTTCCTTAAACCCATCTCTTCAGAATAATTTGTGGCCTCACAGAGTAACTTTTACATCACAAACCTCTCTTAAAGGGTCACTCTCACTTTCAATTCTGCCACTTTCCCACCCTGTCGCTTGGTTGCTTTTACCCTGCCTATTGTGTTTTTATACCCCACCTCCTTTAGGTAAGCTTTTTAAAGTACGGTCCTTTTCAACCTATTGTTCCTTTAAAAACATTTTTATTTATAGATCTTTATTAAGTTTAAAATCTTGGTTGAATAATTTGTATCACCCGAGACAGAAAAACCTATATATCCTCTCTGCTGTGAGGAATGAGATGAGAGGCTTGATTGAAATACATTAAATTGTCCTGTGTGTGTTATTTCTAATGGGCCTTTTCCCAGATCTGCAGAGAGTTAAGAGAAAAGCAGAAACTTGGTGACAAGTCCATGGCAGTGGGTGAGACATTAGAGATATCCAGCCTTACAAATATCATCGGAGGTAATTGATAAAGTAAATTTTAATAAGATGTATACATGACTAACTGCAACACTTGCTACACATAAAACATGGATGGCATGGGATACTTATACATTTGTGTATACCTTTAAAATTGTGTTTCTGTGTAGCATAATTGTTACTCGGCCTATAATAATGTACCAATTCATGTACCAATTCATGACTTGTGAACTAGAATCTATATATTAATATTACAAATGTGTTTCGCTCAAGAGATATGTGTAGGTTTAGTTTATTTTACCACATTCTGTTGTTAATAAAAATATATTAGGTACATTTACCTGTTGAAAAACATATAAGTTAAAAAAAAAGCATTTTGTGAAACATATACTTCACAATTGTTTTAATTTTTTTTTTTAGTTAGTTATTTACTGTTCGAGAAACTGATTTTTGACCACGGAATATGGTAATGAATTAGGATTAGTACAACACATGGAAATCTTTAATAAATAAAATCTGTGTTTTTCTATTCAGCTGAATACAAAGTATATATATATATATATATTGCTTGAAAAGTTAAACAGAAAGATTCTTAGTGAAAACGACTCTTGCGCCAACAGCACTAATTTTTTTCTCTAGCACAGATTCTCCTAATGAGGCTATGTTACATTTATATGTAGTGTGCTTATTAACATCATCCACATCACAGTTACTGCTCATTTCCCCCCCAGACTGAAAGATGTCAGGTGACTACAGAAAAATCTAAAATTAGTAGATTGTTAAAAAGAAAAAAAATCAGGCATAGGTATAATACACCTGGGGTATTTGTAACAAGAAATAGGAGATGGTTAATAAAAAGCTTTATCTCAGAGGTGAGCAGAACTTCTGGTACAGAGTCCCTATTTTGGAATATCTTGCCTTTATTAAAAAAAAAATATTTTCTGGCCAAGAACTTTATGGATGAATTCATTCCAGTCATGCCGGTTTCACAATACAGTTTAAATAGACTGATTATGTAATCATTAAATAAAACTGTTTATCTCTGTTGCACAATGGTCAATTAATTTGACATCTTGTTCCATTTGCCTTTTTTTGGATCAGTTTTGAACTTGGTGGATGTAGGTCAACTTCACCATTGGTGGGTTATGAATGCAACTGGTGTTTCTAAACATACAAAGGGACACAAATAATTAAATGTTAAAAAAATGAATACACAAAATAGTTTAAATAATATTTCACCCTTTTTATTGCATAATCCCAAAATGTATTTCTTATTACCATGAATGGTTAAAGGGAGCATTTTTAAAATTACAGTGCAAAATCAAAATGCTGCCTAATGCTAGATTTTTCCTCCAGCTGTGGACCTAGTTCACATAAGAATTATAGTTGTTACATGTTGATTCCAGGAATACAAAGGAAAATCACATTTCCATTGGTTAAGATCCATGTTTTATAAATGACATTGTTTCAATTTGGCTCAAAACATAGCTTGAAAATTCATGTGGTACAGTTAAACAGTGGTATTCTTGGGCTTAATTTAGTAAAAGGAAACATTCATATTTCAATTGTTAAATTGCACAAAGATTAACAAAATGAAATTGGACAGTTCTGGATTTCTCAAAAAGTTGGAAAAGACATGTAGTGCAGAAAAAGAAAAAGTAACTCGTTATGTGAACAGTGAAATGAATATTAAACAGTCACAAAATTGTGTTGAGCTTTAATTAATGCTGTGAATCATTTGAATTGGATGAAGGTGGATGGTTTACTGATTCAAAATGCAGATTGTAAAAATGTTTTTAATAAATAATAGCAAAGAATAATGATTAATTCTGCATCATTTATTATATTTACAAATTTAGTAGATTGCACCTTATTATCCAGTCATATTGCTACAAAACTGATAAAATTATTTATCACACACAATTCACTAGACAAAATAAACATTGACAATATCAAGAAACCAAAACATTGTGAAGACAACATGAATGGTAAATATGCTGTTATTGTGATGCAATGGCATATTTATGTTTGATAAATTTAGACCTAACTTATACAGATTGCTTTGCTGGGCAAACTCCTCGTTTTATTATTAGCCTAATATTTGAAATAACAGCATAACCGTATTTTCTTTAAAAAAGACAATTTGAGTTTTACCATAAATCTCTAGAAAGCTTTTTAGTGTTTTGATTTCTTTCTGTGTCAGTTATGAATACCATTTAATACATTAAATAATAATAGTATAATAATAGTATAATAATAATAATAGTATAACAATATATGCTCATTTATTAAAGCAAAATTATATAAAAAACATGGCTCTTGGTCACACAGTAAATTGATTATCTTTTAAAAAAACACTGGACAGAAGTAAATTCATGGAGGAAATGTGAGTTAAAGGGACACTGTAGTCACCAGAACAACTGCAGCTTAATGTATAGTCAGTCTCTGAAGGCTTTCTGCAGTAAACACTGTATTTTCAGAGGCAGTGTTTAGATTATAGCCTATGGATACCTCCAGTGACTACTTCTCAGGTGGCTACTAGAGGTGCTTCCTGGGGCAGTACTGCACAGTATGCAGTACTGACATTCAGTCTATCCACCCCCTCCATGGAGACACCGAACGTTCTTTACAGAGATGCGTTGATTCAATTCATCTCTATGAGGAGATGTTGACTGGCCAGCGCTCTTCCCCTGATCTGCCTCCTTGACAATTTCAACCTATCAAACAGATTGGCTGAGATCACCACTTCTGATTATGTCAGCCAAGAAGGCAGTTTAGGGGCAGAGCCAGCACCAGCAGACCCAAAATAAGGTGCAATTTTACTATATTTAGGTGGATAGTGGGGGGGGGGGGAGGGGGGAGGGGGGGATTAGGTAGGCTATATAGTGTATTTAACACTATAGGGCCAGGAATACGTGTTCTAGACCCTATAGTGTTCCTTTAAGTCATGAGCACAAAGATTGGAACACATGTTTAAAATATTTAAAGAAAAACTTTAAACTTTATATTGGTTTCCACTGTGATTGTTCCTTAATTAGCAGTTTGACTAAAAATAGCACCCGAGATTGCCTTGATATATCTCACTCATAATGTCTAATTTTATTTCTTATTTAACTTATTAATATAGAGGCCATTTCCGGTACAGACAGTTCCCTATCATATCTTCACATAAATCTGGCTGGCATTTCTTCCTACATTGAATGATGTTATAATAGATGTAGATAACCTCCTTCTATGTCTTTTTTTTATCTGTAATAACTGTTTTATCTGTAATAAGACCTTTAGGCAGCTAGATGATATTAATCATGGTGGTTTTTTTCATTCTGAACTGCAATTTGGGCTGATCGGGTAATTGTTTGAATTCTCAAACTCTGAGCTGAAATGTAGCTGAATCACAAATCAAACAAACAAACACACCATAACCAAGCATGTCATTTGACTTGTGTTTCTGAATTCCACCAGTGGCACCGAAGAAAGAGCTGACTGATGGGGAGAAAGATGATGGAGGGTTAGGAGGCAGTCACTAAATGTTGATTTTCTATATTTCTATAAATATATATTAAATAAACATTGATTTTTATTTTTACTGATCCCACTGTTTTTCCCTCTTTTGATTACTTTTTCCACTTGATCAGTGAACTACAGAGACGAGCTACAAAATTGATAAAAGGAATGGAGCATTTTAGTTGTGAAGAAAGGTTAAAAAATGCAAATCTCTTTAGTTTGGAAAAACAGCACCTCAGAGGGGATATGATAACATTATACAAATATATTCAAGGCCAGTACAAACCATTATCTGGAAATCTATTCATAAACAGGGTTATACATAGGACACGAGGTCACACATTTAGGCTGGAAGAAAGGAGATTTCATCTAAGGCAAAGAAAAGGTTTTTTACAGTAAGAATAATACGAATATGGTTTTATCAGAGTCCATACAGATGTTTAAATTGAAATTGGATAAGTACTTGCAAAAACATAACATACAGAGATATATAATTTCTAATTAGTGGGGTGATAGCTGCTTAATCCAAAGGGACATCTGACTGCTGTTTTGGGGACAAGAAGGAATTTTTTCCTAGTTTGTTGCAAAATTGAAAGCGCTACACACTAGGTTTTTTGGATCAACAGCAAGAACATATGTGAAGAAGGCTGAACTTGATGGACACAAGTCTCTTTTCAGCTATGTAACTATGTAACTAAGTGGCAGTAAACTGCTGCTATCAGTGCACTTACATTTATACAATATTTATATGATGTATATATTTTGCAGTACATTAATTGGCCGATTTTTCCTGCTTTTTGGCACATCTGATTCGTTTTCTAAATCTTTTTTTTTCATAAAGAAAATGTTGTCGATCCCAACTGACATATGGCTGAAATTCATTTGTCCTGAAAAAAAATATTTTCCCCCAAAAATGGCTCAGCCAAAAATTTTTTTTTTTGGTGTGCAGAAGTCTAGATCACATGTAACAAATAAAAAATGAAGGATTGTGGTCGCCAGAGTTTTAATGAAAAGTATAGGACCCATATTCACATACAGCAGTGTTGATGAAAAGTATAGGGGGAGATTAGAATCTATTCAACGACATTCATGACTCATTTACAGTCTATTTAACTTACCCAAAAAATAGATACGTATGCAAAGAATAGTACTGTGTTATCCTTTTTTTCTACTACTGTTTTGCAGAGTTACAGACACAGTGGTTTACGAAACTATAAACCGTAATTTGTTCAATGGGTTTTCTAAACAGTTTTAAGTCTATTTAGACTTTATGTTAGCTAATGTGTTATCTTTACATGCATTCTTCAATCATGGGAATTTAATTTTCAAACTTGCAGAACTAGTCTATAAAAACTATAAGTGTTTTTCATTATAATCTTTTCCTCTGTAAAGCTGTTTCACGGATTATTCTGGGATGTTTTCTGGCCAAAATAGCCACACCGTTCCGAATAAGAAAGAAGTAAATGTGACCACTTCATTTATCCATTTGATTTACTTATTCATTGTTAATTATTTTACTAAAATTATTACATAGTTGTATAATTAAGCTGTGCACCTATTAGTCTGGTGTGACACCAAGAAATAAATGTGATAAATATTGCAAGAGTCAAAGACAAAACTCTTTCATGAGCAAACTGGTGGAGATTCAAATGTTTTCAAGAAACATTCTTTTGGATTTCCAAGATAATTTAGAGAGAGTGGTTTAAAAGTAGTTGGCACACATAAATAAGTTACGATAAATAATATATCTGAAGATTAACTTTAGTATTAGTAAAATGCATGCAGTTCCTAATGGTCTCAAAAGATTACATTTTATTTGTTTGTTGAAAGAACAGCAACCAAATAAAGTATTTAAATAGATGCAAGGTGTCAAACTTTATTTGTAAAATAAAATTTTGAAAATCTCGGAACATAACAACCAGTTTGCAGTCACACAACAGAGGTTTATAGTATTAACGCAATAGTTAATAAAGTGTAAGCATATCTGCCAATGTCAAGGCAAATCTCTTTGGTGAGTCCTTCCGCAAACAAATCACCTTGCTCCTTTCTTTTAAAGGAGTCAGAAATTTTTTATTTTTTATTAATCCCTACAAATACATTAACCCTTAACAGGATACACATGGGTTGGGTGGCAGTACAAAACAAAACCATCTAGTATTACTGATTTGGGATAGTGCATAGGTAACCTTTTTCGTTTTGCTTTAAGTACTTGGACTGTTGAATACTATAGATATTGCTGCCACCCAAATTAATGGAGATTTAAGTGCAGGAACTAGTTTGTATGTTTCTGTGTTTCTCTTTTCTTTTGTATTACACAGCCATGTTGTAGTGCTACTACCAACCCCAAGTACCTGTTTCTGCCTCATTAGAGATTTTACATTTTAGATCATAGGCATAGGCAACCTTCGGCACTGCAGATGTTTTGGACTACACCTCCCATGATGCTTTGCCAGCATTATGTGTGTAAGAGCATTATGGGGGGTGTAGTCCAAACCATCTGGAGTGCCGAAGATTGCCTATCTCTGTTTTAGATGAAAGGAGTAAGGTTCGGCAAATTACAGTTAAAATTGCAGTGTAGAGTGATTAAGGAGAAAGTATGGTTGCAGGATATATAGTTGCAGGATATATAGAATAGAAGAGAATCCTGAGAATGTTCCCAATAGGAGAGGCAATTGAAAATAACTTAGCCACACAAGAACTTGACTTCCCTAACATCATTACATCTATTGTCGCCGCATAACATGCCAATTGGAGATTTTCATTCTCCAGAGTCAACAGGCACATCTAGTTGGTCAAAAAGGTTATAGCATTTGCTGAAATTTGCCTTTTCAAATTCCCAATACATCGGTGTAGTCAGGTTCTGTACATAAGTGTATCTGTAGTAATTAAATACTACATTCCACATCTAGGATCCATGTCTTTGTTTAGTGAAGAAAATATAAACTCCCAAATGTATCCCAAGTTGTAGAATCCCAGTAGTATTGTGAACATCTTGCTAGCAGTCACTGGCCGACCAGTAACTCACTAACTTTCAGTTAGAGTCAGTAAGCTAAATTTGACACTATTAAACCTATAACAGTTACATTTGTCACAGTAAGTAGAAAATAAATACAGTTCATTCTTGTAGCTTTGGGGGTAACAGATTTCAGCAAAAGCATTTTTTTACGCTCTCATGAAAGCAATAGAAAGGATAAAATTATGGTTTTGTTAAGCTATTATTTTCCTCTTGACATCAAGTAATATGATATGTGACCGTCTGTCATTTAAGGTAAAACAAATATTATATACACACATTTCGACTTATGATAGAAAGGAAAGTTTGGGAAGATTTGTTCCACAACAGAAACCAACCAACATTCAATGTTATAGTTTTTATGATGTATAATAATAAACTATAGCTATACTTTCTTACCTTTATATGAGAAAATTCCCATACCAACTTTATGCTACTTTTGCACTATAACATCTGGTCTCTTACTTGTCAATCAAGTGAGTGCGGTGGTGGTGACTGTAGCAATACTAAAATAGAGACATGTAGAAAAGCCTACAGAATATTGTTAATGGTGTGAAATGGTGAGCTATACATTTCAGTTGTCAAGATATTTGACTCAGTCAATGCTTGAATTCAGTGTATCTTTTATCTGGGTTAGCTGTAATATTCGCTTAAATAGGTGGGCAAAATGTAAAATGCAGGGAAAACACCAACCCACTGTATAGATATGTTTTGGAGATCTGGGGAAGGAGATTGAAGTAGAATTTTATTTTTATTTTAAGTAGAGTATGTGCACAATTTGTAGAAATGCAGTTTGTACCTGCTGGTTCTGCCATTTGGGATGTTAGTGAGGTAACAGTTTGTACTTGTAAGCAAACATGGATAATGGGCATTTTATGGGCTAAAGTGAGAGTTTAACAATACCATTTACTAATGTGAGAATTGTTCAGAGTGAATTCAAAGTCAGTTTCAAATGTAAATGTAAGACCAAAGTAGCTGAATTGGAAAGATCGACCTATGTTTCCAGTTTGACTACTTGGGCCATAAATCTCACCTTAGTAAATAACCCTGTAAGTTTTTAATACATTTGCACGCCTTGCTTTCTCATGTGCAGGAAGGGAGTAGAAGTGGGAAGGGTAGCTAAGGAGGGCCATCATTTATGAAAGTCTAAGAGACCCTACACATGAGCATGATGGGAAGAGAATGATATAGTTTCTTTGTAGTTTTGCTGTGGATCCTAACCGAGAATCTGCCATTTAAGAGTTCATTTTTGCTTACTCTGTTCTAATTGAAGTAAACTGCTTATTTGTTTTCAGTTATAATCATACATTTGCGTTATGGACAGTCGAATAAAGGATACCTGTTTTTTGTGGATTTTTATACAATATAAATCACTATACCAGCACTTTATAAGATGGGTAAAATACAATGAAGTACCCGATTTCAAATTGCAACTTCTCTATTATAATGTAGTTCTAAATTGGTATTTTGCTTAAAGGTATATGTGGGCATAATGACAAATACGATTGTTGTTGCTTTGTATCAAACTGCATTGATTACCATGTAGCTACTTATTTTAAGAGTATATTATTTAGATGAATTGTTATACAGGATTACATATATTTGTGTATCTTTATATTTGTTCACTTTCTGAATATTGTTTCTGTTTCATGAAAACCCAGTTTTTCTTTTTCAGATGGGGGTACAGGACAAACATTGGCTTTGGACTGTATGGCTATTGTGGGTTACCACAGCTCAACATCTGAGAAAAAAATGCATTATGGGAAATGTAGTACACAGTTACTTTGAACTAATTGCCATTTTATCAAACTATCTATAAACTCAAATAATGGTTGTAATTTTGGTTTGTGAATAGCGATTTAATTAATGTTCATTGGTTATCAATCAGTGGTTAAAAAACAGTGCTAATTCACATGAGCTGTGAAAGGCAGAGTCAATAGTTCCATTAAACAGCAGGAATAGTTTATACTTCACAAACTGTAGATTCTGGTTTTCCCCAACCATGACTTGTTGCTTTATTAGGAGTGGTTGATATTGTATTGCCAATCTGCATAATCTATTGTGGTACAGTAAATATATAGAATGATCTGTTTTCTTACGTACAATACTCCATCAGTCAAAAGGGGGAAAACTTTCTGATGAGTAAATTCCAGTAAATGCTTGCCCATCTCTCTGTCTATATGTCTGTCTGTGTATCTGTCTCTCAGAGAATAACACAATGTATAAACCGTGTAAGCAAGCATACCCAAAGTGTATGATCTCCACGTTATCGGTGGTTAGGATCTCTGAACACTCTGTTTGTCCTACTCTCTGTTTATCTAATGTAGAAATAGGATTGTAGTGCTTTAGATACAGGAGGTCGCAATCTGTATGACTGCCCAGAGCACACACAAAGGGCAGGGATAGGTTTGCTGGGGAGTTCAGAGAACTGAAGATGAGCAGGAGGGCACAGTGCCACACTGAGCACAAATAGATGCTTACTCTCTACTCTCTGCTGTTAGGAAGGTAGAAAGCCACAAAGAGACACAGTAGAGGCTACAGAGATACTCAACAGGGCCTGGGGAAAGACATAATAGGGCAAAATGGTAGCCCTCTTTGAGACATCAAAGAGGGTTTCAGAAAAAAATCAAAAAGCTAGGTAGGGGAGCACCAAGATGGTATTTAAATATGTATGCAATATATAATGTCCATGATGCTCAGTCAACCCTTAAAGTTGTACTCACAAGTGAGTGAATGGTCAACTTTTGATAAGTGCTTTTGAATTACCACAATGCTTAGCCATCTGATGAGCATGATTAACCTTAATGGAAACTGGAGTTCATAAACATGCAGTGTCTGATGTATAATTTATCATAATGTATAATGATGTATGTGATCTGCAATACTTATTATGCTTATAGGCCTGTTTGGGCATGATTAGAAATATATTTCCCAAGGCTGTGCCTGGTCCTTAAAAATGTTTGTGAATTACAATTGTCATGATATTGAGATAGACCACAGATTTCCAGCCTTGATCATATAGCATATCGTATCTTGTCTTGCTCCTTTATACCGTAGAAAGGTGAGAGCTATGCCTTCTGCAGCATTAGTAAATCATTCTCTTTTTCCAGTATATCACAATCCTATCCTAAATCACTCCACCCCAAAGGTAAAGCATAAGTAATTCATAGAAGTGGGAGCCCCCTACAAAGTATGGGCATAGAGTCTACTAAAACTCTGCCAGTAAGGTTAAAAGACTATGGGAGAGATTACTCTCCCTAAAAAAGCTTTTGGTTTCTGATAGTGTTTATGGCAAAAGTAACCTCGACACTGTTTCTTGGAGCGGCCTGTTTGCCAGCCTCCTGCTTCAGGACTATTGGCCATGCAAAAAGGCTCATAAAAGACTTTGTTTGTGCCTTTTTGCTATCTTGTTCAGGAACCGAACAGACACACGAAAAAGGGACCACCTGGGAGCTTTTTAACACCTATTAACACCTTGGAACAGTTCTCACCGCAGTGTTCTAATTGTTCATCTGGGTGGCCGCAATTCCTATGGACAACCACGAGGTGGCAGCCATCTTGTTTGCATGAATGCAGGCAGCGGTGTTTGGGCATGAATCTCATGGAACTAAAATCGGACACAGAAACTCCCGAACACCGCTGGACTTCCATCATCACCTGCGTTCATTTCTATACAAGTTAGAAGGGCACTGTTCGGTGAAATCGTTCATCTGGATGAGGGGAACAAGCTCTAGGGTAAGAACATTGACTATGTTCGGTAGTTTGTTCATTTTCCAAACTACCGAACTAGACCGACCGCAAGCCCTGATTCTCTGGAAATGTTTGGGGCATGGGACCATGAGTGCGGTCGGTCAAAAATAAGACTTCCAGGAAATTCCTGAACCCCTGAACTGATTTGGGTGAATTTTTAATATGTTGGTCACCCAGATGAGGGCTATCAGAGGATGTAACTTTTGGATTTTTTAAGGTATTTTGGGGGTTTTATAAAAATGTGTGTTTTTCTGTCTGGAAATAATTGAGTCAATACAGTACTTGACTCAATTATCTCCCAGGCAGAGGGGAGGGATTTTATGATTATGTATGGGAGTGCCATGTACTTGAACAACTTTGTCATTGGTCTGTAAGTTTGTACTGTAGTCTTCCATGAGGTCCAGGTGGGAGTACCCCTTGCATGGGGATTGTCATAAAAGGCCAAGTGTGGCTACCATTAAATGAGTTCCTGCTTACCCTCAACATAGAGTCTCATCTCATGTGTGAGGGAAACGGCTTTATCTACCCTGGGGATTGCTATATCACTATACTCCCCTGGGATTATAATCACATGCTCTTTTAAGAGCATATTGCTACACCCCAGCCAAGCTGTAATGCTGGAAGTGGGGACTACAGTGCTGATGGTGTCTGGTGGAGTGCTTGGAGTACTCAGTGAGCACTAGGAGCATCGATTGGCAGGGGCACCTGGTCGGGGTGCCAGGCAGTCTTTCACAGTATTCATATACTATTATGGTTTTGAGAAATCACAAGATTTTTTTTTTTGCAATATTGATTGCTTGATGTAAGATAAGGTCATGATGGAAAGAGGTCCATTTGTTTTTTTTATTACATGGAATTTTCATATATTTATAAAACATTATGTAGTCCTCTAATGCAAAGTACAATAGGTAAGGGCAAACACAGATAATGCAAAACGACTTGCAGTGCACAGATGGTTAAATATGAGACTATGGAGCTTAAGCCTTCTAACTTTGAGGACTAAATTGCTTATTCATCATCTCAATGTAAATGTCATATTTTTTTTGTGCGTGACCCTGCATTACCTTCATTGATTTTAATTAAGTTCACTATAGATTAACAAACAGTGACTTTGAATATAACTAAAGGGAACGTGCAAAGTGCAGTGAATATTTAACCTTTAAAAGGGAAGAAAAATAAAAAAAATTCGAAAATTGTTGACAATATAATAGTTCTGACCTAAAAAAAAAACATTGGTAATTACTTTCCAAGTGAGAATTTACATTTCAAGGTATTTACAAAGTTAATATTGGAGATTATATTAACAGATTGCTTTGCTGATGAGTTGTATATTAGATGCCTTATTGCCTTATGTGGCGGCCACCCCGAGAGAAGAGGGCTTTCCACTACCAGAGATGTCCTTTCCCCCTAGTACAAGTAATGCTATAGTATTCTCCAGCAGTAATCCAAGCGGTAATAAAGCAGGTATAGCTGTTCCCTACAATCACGAGACAAGGCTCTGTGTTGAGGTTGATGTTGAACTGTTTTTATGGCAGTCACAACTGGCCTTATATGCAAGTCCCCATGCAAGGGGTTTCTTATTACATATTCCAGGGGCATTTCCCACTCGACCTGAGACGGGACTACAGTCAAAGTACACACATAATTATATTAACTCTCAGCTCCCTTACCATCTTAGCCAACTGCTCCATGCGGAGAGCCAACACATATGATACGATGGGGGTCCCCTTGTGTTCCATTTCCCCCTCCCAGTGTTCTCTAATGAGATCAAGAGAACCTCGTACCCTTCTCCCATAAAGTAATTCAAAAGGGGAAAACCCAGTGGATTCCTCTCAATAAGCAAACAAGAGGTGAGGCAGAAATCGCTCCCAGTCTCTATATTCGTCAGTAAAGGTCCTCAACATTTGTTTGAGGGTATTGTTACGCCATTCACAAAGACCGTTAGTCTAGGGGTGGTATGGTGAACTGAGTAGGAGTTTAAGACCACAGACCCATAGCTCAGGGGTAAGATCTGCTGCAAATTTCATTCCCTGGTTAGAGAGGATTTCCTTTGGAAAACCTACTCTGGCGAAGATCCCAACCAGTGCACTGGCAACAGCTTCAGGGTAGCGGGTAGCATAGTCCACCACAGTAACTATATACTTCTTACCGGATGGACTGGTTCTCTGTAGGGCCCTACCAGGTTGATTGCTATCTGGCTTAAGGGTTCTTCAATAATGGGAATAGATAGCAGTCGGGCCTTGGGGTGATCCCCTCTTTTCCCTACCTGCTGACAGATGTCGCAAGTCCTGCAGTATTGTCTCACATCCCCAGAGACTCCCAGCTCAAAGAAATTCTGGGTTACTCGATGGGATGTGCGATGTACTCCCAGGTGTCCTGCTAGAGGTATATCATGCCCAATCCGAAGAAGCTCCAATCGGTACTTCCTGGGAATCACCAGTTGGAGCTTCTGGGATGGGGCTGCTCCTGTATTGTGAGTCTCAGTTAACCGGTACAATCTATCCTGTTCCCAGATAAAAATATTTCCCTTTAGTCCCCCTTGCTCCATTTCTGCCCTGGCCCTATATTTGTTGAGGGATGGGTCTTCCCTGGTCTGTTCCATCCGTCTGGCGTCAGTGTATTCATCGGCCAGGAGGGCAGCTTCGGGCAGAGTGATTGGTCGTTGGTCACGGATCCATTCCCGCAATTCTGGCTGAAGCAAATTTAAAAAATGATCTAGGAGGAATAACTGTAGCACATCGTCCCCTGATACTGCTTGGCATCCAGTGACCCAGTGGAATGCTGTAGGGTGAAGGCGACATGCCCACTGAGTCCCTACCTTGCTTCTTAGAGTCTCAGAATCGTTGGCGGTACACCTCGGGAGTAACTGCAAACTGGGCGAGCAAGGCTTCCTTAACTGCATGGTAATGTGGTATCTCCTCATCAGGTATAGCCCGGAAGGCTTCAGCGGCTCTACCTGACAACTTGCCAGATAGAATGGTGACCCATTCGTCTGTGGGTACTTTGTGCAGTGCACATTGTCTCTCGAAATCTGCGAGATAGCCATCTATTTCCCCCTCTGCCTATTGAAAATTCATAAATGCTGTGAAAGGCACCTTTTTCCGTTCTGCAGGGGGGGGGGGTGTAATATTTGTCACAGCTGGGCTCTCTGCTCACTGTAATACTGCCAACCGTAGCTGGTATTGGCATTTCTCCCTGACTTCTGCTTCAACAGCGTTGAATATTTGTGTGACAAGGTAAATGCGATGATTTGGCCCATACATACGATTTTGCAGAGTTACCTGATGGTGACATCACTGCTGGGGGTCCGTTAGCCAGAGGGCAGGTAGTTGGAGATTACTCACCTGAACCTATCCCACGTTGGTGCCACCATATTGCTCGCTCTGCTCCTCTACAATTCCTGGCTCTTCAGCTCCAGCAACCAATTTCACTGCTGTACTCTGATATTAGAGACAGGGTCCAGGCACTCCAATGACTTCAGGCATGTTTATTAGAACATGGTTTTTGTCATGAGTACAGCATTGAGGTCTACGGGAGATAACGCAAGACCATGTGATCCTCTATAGACACAGCCAATTCCCTGGTGATGGCTGTCGGGATCGATTCTTAGACTTCAGCTTGAGTCTAAGAAAGTCAGACATAGGAAAAATACAGAGACAAACTAGTCCTACTTTGTTTCTGTATATCTCTTGTCTGGGTTGAAATGTGTGTACTAATTAAGCTGTTTCAAACAAAGAACAAACATTGATCTACACAGAATAAAGATTATGTGTGCAATATATTTTTAAAAACATATAGTTATTATGTCAAAGCGATCTATGAATAATTAAGAGTAGCTTTCCCATTACATATATGTTACCTGTTTTTGATTGTACTTTGGGTGTTCATGTTTGCTTATTACTTTACAGCTGATTCACAGTGGAGCAAATTAAATAGAATTATAACATACGGAGCATTAAATAAAAGGCTTCTTTCAGTATTACTGCAGAGTAATAAAAGAATATAATGGTTTCTGTGCTGTTGAGAAAGCAATAATTATCCTTGATAATCCATTTATAATGGGAATTTCCTTTCATTTTGTGATCCTTGGAGATCAGAAGAGAGGCATATTCATGATATGTCTTGCAAAACACATGCTTTGAGGCAAATTATTCTTATCTTCAGGCTACTTAAACACCACCTGCTTGTGTTCCAAACACATTAACTATAATGATTAACATTTTTGCTGAGTTTTATGCTTAAGATAAAACATTATGATTTTAAAATGCTGGTTCAGCCATGAATTTGTATTTTTTTTGCTAATTTAAATCCACCTCTTTGTTATATAAACTCCTCACTGTCGGACCTACAATTTAGATGACAGCAATGTATCTCAGATTGAATTTCTTTCACCAAAATAATCCATTCCAAGCACAATTATGTTCTGAAAAATAGATTTTTTTTTTGTACAATAGTATTTTATTAAAAATACACAAAAAAAAATTATGAGCATAACACTTTTGTTTTTGCCCCCATTTTTCATGAGCTGAACTCAAAGAACTAAGACTTTTTCTATGTACACAAAAGGCCTATTTCTCTCACATTGTTCACAAATCTGTTTAAATATGTGTTAGTGAGCTCCTTTGCCGAGATAATCCATCCACCTCACAGGTGTGGCATATCAACATGCTGATTAGACAGCATGATTATTGCAAAGGTGCGTCTTAGGCTGGTCACAATAAAAAGCACACTAATATTAACTTACATTGACCTAAATTGGTTCTGTAGAGAGGCACATGAATGTGGGCTTTACAGATAGTGAACCTTACAGTTATTTTAGGAAGTATGGCTTGACTATGTACAATGCACGAAGGTAATACAATAAGTAAATACAATAAGTAATACAGTAAGATCGTGTAGAGTAAAATAAGTACAACTCAATTAATTTGAGATTACAACTATCTGATTTCTTAATGCTTGATCATTTTTTAGTGGACACTAAAGGTGGGCACACATATTATGTATTGAATTTATTCATTTCCAGTGGTCATTGTGAAAATGAACCTGTGGTGTCATGTTGTTAGTTATGTATTTATATGAAATATTGTATCGAATGAGCTGTTCCAAAGTCTGTCCTGCCGGACTTGCTGGAAACACAAGACACATGGACAAAAACCATGAAACCTGCTTATAAAGAGAGTCCAGAGAGTCCATAATAATAAAAAGTATAAGGTACATTAAAGAGGGGTTTAACAACGTACCTGCAGTCCACTGAGGTAAGCCTCTTCTGCAATCAGACGCTCCTGCTAGGTGCGTCTGTTCACTCCCATGAACTGAGCACTAGCACTGTTATGCGGGGCCTGCTCATTGGTCAAGAACATCAGATGAGTTATCTTGGCCAATGGGGTAAGTCCTGCACTGCCACTTTCCAACAGCAGAGAAGAAGATGACCAGTGCACATAGAGAGTTTACCCCTTCTGCTGCCGGTGTAAATTCACCTCCGGCAGTATCTTAGGGGTATCATTAGCCTGTATGGAACTAGAGTTCCATAGTTTAGTTTAGTTGCACAGAATGTCAGTCACTGGCTGAGTGTGGTCAACTGATGCTCTCAGCCAATGAATGACTGTCAAGGTGTCCAGCATCGGCAGCGTTGCAGAAGCCAGAAGTTTGTCACAGGACCACTGTGAAGCATTGAAGACCGGCCAGTACCCAGGTAGGGGATCAAACTACTGCTAAATGGTTTACTGGGCCTGTGTAGTCCTGCTCTTGTAATCACTACAACAGGCTGTATTGATTTAATGTTTAGTGACTAGACCCCTTCATTTTATCAGCATTTTTGTTGTATCACTTATATAATATTCTGTACAGCAACATATCTGAAACGTTACATGAACAGTATTTTGATTTTGGTAAAGTAAGAACTCGAAGAACTATAATATGAACATGTTTAATTTTTAATTTAGGATTCTAACACTTTGGAGACATAGCGATTGTCTAGGAGCTTAATCTTGGTGAATGTGAAAGCAAAAATGGAAGCTCTGTAAAACAAACAATTAAACCCAAGATAATTACCTGGCGAAACTATATTTGTTGTCGTGCAGAATAACTGCTTTGTTAAACTACCACCATGAATTAATGTAAGACAAAACAACACAAGCTGCAGAAAGAAACAGTTTTCCACAGTAGTACAGCATTTCAATCTTTTTTTTTCCTGTAATATTAGTTTTCACAGCAGAATTAAGTACTATTGTATTAAATTTAAAAAAATAAAAAAAGAGCTTTTCCATTTGACAATTAATTAATTATTAGCATGAGCTGGATTCATTATAGCAAGGCAAATAAACCCCAGTGACCTTTTTGAAGGGCACAGATTTCTAGGGGTGAACATGTCTCATATTCTTGCAAAAATTAAATTATTTGATGCATAAACTTGTTAAAATAGTCCTCTATTAATTGTTGCAGAAATGCTATAATTTTAATCTTATAGAAGATTCTTATGGAAATGCAGTCACAACTAATTAAACTGTACCTTTCATTATACACACAACTTAACGTTAAATGGTAAGGCTATAGAAGAATCCATTGTTCTGGCAGAACTTCTAGCAAATGTATACATTGTCATAAAATGAAACAGATAAAAGTCCCTCCCATTACCTGTCAGCAAATTTTGGCAGAGAGCGCTACAGTATCGGCATAGCTGTCAGTATCAAAAACTGAGTGACAGAAGCGAGCAAGTCAATCTTCCAATAGTCAGTTTGTCCTGCTGGCTGCACTGTAGTTGCTTCTCTTATTCCTGTAAAAAAAAAAATGGCTTTTGTTTTTTAGAAGAATGTAGGCTGGAGTGAGAGATTCACTCCATTCCGATGGACTGGCAAAAAAAACAGTGTGTTGGTTTGACTTGAGCATTCGGTTTCAGCCAAATTGAGAATCAGACAAATTTTGGCCAATGGGCTGTTCATCCAAAGTCTGTATTAAAGCCCCATGTAGACATAAAAGTGAGCAAATAACAAGGTGATCGCAGCATGTGTTTTGATGCCTCAACGTTAGTGGTTCCGCCCCATCACCATAAAAAAGAAGAAAAAATGATTAATAGAAAAAAAAGATGATTGAGAGCTCTAATGGTTACTTTTTCTATTTGATCTGTGAACCAAATGACCAAACGACGGGAAAATGTGCCTGAAAGTGTACTAAAAAATACATAAATAATATGCATAATTTATAATAATTCCATCCCTTTTTTTGTTCATGTAAATCATTTTCCATGTACGATATTCGGCAAACTAATCCATCACTTGACCGTTGGACTCCCAAAATAAAATGTAAATTTCTGAGAAACGTATTTGCCAGAAATAAAAAATACTGATGTGCACAAGTCTAGTGCTGGCATCCCGGGGAAGGTGTGATGGTTGGACATGTGTTCCCAACATGGACAATCATGTATTAAAGATATAAAACACATAGCAGCCACATACCCTGTATGATAGTGGATTAACCAGTACTGGAAGGGTCTAAAAAGGGTGATTAATAAAAAAAAATATTTCTATGACAAATGAAAAGGTTGTTACTTAGAGGGATGATTCACGGTAAGCTAAGTGACACTAAATTTTAGATGAGATAATTGGACATCAGGAAGGCAAATCAATAATCGAGCTATCTAGACAATAATTAAGAACAGGTTTTAGATTTTTATTATTCTAAGAAATGTTGGTCACAAGCAAGAATTACATGCATTTCTTTTATTTTTATATCGATTGTAAACCTATAATTTACTGCAAAAATTAAAAGATTTGAGACTCCTCCCTCATGGGGTACAATGCGGTAAACTCACAAAAATGAAAATAATGGGCATTGTCAAGGAATTTGCAAATTTTGGGCCAACATAGAAAACTGGATGAATTAGAAATGTTTCCAATTACACTTGTAATACAATTTTTTTGTTCACAGTTGTGGTGCTAAATCTTAAAATGTAGTTGAATAAAGCATATATTTAATAATGTTATCCAGTCCTCATAATACATACATGTAATAGTGCTGCAGGGCAAAGGGAAAAGGGAAATGGATGGATGTCTTATATGTTTTGAGACCTTAAGCCAATTACCTATAGGGAGATCTTGGTAAAACTGCCTTTAGGACACAACATATTTCACAAAGATACAAGTGTATTGATTTTTCTTTCTGATCACCAGGAATTTTTAACTGTATATATCTCTGTAATTTCCCATTTTTCTTTTTGCTCAATGCAGTCCATACAGGGTATTTGGACTTAATTTGACAAGGTAACTGAAAGAAATGATCTGTCATGCCTTAATTATGATATCCTCTTACTTCCTGGTTCCACGGAGCTTAGCCACACCTCTTCATGACACGGTCTCCCTATTTAATCTGACCGCACCAGCTGATCGACGCTGGATTATTGAACTACGTTCCGTACTCACGAACCGGCTGCAACATCGTTGTGAAAGCCCTCTGTTACCAGACCGGACTGGAAGACTTCAAGTTCCCTTCGCCTTTCCTCATCCACGACTAAAGCTGAACTCTCACCATTCAGGATAAACCGCCTCTGAGGAGATCTCGGGAACCAGTGTTCTATGTGCCGGAAGCTAAGTAAAACCTCTGTGATAAGCGTTGCATCACAAAGCTGTTATTTCCTGTCTCCAAAGTCCTTCGTTAAAACAATCCCGTTACAGCTAACTTCAACTCATACTTTGTCTCAGTTAGCTGCATCTATCTTACTTCAGTTAAAGTCTATGGAACAGCTAATGTAACTTCTTATCACCTAATTAATTACTACTACTAAAGAACTCTTTCTACTTCAGTCATCGTTTATTACTTAAAGCTACAGTGCATATAATTGTGGACTTCAGTTATCGTTTACTACTTTAAGCTACAGTGCATATAATTGTGGACTTCAGTTATCGTTTACTACTTAAAGCTACAGTGCATATAATTGTGGACTTCAGTTATCGTTTACTACTTAAAGCTACAGTGCATATAATTGTGGACTTCAGTTATCGTTTACTACTTAAAGCTACAGTACCTGTAAATTGGAATTAAAGTCAATACCTTTTACTTTTTATAATAAAAATTCAAACTATAAGAAATCTGCAGTTGTGTTCCTTCATAACAAATGTTTAGACGTGACAGAATAATCCAGCCATTGTAATGAATCCAGCAGATTTTGATTCTACTATAACTACACTGAATTAAAGAGAAAGTTTACAACAGCTCCTGTTCTTCAACTTCCAAATCCTTCATATCTTTATGTCCTTGAAACGGATGCTTCGGAAGTTGCAATTGGAGCTGTCCTCTCTCAACATAAAACTCCTCAAGAACCTCTTCATCCTGTCGCCTTCTTCTCACGATCATTATCTCCTGCCGAAAAGAATTATCCTACAGGAGAAAAAGAATTATTAAGTATCAAAGTGGCTTTAGAAACCTGGAGACACCTTCTTGAAGGCGCTCGGAACTCTTTAATCATTTATACTGACCATAAAAATCTCGAATATCTTCACTCCAATAAAACACTGTCTGCTCGACAAGTAAGATGGAATCTCTTTTTTTCCCGGTTCAACTTCCAAATCGTCTTTAGACCTGGGTCCAGAAACAAAAAGGCTGATGCCCTTTCCAGGATCCATAAGGACACTAAAATTGAACCTCCTTCGCCTAAAGTCATTGGAATCTTATCTTCTCTTATTGATGACATTAAAGATCTCAGTGAAGATGCTCTCGAACTTCCTAAATCAATTCAATTATCCAAGAAAAACGGTCTCTACTACTTCAAAGACCGGATTTACGTACCTCCCTCTTTCAGAATTAAAGTACTCGAATTTATTCATGATTCTCCTCTGGCAGGTCATCCAGGTATAAAAAAGACCCTTGAATTGTCTAAAAGATACTATTGGTGGCCTCGTCAAGACCAAACTATTGAATCTTATGTCAAATCTTGTTCTGTATGCCAAAGATCAAAACATGTCCATCGTCAACCATTTGGTCAATTATTGAATTTACCAATTCCTGAACGACCTTGGCAATCCATTTCTATGGATTTTCTGGTAGAATTACCTCCTTCTCATCATCATACCACCATTTTAGTGGTGGTAGACCGCTTCACGAAAATGTCTCATTTCATTCCTTTAAAGAAGTTACCCACATCCTCTGAACTTTCGAAAATATTTCTTGATAACATAGTTAAACTTCACGGACTGCCAGACAAAATCATTTCAGACCGAGGAACTCAGTTTACCTCCAAATTTTGGAATGCATTATGTGCCACTCTTCATATCCAACGTAAACTATCATCTGCATATCATCCTCAAACAGATGGACAAACTGAAAGAGTCAACCAATGCTTAGAACAATATCTACGATGTTATTGCTCTCACTTACAAGACGATTGGATAACTTGGTTACCTATGGCAGAATTCGCATACAATAACTCTTTTCATACCAGCAGTAAAATGACTCCATTTCTATCCAATTATGGATTTCATCCTTCCTCATTTCCTGCTCAGACAGTTTCTTCATCTAATCTCTCCGATTCGAATCAAATCTCTCATATGTCCTCTTTATTCAAGAAATTGCATGAGAATCTAGAATTGGCTTCCTCCAATCAAAAGAAGTTTTTTGATACAAAAAGACAACCTTCACCTTCTTATAAAATCGGTGATCTTGTCTGGCTTTCCTCAAAGAACATCTCTACAAATCGTCCATCAAAGAAGTTAAGTTCTCTTTTCCTTGGTCCTTTTCCAATCATATCGGTTATCAACCGTAATGTTGTTAAATTGAAACTTCAGCCAACTTTAAAGCTACATCCTGTTTTTCATGTGTCCTTGTTGAAGCCTCATCATCCTGACCCTTTCCAAAGAAATGTCACTACTTCTCCTGATCCCATATTGGTCCAGGGTGAAGAAGAATACGAAATTCAAAGTATACTGGATTCAAGGATCCATCGTGGCTCCTTACAATACCTCATCAGATGGAAAGGATATGGAATTGATGAAGATACATGGGAAAACTCCTCTGTCGTTCATGCTGACAAATTAATTTCCAAATTTCACAAACGTTACCCTTCTAAGCCAAGTCAATAGCACCCAGAGGTTGCTCATTAAGGAGGGGATACTGTCATGCCTTAATTATGATATCCTCTTACTTCCTGGTTCCACGGAGCTTAGCCACACCTCTTCATGACACGGTCTCCCTATTTAATCTGACCGCACCAGCTGATCGACGCTGGATTATTGAACTACGTTCCGTACTCACGAACCGGCTGCAACATCGTTGTGAAAGCCCTCTGTTACCAGACCGGACTGGAAGACTTCAAGTTCCCTTCGCCTTTCCTCATCCACGACTAAAGCTGAACTCTCACCATTCAGGATAAACCGCCTCTGAGGAGATCTCGGGAACCAGTGTTCTATGTGCCGGAAGCTAAGTAAAACCTCTGTGATAAGCGTTGCATCACAAAGCTGTTATTTCCTGTCTCCAAAGTCCTTCGTTAAAACAATCCCGTTACAGCTAACTTCAACTCATACTTTGTCTCAGTTAGCTGCATCTATCTTACTTCAGTTAAAGTCTATGGAACAGCTAATGTAACTTCTTATCACCTAATTAATTACTACTACTAAAGAACTCTTTCTACTTCAGTCATCGTTTATTACTTAAAGCTACAGTGCATATAATTGTCGACTTCAGTTATCGTTTACTACTTTAAGCTACAGTGCATATAATTGTGGACTTCAGTTATCGTTTACTACTTAAAGCTACAGTGCATATAATTGTGGACTTCAGTTATCGTTTACTACTTAAAGCTACAGTGCATATAATTGTGGACTTCAGTTATCGTTTACTACTTAAAGCTACAGTACCTGTAAATTGGAATTAAAGTCAATACCTTTTACTTTTTATAATAAAAATTCAAACTATAAGAAATCTGCAGTTGTGTTCCTTCATAACAAATGTTTAGACGTGACATGATCTGATCTTAACATGATTTCAATTTCTACTACAATGAAGCACAAAAGTAACAGAACTGATGTGCTGTATTAACCAGTTGGAGAAATGCATGCTGGGACTGTTCTAAAAGAACCACCTACAAAATGCAATGCCTAAAATAAAAAAGGTGATAAGTCAAGACATTTTAGCAATCTCACCACATTTTTTTGGAAAAAATGCAGTTCCAAAAAGAGAAGATAGTCCTGACTAAATATTAGGAGATGCAATGACCACCTAGAAATGTAAACAGTTGCTGAAAGGTATAAAAAAAAATTCTATTATCCAAATAATTTGTAACTGATTAACAACACTAAATGTTAGCGCTTTCCAACATCGTTCTCTCCATTGTATCAGTTCCAAAAAATATTACCGAAAAAAATAACAGGACAGATGACCTCACTAGGTATATATTATCATTAGTTTAATTTTATAAAGAAATGAGTACTGTTTCACATTACTAAAATATACTTATCAAAATATATTTTCTCCATATTGAACATTAGTCACCATATTAATGAGATGTACTATTTCATCTGGTTTTTTTTTCTTCATGTTTTATTTTTCATTTAAGATTTCATTTTACTGCTTTATTGATATTTTAAATGGAAATTAAGTGCAGAAAAAATATATATATATTAAAACTACCATATAAAATATATTCTTACTCATATGCCCTTGTCAAAATATAAAAGATATAAATTAAATACATGTGTTTGATACGTTATTTTGTAAATCCAACACGTTTTTTGTTAACTTCACTTTTGACATTTGAAATCATGATATCTACAGAATACATTGTAAAGTTTTTAAAATGCAAATTTCAGTATATGAGGTTTTTTAAATGTATTCTTTAATGCTTAACATCATTTTGTTCTTTTGTGCTAAGAATAGCCTATTGTGGGTTTACTTAAACTGTGCTCTAATACAGTAAGGTCTGCCTGACTCATCTCGATTCAGGACCAGTGTCGTGAAACACTTTTGTTAAAGGAAACCTCATAGGTGTTAACCCTGAGTTTTATGCAGTTCAAACTAATCTTCTTATTTTCTCTCATTAAAGTTTCAATGTGACCTTGGAAAAAAATCTATGAATTTGAAAGCTGAGATATAATCATCTAATATCAATGTTACCTTTCCAAAGCCTTGCAGCATCCAAGGTTTCTATCGGATTGCAATTTGCTACTTCTAGTTGACACTCAGCCTTTTGTTTCTCACTGAAGAATATTTACTCCATTGCCCGCAGCCCTGACTTGGAGAGCCAAATCAACTGTTTTAATGCTACGGGGAAAACAATACAGAATTAATGAGTTTGCCATTGGAGATTGAGTGATTAACCGCTTTCAAGACTACTTATATGTCTGCTAAAATGAAAGCACAAAAAAAAAATTTTGTATATGTTCCAATTGGCCACTCATATTTAGTGTGCCAAATAGTGCCTTGTAAATAATTCTCAGTGTGTTGGTGTGTCTTCAATGGATATTTTTTTTTATTATTCCCCAGAGTTGATATTCATTCCCAGCAATGAGAGATCAAAAAAGCAATATAGTGCAAGTAAAAAAAAATGTAAATTTAAAACAATTTATTCACTTACATCCAAGTTCCAATAGCCAATGTGTCCATAAAAGTCATCACAAGTTGTCCTACACATTTTGTCTACATTGTTCATTACATTTATATTTGTTTAACACTATTTAATCTCGTAAGTGATTGAAATGTCTTCCATAAATGTTGATTCCTTGAACTTGTCCAGTACACTGTGACACACAGTACGACACTAGTTTAGGTCCACATCAATGTTCATAAATGCTTCCGAAATGAACTCTTTGAATTTTTCCATTGTCTGGGGCTTTCTCTCAAACACCTTATTCTTTACTACACCCAAAAAACAAAGTCCACTGGTGTTAAGTCGGGTGAACGTGGAAACCATTCAGTACTGCCACATTGTCTGATCCAATGCATTGGGAAGATGCTATCAAGGTAGTTTCTTACTGCAAAAGCATAATGAAGCAGTGCCCCATCTTGTTGGAAGATAGTTCTGAGTTGTGGCTCTACCACGCTGTGCAACAAGTTTAGGTACTGTATTGTTACTATCCACAGTACTATCGAAGAAAATCTGTCCTGCAATACCTTTGCTGAGCAGTGCACTCCACGCTGTGATGCCTGGCTGGTTCAGTTGAGATGTGATAGTCAATGTGATATTTCAACTGCCCAATACACACAGTTATGCCTGTTCACATGGCCTGACAATTTGAAAGAAGCATCATCTATCCAGATCAAGAAGGTCTGGTTCGTTAAAGGTTTGATTATGCATCTCACAGCATTGAGAAACAACCAACAGTCTGGGTCGTCCTCCAGAAGACCATGTAAAAGTCTTGAAAGGTACAATTTCAATTTCCATTTATGCATTAAGCATTGCATGGACATCCTCAGTATGCATAGCCATAGCAATGCAAGTTGTGTGGACTTTTTTCGGACTGTTCACAAATGTCAAATAAACTCTCATGTAATTTTCCTCTGTCATAGACATCCTAGAACATCGAGCTTTTGGTGCATTAACCACTGCATGCATTGTTTTAACTTTATCCCTAAAACGATAAAAAAAAGAAGTGTTACTGGAAGAGTATCGAATGCTTTTGCATTGTGCTTTGTGCACCCGCTTGGCATTTTCAGTCTTCCAGCATTGCTTTAGAATTCACTTTCTTTGTTCTTGACTCAAGATCGTTGTCTTAACTCATAATAACAGTTAAGAATTTTTTTTCTGCCCTCCACTATTCTTTTCAACCACCACACACATATATTTAAATGCCTGAAATATAACTGCCACTTTGCTGTGTGTCAGTGTGTATGTGTACCCATGTAATCTGTTGAGATGAATTTAATTGAATCAACTGTATACCTACTTTTGGGCCACCTTGTAAAACCAGGTGGCACATATTGGAAGTTACCTATTAGGCTGCAAACTGGAAGTAACATTACCTCTTTAATATGAAAAAAGAGACAAGATTGAGTTAATAAGGACATCAAAACAGTCAGCTTTTCAAGTATGTTTGATGATTGCACCATTGACTGGAAAGGAGATTCTTAAAAGAAGACAATGCTCAAGGAAGGAAGAAGTTAATTTCTATACAGATATCCAATTACAGGGAGAAGGTAGTCTGTTACTAAAATTATCCAGAAAGGAAGAAGGGAGTAAATTATACTGATCTCACATGGTTTAAATCTCTCTGTATTATTGCACTGTATCATTATTTTGATTAATATGTTATCTTTTTAAAGTCATTGTTATAATAGACCGACATGTCTTCGGCCATCCCACAGTCTGGTAACAGTTGCGTCTGGTACATACATGGATCTTACATGTTCACTACCAAACTACAAAAACTGAATGCACATTCACTAAAGATGTTCACTAATGGGAAGACCATGTGGTAGCTCATAATTATACCTTATTTATTAAAATTCAATAGAAAACATTTTTTTTTATATATGATAAGGGCAATTATCATTTACAATGCATCAAATTAAAAGCCAAAAATCTAAATAAATCAAAAGTGCAAATCAAATGTGGTAGGGTCAGTGGAATACACAGCATACAAAATACCCAAAACAACACTAATCTTGGTGATATATCCAAAACACCTAACATTCCAAAGTCCAAAAGTGCACAACACAAGAGTGCCTGATCTGGGGCCCTATCCCTCTTTAGTTAACGTACCAAATTAGGTTCCTAGTTGTGTAAGCTGGAAATAAACCAATACTTGCCATATCCAAGCCACTGTTGGATATGGCTGCAAGATTCAAACTCCTGGTCCCACTGCATTTGATTTGCACTTTTGATGTGTTTTTATTTTGATGAATTGTAAATGATAATTGACCTTATGAAAATTTGTGCTTCGAGTGATTCATTCATTAGTTAATTTTTCCACCGTTCCATTCGGAATTCTGATGAATAGACAAATGAGATGATTTCCGTCTGATTTAAGATTTGTCCAAAAACTAATGCCCTATTCTAGTTATAACCTATTTACAGTTGCAAGAAAAAGTATGTGAACCCTTTGGAATTATATGGATTTCTGTACAAATTGGTCATAAAATGTGATCTGATCATCATCTAAGTCACAACAATAGACAATCACAGTCTGCTTAAACTAATAACACACTTGGATTTAATAACTGGTTGAACCTCCTTTGGCAGCAATAACTTCAACCAAACGTTTCCTGTAGTTGCAGGTCAGACGTGCACAACGGTCAGGAGTAATTCTTGACCATTCCTCTTTACAGAACTGTTTCAGTTCAGCAATATTCTTAGGATGTCTGGTGTGAATCACTTTAGTGAGGTCATGCCACAGCATCTCAATCAGGTTGAGGTAAGGACTCTGACTGGGCCACTGCAGAAGGCGTATTTTCTTCTGTTTAAGCCATTCTGTTATTGATTTACTTCTATGCTTTGGGTCATTGTCCTGTTGCAACACCCATCTTCTGTTGAACTTCAGCTGGTAGACAGATGGCCTTAAGTTCTCCTGCAAAATGTCTTGATAAACTTGGGAATTCATTTTTCCTTCGATGATAGCAATCCATCCACGCCCTGACGCAGCAAAGCAGCCCCAAACCATGATGCCCCCACCACCATACTTCACAGTTGGGATGAGGTTTTGATGTTGGTGTGCTGTGCCTCTTTTTCACCACACATAGTGTTGTGTGTTTCTTCCAAACAACTCAACTTTGGTTTCATCTGTCCACAGAATATTTTGCCAGTACTGCTGTGGAACATCCAGGTGCTCTTGTGCAAACTGTAAACGTGCAGCAATGTTTTGTTTGGACAGCAGTGGCTTCCTCTGTGGTATCCTCCCATGAAATCCATTCTTGTCTAGTGTTTTACGTATTGTAGATTCGCTAACAGGGATGTTAGCATTTGCCAGTGACTTTTGTAAGTCTTTAGCTGACACTCTATGATTCTTCTTCACCTCATTGAGCAGTCTGCGCTGTGCTCTTGCAGTCATCTTTACAGGACGGCCACTCCTGTAAGATGTAAGGGAGAGTAGCAGCAGTGCTGAACTTTCTCCATTTATAGACAATTTGTCTTACCATGGACTGATGAACAGCAAGGCTTTTGGAGATACTTTTATAACCCTGTCCAGCTTTATGCAACAATTCTTAATTGTAGGTCTTCTGAGAGCTCTTTTGTGCGAGGCATCATTCACATCAGGCAATGCTTCTTGTTAAAAGCAAACCCAGAACTGGTGTGTGTTTTTTATAGGGCAGGGCAGCTGTAACCAACACCTCCAATCTCATCTCATTGATTGGACTCCAGTTGGCTGACATCTCACTCCAATTAGCTCTTGGAGATGTCATTAGTCTAGGGCAGGGGTAGGCAACCTTTGGCTCTACAGATGTTGTGGACTACATCTCCCTTGATGCTTTGCCAGCAATATGGCTGTAAAAGCATTATGGGAGATGTAGTCCAAAACATCTGTAGAGCCGAAGGTTGCCTACCCCTGGTCTAGGGGTTCACATACCTTTTCCACCTGCACTGTGAATGTTTACATGGTGTGTTCAATAAAAACATGGCAACATTTCATTCTTTGTATGTTATTAGTTTAAGCAGACTGTGATTGTCTATTGTTGTGACTTAGATGATGATCAGATCACATTTTATGACCAATTTGTGCAGAAATCCATAAAATTCTAAAGGGTTCACATACTTTTTCTTGCAACTGTATGTAAAAAAGTACTTCATTACAAGGTGGATACTATTAACCATGCAGATATAATATACCTTTAACAACATTTTTTTATTTTAGCACATTATACTATCCACTGTGCAGTGATGAGTACAAGCTTTTGTAATGACATATGACAGGAGATATAATGACAATATATAAGCATATAAGGTCCAGATGTGCTGCACTTTTTCTTTTGTAATAAAGATATAATAAGCAGGCTAGTGAACATGTCCCCATAGAGATGGTAATATAGGTGCGCGAACAGATTAATTATTTTAGACATAGTTGATTCATGTAACACTGTTTTTTAAAATAAAATATCCCTCTATTGGAGGGATACCTGCTAAGGTCAGACTAGTGTGGCAATGGGCTGTTATCCTTCACATGAAGGAAATATGAGCGTAAACCATAGATGAGTCTGTGTATTAATAGACGCTTGTAGAGCTCTCTATTTAGGGTAAAATAAGATGAAAGTAAAATAAGCTGATGAGCATGGCAGAGGCATGATGGGTTTTGTACCAGAGTGATAGTAGTAAGCTCCTTAACCCCAGAGCTCAAGAGGGGAGCGCGAGGAAGGTGATCAGAGGTGCTATATTTAGATAAGGTGCGAGTCCCAGTGATTGCAGGAATGTATTTGCATTCGCCATTGAGGTCAGTCTGTATCTTCTGCCATGCTTCTCCACAATAAGGGCTCATGGGTTCCCCCACTTGTATGGGACAGCTGCTGCCCTCAACTGAGTGGTCACTTCTCTCATGGAAGCCCTCCACTGTAGTGTCGGTTGGCTAAGGCCGTGGTAAAAACAATTCTTTCTCGGCCCATGCTTGAAAGCATAGTATCACATCCCTAGAGGGGATGGTTTGGTGGAAGGTTGTCCTGGTAAGCGGTATAGTCCTTCCAGGGTTAGGCCTTTAGCCTACTTGTGTGACAGTGTGGCAGAGAGCAAACGTTTGATGAATTGTGGAAGTTCACCGGCATCTACAGTGTCTGGGATCCCCCTCACCTTCAAATTCCGCTGTCTTGTGGTATCCCCCATTTTGGCACTCAGTAATGTGCACTGTTCGGTGAGGTCTTGGATTTGGGTTGCAGCTGTATCTTGTCTGAGTCCTAGTCCTTTAATGTCACCTTCTGTAGCTTGAATGCAAACAGACAGTATGCTGAGTTCTTTCTTTAGTGTGCCTATCTCAGATGCAAAGAAGGCTTTTAGGTCGGCCACCATGGTGTTAGTTTTCGTGGTTAGTGGAGGTTTCCTTTTGCCTAGTGATAGAGCTCGGTTGCCCCCCAGCTGAGGTAGGAGCTCATCTTCCTCCTGGTTATCCTCATCAGAGGCTGAGGAGAAGATGTGATGTAGGTCTGGGAGTGTGTCTGCCATCTTGGGCCTTGGAGTCCATGAAAGGAGAAATCCGATATCGCGGGTTTGTCCCCTGCCAGACCCTCAAGACTTTCTGGAATGTTTCCCCATGGCTTTCTGCATCAAGTGGTTCTATTAGGAGCCAGATGTTGCTGCCTTTTGTGCCTAGGTATCGCTTCAATGTAGTCTAGTTGCTGGAGCTCGGGACTCATGCGTCTGTTCAGAGCGCTGACTTGCTCCAACCCTCCACAACCTTAATTTTTACCATTGTTGAAATGATATAATTTAAATAGCCCTGAAAATCTATTCCTTGGTTACCCATGGAGGGCTACCTTGCAACATCTCTGATTACCAGCCATTATTGTTCACCAAGGACATGCAGGAATAATATAATACACATAAGAATGGCTTTTATAATGCATTTCCCCAGTGAGACTCAGAGCTATTTAAAGCCATCCAGTTTAGTAGACAGGAGATGACAAAAGAGAGAGTTTAGTATAAAGAAGAAAAAGTATACATTGAGCTGTTAATTTTTAACAATGAAATGTGAAAATACAGTCGCCAGTCTTTAACTTTTCCAAAGTTACCATTGATGTAACTATTTCATGGTCAGTGCCATAGGTTTGTAAGATTTCATATAAATAAATACCATAATGCAGCCCCATAAAAAAAAAAAGACTAATAAAAAGGTGTGTGATATAAGCATTTCTTTTTTTATATATCCATTTGGTTGCATTAGAGTTTTTAGCGTGTTGCTAGGAATTGTTATTAGAAATTGATACAGTAGAACAAAATAATTATTATGAAACTGAAGTTATAATAGTTCTCATTCTAGAACATCTGCTGCAGGATTCTTCCATAACCAGTAGGACTCAAATCCATGTCAGCATGTGGTCCATGATTCTGTAAGAGGAAGATCTCCATTTGGCACTATAAGACCAGACATGTTTCCATTTAGAAATTTTATATATATATATATATATATATATATATATATATATATATATATACATTAAATTATTTATACACAGATTAAATTATGATGGTGTTTGTACTTTACATTTGAAGTTGTGTATGCATTACGTACCACTGAAATATTGTATTTTAATTGTATATAATGTTATAATGCACACTTTGCTATATTTGTTCACTTTTATGGTTAATTGCTTTATATTATCTTAATGTAACACTCATTTACTTTATTTATTGAAGCTTCATATTATTTTTAAATGGCACATTTCAGCATTCTAATTATTTGTATGTACTGTAGCTCCGGTTCCAGTTTCACAACAATAAAAAAATTACTTTTTAAATATTACTTTTAATACAGGAATATCTAAAGAAGGAGTTATGATAAAATACAATTGGAATTAAAAGTCATAAAGAATCCCTTGAGTTGAAATTGAAGTTCATGGATTGCCGTTTACAGAAAATCTTCATTGTTTTTTTTTTTTGTTAAGGTAGAATGGAAAATTATAACTTTTGTATCATTACGAATATACAAACATGCAATCGTGACAAGAAGGTTATGTAACTGAGGCCACCACTAGATGGTGGGAGTAATGTTGCTCGAATGACTTTCGCTCTGAATATTCCATTACTCTCCACTGCCACTGTGCTGTGTATTTCGTCTGTTAGTATTTTATATATAGTGTATAGAGATATCCCGAAAAGTTCGCTGGCGAATAGTTCCTGGCGAACATAGCTTGTTCGCATTCGCCACGGAATGTGAACATATGCGATGTTCGGTCCGCCCCCTATTCGTCATCATTGAGTAAACTTTGACCCTGTACCTCACAGTCAGCAGACACATTCCAGCCAATCAGCAGCAGACCCTCCCTCCCAGACCCTCCCACCTCCTGGACAGCATCCATTTTAGATTCATTCGGAAGCTGCATTCTTTTTTTTTAATAAAAATAAACTCTTTAGGAGGTGAAATAATGACATGCTTAAACGCTTGCTACTTTACGATTAGTTAATGTGCAGAGAGCAGTTCATGTGATCAAAGGCATGGTGTGGAGGATCGGCTATAGTGGGACATGCTTGGCAGGCTGCTGTTTACTGCTTGTGCTCATCCGATCCCATCTGGGCGCCAGGTGCAGACCCTGGGAGTCCCTGATACCTTGAACAACAAAGGCAAGTCTCTGGTTGAGTGCCGGGTTCGCGGCTTGAGGCGGTGGAAGCTTGTTTTGTCGGGTTTTCGGATCTGTCCCGGTGGTGCTTCACGTCCGGTGCGGGATTGTGGTGGCTTAAGGTGGAGGCGAGTGCTTGACGTGCAGGCTCTGCATTTCTGTTTGTGCCTCCGGTCCCGTCTTCGATGCCTTTTGCGTTGGTGGGTTTTATTTATTGTTATTATTATTGCCATTTATATAGCGCCAACAGATTCCATAGCGCTTTACAATATTATGAGAGGGGGGATGTAACTATAAATAGGACAATTACAAGAAAACTTACAGGAACGATAGGTTGGAGAGGACCCTGCTCAAACGAGCTTACAGTCTATAGGAGTTGCGGGGTATAAATACAATAGGGCAGGAGGTGGCAATCAAATAAGGTGGAAGGACTGCTTCGCTTAGCTGTGGTGGAGCTTGTTGGGGCTGTGGTGGAGCTTGTTGGGGCTTCCTGCTTGTTATTTGCTTCCAAAATTGATTAAAGAGTCTGTCCAGCTTAGACTCAATATCCTGCCATGCTTTGCTGGTACCAGGAGGACACGCGGCTGCTGCCATATTGGGAGAGTCGCAGATGAGTATGTCAGCCTGGGCGGCTGTACTCTGTGCATCCATTAGCTGCAGTCAGCCTCTCAGGGGTGGACCGGGATAACCCCCACCGGTCCGAGGGAGGGGGTAACGGAGCTCCGGCCGGTGAGGTGCTGCTCCGGGGCATCCCAGGATCGGGAGATCGGCCACCTCTCACACCCGGTGATAACCAAGCCACACTTGCCACGCGGAGGTAAGTAAGACTCTGTCGAGTTGCTGACCGCTTTTAAGCATGTCGGGTCGGTCAGGTAGGAGCAACATTGCTAGGTCATCCCCTTCTGGGGTGAAATTCTCTTGTTGATAGCTGCTTAAAGTGAGATATTGAGGGAGCTCACACGAAGTGCGTCTTTCCTCCATGACAGCTAGCCCCGCCCCCCGGAAGCTGCATTTTTAGTGAGAGGCGGGACAGTGAAGATGCTGCTGATTTAATAGGGAAATCGATAGCTAGGCAAGTGTATTCAGTGTCCACTACAGTCCTGAAGGACTCATCTGATCTCTGCTGTAAGGACAGCACCCCAAAAAGCCCTTTTTAGGGCTAGAACATCAGTCTGCTTTTTTTTTTCCTGTGTAATCTAATTGCAGTTGCCTGCATGTCAGCGTGTGTGTCAGGCTCACAGCGTATACTGTGCCCACTTGCCTAGTGCCACCACTCATATCTGGTGTCACAATAGCTTGCATTTAAAAAAAACCAAAAAACTTTTTTGACTGTAATATAATAGCAGTCAGTTTCCTTCACACGTGTGTGTTTCAGGGCCTGCCAGGGCACAGTGTCACACCAGTGCAACTCATATCTGGTGTAACAGTAGTGTACATTTAAAAAATAAATAAAAAATTTGACTGTAATAGATTGAATAGCAGTTAGTTGTCTGCAAGCGTGTGTGTCAGGCCTACAGCGTCTACTCTGCCAACTTCTGCCAGTGCACAGTGCCACTCATATCTGTTGTCACAGTAGCTTGCATGCATAGTACCACTAATCGGAAAAAAAATGACAGGCAGAGGCAGGCCACCCCGCAGGGGCCGTCGTGGTTGTGGTGCTGTGATTCCCTTTGGCCCTAGAATAATGCTCAGTGTTCAGAGGCCACGCACCCAGAACTCGAAAAGTTCTGAGGACATAGTTGACTGGCTAACACAGGACGCCCAATCTTCTACAGCTTCCGCTCGGAACCTTGACGCACCATCCTCCTCCAGCTTAGCTTCGGGCACCTCTCAAGTTACCACTCGCCCGCCTACCGCCACCACCAACACTAGCACCACAGCCGCTTCACTTGATCTGTCAGAGGAGTTATTTACACATCAGTTGAAAGAAATGAGTGATGCGCAACCATTATTGCCAGAGGATGTAGATAATAGGGATATGTCTCAGTCAGGCAGCATTACACACATGGACGTACGGTGTGATGATGATGATGTTGTACCCGCTGCTGCTTCCTTTGCTGAGTTGTCAGATACAAGTGAAGCGGTTGATGATGACGATGCGTCTGTGGATGTCATGTGGGTGCCCGCTAGAAGAGAAGAAGAACAGGGGGAAAGTTCAGATGGGGAGACTGCTGTTGCCACCACCAGAATGCCGTCATTGCAGAGCTCAGCAGTGTGGCATTTTTTTGGTGTGTCTGCCTCTGACAACAGTTTGCGGTGTTTGCGGTGCGTTAAACGGGGAGTTTGGTCTGTCACTGTGAAGCGGGCGTAACCCTTACACTACCTGATTGATACAACTTCATACCTGATGTTTTACAGCACGTTATTCCAAACTATTCAGGAATGCTAGGTGATTTATGCCCTTTATGGATTAAAACCAGACTCTGCATCAACTGTGTAATTTTCCATGGGAGTTTTGCCATGGATCCCCCTCCGGCATGCCACAGTCCAGGTGTTAGTCCCCTTGAAACAACATTTCCATCACTATTGTGGCCAGAAAGAGTCCCTGTGGGTTTTAAAATTCGCCTGCCCATTGAAGTCTATGGCGGTTCGCCCGGTTCGCCCGTTCGCGATCATTTGCGGAAATTCGCGTTCGCCGTTCGCGAACTGAAAATTTTATGTTCACGACATATCTAATAGTGTAAAATGTGCAGGGATCGAGGGACTTGGCTTTGTAATTCGTTCTGGTACTGGAAGCCAATGTGAACGTGTAGATAAATTAATATTTTTTCATCATTATTTCTTCTTCAATGGTTATTAATTTTGCGTTCAGGCACAGATATAACCAATAAGAATAGGACATTGTTTTATAAGAATAATGTCATTTGATTAATAGCTGATGATCAGAGGGTCAAAATGAATTAAATTATTAAGATGGCAATCACGAGTGTTTCATTGGAAAGAATCTGCTAATTGTGTCAATTAAGATAACATTGTCACAAATGCTTTTGAATACTGTAATTGACCAAGATGGTTTTGAAAGTAAAATCATCATCATGAAAGAGAACTTATTACTCAATACCCAGTGGCAAACGGTCATGCTTGTTAAAAAAAAAAAAAGAACACAGTTGGCTACATTTGCAGATTAAGAAATGAAAATAATTCTGATAGCCTGAATAGTATGGTGCATACATTGAAGAACGCTTCATTTTTACAATATCTGTTGTACCCATTATTAAATTGGTTTTATATCGGTCAACATGAGCTCTCAGTGTGTTTTTTAATGCTAGTGTGAAAAATGACCTCATTGTCTAAGAATATTTTATAAATCTTACAGACCATCAGGGATACCATCGATCACTGTTAAATAACAAGTAGGCCACACACAATCACCCTTTAACTAAATATTTTATGAAGGATAAGCACAAAGGTTTACACATCTTCTGACACTGCCAAAGTAGGTCTTCCTTTTGTTAAAAAAATATTCAATCTTGCATCTTCATGCTAAAAAAAACTGCAAATTTACCTTGCCACCATGGCCATATGCAACTGAAATTCAGAAGAGAAGAGATCCCTTTTTTATTTTACTTTTATTTTAAAATCAAATTGTCAACAAGCATATCTTATAGGTATTTTGGAGGTGGGATAGCTCTAAATCATCAATATAGATTGTCAATCCTAGTCTAACGCATTATTTCCTTTAAGCACAGTCAAGATCTGAATTCTAACTTTGTTTCAATAAGTTGCAAAATCAATTACCTGGCATTGCTTTCTGGTAGCCTGTATCTGAGTTTGTGTTTAACCTGACCATTCAGAAGAAAACCCCAAGGATCTGCTCATCACATAGACATATTACCTATATAGTAACCTAATGCAGCTGCCTAGAGCCCATATGTTAGACAGTAGGCTATGTACCATGAGTATACTTGGTCAAGCTTGGTTTCATTCACCATCCCATACCAAGAATGAAAGGGACACCATATACTGGTAGGCTGTCTAAGGCTCTGTGAAATCTTTTACCTTTGTTCCTTCAATCTACCAATTTCCCTTATATGTCTAGTATTATTCACAAAGATAATCTACTTAATGACCAAGGGAACTAAAAGGTATTCTCACATATTCTGAATATCATGTCTCACCCAGAGAACCATCTCACCTTAAAATAATGCCCATTCAACTTAGGACTCAGAGATATGAATTTTAATTAAAATGTGCCCATAAAATCTGGTCTTTTACCAGGAGTATTTGCAAATTCATCAATGGATATTGAAAACGTACCAGATTAACCCAGGATCCTAGAATCTACAAATTTTCCACAAATTTGCCAATCACCCTGAGAATACACATATTAAGCAAACGGAATTTGACCATTCACAGTCAACCCATATACAATTAGCACATAATTCTAGAATAGAAGACACAAAGGCTGGAACAAACACTTAACACAATGTTTGCAAACTGTGAATATTTCGAAATGGTAAGCCAAATAACTAATGGCACCCAAAAAGGTAATTTATTTACATTTACAGCATCCAGTAAATTGTGAAGTATAGTAATAGTTATTCATATTTATGTAGTCAAATATACTCTTTAAATGATGGTAGATGACAAAACGTGACCAAAATTTATACGGTGTAGTTTCACAAAATATTGCTTGCACCACAAACAAACGAACAAGTCGTTTGTTAACTTTTTTTTTAACATATTAGTCAGTAATAGTGTTGATGAGAAAATTAGCATGTTATATGAATTATTATTTGCAAGGAAATGGCACCGATCTATATGAATGTAGACTCCTAAACTGCCAGCATACTATATAAAGTGGATGTCACCCTCCTGCATCTAAAGGTAGGAAACAGGAGGGAGACTAACATTTTTAACAGTGTGTGTGTGTGTATCTGTGTGTGAATGTCTGTGTGTGTATGTGTGTCTGTAAGTGTGTGTGTCTGCATGTGAGTGTCTGTGTGTGAATATCTGTATCCATATATCTGTGTGTCTGCATGTGTGTGTGTGTGTGTGTGTGTGTGTGCCTGCATGTGTATGTCTTTGTCTGTATGTATATATCTTTGTATGTATATCTCTTTGTCTGCATGTGTGTCTGTATGTGTATCTTTGTCTGTTTATCTGTTTGTCTACATGTGAGTCTGTATGTGTATCTGTTTGTCTGTATGTATGGCTATCTGTATGTCTGTATTTGTATCTGTTTGCATTTGTGTCAGTGTGTGCCCCTATGAATGCATATGTGTGTCACTGTTTATATCTGTATGCGTGTCATACTGGGTATTTGAATGTTTATTATTAAGTGTGTCTGTGTATCTGCATGCATGCCTGTATGTGTATCTGTCTGTATGTGTGTCTGTTTATCCACATGTGTGTCTGTGCGTTCTGTGTCTGTATGTGTATCTGTTTGCATGTGTATATGTTTGTCTGCATATCTGTCTATATGCATATCTGTGTCTGTATGTGTA
This sequence comes from Pelobates fuscus, assembly GCF_036172605.1. Lineage (NCBI taxonomy): Eukaryota > Metazoa > Chordata > Amphibia > Anura > Pelobatidae > Pelobates > Pelobates fuscus. Next base: position 341,353,847 of record NC_086320.1, read on the forward strand.
TCTGTTTGTATGTATGTGTGTCACTGTTTATATCTGTGTGCGTGTAATTCTGTTTATCTGAATGTTTGTCATTAAGTGTGTCCGTGTATATGCATGTGTGTCTTTATGTGTATCTGCATATGTGTCTGTATGTGTATCTGTATGTCTGTATGCGTATCTGATTGTCTGCATATGTGTCTGTATGTGTATCTGCATATGTGTGTCTGTATGTGTATCTGTTTTTCTGCATGTGTGTCTGTATGTGTATCTGTCTGCATGTGCGTCAATGTGTGCCCCTATGTATCTGTATGTTTGTCACTGTTTGTATCTGTATGCATGTCATTCTGTGTACGTGTATCTGCATTTGTCTATATGTGTATCTCTCTGTATGTGTGTCTGTGTATTTGCATGTGTGTCAGAGTGTGTCTGCGTATCTGTATAGAAGTGTCATTCTGTGTATCTGAATTTGTGTCATTCTGTGTGACTGTGTATTAGCATGTGTGTCCGTGTATTTATCTGCATGTGTTATATTATACAAATGGAGAGGTGGAGGGCGGGGAAGATGTATGGGGGGGGAAAGGGGTTGGGAAGTCCGAGAGCAATTTTCGCACCGGAGCCCTGTGGTTTCTAGTTACGCCTCTGGAGGTAACATTATAAAAAATCACCTTAATGCATTTGTTTTCTACTTCAGTTGTTTTACAATTCATTATTCAAAATCAAAATGATACATACACAGTAAATACCAACTCTATTTTTAGTATATACTTTATTTAAAATGCACAATACAAAACAATAAAATCATGCATATATTAAAATCATCCGTCTTTTCAAACAATAAGCAAGGGCTTAATTTAATTTGAATTAAAACATACAATGGATTTCAAAGTGTTCTTCTGTGTTCTGTCACAGTCAATATTCTTCAACTCCTGAGTCACATTCTATCACATTGTGTGCTATTGCTTGTGACACTAGTGCAAGCCATACTATTTAATTACAGCAGAAGGGTTTACTTAATTAAAGGTTATGCTTGTTATGTAAAATGCTGCTACCTTACAGATTTACAAATTTACATTATCAGCATCATGTCACATACCTGATAAATTATTATTTTATTAGTACTTACATAGATCAAGATATTGAGTAATCAAGAGATTTTTTTAAGGTACATTTGGTGGTTATTGTTTTGTAGCAAAGCTCAATTTAATTAAAATAAACGATTCCCCAATAAACATCAAACAGGGTCGCGTTATGAACTCTCTGAAGCAACACTGACAAGTGATCAATGGTGAGGAATCTGTACCACCAATAAAATATCTGCTACCCTGCTCAGCAGTGTAGGAAAAGCCAATTAGATGGAAAAGCGTGCAAATACTTATCCCAGATCTGAGCACCTGGTGGCAAATAGCTTAAATGACTGTTCTAAGCACCATAAACACTACAGCTCACTGTACTGTTTACAATCCCTGGATTGCCCTGGCACCAGCTCATTGTAAATAGACAAATCATTTTAGAACAGTTTGACTCTTACCTGGGGTCTGCTGGGTGTTGCTCTCTGCACTGTAGCATGCTGTAGTGGTTATGGTACATGAAGTGTTCTTTTAAGAATTTGCCCTCTAATTGTTGCCTATTATATGATTTGTTAATTTGTATGTTTTCAAAAATGTTCAATGCTATGCAGTTTTACATGGAGTTTGTGGTTATTTCGAGAAAAATAAGGTTTGAAGTATTAACAAACCAGTTGTATGGTAAAATATATTCTAATAGCAATCTCAGTGACTCCCTGTAATATTGATGGATGTATATTACCATTGGTATTTATTAGTTTAATTTAAAGTATATGTTACAGTTTCGACAAAACATGCTGTAGGTGAGGATACATACTGATAGCAGTATTGCCCCGCTACAGTCTGTAATGAATGCCGCCACCAGATTTATTTTCCTCTCTAGTCAGTCCTCTCACACCTCACCCCTCTGCCACTCCTTACATTGGCTCCCTGTATCCTATAGGAGTCAATTCAAAGTGCTAACCCATCCATTTAAAGCATTGAACAATTGTAGCCCCTCTTATATCTCTTCACAGATCCATAGGTATGCCCCTTCTCGGTCTCTCCACTCTGCACCTGTACGGCCAACTCACGCTTGCAGGACTTGTCGCCGGCGGCTTTATTCCTATGGAATTGCCTGCCGACCGCCATCAGGCTCTCCCCTAGTCTTCAATCATTTAAGAAGTGCCCCAAAACCCATCTCTTTAGGAAAGCTAATGGCCTCCCAGAGTAACCTCTACCTTACATACCTGTCTCTTGCTCTATCCTAAAGGGCAACACTCTACTCTCTCTTCCAGCTCTGCTTCACTCCCACCTTATTTGATTGCCACCTCCTGTCCTATTGTATTTTACCCCGCAACTCCTATAGACTGTAAGCTTGTTTGAGCAGGGTCCTCTCCAACCTATCGTTCCTGTAAGTTTTCGTGTAATTGTCCTATTTATAGTTACATCCCCCCTCTCATAATATTGTAAAGCGCTATGGAATCTGTTGGCGCTATATAAATGGCAATAATAATAATAATAACAAGTGATTATCTTAGGTTACAGTGATAACAGCAAAAAACAAATAGAGTGAAACAATAAAAAGTTAGGTTGTTTCTTGGAACAATACTTTATAAGAGCACAAGGACACAAAAGCTGTATATATTGTGTTAACCAGGCAGGAAGGGAGAATATCTGGAACCATGTAAGAGTAAGGCAGCTTTCTTCCCAAGAAGGGACATCATGGAAATCTGAGAATACATATACCCCGTAGCTATGCTATTTGCTGTGTAGAAGTGAAGCATACAGTCCTGAAGCATTCTATGAAGTGTTAATTGATCTGAGGAAAGATTGTGCCAGAACAAAGTCGATTAGCATTACATATATATTAATTATTTTTTCTATCACAAGCAACAATTCCTGCACTCACCTCAAGCATAGCCAAAAAGGATGTAGTGATTATAGCCCCATCTGTAACTATGGCTGCTGTTACATTCTTGGTGGCTGTTATAAATATAGTGACATGTACCAAATTCAGACCCTGCCATATAATCTGCCCGCTTCACTTTAAAAAGCCTTCATAATCAATGTCATGAAGTTTGACAGATAATAACCAGTGGTGGCTCTTACATAGAAGAATTTCCTTCCCATAAGATTTGAACTCTGGCTAGAAGATTAAAAATCAAAACCTATTAAGCACTAGGCAGTGACGTACACACAATTCATGGGGCCGCGGTGCAAAACTGATCCATGCCCCCTAGCCCCCTGATCCGTGCCTCCCCCAGACACATACATACATACAGACATAGAAATACATACAGACACACAAACACATACACACATACAGAGACACATACACACAGACAGACACACACATACACACACATAAACACAGACACACACATACATACAGAAAGACAGATAGATACAGACAGACACACACACACATACACCCCCCAAGAGACACACAGACACATACATACATGCATACATGCATACAGACACACATACATACAGACACAGACATACACACAGACAGACACACACATACATTCAGACAGACACCCCCCCAGACAGACAGACAGACACACACACACACACATACAGACACACACATACAGAGACACACACACATACAGACACATACATACAGAGATACGCACATACACACACAAACATACAGACACACACACACATACATACAGAGACACGCATATACAAAATGTTTAAATCACCCTCCTGTTTCCTACCTTTTGCAGGAGGGCAACTTTCCCTGGGGTCCAGTGGGGTCTCAACCTGATTGGAGTCAGAGTTCCCACTCTGACTCCCTCCTCTGCTAACTCCTGCGCGGCTCTCTGATAGCTGGGAAGAATTACCGGGGCAGTCACTTCCTCCCAGCTCTGTCTGATGTCATCACAGGGATGCTGTTAGAGCCACCCGATGGATATGGATTTTCCTGAAAATCCATATCCATCGGGTGGCTCTAACAGCATGGGCCACTTAATGGGCCACCTAATGGGCCCCTTTATGTGCGGCCGCGGCCTCAAAACATGGCGACGGGTACCCGGTCGCAGGGTCCCGCAGGATGGCCGGGCCCCCTGGAGTGACAGGCCCAGTCGCAGCTGCGACCCCTGCGACTGCGGTATGTATGCCAGTGCCACTAGGCCATTAACAACTAGGCCAACATTCAGCACTCTAGATGTTGTGGACTACATATCCCCTGATGCTTTGCCAGCCTTATGGCTGTAAGAGCATTATGGGAGATGAAGTCCACACCATCTGAAGCGCCGAAGGTTGCCTACCTCTGCGCTAGGCTATAGTGGCACACACAAAGCCTCAAATCTCAGTTTCAAAGCTAACACTATGTGTGTCTGCTGATAATGTGTCACTCAATAGCAATAGATTAGATTCTATAAAATGTGTCCCTCATTTCAGCACTGTGTGTGTCTATGTGCCTTCTAGAAAAATCTCTCAGCACTGTGTCTGTTAAAGCATGCTGCCAACTGCCTCAGGTTCCCAGGTACAGTTTCATTATAGTCTTTTCCTGGAACCTCATGTCTTATTTCTTAAAACTGATTTTCTCTCTGCTGACAATTTCATATTTTTAGCATCATTTATTAGATCATCGCAAGAAGAGTAACTCATTGACCTAAGCAGTTTCCTGCATAATGAGTAATAATCTTTATTTAATTTGTTTAACCAATTCACTCACATTGATTTGCCATGTGCTGGTCATCTCACTGGCACTCGAAGGGTTAAAAGGTTGTTTTTAATTTTAGCAACTATCTTAATATTTCATTTGCGTTTAATAGATAGGTATTTTAAAACTTCACCAGCCGCCACTGCAAATAACAAGATATCTGAGCGTGGAATCTATAATTCTGAAACACATTCAAGTGGGCATACATCATTTAACTTAATAACTTGAAGATACATTATTGCAGCAAATAACATCAGAATCTAGCAATAGCTATGGATACACAATAAGTAATACTAATAAGTAAATGAAAAGGAGAAAAACGAGTAGAGAGAGATTGTCAGGTTGCTACTAGCTGTGGGGGGTAACCCCTATAGGAAATAAATGCAAAACCGAGAAAAAGTATTTAGCAATCCAGAGAGGAGGAGGAGAAACACCAAAGAAAGTGTCTCATTATCAGCTCCCTGACTGTAGCTAATACAATGTAGGCAACCCTTGAGCACCAATGTATAATAAATTATTAAAATACAACTTTTAATAGAAACATAAAAAAATGTCCAAATAGTATATATAAAGATGAAGAAAATAAAGTAAAAAATAATTAAACTAAATAAAGGCTGAAGTCACCAGCCCATCAAATCTAATAGTTAGAGGCTATGTAGCCTTGAACTCAAGGCAACACAGGGTGGATATGGTAAGGGAGTAAGAAAAACAAAATAATTAACTAAATGAAAATCAATTCAGAGAGGTGTAGTGTCTATCCTCCCATATATTACCATTCCCCAAATACCCAAATTATGAACCACCCTGGAGTAAAACCTCCTTAATGTTAAAATTAGCGTCCCAGCAGCTAAAAAACAGCAGGCTATCTATTAGAGCTTGTTGCAAAACCCGAGCTTAGGTAGAGTTAGTGGAGAAAAAAGATCAATATACTCCGCTATCTAAGTTCCAACCGTCCTATGTGGTAACGAAAACTCCTAGTGACTGAGCGTTCTAGCGGCTAGAAAATCACTCGATAACAAGTAAAACTCATAAGTCTAAGCTTGAGCTTGCGAAACGCGCGTCGGGACGATTTTGTACTAGCTAGTAATGGAAGCTTTAGACAAGGGACAAACAAGATGTATTTCCAATTTATTTCTCCAGTTGATTTACTAGCTCAAGCTTAGACCTATGAGTTTTACTTGTTATCGAGTGATTTTCTAGCCGCTAGAACGCTCAGCCACTAGGAGTTTTCGTTACCACATAGGACGGTTGAAACTTAGATAGCATCACTAATATAATATATTCATAATTTATACTATATTTTATTTAGAATTTAGAATTTAATTAATATCTTTATAGTATACAACAGGGTCAGCCACCATGTAAGGCACTAAAGATACCTTTGCATAACACTAAAGGCTGCCAGATATCAGGAGTCCAAGTGTGACTTCAGATGTGGTGACAGACAATTCTCAATTTAATCATTGCAGCAAAGTCTCTCAGATCACTTCCTCTCTGCACTTGTGAATTGAAATCTGCACTGGAGTAGAGAAGCCCGCAGCAGCTATCGCAGCCACTGCTCTTGACCAAGTCCCCACTAAACCCCAGATAGGCCACCTACACTGCAAGAAGGCTCACGAAGAAGCCTCCACCTCATACAAACAATACAAATAAAACACACAACCGCACACAGTCCCCACAAACACCATTGACAATTCACATACACTCACACAAGTCCACAAGCAGCCTCTCACATGCATTACCACAGGAAGTCCCATACATACACACCACAAAATACACAATTTGATATATCATCCAGGCACACAATTTCATAAGCAGCCCCCATACACAGCCCATTGATAGGTAACTTACACAATACCACAAACTACTCATGAAAATATATAGTATGACAGCCTTCATATGCACAAATGCAACACTAGGAAGCAAGTGTTGCGCCATAAATAACACAAGCAGAATACGGCAACAAACACACCTCAATTTTAAAAAAGAATTCTACCATCACCCCAAGGAACTGCATGATCTTGTTTTGGCACAGTACTACTTAAAGGTTGCCTACTCCTAGAAGAGATATACGCTTTTAAAAGACCTTAGGATCTCTAGAGCAGATATTATTTGTCTTCAAGAGACTCACTTTAAGCATAATTCTAATCCGACTCTTAGTTTCAAAGACTTTCCACATCAATACCATGCAACATCCGCCAATAAAACAAAAGGAGTATCAATTTTAATAAGTCATCGCCTTGTCTTTGAACAAATAACAGCACATATAGATCCACAAGGTAGATTCCTTATCTTAATTTGCATACTGAACAATGTAACGTACACTATAGTAAACGCATATTTCCCCAATGAAAACCAAATAAAATACATACATACTCTAATGAACGAAGTATTGAAGCTTCAATCCGGTATTACAATAATTTGTGGAGATTTTAACCATATCTTGGACCCCAATTTAGATTCTACTGCCCTTCATTCACGTAAAAGGAAAACCTCCCTACACAAGGCGTGTAATACTTTTAACAAGATACTAACATCTTATGGCTTATATGATATTTGGAGGACCTTTCATCCCAGTACTAGAGAATACACACGCTACACTCAAGTCCATAACACATATTCTCGTATAGATGGATTTTTTTTTTTTTTTTTAGTACTTTATTTTTGTGTAAAAGTCTTGTTACAATAACAGCATACCATGGTTGGTGTACATTAGGTATAAGACATATTCAATTACATCATTCCAGACGTATTGTCGGTAGTTCTTTGTCTGCTCTTAGTATCAAGCATGTTATATAACAATGACATTTCACATTTTATGATATACACAAAACTTGGATATCCAACTATCGGTGTTCCTGGATCGATAAACTATCTACGCTATTGTGATCCTTTTAACCAAATTAAATCCTGAATTTCGGTAGTGGTTTGTGTCACCTTTCCCTCTTGGTGCTATCCTGGTCCAGCCAGGTTGTGTGATGCCTATGTTGCTTAGGGATTTGGCACTAAACCCTTTTCCGAGATTGGAATAAGAAGGAGTTAAGTAGTGAAAGAGACGAGAAGAGAGAATAGAAAAGGCGGGGAGGAGGAGTAATATAGGAATAGTGGAGATGAAGGGGAGGTGTGCGTCAGGTCGGTGGGAGCCGGGAGTGTCCGATGCCTCTCCTTTTATGCTTATCTATTGAAGGTGTCTCTTTTAAGTGCATGCCTCGCCTAAAAGGTCGTGAAATGATGCGTCATAGGTTACGTCATTCGCGGAAAAGTTCGCTACTTGTCCATGGTTCCCAGATCTTTTCGAATCTAGCCATGGAACCGCGCACCTTGGCTGTCAAATTATCCATGAGATATACTTCCTTCAAATTGGATATCACCTTCCGAATGGAAGGTAATTTTACCTGTAGCCACGACTGTGCTAGTGTTCTTCGTGCTGCCAGTGTTACTTTATGTACTAATTTTTGTTCCCTGTTAGTCCAGTCATCTAGGGATCTATTTAGCAGGTACGTCCAGGGGTTCCGCTCGGGCGCCCTGTGGAAGATCTGTCTAAGCAAGTCGTATATTTTCGACCAGTAAGTTTGTACCTGAGGACATTCCCACCACATGTGGAGATATGTGCCCCTGTGGCCACATCCCCGCCAGCAGTCGTCGGATGGTGTTTGGTGCATATGAAATAGTTTTACCGGGGTGGTGTGCCACCGAAACATGGTTTTAAAGGATTGTTCCTGGAGGGATACACATATGGATACTGCGTTGTTCACTTCCCATATTTCTCTCCATTCTGTTCCCTCCAGGACTTCTCCCAAATTTCTCTCCCATGTCTCAGTGTATGTGAGTGTTCCCCATTCTGCTGTTTCCGAGCATATGTGTGCGTACATTGTCGTGATAAGTCCTGCTGGTGTGGATTCGTTTAGGCACATTTTTTCATAAAATGTCAATGGGGTTTTCCCTGCTTGTTGTACGAGTGGGCGTCGTGCGAAGTCTTTAAGCTGTATGTACCGAAAAAAATCCCTGGGAGTGAGATGTGTCTCCTGTTTCAGTCGTTCGAATGTGACTATGCCTGCGCTTTCATACAGGTGGCAAGCCCTCTGTAAGCCTGCTCTTTCTAGGTTTGCGAATTCCCTGGCCTCCATTCCCGGAGGGAAGGCCCTGTTTCTTAATAGTGGTAGTAGAGGGGAAGGGGAGCTTGCCAATTTATATTTGGATGCCGATGCGTCCCAAATTCTCAGGGAGTTTAAAATTGCTGGGCATGTGGTTCTGAGGATGGGTCTATCTTCCCTGGGCACCCACATGTGGTATTGTGGTAGATCAGGGCCAGTGAGGTGGGACTCCAGGTCCACCCATCTCCTTACTTCTAGCGGTGCATGCCACATGGCCACCTGTGCTAGTTGCGCCGCTAGGTAGTAGAAATAAAAATGTGGGAGCCCTAAGCCTCCTCTCTGCCTATGTCTGTATAATATGTTTCGGGAGATTCTGTGGCGCCGATTTTGCCATATGAAATTCCCGACTGCCTTTTGCAGTGGGGCTAAGTCGGATTTTAACAGTTTGATGGGTAGCGCTTGAAACAGAAAAAGGATGCGGGGTAGCACATTCATCTTAATAGTGTGAATACGCCCGATCCAGGAGATAGGTTTATCCTGCCATTTATCCAGGTCTCGCGTTAGTGTTCGTATGAGAGGTGTATAGTTTAAGTGATATAGTTTGGTATGGTCATTTGGAAGTTGTATCCCTAGGTATTTTATGTGATCCCTAGCTATGGGTATGTTATGAGTTGTCTGCAACGCCACCGTGTCCTCCGCGGACAGGCCCATGAGTAGGGTACTAGATTTTTCCAGGTTGGCTCTGTAGCCTGAGAATGTTCCGAAACGAGTCAGGACTTCGTGTAGTGCCGCCATCGACTCCTTCGGATTTGTAACTGTCAGTAGGACATCGTCTGCATAGGCAGACACTAAAAACTCTTGTCCTCCCACCGTTATGCCGCTTATATTCGGGTGCTTGCGCAGCGCCTGGAGCAATGGTTCCAGGGACAGCGCAAACAACAACGGGGAGAGGGGGCATCCCTGTCGGGTGCCGTTCCCCAGTTGGAAGGGGATGCACCTAGCTCCGGTAATTTTGACCTGGGCAGATACTTGATGGTACATAGCTTTGATTGTGGCTATATACTTTCCCGGTAATCCCAGATATTCCAGTAGTTGGAACAGATAGGGCCATTCGACTCTGTCGAAGGCCTTCTCTGCGTCTATTGCGACTATTGCCGTGGGAATCGCCGTGGTCTGCTGTCTCCAAATGAGATCTATATTCCTCCTGGTATTTTCGAAGAGTTGTCTATCTGGTATAAAGCCCACCTGGTCCGGGTGTATTAATGTTTTCAAATGAGGGTTGAGGCGATCTGCTAGGACTTTCGCTAGAATCTTTATGTCGTGATTAATTAGCGAGATGGGTCTGTAGTTGTCGGGGAGTAAGGGGTCTCTACCAGGTTTTTGAAGGAGTATAATGTTTGCCAAGGACATTCCGCTCTCCGGGGTGCCGCCATTCATAAAGTCGTTAAAAAGTCGCTCCAAGTGAGGTGTAAGGTCTTCTCTATACGTTTTATAGTAGGCCCCGTCGAACCCGTATGGACCAGGGGCTTTATTACTCTTAAGCTGTGCGATTGCCCTGTCTATTTCGTCTCCGGTGATGGCTTCATCCATGCGTGTCGTCGCCACTGTCAGGAGTTTTGGTAGGTCAAGCTGGTTTAAGAAGGTGCTGACATCATTATTTGACGCTGCCTGAGCGATGGGATCTCTTGGAGAATGGTTGTAGAGCGATTTGTAGTAATCTGTAAACACTTGCGCAATTTCCGATGGGGTGTTTTTTATGGTGCCATCTCTGTGTTTGATTGCAGTGATGTGTGTCCTATGTTGTCGTGGGCGCAGGGTCCTAGCTAAGAGAGTGTCCATCTTGTTGGATTTCTCGTAGAACAACCTTCTAGACCAGGTGATGGCTTTGGCAGCGTCGTCTAGAAGCAGTTCTGTGATAGAATGTCTAGTGCTTCCCAAGCGTTCCAGTATTTGCGGGGTTGGTGCCGTCTTATGTTGTTGCTCCTGTTTTCTCAGCACGTCTAACAGTTGGGTTAATCTCTGTGCCTTCAGTTTTTTCTTTCGAGTGGCCAATTTTATGCACGAGCCTCTGATCACTGCCTTATGCGCTGCCCAAATGGTGCTCGGGGACATGTCTGCAGTATCATTCTATCGAAATATTCTTGTATGTCTTTTTGTATCTCCTCACGCGAGTCCTGGTCCCTCAGTAAGTGAGGACTGAGTCTCCAATTCCACGATGTCGCTGTACACATGTTCCCCAGGGTAAGGGAAATATCTGCGTGGTCTGACCACGCTATGGAGCCTATCCCCGAGTCCAGGACCCTAGCCATGCATACGTTATTCACTAGGAAGTGGTCGATCCTGGAGTAGGTCCTGTGTGGGGCCGAGAAAAAGGTGTAATCCTTCGTGCTGGGGTGTTGTGCCCGCCAGGCATCAATCAGACCAATGTCCTGCATGAATTCATGCAGACGTTTGTCTTGGCTCCCCCTGCCCTGTGACCTCAATTGGCCTGGTTTGGAGCTCCTGTCCGCGGCCGGACACGGTACGGCGTTCATGTCTCCCCCCACAATGAGCATGCCGTGTGGGAGTGCTTTGAGTTTAGTTGATAGGGTGTCCCAAAAAGCTACGTCTGGTGAGTTGGGAGCATAAATGTTAACCAGATGTATGGTATGGGAATGCATGGTGCCAGTGAGTATGATGTACCTCCCTCCTGGGTCTTGGTCGCTTGTTGTAATGTGTAATGGGCATCTACTGTGTATAAGGACCGCTACCCCATTGTTTTTCCTATGGGATCGCGCTTCATATGAGGTGGAGTATGTGCGGTCTCTTAGTTGGAGTGTCGTATTTTTGGGTATGTGCGTCTCTTGCAAGAAGGTGATGTCGGCGCCCATTCTCTTAACTTCCCTGAACATCAGTCGTCTCTTTTTGGGAGCGTTCAGTCCTTTAACGTTAATAGACGTCAGTTTTAGGGCCATACTTACGTTTGTGATGGGGGGCCGTGCTTATGCGTGTATGACGTCTGTCTTACGTGACACCTATGTGGGATCCCTATGGAGGATTCCTGAGCACCACTCGGAGTGCCCACCGATTCCGACGCAGGTAGATGGGTGACAATAGAGGGGGCAGAAGGGAAAGTATAGAAAAGCTGAGAGAGTAAGAGAATAGTAAGAAATTGAAGATGTCTGGACTTACCAATCGCCAGACCGGAGTGGGGTGAAGTTATCCGTCCCATGTCCACACTTTCAGGAGGGATATGAGACGAAGGTTCCTGTACCACGTGGTTGCCACACCGCGTATATGGTACTTGATTGTGTAACGCAAACTGTTTTTAACCTTATATGTTCAACGACAACCCTTGCCTGGCTGTTCCTGGGGAGTCTTCAACCATGGGCCTTAACTATCATGGACGTGGGTGGGGTAGTGTGTCCTCATGCCCTCGGTAAACGTTCTGCTGCACGGGCAGGGGGGGGGCAGAGGGCATCACCAAGACTTATATCTCGGGACTTTTATTTATTTATTTTTTTTATTATTATTTGTTATTTATTTTTGTTTTTTCTTTTTATTTGTGGTTGTAAATTAGCTGATGTCCTATGTGTTAGTCAACAGGCATAGGCGTGTATCTACTCCCTGGTGAGATATGACGTGGAGCGCGAGACATGCACACGCACGTCGCAGCTGCCACTGGCATACCCTGTCACGTGTACCCAAAAAGTGGAGGACCACCCGGGGCTTCCCCGTCTCAAAAAATGCCGCAGGGCCACAGGGTTGTTACGCCCAGGGGAGGGGAGGAAGGGAGGGAGGGGGGGGGGATGCAGGTCTCTTCCCTTGGTCACAAAAAGGAAAGCATAAATACAACCTTATCTAGTCCATAGGGGAAAGCATTCGCAGTTCTAGTGGAGGTCTGTATATTCCGCAAATACAACATTTAGTAACCACATTATCTAGGCACAGCATGTACTTGATCTGGTTTCCCAAACTGCAAATATTCCCGATGTATTACCGTAGATGTTAATTGTAGAGGCTGGTCCCTGCCATCCGTAACCCACCCCCTCCCCCCCATGACACCCCCCCCCGACGCACCAGACAGTGCCCCCCGTAAGTGTGCACGTATGTCTCTCCCGCCGCCCATTGAAGTCCTGTCTTATGGTGGGGCTGTGTAAGCCGTCCGGATGAGCACCAGTAAGGTGTGTCCGTCAAGAGCATTGTCCGTCTAATGATAATGTTGTGGTGGATGGGTCAGTTCTGATACAGTATTTATAAGTCACTTCTCTGTGGGCAAAGTACATAGCGGTCCCCTTGGGAGTGTGTGGGGTACCCTTCTGGCTAAGGGGTTTGTCCCTGGATGGTACGTTCACTTCAATGTGGTCGTCCGTCCGGTAGTAGTCGGTGGCAGGGTCGGGTAGTTATGGCGTCCTGGGGGATAGACAGTTATGTGGTTGGAGCTATCCGGGTTGGTTGTTGGCGTGTACTGCCATCGGGGGCCCGTGTACAGTCGTGTGTGTGTGAGTGGTATGCCCGGGTTAAGTCTCATATCGGGATCATGGGTAGTAGTTTGCAATAGTCAGTCATGGTGTAGGTGTATAGGAGAACCAAAACTTAGCCGCTGGGGGCCATGCGTATCTGCCAATCAGCACATACATTGCAATTAACATAATATTAGTGCCGCAAGTATAAGTAAGTGTCCCATATGCTGCAGTAGTTCTTATATCTGTCCCCTTGTAGGTGAGCCTGGTTTCCCCATCGGGGTATGCAGCGCTAGTATGCGGCCATGTCGGAGCTGCGTCATCCCAGCTCCTTTGTCTCCAGTGACTGTACTGCCCCACCCAGCCCTCTTGTAGCTTAAGCGTTCTATATTTACAGTTTTACATTTGTCCCTGGCTCAACGCTATGTCCTGAGGCGGAACCTCCAGAGCCCGTCTCCAGCTTTCGTACCCCCCGCCCCCCCCCCCCCCAATGTCCATGCCGCACACAGCACCCGGTGAGATAGATGGATTTTTAACGTACAGTTCACACCTACCTCAGATCAAGACTTGTGAGATCGATTCATCCACGCAATCTGACCATAACCCTGTAATACTTACTATAAGCGATAAATATAATTACACTAATAAAAGACCTTAGAGATTAATTGAAGAATTATTAAATAACTTAGAATTTACAGAAGAAATCCGACGAGAACTACAGCAATATTTTGATCTGAACGATACTGGAGATATAAGCCCAACAACACCATGGCTAGTAGTGATGTCCCGAACTGTTCGCTGGTGAATAGTTCCTGGCGAACATCGCTTGTTTGCGTTCGCCACGGATGGCGAACATATGCGCTGTTCGGTCCACCCCCTATTCGTCATCATTGAGTAAACTTTGACCCTGGCCTGTACCTCACAGTCAGCAGACACATTCCAGCCATTCAGCAGCAGACCCTCCCTCCCAGACCCTCCCACCTCCTGGACAGCATCCATTTTACATTCATTGTGAAGCTGCATTCTTAGTGAGAGTAGGGACAGTGTAGCTGCTGCTGATTTGATAGGGAAATTGATAGCTAGGCTAGTGTATTCAGTGTCACTACAGTCCTGAAGGACTCATCTGATCTCTGCTGTAAGGACAGCACCCCCAAAAAGCCCTAGAACATCAGTCTGCTTTTTTTTCTGTGTAATGTAATTGCAGTTGCCTGCCTGCCAGCCAGCCTGTGTGTCAGGCTGTGTCAGGCTTACAGCCTATACTGTGCCCACTTGCCCAGTGCCACCACTCACTCACTGGAGTCACAATAGCTTGCATTTAAACAAAAAAACACTTTTTTAATGTAGTATAATAGCAGTCAGTTTCCTTCACTAGTGTGCGTTTCAGGGCCTGCCCAGTGCCACCACTCACTCACTGGTGTCACAATAGCTTGCATTTAACAAAAAACAAAACTTTTTGGTCTGTAATATAATAGCAGTCAGTTTCCTTCACTAGTGTACGTTTCAGGGTCTGCCAGGGCACAGTGTCATACCAGTGCAACTCATAACTGGTGTAACAGTAGTGTACATTTTAAAAAAAAAATACAATTTTGACTGTAATAGATTGAATACCAGTTAGTTGTCTGCCAGTGTGTGTGTCAGGCTCGCAGCGTATACTGTGCCCACTTGCCCAGTGCCACCAATCATATCTGGTGTAACAACAGCTTGCATTTAACAAAAAAAAACTTTTGGACTGTAATATAATAGCAGTCAGTTTCCTTCACTAGTGTGCGTTTCATGGCCTGCCACGGCACAGTGTCACACCAGTGCAACTCATATCTGGTGTACAGTAGTTTACATTTTTTAATATAAATACAATTTTGACTGTAATAGATTGAATAGCAGTTAGTTGTCTGCCAGCGTGTGTGTCAGGCTCACAGCGTATACTGTGCCCACTTGTCCAGTGCCACCACTCACTCACTGGTGTCCCAATAGCTTGCATTTAACAAAAAAAAACTTTTTTGACTGAAATATAATAGCAGTCAGTTTCCTTCACTAGTGTGCGTTTCAGGGCCTGCCCAGTGCCACCACTCACTCACTGGTGTCACAATAGCTTGCGTTTAAAA
Organism: Pelobates fuscus; assembly: GCF_036172605.1. Classification (NCBI taxonomy): domain Eukaryota; kingdom Metazoa; phylum Chordata; class Amphibia; order Anura; family Pelobatidae; genus Pelobates; species Pelobates fuscus. Next base: position 341,369,189 of record NC_086320.1, read on the forward strand.
AAAAAAAACTTTTTTGACTGTAATATAATAGCAGTCAGTTTCCTTCACTAGTGTGCGTTTCAGGGCGTACCCAGTGCCACCACTCACTCACTGGTGTCACAATAGCTTGCATTTAAACAAAAAAAAAAAAATTTGGACTGTAATATAATAGCAGTCAGTTTCCTTCACGAGTGTGCATTTCAGGGCCTGCCAGGGCACAGTGTCACACCAGTGCAACTCATATCTGGTGTACAGTAGTTTACATTTTTTAATATAAATAAAATTTTGACTGTAATAGATTGAATAGCAGTTAGTTGTCTGCCAGCGTGTGTGTCAGGCTCACAGCGTATACTGTGCCCACTTGTCCAGTGCCACCACTCACTCACTGGTGTCCCAATAGCTTGCATTTAACAAAAAAATACTTTTTTGACTGAAATATAATAGCAGTCAGTTTCCTTCACTAGTGTGCGTTTCAGGGCGTGCCCAGTGCCACCACTCACTCACTGGTGTCACAATAGCTTGCATTTAAAAAAAACAAAAACGTTTTGGACTGTAATATAATAGCAGTCAGTTTTCTTCACGAGTGTGCATTTCAGGGCCTGCCAGGGCACAGTGTCACACCAGTGCAACTCATATCTGGTGTAACAGTAGTGTACATAAAGAAATAAAATAAAATTTTGACTGTAATAGATTGAATAGCAGTTAGTTGTCTGCCAGCGTGTGTGTCAGGCTCACAGCGTATACTGTGCCCACTTGCCCAGTGCCACCACTCATATCTGGTGTCACAATAGCTTGCATTTTAAAAAAACTAAACTTTTTTGACTGTAATATAATAGCAGTCAGTTTCCTTCACAAGTGTGCGTTTCAGGGCCTGCCAGGGCACAGTGTCACACCAGTGCCACTCATATCTGTTGTCATGGTAGCTTGCACGCATAGTACCACTAATCGAAAATAAAAATGACAAGCAGAGGCAGGCCACCCCGCAGGGGCCGTCGTGGTCGTGGTTCTGTGATTCCCTTTGGCCCTAGAATAATGCCCAGTGTTCAGAGGCCACGTACCCTGAACTTGAAAAGTTCTGAGGACATAGTTGACTGACTAACACAGGACACCCAATCTTCTACAGCTTCCGCTCGGAACCTCGACGCACCATCCTCCTCCAGCTTAGCTTCGGGCACCTCTCAAGTTACCACTCGCCCGCCTTCCACCACCACCAACACTAGCACCACAGCCGCTTCACTTGGTATGTCAGAGGAGTTATTTACACATCAGTTGGAAGAAATGAGTGATGCGCAACTATTATTACCAGAGGATGTAGATAACAGCAATATGTCTCAGTCAGGCAGCATTACACACGTACGGTGTGATGATGATGTTGTACCCACTGCTGCTTCCTTTGCTGAGTTGTTAGATACAAATGAAGCGGTTGATGATGACGATGCGTCCGTGGATGTCACGTGGGTGCCCAGTAGAAAAGAAGAAGAACAGGGGGAAAGTTCAGATTGGGAGACAGAGAGGAGGAGGAGGAGACGAATTGGAAGCAGGGGGAGGTCGTCGCAAAGAGCTAGTGGCACAGTCAGACAGCATGCATCGGCACCCGGGGTCAGCCAGACAGCACGCCAATCAACGCATGCTGTTGCCACCACCAGAATGCCGTCATTGCAGAGCTCAGCAGTGTGACATTTTTTTTGTGTGTCTGCCTCTGACAACCTGTGCCAAAAGAAACTGAGTCGTGGAAAGTCCAACACCCACCAAGGTACAACTGCTTTGCGAAGGCACATGATCGCACATCACAAATGCCTATGGGATCAACACATGAGTACAAGCAGCACACAAACTCAAAACCGCCATCATCCTCCTGGTCCAGCATCTTCAGCCACGTTAACCACTTCTGTCCTCCTTGCCCCCTCTCAACCATCCGCCCCTCCGTCTCTCACCTTGAGCAGTTCCTGCTCATCTGCCCACAGTCAGGTGTCTGTCAAGGACATGTTTGAGCGTAAGAAGCCAATGTCACAAAGTCACCCCCTTGCCCGGCGTCTGACAGCTGGCTTGACTGAACTCTTAACCCGCCAGCTTTTACCATACAAGCTGGTGGAGTCTGAGGCATTCAAAAAATTTTTAGCTATTGGGACACCGCAGTGGAAGGTACCCGGCCGAAATGTCTTTGCACAAAAGGCAATCCCCAACCTGTACTCGATTGTGCAAAAGGAAGTAATGACATGTCTGGCACACAGTGTTGGGGCAAGGGTCCATCTGACCACTGATACCTGGTCTGCAAAGCATGGTCAGGGCAGGTATATCACCTACACTGCGCAATTGGGTAAACCTGCTGATGGCTGCCAAGCATGGAATGCGTGGCTCTGCAGAGGAGTTGATGACACCGCCACGACTTGCAGGCAGGCCTGCTGCCACCTCCTCTACTCCTCCTACTCCATCCTCTTCCATAACCTCCTCGGCTGAGTCCTCTTCTGCTGCTGCGTCTTGCTCCACATCAACGGCACCCCCCCAGCTCCCCAGGTACTGTTCCACATCCCGGATACGTCAGTGTCACGCCTTCTTGGTGTTGACATGCCTGAAAGCAGAGAGTCACACCGGACCAGCACTCCTGTCCACCCTGAACGCACAGGTGGATCAGTGGCTGACTCCGCACCAACTGGAGATCGGCAAAGTGGTTTGTGACAACGGAAGAAATTTTTGGCGGCATTGCATTTGGGCAAGTTGACACATGTGCCGTGCATGGCACATGTGTGTAATCTGATCGTACAATGCTTTGTGCATAAGTACCCAGGCTTACAGGACGTCCTTAAGCAGGCCAGGAAGGTGTGTGGACATTTCAGGCATTCCTACACGGCCATGGCGCACTTTTCCGATATCCAGCGGCGAAACAACATGCCAGTGAGGCACTTGATTTGCGACAGCCCGACACGTTGGAATTCAACACTCCTAATGTTTGACCGCCTGCTCCAACAAGAAAAAGCCGTTAACGAGTATTTGTATGACCGGGGTGCTAGGACAGCCTCTGCGGAGCTGGGATTTTTTTTGCCACGTTACTGGACGCTCATGCGCAATGCCTGTAGGCTCATGCGTCCTTTTGAGGAGGTGACAAACCTAGTCAGTCACACTGAAGGCACCATCAGCGACATCATACCATTTGTTTTCTTCCTGGAGCGTGCCCTGCGAAGAGTGCTGGATCAGGCCGTAGATGAGCGTGAAGAGGAAGAGTTGTGGTCACCATCACCACCAGAAACAGCCTTATCAGCATCGCTTGCTGGACCTGCGGCAACGCTGGAAGAGGATTGTGAGGAAGAGGAGTCAGAGGAGGAGTGTGACTTTGAGGAGGAGGAGGAAGACCAACCACAACAGGCATCCCAGGGTGCTTGTTGTCACCTATCTGGTACCCGTGGTGTTGTACGTGGCTGGGGGGAAGAACATACCTTCAGAGAGATCACTGAGGACGAGGAACAGGACATAAGTAGCTCAGCATCCAACCTTGTGCAAATGGGGTCTTTCATGCTGTCGTGCCTGTTGAGGGACCCTCGTATAAAAAGGCTGAAGGAGAATGACCTGTGCTGGGTGTCCACGCTACTAGACCCCCGGTCTCTATTCTGCTCTGTGTCAGTGTGTATCATGGTCTCTGAGGATGGGGAACAGCCTCTATTCTGCTCTGTGTCAGTGTGTTACAGGGATCCTTAGGATAGGTTTCAATCCATATCTGCCAAGTGACCCTATTCTGATCTTTGTCAGTGTGTATCACGGACTCTGAGGACAGGTGTCAATCCATATGTCAAGGTGTCAATATGTCATATGTCAGGTGTCAATCCATATCCATTGTGATTTAGGAATGTTAGTGATTTATGCCCTTTATGGATTAAAACCAGACTCTGCATCAACTGTGTAATTTTCCATGGGAGTTTGCCATGGATCCCCCTCCGGCATGCCACAGTCCAGGTGTTAGTCCCCTTGAAACAACTTTTCCATCACTATTGTGGCCAGAAAGAGTCCCTGTGGGTTTTAAAATTCGCCTGCCAATTGAATTCTATGGCGGTTCGACCGGTTTGCGGAAGTTCGCGTTCGCCGTTCGCGAACCGAAAATTTAGTGTTCACGACATCACTAGCTGCTCACTGTTTAATAGACATGCCCCTACTCGAGATATAACGAGTAGGGGCATAATTTACTAATAATAAGTAATCTTTACTTAGTATTAGTAAATTTGGCTGAAAGACCAATTTAGGTCTTTCAGCCTTTTAGTAGATAGCTCCCTAATACCGTGGGAATTAGGGAGTTATCTACTTATTCATTCCTGTCATTACATTGACTGACCAAGTAACTTACATTTTATATGAATGTATGTTACTTGATTGTTGTAAGTGTTGCAAATGCTTACAGCTTAATCCTGGCTATGTTTGTATACTTTTTATTTAAAATTGTATACAATGTAACATTCTTCTTCTTTCACTGGGTAAGTATATTAGTACTTAGGCAATACTGTGCTTCGGCACTTCGGAACTTCGGCAACTTCGGAACTTCGGAACTTCGGCACTTCAGCACTTCAGCACTTCAGAAATTCGGCACTTCGGAAATTCAGTAATTTCGAAACTTCGGGACCCCGGCAATTCGGTACTTCGGCAATTCGGCACTTCGGCAATTTTGACATTCGGACATTCGGAATACATATTCGGACCGAAACGAGTTGCACATGTCTATTATTAATTACTAAATGTGACAAGTGAAAAGATATTGGATCAGAATCAAAATCAAACTAACTAATAATTAACAAAACAAATGTATAGCGGCACAGAGATTTTTTTTTTTTTACCCCTACTTCATTCCTCCCCTTTTCCTTGTTTCTCCCCTCTTTTTATCTATTTATTTATTTCCCCCTTTCCCTACACCGGACCTAAATGGATTTATGATTTAAATATATGCAATATTAGAACTAGATAGTAGCTCAATAAAATAAATATATTGAATATAAGATAAGTTAAACCTTAAGATAAATATCAAATAGACATTATCCTAATTTGAACACTATATAGAGATGATTTACATAATATGTTAAAAAAAAGTGATGTATGTTAACTCAACCCCCTCTTTTTCCCTTTTTTCTTTCTGTACCCCTTTTTTTAATTAAAAAAAAAATGAATACAATTCTAATTGGAAAAAAAAAAGGTTGCCTACTCCTGGTATATAACGTAAGCACGCGCGTGTGTTATATAAGTTGTGAAATACAGGATACAGAGTATAAACATCACATAATTTCTATCAAGTAATTCAAAATTATAATGAGAATAGAATATTGTAAAATTTTTGGATTCTGTTTTATAAATGTTCTCTCCTAACATCCGGGCTTGGCGATCATTTGACTATTAGATGCTGCATTCAGAATATTCATTGAATAATCCCCCAAATCTCTGACTTTGAGTGTGCAGTATATGCAGGCCAATTTATTCTAAACTCTAAAATTAAATTAGCTTCTTTGTACTGTAATGTGATTGTAACATTGATCATCACGACAGAAGAATTTAATGATAAACTAATGCGTATGGTTAAAGGGTACGGTGAACATTTTTGTTCACAAAGATACAACAATGCAAGAGCAACATGCTACTCTATTATTGTAGCCATCACTCTTCAGGGGTCAGACTCTTTATTCTTAATATATGGCTATTATTCTGTGCTTTTTGTTTCAGTTAATGGTATTTTTTTCAATATTCTCTAATGGTTAGACAAAATGTAGGCATTCTATGCAGATCAAGCAATTTGAGCAAATAAACCAATCCGTTTTGCACCATTTAAATATAATTTAAGAAAAATGAGTGACAAATGGTGACAAATAACAATAGAATTCCTACTATCAAGTTCAGCATTTAAAAACGTTCTCTGTCATATGTCTATGTTTAGATCAATATCATTTTCTAAGAGAACAGAGAACAACAAACTCTCATTTATTTGATAACGTGCAATAGTTTAATAAATGATATATCTGTGAAAAATTCCTACTGTTTATTTTCTGTTATATATACTAAATATTCTTCTTTAGGGGTTATTCACTTAAAAGAACACTATAGTGTAAGGAATACAGACGTATTTCTGACAATATAGTTATAAAACCGTTGTTTAGGTGTCCGCCCCACTTTGCCCCCAGTTAAATAGGTGATTTTACTCACCTTATTTCCAACTGTGCCAGTCTCAACGCGGCTGGTCCTGCCCTCTCCACCTTCTTTGCTGAGATGATTAAATTTGCTGATCTCTGCCAATCCAATACTTTATCATAGGAAAGCATTGAGAGACTATTGTTCATGCACGGCAAACCACCACAATGCACCAATCAGCATCTTCTCATACAGATATATTGACTCAATGCATCTCTAGGAGAACGTTCAGCATCTTCATGCAGAATATGTGCAGCACTGACCCAGTGACTACAACTAGGGAATGAGTGACTGCCACTAGAGGTGTTACTAGGCAGTAAAACACATGCAGGGACAGGCTGTAGACACCAGCACCGCTAAATAAATGAGCATTATAGGGTCAGGAACACAAACATGTATTCCTGATCTTATAGTGTTAAAACCACCATCTAGCCCTCCCTGGCATCCTCTTGCCTCCCTAAATATAGTAAAATTTCACTTGTATTCAAGTCTGCAGCTCCTGGCTCTGCCCCTGAATTCCTCAGACCTGCCCCTGCCTGCTGACATCATCAGAAGTGCTGGCCTGAGCCAATCACAGTGCTTCCCCATAGGATTGGGTGATACTGTTAAGGAGGCAGATCAGGGGCTGAGCCAGCATAAGTCAAACACAGCCCTGGCCAATCAGCATCTCCTCATAGAGATTAATTGAATCAATGCATCTCTATGAGGAAAGTTCAGTATCTACATGCAGAGTGTGGACACACTGAATGGCAGTGCTGCTCACTGTGCCGCACTGCCCAGGAAACCCCTCTAGCAGCCATCTAAGGAATGGCCACTGGAGTTATCACTAGGCTGTAATTTAAACAATGCATTTTATCTGAAAAGACAGTGTTTACAGCCAAAAGCCTGAAGGTAATGATTCTACTCACCAGAACAAATGCAATAAGCTGTAGTTGTTCTGGTGAGTGGTGACTATAGTGTCAGTTTAAGCTGTAGTTGTTTTGGTGACTACTGTGTCCCTTTAACCCCATCCAGATCTAGGACGTATCAGGTATATCCAACAAAAAACGGACCGCGGACGTCCGCAGATAATTAGAATGCTGGAAGCAATCAGTCGCTTCAAGCCGCTCAAACAGTATTGCAGCAATGCCTCGATGACGAAGCATCCTGCAATACCACCCCCCCCCCCCCCCCCACGCCCGGCAGTGAGGCAGAGCATCGGAAGCCATCAGGCAGGCTTCTGATGCTCTACCTGTGCTGTGCTGAGTGCCTCGAGGGGTCAAGGCACTCAGTAAACTAAATTATATTTTAAAATAAATAAATATCTTTTTTTTAACTAACCCCTTCCCTTCCTCCTCACACTCCCTCCATATGCACTTATCTGATCACTGCCGGTTCCCCACCGGCGATCGGCCCCCTTCTGCAAATTAGAACCCTCAGGGTCCAGGATCAGTCACATGGCCGCAATAGGTGTCCATAGTGCTGCCAGCAGGGGGACTGTCTGAACTGATAGGTATCTGATGACTGATATCTATATATAATATCATACTAAGTGTATTTTTTATTCATAAATACATATATTAATATTTAAATACACAGAGTAAAATTACACATATATATATGTATGTATGCATATATATATATATATATATATATATATATATATATATATATATATATACACATATATATATATATATATATATATATATATATATATATATATATAATATTTATAGGACATGGGTGCATGATGACAAGCTGTGAAAAATTCCAAGTTGGAAAACTGGAATGCGCACCCTCCAAATAAGGTCTTTTAGCCCCCAGAGAACCCAACACACCTATACATGGGTGGTATCACTATACTCAGGATTTCGGGTGCTCTTTGGCAGTAACCCTTAAAGGTCTTAGTACATGTATTCTTAAATTGCTATGTGTGTCAAGAAAAATCACCAAATATTTTCTTTTTTCTTTTTTATTTGGAATAGATTGGTGGTTGCATGAAAATAGTCAAAATGGGGCGTGGCCTGGCAGCGGAACGGAATGGCCGCATAAATCTTTAGCTCCTCCGACCAAGCCCGAAAACAGCTTACAATCCGCCGCCTCACCCCGTTATGGGAAAGCACTCTAAAGCAGGGAGTACCCCCAGACCCTCGGGGACCCGCCAAGCACAGATGCATGCCTCTATGCGGCAGTTCCTGGCCGCGACACCGGACCCGACCTCCCGGGCGGCCTCAGAGGCCTACACGCAGTCTGAAGCCTCTACTCCCACCTCGCAATCCCCAGAGAGAGGAGACCACATGGCAGCCCCACCACCGGACTGGCTAAGCCTCCTGAAAGAATTACCCACCCGGGCAGACCTGGCGACCGCCAACACGGCCCTTCAGGCATCCATCAGGGCAGACCTTCAATTAATGAGGGAAGACATACAAGGTATGGCGGATCGCATGGCCCAAATAGAGGCAGACCATGATAAATTGACAGAAGCACAAACCTCCCAGACAAAGACCCATGCTATCCAAATGACCCAAATGCAGGCCATGGCACGACATATAGAGGACCTAGACAATAGGGGCCGCAGAAATAATATACGGATAAGGGGCCTACAAGAAGGGGAAGAGACCCCCGCGCAGCTAACGGGCCTGCTCACGACCATATTTAATGGCCTCCTGGACCGCCCCGAAGGGACCCCCATAACATTCGTCAGGGCACACAGGGCGCTTAGACCCAGAGGCCCACCAGAGGCCCCGCCAAGGGATGTGATCTGCTGCCTGGAAGTCTATGCCCTGAAAGAAGAGATCCTGCACGAGGCCCGTAACAGAAGAGAAGTCACACACAACGGACAACAGCTTCAATTGTTTCCAGACCTTTGCCCTGCCACCTTGGGATATCGCAGAGCTCTGAAACCACTGACCAGAGCTCTGGCCAACCAGAACGTCAGGTACAGATGGACATTCCCGACAGGCCTTATTGCCAGTACTACCGGCGGCCCTCGACAGATCCGTACTGCACAAGATCTGAAAGATCTCACAGACGAACTCCATTTGCCCCCGCTACAGATGAACTGGCCGGACCCACTCGACTACTATAACGGCCCTCCGCCACCATTACGGGGACAGCCACAATCACAGCGCCGACAGAGGACCCGGACGGAAACTGCGAGACCGGCCGGAGCGATCCACTAGCCGCGTCAAGAGACCATGAAGACGAAGAGGGGCCGGCGGAACACGTAACTATAACCGCAACCAACTAGGCCCTAAGCCACACAAACACACAGACATTACATAGGGACACTGTTCTTTGTGTTTTTGCTGCATTTCTGGGGTGGGGGGAAGGAGCAGGGGAACAAGCAGGGGACTTGATATGTACCAGGGACTCTTTTTGAAATGGGACTACCGGGGCCTGGACTGACCAATAGGGCATCTTGGCTGTTTGGGGAGGGGGACTTGGAGGGTGGAAGTAGAAGGGAGAGATGGTTTCCCCCCCCCCCCCCCCCCCTGAATTCGTAAACCGGAGAGGTCACCTCCATAACCTGAGCTACTAGGCCCCATATTCTTATTCTTGTCCTCTCCCCCCCCCCCCCTAGGGCCCCCACTACCCGGACTCATACCACAGTATGCCGAGGGGATCCCCACCCGAACCCCTAGACCAAAACCGCATAGTTTCCAGACCCCTGGGCCAGAATGGGGACGTGCGATGAGGGGCAATCGAAATACACAGACTACCCAAAACCACCCTGGCCACGCAGACTAGGCCGGATACTCTAGTAGTAACGGGACACCCGAGGGAGGGGTCTCCCACACGATACTGACCGCTGAGGCTGGCAAGACAATCTCTTAGAGGGGCGAGGAAGGAGGACATAGGACAGGCAGAGGTTTCCCACACACAGTCCTCTGGAAGGACACACTCAAATACCACCTAGATTCCCGACCCCCAGACAGGGATCGACCTTTGGGGAAAAGGAAGAGACAGGTCACGCTCCCACCGGACAGGGGTGTACAGTTTACGGCAGGGGGACCCGACTGGACCGACTGGTACGGCCGAGTCGGCTCCCACCTAGCCCACACCTTTACCTTAGTAGGTTGTATAGTTAGATAAACAGTTAATTGTTCACGGTTTATTTTGTTGCCTTTGTAAGTGCGCAGCTCTCGTCCCGGGGACCCGGGAGGGAGAGGGGCAGCTGCAGGCTAACGCTGGTAGCGTAACCCTTCCCGTCACCCACGCCCTCTCATTCCCAACCACACCGACCCACCCCTTCCCACGAACAGACAACCCGGAGACGACATGACCTCGCACTCATACACCGCTCACAAGAGAGTGGAGATCAACCTCCTATCCATAAACGCAAAAGGCCTGAATGTGCCGGAAAAGCGTTCCACAGCGCTCCGACACTTTCACAGTCAAAGGGCACATGTTGTCCTAATCCAGGAGACACATTTTAAGGAGGGTCAAGCCCCTAAACTCACAGACCATAGATACACTCAATGCTTCCTCAGTAACAACCCGGAAGGGAAAACTAAAGGTACGGCGATTCTGATACACAAATCCCTACATTTCGACCTCACCGACGTCCTCAGTGACACACAGGGGCGCTACGTCTGTGTCAAGGGAATGGTGGCAGACCGACCCTACACGTTCGCATGCCTCTACGCCCCCAACAGACGCCAACACCGTTTCTTAAGCTCCGTGACCAGAGCTATAACAAACTTCGCCACGGGTTGTCTGGTTATAGGGGGAGACTTGAACGTAGCCCTAAACCCACACCTAGACACGTCAACAGGCACCTCCTCAATACCCCGGCACATACTGAAGGACATTGACAAAACCCTACACGCCCACCGACTAGTAGACTGCTGGAGAGCGACCCATCCAGGCGACCGTGACTACAGTTTCTACTCGACCCCCAATGGTACGTACTCAAGAATAGATTACTTTTTAATACCACACTACTATCTGACAGAAATCCGACGATCCGCAATGGGCACGGCTACCTGGTCGGATCATGCCCCAGTCCAACTGACACTGACATCCCCGCTATTCAGACCCACATGCAATAACTGGAGACTAAACGACTACCTTCTAAACGACCCAGTAGCCCAGACAGAAGCTAAAACACGACTGACACAATACTTCACGGAGAACGACACACCTGACACCACTCCCTTCTGCCTGTGGGAAGCCCACAAATGCGTGATAAGGGGACATTTTATAGCTAAAGGTGCTGCCCTTAAACGAGCAAAAACAGCCAGACTTACCACCCTACTGAATGACATACGCAAGTTAGAGGACACACACAAGCAATCCCACCTCCCATCAGACGGGGCGCAACTGACAGCCCTACGCAGGGAACTTTCCTCCCTCCTCAACACCAATTACCATAGAGCATACATTCACTCCAAAGCGTTTTTCCATACTAACGCCAACAAATGCGGAGCCCTCCTTGCCCGCATGATTGCCAAGAAGAGAACGACAGCATACATCCCCAAAATCAGGAACAAACAGGGTCACCTCCAGAACATGCCACGAGACATGGCCGACACCATACGGACCTATTACGCAGACTTATACTCACTAGAATCACACCTGACAGAGAGGGAACTAGCAGAGAAGAAAGCCCGCATAACACACTACCTACAATCACGCATAGGCACTAGTCTGACACAAGAGGCAAGCACGGAACTAGACGAACCAATCACACTACAAGAACTAACAGGGGCCCTTAAACAAACCAAACAGGGCAAGAGCCCAGGACCGGACGGACTCCCGATTAGGTACTATAAATCTTTCTCCGAACTCCTTCTCCCACGCCTTTTGGCAGCCCTCAACGCGATCCGCGACGGGACCCACATTCCACCGCAGTCCCTGGCGGCGAACATCAGCTTAATCCCTAAGGAGGGGAAAGACCCTGAATCATGTGCCAGCTACCGGCCTATATCTCTGCTCAACTGCGATATTAAACTCTTCACCAAGATACTATCGCAGAGACTACAGGCCTACCTCCCGGACCTGATCCACGATGATCAAGTGGGTTTCACCCCACATTGGGAAGCGAGGGACAATACGACTAGGACACTTGCCCTGATCCACGCCGCTACAATCAGTGACACGGGCCTTCTTCTGCTCTCAACAGATGCAGAGAAGGCCTTTGACAGAATATCATGGGACTTTATGTTCCAAGTGCTAGAGCGGCTGGGGATGGGCCCATTCATGATGTCCTGGATCAGAGCCATTTACTCCACGCCAACGGCGCGAGTATGCGTCAACGGAGCCTTCACCGACCCCTTCTCGATAACGAACGGGACTAGACAGGGCTGCCCCCTCTCACCCCTCCTGTTTATACTAGCCCTAGAACCGTTCTTGACTTCAATCCGCAATAACCTTCTTATACCAGGTCTAGTAATAGGGAGGAAGCGGCACTCAGTAGCAGCGTACGCTGATGACTTACTATTCTTTGTCACCGAACCAGAAACCACAATGCCAGCAATACTACAGGAATTCGACGCGTACGGGGTACTGTCGAATTTCAAGATAAATTACTCTAAATCCACAATACTCAATATTTCAATCCCATCACGCACAGCTACAACCCTGAAGCGGGAACTCCCGTTCCAGTGGTCAGGCACCTCCCTGCGATACTTAGGGACAAACATCACGAGAGACCTCACCCAGCTCTACACAGCTAATTTTCAACCGCTACTTGACATCTTCCGAAAAGACTTTCGGGACTGGGGGCAGGTGCGGCTCTCGTGGTTCGGGAGAATAGGGGTACTCAAGATGAACATCCTGCCACGGGTGTTGTACCTGTTCCAGGCGGTCCCATGCGCCATCCCGGAGGCCTTTTTTACTTCCCTCAGGTCCATGGCCCTTAGATTCGCCTGGCACAAACTAAAGGCACGGATAAAACATGATACACTTACGCTACCGAAAGAGAAGGGTGGGCTAGCCTTCCCTGACTTCAAAAGATACTATTATGCCTCGCATATTCAACGAGTAGTAGAATGGACCAAAACAGGAGTGCCCAAACCCTGGAAAGACATAGAGTCGGTACAGATAGGCAAACCCATCTCGATCCTCCCCTGGCTAGACCACCCACAGGGCAGACGACTGGCGGCTCCACACCCCCTAATCAAAGCCACAATGCAGGTATGGCACAGGCTAGCCATACCACTGACACTCACCACCACGCCATCCCCACTACTTCCACTGACCCACAATGAGAACTTCCCTCCGGGGAAGGAACCGAAGACGCTAACTAGACTCTTGAGACAAGAGACCCCGAGACTCCACCACGCGACCACCAGTGGACAACTTAAAACCCTCGAGGCAATGACAGGGAACACACGCAACTCATTTATGCTACAGTTTAGGTACCGCCAACTACACATGTTCACGCAAACACTATTCCATACACATAACGCCACCAGACCATTGACGGAATTCGAAGGCATCTGCATGGACCCCGATCCCCTGGCGAAGGGCATCTCCATTCTCTATGGTATGCTTATGCAACTGAGGAGAAGGCCACCCCCAAGTTTCATGGGAAAATGGGAAGCAGCACTTAACACCACCTTCACAACAGCCCAATGGGACAAGATGTGCACACTCACACTCCACTGCGCTCCGTCGAGTGGGACACAGGAGACAGCCTATAAAACATTGAGCCTATGGTACCGCACCCCGCTCCAAACACACACATACGACCCCACAACAGACGACACATGCTGGAGGTGCACAAGTCACACAGGGACCTACATCCACATCTGGTGGGAATGCCCACTTATCCAACCCTATTGGGAACACATACACAAAATCATTCAGAGATTCACAGACACCCCACCACCGAAGGACCCTGCAGCACTCCTCCTCCACCACACCAAAACTAAAGCATCCGTATATAAGAAATCCCTCACGGTTCGAATCCTCAATGTGGCTAAAAGCCTGATTCCAGTATTCTGGAAAAAACAACACGCTCCCCCGATGGCAACCTGGTTCCAACGCATGGAGGAACTCAGAACGCTCGAGGAGCTCACCCTACAGGCAGAAGGGAAATCACAGACATACCAGACGATCTGGACCCATTGGATCCTAACGACCGGTAAACCAGACTTCCAAGACTTGATACGCTAAAAGTCACAAACACGGACGACACTTTTGACACACACCCAGAGACACGACCCCCCCCTCCCTCCTCCAACATACCTGACTCCCTGCTCCCCTCCCCCCCCCCTCCCCCCCCCGGGAACCGGGGGACGAAGATGCGTGCACAAACTATGTAAAAGGAATATGCTAGATTGCATAGGTAGACAGGAGTAAGCACGAGAAACTAGGTTCTTCAGGCAGAGGTTGATTACCAGGTGGGGAAAAGTACTGCGTATCAAACCAGTTTAGGGGGAGGCAGATACATTGATGAGATACACTGAGCCCACATCGCAGAGAGATAACGGGGAAGGGGGACTGACTGAAGACGTGAGACAGGGACGACATCCCGAGATACCTTTAGTCATCAGCCGATCCCGACAAACAGAATCCCCCCCCCCGCCTCCCCCCCCCTCTACCCCCTCTCCTCCATATCACGAAGAGAGGGGCACCCACCCGTGAACCGGGAGGCCCCGGCTGCACATCCATGAAATCCCCGAGTCAGCTAATACCATAATCACGGCAAATGTAAGGGGAAGCCGGAGACATGCTCTGCCCTGTACCTAGGCAAGCTAAAGGGACCTGCGAGTCCACTAATGTTGGAATAAGTACAGGTGATAGGGGTAATGTGTACCCTCAGTATATATGTTGCATATTCTTTACTAACTGGACCTGCGAGTCCAACAATGCTGAATCTTGACATCTCGGAAGGGGTCCACTATACCCCGGAATATATATGCAATTGATACCCTGATACCGGGACCTGCGTGTCCACAATGTTATTTTCGTTTCATGAAACTATATGCAATTCCAAACTCTAAATAAAAAGATATTTACAAAAAAAGAAAATAGTCAAAATACCCAAAGTTTAATACCTTAGTTTGTATTCTTTTAAAAAATATATACATGTGATGGGTTATTCAGGGATTCCTGTAAGATATCAGTGTTACAATGTAACTTTCGTTAATTTTGAAAAATAAAAAATGGTTTGGAAATAGCAAAGTGCTACTTGTACCTATTGCCCGATAACCTTCCAAAAAAAAAAGCTAAGAACATGTGAACATTGGGTATTTTTAATCTCAGGACAAAATTTAGAAGCTATTTAGAACAGGTGTTTTTTGGCGCTTGTAGATGCGTAACAGATTTTGTGGGTCAAAGTTAGAAAAAGTGTGGTTTTTTTTTTTACAAATAATGGTATCTTTAGAAAGACCATTTAATGGCGAGAAAATCATTATGTAATATGTGTGGGTACAGTAAATGATTAAGAGGAAAATTACAGCTAAACACAAACACCGCAGAAATATAAAATCAGCCCTAGTCCCAAACGGTAAGAAAATTTAAAAGCAGTCTGGTCACTAAGGGGTTAAAGCCAAAGTGCAGCAAATTGATTTTATAATAGCAAAATTTAGGCTAAAGTATCCAAGCTGTAACATTGAACATTTTCCTTATCAGTTATTTTTGCCTTAATGTTACTATTCTGGTTTTAATTCAGAGTTTAGTGCCTAGCTCTGTTAATCAAAGTAAAAATACTGACATTAAAGTTGCAGTAAATGATTGTGCTAAAAAGAACAAGTTATTATTATGTTCAATTTAAGCATACTCAAAGAACCTGATCTGACTAGCTTGATGTGACACCTATCATACAAGCATGTTGATTACTTCTAATATTTTAATTCTTCAGAATGTTCTCTTGATTAAATATATGCAAATGTTTTCCAGAGCTGCTTACAAACATGCTTGGAAACTGCCACTTTAGTTACAATTTTTAAAAATGGTTTTCAAAACATACTTTCTTATAGAAAGTCGATAAAGAAAACTTGCTGTGCTACTAATTCTATGTAGACTCTCTTAAAACAACAAGAACAAGTAATATGCAGTGTTACTCACTAAACTGGGAATTGCATATTTAAAAGGGCACTCAAGACACCCTCATTACTGACGTGCTGTCAAAGTTATGTTGCCAGGTATCACTATTGGGGGCCATACACAGGTAATCTGTCAAACCATTTACAAATGGTCAGCTGATATGCTAAACTAGAGAATTCTGTTTAAACCTGGTATTTAAGTCATTTTAAAGTTCTTATCAGGCCAGAATGAGCATAGACGCTTATACAACAAAGTATAACAAATTATAGAAAAATAACAGTTTGACAAGATACTAGTGGACAAACAGATCTTTGGCAGACGGGGACTCCTGGCACCATAGTGGTCATGGTGTCTAGAGTGTTCTTTTATGTAAAAAATAGCACAACTGGGAACAAAGCCGTTACATTTGTAAGTTTCGCTATACTGGACTAGAACCCAGAGTTCCCTGGCAACTTCCTATAAATTCCTGTTTTTATGAAAAACTCAGTAAGGGTTTATTCGCTAAAAGGTGATTTGTTGAAATTGGTGGCAGGTGTGGGCCCTAATGATAATAATCAATGGGGAGGAAGTAATGTTCTCATCCTGGCCTCCATCCGTTGGCAGTGTGTGGAGGCCCTAATTATTATAATATTTAGGTGGAAGGACCTAATGTTCTCATCCTGGCCTCCAATCTGTTGGCAGTGTGTGGAGGCCTTAATTATTATAATATTTAGGTGGAAGGACCTAACGTCCCCCACTGTCCCCACCCATGGGCACCAGGTAGGGTATCTTATTAATTAAACAATAAAGGGAGAGGACATGCTATTGTCCACAACCCACCCCACAATATTGTCCATTAGAAGTCTTCTTTCTTCTAATTCTTCTTATCTTATTCTTTGAAGATAAAAATACAAAAAAGTTGATGCATTTAATACAACTAAAAAAATAGATTAGCAAAAAAATGTCCTGATGAAAAGAAAAATCAATAATACGACACAATAAAATTAATTCATCTTCACCCAGGCACAGACTGAGCTCTGATAGCGGGGAAAGCTCTTATATAGGCTTTCACACACTATTTCAACTATTACATCGGAGCTCTTTTACTGATATCACATAGCGTGGATTACTAGCCAACCAACCGGTGCACAGCAATTGCTGTACCCAATGAAATATAGCAAGACAAATCAAATAAAAAACAATGCTGCGTCAGGATATCCCATTAATTAATTAACCCCTTAACACCGCAGCCAAATGTACAAGTTGTGAACGAAACAAAACGTAAACAAAACCTGGCTTTTGCGCTATATGTCTGTCCAACCGTAATTCACCTCTTTCATATTAAATGCACCCCCCCTTATTATATATCATTTTATTCAGGGGAAACAGGGCTTTCATTTAATATCAAATATTTAGCTATGAAACATAATTTAATATGAAAAAAATGGGAGAAAATAAGATTTTTTTTTATTTTTTTCGTTCTTCATGACATTTTAACTGTCAATGTCATAATACTGTTTGCTTTTACTGCAATAAAATACACATATTTGTATTCAGCAAAGTCTCACGTGTAAAACAGTACCCCCTATGTACAGGTTTTATGGTGTTTTGGGAAGTTACAGGGTCAAATATAGCGTGTTACATTTGAAATTGAAATTCGCCAGATTGGTTACGTTGCCTTTGAGACTGTATAGTAGCCCAGGAAATAAATTTACACCCATAATGGCATACCATTTGCAATAGTAGACGACCCAAGGTATTGCAAATAAGCGATGTCCAGTCTTTTTTAGTAGCCATTTGGTCACAAACACTGGCCAAAGTTAGCGTTTGTATTTGTTTGTGTGTGAAAAATGCAAAAAACGCCAATTTTGGCCAGTGTTTGTGACTAAGTGGCTACTAAAAAATACTGGACATACCCCATTTGCAATACCTTTGGTTGTCTACTATTGCAAATGGTATGCCATCATAGGGGTAATTTTCATTCTTGGGCTACCATAGGGTCATAAAGGCAACGTAAGCAATCTGGCGAATTTTAATGTGAAAAAAATTAAACACAAGCCTTATATTTGACGCTGTAATTTTTGAAAACACCATAAAACCTGTACATGAGGGGTACTGTTGTACTCAGGAGACTTCGCTGAACACAAATATTTGTGTTTCAAAACAGTAAAAAGTATTGCAGCAATAATATCGTCCCTGTAAGTGCTGTTTGTGCGTGAAAAATGCAAAAAACTTCACTTTTACTGGCGATATCATGGTTGTAATACATTTTACTGTTTTGAAACACTAATATTTGTGTTCAGCGAAGTCTCCCGAGTAAAACAGTACCCCCCATGTACAGGTTTTATGGTGTCTTGGAAAGTTATAGGGTTAAATATAGTGCTAGCAAATTAAATTCCCTATACTTTCGGCATGGGTGGTCAGGCAGGTCCCGCTAATTGTAATTAATTAGGATACCTAATTATGTAAAATTATTACATAAATATATGTGTAGAATTAATATATGTATATATATACATATGTGTATATATACGTATATATATATATATATTTTTTTTAATATTTTTATTTATATATAGGTATATATATAGTGATATATACGTATATATTTATGTATATAGATATATATATTATTTCGTTATAAGTGTATTTTGATATAAATATATATATATTAATATCAGAATACAGTTAGAACGAAATAAAACACATCTATATATTTTTTTATATTTTATTTTTAATTATTTTTTTTATTTAATTTTTTTACGTATTTACATATTAATTTTTTTTATATTATTTATAAATATATATATAACAATAATTATATATATATTTAATCAGTATCAGTCTACGTGTAATTTGATATTAATATATATATATAATTATATATATATTAATATTAAAATACACCTAGACGGTGTATGTGTATGTGTGTATATGTGTATATATATACTTAGATCATATATATATAATATATATATATATGATCTAAGTATATAATTTATTTATTTTAACACTGTTTTAAAACATTTTTATTTGATTTTCAGCCAGCAGGGGGACCAACTGTCATTACAAGGACCTCGCAAGGACCTCACTCTCACATGGCCGGGAGGGCTCCTGGAGGGCGGACGTGCCGCGGGGGGCTCCCTGGGAGTCCCCCGAACCGCGATCGCCGGCGTGGGACCGCCAGCGACCGGGTAAGTTACTAAAAAACGGAGGGCGTACTATTACGTCCGGCGGCGTTTAGAGCCGCTTTTAAAAGGACGTAATAGTACGCCCTCCGGACTTAAGGGGTTAAGTTACTGAAGACATAATTACAAACAGCAATAATATGACTAGCAACTTACTGATGAGTAAGTGGTAAAATAAGCACAAACCTCACAAAGTGAATACGAAGTATTTATATTTACCTATTTGAGTATTTACTTTTCTGTGTTATTTTCATTGTTGATATCCTAGTGTTTTTTTTATCATGTTTTGAAGAAATTTATGTTTTTCATTAATTGGATGCTCTAGAGTTTAATTGTGTTTTCTTTATGTTGGTATGTAGTATTAACTGATTGCACGATTTCTACTAGAATTACTTTCAAATGATTGCACCTCAATTAAAGAGTTATTTTAGAGAACTACACACAATCTAAAATACAATATAAAGGAGGATAGATAGATAGATAGATAGATAGATAGACTGATGGATAGTTGTTTTTGTTTCATATTTATCAAACTATATATATATATAAATAAAACATCTGTTTTGTACAATGTTAACTATGTGAATATATTACAATTCTAAACAGATTTGTTTAACAGTTTAATGTAAAGTTCAATGCTGAAATATGCTTCACATGAAAAAGTAGCCATTTAAAACCCATCACAACTGTTACATTATTGCAAGCAATAAATTCACAAGAACCCTAATCCACAGACAGAGATTAATATCTAATGCAATATTCTCTGATTAATTCCCTCATCCACAGATTGCTTTATAATGCATTTGAAATATTAATGCACATTTAGTACGTCTCCAACCCACTTTACATTCTCAGAGGAAATATTTATTATCTTAAATCTACTAAAAGTGTATGAACAAAGTAAAGCCGGGTATAAAAATCTGAATGGAAGTGTTTTGTCTATCTCACGAAAGCATACAGATTATTCTTTTTTTTTTTTTATATTGTCAGATGTGAGGGACGATTTGGAATTTTTGTAAAAATTTAATCGTAGGACATGCAGTTATGGAAATGATGCAAGCAGTGAATTTGCTAGATGCAATAGAATGCATTGTGATCCTATTATAACCGAGTAAAAGAAATGTAAACAGGCAAACAAACAAGTTAATCTATGGTTGCCTTTAGAATTATTGTTTGTGTTTTTATCATCACAATTACAATGTTTTTACATAATTTAAAATGTTGATTAGAATCAGACAGGATAGTACATCATGTTGACAACAGATGTACCAATAGCTTTGTCATAGGACTCGCATTAAAATGTGTGGCCAGGTTTAATCATTTCTGATATATGTTTCTATATGTGCTGCAATGCGCAATCATAACTTCCATATGCAAGTGCCAAGTTGTACAAAGATCATCGGCAGAAGGCAACTGACAGATAATAAAATATGTCAACTTGTAAAGGAAAAAAAGCTAATTAATCACCATCCTCCATAAAAGAACAAAAAAAGATGTTGCAGGAAATCAAATTTGGAACTTTCACAGCTATGCAAGTAACAAACAAAAACCATAGTTTTGTGCATGCTAATTGTTGAACAGACTGAAAATTAATCTAAATAATTTATTGGTTTTAATGCAAATAAAAAATCCTTTATCTATTACATATTCTGTTCATGAAGATAACCTCAATTTGAATAAAGTACAAACTGGTTTTATTTTTAGATACTTGTACGTGAGCACAATCACAGCACAGTACAGCTATTAGAAGTGAAGAAGGGTGGTTTTAAGTGAGCAATATTTGGATGGCTGTATAAGGAAGTGATCATTCCATCAATAACATCTGTGTGAAGAGGGGGTGGAGTCTCTATGCCAGACATTTATTTGAAACAAAGCTAAGGTGCTTAATTTAAAAGGTACATTTGTGAATGGAGCTTTGATGCAACATAAATAATACATTACACCAAGCATGTCAAACTCAAAGGCTAACACGGGCTAAATAAACAACGTTTAAGTTTATGTGGGCCGCAAAAAAGGAGCTCAACCAAGACCAACACAAACTAAAAAAACTTAAATCATTCTCATGCAAACAATATGTAATCCTGGGTACATATATATAATTTACTCAAAAGCTTTAATTCAAGTTTCATACTATATCCCCAGATATAAAACACAGCCTCCTGCAGCCCCCCCCCCCCCACTCTAATACACTGCCACTCCCCCAGTTTTATACACTGCCCACAATCTAATACACTGCCCCCTCCCTCCACTCTAATTTAATACACTGCCCCCACTCGCATCACTCTAATTTAATACACTGCCTCCCCGTCCCCAATCTAATACACTGCCCCCTCCCATCACTCAAATACACTGCCCCCTCCCATTACTCTAATGCACTGCCCCACCTCCCTCCCCTCAATTTAATACACTGACCTCCCTCCCCACTATTTAATACACTGCCCCCTTACCCACCACTCTCATACACTGCACTCCCTCCTTCCCCAACTTAATACACTGCCCCTCTCATTCTAATACACTGCCCCACCTCCCTCTCCCAATTGAATACACTGCCCCCTTACCCACCACTCTAATACACTGCCCCACCTTCCTCCTCCAATTTAAAACACTGCCCCACATCCCTCCTCCAATTTAAAACACTGCCCCTTTCCGACCACTATAATATACTACACTCCCTCCTTCCCCAACTTAATACACTGCCCCACCCCCCTCCTCCAATTTAATACACTGACCTCCCTCCCCACTATTTAATACACTGCCCCCTTACCCACCACTCTCATACAATGCACTCCCTCCTTCCCCCAACTTAATACACTGCCCCTCTTATTCTAATACACTGCCCCACCTTCCTCTCCCAATTTAATATACTGCCCCATTAACCACCTCTCTAATACACTGCCCCACCTCCCTCTCCCAATTTAATACACTGCCCCCTTACCCACCACTCTAATACACTGCCCCACCTCCCTCCTCCAATTTAAAACACTGCCCCACATCCCTCCTCCAATTTAAAACACTGCCCCTTACCGACCACTATAATACACTGCACGCCCTCCTTCCCCAACTTAATACACTGCCCCACCTCCCTCCTCCAATTTAATACACTGACCTCCCTCCCCACTATTTAATACACTGCCCCCTTACCCACCACTCTCATACACTGCACTCCCTCCTTCCCCCAACTTAATACACTGCCCCTCTTATTCTAATACACTGCCCCACCTTCCTCTCCCAATTTAATATACTGCCCCATTAACCACCTCTCTAATACACTGCCCCACCTCCCTCTCCCAATTTAATACACTGCCCCCTTACCCACCACTCTAATACACTGCACTCCCTCCTTCCCCAACTTAATACACTGCCCCACATCCCTCCTCCAATTTAAAACACTGCCCCCTTACCGACCACTATAATACACTGCACTCCCTCCTTCCCCAACTTAATACACTGCCCCACATCCCTCCTCCAATTTAAAACACTGCCCCCTTACCGACCACTATAATACACTGCACTCCCTCCTTCCCCAACTTAATACACTGCCCCTCTCACTCTAATACACTGCACCACCTCCCTCCCCCTCAATTTAATACACTGCCTTCGCTACCTCCCACCACTCTTATACACTGCCCCCCCTCCAACTCACGCCCCCATTTTTACACTACATCACAGTAAGGTTCCCAGAAGTGCCACTCTTCCCCTACCTTAAGCCATTCCAGCCCTGCACGTTCTTCTCTGCTCAGTTAGCTGGTTTGACATGTTTGCATTACACTGTAGTGGTCATGGTGTTGGAAGTGTAGTCTTAAATAAAGCCTGACTTTTGAAAGCTGATTTTTTTTAAAATAGTTATTTTATACAGATGTGTATGGTGAGAATCATTTATCCATGACCCATATAAAGTTTCATCAATGCAATTTGACAAATTATCTGTTTTATAAGCAATTTTTTAAGTATAATAAGAATGTATTGGATCTAGATTTTAAAGTAAAGCATGATAGTTAATGTTTAAATGGTTGAAATCAGTTTTTAGCGACACTACTGATATTTTGCTCAGTTGCTAATTCCTTCTTCAATTCACATAATGAAGTGATACATATATAATAGGGAATTGTCAGGCCAACTGATATTGCTAACATATGTATTTTTGAGCTATGATCTTCCATGGACAATTCTACAACAGGACTAATAAGCTGCATTGTGAACCATATGGTTTGTGGGATTGGATATTGGAATGGAGATTCTCGATATACCAAAGAGAGCAAAGAGAGTCTAGAACTCCTTTATTTGGATGCTCAATTATCTTTTAGAAAAGAGAAGAAAAAAATACTCTGTTTACTATCAAGGACTCCTTGAAACAAGGAAGCAACATTTTTAAGCAACATGCAGAATATGAAATTCCCTGATAAAATGAGTTTTCACCAATAAAACGCATTGGATTGGTGTGTGGAATAGGAGGACAAAAAAAAGGCCTAGTGGCATAATATCAGAGAAGATGTATGGCAAAAAAATGGAGCTTGACCTGCATGATTAATCTACAGAACTAGAAATTA
This sequence comes from Pelobates fuscus, assembly GCF_036172605.1. Taxonomy (NCBI): domain Eukaryota; kingdom Metazoa; phylum Chordata; class Amphibia; order Anura; family Pelobatidae; genus Pelobates; species Pelobates fuscus. Next base: position 341,393,013 of record NC_086320.1, read on the forward strand.
AAGTGCCTTATTATCTCAATGAAGTTATTGTTGTAATAGGAGGTCCTGTTCTCTTACCTTAGAGGATTAAACTGTTCAACTACAAAGTTATAAAGATTAGACGTGTGCAATTCGTTTTGGTCCGAATTTAAATTCAGACGAATTTTGGCAATTCGGACATTCAGATGCTTCCAAATTGCCGAATTTCCAAAGTGCCAAAGTGGGGAATTTCCGAAGTGCCAAACTGAACCGAATTGCCAAATTGCCAAATTGCTGAAGTGCCGATATGCCGAAGTCCTGAATTGCCGAATTTCGGAAGTGCTGAAGTGCTTCGGATTTCTGAAAAGTGGCAAAACAGGAGAGGGAGGGAAAATTAAGGGAATGATGAAAGGAATCTAACTCTAACCCTAACCCTAGCCCTACCCCTAACCCTACCCCTAAACCAGCCCCTAACCCTACTCCTACTCCTAACCCTACCCCTAACCAAATGTTTTGCCCATGCACATCCCTAATGAAGATAATGCCCATCAGATTGTAACCTGGTCTTCTGGTGAAGTCCAAGGCTTACACAAGGAAGCCTAGGAAAGGACACCAGTAATTTCCTGAATGCATATGATGTTCTCAGTCTATCACTAGCTTCCTATTCAGTAAACAAACTGGTGCTTATCTTTCTAAAATAGATTTCTGAATAAAAAGTCAATGATAGATTGAGACACCCTGTTAGAGGTTTCCTCATTGAGGCCTCAAACTTCACTGATGTTTAACGGGATGAGCTGACAGGTGCTATCTTCCTAACTTTCGGGTAAACTGTTTGTCAACAGTTTAAGCCCTAGGCCCAGGCACCATAACATCTTTATTGAATTGAATGGCAGAACTGCACTAAAAACATAACTATTTTGCTAGAATATAATTTAGATTCCTAGCTCTACTTACTTTGTGAGTGCCCATTTGTATCATATGTTAAACTTTGTATTTGCAAAACCTCAGCAATATAGATAAATTATGAAAAATGTTCTCTAATCATTATTCAGCGTTTCCTCCCAATCTTGAAATATCTCATGCAGTTATCATTTTGATAGCTTCTATTTGTATTCTTCATATTCTTGCCCATTAGTGCTGATATTTCTTGCTATTTTATCTTGCAGTTTCTGCTTAAATGTACTAGCAAGTAATTGCTATCTTTATTGCACATTTTTGCCTGATTTTGTTTCTGCTTTCATTATCTAAGTGTATTCTACATTAAATCTAGTGAAAGCATGGGCTGTTTTGCTCAATGTAAATGTATTATAATGAATTAATGCCCTTAGTGGATCTTACATAATCCCATCTTTTATTTCCTACAAAATAAATTATTCTAATGTGATAGCCAATAAACATTTAGAGAGGTTTCTGTAGCTACTTCTGTGACAGGTGAAAAAAATATCACTTGCATGTCACTTTCTTGCCTTGGATTTATTATAATAGTTGTGACATCATAGATTATAATTAGTTATAATTTGCATATCTAAGTTCATTTTATTCTCTGCGTAATGAGTGCTTATTTAAATGTAATTAGTAAACTAAGTTAAACATAGCTTATACAGTTGGAGTCAGATATCTCTATGCACGTGCAAAATATACAGCATCGGGATAGTGTGATATGCCGAGACTTTACATTTACCAGGTTTTGTAGCACATTGTGCTTTGTCTAGATATTCTCATGAAAGGAGGGTTGCAGTCCTTTCCAAGAAAAGATAAATTACCATTGTTATAAAAATAGAATAGATATTTGCTCACCAAAATTATGGCTGCAATATTTAGATATTGGTATATGGTAGCATTTCCTAAACCAGGTATTAGCAATCTTCAGTACTACAGATGTTGTGGAGAACATCTTCCCTGATGCTTTGCCAATTGCCATCATTATGGTTTTAAGAGCATTATGGGGGATGCAGTCCACACCATCTGGAGTGTTTCAGATTGACAGGTACAATCTCACTTATATAAATATAAATAGAATAAAATTTGCTCTGTCTCTTAACCTTTGTTGTTCTCTCCAAATTTCCACTAAGTGACTGACAGCAATCTGGTTAGTACCATGTACAAATTAATTATTATTCTGTATAATGTTATACAAGATTTATTTTTTCATGACAAGTGAACTTAAGTGCATTTTGGTTATTTAATTTGGCCAGAGTTTGGTGATTTAAGAGACAATATAATGACCAGACCAACTACAGCTCATTGTATTTGTTCAGGTAAGTAGAATCATTCCCTTCAGCCTTTTTGCAGTAAACACTGTATTTTCAGAGAAAATGCAGTTTTCACATTACAGCCTAGGGATAACTCCACTGGTCCCTTCTCAGATGACTGTTAGAGGTGCTTCCTGGGGCAGTGATGCACACTGTGCAGCACTGCTATTCAGTGTCTCCACCCTCTGCATGGAGCCACTGAATTTTCCACATAGAGATGCATTGATTTAATTCACCTCTATGAGGAGATGCTGGTTGGCCAGGGCTGTGCTTGGCTTGTGCTGGCTCTGCTCCTGATCGGCCTCCTTGACTGTCTCAGCCAATCCTATGGGAAAGCATTGTGATTGGCTCAGAGAATAACTTCTGATGATGTATAAGTGGTGTTGTCTTAGTTTCCTGCAAGTATTTTAATTTTTATATTACATTTTTATCATAATACACATGGTTTTATAATTGCGCCTGAGTGCAAATATGAAACTGAAAGCATTTTTCAAGATGAATAATTACATTTGACTAGAATTCTTGTGCTCATTAAGCACATAGTCGAGAGTGCCAATAAAACTCAAAATTGGGGAATACATTCTTGCTCACAAATCAATTAGACATAATTCATGTAGTTTAGTGTTCACTTTTATATCAGAAAACGAATCTTGAAATATAAATATTGCAAGTATAGGGTCAATACTAAATTGATAAATATATATATATATATATATATATATATGTAAGCAAAAGAAAATACCAGTTTTAGAACAAGCGTACTCATACAGACCCTTGTGCAATAAAATGATTGATTATATGGTTCAAAACATGATATTTAAAATGACCTTTTATTTCAAATAACTGAAAGAATTAATTGTTGTAGCATGATGATATAGATATGTGGATACTTTTGAAAATGTTATATTTAGCTCACAGTATGGTAATGTCAAAAATGAAAAATTCTCAGCTCAGAAAATAAAGATTTTATAAATCTCAGCATGGAAGTGTATAGAAAAGCAGAAACACACTGAATATTGGTATAGTATATGTAGTTTCACAGATCTGGGTGATATCAATTAACTGTACTTAAGGTACTAATTTTTATTTTTGTATTTTATTTCTTCCAAAGTTTTTTTCGTACAAAAATATTTCACACATACCACATAACCATAAAGGCAACAAATCATGGGGGGGGGGGGGGGGGAGGGGGGGGGGAAATAATAATAAATAAATAAAATAAAAAATATTACCAAAAATAACTATGACAGCACTAAAAAAGAGTTGGTCAGTGGAGCTCCCCAAGCCTGGAGGATAGCAGATTTAATACGGAAGAGAAGATTTATTTACAAGATATCTCCGTATCCTCTATAATATTTAACCAAGCATCCCAAAGACACAGGTCTCTAGAGGTACCTTTAATTTTCGTTATCACTCTCTCCATTGTTAATTGAAATTTGATTTGAGGACTGAAATGATATGGAAACAAAGGTCTGTTCACTTTTTCAATTTCCAGCTATTAGTATGTTAACTGCAACCAAACAATGAATATTTACTGCAAACTGCTTGTTACTCATATTGGGCCAGTTAAGATGTAGCAGCATAACATCTGGTTTACTTAATAACTTAACATTACGTACTTTGAATATAATATTCTGTACCAAATGCCATAGTCAAACAACCTTCACACAAGACCACCACATATGTAAACAATTTACTCTATCTGCTCCACGTCCCCAGAATGACAGACCATAACTAGGAACCATCTTTGAGCATCTAGACCAGGGATAGCCAACCTTTGGCACTCCAGATGTTGTGAACTACATCCCCCATAATTCTCTTACACCCATAATGTTGGCAAAGCATCATGGGAGGTTGTAGCGGAGTAGTAGTAGGTAAAATGCAGGTAGCGTAGTTACAATCCTTTTCTCCCAAGAACTAGACGACACCTAGCTTGGAGGTTTAAACACTGGCATCTCACCAGGCTGAGTCACACTCTTTATTGATTACAGCTTACTTTAAGCACAGACCTCCGCAGGGGGGTCTGCATTCCATACAATACACTTCCCAGGCAGAAGGGGGATGGGTTACAGATAGCCATCTCCTGCCTTAGGAGATACAAAGCAGGGATACACTTTCCATCATATTACATTCGGGGGGGTTACACTTTAAGTGGCTGGTTTGTCCACAGATAGGAATAGCAATGCAGTAATAGCAAGATATATACAAGTACAATCTGTAAGTGGCGAGGTTTGCCACAATGCTCCCCCAGAACCAAGCCGGCATACACAGTCTGATCCCAACGGATCGGCTTGGGGATGTCCGGAGGAGTACTCACAGATCACTTTTCAAGTTCAGTTTGTCTGGATAACCCGTCGGCATTGCCATTTTGCTTCCCAGGGCGGTAGTGGATGGTAAAGTCAAAAGGCTGCAGCGCCAAACTCCAGCGCAGCAGCCTGGCATTGTCTCCTGACACCCGGTTCAGCCACACCAACGGGTTGTGATCTGTGAGTAGCGAGAATGGTTGTCTGTACAAATAAGGTGTGACGAGGTGCCCTTCGCCACTTTGTCCTGGAGAGGCCTGCTTGCCCGCCTCCTCCCCTGCGACTATGGTCCTGGACTATATTGCACTGCAAACCCTGTATTCAGGCATATGGACTTGTATTAGACTGTCTTTTTCCCTTTATCTATGCTGTAGGTTTGGACTGCTAATATAACCTAACAGCCAGGGGATTTAGGCGAATATAGTGCATGAGAATGCCATTACTGGAGAATACAGCCGTTCGCATGATTTCATGCGAATTCTTTGTGCTCTGAATAGGTGGCCGCCATTTCGGGACTTTTCCACGTGTTCGCGGCCATCTTGCGTGCGAACAGCGGTGTTTGCCTGTGAACGCATGGAACTGAAATCGGAAGCACAAACAGGCGAATACCGCTAAGACCTCCAGACATCCAGAATTACGCACGGAAACTACCGAACGACCGGCCGTTCGGTAGTTATACTTAACTTAGTATGGGGATTCTAGCGACCACAAAGATGCGAATGGATGGCAAGAATTTCGTCTATTTTACCGTGCGAACGGAGACCGACCGCAAGGCCAAAACTCATGGAACTATTTTCGGCTAGTTGGTCTGTGCGGTCGGTCAAAACTTTGGAGCCCTGTATCTCCCGAACCATCCATCCGAATGGGCTGATTTTTGGACAGACTGTTCCCCTGAACAAGGGCTATTTGGGGATACCAGATTTAAAGCTGTACCCCCTGTTTTTGGGGTACATCCAGAACTTGGGTAAAATAATGTATGTTTTAATTGGGTTATGTGTTTATCTGAGGGGAGGAGACGTGGGGGTGTTACCATGCATGTGATTGGTCAATTTCATCCTCCCCCTGGGAGTGTCCTGTATGTACCTGATCCTAATAAAAAGCAGGCTGGGTGTTCCAGTCCTCAGACCTCTTCTGACCCTCAATACGTAGCCTTGTCTCGTTATTGGAGGGAACTGCTATATCACACTGGGGATTGCTATGCTCTGCATATTCCCCTGAGCTCTTAATCACTTAGCTCTTTTAAGAGCTTGTTCCAGATACGCTCTCCTGGAGGAGAGGTCTTCCCCACACGTTCCTGAAGGCTGAAGGTTCATTCCAGGGTGGACGGAAGACGGCGCGGCTCCAGTTAAGCTACGGCGGTTGTGGAGCCTGCGGTGGTTGTGGTGTCGTCTGCAGTGCTTGGAGTCCTCTGAGAGCGCTAGGAGCATCCATCAACGGAGGGTACTCGGTCGGGGTACACGGAGCTCCGTTACAGTGGTGGCAGCGGTGGGATGGCGTCCTAGTGCGAGGAGAAGCAGCTCAGAGACACTGGTAACGTTTGGAGTTACAATTGAGGGCAACGCTAGCCATTGGGCAGCGCCCCTGGCTACAACAGGATGGCTTCCCTAGGGCGAGGAACAGCATCCTGGGAACACCCAGCAAAACTGGACTATTGGTATAGTCACGTACAGTTTGACGCTATGCTGAAGCGGCGGTTGGATATCTACGGGTCCCTTCTAACCGAGGAAATGGTACCAAGAATAAGGAGAGAACTGGCGGAGTATCTGCAGATGGAAGCCGAATATCGGGCAGTGAGGGCAAAGTATTCCGTCCCTGCGCCCCAACAACAGCGTGAGTTACAGGGGGCCGAAGGGGCCGTCCTTTCCCCCCAGCAGCCGTGTGTCCTACAGAGAGCAGAGACAGTTGGTCCCTCTCTACAGCAACAGGACCATGGTAAGGGAGTGGAGACAGGCAGTCTCCCTCTCCAGCGGCAGTGTGTACCCCAGGGGGCCGAAGGTGCCGTCCTTCCCCCCCAGCAGCAGTGTGTCCTACAGAGAGCAGAGACAGTTGGTCCCTCTCTACAGCAACAGGACAATGGTAAGGGAGTGGAGACAGGCGGTCTCCCTCTCCAGCGGCAGTGTGTACCCCAGGGGGCCGAAGGTGCCGTCCTTCCCCCCCAGCAGCAGTATGTCCTACAGAGAGCAGAGACAGTTGGTCCCTCTCTACAGCAACAGGACAATGGTAAGGGAATGGAGACAGGCGGTCTCCCGCTCCAGCGGCAGCCTGTGTTTCCGGGAAAGGAGCACGGCACCCCCTCTCCCCAGCGGCAGCTTCCCCCAACAAGGGGAGACACCAATCCTCCAGACGGCGCAGATGGGACCGAGGTCTCTGTGCCTGACCTACAGGGATGCTGGACAGCCTTTCCAGATCCCCAACTACCCTCACCGGGACACCCAGAGGAGGGGGTAAGTACAAATTCCCCTCCCCAGCTAACCCCTAGCGTGGCACCAGGGTTAACGGAGGCGATGCTAACCCCTCCTGACGTCCATGTTCCCTTGACTACTGAGCCGGACTATGGTCTCAGTACCCCAGCGGAAGAGCTGGCAGCTGGACAGAGCGCAGTCGGCCTCTGCCCTACCCTTGTCCCTGGTCCAGAGCCTGATGTCCTGCAGGCTACCCCAGCGGAAGAGCTGGCAGCTGGACAGAGCGCAGTCGGCCTCTGCCCTACCTTTGTCCCTGATCCAGAGCCTGATGTCCTGCAGGCTACCCCAGTGGAAGAGCTGGCATCTGGGCAGAGTACAGTCGGCCTCTGCCCTACCTTTTTCCCTGGTCCAGAGCCTGATGTCTTGCAGGCTACCCCAGCAGAAGAGCTGGCAGCTGGGCAGAGTGCAGTCGGCCTCTGCCCTACCTTTGTCCCTGGTCCAGAGCCTGATGTCCTGCAGGCTACCCCAGCAGAAGAGCTGGCATCTGGGCAGAGTGCAGTTGGCCTCTGCCCTTCAAGTACCCTCGGCATGTGGCCTCATTACCACAGCCAAATACCCAGGTGCAGTAACTGTGTGTTGTGGGTAGGCTGTTCCTGTACTTTGATGTTGTGGGGGGGCCACTCGGACATCTGTTTATTGTGGGTTGGTGGATCGACTAACGGAGGCACTGACCGACAGAAGGTCAGGTGCCTGGTTAGTCTTCCCCCCAAAGGGGAGATGTGTGACGAGGTGCCCTTCGCCACTTTGTCCTGGAGAGGCCTGCTTGCCCGCCTCCTCCCCTGCGACTATGGTCCTGGACTATATTGCACTGCAAACCCTGTATTCAGGCATATGGACTTGTATTAGACTGTCTTTTTCCCTTTATCTATGCTGTAGGTTTGGACTGCTAATATAACCTAACAGCCAGGGGATTTAGGCGAATATAGTGCATGAGAATGCCATTACTGGAGAATACAGCCGTTCGCATGATTTCATGCGAATTCTTTGTGCTCTGAATAGGTGGCCGCCATTTCGGGACTTTTCCACGTGTTCGCGGCCATCTTGCGTGCGAACAGCGGTGTTTGCCTGTGAACGCATGGAACTGAAATCGGAAGCACAAACAGGCGAATACCGCTAAGACCTCCAGACATCCAGAATTACGCACGGAAACTACCGAACGATCGGCCGTTCGGTAGTTATACTTAACTTAGTATGGGGATTCTAGCGACCACAAAGATGCGAATGGATGGCAAGAATTTCGTCTATTTTACCGTGCGAACGGAGACCGACCGCAAGGCCAAAACTCATGGAACTATTTTCGGCTAGTTGGTCTGTGCGGTCGGTCAAAACTTTGGAGCCCTGTATCTCCCGAACCATCCATCCGAATGGGCTGATTTTTGGACAGACTGTTCCCCTGAACAAGGGCTATTTGGGGATACCAGATTTAAAGCTGTACCCCCTGTTTTTGGGGTACATCCAGAACTTGGGTAAAATAATGTATGTTTTAATTGGGTTATGTGTTTATCTGAGGGGAGGAGACGTGGGGGTGTTACCATGCATGTGATTGGTCAATTTCATCCTCCCCCTGGGAGTGTCCTGTATGTACCTGATCCTAATAAAAAGCAGGCTGGGTGTTCCAGTCCTCAGACCTCTTCTGACCCTCAATACGTAGCCTTGTCTCGTTATTGGAGGGAACTGCTATATCACACTGGGGATTGCTATGCTCTGCATATTCCCCTGAGCTCTTAATCACTTAGCTCTTTTAAGAGCTTGTTCCAGATACGCTCTCCTGGAGGAGAGGTCTTCCCCACACGTTCCTGAAGGCTGAAGGTTCATTCCAGGGTGGACGGAAGACGGCGCGGCTCCAGTTAAGCTACGGCGGTTGTGGAGCCTGCGGTGGTTGTGGTGTCGTCTGCAGTGCTTGGAGTCCTCTGAGAGCGCTAGGAGCATCCATCAACGGAGGGTACTCGGTCGGGGTACACGGAGCTCCGTTACATAAGGCTGCAGCTTCTTGAGGGCCCACACCACGGCCAGGCATTCCTTTTCGATGGTGGCGTAGCTTACTTCCCGGGGTAAAAGTTTTCTGCTTAAGTAAGCCACTGGATGCTCGCCGCCATCTGCTCCGACTTGGCTCAGTACTGCTCCCAATCCAAACATAGAAGCGTCTGTATGGACGAGAAAGCATTTAGTTGGATCAGGAGCAGCAAGTACAGGTGCGTAAACAAGAGCAGTTTTTAGTTGCTGGAATGCCCGTTCACACTATGGGGCCCATACTACTAACTTAGGGAGGTTTTTGCGGGTTAAATCAGTGAGGGGTTTGGCCAGGGTGCTGTAATCAGGCACAAACTTCCGATAGTACCCTGCGGTACCTAAGAAAGCCAGGACCTGGGTTTTGGTACGGGGGGTTGGCCATTTGGCTACGGCCTCTACCTTGGCGGGTTCTGGCTTTTGTTGACCGCTGCCTACCCGGTGTCCTAGGTACTGCATCTCTGCCATCCCTATGTGGCATTTACTGGGTTTGAGGGTCAATCCCGCCTCCCTAATCCGGTCTAGTACGGCTCCTATGTGGGTCAGGTGTTCGGCTCAGGAACAGCTAAAAATGGCTATATCATCTAAGTAGGGTCAAGCATACTCCTGGAACCCATCCAGTAGCCGATCCACCATCCCGAAGGGCATGACCTTAAACTGGTACAGGCCAAACGGGGTGACAAACGCTGACTTGGGGATGGCGTCCTCGGCTACTGGAATTTGCCAGTACCCCTTGCACAAATCTATGGTGGTGAGGTACTGGCCCCTGGCCATTTTATCTAGGAGCTAATCTATCCGGGGCATAGGGTAAGCATTGGAGGTCGTTTTGTCGTTGAGCTTCCGGTAGTCTCCGCAGAAACGGGTCATCCCGTCCCGTTTCGGTACTAGCACTACTGGGGAGGCCCAAGGGCTATCTGAGTGTTCTATCACCCCTAACTGTAGCATCTCATCAATCTCCTTACACATGCTTTCTTTTACGGATTCTGGGATGCGATAAGGAGGTTGGCGAAGTGGGGTCTGTTCTAAGGTTTCTACCTTGTGGGTGGCCAACGGGGTGTACCCGGGTAAATTGGAGAAGGTGGCCCCTTTCTCCCTAATTAGGCTTTGGACTTGGGTACGCTCCTGTAAACTTAACCGCTCCCCTAACTGTACTTCTCCCAGGTCTCCGTTCCGGCCCTCTTGGTCTAGGAGATCTGGGAGAGGTAAATTATCAAAGTCCTCTGCAGCGGGTGCGCAGATCACGGTTACCTCTTCTGTACCCTCCTGGTAGGGCTTGAGCATGTTCACATGGAGCATGCGTTTGGCCCCCACACCAGTGGCTGGACCGATCACATAGGTGGTATCACATATTTGTTCCACCACCTTATATGGGCCCTGCCAGGAAGCCTGCAGCTTGTCTTTGTGGACGGGTCGTAGAATTAATACTTTTTGTCCGACTTGAAAGCTGCGGTCCCTGGCTCCCCTATCATACCATCTGCTCTGTCGTTGTTGGGCCGCCTGCAGGTTGTCGCGTACAGTCTGGGTCAGAGCCTCCAAGCGTTCCCTAAACTCCAGTACATAGGGTATGATAGGTGTCCTATTAATAGTCCCTTCTCCTTCCCAATGTTCCCGGATTAAATCAAGGGGGCCTCTCACCCTCCTCCCGAATAGTAGTTCGAAAGGGGAGAATACGGTGGACTCTTGGGGTACTTCTCCATACGCAAACAATAAGTGGGGAAGGAACCTTTCCCAGTCTTTTTTGGTATTCATGAACGTACGGATCATCTGTTTGAGGGTTCCGTTAAATCGTTCACAGAGCCCATTGGACTGGGGGTGATATTAGGAGTTCAAGATCTGCTGTACCCCACATATCTTCCAGAGCTGGTGCGTCACTTGGGCGGTGAACTGAGTGCCCCTATCCGAAATAATCTCCCGGGGAAATCCCACGCAGGAGAATATTCGCATCAGGGCATCAGCTACCGTTTCCGCGTGCACATTGGTTAAGGCCACTGCCTCAGGGTATCTAGTGGCGTAGTCCTGTTAGGACATATTTCTCGCCGGAGGGACTAGGTTTAGCTAGGGGTCCTATTATATCTACTGCTACCCTACTAAAGGGTTCCTCAATTATGGGAAGAGAACGGAGCCGGGCCTTGTATCGGTCGCCCCTCTTCCCTACCCTCTGGCAGGTATCACAGGTCTGACAATATCGTCGCACATCCTGTGAAATACCTGGCCAAAAGAAATTCTGGGTCAGCCTGTGTTTAGTGCGGCTGATCCCTAAGTGTCCGGACAGGTGGAATATCATGAGCTATGCGTAGCAACTCTAATCTATATTTCCGGGGCACGATTAATTGCTTAATGGGTATAGGGATAGATCCGGCTATTACCTTCTCGGCATGGCGATATAGGAGCCCCTTGTCCCAGGTGTATCTTTCCCCTTCTAACCCTGCCTGGTCTTTATCTATACGGTCTTTGTACAGCTTCAAAGAGGGATCTAGGGCCACTTCAGACCCAAATTCTAGGGGGGATGCCCAGGGAGTGACATTAGGCATGGGGGGTACATTGCTTACCTGAGCCTCAGAGTGGTTAGGTGGTGCTGTGGTGCGAGCCTGCTGCCGGGTCACAACCAGATATGCTTCTTGGATGGTAGGTTGGGGAACAAAAGCTGAAGTCAGCTCCCCCAGGTCGTTGCCCAAAATGATGTCTGCGGGTAAATCCTGCATCATCCCCACCTCCACATTTCCGTCCCCCACTCCCCAATTCAGGTGTACCTTGGCAGTGGGAACCTTGTAAATCGCTCCCCCTGCCACCCGTACTGCTACACATTCTCCCGTTTGGTTGGTCTTTGGTACCAGTTGGTTTTGGACCAGCGTTAGAGTAGCTCCAGAGTCTCGTAACCCTTGCACCTTTTTCCCCTCCATCTGTACCTCTTGCCGGTGCCCTTGTCGGTTGTCAGAGGCGGCTTGAATAGGGTTTACTTCATGTAGAGTCCCCAGAGGATCTTCCAGTGGAGTTGGTGCCTCAGGTGCTCTGTACTGTTTTGCTTGGATACAGTGCACAGCTGCTCGGTTGTTAGGGGCCGGGCTATTCCAGCTTGGCCGTGGTCGGTTGCGGGGGCAGTCCCGCTGTATGTGCCCTTGCTGGTTGCAGGTGTGACACCGTATCAGGGAGCGAGTCTGGTGCCTGGGGGTGTAGTTGGTATTGCCTACCCCCGGGCGTGGCTGTGGCTGGTAATGGCGCCGTAGGTCCAGAAGCTGCTCTTGGTTGAGGGCGCTGCTCTCTCCTGGTATCCTGGAACTCATCTGCTAACTTGGCTGCTTCTTGTAGGGTGCAGGGCTTCCGATCTCTTACCCAATTTTGCAGATGGGGGGTAGCCCGTCAGACAACTGTTCCATTACAATTAACTGGTAATTAACTGGTAATTAACAGGTCCTCTATGGTGGTGACTTGAGTGGCTTCCAACCACCCTTTTGCAGCTCATTGCAGGCGGTGTGCCCATTCTGTGTGCGTGTCTTTGGTGAGCTTTTTAATGTCTCTGAACTTTAGGCGGTAGACCTCTGAGGTAATCGCATACCTGGCTAGAATGGCCTGTTTCACCTTTGCATAGTCTGTACTGTCCTCATCTGGTACTGCACGGTACGCCTCTGCTGCGCAGCCAGATAATCTCCCTGCCAGTAGAGGTACCCTATCCACCGCACTGATGTTGTGCAGATGGCATAACCTCTCAAAATCTTGCAGGTAGTCATCTACCTCGCCGTCCGCTTCCGTATAGCTTTTAAACGCTTGGTACGGAATCTTGGCCTTCCCCTGGGTAATGTGGACAGGCGTTGGAGCTCTCTCCCCGGCTTGCTGACTTGGTTGGTGTTTGACCATCAGGTATTCTTGCACGTCCGCCATCAGTTGGTCTATTATTTCTCTCGAGTGGGGCTCTGGGTAGTAGGCTAGTCTGCCCTGTAGCTCCTTGTCAAATTCACTGCGTTCTGCCTCCTGTGGGGCTGCTGCAGGGGTTGCTCTGTCTCCCTCCATGAGCTCTTCCACAAGGGTCGCTTTTGTCTTATTGCTGGCGTTTCTTCCCCTTGCTTGCAATAATTCTTTCAATGTAGCTCTTTTCAATGCTGCATAGTTCGCCTCCATTCACCAATCGTTCGTATACTTCGACATATTTACCGAACACTGGTTTTATCCGAATGGTTTGTTCCGTTGTGCTGCTGCCTCTCCTCTTTATTCGTGTAGTTACTGCCGAACGTGGATTTGCTGTGTGGTTTTAAACCCCGTCGCTTGCCACCAATTGTAGCGGAGTAGTAGTATTATCCACAGTATCTCCGCTGGTAGACAGGATGAAGCAGGTAAAATTTAGGTAAAATGCAGGTAGCGTAGTTACAATCCTTTTCTCCCAAGAACTAGAGGACACCTAGCTTGGAGGTTTAAACACTGGCATCTCACCAGACTGAGTCACACTCTTTATTGATTACAGCTTACTTTAAGCACAGACCTCCGCAGGGGGTCTGCATTCCACTCAATACACTTCCCAGGCAGGAGGAGGATGGGTTACAGATAGCCATCTCCTACCTTAGGAGATACCACACAGTACACAGGGATACACTTTCCATCATATTAAATTCAGGGGGGGGTTACACTTTAAGTGGCTGGTTTGGCCACAGATAGGAATAGCAATGCAGTAATAGCAAGATATATACAAGTGCATTCTGTAAGTGGCGAGGTTTGCCACAGAGGTGTAGTGTCAGGGTACCTGAGGCCTCTACCTCTAAGGGAGGTAGAGACTTGGTGGTTTGCCCGTCCAGGCGAGCTGTTTCCTTCGTTCCTCACGGTTCATCCAGTCACTTAAACACCGGCCGCGAGGAATCCACGTCCTTTTCTAGCGGGACGCTCAATACGTGACGTCATGACGCTATCACGAGCGACCTGTCACTCAAGTGTCCGATATCCAATCGGTACTTGTCAGAGGCGTGATTACCATCCAGAGCCAGGGTATTTAAGCTTACTTCTCGCTTCAGCTCATTGCCCTGTCGTGGTTCTAGCTTGTCTAGTCACTCAGTGCTCTGGTATTCTAGTTTGCTCTATTTGGTTTTGACTCGGCTTGTTGTACTACCCTGCTTCTCTGTTATCCCTTGACCCGGCTTGTCTCTCGCTATTCTGTCTTCCCGTTCCCTCGACCTCGGCTTGTCTCTGACTATTCTCTATTACTCTCGGTACGTTAGTCCGGCCATTCTAAGGCCCGGTATACGTACCTTTCCACTCTTTGTACTCTGCGTGTTGGATCCCTGTCCCGATCCTGACATTACGACAGGGCCAATGGATCCTGCAGGTACAAACAGTCAGCTTGGTTCTTCGGATACCAGGTTTGACGCCATGGAGCATAGGATGGATCAGATGGCTTTGGCACTACAGGCACTTTTGTCTCATGCTAGTAATCCACCTGAGGAGACACGTACTCCTTCTATCTCTCCTGCAGTCTCAGGTCTAGAGGTAGCCACTGTAGGTGCTTCTTCCCGTATTACCCCACCAGTACGTTATGGCGGGTCACCGGAGAAGTGTCGTGGCTTTCTGAACCAGATTAGCATCCATTTCGAATTACAACCCCGCTCTTATCCTACAGATAGAGCGAAGGTTGGATTTGTTATTACTTTACTCATTGAGAAAGCTCTGAGATGGGCCAATCCTTTATGGGAGAATGATAATCCACTAGTCTATAATTATAATGCCTTTGTAGCTGCGTTTAGAAGAACTTTTGACCCTCCTGGTAGAAGGGTCAATGCAGCTAGATTACTGTTGCGCCTTAGACAGGACAATCGAACACTTGTGGATTATGCACTAGAGTTCAGGTCCTTGGCGGCAGAAGTTAAGTGGAACGAACAGGCTTATATAGATGTGTTTCTGAATGGGTTATCAGATGTAATTCTTGACGAGGTCGCTACTAGAGAACTCCCTGAGAATTTGGAGGATTTAATTTCTTTTATATCTCGTATTGATGAACGCTTAAGAGAGAGGCAGAACACTCGAGATAGGACCCGTGGACCCTCCTTTAAACTAGCGCCTACCTTTCAAAATTCTGAGTTCGAGGACTTACGTATTCCTGAACCTATGCAGATAGGCAGTACTCATCTCACAGAGAGTGAGAGACAGTACAGGAGAAGGGAGGGTTTATGTATGTATTGTGGAGTCAGAGGTCATTTACGCCTAAATTGTCCCAATCGTTCGGGAAACGCTCGCACCTAAGTTTCTCTAGAGGACAGGCCTTGGGTGTTTCTACTTTGTCCTCTATTCACAACTACAAAGAGCTCAGGCTCCTGTTACCCGTTTCTTTAAAGTGGGAAAAGGGAGTAGTTAAGACTATGGCACTAATCGATTCTGGAGCTGCTGAGAGCTTTATAGATCAGGGTTTTGCTGCCAAACATGCTATTCCATCCCAGTTAAAAGAGACACCACTGGCTGTTGAGGCCATCGATGGTAGACCGTTACTTGAGCCTGTTATTTTCCATGAGACCATACCGATTAACTTAACTGTTGGCATCCTACATAGAGAGGACATATCCTTACTGCTCATTTCTTCTCCGTCTATTCCCATAGTCCTGGGGTACTCCTGGTTGAGGAGACATAACCCTATTATTAATTGGGAGTCAGGGGAGATAGTTTTGTGGGGACAGAATTGTCAAGAAAAATGCTTGCGGAAGGTCTCACCTCTCGGATTAACCAACACATCGGCTAACTCTGACAATCCTACAGAGACACAAATTCCGCCTCAGTATCTAGATTTAAAGGCAGTATTTGACAAAAAGAAAGCCGATACCTTACCCCCACACAGGTCCTTTGATTGCAAAATTAACCTACTCCCTGGTACCATGCCCCCCAGAGGTCATGTATACCCATTATCTACGAAAGAGAACTCAGTTCTAGAGGAGTATATTCACGAGAATTTAGACAAGGGATTCATTAGGAGGTCCTCCTCCCCTGCCGGGGCTGGATTTTTTTTTGTTAAAAAGAAGGATGGTTCTTTGAGACCTTGTATTGATTATCGAGGCCTAAATAAGATAACCATTAAAAATGCCTACCCGATTCCCTTGATCACCGAACTCTTCGATCGTTTGAAGGGCTCTACAATTTTCACCAAGTTAGACCTCAGAGGGGCATATAACTTGGTGAGAATCCAGCAGGGACATGAGTGGATGACGGCATTCAATACTCGCTATGGCCACTATGAATATACGGTTATGCCTTTTGGGTTATGCAATGCACCAGCTGTATTCCAAGATCTGATAAATGAGGTTCTTAGGGAATTTCAGCAAGATTGCGTCATTGTATACCTAGATGATATACTTATACATTCTAGTGAGATTGAGACTCATCACAAGCAAGTCAGGAGGGTTTTGCACAAGCTTCTTCAGCATGGCTTGTACTGCAAGTTGGAGAAATGTAGCTTTGATCAAACCCAGGTAACCTTTCTCGGCTATGTGATCTCTGGGGAAGGATTTAAGATGGATCCGGATAAACTCCAGTCCATTCTAGAGTGGCCTTTACCCAAAGGTCTTAAAGCCGTACAGAGATTTATTGGTTTTTCTAATTATTATAGGCGCTTTATTAAGGGCTATTCTTCAATTATCGCACCTATCACTAATATGACCAAACAGGGGGCTGATACTAAGAATTGGACTACTGAAGCTCTTCTTGCGTTCAAAACTCTCAAGGAGCTTTTCGCTTCCGCTCCAATTTTAGTTCACCCCGACACTTCCCTGCCTTTTCTACTTGAGGTAGACGCATCAGAGACTGGTTTAGGTGCTGTCCTATCTCAAAGGTTGGGTGTTGATAAACCATTACATCCATGTGGTTTTTTCTCTAAAAAATTGTCCGGTACTGAGAGCAGATATGACATTGGTGACAGAGAATTACTAGCGGTTATCAAGGCTTTGAAAGAGTGGAGACATTTATTGGAAGGTACTTTACATCCTGTTACCATTCTAACAGACCACAAAAATTTGTCTTATATCGGAGAGGCCAAGCGTTTGTCCTCCAGGCAGGCTCGTTGGTCGTTGTTTCTTACCCATTTCAATTACGTTCTGACTTACAGACCTGGCTCAAAGAATTCTAAAGCCGATGCGCTATCTCGCCAATTTGAGCCTTCTGCTTCAGTTGAACCACTTGTGTCCTCCATTGTACCCAAATGCAATATTATTGCTAATACCAGTCTTAAAATTCATTCTCCGCTACTTGACCAGATCTTGAAGTCACAACATCTAGCTCCCGGAAACACTCCTGAGGGAAGAAACTTTGTTCCTCCTGAACTTCAACTGGAGCTCTTACAATGTTTTCACGAAAGTAAAATAGCTGGTCATCCTGGTATTCGCAAGACATACTCTCTGATATCCAAGGATTTCTGGTGGCCTTCACTTCGAAAAGATATTGAGGAGTTCGTCGCAGCTTGTGAGACTTGTGCCAAGACTAAACTACCTCATGCTTCTCCATGTGGCCTGTTACACCCCTTGGACATTCCTGAGAAACCTTGGTCCTGTTTGTCCATAGACTTTATCGTTGATTTACCTGCTTCCAAGAGACAGACTGTTATTCTCACGGTGGTGGATAGATTTACTAAGATGGCCCATTTCGTGCCATTACCTAAACTTCCGACTTCTCCTGAATTGGCAGAGATTTTTGCGAGAGAGGTTTTTCGCCTACATGGGATTCCTTCGGAGATTGTTTCTGATAGAGGTTCTCAATTTGTCTCACGTTTCTGGAGATCCTTTTGTTCTCAAATGGGTATCAAATTGAACTTCTCCTCTGCCTATCACCCTCAGTCTAACGGAGCTGCTGAACGTACCAATCAAAAGATCGAACAGTATCTGCGTTGCTTTGTTTCCGAACACCAGGACGATTGGGTCGGTCTGATTCCTTGGGCGGAGTTCGCACACAATAACCTTGTTTGTGATTCAACTCGCTCTAGCCCTTTCTTCATGAACTATGGCTTTCATCCTTCGATTTTTCCTTCGGTTTCCTCTTCTCAGGGGATACCGTCGGTTGATGATCATGTCGCCAACCTGAAGAAATTATGGGATCAGACTCGGCAAATTCTGTTACATAGTTCTTCGTTGTTCAAGAAACACGCTGACAAGCATAGAAGAGCGGCTCCTGTTTTTGTTCCTGGGGATAGGGTATGGTTGAGTACTAAGAATATTCGCCTAAAAGTTCCATCTATGAAATTTGCTCCTCGCTACATAGGTCCTTACAGGGTTCTCACTCGTATCAACCCGGTTGCGTATCGCCTTGCTCTGCCACCTGCCTTACGCATTCCTAACTCTTTTCATGTCTCCTTGTTGAAACCTCTTATTTGCAACAAATTCTCCTCTAAGGTCTCCTCGCCTCGTCCTGTTCAGGTGGAGGGTCGGGAGGAGTACGAGGTCAGCTCCATCATTGATTCCAGAATTTCAAGGGGAAAATTGCAATATCTGGTCAACTGGAGGGGATATGGTCCTGAGGAGAGGAGTTGGGTACCTCAGGAGGACGTTCATGCTTCTCGCCTTCGCAGAGCATTTCACCTTCGCTTCCCATCTCGCCCCGGTTCCTTCCGCCCGGTGGGCGTATCTGAGAGGGGGGGTACTGTCAGGGTACCTGAGGCCTCTACCTCTAAGGGAGGTAGAGACTTGGTGGTTTGCCCGTCCAGGCGAGCTGTTTCCTTCGTTCCTCGCGGTTCATCCAGTCACTTAAACACCGGCCGCGAGGAATCCACGTCCTTTTCTAGCGGGACGCTCAATACGTGACGTCATGACGCTATCACGAGCGACCTGTCACTCAAGTGTCCGATATCCAATCGGTACTTGTCAGAGGCGTGATTACCATCCAGAGCCAGGGTATTTAAGCTTACTTCTCGCTTCAGCTCATTGCCCTGTCGTGGTTCTAGCTTGTCTAGTCACTCAGTGCTCTGGTATTCTAGTTTGCTCTATTTGGTTTTGACTCGGCTTGTTGTACTACCCTGCTTCTCTGTTATCCCTTGACCCGGCTTGTCTCTCGCTATTCTGTCTTCCCGTTCCCTCGACCTCGGCTTGTCTCTGACTATTCTCTATTACTCTCGGTACGTTAGTCCGGCCATTCTAAGGCCCGGTATACGTACCTTTCCACTCTTTGTACTCTGCATGTTGGATCCCTGTCCCGATCCTGACATGTAGTCCAAAACATCTGGAGTGCCAAAGGTTGCCTATGCCTGGTCTAGACTGAATCATATACCATTTATTAATCAATGTATAATGAGTTTCGACCAAGGAGAGACCATGAACATTCATGGTTCACTTTATTATGTAAAATATTATATCAAAATGTTTGCACACCTATTATTACTCAACAGATGCTTTATATTAACAATATTCGTATTTATCCAATTAGTTAGAAATATATTTTCAATGATGTACATTTTTTGAAAATCCAATAATCTGTCATTAGGCTCAATCTCTATTTAATATTTTCCCATATTGGAATAATCTGATTCAGTACAAAAGAAGATGAGTAATTTCCATCTTTGGAATACTGTATTAGTCTAGAGAGATCCATGATGCCACTAATCTCCGACTCCAGATAATATGGAGGTACTAATTCAGTGTTTTTAGATAGGCATTACACTTGATCACAACAATGTTCAAGAAACTAATAGTGACTTTAAATGTCTACTTGCTAATTCAAGAAAATTGTGTAGTATATTGGGGGAGCTTGAGATATTGCCATACAAGGAACAGTATGTCAAAATTGAGATTATTGAGACTTGGTGGGACGAAACACTTGCATGCCCATTATTTATAGATAGGATAGAAAAAAATATAAAAGTTGGTGGGGTATGTCTTTATATTAAACCTAGTTTGAACCAAGTGTTTAAGAAATTGTATTTGATAATACAGGTAAGATTGTGAAAGCCTTATGGGTAGAAATATGCATAGGAAGAAACAGGGGATATCTTTTATTAGCAGGGCTATGTTACAAGCCCCCAAACATGAATACTGAAGGGGAAGAGCAACTGCTGACTCAAATCAATAAGGCTGCACAACTGGGTAACTTGTTAATCATGGGAAATATACATTTTCCAGACATTTATTAAGCCAGAGGGACTAGTAGTACAGTTAAGAAAAAGTTGTTTTTTAACCTGATAACCAATAATGTCATGTCTCTTTAGAAAAAGCGCCAACAAGTCACTTATACAATAAATGGGGTAGCGTTAGGGAAAACCTTAAATGAAAATGATTTGGAAACAATTATAGATCACAAACTATGAAACAGTATGCAATGCCGGTCTAACGTTGCAAAAGCTAGTAAGTGCTTTCATGTATAAAAAGGGATTCTGATTCACTTAATCCAAATATAATTTTGCCTCTTTACAAATCAATGATAAAACCTCACTTTGAACATTTGGTGCTATTTTGGGCACCAGCTTTAAATACGGATATTGCAGAACTAGAAACAGTGCAAAAGACAAGATACAAAGCTATTAAGGGGGATGGAAAACATTAGTTATGAGGAAAGGCTAAAACAAATGGAATTGTATTATTTAGAAATAAAAGGCACCTCAAAGGGGATATGATAGCACTATACAAATATATACGGGGCTAGTTCAAACCGCTATGTGCTAACATGTTTATTAGCAGAAATATAAAACAGACAAAAGGTCACTCATTGTGAGTGGAAGAAAGTGATTTTCACTTACAGGAGTGGAAAGGGTTCTTTACAGTAAGAACACTAAAGATGTGACATTCTCTGCCTAGAGAGGTTGTCTTATCAGATTCTATAGATACGTTTAAAAAATACTTGGATGCTTTTTTGCATAAACACAGTATTCAATGATATAATTCATATGTATGCAAACAGGTTGTTGATCCAATGAGAAATCTCAAATCTGACTGCCATTATTGAGTCAAGAAGGATTATTTTCCCTTTTTGTGGTATAATTGGAAATGGCTGCAATTTTTTTTTATTTTTTTTGCCTTCTTTTGGATCAACAGCATAAAAGAACGGGCTTCATGGTTGAACTAGATAGGCTTTAATCTTTTTCAACCTAGGCAACTATGTAACCTGTTAGAAAAAAAAAATATCTACAGAAGTCATAATTAAAGTCTATGGGATTTTTTTGTAGATAAATCATTTAAAAGTTTTTCTAAATAATTGTGATCATTTTAAACCCTTATCCAAAAATATAAAATCAAGGCTTATGTATTTCACATCAACGCAGTCTACTTTATATTTTTTAAGTGTCTCAACAATGTTTCTCTGTAAAATAATGTAATTCATATCCCTACTTCAAACAAACAAGTTTAGCCTAATGCAGGTATAGTTTTAAAAAAAAACCATCTGCCAGCATCTGTAAGTATTTAGGACTTTTTTTCTGTATTGAAAATAAAATACGATACATGTAAACCAAGGTATTTTTTTGTATTTGAAGAATGAGGCTTGTTAGATATCACTACTCTACGTTTCGCTCATAGATCCATGTAACACTCCCACTATTGTGGATACAAAAAGGAAGGTGCTCGCTAAATACTTCAATAGACAGGCAGCAGACAATATTAACAAGGATTCCCCAAAACCTTGTGAAAAAATGAGGGTAAAAACAGGAAAATATAGATGGCTTAATAGATAATAACCCTTCTGTGGCATCACAAAACAGGCACACATACATACATATGTCGATAGAATCCTCTGTTCGGATTTACACAGTTATTGAGTATCTCAATAAAATAAAGAAACAGAAAAAAATAATAGTGCAATTTTTCTAATTACAGCAGAGTAACAAATAATATTGTGCTTGTTTCGTTATTTTTTTGACTGTTAGGGGAGGTTCACACCTCTCCTGGTTCTGCCCTTCTCAAAATGCTGTGCAGCTAAGCATATCCATGCTCCTTTGCTGGGTCCATCAAAGTGTTTCATGCATGCAGCCTGGATTGAGTATAGTGTGCACAAACTTAAAGTTATACTCTGTCCTCTCTCCGCTCATCTCTAATGCGGTGTGCTAAACTTAGACACCAGGCAGAGGCATATGAATTCTCTCTGTAGTGTTTAGCCGCGCTCAGCAGGAGTGGACATGGAGTGAATAGGGGGGTGGACAGAAAAAGAATGTAGGGTTGATTGACTGAAAAAAGAGGGGTAAACAGACAGAGAATGTGGTCGACAAACAGAGAATGTGGTGGACCTACAAAATGAGAGGGCTGTGGTGGGCAAACTTAAAGTGGAGAACAGGCTGAAAAAGAGTGGTGAACAAATAGAGTAAATGGTGATCATACAGAAAATAAGAGGGTGTGATTAAACAGAGAATAGGAAAGAGCAGACTGAAAAAAGGAGTGGAAAAACAGAATGAGAGGTGGGCATATAGAGAATGGGGGTGCAGACAGACAGAATGGGAGATTTGAAGGTGGACAAACAGAATGGGCAAAAAAGTATAAGAGTCAAAGTGGGTGGGCTTTGGAATGCATAGTTTCCTTTGCACCATAACCACTACAAGAGGACATAGTGGCTATGGTACTTGGAGTGTCTGAGGGATGATACCAATGCACAAATATCCTATGTATGCGTCTGAGCCTATCCATTATATCTAAACTGTTTAAATTTAATTTAGGAAGCTTGTTGGAACATAACCGGACTTTACATAGGACACGAGGTCATGCGTTTAGACTGAAAGAAAGAAGATTTCGTCTAACGCAAAGGAAAGATTTGTTTTACTGTAAGAACAATAAGGATGTGGAATTCTCTGCCTGAAGAAGTGGTTTTATCAGAGTCCATACAGATGTTCAAACAGCTACTAGATGCATACTTGCAAAAACAGGATATTCAAGGATATCTTTCAGTGTAGGGTAATAACTGCTTGATCAAAGGATAAATCGGACTGCCATTCTGGGGTTAAGGCGGATTTTTTTTTCTAGCTTGTTGCAAAATTGGAAATGCTTCAAACTGTTTTTTTTTGCCTTCTTTTGGATCAACAACAAAAAACAAATGTGAGGAAGGCTGAACTTGATGGACGCAAGTCTCTTTTCAGCTATGCAACTACAAAAAAAATATATAAAAAAACAACAACTTTCTAAACACTCATTAAAGCCCTCCCAGGTTATTTAAAAACACTCAATAAAGGTTAAATTTGAAAGAAATGCCTTCAATTCCTAAAGGCCTGATTTTTCCATTCCGTGCTTTAATGTCTTGGGACAAAGGTGTCAAGCAATATCAAACTTATGATAGATATACACTTTACTCAATAATGCTATTTTATAATTTCAGATCCACAGAGATCAATAATGCTATTCTAACATATGAAATACAGTATGGACCTGACCTCTAGTGAATAACTGAAAAATAAGAAATACAACCAGAACCTACCAACCACACAAGAGTGCAAGGAATCCGATTCCACCTAAACCAGTGTGTATATTCAGGAAAGTTTCAAAATGTATTCCAGCACTTCCTTTTGCAAGTGGTGTCTCTTTATTCAGGTGCCCAAAGTGTAAAACAGCAATGTTTCGACCGTTGCAATGGTCCTTATCAAACTTCACATATAGAATGGGAGAAGTAGAGAACTGGCATCTACTAGCCCTCGACTTTATGCAGAAGGACTGATTAGAGAAATTGCAGAGAATTTTGTTTTGCAGAAAGGTGAAGGTCAACACTGGAGCAGTGAAGAAAAGGGGTCTTAATGGGTTATAATTAGATTAAAGCTTTGCACTTGTATACATGGGACAAAGGGTAGATGAAAGCTTAACTTATTTCTGGGAAAATTGTTCCATTACAAAAGATTCCACCACTTTGCAGTTTCTATGCATTCCTTAATTGTGCTACCCATGTTCTACCCATACATTTATTATATTGATATTTTTTACATCTTCTTTGGGTATGTATCTAGTACGTGTTAATTTATTGGGTGAATGCTTAAAAAGCCTGCATGGTATATTCTGAATGTTGCCAATGTTGCGTACGATAAGAATGTTTCTGTTATTTATTTTATATGTTTTGTTTTATTGTTGTTGCTTTCTTACAATATAATGGGTCGCATAAATCAGACCATGACTGGTACTTGGATCAACACAAATTAAGTAATAACAGCAATAATACAAACTGAAACACAGTAATATGACATATCATTCACTATAATGATATATGTTTTTCCACCGCCGAGTGACATTCTTAATCACAGATGAAGTCTGTCTCTAACAAAAAACAGCTTGATTGGATCGATATAATATTTCCACTGTAAATTGATGCTATAATCATATAATTGGAATTCTGATATGAATGATGGCCTGTTTGTAATCAAAATGTATCAAGAAGTGCCATATACACATTGTAATGGACAATATCACATCAAACTGGAAAAAAAACAGAGCAAACATAACTATGTAAATCAAATTCATTCTTTTTTTCATTCAACGTGTCTATGCTATTTCTGTCTTCAGTGAACCCCTCAAGACATAATTAATAATTGATCCTAATTTTAATTGCTCATTTATTCTTTTTTTGCAATAAGTAGAGTATAAATTGTAGAAAAGCATATGATGTATTAGTTACTTTCAGACTTGTACAGATTAAAATATTATAGGGCTGCTCTACAACAAGGTTAGCCACAGGTAAATCTTACATTGTTGTAGAACTGCACATCCAATGATGTTTTACCAACCTTAATGGGTGAAGTGTCCGTTCCGTGGATATTTAATATTATGTTCACTTATCTCTACATTTAACAGATCATTAAATTTGAGGTGTGAAAAATAAAATGAGGTGTAGATATCCACACATCTTTATCCTACAAATGGGCACCTCCATCTGAGCTTTCTGTTAAACATTATCATAAGCTTTGTCATTTGCTCCTGGCAGTCAGCATACAGAAAGCAGAGCTTAAAATTCCAAGTCCTACACTACTCGACAGGCCTTAAAAGTTACTCACCACTGCAAGTATAGAGGGTCCATGGGACAGTCACCTGGAGATGAATTTCTACTCGCCAGCTGTACATTTTCCATCAACAATGATGTTATAGTTTTGACAGGAGGAGACCAGTTAGCAGAAATACACCAAAAAGTGAAGTACCAAATAGAAATTTAGCAAACTCGTGGTAAGGGTAAGCCAAGGTCAGGGGTAGGCAGCACAGGATCACAAACACTGGCCAAATTTAGCATTCATATTTGTTGTGTGTGAAAAATGCAAAAAAACTAAATTGAACGCTAATTTTAGCCAGTGTTTGTGACTAAGTAGCTACTAAAATAGACTGAACATACCCCATTTGCAATATGTTGGGTTCTCTACTTTTGCAAATGGTATGCCATCATGGGGGTATTTCTCATTCCTGGGCTACCATACGCTCTCAAAGGCAACATAACCAATCTGGAAAATGTCAATGTGAAAAAAAGGAAATTCAAGCCTTATATTTGATTCAGTAACTTTTGAAAACACCATAAAACCTGTATGTGGGGGGTACTGTTATACTCAGGAGACTTCACTGAACACAAATATTAGTGTTTAAAAATAGTAAAACATATCACAACAATTATATCGTCAGTGAAAGTACAGTTTGTGTGTGAAAAATGCAAAACTCTGCTTTTGTTATTGACAATATCATCGTTGTGATGTTTTACTGTTTTTAAACACTAATATGTGTGTTCAGCGAAGTCTCCCGAGTAAAACAGTACCACATGTACAGGTTTTATGGTGTCCTGGAAAGTTACGGGGTTAAATATAGGACAAGCAAGCCACATTCTCTGGAATATATACATAGATTTACATATTAATATAATATTAAAACACACTTTTATTAATGATTTGTGTATGTGTATGTGTATATAAAAGTACTTAGGTCATATATATATATGATCTAAGTACTTTTTATTTCATTTAAAAACTGTTAAATAACTTTTATTAACTTTTCAAAACTTTTTTACAGGCATGAGGGGGACTGCCTGAGAGCTCAGGCAGGCTCCCTGCAGGCACTGCGTAAGCCAGCTATTCCGGCCATGTGATAGCGAGGACCCCGTGATCACA
Organism: Pelobates fuscus; assembly: GCF_036172605.1. Classification (NCBI taxonomy): domain Eukaryota; kingdom Metazoa; phylum Chordata; class Amphibia; order Anura; family Pelobatidae; genus Pelobates; species Pelobates fuscus. Next base: position 341,418,967 of record NC_086320.1, read on the forward strand.
TGGCCATGGGGGGGGCAGATAGGGCAGAGGGGGGCCTGCCTGAGCTCCCAGGCAGACCCCAGGTCTGCCCCAAAAAGGACGGAAAAGAACGCCCGTTAAATAGGCTGCACTGATTAGCAAAAGGGGGCTGGCTAATAACAACCAGGTGAGTAACCGTGGCAACAGTAATGAACGGAGCTGATCATTAAAAGCAGCTGAATAGCTCAGACACAGAGTAAGGAAGGGTTGCTGTCTAAAACAGCAGAGAAACCATGACAGGTGCTGCTATCCCTCCACACTGTGGCTCCATTAGTGGCTACACAAAATCAGAAATTAATAAAGGAGGGAAGCACTCCAGTAGTTTTTGTGTTTCCTTCTTCAATAAACTGCATTACACATTATACCTGTTGAACCTGTAGATTCTCTGTGAGATAATATGACATTACAGAGAGAAAGACCTAAAACCTAATGGGAAGTTATAAAGTTGTCAATAGTTGGTGTCTACCGAACCAGAAATGTACGCTAAGCAATAATATCAGAACATTATTTATATAGCACACAAGCTGTAGTCTGCATGGGACATTTAAAGTTTGAAAGTTACCAAACTGGCAGAGATTTGACTTGACTGACATCATAAACCTGGAAAGGGGCATGAAATGTGACCTTCATATGGAGGGATCTGGACAGACAAAAGAACTCTGTCCCTGACCCGCCTCCTTGGTTGAGATCATCAGAATTGACAATATCAGCCAACCTATAGGAAAGCATTGGATCAGCTGGCTCTCCCATGGGAAAGCATTGGATTGGCTATGATCGTCAATGCTGATGATCTCAGCCAAGAAAGTAGGGTGAGAGTGAGGCTAAACGCTGCACTGGCCAATCAGCATCCATCTCAATGGAGAAATTTCATTGCCTCTATGCACGCCTCCACATTATGCAGCACTGACCCAGGAAGCACCTCTAGTGGTAGTCACTCAAATGATGTCCCTAGGGGGCAATCTAAACACTGCCTTCTCTCTGAAAAGACAGGGTTTACATGAAAATGCCTGCAGAAACATACTATACACACCAGAACAACTACACTAAGCTGTTCTGGTGACTAATGTATAGTATCCCTTTAATCTTGACATTTACTTGGACTTTACTTTGAATTTTTCAAAAGTTCAAATTCTCTTTGAATTCTCACTTTAGTAAATAAACCTGACTGCTGTTAATACGTCTATTTAGTAAGTAGATAATATAGCAAGTACAGAATGAATTGATTAAAAGATAGAGTGCAAGTCACTGTGTCAAATCTCTGCAATGTTTTGTCTCATTTTTAATACAAGGGTCAAAGGCACAGCTCATTTAGATATTTCACAGACAACCTCATCTCATCCTGTATTGTTCAGTCTGAACCCTTTAATTTGTTAGTTCTATGTGTGAAAAGGGCATTGTTAATTTCACTATATTTTATTCCAAAAAAAGTGTAAAAAAATATCTTACAAAGCAAAGAGACCAAGCAAAATTAGATCAATTTGAAAAGGTGTCTGGGGACAAAAAAATGTCAGGTATAGACAGGTGATTAACAATGCTTAACTTACTACTCAAGAGATATTAGTTCTAAAATGTATTTTTAATCTTTCATGTTTTCAATTAAGTCATGATGAGCTAAATGTGTTGAGAATTTTTTTTACCATCTCTCCGGTGAGTAATTTTCAATGAATCTACTTCTACTTTGTAGACTAAGTTTCCAGGAGATAGGCATTCTATTTAATAATATTAACAAAACAATTGTAATGGGCAAATATTTCACAGGTGCTCTAAGCAATATTGCATATATGTCTAAAATGAATAAAAAAAAGAAAGCCTAGCTTAATTAAGTGTATTTACCATATAAGTATTATTATTGTTATTTTAAATGTTGTGTAAATGTTGGGAATTGTATTTAAAGTAGGAAAGAAAAAAAAAAGGACACAGTGAAATACGTATATGTTTGTTGATAAGTTAATCCTTCCCCATCAAAGTGAATACATGGGCTAACATTTTTTTTTGTATTGCCAAAAGGTCCCCTACATTCTGTCTCTGTGCATCTATATTAAGGGATTGTGAATAGCAGTCTCCCTCTTATCCTGTACTAAAACTTTTGTTTGACATATTTTAGCACCAAGAAGGGAAATGAAGAAGGGACGGCAATCACCTCATACTACTGAATTTATTGAAGAGTTCAGTATCAGCCTTCAATGATCAGTGAATATCCTGTTAATAAAATAACTCATTTTTACAAGTTTAAATAATATTTATTTTTAAATAACTGAACAGTAATAAATATTATTATTATTATTATTATTATTATTATTAGTAGTAGTAGTAGTAGTAGTAGTAGTAGTAGTAGTAGTATTTATAAAGCACCAACAAATTCCATACTGCTGTACAATGGGTGGACTAATAGACACATAATTATAACCAGACAAGTTGGACACACAGGAACAGAGGAGTTGAGGGCCCTGCTCAATGAGCTTACATGCTACAGGGAGTGGGGTAAAGTGACACAAAGGGTAAGGGTAGGGGTAGAAAAGTAGGTTGCTCGAAAAGTATTGTGGGTTTTTTTTTTTGACAGTTGCAGGAGAGGAATTAAGGTGCAGGGATGGAAAGTTGTTTACAGTGAGTTTTCAATGATTTTTAGAAGGAATGGGGACTGGGTGAAAGTCTCATGGAGAAGGTAAGGGGGTTCCACAGCAATGGTGCAGCCCTGCAGAAGTCTTTAAGGCAGGCATCAGAGACAGTAGTACGGCCAGAGGATAGACATAGGTCTTCAGCAGAGCATAGGGACCTAGGCAGGATATACTTGTGTATTAGGGAGGATAGGTAGATTTGAGCAGCATTACCTAGAGACTTGTAAGAAAGTACCAGGATCGTAAGTTGAACCCCAGATCTTACAGGAAGCCAATGTAGGGACTGATGGAGGGAGGAGGAGGGGGAGGTGCAGGTGGACAGAAAGATGAGCCTCGCCACCACATCAATTATAGACTTTAATGAGGCAAGCTTGGAACACATAAGACCACTGAGAAGGGGATTGCAGTAGTCGAGGCAAGCGAAAACAATGGCACGGGGCATCTGCTGTTATATAGAGGCAGATGTGCTATGTTTTTGAGATGGAAGTGGCAGGATTTGTCGATCAACTGGAAATGAGGGGTGAAGGAAAGGTCGGAGTCTAAGAGAACACTTAGGCAGCAAGCCTGCGAGGTAGAGATGATGGTAGCGTTGCTGACTTGGTGAGATACAGACACGGGAGTAGCAACAATTGAGGAATGAAAAACCAGAAGTTCTGTTTTTGAAAGATTGAGTTTAAGGAAGTGATCAATCATCCAGTTGTAAATTGCAGAGAGGCAGTCAGAAACACGAGCCAAGAGGGGCAGAGAGGGATCAGCAGAGGACAGATAGATTTGTGTGTCATCCACATGGAAATGATAATGGAAGCCAAAGGAGCTGATGGGTTTACCAAGGTAGGCATTATAGATAGAGAACAGTAGGGGACCAAGGACAGAACCTTGGGGAACACCAACGGAGAGAGGTTGGGGAGAAGAGGCAGAGCCAGAGAAAGAAACACTGACAGAGTGCTGGGAGAGGTAGGAGCAGCACCAGGAGAGAGTAGTATCCTGTAGACCGAAATTACGGAGGATGAGATTAAGCTGTTGATGATAAACAGTGTCAAAAGTAGCAGAAAGGTCCAGGAGAATTAGGATAGAATAGTGACAGTGAGATTTAGCAGTTATTAGATCATTGGATACTTTGGTCACAGCTGTTTTGACAGAGTGATGATCACAGAATCCAGACTGAAGCGGGTCTAGCAGAGAGTTGGATGGGAGGAAATCTGTCAACCTCACATACACAAGTCTCTCAGGCTTAAGGCAGTAGCAAGATAGGGCAGTAGTTGGATGGAGAGCTGTGGTCAAGGTTTTTTCAGAATCGGGGTTAGGGGGTGAAAGAAAGGTGCCCTATCAGGTTATTCTACGTGTATGTGATATCAATGTTTCATGTTAAATGTTTTGCTATATTTTTAGAAAAATATATTGCTTTTGATCATCATTTTCATAAATATGAAAACAAATATTGTATATAAAAGTTTATTGACACTTTACATTTTTATTTTTTTCATTATTTATTTTGGTTTGTTTAAGTGAGATAAAATAAAGAAAATAAACACTAGATGCACCGGTAATCAATATAGCTTTTTACTCTTTTCCATTGTCTCACCTTGAGTAAGCAAAACTATTTTGGACAACAGCTCATAAATATATATTGCTAAGTTTTTAATGGCCCGACAGTAGCAACAAAGTTGGTAATGTTCTAGGAACATCTTAGTTATGAGGAAATGTTAAGCAAATTGTATATGCTTTCATTAGTTGAGAGACACTTCCAAGATTATGCAATTACACTATACAAATGTATTCAAGGTCAGTACAGCAATGTCCAAAGGTTCCTTTTTAGACAACAGAATATTTAAATGGCACAAGCAATCCACTAGCAATAGAAGTAAGGTGTTTCAGCTGCAACAAAGTACTTGTGAAATGTAACTACAGTTTACAGGAAAATTAGACAGGTTACGGAATATATTGCAAAGATGATGGCTGTGGCCAATGTTGCAAATGTTTTTAAGGGGTTTGAACACATTTAAAAAAAAATAATAAATACATCAGAAATAATTTGTGTATAATTTGGCATTCACCACTATTCTTTCATACAGAATGGAAATAAAGGTATTAACATTTAGAATAAATGCATTGTTTCACTACAACACTATCCTACAATTCTTGCATACATATTTTTGCTGGCATTTGCTAAAGAAAAATATCCCAGAAATGATCAATATATAAAACTGTCAGTATTCATGAACTTTTAGCGTTACTCACAAAATTAAGAATTGTGATCAATTCAAAACTTTGGCTAAAATATACAGAAATATTCTCAAAAACACTTTCATTCAACAATATGGACCTAAAACCTGACACTCCCTGGCGAAATCCCAAAACGTATCATGTTCCAGTTAGTTACTTACAAAGAATATGGGTAAACTTAATATATATAGGTAGCATGGGTTTAAGCAAAGTGGTAGATATGAAATAGTCAAAGAACACAATCAGGGTTGCTTACTAAAGGGATAATTTAAAGTGAATTCAAAGTGAGTTTCACGTTTAAGACCAGAGTAGCCAAACATGAAGTCAGAGAATTTCAATCTCAGCTATTTTTATCTTAAATTTGAAATTCACTTTGAATTCTTACTTTAGTGAATAACCAGGACTGTGATTAATCCACTTCAGCCCTTCACTACCAAACAGTTTGCAAAACCCCTCCGTGTCACAGGTGCCTCATTCCAGGACCCTATTTAGCCTTGACCTGCAAAGAGTCCCAGTAAGGAAGTATTTCCCAAGTAAGTGGATTAATCTCATAAGAGCAAGTATAAGGCTGCTAGACTAGGACCTGCCAAAGATAGGGTACATTGACGTTGTGGCAGGCTTATGCAATATATGATCATATAATGTAACTGAACCCCCATTGTTTTTTGCCTAGATTAGGTGTTTTTAATGAAACTATTACAATCTGTAAGATTTGAAATAATTGTTTAGTGAATAAGCGAGTGCGCTGGATTGTATATATGTGTATATATATATACATATATATACACACACACCGATACATGCACAGGTATACACACTCTGATAGACACACACATATACACAGTCAAGTTCATGTGCACACACATGTATGCACAAATATTACAAACACACTCACTGATACAGCTGCAGGAAAGACAAATACACAGACAGATATTCACTGCCGCCACGCAGACTGACATTCTCAGGTACACAATATCAGAGATATAGATACACACTCACACAGACACCAAAGTACGCTGTCAGACACACACACACACACACATACATGCTGACAGACAAACACACACAGTTGGAAACACACACACATTTATCCTGGTTGTGGAGTGGTGATAGTGTGTTGTTACTCCTGACAGTAGCCATCAGACAGGCAGCACATGCTGCATCCCTGCTCTATTATGATGTAATGTGTAGCTTGGCATTGTAATGGGGCAGGGACATCAGTGTGCTGCCATCTGGAGGCAGATGTAGGATTTACACCCTGTGCCATCTCCTTATCATCATCAGGCACCGTCCGTTTACCTTCCTCTCCTGGGAGGTTTTCTTTTACCAATAGCTCTCAAAATGAGCATAGCAGAAGAGATATGCCAGTCCCACTCCCCCCAACTCAGCTATTTTGATCTTAAATTTGAAATTTACTTTGAACTCTCACTCTAGTGAATACATTTAATTGTGATTCATTCAGTTAATCCCTTCACTACCAAGCACTTTGGCAAGAAAACCACGTAAACAATCCAAGTATTTTGGGTGTCCTGGGAGGTAATATTTAATTATATTTTAATTTCAGTATGTATAGAAATCACATTATTTACTGAAAAGAAAAACAAAAATTTTGGTTAGACAACAAAGCGTTAAAAAATACATTTACCAAATAATGAAGTTACCTCCAAACTGCAGCCAAATGAGCCAGCTAACAGGAAAACGGGAGAGACTGTATCCCCTTCCGACCTCCCACCATCAGCATTATCTCTGTGATAAAAGAAAAACTAATGAAGGGAGCACAGCCAGAGGCGTAACTAGAAACCACGGGACTCTGGTGCAAAGATTGCCATGGCTCCCCCATACATCTATTCCCCACCCCATATATCCCTGCCTCCATACCTCTACCCCCCAAACAAACAGATACACACGCAGACACACACACACAGGCACACATACAAACACACATACAAGATGCTGGTGGGCACCCAGGTTGAAGGGGTCGACAGGGTGTTCTGGTCCCCTGGAGTGACGGGCCTGGTCACAGCTGCGACCCCTGCGACCGCGGTAGTTCCGCCAGTGAGCTCAGCACAGACTGCCACTCTGTCTTTTGGACAACAGACTTCATAGATCAGTGTGTAACTGAAGGAGAGAGACTTAAACTATAGAAAGCTGAACACAGAGAGGCAGTCAGTGTCCAGCACTGTGAAGGTTAGTGAATTTTGGTGTCGCAGAGCTGTTTTTTTTTTAGAACCAACCATAGGCATACTTTGCAAACAAAATTTGTTTGCAATAAATTTATTTCATTTGCCATTATGTAAATCGTGTATACAAGATTGCGGGGTATAAATGCATAGTCTGGCAACCCTGTATACACAATTGTCAAAGTAAAATCGTTAATTTGGAATTGTGAACAATCGATAAAAAAATTTGCATATTTAACTGCTAGTTTAGCTTATAATTTGCAATTCCCTTTTCAATAATTCTTAGTTTAGTTAAAGGACCCCTATAGTGCCAGGAAAACAAACTCAGTTTCCTGGCACTATAGGGTCTTTGGGTCCCCCCCCATCCTCAGGGTCCCACTGCCGCCGGGCTGAAGGGGGAGGAAGGGGATAATCACTTACCTTTCTCCAGCGCCGGGCTCCCTCGGCGCTGGGGAACTCTCCTCCTTCTCCCAACGTCATCTGCCGAATGCACATGCGCGGCAAGAGCCTCGCACGCATTCAATCAGTCCATAGGAAAGCATTTCTCAATGCTTTCCTATGGACGTCAGCATCTTCTCACTGTGATTTTCACAGTGAGAAGCGCGGAAGCGCCTCTAGCGGCTGTCAATGAGATGGTCACTAGAGGCTGGATTAACCCTCAGTGAAACATAACAGTTTCTCTGAAACTACTAAGTTTTCAGCTGCAGGGTTAACCCTAGATGGACCTGGCACCCAGACCACTTCATTGAGCTGAAGTGGTCTGGGTGCCTATAGTGGTCCTTTAACAAACCACCAGAATGGAAAAAAAATCTCCAGAGGTTATTCAGTCCAAATCGGCAAAATTCAGCTATAATAATAACCAAATTACAACTGAATTAACAATTTGATATTTACTAAAAGTATCAATGGTTGTAATGTATTACTTTCAATGGAATGGGCACATATCATTTGGTACCTGCTGTCTGCTTTAATTTGCATGTAAAACTCACATGCAAATTTCTAAGAAATTATAGGAATTGCATTTTTATCAGACCCTGAATTTCACCTGGATTCAGTCTGAACAAATCCAGTAAAACTCAGATCTACCAATGTCACTTTTCTGCAAGTGTACCTACCCCTATCTGTAATAATTTCCAATTGCTAGCACAAACGGCTAGTTAGCAAAAGGTTTTAACAAACAGCCAGTGAGCAAAGTATATTAAAGGGAAGCTCGAAATACCATGTTTGAAGAGTGTGTCCTCTTTTTGTCAGTTTACAAAAAGTGCAGCTTTTAATGGAAACTGAAACCTTTATAAAGTAAACTTGGTCCACCCTAATGACTGTCAATCAGACAACTGGTCCTGTTACTTCCTAGTTGCTTGGCTCAGTGGAGCTAAACTCAAGAGGCAGGCAATCACCCAGCGCACCTGCTTTATAATGTCTTCTCACTGAGCTGCATTAGGAAGTATGTGATTGCATAGCCACAGAAAGTCTGGGCTGGAAAAGAAGGGAATGGTTTGCAAAGATTGTAGATGAAAAATCTGCAGCTTTTACAAGTTATTTTTAGATATATTTGCAATGAAAAAATGCATAATTAAATGCATGCAATTTTTAATTGGGGCATAGGCACCAAATTGTGTTTTTTTATAGTTTCTTTTTTTTGCGGGGTGAGGGGGCAGTGGAGTGTCACATAAAAGACTGTTGATTTAATTCATATTATTTGTAAAACATTCATATAATGTCAATTCAAAAACAAAACATTTTATATTTTAATTATTGGAATATAATGTATCAATATGTGGAGTTACCCTGCCTCCCTAGGCATGATATATATATATATATATATATTAAATGTATTAGTTAATATTGCAACACTATCTGACTGCAAATTCAATTTGTGTTAAATCCGTCTTTATTAGTGTCTTAACATCAAATACGTTTCCCACGCAGGGGATAAAATGCAAAACAGTCATATAATGTGGGAAACACAAAATTTTTTCATGTGCGGCTAACATATAAAAACTCTTGCTGAACTATACAGTTCTCTGGGTATCATTGTGAAATGCACCAGACAACTCGGTAGTGCATCAAATAGCCATCCTTAATTAGTTGCTGTTGTAGAAATCTTTGTAAGTGTGTTGTGTATACATTCTGAGAATGGTCTTCTGTGGTTCTTTTGGGGCCCTGATGTTTCATAGTGTGCCATGGAGCTGTGGTGGTGCATGGGTTACCTCTTGGTGGAGTGGGACCTAACTTTATGGCTCCATTGTCACTGGGAAGTGGTTTCTTAGTTCATTTAGGTAGCACTTAGGTAGCATTTAGGTAGCATCCTCGGTCGCCCCCCATCCCACTGCACCTCGTGGTCCACTCCGAATTCGTCCAAACTCGATGTCCTCCTTCTCTCCGCATCTACTCATGGGTTGGTCAGGTGTTGCACAAAGTCATCTGAGGAAACATGGCGTAGCCAGTGTACCAGCGTTGTGTGTATCTGTCTCTGTTTTTTGGCATGGTCACTTACAAGTCCTCGAATTTCCTTGTGTCCTCCACCTCCTCCACCCATCGCCTCAGGAGGGGCATACACGTCTGCTTCCAGAAGATGGTATGATTGCCTTTACAGCATTGAGGAGTCTCGGGATGATGGACCGTTTATACGTCAATGTCGACATAGTGATGTGGTGTAGGAGCATGGTGGCCAGTGATCATGATAGGGATAAGTCTGTTACCTCCTGTATCCCATTTCGGACTGCCTCTCAGAAGGGTCGGATGAGAGTGCAGTCCCACCACATGTATGTGAAGGTGCCTGTTGCCTTCTCACATTGCCAGCATGTATTAGGGATCGTAGGGTCTCTGAGGTGGAGGGTCATCGGGGTAAGGTACCACCAAGCACCCTGGTGTTTTCTGCATATGGGCTATGATCTTGTCCCAGCCCGTCTCAGTCATTGTCTCCTCAAGGTCCTCCTCCAATTGCCTGATGCATGGGGGTGCCAGAAGGTATCGGCTCGTTACTAAGTTGGAGTACATCAGGGATGTGGCTCGTGGTGGTTTCACTTCTTGTGTGCAGAGTAATTCAAACTGTGTTTTTCTCTCATTAGGTAGGGTTTCTGTGGGATCGACACGGCCTATTGTACGATTTGTGCTCTCGCCAGTGTATGCGTGAATGTATGTGGTCGTTCGGGGAAGAGTTCTAAGAACGGGCAGATGGTGAACAGTTGTTGGAGAACGTCTATCATATGCTTGGTCAGACCCGGGATATGTCCTGGTCCTCTGCCGGGAAGTCCGGGTTGCCCCTTAAGGGGAGCAATGGGCTGGGGTTTGTCATTAGATATTGCTTCGTGCCATGTCTATGCCAGATCTGTATGGTTGCTGCTGCAAATGGGTTGGAGATTGGTATGTGTTTGCTTGCTTCTTTGGTAATCCATGGCAGGGTTCTTAGGTCACTGTTGGTGATGTCCGATTCTAGCTGGATCCATGGTTTGGTGCCCCCTGTTATTGACCAGTTGATGATCCTAGTGAAGTGGGCAGCTAGGAAGTATTTCTCAAAATCAGGAAGTGCTAGTCTGCCCCGGAGTTTGGATAGTGTTAGTGGGGAATGTGCTATGTGGGGGATCCTGCCCTTCAAAATAAGTTTGCGAACTACCACCTTTAGGGTGATGAAGAATGATTTCAGGGCTAAAATTGGCACTGTTTGAAAGATGAATAGAAGTTTGGGCAGCAGCGTCATCTTGACCTTGTTCACCCGGCCCAACCAGGAGATGTAGTAGGATTTCCAAGTGTGTAGTTCCTCCGTGACCATCTTCCGAATGGGAGACAAATTCAGTTTAGACTTTCGCTAATAAACTTGGTAACAACTTCAGTCATGCTCAGGTTGGAATTGATGAAATCTATAAGAGGAACATTTTATTTAAAAAGGTAAGGCCCCATCAAGTAAAAGAAAAAAAAAACATAATCAGGGTTATTAACTAAAAAGAGAGTTCATAGTGCATTTCAGATTTAAAGTTCAAAATGACCAACCTGGAAAAATGATCTAAGTCACTCTGAATTTTAAAGTTAGCAGAAACCCTTGTTTGAATTCTCTATTTACCGAATAACACTGAAAACTGGCCGAGTTTTATTTTTGAGATGTTCAAAGTTTTTAAAAGTGATGGGCCACTTTAATGCCGGGTTTAAATTTAAATATTCAAAATCTTGACTGCTCATTGATTCGAGTAAGTAAATGAATGCAAATTAAACTTAAGCATGAAGAGGCTGTATTTTCTTTTCAGGCTATGCCAGATTTGGTCTGAAAGATATAATATGAACAAACTAATTTTAAACCCCTTAAGATAGTTTACAATTTATATTAAACACCCTAATTCCATCTGGGGCTATTTCAAAGTAAGGCTGCTGAATTAGTTAAGACCTTGTCAGCTTCATTGCAATTCAAATTTTGCAGCTGGTCACACTAACAATCTATCTTCTGTTTCAACTTTATTCTGTTTTAATTACTGTCTGCTGTGAATTTGTATTTTTATTACTTCCTATATTGAGATTTGATGCATCATTTTTGTTTTACAGGAGTCCCTGCTGTCTCAAGTTCTTTTTATCTTTTATTTTTAACTATGTTAGCTGTATATTTTAATGAATTCATATTTGGGGAGCATTTTAATCACAGCGCGTTCCTTTTGATGTGTTTTTAAACCAACAAAAACTACACAAAGCTATATAAGGCAGAAACCATGATCGCATATATAAATGTGAAATACAACAATATGCATATATGAAGAGTGCACAACTATGTTTCTAATAATTTACCATGCATAAAAATGGTGTCAGGAGTGTCCATTGTGTCCATCTAATGTAAGTAGTCAAACTGTTGTAAAACAGTTTGATATCTTATCAGGGGTCTGCTGAGGATTGCTCCACATCTCCATTATCCGGAAGCTCTCTGTCTTGGTTAGACTTGGTGGGGTAGGGCTAAGCTCATTGGCTGAGAATTATCAGCTCATTCTCTAAGCCAAAAGTAGGCAACCTTCGGCACTCCAGATGCTGCTAAATACATCTCCTTTAATGCTCTTACAGCCATAATTATGCCAAGGCATCAGGAGAGATGCAGTCTACAATATATGGAATGCTGAAGGTTACCTACCCCTGCTTTAGGCGCAGGCCTTAGATCAGGAGAACTAACAGGAGCTTCTGGCTCTCTGGTTAAGGTAGTATAGGTCACACATTAAGGTTCTTACAAGGGTAGAAATGATCAAAGTATAGGCTGCACTATGTAGTTGCAAAGTAAAGGAGAAAAAAATAATGGACAAAATATTATACATGCAAGGGAATACCTATAGGACTTCAGATAAGATTGCGTCCTACACTGTTTGCTTTGAGTGGTGAATTTTGCAACTGCTTTGAACTGATCTTGAATAAGTGTTTGTTCATTATCATATGAACAAACAAATATGGCTCCATCATATGCCAACATCTACACGAACCACTTTGAAGCTTCCTGGCTAAAGAAAATAAAACCTAGAAGAATCTAGAAACCCTCAGACCCAGAACTGCAAGGTTAAACAAATATTCCCTTCATCTCCACATTAAGTGTAAAAATTGCACATATTGTGCTCAACACAAAAAAAGGAAAGACCCCAAAAGGGGCCTTGAGTGTCTAAAGGGAGCTTTGTAGGGGGTAACCCTGGGAATAGGATGAATTTATGCAAAAGAGTGGCCAATGGGCAAAAAGTTGAGAGGACACAGTAAAGTCCCTATAAAGATACAAAATGATTTAAAACAGAATTTATTGGAATATGTTTAAAAAGGAACCTAACACAACACTCAAAATGAAAGGAAACTTAGAAACACAGAAAAAAAGGGAGAGCGGGGGAGAGCCGATAAGCTCAATAATAAAATTAGGTAAAGAAGGTTATAGAGCAATGGAGGCTGCTTATGAGTTCTATGATAGGAGGTGGATAGAGACAAGTATATAATGAATCCTAGTCACCTGTAAGTTTGCAAAGTGGTTAGAGTGAGTAGAGAGAATATACTCACAAACAGGTTACTCAGCTATATTTGGCAGTGTACAACCTTTGAGATGTAGCAAATGAGGCTGTCTATAGGTTATATATTAAGAGGTGGGTAGAAACAAATATATAATAAATCCTAACCACCTGTAGGTTGCAAAGTGGTTATAGTGAGTAGAAAAAATATACTCACAAACAGGTTAATCGCACATACATTGTTGCTATGCTGCGTAAAAACCTTTGAGATGTTGCAACCAAACAAAATTATTATAATGTTTCCACTCGGTTCCTGAAACAAATGGAATTCTTGAGGATACAGTCTCTAGGAGAATAGCTAAGCCTTCGTTAAACTTGCTAAAAATAAATCGACTTCAAGGTGGTTGACTAAAACAATTATAGAATGAAGGCTAAAAGCTATCTTGTGAAGGAACCACAATCGTATTGAAAAAAAGCCAAACCTTCCATACTAACTACATGCAATACCCTGAAATAAGCCCCATTACAGAGAGTTTCCCCTATTGAAATTCTACAATATCCCTCACAAACTAACCATAGTGGAAAAGTCGTGCAGTGAGTTAAAATGAATATAGAATAAGCCTGACGCATGTTTCGTCACTGCTAAAGCACCTTTGTCTGAGGCATTGAAGTGTTCATCATGCTGTGCTGCTTTTTAAATGAGAATTAAATGCGGTTTGTACCACGACTGACTAATGCAGGGTGAGGGTGTGCGGCGATATTCCCGCTATAATTATATCCATTTGGGGGCTGAGCACTGCTTCACTTCTTGCTCCTTCCCCTTTCACGCATAGTATACGTCGTGCCCGCCCAGCTGTTCGTCTTAGGGTGAACTTGAATCGAGGGCCCGGCCGGGAGGGGGGCCCGCCATCAGGGGGCCCGGCCACCCCTTTAAATGCTGCAGCCGCCTGAGCCCTCTCTTAAGAGCCTCAGGCGGCTGCAGCTTCTCACCTCCCCTCCCCTGTAGCGTGGCCGAGCTGCTCTCCGGTCCGCGGTGCCCGGCCGGAGTGATAGGAAGGTGCACACTGTGCACCTTCCTGTCAGTCCGACCGGGTACAGGAAACAGAAACTCCTGTTCTGCGAGGAACAGGAGTTTCTGTTTCCTGTACCCAGCCGGACTGACAGGAAGGTGCACACTCACCTTCCTATCACTCCGGCCGGGCACCGCGGACCGGAGAGCAGCTCGGCCACGCTACAGGGGAGGGGGTGGGTAAGAACAGAGAGGGAGGGAGGGGGGAAGAATGAAAAGAGAGGGGGGGATGAACAGAGAGGGGGGGAATGAACAGATGGGGAATGAACAGGGGGGGGATGAACAGAGAGGGGGAATGAACAGAGAGGGGGGAATGAACAGAGAGGGGGGGAATGAACAGAGAGGGAGGGGAGATTGAACAGAGAGGGAGGGGGGAATGAACAGAGAGGAAGGGGGGGAATGAACAGAGAGGGAGGGGGGAATGAACAGAGGGGGGGAATGAACAGGGAGGGGGGGAATGAACAGAGAGGGAGGGGGGGAATGAACAGAGAGGGGGGGAATGAACAGAAAGGGAGGGGTGGTAATGAACAGGGGGGGGCGAAGATAGAGGGAGGGGGGAATGAACAGAGAGGGAGGGGGGAATGAACAGAGAGGGGGTGAACAGAGAGGGAGGGGGGAATGAACAGGGGGGGATGAACCGAGAGGGGGTAATGAACAGAGGGGGGGGAATGCACAGAGAGGGGGGTAAGAAGAGGGAGGGGGTAAGAAGAGGGAGGGGGGGTAAGAAGAAAGAGGGGGGTAAGAAGAAAGAGGGAGGGGGTAAGAAGAAAGAGGGAGGGAGGGGGGTAAGACGAAAGAGGGAGGGGGGTAAGAAGAAAGGGGGTAAGAAGAAAGAGGGGGGTAAGAAGAAAGAGGGGGTAAGAAGAAAGAGGGAGTGGGGGTAAGAAGAGAAAGGGAGGGGGTAAGAAGAAAGGGGTGGTAAGAAGAAAGTTGGAGGGGGGTAAGAAGAAAGAGGAGGGGGTAAGAAGAAAGAGGGGGTAAGAAGAAAGAGGGAGGGGGTAAGAAGAAAGGGGGGTAAGAAGAAAGAGGGAGGGGGGTAAGAAGAAAGAGGGAGGGGGTAAGAAGAAAGAGGGAGGGGGGGTAAGAAGAGAAAGGGAGGGGGTAAGAAGAGAAAGGGAGGGGGTAAGAAGAGAGAGGGGGTAAGAAGAGAAAGGGAGGGGGGTAAGAAGAGAAAGGGAGGGGGGTAAGAAGAGAGTGGGATGGGGTAGGAAGAGAGAGAGGGGTTAAGAGAAGAGAGGGAGGGGGTAAGAAGAGAGAGGAAGGGGGGTAAGAAGAGAGGAAGGGGAGTAAGAAGGGGTAAGAAGAGGGGGAGGGGGAGTAAGAAGGGAGGGGGGAGTAAAGAAGGGGGTAAGAAGAGGGGGAGGGGGGAATAAAAAGAGGAAGGGGGGAGTAAGAAGAGGGGGAGTAAGAAGGGAGTGGGGAGTAAGAAGGGGGTAAGAAGAGGGGGAGGGGGGAGTAAAAAGAGGAAGGGGGAGTAAGAAGAGGGAGGAGTAAGAAGAGGTGGGAGTAAGAAGAGGGGGAGGGGGGAGTAAGAAGAGGGGGAGAGTAAGAAGGGTGGTAAGAAGAGAGTGAGGGGGAGTAAGAAGAGGGGGGAGTAAGAAGGGGGTAAGAAGAGGGGGAGGGGGGAGTAAGAAGAGGGGGAGGGGGGAGTAAAAAGAGGAAGCGGGAGTAAGAAGAGGGGGGAGGGAGGTAAGAAGAGGGGGGAGGGGGTAAGAAGAGGGGGGAGTAAGAAGAGGTAGGAGTTAGAAGAGGGGGAGGGGGGAGTAAGAAGAGGGGGAGAGTAAGAAGGGGGGTAAGAAGAGAGTGAGGGGGAGTAAGAAGAGGGGGGTAAGATGAGGGGGAGGGGGGTAAGAAGAGGGGGAGAGTAAGAGGAGGGAAATTGCCCCCCCACCCCTGCGGGCAGCCGGCAGGAAGGGAGGAAGAGAGGACCCGGGAGCTCAGGCTGCAGCTCCTCTGGGTCCTTCTTGCGCGAGCACAGATCGTTACCACGGCAACGTTACGGCTCTTGCAAGAGTAAACTCTAGCCCTGGAGCTACGGGCTAGAGTTCATTCTCAACACTGTGACCATCAGGGATTCCTGGTGGTCGCAGTGGTGAGAGTGAACTCTAGCCCCATAAACACACTGCCCCCACACACCATACACATTCACACACTGCCCCCCATACACCCACACACACAATACACATTTACACACATTGCCTCACACACACACACATACACTGCCCACCCATACACACACAGCCCCCCATACTAACATTGCCACACACATACACAGCCCCCTCATACACACATTGCCCCACACCCTACACATTCACACACTACACCCCCTCACACACACTGCACCTTTCACACACACTGCACCCCTTACACATTGCACCACTGCTCCTATACCCTACTACAGCCTCATATCCCAGCAGACCCCAGGTAAGTTGTCAAACTGTTCTTAAATGGTTTGACTACTTACTCTGAAAGGGGGGTCCGGCCCTCCTGGCACCATAACGACTACACAGAGAAGTAGTGGTTATTGTGCATGGATTATTTCTTTAAATAATCTACAAGTGCCCCAGTAGCCAGCAAGCCAGCCAGCCCACAGGCCGGCCAGCCAGCCAGCCAGCCCACAGGCCACCAGTTAGGCTTACAGCCAGAAAGCCCACAGCCTGCCAACCGCAGCCAGCAAGCCACAGCCAGCAAGCCAACAGCCTGCCAGCCGCAGCCAGCAAGCCAACAGCCTGCCAGCCGCAGCCAGCAAGCCCACAGCCTGCCGGCAGTAGCCAGCAAGCCCACAGCCTGCCAGCCACAGCCAGTAAGCCCACAGCCTTCCAGCAAGCCCACAGACTGCCAGCCAGCAACAGTAATTAAGGTAAGAGGAGCTAACTTGGCCTAGGTATCAGCGAGCTATGTTGTGTTGCTATATTGGGAATAGGAACCAGAGTGTTGGAGAGACCCCCCTCCAGGCCCCATTAGACTCCATTGTAGTCTCTAATGGGACCTGGAGGAAATTCTTTCTAACACACTCTCTAAAGGACACTGAGATAGCCTCTGCTAGAATGCTCCCCCCTCCATGGCCCATTAGCCCTCAATTGTAGTCTCTACTGGGGCCTGGAGGCGACTGTTTCCAGCAGGGACACTGAGATGGCCTCTGTTAGAAAGACCCCCTTCCAAGCCTATTAGACTCCATTGTAGTCTCTAATATGGCCTGGAGGGTATTCTTTCTTACACACTCTCTAAAGGACACTGAGATAGCCTCTGCTAGAAAGACCCCCCTCCATGGCCCATTAGCCCTCAATTGTAGTCTCTACTGGGGCCTCGAAGGGATTATCACACTTTTGTTCCTTGTGTCTAAAGATTGTGTAGGGTGTGGCTGGAGGCGGTGCATGGAGGCGGGACATGGGTGGTGCTTGCTGCGGAGTATGGGTGGGGCCTGTAAGGGGGCCCTTGATTTATTGTGCCCGGGGGCCCTGAGGGTTCTCAGTCCGCCCCTGCTCATGAAATAGTTGTGTTATTATTATTATTATTATGTTATTATTTATATAGCACCAACAAATTCCGCAGCGCTTTACAGTGGGTGGACGAACAGACATGTAGTTGTAACCAGACAAGTTGGACACACAGGAACAGAAGGGTTGAGGGCCGTGCTCAGTGAGCTTACATGCTAGAGGGAGTGGGTAAAGTGACAGAAAAGGTAAGGATAGTATGAAACTAATGACAGTTGCAAGAGAGGAATCAGTCGGGAGCTATTAACAGTTTAATTGATACACTTTTATGAAGAAGTGGTTTTTTAATGATTTTTTGAAGGAGTGGAGACTGGGTGAGCATCTAACAGAGGAGGGAAGTAAGTTCCACAGGAACGGTGCAGCAGTGGAGAAGTCTTGAAGGCGAGCATCAGAGGTTGGAGTATGGACAGAAGATAGACGTAAGTCTTCAGCAGAGCGTAAGGGCCTAGACGGGTTAAATATTGAATCTCGTCATTACATCAATTAATCTTTATATGGACACAAAAAGATGATGCCTATGTATTAAGGTCTTGTTTATTATAACACAATACAACTATTTCATGAGAAATACAGGAGATATGTCCCGCAATACTAATAGACACCCCCAGAATTACCACCCCGTTCTATCAATCACAAAGAATGGATTACTTCTTCAACATAGATGGCAGTATGTATAATACTCATTGAAGAGCAGGCGAGTGGTGGACATTTATACTTCTCATACATGTCCTTGGACCCGACTCAGGGGTTAATCATTCAGCCACGAGTGTGGCCCCTGTGGCCTTATCGTGTGTGAGACTAGAATGCTTATGAGAGTTCACTTCAATGCCCACAATTCAGCTATATGCAAGAAAATAGACCAATCAGTCCTTTCCCGACTTTCAATTAGGTGAATTCACTACGTAGAGGAGTTGATAGATTCACAGCGTTCCTGAAGAAAGATATATATTGGATCTACACACTTGACACCCTACAACCTAATGGACTTAACAAGGAATTAGAAGAAATAATGTAGATTAATCATTGTCTCTGTGATGTTTCCCCCTTGTGGATCTGACTACCCTGCTTCTTGTGATTGCTCCCTTTTGATTACTTTATAAACCTGTTAGATTTTGTGTTTGTTAGGTATGTTTGCTGTACATTTGTAGACTTCTGCATGTGATTTATTCTTTATATATGTTATGTTCCTCTTTAGGTTGCATTGCATACTCTTCCTATTATTTTTCTCCATGCCTATTTCTCTAATCCATTTTCATTTCAGACTCTATGTCTCTGCCTTACATAATTTGCCCCAAGGAATGTGTACTGCACATGTTTGCCACCTCTCTGGAATCATCTATGTGCTGCCTAGTCAGGATCATTTTAATGGTACCTACTATACAATTGATAGCTACTTTATACCTTTATATCTATTGCTCCTATGTCTATACTATTCCTCTCTGAATAGTAGCTCTTGCCCTTTATTTCACTTGTCTAGTATTACTATTTTCAGTTTTTCTCTTTATATGCTTTCAACTTCCCCTCGTCCCTTATCCTGTAGCACTTCTGTTTCCATGATTGCTTGTTATATAAACAACTTTGATACTCCCCTGGTGTTATGTAGGTCATCCATCCTTCCTTACTGAGCCACACATAGAGCTTCCTTGGTTGCTATGACTACACCTTACTGCACCATGAGATGTCTTCCAATCGACTGGCCACTTCCACTCTCCCCTTTTGAGTAAGACCTACGCACAGAATTATTTCTTTCTTTATGTCTATTTGATCCATTATATTTTTTCTTAACTATGCAAATACATTGTGCAGCCTATACTTCCAGTATTGATTGATTATTGATCGATTATTGACGTTCACCCATACCTGGCAGATTTACTGACTGCGGTGGCTTCATAAGCTCCAGCACATTCATCCAACAGCGTTCAAAAGCCTCTGTTAGGCATAATTTGATGCTGCAAGTCAGTCGGGTCTGCCTGGGACTGCGTCCTGCCCAGAATTGCTGGATCGGGTGCGTCTGCCATCTCGTACACCGTCACTCCTCGCCAGCCGGGGTACTTTGTGGGTAAACCTCCGCAGGATGAAGGATCATGGTGGCTAAGTCAAGTGGGGACCCAGATAACCCCTACCGGTCCAGGGGGGGGGACGACGAGACCCAAACTTTACGTGAGTCACAAGCAAAGCAGGTATTCGGCCTGCTCGATACCAAGTGATAGGCCACAGACAACTGTTGCTCTTTCAGTGTGCTCCAAAGATTGCCCAGGTACTCTCGTAGTCAGCTTGTCAGCTCGGAAATTGTAGCAAAATACACCCTGGGGAGCATTAAATCTTGTTGAGGCCTAGGAGCTCCTGCGTCCCTCTTGCTCGGTGGTCAGGCCAAGTGTGTTCATATTTTATAGTTATTAATTGGATGAGTGGGTCAGTGGGTTTTAAAAAGTGAAGGAATTGGTTGTGGTAACTTCTGCATTTACAATTTACACATGTGGGAGCCATACCATTAATTGCCTCAGAGAGACAAAGTTTTGGTCAAACCACTCAAAAATTATTTATTCAAGAAAAAGAGGAATATGTCTGTAGCCGAATGGTACCATTTTAATGCAGTGATTGTGGTGCCCAGACTGGCCCTTTAAAATGTATAGCTCTCTTTTTGTATCTTATGCATCTTCATACATATGTGCCTTGCAGGCAGTATATAAGATGATTGTGGAGGAATTTACCTATGATCCCTTATGATTCCCTGGTTTGTTCGGTAAAACCGTGTTCAACTTATTTGTACCCTTATTTTGTTCGACAACTAAAAAAAAACACAAAATATCCAGACCACTTGTATGCTTGTTAACCTCCATCACCCCTGTTAACTCTTCCATAATGTTTCACACCTCTAAATGGTCTAAACCATTCCAAACAGTCAGCTGGGTGGCCGTCGTTTGTATGTATGAACACGTGGTGGCGGCCCTCTTGTTCCCACAAATGCAGGCAGCGGTGTTTGGTCGTCGAGTGCATGGAACTAAAAATCACTCAAACTCGTGAACACCACTGAACTTCCATCTCCGACTGCATTTGTTTCTAAACATCTAAGAAGAACACTGTTCGGTGGAATCATTCCCACGAATGAGGGGCACACGATCAACATACAGGTGAAAGCATCAATTTGGTATTATGTGCATTTTCATGCTCCCAAAAGAGACCGACCGCTACCCCAGATTCTACGGAACTATTTTGGGCAGGAACCTCTGCGGTTGGAAAAAACTTTACCCCGGTGGCATTTCTGCTGTGTTCGTGGGATCTAAGCGCTTTTCCGATATGTTGTGCGCTCAGAGCCAGGCTATCCGGGGATATAAGACTTGAGGGGGTACATGGTTGTTTTTTGTGTGTTTTGGGATTGTCATAAAAATTTTAGATTTTTCTGTACCTGAGAGATAATTTAAATATATGTTTTTTTTCCAGATATTTATCTCTCAGGTACAGAGGATCATGGAAAGTATTACCCTGTAAATTTGTATGGGAAGCCCCATGTAGGGGCTTTTGCATAAAAGGCCGTGTGTGGCTCTGAATGAACCAGTTGACTCCCAGAACTGTGTGTCGTCCGGTTACTGGGGGATTGAGATATATCTGCTAAACAGGGCTTCTTTTCCACCTTCTGAAAACACCAGTGGAGATTTTGGATTTTATTATTACAGCTCCGCTAAAAATTATTTTTTTGTTTTGTTTTTTTTTTTTTCTGGTAGAGTTATTTTTAAAAACCAATCATTTATAAAATTGGTAAACTTTAAAAGAATATTTCTTATTTGATATGCCCATTGACTGTATTGCAATCGAAATTAAATTGTTATTAAGTATTGAAATATTTACGTATCACACTTATCCCACGAAGGGTGCACGTGAAATATTCTTTATTTGCCTATAAGATACTAGTGTTAGTTGAATACATAGAACTCACTTTTTTATAAATTTGTTCAGAATAAAAGCTATAAGCATAGTAACAAATCAAGTAGATTGTGACAAAACGTTTTGCTGAATTGCAAAAAGTAATATTGTAAAATAAAGTAGGCAATACAATTAATACAGTAGAACAATAAACCATTTTTGCTTACTGTTACATAGTATATGTAGGCATTTCCTTCATCTGGCAGATAATTTATGATAGTTATACCATAAAAACTAAAATAGAAATTAGTTAATAAGAATCCTCAGTCAGAGATATATCTTGCTCATGCAGCGGTTATTGCATATGATTATGTCATATGACACATTAACTTCTCCTTAGGGATAATTTATGACAGTTATACCTTAAAAAATAAAATAGAAATATTGCCTCGATTAATAACAGTACTTGGTTGGAGATATATATATATCACTTAGACTGTAGATGACGGATACCATAGAGGTCTCATCAGGACCAAATAATCAAGACAATGCCGAACAATGAAGCATATCATGCAACATACCAAGCAACCTTCATCCAAATATTAACTTGGGCCTTTTGTTTTGAATGAAAACACATTGTTCACTCATATTGTATGTTCTATCATTTCATCATATAATGTACAAACTGGAGAAATTTGACATCTACAGATTTATTTCTTCTTGTCAGCCTTTCCTACTCAGCTTACATGAGTAGATAAAAACCATTTGGCTGAAGATACTTGAAATCCATCTAGTTGTCTTGTTAAATATGATAAATAAGGCAGTTTGTATATCATTGTTCCTTCAATTTCGCCACAATTGAAGAAAATTGGTCAAATTGTCCTATGAAGAATCAAAATAATAGGCTTTACTTTTGGAAACATTACAGAGGGAATCTATTCTATCCATAATATAAAATGCTTGGTTTTGAAGCATAAAGCCTAATGCAAAAAGATCAGGAATCAGAATCAATTGTTTCCTCAAGCAATGGAGCAAAGATAAAAAAAAGAGTGTCAAAAGCATCCCTATGGATAATTGTTTATTTTTTTCTTAAATTTGTTATCATTACATCAACTTCTTCCCTATTATTCATCACACCATCAACAATGCTCAAACCTATTTGTATAGCTTTGAGTCAATATTTCATGAATTCCGATGTATCTGTTAAAATGAAATATGAATTGTTCCACCAGCGCTTACTTCAAAAGACCTTGAGATCCCTAACGACATTGGAAGTTTCGAGGACAACACAGATGCTAAAGACGTGATAGTTTCAAAGTGCTACCTGTAACAATAACATGGCTGTATCAACAGGTTATAACATTTATAAAACCAGTGTATTAGCAAGAGAATTAGTAACCTTTACAGCCGAAACATTCATCGCAATTTAAGAATGTTAAATACCACATATCTAAATATCACATTTAGGAGGAACAATTATTAGTGTTATTCAAATTTATTTTAGACTCAGTTTCTGTTTAAGTTCATTGTGTTTGTTTTTCGATGAATACCATTGTGGTTACAATAAATTAAAACTGGAAGCCTATAAATGATTTGGTTTAATTTAAAATGTCAAACTGTTGCCTTAATTTATTGAATAAAGCATTGTTTCCTATATTTGTTAATCACCCACTTTGCATTTGCATTACATAATTGTATGCCCTATGCATCCCGACTAGATTAATTATTTTCAAAAACTTCTGATAAATATATTCTGAATACAAATTAAAGTTCAAACAATTCATGCTCCGCTCCACATATATTATGGTTGTTTTTGTTATTGATGTTAATTCAATGAGAACTGCTGGTTATTGTTTCTAACACGCTTGCTTTTATTAATTGCAGCTGTTATTTTTAGCAGATAGTTTAAAAAAAAATACTTGCAAGCTTTGCTGTGCTCCTCTTTCTGAGTAAAATATGTACTTCTTCCCATAGGTCTGAAACAGTAAACTGGTATTCATCTTTCTAAGTGCCATTAAGCTGTTCTTATTCTCTAATGATTCAGGAGATCAATTAAAAATAGGGACAAGGATGAAGTAGGTGTGTGGAAAATCTAAAAGCCTTCTGAGAGGCAGGCTGTGGTTTAATCTGTCTTCTAGAAAGGCAAGGTCAACCATTTAGCAATATCTTTAACCGACACCATTTAAAAGGTCTTGAATCAGCCTCGTAGATGAGTGAAGAACTATTACCCAGAATAACTGAAAATATATGTTACAGTTATGGTGTATAACGTGGTGGCTGTGTTAAATGAATGAAATAGCTACATTTTAAATATCTCTGTAATATACTATAAAACCATTTAAAAGTAGCAATCCTATTTTTTTTTTTACTAATTATACTAAGGAAACTAGATGTTTCATATATGCATCATGCATCACTTAATTAAATACACTGTGTGTGTGTGTATATATATATATATATATATATATATATATATATACACACACACACACAGTGTATTTAATCAGGGCTTTATATCAGGGCTTTATATATATATATCACTAATAGCTCTTTGGATTCCCATTAAATATTGATGCAGGTTGAAACAAGATAAACATTTTGTATTTTTCAGGATTTTTTTTATTTGAAATTAGCTGTTTTAGAGATATCTTGTTTTATGTTCCTAGCCACAGCGCTGTTTGCATCCAGTTTAGGCCATGACTTAAAGGGACACTCCAGGCACCCAGACCACTTCTGCCCATTGGAGTGGTCTGGGTGCCAACTCCCACTACTCCTAACCCTGCAAGTGTAATTATTGCAGTTTTTTTATAAACTGCAATAATTACCTTGCAGGGTTAACTCCACATCTAGTGGCTGTCTACTAGACAGCCACTAGAGGTCACTTCCTCCTTCATAGCACAGGAAACCTGTGCTAGAGCGTCGCTGGACATTCTCACGCTGTGTGAGGACCTCCAGCGTCGCTCATTTCCCCATAGGAAAGCATTGAAATTATTTTTCAATGCTTTCCTATGGGGAGCGCTAATGCGAATGCGCAGCATTGCCGCACATGCGCATTAGGTCTCCTCGGCCGGTGGGCGGGATCAGTCTCGCCCACCGGCCGACGCAATACAGAGGAGGAGCGTCGCGGAGGAGGAGACAGCGGAGAGGGACATCGCCGCTGCCTCAGGTAAGTGACTGAAGGGGTTTTCACCCCTTCAGTAACTGGGGATTGGGGGGTGGGAGGGAGAGGGACCCTCCAGTGCCAGGAAAATGGATTGTTTTCCTGGCACTGGAGTTTCCCTTTAATATTTTTGGAAAGTGAAAGGCCTTATGTTTCTGGACACACTTTGGAAATACATTTTTTTTTCAAGATATTAAAATGTTAAAAAATATATCATATATAAAAACATATCCATAAATATATATATATATAAAAATACGAATATTAAAATGTTTTTCAAAATATCAAATTAAAAAGAGCTTATCCAAAAATATAAAACCGAGACCTTTTTCTTTTTTTTGTCATTCTTTCTTTTATTGAGGCAATAGGGTGAAGGGTACAGAAAAGAAAGGGAGGGTGCAATAGTAGATAGACACATATTACATTTGCAATATTAAGTCATGCACTCTCTGGAAGTTAAGAGACCATTTATTTTTTTTCCAGAAAACAAGCAATACAGTCGAACCCTATCACATAGTATATTAGGGTTACATATTATTTAAGGTGAGTTGGTCAAACCGAGACCTTCATTTTAGAAATTATCATAAACTTACAAAACAAGGGCACGTCACTATTCTATCATTATTAAAGTCGTGAAAAGGGAAAATCTCCTCGGTTTACTGCATCTCTTAATTCTAAAGTTCATCAGTTCTGATGCCCGAACTACAAATAAAAGTGTCAATGAGTACTGCATAGACTAATGCAAGGAGCCATTCTTCTCCCAAAAAAATCCTGCAGCAGCAAGTTGGCATCACTGCTCCCCCACATCACAGCAAAAAAATATTCTTCCTTCAGCTGATAGAATTATGTATCAGATGTGTTCTTCTTCTGATTTATTGTTAATATTTTTTATTAAGTAGCAGGTAGATGACATACAATACAATCTCATTCAAAAATACATACATCTAAGAGCAACCATCTAACATATAAAAAGGCCAAATGTACACAATAATGACTGCCAGATAACAAAATATTAAGAAGAAAATGTAAATATATATTACATTAAAGAGTTACTTCAAGCTCCTTGAACATATCAGTGATTTGAAGTGGTCATGGTGACTGGAGTCTGCACGTGCAACTTTTTGCAATGAAATGGTGCACATACAGAGTTTACCCATTTGCTACCCATAGTGTAACCCCACCTCCGACAGTATCTTTGCGACATCATTAGTATTCCAGGCTAGCTAATATCTATTCTGTGCATATTTCTATGCACAGACGCTCATTCATTTTCCGAGAGTGGTCAGCTGAAACTCTCAGACAATCAATGAGTGTCAGGATCCTTTTTCTGGGGGTCCATAATTTTGTCCTTCAAGCGAACCGGCACATTGTCAGGTATGTTTACATGGTCACACCTACTGTCATTAAAAAAAAACAAAAAAAAAAAACCTCTTTATTTATGGTAGTAGGAACTGTCCTGGGGATTTACTATTTTGGATAAATGCTGCATTTTTTTATTTTTGAAATTGCATATCCCGTATAAAAAAAATCTCAATGCTCAGCAATGGGAGGGCAGGGATGAGGCACCTCATGAGCACCTCTGGTAGATTGCTCACTATGGATCTGTAACAATTCTGGAAATTATATTGTGAATATTTTTTTTTTTAAATGTTAGTTATTTTGAGTATTTATTTGCATTATATTTTCAATGCATTTTCTATATAGTACATTAAAATGAGAATAAACTGCTTTCTGGAATATGCTTTAAAAAATAGCAAAGCTGTTTTTGTGTGTAATTCCCAGGAGGATAACACAAAGGTTCAGTATTGTTTAAGTGGCGAATAGGCACTACATCATTACTTTGAGTGTTTTGAAAGTGGGAAGAACATGTAAGTCAAAATGCAGATTATGTCCAAAAGACATAAGTAAGTAGCAGATGTAAGCTACGAGTTACATGTAATGGCAAACAAAACAAAAAACAGAAAATTATTTTAAAAAATTCGAAAATGTCTTCAATTATACAAAAGAAGATTTAAAGTATGTTTCAAATGTTGTACATTACTGTGTATAGTGGGCTATTGCAAGGATTACATGCAGCTCCTTAAAGTTTTACTCTAAGCACCAAAACACATGTAGTACTCTAAAATGTAGCTTAATTAAGCAGTTTTAGTGTATAGAATAGATCATGCTCGTGCAGTCACACTTCTGAATTTTCTGCCATGTAGGAGTTTAATTACTTTTGTTTCTGTTTATGCAGCCCTAGCCACACCTCCCCTGTCAAAAAAATGATTTCATTTTCAATCATGTGTGACAGCCCAGTGTGTTTACTTTAGAAGTTTTTGTTTGTTTGTTTTTATCTCCTCCTTTGTTAATTGAACTTTTCAGGAATTGTGTAGAGAGACTGTGTAGGTCACAGCCAAGGGCTGCATAAGGTGATTTAACTCTTAAATGCCAGAGAACTGAGCAGTTAGACTGCATGATCTATATACTAAAACTACTTCATTAAGCTAAAGTTAATTTGGTGTGTATAGTGTTCTTTTAAATAGAAATAAATGTTATTAGCAAAATAGTTCATAAAAGGAGGAAACATACTGTATAGGAAAAACATGTACTATATTTATCAGTTTTATACAAATTAGGAGATTTGCTAGATAAAATAATGAAGTTACTGGCAAAGAAATCTCACTTATTTTCCTGTATTTTTCCCACTATCTATATTTTATTTAATTGGATAAAAATGTTTCCCAAAATAATATTATACAGTTACTGAACTCAACTGAATAAAACTTGAACAGTTCCTTTTTCTATTAGCATAGTTTTAATATTCTGTAGAAACAGCTGAAGGAAACCCAGGTTGTTAGCTATGGCTATCGGTAAACAGGGATTTGGAGAATTGAATATTTGAATGAAGATTTTGTGGTTAGTGAAAATGTCATGGAAATCTGAATAAACTTTATTTCAATTAGAATGCAGAGTTCACAGATAGGAGCATTTTGTCAATCCGTTGGGCTGTAACAGAGATGAAGGCTTCCATACTACATACTTTTTTGCTAAATTAATTGGGAGGGGAGGGTGGGGGAGGGGGGGGCAGAGAGGGCATGACCAATAAATCATCAATTAACCTTCTTTTTAAAAATATTGCTTCTCATTTACAGTATTTAACAGTAGTTGTAAATAATTATGTGATAACAAAGATTTTGCAATCTTGGGTGCATGCAGGATTTATTTTCACTTTTACTGTTTTTAATATATTTGAGCATCTGCGGGATGTGCTGGAACAACAAATCCAATCTGTGGACGCCCTACCTCTCAACTCCCTATCATAGGGCACATTCAGAGTTTTTGTGGAGTCCATGGCTCGACACATCAGAGCTGTTTTGACAACACAAGGTGGACATACACAATATTAGACAGGTGGTTTTAATGTTGTGGCTAATTATTGTGTGATTAGTGTGTACATATGAACTTGGTCCCCCCTTTATATTTCACTAAAAGCCCAATTAAATAAACATAAACTTATCTGGAATCCATGGCCTGGTGAAACTCTCCTTTGTATTATTATTATTTTATTTATACAGCACCAACAAATTCCGTAGCGCTTTACAGTGGGTGAACTAACAAACATGTAATTGTTGCCAGACAAGTTTGATGCACAGAAACAGAGAGTTTGAGGGCCCTGCTCAATGAGCTTACATGCTAGAAGTGGTGGGGTAAAGTGATACAAAAGGTTAGGGAAGTATTAGGGAAGCAGATTGCTAGAATAGTATTTAATGAAGACTTAGTGTGGGATTTTTTTGGAGCCATTAACAGTTTAATTCATATGCTTTTATGGAAAAAGTGAGTTTTTAATGATTTTTTAAAGGAGTGGGGACTGGGTGAGCATGTAACGGAAAAGGGAAGGGAGTTCCAAAGGAACAGTGCAGTCTCCACACCCTGTTCATCATCACTTCCTCCCACTCTGTGGTCCACTCAAAATCATATAGAGATGCATTTGACTGGTGTTATCTCTAGGCTCAGAGAGCATGTTCGCATGCTTAGGAGGAAAGGGAAGGGAAAAGAATGTAAAAAAATAAGCAAGGGAGGAAATAAAGGGACAAACCAGGGGCGGATCCAGAACCAAATCTCGGATAGGGCATTGGTGGTGGGATGAACGGGGTGAAAAGGGCTGCAGTAAAACGATAGGGGGCTCTAGTTTAGGGGATAGGAGGTTGTACATATATGCGGCCACACACAGAGACATGGAAACACAATAACACACAAATACACACGTACCAACATTGACACATACACACAGATGCAAACATATACCTTCACAGACACATACACTGGCACACACACAGATACCTACACATGCACACACACAGATACACACCCATACCTACACTTATACACAATGGCCCACACAGATACACACATACACACACTGACACACCCACACACAGATACACACACACACACACACTGGCACACAGATACATGCACACCAACACATACACACACGCGCAGATCCGGACATACACACACTGGCAAACATACTTTCACATACACACACTGGCACACAGACATACTCACAGATACACACTGACACACACACATACATACATTGACACACAGACATACTTACAGATACACACTGACAGTCACAGACACACTGACACACAGATACACACATACCTACACACAGATACATACCTAACACTGACACTCACAGACACGCACACATAATCACATAGACACCTACACATACTCACAGATACACATTGACACACACAGATACACATAGATGCACACACACATACTCACAGATAAACACACATACAGCCATATATACACAGACATACTCACAGATACACACATACTCACAGATACACACTGACACACACACATACTCACAGATACTCACTGACACACACAGTTACAGATACACACTGGCACACACACAAATTGCAGTTTACATATTGTAAACCACTCCACTGCTTCCATACTTTTTGGTTGCAGGGAGGTGAATTCCTGGGGCTGGCTGATCTTGATGGGAGTCAGAAGCTGCAGAGCTCTCCCTCCCCTTTCATTGTCCTCCCAGCCTGTGCAGTCTGTAAGCTGAGAGGAAGTAACAGTAACTTCCTCCCAGCACTCGATGCAGCATTAAATTAAAAGGGACTAGTCTACCAAAGCCTGCAGCACCCGACTGGGACAAACAAGATTCCCCTTGCACAAACACTCTCAGCTCTACCTACAAGACAGACATAATTCTTGCACAGGATTAACATTAGGAATCCTGGAAAAGAGTTCTTGGCTGCCAAAGTCACGTGTTTTGGGGGTGTAACTAGCCCCTTGCACAAAAGTGCAGCTGTCTTTGAGAGTGCATTTTTTCAAGCAGAGATGCTTACAGACAGATTTCTTGCTCTAAGACCATTTCTAAAAGTAGAAGTGTTGGGATATCTTTACCATTTTTGGTACAGATGTATTTCTATTGCTTATTTGTGTGCAGTCTGCTATATAAAATATTACAGATCCTCTGCTTTTCTATACTTTATAATGATGACAGGAAGATATCGAGATAGACAGACAGTTGGACAGTGTGCTTTGTGCTACCAGTTTCCTTTCATTTTTTTTTTATTGCACAAGTAAAAGCAAGGAGTTGAAGGAACATTAAATGCAATGGCAGAGCTGTGAAAGCTTTTCTGAGATTTCATGCGAATATGATTCTTCAGTAAGGTCTAAAAACAATGCAAAGGAACATGTGGTAGTCACATATAAAAGCAACAGGTTCAAGCATAAAAGAGAGGAACTGTCAAAATGGAATAGAGGCATAGAGAAAACTGACATAAAATGATAGGGGGAAAAAACGGCACAGAGAGAAGGAGGATAACATTGTCTTTCAATGCACGTCAGATATAGAACAAATACGGAGGTGAGAGAGAGAAAATCTTTCACCAAAGTTGGAGTGGTTGTCAGGTATTTAGGGCATAACCCAGAATTATCATAGAAAGAGAGACCGAAATGGGTTAACTAAGCAGCGCTCCCAGTATCCGTCCCAATACTCTAGTATGGACTGCTCTGCCAATAGGAGGCCAAAGAGTGCCTATCAAAAAGAGCAAATAAAGGAACTATAATTTTAATTATATTAATCCCTGTTAGGGAAGTGAAAAAAGATACTAAAAAAGCAGATAATGTGATTATAAAGTGAAAAACAGAAAAATAATAATTTTGTGTAGTTAAAATAGAACCAACTGCTAATATTCAAAGCTGCAGTATCCACAAATTGAATAAATTATCCACCCGTGTGTATACTGTCTGCCTGACATATAAATAATTGTGGACAAAATAAACAAACTCGACAAGCTCGGGAGTATGGAGTTGCCTCCTAAAAAGTACAGAGTACATGCGTAACATGTAGAAATAATACATTATACCAAACTAATCAATAAAAGTAACATGAGTCTGTGCATGAGTGGAGGAGCATGCACATGCCTAAAGGGGAGGTGGAACAGACAATGATTGGAAGAATAGTGAGTCTAAGAAGCAAGATATCTAGAGGTATCATTTGCATGGATAGTGTTCCAATCACAGGAGGGATATTGACCATATTTTTCACACTCTAAAGCAAGACTATAGCCTCTTAATTATCACTTTTGACCTAAAACATCCATCAACAATGTTTGTGAATCATAATGTGCATCTTAAATCAGCAGTACATTAGATGAGATCATATATAAAACACAACTGTTTACAAAAATGTGTAATACACAGTGGAGTAACCAAAAGTTACACCAGTTTCCTGAGATTTACAGGGTTATTCGGTGAGAATATGAGGTGAGTTCAAAATTGATTTCAAAATGAAGGCCCAAGTTGTTGAACTGGAAGCATAGCTGACTTAGATATACATATATATCTATTTATGTATATGTATACATTATTTTTGCAGCTGAGAAGGATGGGCTTGAAGTATATTAAGATGTCCCATTGGCCACACAGTCTGTGTCTTTCTGTCTGCTTAATGACTCTCATTAGTTTTCACAAGGTACTTAGCATCATTATCAATTTGGATATTGGTTGTAGGATTCTCATTTGACATGTGAGAGGAATCAGATTTTGAAACACACCCTGTGCTTCTCATCTGCCTCGTCTACTGGCAAAATTACCAACTCTGAACTTTTGAATTTGGAAGAAATTAAGAAAAGTTTAAAAAATTTTAAAAGCAGGCACATCCACTGAAATTTGAGTACACAAATTGCAATATAAAATCAAGCAATAGTAGCTGATAGAGAGTTTTTAACCAGCGCTCCCTCCGTATAATGGTAAAAAGAAGAATCCACTGTGCAGTGTTTTTCCAACATGTTTAATATTTTAGTCCACTGTTGAATCTGAAGCACCCAGTAGAACACTTGAATAACAATCTCGCTTGCAAGACTCACCCAACATCCTCATTATAGCACGAAGGTCAAATACAAATCAACCAGGAAGACCACACAGGCTATGTTTTATGTATTATTCCATAAATGACAGACGGTTACCCTCTAGATATCTGAATGTCTTAATGATCCTCACTGTTTAAAGAACAAAATGTAAACTTTAAGGCAATAAAAGTAGGGCAAATCAAGTAGATGTTTGCAAAATATTTTTCAAAGATTATATCTGATAAATCGGAAATGCATAATGTTTCAAGAGAGATATAGGTTATGAACCGACATGGAAATAAAGTCATGACTGACATTTTTTTTTTTTTTATTCTATCTGCAAACTCTAAATATAGTTTGCTGTAAATGAAACTAAGGCAGGTGGATTTTTATTATATTGGTGTGATGCAGCTATTTTCAGTCGTTACTGCAGATATCTGTTCAAATCCTAATATTTTTGAATAATGACATCCAGATATATCACATGCCATTGGTAAAAAAGAAACCTAAATTTCTGTTTCAGGAAACAAATCCAAAAAAAGTATTTGCAAAAGCACAAATAGTAAACTGTGCATGTAAAATAAAAGTTAATTGTAATATATTGTAATAGCTTAATCAGTCCAAATAGCTAAACAAAACTATTTGTATATATGGAATATATTCCCTTTTATGTGGATAAAATGTGCTTCGGAATATGCTGATAAGCCTCGAATAAGCCTCTATACATCGGAAACATCCTTGAAATAAAATGCAGCTGTAAACAGGTTTATCTAGACAGTGTTTTAACAGCTTTATCTAGACATTGTTTTAATCAAGTGACACTTTGGGCATTTTACATGAAGCAAAAAAACAAACAAAAAAAAAATCCAAGGTGAACAGTGTTAAGTGATATCTCTCTCTATCTCTCTCTGCATTTATAACATATATAACTACAGAACACTGCTAGAAAGCTTCTGAACTGTACAATTAGGGAATACTATATCTTTTCTCAAGAATAAAAATGTATATTTTCACCTACATCACTCTTACACCAATATTACACTGTAGAGTTGATGGGTATCGATGTCCCGAATAGTTCGCTGGCGAATAGTTCCTGGCGAACATAGCTTGTTCGCCACGAACGGCGAACATATGCGATGTACGGTCCGCCCCTTATTCGTCATCATTGAGTAAACTTTGACCCTGTACCTCACAGTCAGAAGACACATTCCAGCCAATCAGCAGCAGACCCTCCCTCCCAGACCCTCCCACCTCCTGGACAGCATCCATTTTAGATTCATTCGGAAGCTGCATTTTTTTTTTTATATAATTTTTTTTTTTTTTAGACAGAAGTGTGTTATATTTGAGCATGCTAGGCTGAACGTGCGTATATCATGGCTAGTTGCACTGAGGTATGAGTATATAGCAGTACATTGTTGTGAAAGATGGCTGTCAGGTTTAGGGTGTAGCTTGCACGTTATCAACTGTGTATTTATATCAGCAGCTCCACCATTAGTTATAAATCAAGTGTGAGTCGCCCCATGAGATGAGACTAGTGAATAACATAATACATGAACGGTTAAGGTAAAGGCATGTAAGGAACTACGCCAATAAACTCTTTAGGAGGTTAAATAATGACATGTTTAAACGCTTGCTACTTTACGATTAGTTAATGTGCAGAGAGCAGTTCATGGGATCAAAGGCATGGTGTGGAGGATCGGCTATAGTGGGACATGCTTGGCAGGCTGCTGTTTACTGCTTGTACTCATCCGATCCCTTCTGGGCGCCAGGTGCAGACCCTGGGAGTCCCTGATACCTGGAACAACAAAGCCAAGTCTCTGGCTTAGTGCCGGGTTCGCGGCTTGAGGTGGTGGTAGCTTGTTTTGTCGGGTGGTCGGATCTGTCCCGGTGGTGCTTCACGTCCGGTGCGGGATTGTGGTGGCTTAAGGTGGAGGCGAGTGCTTGACGTGGGGCAGGCTCTGCATTTCTGTTTGTGCCTCCGGTCCCATCTTCGACGCCTTTTGTGTTGGTGGATTTTAATGGGGACTGCTTCACTTAGCTGTGGTGGAGCTTGTTGGGGCTGTGGTGGAGCTTGTTGGGGCTTCCTGCTTGTTATTTGCTTCCAAAATTGATTAAAGAGTCTATCCAGCTTAGACTCAATATCCTGCCATGCTTTGCTGGTACCAAGAGGACACGTGGCTGCCGCCATATTGGGAGAGTCGCAGATGAGTATGTCAGCCTGGGCGTCTGTGCTCTGTGCGTCCATTAGCTCCAGACAGCCTCTCAGGGGTGGACCAGGATAACCCCCACCGGTCCGATGGGGGGGTAACGGAGCTCCTGCCGGGAAGTAGCTGCTCCTGGGCATCCCAGGATCGGGAGATCGTCCGCCTCTCCCGCCCGGTGAGCACCAGGCCACACTTGCCACGCGGAGGTAAGACTCTGTCGAGTTGCTGACCACTATTATGCATGTCGGGTTGGTCAGGTAGGAGCAACATTGCTGGGTCATCCCCTTCTGGGGTGAAATTCGCTTGTTGATAGCTGCTTAAAGTGAGATATTGAGGGAGCTCACACGAAGTGCATCTTTCCTCCATGACAGCTAGGCCTCGCCCCCCGGAAGCTGCATTCTTAGTGAGAGGAGGGACAGTGTAGCTGCTGCTGATTTAATAGAGAAATCGATAGCTAGGCTAGTGTATTCAGTGTCCACTACAGTCCTGAAGGACTCATCTGATCTCTGCTGTAAGGACAGCACCCCAAAAAGCCCTTTTTAGGGCTAGAACATCAGTCTGCTTTTTTTTTCCCTGTGTAATCTAATTGCAGTTGCCTGCCTGCCAGCGTGTGAATCAGGCTCACAGCGTTTACTGTGCCCACTTGCCCAGTGCCACCACTCATATCTGGTGTCACAATAGCTTGCATTTCAAAAAACAAAAACTTTTTTGACTGTGAAATAATAGCAGTCAGTTTCCTTCACACGTGTGCGTTTCAGGGCCTACCAGGGCACAGTGTCACACCAGTGCAACTCATATCTGGTGTAACAGTAGTGTACATTTAAAAAAAAAAATTTTTGGACGGTAATAGATTGAATAGCAGTTAGTTGTCTGCAAGCGTGTGTGTCAGGCCTACAGCGTCTACTCTGCCAACTTCTGCCAGTGCACAGTGCCACTCATATCTGTTGTCACAGTAGCTTGCATGCATAGTACCACTAATCAAAAAAAAAAATGACAGGCAGAGGCAGGCCACCCCACAGTTGCCGTCGTGGTCATGGTGCTGTGATTCCCTTTGGCCCTAGAATAATGCCCAGTGTTCAGAGGCCAGGGGGAAAGAACAGATGGGGAGACAGAGAGGAGGAGGAGACGAGTTGGAAGCAGGGGGAGGTCGTCGCAAGGAGCTAGTGGCACAGTCAGACAGCATGCATCGGCACCCGGG
The DNA here is from genome assembly GCF_036172605.1 of Pelobates fuscus. NCBI lineage: Eukaryota > Metazoa > Chordata > Amphibia > Anura > Pelobatidae > Pelobates > Pelobates fuscus. Next base: position 341,454,310 of record NC_086320.1, read on the forward strand.
GTCAGCCAGACAGCACGCCAATCAACGCATGCTGTTGCCACCACCAGAATGCCGTCATTGCAGAGCTCAGCAGTGTGGCATTTATTTTGTGTGTCTGCCTCTGACAACAGCTATGCCATTTGCAACCTGTGCCAAAAGAAATTGAGTCATGGGAAGTCCAACACCCACCTAGGTACAACTGCTTTGCGAAGGCACATGATCGCACATCACAAACACCTATGGGATCAACACATGAGTACAAGCAGCACACAAACTCAAAGCCGCCATCCTCCTCCTGGTCCAGCATCTTCAGCCACGTCAACCACTGCTGTCCTCCTTGCCCCCTCTCAACCATCTGCCACTCCGTCTCTCGCCTTGAGCAGTTGAGCCTTGACAGCTGGCTTGTCTGAACTCTTAGCCCACCAGCTTTTACCATACAAGCTGGTGGAGTCGGAGGCGTTCCAAAAATTTGTAGCTATTGGGACACCGCAGTGGAAGGTACCCGGCCGAAATTTCTTTGCACAAAAGGCAATCCCCAACCTGTACTCGAAAAAGGAAAAGGAAGTAATGGCATGTCTGGCACACAGTGTTGGGGCAAGGGTCCATCTGACCACTGATACCTGGTCTGCAAAGCCATCAGTGACATCAGTGAGGACAAGGAACAGGACATGGCTAGCTTGGTATCCAACCTTGTGCAAATGGGGAGTTTGCGGTTGTGCAAATGATCTGTTTGCGGTTGTTTGCGGTGCGTTAAACGGGGTGTTTGGTCGGTCACTGTGAAGCGGGCGTAACCCTTACACTATCTGATCAATACAACATCATACCTGATGTTTTAAAGCACGTTATTCCAAACAATTTAGGAATGTTAGGTGATTTATGCCCTTTATGGATTAAAACCAGACTCTGCATCAACTATGTAATTTTCCATGGGAGTTTTGCCCTGGATCCCCCTCCGGCATGCCACAGTCCAGATGTTAGTCCCCTTGAAACAACTTTTTCATCACTATTGTGGCCATAAAGAGTCCCTGTGGGTTTTAAAATTCGCCTGCCTATTGAAGTCTATGGCGGTTCGCCCAGTTCGCCCGATCGCAAACATTTGCGGAAATTCATGCTCGCCATTCGCGAACGGAAAATTTTATGTTCGCGACATCTCTATCGATGGGACATAAAAGTGATAAGAAACAGTGAGTGAGTAGATAAACAATATCCCAACACTATAAAACCCTATTTCAACTTCAAGAAGACTCATGATAAATAAATATGTCAAGCATATTAATATTATAACCATCTGTACCAACATTCTCTACACAACCTATATTTGTACCAGTTGACCCTACACAACTTGCCTCTACATAGAGTAGAATCTGCACCACCTGCCTCTAAAACACCCGCCTCTATCCTTGGCCATCCAGGCTACCTGCAACTCCTGTGCTGATTGGAACAGAAGCTTATAGGTCATCATATAGTTCCACTTTAAAACCTCTTGCCATGTTCTTGAACCAAAGACAACTTCTTGAATAATGCCATCTTCTGTGGCCACCATGATTTCTGTGTAGCAAATATCAAGATCATCTCACTGCAGAAAAAAGGATACACCTACCATCATAGTGTCTAGGTTTTGACAGAGGTCAAGTCCTGTGACAAGGTGTGTGAGGGGGCTGTGGCAGGCTGTGTGGGAGTGGCTGTGAGATGGTAAGGGGGCTGTGAGAGGGTAAGGGGGCTGTGAGAAGGTAGATGGGCTGTTAGAAGGTAGATGGGCTGTGAAGAGGTAGAGGGGCTGTGAGAAGGTAGGAGCTGTGAGAGAGTAGGGTGGCTGTGAGAGAGTAGGGGGGCTGTGAGGTGGGTAGGGTTTCTGCAAGGTGGGTCGGGGGAATGTAGGGTGGGTAGGGGGACTGTGAGAAGGCAGGGGGGCTGTGAGGTGGGTAGGGGACTGTGAGTGGGTAGGGAGTTGTAAGGTGGATAGGGGTTCTGTAAGGTGGGTAGGGCGGCTGTATGGTGGGTAGGGGGACTGTGAGTTGGTAGGGGATTGTAAGGTGGGTAGGGGCTCTGTAAGGTAGGTAGGGGGTCTGTAAGGTGGGTAGGGGGCTGTGAAAAGGCCCCCTACCCACCTTTAGTTTCTTGTAATAATTTCCTCATGGTCAGGTGGGCAGCTTTCCCTGGTGGTCCGGTGGACTGGTTCTCCAGTTTGCAGCTCCGCCGGGTGCAGAGCTGCAGACCACGTAGTAAGTCTCACAATCTCTAGTCAGAGTCTTGCCATGGTATCCCACGGCAATGCTTTTATTGGTTGGAGATCGCGAGACACCTCAGTCTGCTGCTCTGTACTCGACTGAGCTGCAGACAGGAGGCTGGCTCTCCCCCAGGGCAGGCGGTGTGAAGGGGCCTCACACCCGGCAGCATAAAGGGCAAGCTCTGACCGAGGACCCAGCATGTCATAAGGTGATTTCGGCGGCTGCGAGGCCCCAATCAGCGCGAGGCCTTAGGTGGCCGCCTACACTAGGAGAATTCTACTGAATTTTTACAGAAACATAAGAGATTCTACCCGGCCAATACCACCAATTTTTTTTTCCAGTAACCCCCACTAAACTATATTTCTGTGTCTCTCATCCCTTTTAAATAGAAAGAATCCCAGGCACTCACTGTGATTGTTCTTCAAGCAGATTTATTGCAACGTTTCGACCTCAATGAGGTCTTTTTCAAGCTTGAAAAGACCTCATTGAGGTCCAAATGTTGCAATAAATCTGCTTGAAGAACAATCACAGTGAGTGCCTGGGATTCTTTCTATTTGTATATATTTCTTGGGGCTTTTTTGCTGACCCATGCTCAGTAGCACCCTGTGTTTAATTGTTGTGACTGAGTGCGACCCTATACCCTTTTTTATTATTATTTATCTCATCCCTTTTAAGTGATCTTTCTTACTTGTTCAGAAAAGTTTGCTCATGATTTTCTCCTTAATTTTATTACCCACTCTGCTTTACATTTTAGACCACAGGTTTCGTCTTTCTGAGTAAGATACAATTTTGAGTTCTGTGTTACCTGGAGTGTCATTTCTAGGGCTTGTAGTGTATTTTAATGGATTTATCAGGAGTAAGGATTCACTTACCAAGAGCCAGGGTCTGTGCTGGCTATTGCTCACACCCCGGATGTGAATGAATAACAGTTCAGAATAATTCTCAGCCAGTCTTAACATCCCTAAACCATAATACTATCCCTAACTTATCTTCAAATCTAAATTTTCCCTTGCCCCCCCTACTCCCCACATCGATCTAAACATGAATGCTTTTCCTATAAATTCAATAATGTCACTGCATCTTTATAAGTGAATTGTTCATTTACATTTCTTCATTTCCGCAGTAATATTTTATTTGTATATTGTTAATAAATGGCTGGAGTACAAATAATTCCAACAATGACAGACTGGGTTACAGAGGAGTTGATTAAAATGTTTGCCGTCTGTTCTTGTCAATTAGCTTTGACTATTATTACATTTGTATGATGGAATATTTGTTGGAGACTATTAACACTATCATGCACATAGTATAATGTCATACTCCCCAAAGCTTTTCTGTAAAATGGTTTGATAATTGACTTCTGTGTCCGTACTTAACGTCATGGCGAATGGATCTCTGCCCCCTACATTCTGATGTCGTGCTCAGCCATATTGTAGGGAAGTTGTGGCAGCTTTGTATGGCTTAGTTATTTTATTACCTTGCAATACAAAGTTGCCATCTGAGCTCCATCCTTGCTGACTTATTGTGAACCAGACCGGTGCTTGGAATATCAACTCTACTGATTTCTCCAACCCTCAGATAGCAACTCTGCTGAAAACCATTTGACTCTCAGATTACCGGACTGTGCCCTGACAAAACCCTTGATTGCTGGTTCTATTGTGTTAGCATGATCTCATACTACACTATCACTCTGCATGCTGTCTGCTTCAGCTTGTTCATATATAAAGATACTCTACTTGCTGTCTGCATCAATTTTATGAATTTCAAGGATGTCCTATTATTTCCTCTACTTATTTTCTGAACTGCAACTGCCATCACTCCCTCAAACCTTTTTGGACAATGCAGCTTATCCATTAAGATATAAAAAAAATTCTCATTTTTATATTCCAATATATATTCATATATTTTTTGCAAACTATAGTTATTTTTTTTTTAAATGGTATACACCACCACGTTGTCATCTTCAGTTTATTACCCATTTTACTCTGAAATAACACATTATTACACTCTGTATGTGTGAGTTCATTTAACAGTTACTAATCTTGATTCTCAGTGCCTTCCATGAGTGTTGAAAGGCATGCACACCTAAGCTGAAATAAAAAATAGTTCTGGCCATTCAACCATGCAGACAGAGAAAGGAATAATGTACATTGAACAGGCAATCTAGAACCCATCACTGAGATCAACTAGTTTTTGTACATTACAAGATGACCAATCAGCCTTAAATGTAGCAATCTCTTAGTTACACAGATTTAATGTTAACAAAGATTAATCAGGCTTGCTTATGACACTGGAATCCCCAACATGTCAAGGTGCTTCTGGAGAACAAATGCAGCTTCCCTCCCCCCCTCCCTCCCTCCCCCCCCACACTATTTAACTGGGTAAAATTGGATACCCCTTAGAAAATGATGATTCTTTGCTATCATCTGGCAGAGAATTATGGGAGTATGTGGTTCAACAACAGTTGATGAGCCAAGTAAGGATATTCCTGCACTAGATCCAGGTCTAATGCAGCGCTTGAGATCAGACCCAACATATCAAGTCTCTATATAAGGTATCTGTCATTTTATCTATTTCCTAACATTCTTTATTTTTTGCAGTGCATAGTTAGACATATAAGCTTACACAGACATTTTGCTATTTATAGATACAATGAGTCTAGAAGCAAGATCGGCATAACATGTCAGAAATACAGCACTTTTTATATGTGTAACAGATAAGAAACGAGTGTGGGTCATTGTAGAACAAAATGAGTTAAGGAATTCTCAGGCTATGACAACTGAATACACAAGAAAAAAGGAAAACCACCAAGATGTTTTTAAACTGGGCTCATGTTAACTGTTAAAACAGATAGAAGTAGAGTAAGCACATATGCTTGACTGGGCAGGAGTAGATGGGCACAATCAACAGCTGAGAGATAAAGGTAAGGATCTGATGCAAAGTCCAGAAGTTACTGTTATAACAGGCAACGTAAGGGCAGCAGCCAACTCATCCTCTACCTGTAGCTAACTGACCAAATCCAGGCAGTTATAAAGAGTGACAGAATCCTCCCTAGATTCCATGTCTCGCTGCAGCTCCCCAGCTCCTATGGCCACATCTCCCTTCTCTACAACCGGGCAAAGTCCTTGAGATCCCATGGAGCGATGTTCATGGATGCAAGGACCGCATGTGGCCGGCTGAGTCTGCTTGGGTCTCCATCTGGAAGAGACTCTCTCAGCAGAAGCTCCACAATCATGCTGTCTCACTGAGTCCAAATGTGCGACTTGATTCTTCTTACTCTGCTGACTCTGCCAGGATAGGTTACATATAGTATTGAAAGCTCTAAATAAGCCTTCTTCCAAGCTCTGCACTGAAGCGTATACATCATGCAGTGCACGCGAGTTGTCTGTGCTTGGGGGGGACCGACATAACCCCACTAGCCCAGGGCTGGGAGTACGGGCTCTAGTGCTCACAGGAAGTCCGGGTCAGAGAGATCAGCCACTTCCCTTGCCGAGGAGATGCACCAGGCCTCAACCAGTTAGAGGATGCAGCAGTACAACATCAGTTGCCGTTGGGCTCAGATCCAACATCGCCCAATAAGTGCCAGTAGATTTTGCCAGTTGCTAAAGTGGGTATTAATGCCCTTGAAAGCACAGAAATAGCAAGATGTATCGAGAACTTGAGCCCGCATCATCCTCTCAGCATGGCAGTCAAGCCTCACCCAATCTGTCCCATTTTTGATGTCCAGTATATCCAGATATAGAAAGTTATTGACCAAATATCTTACATTGAAGCATTACAATTTAAGACTGAGACTGATGAGAATTAAAAATGTCCTTACAAAACTGTAAGTTTGTTTGACCAGAACTATTACCACAATCGGTTCCTATAAGTCTGATTTTTCTAGCTAGAACTTTTGGTTTGTTAGTTACCTATAATACAGCCTTGCCAAATATTTTGGAGCTATATAAATGCCAGTTATAATAATATTAATAATAACAAAATCAACATTAATCAACATTAAAATAATCAAATCAACAAAATCAACATTAAAGCTCAGTTGTGATTATCAATTAACTTAACAGTTATTCTAACATCAGTCATACTAATATCTTGTCTATAGACATTACAATAAATTACAATGCACTCTATAATTACTTGCAGAACAACATTTTGACCCTTTATGTCATGTGAATGTTATTTAGCATAGCACCCATTTTTGTCCATTCAATAGAATGTGTAGGTCAAATTTTATGGTTAGATTCTGGAAGCCGACCAGTCCAGGCAGAGCGAGAATCTTTGGGGAAAGTATAGCAATCCTTGTATCCTGTCTGCTTTACTGGACTGGGACTGAAATTTGACAAGTGACAGATCCTCTCGAAAGACAACAGAGGAATGGATCTACTGGGTCATGATATGTTTTATATCATGCCAATTTGCAAGGTCACATGCAAGACATTTTGTGAGGTAAAGATTGATACCATCTACAATTCATCAACAACAAATAGCTGGCAACAAATAGTGAAGATAAAAAGAAGCTTGCTAAAGAAAAAAATGACATTATATCCATCATGCACTGTAACGTTAGACTAGTTTGAAAGTTGGTCTCCCACAGGTCCGTGAAGACACGAAGCTTAATCTCGAAACAAGTATTATTTTATCAGATTGATGAAAGTTCTTACCCCTTGTGATTTCCTTCAATGTCCTTTAAGTCACAGACATTTTCCATTAGTCTTGGCTAAATCTGTGTGCTGAGATTTGCTATTTCCTACATAACTCACTGTAATCTTTTCAGGCTAAATCATGCTTTACACTCCTGTTTATTAAAAAGCAGTGGTTCTAACCCAAATCCTAAATACCATGGTTTTATCAGCTGGTGGCAAATATTTCATATCTACACATCATGTAGAATGATGCTGAGAATTGAAATTATTTGAACTGTTTCTCATCCTTGCCGGCCTTATCTTACATCAAACATAATTATCCTGAATAGAAAAGACTTTCTTTTCCAAAGTTGCAAATAAACACACTGAATAATTTTATCTAAAACACCTCTGCAGGAGTTTACCTACAGATGAGTTGTCGATATCCCTTCTATCACAAAAACGGAATTCGAAACAGTCAAACTGTATATGCAAGATTGACAAGTGACATCTATGACCTATAAGAGAATATGTTCTGATCCAGCTAATAACTACAAACTCTAATTTAATAAATGACAGTGTTGAATAATGTAGTAATTTTTGTTGTTTTTAATAATAATTATTGTTATAATAGCAATAAAGTGTTTCTGGGAAGCATACAGTGACATTTTGTTTCATTTTTAACTATCTGCAGGGTTGTTCACTAAACTAAGAATTCAAAGGGAATTTCCAAATATCTACAATATATAATCTACTTTTATATATATTTATTAAATATATTATATATAAATAAAGATGGATTTTTTCTGATCTTTCTTCTCTTCCCTCTTTTGGTTACATCTCACCTAATCTGGTTTTTATGGGCTGTCCTCCAGCCATCAATCATCCTTTTTCTCATAAGTCATGCCTTTTTTGGTGCCAAGGGTTGGACCCCAAATTACTAATCATACAAACATGTGTTCCTTATTAGGGGTTAATAAGCATGTATGAGTGTATATATGAAAAAAATACCCCTTTCTGTATCATTAGAGATATCTTTGCCTGAAGCTCAAGGAAGCAACGTGAAAGGTTAGTGTCAGGGCAGGGCCAGCCTTAGGGATGTGTGAGCTGTGCAGCCACACAGGGCACCATGGGAGCAGGGGGCGCCATGCGGCCAACACAGCTCTCACATAGCCGTCCGGGATTATGAAAAAAAAAAACAATATTGTGGTGGAGCTTACCATGCGGCAGGGCGGAGCTAAACTGATCGTGGGGGCAGAGCTAAATTGCCGGGTGACTGCTGCAGGGGAAGCAGGAAGGAGTCACTGCTTCCCCAACAACCAGTCTCCAGGAGCTGCACTGCCTCCACTCCTCCATAATGAACAGAGGTAACTGTGGTGTTCTGCCTGTGTGTGTGTCTGTCTGTCTGTGTGTTTGACTGTCTGCCTGTGTCTGTGTGACTCTGTGTGTGTGTGTTTGACAGTCTGCATGTGTGTGTGTGTGTGACTGTCTGCCTGTGTGTGTGTGTGTGTGTGTGTGTGTGTGTGTCTGGCTGTCTGTGTGTGTGTGTGTGTGTGTGTGTGTGTGCATGTGTGTGTGTATGTGCATGTGTATGACTGTCTGCCTCTGTGTGTGTATGTGTGTGTCTATATGTGTGTGTGTATGACTGCCTGCCTGTGTGTGTGTGTGTGTGTATGTATGACTGTTTGCCTGTGTGTGTATGTGTATGACTGTCTGCCTGCCTGCCAGTGTGTGTGTTTGTGTGTGGGGGGGGGGTGCCTGCCTCTGTGTGTGTGGATGGTTTCCTGAGTGTGTATGGCTGTCTGACTCTGTGTGTGTGTGTGTGTGTGTGTGTGTGTGTGTGTGTGTGTGTGTGTGTGGCTGTCTGCCTGTAATTGTGTGTGTGTGTGTTTATCTGCCTATAACTGTGTATGTGTGTTACTTCATGTACCTGTGTGTTTCTGCCTGATCCTATGTATGTGACTATCTGCCTGCGACTGTGTGCATGTGGTGGATTTGCAGTGTGTATGTATAACTGTGTGCATCTGACTGTGGCACTGTGTGCGCATAACTCTACATAAATATACACCTGCATTCACACATAGGCCTAAATGCATATTTTTATCTGAATTAAATACCCATCACAAACAGCCAATAAACCCAGCACAAATATCACATACAACCAATACACGCATATCACACACATTTAATACACCCATTACAAATATCACACACAGACAACAAATAGCATACATATCACACACAGTCATCGCAGCTATCACATACACAGACAACACAAACATTACATCATAGTATAGTGAGATGTATTACAGTGGAGCTCTGGTATATAAAATGAACATTACGCTGTGTTTTATAGTTAGGGAGCTCTTTTATACACTAATAGACACATTACTTAGAGTTGTATTGTTGTGTAGTGTATGAACTTGTCACCGAGCTTCACATTACTGGGCGTTTTATTGTTGTGGAGCTCTGTGATAAATGGAGAAGTAATGCATTACTACAAATTTTATTTTTTTTCATTATTTTATTTATTAGAAAAGATTTTTTTCATCATTTTTTCGTACATATAACAAAGTAGTGAAATATACAAACAGGACAAAACAAGTGTGACAATGACACTACATATAATTTACATTGTTACAACTGTTCAAGTTCTAAATGTAAAGATAATTCCTGAACCAAACGGCTAAGGATATCTTAAAAAGAGTAAATCCATCTTATAGAGCTGTTGTAAAAATAAATATGAGTGTGGGCTATGGTCAGTCTAAACGTCATAAAAAAAAAAAGCCAAAGGAAAAATGTCACCATGATGGAAATAACTATCAAAATCTCAAAAAGAGAGATATAAGGAAATACTTCAACTATTTTCCAAAGTTTGAATTCAATTAGCGTATTGATCTTGTTTATTTATAAGAGGTAAGGAGGAGACTGGTAAATCCCTTTCCATTCGAAATTGGAATAGGATTTGATTAACAAGGTGGCTTCTTTGGAAAGGAAGATGTAACTTCCATTGTCTTGCTATTATTATCTTTGCGGCCAAAAAACAATGGTTAACAAGGCACTTGGAGGAAGTGGAAGAAAGTTTCCAATTTAAATGAAGTAATGCTATATCCGGGTTTTTTTTTATTTGTAATATTGAATAGACATTTAAGTATTTCGAAGGCCCATTCCCAAAAACTTTTAACCAAGTTACAATACCACCATATATGAACAAGTGTTCCCTCTGGATGGCCACATCGCCAACAGTGAGGTATTTGACCCGAATACATTTTGCTTAATTTATGTGGAGTCAGATACCATTTATACATAATCTTATATTGACATTCAACCAAACTCTGACAATGAATATATTTGCGGGTATCTTTAAGAGATGTACACCATTCCTGCTCATCTATATCAATATTTAGAATCTTTTTCCATTTATCAAGTATCTTTAAAGGTTGTTGATCCATATTGGATAACAGATTAGTAGCTTTTGAGACAATTTTGTTAACCTTAGTGTATCTAAAGATTGATTGGATAAGAATATCGATTTTTGGCGAGGTTTTTAACAAGAATGTATTCAAATAATTTTTAATTCTTAAATAAGAAAAAAGTTCTTTATTGGGAAGAAAGAGTTTGGCTTGAATATCAGCAAAGGGTAGAATTTTATCCTCCTGGAGGATGTCTCCAATCGTCCATTGAAATTTGGACCAATTATTTAAAGAGATATCCTCGATATTATCTTCTAAAACAATCAAATGTGATGACTTTATTACTTTATAAGAGATTTTTTGTTGTTTTTTATCATCTCCCAAGCAGTAATAATTTGTGACAGAATTAATGATTTACTACGTAAAAATTCTGTCATTTTTTTGTTGTTTTTGTGCCATAAATATATTTCTAATCTGTCTTTTCCTGCCGCCTCTGATTCAATTTGGTACCATGCATCTGTTTTAAATGATTCAACCTGGAGTTTATATACGTGAGAAATGATATTAGCCTTGTAACAGTTTCTAATATTTGGATAGTTTACCCCTCCATTTTGAGGTTTCCTAGAAAGAACTTTAGCGCTTATTCTAGGTCTTGCCGCTTTCCAAATACATTTTTCGAAACTAGATTGTATCATAGTTAACCAAATATCAGAAATTTGGAGGGGAATCATCCTAAATAGGTACGCCCATTTGGGCATAATATAAGAATTGATTATGTTAATCCTGCCGATCCAGGAGGATTCGGTCAGGCGCCATTCCTTTAATTTTATGTTTGTGTATTTCAAGAGATTCAATACATTAATTTCCATAATATCATTAACTTGAGATGAAATTGTAACACCCAAGTATTTAAAGACATTATTAGACCATACGAAATCATAATTGTCTCGCAGGTCTTTTAAACTATGAGTATTGATGTTAGTAGTTACGGCAGTTGATTTAGATATATTAAGTTTGTAATTGGATACCTTAGAATAACTATTTATGGCAGATAAAACTTGAGGGAGAGAAGAGTGTGGAGAAGTAAGGGTCAATAATATATCATTGGCATAAAGTGATATCTTTGCTTCTGAGTTATTAGTTAGAAAGCCTCTGATATTCAAATTAGTTCTATTGTTCTATTATTGATTGCTAGGGGTTCCAAAGTAAAAATATAAAGAAGAGGGGATAGAGGACAACCCTGGCGCGTGCCATTATATAAATTAAACCAGCTAGATTGAATATTTACTCCTACAGTTCTTGCTATTGGTTCAGAGTAAAGTGCCATAATGGCATCATGAATCCAACCAATGAATCCAAAGGAGGTCAACACCTCGGCGAGGAAGCCCCAACTGACCCTGTCGAAGGCCTTCTCGGCATCCAACGACAGGGTCAGCAGCGGGATCCCCCGATGGAGTGCCCCATCCAAAAAGTTCACTATTCTTCTAGTAGAATTATCGGAAGATCTACCTGTCAAAAAGTCAACCTGATCAGAATGAACGACTCTCTCGACAGTGGATTTTAATCTACATGTTAATATTGCTGCGTATATTTTCATGTCTGTATTAACTAAAGAAATTGGTCTGTAATTCAACATCTGTTGGATCTTTATTTGGTTTTAATATTGGAAGAATATTGGCTTGTAACAACTCCATCGGGGTTTTAGCTTTTTTGGCCATTCCATTAAAGAGAGCCGTTAAGGGACAGTTATTTCTTTTTTCATTATTTTATAAAAAAGGTTGCTAAATCCGTCAGGACCCGGAGTCTTATTTAATTCAAGTTTATCGATCTCTCTTTCCACTTCATTCACCGAGAACTGATAATTGAGTTGAACCAAATAATTTTTATTGATTTTTGGAATATCGGTATTATCCAAATATTTTTTCATATCCTGGTTATCTGACGTTGTATCCAGATTATATAATTTACTATAAAATTCATTAAACATTTGTCCAATTTTTTCCGATGAGGAATATGTATTTTGTTTCTCAACCAATTTATTAATCCTATTGTTTGAGTTTTGCTTTTTTAATCTTTTAGTTAAGTGTTTATTTGCTTTATTACTTTGATGATAAGTATTTAATCTCAGTTTATTAATTGTTCTTCTAATTTTTTCTTCTATCTTTAAGTTGATTTGTTTTTGTAATTCTAGAAGTGACGATCTTAATTGATTGGATGGAAATTCTTTATTCATTTTAGACAGATTAAAATATTGAATATTTAAATTTGTTAAATCTCTATTTATCATAGTTTTTGCTTGTTTTTCTATTTTAATAAAGATAACCTCTGGTGACCGCTTTATAGGTGGACCACAGGGTAGAATGTGATATTTCAGGAGTGGAATTTTCCAGCCAAAAAAATCTTGAGAGTTCAATTATGGAATCTTGATTTATTTTAGATTTAAAGAGAGAGTCGTCCATTCTCCAGGAGTCCACAGATCTCTGCAAGACCCTGCCTATTTCCACTATTAGAAAACTATGGTCAGACCAAGTATTATCTTTAATTTGGATTGTATTAATTTCTTTCAATGTATTGGCTTTTACTAAACATAAGTCTATTCGTGAATACGAATTATGGACTTTAGACAAATGGGTATAGTCGCGAGAATCTGAATGAGTTACCCGCCAAGCATCATACAAACCAAGCATGTCACATAATTTTGACAATTTTTTTGATTGCTTATATAACTGGCTATCAGACTTTAACTGAATATGAGTTTTTTTGTCCATTATTGGGTCAAAAACACAATTAAAATCACCTGCTATTAGCAGAGTGCCTATTATTTTATTTTCTAGTCTGTTCATAATTTTTGAAAACAGAGCGGTTGGATTAATATTTGGTAGGTATATGTTAACCAATGTATAAATTGTAGTTTCTATTTTACAAATGATTATAAGAAATCTGCCACAGGGATCCCTATCTATTAATTTAATCTCAGGTTTTAAGTTAGAATCAAATATGATTGCAACTCCCGATTTTTTGTTATTTAGAAGAGATGCATGATATATATGGTTGTATTTATGCCCCCCCCCCCCCCACTTTGATGACTCAGATCTCAACCAGTGCGTCTCTTGGAGGAAGGCTATTTGTATTTGATTAGAAACCAAAGAATCATAAAGCATTTGTATTTTCCACCTAGTATTTAAACCTTGTACGTTTATGGACATAATTTTCAGCATTGATTTTCAGGGATATGATAACAGCTGGCTCGCAAGTACCAAAAAATTTGAAACGCAAGAATAATATAATTCAGACTGACCATAGCCCAATTTGTGCAGCAATACGAATAACAACAAAAACGACAACATAAAAACCTCTGATGAAACTTCAACGTTACACCAACATTTAACAATTTAAATCCCAAGGCTAGGGCCATGGGTTCGCTTGATCTTCCAAATTAGAAGATCAAGAGATTTCTGTGAAACATCACAGAAAGAGGGGATCAGGATCAGGCGTCCAAAGGTTTAGGTAAGAATATATATTTGATATGGTAGATAAGAGGCAAGGAGAGAGAAAAAAAAAACATTTGAATCCAAACACAGTGTGAATAATAAATAAATTAAGTGAAAAGTTAACCTCATTTAGTCTTATGCAGCCTTTAACTCGTTGTGAATCTATTAGGACTTTCTTCATCTTCAGAAAATGTGAAATTATCACCTTTTAAATCTTATCAATTTAATATTGAGAAATCCCCATAGCCATAGTAATTTTCCCATTATACCTTAACACATAGCTATTTCATATTGATAAACTTGAGAAAAATCTTCAAAGGGCATTATTTTACAGTAGACACCAGTGTACAAATTTAAAAGTTTGATTCTCTCCTTTTTGCCTTTCTTTTTTCCTTCTCTTTTTTTCTCTTCCCTTTTTCTTTCTATTTAAACACACTGTGCGTGGTAAATAAGTTTAAATGTAAATTATCGTCAATTAACGGTATGTGACCTTATCTCATTATGAGCCTATTAAGGCTTCAGAGCATGTGAAAATATCGCCTTTCAAATCTAACTAATTGTGTTGCCAAATACCCACCACCATCTTAATTTTGCTATTTAGGCCTTAGGACATGCCTATAGCATAATAATAATCTTGTGAGAAGTGTTCTAAGACAAAAAAAAAACACATTATTATAGAATAAACAGCAATGTATAAATTTATAAGTTTGATTCTCTTCAGCCTTTTAATCTACCTAGCACCTCCTGACAGCTAAAAAGTCAGATTTGGAATTAATTTAATGATTTATTCTGTAGCCATGTCTTTAGCTTATCTGGGTGGTCAAAGGATTCTGTTTTCCCATCGTTTTGGATGATCATCTTCGTAGGAAAGCTCCATCTAAATCTGATGTTATGTTGCTTTAAAATATTAATTTCAGGTAAGAACATTCTTCTTTTATTTCTGGTATTGAAGGATAGGTCTGGAAGTACTATGACGTTTGCATAGGGACCGTCCTTTATGGATTTTTCTCTGTTAGCTTTTAATACTTGTTCCTTAAATTCAAACGAGTGAAAACAGGTGATTATGTCTCTTGGGATGTCAGATGCAATATTTGATGGTTTGTGCAATCTGTGAAATCTATCAATTTTCTCATTGTGGCCATCCATTTTCAGACCTAAGACTTTAAAGTAGTCGTGTAGCATATGTTGCAGATTTTCTTGTTTATTAGAGTCGTTGAAATTGCGAAATCTAAGGTTTTTTCTACGTGATCTATCTTCAAGATCTTCTATTTTATTTTCAAGGTTGGAGATTTTTGATGTCGGTGTATTTACTTCTTCATGAAGTGATTCTATTTGAAAGTCTGCATTTCTCAGTCGGTCTTCCATAACTCAGAATTTTTCAGTTAGTTTAGAGATTTCAGTTTTTATTTCATATCGCATTTCTGTGGAGTTTTTTGAAATTTCTTTCTTTATTTCTTCTAAGATAGATTGTAGACTTTCATTCGAGACTTTAGTTGTAATTTCTTCCTTTTCTTTGGTGTCTTTATTTATATCCATAATAGATGGTTTTTGATTTGTTAGGGATAATCACGGTTTAATCCCTTTTGGATCTTTAGATTGAGGAGAAAATAATACGTCTAAGTTCTTTTCTAGATGGACTTCTCCTTTATCACCTTTGTCCACCTTTGTATCACATTTGGATACCAGTTTAGAATCTTGAGCTGTTTTTTTAGGAGCCATCAGCTTCCTTCTGTGTTGTCTTCTTCTGATCAGCGTCTGTTTTATCTTATCTTATCTTTACTTGATTGCTTCTTTTATTTTATTTTTTTATTTTTTTCTCTTTTCCCTCTCTTTTTATTTACAATATTTACAAGCAGACAGTATTTACAAGTAACTTGTTCTTTTTTCCTCTGCTACTTCCCTCTCTCCTCTCTCTTCCTCCCTTCCTCCTCCCTCTCCTCCCCTCTCTCCCTCCTCCTCCTCTCTCCTTCTCCTTTTTCGTTCTCTTAGTTTCTTCCGTTTATAAAAAGTAGTAAATTAGTGTAGGAGATAGTCAAAGGGGTGTATATCTTGAGTATTCAGTGTATCACAAATTAGCTCAGGTCAAATAAATTAATTATTATATTAGTGAAGGTAGAGGGAAGGGGACAGTAGGAAAGAGAAAGGTATCTTATCTTATTTGAGTGGGGTTTTCGACCTTCAGACTTCCACACTGGGGGTTACAATTTCAACGTGCATCCAATCTTCAGCCACTCCATATTTGCGTAAGCGGGTGATCTTGCCGCTGGGCTGTAAACTAGTCAGATATTATTTCGGAAGGTAGCTCGGGTCTGCAGAATGCTTCAATAAATTAAGTCAGTGGTTTACACTTTAAAGGAGGCTTTAGAAGAGACCAGGTAAGTCAGTAAACATCAGACGGTTGCTCGTTCTGTCGGTCTGTCGGTATAACAGCATGTAACAGCATCGGCATCAGCATCGGCGTCTCTCAGCCCTCGCAGCCCTCAGACCGCCATCACGACCCCCTCCTCTCGACGCACGCACGCCTACGTCCTACGTCCCTCGTCCACGCCACGCATCACCTCCTCACATTACTACAAATTTATATTCCTTAAGAGGTCAAGGTAAATAAGTATAATACAGAGCTCCAAAGCAAAACTACTCACAGTATTATGTGACATACTTAGTCTGCTCCGCTGTAATGTAGGAGAGGCAGTCTGGCACTTCTGGCCTGCATGTCTGTTGGCTGCAGACCATAAGTAGCTGTCTTCCTAGCTCGGGATAATCAGAGTGCTGCCGCAGATTGCCAGAGGATACTGCAAGTCCCTGAACTTGCGAGACAGTTATGCATGGTCTGTATCCACTGGAGGGGCAAACCAGATTCAGATCAGTATGCCCCTCTCCCAATTAGGTAACAACAGGAAAGGTGGAATAAATATTTGTTTTTAAATCATTATTAATTTAATAAATCCCCTATATAATCACTACACTCCTATACAGACACACTATAAATGGATGACGGGGGGGGGGGGGCGGACTTTGAGTGCAGGACTTGTTTTTTTGCAATCATACAAATATGCTTGTCCAATGTGCAAAGCTTTTGTTCAGTTATACATTCATATGGCACATCAGTGTTATGGAATTCGGATGATGCATCATTTGGCCTAAATTCAGACGAATTGCGATTCAGCCAAAAATAAATGCACACGTTTAAAGAGCATTCTGGGTTTTGACCACGAATAACAGATTGTAAGCATGATTTTGCAATCAAACCAGAATAAGGCATAAAAGAATACTGAGAACAAACAACAACTCAAATAGCTTGCCCTTCAGTGGGCCCTCACTCAAGCTGGTTTTAGTTCGGTTTGTTCCATTTACAGAGAGAATCTAAATGATTTGCACATCAGGCTGACCCACACAAAAAGGTAGTCCAGAAACAAAACGTAGGGCAACTCCCTCTGCATGACAGATACTGCAACCAAACATGATTGTTTTTCTCTTCTTGGGCCTTATCAGGTACAGCTGGTAAGTTCTAGGCACAGTGAAGAGGTCACATTTGGATTACCTTTTAACCTGAGGGAGACCCTTTACACTTTGCAAACAAACCAAAACCACAAGAGAATACTGATAATGGATGCCAACTCAAATGGCTTGCCCTTCATTAAGTATCTGCTTCATTCTCTAGCTGATTTTAGCTCATCATGTGCTGTTTTAGAGATAACCTTAAACATCAGCACGTTCTTGTATTTCAAACTTCTACTTCAAAACCCTTAGATATCAGGACAAGCTCAGATCATAAGGCAGGAAAATGCCTTATGGTTGAATGCACCTAAGTTCTTAGCCTTTAACACTGAAGGTCACATTTACCTCCTTAGATGATTTGAGGAGCTGGCTTCAATATTCCATACACAGCGACTTGAATTCTTGGTACCTCTACTATAGATTTGAAATGGGCTACTCGTATTTGTCTAAATATTTTCATATTTCTGCTTTCCATTTCCTATACCATTTTTCACCTACCCACCTTTATCTACCCTTCTACCCTAATTATCTGCCTCCCACATTACTTTGTTAGATGATTTGGAAATCACAACTATAATTAGTATCTGTTTGAATAACACTTCACTATTGTATCATCTCTTTATTTTTATTATAATTTTTTGTGTGTGTTTGTGGGTTTGTATCTAATTATTCAATTGGGAATAGTTTACCTTTTTAACCAGCAACATTATATTACACGGTTTTATATGTTTGAAATGTCTCTCTTTTATCTCACCGTTTTCTTCATTATTGTAATGGATCCCCTATACTCTGACTGAGTATATCCGCTGTAGTTCTCCCAAATCCCAAGTGAAGCAGTGATTACAGCTCTGAGATTCCCAAACATCAGCCTAGACTTGATGAAGGGTACAAGAAGACTGTTTTATTATGGCCAGATGTCCCACTTTGATACACAGCAAGGATACAGTAAAACATGCCCAGAACACCCCTGTCTGTGTGTAATAATGACTAAACATAAAGCATAAAATACATATAATACTTAGAGGAAACCCCACAAATATTATATCCCTGGATAGCCTGGGTCTGAGTGCCCAAGTTGTACAAATAGCGCTCAGATCCCACGAGTACAGACAAATTGCCACCGAGGTAAAGTTTTAACCGGCCATACATGAGGCATCTGCCTAAATCAGTTCCAGAGATTCAGTGGTAGCGGTCGGTCAATTTCAGGAGTTCCAAATGAACAAACTGTCGAATGGTTCCCTTGGCTCATAGGTAGCGTTTGTTTGCAATGTTCGTGCGAACAAGCCTACCGAACGGCACTCTCTTGGCATGTCGCGGAAAGAAGCAGACGTTTGTATGATTTTACCGGTGTTTGTGAGGTCGACTTAGAGTTCCAGACACTCGATGACCAAGTCCCGCTGCCTGCGTTCGTGCAACATGATGGCCTCCATTGTCTCCTGCACGTGGCGTTTGGTTATACAAGACTGTGGTTTCTTTGTAGTTAATGAGCCAGGGGGTGGTCGGTGTTCGGTAGATTTATCTATCGAATGCAGAGAAAGTATTTCTGTCTGGGAAACACTATAAAATGAACCAGGAGGGAAATGTCTTGCAAACAGAAGGGAAAATATTGAGTTTGGCACAATGTATATGGCCCATAGTCGGTGGGCCGAGACTAGCTTCCACACTCCTCCAGGAGTTTGTGGCAAATGTCCAGGGTAAGGAGCGTTTGTCACAATTATTATTAAATATTTTCTACCCCCTCTCAAAAAAAACAAGGAAAATTAGATTTACACAAAAAAAACTCCTACAGACTATAGTCTCAGGTTGTCTATCATAGTCTAAAGTTTGCAATTCAGTTTTCAATACACAACAATTTTGTGTTTAGCAAATAACCCCATAATTTACTTTCTATGTGTCACTTTCCTGCCCCATTTAAGCATGTTCCGGTGAGTGCAATGAACCCCCCTTTTTTTTATATACATATTTTTCCACCTGCACTGTGAATGTTTACATGCTGTGTTCAATGAAAACATGGCAACATTTCATTCTTTGTGTGTTATTAGTTTAAGCAGACTGTGATTGTCTATTGTTGTGACTTAGATGATGATCAAATCACATGTTATGACCAATTTGTGCAGAAATCCATATCATTCCAAAGGGTTCACATACTTTTTCTTGCAACTGTATATATATTTAAGAGTCTAGACAGCTCCTTGGTTTTGCACCCCTCCCTGTCATAGGTGTCTCATCTCAGGACCCTATTTAGCCTTGTACTGCAGAGAACGCGAGATGGAAGGATTTCCCGAAGTGAGTAGCTCATTTAGTAGACAGTTGGCTGTTAGAGTAGGACCTGCCAAAGATGAGGTACATTGACGTTGTGGCAGGCTTATGCAATGTATGATCATAAC
The DNA here is from genome assembly GCF_036172605.1 of Pelobates fuscus. Taxonomy (NCBI): domain Eukaryota; kingdom Metazoa; phylum Chordata; class Amphibia; order Anura; family Pelobatidae; genus Pelobates; species Pelobates fuscus. Next base: position 341,473,928 of record NC_086320.1, read on the forward strand.
ATGTAACTAAAACCCCCATTATTGTTTGCCTAGATTAGGTGTTTTTAATAAAACTTAAAAAATCTGTCAGCACCAAAGTAGCTGTTTAGTAGATAAGGGAGTGCGCTGGATTTTCATTTGCACTTTCCTGCCCTATAACGTATTCTTGCGATTTCAATTGTTTCATGGAGCCTACACTTTATTTTTGATTTGTCTGCTCTCGCCAGACAACATCCAGTTTACTGGATGTTAGCAATAATATTGTAAGTTCTAGGACTTAGAGTTTAAGTTCAGACTAATGGCCAAGACCTATTCATTCTCAGGTAGAAGCTGTTGAGGTTCTAAAGATACTATATGATGGTACCTGTTAAAGACGTCTTGGGTTCTAATGAACATTATTAAGCCATGTTTATTCTAATGCATATTCATCTGTTACATGTATATTTTATATTCTTCAATAGTCCATCATAAAAACATGTGACCATTAGAGAGAAATGAGTGGGAAATATGTTAACTCTAAACCAGCCATTATTCAGATATTTAGCTTCAATCTCATTTAAGAAGAGTTTAGTAAATAAGGAACATGCTCATAAAACTCTTTAGCAATGTGTTGTCAAGTAGTCATCTGCTGCAGAACATTTACATTAACTATAGTTTGAAATAAATATAGCACTACAATATTAATAATTTTGGCAATTTATTTTAAAAGGAAGAGCACATTTAATATTTGGTAAGTGTTAAGCCTACCTACAAGTATTGACGTTCTAATTGCCCTACTAAACTATACTTATTTTATAAGCCACCTAAATATACAATTCTGAATATTAACTGGTATTAAAGGAATTGCAATTGGTGCACCATCCACATAACTATCTTATAAAAAAAAAAAAAAACATTTTATTTAAATAGATGTATTTACTAAAATGAGAATTCCAGGTGAATTTAAAGTACATTTAAATGTAATGACAAAGTAGCCAAATGCAAAGCATACCTGACTTAGAAAATATTTTAATTTCACTTATTATGATTCAAAATTTGAAATACACTTTGAATTTAATTTGAATTCTCACTTTAGTGAATAATCCTGTAAATATGCAAAGTGAACACTGCATCAGGGATGGTGCAAGGATTATTTGCCCGAACAGGCAACAGTGCATTTCACCACCACCCAAAATGTGTCTGCACCTGTGTAGGTCTGAGTGTCTTTTAATCCTGCTTTTGCCCCACTACACATTATTTTGCCACTCTTGTATATGGTACCTCCTTTTTTTGTCTCTTTTACCTTTTGTGCATATTGTATCTCTCTTTTGTCATTCTTATTCCTGTGTTTGTGTCTTTATTTGTGGACTCCTACCTCACCTTGTTTGTCTTTTGTCCCTCCCCCCTTGTCCCTTTTATCCCCCTTTTGAATGTCTTAACCCTATTAGTGTATTTAATAACTACTTAGGCCCTTCTTGTGTTGGGTCCCCCCCGGGTCCCTCTTACAACCCCTTATTTATCTTCCACCCCCTTGTGTTTATTACCTTGTGTATCTTACCCCTACTGTATCTTACTCTCTTCTTGTATCTCTTATCCCCCATTGTGTCCCTCTACTCCTCGTTTTGTGTTTAATACCTTCCCTCATGTCTCTTACATCATCTCGTATAACAGTTGTGTCTCATCTGTAGTAGCACACATCATGCTTTACAAAGCAGACAGCAACATTTCAATATCTGTGCATATATGTGTAAAACATACAAAAATACAATATTCCTAAAAATCTTTTATCAGATATTTGTGATAATTATTCTTGGATGTATGTTTCATATAAATATATACATTTTATGTCAATTTTGCTTTTTAAACTTAGAGCAACAACACAAAATTCAGGAAAGTGTAAACTTTGTGATGGTATTGTGCTCCTTGTAACTTGTGTCCTACAGCTGCCAAAATAGAGTGGAAACCTAGCCATATTATGTAAATCCAGACACATATGCAAAGTTATTTTGAAGTACATTTCATTACCTGCATAATGTATATATTATTATACAAAACCATGAAAAAAATTAAATAGTTTTAAAATGTCACAATTGCTCTTGTCGTTGAGCTAAACTTGGCTCTGACTGCAAGAGGTTAATGATAAATGGTTTATGTTTAATAAAACAAACATATAGTAAAAACCAAATAAAAAAGTTACCTGCGCTCTTCCCAAATCCCTATTCATATTTAAACAAATGGAGGTTATTTAATTTCTCCAATGGCCATGAGAGAGTTTAGCCCACCTGTCACATCATCATTTTGTATCACACAGATATGTTACAATGCTGCCACCCATCCCATGTGTTCCTTATTAAGGATAAATAAGCATATAGAAATGTATATAAAAAAATACCCCTCTCTGTCTCATTAGAGATATCTTTGCCAGAAACTCAAGGAAGCAAGGTGAAAGGTTAGTGTAGGACCCACCTGAGAGGTTTGCCTTGACGTGGCAGGTGGGCTAAACTCTTTCATGGCCATTGGAGAAACTAAATAACCTCATGTTCATAAATAAATAAATACATTGTTAGCAATGGATAATGTTATTATGTTTAATGAGCCCATTCTGTATATATTGCAATTGGAAATCACTGTCTCTTGTATAGTCATTTTCATCATTTATTTTTTGTTGCGAAATGCTTATTAATTTTATTTCACAATGTCTTCTTAATTGCATTTTAAGAGAGACCAATACTGTTAAACATATATACATCATAATATTATTAAACAAATTTTAGAGAAAGCTGTACTTTTTTCCTTCATAATTCACTGATTTTATATGTTTTTAATGTGCATTTGAATTAATTTTCATTGGATAGTTTATCCGTAGTGTTTTTAAATTTCTATGATGATTTAAGGTCCCTTTTTTTCAATTATAGATAGGCATGTACAGAGGAAGTATAAATTACTATTTTAGATTTTTCACAAACAATGACCCTTCTCTCCCTGTTTTAAATTAACACTTGCTGATTGCAGAAGTGAACGATTTTGTACGTACAATGTTTGCCTTTAGAATATATTAAATGTCATCTTGAACGTATTTCAGTTTTTTCTTGTTTTTTTTTTAAATATAAGCCATCAAATGTTGGAATCCTCACTTTCTGGAACATAGACACAGATAACAAAAACATTTTGTCAGCACAGAATACACAGAATATAGTTACTCTCAATAACTATATGTGCGTTCAATCAAATTAAATATTGATTCAGTGACATGCTTCATGTCCTAATCATATAGATAATAAGTAATAAAAAAATAATTTTTAATAAAATAAAGATTAAACGGACACTCAGCTCAACATACTCCTTACAGCTCGACATGGATTGGCGAAGAACACTAGGCAATCCCACCCACCCCCAGAAGTCTCAGACAGTCATCCCCACACAGGTTGGACAAAACTGACATTGATTATGTGGAAATGGTAATTCTGCACAATTAATGTAGCCAATGAGTTAATGAGTACATGGAGAGCCCCGTTTTATGGCATACCATTCCTCAATTGGAAGGCACAGAGCACTTTAAGAGGCAGTGGATCTTATAGTTACAGTGTCTCTTTACATATTAACTCATAAATGCATAGTAAAATAACATTTGATGAAAATTCAATTTAGCATATTTGATTTATATAACTGCAAAGGCTGTCAGTAAGTATTATATGGTGATTAACTAATGTAACCTGATCTCTATCCTATTTATTGCTGTAATGCAATTTTTGTTCCAATGCGAAGAAAGAGGACTGTCATAAGAAATAAGAAAATTTTATGGTCTCTGAAATATATAATATGATTAGTTCTGGGATGTCTCTCTCATACTCCTTATTCTCAGTAAACATTACAATGGAAATTGTGATTGGAAAATAAATATAACATTAATGTTTTCTCATGTAAAACAATGTTGTCGTCCACCCCCAAAAAATCTAAACAGTTAATACATTTATGACTTAATAAATGTAAAATTAAACCGCCGTTTAACTGGGAAAAGTAAATTGTAATATATTTTTATTATTTAAAAAGGAAAACTGTTCCCTTTTCGCCTGGGAAACTGTTGTATGCTAATTTTTGTACATTAACCCTTTCTCTATAAAGTACTCTTTGTAAACATATTAGTATAATATTTATTTAAAAATTAAATCATAAGGTAAAACAGTTATTTTGAATATAAATTGCTTTTCAAAGACATAATATTTTAAATTATGTAAATTTAAACAGTGTCAGATTTTAATTTATTCATACTATCTTTACAGAAATATTGAATGGGGAATAAAGTTTCTAAAACTTATACATAGTCATATATAACTACATAACTTATATATAGTCATGCAAGAGAGGGAGGGTATGGGACACATGAAAGGGAGGGGAGGAGTGAGAGATTGTATGGGATGCATGGAAGGGAGGGGGAAAGAGGGCAGAATGGGATACATGGAGGGGAGGGGGGAAGGTACGGAACACAGGGAGGGGAGAAGGAGAAATGGGACACATGGAGGGTCTGGGAGGGAGGAGGGTATGAAAAACATGCAGGGGCTTAGGGGGTAGAGGGAATGGGATACATAGAGGGTCTGTAGGACAGAGGGAATGTGGCACATTGGGGGGTCTGGGTGAGGGAATGAGACACCGAGGTGGGGGGCAAATGAGACACAAGAGAGGGAGGTCCCAGGACAATTTTCGCACCGGTGGATTCTAGTTACGCCTCTGTCTATACTTCTACTTACTTCTTCTTAGAATGCAACTAAGTTAGTTTGACATGACCTATTTTTCATAAAACTATGCTGAGTTTTTCTAACAATGTTTTTGCCAATAAATTCTTGAATGTTATCTCTATATCTTAATAATACCATTTAAATACTTTCCCAGTCACAGAAGTTAAGCTCACATGTCTATAATTTCCAGGCAGAAGATAATGAACCCTTTTATAATATAGAAATTACTTCTGCCTTACTTCAATCCTGCAGTACAATTCCTAAAAGAGAGGAGACCTAAAAGATAAAAAACAGAGATTCATTTATTTCCACACTCTTCTCCTTAAGTATTCATGGGTGAATCATCAGACAATATATACAGGATGGATAAGCATTAGTTTACCAACTGTAGCTTACTAGATGCAGCAAAAACTGATATAGGAATGTAGCAATAATACAAGATAAAAAAATGTACACAAAAAAATTAAAATAAAAAACTTTATATTCTGTATGCAGTTATAAGAAAAAGTCCAAAGGACACAGTCTTGGGCTGTGCAGTAGTCACTAAATGTTCTTGATTCTATTGAGGCTTGGTGTTACGGTGCATGTAAAAGCACAGATAGAGAAGTCCTAGGAGGATTATGTTGTAATATTTCCAAGTGAGAATACACAACACCCATGTGTAACTAACCCATTTCTGTGGAGCTACCAACAAGCTCCACTTATGACAAGGGTTCAATATTTCTAAGTAAGTGAGAACACACAATACTCGTGTAAGTAACCCACTCACATTCTGTGGAGCTACCAACAAGCTTGTGGTATGATCCCCACTAGTAGATATGGTGGCTGTATATAAGGTTGCAATGGTAAATTGTAGTGGATAGTGGAAACAGTATAACTGTTTTATGTTGATAAGATTCTGTAATTGGGCCCAGCATAATTTCCAGTATTAAGCCCAATAGGCTCTTAATCTGGACCCAAATGTCAGCATAATGCTCCAAAGTAGTACAGTTACACTAAACTATTGTATTGTACACAAGTTTCTAAGGTGCAATTTAATGCAAAAATAATCTGCTTTCTGCCCTGATTGACTTTGTCAATCATCGTATCCTTCTCACCCACTCCTAATTGCTTGAATTTATGAATAAGTTTTCTAATTCAAATATAGTTACTGGGTGAGAGAAGAAAAGAGGGTCTTGTTATAACATATTACATTGCAAATATGTATAGAAAGCACGAGTGTCACTGCCAAGTTTCTCCTTTCCTCTTTGAAGTATCCTATTTAGCACAGTAGTCGGTGATTATAGCTCAAAGGATAGCTGTAGAGTATAGCAGTGTAATAGCCTTTTCCCCCCATACATTAATCGAGACTTAATGCTGGGAGAAGATCTGATTTCATTGTCACCAACACGGTCATTTATACATGGACCCCAGCATGGGGTCCCTTTTGAACAGTACAGTGATCCCACCCTGGTTCCTCTGTGTCTGGGGGATAATTATGTGATCTCTCGCTATACTAATTATATCTGGACGCAGAGGTTATAAGTGAAAATGTTCCCAAAAACAAAACAGAAACCTACAGGAACCCCACATATTACACATCCCCTTAGCTCTGTTGCGAGCACCCAAGTTAACAAAATAGCGCTCGGATCCATGCAGAAATGAATCAACACTAGCACTCTCTCTACCTAAAAGAGTTCACAGGTGAATGGGACTTTGGCCAGTCAAATATCGGGAGCTCCTGTGGATGGAAAAGGGTGTGCTCCTCCTGGTTTTCCAGGAGTGATTGTTCATGAGAGTACATAGTTTAGTCGATAAGTGGCTAGTCGATAAGTGGGGGAAAACTAAGGTAGAAGTTTTAGTTGCGGCCATGTCAGAGTTCCAGAGATGTTGTAGGTAAGTTCTGCTACAGTGCTTGCTCTACTACATGTGAGTAAGTTTTTAATTATTTTATTTCCTCACTCCAATTTTATAGTGTGCACTATTGGTGTTTTATTTATTTTTCATATATACAAAGACCACCATCATCTGTATCCTATAGTGGTGATCATACCACTTTATGCTATACCTGTGGAGCCAATATTCAGGCTCCGTAATATGTAAGCGCACAAATTTTACACTCTATTTTATTGCTGCTAGTTAGTCTGGCACAGGGCCGGACTGGGAATTAAAAGCAGCCCTGGAAAAAAAATATTTACCAGCCCCATAATGCGTCGCGCCAGCATAGTGTGCAGATACAGAGTTAGAAAAGATAACTTAAAATTATTACTCCAACGTGAAAAAAGCACATATAGGCTTAAAAAAAGAGTGCAGATTTATTTTAAGCAGACGTGCCTTTGCATATAACCAATGTTTCAGTCCAACTACCATGACATATTAAGGAAAGCTTGGTAATGGGACTGAAATGGTGAATGTATGTAGGGCACAACTGTAAAAAAATGACGTTATCTTGTTTATTTTGAGGTCCTGTGGGTGCACTCTTCACTTTAAATATGTTATTGTGCTGGATTATGCACCTAGCAAGACAGGGCCAATATCTGCTTATTACATATTGTACATATCAATGACATTTCTTAGTGTATTATGCATATATAAATGTACATTAATATATGTGTAAATATAATAGGCATAATATATATATATATATATATATATATATATATATATATATATATATATATATATATATATATATATATAATATATAATATAAATCAGTGGCGGATCCAGAGCCTGATCTCAGGAGGGGCACCTATAGATTATTTAAAGAAATAATCCATGCACAATAACCACTACTGCTCTGTGTAGTGGGTATGGTGCCAGGAGTGCCGGGACCCGCTCCCAGAGTAAGTAGTCAAACCGTTTAAGTACAGTTTGACAACTTACCTGGGGTCTGCTGGGATATGGGGCTGTAGTAGGGTATAGGAGCAGTGGTGCAATGTGTGAGGGGTGCAATGTGTGTGAAAGGTTCAGTGTGTAGGGTGCGTGGGGCAATGTGTGTATGGGTGGCTGTGTGTGTAGGGGAATGTGTGTATGGGGGTCTGTGTGTGTGTATGGGGGGGGCAGTGTGTGAATGTGTATGGTGTGTGTGGGCAGTGTTTGTATGGGGCTAGAGTTCACTCTCACCACTTGGACCACCAGGAATCCCTGGTGGTCACAGTGGTGAGAGTGAACTCTAGCCTGTAGCTCCAGGGCTAGAGTTTCCCTGTGGCACTCTCCCTCCCCCTCTGTCTCTCTCTATTCACCCCTCTTTCTCCCCTTGTGTCTCACTCTCCCCCCTCTGTCTCTTTCTCCCTCCTTTCCCTGTGGCACTCTCCCTCCCCCTCTGTCTCTCTCTATTTACGCCTCTTTCTCCCCTTGTGTCTCACTCTCCCCCCTCTGTCTCTTTCTCCCTCCTTTCCCTGTGGCACTCTCCCAACCCCTCTGTCTCTCTCTATTCACCCCTCTTTCTCCCCTTGTGTCTCACTCTCCCCCCTCTGTCTCTTTCTCCCCCCCCATTTCCCTGTGGCACTCTCCCTCCCCCTCTGTCTCTCTCTATTCGCCCCTCTTTCTCCCCTTGTGTCTCACTCTCCCCCCTCTCCCTGTGGCACTCTCCCCCCTCTGTCTTTCTCTCTATTCACCCCCCCTCTGTCTCTCTCTCTATTCACCCCCCCTCTGTCTCTCTCTCTATTCACCCCCCTCTGTCTCTCTCTCTATTCACCCCCTCTGTCTCTCTCTCTATTCACCCCCCCTCTGTCTCTCTCTCTATTCTCCCCCCTCTCTCTCTCTATTCACCCCCCCTGTCTCTCTCTCTCTCTATTCACCCCCCCTCTCTCTCTCTATTCACCCCCTGTCTCTCTCTCTATTCCCCCCTCTGTCTCTCTCTATTCACCCCCCTCAGTCTCTCTCTCTATTCACCCCCCTGTCTCTCTCTCTATTCACCCCCTCTGTCTCTCTCTCTCTATTCACCCCCTCGGTCTCTCTCTCTATTCTCCCCCCCTCTCTCTCTATTCACGCCCCCTCTGTCTCTCTCTCTCTCTCTCTATTCAACCCCCTCTGTCTCTCTCTCTCTATTCACTCCCCCCTCTGTCTCTCTCTATTCACCCCCTCTGTCTCTCTCTCTTCACCCCCCTCTGTCTCTCTTCACCCCCTCTGTCTCTCTTCACCCCCCGTCTCTCTTCACCCCCCCTCTATCTCTCTTCACCCCCCTCTGTCTCTCTTCACCCCCCCTCTGTCTCTCTCTCTCTACCCCCCTCTGTCTCTCTCTCTCTTCACCCCCCGTCTCTCTCTCTTCACCCCCGTCTCTCTCTCTCTTCACCCCCTCTGTCTCTCTCTCTCTTTTCACCCCCTTCTGTCTCTCTCTCTCTTTTCACCCCCCCCTCTGTCTCTCTCTCTATTTTCACCCCCCCCTCTGTCTCTCTCTCTTTTCACTCCCCCGTCTCTCTCTCTCTTTTCACCCCCCCTCTGTCTCTCTCTCTCTTTTCATCCCCCTGTCTCTCTCTCTATTCTCCCCCCCACTTCCATCCCCCCCACTCACCTGAGAGGAGTCAGGGGGCCGGCCGCATTGCACGCTGCAGCCTCGCCGGTCTGGCAGCACTGTTAATGCTGAGGGCTGAAGGGGGAGGGAGCATATCTCTACCATGCTCCCTCGCGGTTCCCACAATCCCCAGCATGGATGCTGCTGGGGATTGTGGGAACCGCGAGGGAGCATGGTAGAGAGACATGCTCCTCCCTCAGTCCCCAGCATTAGGTGTGCCGCCGGACCGGTGAGGCTGCAGCGTGCAATGCGGCCGCCTGGGCTGCCGGCCGGCCCCCTCAAAGTGTGTGCCACCGGACCGGCCACCCGGTGGCACATATATTGCCAGAGCAGCCCCCAGGTGCCGCGGCCCACCGGGAAATTTCCCGGTATCCCGGTGGGCCAGTCCGGCCCTGGTCTGGCATATTGTATTTCAATTATATATTTTAACTATTTTACACATATCTACAGTATCTCACAAAAGTGAGTATACCCCTCACATTTTTGTAAATATTTTATTATATCTTTTCTTGTGAATATCCACTACTAAGGGGACTGCACGCATAACCTGTACCCAAGTGTTTAATTAAGTTGGAGCTGAATCTATGATCCTAAAAAGTGTGAGTGCATACTTTTTATCTTATTTTATCGTTGATTAAATAAATGTGTTACACTATTTGTTTCCTTTCTTTTTCGTTACATATACTTTTAAGGACATTTTGGGCTCTATATCAACCTTTCTGTTTAATCTTATCTTCTACCGGACAAGAGAGACCTCGGATCTGGTGATTAATCTACCTTTTTACAAGCGCTGAATTTTCCTTTACTTTTATATTGCATGATGTATTAATTGGTACAAGCAGCACTCCTATAACGTATGCATGTACAGGCAAGAGTGCAGCCCTCTTGGTTTTGTTATATATGTAAATTTGGAAGTCCAGGCCAACTCCTTGTTTATGCTCTCCTCCTTGCCACAGGTGCATTATTTCTGGGCCATATTTAACCATGCACTGCAGAGAGTCCCAGGAGAAAGCATTTCCCAAGTAAGTGGATTAATCTCACAAGAGCAGACATTAGGTTTCTAGGATAGGATCTGCCAAAAATGGGGTACATTGACGTTGTGGCAAGTTTATGTACTGTATGACTGTAACTAAACCCCAATTGATTTTAATTAAGTCATGTGTTTTTTTGTTTGTGTTTTTAAAAAAACTATTACATTTTGTAAGTTTTGAAGTTGGTTTTTAGTGAGTGATCTTAAATGTTGTATTAATTGGCCCCAAGAGCACCTTTATAATGTATGCATTTTCAGGTGAGTGCAGTCTTCTTGGCTATATATATTAGTCAATACTATTCAGCTCAGTTGAGCTCCTCACTTTGTTAATGGTTTTATATTAAAACAATTACACAAAACAATAGCTTAAAAATTGTGCCAAATTATACTTTATTTAATGGAGCAGTGCAGCTTCCTTGATTTTCACATTTTGTGTTTCTTTTTCAGATTTTCTTCCAGAGTGTTATTAACTGATGGAGACATGGAGATATTTATCTTCTTACTTATGAAGAGAGGTCTCAAACGGAGTTAGAGTGTCCTAGAATTCTTTAGAAATACATTTAAATTGCTGTTGTTTGAAGACATATATATATATACCATATATACCATATATATATATACTGACAGCATAGTTGTCCTTTATATTACACACAAGGTAAAAGAGGAAAATAAAAAAACATGATTCTCAATTATTGAATGCATTGCATATTTCTACACAGAACCATTTTAATCATCTTAATATTGAATAAAGTATAACAGAGTATAGTCCACAATTACAATGTTATGACATTTATTGTAAATCAATAGTTCAGTTCAATTCTGCTATCTCAATCTACAACAGATTAGGATACTGATTGAAGTCACTGGACAGAAGAAAAAAAATATAAGATCTGAACACAAAATGCAATTTTAAAACCAATAAAAAAAAGGTTTTGGAAAATTGATTTTTAACTAAATACCAGTGAATGTGTATAGATGTCATTTAAGAGATAGACGACAAAAAAACAATATTAAAATTGTAAAAATAGATGATACACAAAGCATGCAAACCATTAGAAATATAGGTCACATATTGTGGAAGAAATAATTATAGCCGCAAATAAAAGTGTAAAAGTGTTTAAAATAGTTCAACTGTATCAATAAAGCTTTGTCTTCTCATGACGGAAATAAGTATTTTTAAAACACGGTACATTTTAATGTCATGGTAGGCATAAACATGATGAGGACCATTGACGAAGCACATTGGTGCACTGCACCAACAAGTTCTTGAACTGTAACAAGCACTTTGAGGTGGATAGAAAGTGAATGTGAACACAATATTTAGCAAATATACAAAAATAAGTCCTGCGATCAAATTCCCACTACTCCCGGGGGCAGCAATGACCATAGCATACATCAGGTCCAATACATACAAAACAAGCAAAAAAAAAAAAAAAAAGTTATTTAGTAACTCCAATGGCCATTAGATGTAAGTTGTGACAAACTCCCCTTTTTCTGGGATTTTTTCACGGGTTTTTGGAGGGGCCTGTTTGCCAGCCTCCTATCCTGTGACTATGGCCCCTGCAATAGAACTTGCTAATATACTTCAAACTGGCATTGTTTGTGCAATTGGTACTATATGGTTCGTTTACTGAACAACCGCACGAACAGAGACCACCCTGGAGCTTGTTAACAACTTGGAACGTTTCTCACCGCAGTGTTCTAATTGTTCGTCTGGGTGGCCGTGATTTCTATGAACAACCACGAGGTGGCGGCCGTCTTGTTCACATGAACATAGGCAGCGATGTTTGGGCATGAATCTCATGGAACTGAAATCGGATACAGAAACTTCTGAACACCGCTGAACTTCCATCATCGCCTGCGTTCATTTCTAGTCAACTTAGAAGTGCAGTTGTTCGTGAGATCATTTGTCTAGATGAAGGGAACAAGCTCCAGGGTAAGACTATTGACTCCATTTGGTAGCTTGTTCGTTTGCAAACTACTGAACTAGACCGTCCGCAAGCCCTGATTCTCTGGAACTGTTTTGGGCATGAAACCATGCTGGCAGCTGGTTAAAAAGAGACTTCCATGACACTTTTGAACCCCTGCTCTGATCTGGGTGATTTTTGGATATGTTGTTCACCCAGATCAGGGATGTATTTTTTGGGGGTATGTTATGTTTTGGAGTACTTTCTGAACTTTGTGAAAATGTGTTTTTTCTGCCTGGAGATAATTGATTTACTTACAGGACTTTACTCAATTATCTCCCAAGCAGAGGGGTGGGATTGTGTGCTGTACATGGGAGTGTCAAAGACGGTATGTTTGTTCTGATTGGTTTGTGTCCTTTGTGTTCCTGTGCCCCATCAGGTCCACCGGGGTGTTCCTCTGGCCTTAAGAATTGTATAAAAGGGGGGCGGAGCCTAGCTGCCAAGCAGAGTGGACGTGCCAAAACCCAGCTCCTGCAATATCTGCCTGATTTTGGGGAATATACCCCGTAAACCTGGCACAGACCCACTCTAAAAGGGCCTAATTGAACGGGGAATCTCGGGGTGCAACTCTGGACACCCAAATCGTCGACCTACCCACCCGAGACCCCAAGCTGCGATGATCGGGGCCTGCAGAATGGCTGGCAGAGGGGAGACGGCCGCTCTCCTTTCCTCCTACCTGCTCCACGACCACCACGACTTTCAATCATCCTGCCCCCCCCCCCAGGACCGGTGGGGGATATCCCGGTCCTCGCCGCGAGCCCAGACCGAGCTTCTGCACAGCGTATGGGCACCAGGGCCGGCGACACGTGACCCATCGAAAATGGCGGCGGAGTATTCAAGGCAACAACGGACTCAGCTTCAAGCACCTAACCAGAGCTCCGACTGCAGCACAGACCTCATGCAGCGTCTAGATGCACTATTTAACAACTTCTGGGAGAAGCTCCAGCAACGTGCACAGCGCGCCAAAGCAAAGCGAACGGATCCCATGGACCCAAGAGAGAGGAGCTGTGGGCAGCCGGGCAAGAGGGGGGCTCCCTCGGGCGCAGCACCGGACCAAAAGCCGACACTCACCCACCCCAGCCCACCCGGGCTGAAGGCCAAGAGGGCCCCGACCCGACAGCGTCGGCCACATGGGCGGAAACACAAGCGGCAATCTACCTACAGACCTCCCGCCACCCCCACGAGGGGGAGACACTCGGGCAACGTATGCCACCGAGTCTCAGGCCAGAAGGCGCAGGCCTACATATCAGCCTGGGGCAGGAGGGACACCCCCACCCCCGCCAGATCTACAGCACCTCCTCAGGACCAGCCAGGGAACCTCAGCCACATTCCCACAGAAGGAATAGGATAAATGGCGACTCACCACAAACTCTCCTATGACCCGCATACGCTAACCCACGGGTCCAGATGCAAGTGATGGTGACGGTGACCGCTGTATACCAGCTTGATTTCATATGCTGACGACTGCTTTTTGCCAACCATTGCATACCTTACTTACGCTTGTTTATCTTAGCCTTCCATTAGTTCAGCTTAGAGCGCTAGATGTTTAACTTTATAATTTAAGAATCACACTGTTAATTATATTGCATCAGCATGAATAGACCTTAAGATTAATGTTACTATATCTGTTAAACTCATAGTATAACTTCCAAGCAATATGATATATAACTGTGCCCATGCTTTACAAAACTAGGCACCTACTGCTAAACGGTGATTTGTGTATTGCACTAAGTGCTCATGTCCTAGCCTGTAGGCCACGTGAAGCCTAGGAGTACTGATCTATCAGTATAGCCTCAACTATACATATGCGCGACCTGTACTGTCCACAGTCTAGGTCCTTTAGCAAGCGACATAGAAATACTTCTAGATATTAAAGTATGAATAACTAAGCATGTTTCTATTAAAAAATTGTGCCTGATATACATATGTCCCGCATGTAAAGCGGGGGAATAGCCTGAGGACTGCTTTCGGGGCACCTCAGACATGCCTGTATCATTTTCAAGCACTGCAAAAATAAAAAATTTAAAAAAAAAAAAAAGAATTGTATAAAAGCCAACCTGAACCATTAAAGATCAGATCATCTTGCACCTTCGGCTCATGTTTGGGGGATTGGAGAACTACATACACTCTGGGGCATTGCTATAAACACTATACTCCCCTGAGTATAATCACTAGCTCTTCTAAGAACTGTTCCTGCTGCGCTCTCTGGACTAGAAGAGGTCTACCCACTGGAAGCTGGTCCTGGTCATAGGTCTATGGTGGGTAGGAGATGGCAAGACCCCAACCAAGCTGCGGAAGTTCGTGGGGTTTGCAGTGGTTATGGTGTTCCAGTGCAGTGCTTATGGTACTCATCAGTACTAGAAAGCAGCAATTGATGGAGGTAGCCAGTCGGGGTCCGACACATAAGTCTACCTGCCATTTTAAGGCAAACCTTTTAGGTGGGTCCTACACTAGCAATTCACTTTGCCTCCTTGAGCTTCCTTGAACTCTTTTTTTGTTCTTTGCATGTTTTGTATGTATTGGGGCTGATGTGTGCTATGGTCATTGTGGCCTTTTATTGTGGCCATCCTAAGTCACACCTGTGCAATCATAATGCTGTCTAATCGCATCTTGATATGCCACACCTGTGAGGTGGATGGGTTATCTCAGCAAAGGAGAAGTGCTCACTAACACAGATTTAGACAGATTTGTGAACAATGTTTGAGAGAAATAGGCCTTTTGTGTACATAGAAAAAGTCTTAGATCTTTGAGTTCAGTTCATGAAAAATGGGGGCAAAAACTAAAGTGCTGCATTTATAATTCTGTCCAGTGCAAGTATGTAAGGATTTGGAAAAACACCCCTCTCTGTTGACTTAGAGATTTTTTTGCCTGAAGCTCAAGGAAGCAAGCATTGTTGAATTGTTAGTACCCACCTTAGAGGTTTGCCTTGATGTTGCAGATGGGCTTACATCTAATTGGAGTTACTAAATAACAATATTTAAGCAGGTAGCTAAGCCAGGCAAAACAGATGACTACTGGCACTTGTACGTGCATCCACTACATCAACAACCTCGGAAGAAGAGGAAGAATAACTCATTCATTTCATGCCAATTTCACTGGCACAATGTATGAACTAAATCTGTTTATAAATGTCACAGAATACAGCCCAACACACAAAGTACAAACCCACCTGAAATAGATAGAGACACATAGTAACACTTTACCTTCCCTTAGGAATGCCAGACTTAATGTATAAATCTAAAGAAAATAGACAAGCCAGGAACAAGGAAAGCTATAGATCAGTAATCAAGACACAGTGGAAACACACAATTGATACCAAACTGGAATCACAACAGAGCCCTGAACTACAGATACACTAAGATATACACTGTTAATAAGACCCTGCATCAGCTTTGTGTGCCCAAAACGTGCTCGCACTATGACACAGAAATCATGCAGGTATGAAGTTGATGTGGTATCAACATAAACGTGAGGAGAATGTGATGTGTCAGAATTTGCGCAAAAACGATGCATGATCAGCGATGTGTTTCAGCCAAAAACAGGCAACTTTACAATATAGAAAAGAGGATGAAAAAGGACCAAATTGTAAAGTCACTCATGGTCAACTTCCCTCACAATTCGATCACCTATTTTTGCCGTATAGCAACTTTTCTGCAAAAAAAAAAGAAAGAAAGAAAGAAAGAATATAAATGACCTTCTTTATAACAAATTATAATTGCCGGCAGAATTCGAACAAAGTCTCAAACGTTAATTTTGGACTGTAAAAAAAGTACATTCAACAGAAGTACATTTCCACGGATGCCTATTAAGTACATATCTTTGCAGCAATATTAACAAATGTTCTCTAACCTACTGATTTCATACAGGGCAATTTGGCATATTAAGGGAAGCTGTGAAGGACAAGGTCAATGTGAATATTATAAAGATTTTTCCATTTTGAAATGATTTACAGGAGATTTGTTAGAATTACTGAAATTGCCTCTTTGATTTGCATAATTTGGCTAATCATTTTCAGTTAAAGCATTAAAGCCCCTCTCACAGCACACAGTATTAACACTTTAAACCCATTACCGTTCCGTAATTGATGCGAGTCACAGGGTTTAATTATTATACAATGATGTCACATCCTGTGACTCTGGCAGCCTTTAACTCTAAGAAAAGTTAACATAAATATGTTATACAGATAGTATGACATCATTGCATGACAGAATTCCATACATATTTTTCACTACTCAATTTGAGCAGTAGGTGAAGACAATAATAAAAAAACTAAATATTGAGCACTCCCACTCGAGAAATCAGCAGTCTAAAACACAGAACATTTTTTAAACTAAGAACTGAATGAAACAAATGAAGAAAGAGCTGCATTCCTTTATACCAAGAATATTTTTAAAGAAATTAATATTATTATTATTACTATTTTATTATTTATATAGCTCCATCAGATTCCGTGGCGCTGTACAATGGGTGGACTAACAGACATGTAATTGTAACCAGACAACTGGACATACAGGAACAGAGAGGTGGAGGGCCCTGCTCAATGTGCTTACATTCTAGAGGGAGTGGGGTATAGTGACACAAAGGGTAAAAGTAGGGGCACGAAGTAGGTTGTTAGAAATGTAGGTAATTTTTGACAGTTGCAGGAGAGGAGTCATGGGTAGTGGGGATAAAAACCTGCTAACAGTTTAATTGATATGCTTTCTTGAAGTTATGTCATACGTAAGAGATGCCAATACCCTTAAAGTTAAGAATCACAAAAACTACTTTTTTTTTGTGACAAGCTTCAGTTCAGAAAGTAAATACAAAGCAAGTTGTTTCCTGGATTTTAAAATCAATAAACAACATATGGCATTTGCTGAAGGAGAGTTTTTGAGACATTGCACGGTTGATGATGTTGCAATTCTACACCATGGATAGCAAAAACAAAATTTAAGATACTGACTTTGTCACATTGAAATATTGCTGGCTTAGTAGAAGTGATTGATGAAGAAGTGGTTCCAAGATTAACAAATCGCAAACAGCTTCACATTCTATTTGCACATTCTTGAACTGATATGAGAAGACCAAACTGGCAGACCACCTTACCTTTTTTAAAAGCTCATAAAATTGCAAACTTTCTTTGGTTTTGGTTTAAATGGACTAGTCAAATGTATTAGTCCAAAACCCAAAAAAACATCTTTCAATATGTAGATCACAATGTTATGCTTCAAATACTGAAATTGAGTAAATGAGTAAATATAAAATATATTTTTGCATAAGGTTTTATATATTCAGAGCTTCAAAACAAATGTTAACATAGATTGAGTTGTTCACACAGTAGAATTTCTGCTTTAAAATATGGTGATTACCAATGGCACATGCAAATGTTATAAGTAGATGGTGAATTCTTCAATGCAACAAATATTATAGTTCTTATGTTTTTTTTTTACTGCAACCCTTCACAGTTTTATTTTTTAATGAATAATGCCATTTGGCCCATCTAGTCTGCCCAATATTTCAAATTACTTTTAATTAGTCCCTGGCCTTACCTTAAGTCTAGGATAGCCTTATGCCTATCCCATGCATGCTTAAACTCCCTCACTGTGTTAACCTCTACCACTTCAGCTGGAAGGCTATTCCATGCATCTACTACCTTCTCAGTAAAGTAATACTTCCTGGTATTATTTTTAAACCTTTGCCCCTCCAATTTCAGACTATGTCCTCTTGTTGTGGTAGTTCTCCTTTTAAATATAGTGTTCTCCTTTACTGTGTTGATTTCCTTTATGTATTTAAATGTTTCTATCATATCCCCCCTGTCTCGTCTTTCCTCC
The DNA here is from genome assembly GCF_036172605.1 of Pelobates fuscus. NCBI lineage: Eukaryota > Metazoa > Chordata > Amphibia > Anura > Pelobatidae > Pelobates > Pelobates fuscus. The sequence goes on from NC_086320.1 coordinate 341,491,921, forward strand.
AAGCTATACATGTTAAATTCCTTGCACTTATCCACATTAAATGTCAGTTGCCACAGCTCTGACTATTTTTCTAATTTTTCTAAATCATTTGCCATTTGGCTTATCCCTCCTGGAACATCAACCATGTTGCAAATGTTAGTATCATCAGCAAAAAGACATACTTACCATCAAGACCTTCTGCAATATCACTAATAAAAATATTAAAGAGAATGGGTCCAAGTACAGATCCCTGAGGTACCCCACTGGTAACCAGGCCTTGCTTCGACTATACTCCGTTGACTACAACCCTCTGTTGCCTGTCACTCAGCCACTGCCTAACCCATTCAACAATATTGGAATCCAAACTTAAACATTGCAGTTTATTGATGAGCATTCTATGTGGAACAGTGTCAAAAGCCTTACTGAAATCTAGGTAAGCAATGTCTACTGCACCACCCTGATCTATTATTTTAGTTACCCAATCAAAAAATCAATTAGATTAGTTTGGCATGATCTCACTGAAGTAAACCCATGTTGTCTCTGATCTTGAAATCCATGTGAGTTTAGATGTTCAACAATCCTATCCTTTAACATGGTTTCCATTACTTTCCCCACTACTGAAGTAAGGCTTACTGGCCTATAGTTGCCCGACTCCTCCCTACTACCTTTCTTGTGAATGGGCACAACATTCGCTAACTTCCAATCTTCTGGGACTACTCCTGTTAACAATGATTGGTTAAATAAATCTGTTAATGGTTTTGCTAGTACACCACTAAGTTCTTTTAATAACTTTGGGTGTATCGCATCAGGCCCCATCGATTTATTTGTCTTTACTTTTGACAGTTGAAATAAAACCTCTTCCTCTGTAAACTCACCTTGTTGGTCCTTTTTCCTAGCTGATGTCCCTTTCCCTCATTTTCATCTGTAAATATTAAACAAAAATATTCATTGAGGCAGTCAGCTAGACCTTTATCCTCTTCTACATACCTTCCTTCTTTTGTTTTTTAATCTACCTAATCCTTGTTTTACTCTCCTTTTCTCATTTATGTATCTAAAAAATGTTTTGTCCCCCTTTTTTACTGACTGTGCTATTTTCTCTTCTGTGTGTGATTTGGAAGCTCTTATAACTTGCTTAGCCTCTTTCTGCCTAATCTTATAGATCATTCTGTCTTCCTCACTCTGTTTTTTTTTTATTATTACTAAATGCTAACTTTTTGTTTTTTACTATTTTGGCCACATATGTGGAGTACCACAGTGGTTTCTTAATTTTTTTGCTTTTACTGACAAGCCTAATGCAATTTTCTGTTGCCTTCAGCAGTGCAACTTTTAAATAATCCCATTTCTCCAGGACTATATGTTCTCTTTCTAATATTTTCTAGATCACTCTGCTCGAGTATTGACAGAAGTGGTTTTATTTTATTTTTATGTGCATGCTTACCAATGAAAATGGAAAATAATTTCATACTTGCTATACTGTATTATATAAATATATGTATTGTAAATATATATATGTTTTTATTATTATTTCGTTGTCATTTTGTTTTACAATAATTAGGAATGGGCAAAAATATAGATAATGGAGATTAGTGTACACTTGTGAGAATGATAGTCTTGCTTTTTGCTACATTGGGCATGAGGCAATTATCGCATGTATTGTCAAAAAAAAATCATGTGATTTATTAGATACACAATGTGCCTATAGGCTGGCTTTGTATTTGTTCCATCTGAATTCCATTTGGAGTAGAGGTGCTGTAGTTATAATGAGATTCTGCATGCTTATTCTATTTGTTGAGGATCTTTTTCCTCATACAAAAATCTCCCCATAAGCAACAGTTCTCTCCTTGGATACCACAAAATGGAAAATAGCCCCACAGATCCTTAATATCAGGAAAGCAAAGTAAAGATTATGAAAAAATATTATTAAATAAATCACTGCTGACATAACATAAAGCATATGATTAATATTGGCATATACTTTTGACACAGCTTCAATTTATTTTTTTTGCCATTCATTTACCTATTAATTTGACATATGCTATAAACATCTGTGCTTAGAGCACATCAAATGCGCGTGTCAAAAATCTGTCCAAAAATTATGTTTAATCAAACAGTGCACAATCAAAAGCTCAAGGTCAACATACAAGCCTGGAGCAAGCGACTTCAGTTTTCTGAGGATAATTGAACACTAAAATGTGTTTATTGACATATTTTTTATACTATTAAAATTAAGATTTTGCTCAAAATGTAAAAGCAGAAAAGAGTGACACACTGACGTGTTGACTCTTAGTTATTCATTTATGCTTTTAAATTGTATTTTCAGTGAAATTAATGCTTGTATCTAAATTGGACCTTTCTGATTTCATCCTGAAGATTATTTCATCAAATTCCTTCTTGGGGGAATATGCCACCTAAGCCATACAGATTGAGTAAAACCTCTTTTGCTCTCAACCAGTGAGTGTATTTATTATTTTTTACTTATTTTAACAGTTAGCATTATCTTTTTTTATTTATTTTTTATTCTCATATCTTCGGTGAGAACCTGCTGCTACATATACCAAATAGTGGGAAGGAACCTCCATAAACTAAATATTCTACACTATATTGGTGTTTTTCTGTTTTTGTTCCTGTGACGGAACCAATCTCGCCACATTGTTTTGGAGGAGCCTGGTTGCCTGCCTTCTGCCTTTGGACTATGGCCCTGGGAGATTGGGCCCTTTAAAAACAGTATTCAGCCATACCAGAGTGTATGTCACTCATTCTGGCCCTTTAAATACAGTGGGGTAATTTGGTACTTGCCCTGTGTGAGCTGTGGTAACCCAGATAGCTATTCCATGGAGCCTATTCGTGTGATTAAAGACTTTGGCTCTATGGCGATTAAACTGTATTCGGTTGGTCTGAGTGCCATTCACCTAATAATGTGCACTCAGACCTGAGCTATCTGGGGATATGTGAAATATCTGTGTGTTATGTGTAAAATGTGACTTTATGTATTTTAAAGTGTTTTATGTCGTTTTGCAACCATGTGGTTAATGGAGTCTGCCTCTAGTCCTGGATAATTGGATTACTTCTCCAATTATCTCCAGGGCAGAAGGGAGGAAACCGGGATGCATTGTGGGGATGTTTTTTCTGCCAGCCAGGGGGAACAAAAGATACTTTTACTAACTTTTGAACCCCTGGTCTGATTCATGCCATTTTTAATATGTTGTTCCCCTGAATGGATTGATTGAGGATATGTATTTTTATGTGAATGTGATGTATGGTTTTAAAGTTATGAAAGTTGTGTAAAAGTATATTTTGAACTGTATGCATAATGGGATTATGTGTCACACTAAGGGGAGGGGATGTGTGGGATGTAACATCTATGCCATTGGTTATTTTATGCCTCCCCCTGGGTGTGGCCTGTATGTGTACTCATCTAATAAAAACCTGGTTTGGTGCCCCAGCACCTCAGACCACTGCTTGACCTTCAACACGGAGCTTTGTCTCGTTCTTGGGGGGATTCACTGTATGCTGATAGGGACTGACTGCCAGGAGTGTAAGCCGCTTGGGAGCTTTTCCTGTTCGTCTGCTAGCAGCAATTCGTGAGGTTCCAGTTCGGGAGTTTGGAGTGCTACCTTATTCCCTTGTATGCAGTTCGGGAGTTTGGTGCATTCACCTATATCCAATTCGTGAGTTTTGGTGCTTTTACAGTAGCTGTGCCTTTTTGTGAAAAGGGGATTATCGCCTAAACGGATTTTTCCCCTTTTATGCTGAAACGGTCCGTTACAGTTCCATACCATCTGGAATTACCCAACAGGATCAAGGTACCAAGTGAATTCATAGGAGGGGATTATACCGCCCAGGCAATAAATATATACATATACATATATATATATATATTTGAAGCTAAGTAACAGCTTTATAGAATTGTAAGTGAATTTATTGTATTTATCTCACCTATAGTGTAAACATACTACTCTACATTCTACACTTTATCTCCTTTCTTTTGCATATTAGCCCATCCAAACTTGGACTTGAAGACACTCTTAAGGCACTGCATCTCTCGCCCTATTCTCTACCAATACTTACCTACGACCAGATAGGAAAGATTACTTGGGCTGACTAAGCTGCCTACTTCAAACAAGCACTACAAACCTTACTCTGTGAACTATTATTATTATTATTATTATTATTATTTATAAAGAGCCACGTATATAGTATATATATGTAGGATAGTATATATCAGATCATTGGATACTTTGGTCACAGCTGTTTCAACAGAGTGACAAGCACGGAGTCAACCTGCTGTAGTATCCTGCAAACTTAAGATAGAAGAAGCGTGGAGGGCAAGTCAGGAATTTTGATTAAATATACTATTTTCTCTTGCACAGATCAAAGCATCTGCTAACTTTTACCAAGTCATCAGAAGGTTTATCCAGTAGTTAAAGTGGACTTTAAGCAATTCAATAGTTTAGCATTCCAAATTTGCATGTGTTGCTGTGAAGGAGTTTTTCATCTTAAATAGAACAGTCAAAATGTAATCATATCAGTTGATTTTATCGCATTTATTCCAATAAGTCAAAGAACCTAAAGATTGAAAATCTTTTCTACATGTGTTATAAAAGACAGTGCACGGAACAATGTCATCTAAATTAGTTTTCATCTGTGTGCATCAGGTTCTAAAAAAAACACTTCCCTCACCTGATCTGTCTCACATAATATATTCTTTCATATTCTGAGTTTGAAGGTAGAGCAAATTATGTACTGAGGTACATACAATAAATATAATGTAAGTACAATATCTGTGTGTTAACAAAAATTAATTATGCAAAAACTCCTATAAAAAAGGTAGGTTAAAACAGATTTCCTAAATGTAAAAAAAAAATGATTTAAAGAAAATGCTTGTTTTTATGTAAAATGCACTAAAATGAAGCAACATATGAAAGTTTTCTTACATTAATGGTATGTGTGTTAACATTACTATTAAAATTATGTATCAGCTGGGATATCACTGATGTAACTGATCTCGATTTATAGATTAATATTACCTCAATGAAGTAAGAGCGGTTATAGATCTAACTTAATAGTACTCAAGATGCCTAATTTGTAACTAGTGAAAATGAAAGACTAATGCTCCCATCGGTCATTTGTGTTGATTTTATTCATATATTTTATAAGATTACAGCTGGGCTCAAGGAGAATTATGACAGATAAAAGTAAACATACAATTATGCAGCATCTATTTAGGGGATCTAATAACCCTTTAATAAGAGAGAGTAGTCTTTTTGATAGCCTGCAATTTCTCTTCAATTGAATTTACATTATTTTATTTTTTTCTATAAAATGTTTCAATAATCCAATAATGATAAACTGGAAATATAATTGCCGCTGGCCTGTTTCTCTGGCCTGTTTCTCTGTAAAGTGGTCAAATGTTGGAATGCACAAGAAATCTATTGATAAACCATATACATATATATTTATTTAACGCCTTAAGGACTGAGTCAAATGTACACGTTGTGATCAAAACTAAACGTAAACAAAAACTTTGCGCTATATGTCTGTTCAGGCGTAATTTGCCTCATTTTATGTGCACCCACACTTATTATATATCATTTTATTCAGGGGAAACAGGGCTTTCATTTATCATCAAATATTTGGGTATGAAACATAATTTAATATGAAGAAAATATTAAAAAGTGGGAGAAAATAAGAATTAAAAAAAATATGTTTAGTTCTACATGATATTCTAACTGTGAATGTCATCAGGGCCGGCCTTAGGGGTGTGCGAGCTGTGCAGCCGCACAGGGCGCCATGGTGCAGGGGGCGCCCTGCGGCAGCATAGCTCACACGGCATGTCTGTTAGCCGCAAGGCTAACAAGACATTTGCCTTGGGCGGCATTTTCCAGGGGCGGCAAAAAAGCCGCCCCCAAATGTCATTTCCATTTTTTTAAATTTTTGTGTGATTTTGTTGTCAGCATATTCAACTATGCAAAGAACAAAGTATTTCAGAAGAATATTTAATTCATTCAGATCTAGGCTGTGTTATTTTTGTGTTCCCTTTTTTTTTTAGCAGTGTATATTAGCTGATGCAATGCATTTTAGGACTGGTATACATTTTTTTCACTGTTTATTTTTACAAATCGTCCACTGGTGTACCTTTGTTCATACTGGATCTGTGGAAATTAAAACATTACGCAAAGTTTAGAAAATGTTTTCCCACAAAGTGCTGTAGGACATTTCACAAACATTATAACATACTTTATATAGACAATAGATACCGTGTGCAATTAACTTAATATTGGCCTCCACCTGTATCATGGCACATATATTTCTGATTGTGAAGATTGTGACGTTATTGTGAAATTTTAATCTTAGATTTATTGTCTGTCACAGCTGAAATCTAAACTATACAAACAGATCAATTATGTTTAATTTAAACCATGCTTACTAATTTATTTTTAAATCTATATTTGACAGGCCTGGAGCACTCTCTGATATTTTCTCAAAATAATTTATGATTAAACAATAATACTTTAGTGAATAATTTGTTGAAAAATCTACACAGAGCCATTGAAGGAGCTGAAGGGTCCCGAGCGCGCAGCCCATTTATCCTACAAAAGAGTCTACAGCCTGGATATATTTGACCAGGATCAGTCAAGTACCTACCAAGTATTTGCTAATCCACCACTTCAAACTAACAGAGGAGGAACAGTCTACAATCCACAACAAGACATCTCCACCTGGAATTGGATTTTCCCCTTTTTTCAGCAGGACATATTGGTGAGATCCACCCATATACAATAGTGTGTACACACTGGTGACTGTGTATACATTTTTTCATTTTTTTCTCTTTTCGTTTTTCTTTTTTCCTTTTTTGGATTTTTTCCTTTTTTTGAATTTTTTCTACTTTTTCTATTTTTTTTCTAATTTTTTCCATTATTGTATATAGTGTATATATTTCTCTGTCCACATTGGTCAATATTCCAGATTGGCTCCCAGCCTCACTCTGCGGTGCGCGAGGGAGCTGAGCAAACAGCTCAGAGGAAGTGCTCCCTCGCCAGCCGCCCGCCAGCGCCGCCCGCCCAGCCCAGCAGCCACTGGACCACCAGGGAGGAAGAGACCCCCCCACAGCATTCCCAAAGGTAAGGAGGCTGGGGGGGTGTCTAAATACATTTTAAAAAATGTGTTAATGTGGGTGAGTGTGTGTGTCTGTTATTGTGTGTGTGTGTATGTTAGTGTGTGTGTGTGTCTGTGTCTGTTAGTGTGTGTGTGTATGTTAGTGTGTGTCTGTGTATGTTAGTGTGTGTCTGTGTCTGTAAGTGTGTGTGTGTGTGTGTGTGTGTGTGTATGTTAGTGTGTGTCTGTGTCTGTTAGTGTGTGTGTGTGTGTGTATGTTAGTGTGTGTCTGTGTATGTTAGTGTGTGTCTGTGTCTGTTAGTGTGTGTCTGTTAGTGTGTGTGTGTGTGTGTGTATGTTAGTGTGTGTCTGTTAGTGTGTGTCTGTGTCTGTTAGTGTGTGTCTGTGAGTGTGTTTGTCTGTTAGTGAGTTTGTGTGTCTGACTGTGTGTGTGTGTGTGTGGCTGTCTGCCTGTGTGTGTGTCTGTTTGCCTGTGTGTGTGTGTGAGACTGTCTGCACGTGTGTGTGTGACTGTCTGCGCATGTGTGTGTGACTGTCTGCGCGTGTGTGTGTGTGGGACTGTCTGCGTGTGTGTGTGTGACAGGGTGTGTGGGAAGGGGTAAGGAGTGGGGGAGGGGGGGACGGGAAGGGGGGGGCGCTGTGAAGATTTTTTGCACAGGGCGCCCAAATGCCTAAGGCCGGCCCTGAATGTCATAATACTGTTTGCTTTTACTGCAATAAAATACACATATTTGTATTTAGCAATGTCTCACGTGTAAAACAGTACCCCCTATGTACAGGTTTTATGGTGTTGTGGGAAGTTACATGATCAAATTACATTACATTTTTCAGTTTTTTCACATTGAAATTCGCCAGATTGGTTATGTTGCCTTTGAGACCGTATGGTAGCCCAGAAATGAGAATTACCCCCATGATAGCATACCATTTGCAAAAGTAGACAACCCAAGGTATTCCAAATGGGGTATGTCCAGTCTTTTTTAGTAGCCACTTGGTCACAAACACTGGCCAAAGTTAGTGTTCATATTTGTTTGTGTGTGAAAAATGCAAAAAACTAATTTGAACGCCAATTTGTGGCTACTAAAAAAGATTTTTATCAATCTTTATCAATATTTTATGATTTGGAAATCCATTGAGTGCCCTCATCTTTGTTACATTATATATATATATATATATATATATATATATATATGACGTCATTCTAAGTGTATTTTATTATTAAAATATATTATTATATATTAATATTAAAATACACTTAGAATAATGACTTGTGAATGTGTATATTAAAGTACTTAGATCATATATATATATATATATATATATATATATATCATATATATAAATAAATATATATATGATCTAAGTACTTTAATTTAAAAACTATTTTATAACTTTGTTAAACTTTTACAACCTTTTGAACAGGCACTGCACAAGCCAGCTATTCCGCCCATGTGATCGCAAAGACCCTGCGACCACGTGGCCTGGAGGGGGGAGGAGGAGGCGAATCATGCCAGGCAAGTCCCCACATTGCGATCGACAGCGAGGGATCATTCCTAGTACATCCGCGGTAGTTAAGGGGTTACTATACCCCTTAACTATTACTGTATGTTTTAGATATATTATCACTTGCGCTTTCTAATTTTGATTTCTAAGATTTGGAGAATACCCATGACAGTATGTTATCTTCTACTCAAAATTATTTTAACAGAAACTCCAGTTAATATGTTTTCTTATATCATAGCAAAATAAAAGTAAAATAATGTTCTATAAGCCCATGCATAGCTATTTGCATTTATTTTTTGTATATATCACTTCCAATATTTTCCAATTGTCTAATTGTCAAGCAGTGTGTATTCTGCTCAAATAAAAACTGAAAGAATGGGCCTGTACCTCAACATATTAAATCAATCATTTTCAAATTTGCATTGTTTTATTGAATGACACTCAAAAATATAGATATTATCCTCTACTGGGTGCAGAGCTATGTTATTCGGAATTTTACATTGAAATCAAGTTTTTCAAAAGTTGCACAACTCGTGACACAATTAACTTTTTTTTTGCTTACCGTTCATCCCTTATGCTTTACATTGCTTTGGACAGTGTGTGACAGACTTAATTATAATGCACATCATACGCTATACAAGCGCCAGAATTTATTAGTGAGTAGGTTGACACTTTTTAGTTTAAAAATGTGCCCATTTTTATCAATCATCTCTGCTTTAGAAGTTTAAAATCTGACAACTTGACTGTGTACACTGTGCAACTGTAAATGTGCTGTTCATTTTAATTTGATTTGCAGTGGTCCTGGTTATTTTTGGGGTGCAGATTATCATGCCCAAAATTGGCTAATAGTATAGCATTTGGAAAGAAATTCTATATTATATTTTTGTAATCACATACACTGTATACAATAAGATACAACAAGTACAACATTACTTAAAGGGACACTATAATCACCAGAACATATACAGTTTATTGTATTTGTTCAGGTGAATATAATCAGTCCCTCCAGACTTTTGCAGTAAACACAATCTTTTCAGAGAATATGCAGTGTTTAGATTACAGACTAGGGATACTGTGGAGCACTGCAATTCAGTGTCTCCACCCTCTGCATGGAGACTCTAAACTTTCCTCATAGAGATACATTGATTCTATGCATATCTTTGAGGAGATGCTGATTGGCCAGGGCTGTGTTTAAATTGTGTTGGCTCTGCCACTAATCTGCCTCCTTGACAATCTCATCCAATACAATGCTTTCCTATTGTAAAACAATAGATTGTGTTTTTAACATTATAGGGTCAGGAATACATGTTTGTGTTCGTGACCCTATTCTGTTCCTTTAAACTTTGTCAATACTATGAAATTTTTTTTTGTCTGTGCATTGCAGATATTTAACACAAAAACTGATTTTACTTACTGATTTACGATAGATAATGAAGTGGATTCATGGGTAGATGGGAAGATGGGTGTAAGTCTTTTCTTTAGTAACACACTGGGATTCGTAGAAAGGTTGAATGTAGCTTAATATGTTTATTGCATCCTAATGTACTATTTAACCATGGATGAATATGATTTAAATAATCCACCATGGACATACAAGAAATTATATCAATGAAAATGACAGAGCGTTTATGTTTGTAAGATATATATGGAATTCATTACATAATTTGCTGCGATGATGTAGTAACTCAAGTGGGGATCTGCGATGGTGTCTCATTTCATCTCCCATCCTGAAACCTGTAATATGGAGGTAAATAGTGCCCTAGGCTGCCCTTGCTATAATTATGTGTATAATATCAGTAACCTATGGCCATTCCATTCCATGGGCACTGATATAGGTATGATTGCAGGTCCATTGTTCTGAATCCCTCAACCTTTATCTGTCCAACCAACTCTACTTGGTACAGTGCCAGGCATTTTTGCATTTTTCCATTAGAATATAAAAAAACACATATATTTTAAAAGCATTAATTTTGAAATGTAATTATTTTACATTATTTTCTTTTTTTCTTTCATGGGTCAGTTGTTTAGATCACAACAACCTACAATAGCATTACAGTGTCCCACATGTCAAGAAACGATTTTTCTATTTTTCTCGGTTTTAAGAATAGTTAAAAACTGGTTTCATGAGAATTAATATGAGTGTTTATAGTATATATATATATATATATATATATATATATATATATATATATATACACAAAGAATGTGAAAAAATGGATACTGTGAATGACATGTATCCTATAGCAACCAATGTAATATCATGTAAAATACACGGAATCCTTACAAGAGTTAAATTCATATAAGTATAATAAACATTGTAGTAGCATGAGAAATTCCCAATCTGGAATATTGACCAATGTGGACAGAGAAATATATACACTATATACAATAATGGAAAAAATTAGAAAAAAAATAGAAAAAGTAGAAAAAATTCAAAAAAGGAAAAAATCCAAAAAAGGAAAAAAGAAAAAAGAAAAGAGAAAAAAATGAAAAAATGTATACACAGTCACCAGTGTGTACACACTATTGTATATGGGTGGATCTCACCAATATGTCCTGCTGAAAAAAGGGGAAAATCCAATTCCAGGTGGAGATGTCTTGTTGTGGATTGTAGACTGTTCCTCCTCTGTTAGTTTGAAGTGGTGGATTAGCAAATACTTGGTAGGTACTTGACTGATCCTGGTCAAATATATCCAGGCTGTAGACTCTTTTGTAGGATAAATGGGCTGCGCGCTCGGGACCCTTCAGCTCCTTCAATGGCTCTGTGTAGATTTTTCAACAAATTATTCACTAAAGTATTATTGTTTAATCATAAATTATTTTGAGAAAATATCAGAGAGTGCTCCAGGCCTGTCAAATATAGATTTAAAAATAAATTAGTAAGCATGGTTTAAATTAAACATAATTGATCTGTTTGTATAGTTTAGATTTCAGCTGTGACAGACAATAAATCTAAGATTAAAATTTCACAATAACGTCACAATCTTCACAATCAGAAATATATGTGCCATGATACAGGTGGAGGCCAATATTAAGTTAATTGCACACGGTATCTATTGTCTATATGAAGTATGTTATAATGTTTGTGAAATGTCCTACAGCACTTTGTGGGAAAACATTTTCTAAACTTTGCGTAATGTTTTAATTTCCACAGATCCAGTATGAACAAAGGTACACCAGTGGACGATTTGTAAAAATAAACAGTGAAAAAAATGTATACCAGTCCTAAAATGCATTGCATCAGCTAATATACACTGCTAAAAAAAAAAGGGAACACAAAAATAACACAGCCTAGATCTGAATGAATTAAATATTCTTCTGAAATACTTTGTTCTTTGCATAGTTGAATATGCTGACAACAAAATCACACAAAAATTTAAAAAAATGGAAATGACATTTTTCAACCCATGGAGGTCTGGATTTGGAGTCACACTCAAAATTAAAGTGGAAAAACACACTATAGGCTGATCCAACTTTGACGTAATGTCCTTAAAACAAGTCAAAATGAGGCTCAGTAGTGTGTGTGGCCTCCACGTGCCTGTATGACCTCCCTACAATGCCTGTGCATGCTCCTGATGAGGTGGTGGATGGTCTCCTGAGGGATCTCCACCCAGACCTGGACTAAAGCATCTGCCAACTCCTGAAGAGTCTGTGGTGCCACGTGATGTTGGTGGATGGAGCGAGACATGATGTCCCAGATGTGCTCAATTGGATTCAGGTCTGGGGAACGGGCGGGCCAGTCCATAGCATCAATGCCTTCATCTTGTAGGAACTGCTGACACACTCCAGCCACAGGAGATCTAGCATTGTCTTACATTAGGAGGAACCCAGGGCCAACTGCACCAGCATATGGTCTCACAAGGGGTCTTATGATCTCATCTCGGTACCTAATGGCAGTCAGGCTACCTCTGGCGAGCACATGGCGGGCTGTGCGGCCCCCCAAAGAAATGCCACCCCACACCATTACTGACCCACTGCCAAATTGGTCATGCTGGAGGATGTTGTAGGCAGCAGAACATTCTCCATCGCATCTCCAGACTGTCACATCTGTCACATGTGCTCAGTGTGAACCTGCTTTCATCTGTAAAGATCACAGGGCACCAGTGGCAAATTTGCCAATCTTGGTGTTCTCTGGCAAATGCCAAACGTCCTGCACGGTCTTGGGCTGTAAGCAAAACTCCCACCTGTGGACGTCGGGCCCTCATACCACCCTCATGGAGTCTGTTTCTGATCGTTTGAGCAGACACATGCACATTTGTGGCCTGCTGGAGGTCATTTTGCAGGGCTGTGACAGTGCTCCTCCTGTTCCTCCTTGCACAAAGGCGGAGGCAGTGGTCCTGCTGCTGGGTTGTTGCCCTCCTACGGCCTCCTTCACGTCTCCTGATGTACTGGCCTGTCTCCTGGTAGTGCCTCCATGCTCTGGAAACTACCCTGACACACAGCAAACCTTCTTGCCACAGCTCACATTGATGTGCCATCCTGGATGAACTGCACTACCTGAGCCACTTGTGTGGGTTGTAGACTCCATCTCATGCTACCACTAGAGTGAAAGCACCGCCAGCATTCAAAAGTGACCAAAACATCAGCCAGGAAGCATAGGAACTGAGAAATGGTCTGTGGTCACCACCTGCAGAACCACTCCTTTATTGGGGGTGTCTTGCTAATTGCCTATAATTTCCACCTGTTGTCTATCCCATTTGCACAACAGCATGTAAAATTGATTGTCACTCAGTGTTGTTTCCAAAGTGGACAGTTTGATTTCACAGAAGTGTGATTGACTTGGAGTTACATTGTGTTGTTTAAGTGTTCCCTTTATTTTTTTGAGCAGTGTATAAAGATGGGGGAGAAATATTTCTTCAGCATAAAGAATTGCAGTCATAGGACTTCAAAATAATCAAAATAACTACTTTAATTTCAGTCGACATGCAACAGAACACAGTAAACATTTCAGCCGCATGGCCTTAATGTTTTGTAAATCTAGTAATAAGATTCAAATGTTGACTGTATGCTGTTGCATGTTTGTCTGATATTCTATAGAAAGACAGGAATAGCTAATCCCTAATGTCTGAATGTTTATGAATATAGACAAAAAAAGGCTAAGCCTGTTACATTTTACATGTGTGTATAAGAATTATTTTACATACACAGTGATTTATTAACTGGGGGGAGGACATGATGGTGGTCCGAATGATGGTCGAATTCGCTGCCCATGTCTCATTTTCAGCTGGAGAGGAAAGGATAGTTTCACAGGAGCAGAGTGGAACGGCAGCAAGAGAGGACTCACTGCTTGAGAAAACCTAAGTAAACTTTATTTTAATATTTGTGGGTATGACTGGAGTCTAGAGAGGTAAATGAACATCTCAAATGTGAAACCTGATTATCATTTTTTAATGTTGGAGTATCCCTTAAATGGATGTATATTATAGTAACATTTGGGTAAACCAAAAAATATATAAACACATATCAATATACATTTGTGTAAATGCACATTTTGTATCAAACTGTAGTTTTAAAGACACACACATGCTCAGTGACGCATTCACAAGCTTACTGACACTCAAACACACACATCATGATAAACTCTGACACACAAACACACTAAATGACACAAACACATGCACTCACTGATACACAACCGCACTCACTCATTCACCCATGTACACTGATACACAAACATACACTACACACAATCCAATCAAGGAGCACAACCGTAAATATTAACAAAATGTTATTTAGATCGTTGCACAAAAAATCGATATCTCACAATGCATATCAATAAATCAAAATATAATCACATAATAATGGTACAGAACATTTATCAGAAGTTCTATCATTACATCCAAGCAAAATATATGGTATACAAATACCTGAATACCAGTGTCATAAATGAGTAGAAGAGATACCAAATCCTAACAACCCACCAATAAATATTTATAAAAAAGCATACCAGAATAAGTGAGAAGAGGGAAGAAAAATCAATCATCGAGCCCCCAACCAGGGCCAGATTTTCCTATAGGCTAACTAGGCTTTAGCCTAGGGCCTCAAGATCAAGAGGGGCCTACATTCAAATCGTTAGCAAAATTAAAATTACACTATTCTAAAAACAGTGAACACTAAAACACTGAACCGAAAATAAGGAGAAATTCTACGCATATGATTTGACCAGTGGTGTACTAAGGGGGGTGGGGAAACAGTCCGCCCCGGGTGCCACTTACTAGGGGGGTGCCCGGGGCAGACTGCAATGCCCCTCCTGCCGCGATCGCCGAGACCGGCAGTCTGCAGCTCTGCAATGTGCAGAGCTGCAGACCATGGATCTCGCGTGCACTGCCCAATCAGAGCGTTGCCGCGGTTTACCATGGCAACGCAGAGCTGCAGACCAGAAATGAGGGCCACCGGACCCCCAGGGACCCCACCGGACCACCAGGCAGCCCCCACTGGACCACCAGGGATTTAAGGTAATTTTTTTAGTCACCCCCCCTCTCCTCATCACCCCCTCCCTCTCACAATCACCCCCATCTCCTCATCACCCCCCTCCCTCTCACAATCACCCCCCTCTCCTCATCACCCCCCTCCCTCTCACAATCACCCCCCCTATCCTTTTTTTAATTTATTATCTGTGCCACATTTTTTATAAAGGTTAGTACCAATCACAACATGTTTCATTTAACATATTGATATATATCACAGTAATGATGTATTTTATTGTCTCTCATGTAATTTACAAACGTAAAAATGGGAGGTGAAAGGGCATCATAAGTGGAATAGCCTAGGGCCTCTTTTCATCTAAATCCGGCCCTGCCCCCAATGTTTCAGCACAAATGCCTTTATCAAGACATGTAAAAACATACATAAAAATGTATACATGTATAATAATTCTCCACTCTTTTGGATATATTTTGACTAGTGGGATTTTAGCTCATGCTCACATCAAATTATTAAATGAATAATGGGAGATATATGAGATCAGTACAAATGATTAAAATTAAGTTACCAAGGGGCACAGTCCAAATGTGCTCCATTTAAATATGCATAATGCCAGTCGTGAGTGTCTGAAACATAAACCCTTATTTCATGTTTCCTTGGTTTTTTTTTTAACCCCTTAAGGACCAAACTTCTGGAATAAAAGGGAATCATGACATGTCACGCATGTCATGTGTCCTTAAGGGGTTAAAGGATATTTAGCAAAACAGTGCAATAGATTAATGAACATTGTTATACAAGATTTTCTGTTTTCTGTTACATAGTGTGGAGTTTTTCATGATCTCTAGATGGGTGTGATGGCTGCCGTGACAGTAGATGGTAGATATACTAACTTGAAACTGTCCCTCGTGGCTATCTCAATCTTCTTGTTGGGGCCTTTCTTCAATTCCTGGAGCTTCAACACTGTACAACACTGAGGTGTAAAGAGGATTCTGTAGGAGCCTCCATGGATCTCGTAAGGATCTAATGCTTGCATTTGACAAATGTTGATACCAAAGCTCCACTTTTGTCAATTTCAGGCTTGCCTTTAAGATGAAATAGTCTTTACTTTGCCCTAATATATCTTTAGTTTGCATTGAAATGTGGACAAAATATCAACGAAGTTCCAATGCAGACAATATGAGTATTTTATAAAGATTAACAGTGTTATTCACTAAATTGAGAATTCAAAGTGAATTTCAAATTCAAGGTGAAAATATCTAAACTGGAAAAAATGTCAAAGTCTGCTTTCAGTCTGACTACTCTGGCCTTAAATGTGAAATTCACTTTCAATTAAATCTTTATGGAACAATTGAAAGTGATAGGACTGCTTGACAAATTACTTTTGTGCATGGAGGCATTGTCAGGAGAACTCATTGTACCATAATTTATGCAAGAAACATATTGTTGTGGTGTTTGGCATGTTTCTTTAAGGAACAAACAATATCTTTCAGGGCACACACCCCCTCACCTCTAACACACATTGCAGAAAATGTCTAGAAATCTTTAGAAAATGAAACACAAATGTTGCAGAAGCAATGATGTATTTTATATTAATAATAGAACTTTGTGGACCCATGCTTGAGCAAGCAAGATATTAACATCAAATTATTGTACATTTGTGAGTTTTTGTTATGTTTTAAACATGCCATTCAACTAAATTATTAATGGAAAGCTTTTAGGAAAAAAAAAAAAATAGACATTATGAAGACATTCTATGTAGTATGAATGTAAGTAAAATATTGTGCTTGATTGCAAAACCAAATGGAATGAAAATGTAACACCTTTGAAACATAGACAGAATATCTAATATTACTATTTTGTCTAGGGGAAAGTCTCTGCTAAGGAAGGAACATTGAGAGCCAGAATCTGCGGTTGGAGCTTCTGTTATCTTTCCTGAGTCAAGTCAATGAGCTGCAACCTGTACCACTTGTAAATAGTTTGACGACTTTTAATGGGGGTATCAGGGCACTCCTAGCACCATCAGCACTACATCTGCACTTGAAAAAGACTTCTGTGTGAGCTGAAATATTGCTGTTTGTGTGCTCCCTGCTAAGCACTAAATAAAACAAAACTATGTTATTTTTTGAGAGTGCTAGACCATTCTTTTTTATTTGCAATTTTTTACTGGTGTGGTGACATCGGAGGTCTATACAGCACCCCACTTTAGTAAGTGCTCATCAATTCTTGTTACACGCAGAGATTATAGCAAAAGAGCCAGAATGAGCACCGCTAAATGCAGGATACACAGGCTCATACATATTTGTTAAATACCATTGCAAGTAAACATAATATTAAAAAACCTTGGACGTGACGGTTCTCACTTGAAGATGAAGATCAATAGTCTTGGTTGGGTGGTCATCTAGTTAACCCATGATGCAGTTATTCCTCTTTCAGCACCAACTTCTTAAACTGCATAAGGCATTGATTCTCTTGGAGATTCTCTACGAAAGGATATGTAACCATGTACTGTGGGTTTTTAAGGTATACATTTTAATTTGTCTATTAAGGATTATAAATTGTAAGCTTTTATCACTTTGTGGCACATGTTGAAGCATATTCTGTCCCATAACCACAAAGTATTGAATTGTATATATATTTATAAATTATTACTGTTGGGAAGATTAATTAGTTGAGACTGAAGCAATCAAAATGTGCACTATTCAAATACTTTCATGACTGCTTTATCATTATCAGTGAAATCGGGAATATATTAGCTGTTTCACCATTCATAATTCTTTAGAAGATAAGTTAGAACCATAGAAAATGTAGCAAATTAAGCATCGAAATGAACTTGATAATGCTTTCCTAACAAATAACCAAGAAATGTCTGTTTGTGCATGAGAAGAAGGAAAACCCCAACCATCTCCCCTGATTTAAGATGTGCAAGCAACATTAGCAAAGGCAAACACAGAAAAAAAAGAATCCTAAAATTTGGACCGTCATCGCTTTGATGAATGAAAAACATAATTCGCTACCGAAGCTGCATTGTAATTTTGGGGATAATTAAATAATTAGTACATTGCTTTGAATGTATGAGCGCTTGGTAATAAATTTAAAAAAATAGGATGTATATACAACTTTAACTTGTACACAAGGCCACCACTGCAAAGATTTGAGATATAGTGCAGGTATTTTTAGCTTTAAATTGTAAGTGTTTTTGAAAGAAATCCATGACATATTGACAAGAAGGAATCAATACTGCAAGTGCTTTTGATGACCAGACTACATTTAAGGGAGAGTAGAGTAAAATCATCCATATACATCATGAAGCTGAATTGACCTGCTAAACTCAGTGTGTGATGTTGCCATGTGTGGATATGGCGCCAGGCAGTTTGCAAGTAATTCTAATGGACATTTCTTAATTTCTTTTCTGTAGCTGGTATATACATAGCCCGTGTTATTTAATATCTTTATTCATACTTAATATTTTGTTAAAAAAAAAAAAAAAAACTTCCACCAAACATAGCTAAACTTATCAAATGGCAGCATGGAATGGGGACATTTTACTTGTACGACCGAGAGAATAAGTAATGTGTTCTTCAGCAATGTCATGGCATCATTCCAGATAATGCATATAAATATAACACAAAAAGTGCTGATATTGCATACAAGTCAATTTATTGTTAAAAATAATAAAACACACTCACACATTAAAAAAGCACTTATATAAACACCAAACATAGTGTTATAAGAAAGCAACACAAGTTTTACCAAACCACTCAACTAAATGTAATAAGGTCTCAATATGCTTTATAAAATCTAGCTAAGTCATTTTAGAGTTATTATGCTCAAGCAATGACATTCCTCTAATAAATGTGAGTTAAACAATTTTTTGTTTGTTTGTTTTTTTGTTGAATTTATTCCTTGAACATATTTGAAAAGCATTTGCGTCGATTCATACAAAGTTGAGTGACTATTTAGAATTTCCTGTACAAGCACACATTTCTTCTGTTTTCCCTTTTCATCTGGTGAGTAATGGTACTTTGAACAAAACTGATATTAGCGAGTGTCCAATACGATCCAAGAAAAAAAGTAAATCAATTTTATTAATGAAACTATAATAAAGCCTTTGAAATTTCGACAGAAAGAATATTTTGTTCTATAATTGAAATCAATATTAATCTCCTTCTTTCTGTTGTTACTTTCCTGTTCATCACTTTCCCTGATTGCATATCTTCATCTAGATTTTGCTAATGTGTATCTAGTTAATCTACAAATTGATGTACAATATATATAGCTCATGTATCATTCTTTAATTTCAATTTGAAATCAGTTCACATAGCTAGATTACGATATTCTCATGTTTAGCACATTATTGTTGTAGGAGTTTTGTGTTTAAGGTATCTCATTTTTCTACATAATGTATCTCCGTCATTCTTTTGCTCTTTTATTTATGTCTGTTCTTCATTCTATCATTTATCATATTCAGACCTTTTTCCTCTTCCTTACTTTCCTGTTCTTTTTGATAAAACTTAAACTGGCAATATTCACAAAATGCGCTTACTTTTCTGAATGCTTTTTTTTTATTTTGCCAGAACAATATTATTGATAGTTTATTAATAGTTATGGCATGTGTCATGAAAAACAGCAATAAACAATGCCATATACATATAAACATATAAACAGCAGGATGATGTGCAAGGCAAATAACAATAGGTAGAGAAGATTGCAGCAACATGATAGACATACTATCGTTTAAAGAAAAAGATAGTATTGGAAAATATTAGTATGAGAAAGCATCTATTGTCTAAATTGCTAAGTTATATGTCATATCCATTTACACTTCACTGAATCATGTCTTGTGTCAAAAAGATGTCTAAAAGATTAAGAATAAGGTACATAAACATACTTCCAGTAGCAATACTTAGGTGTTGCCATATGAAAGAGAGAATAAAATAAAGTTACCAAGTTATATGCCATAGAAAAAGATTGAGTAGCCAAATGGGAAAAGAGTGTGAGGGAGAAATAATAAGGAAGAAGAGAGAAGATAGAAAGATGAAAATAAAAGGATCCCGATAGAATATGGGACATGAAAAGGAATTGCATTGAATGAAGATTGAATGATATACAATATAAAATATTTAACAAACTGAAACTTGAGCATGGAGACCTAAATAACTCCCACCAGCCAGATAGGAAGGAGGAAGCAAGGCTTTTGTCAATCCATTTGTTCACAGCAATATCGACAAATAGTGGAGATCATGGCTCCTCAACTAAATAGTAAATATTTTATGTTACATAAACTAATGGCAAGCAATGTTTGTAGAATTTGAGAGTGCAAGTGAGATAGGGCTCTATATGAATGGTTATGGGAACTTTCTGACCCCTGGAGGTCTGTCCCCCTGTGAGAACCTTCAGTTGTAGAGAATATGCATCCACTTATGCCCTGGTATCCCGCGTCCTGCTGGGGTTTTTATTATCCAGAGCTACGACTTCCTCTTGCGCCGGGAGAGGAATAGGTGGCAATTGGAGACTTTGCAGGAAGGGTGCTCTGAAGCCAACAGGGCCAGACCTCAGGAGCTCAGTGACTGGCATAAACCTGCGTCTGTTCATCAGGACAGAGAAACGTAAGTCATCAAGTACTTTAGTCATACAGTTTTCCACTGTAATGCTAGATGTTTTCTTTTTTTAAAACATTCTGTGTTTATTGTTTTTTTATTTTTATTTCGATAGTAAGCGTCACAGAAAGGAGACATTGCATGGGTTAGTACATACACATTTGTCAATTACATCACCAGTATTTGTGTACAGAATTTAGGAACACACGTCCGTGGCTATTCAGTTATTCAGTACTTGTTGCTAGCTCTATAACTGGCATGGTGATCGAGGTGACGTTGGTCTGCCTGAGGATTGTATCTGTTGGTGTTTTCAGCCTTTGCGTGCTTATGGCTGTGTAGCCTTTATTATGTAGGGTTAAAGTGTAACACATATAATGGGAACTAAGCCAGAGAACAAAAAGAAAGATGTACCATGATGTTGGCTTTTACTGTTCAATAAAGAGGGTGGTTCAGTGGACTGGATAGTTGTTCATTTGATCGCCTCCGGCGCTCCATGTGGAACCAGGATGGGTGCTAGGATGGCGTGCTTAGGCCATAGTGTGTGCGAGACAGGTGAGGTAAGAAAGGGAGGTGCCCTAGTGTGGTTTTCGTGTGGGGTCTTCAGCCCAGGATCCTTTGTGGGTTCAGAGCCGTGACATGGGCTATAGTTTTTGGGTATCGTTGTTGGATGGGCGCCTTTTGCTGTATTATGCTTCAGGGAGATGTTACTCTCTCACTGTTTAAGGTGTTTTACCATTGTGTTGTACACAATTCAGTCTTGAAGTTGTCTTATGCAGGTTACAGGGCTGTGAGAGAAAGAAAACTAATATAAAAAAAATTAAAAAAAAGGAAAAAGTGGTTGCTTCGGGTTAGTCCGAGTCTAACCTGCCCATTCTGTGGGTGTCAGGTAATGCTAGATATTTTCTAGAGTGATATTTTGCAACAATGTCCTGGATGACAGTGATTCCCCCTGTAGCGGAGAGGTAGTATAATCCACAGGGTCTCCTCTGGTAGACAGGAAAAGCAGGTAATAATCCAAGTAGGCAGATACAGCATGCAATAGTCCAGGTAGCGTTATAAGAATCCTTCCCTCCCAAGAACTAGACGACACATAGGCTGGGAGTCAACTGAGCTTTTAATCACAGGTCACCGTATTTATGGGATTCCCCATGCAAGGGGTTTCCCTACTGACAATATACAGTTAAGTGGATTATCCCTCCGTGCAGCAGAACTGACAATTTACATTAAAACCCATAATTTTTACATTATTCATTATATTTAAACGAATGTACGTTCGGTAGATAGCTGAGGTCTGAGCGCACATTTCGTGAAAGTACCGCTCAGATCCGAGCTTAAATAACCGAACCCCGCATAAAATAGACATTACATTTAAGTTCACTTCAAACTACCGATTTAACATATGTGAGCAAAATACCGAAGGACCGGGACTCCCGGCGTGGAAGTCCAGCGGTATTCGTGCCGTCGAGTAGCCGATTTTAGTTCCAGGCGCTCGACGACCAAATACCGCTGGGCTAACAAAGGATCCAAGATGGCCGACCGCCGCATGGTCGGTAGCTGAACGGCAGCCACCCTTAATCCTCTTAATTACCGATTGCAACAATGTTGCAATCCTTAATGGGAGCCACATGACCTCCTGTGTGTGGTCTCCCTTCGGTAGTTTGGTTGTTTCACGAACAGTGTTGAAATTCACTGTTCGTGAAACGATTTGCAGGAAGCCTGGCGGCTTTCATGCCGCCAGCATACGAACGCCATTGTTCGCAAGAACCACACTACATACACTTGGTTCTTAAAGGCATACATACACATTTGTAACACAATACAGTAAATACAGTTTAAAGTGGCTGGATTTGCCACACCCCCTCCCCTCTTACCTCCAATTCCTGAGTCCTTGTATGCTAATTCCATTAATGCCTCCAGGCAAACTGTTTCTGCGAAATAAGCTGGTACTATATCTATATATACCAATAATAATAATAGTCATTTCTTGTTCTCCCCTTCTAGGGACTCAGAATCCCCAATATGTCGCTGCAAAACACCAATCTCTACCTGTATCTCAGCAAGGTGTGCTTTCCAGACCTCTCAGGTCTAGTAGAAGTTTCTTGATGTCTCCTTTAATGGAGGGAGAGGTATCTGCATCTGAGTCAGTCCTTTGATACACACCAACAGTGTTATGCGAGGTATGAGGTCTTTCATCTTCTTGGGGAAAGTCTGAGTCACCGGAGTCTTGTTTCCTCCCTTGGCACCATTAGAATCATGACAAAATGACTGTTATTGAGTAAATTGGAGCTAGAGCTCCACACATGCATGTCTGTTCAGTTGCTCAGTTAGCCACATCCTATAGATATATTATTTAATTATATTATTTTTGTAACGGATCGCCTGGCACCCCGACTGGGTACCTCCGTTAAAGGATGCTCCTAGCGCTCCTGAGGACTCCAAGCACTCCACCAGACACCATAACCACTGTAGACTCCCCCGAACCGCCGCAGCTTGGTTGGGGTCTCGCCACGCTACCCACTCTGGACCCAAGACCAGGGTCTAGCTTCCAGTAGATGGACCTCTCAGAATTCCAAAGGGCAGGCACAGGAACAGCTCTTAGCAGAGCTCAGCAATAAAACCCTGGGGAGTATAGTGATTATAGCAATCCCCAGAGTGTAGTTCTCCAATCCCCCAAACATGAGTCGAGACTTCAGGAAGGTACAAGATGATCTGAGGTGCTAGCACACCCAGTCTGCTTTTATTTCCATCTTACACATATAAGACCGCCCACAGGGGCAGGGTAAAACAGCCAATAGCATAACGGTTACAACCCACAAGTTCCCTCCCCTCAGATAACCAGTTAACATAATTATACAGCCAGGAAAACTACAGTTTTTATACATGTGCTATAACTTTAAATCCATACATCCAATCTTCCTAATTGCATATTTAGAATCAGCACACTTTAAACATAAACCCTTCCAAAAATCACACAGATCCCTCCAGTGAATCAAAAGTTAGGTGGAGGTATTGCGGTCTAGCAACGGACGACGACAGTCGCATGGCCGCAGAGCTCCCGACCTCAAACCTGATCAATTGCGGTAAAAGACCCCCCGACTACATTCCAACCACCCCCCAGAGTACCCCACGACTTACCCGACCCTCATGGGCAGAAAAGCCAAAAAACAGAAACCGGACAAACCCCATCTGGGCATGAACATTGGGGATATGTGGAAGCAGGCCCGGGAGGCATCCGGAGCATCAATGGCGTCCTTGCACGGGGGATGCTCCGACTTCTCGGAGGGCACATCAGATGAAGGGGAGGAGAGCTTTATGCCGACCAAAGCCCCTCCGCCGCCTGTCAGGCCACGTGTACCCGCATCAGCTCCCACGCCGGTGTCTATGGAGGCTATTACAGAGCTCATGGCTGTCCATCATAGTAAAATATCAGCAGAAGTGGCCACGATACGAGACGACCTGAAAGGCCTCTCAACTCGGCTTGGACAAGTGGAAAATACTGCTAGCGATCATACGCGCCAGATAGGGGAGTTACAAGCAGCAATCCGCGATCTGCAGCAACAAACATCCCTTCATGACCAACAAATAGCTGCACAAGAAGACAAGCGACGGCAACTCAACATAAAACTGAGAGGGGCCCCGGACTCTATACCGGAGGTCGAGCTCCCGCACTATACCAGGCGGCTACTCACCGCGCTCCTCACACCGAAAGTGGCAAAATCCATCCTGCTGGAAGACATCTTCCGTATACCACGTCCACCTACGGCACCACCAGCAGCCACAGGGGACATTGTTCTCCGATTCCAAAACATGAGGGACAAGAGGGCCGTCCTAGAGGCCACCAAGGGTCAGCCGGCCTACATGTTTGAGGACTCGCCATTGTCATTTTACGCAGACCTCTCCAATGGAACGCTGAACTGGAGAAGATCTCTCAAACAGCTCACGTTCTTCCTGCTGCAGAAAAAGATTAAATACCGCTGGGGCCCGAGCCGAGCCCTATACATAGAGGGCGCCAACGGCCCGTTGGTGGTGCGGAGCGTACAAGAAGCCACAAAGGCACTGGAGGACTTTAGACTACCACTAATGGCATTGGACGCTGCGGAACCACCGGCTGGAACCACAAGCAGTCTGGGGAAGTATGCGGTCAGGGCACAGATCTTTGTGCCGCGACACCCTCCCGCAGGTCCGCACACAGCAGCCGCAACATAAGGTGGGAATTTAACCGGGACGCTCTCCTGCTTTTCACCGCTTACCGGGCACAAGCCAAGCCCACTATTCAACGAACGCAAATGACTTATAACAGCGAGAACACTCAACGCAGCCCAACAGCAAAAACTTGCATGTTCCCCTTTTTCATTTTTTTACCTTTATCCTTATTTTATGTTCCTTACCTGGTGTTTAGTTTTAGTTGTTTAATGACGCCGACTCGTGTCCATTGACACACCACGAATGCACGGGCACCCACAACCGCAACAGGTATTTAAATACAAGGCCTGTACCTACCCTGTTATACTGGGCCCATACTAACCTCATAAGCACCATCCACATGAGGATACACAAGGCTATTCATACTAAATCCCCAGCATGTGCTTATTAAGACACCAGTATTTCTTACATTATACCTCAGCCTGCACTTATTAGGCCCCTAGCACATGAACAGGTGATAAGAACCCACTAGATCGGGATGACAAGCACCCCGGGGGGGGCCCACATTTACCATTACTCACACATGTGAAGTCCGTTTTAGGCTAACACAGTACATCCAACCAGGCGATGTGTTGAAAAAGTTTATTGTATATAGTAGATTTGAACTCCAATATACGCTGAGTACTAGCTATACCACTGTTAAGTTTGTCTGGTTTAGTTATTGTTATTTGTATAATTTCATTGCTCAGGAGCGAAGCCTTAGACAGGACGTAGTCTACAACTGTCAATTGAATGCTATGTTGTCCTGGCTGCGCCAAAGCTCGTGCATTATTTTATCTATGATTGTATGATCTTCGATGACACATAGTCTAGCTTATGTAATTAAATATAACTGATATGTTAAGCCTGTCTCTGACGAAAATAATAATAATATGCATATACTCCTGCCACGGTTTATCGTGCTTACATCTATGTACGCTGTTGTGGCGTTTTGCTCCTGCTTTGTACTCACCTGCATACCAAAAATAAAGAATTAAAAAAAAAAAAAAAAAAAAAAGTTAGGTGGAAGTCCTTTATGACCGACCGCAAGCACAATTTCCTGCCCAAAACAGTTCCATAGATTTGGGCTGTGCGGTCGGTCAATTCCATGCAGAAAACGGCTAAGTCCCATTTCGAACGGGACTTAGTCTCTGGAGCTGCAAGTTCAGTATGGGAGAAGGTAAGGGTCAGCGGTGTTCGGCAAAATGTGTAGCCGATTTCAGTTCCACAGAATCTTTAACATACACCGCTGACCGCATCTGAATGAACAAAGATGGCCGCCGCCACGTGTTCGTTTGCACGAACTGAGGCCACCCAGCGCTCGGCAATTAACCTGCAGTAACCTCACAGCCTGGGAGGTAAATTGCCTGCACACTTTAACTTCTGGGTGGTCCGCCTGTGTGGTACTTGGTTCAGTAAGCCCTATTTACTGAACCAAGTGGGAGAGAGCCAGGGGCAAGTTATTTTACAGGTCTGGGGACATAGTCTTAAAGGGGCATTGTTCAGCAAAGTCACAATATGTCCCCAGACGGTTCTTAAAGGGCCATACACACCAATAAAAGTCCATACGTTTTCAGGGGCCATAGTCTTAAAGGGTATTGTTACCCAAAGTCTCAATATGTCCCCAGACAGTTCTTAAAGGGCCAGCAGCAGTACAATAAAATACCATTCCCTGTACTTAAAGGGCCAGCAGTCGCACAACAAAATACAACATGCCCCAAATAACCCAGGGGCCATAGTCAGCAGGCAGGAGGCGGGCAAACAGGCTTCTCCAGGGCCCAGTGGCGAGGTTGGTTTCGCCACAATTTTATATTAGAAAAAAAAGTTAAATTTCTAAATTATTTGAAAACTTTATCCAAAAATATTTAAGCAAGGTCTAAATATAATAAAATACATACATTGTTTCAAATAAATATTGGATGTACACCTACTGTACTCCTAATGTCAACACTCTTTAGTTTCATGAATAATTAACTTTTTTTTTTTATCTATTTATATATTTTTTATTCTTATTGCTCAGTTAAATATATTTTACCAAGGAAGCCTAAAGAACATGCAACATATTGACTTTTAGATGGCAGCATTTTTCTCTACATGCCGAGTTTAAATACATTCAAAAGTATATTTTGTCATCTTAACTCAGACTTTTTTGCTTTTTATGCCATATGTTGTGATATTTATGGTGTGACATTTATGTTTGTGATCAAAATATTTTCAAACTAATAGTTTAAGTGTAAAATAAATGCTGTATCTTAAATGTAAAAAGACATGTATCATTTTTTGCCATTTAGATTTCAATTCACTACTTTTCCAACCAATTAACCCAATAGCGTTTTACTTATTTAGTTGTTTTTAGACATGCGTATTCGTTGAGCTCTTTCATAAATCAATCAATTAGTTTGACAACTGATCTGATCCATCAGCTTAAAAATTAATCTGAAGGGTTTCTATGTCGGGCGAATCGGTTCTTTGTCTATCGAATTGATTAATTCAAGGAACAAAATTAAATGCGCATGTTTATTTGTTATACAGAAGTTGATGGGAGAAAAAAACTGTGTGCAAGTCTAACATGCCCACACTGATCTAAAAACAGGATTTTTTTTTTTTTTTTTTTAGGAATAGCAGTGAATATATTGTATTTATTAATCAAACCTTTCCATTGCAACCATATACAATAAAGATAAGGAAATAAGACAATTTGGGATTTATTTCTTTAGAAATATGCAGTTCCATAGCCCTTAACTTTGCCTAGACTGTGTTTAGAGCCTGAGTCTTCATTGGTTGAAAAACTGATGATAGAAACTCTATTTAAAAATGATTCATAATGTATCCGTTCCATAAGCAGATTTCTCAGTAGGCTGATGTGTCTTCTATAGAAATTTAAAAAACACATTTTGCCAGATACACAATAGCATACATGGGGAAGGATATAACCTGTCATACAGTTTGCAATTCAATTAAATAAATATTGATGTCCTTAGATAATAAACTGAATGAAGTAAATCAAAGCACTAATTCATTAGAAAATCCCACTCTCTCCCACTGGGATTATTTGGAAGAAAATTGAGTTCGTACATATGATTGAGGTCAAGCCTCGATTGTCAAGGTAGCATGTTATGTTTTTGTTGTTGATTGAAAATTGTATTTCAAACACAATGTTAATTACAATGACAATTACTGAGCTGCACACACAGATGCAGAGTGTTGTGAGCTCACAGTGTGAAGTTCAAGAAAAGATTGGCCACCCAAGGTGTACTAAACAAAAATAACGTAATAGACAGTCTTTTGGACTACTGCAATGACTTTGATGAACGGTTTTCCCTAAAGTAATTATATCTATACATAGTATTCTGTTGAATTAGACAAATTATTGTTGTAATTCTACTTTCTTCTAAAGAGCAATCAATTTTAAATTGATGTGTTTTTTTTTCTACAAGACATGAAAGTGAGAATTTGCTGACATCGGCTGAAGAAGCGAAATAGATTTTACCCATTAAAAAAATCTTCTTTGCAACACTTTGCGCATAAAATTAAACTACTTGTCAAAGTTTTTTAAGATCCAAAAGGACTAACAACACATTTTCATTAGTATTAATTGTAAATTCTTTGAACAGTGCAATGTTTGTGTTTGAGTTTTCATTCCATAAATTATTTAATAGCCGTCATTAAACAAATGTACTTCCTTACTTATTAAAGTGTATCTCTACGTTTATAAGTCTTTTTTATTTATTGGCTATTAGACCACTATTAAATGTCCATCTTGAGAAAGACAGAGAGAGAGAGAGAGGGCGAGTGACGGAAAGGAATGAAGTGTATAAAGATTAGCTTTTCATGTATTGTTCTTTCAATTCAGTTGTTGTTTTGTCCAGTTATATTATGCTTGTACATACCAAACATGCAGTTGAATCATACAAATATGCATTTTCATTGTGCCAGTGTTCAGTTCAATTGACACTGCTTTGAAAACTAGGATCATTTCAAAGAGAGTTGCTCCAGTAATTTGGTGTTTATATTTTCTTTGGTGTGTCAGTCTACTTAGAGCCAACAGAAAAAGTTGCACACTATCCTAAATCCTTATGCACATTTATTGAAAAGAGCCAATACAGTGGCCATTAAAGTGTAAGCTCACCAGCCAACATCAATGAAATATTCTTCATGTGAGACCTGCAGCAACCAGTGGTGGTTTGTCTATAGGACCACGTAGAACAGCTGTCCATTAGATAATCTGAGACAATCTATTGCCAGCATTAAAGGAGCGAACTACTGACATTGTTTCCCTTTTGAAGTGGGTTTACTGGCAAAGTTATATTATAAACATACCCCACGCAGTACTGCAGTGCAATAATTGTCCCTTCCTTATACTACAGAACAAACTGACATACTGATAATGAATGATAAGTGCCCAAATAAGCTGTTGAGAGCTGTTGAGCATGTGTAGAATTTTGGTTGTTTGACAGATCTGTCCAGTCTGACAGCAACTCAGACATGATCAGAAAAACATTTGGGAAAATAAAGTAGATGAACCGAAAGGGTGCAATAATGGGCTAATCAGAACTACGTCAGCAGATTTTTTTTTTCTTGGTCAGCAAAATTTAGTTCATACTTTCAAGAAAGCCAACAAGAGCAACATAAATGATGCTAATGACTGAGCAGACATGCAAAAATTGATACAATATTGACTGGCCTATTATGTAAGCAATATCAGACATTTTTACAATCCCAAAATTGCCAAAATTACATTATTATATATCTTGAGTAAAAAAAAAAAAAAAAGAAATTAGGAAATGAGAGAACTTAGACATTGATTTAAAATTGGTGGACACGCTTTCCAAATGATTTAACCCCTTAAGGACCAAACTTATGGAATAAAAGGGAATCATGACATGTCACACATGTCATGTGTCCTTAAGGGGTTAAAGGGACACTATAGTCACCTGAACAACTTTAGCTTAATGAAGCAGTTTTGGTGTTTAGAACATGCCCCTGCAGGCTCACTGCTCAATCCTCTGCCATTTAGGAGTTAAATCCCTTTGTTTATGAACCCTAGTCACACCTCCCTGCATGTGACTTGCACATGCCTTCCATAAACACTTCCTGTAAATAGAGCCCTATTTAGGCTTTCTTTATTGCAAGTTCTGTTTAATTAAGATTTTCTTATCCCCTGCTATGTTAATAGCTTGCTAGAGCCTGCAAGAGCCTCCTGTATGTGATTAAAGTTCAATTTAGAGATTGAGCTACAATTATTTAAGGTAAATTACATCTGTTTGAAAGTGAAACCAGGTTTTTTTTCATGCAGGCTCTGTCAATCATAGCCAGGGAAGGTGTGGCTGGGGCTGCATAAACAGAAACAAAGTGATTTAACTCCTAAATGACAGTGAATTGAGCAGTGAAATTGCAAGGGAATGATCTATACACTAAAACTGCTTTATTTAGCTAAAGTAATTTAGGTGACTATAGTGTTCCTTTAATATTTTGGATAAACATTTAAAATAATGTTTTCAACATATTAAGCTATAAAAAAAAGATATTTTATATAAGAAAAATTGTCAGTATACCAAAAGCTACTAAAATATTACAAAATTTATATATTTTCAATTTTTGTAACTCATTTTAAACGTTTATCCAACAATATTAAATCATTTCGAAAGCTTGTCCAACTGTAGTGATTGATTGTATTTGCTATCTTGCTTTAATGAAAATCAGGAGCAGTAGTCATTTGAAGTTCAAAATATGGGATCTATCCAAAAATGAAAGGAAAACATCAATGGGCCGTTGACTACCCACTCACCCCCTCTACCCTGAAAAGAATAAAACGTTCCCACACAACCAGTCTGTAGCATCAGTGAACTTCCTTCAGTGTCGGAAAAAACACTGCTCCTCCATAAGATTTTCACAACTGCATTTGTGGAGGTATGGTGTATTCACACCACAAGACACAACCAGGCATGTCAAACCACTACAATGAAAGGCATTTGAATAACAGAGGGAGCAGCAGCAAGATCAGGTAAAATTTAATTTGGATTATTTGTATTGATAACCAGATTATAGAATGCCTTTACAAATATAGAAACAACTCTGAAGGGAGAGGTGAGTGGCCAAGTGAATGCACACAAGGGACACTGTGCACTACATATAACTTTAATGCATTTCATAGTTTTGGGCCTCGTGGACATGTTGTATTTTTCTGCATGCTAAAACATGCTATTATATGTCTCCCTTGATGTCCTCTCCTTGTAATGCAGGTTGCTTTGCTCAATGGTCAGTGGCTGAGCTGAGCATATACATTTGATAATGAAATTTATTTATTTTCTGGGAGGAAGGGAGCATGCCTAATGAGACAGATTTATGGTGCAGTGCATTTTTTTTCACAAAACTTTAAAGAGTTGAGCATGCAGTAATACACAGCACAATGTGTATTGTTGAGTGCAATACAAAATGCATTAACCTTGTATTGTTCCTGGAGTTTCCCTTTAAAAGAATGCTGAGGTTAATGCCATCATTTGTGCAAATCAATGATCCTCCTATGCCATTCATTTCAGGCACGAGATTTATGCCAAATTTTGTCAAACAACTACAGATATAAAAATTGGCATTCAGTAGACCAAGTGATGTTTAACAAATATTCATCTAGGTTTAGGGATTATTATCATTATTTATATATGGTTGACACATTCTGCAGTGCTGAATATAATGAAAAAAAATAATATAATGACAGGATATCAGGTTTTTAGTCAGATACAGACAGATACAGAAGGTTTAGAGTCCTGTCCACAAACACAATTTGTTTTTTTTTTTATTTGTTTTTCTAAAAAACAAAAAAAAAGGTTTATAATACTTTATGTCTTGTGTGTGGGTTTATATATACATACAGTATAAATCAAATATATTGAATTGAGCCTACCTGTAATGAATTCAACTGAACCCTAGAGATTCTGTGTTGAGATGTGAAGAACTTGCAGGAGGACACCCATCTTTGCAAAACGCCAATCCAATGTCACCTACAAGATGTTTGGAAGGGTTTCAAGAAGAAAGCCTCTAATCTCATCCAAAAACAAACTCAAGCATCTTCAATTTGCCAGACACTACTGGAACTTAAAATGGGATTGTAAGGTCAGATGAAACCAAAATAGAGCTTTTTATCAATAAACACCACCAGAGGTGGGTTTGGCACACACAGAAAGACAGCCATATTGAAATATACCACATGCCCGCTGTTAAATATGGTTTTGGTTCTGTGGTATGTTTTGGGGCTGTTTTCTGCCATAGTTCTTTGACATTTTGTTATGATACATGGTGTTATTGATTCTATATCAACAGATATTAAGTGAACACCTATTCAAAAAAAAAGGGTGGGGGGGGGTTGGGGGCACACCAGGCACATGCATTTCTCAGCAATGGTGCTTTAATTAAAACACACTTTTGTTCATTTAGCACTAACATTATTTACTTTGTCTCCATGTTAAAATTTGTTTAGAACCCACAAATATTGGGATACTGTGGTGTAGTGGTGGGCTTAACACAATATAGCCTTGTAAAATGTAAAACTGTATTTTTGTGTGTGCACTGTTCCTTCATCGGTATTTTCATTAAATGAACATGTGACTGCCTCTGCCAGAAAGCTTAAAATGGGCCATGGTTGGATCTTTCAGCAAGAAAATGATCTAAAACTTTCATCAGAATCAACACAAACATGGTTTACTGACCACACAATCAAGGTCCTGCCATGGCCATCCCAGTCACCTGATTTGAACCCCATAGAAAATGTATAGGGTGAACTGAAGAAAAGAGTCCACCAGCACCAACCAAATTTGTAGGACCTTACAAGATTCTGTGTGGAGGAATGGTCTCAGATCTAATCGATTAAAAGGGTTCCAATAATTGTATAATTTTTTTTTTATAAACCTGTGTTGTGTTTGAAATTTTTTGATATCCATAAGAGCAGAGTATTTTTGTGCATTTTTTGAACAAAAGATCAAAAGGTTAAACAATAAAAATGAGCCTTCTTTGTTCATATTTACCAAGGGTGCCAATATTAGTGAAAAGCACTGTATATGCACCACGCAGTGTATTCCTGACATTTCCACGAAGGGAATGGTATGTTCCATTCCAGAAATTAACCTAAAATAAGGAGATATGTTTTTTTCTTCCCGAACCATACAGCATATACAAAGACGTCTTTGATAAAAAGGCAGTAGACACCCTCCCAGGACAGAATATAACTGTCCAATAGACCTCTTGCCCGGGAACACCCATCCCATATGGAAAAACATATCCCCTGGCTGAAAAAAAACAAATTAAGAATATTGAAAGAATCAAGAAGAAAATAACAGGAAGGGTTTTATTCGACTGTCAACATCCAAAATGTTGGCAAAAACGATGGCAACTTACGCACTTACATTGACTACAGGGAACTTAACCATCTCAAGTTGAAAAACAACGACCAACTCCCTCTCGTCCCAGAACTCATAAAAAAGTTGCAATCATCTGCTATTAAGGGTCTGAATACGTATTTCAATGTGACATATCTGTTTTTTTCTGTGTATTGTATGTACAATAGTGTCATAAATCTGGGCTTTGATTTGTCATTGTGATGAGTGTAGATTGTTGTGAAAAAAAAATGAAGGGGTCTGAAATATATATATATATTACATATATGTCCTTATCTTTCCGCAGCAAGCTTGTAATTTATTGCCATTTTTATGTTATAATAAGTCAGAAGTACAGATAACTTGACCAAATATTTATCTGATTAGGCTAGTCCCAGTTCACGATAACAGATCAATGACATCACAAGCTGGATTTGAATAAGCACAATTGACTCAGACTCAGCAATCTGATTTCTTGGAATAGTATATATACCATATTTTTCTGTGTATAAGACTATGTTTTTTTGTTTTTTTTAATTTCGGCTAAAATTGGGGGTCGTCTTATACATGGTATGTCACTGCAGGGGTTAAAAAAAACAACAACACTTGTGCATGGGCCCTGACAGCCATCTAGTCGCATATGGCTGGAGCTCATTCAAAATCTAATTACTAAGCCAAATACTTACGGTACTTACTCAATTTGGCACAACACTTGGCTACTTTCTGATAGAACACTCAGCTGACTGTTGGGTTTGCTACTGCAGGTTCCTGCGGGCACAGGCTGTGTTGTATACCACTATGACCTGCTGACATACTTGAAGCAGAGGAGACGCTTCTCCGTGAATATGATCTTGCGCAACCGCATACTTCCTCGCATCACTCTGGACCACGCCAAGACGTCATGGCTCCAGACTACAGATAGACGCTGCAGAGTGAGGCCTGGCCTGGACATCTCCCCACAGAGTACCGCAGGCAGAGGGCATCATTGCCACCAATAGCAGGACGGCGGTCAATGAAATCAGTGTCCGGGAGTGGCCAGACCACAGGGTGCGGCCTACCGGAGTGTGAGGGAACTCACGGTACCGGTGGGGGATTGTGATCAGCCAAACTGGAGATCAGTGCTATAGATTTTTTAAATATGTTTTTTTCTAAATTTTGGGCTCAAAAAATAGTAATTATCATACATGAGGGCATCTTTTACATGGAAAAATACAGTATGTCTGTGTGCGACTGGCACACGCACACGCTAGCACGCACATGCACTCATCCAATCATACCATGGTCAGCAACTAAATGCAAAATCTATGTTATAATGTTTAAAAGATCATTAAAAACTAATGCATCTAATAAAGTGACCTCTGAGTTTATATTACACACATATAGAGAGATTCCTAACACCATCAATTAAGTATACAAACCAATTTATACCATCTTAGATTTAGGTTCATATTAACAGCATTGAAAGCTACTACTTAAAATTGTAGGTCTGCAAATAGTATTTCATTAAAAGAGTTGCTGATTTGAAGATTATGAATATTTCTTACCCAATAACCTGCTGTGTGTACATTGCATGCTTTCCTAGATTTATACAATGCTTACATTCTAAAACATATATAATTGGAGTTATTTAAATGCCACTGGTCTGCAGATATTAATGTCAAATCATAAGGAATTATTACAATAATTATATGGTTTGCAGCACTATAAAAAGGAAGGATAGAGCCAATGTCACACAATCTGTTTCAATGCCTGATTCCTTATGCACTGATGACTTTCTAAATAGGTATGTTTTATTATAGTAAAGCTAGTTTTATAAGAATGTTCCTGTACAGTGAACTATTTGTTAGGCTGTTGAGCTTTTTTTTAAGACTCTTCAACCATGGATGATAAACACAATTCGAATATAATAAAAATCAAAGTTAATATTTTAGACAGATGTTTACGTGAACTGAGCAGTATTCACCATAAGAAAAGTGCAGTTAGATTAATTGAGCTGATCATTTGCTTACCAGTATAGTAAGCATCAACAGTGTGGACACAGCAAACCTGACACTTACATTCCCCACGGCACTTAATATTAAGTACAAGTGAAGTGATTGCATATATAAATTACATGATTTACACGTTATTTTAATCCAATACTGCATGGACGGGGAAGTCATAATTTTAATTATTCCCCATAATTAAAGGGACACTCCAGGCACCCAGACCACTTCTGCCCATTGGAGTGGTCTGGGTGCCAACTCGCACTACTCTTAACCCTGCAAGTGTAATTATTGCAGTTTTTTATAAACTGCAATAATTACCTTGCAGGGATAACTCCACCTCTAGTGGCTGTCTACTAGACAGCCACTAGAGGGAACTTCCTGTTCCCTAGCACAGATTATCTGTGCTAGAGCGTCGCTGGACATCCTCACGCTGTGTGAGGACCTCCAGCATCGCTCAAATCCCCATAGGAAAGCATTGAAATTCGTTTTCAATGCTTTCCTATGGGGAGACCTAATGCGCATGCGCGGCATTGGCGCGCCTGTGCATTAGGCCTCCTCGGCCGGTGGGCGGATCAGTCTCGCCAACCGGCCGACGGAGTAAGAAGGAGGAGCGGCGCGGAGGAGGAGACAGTGACGAGGGACATCGTTGCTGCCTCAGGTAAGTGACTAAAGGGGTTTTCACCCCTTCAGTAACTAGGGATTGGGGGGTGGGAGGGAGAGGGAACCTGCAGTGCCAGGAAAACAGATTGTTTTCCTGGCACTGGAAATTCCCTTTAATAGGGAATTAACTGTGATCACCTCAATGCAGCCTAGTGACCTTAATCTTAGAGAGAACCAGAACATACATGCCCAAATCTACATAAGATTAGTGAGAGCTACAATCCCAAATGTTACCTCCTGCCATTTTAATGACAGCAGCTGAAATACCTGACAGTCAGTAAATACATTAAATTAAATACAGGCAGACTGAGACATATACAGTATCTCCTAGTGTGGCTGTGACGCAAACACAATCCGCCACAGGGGCGTCGTGCGGCACAGTGCCATGTATTCCTTGAATGTTCCTAGCCATCAATATGTTTGCATATATTTTGTATAATGCAACCAGAGTGTTTTGAGTTCTTATAATATATGACCCACAGACTTCCCTTTCATCAGAGTCACATTTGATGATTGAATTGTTGCCTGTATATTTACTATGTAATTAAGTTTTATGATGAGTGTGTCACCTCAAGTTAACTGCAGAGTCCCTAGAGGTTAGTTCTAGTTGAAATAAAGATTAAGTACAAGTTACATTAGAAACATTGTTAGTCTTGCCCTTTTATGAATTCCAGTAGTAGAGTTTTGGGACCTGATTTCTGTCTGCATTGTTCTCTGGTGCTAGAAACATCTAAGCAAAACTAGGCCTGTGAGCCTCAATTGCCTTTGTTAATAAGTACTGGCAATATTTGGAGGCAGTACTGGCAGAGGGATCGACACCTGCCTAAAAGAAGGAGAGGGCATGAGTTGAAGCCTTCTTGGACGGAGGATGAAAGACAGAGGGGACAATGCCTGGAAGGAGGAGAACAGACAGAGAAGTCGATACCTGCCTGGAAGGAGCAGAACAGACGGAGGGGTCGATAGCTGCCTGGAAGGAGCAGAACAGGGTTGATACTTGCCTGGAAGGAGGAGAACAGACAGAGGGATCGATACCTGCCTAGAAGGAGGAGAACAGACAGGAGGGTCGATACCTGCCTGGAAAGAAGAGGACAGACAGAAGGGTCGATACCTGCCTGGAAAGAAGAGGACAGACAGAGGGCTTGATACCTGCCTGGAAGGAGGAGGACAGACAGAAGGGTCGATACCTGCCTGAAAGGAGGGGAACATACAGGGGGGTGGATACCTGCCTGGAAAGAAAAGGACAGACAGAAGGGTTGATGCCTGCCTGGAAGGAGGAGGACAAACAGAATGGGCAATACCTACCTGGATGGAGGAGAACAGACAGGGGAGTCGATACCTGCCTGGAAGGAAGAGGACAGATGGATGGGTTGATACCTGCCTGGAAGGAGGAGGACAGACAAAAGGCTCTATACCTGTCTGGAAGGAGTAATACTAACAAATTGTACTTAACCAGGAAAAGTACATTCAGATTACTCTGGTTTCCAAGATGTCCTGGGGATGTTATTATTACTCAATTTAATGGTACTCATTTTATCTATCTGAGAAGGAAGCCCACCTTCCTTCTGAGATAGATAAAATGAGTACCATTAAATTGAGTCAACCGTGGCAGGAATTAAACCTGTAATGTCCAAGGGTTAAACAGAGTCTATTGGTGATGCATTAGTCAACTGAGCTATCTCACCAGCAAAGGCTCAATCCCTGCCTGAATGGTGCATGTGGTCTTGAACCACATAGTGCGACAGGACCCCAAGGCAGGACTAGTCATTCCTGTTTCAATTACAGTGGCTCTTACAGTACAGTCCTCTCCTTAACCCCTACACTACCTAACACTCCTAGCATCATAAACAACAAACTGTTCTAGTAGTTATAGTACTTAGCATGTTTCTTCAAGTGTGTATTATGGGATCTCCATATCTCAGTGTAATTAAGGAGCCTGTAATATGGAGAAAACATTCAGTCTTGTAATTTATTATAGTAAAAAAGTATTCACTTTTTGTATCACACAACTATGTTACAATGCTGCCGCCCATCCCATGTGCTCCCTATTAAGGGCTAATAAGTATGAAGGGGTGTATATAAAAATACCCCTTTCTGTCTGTAGCGGAGTAGTAGTATTATCCACGGTATCTCCGCTGGTAGACAGGATATAGCAGGTAACATGTAGGTAAAATGCAGGTAGCGTAGTTACAATCCTTTTCTCCCAAAAACTAGACGACACATAGCTTGGATGTTAAAACACTGGCATCTCACCAGGCTGAGTCAAACTCTTTTATGATTACAGCTTACTTTAAGCACAGACCTCCGCAGGGGGGTCTGCATTCCACACAATACATTTCCCTTAGTCCCAGGCAGGAGGGGGTTGGGTTACAGATAGCCATCTCCTGCCTTAGGAGATACCAAGCAGTACACAGGAATACACTTTACATCACATTACATTCAGGGGAGGTTACACTTTAAGTGGCTGGTTTGGCCACAGATAGGAATAGCAATGCAGTAATAGCAAGATATATACAAGGACATTTTGTAAATGGCTAGGTTTGCCACAATGCTCCCCCAGAACCAAGCCGGCATACACAGTCTGATCCCAACGGATCGGCTTGGGGATGTCCGGAGGAGTACTCACAGATCACTTTTCAAGTTCAGTTTGTCTGGATAACCCGTCGGCGTTGCCATTTTGCTTCACATGGCGGTAGTGGATGGTAAAGTCAAAAGGCTGCAGCGCCAAACTCCAGCGCAGCCTGTCTCCTGAAACCCGGTTCAGCCACGCCAACGGGTTGTGATCTGTGAGTAGCGAGAATGGTTGTCTGTACAAATAGGGCTGCAGCTTCGTGAGGGCCCACACCACGGCCAGGCATCAGAGACTGTCTTATCATTGAGCCTTCGATAGTCTACACAGAAGCGGGTAGTCCCATCCCGCTTCGGGACCATAACTACTGGGGGGGCCCATGGGCTATCAGAAGGTTCTATAACCCCCAATTGTAACATTTCCTCGATCTCCTTACACATATTCTCTTTTACAGACTCGGGGATGCGGTAAGGAGGTTGGCGGAGGGGTGTCTGCCCTGGAGTTTCTACACGGTGCGTGGCTAACTGGGTATACCCAGGGAGGTTAGAAAAGCTTTGGGCCTGTGCCCGCTCCTGGGTACTCAAGCGCTCCCCTAGCTGTACTGCTTCCCGATCCTCATTTTGGCCTTCTTTCTCTAAGAGGTCTGGGAGGGGCAAATTATCAAAATCCTCTGCGGCAGTGGCACAAAGCGCGGTCACCTCCTCTGTGCGCTCGTGGTAAGGCTTCAGCATGTTCACATGGAGCATGCGTCTGCCCCCTGCTCCAGCGCACGGGCCAATTACATAGGTGGTATCGCAGATTTGCTCTACCACCTTGAATGGGCCCTGCCAGGAGGCCTGCAGCTTGTCATTAGGGACGGGTCGTAGGATTAGCACCTTCTGCCCGACCTGAAAGCTGCGGTCCCTGGCTCCCCTATCATACCATCTGCGCTGTCTTTGCTGGGCCGCTTGGAGGTTGGTACGTACGGTCTGGGTCAAAGCCTCCAAGCGTTCCCGGAACTCTAGCACATAGGGTACAATAGGGGTACCATTAGTGGTCACTCCCCCCTCCCAGTGCTCTCTGATTAAATCTAGGGGGCCCCTCACCCTCCTTCCAAACAATAATTCAAAGGGAGAGAACCCAGTGGATTCTTGGGGAACTTCCCTATAGGCGAACAGCAAGTGAGGTAAAAACCTCTCCCAGTCCTTCTGCGTGTCTATGAACGTCCGGATCATCTGCTTAAGTGTTCCGTTAAACCGTTCACAGAGACCGTTGGACTGAGGGTGGTAGGGCGAGTTAAGGATAGATTTTACCCCACAGACCTTCCAGAGCTGGTGGGCGACCCCTGCAGTGAATTGGGTACCCCTATCCGAAATAATCTCCCGTGGAAATCCCATGCGGGAGAAAATTTGCATAAGGGCATCCGCTATGGTCTCTGCATGTACATTCGCTAGAGCCACCGCCTCGGGGTATCTGGTGGCATAGTCCACTACGGTCAAGATGTACTTCTTGCCAGAGGGACTGGGTTTTTTCAGGGGTCCGATTATGTCCACTGCTACTCTACTAAAGGGCTCTTCTATTATGGGCAGGGAATGGAGTTTGGCTTTGTAGTGGTCTCCCCTCTTCCCTACAGTCTGGCAGGTATCACAGGTGTTACAGTATTGCCTAATATCCTTGGAGATACCTGGCCAGAAGAAGTTCTGCGTCAGCCGATGTTTAGTTCGGCTGATCCCTAAATGACCGGATAAGGGTATGTCGTGCGCTATGCGCAGTAACTCCTGTCTATACTTTCGAGGCACAATCAACTGCTTTATGGGTATGGGAATAGACCCGGCTACTACCTTCTCTGCATACCGGTATAATAACCCTTGATCCCAAGCATATCTCTCTCCTTCTAAGCCTGCCTGGTTCTTGTCTATTTGGTCTTTGTAAACCTGCAGGGATGGGTCTAGAGCGACCTCGCTACCAAATTCTAGGGGGGCATCCCAGGGAAGGGCAGTGTGGTTATGGGGTTGATTGCTTACCTGAGCCTCAGAGTCACTGGATGGGGCCGTGGTGCGGGCCTGCTGCCTGGTGATGACTGGGTAGGCTTCCTGTACAGTGGTTCGCGGAACAAAAGCGGAGGTGAGCTCCCCCAAGTCATTTCCCAAAATAACATCTGCGGGCAAGTCTTGCATCATCCCCACCTCCACGTTCCCTGACCCCGCTCCCCAATTCAAATGTATCTTGGCAGTGGGAACCTAGTACATCGCTCCCCCTGCCACCCGTACTGCTACACAATCCCCAGTAAGCTGGTCCTTTGGGACACGGTGGTTTCGGACCAAGGTGATGGTGGCCCCAGAATCTCTCAGTCCCTCCATACGCTTCCCTTCTACGTGGACGACTTGGCGGTGGCTTTGGCGGTTATCGGACGTCGCTTGGACGGAGTTAACTTCATGGAGGGGGCCTAGAGGTTCCTCCACCTGGGTGGCTGTGGAGGGCTGGATGAATGATTCATTCTGATAGCAGTGTACCGCAGCCCGAGTGCCAGGAGGTCGGCCTTGGTTGGGCCATGATTGTCGTGCCCTGCCTCGGGGCCATTCTCGTTGTACATGCCCCCGTTGGTTGCAGGTGTGGCATCTGATGTGTGCCCAGGTGCGGTACCTAGGGTATTGGTTGTTAGCTCCCCCAGATCGTGGGTGAGCTGTTTCGGCCAAGGCAGGCCGGTGGTTTGTGGACTGGGGGAATACCCTGGGTGGTGGGCGCTGCTCTCGCCTGGTGTCTTGATGTTCGTCCGCTAATTTAGCCGCATCTTGTAGGGTGCGGGGCTTCCGATCTCTCACCCAATTTTGCAGATGGGGGGGTAGCCCGTCAAAGAACTGTTCCATTACCATTAACTGGAACAGGTCCTCTAGGGTGGTGACTTGAGTGGCTTCCAACCACCCTTTTGCAGCTCGTTGTAGGTGGTGTGCCCATTCTGTGTGCGTGTCTTTGGTGAGCTTTTTAATGTCTCGGAACTTTAGGCGGTAGGCCTCTGAGGTAATCGCATACCTGGCTAGAATGGCCTCCTTCACCTTTGCATAGTCTGTACTGTCCTCATCTGGTACGGCACGATATGCCTCTGCTGCGCGGCCAGATAATCTCCCTGCCAGTAGAGGTACCCTATCCGCCGCACTGATGTTGTGCAGATGGCATAACCTCTCAAAATCTTGCAGGTAGTCATCTACCTCGCCGTCCGCTTCCGTATAGCTTTTAAACGCTTGGTACGGAATCTTGGCCTTCCCCTGGGTAATGTGGACAGGCGTTGGAGCTCTCTCCCCGGCTTGCTGACTTGCTTGGTGTTTGACCACCAGGTATTCTTGCACGTCTGCCATCAGTCGGTCTATTATTTCTCTCGTGTGGGGCTCTGGGTAGTAGGCTAGTCTGCCCTGTAGCATCTTGTCAAATTCACTGCGTTCTGCCTCCTGTGGGGCTGCTGCAGGGGTTGCTCTGTCTCCCTCCATGAGCTCTGCCACAAGGGTTGCTTTTGTCTTATTGCTGGCGTTTCTTCCCCTTGCTTGCAATAATTCTCTCAATGTAGCTCTTTTCAATGCTGCATAGTTTGCCTCCATTCACCAATCGTTCGTATACTTCGACATATTTACCGAACCCTGGTTTTATCCGAATGGTTTGTTCCATTGTGCTGCTGCCTCTTCTCTTTATTCGTGTAGTTACTGCCGAACGTGGATTTGCTGTGTGGTTTTAAATCCCGTCGCTTGCCACCAATTGTAGCGGAGTAGTAGTATTATCCACGGTATCTCCGCTGGTAGACAGGATAAAGCAGGTAACATGTAGGTAAAATGCAGGTAGCGTAGTTACAATCCTCTTCTCCCAAAAACTAGACGACACATAGCTTGGATGTTAAAACACTGGCATCTCACCAGGCTGAGTCAAACTCTTTTATGATTACAGCTTACTTTAAGCACAGACCTCCGCAGGGGGGTCTGCATTCCACACAATACATTTCCCTTAGTCCCAGGCAGGAGGGGGTTGGGTTACAGATAGCCATCTCCTGCCTTAGGAGATACCAAGCAGTACACAGGAATACACTTTACATCACATTACATTCAGGGGAGGTTACACTTTAAGTGGCTGGTTTGGCCACAGATAGGAATAGCAATGCAGTAATAGCAAGATATATACAAGGACATTTTGTAAATGGCTAGGTTTGCCACACTGTCTCATTAGTGCCAGAAGCTCACGGAAGCAAGGTGAAGGGTCAGTGTAGGACCCACCTACGGTGTTTGCCTTGATGTGGCAGGCGGGCATTCCCTCCAATGGCCATTGTAGTAACTAAATAACCTCTATGTGTTTAAATATACATAGGGATTTAGGAGAGAGCGCAGGTAACTTTTTTCTTTGGTTTTTACTGTATGTATTGGGGCTGATGTGTACTATAGTCGTTGCTGCCGTAGTTATAGTATAGTGTCAGGACTTGACAATGGCTCAGGGGAGCCAAAACAATGTATTTTCTTTTCTGTACTCCAAATAAAGACTACCTACCCAAGAAACCACCAGGTGCGCCCAGCCTATTCCTTACACCACAATTATTTAAGTGAATAATTTTGTGTGCATTTTGTGTCTCAGTTTGTGTGTGTTTACTGTTTCTGTGTGTGTTATTGCATTTATATAAAACTCTAATGTCTTGACCTAGAGCACTTCTCCACTAACCTCCAAACTCTCCTTTTACCTATCTCAAACCTCACCTGCCCTAGCCTTGCAATCTCCTTCTACAATTCCACCCTCTCCTCTCAATTAGACATCATGGCACATCCTATACGTAAACGCAGCAAGTGCCCCCAACTACAACTTTGGCACACCAGGCTGACTCAACTCCTAAACGCTGCTGGAGAAAGTTTCACTCCGGATCTGACTTTCTCCACTATAAATTTATGCAGCGCTCCTACACTTTGGCTCTTTCCTCTTGAAAAGTAAATTACTTCAATACCCTCATACCACACTCTCCTGAGAACCCAAACAACTATTTTGCACTTTTAACTGTCTTCTTTACCCTTTTACTCCACCTCCTCCTACCGACTTAACCGCCACAAACTTTGTAACTCACTTCACTGACAAGATCTCTACAATCAGGGAAGAGATATCTCATCTCTCTCCTTCCCCTTACAATACTTCCCCAAGCTTCGGTCCTCCCGCCCCACCACCTGCTCCCTTGATCCTATTCCCTTGCATCTCATCTATACTCTGTCTCTTTCTCATGCTTTGCCTCT
Organism: Pelobates fuscus; assembly: GCF_036172605.1. Classification (NCBI taxonomy): domain Eukaryota; kingdom Metazoa; phylum Chordata; class Amphibia; order Anura; family Pelobatidae; genus Pelobates; species Pelobates fuscus. The sequence continues at coordinate 341,535,523 of NC_086320.1, forward strand.
CACTAAAATTCTCAATATCTCCCTCTCCTCTGGCTTATTTCCATTACCCTTTAAACATGCAACTGTAACCCTGATTCTAATAAAGCCTTGACCCTAACTCTCCGTCCAACTACCGCCCTATCTGGCTATTGCCTTTTGCATCCAAGATCCTTGAAAAACTTGTGTATGTGAGATTGACAGACTTCCTTGAGTCCAATTCTCTGCTCGACCCACTTCAGTCTGGTTTCCATGCTCAGCATTCTGTAGACACAGCTCTGACTAAAGTATCAAACAATCTACTCACTGCAAAATCTCATGGTCAATACTCTATCCTAATTCTCCTTGACCTTTCCGCTGCTTTTGAAACTGTTGATCATCAACAGCTTCTTCTCATCCTCCGTAATCTTGGTCTACAAGATATTGCTCTCTCCTGGTGCTCCTCCTACCTTACCCAACACTCTTTTAGTGTTTCTTTCTCTGGCTCTACCTCTTCCTCCCAACCTCTCTCTGCTGGGTCCCCCAAGGTTCAGTCCTTGGTCCCCTACTGTTCTCGATCTATACTGCCTCCCTTGGTAAACTCATCAGCTCCTTTGGCTTCCAATATCACTTCTATGCCGATGTCACGCAAATCTATCTGTCCTCCCCTGATCTCTCCCCGCCCCTCTTGACTATTGTGTCTGACTGCCTCACTGCTATTTATAATTGGATGGCTGTCCACTTCATTAAGCTCAACTTGTCCAAAACAGAACTTCTGGTCTTTCCTCCCTCAAGTGTTTTGCGACTCCTGTTTCTCTCTCACTCCACGTTAATCAGCTCCATCAGCTCCACCACACAGGCTCGTTGCCTAGGTGTTCTCTTTGACTCCGACCTCCCCTCCACCTCTCATGTCCAGTTGATCACCAAATCCTGCCGCTTTCATCTCAAAAACATTGGCCGCATCCGCCCCCTACTTAATGCCAGATGCGGCTAAGGTGCTGGTCCACGCCACTGTCCTCTCTCGCCTTGACTACTGCAATCCACTTCTCAGTGGTCTTACATGCTCCCAACTTGTCCCATTGCAGTCTATGATGAATGCGGCGGTGTCAGGGTTTCTTTGCTGTTTTAAACAGCAACCCTTTTCTGTTTCAGTGATTGAGTTTCAGCTGCAATCACTATGAGCTCCTTCTGCTCGTTGCCACGGTTACTCACCTGTGAGTAGTAATCAACCCTGCTGCTAATCAGTTCTGTCTAGTTAAGCAGCTAAGCCCAGAACCTCCTTGCCCTTGCGTGGTTTCCTGTTCCCCAGAAGTCTCCTTGTTCCTGTGTTTCCTGTTTGCTCCTGGTTCCTGACTCCGGCCTTGTTCCTGACTCCGCTGCTCTCCGTGCTCCTGATCCTGGCTTGTCTGACTACCCGCTCTGGTGACTGACCCCTGCTTGATTCCTGGACTTTGCTTTTGTTATTTATTTGTTATTTATTAATAAAGGTGTGTTTGCATCTACTTCTGTCTCTGTCTGGTTCCTGGTCCCTGACAGGCGGCGAGGCTCATTTTCATGTTCGTCCGCACCTCCAACACCTCATCCCTCTGTCAGTCCCTGCATTGGCTTCCCATAAGATATAGGGCTCAATATAAAATTCTGGTTCTTGCTTTTAAATCTCTGCAAAATGCTACACCCACCTATCTATCCTCCCTAATACACAAGTATGTCCCATCTACGCCCCTAGGCTCTGCCGAAGACCTGCGTCTATCCTCTGTTCGTACTCCCACCTCTGATGCTCGCATTCAAGACTTCTCTAGGGTGCACTGTTCCTGTGGAACTCCCTTCCCTTTTCTGTTAGACACTCACCCAGTCTCCACACCTTCAGAAAATCATTAAAAAAGCTAACTTTTTCATAAAAGCATATCATACTGTTAATGGCTCCACAAGAAACCCTCACTGATCCTTCATTGTATATTATTCTACCAATCTAATTCTCTAATACTTCCCTTACCATTTGTGTCACTTTACCCCACTCCCTCTAGCATGTAAGCTCATTGAGCAGGGCCCTCAACTCCTCTGTTTCTGTGCGTCAAACTTGTCTGGTTACAATTACGTTTATTATTCCACGCATTCTAAAGCGATACAGAATTTGTGGCGCTATATAAATATAATAATAATAATGTGTGTACCTGCCATGTATAATAGATGTGGATATTCTGGCTCTATTTCTCAAAGCACTCTTCCAAGTTTAAATGAGAGTAGAACCCACCCATATTGGGGTACTGTATCATGGAACTATATCCTCATATATATTTGCTGACATAGATGATTTTAAGTAGCCTTGTAAAAATTCAAACTGTATTTTTGTGTGTGTGCTGTTCCTTAATCTGTATTTTGTATACATTTTGGTCTCTATGGCAGCACTGTTGTATTGAAGTGTGTTGTGCCATGTTCTTGGACGTGGTGTATTATACCAACAAAACAACTTTCCATTTTAAGGTACTCCAATGGGACCATAAGTACAGTTCGATTAATGAAAACTCATATGGCCATTATTGTGCTTTATAGCTGTGTAACATATAGTATTCCCAGGCTGTTTCTAACTCCGCCAATCCAGAACTCTGCTGCAAAGCACAGAATTATGTTTACCATATTAACACTGTAAACAACATGACATATAATAACAAGGTTTAATTAGACACATTTCAGATTATACATCATTCTGATATATTACTCCCCGGAGCCAGAGCAGTGCCTGCAGTTGAATTAAAGAAAAGGAAAAAGAATAAAATAGTTGTGTATGCAACTGACAGTTTTTTAAAGTACTTGTGAATAATCAGCAAATAAATATATATATTTTTTTCTTCCTTTTAAAGCAAGCAACAAAACATCATCACATATATGTGGCTGGCGTAGAATTTAGAGTTGTGCACAGTGGTAAAAATTCAAAAAATCATTTCAGCTGCAAATATATATATATTTTTCAAATATGATCCAAAAGTTTGGCTCAGCTATATTTTTGTTAATGAAGAAAGATTTGAGAAAATGAAATCAGATTAACCAGTGAAAATGGGCAATTCAGAGTATTATTTATATATTTTGTAGACTGTAGAATAAAGCCAAATTTCAGCAGATTTGGAGCATTTCTAAATTTCTGAATTCTGTACCAAAATGTATCTGAATTCTGAATAAATATAATAGTGCGCTAGCCAGGATGGTTCAGTTAGTTCGGAATCAGTTTTGCGGTGGCTACTTCTAGCACATGGGCGGAAGAGGGGGAGCAGGGGCTAAAGAGGATGGCACAGGGGCAGTAGAGGGGGGCAGGGCCAGTATAGTGGGGACAGGGGCTGTATAGTGAAATAGAGGGGCTGTAGAGGGAGGAACAGGGTCAGTATAGTCGGAACAGGGGCTGTAGAGTGAAATAAAGGGGGAGTAGAGGGGTGGTATGGTAGAGGGAAATAGAGGGGCAGAGAGTGGGGGCAAAGGCAGTAGAGGGGGGCAGGGGCAGGAGAGGAGGGCAGTATAGGGGGAAAAGGGACTGTAGAGTGAAATAAATGGGCAGTAGAAGGGGGACGGTATGGTATCAGGCAGGCAGGGGCTGTAGAGTAAAATAGAGGGGCAGTGAAGGGGGGCAAGGGCAGTAGAGGGGCAGTTTAGGGAGGGCAGGGGCTGTAAAGGGAAATAGAGTGGCTGCTAAAAAAAAACAGAAAAATGTTTTGATAAAAAAAAAATACTAAAAGGTCTTCCCCCCTACCAGAGGCTTACCTTGAGCCAGGGAGGGAAGAACCTTACCCCTGGTAGTTGGGTGGGATGGGCTGCACTGGAGGCTGGAGCTGCAGAGAGTCAGGACCGCTGGGGTGTCTGGGAGCAATTGAAGTCCTGCCCCCTTCATCAGAGGAGGACGGCTGACTTCACTGCCAGGCTCCTGCTTTGCTGGCTGCAGGGACAGTGAGGTAAGTTGAAAAATCCAAGTCCCCAGCCAGAGACAGAGGATTCCGATTTTTGCGCCCCACTGCTCTGGCGCCCTATGATTGTGCCTTATGGACGCGCCAGCCCTGATTGTAGGGCCTCCCTGGCAATATTCATTTCAATGCAAGTATTTTCGATTGAAACAACATTTTTTGTTTTTTCTTCGGAACTAAACTATTTTTTAATCCAAACCCAATCAATTCAAAAGAACTGAAAACTTCTGCATGACCCAGCCTAATATTTTTGCCATACATGTTCTGCCATTTGGCTAACAAACAAAGTGAGAAAAAGTAGCTAATAGAAGAAAATTAGGAGGATCAGTAAAAAAAAACTTTTTTTCCCTCTGTTGGTCACTTCTCCTCTAGCCATTAATCATCTTTTTTTCTCATCAATTATCGCAATACTTTTTTTGGCGCTATGGGTGGAACTCAGAATCACGAATCAAAACTAACAAGCTTTTAACCAAATTGGGCCAGATTCAGACAAATTGCAGTTCACAATAAAATTGATATCTAGGTCTTGTAGAAACTGGTGAATACACACACAAACAAATTGCACGAGGAGGAGGAATGTATGTCAGTTGGCCACCGTAGAGGACAGCTGATAGGCCTGGGGAGATTAGATGATATCTCTTGCATGACCCATTCTTAGAAAGTAGTGATGTCCCGAACGGTTCGCTGGCGAATAGTGTCTAATAGACAGCCACTAGAGGTGGAGTTAACCCTGCAAGGTAATTATTGCAGTTTATAAAAAACTGCAATAATTACACTTGCAGGGTTAAGAGTAGTGGGAGTTGGCACCCAGACCACTCCAATGAGCAGAAGTGGTCTGGGTGCCTAGAGTGTCCCTTTAACTTTCTGCCATCAGCACTGGTGATGCACGTCTGTCAGTTCCCAGAGTAAAACATTTTTCATCATTATCTTACAATAAAATATTTTAGACCACCACCAAACCCTGACCTCTATACCTCTTTCCAAACCTTCTTAGATTTGCCTTCAAATAGCGTATAATTGTACAGATTATTCTTTGCAATAAGTGATATTTTATGCTACATCTTTGCTTATAGCGTACTTTGCATTGTGTATTTCATTAACCATATCAATCATTACAAATTTGCATTTTTTGACATTTCCATTAAGCTCATAAATGCTGTATTTAATGTATTGCATTTCATTATGGCTGGTTTTTAATCCTGATTGCATCACACAATACAATGCGTGTGCTGCCTTAGGGAAGTAAATTCTGGATTCAGTCTTGTTGGAAATGTTTTCTTATGTTTCAGCAAAATTGGTAATTATATATATATATATATACACATACATATAATTGATAAGAAAACATCATTAAACATAAAATATCACCACGTTGTCTTACTAGGTTTTAGGTTCTTTTAGCAGTTTGCACTATTTTTATCATGTGTTTCTTTTCCCATATTCTCATTGTAATTTGCACAAAGTCTAACATTGGTTGAAGACTACGCTGTTGGAATTTCTATATATCTTTGTTAAATTTGTATGCAATTATACGTCCATGCAAAGTAAACATCTTGCCCAGTGTACCAATGTGATTTTCACTTGTTCTATGATTTTTACCTCTTGTTTTTTTATTTCAGAATATCATGTATCCTTGTTCTCCAAGTGTCCCTTTCACCCTACAGAGAAAAGACTGAAATAAACATCAACAGAATTGTTCTCTAGACAGTACCGCTAGTTCTAAAGCAACAAGAGATGTTGGTGTAATCAGACCTTGCATAGGTAATACAGGGTAATTCACTACACTCATACAACTTGGTTATTGGTCATTGCAATTTGAATTTGCAACACATAATTGTTGAATGAATAAACTCCAGTAGCATTTTCAAATTGTAGTAATAGTAACAGTTTTCAGTTTTATTTTAATGTTGCAGCCTTATACTGCAATTATTGTATTTTATTCTTTACATGAACCTACACTTAATACACCATAATTACAAAGCAGAAAACATATTATTGACAACATTGCATATATGTTAAAAAGAAAAAAAATGAAATATCACATTGACAAAAGTAAATTGAAGAAATGGAAAAGGTACCGCACTCGATTCCCTTAAGACAGAGTGCACCAAGCTGAACCAAGCCCAGGAGATACATACCAGTATTAGAAAAAGGGTCCAGGCACTCCAATGTCTTCAGGCACCTTTATCAGAACATGTGGAACACTGCAACGTTTCGACTCCCAGTCTTGACAAAGACTCTATTTAAAGTCAAAATGTTGCCGTTTTCTACATGTTCTAATAAAGGTGCCTGGAGACATTGGAATGCCTGGACCCTTTTTCTAATACTGGAATGGACATAAGTATTCTGAACTTTACCTCAGTGCCTAGTCAAATAACATTTGACAGCCTCAAGTCTTTTTCGGTATGATGTGACACGCTTTCAACACCTGGGTAGTTTATGCCATTTATCTCTGCAGATCTTCTCAAGCGTTGTCAGATTGGGTGGAGAACATCTGTGGACAGCCATTTTTAGGCCTCTCTTGAGATATGCGATTCAGTTCAAGTCTTGCCTCTAGCTGAGCTACTCAAGGATATTCCTTAAGCCACACTTTCATTTTTTTTTGTGCTTAGGGTCATTGTCCTGTTAGAAGTTGGAGCTTTGGCCCATGCTGCTGCTACCACAACCAATCTTAACCATTGTATTGTATTGCGCAGGTGCAGAGTGGTGCCTGGGTTCCTCCAAAGGTTATCTTTTGAATTGAGCCCAGACAGTTCAATCTTCATCTCATCAGACTAGAGAATCTTCTTTCTCACATTCTGAGATTTCTTTACGTACTTTTTAACAAATTCTGAGTGGGATTTTATGCAGTGAGAACAGGCTTCCATACAGCCAGTCTGCAATAAGGCCAAATCAAAGGTGTGTTGCAGTAATGGTTGTTCTCCCACACATCTCCACACATGATTTCTGGAGCTTACCCAGAGTGCACTTTCCAAATTATGGAAAATCATTTGAATTTGACACAGGTGGACTCCAATCAAAGTGAAGGAACAGCTTAAAGATGATCCCAGAGACATGGGACGCATGTTTCTTTATCATTTATCATTGTTTCTTTATCATTAAAGAGCTATTGAGTGTAGATTGATGTGAACTTTTGTTTTTAAATTTAATTTAAACAATTGTAGCATAAGGCTGCAACATTAAATAGTGAAAAATGAAGGCGTATGAATGCTTGGTTTATATATTCATAAATGCATATAATAAATAAAAAGCCTTACTTAGCTACTGATGCATGTACATCTCTTCAAAATGATTGCTTTGTTGTTCTTATAAGAAAACTTAACTAGGACCACTCTTCCCACTCTTATTAGAGAGAATATATGCTACATCAGACGGTTGCCAAATTGTAAAATGAACTCAGTCACCTGATAGAAATATATCAGTTTGAAGTAAATATCTATTTTATTCCCATCTAATCAGTCTGTATTACACATCACAGTAAAAATACTTAAAGGTAGATGTGACTAATTTGCTAAATGGAGGTAGGATTTTGTTGATAAACAATCATCATCTGCTGAGAAATAATACCTAATAATAAAGCAACCAATCATTATCAATGAATTACTTAGTTGATCTAATTAGCTCCCAACATTCCACTTTGTAGGAAAGCAGGCATTTGTGGGACATTTGTCAAGTGGAAACCAGGTGGTATGCTTGGGCAAATGGCTAAATAAAACGCAATTGTGTCAGAAACCAATAGTATGTCTCTGACCATTTAGCTCTTTGCACCAAAAATTGCTTTAAAGGGACACTATAGTCACCAGAACAACTACAGCTTATTGAATTTGTTCTGGTGAGTAGAATCATTACCTTCAGGCTTTTTGCTGTAAACACTGTCTATAGAGAAAATGCAGTGTTTACATTACAGCCTAGTGATAACTTCACTGGCCACTCCTCAGATGGCTGTTAGAGATCCTTCCTGGGTCATGGCTGCCTAAAATGCATCCAAACATTCAGTATCTCCTCCCTCTGTATGCAGACACTGAACTTTCCTCATAGAGATTAATTGATCCAATTCATCTCTATGAGGAGATGCTGATTGGCCAGGGCTGTGTTTGAATCATGCTGGCTCTGCCCCTGATCTGCCTCTTCGTCACTCTCAGCCAATCCTATGGAGAAGCATTGTGATTGGATCAGGCTACCACTTCTGATGATGTCAGCAGGCAGTGGGCAGGTCTAAAGGAAACAGGGAATAACAAGCATCTGCAGACTTGAATACAGTAAGATTTTGCTATATTTATGGAGGCATGAGGGGGACAGAGGGGCTAGATGGTGGTTTTTACCATATAGGGTCAGGAATACATATTTGTGTTCCCTTCCTTATAATGATCCTTTAATAAATTTCCCACTCCTTGATGTTCACTTTGCATAATGGCATAAAAATCCTATTGAGCTCATCATTGAAAAAAAAACAGGAATTGTGGGCTAGAGATTAGTGTTTTACTGAATTTTAGTGAACTTATTTTGAAAACTGTCAACCTGTGACAGGCCATTTTTAAAATTGATGCAAATAAAATTTCAGACACTTTAAAACGTGATTCGTGCCTGTGTTTGTTTGTCTTCGTCTTATTCTTGTTATCACTATTACAGGTTTAGGCGACCTATGGCACTCCAGATGTTGTGGACTACATCTCCCCTGATGTTTTGCAAGCATTAGGGCTGTAAGAGCATTATGGGATATGCAGTCCAGAACATCAGGAGTGCTGAAGGTTGCCTACCCCTGCACTGATGATATCAGTAGTGCAGGAAAACAGGAAAGCATATTATAATTGGTTATACAGAGATTGTTCTTTATTTGTTTTATAACTCATTATAATCATCAGACAAGCTTCACATAAAGGACCATTTCTGCAATAGGTTTTGTATGATCCAAGTTTTACTTTTACATTCCTTAGAAATATTCTTTTAAAATTATATAAAAATAAATTGAAAAAAGTGTATACTAAATAGTCATATTGTTCAATTAAAAACAATTACCAGGTAACTTAATTTGCGTGTATGCTATTCTTTACAAATGTTAATGCAGCTATATTCAACTTAGAAAGGGTAAAAGACACATTGGAAATCACTGCAGTCTACTGCGTTAGACTTCTTAACAAATTGCTGAACAGGGAATGTTAAATGTATGTATGTCATTGAGTTCGTTCTTAAGAGCTTGTGTGGCCTCCTATTTTACTGAAGTAACAGCAAGGGAAAATAGTATATTAGTTTGGGCAGATTAGTTAAATCTGCTGAAATGGCTCAATCTTGCAGATGTATTAAATTCCCAAGATCAAATTTAAGAGACATTCGTGTCCTAGATAAAACTTATGCTACATGCTACTTTTTGTCACCTTTTAAATATGACACAAGTGCTGGACATCTTATATCTTGTGGGGATACTGAATATCTCCGGTAACAAGTCCCTTCATGGCTACTTTACGTTGTAGCAATGAATTATTTTTCCGAGCTACACAAACACGCATAAACACACACACACAAAAATAAAAATATCTGGATGGGTTTATACTGCACCTGATGGTTAATAAACCCAATAAATAGTAGTGGCTACTATTGCAAATCTCTTTCTCTGTAACAAGCTCTTTCCAATTTTAGCTCTTTGCTTTTAATTGGAAGAAATTCTCAAAGACATTTACAGTCTGCAGTCAAAATGTATTTGGGTAAAAAAAAAATAGCCAAGGCTGAATCTGCCAATTTGATGCTCTCCTTGTGCTAATCTATCTTGTTTTGTAATGACGGTAGTTTTTCTGTCTGTGTTGCTTGATGCAGTATATTGTCTTAGCAAACACGACGACTATATTCCTCAGCAGCAAATTTGCTTATCAGACATTTACAATGCCAGTAAATCTAAGTAATGATGGCCGCTGAGACTTTATTAGTAGATTTTTGAATCATGAATTTTTAGAAACGCCCATTAAATGACTTCTTTGCAGTACAGCTTCAGCCTATAAGCAACATCCACAGACAGGAGCTCGGTGACGGATATTTGCTGTTATAAAAGATTGCTTAGCAAGGTATCATAAAACTCTTTATAACGTCTAAAAAAAAAAAAGAAAAATATTCAGAGCATTAAAACCAGCAGAAAAAAAGCTTTTAATTCCTTGCAGACGTCTGTTTAACAATTTTACTACACAAGTAAAAATCTTCCGTTTAGAAAATCGTGTTCCTTTAATGCAGTTCGTTATAGGGTTTGAAAGCTCAGATTAATTCAATACTGCTGGGTATTGTGTCAATATGGAATAGAGTAAAAAAAAAAAGCTACCGGGTCATTGAGTGATTGACAGCAATATCAATGTAAGTTGCACATTGCTCATAAATGATTGATTACTTACCAGTCAAACAAAATAAAAACAGCGCATTTGCACTCATTGTAACAAATTTCTCATTTCATCCAAGATATGGTCCCATTTATTTTAGTCACCGAGTACTTGATTTCTTCATATCTATTCCAAGCAGTCTATTTCATAGATGCTTTAACTTCTTAGAGTGCATTAAGAATATCTATTGGATGTGACAAAAGAAAGACCACACGCAACTGCCTGTTGTTTTCTCAGGGTTATTTACTAAGGCGGGACTTAAAAGTGAATTCAAAAATAATTTTACATTTAAGCCCTAAGAAGTTGAACTAAAAGCATTGCTGACTTAGAGAATGTTTAGAGGTCAACTTTTTATTCCTTGAAATTAAATTTCACTTTGAATTTTCCCTTTAGAAAATAGCCCTGTTTGACTCTGGTGCTCAAAGACATGGATAGCAAATGTTGCAAATGCTAATGAAATCTGGATCCATACACGTCTCATCTATCAGATCCTCTCTTGACTACATTCCTTTAAATTAGTCTCTTAATATCTATTTCTTTAGGATAGCATTCCACATTCCTGATTCATTTCTTTAGTTACAACAGATCAACAGTCCCACCACACGTGTGCCTTTTCTTGTGTCATCACTAGTTTAACTAGATGCATTTCTAGTTAAATGCATTTCTCCACTTTATCAAGATTGTACGTTTTTTGAGTGGTTCCGCCTGTAGCAACTCATATCAAAGAAGTCGTAGGAAGCCTTACCCTGTGATGTGGCCCCTGAGCCACAAGGTTGGGGAGAGGAGACCTTCATTGTTTTTTAAACACCAGACAGATTCTTCTCAATATAGGATGCTTTCTTGGACAGTTTGTAGTAAGATGCTAACTAAAACACTTGCAGAAGTGTTCATCAGTGGCTATGTGGTTATACTACTGAGAGAGTACAAACGTAATCAAGGGCTGTTTCTATGACTTGACCTCCTGCTCTTCATATTCACTTCCATGTGATCTTGATGTACCACTAAAATTAATTATGGAATTAATTATGGCCTTATGAAATTCTTGAGGATATGCATGCAGCTAACAGTGTGAACATCTGGTTATAGCTTCAGCTAAACTAGTGGTGTCCAGCCTAGTCCTTAGTGCACACCAACAGTCCAGGCTTCATTAGTATCTTCACTGTAACATAATTCAAAATACCTAAATCCTGAACTGTTGTTGCACCTTGATAACCAAGTCAGGATTCAATGTCTTAGGTATATAAAGGATCAACCAAGACTAGCATGAAGATGTTAAGGAATCCTAGATTTTAGCCCAAACAGTTCAACATTTAATCTGTAAAATAGAGAGAGAAGCTAATAGAGCCAAATCAGATACACTGGAAAAGTGGGGGATAACCCCAATTGTAAAGTAGAAGGACAAAAAATAGTGTATCTAGGAAATTATGCAAAATTAATGCACCAATGGAATGTCTAGATATATACAGGACAGACTATCCAACAAGGTAACCTACTTAATAGAATAGAAAATAATATGAAAAATAATACAATTTTATTAGGTACGTAATATCAATAATAAAAAACCAAAAATGTGCTAAGACTAAACACCAAAAGTGTAACTTAATAATAGGTATTCAAAGGATCCATCAAATAATGCAAATGGTCTCAAAGTATCTACATAAACAAAAATGGTCCATATATCCTTATATGCTCCTGTCAGTTTCTAGCTTTTATAGCAGTGAGAGAGTCTGATATAGACTGTAATAGTTAAGGCTTAGAAGTCTTCGGCAGAGTGATATCAGTGAGAAAAATCGGTAGTCTTTTAAATGGTCTGTCCCAACTCTCCTCCGTTGGATACTAACGAATTGCAAATAATATCAATAAAGCGCTTATTGGTTAAACTGATCAATACCGAGGGTTTAATATCAATGGAGATACTTGAGTACTAGGTGAGAAGAATATCGATAATTTAAATAGTCTGCCTTAAATGCCGCCCATTAAACTTGTGCCGATGTAGAAGTTATGTTGAGTCATAGCAATAGAATATGCTTGAAGTAACTTATATGAAGCAAGAAAAAATAATAATAAAGAAAATAATTGCAAGCATATTTAAAGTATAATGTTAATGGTACTTGCTATAGACCGAAAAAGGCAATGTCGTTCAGTAACTACTGATTATAGTATACTAAATATCAGAATTGTAAGGCTGAACGAACAATTGTGCCGATATCCAAATGATACTTGAGTTATAGCAATAGAATATACTTGATATGACTTATATGAAGCAAGAGAAGATAAAAGAAACAATTACAAGCATACTTAAGGTATACTAGTTAATAACACTTGCTATAAGTCAAAAACGGCAATATCATCCAGTCTCTAAATGGTTGATATATATTAACCCCTTAACGACGCTAGACGGTTCAGGACCGTCATCGGCATTTTTCCCTTGCCGACCGACGACGGTCCTGAACCGTCCTAAATTTAAGAGGTACTTACCCGATCGCCGTCGTTCCCCCGGCGGCGATCGGCGGTGCTCCCGGTGTGGGGAGACTGTCTGCAGCCCAGACAGTCTCCCCATGGCGGATTAGGACCCCTGTGACCATGTGATCGCCCAACAGGGCGACCACATGGTCACAATAGGTGTCCATGTGTCTGCCTGCAGGGGGACTGTCTGTGCTGACAGGCAGTCTCCCTGCCAGTGTAAAATCATTAAAAAAATTAAGTTATAGTTAATAAAAAAAAAATGATTATTATATATGTGTATATATATATATATGATATATAGACATATATTATACCTATATAATATATGTCTATATATCATATTTATAATGTCATACTAAGTGTCTTTTTATATTAATATGTACATATATTAATATAAAAATACACTTATAATTAAATTACACACGTATATATATAATATATATAATAACTATATATATTGTATATATATATATATATATTATAAAATACAAATAAAAAGTAATTTAAATTAAATTAAACATGTAAAAATAATAATAAAAATAAAAAAAAATTATATATCTATACGAAATTTGATTCGAACTGTATTTTGATATTAATATATATATATTTATATCAAAATACACTTAGAATGAAATTGTATATATATCTATGTATATATAAATAAATAAAAAGAATACGAACTATTCATATGTCCATATACAAAATTACATAAATAATTATATAAATATACACGTAGACTTCAAATATATAAATATGCATATATATTTAAATTCTACGTGCGTATTTATGTAATATTTTTACATAATTAAGTTATTTTATTGATTGCAATTTAAGGGACCTGCCTGCCAACCCAAGCCGAAAGTCCAGAGAATTTAATTTGCTGTCACTGTATTTTACCCTGTAACGTTCTACGACACCCTAAAACCTGTACATGGGGGGTACTGTTTTACTCGGGAGACTTTGCTGAACACAAATATTAGTGATTCAAAACAGTAAAACATATCACAGCGATAATATTGTCAGTGAAAGTGACTTTTTTTGCATTTTTCACACACAAACAGCACTTTTACTGCTGATATAATTGTTGTGATACATTTTCCAGTTTTGAAACACTAATATTTGTGTTCAGCAAAGTCTCCTGAGTATAAAAGTACCCCCCATGTACAGGTTTTATAGCGTTTTTGAACATTACAGGGTCAAATATATGGGTCAAATATTTTTACAGTGAAAATGGCCAGGTTGGTTACGTTGCCTTTGAGAGCGTATGGTAGCCCAGGAATGAGAATTACCCCCATCATGGCTTACCATTTGCAAAAGAAGACAACCCAAGGTATTGCAAATGGGGTATGTCCAGTCTTTTTTAGCAACCACTTAGTCACAAACACTGGCCAAAATTAGCGTTCAATTTAGTTTTTTACTTTTTTCACACACAAACAAATATGAACGCTAACTTTGGCCAGTGTTTGCGACTAAGTGGCTACTAAAAAAGTCTGGACATACCCCATATTGAATACCCTGGGTTGTCTACTTTAAAAAAAATATGTACATGTGGGGTGTTATTCAGCGATTTATGACAGATAATAGTGTTACAATGTCACTATTGATACATTTTAAAAATGTATGTTTTGAAACCGCAATATCCTACTTGTACTTATAGCCCTATAACATGCAAAAAAGTAGCAAAAAGCATGTAAACACTGGGTATTTTTAAACTCAGGACAAAATTTTGAATCTATTTAGCAGTATTTTTCATTCGCTTTTGTAGATGAGTAAAAGATTTTTCACATAAAAGTCAAAAAACATGTATTTTTTTCAATTTTTCATCATATTTTTTCATTTTTTAAAAATTAAATTACATGAGATTATATAAATAATGGTATGTAAAGAAAGCCCCTTTTGTCCTGAAAAAAACAATATATAATTTGTATGGGAACAGTAAATGAGAGAGCGGAAAATTACAGCTAAACACAAACACCACAAAAGTGTAAAAAGATGCCTGGTCGCAAATGTACAACATCGCAAAAACAGTCCGGTCCTTAAGGGGTTAAATGTCGGAATTTTCAGACTAAACTGACGTTTATGCCAATAACCAAGTTGTGTATGGGTTATAGCAATAAACTACACTTAATATAACTTATGTAGAGCAAGAAAAAATAATAATATAGATAAAGAAAACAATTGCTTGCATATTGCAAGTATGATGTTAATAGTGTTTGCTACATAACATAAACGTCAATATCGTTCAGTCTCTGAATGGTTAATGTATAGTAAGTATCCAAATTCCCAGGCTGAATGAAAAACTGACTATGGAGCAGATGACAACAGATAAATGACTAAAATAGTGCTATACCAATATGTGAAAAAAGTGAACATATATATTAAATACCGGTATATATAAATCTCAGGCAAGTGTGCCAATAAACCCTATATAACTCTAATACCCTGTGCCTTCGAGGGCACCTATCTCCAACCCCCCTAGTAACATGCTACTGAGAAGGAAAACAATTAAATAATAAGTCAAAATCAAATAAATAACAAATATAAAATAAAATAAAATGAAGAAGCCCGGTCACTAAATCTGTGTGCTACTCTAATGGTCCACAGACATAGCACACAGCAAGACGCGCGCGTTTCACCCAACCTAGCTCATCAGAGGGGAAACGGTCAGTGCTTAGCAACAGGTTTAAATATGCAGAGAAGTCCCTCTATTGGTCCAAATTAGGCAGTTCTCAATTGGTTACGCGCATGATGACGTAACGGAAAAAAATTTCTGCGGGAGAGAAGCGAACCCGTAGGTAAGTTCATTAACACTTTATGACCTGGTACATATACATATGGTTACTAAAACGCAACCAGTCTAATATACCCAGGTAACTAGTAAGATAGTTGAATGGCAGGGGAGAAAGATCTAATCAAAATGCACTCTAAGTATTATGTACTTAAATAGATTGTGATACAGAAAAGTCCAAAGAATTAGGATCAAAGATAGAATACAAATAAATAACTAAAATACATGTTGTTTTAAACAATGTTTTGAACATTTTAACATTTTAATAGAAGTTACAGGTTTTTAATGGAAAACTGATATATAAGCCCACAATGATGTTCAAAAAAAGATCTTAACAAAAACAAACACCATATATGGTTAAAGTTAGTATTGCTTACAAATTAACCAATTCTACACCCAATCCAGTAAGTAAAGAAAAAGAGAGAATAGTCACCTTAAGTAATCTATAATAAAGATATAAAAATATACACTCTCCTGATGTTGTAAATGATAATGGGTGGTAATAGATTAAAGGAGGCAATTCATATGGTAGTGAAAATTAATGTATGAAAGGGGTAAAGTTAAATTCCTCATTGAGGCCGTCCGGTGACAAGGTCTTCAGGATATAAATCCATCTGGACTCTTTCATGAGTAACATTTTGTTAAAATTACCCTTTCTAGTGTTTAAGGTAAGTTTTTCCAAAGCCTGGAAAGTTAGTTTTGTGGGGTGCGCATCATGATAATTGCGAACGTGATTTGCCACTGGAGTTGAAATGTTCAAGTTGGTGATTGAACAAACATGTTGTAGTATCCTACGTTTGAATTGTTGATAGGTCTTGCCTACATATGCATGGGTGATATATTTAATCAGCTGCTGCTGTGGCATGCAATATGTAGGCAAGACCTATCAACAATTCAAACCTAGTATCTCCGTTGATATTAAACCCTCGGTATTGATCAGTTTAACCAATAAGCGCTTTATTGATATTATTTGCAATTCGTAAGGGACAGACTGTTTAAAAGACTACAGATTTTTCTCACTGATATCACTCTGCCGAAGACTTCTAAGCCTTAACTATTACAGTCTCTATCAGACTCTCTCACTGCTATAAAAGCTAGAAACTGACAGGAGCATTTTCCATATAGGGATCCATGGACCATTTTTGTTTATGTAGATACTTTGAGACCATTTGCATTATTTGATGGATCCTTTGAATACCTATTATTAAGTTACACTTTTGGTGTTTAGTCTTAGCACATTTTTGTTTTTTTATTATTGATATTACGTACCTAATAAAATTGTATTATTTTTCATATTATTTTCTATTCTATTAAGTAGGTTACCTTGTTGGATAGTCTGTCCTGTATATATCTAGACATTCCATTGGTGCATTTATTTTGCATAATTTCCTAGATACACTATTTTTTGTCCTTCAACATTTCATCTGAGCTTTTACATCGCAGCAGATAGAAAGAACTTTAACATGTTAAAACACAGGCAAGGTATCACCATTTTTGTAGGAAATTTCATGCAGTTTCTACAGGTCAAAAAAAATAGTTATTTTTATAGTTTATGTTTGAATAGTAATTTCTGTATTCAACAATAAACACTGGCAGGGCAGATTCTAAAAATATAGCCTAATCAAAAGAAAAGAAACAACAATCATACGATTGATGATTAGAAAGATGATATCAATTTAATGGCTCATTATTAACCAAGCCAAAAACAAGATATTTAACGCCATCCACAGAAAAAAAAGACGAGACGAGATGAAGACGAGATTTTATTGCTAAAAATAAAAGATATAAAATACTGGTTAGAATTTGTATCTTACCTCGCTCTACATTAAGTTATTCTAAATATCACAGCTTATGAGAAAAACATTAAGGAAGACATATCACACTAAAATTATTATTTCATTTCAGAAAACAACATTTATTTGGTGGTGTGGGAAGGTTGGTGTCCAGTAGAATATAATGTGGATGGTAGGGGGGGCAGTATTTATGGTCCAGAGTTTATTGGTGGTATGCATACAAATAAGTAAGCAGTAAGAGGTAAGAGTGAGTCAAATTGGATGAGTCTGTTTAGAGTGGGAAAAAAAGTAGGGAGCAAAGTAATATTGTTAAAGGAATAGGAGAAAGAATGTAATAGAGGCATGTAACAGAAGTAAGTAGTAGTGTAGTAGTGGATGAATCATCATTGTAGAAGGGAAAGTTATGGACTGTGCTAAAGGATAGTGATAGTGGGAGTATTGAGAATATGTATCATAGTGGGCTTGGATAGTACTACTGGATATGTGTTACTGAACTTCAGAGTGTTAACAGAAGGTTAAGTGGATAGTGGAAGTATGCATTAGGTAGAACTGTGCTTACTACAGCAATTAGATTTATATGGGAAGATTGTAACAAGACAATGGAAAGTTAAGGATTCCTTAAGTCATGTAATACTAAACTACATCGTCTTTCATGGTACAGCCAACACTTAGACCATATTTAAATACATAGGTTATTGACTATTGAGTACATTGTCATTAACTCAAAATGAATTCATTTTACATTTTTAGATTTTATAGCAAAGTAGCCAAACTGTAAAAAGTCTCCAAAATCTGCTATGTTTTCAGCATGTCTGTTTTGGTCTACAATTTTAAATTCCCTATGAATTCACGCAGATTTCTTGACATTTCACATATTTGAACAACCCTGGTAGTTGATGCCACAATATACTATTTACAACGGGCTTGACTTTTCAGATCTAACGGTGCAAAATTTTACAGAAGGTTCATAAAATGCATTTTGTTTTTTTTGTAAATTGAAGCTACCCAGTCAATCAAATACACCAACATTAAATGTATATGAAATGATTAATTTTGTATTCACCAGCACATGGATACGGGGATTTGAAAGTACGCTGATCACTTTTTTATTTATTTATTTTACAGACTTGGCAGCTAACTAGCTGAATAATTTATAAGTTCTTTAGCTGTAGACACACGAACAGAAAATGAAAATGTCTTTCACACTTTTGGTTCAGTTTTCATTTTGTTAATGAATGACCATGGTTTATCTTTCATTTCTGCCTCATTTCTTTCCTTCTTACTTGACTTACTGCTAATAAGCAACATCAGCACAGTTAGGAAGATAGCAGTACATCACTGGTTACCATCGTGGACCAGCAACCCTGTAATAGAGATTAGGCAATGCTACCAAGATATTACAAATTGGATCATAACTTCGATGATGCAAATCACTGTATTCCATGGAACTAGGATGAAGATATTGAGAAAGATGAAATTGGGGAAACTGAATATTATTATTCTTATATACGTTTTTTTCTTTGAATATTATAGGCAAGGATGTTGCATAGACAAAGACATGAACAATTATAATAATGTGTCTGCTTCACATTTTGAAACAAAACATAATAAATAAATATTGTCAATATGTCTGCATTAGATCTTATGCCTGAAATACATATCCATTTTCAAATATTACAGGATTTACAAATTAAACTAGAGGTGATACTGTCTATTTATATCTCAATATATTTACTCTGTTTTAAAGAACTTTTTTTACATGTAATTCCAGTTCACATCAGAGGGGTGTGAAGAATAAAATGCAGTTAAGATGTTTCCCCCAAACCAGGGTACTATATTACTCTACCTTCTATGGGATTTTTGCCATAGACGTGTGTAAGGGGTGTGCCAGGTGCACCCAGGACACATTAATGAGGGTCAATTTGTCCACACTGTCACCTGTTTAGTGCTGAATTTGCAAATTTTCATGAATTTGAGCTAGTTTTTATGTTTTAAAAAAAAGCCATGTCTGCCTCTATATACATCTAGTTTGCGCTATAGGAAAATATTATAAATTAGTATTTTTAAGTAAAGTTTAGTAAAGTTTAATTGGCAGTTTTTGGGTAAAACAGCCAACTGCTAATTTATTGTGCTGTACATGCCAGAACGTGTGACACATGTCTAGTGTCCACCAAATATTGGATATAAAGAGGAAAAAGTAAAAACTCTTATAATACTTTTATAATACTCTATAATTGTGAAATTTGTAAGTGGTCTCAGAAGATAAACATATATATAATCATATACTTTTCAAGCAATTTTCATAAACAGAGAGTCATTTGTAGCCAACTAAAACCATATTTCCTGCATCAAGTGCAGGGACACTTCAAGATAATAATTCTTGATGGAAAGACAACATTTATCTGCCTAAAGTTAACTGTCCTCCTTCACTCTCCATGTTTCAGCTTCTGAAAATAGAAACAAAGTGAATAATTAAGGACAATCGTACACCATGTACTATCAGATTTGTATTGCTAGAGCGCTATTGATATAAGAATAATGATCCCTGATATGGTTTTATTAGGGGGAAAGACAAATGGCAGCTCTAGTTATTAAAATAAAAGCATCTCTCAGTTGTTTTTATGAGATGGATGAACTGGATCCGAAACAAACAAACACATCAAACAGGAGATTTTGTAAGTGTATGTATTTTTGTTTTTTATAAATAAACCAAAACTTCAAACAAGCTCAACAACAAATCTTCAAACAAGCCCAAAATAACACTGAAAACAGAGAACAAATCAAATAGTTTGTCCTTCGTAGGTCCCAGTTCAGTTCTCAAGTTGATTTGAGCTCACTTGTGTCATTACAGAGAAACCTATATCAGAAATACTGACAAACTCCATCAATAAGATATGTACAACAATTCAAGGCCAGTTGGACACTGAGCTATGACTGATACACGTTTAGGCATAGTGAGTAGCAGCTTCCATATCTGAATTATCAGTTTTTAAATAAGGGAGTCCCACCAAAGGGCAAGCTTTTCGAGTTAATGTCTAATCTCACTGCTCTCTTTCACCCTGTATTAGTTTTGCTTGCAAATAAGTTAAAAAAGAGAAGAAAAACAGAAAATGTGACACGTGCGAATCTGTGGGCACTCTTTTAGTTGATATGTTTGTAAGTTTTAGAACCTTTGTTGTCTACAATGACTCATTAGGCCTTGATCACAGTTCTAGAGTTTATTAAAGTCTCTGACTCGTGGCAGCTCTCTGGGTGTTCTGCTTACATGCAACTACATTGGGCTCCTGTAAGCAGCTGGTGAAGGTCAGAAATGGAATATAATAATTGACTGTTTCAAAGCATTGTTTAAATATACACATGTGTCTATATAATAAGGGAGTATGTAGGCAAAATTTTGTATATATTGCTATTCCAGTTCATACTGTATTTACAATATATGTCTCATCATTTTAGGTTTTGTTTTTCTTATTTATTAAAAGTTTGGCCAGTATGAAGAATTAATTTATATCACATAGGGTTCTTACCCTAACTTGCAGGAAATGGAGAATCCCACAAATAGACGTTCTCATATAGATGTATTACATGGCCTTAGAGTGGATATAAATAAAGATAGAGTCAAAGTCAGAAATAGCCAAGGTCAGGATAGAAATGCAGATATATACGAATAAACAAACCGGGTCAAGATTCCAGAAATATTCAAAGTCAAATACAAGCCAAGGTTAATATTAATATATAGAGAGAGCTTACTTCAAGCACTAAACGTGTATCAAAGCAGAAACCACAATAGGGCACTGAATATGGATCCGAAATAAGCATTATGTGGGCTTACATATGTTCTCATTGGTCCACATCATCTCTGTGACACCAAAACATATGAAAATGGGGTCGCCTAGATGACATGGTCATTTTAAAGGTGAATGTGATGTTACGTGAATTTAAAAAATATAAAGATGCACCTTCAAACCAGCAACATCTAAATGAATACAAGGAGTATGAAGTAGGGCTGAGCGATGGGTTTGGCCCGCGCAAATCTAGAGGAGGAGCAGTTTGCCGGCACAGAATCGGTAAGTATTTCTACATTCACTTTATTACGTTTCAAGCTGCTTGGCCGCGTGGAAGTTTTGGCCAACACAACCTAAGGAAGAGGATTAGCTCAGCGTTAAGCAGGTAAGTAACACTACAAGATTGTGTATTGCTTTGTTCTTCAACAACTGTTTCCACAGTTCTTTAGATATTTGTGACCCATTGATGTCATTATTGAACAACATCTGCTAAATAAACCTGAACAGAATGCTCAAAGAATTTTTGAGATGGAATGTACATGTACACGATACATCTATAACACCTTTTGTGGCACATTAACTTTTTGTTATTTTTTCAGTTGAAAAGGAATTGGGATTTTTTTTCTTACTTTTCTTATCAGCATTCATTAGATCTTTCCATTTTCGTATCAAAGAGTGAATGCTCAGAATCTAAGAGAAGATTATCAGCATATCTACAAGTAAAGCACACTATAGTTCATTCATATAAATGAAAAACACTGTTAATACAAAGATTAGGCATCAAGGCTTCTTTGTAGTTCATCGTGTTATGAATTCTTACTTTAAAGGTCTTTGTTAGCTCAGAAGCAGAAGTTTTATTTTAAAAATGACATACAATTAAAAGAGGTGCTGATACTGAATGTTATTCATATTACTAGATATTATTATGGTAATACCTCAGTTTATAGCTACATATGAATTAATAGAATTATTATTGTTCAAGGATAAATAGAATATATTATTATATTATGATATATTAGTGTTTCTTGCTCTTACCTTGTCACTGTCAGGGTACCTGTAGTCTCTACCCCTGAGACGGGTAGAGACTTAGACGTTTTTCCATCCAGACGGCATGATTCTCCCGTTCCTCGCGGTCCCCTTGCGCATGTAAACGCCGGCCGCGAGAGAACTATGCCTTTTTGTAACGTGACGCTCAATAGTCGACGTCATGACGCTATTCTAGCCCGACCTGTCAGTCAAATCCCGGACACTAATCAGGTCTCAGCGGAGGCGTGATTAGTCTCTAGAACCAGGGTATTTAAGGGAGCTCTCAGCATTTGCTCATTGCCCTGTCGTGGTTCTAGCCAGCCTAGTCACACAGTGCTCTTGTATTCTCCTGTCTTTTGGTTCTGACCCGGCTTTGTTATTTCTTACCTGTCTTCTCTGTTATCCTTGACCCGGCTTGTCTCTCGCTTACCTGTCTTCTCGTTCCCTCGACCTCGGCTTGTCCCCGACCATTCTATACGTAGTATTACGTTAAGTCCGGCCATTCTAAGGTCCGGTATACGTATCTGCTACTCTTTGTACTCTGCGTGTTGGATCCCTGTCCCGATCCTGACATTACGACAGGGCCAATGGATCCTGCAGGTACAAACTGTCAGCTTGGTTCTCCTGATCCTAGGTTTGACGCCATGGATCATAGAATGGATCAGATGGCACTAGCACTACAGGCGTTACTATCACGTCCTAATAATTCACCTGAGGAGATGCGTAACACTTCTATTCCTCCTGTGAGTTCAGGGCTAGAGGTAGCCACTGTAGGTGCTTCTTCCCGAGTTACCCCACCTCTACGTTATGCTGGTTCTCCTGAAAGGTGTCGTGGCTTTTTGAACCAGATCAGTATCCATTTCGAGCTACAACCCCGTTCCTACCCTACTGATAGGGCAAAGGTGGGATTTATTATCACCTTACTCATTGAGAAGGCTCTGAGATGGGCTAATCCGTTGTGGGAGAATGATAATCCGTTAGTCTATAACTATAATGCCTTTGTAGCTGCTTTTAGAAGAACTTTTGACCCCCCTGGCAGAAAGGTCAATGCAGCCAGATTACTGTTGCGCTTTAGACAAGAGAACCGAACACTTGTGGATTACGCACTAGAGTTCAGGTCTTTGGCGGCAGAGGTTAAGTGGAATGAACAGGCTTATATAGACGTATTTTTAAACGGACTATCCGATGTAATACTTGACGAGGTAGCGACGAGAGAGCTTCCCGAGAATTTGGAGGACTTAATTTCCTTTATCTCTCGCATTGACGAACGTCTAAGAGAGAGGCAGAACACTCGAGATAGAACCGGTAGACCTTCCTTTAGACTAGCTCCTTCATTTCAAAGTCCTGAAACCAAAACTCCACAGTTTCCAGAACCTATGCAGATAGGCCTTACTCGCCTCTCAGAAGAGGAGAGACAGTACAGGAGAAGGGAGGGACTGTGTTATTGTATACCTCGATGATATACTTATACATTCCAGGGAGATTGAGACTCACCACGGACAGGTCAGAAGGGTTTTGCACAAACTTCTTCAACATGGCTTGTACTGCAAATTAGAGAAATGTAGCTTTGACCAATCCCAGACTACCTTTCTTGGTTACGTGATTTCTGGAGAGGGGTTTGAAATGGATCCGGAGAAACTCCAATCCATTTTAGATTGGCCTTTACCTAAGGGTCTCAAGGCCATTCAGAGATTTATTGGTTTCGCTAATTATTACAGACGTTTCATTAAGGGTTACTCCTCTATTATTGCTCCTATCACCAATATGACCAGACAAGGGGCTGACACTAAGAATTGGTCTACTGAAGCACTTCTGGCTTTTAAGACTCTCAAGGAGCTGTTTGCTTCCGCACCAATTTTAGTTCACCCTGATACTACTCTGCCTTTCCTACTCGAAGTTGACGCTTCTGAGACGGGTATAGGTGCCATCCTGTCCCAAAGGTTGGGTGTGGATAAACCATTACATCCATGTGGGTATTTTTCCAAAAAATTATCGGGTACTGAGAGCAGATATGACATTGGTGACAGGGAACTCCTAGCGGTTATCATGGCTTTAAAGGAGTGGAGACATCTATTGGAGGGGACTTTGCATCCTGTTACCATTTTGACGGATCATAAAAACTTATCCTATATTGGGGAGGCTAAACGATTATCATCGAGACAGGCCCGTTGGTCTATATTCCTCACTCACTTCAATTACATACTCACATATAGGCCTGGTTCTAAGAATTCTAAAGCTGATGCCTTGTCTCGCCAACATGAACCTTCTGCCATATCTGAGCCGGTTTTATCCTCTATAGTACCTAAGTGTAACATCATCGCTAACACAACTCTCAAAATCCATTCTCCGCTTCTGGATCAGATCAGGAGCTTGCAGCATCTGGCACCTAGACTGACTCCTGCGTCTAGACACTTCGTTCCTCCTGAACTCCAACTGGAGCTCTTACAGTGTCTTCACGAGAGTAAGGTGGCTGGTCATCCGGGCGTTCGCAAAACATATTCCTTGATCTCTAAGGATTTCTGGTGGCCTTCTTTACGGAGGGATATTAAGGATTTTATCGGAGCCTGTGAGGTCTGTACTAAGACTAAACTACCTCATTCGCTTCCCTGTGGTTTCTTACATCCCCTGGAAGTTCCAGAAAAACCTTGGTCCTGTTTGGCGATGGATTTTATTGTGGATTTGCCTGTTTCGAAAAAGCACACTGTTATTCTCACAGTGGTGGATAGGTTTACCAAAATGGCTCATTTCGTGCCTTTACCTAAACTTCCGACTTCACCTGAATTAGCGGAGATTTTTGCTAAAGAGATCTTTCGCTTACATGGGATACCTTCCGAGATTACTTCTGATAGAGGTTCCCAGTTTGTTTCACGTTTCTGGAGATCATTCTGTTCTCAACTAGGCATTAAATTGAATTTTTCTTCTGCTTATCACCCTCAGTCTAACGGAGCCGCTGAACGTACCAATCAAAAGATTGAACAATATCTGCGTTGTTTTGTTTCTGAACACCAGGACGATTGGGTCGGTCTGATTCCTTGGGCAGAGTTCGCACACAATAATCTTGTTTGCGATTCAACTCGCTCTAGCCCCTTTTTCATGAATTATGGTTTTCATCCTTCCATTCTTCCGTCGGTTCCTTCTTCCCAGGGGGTACCGTCGGTTGATACTCATGTTGCCAATCTGAAGAAGTTGTGGGGTCAGACTCGACAAATTCTCCTACATAATTCTATACTGTATAAAAAACACGCTGACAAACGCAGAAGGCCGGCTCCTAGTTTTGTCCCTGGTGATAGGGTATGGTTGACTACTAGAAACATTCGTTTGAAAGTACCGTCTATGAAATTCGCTCCTCGCTACATTGGACCCTATAGGATCTTGAATCGAATTAATCCTGTCGCGTATCGCCTAGCGCTCCCCTCTGCCTTACGTATTCCCAATTCCTTTCATGTTTCCTTGCTAAAACCCCTGATCTGTAACAGATTCTCCTCCAAGGTCTCCTCTCCTCACTCTGTTCAGGTTGAGGGTCAGGAGGAGTACGAAATCAACTCCATCATCGATTCTCGAATCTCCCGGGGGAAAATTCAATACCTGGTTGACTGGAAGGGATATGGTCCAGAAGAGAGGACCTGGGTACCACAGGAGGATGTCCATGCTCCTCGTCTTCGCAGGGCTTTTCATTCCCGCTTTCCATCTCGTCCCGGTTCCTTCCGCCCGGTGGGCGTTTCTGAGAGGGGGGGTACTGTCAGGGTACCTGTAGTCTCTACCCCTGAGACGGGTAGAGACTTAGACGTTTTTCCATCCAGACGGCATGATTCTCCCGTTCCTCGCGGTCCCCTCGCGCATGTAAACGCCGGCCGCGAGAGAACTATGCCTTTTTGTAACGTGACGCTCAATAGTCGACGTCATGACGCTATTCTAGCCCGACCTGTCAGTCAAATCCCGGACACGAATCAGGTCTCGGCGGAGGCATAATTAGTCTCTAGAACCAGGGTATTTAAGGGAGCTCTCAGCATTTGCTCATTGCCCTGTCGTGGTTCTAGCCAGCCTAGTCACACAGTGCTCTTGTATTCTCCTGTCTTTTGGTTCTGACCCGGCTTTGTTATTTCTTACCTGTCTTCTCTGTTATCCTTGACCCGGCTTGTCTCTCGCTTACCTGTCTTCTCGTTCCCTCGACCTCGGCTTGTCCCTGACCATTCTATACGTAGTATTACGTTAAGTCCGGCCATTCTAAGGTCCGGTATACGTATCTGCTACTCTTTGTACTCTGCGTGTTGGATCCCTGTCCCGATCCTGACAGTCACGTCCTGTTCCATTCTGTGGATATTTCTGGCATTGACTTCTGATATCCAGTACTCTTTTTACAATTCTTGTTTAGTTTTTCTTGGTTTTTCTGTTTTTTTATTCTATGTCTGGTTTTCTTTATTCTGGGTTTTCTGGGTTCATTCCTTTATTCCATTCCTGAAATTCCCAGTTTCCTGGATTCCTTTTAATGTTTATTTTTTGTTGCCACACCCATTCCTTTGCCATTTCCTGTCTCATTTCCTCTGCTCCTTTCTTTGCAGTTAAGTACTGTGTGTTTTATTGTTGTTTATTTAGTCATGCATATCTAGGCAGTTAGAACCCACCGTAATTGAAGTACTTTGGCTCAGTGGTGGGCTGCATACATCTTGGCCATTAATGTATGTCTAAATCTCCAATGTTTATTACATATATAGTACTTTGTTATGTCTCCTCTTGTTTTGCCTTGTATCTCTTGTCTTGTTTTATTTTGTCTTGTATTCCCAGTTCATGTACAGTCCTGTCCTGTCCTGCCCTGTCCACGTCCTGTTCCTATTTCCCTCATGTATTTTGTACATGTTCTGGGTTCTGCTTTGTTTCCTGTTCCGGTTCTGGGTTCTTCTACTCTTGTCTTGTTTTCTTGTTTGGTGCTTGTTCTATTCTTGCCTTGTTTCTAGTACTGGATACATATCTCTTTAATATCAACTCGTGGCATCCGCTTAAAGGACCACTATAGTGCCAGGAAAACATACTCGTTTTCCTGGCACTTTAGTGCCCTGAGGGTGCCCCCACCCTCAGGGACCCCCTCCCGCCGGGCTTTGGGGAGAGTAAAGGGTTAAAACTTACCTTTATTCCAGCGCCGGGCGGGGAGCTCTCCTCCTCCTCTCCGCCTCCAATCCTCCCTTTCGGCTGAATGCGCAAGCGCGGCAAGAGCTGCGCGCGCATTCAGCCGGTCTCATAGGAAAGCATTTACAATGCTTTCCTATGGACGCTGGTGTCTTCTCACTGTGATTTTCAAAGTGAGAATCACGCAAGCGCCTTTAGCGGCTGTCAGTGAGACAGCACTAGAGGATTTGGAGGCTGGATTAACCCTATTATAAACATAGCAGTTTCTCTGAAACTGCTATGTTTATAAAAAAAAAAAGGGTTAATCCTAGAGGGACCTGGCACCCAGACCACTTCATTAAGCTGAAGTGGTCTGGGTGCCTAGAGTGGTCCTTTAAGCTGAATCAGGGCATGTGGCCGCAAAAACCCTGGTGCTCAACACTAGGGGGCATGTGGTTACCCTGCACCAGACCCGGATTGTCCATGTCCACGCTGAGACTCCTATCATCATCAGGCATAGAGGGGCCCAGTCTTTGGACCGCCACCCGTGACTGATTCTAAAAGGAACTACAAATATAGACATTGTTTGATATCTTTGTGAAAAACATATAGAAATGTAGTTTGTAGAAAATGTTTTCTTTATATTCTTGTGGTGACAAACAGTAACAATGGCTTGTTTATTATTAGTAAGATTATAATTACTATTTAGCAATTATCTAGTTGTTGAAGATACAATTTTAAAATCTATATATTAGCTATACTAAATTGGTTGATCTTACCATTGTTACCAGGAACTGACATTAGTTTATTGTCCATTCATAAAGCGTCATTGTCTGAGGCCGAATTCGCAAAGTCCTCCAATAGTGATGTTGCCACTGGTGGTCCGGTGGCCAGGGGGCAGGTAAAGTTAATTTTGCTTGCCTGAACCTGTCCCTCGAAAGGTGCCACCATCTTGGTTGTGCTGCTCTTCTTTAACTTCTGGCGCTGAAGTGCCAGGAGAGGATGTGGGGAATCCCACAAGACCGCAAGATGCTCCATAGACACAGCCATAGGCTCTGGCTTGTATAAAGAAAAGTCAAGCGGAGGAGAAATACAGAGACAAAGTAGTCCCAATACCCCACACTCCACTGAACTAACATGGAGGCCGATTCTTGTGTTCTACCACACCGTTTAGATGAATTCTCTAAACTGTGTAGGTTTATACCAGAGACACAAAACTTCCACAATTACAAGATCCAAGCCTAAGAAAACCTATTTGACATTATTTTCATTTTTGAAATATGACTAGTACAATACACAATCTGATTGCTGGTTTGTTCCTTAGTAGTTATTTTTGTTTTATTCATTTATTTTTTAAGATCCTGTGGCTTGGTCATTTGTGCTATGAATGCAAAAACAAAAAAGAGTAATGTATAGTAAGCATCATATTTGATATATTTGATGTTGAACATTTTAGCAATAACACCAGAAACTCCCAGGAAAGATCTGTGGTCATTATACCTTAAGAGCAAAAGTAAAATATGTATTTAACCGTGTGTGTGCCAACTGAGTAAATCATGTTCAAACAATTATGCATCCCTCTCCCTTTGCAATACTACTTATATTTTCATTTACATAATGCATCCTGGGTTAATAAACATCTTAAGTATAAATAAAATACATTGATCCAGAGAATCTGTCATGGGCACATTAATATAATTGTGGAAAGTGGAGCTGTCCGAGCTCTACAAATCAGAAAAAAAATCTAATAAGGAAATTGATTGGAGACATTATCCTTAAATATTGGCAAATTTGTGCCAATCTTGAATACTTTAGTCAATTGGAATTAAATAGGAGGTCAAAGCCAGAAGAAATATTTTGCTACTTAAATGTTAAAATTAAATTAAAAATATATTTTATGTATCATATAAAGTCTAACACAAAGCTCAATAGTTCGTAACCTCACCTAAATTAATGCTGGAATTTAATGCTGGACTACAGCTATAGTAATATAACCTTTAAAAGCTGGGATGTAACGGAATTATCCTATAGTATTTATCCAGCTACAAATACGTTTTAGTTACTAAAGTATAAATTGAGAAAGAAATTGCAAATGTGAGACCATAATCATTAAAGTTTAGAAAAAATCCAATTTAGCTATATTCCAGCTTGGCTACTGAGGCCTGATATTTGCATTTTCTTGATCCATCCCTGACAATCCCTAGTTTAGTAAATCCCATAGTGATTGCTATATATAGGGTGAGGTAAAGGCAAAAAATTGGATACAAATGCAGAAAGAAAAGTCCTGCGCTCAACTCCCATCACTACTGGGCGGCTGCAATGACTACAGTACACATCAGCCCCAATACATAGTAAAAACCAAAGAAAAACATGTTACTTGCGCTCTATCCTTTATCCCTATGTATTTTTAAAACAAATGGAGGTCTTTTAGTTACCTCCAATGGCTATGAGAGGATTGAGCCCACCTGCCACATCAAGGCAGACCCCCCTAGGTGGGTCCTAACTCTAACCATTCACCTTGCTTCCTTGAGCCTCTGGCAAAAATCTCTAATGAGACAGAAAGGGGTATTTTTTATATACACCCCTACACATTATTAACCCTTAATAGGGAACACATGGGATGGGCGGCTGCATTGTAACAAGGCTGAGTAATACAAAAATTGGATACAAATGCAGAAAGAAAAGTCCTGCGCTCAACTCCCATCACTACTGGGCGGCTGCAATGACTACAGTACACATCAGCCCCAATACATAGTAAAAACCAAAGAAAAACATGTTACTTGCGCTCTATCCTTTATCCCTATGTATTTTTAAAACAAATGGAGGTCTTTTAGTTACCTCCAATGGCCATGAGAGGATTGAGCCCACCTGCCACATCAAGGCAGACCCCCCTAGGTGGGTCCTAACTCTAACCATTCACCTTGCTTCCTTGAGCCTCTGGCAAAAATCTCTAATGAGACAGAAAGGGGTATTTTTTATATACACCCCTACACATTATTAACCCTTAATAGGGAACACATGGGATGGGCGGCTGCATTGTAACAAGGCTGAGTAATACAAAAATTGGATACAAATGCAGAAAGAAAAGTCCTGCGCTCAACTCCCATCACTACTGGGCGGCTGCAATGACTACAGTACACATCAGCCCCAATACATAGTAAAAACCAAAGAAAAACATGTTACTTGCGCTCTATCCTTTATCCCTATGTATTTTTAAAACAAATGGAGGTCTTTTAGTTACCTCCAATGGCCATGAGAGGATTGAGCCCACCTGCCACATCAAGGCAGACCCCCCTAGGTGGGTCCTAACTCTAACCATTCACCTTGCTTCCTTGAGCCTCTGGCAAAAATCTCTAATGAGACAGAAAGGGGTATTTTTTATATACACCCCTACACATTATTAACCCTTAATAGGGAACACATGGGATGGGCGGCTACATTGTAACAAGGCTGAGTAATACAAAAATTGGATACAAATGCAGAAAGAAAAGTCCTTCGCTCAACTCCCATCACTACTGGGCGGCTGCAATGACTACAGTACACATCAGCCCCAATACATAGTAAAAACCAAAGAAAAACATGTTACTTGCGCTCTATCCTTTATCCCTATGTATTTTTAAAACAAATGGAGGTCTTTTAGTTACCTCCAATGGCCATGAGAGGATTGAGTTTCTCTGAAACTGCTATGTTTGCATCTAAAGGGTTAAAACCTGAGGGACATTGCACCCAGACCACTTAATTGAGCTGAAGTGGTCTGGGTGACTATAGTGTCCCTTTAAACCAGCAAACATTTTGGGCAGCAGCCCTTTCTCAATGCTATTGTCCTACAGTATATGCAAGATAACAACAATATATACAAAAAATAGTGCTTACATAACCCAAAAGTGACATCCCCCGGTCCCAACAGTGTATATACAACCAACAAACAAACACGAGTCCTGCCCATCCAGTATAGGTGTGCCCTCTCTCAGGATTGGCTGTTGGTCTAGCCGGAGTGAGAGAGTTATATTTTATAAAAGGACTGGGTAACCTGGGGCACTATAACTGCTTGCTATAATTCACACAAATAATTTAAACTGTAGAGCAATACAACCCAATGGTAGAAAATGTCACTATAGGTAGACTTCCACGCAATATAGAGCTTATAATACTATTTTAATATTTGTTGAACCATTTTTCTCTTGATAATATTTTTCTACCTATATTTTTCTATGATTATACCGAATATTTGTGATAAGTTACTATACTTTTCGACTATATGCATTCATGAAATAAATAAAATGCCACCGTTTTTATTTTGTCTTTCCAATTTTGCTAAAATGTAGGCAAAAGAAAAAAAAAATGAATGAGCTAAAACAAGTCTTCTCGTGTCCTTAGGCAATTATCGTTTACTCTGAGTCCACATCCAATTAATAGAAGTGCACAATTACAAATTAAACTGCAAACAGGAAAGGTTACATTAAGCACTTACTCAAATATAGCTGGCTACCAGAGATAATGCAGTTATGTCGTCTTCGCTTAGCAATATTTGAATTTTTTTATTAATTTTGCTATAGTATTTATTTGTGTATCTAATTCATTGTGACTGTTTATGACTTTGAATCCATTATCTCTGTTGTCTCCTATTATAATTGGACTCTTACTGTCCTGGAATCAAATACTATTACTTGTACTTTAATATTCTCTTCAATACGTTCTCCTATCCCCAGAGCACAGACAGAAACCTCTTTCAAAATGCACATACTCTTTAGGTTCACAGTGTTCTTCAATTTTTTGAATTATAGATTATAGCTTGGTTTTCAACTTTTCTGGGAAACAAGAGTCATATTTTTATTTCAATTTAAAACTAGGTGTTGCTTTTCTAAAGGTAGCCTTAAATTATTGCTAGTTAAAAGATCAGATTTTTATTTTTAAAGTAAACAAGTATATTTTGTAGGACAAAATAAAAATGGGAAGAAAGGAGAAAAAAGAAAGAAAAAAAGATTTATGATTTTGTTTTCCAATTATATCTTATACCAGAACCACAACAGTTTAACTTAAAGAGCACTAAAAGCACCAGAACCACTACAGTTTAATGTGGTTCTATTATTATTATTTTATTATTTATATAGCGCCATCAGATTCCGTAGCGCTGTACAATGGGCTAAGAGACTGTCCCTGCAATTTCAGCATTAACCACCTCTACTGGCTGTTACTCAGATAGGCACTAGAGGGGCTTTCTAGATGTAGCCCTTCAATCTTTTTAGGACTGACGTTTGGTGTCTCCACACTCTGCATGGAGATTCCACATGCTCCCACAGAGACACATTAAGTCAGTATACCTCTATTGTGACAGTGACATAATGATGGTTGCAGTACAGTGATTGCTCTGCATGAAGACTAGCCCCCTCGCCCCCAGTGTTTCTCTATGGGGAACTCATCAGTAAGGATGAGCTCAGTGAAGGAGGATTGGATGTTGTGGCAAGTCCATGGTGCAAGGGGATGGAAGATAAGCTAAACTATTTGTATTGCTTCTGAGGGAGTTTGTTGTGGTGACCCTTTACTTTGTATTACATCACATATATCTGTTCAGCCTCAGTTTGCATATGAAAAGTCACCTTACTTATAGTATGCCTTTCCTGTATAGAGGCACAGATATTTAGGTTTACAATCTGTAATTCCTCTAAGCTCCCTCTCTGCATCCTGCTCTGCTACTGACCAGATGTATCCATCTTTTTACAATGGCTGGGTGTTAACAAGTACACATTGAGGGTTGCTAGCCTTATTCAGTTATTGTAATTAGGAAATCACTATACCTTTTTAAAGAGTGTTGGTGGGTATCCATACTCTGTTGCTGAAACTGAAAAATGCATTGTTTTGTATGATTACAATTTGCAAATTAGGAAAATGCAAAAAGTTGTATCTGTATATCTGTATCCCCCCCCCCCCCCCCCCATAGTTTGGAAAATTGTGATTGTGTTCTATATCTGAGGTATTAATATGTTGTTATTCTTCAAGTTATGTATATTTGCTTATAATTATATGGATTTTACCACATTTCTCCAAAGGCTAGTCTTTCTTCCAATGGGAACTGTGTGACATGTGTGGTTTGTTCGGGGATCCCAAACACAGATTCCTCAGACCTGTTAGCTGGATGCATTCGTCCCTGATTCCTGGGACATGTTAAAAACAAGCTATGCCTGAGAGCCCAAATGCCTTTGTAAAGGCAGTAGCTGGTCACATTTTAGGCAGGGGTGTTGATGCCTGCCTGTTAGAGGAACAGAGGAGGCAAAGGCAGGGGCTTAATACCTGCCTGGAAAGAGAGAGCTACACGCTAGTGGTGAAAGAGGTCATCTATGACCCCAGTCACATTTCGGTGGCTGGGTCTGAAGTATTCCAGAGTCCCTCGTAGCAGACAGGAAGCTGACCTGGCAGAGGTACTCCGTCAGAGTACGGGAGCTCTATCACATCCAGTGAAAGACTATATTTAGCAATGTCAAAGCTAACTTCTATGGCTTTGGTTTAATATTTTTTTTGGATACACTTTTCAAATGATTTACTATTTTTGGATAAACGTTTTATTCTAAATCTATTAAAATATCAAAAATATATAATGTTTAACAATATATCAATCTATCACAAATATTAAAATACTTTTTCAAAACAGGAAATAATTTTAAGATTTCATTCAGAAATATTAAATCAAAGCAATAGCATGATGTGATACTTCTCGATTTAATTCATTTGAATCAGAATAACAAATTATTCCATTCTGGTCTTGATTAAATAAACTTTCATAATGATTCTACACTAGCACATGGCCTTGATTTATATTTGTTGGATAAGCTTTCCAAGTGATTTACTATTTTTGGATAAACTTTTAAAATATTTTTTTTTAAATTCTTTAATTTTTTGCAGGCAGATTTGAGAAAGACATAACATGTAACAGAAATGTGAGGATAACAGTTCTGACCGCGGGTTAGCTTGCAACAATGTAGCTTGCAACAGCCATGTTTAGGGCTTTAAGGGTATATGTTTTTAAGAAGGGCATGGCATTGATCAAATAAGAAAAAGAAGGGTAAGTATTGCTTTAAACTAGAGCAAACAGAGCAATAAATAAGAGCAGCTCCAAGGGTTAGAGTGAATTTGAGATATTGCTTGCTTGACGCTGGGGTGATAGGTGGAAATATAGCAGCTAGTGTTGCCAGTGTAATCCTGGTCAAGGCCCATGCAGGTGTAAGAAGGGTCCTTTCTTTAAAGCAGTGAAGTAAACAACAATAAACAATAGTAAATTAAACTAAAAATACATCAGTCCCAATATGAAAAAGGCAAGCACCATGGGAAACATGGATCAAAAAAATCTAAAAAGAAAATGCCAAAGGTAGGTAGCTGCCTTTGTAGTTGCATTCTTGAGTGTTGGGATGTATAGGACAATAGTAGTTGGGTCCAAAGCTGGTGGAGCGGGTGTTGCGTTGTGGTTCACACCTAGAGCAGTAAGGACAGTTTCTATCTCCATGGCCTCAGACACCTTTAGCTCCATGTTCTGGTATTGAATAAAGAGGAAGCATGGAGAACCCCTGTGGTACATGACACCTTTAGTTAAAATAATTTATGTGAGAGGTTCGAAGCAACTTCATCCACTGCAAGGTCATGCAGGGATGGTCGGAGTAAAAGGCAATGACCATTTCTTCAAACTGGTATGGGATCTTCCACCTAGCTGCGTTCATTATGGTATCCTTGTCTTGGTCATTCTGGAATTTGATCAACAGGTTGCTGGTGGCTGAAGCAGCCGAAGGAGGTTTAGGAAACTGGAACATCCCATTCAGCATTATGCCCTTTGCTTGTTTAGGAGGTAGCAGGGCTGCAAAGAGCCTGCGTAGAGATTTCCAAGGATATGTTTTGAGGAGGTCCGCCAGGAGGCTGGTAAGTATTGCTGTGGTGACTGGTGGTGACACCGGTTTAGTTGGTTGGGTGTGCTTGGGTAGCCCCCTAAATCCCAGGTCTGCCATATTATGGAGATAATAAACTTCAGAGGTCCGCCTTGTGAGGCCTCACATCTCCATGCAACATAAGCAGGAAATCTCCGATATCGGCAATGAATCTGAGCCAATCCGGTCGAGACTTCTTGGTTTTCCGCCCATTTGCCTGAGAAGCTTTTTTAGGTATATTTTGGGGAAATTGTGCCTGTTAGTGCATTCTATATTGGGTGTTTATGTGCCACCCTGTTGGAGGTCCGCCACCCAACTTTTAAACTGATTTAATATTATGAAAAAAATAACTTTGTAATATTTTGATATATTGATTCTTTTTTTATATATATCTACACACAATATATTTTTAGATATATTATTATATTGAAAAAATGATTTGAAAAGTTTTTCCAAAAATATGAAATCATTTAGAAAGCTTACCCAACAGAATCAAATCAAGGCCATAATCAGGCATTCTATTTTGACTCACACAGTATGAGTCACAAACATGATAAATACAAAGCTGAAATACCCTGCTTATGTTTACTGTAAGGAACCTATTGACAAATTGGGATGACCTCTTTCTAAAAATAATTTGGAGAAGTCAGTGAGGATGTAGCAAAGCATCCAAAGACACCCAGTGCTTGAGGGAGCTCAGTGTAATGGCTTCGCAAGCAGTCATCAAAGGAAACCAGGACTTTCCACCCAGCGCTCTGAAACTCGATGCCAGGCAGAGGAATGTATGGTTCTAGGGAACATTATTGTAAGGCACCCAGGTGTCTGATCATTAATAAAGTAACCTCGTTCTTTCCAGACACCTGGGTGCCAGGATTGTGAAATGTATTGTGCAATACTATTGTTCCATTGGTGACCCCCTGTTGTAAACCTGTGTAGGTGACAATCGCTCAATAAAGTGTTCATGTTGTACACTTACATCAAGTCTCGGCTGATGACTAGGGATGAGCTATAATCATTCTGGAGGGGTTTCACTAAGGAGGAAAGGAAATCCCTGACTCCAATCATGTTTTGGCCATTTGTTCCTATAGTGCAGTCT
Organism: Pelobates fuscus; assembly: GCF_036172605.1. Classification (NCBI taxonomy): domain Eukaryota; kingdom Metazoa; phylum Chordata; class Amphibia; order Anura; family Pelobatidae; genus Pelobates; species Pelobates fuscus. Next base: position 341,571,736 of record NC_086320.1, read on the forward strand.
CGGAGTACCAGGGTAAGCTGACCGTTCTATCCACAGACATGACATTAAGTCTACACTGTTTAATGCCATCAGCATTGTATTAATCATTTAAATTTTATCAGTTACTTCTATGATGATTTGTTGCTCTATTAAGCACCCTAACAATGTCCAATTACAGTGTTTTTAAAACTATATTTTACTTATAATGAAACAAAAATGTATTTATATTCCTATCTAAAAAGACAAGACATAAATTGATTTGCTGTATAACATCATTGCTGTTTTTAGATTAAAATAATATAATCGCTCATTATCAAACTATTATTCTGTAAAAAAATTATAAAAAAAATAAAAGCAACAAAAAAAAAACAACAAAGTAAAGTTTAGGAAGTGATTTTAGTTTGGCCTTCAGCAATATTGCTGTATAAATCAAAAGCAGCCTGGTCGCAAAACAATAAGTTATAGGCTTCCATGTAAAATTCATTAAGAGAGCTCATTAATTTTCCTGGTTTACTAAGTAAATCAGCAGGATGGGCAACTTTCCAAGCAAGAATCTAAGAACAGCATCTGCGCATTTAACATTAATACACATGTCTGCCGTAAGAATGAAATATTATGAACTATATTTTTAAATATTGTCATTTATAACAGCAGGAGATATGGAGAATGGATAATGTTTTTGTGAAGATTGCAGAATGAAGTTTGATACAATCTGACAGAGCTCAGCAGTTGTTCAAGTCATAGATATCCTTATAGTAATAAAATATTCCTAAAAAAAATCCTAAACAAATTCAAGAAATAAAGAAGTGAGTCGCAAAGTTAAGAGGGGCTTCTCTGACATCAAAATGAGTAGATAACGATTTCACTCCATTAATATATATATATATAAAGAGTTATATTTTAGGAAATTAATTCTAACACACTGTCAGTTTAACAGCTACCTACATACATTGACAAGTTATTTAGTAAGTAATAATCTTAAGTAGAATATAGTTTAAATTAAAAGCTCAGCATTCAGTGTGTGGTTCCTGGACTTTGAATCGCCAATGTAGCTTGAAACGGTTGTGTTCTTTGTATTGTTCTATTCTGGGTCTAAACTCACAATTTTTTTAAATCCCACCTTTTACAAGCCTGAAGTTCGTAATCAAAGTGATATGGAAAGTAAGTTATTTACAATAATACAGGGCTATAATATTCTACTCACCCTTACGCAAAAGGCAAGTGGAAATTGACGATCAAGTGGCGTGGCAGAACAACCATGGCTTCATGCTGCTATCAACCACGAGTTATAGAAGAGTCAGCAGGGTTCTAGAAGCTCAGATGCCAGAGTCTCTGCCTACAACATTAAACAGAGCACAGTCAATAGTAACTGTACTTGGTTTAAATCTTAACACGGCGCCCGGTGGCTCAAAGTACTTGGAACACCAAGCTGTAGTATTTACAGTTAGAAGGACAATATCAGGGCTGTCTATGGCTAATACCTTGTAGGAATATCAACATATACAGGGAGTGCAGAATTATTAGGCAAGTTGTATTTTTGAGGATTAATTTTATTATTGAACAACAACCATGTTCTCAATGAACCCAAAAAACTCATTAATATCAAAGCTGAATATTTTTGGAAGTAGTTTTTCATTTGTTTTTAGTTATAGCTATTTTAGGGCGATATCTGTGTGTGCAGGTGACTATTACTGTGCATAATTATTAGGCAACTTAACAAAAAACAAATATATACCCATTTCAATTATTTATTTTTACCAGTGAAACCAATATAACATCTCAACATTCACAAATATACATTTCTGACATTCAAAAACATAACAAAAACAAATCAGTGACCAATATAGCCACCTTTCTTTGCAAGGACACTCAAAAGCCTGCCATCCATGGATTCTGTCAGTGTTTTGATCTGTTCACCATCAACATTGCGTGCAGCAGCAACCACAGCCTCCCAGACACTGTTCAGAGAGGTGTACTGTTTTCCCTCCTTGTAAATCTCACATTTGATGATGGACCACAGGTTCTCAATGGGGTTCAGATCAGGTGAACAAGGAGGCCATGTCATTAGATTTTCTTCTTTTATACCCTTTCTTGCCAGCCACGCTGTGGAGTACTTGGACGCGTGTGATGGAGCATTGTCCTGCATGAAAATCATGTTTTTCTTGAAGGATGCAGACTTCTTCCTGTACCACTGCTTGAAGAAGGTGTCTTCCAGAAACTGGCAGTAGGACTGGGAGTTGAGCTTGACTCCATTCTCAACCCGAAAAGGCCCCACAAGCTCATCTTTGATGATACCAGCCCAAACCAGTACTCCACCTCCACCTTGCTGGCGTCTGAGTCGGACTGGAGCTCTCTGCCCTTTACCAATCCATCCATCTGGCCCATCAAGACTCACTCTCATTTCATCAGTCCATAAAACCTTAGAAAAATCAGTCTTGAGATATTTCTTGGCCCAGTCTTGACGTTTCAGCTTGTGTGTCTTGTTCAGTGGTGGTCGTCTTTCAGCCTTTCTTACCTTGGCCATGTCTCTGAGTATTGCACACCTTGTGCTTTTGGGCACTCCAGTGATGTTGCAGCTCTGAAATATGGCCAAACTGGTGGCAAGTGGCATCTTGGCAGCTGCACGCTTGACTTTTCTCAGTTCATGGGCAGTTATTTTGCGCCTTGGTTTCTCCACACGCTTCTTGCGACCCTGTTGACTATTTTGAATGAAACGCTTGATTGATCGATGATCACGCTTCAGAAGCTTTGCAATTTTAAGAGTGCTGCATCCCTCTGCAAGATATCTCACTATTTTTGACTTTTCTGAGCCTGTCAAGTCCTTCTTTTGACCCATTTTGCCAAAGGAAAGGAAGTTGCCTAATAATTATGCACACCTGATATAGGGTGTTGATGTCATTAGACCACACCCCTTCTCATTACAGAGATGCACATCACCTAATATGCTTAATTGGTAGTAGGCTTTCGAGCCTATACAGCTTGGAGTAAGACAACATGCATAAAGAGGATGATGTGGTCAAAATACTAATTTGCCTAATAATTCTGCACTCCCTGTAGTGGCTATCACTATCTGGTAAATAAAGAATGTATCCTTCTATAACACAAAAGTAGCTAAATTGTATCTAGGCACTAAACACTAAGATCTACTTTGTGTTGTACACCCTACTTGGGCTTTATTGGGAAGATACTGTCATGGTTCTGATCAGGTCAGATAAGAGACTTATACAGGGGTTAAGTTTAGGTTCTTTATTGGAATTTTTTGAATTTGAAATAATAATAAGTGAAGCAAGAGTTAAAGGAAATAAAGACAAAAGGGATAAAGCAGTACCTATAAACAGAATTACAAGTAAGTAGTAATGAGGGTTATACAGAAATAGATAGAAGTAAAACCTATAAGCAGAATTATAGGTATGTAATAGGATATAAAGAAATAGATAGAAGCAGAATCTATAAACTGAATTATAGGTTTGAATGAAGAAGCAGAACCTATAAGTGGACTTACAGGTTAGGAGGAAGAAGGAGAACCTATAAGTGGACTTATAGGTTAGGAGGAAGAAGGAGAACCTATAACCGGAATTATAGGTTAAGATGAAGAAGGAGAACCTATTCATGGAATTATAGGTTATGAGGAAGAAGAAGAACCTATTCATGGAATTATAGGTTAGGAGGAAGAGGGAGAATTTATAAGTGGAATTATAGATTAGGAGGAAGAAGGAGAACCTGTAAACGGAATTATAGGTTTGGAGGTAGCAGGAGAACCTATAAGCGGAATTATAGGTAAGTAACAGGAAATAAAGAAATAGTTAGAAGAAGAACCTATAAATGGAGTTATAGGTTTAGGGAAAGAACAGAATTAAGAGTTTAGGCAATATGCCCCAAACAGGTTATCAAGTAACAGGTAAATCAAGAGAGGGAAATCCTATAAGAGAAATTATAGGTTACTGGCAAACATAATGTAACAATATAATAACAGAGAGATAAACAAAATATGAAGATATAAAGAATTGAGGTTAAATAGACATTTAGTTATTCAGAGTCTTTTGGTTGGAGGCAGTAATGCAGATATCAGATAATTGCTGCAGAGTTATTCAGGATAGTAGCAAATAATTAGAATAGTCAGTATTATCCAGGTATGTTATGTTGAATTTGGTTGGAGTAAAAAGGGGTTTGCAACAAAAGTAAAGAGATAACAAAGTCCAGTGTGAATAAAGCAAGTTGGTTGAGTTGACTCCAGTAGATGTAAAGTTGGTATGCAAATAAGGTAAAGAGATAATAAAGTTCAATATGAAATAAAGCAGGTGGGAATTGAAAATCTGGATTTGTTATCAAGTTTCTTAGAAAAGAGCAGTCTGGAAACAAGCAGGTTGGTTGAATAAATCAAGATGGTTCAAATGTATTTGGTGTTGAGCAGGTTTCTCAGTATGAGCCATAGTGGTTAGGAAGGCCACTAGTGGCAAAACATAGTTACTGCAGAAATAAACTTGAATGAAAGGAATGAAATACCAAAATTAAGGTTTGAATCCTGACAGATACCTAGAAGGTTAACGTTGCAATTAAACTACTGAGCTAATGAGAATTGAAAGGCTGTGAATGAAAGACGGAGATTGCCAACTAAACTGCAACAATAAAACATTTAAAAAGAGGTGACCACCTGGCCATCGTTCTTACAATGTGTGCATATGCAAGATATATAAGCATGAGAACTCATCTGATCCCTAATATTAATAACTGGGAGTACATAAAGAACATAAAATAGCAGAAAAAAATGCAATAAAAAGTAAGTTTTAAAGCTGTTTATTGAAGTACAAAGTAATGCAAGGCATGTGCAACATGCAGGTCCACAAGTGAACAATGATGTAATAGACTATGCAGGGTCTCATTGCGTTACAGGTCATTCACATAGGTCAAAACAAACCCCTACCTCCAACCTTGAAATTCAGTGAAACAGCAAATAGAGTTATTCAGCAATTTGGTTTACTAGCTTAATACATGCAGACAAAAATTAAACTCGGATGTAGCCAAACCCATCTCTTTGGAGCTACAGCATAACATAAAGTGGGTGTAATGTTCAGTATGCCAAGTTTGTATGTTCGTAAGTGCTAAGCAACATGGTTGTACGTGTGGTTAGGTACGCAGTGACAAGACCCATCTTCCCTGTTCCTCACGAGAGCTGGACCATGTGGGAGGATAAGCCTAAATTATGCAAGGCAAAAACATTAGAAAGGAGCACAACCTTGGTCATATCAAAGGCAATAAAAGGTAAAATAAAATTGTAATTGTTATGTCTCCGGCAGCCTATATATCCCTCCTCAGAGAAACAAAATAAAAGCTAAATAACAGACAACAACCTCATTAAATGAACCTAGCACACTTAAACTAGCCAGTGTGACGTGTCTGAAAGCCACAGGCAGAAAGAATCAAAGAGAAACAGCTATCAGGGGTAACATCACCCTAACTCACATTGCAGCTAACTAGAACAGAAACAGGATAAAAGGAAGCAATTAACTAATGTTGATCGCAACATTAGTAAACGTGGATAATGTGAGAATAAGTGACAAAACAGTGTCGTAGGTAAAATAAAAACTGCCAGACTTGCATTTTGATGCTGAGCATGCACCCTCATAGGGGTAAATTAAGTTCCAAGCAAGGTGCTGCCTCTCTTCTATATCTCGAGTATGGCCCAATTGGGTTGTTGCTAATTCAGGACACAAAGAAAAAGTGTGTCCTCAAACTAGTATGCGTCTCCTGTTCATGCCCCAGTTCAAATTTTTTATTAAATAAATATGTGTGGCTGCAGCAGACAAAATGTTTTCTAGATTAGAATCAAGATACATATTATACAGCTTCTGTATTGTGAACAGAACCAGGAAATCATACTACTCAGACAATAGATTTAGAGGGATTCCCTCTGTTGATGTCAGTACTAACATCAGCAAAGGGATTTCCCAGCTCACACAGTACAGAACACTCTTTGATTGCTCTCTACTGTGTGATTGCAGGATGAAAGGGATATCTCCCTGACACGCTGCAGCTCCTGCATACTCCTGCTTGCTGTTCTTGACATTTACACAGTGATCCATGCTGGGCAGCTGGCAAAGCCGAGCACTTATCCCTGTCACTGATCACCCTAACAGGTGCAGACTTAGAATTACCCCCATCCTATTTAGAGGGCCCTCTAAAGAAATTTACCTCTGCTTACATCAAAACTGCAGGATGCTCCATGCTGTCCTTGTCATTTACACAGTGGTCCATGCTGGGCAGCTGGCAAAGCCGAGCACTTATCCCTGTCACTGATCACCCTAACTGGGTGCAGACTTTTACTCCTGCCTATTTAGAGGGACTCCCTGCTATGAGCAGAAATTTACCTCTGCTTACACCAAAACTGCAGGATGTTCCATGCTGTCCTAATGGAGTTAAAGGGCTTAATACCAAAATGCTCTTAACTTGCATTTGAGGCGGAAAGCTAATTTTAGGCCGGCTAGAAGGTCAGGACTTAATATCTTGATACCTACAATAATAAACATGCACAATTTATGTCCCCATATCTTTCCTACTAGTTCTATTTAAATACTGGTTTGGAGTAATCTTTAAAGTGAACTAGTCATTTGTAAATTATGTAGATAACAAGTACACATTCAGATAGATATAAAGACCATCATTTCTCTTAGTTGGCAAATTAGGTTAATAAATGTACCTACCTGAAGGCTTGAAGATCACTGTCTCCACAAATCATGGTACCCAGGACTGGACAGAAGGGCTGCAAAGAAACCTCACCATCCTTAAATGATATGATGAATATCCCACAATATTAGTATGTGTTTGCTGTCATGTTACTCTGAAGAATGGCATTCACACATACAGAAAGCCACAGACCTCAACGTGTGTTGTCTCTATTATTATAGAAACCATGCTGATGACATTTCATTACATAGTCACAGTAGACACCCATGCCTTCATCTGGGTGTATTCCAAGACATGTCATCAAGTACCCATGTCATGTGTAGATTCAAGAATACAAAAACCAGATATGGCAAATGATCTAAAATAATAATTTATAGATAATCTTTAATTGTGTCTGGAGTCAAGAGAAGTAATAAATGGGGAACTTAGAATATAATCATTTTAAATTACAGATAAAGCTATACTTTTGTATTTAAATTTGTTCTATATGGTGTTATCCTTATTTTATCTTTATTTTAAGTCAAGAAATCGCAGTGTAATATAATTACATTTGATATGCATGGCAGAAAAATATGGAAAAATCTATATCTGCATATTCTGTAGAGCTACTGTAGAGCTACACTAAAGGGATTTATGATATCATGCCAAATTGTACTGAATTGTAAACCAAATTCAGAATAAAACTGCCATGTTTGCAATTTGGTTCGTAATTCCCTATATTTTGTTGTTTAGAGAATAAACCCCTATTCCAACTACACCTGTGAGTCTATAACAAGAGACGGAATAGCACGCAGTTTCAGAAGTTATATTCAATTTATGTTTTACTAGAAAACCTTTTTTTATTGGTTTTATATCAATTATAGTATACAGGTAATACGTCAGAAGGGTGTTGCATGATTACTTTCATTTGTCCCAAAATCAACATTGATTACCTTTCACCATTATTGCAGTAGTTGATTAAAATTTGCTGAAGTCACTGATGATTTAAAGCAATGAAGCTAAGATATGGATTTGATTTTGTGACCTTGTCATTAAATTACAATACATTCTGCTGCTTAAAATAATGAAGTATGCAACTATATAATTTAGGGTTAGTAATGTTCTCAGGTCATTCTACTCTAGGTCAATAAAACTGAATATATTATCACATATTTACTTTATTGATAATCAAATCATACTTCAAGAGTTATTATTTCAAAATATAGTGATATATTCTATTTCAAGTATGTTTTCAGGGATTTTCTTGAACGTCTTGTATTTTAAAGTAATTACAGATGGATTTTGCAATGCTCAATATATATTTAAACCAAATGCATCACCATTAAAATACACAACTGCTGTTAAATAAAAACACCTATACAAAAATGTACTTATTATTGAAATCAAGGTTAAAATCAACACAAGTCTTGACAGACCTATTTCTTCTGCTTCTACTTTTTCTAAACAGCAATGTTTAAAGGGACACAAAAAAAAAATATTTAGTAGACATACACCAATGAAAACATGCACATTTAACCCCTTAAGGACCGGACTTTTTTTGCGATGTTGTACATTTGCGACCAGGCATCTTTTTGACACTTTTGTGGTGTTTGTGTTTAGCTGTAATTTTCCGCTCTCTCATTTACTGTTCCCATACAAATTATATATTGTTTTTTTCAGGACAAAAGGGGCTTTCTTTACATACCATTATTTATATAATCTCATGTAATTTAATTTTAAAAAAATGAAAAAATATGATGAAAAATTGAAAAAAATACACGTTTTTTTGAATTTTATGTGAAAAATCTTTTACTCATCTACAAAAGCGAATGAAAAAAACTGCTAAATAGATTCAAAATGTTGTCCTGAGTTTAAAAATACCCAGTGTTTACATGCTTTTTGCTATTTTTTTGCATGTTATAGGGCTATAAGTACAAGTAGGATATTGCGGTTTCAAAACATACATTTTTAAAATGTATCAATAGTGACATTGTAACACTATTATCTGTCATAAATTGCTAAATAACACCCCACATGTACATATTTTTTTAAAAGTAGACAACCCAGGGTATTCAATATGGGGTATGTCCAGACTTTTTTAGTAGCCACTTAGTCGCAAACACTGGCCAAAGTTAGCGTTCATATTTGTTTGTGTGTGAAAAAAGTAAAAAACTAAATTGAACGCTAATTTTGGCCAGTGTTTGTGACTAAGTGGTTACTAAAAAAGACTGGACATAACCCAAGGTACTGCAAATGGGGTGTCTTCTTTTGCAAATGGTATGCCATCATGGGGGTAATTCTCATTCCTGGGCTACCATACGCTCTCAAAGGCAACGTAACCAACCTGGCCATTTTCAATGTAAAAATATTTGACCCATATATTTGACCCTGTAACTTTCAAAAACGCTATAAAACCTGTACATGGGGGGTCCTGTTCTACTCAGGAGACTTTGCTGAACACAAATATTAGTGTTTCAAAACTGGAAAATGTAAAACAGTACCCCCCATTTACAGGTTTTAGGGTGTCGTAGAACGTTACAGGGTAAAATACAGTGATAGCAAATTAAATTCTCTGGACTTTCGGCCTGGGTTGGCAGGCAGGTCCCTTAAATTGCAATCAATAAAATAACTTAATTATGTAAAAATATTACATAAATACGCACGTAGAATTTAAATATATATGCATATTTATATATTTGAAGTCTACGTGTATATTTATATAATTATTTATGTAATTTTGTATATGGACATATGAATAGTTTGCATTCTTTTTATTTATATATACATAGATATATATACAATTTCATTCTAAGTGTATTTTGATATAAATATATATATATATTAATATCAAAATACAGTTAGAATAAAATTTCGTATAGATATATAATTTTTTTTTATTTTTTATTATTATTTTTAATTTTTTTAATTTAATTTAAATTATTTATTATTCGTATTTTATAATAATATATATACAATATATATAGTTATTATATATATTATATATATATACACGTGTGTAAATTAATTATAAGTGTATTTTTATATTAATATATGTACATATTAATATAAAAATACACTTAGCATGACATTATAAATATGATATATAGACATATATTATATAGGTATAATATATGTCTATATATCATATATATACACATATATAATAATATATTTTTTTTAATAACTTTCACTTTAAATTTTTTTTTTATTTTACAGTTGCAGGGAGACTGCCTGTCAGCACAGACAGTCCCCCTGCAGGCAGAGACTAGGACACCTATTGTGACCATGTGGTCGCCCTGTTGGGCGATCACATGGCCCCAGGGGTCCTAAACCGCCATGGGGAGACTGTCTGGGCTGCAGGCAGTCTCCCCACACCGGGAGCACCGCTGATCGCCGCCGGGGGAACGACGGCGATCGGGTAAGTACATTTTAAATTTAGGACGGTTCAGGACCGTCGTCGGTCGGCAAGGGAAAAATGCCGATGACGGTCCTGAACCGTCTCGCGTCCTCAAGGGGTTAATTGTGCATTTTTTTTCAGTCAGAGTATATTTGAAAATAAGCTTCCAATCTCTTGCCTGCAGCCTTTGCAGCCTTCTAACCCTGCCCAGACTTTCTCTGGCCGTCCAATCACACACTACCCAATGCTGCTCAATGAGAAGTCTTTGCAGGGCAGGTGTTCTGGGCAATTTGCTCCTTCTTGAGTTTAGCTCCACTGAGCTAAACAACCAGAAAATAACAGGACAAGTTGCCTAATTGACAGTAAAGAAGGGGCACAAGGTTGATTTATAAACGTTCCAGTTCCTGTTGAAATGTGAGCTTTTTGTAAAATTATGAAATGAGGACACATGTTTCCTTTACAATATTGTGCTGGAGATTAAGTGAGGCACTTCAAAAATCACATCTAGGAGCATGCTGAACATGTCTAAGGTGTTTTCTGATTGGCCAGATTTAAAAAACTACCTAAGTTGTACACATATGCCCTTAATCAGACACAGATCATGCAATATCAGTGAGTCAGATTATTATTATTATTATTATTATTATTGCCATTTATATAGCGCTAACATATTCTGTTTTACAATATTATGAGAGGGGGAATGTAACTATAAATAGGACAATTGCAAGAAAACTTACAGGAACAATAGGTTGAAGAGGACACTGCTCAAACAAACTTACAGTCTATAGGAGGTGGAGTATAAAAGACATTAGGACAGGAAATGGCAATCAAATGAGGTGGGAGTGAAGCAGGGCTGGAGGAGAGAGTAAAGCACTGCCCTATAGGAGAGAGCAAGAGACAGGTATGTAAGGTAGAGGTTACTCTGGGAGGCCATAAGCATTCCTAAAGAGATGGGTTTTAAGGCACTTCTTAAAGGATTAAAGACTAGGGGAGAGTCTGATGGGGGTAGGCAGGCTATTCCATAGGAAGGGAGACGCCCACGAGAAGTCCTGCAAGCGCGAGTTGGCCGTACAGGTGCGAGCAGCGGTCAGGAGGTGGTCACGGGCAGAGCAGAGGGAACGGGAAGGGGCATACCTATGGATCTGTGAAGAGATATAGGAGGGGCTAGAATTGTTCAGTGCTTTATATGTATGGGTTAGCACTTTGAATTGACTCCTATAGGATACAGGAAGCCAATGTAAGGACTGACAGAGGGGTGAGGTGTGAGGTGTGAGACGGCCAACTAGAGAGGAAAATCAAATACAAAAGGAGAAGTCCTGAGAGGGGTATTTTTTATATACACCCCTATATACTTATTAACCCTTAATAGGGAACACATATAATGGGCGGCAGCATTCTAACCAGGCTGTGTGATACAAAGTAGATACAAATACAAAAAGAGAAGTCCTGCGCTCACTCCCATCACTACTGGGATGGCAGCAAGGACTGCAGTACACATCAGCCCCAATATATAGTAAAAAACAAAGAAAAGAAAAAGTTACCTGTGCTCTCTCCTTAATCCCTATGTATATTTAGACAAATGGAGGTCATTTAGTTACTCCAATAGCCATTGGAGGGAATGCCCGCCTGCCAAAGTCAAGGCAGACCCCCCTAAGCGGGTCCTAACACTGACCCTTCAGCCTGCTTCCTTGAGCTTCTGGCAAATATATTTCTAATGAGACAGAGAGGGGTATTTTTTATATACACCCCTATATACTTATTTACCCTTAATAGGGAACACATGGGATGGGCGGCAGCATTGTAACCAGGCTGTGTGATACAAAGTAAATACAAATACAAAAAGAGAAGTCCTGCGCTCACTCCCATCACTACTGGGCCGGCAGCAAGGACTACAGTACACATCAGCCCCAATATATAGTAAAAAACAAAGAAAAGAAAAAGTTACCTGCGCTCTCTTCTTAATCCCTATGTATATTTAGACAAATGGAGGTCATTTAGTTGCTCCAATGGCCATTAGAGGGAATGCCCGCCTGCCAACATCAAGGCAGACCCCCCCTAAGCGGGTCCTAACACTGACCATTCAGCCTGCTTCCTTGAGCTTCTGGCAAATATATCTCTAATGAGACAGAGAGGGGCCTTTTTTATATACACCCCTATCTGGCAGTCTGGCGGTGGCGTTCATTACAGCCTGTAGCGGGGCAATACGGCTTTTGGGAAGACCAATCAGGAGAGGGTTACAATATTTCCATGCGGGAAATTACTAGAGCATGGACAAGTTCCTTGGTAGCATCTTTTGTAAGAAAGGGGTGGATGTAGGCCATGTTATTAAGTTGGAATCTACAAGATTTGGCAACAAACTGGATGTGAGGCTCAAAGGTAAAGCCAGAGTCAAGTATGATGCCAAGACAACGCTCTTGCAAGGATGAACTTATGTGGATACCACTGACTTGAAGGGAGAGTGAGAGAGGAGGATCAGTATTAGGAGGAGGAAAGACAAGGAGTTCTGTTTTAGAGAGATTGAGTTTAGGAAAGCGGGAGGACATCCAGTCAGAGATGTAAGAAAGGCAAGCAGTGACACGTTGCAGGACGGCAGGGGAGAGATCCGGGGAGGAGAGATATATTTGGGTGTCATCAGCATACAGGTGGTAGTGGAATCCAAAAGAGTCAATAAGAGAGGCAGTATAAAGAGTAAATAGAAGGGGACAAAGGACAGAGCCTTTACTCTCTGCTTGTCTTGGATTGTGTGTAAAGGGAATGCCACCAAGGGATAGTGAGGCAGGGGTAGCAGTATCAGAGGGAGAGAGCCATTTTTCTGTTAGTGCAAGTAGGTTTAGGGAGTGTGAGATAAAGAGGTCATGGATGGAAGTTGATTTTGAGGTGCTGCACACAGAGCGTGCATTCCAGAGGGCAGCTTTGAAGGAGGAATTACAGTGAGAATTACATGGAATTGGAATTAGGTTGTTGTGGTTTCTGGTGTTTGTACCAGGTGGCTTAGTTACATAATTACATAGTTACATAGCTGAAAAAATGACTTGCGTCCATCAAGTTCAGCCTTTCTCACATTTGTTTTTTGCTGTTGATCCAAAAGAAGGCAAAAAAAAAAAACTAGTTTGAAGCACAATTTTGCAACAAGCTAGGAAAAAAATTCCTTCTTGACCCCAGGGACCAGGGTTTGGAGAGACATCACCAGCTGCTAGAAGCAGTAGGATGGACAGGAAGATTGCCCTAGAGTTCAACAAGGAGACATTCTAGCACTGCAGTGCAATATGATGTACTTTTAAAAATGTAATGGACATTTTCAAGTTAACCCTTTCCCAAAGGGAAACAATGTAAGTAATTCATTTTTTTTTACCACTGTCAATGGATTTAAATTTTTATAGCAACATATCTGTTGGGGCACTGCTCAAAGTGCTCCAATCATAAGCCACCACTGCAGTTATTTAGTATAAAATCAAGTTAAAAGAGATAAAAGAACAGTAAACATCACCTACAAGTATATTGTATAAGTGAACTGTTACTAGAACCTAACCTGTGCTGAGGACTACACTGTCCTGCAAATGCAGGATTCACCCATTACACCCACACACATGCACGCACACACTAAATTTCACACCTATTCACAAACAGGAGTGTTATTTTTAATTATGAATTGATTCTCATGTTCTCATGTACATGGCTCCTTTAAATTGACTGCAGATTCATGTTTCATGATTACATTTTGCTAAAAAAAAAATCTATAGAATGCATCTGGTGTAGGACACTATAGAGAACCCGTAGAGAAAACTACTGATTTGAAAAGCATCTCGAACAATGTGCCAGTATCTCGGTCCAGCAGGCGGTACTTTTCCATTATTTTTATAACTGTGATCCTGAATATAGATATCTACAAATAAGATAATACATTGTGCCACTCAAATAAGAGCGTCCTCTCAAGACTCGTGTATTTTTAATAGACTATTCAATATTCCGTGTCCTTGTGGCTTGTATTAAAAGTAATGCTTAAAGAGTAAGTAAAAATACATTGATTCTCTACTAACTGATTTTTCATCACATTACATCATTGACAAAAAGCACCAAGCTTCTAGCCTTTATAGCTTTCCATTATAGTAAATTGTTTTATTTTGTTTCAAAAGTTCACACCAGAATTAACTGACTAAGGCACAATATAATAAAGCTTTATTTAGCAGATTAGTACTGAATCTGAAAGACAAGCTTTAACCCCTTAAGGACTGGACTTTTTTTGCGATGTTGTACATTTGCGACCAGGCATCTTTTTACACTTTTGTGGTGTTTGTGTTTAGCTGTAATTTTCCGCTCTCTCATTTACTGTTCATATACAAATTATATATTGTTTTTTTCAGGACAAAAGGGGCTTTCTTTACATACCATTATTTATATAATCTCATGTAATTTAATTTTTAAAAAATGAAAAAATATGATGAAAAATTGAAAAAAATACATGTTTTTTGACTTTTATGTGAAAAATCTTTTATTCATCTACAAAAGTGAATGAAAAAAACTGCTAAATAGATTCAAAATTTTGTCCTGAGTTTAAAAATACCCAGTGTTTACATGCTTTTTGCTATTTTTTTGCATGTTATAGGGCTATAAGTACAAGTAGGATATTGCGGTTTCAAAACATATATTTTTAAAATGTATCAATAGTGACATTGTAACACTATTATCTGTCATAAATCGCTGAATAACACCCCACATGTACATATTTTTTTTAAAGTAGACAACCCAGGGTATTCAATATGGGGTATGTCCAGACTTTTTTAGTAGCCACTTAGTTGCAAACACTGGCCAAAGTTAGCGTTCATATTTGTTTGTGTGTGAAAAAAGTAAAAAACTAAATTGAACGCTAATTTTGGCCAGTGTTTGTGACCAAGTGGTTACTAAAAAAGACTGGTCATACCCCATTTGCAATACCTTGGGTTGTCTTCTTTCGCAAATGGTATGCCATCATGGGGGTAATTCTCATTCCTGGGCTACCATACGCTCTCAAAGGCAACGTAACCAACCTGGCCATTTTCAATGTAAAAATATTTGACCCATATATTTGACCCTGTAACTTTCAAAAACGCTATAAAACCTGTACATGGGGGGTACTGTTATACTCAGGAGACTTTGCTGAACACAAATATTAGTGTTTCAAAACTGGAAAATGTATCACAACAATTATATCATCAGTAAACGTGCTGTTTATGTGTGAAAAATGCAAAAAAAGTCACTTTCACTGACAATATCATCGCTGTGATATGTTTTACTGTTTTGAATCACTAATATTTGTGTTCAGCAAAGTCTCCCGAGTAAAACAGTACCCCCCATGTACAGGTTTTAGGGTGTCGTAGAACGTTACAGGGTAAAATACAGTGCTAGCAAATTAAATTCTCTAGACTTTTGGCCTGGGTTGGCAGGCAGGTCCCTTAAATTGCAATCAATAAAATAACTTAATTATGTAAAAATATTACATAAATACGCACGTAGAATTTTAATATATATGCATATTTATATATTTGAATTCTACGTGTATATTTATATAATTATTTATGTCATTTTGTATATGGACATATGAATAGTTCGTATTCTTTTTATTTATTTATATATACATAGATATATATACAATTTCATTCTAAGTGTATTTTGATATAAATATATATATATATATTAATATCAAAATACAGTTAGAATAACATTTCGTATAGATATATAATTTTTTTTTAATTTTTATTATTATTTTTAATTTTTTTAATTTAATTTAAATGATTTATTATTCGTATTTTATAATAATATATATATACAATATATATATATAGTTATTATATATATTATATATATACGTGTGTAAATTAATTATAAGTGTATTTTTATATTAATATATGTACATATTAATATAAAAATACACTTAGCATGACATTATATATATGATATATAGACATATATTATATAGGTATAATATATGTCTATATATCATATATATATACACATATATAATAATATTTTTTTTTTATTACCTTTCACTTTAAATTTTTTTATGATTTTACAGTAGCAGGGAGACTGCCTGTCAGCACAGACAGTCCCCCTGCAGGCAGAGACTAGGACACCTATTGTGACCATGTGGTCGCCCTGATGGGCGATCACATGGCCCCAGGGGTCCTAATCCGCCATGGGGAGACTGTCTGGGCTGCAGGCAGTCTCCCCACAACGGGAGCAACGCCGATCGCCGCCGGGGGAACGACGGCGATCGGGTAAGTACATTTTAAATTTAGGACGGTTCAGGACCGTCGTCGGTCGGCAACGCAAAAATGCCGATGACGGTCCTGAACCGTCTTGCGTCCTTAAGGGGTTAAACAGTAGCATACTCTTTAAATCAAGTTTTATCTTTGACTGGCCGAAGAAAGGATGATTATTCTCAAAAGCTTCGCTTTTTAAATTGAATGTTAGTCAAAGAGCTATTACAATGTACTGCATTCATTTATTATCAATGGGTTTACATGGCTAGCCCAAATAATAATGCCTTAATTTAAAAATTATATATGGCATATTATGAAAAAATTGGGGGAAATTAAGTGATTTTGTTTATGGTTTTTTTTTTTTTTTTTAAATCACTAATTTAACAGCCTCAAAATGAAAAATATTTTGGGTAAAACAAAATCGCATTTAAATGTAGACTTTTAAGCCTATTTATGTCAATTCCAGGATGCTTGTAAGAACAGATAATAAACTGAAAATATTCGGGGCTCCTCTGTTTGGCTCTCTGCTCACAGGGATTTGTCGTATAATAGATGTATCGTTTATTTTCCCATGCCTGTAGACAAAAAGATTTTACATACTCAAAAACAAAAATACAAAAATGAGTAACAAAATTATGCAAGCTAAATCTGCATCAATGGGCTTACATGGCTAGCCCAAATAATTAGCTTTTTAAATTGAATGTTAGTCAAAGACCTATTACAATGTCCTGCATTCATTTATAAAACATGCAAGCTGTTTTATTAACCCCCAAAAAAAGATAAATTGGACAAATTCCCCAAATTAACTATATGTTCAGTTTGGCTATTTTGCCTAACATTTTAAATTCATTTTGCATTCACTTTGAATTCCTGACATTTCAAACTTTAGTGAAAAAAGCTATGCAGAAACAAAATGCAAAGCAAAGTAAAATCCAGTGGCGTACACACAACCCATGGGGCCCCGGTGCGAAAACTGATCCGGGGCCCCCTCCTCCCCCCGTGCGAGCGCTTACTCTGCGCAGGCTGGGGCCGCAACACATGGCGGCGGGCACCTGGTCGCAGGGCTGCGACCCGTGCGACCGCGGTATGTATGCCAGTGCATGCATAAACACATACACTTAAAGGACCACTACAGACACCCAAATCACATCAGCTCAATGAAGTGGTCTGGGTGCCAGGTCTCTCTAGTTTTAACCCTGCAGCTGAAAACATAGCAGTTTCAGAGAAACTGCTATGTTTCACTTAGGGTTAATCCAGCCTCTAGTGGCTGTCTCATTGACAGCCGCTAGAGGATTTTCTGCGATTCTCACTGTGAAAATCACAGTGAGAAGACGCTGAACGTCCATAGGAAAGCATTGAGTAATGCTTTCCTATGGGCAGTTTGAATGCGCGCGTGGCTCTTGCCACGCATGTGTATTCGGAGCTGAGAGGCGGATGGGGACGGAGAGATCCCCAGCGTTAAGGGAGTCCGGCGCTGGAGAAAGGT
This sequence comes from Pelobates fuscus, assembly GCF_036172605.1. NCBI lineage: Eukaryota > Metazoa > Chordata > Amphibia > Anura > Pelobatidae > Pelobates > Pelobates fuscus. The sequence continues at coordinate 341,589,494 of NC_086320.1, forward strand.
AAGTGCTTAAGACACACACACACACACTCTCATGAACAGACGCACACATTTACTGACAGACACACACTCAGTGACAGACGCACACAAACATACTCAGTAACAGACACACACACTAACACACACACTCTAACACTAACACACACTCTAACACTAACACTAACACACTCACTAACACACACACTCACTAACACACACACTCACTAACACACTCACTAACACTAACACACTCACTAACACTAACACACACACTCACTAACACTAACACACACACTCACTAACACACACACACTCACTAACACACACACTCACTAACACACACACACACTCACTAACACACACACTAACACTAACACACTCACTAACACTAACACACTCACTAACACTAGCACACTCACTAACACTACAACACTCACTAACACTAACACACTCACTAACACACACACTCACTAACACTAACACACACTCACTAACACTAACACACTCACTAACACTAACACACTCACTAACACTACAACACTCACTAACACTAACACACACACTCACTAACACACACACTCACACTAACACACACACTCACACTAACACACACACTCAAACGTTTTTTGTTTTGTTTAATCCCCCAGCCTCCTTACCTGTGGGAGAGCTGGGGGGATTCCCTGGGGTCCAGTGGTGTTGCTGGCCAGGCTGTTACCCGGCTGGCTGGCGGGCGCGCGAGGGAGCACTGTCCCCTGGGTGCTCCCTTTTCAGCTCCCTCGCGCGCCGCGTACTGATGCCGGAGCCGGAAGATGCTGTCACCAGCCGGGTGACAGCAGGGCCAGCCTCGGGGGGCCCGGAGGTGGCCGGCTCCAGGGCCCCCCAGCAGAAGAGGCTGGCCCTGTGGGTACATACCTGGGTCGCAGGGCGGCCGGGCCCCCTGTTGGGGGGACGGGCCCGGTCGCAGCTGCAACCCCTGCGACCCTGGTATGTACGCCACTGGTAAAATCCATAGAGCAAAAGTGAAGGGATTGGATGCTTTATCTCGTGATTCACTCTCTGCAATTTCTCTGCTGAGGAATTAGTCTTTCTCTGCAAATATACATTGCCAATGCAGAAGGTGGCCCTTCATTCTTCCACTCTCTTCATCAATCTTTGTAAGTCAAACTTCATGGTTGCATTCTAGAAGCCAGAGAGGGAGGGGCAAACTGAACTCACTAAGATTTGTTTTCAGGCTGCAACAGCTGCTTGCAATCCTATGTATTGTACAGATGTTTAGTAAAACTGTACTGATAGTATATGGACATTATCATGGCTGAGCACCAGCCACTAGCCCTGCGATTTCAAGGACCCCATGGATGGTGGGGAGGCAAATTCCACCCAGCCACATGTTGCTCTCTTCATGTCTGAGAGTATAAGTTAATCTGTTTTAAGTTTTGGCTTATAATAATGTTCAGGAATTTCAGGCAGAGTAGCCTGTGCTCTATGAGGGTTGACCGGGCATTCTATTGGCAGACTATGGCTGGTAAAGACTGGAGTGTGAGGTGTTACCCAGGTTTTCTATACCACTGATCTGAAAGGTATAGCAGTTCATGGACATACTACTACTTATGTGATACAGGGGGGTGGACGATAGCAGGCAGCCAGGAAGGAAGCTACATAAGGACGTAGAAAGAAAGAAAATAGATTTAGAAAGAGAGGCTACAAAGGTGCACAGAGAGAAAAGAGAATATGAAGAGGGACATAAGGAGCATGCATGCCTTACATGTTGAGGTGAAGAACAAACTGAGGAGCAGTGGGATTGTATGTGTCTGTATGTTTGTCAGTGTGTGTCTATGTGTGTTTGAATGTGTGTTAGTATTTGTCTGTATGTCTGTGTGTCTCTCTGTGCTTTAATATGTGTCCAAATGTATGTCTGTGTGTTAATATGCTTCTCCTAGACTTGTCCACAGTGACAAAAAAAATGACTCTGAATCACAAAACAATTGAAACTGATCATCCATTGTCCATTTCATTTGTTTCGTGATTTGGTTATATGGCACTTCGGAGTTATGGAATTCAGACAACCTGTTAACCACCCAAACTTTGGATGAATCGCAGTTTGTTTAAAACTGAATGCACACATGTAGTATGTGTATGTCTGTTAGTGGGTGTTTCTGTGTGTTAGTATGTGTCTATGTGTAATAGTATAATAGTATATGTCTCTATGTATGTTCACATGTGTTTAAGTTATTTATATCAACTTTCAAACATTATTTTTTATATTTTCATGGTGGCATTGAATGCTGCCTTACCATGAATTCATTCTGTTCCTTACAAATACTCAGAAGCAGGGTTTTGGTCATTTTATTTGTCTAGTTTGATCATGCCTACTATATATCATAAAGAAAGGTATTTTATTTTCTAAGATACTATTTTCAGACTCCTAACATGAAAAATGAAAAAATATAATTGTATAAACATACTTGATTTCATTTGTAGATATCCCTAAACAGCAATTGTCCAATAATTATGTGCTAGCTATTCATCCAATGTTTTAAATACATAATATACTATTTCCATATCTTTTTTTTCTTTTAAATGATAGCGAATAAGTTAGTTAACAAAAAAGAGGACACATACGCATTTTGCACAAAAAGAGACATATGTATATATATTATATCCCATATCTCCATAAACTTCAGGACAAGGATAATTGGTAATTGATGTAGTAAAAAGAATACACGAAGAACAGATATCAAACAAGGCAACAACCAAACCAAGATCTGAGCAGTTAGAGGAGAAGTAACTGAAGATAATAGAGGCACTATAGGAGGGTCAGAGGGAAAAACGAAATTACAGTTAAAAATCAACTTTATTAATCCATATTACAGCAGAAAAAAAGTAAATTGGGAAGAACATTTGGAATTTAGACATAAGGAGGCAGCAGGACATTCAGGAGCTGATGGGTGTATTAAAAATAACTAATCAGAAAATTACCAGTAAACCACTAGGATCTTGATTTAATAAGCTTTACATATGGTTCAATACTGTTCGAAAAACCTTCCAAATGATTTATCTACAGATGTTATCGTTAAAGTCTATGGGAGTTTTTTGTAGATAAATCGTTTGGAAAGCAAGTAAATGTATTTATTTATTTATAGTTTTTTTTTTTTTTTACCAGTATGATGCATTGGACTGTCTCTCATTTTCAAGAATGCGTTTGATTTTAGTGACAATTCTAATAATGATAAACCGGCATGGTCTCAGTGTAACGTTTCTTACTGTCCATTACACAAGGGAAATGTGGGGGTGGCGGAGTCCCAGAGCAGTATCCTGAAACTATAAGATTAGTAAAAGAATTCTTTGATCACAGTTTGACAGAATTTCAAAGGCTACTCAAAAATACTGTAGTAGTGGTAAATGTATTTATATCTATAGCTTTCTACAGTATCTTTTTATCTATCTATATATATTTTTATCTCTATCTATCAATATATTTATTATAAACCTATATCTATCAATCTATATATCTATCAATCTATCATATATCTATCTATCAATCTATCATATAGCAATATTTATCTATTTATTTATCTATCTATCTATATCTCTGTCTATCAATATTTGCATTATAAACGTATATCTATCTATCTATCTATCTATTTATCATATACCTATATGTATCTATCATTCTATCCAACATCTGTCTATCTACTATCAATCTATCTATCTACCTGAGATCACTATTGATAAATTCCACTGGGCTCACACTACGCTGTTTCAGGACACGGCAATGTAGTGAAGGAATCAATGCATGAACACCAAACACCAGCTCTGCAGATGTTGAAACAAATAATCCACAAGGTTTGGTCCAAAATAAAAGCTGCTGCTTTATTATTGCCACTTTCAAGTCTTCAGTCATAGTGCCACTAACCTGCTAGATCTATCCTCTGTTCGTACTCCCACCTCTGATGTTCTCCTTCAAGACTTCTCTAGGACCGTTCCTGTGGATCTCTCTTCTCTTCTCCGTTAGACTCTCACCCAGTCTCCATTCCTTATACAATCATTGAAAACTCACTTCTTCATGAAAGCATATCAATTAAATTGTTAATAGCTCTCGCCCTCGCACTAAGACTTCAGTGAGTACTATTCTACCAATCTACTTTTCTAACATACCCTTACCTTTTGTGCCACTATACCCCACTACCTCTAACATGTAATCTTTTTGAGCAGGGCCCTCAATCCCTCTGTTCCTGTGTGTCCAACTCATCTGGTTACAATTATGTGTGTGAGTCCACCCATTGTACAGCGCAACAGAATTTGTTGGTGCTATATAAATAATATTTATAATAATCAGAATCTGGAATCCAATAGGAGAGAGACAGGGCACCCTTACAAGCACAACCTCTAGGGGATCTGGAGGTGAAGCTATGATCCTAGGAGGTCTGTTGGGGCAAAGAGGCTTTATCACTAAAATAAAGATAAATAAATTTTAAAAAAAAGTCCAAGCATGGTGTCCAAGGCAAAAGAGAGGTCAGGACAGGCAGTAAAGGTTTATAAATGTATAGACATAGCCAAGATAAAGTCGCCATGAGAACCCATAGGCCCTTGTGACACGAGGAGAACAAAGAAACACTGCCACATCCTTACATGTCTCATATGGAATCCCAAACTTATTCATAGGAAGGTGATGGCAAACACAACTTTCAAAAGTGTGCCACAACGTTAACACATGCCTCCAATAATTAAACCCAAGACTGCCACCAGTCACAAAAAAAAAAAATTGGAAAACAAATACAAAATAAAGAATTTACAAAAAAAATGTATATACAGTCTCAAAATTATTTGCAAGCATCCCATCAAAAAAATAACAACAAAAAAAACAAGAAAAAATTGCTTTCTTTACTATTAGTAATCAACTTGAGTATTTGCCAGTGGCTCTCTAGGTGGTTTAATCAGCAGAATTTTTAAATGTCACATAATTTTACAGACAACATTTCACAGCACTTATAGTTACTCTTTGAGTAGTTTTGTAATGATTTCAATGTGCTGTCACAGATTTTGTCTTTGTTTATGTTAGGCTAGTGGCAGTTCCTTTCATTTTAACTTAAGAGGACTTTTTTTTTTTTTGCAATGGCAATGCCAAATTTTCAGGCCCAGTGCTATGGTAAATGTGGCATGGTTAGAATAAAAATAAAGATATGCTGGAAAGTTTGTAAAGGCTATATTTTAAATCCTTCCCACAATCTGACCTAACAGACACATGAATAAAAATTATCACATAATATTAAGTGTCACCATATCGAATGGAACTATATTCGTTTAAAATAATCAAATTAAAAAACCCTAGAAATTAAATTATAATTCTAATTTAAATCTTGTTTTAGTGCTGGCATATCAAGAGCCCTTTCTATATGCAATAATGTTTGTTGATTAAATTTCCATATCAAATTTCAACTATTTGCTTAAGGAAATTGTATTGCATTGAAATTAGTTAGATTGGCATACTGCAGTTAAGTTTCGCAGCCTCAAACAGCGGTAATGAAAATGCATATAGAAATGAAACAGAAATAACAATGGGGCTCTTAAAGTAATTTGAGTAAAGTATACATTATTATTTTTTTCGAAACATATTGAAATGTAAAAAAATAAAACTATACTTGTGCAATTAAAGCTTCAATCAGTGTATAATACATATGAAGTTCTTATGAAAAATTTAGAACGTTTATCCCAGTTGTAACAAAAAACTTTACTTTACAACTTTAATCAGACTGAAATACTAACTACAGAGGTGGTAAGTTCATTTATTTGTTATCTGTTAGCAGGCTAAATAAACCCAATACACAAAAAATAGCTTTGCTATTGTCATCCTGCCCTGCTATATCAGTTCTTTACAAGATAATCTGGTGCTGGATTATGGTGGAAGCATTGAAAATGTATTTTATATAATAGCTGTTAATAGCTAAATTAAATTAGCTTATTTCCTAAATTATTATTAATCAATTAAGAGCCTTAGATATTTTGAAAAGATACACATAGTCCCTGAAGTCCTCTGGCAATGTTTCTCTGTTCAGTGTTATACTGTTTTCAAAGTGAAAAGTGAGGGTCCCCAGTATGCTATGTCCTTAAAAATAGTCTAATACAACACCGAGGTTTGACAAAAGGGGAGTCTGGGCACTATAACCAGTTCAATGAAATGAAGTTGAAATAGTGTGTTGAGTGTTCTGTTAAAGTTGACAATCCTGAAATACAGGTTACAGAAATAGTAGTTGCTTATACCTCGCTCATTGTGCAAACAAATAGCAACTGATAACGGCTCAGTTCATCCATGTTATCTTTTTAAAGGAACACTATAGTCACCCAGGGCCGGCGCTTCCATAAGGCGGCCCAGGCGGCCGCCTTAGGGCGCACCAGCCCTGGGGGCGCAATGTCAAGCTGACCAGAAGGAGGGGAGCGCAGCTGGTTACAATTTGTAGCGTGGCCGAGCGCAGAGATTCCCGCCCGCGGAGCCCAGCCTCTTACCACCCGCCCACCTCTTACCCTGGTGTCTGCCGACTGCCGCAGGCAGTGTGGAGGGGGCGGGGATATGAATGACATCATATCCCTGCTCCGTGTGTACCGCATAGCGTGGCTGGCGCCCAGTGATGAGGCTGGGCTGTAGAACAGTCCACAGAGCCGGACTCCATACACCCTAGGAACAAGATTGAACTGATGTAAGTATGAAATTATGCATGTATGTATGTCTCTGTCTGTATGTATGTCTCTGTCTGTCTGTATGTATGTATGTCTCTGTCTGTATGTATGTCTCTGTATGTATGTATGTCTCTGTCTGTATGTATGTATCTGTATGCATGTGTGTAACTCTGTGCCTTTATGTCTCTGTATGTACGGATGTATGTATGTGCCTGTGTGTCTCTGTATGTCTTTGTATGCATGTTTCTGTATGTATGTGTCTGAATGACGGTTTGCCTCTGTATGTATGTATGTTTGTATGTGTCTGTATGTCTTGTATGTATGTTTATGTATGCCTGTATGTATGTTTATGTATGCCTGTATGTCTCTGTATGTGTATGTATGCCTGTATGCCTTTGTATGTATGTTTCTGTATGCCTGTATGTCTCTGTATGCCTGTATATATGTATGTGTCTGTATGGCGGTATGTCTCTGTATGCATGCATGTCTTTGTATGCCTGTATGTATGTATGCATGTATGTTTCTGTATGCATGTATGTCTCTGTATGTATGTATGTATGTGCCTGTATGTCTATGCATGTATGTATCTGTATGCATGTGTGTAACTCTATGCCTTTATGTCTCTGTATGTACGGATGTATGTATGTGTCGGTGTGTCTCTGTATGTCTTTGTATGCATATTTCTGTATGTATGTGTCTGTATGACGGTTTGCCTATGTATGTATGTGTAACGGACCGTTTCAGCAGACAAGGGGTTAAAATCTGTTTAGGTGATATGCCCCTTTCTGAGAGACAGGCACAGCTACTGCAGAACACCAAACTCCCGAACTGGATACAAAATAGCACTCCAAACTGGAACCTCACGAATAGCTGCTAGCTGACGAACAGGAAAAGCAGACATCAGCTTACACTCCTAGCAATCAATCTCCAACAGCATACAGTGAATCCCCCCAAGAACGAGACTAGGCTCCAAGTTGAGGGTCAAGCAGTGGTCTCAGGTCTGGAACACCCAGCCTGCTTTTTATTACAGTTGTGCACATACAGGACACACCCAGGGGGAGGCAGAAAACAACCAATCAAGTAACAGTACAACCCACACATCCCCTGCCCTCAGATAATCAATTAACATAATTATTACATACAGTAAAAATACAGTTTCCACACATACTCTGTAACTTTAAAACCATACATCACATTCACATAAAAATACATATCCACAATCAATCCATTCAGGGGGACAACATATTAAAAAATGGCATGAATCAGACCAGGGGTTCAAAAGTTAGTAAAAGTATCTTTTGGGCCCTGGCTGGCAGCATGGCAAAATCTGGCTCACACAGGTTTTACAGAGGCCTCTATCCTGGAGACAATGGGGGGAAGTAATCCAATTATCCAGGGATAGAGGCAGACTCCATTGAGCACATGGTTACACAAAGACAGTAAAACACTTTAAAATACATAAAGTTACTTTTTATACATTAAACACAGACATGTAACATATCCCCAGATAGCTCAGGTCTGCGTGCACATTATTAGGTGAATGGCACGCAGACCACACAAATACAGTTTAATTGCCATTGAGCCAAAGTCTTTGCCATAGTCTTTCATTATATGAATAGGCTCCATGGCATAGCTATCTGGGGGTATCACCGCTCACACAGGGCAAGTACCGAATGGCCCCACTGTGTTTAAAGGGCCAGAATGAGTGACATGCACTCTGGTATGGCCGAATACTGTTTTTAAAGGGCCCAATCTCCCAGGGACCATAATCACATGGCAAGAGGCTGGCAAGCAGTCCTCTCCAGGCCCAAGTGGCAAAGGGCACTTCGTCACAGTATGTATGTTTGTATGTGTCTGTATGTCTTGTATGTATGTTTATGTATGCCTGTATGTATGTTTATGTATACCTGTATGTCTCTGTATGTGTATGTATGCATGTATGTATTTGTATGTATGTTTCTGTATGCCTGTATGTCTCTGTATGCCTGTATATATGTATGTGTCTGTATGGCGGTATGTCTCTGTATGCATGCATGTCTTTGTATGCCTGTATGTATGTATGCCTGTATGTTTCTGTATGCCTGTATGTCTCTTTATGTATGTATGTATGTATGTATCTGTATGCATGTGTGTAACTCTGTGCCTTTATGTCTCTGTATGTACGGATGTATGTATGTGTCTGTGTGTCTCTGTATGTCTTTGTATGCATGTTTCTGTATGTATGTGTCTGTATGACGGGTTGCCTATGTATGTATGTATGTTTTTATGTGTCTGTATGCCTTGTATGTATGTTTATGTATGCCTGTATGTATGTTTATGTATGCCTGTATGTCTCTGTATGTATGTTTCTGTATGCCTGTATGTGTCTGTATGATGGTATGCCTCTGTATGTATGCATGTCTTTATATACCTTCATGTCTCTGTATGCATGTATGCCTTTGCCTGTATGTCTCTGACTGTCTGTGTCTGTGTCTGTATGTCTCTGTATGATTATTTCTGTGTTTGTATGACAGTGTACCTGTGTGACTGAAAAATGATGCCTGTGGCTTGGGAGGAAATACACACAGGTGAAGATGCATTTTTTTTTTTTTTTTTTTAAAGGAGGGTGAGGGGCGCCAAAATGGATCTTCGCCTGTGTAACTAAAAATCCTAGCACCGGCCCTGTAGTCACCTAAATTACTTTAGCTAAATAAAGCAGTTTTAGTGTATAGATCATTCCCCTGCAATTTCACTGCTCAATTCACTGTCATTTAGGAGTTAAATCACTTTGTTTCTGTTTATGCAGCCCTAGCCACACCTCCGCTGGCTATGATTGACAGAGCCTGCATGAAAACAAAAACTGGTTTCACTTTCAAACAGATGTAATTTACCTTAAATAATTGTACCTCAATCTCTAAATTGAACTTTAATCACATACAGGAGGCTCTTGCAGGGTCTAGCAAGCTATTAACATAGCAGGGGATAAGAAAATCTTAATTAAACAGAACTTGCAATAAAGAAAGCCCAAATAGGGCTCTCTTTACAGGAAGTGTTTATGGAAGGCTGTGCAAGTCACATGCAGGGAGGTGTGACTAGGGTTCATAAACAAAGGGATTTGACTCCTAAATTGCAGAGAATTGAGCAGTGAGACTGCAGGGGCATGTTCTAGACACCAAAACTGCTTCATTATGCTAAAGTTGTTCAGTTGACTATAGTGTCCCTTTAACTTTTTTCCTGTCTTGTTGAATAATTATCAAATAATGCATTAAACAGTGTATTATAATTGTCTGAAAGCCTTTTTTTTATGTCATTCAGCTGAATAAAGGTTTTCATTATGCTATTGTTGAGCACAATTTTACTGATAATATTAACAAACCAGTCATGCTTCCTTATTACCAAAATGGCTTCATCCAAATTCAAATGGTGATCAACTTTGATACCTCCTCGTTGACTATAATTTTTCTATTATCTTGCCATTACCTTCAAATTAATCTCTGCAAATTCTCAATTGACGTCTGTGATTAATGCCTGAATGTAATTCAAAAGGTAAAATGGTAAGAAAAAAATGATGAAGGTGAGGTTGGTCTGTGAGACATAAAGCACAAAGTAGCAGAATTTGTTTAAAAAGTGCACATAAAATTGCATGCACTTGCCTAAAGAATGAGAAGGAAAATCAAAGTTCAAAGAAACAGGGTGAAAAAGTCATTCATTCGGTGGCTGCCTGTACAGAATGGATGGATAATCTACTTACAAAGTAAGGTCACTAATTAAAAAGTCAAAGATGAACTGACCGGCAAAAGAGGGCAAAAATTCTGGCCTACAGCTATTGTCAGGGCAATCAAAAAAATAACTAAATTAAGAAACACAGTGCTATGAATTTTAACTGATTAATTGGATACATAATTGATTAATCTGATCTGAAAATAGTATAGTAAAAAATAGTATAGTAACATCATAGGTGAGAGAATTATGCATTTACATAATACAACGGCAAATGTATTACAAACCATTATATCGAGGGTCATATTTTTGTGGTACATTACTCACTTTAGAGATGTGTTTGACACACTTTGGGTATATTTAGGGGTAAGTGCCCTATTTTCACTTATAGGGTTACTCCAAGCACCATAACCAATTCAGTGATTTGAAGTGGTCATGGTGCCTGGATTCTGTATGTGCAGAATTTAGCTATGAAATGCTGCACATGCTGAGTTTAACCCCCACCTCCAGCAGCATCACTGGGGTCTCAGTAGCCAACCCAGAACGAGAATTCCAGGTTCGCTAATATCAATTCTATGCATATTGGATGTCTGTTGTCAGCATGCAGGCTGACGGGTGATGATTGGTCCCCCCCTCTGTGCCAACCTTGTCTTCCCCCCAGCCATGCATCCCTGCCCTGCCTCCTGCATAATTTCCTTTGGCACTGGAACAGAGGTAATTTTTTAAGCTTTTTTAAATTTTTTAAGTTTGGAATAAAAGTGCTGTGAACTAATTGTGTGATGATTTTTATACATTGGTATTAGTTTGAAATTCATTGCATTGATTATGAGAGATTTATGTGATATTTAAATTTATAGGACAGTAATGGCTATATTAGCTTGTGAATCTTGGCATTTGGCAGCTGGGGTACCAAAGACTAACTATTATTAGTGAAAACTAGCTTGTGGCAATGTGTCACAAACCCATGTACCATATTGTACCACATTCCTCACTTCCACAGTGCAATTAAAGGAACTAATGAAGATGAATGCTAACTCATACCTAAATAATAGCTATTAATTATGATAAATAGTAAGATGCGTAACAATTGGATTCTAAGGTGAAATGTACATTTTTGCTGCACCTTACATATTTGACACCTTTTAAAAAAAACTATTCAGAGGACTGCGAAATATGTTAGCGATATACAAATGCTAATGAGTGAGTAAAGAGAAAACAATGTGTAGGCTATGTCGGCTATTAAAACCAAGAAAAAAGTTACTTGACCACTATCCCAAATCCTTATGTACATTAAAAGCAAAACTATCACTATTTGAGGGCTTTGCCGAATTTGGTCCCGGTAGCTGGTGGAAGCAGGTAAAAGTAAGTTTACTTACCTGGACCTATCCCTCATTGGCGTCGCCATATTGATCTGGTGGGTCCTCTTTGAGCTGACATCATTGCTGCACACTAGTTGCTCAGTATATCTCTTGACTGGTTTGGAATTTCAGTGAAATTCCAACCAGTCAAAATGAGTATTTCATGAAGATTACATTTTTTTAAACCTCTGCACACATATTAACCTACACATGGTATGGGCGGCAGCACTGTAACATGGCTGTGTAATACAAAAGAAAATAGAAACAAAACAATACCCCTCTATGTCTCATTAGAGATTTTGCCTTTTATCTGAAAGCATCAAGGTGAGTTGTTAGTGTATGACTTACCTAATTGGTCTTGCCTTGACGTGGCAGGTGAGCTTACACTTTAATGGCCACTGGATTGATACTAAAAGCCTCCTGCTATATAAATGTGCATAGGGATTGAAACTTATTTTTTCTTTGGTTTTTCTTTGGTACATATTGGGAATGATTTGTACTATAGTCATTGCTGCCACCCAGGATTAGTGGGAGTTTGAATGCAGGGCTTAATTTTGTATGTTCGTATTTTGGCAATTAAATGTATTTTGTCTTTGTGCTAATTTGATATTTTTCAGCCAACATGTGAAGAGGAAACTGCTCCTTCTCAATTTCTATTTGAAGTTGTTGCATTTTCTGTAAGCTTATTGGATGGGCTACTTCTGCAGTCTTCTCACTTCACATCAGGAAGTGCCTGGAACCTCCCACCCAATCCCAGGAAAGCTAATTAAAGCTGAATGGTAACCATAAATAATACAAGGATAGATAAACAAGCGGTACTTATATCACTGGACCAAAGGAAAAAAGCTGGACTTCAGTTGAAGAATGATGTCTCGATCCACTTAATGTTTAATGCCTTTATTTATATACAGGGCATGGGTAAAATAACATGCTAAAACAAAAGATACCCTTTAACACATTTCACGCCTGTTTGTACTTCATCAGAGAATGTCTTATTTTAAGTGGATCAAAGTATCTTTAATGCTGCTCATATTATTTCTTATCCTCTCCTCCCTTTTAAATTCCTCCTTCTCCTTCCCTTTTATAAACTACAACGTAGATAAGATGTTATTTACAAATTCTAAAACCTAGTTGGCAATCAGTTCACTATAAGTACTTTACAGAAACTGAGAGTGTGGTTGCATTAAAACAATAGAATAAATGGTGAGAATGTTGTTAGGTGTAATTTGTATTTTATTTTTGTGAGAACTTTCTCTGTGTCTCTGTTAAATGTAAATGTGCAATTCAAACAGATCTTTCATTCAAAAAAAGAGATACCATACTGGGAGATAATACCAAAATATTAAAATAGCAGTTTATAAAAGATAAACATCTATTGTATAGTTTATAAATTTATTACAATGGCATTACCTCGTATAGCCACCGGTTTGCTAGATTATGCGCTAACCAGAATAATACCATAAATATCGCTGTTATATTGAGATAATTTACCTGTTACAAAGCTTGTATACCCACCGGTCTTCGATAACATTCAAGGATTAGAATATACAACTTCTTGTGATATAATGTGAACAATATACTAATTAAATCTCAACTATATATTTTGCTGGATAAAGAATGTAAGCTCGTTTGAGGAGGGCCCTCAATATATTATCTTCCTGTACTTCCAACTGTACATCCAACTATTGTACTTATTACAATGCCTCAATGTACATTTCAGAGTGATTACAGAAAAATAAGCACATTCAGTCTCTCAATGTTTTAAAAGTAGAATGTGGTTGGTTTATTTTGAGTGATTATTGCTCTGAAAGGCAAGCATTACAAGTGGTTCTTTCCATTCCCAAACTGTTAAGTGGCGCTTACTCCCTCACCCACATATAAATTTGTGAAGTATAATATGTGTTAAATAACAATCTCCTCGAAAAAGAAGAAATATAATTTATTTAACTGGATTAATTTAGTCAACCTCGGAAGGACGTAAGATTTAGGGTACTTGAGGGGGCGTGACTGACCGCGCAACTGATCAGACATGTTTTAGTGGAGCTCAGCATCTACCCCGAGACTGACTCGATATATTACCAATTAAACGACCAGCGGAAGCCTAAACACAAACTCACTCCTACAGAGACACCATGGGACATAAACACCGCAAACTTTACCCACCGGAGACTCCTAAACAGTCATGTATTAGGCTCTCCTTCGAGCAGCCTCCACCACGGTACGAGATGGAAGCCTGAGAGAATGAGGACGAGGAACTCCTTGCCTCTCCCAGACAAAATTTAAATTCCCCAAAAGCGGACCCGGAGGTATGAAGTGGGATATAAAACAATTACTCCTAGACCTGTGTGCACTGTGGGGAGCAGACCTCCAGGAGCAGGGCCGGATTAAGAGCCCAGTGGGCCTGGTGCTGATAATTATGATGGGCCTAATTACAAAATCTTATTGACCAAAAACACTAAAACAGTCCTACCTCCTAAGCGTCATGTATCTGATGGAGAAGATGCTGTAGGGAAACTCATAGGATGCAACTATGAGAAAACACATACCCTTTGCTAATCTCATGCTTTCATCTTTCAAGTAAACCCATACCCCCTAACAGCAGTGTCCAGTAAAGTAGGAAGTCTATGGATGCGGTAAAATGGTGGGCTACTGACACAAATCACCTAACCAGAACGGCTGAAAGGGCGAACATACACAAAAAGGGGGAATGTCTGTGTCCCTATGTCTCCCAGTCCCTTAGTGTTTGTGTCCTCATGTCTCCCAGTGTCCCTATGTCACTAGGGGACATTGAGAGACATTGGGACACTGGGAGACATGGGGACACAGATACTAGGGAACACTGGGAGACCTGGGAAATCTGAGACTCTTGGGGACACTGGGTGACAGACACGAGGGGACACGGGGAGACATGGGGCACTGAGCCACTGTGATATATAGGGGACACTGGAGACTTGATAAAAACCTGGGTACAGGTCAAAATGTTGCGGTGTCCAATAAACCTGCTTAAAGCTATCACAGTGAGTGCCTGAGATTTTTTTCTTTTATACTAGGGGACACAGACACTACGGGCACAGAGACACTATGGGCACAGAGACACTATGGGCACAGAGACACTACGGGCACATAGAGACATGGGGCACTGAGACACTGACATAGGGGACACTGATACATAGGGGACATTGGAGACTTGATAAAGACCTGGGTACAGGTCGAAACGTTGCGGTGTCCAATAAACCTGCCTAAATCTATCACAGTGAGTGCCTGAGATTTTTTCTTTTATACTAGGGGACACTGAGACACTAGGAGACATGGGGACACAGAGACATTGGGAGACTAGGGGACTTTGGGAGTCTAGGGAACACTGAGACACTAGGGACACTGGCACACTACAGACACTGAGAGACACCAGGGACACATGGGGATACTGAGATACTAGGGACACTGGCTGGGAGACATGGGGACACTGCCATGTCTCCTATGTCTCAAAGTCGCCCAGTGTCCCCATGTCTCCCTGTGCCTCCATGCCTTTCAGTGTCCCCATGTCGCCCAGTGTCCCCTAGTGTTTGTATCCCCATGTCTCCCAGTGTCCCTTAGAGTCTGTGTCCTCATGTCTCCCAGTGTCCTGATGTCACTAGGACACTAGGGGACACTTAGAGACATGGGGACACTGGGAGACATGGGGCCACTGAGCCACTAGGGACAGTGGCTGGGAGACATGGGGACACAGACTAGGGGCCACTGGGAGACATGGGGCCACTGTGTCCCTAGTGTCTCAGGGTCATGGGCGTCCGAATGGGGGGGTAAAGGGGGGTACTTGCCCCCCCCCGGATTTTTCAGCTTGTGCTGCTATTTTTCATTTTAGTGTGAGAATACAGTGCAATACCAGCGCTGGCCAGTAGGTGGCGCTGTGAATTGAGAAAGGCAGAAAGCTACAGCTAATCCCTGCCTCTCTCTCATGACTGAAACCGCAGGGGAGCAGCACAAAGGCAGCCTACAGAGCAGGTAAGTGAGGGATGGGGGGGTGGGGGAGACCGCATAGAGGAAGGTAAAGTAGAAGGAGCAGAAAGGTTCTGCAAGGGGCAGGAGGGGTCAGCAAGGAATAGAAAGGGGCAGCAAGAAGCAATAAGGGGTCGAAAGGTTTTCATGGAGCAGGAGGGTAAAGTAGAAGGAGCAGCAAGGAGCAGGAGGGGTCAGCAAGGAGTAGAAAGGGTCTGCAAGAGGCAGGAGGGGTCAGCAAGGAATAGGAAGGGGATGCAGGAAGGGGTAGGGACAGTCTGCAAGGAGAAGGAGGGGTCACCAAGGAGTAGGAAGAGGCAGCAAGGAGTAGGAAGAGGCAGCAAGGAGTAGGAAGAGGCAGCATGGAGCAGGAAGGGGCAGCAAGGAGTAGGAAGGGGCAGCAAGGAGTAGGAAGAGGCAGCAAGGAGTAGGAAGAGGGAACAGGAAACAATATCAGTGTTAATGTGTTCACTTTTATTTACTGAGTGTCAGGAAACACAGAGGGCCGCTGGGCAGGGGTGCCGCTGATTGGCTAAAACATTGTTGGCTAAAACATTTTTATGAATCGGGAACTAGCGATTGGCTTAGAGTGTCAGCTGACCACTCTAGCCAATCAGCGGCACCCATGCCCAACGTCAATCTGCACTTCCTGACACTCTGTTTCAGAAGTCGAATACCACTGAGCGACCTGGAGATCTGGAGCTGAAGGAAGCCTTTGGGGGTAAACCATTTGAGAGCAGTTTCACCCCTTCAAAGAAAGAGCACGCAGGGGCCTCTTTGCATCACAGCATTTTCATTTAGATAAAGTTGTTATGGTGACCAGAATGTTCCTGTAATTTGATGAAAGGAACACTATAGTGTCAGGAATACAAACATATATTCCTGACACCATAGTTGTGAAAACGCTATTCATCCTTGCTTTATGTGAAAATGACTATGCTCCTTCCCTTTCATAACACTGTCAAAAAGGGGCCAAGCATGGATGTCATTACAATTATGCCCCCCCCCCCACGGAAAAATTCCTGCGGACGTCCATGCTCAGGGTCCCCATATTCCCCAGTGTCCAAATGTATCAGCGTCCCCATGTCTCGGAGCTGCTGTCTGGACACTCTGTGCAGAGCTGCTCCCCCGCGGATCAGTGAGTAGAGAGAGGCAGGGAGGGAGATGCCGTAACTTCTTATCACTGCCTCTCTCCACACAAACAGCGACCCCTACTGGCCGGCGCTGGTATTGCAGAATAATCTATGTTTATACTGAGACAGACATTTGTGTTGCCGGTATTACTGCAATACCGGCACCAGCTAGGCAGCCTCAAATACCTGAGAAATACTTCTGAGAAATACCTGGAAACCCTAAGAAATACATGAGAAATATCTGGCAACCCTAAGAGTAGTGTGTAAAAAAAAAAAAAAAAAATGTAAAAAAAAAAATTTTTTTTTTTTTTTTTTAAAACCAATGGGCCTATTCCATGGGCCTGGGCCTGGAGCTGCAGCTCCATCAGCCCCTATGTTAATCCGGCCCTGTCCAGGAGACACAACAGGAGGTAGAAGTTCTCCAACAGAAGCTCAGAGGAGTGAAGGAGAGGGAACATGCACAAGCCATTTGACTACAAACCACTGAGACCCACATAGAGGGCCTTATCCAACAGGTCCAGAGACTACACCGAACGTCAGTCTCGATGGAAGCCCAGTATAGGCGATGCCACATCTGCCTGAGAGGCATACCAGAAGAGGTAACTGGGGAAGCATTAATACCCTACTCCCAAAAGCTGATGGCCTCAATGGGCCTAAAGGGGGGATCGGACACATCTATATACTTACAGCATTTTGTGTATGCAAAGCTGCCACAGCCCGGGCTGCAGCCCCCAGAGACACAATCATTGTCACCAGAGACACTACTGTGTGCACAGCAATTGCTGGGACACATACAGTTTAAGGGAACCTCAGTGTCACTCTTCCGTGACATCCCGTTTGCTGCACTAGTGGAAAAGCACAAACTTGCTCTGGGGGCTAAGAAGCGGAGGGACCACTCGGTCCGCTAATGCTGGGGAGCCAACGGTGCCTTGCAAGTCCCACAAGAAGACAAGATAATTACATTATCGTCAGCCGAAGATCCAGAGACGTTAATTCAGAGTTCTAAAAGTTCAACATTCAGAAGAAGGAACACAAAGGAGTACCCAAGATGGGACAGACAGAGACCCAGGAGAAGGCACTTCGCTGACCCCAAATCAGCCCACCAAGAACACACTTTCTAGATGCTGATTCAGACGGGGGGGACAGGCTTGCTGACACTACACTGCTCCTACTTGCCTGACGACTACAGCTGACAAATTCACCAACGAAAGACTAATCCAAGTCCATAAGTTTCTCAGCCAGGTTTATAGAGGAACTCTAAGCTGATATTTCATGCAAGATTAATGTTTCTGCGCCTGTAGTTTACTTACCGTATGTAATAGTTCATTTTAATTTATCCTTATTTCCTTTCATACACTGATGCAGATGTATACCTTTGCATGCAAAACTCAATAAGATACAAATAAAAAATAAAAAAAGATTTAGGGTACTACCTGGAATCTATGTTGTGACTTTTTTAGTGTACACATATGCTTGCAGTCATTACTTACAATTTAACATTATCACAGTCCCCCATCCCCACCCCACCAAAAAGATACTTACTAGGTGAAAAAATAATTTAATTGTAATTAATAATAATCTCTCATCAATGTCATGGGAAAAGCTGCTCCTTAAAACTGCCTCACAATTTGCAAAATATATGTGGAAATGAAAAGGAAGACACCTATAACATGCCCGCAATAAGTACTAATATACAATAAGATGTGTGGTCGGCTTTAAACCCAGTATTTCATCTTCATATAGATAAACTTTGATCCTAACATTATCTCGCAGCAGATATTGCCCTACAAGTTCAGCCTAATTGCCCTATTATGAAGACAGATTGTGCAATAAATACAACTACCTGTCAAGGATCATGAGAACAATATATATATCTTAAATATCTATGCCTTTAATATCTATCTCAATAAACTCACCATTGTAGTATAAGTGATCATGAAGTTTAGTTTGCAAATAAAATTACATTAAACTAAATTGTGATGTGTTAAAATAACTAAACAAAGTAACTCTTGAACTCCACATGTGCCATTCACCATTATTGTCTTATTCCAAGGACGTAGAACAAGGCATGTTATCCTACAGTGCCCTGTCAACATGGAGTAGCCTTCCACAAACTGTGCTATGTTCCACATTCTAAAATCCACCAAAACATCTGACTGATAACTTGTAACTTATCAGGGTCGAGGTGAACAGAGGCAGAGACAGAGAGAGTAACAATATTTGAAAAAATAATCATTGTGTTTTACCAGTACACCAGGTATGCCAGGTGCTTACTCACTAAACAATAAATTGTAGCGAACCTAATTGCAAACTTCACCGATAAAATAGCAGCAGTTAGTATAGCAGAGCTAGAGAATTTTAATAAAATAAATTAAACTAAATGTTGCAGTCAGTTTTCAATTTACTACAATGTGTTGTTTAGTGAATAAAAACCCACAGTAAGCATATCAATTAACTAAATAAGGGAATACAAAGGTATTCTTAGTGGAACATGTTTTCTAGGTTACAATGTCCAGGCACCGTAATAAATTCAGGAGGTCATTGTGTATCTCTTGCGTACCCATATGATGTGGATGATTTTGAATTATCAACATAGAAAGCAAAAAAATAAATGTGAGGGAGAATGTCAGTTAATAAAACATAAACTGATGTATTAGTCCAATGTTCCAAATAACATAACAATTCCTTAAAAGTGTATTTTTCTTCCTTTCCATGTAGTTGACATGTTGTCTTTCTAATAAGCCATTTTTCTCCCTTACCAATTATATAATGGAGGATACATAATTACCACCTTAGCATGCGAGTGTGCAATGGGTCAATAGTTGTAATCCATCAGTTATTCAGATCGAAACTTGCTATAATGAGCTACCATAAATGATAGACTTGCATTTATTAATCTCCGTATGACCAAAGAGAACATGAGCTGTTGTTTGGAGACAGATCTTAACTGCCTAAACATAAACAACATAGATAATATACAACACGACTCTTCACTCCGCTACAAGCTGTTAAAACAGACTGCATAGTATGGCAGGAGGAATTAGTTTGTATGAAATCCTCAGGCAAAAAGCAGTAAGCCCAGTTCAGATTAGATAAATGTTAAACCAAACCTCTTGAAGCACAAAGTTAAACCTTAACACACTCACTAAATAGAGAGACACCGTGACATACTGTCTAGGAAGATGGTTGAGAATTATTGTAGCATGGCCTTCAGCATCATTCACTGCAGTGGAAAAGGCAGACTGCTGTTTTTTGTTATTGCACAATAAAGGAATACAATGTCATTTCACAGCGACTGAATTCTGCACATTACAGTAGCAGAATTTCTATCTATAGAAAAGGAAAAAATAAAAAATCTGGTGGTGACTCAAACAGACACATTGGCGGTTTTATTAACAAGCGACTCGGAGCACATTTCTTTTTTAGAACACTGTTAAAACAATTGGTGTCGATTTCATTTTTTGTAATAAATACAAACTATAACTATTAAAAAATATGAAAAAAAAATGAGTTACATGAAACAGTAGATCCAAAACCGTTATGCTGGAGGCATTTTTAACAATAACAAGTAGATTCGTAGAAAATAAAATAAAATGTAAAATAATAAAAAATTATAAAGAAAAAAAAATATTTTCTATTTTCAGTTGTTTAAATTCTTCAGTTCAAAAAGGTACATGATGTAGAATCAGAACCTGTATAATTTAAGACTGATGCCAATCGTTGCATATCAATAAGCCATGTTAATAAATTGACGGGTCAGTTCAGCTAGGATCACTGATTTATTATCCTTCAGTGCTGTGTACTGTGTGTTCAAGATGGATTGAGAACATTTCTCTGCTATTCCACATGTTCACACAGCTTTATTAATGTAGAAGCTGACCGAGTCACCCTTTTTAAAGAGTAATTCTGGTGAACTTGACTTTTGTTAGCTGAACCAGATAGGTAAAATGCATAGCAAGATGCTGAGGATGATGTGTGCTTTGAATGTAGAAGTGTATATTGTTAGGTAAATTTAATGTGTCATTAGACACAAAAGTTACCTGTTATGAAATTATTGGTCAGCAATTTATTATCTCCTGCTAAGACCATTGTTATAGAACCACGAATTAAAGAAACACTTGACGTAATGAAAAAAAATAAAATTTTCACTATTTAAAATATATTTGATCATTTAATCATGCATGTATTTTGGTGTCCATACTTTCTATGGGGGTATATAAAAAAAATTGGTTGCAAAGATGTCTGCAGCTATTGCAAAAACTGAGAATATGACCAATTGGATTGACCAATAGGAGGCTTTTTGAGCCACATGTGCGCATGCATGCATCTTTTAGACTTTTCAATGAGCTGTTATACAGCTTATTGAGACATCCTAACCGGGAGCAGCTAGCACGCGCACAGCCAGAGGAGCAAAAGGCAGGTAACAGAAATGGAGGAAAGCTTCCAGGCATTAACTTATAAAATGTAAATGTTCTATTCTTTTATAATAATATGAAGTGATTTCAGTGTTTGTAGTGTCCCCTTATAAGGAGGCAATATATGTATTAAACAAAATAATTAAAATAAAAGCGTGGAAAAAAAAAATCCAAAATAACAGTTTCCTTTTTTTTTTTTTTTCTAACAATTGCCGTAAGACGCAACTTGAAAGAAAAAAATGATGTTGGGTTATTCGGCATTACAGCAGTGAAAGGGTTGAATACATTTAGAACACCTGCATAAAGTCTCACTGCACCAACCCTAGCAAAAGCGTGAACTACCTTTTTGTGCTGTGATCTGTACTTTATAAATTACTCAGTCACTTTCATTTGTTTCATCTAATGCCACTGCATTTAAAAGTCATTATGTATGCAACACCAGCTGCAGCAAGTACAAAATCCAATTCATGGCCACTGTAGCAATGTTCTTCATTGCTAGCTTGATGTACAGTATTTCTAACATTCCACAGGATTTGTTCTCTGAACCGAATAACTTAAAAAAAAAAAAAAAAAAAGATTGCTCTCAATTCACATAAGGTCATATGAATTCATAGCCTGATCCAAATATTTTTTTAAATGCTTCGCTAATTTCTTATCTCTGATAAATATTATTAATAGAATAGCATTGTACATCCATAATCAGTATGTTTTGTAGCAAACACACTGGCATTGCTCAACTGCTCAATGGAATGGAATAAATGTATTTGAGACCAGTGCTTCTCTCACTCAGTCCAAAGCTGTATTCCTAACAATATATTGTCCTTTTGCCCCACACCTCGTGCCCCCCTTCTTCAGCAGTTAAAGAGAAAAAAACCTTTAAAACACTTACTCAATTCCAGCGCCAAATTTCCTCAGTGCTGGCTTCGTTTTCACCTCCTCCGACGTCAGCACCAAGAAGGAACCTAATGCACTTGTGCTGCGAGTACCCCACACATTGGACCTTTCCAAGACCATAGATAGGCATTGAATCAATGCAAATATTAATAATCTTGGTGTTGCAAGAGTTAATCATGTGGTTGCCAGCTGCCACATTAAAAAAGTAAAAAGAAACTTAAATAAAAAATAAAAATAAAAAAAAGGCTTACTGGAGTCAATATGGCCCATTATTACTGTAAGGGAGGCTTTTAACTTTCCTTATGCTACCGTCTGCCATGCCATTGTTGTGGAAAAATCTACTATACAGTGAGCAGTTAGTGGCTGCTCACTGTAAATATTTATTAACGACTGGGTAGCCACTGCTACCCAGTTATAATAATGGCTTTGTTGATGGGTTTTGTAAAATAATAGGCCCATAACCCTAACAATGTCTCCTCCAGCCTCCACCAATAGCAAGGAGCTATTTTTTATTTTAATAACCAGGGGAACATAATGTCCCCCCCAGCTCCCACCCATGGGCGGTTCTACTAATAAAATATACATACAAGTGTGGTCAGCATTCCATTGGCCACCACCCAAAAATGTTAGCCATTGTCCAACTCAAAAACTCTAGGCACCCCCCAATAAAAAAAAATCTTGCTCACTACCCTTGCCCTAGTAATAGTGAGGGGGAGGCCCAAAAAATGTAATCTACATAAAAAAATCTAATACCTGTGAAAAAATGTTTCATACATACCATCAGATTTTTAGCTTCTTCTTTTTTTTTTCTTTAGATCCACAAAAGAACAAAAAAAACATTAATTCCCAACATTGTAAGTGGAAGTGGAGCAAACACCGAATGAACTATGCAAACCCGTCATTAGAATCCAGTCATAATCGCTTTACATCTAACACTACTTTCACAGGTCAATGGCTCCAACAACAATTGAAGCATGAAAATTACCCCAATTTTCCTTAAAGGGACACTCCAGACCCCTAAAGCACTTTAGCTTTATGTGTGTAAAGCGTGTCTGTTTTCATTTCACAAAAACTGCAGGTTTCAATGGAAATTGGCATTTCATGAATGAACGTATGTGTGCCTCCAGCTTCCGTTCATTTGCCCAATTATTCCCAGTCCTTTTTTATTATTAGATAATAGTATGCGTATGCATGCACAAGCCTCCTTAGAGTATTCATTATGTAAATTACAACAGAGATGATCCTTCAATTAAATTAATTAGGTGACAGTCATCCCACATAAAAAAATACCATTGTTTAAATTCAGAAACATTTGCATGACAGTAGACAGCAGTCCCATAAATAACATGACGTGACCCCCAATAGGTACCTAATGCTGGAACTCCTTTAGCAGGTGCTCCTGTGTGTAGTCAAGTCAGGGAAGCAAACCATTTGGCTATCATCATCCCAAAGAATTTGCTTTTCCTCAAAAGCACACCTTTGTAATTTCTAAGTACATCAGGGAATATTCATTGAGTTCCTTTGATTTGCTGACATTTGTTACTTAAGACAGATGTGCTTAAGAAACGTCTGTTATGGGCCCTTGTGTGGATATCAACAATCTGGCAATATATAATACAGCTTAGGCTATGCAGTGTTTTATCTTGTATATCAGGGGATCAGGCACATGTCTTCAAAACTGTAAACTTTATTTAGAATCTGACACCCACAAACACAATGCAAGAGTGACTATACCATTGTGCACGTAACAGGTTGGATATGGTTCATACCAACTGATAATCTCAATATCGCAATATTTCACATTAAGATTTTTCTTTACTTTTTAAACAACAGAAAACTTAAAGCATTTCAAGTCTGTAGTCTGTGTGAACTTCAGTCCCTTTTAATATTGTTCAATGATACAATTAGATTTTTGATATTTTGACTTGCCATTGTTTGCTTTGTGTCATTGGATGATATGGCTGGCAAATCAGTCGAGTTTTGCAAAGGTTCTCTGGTATCGTCATTCTCCAGCTGCAATGGAGTGTTCAATGTATCTTTATAGGTTACCTTCACTGTTGAATTGATGGGAAATGATGGAAAAGCCATCAAATGTCTACAATTCTGACATAAGCATTGCCCATCCTTGGTTTGAAGTACATATGATCTTGGAGAATATTGCTGGATAATTGTGTCTTCAATATTCCAGTTGTTTGAACCTTGTAATAGCAAACAAGTTTGTATCTGAAGATTCTCCAAAGGCGTTGCAGCTCAGTCACAATATTCATTCTTGGTTTCTATTACATGTTTTTGTGGGAACCTTTTCCAAGGTTTCAAAACTGGTACTTGTGTGACCAGCTGTCTTGACAAACAATAATTCCACATTTTAAGGGAGTAGCTCTATAGCATAGAAGAGTCGGACATGGATCCCAGTCTGCTCCTGTTGCTTTACAAAGTATGTTTTTCTCTATCTTTCCTCCAGCCTCTGCTAAGACATGTGCTTGTGGATTTCCAGGGCTGTATGTTTGTTGTTTAAATTCATAGGTACTGGCAAAACCCCTACACTCTCGATAATTGAATTGTCGACCATTGTCTGATATTATTATATTATTATTATTATTTGCCAACACTGCTTTTTATTTTTTTTGACCACTGTACTTGCTGACTCATCTTCCAATAATGCTATTTCTGAGTAATTAGAGAAGTAATCCATTACTAAGATATAATGCTGATTTTTGAAGACAACAAGTCTATCCCTAACTTTTCCCAGGGTGCCAAAGTAAAATCATTATCCAGTATAGCCTCTTTAGGTAACTAATCTGATTTTTTGCCATTGAGTGATCAATATCTCAATGTTTTAATTCCTGTTTGGTCAGTACATAATGTCTCTAGTTTGTTTTGTGGTCTTATCTATGTCTGAATGACCTTCATGTAGTCTGTTCAGTATTTGATTTTGCAAACTCGCTGGCACAATAATATTTTATCCTTTTAAAAGTACCCCCTTTATCAACGAAGGTTTGGAAATGTATGGTGTATACAGTGATATTATTGTAGTGTCTTAGATTTGCCACTGCCGGGTGCTTTCTTCACTTGACTTAGAAGAACATTTGTTGCTGTAGACTGTTCAATTGCTTCCCACATTGCATGACTGAACGGGTCTATCTACAAGATCAGATTGAGATAAACAGTCACCTCTTACTGCAACTGTAAGTCCTCCTTGATAAAAGGCAATGAAACGTTTGACAGGGCATCAGTTACCACTAAGCATGTACATGGGAAAAAATTTCGGTTCTGTTCGGCATTCTGAAATTCTGAAATTCGGGACTACGGCACTTCGGCAATTTGACACTTCGGAACTTCGGCAACTTCGACACTTCAGCACGTCGACACTTTGGAAATTCGTTAATTTCGGAACTTCGGGACCTCGGCAATTCAGCAATTCGGCAATTCGGCACTTCAGCAATTCGGCACTTCGGAACTTAAGCAACTTTGCCACTTAAGCACTTCGGGACTTCGGAACTTCTCTTGCAGCCGCTTGGTAGATAACTCCCTAATTCCCACGGTATTAGGGAGTTATCTACCAAAAGCGAGTAGGGTATGTCTATTAAACAGTGATCAGCCAGTGGCTGCTCACTGTTAAAAAAATTGTTTTAAAAAAAAATGGGTCCCCCCTCCCGAGCCCCCACCCGCGACGCGCAAGTGGGGGCTTTCAAACTAAAGGGGGGGCCTATTGCACCCCCGGTCCCCTCCCCTGAGCGGCAGGTGGGGGCCCTAAAGAAAAATAATGGGGGGGAACCTATTGTCCTCCCCCCCCGCCCCCACCCCAGACCGGCGGGTGGGGGCCCTAAAGTAAAATAATTGGGGGGGACCTATTGTCCTCCCCACCGGCCCCCACCCCTCAGCGGCAGGTGGGGGCCCTAAAGTAAAATAATTGGGGGGACCTATTGTCCTCCCCCCTGGCCCCCACCCCTATGCGGTGGGTGGGGGCCCTAAAAACTAATTAGGGGGGGACCTAATGTTCTCCCCCTGGCCCCCACCCCTGAACGGTTGGTTGGGGCCCTAAATGAATAAAATAACCCCCTAGTCACCCCCTCCCCTAAAAAAAAATTAACCCTACCTACCCCCCTCACCCTAAAAATAATGAGGGGATTGGTGGATTGGTGGATTAAGTAACCAAAGGAATTTCCCATGCTGTGTAAAATGACACAGACCTGTCAGTCTCTTAATTTACCTGTCAGAGCATTCTGATTGGATGGCTTAAACCCACCAATCAGAGTGTTCTGAGCCTAATTGCAGGGCGGGGCAAGGCTTTATAAGCCTTATTGTTTTTTTGGGGCGCTCGTTTTTTTTTGTGTTTTTTTTAAGTGCGTCAGTTATTATGGCTTTTTATTTGGCCTTTTTGGGGCTGAAAAAATAAGATTTTAGAAGAAAGAAAACATCAAATGGTAAGTTTTATTTTTTTTCAGGTACTTAGTTAAATGGTCCCCCCTCATTATTTTTAGGGTGAGGGGGGTAGGTAGGGGTTAATTTTTGTGGGGGGGGGTGACTAGGGGTTTCGGGACTTCTAGTCACCCGGGGGGGGGGGGGTTATTTTTTTTTATTTAGGTCCCCCCCTAATTAGTATTTTAGGGCCCCCACTCACCGCTCAGGGGTGGGGGCCAGGGGGAGGACATTAGGTCCCCCCAATTAGTATTTAGGGCCCCCACCCACCGCTCAGGGGGGAGGGCCAGGG
The DNA here is from genome assembly GCF_036172605.1 of Pelobates fuscus. Classification (NCBI taxonomy): domain Eukaryota; kingdom Metazoa; phylum Chordata; class Amphibia; order Anura; family Pelobatidae; genus Pelobates; species Pelobates fuscus. Next base: position 341,616,348 of record NC_086320.1, read on the forward strand.
GGGAGGACATTAGGTCCCTCCCTTATTTTACTTTAGGGCCCCCACCCGCCGTTCAGGGTAGAATCTGAGTCATATGCACATGTTATTTTGATCTCCAGTCCAGTTTTTGTTAAAGTTAAAGTTAGGTTCTAGCTTTTAGTGATTCATTCATCCATCCAAAAAAGAACTAAACATCAAATGAATAATGGGGAAAAAAAAGAATTGTAGGCAGAATTTGCTTATTTTTTATTTTAAGTACATGGACAGAGCTGTGAGCTTTGTTGCTTTAATTTTACTGTAAAAAAAAAAAAAAAAAAAAAAAAGCAGTAGACAGCAGCACTGGTACCTGTTGCTTTCCACCCTAATCCCTTGTTTTCTGGGATTGGGGGTCACCATTTGGCAATATGGTGAAAGGTTAACGAAGTATTAGAATGCAGCCTACCGCCCTCGTCCTTTTAACATTTAAAGGATTGAGAGTTAACACAGCATGGGCACAGATTAATATAGTCTGACTACAAAATCTGGCTGAGAGTGATGTGAGTTGTAGCCCAATAACTAGAGCAGCAGAGTTACAAATTGTCAAACTCTGAAGTTAATAAACATAAATTTGTTTGGTTTATACTTTAGATTTATTTACAATAAAAATGCTTTTAACAAAAAAAAACAATCAATTCCTAATGTTTTCTGTACAAACCAGATGAAATCTAATTTTCACAGTTGCAAGTGACTATAACAATCCCACGAGGGGTAAAACCATTAACATCACAGTTATCATTGAACTTGCATTATTTTCCGCCAAATCAACTGCAGGGAACTCCCTCTTGAGTCTCTATTAACTATCTCAGCAGTATCAACACGATGCACGGTTAATGTACAGTACACTTAACAAAAACATGATTTAATTTTATAGACATTTGGATTGATTTGAACGGAGGTTTTAACGCACATAAAAGCATTTTGGACACAATTTTCATCTCAGTTTTTTTGGATTTAATCTGATCCAGACTGGAAGAGACATATTTTGTTACTGTTTATTAAAGGAACACTATACTCACCAAACAACTTTAGCTTAAAGGGACACTATAGTCACTCAGACCACTTCAGCTCAATGAAGTGGTCTGGGTGTCAGGTTCCTCCAGGGTTAACCCTGCCTGATGTAAACATAGTAGTTTCTGAGAAACTGCTATGTTTACATCTGTGGTTAAGCCAGCCTCTAGTGGCTGTCTTCCGGACAGCCATTAAAGCCGCATTGGCAATGATTGAGGCAGAGTGTCCATAGGAAAGCATTGAAAAATGCTTTCCTACGGACACTTTGAATGCGCGCCCGGCAGTGCAGCGCATGCGCATTCGGCGCCAGTGACGTTAGACAAGGATGCTGACGTTGGGGGGGGAGGAGAGGTAAGGGAGCCCGGCGCATGAAAAGGGCGAGTAGCTGAAGGGGTTTTAACCCCTTCAGCGCCGCGGGAGGGGTCCCTGAGGGCGGGGGCACCCTCAGGGTACGATAGTGTCAGGAAAACCACGCGGTGTCCCTTTAATGAAGCAATGTTGGTGGATAGATAATGCATCTACAATCTCACTGCTCAATTCTCTGCCATTCCGGAGTTAATTCACTTTGTTTAAGCAGCCCTGGTCACATCTCCATGCATGTGAACCACACAACCTTCTTAAACACTTAGTGTAAAGAGAGATTTAATGTTTAAACTTTCTTTACTGCACAGACTGTTTAATTTAGAATTTCTTATCTCCTGCACTGTTAATAGTGCTCTAGAACCTGCAGGAACCTAATGTGTATGATTAAAGTAAATTTACAGAGCAGGAGAAAAAAACTTCTAAAGCCAACATCTGATTGGAAATTAAACCATTTTCTTTTCATGCAGGCTGTGTCAGTCACAGCCAGGGGATGTGTGTCTAGGGCTGTATGGACAGAAACAGAAGTGATTTAACTCCTAAATGGTAGAAAATTGAGCAGCGAGACTGCAGGGGCATGATATATACACCAAACCTGCTTAATTAAAGGAACACTATAGCCACCAAACAGCTTAATGAAGCAGTTTTGGTGCATAGATCATGCCCCATGCAGCCCCCCTGCTCAATTCTCCAATTTAGGAGTTAAAACACTTTCTTTCTATAGCAGTAATGATTACAACTATGGAATCCTGTGACAACATCACTCCAAGTGACAGAGGAGTATCTCATAACTCAATCAATGGTATTCCATGGTCTGTAATAAAGAATGTCCACACTACAAAAAAAAAAAACACTTTCTTTATGCAGCCCTAGTCACACCTCCCTGCATGTGACATACACAGCCTTCCTAAACACTTCCTGTAAAGAGTCAACTACTGTTTATACTTCCTTTATTGCACATTCAGTTTCATTTAGAATTTCATATCTCCTGCTCTGTTAATAGCTTGCTAGACTTTGCAGGAGTCTCCTGTATGTAATTAAATTTTAACTTACCAAGCAGGAGAAAACAACTTGTAAAGCTAACACCTAATTGAAAATGAAACCAATTTGTTTTCATACAGGTTGTGTCAGTTACAGCCAGGAGTGGTGTGGTTGGGGCTGCATAAACAAAGTTTTTAAACTCCTAAATGGGAGAACTGAATTGAGCACTGAAACTTCAGAAGCATGATCTGTAAACAAAAACGGCATCATTAAGCTGAAGTTGTTATGGTTACAAAAGTGCCCCTCTAAGCTAAAGTTATTTTAGTGACTAGAGTGTCCCTTTAGCCCCAGATACACACTTCCAAGAACAGGACCTGTTTTTGAAATTACTACACAGCCACTATCATAACATTTTGGTAAAAAACTGTTATAATCTAGTTTCAAAAAAATGTGTTTGTAAATAGATATATGGGCTTATTTATTAAAGAACAAACTACAGTGAATTGAAAACCAAATTTCTAAATTCAAGATAAAACAGCCAAGCTATGACAAAGGCCAATTTATAGGTTTTTCTTAAAAAAAATGACATTCCTTGCCTAAAGTTTGCATTTTTTTTTCTTTTCACTTTATTTTATCAGCTAGTGAACATGCACCAAATTATTTACCTAGAAAAATATGAGTTTCCCTTCCCTAAACGATACCTTTATTATGATTTTTTTAATATCCTTATATTGGCAAAAATAAATATTTAAAAGAAGGATATTAAAATACAATTAAGAAATATAACATATATGGCCTAAATTTGTGGAAAACAAAAACACACCAATCTCCTTTAAAAATCAACTGTGTCCTTTTAACAGTAACAGTCCCTATTGGTTTTAACCTCGTCTTTACTTCACTGTGCTGTGTTGAATTATTTTCTATACGGAACTCTGTAGTGAGGATAATCAGCTCTATTTTCTATGTAGTGAGGAAGCTGCCATTTTCCCTCTCCCACATTGTCATATGCACAAGTATCTTTACCCATGATTCCCTTACAATGAATACCAGGGCATTATGTATTGATATAGTTGGCCAGACTGTGCCAGAACAATCCCCTCCCCGGGCATTCCCTCCAATGGCCATTGGAGCAACTAAATGACCTCCATTTGTCTAAATGCACATAGGGATTAAGGAGAAAGCGCAGGTAACATTTTCTTTTCTTTGTTTTTTACTATATATTGGGGCTGATGTGTATTGTAGTCCTTGCTGCTGGCCCAGCAGTAATGGGACTAAGCGCAGGACTTCTCTTTTTGTATTTGCCAGAACAATCATAGTTTGATACAACTGTGTCTTTTTCACTTCCTCTTTAAAAATATAAAATGTTACATTACACAGGTGCAACATAATGAATGAGGTCTGTTGTTCCACCACTCATTTAAATTAAAACTGAGTGTTTAGAGTGTTTATGTGTGTCCCTAGCTGACATTACACCAATAAAGTTGCAAACGTGAATTTATTGCTACCGCTACACTAACAAATTGCGAGCATTAACAGCAGGTTACACTTAGAAAGTGACGGAAGCCAATTTTAAACATTGCTTCTTGTCTGAAACTTGAAAAAGTCATTAGAAAATGGCTGTAGTTAAAAATCTATCTGCACTGAGGTAGAAGGAAACAGTACCCGTATAGGGATTTATTGCACAATAACTTCACTAATGCAGTCATTATGCAAAGAAAAATATAATGAGAAGCTAAGGGTCAATTAAAACAGCTAAAGTAACTGCAGTATTATTGTTAAAAGTATGCTGTATAATTAAGTTATTCTTTCTGTGTATAATTAAAAATAAAATTAAAAAAATAACAGCTTGTGTTGGTAGCAGAGTGATCTTTTTTTGTGCAAGGAGCAAAAACAAATGTATTTAAGTAAACATACCATAAAAAAAAACTTGTATTAATTAAAGGGGAAATAACACTTTTTTGGAAATTATATAATTGAATAAATCATCGAAAATCACCTATAACGTGTGTTAACGTTTCTTTCCTGCGATGCTCAATTTTCTTTTAAATTTATATTAAAGATTTAGCAAATTTCACACATTGCAAATGAGAAGAAGAAATAGAAACCTTGTTTAATTTATTTTGCTCTATGTATGCTCTTTACATGCGGTGCCCAGTTGTAGGATAGAGAATTGTGAATTTCTACATTTCATTTTAGCTTCTGACATCTCACAAATATATATATTTGTTATCCCTAAACCACTAAGCCTTTTCCAAAAATCCATGGCTGACGCCTTTTTTGTACTTTGCTATGTTTTTATATATATACACTACACACCACAATTGACTTTTTCCTATATTATATGTTACAGTTATATCACTTTACTTTCGCCTTTGTGCCCCTAACACAAATAAATATATATATATATATATATATATATATATATATATATATATATATATATATATATATATATATATGTAAGTAGATATTGTAGCCGTTTTAGTCCAGTGATGTAGATGTAAAAAACAGATAACATTTGTATCTTGTAATACTTTTTTTTATTGGACTAACAGAATTTTTAATGACAAGCTTTCGGGAGAACCTCCCTTTCTCAAGTCTGAAGCATTTCTGAGCAAGACGACACATGGAATTCAAAGTTGAGTTGTGATACAGGGGTTAAAGCGACATGAGTGCAGATAAGACAGGTTTGATAGAACATAGACACAATTCTCGCAGAGGGTCGTAAATATCTTGTGTGAAGATCATAGTGAGGGAGGAGAGAGAGAGAAAAAAAAACAAGCGAACAGTGTAGACAATGGTGCTAGAAGGGGGGAGTATTAATATATAGAGTGCCTAAATTCCCTTCCAAGAGTTACAGGATATGCATGAAGGCCTATATACAGCATACACAGACACACGTACACACTCACACTCATGTACATATACACAAGTAGTGCATATGATCAAGTATACACAAGAACATACACACTATATACAAGTACATACAATATACATCTAAAGACAAACAAATGCCCAAATATATGTACATGCACACATACAGCGACACACAAGCACCGATACATGTACCTACACATATATCAATGTGCCTACACATACATAGACCCACATATGTAGTCATACACCTATACATGCATGTATGCATTTATATATACACTTTATACATACACACACACACAAATACATACATGTATACGCATACACATAAATACATGAACACATATACATACACATAAACACATACATGCACATGAACTCATATACACAAATATTAATGTACAGTCACATATATAAGCATACATGTATAAGAGTATGGGAAAGCATGGGTATTTTTAAAAACCCCTTTCAGTACTTTGATTTTTAGGTCCTTCATTGAGTGGCCAGGCTGGGTAAAGTGGTGTGCCACAGGAGTGCAGTACGATCCTTCTTTGTGGTGTTTAATGAAGTATAAAATACTTGTACATTTCGTTTTAAACAAATCGTGATTCAGCCGAATTTTGTGCTATCTGCGGTTCTTCCAAATTTCATTATTCCAAAAAGCAGTGTGTGTTTATTACAAAACAAAATAAATGGGCAATGAACAAACCGTTTTGTATTTTTTGTGTGTGTGAATTAGAATAAAAAAAAAAAGACAAGATTGATGCGAAAAAAAAGATGATTGATGGTTTGGGGATTTAATTAACTGATCAAGTGAAAAGTGAGCCAAAGAAGGTAAAAAGGAGGAGCTATAAAAACAATACAAATGCTATAACTCACATAAAATACAAAATGTGTGTTGTTAAGGCGCTTCCAGTTAATGAAATGAACAATAATAGCTGCTACCACTAAAAATAGGGACTCTCAACCCTATAAGTTAATACATAAAATCAAGTGTACACTCAGTGTAGGAAATTAGTAACTGGTGTGCATGTGGAGCGCTTACAATTTGACAAACTCACCCCTATGGGTTAACATACATATGTATGAAGACGTATATCGTAACAGTGTATCTGTAACCAATATAAATACAGAAAATAGTGCAAGTAACGTTTAGTAAATGAAGTGAGAGAGTGTAATCTATATGATCCCACTCACATGTAGTAGAGCCCTATAGGATAGGCTCAGGTCTCAACAGCCTGCGTGTACTTATGGTGACACGGTACCCAATCGATCCTTACGGCGTCAAGAAGTCCTTATGCATACATGAGGAAGAAAAAACAAGGGGAAAGAGGAAACCCTTAGTGTAGATAGTTTCAATACATAGTGCTAAATAGCAAACAAAAATGGCTTCTCACCTTATAAGGAGCCCTATACCTGGCTCCTGGTGTAAGAGTACCTGTGCCTTTAAGGAGGCTACCACCCTTCTTTCAGCAGCAACACTGGGAGATGGATTCCAAATAAAACAAAATGTATTGAATAAGTATAAAAACTTACAGATTAAACCAAAATAATATGAATATCATTAAAAATATTTATATATTAAAATCAGTGAATGGAATCTTCAATCCTCCTGCCGAGACACGTTTCGATGTATTCAAACAGCTTTCTCGATCGATGAGATCATAAGGGAGATATGCCCTAATTTTGACATACCTCACTTCTCAGATAATCTCTTTGGTAAAGTGATACTAGTTGAGTCACCATAGTGACCAGCATCACATTTTGACACTGTTACTAACCCTAGTTAATTCTAACTAACTCTACCCCGAACTAACCCTATACAAAATTAACAAACCCTACCATTAACCCTTGCAATGTATTAGATGGAGAGTAAATAACAGTGATCAAACTGACTTAATGGACAGCAAAAGTAAGTGATCAATGGGATTGACTCCCAGTGTGACCATCCTTCCTTGGAGCAAGTAAGTGACTATTCCTGGACTACGTCACTAATGAAGCTGCCAAAAATTGCCATCTGGTAGCTTAGGTAGCTTATCCTATCATACAATAAAGCTTGGCATTAGCTGTCAATCACATAATAGGACCACTGTGATTGGCTTTCAAAGTGGTTCTCTGGAATGTGGAACTCATTCAGGTGATGGTGCAGGCAGTGTACCATTATTAATGGAGATCCTCCCTTTAGCTATGCATGATGGACACAGCAATCGCAGGGATGACTGTCCCTGTAATCACTTGTCCTGACTTGACCTCACAAATTTATATTTCTATGATGTCTCTATATTAAGGCATCTAGAAATAGCACAGTCTCCAACTTTCTAACTGCAGTTGCAATGACGACAGCTGTTACACTGTGCATAACACTGTACCCAGTATGGTGGCAATCACAAAGGGGTTAAATGTAGGGGATTAGTAAACACAGCATTAAAAATTCTAGGAAGCAACAGTCCCTTTTATGGATTTAAAACTGCAAAATATGTAGCAGGACCATTGAGAATGTGGTGACTTAGTTAAATTCCAGAATTTTATATTGTAAATATGTGCTAAGTGCGGAGTACTTGTAGTTGAGAGAATGCAATGGCTGTCTCTCCGCCCTTTGAATTTTTTTGCATTTGCTTAGTCATTTGTATTTTCCATTTAAAGGCCACACTGTGACAAATTCATGAAAAGTTATGAGTGATTATCATTTACATCTTTATTTAGAAACAGTTGGTGGTCATGTTGTAGCCAGATGCAGTTGGAAAAAATAATCGTTAAAAAAGAACAGTGTATAAAAGAAACATTGCACTAATGAATGTCCCATCTAAATTACCTCATTTGAACTTCAACATCAATAATAAAGAGAGTGGATAAAATTGTGCTAGTGGGATACATTCTAAATAAAAAGAAACAAGTCCAGTATCACTTTCCATAATTGGTTGTTAAAAGAAAGCATCACTGTGTATTGTTTAAACCGTGACAGTCAATGTGCAAAAATAATTTTAATTTGGTGACACATTTGCTTATTTATAAAGTGTATTATCCATTTTCTTATTTACTACCATGGATTAGTTTTATTTCAAACTGCAATTTGTCTGGACTTGGACCAGATGGATGATCGTATGAGTTCCCCATTTTTCTGAACCACTGTGTAGAGTAATCACATAATAAATCTGTTGCGTAAAGGATGAGCTTGTTTGTTTCGATACGGAATTTGGAATTCTTTCCATGGGACCGGAAAAAAAAAGAGATGATTGATGGGAAAAAAGATGATTGACAGCTAAAGGACAGCTCGTAAATGTTGATTTTATTCACAAATCAAGTGAGAAGTGAGCAATAGAGGTAAAAAAAAGGTGGAGCAGTTACAAAAAACCCACTATATTTAATTTAATGCTACTCCTCTTTTTTCCTCTTTCGCTTTTATCAATTGATCTGTAAACCAAATGGCAGTAAAGTGTGCCTATTAGTGTACTGCAACATATATACATAATATTGATATTATGTACCTATCTATGTATCTATTTAGCAGTACACTGATTGGCCCACTTTCATTCTCATTTGGTTCGTGTTATTCCTTTTCCCAAATCTTTTTTCATTACACAAATTCAATTGAGTAGAGCCGCCAAACTTAATCTGTTCTGAAAACCATTTTTTTACGGACAAAGTGGTTTGGTGAAAATATTTTTTTTTTACTGTGCACAAGTGTATTCAAGTGCTAAAGGCTAAAATGTAGTAACTTGTTAACATCTACTTGTTTAAGACTTTATAACATGGGTGTCCAACCTTTTGGCTTCTTTGGGTCGCATTGCGCGAAAAGGAATTGTATTTGACCACACATAAAATCTATACTATAATTTATTTATATACCGTAATAAAACTTCAAAAGCCCTTTTCTTAAATTTGATTAGTAGATGACTCCCTTGTTTGTTATCCTTATGTGGGCTTGCCATATTTAAGGATACCCACTTAGGGAGCTATCTACTAAACACCTACACATGTATATACATATGCACACATAACTACACACATAATCACACACACAAATCACAGACCTATACACACATACAATCACAGACCTATACACACAATCACAGACCCCCTACACACACATATGTAATCACAGACATATACACACAGTCACATACATAAACCCATATAATCACAGATGTACACACACAGACATAAACATACAATCACAGACCCACACACAAATACAATAACAGACCTATACACACAGTCACATACATACACACATAATCACAGACACACACATACAATCACATACATACACTATCACAGACCCAAACACACACACATACAATCACATACATACAAAATCACAGACCTATAGATACACTCACATACTATCACAGACCTATACGCACAATCCCAAATATACACACACACAATCACAGACCCATACACATGCATACAATCACAGACTTATACACACGGTCACATGCATACACACACATAGTCACAGATGTACACATACAATCACATACATACACATAATCACATACATACACACACACACACACACAATCACATACCTATACACACAGTCACACACATACACACATAATCACAGATGTACACTTACAATCACAGACCTATGCACACAATCACAAACACATAAAATCACAGACTTATACATACAATCACAAATTTACACAGACACACAATCAAAGACATATACAGACAGTCACATACATACATACACAATCACAGACCCACACACTCATATACTATCACAGACCTATAGCACAATCCCAAATATACACACACACAATCACAGACCCATATACACGCATACAATCAGAGACTTATACACACAGTCACATACACACACACAATCACAGACCCACACACATACAATCACATACATATACACACAGTCACATACATACACATACATACACACATACAATCACATACCTATGCACACAATCACAAACATATACACAAACACCTACACAATTACAGACTGACACATACACATACAATCACACAATTTACACACAATCACAAATTTACACAGACACACAAAGACCTATAAACACAGTCACAGACATACATACACAATCACAGACCCTAACACACATATCTATACACACAATCACATATTTACACACACACACAATCACCGATCTACACACATACAATCACAGATGTACACACAGATACACACCAGTCACATACATACACACACACATTTACAATAACAGACCTATACACACATACAATCATATACCTATACACACAATCACAAACATACACACAAACAATCAGGCCCACACACACACACACACACCTACACACAATCACACACATACAAACACATAATCACAGATATACACACACAATCAGAGACCCAAACACATACCCCCCACACACAAAACATACCCAAAAATTACATTCATACATTCAGTAATTAAACGGTACACCCAGCCTCCCTATCTTGCTCTAGAAAGGCTGGAGTGGACCCTCTGTCCCTGGTGGCTAGCAGTTGATGCTGGGCTGGGATCTCTGTGCTCTTCCTGCACATGTCCATCGCGCGTCCAGCATTGATGTCGATGCTGGGATGATGTCATATCCCAGCGGCCACATTTGGCCCGTGGGCCATGGGTTGGACACCCCTGCTTTATAACATATCTCTCAATATATTAATTTAACACTCTAACCTGTGAAAACTACATTTACCGGAAACATCTTTATTACAGGAGTACTATTGTAGTCACTATATATATATATTTTGGATGGTTCAGGTGCAAATAAAGGAAATTAGACTCAATGTTCATTATAGTTTTTGTATAGTATTTTTTACACAACATTAATTTTTATGATTTGTTTTGTTGTCTCTGGTTAGTATTTAATATTGTAAAGCGCTACATAATCTTTTGGCGCTATGTAAATGGCAATAATAATAATAATAATAATAATAATAATAATAATAATAATGTTTCTTTCAAAAACATGTATTTTCTCTGACATTAATAATATTCATTCAGAGTTGCAGGTAGGTGTTCTTTGTAAGTTCAGCCATTTACAATCAGATATGAATATACCTAAAATGATCTTTCAGGTGGAAACTTTTCTGTTTCTTTAAATAATTCTACTTTTCAAATTTGTCTGCTCTTAGCATACTTGTTTTCCCATTTTCTGCATTTGTTTAGTCTGTTCAAAAGCTTTTTATCACATGGCATTGGAAGTTCAGGAGATTAAACTCATTAGAGATTTTCTTAAGTGCGTTACTTCATATTCTGTCTCGACCTTCTTACCATGATTGTGTTTTTAATGGATTCTGTCAGACTTACTAAACTAGTGATTAACCACCCATATTTTTTTCCAGGTATATAATTAAAATTTGGCCTCCTAAAGCCACAAAATGACTGTAAAGACTGGAAACGCAGTGTATCGTAAGATATAGAATTTCATATAGATATTTGTTATGATATGGAAAATAGATATATATATAGTAATGGATTCATTGCACTGGTATGTTAAACAGATTTATAGTCATGTGGGTTGGGAGTTCTAGAGGTATATTTACTAACACAGCTATACAATATTGAAATGAGTAAAGAGCTAAACGCACTGGAATGAAAATATTCTTATAATAAGGAGATTCCAGAGTTTATTCATTCTGAACTGCATAACATTACAATCTAAATTGCAAAATTAATGCTAAAATAGCCAATTTGTGGTTATAGTTGCGTTGGAAAATTTCTTACGATCAGCTATTTTGCTTACAGTTTTTTATTCATAATTTAATTTAATTCAATGTGATGCCTTATGATGAATATTCAGATTAATAATCAGATTCAAATCAATATTTATTTATTTTTTTACTAATTATTAGAGAAGAACTTGGCATGCAGTTGTTTTACTTTGTGTGATTTAACTTGAAATAAAGAAGGACTACTTCAGAATTGATGATTCGTTTCCAGAATGCCTTTGGTTTTTAAATGAGAACTATGTGATGCATTCATCAAAGATCACAAGACCCACTGACCTTTCCTGGCTTATGTAGAAAAGCATATTTATGAATTAAACAGAATAATTTCTCCCAAGACCTCCAACATGAGTTTCATATTTAAAAGCAAGGAGCAGATTTACTGAGCAATAGATAGTCTTCTGTAGTTGATGCATTTGGGATTTATTATATATTATATTGATTGCATATTGCACTTTAACATTATTTTAAGAAAATATATCATGTGGATTATTACTTTATTTCTTTGACAGCAGTTTAAATTATATATTTCTTTTAAGATTTTTGGTTTCTAACATACGCCTAGTCTCATGCTAGCACGTTTGAGATATTAACTTATCAGATGGGAGTCATGGAGGTTAGTGCATGGCTAAAGTATTGATCTAAGAAGAAAGTATTGAGAAAGGATGGAACTAAGATAATGCTCAGATGTGTGGAGATAAGGAGAGGAGGTTATGATAACAAATAGAAGCTTATGCTATGTTTCCATAAAGATCAAAGGAACATTAAAGTCACAAATATTATATACAGTGCCCTCCACTACTGGTGACATCCTTGGTAAATATAAGCAAAGAAGACGGTGACAAATGTCTTTAACCTACAACCTTTAACAATTTTCCTTTTGTTGGGCTTACAATTGTTTGATATCCATGAAAGCAGAGTTTTTTTTGTGTATTTTTTCTTTTGTTTTTCAATTCTTTGTTTTTGTGTCAGGTTATAGCCACCGTTGAATTCAATAAATAACATGCATACTTAGAGAGATAGAATGAACAGCCAGTTGTACACATTATTATTATTATTATTATTATGATATTTATATAGCGCCATCAAATTCCACAGCGCTTTACAATGGGTGGACGAACAGACATGTAGTTGTAACCAGACAAGTTGGACACACAGGAACAGAGGGCCCTGCTCAATGAGCTTACATGCTAGAGGGAGTGGGGTAAAATGACACAAAAATGTAAGGATAGTATTAGACTAGTGACAGTTGCAGAAGAGGAATCAGTCGGGAGCTATTAACAGTTTAAGTGATACGCTTTTATGAAGAAGTGGGTTTTTAACGATTTTTTGAAGGAGTGGAGACTGGGTGAGCACCTAACAGAGGAGGGAAGAGAGTTCCACAGGAATGGTGCAGCCCTTGAAAAGTCTTGAAGGCGAGCATCAGAGGTGGGAGTACGGACAGGAGATAGACGTAAGTCTTCAGCAGATTGTAAGGGCCTAGACGGGACATACTTGTGTATAAGGGAGGATAGATAGGTGGGAGCAGCATTATGTAGCGATTTGAAAGCAAGAACCAGAATTTTAAATTTTAAATTGAGCTCTATATTTTATAGGAAGCCAATGTAGGGACTGACAGAAGGGTGAGGCATGGGAGGTGCGGGCAGACAGGAAGATTAGTCTCGCTGCCGCATTCATTATGGACTGTAATGGTGCAAGTTGGGGGCATGTAAGACCACTGAGAAGCGGATTACAGTAGTCAAGGCGAGAAAGGACAGTGGAATGGACCAAGACATTAGTCGCATCTGGCGTTACACATTAAACAGAACATCTGTCACATTATAACAGTGGACCATGAGCCAAGGATTTTTTGTTTTATTAATACTGCTGGTGCCTACGTGTGGTCTAATGCCTCTCTCATCTAGGATGCTAGTGTCGTGTCCGGTGGGACTAATGGTGTGGTCTAGCTATAGGCGGGGGAGGTGGGAGATGACGATGGCTAAAGTACGTGTTCTTCCTAGGGTAGCTAGGCTTCGTCTGAGTTTACCCTTTTACCCTGGTTGAGGAGGGGGGACTGACCATTTTGCGAGGGAGTTAGAGGGAGCTATGTAATGTAATGCATGATGATGCATTAAGTGTCTTGTAGTGGTGAGTGTTACAATGAAAGAATAAACATAAAAACATAAAAACATTATAACATGCGTTCAAAGGTAAACATTTAAAGAGTAAGTTATGCACAGAACAGGAGGTCTGGGAGTAGATTGCCGCTTGTGGCTGGATTCCATCAAATAGTAACCGCTGCATAAGACGCTGTCCCGGCCCGACGGGGAACGAACGGGACCACTTTTGTGGGTCTGCTTGGTGCCGGTATTGTTCGGTTTGGGCTGTGATAGCAGGCCCAGGGTGCTTGTCTTGTGCAGAGCTCGGGTGGCATGCGGACATTCAGGTCAGTTGCTTCGCTCGGCCCCTCGTTTTTGTGTATTTTTAAAGAAAATATCAAATGGTTAAACAATAAAGACAATTTAAAGCACTTAAAACAAATAATATAAAGTGATATAAAGATAATATGTGTATGATTTGTTTTGCATGTTTCTTTGGGTATCAAGTATCTCAGAGCCACTGCAAGCCATCCCCTTCTTCCATGGCACAGACTTACTGCGGCTGTCCAATCCCAGACTTCTCAATGAGCGGTATTAAGAAGTCTTTGCAAGGTAGATGCACAGAACATTTGCCTGTCTCTTGAGTTTAGCTCCCTGGAAGAAAAATACCATCAAGTTGTTATTTTAGTAGTAATTTTATAAATTTACCCTGTTACAATTCCCTGACTGCCAATGTGACAGCCGGGGAAGTGAAACAAAGTTCAATTATAAAAGTGCATATTTCTATTCAAATCAACACTTGTATAAAGTAAAATAAAGAGGACACATTTTTCTAACATAAAGCACTAAAGTGATTGGAGTGTTCCTTTAAATAAATGGCTTTACCATTAACTAAGGTACAAACTCAAATTTAAAGTAACACTAAATATATGTGTGCAAACGCATGTTTGACTAAAGTTATTAGCAAGTCAATTTATCCTAATTTATAAATAAAATGAACCAAGCTATTTCTGTTTTCTGAAATGTGTAAACAGTTTTATAAATATGTTCTTTTAAAAGTGGATAGTCAAAACATTGTTAAACACAAATCTGCACTCACCAGTCAAGCGATAAGACTTGCTTTTCCCACAGAAATCTAAAATTTGCAGTGCTGCTACACTACCGCAAGGGATTCTGGGTGGGCATATGCAAATAAGTTCAACAAAGATTCACCTTTTTGCCTCATAATTCCATTTGGATTCCTTAGAGTTTATGTTTGCTGTATACAAGAGTTTTGAAACACAACTCAGGATTTTTTCCCCACCATAACTTTCTTGGTTTGTGCTTCTTTTAAAGGTAGAAGCAATGCACTTCTTGTTGCTGTTAACAAAGCATATCCATATTGGCTTAATCTGCTTACTAAACAACAACGTTCCCATAAACTTCAATGCAGCAAGTGTATTCAGTAAACCGAGTATATACCCTTACTCTTCTTAAAATCCAGCTCTATGTGTTTATAGGTGAATCAAATTATGGATTTGGTTTGCTAACAAAGCCCACAAGTGCACAACACTCCTGAATGTTTTAATGTTCATATTATAATGTGTAATGGGTGGGTAGTAGGGTTATCGTCCATGTGTGATTATACCTTTGTTTCTGATGCAATTTATAGTCTGTTTGTATCTATTTACCAATAACTTGTTTTGTTGTCATTGTAAAGAATAATTGTTGTCCAAATTCATTTAAAAACTTCAGAGACACATCCACTTACATAATCTTGAATCAGTCTCTGCTATAAACCTCTTGTATGTAAGGTGTGTCTGAAGGCCCTCTACATACTCCAAGAGAAAAAATAAAAAATAAAAGACTGATATTTTTAGTAGATGAAAAATATCACCTTCTAGAGAAAATGACCCTTCAAGAGAAATCCATTTGATACCAGGAGTCCAGTCTAATGTTATTAATGTATGAATAACAATGTTAGTATCTTTAATTTAACCTTTCTGCCAGAATGTTTGCCAAGTAAAGGGTTAACTTTACTCAGTAACCTGACAATGGATTTTGTCCTTCTGGTTCTTTGTATTTCAACTGGTTTAGGTTTAATTGATTATCTTATCCTAGTTAAGATTTGATTTGTGAACTCCAAATTTTTTGATTATTGAGTCCAGTGGTATACTGCCCATGTGTAATACTGTTCCTTTTCAGTTCCTGCTCATGGTTCCACCATGATACCCTGACTAGTACCACTACTTTGCTCATGCTCACGATTCCTCTAAGATTCGTACTGGTACCACCACTGTACTCCTACTTAGGATTCCTCTAAGTTATTCTGATCAGTGCCAGCACTCATTTGGTTTCTGACCTGGGATCTGGCAGCCCGAGCATGTTAACAGCATTGTCATGTTCACTCCTCTTCAATACAAATCATGCAGGAAAATAGTATATCGAATTGCAGAGACTATTATTGGCAAAATTAGATAAAATAACTATGAAAGCAGCTGGAGAACATTTGAAGTCCATTGGAGAAATTCAGGAAACAAGGTGAGTACCAGGATCCAATTTGTAGATTCTGAAGAAATCCCCAGTGAGGAAAGAGTAATATCAGTTCTGAGTTGAGCTGGAGATTCTGAGAACTGAAACATTAGTTAGTAGTAACATGCAAGGCACATGAGCCAAACCGTCTGATGTCAGCACATTAAGAGTGCACAGTTTTACAGACTAGGCAGTCTTAAACAGGCTGTTTATTGCCATTGGATCTGTGAACTTTAAGGGAAAGAACAGACAATAACATTAAAATACATATTCCTGACAAGCATGCGTTGACTCTCTCGGTGTGTCACCTCAGCTCTGCTTCCTCAACCACATTATTGGATTACTCCTAGTACTTCTACAGTAATTGGATGAATACTGACTCTGTGCTGGGTTAAATTTAAACCACTACTGATTTCTAAGCATTCATCTCAGTTAACTCAATCGCTCACTCACTTATCTTATTCAATTGTATTTTGACTTTGTAATCTGTTCTCCAATCCTGCATATTATTCTCTCAGACTATATGTATATAGTTCTCCACTTCGGAACGTCTCCGTTATGCCCGTCAGCCCCCACGTAACCTTATATCATCTCTGCATCTGGTCTCCTGCACAGATTAATTCAATTAAACATGGTCTAATGTTGTGTGTATATCTGTGTGTATTGGTATTTCAATATTTCTGTTATAGCAGTGATCCAAATATCCCTCAACTGATACCGGCATAGCTGAAGAACTACTAAAAGAAGAAGATGGACTTGAGCCTAACATTAATTGAGCTGATAGTCTTTCATTATATGAAAAAAAACATGGTTCTTCCTTATAATCTAGTAATATCTATATGACTCCTATCAAGAATGCACCAGTAGCATAGAGATTTAGGACTGGACTCAGTCCACACAGAAATATCAGCTGAAATGTTCTAGATTTGTTTCCTGATAAAGTCATGAAATAGCAAATAACATTTTGTCTTTTTGGATCCTTGTATTACATTTTTCGCAGTAGACATTGGACTACAGCCTTAACAGTCTTTAGGTCATCGTTGCCACACTTTTGCCCTTGGCTGGTCCTCTCTTTTCTTAGAGAATAATTTACCGATTGTTCCTGTAGAGGATTTAATGTAATCTATAAACCACGTTTTTTTGGAGATTCTAATCAAGATCATGCTGCTGAAATCGCTCTTCTGCATCAAGGACAATACTCCTTGTTCTCCTACACAAATTAATTTTGCTGCCGGGAAGCCATCTAACTTTAGAACAATTCAGTCCAGTACTTCCATTTCCATACAAACCAGAATGAAAAGACTAATCTTTTTGCTGCCAATTGTAATCTTTCATGCAGCTCATGCAAAAAGGCATTGTTCGTCTTTTTCTTTACAATCATACCTGATATGTATTATATCGTTGTTGTTTTTTTGTTTTTTTTTACAAAACTCATCATCCATATTCCATAGATTACCCTTACTTAAAATAAAAATCCACACAGTCCACTTACATTAAATATTGTAAAACTGCAATTGAACTCAATGAAAACCATAAAATGAAGAACATTTGGTTTTCCAATACAGATATTATGGTAGAAAATTAGCATTTTTTTGAGTTTTCAAAAAATGTATTAGAAAAAAAAAAACCATGAATTTATCATTTACATCTCTTGTCATTTTTTAAATCAATTAACATGTACATGCACGTCTAGTATATGTTCATCTCATATTCCTTAAAGAAAACACTTAATTGTATATATTTACAATTTTAAAAACAAATAAAGGGGTTATATTATACATGGATGTAATATTCTCAGAACTAATAATAGACAAGCTCCATTAGTAAATCAATCCGATGTGGTATTAGGTTATTATATCCCATACACAAATGCAAAATCCTTTTTTTTTTTTTTTGACGTTGCATAGTCCAGCATTTCCACTACATTCAACACCAAATACCATGTAAAATAGATTTATCATTCAAATGTTTCAATAAATAGCCCAAGGACAACTATCCACCAACCAACCACAATGCTGAACGAACGTTTTATACATAGAATCATCTAATAGACTGTTTATGCATCACTTACACATTCTCCGTTAATTGCATGAGAAAAATGTGGAAACATTATATTTTTATGGAATAGATTAGTTACAATATACTACACTTATTACAGATCAGAAACAAAATCTTTAAAGGGAATCTTTCCCCTCTGTCAAGGCCCCCTCCCGTGGCACTGAAGGGATTAATAGCCACTTCAGTCACTTACCTGGGTCCAGCACCAATGTCCCTGACTGCTGTCTCAGCTCCACCCACACTCCTTCCCCAAAAATGAATGTGATAAATGAAATTTAAAAAACATTAAAAGTGTCAAAACTAAACAATTAAAGTGATAGTGCTTTGATGTATATACTCTATATACTCACAACGCAATTCATATATCTGCTATATATATATATATATAATTAAAGTGACATTACTACCCAAAACCTCCTAACGGGCCTCAGAAGCTGGGGGGCTGACGGGGTGCTTAACCCCAAAAAGAATTTGATCTGCATTCTGAACTTACATAGTAAAGACAAAAAAAAAAATTGAGGGCACACCTGAAACTTGCATTTTACAGGAGTGGTGCTGCCATAGTGAACAAAATTCATACACAATACAAATTAAGTTACAGCGCACACATAAAAATACATTTTTACACCGACCAAACGTTCCTGCACAATAATCAAACTAGACTAGGAGAAGGAGGAGTTCGTAAAAGAGGAAGTATGCAGGAGGCAGGTAGGACACCTAAGGGAGTGTGTTCATTCTCTCCTATGCTGATCTCTACAGTTGGTGGAGGTGGCAGGAGACTATTAGTGTTATATGTCTATTAGGAGGAGGTACAAATGAAAACAAATCTTTGCTGAACACTTCTCTAGTATTTCGATAGTGTGGTGGAACTGAATTGAGATATCCTTTGTGCCACAGCCTCAGGCACTATGGAACCTAGCAAAGCCTCTGGTGACAAGGCCCACCAAGGCTGAAACAATTGTTTGAGGTTCCTGTCTTACACTGAGTGAGTCTAGGAGCATTTCAGATCTAGACTGCCTTTTTAGGAAGGATCAGTCTGACATGCTAATGGTATAGAGCTCTCTGTAATGACACAGGTGATCTAAACCTCTGTTGAGAACTGAGCAGAACCCACCAAAGGGAAATTTATTTGAGTTTTTGTCTGTTTTTAGTATTCTATTGCACATCATTTTAGTTATTCAGAAGACATGGTTTAAGCAAACAGTTTATTTATTTTACCAGAATAATGATTCATTTTTTTAATAATTTCCTCTCTAAGATCTACAGGTCATGCATCATCTGTATAATGCATATAATACTGGCATTGAAGAGGTTACATCGATCGAATTGTAGACTTTTACATTTTGTACAATATCTGTAATATGCAGCAACTTGCTCTATTATTTTGTATTAGATGGAAACTATACTCGAAATGTTCAGAAAGTGCTCTTAAGAGCAAGTGCAAAGGACGTTTGATTCCTCCAGATATGCAATTTAAAATAACTTATACAAGGATCTTCTATGTATGTTTGAGAATTTTGTAAAATGTGCTTTCACATGGACAGAATTGCATTTTAGCTTTATGTATCCAAAGAGTTTTCTTTGAGCTAGCTATGTAAAAACAGAGTTGGATTTCGTCCTTGTTATGAGATGTCTTCCATTTTTTTTCATTCAATTTATAATATTTCTGAATTAAGCAATTTCTATGTATAACGTGTGTGCGTGCATGTGTGTGTGTGTGTGACAATGCGCGCGCACACACACACACACACACACATATATATATATATGTATAATAGTTTTATAGTATAATATAGACATATTTCTGTAAAATGTATTCTTGTACTTGTGGAAGGAACACAACCTATATATTGCATATTATTTTCATTTTTAGGTTTTTTAAATATCCAAACAAAACATTATCATTAATGGAACTGTTCTATAGTTATAGTTTAGTCAGGGCCGGTGCTAGGATTTTTAGTTACACAGGCGAAGATGCATTTTGGCGCCCCCAACCCTCATTAAAAAAAAAAAATGCATCTTCACCTGTGTGTCTTTCCTCCCAAGCCACAGGCACACAGGCATCATTTTTTAGTCACACAGTCAAAGTCATACAGGTACACTGTCATACAAAGACAGCAATAATCATACAGAGACATACAGACACATACAGTCAGAGACATACATGCATACCGTCATACAGACACATACTGTAACGAGTATATACCCCTACACGCAGGATCCAGCCCAACAGAAGACAGTACAGAGGAGAGATACGTCTACCGGACCTTAGAGTGGCCGGACTCGACGTAATAGGATAAGACAGAGTCAGGAACGATCCGAGGTCAAGGGCACAAAGAGACAGCGTAAACGAAAACTAGCCGGGGTCTGGTACACAGGAATCAGCAAGCCGGCAAACAGTACAGAATAGGATAAAGCGAAAACGAAGTCAGAATACAAAGCCAAGGTCAAATACGGAGAAACACAACTGAACACAACAAGCACTAAAGGGAACTGTAGCAGAAACCACGATAGGGCAAGGAACTAAGGGAAAAGGGTAAGTATAAGTAGCCTTCAAACTAATGTGATTGGCTCCTGTCACTTCCACTCCCCCAACAGGTAAGTGTATGGGGTGATTGGCATGACAGGAGCCAATGGGAGCCTTTTTGCAATTTAGGCTCCCACTGTCTCTTTAAGAGCGCGCCCGAGATTCGCGGCGCGCTCTTAGCTGCAGGCGGGACACGTGACCGCTTCTCGCGGTCACTGCCCGCCTTCCTGTCTGAACAGTCGGACGAGCCGCGTGCGGCTCGTGCAGCCGCAGGACCGCGCGCGGCTTGAAGAGAGGACCGCGGCCGGCCCCCGGATAAGGTAAGTACCGCTACAGTACCCCCCCCTGAGGACACGCCCTCCGGGCAGGCAGGACCAGGCCTGGCAGGAAAACGCGAATGGAAAGAACGTACAAGGCGGGGAGCATGAACAGCATCCGCAGAAATCCAACTGCGCTCCTCAGGCCCATAACCCTTCCAATGTACCAAGTACTGAAGCCGACCCCTAAGAAAACGAGAGTCAATAACAGCAGATACTTCGAACTCCTCATGACCCTCCACAGAGACAGGAGGGGGAGGGGGAGTATGCCGGGTATAGCGGTTGCGTACGTAAGGCTTCAACAAAGAGGTGTGAAATACATTGGGTATACGCAGATTCTTAGGCAGGCCCAAGGCATAAGAAACGGGATTAACCTTATGTATAATGCGATAAGGACCAATGAAGCGGGGAGCCAATTTCATAGAAGGCACCCGGAGGCGAATATTCCGTGTGGAAAGCAAAACCCTGTCCCCCACAACATAGGAAGGAGCCGCTCTGCGATGCTTGTCAGCCTGAGCCTTCTGGCGGGCAGCAGAGTCCACCAAAGAACGCTGAACCTGCTCCCAAGTATTACGCAAACCAGCCAAATGCTCATCCAGAACTGGCATGCCCTGAGAGGAGAATGCAGCCGGAAGAACAACGGGATGCTGGCCATAGACAACGTAAAAAGGGCTTTTGCCGGAAGAATCATGAGTGGCATTATTCCGAGCAAATTCAGCCCAAGGAAGCAGGTCAGACCAATTGTCCTGATGGTGAGACACAAAACAACGGAGGTACTGCTCTAGAGACTGGTTGGCACGTTCAGCAGCTCCATTAGACTGGGGATGGTAAGCGGAAGAAAATGAGAGGGAAATACCCATCTCCGAACAAAAGGCTTTCCAGAACCTGGAAATAAATTGGCTACCCCTATCGGATACAATAGATAAGGGAATACCATGTAATCGAAACACTTCTCTAGCGAAGATAAGAGCCAATTCCTTGGAAGTGGGCAACTTGCGAAGAGACACAAAGTGAGCCATTTTGGAAAACCGATCTACTATCATTAGGATGACTGTGTTACCATTCGAAGGGGGTAATTCAACAATAAAATCCATTGATAGATTAGACCAAGGTCTCTCGGGAACGGGTAACGGATGCAACAGCCCACAAGGAACTCTACGAGAGGTTTTCATACATGCACAAGTAGTACAAGCACTTATATAGTCAGTGACATCCTTACGTAAGGTATCCCACCAGAAATACCGAGAAACGGCTGACACTGTTTTGGAAATACCAGGATGTCCAGCAGTCTTAGTATCGTGATAAAGTGACAGAATATCCCGTCTCTCGGGAACGTCAACGAACAATTTATCATTAGGCCTCTCGCTGGGTGCGGGACGAGGAAATAGACAATATAGTAGTTGCTATTATCCTGTCTGGGGGAATGACAGGAGTGACATCAATCTCCTGTTTGTCAATAGTCTTGAATTGTCTGGACAGAGCGTCCGCTTTAGTGTTCCGGTCACCTGGCCTATAGGTGATTATTTAATTAAAATGAGACAAGAACAGCGACCACCTAGCCTGCCTTGAAGACAATCTTTTAGCTTCGCTAAGGTAGGATAGGTTCTTATGATCTGTAAATATGAGAATAGGATCCTTAGTTCCTTCTAGCAAATGTCTCCATTCTTTGAGTGCTAAAATGATAGCAAGGAGTTCGCGATTACCCACATCATAATTCCTCTCTGCCTTGGACATTTGTTTAGAAAAGAAGCCACAAGGATGCAATGGCTTGTCAGGAGACTCTCTTTGGGATAAGACAGCACCTACCCCTATGTCGGAAGCATCAACCTCAAGTATATATGGCAATGAGGGGACAGGATGCTGTAAAATAGGGGCAGAGGCGAACGTCGTTTTAAGAAAGTCAAAAGCCTGAAGTGCCTCAGTAGACCAGACACGTGTATTGCCATCCTTTTTAGTCATACGAGTAATAGGCGCTACTATAGACGAAAAACCTTTGATAAAACGTCTATAATAATTAGAGAAACCCAGAAAACGCTGGATGGCTTTCAGACCTTGCGGCAGAGGCCATTCTATGACTGCAGCGAGCTTCTGGGGATCCATCCGAAAACCCTCAGCGGAAATCAAATACCCTAAAAACTGGACCTCGGACTGGTCGAATAGACATTTTTCTAATTTGCAATAAAGACCATTAGCAAGAAGGGTCTTCAGAACTGTTGTAACATGTCTGTGATGATTGTGAATGTCTGTAGAATATATTAAAATGTCATCCAAGTACACAATAACAAATGAGTGAATAAAGTCCCTTAAGACATCATTAATAAATTCTTGGAACACTGCTGGGGCATTGCAAAGCCCAAATGGCATGACGGTATACTCATAATGACCTGACCGAGTGTTAAAGGCTGTCTTCCATTCGTGGTCCTTTTTAATACGTATCAAATTGTATGCTCCTCTAAGATCTAATTTGGTGAATACCGTAGCATGTTTGAGCCTGTCAAACAATTCTGTTATTAAAGGTATAGGGTAAGCATTTTTGATGGTGATCTTGTTAAGACCTCTATAATCAATGCAAGGTCTTAAATCACCTTCTTTCTTTGATACAAAGAAGAACCCCGCTCCAGCCGGAGAAGAGGATCTTCTAATAAATCCCTTGTCTAATGACTCTTTAATGTACTCCTCCATGACACGGTTTTCTTGAACCGATAGGGGGTACACCCTGCCCTTAGGAGGTATAGTACCAGGCAACAAATCAATAGCACAATCGTAGGGTCTGTGAGGCGGTAATTTGTCAGCCTCTCTTTTATCAAAGACAGTCTTTAAAGTTAAATACTGAGAGGGTATAGCCGTAGATAAAGGAGGAACAGTAGGAACGTTAATAGAATTCACAGGCGTGACTTCAATAGTACATGACTCATGGCAGGCTTCACTCCATGATTTTATCTGCCCTGTCTCCCAGTCAAAAATGGGATTGTGGGCACGTAACCATGGATACCCTAACACCAACTGTGAAGAGGGAGAGGTGATGACCTGGAACCGAATGGTTTCATAGTGTAGAACCCCTGTGTACATGTGTAGCGGTGCAGTCTCGTGAGTAACAACAGGAGATATCAATGGTCTACCATCTATGGCCTCAACGGCCAAGGGTATCTCCTTCTCTCTGATGGGAATATTGTTTCTCTTTACAAAACCAGAGTCTATAAAGTTCTCGGCTGCCCCAGAATCAACCAGGGCGTCTATGTTTTCAACTATACAACTCTCTCCCATATGTAAAGAAACAGGGAGAAGCAGTCGGTTAGGAGGCAATGTAGGAGACTTAGAAATCACACCCAAGGCCAGTCCCCTATAAGGTCTTAGGTGCGAGAGTTTTCCGGGAGCAGAGGACACTCCTTTACCATATGGTCTCTCTTACCACAATATAGGCAGAGTCCCTCCCTTCTCCTATGTAATTTCTCAGTATCTGAGAGTTTGGCAACCCCTAATAGCATAGGTTCCTCTTCAGATACTTTAACACTCTCCGGTATATTAACTCTGGGTTGAATAGGTGTAACAAAATGTCTATTCCTGTTCTTAGTATAGAGCCTGTCACGAATCCTATTATCTATATCGATGAGGTAGTCAATAAGGTCCTCTAAGGCAATAGGAAGCTCCTTAGCTGCTACCTCATCCAATATAGAGTCTGATAAACCTTCCATGAAGGCCGTAGTTAACCCATTATTGGTCCAATCGACCTGTGAGGCAAGGGTACGAAACTGTATAGCGTAATCAGCCACAGACCTAGAACCCTGTTTAACCCTCATTAATGCTCTAGCGGCATTCTTAGACCTTTTCATAGTATCAAAAGTTCTGCGAAAAGCTGTTAGGAAACTGTGAAAGTTATGCACCATAGGTCCATTAGCCTCCCAAATAGGGTTTGCCCATTCAAGTGCTTTGTCGGTAAGTTGGTGCATAAAGAACCCAACTTTAGACCTCTCTGTGGGAAATGAACGTGGATACATTTCAAAATGAAACTCTATTTGGTTAATGAACCCTCTGCATGTCTTAGAATCCCCTCCATACCTAGGAGGAGGCGTTAAATGTGCTGTAGCGTTAGGCATAGTCGATACTTCAGGAAGCAGGGGTGTAGGAGGGTTAGGTGCGGTTGCTGGAATGGTTCTAGCTAAGAGCGTCTGGAGAGCCTGAGCTATTTGATCCATACGGTGATCCTGCTCTACAAATCTAGCCTCATGGGTCGCCATCTGTTGAGCTAAATCTGCGGGGTCCATGGCCCTATCGTAATGTAACGAGTATATACCCCTACACGCAGGATCCAGCCCAACAGAAGACAGTACAGAGGAGAGATACGTCTACCGGACCTTAGAGTGGCCGGACTCGACGTAATAGGATAAGACAGAGTCAGGAACGATCCGAGGTCAAGGGCACAAAGAGACAGCGTAAACGAAAACTAGCCGGGGTCTGGTACACAGGAATCAGCAAGCCGGCAAACAGTACAGAATAGGATAAAGCGAAAACGAAGTCAGAATACAAAGCCAAGGTCAAATACGGAGAAACACAACTGAACACAACAAGCACTAAAGGGAACTGTAGCAGAAACCACGATAGGGCAAGGAACTAAGGGAAAAGGGTAAGTATAAGTAGCCTTCAAACTAATGTGATTGGCTCCTGTCACTTCCACTCCCCCAACAGGTAAGTGTATGGGGTGATTGGCATGACAGGAGCCAATGGGAGCCTTTTTGCAATTTAGGCTCCCACTGTCTCTTTAAGAGCGCGCCCGAGATTCGCGGCGCGCTCTTAGCTGCAGGCGGGACACGTGACCGCTTCTCGCGGTCACTGCCCGCCTTCCTGTCTGAACAGTCGTGCAGCCGCAGGACAGCGTGCGGCTTGAAGAGAGGACCGCGGCCGGCCCCCGGATAAGGTAAGTACCGCTACACATACATACAGACAGGCATACAGAAACATACATACAAAGACATTCAGGCACATACATACAGACATACAGGCATAAAGAAACATACATACAGAGACATACAGGCATGCAGACACATACATACATACATACAGGCATACAAAGACATACACACATACAGATACATGCATGCATACAGAGACATAACGTCATACAGACACATTCATATAGACAGGCATACAGACACATACATACATACAGAGGCATACCGTCATACAGACACATACATACAGAGGCATACCGTCATACAGACACATACATACATACAGAAACATGCATACAAAGACATACAGGCATACAGAGACACACAGAGACATAAAGGCATACAGTTACATACATGCATACAGAGACATATATACAGACATTCAGAGACAAACATACATCCAGTTACATACATGCATACAGAGACATACAGAAACATACGTACAAGACATACAGGCATACAGACACATACATACATACAGAGGCATACCATCATACAGATACATACATACATACAGACAGGCATACAGAAAAATACATACTCACACACACACACACACACACACACGCACACAAACTCACAGACACATACTCGAACACACACACACACACATACTCACATGCGCACACACACACTGACATACTCACACACACCGACAGACACACTCACTCACACACAAACTCATAGACACACTTACACACACACTGACAGACACACATACTGACAGACACACACACACTCACTCACACACACACACACTGACAGACACACACAAACTCCCAGACACACATACACACTGACAGACACACACACACTCACTCGCACACATACACACTGACATACACACTCACACAAACTCATAGACACACTTACACACACACTGACAGACACTCACACTCACATGCACACACACAGTAATTATTAAAGTAATTACTAATAAATTACATTTAAATGTCCCACCCAGCCTCCCTACCTGGAGTGCTGGCGTGGGTCTCTCATTGGTGGTCATATGACGTCATATTCCGGCTCCCGCGGCATCAGAAAACAGCCTGCGAGGGAGCCGGTCAGAGAGATCAGAGAGCTCCCTCGCCGCCTCCTAATCAACTTCAGCCGCACGCCGCGCAGCAGCTCCGGGGATCCAGGAGGTGACCAGGCAGGAGGGAGCACTTCCCTCCTGCCGGTCACTGGAATTTTGCGCCCCCAGAGCCGGTGCGCCCTAAGGCGGCCGCCTGTGCCGCCTTATGGACGCGCCGGCCCTGAGTTTAGTCAAGATGTATTCCGGTACAAAATATTTTCAATCTGCAGATACCCTGTATTTTAAAACACTACTATTTGTGATGTAAATTTCACATACCTGGTGTAGCGGAACGCAGTAAGCCTGTCCTGCAAAATGCCTGTGTGACTATATTCGTTATAATTTTGCCTGTGTTGAATTGCTATTCGTCTATTTAAAATGTGAATTGTATGTTATTCGGTAGTTTCCATCCGTACTATATGCTTATGGAAACTACCGAATAGAGGGACCACCCCGGAGAGAAGTGTGCCAGCAATTAAGGTTCACATTCTTTCCAAACCGCAAGTTAACCGGCTCATTAACATTGTATCTGGGTGGCCGCCATTCGGCATGCGTACACGTGGCGGCGGCCATCTTATGCATGAAAATCTCAGCGGTGTTTGGTCGTCGAGTGTCTGGAACTCAAATCGGACACTCAAACAACCGAACACCGCTGAGACCTCCAGAGCTCCGTAACTGCCGAACGGAGAGACCTAACGAATCCCCATTCGGTAGTAACAAAGTACCGAATGAGGGAATCACTATCTAGGTGAATTAAAGTATGGATGGCAATTATAAATGTCTGTTTTAACTGCCGAACGGAGACCGACCGCAGGGCCCATTCTCATGGAACCCTTTTCGGATTACAACTCGTGTGCGGTCGGTCAAACTTCACCTTCCTGTAACTACCGAACCACTGGTCCGATCTGGGTGAATTTTGGATATTATATTCACCCAGATCAGGGCTACCTAGCGGTACCCTAATATTAAGGATATGTGATGGTTTAGGGGTACATCCAAGTTTGGGGTAAAGTACTGTACAAGTTAAGGGGATTATGACTCACTCTGAGGGGAGGAGATGTGTGGGAGGTAACAAGCACTGTATTGGTTACTGTCCTAATTACTGTAGTTCCCTCCCTTGCATGGGAGCAGGCTTTATAAGAAACCTTGGAATAAACGATTGTCAGTTCTACTCCTGAAACTGTGTGTCGTCCAGTTATTGGGAGTGCTGTGGGGATATTGCTGTACCTTTTTACCTGCTGGAAAATCTGCTGTGGATTTACTAATGACTTGTTCCTGAGCCTTCCTTGGATCTAAAGTGGAGAATAGCTGTGAGAAATCAGCTCTCCGCTACACCTGGCACTTTGGCATTTCTCATTTAATAGATGTAAGAAGTTTTACAAGTGGAGACTAAAATAACAGCACAAATTCTATAACATATTGCAACACAATAAAGAGATACCAATTTCCGAAATTTAGCTGAATGTTAAAAAAAACTAGCACTGTACGGGTCTCTACCAAGTGCAATGTCATTAAATCAGCTCTATCACTAAAAAATAAACTCTATCTTATCCGCATCAACATAGTTCACTGTGTTTGAATTTATTTTTATTTTATTTCCTGAGCACTGTTACTTTAATGACATCATGAGAAAAACGTAAAGGAAAGTAGTAAATACCTCTCCTTATGTAAAGTAGTCAAGTTGACGTAATTTTACAATGGGCTGAGCTTAACATATATTCAGATGGAAAAAACACACAACTGAAAGAGTTAGAGAAGGCCTGATGCTGTACAGTCTAAGAGTTCCTTTCTCCTTGAATATAACACGAGATAAGGCAGTATCCTGGTGCTCGCTAATTGTTACAAAGCATGAATTCAATGCTGTCCTAACTCCTGGATTTCTACATTTTAATTTATTTGTCACACCTCACAAATATATATTTGCTTAATACGGGGGATGTGTAAATGTAACATGAAGCATCATGGGAAGTGATGAGCAATGATAAACAATGAAGATAAAACTGTACTTAGAGAAAATGTACTTTAAATGAAACATTTTTACAGACTGAGAAAATCTTTATCCATAGTCCTACAGACTAAGCCTAGGCTTATGTAACTTAAATAAATTTCTATGATACTAACTAGTAGAACTTTTAATGATGCATAACTGTTAAATCTTTAAATCCTAAAAGAGGAGCAGGATAAAGATGAAGATAAAGAGATGTTTTATCTTCCCAGAAGAACCGAAAACATAGACCCACTGCAGTCAAATAGGCACTAGTTAGGCAAGAATCACACTTCCCCACCATACCGATTTAGGAGGGACAGTCCCGAGTTTAGGGTCCTGTACTGCAGTCTCAACTTGTTCCTTGTTCCTTTTGGATTAGATGCTATTACGCTATACAAGGGGAAGTAGGACCCTGCAAAGAGCATTGAAACAGTGCTCCCTGCATGTCCTGCCCTCTTTGGGCTGGCCTGTGAAATTACAAGGAGCCTGATTTGCATTCATGCCAGACTGACCTGTTATTCTTCAGGTGGTCTCCTCCCCCCCCCCCCCCCATATCACTGGACCAGCCCTGTCTTCATCCACCCACTGATGTGCCCCTTGTGTTGATAATGAAGTGTATATATATATACAAGATGTTATTTAAACCCTTCCCGACCTCGAACGTACCAGGTACATCCGACAAAAATAGTCGTTAACGACCATGATGGGGTTATTTCACATTACTGGGCTACCCCATGGTCTCAAAAGGCAACACAGACCCAGCAAATCAATCTGGCAAACTGAATTGGACAAGCCCTATATTGACCCTGTAACTTTCCAAAACACCATAAAACCTGTACATGGGCATTATTGTTATACTCGGGAGACTTCGCTCAACACAAATATGAGTGTTTAAAATGGTAAAACTTACCACGACTATGAAATCACCAGTAAAAGTGCAGTTTATTTGTTAAAAAATGCAAAATACAAATCTGAATGCTAACTTTGGCAAGCGTTTGTGCCTAAGTGGCTTCTACAGAAGACTGGACTTTTTTAAATTATATGTCTTGGTGGGGTTAATTTCCATGTCTGGGTTGCCATACCGTCTCAAAGGCAATACAGCCAATCTGGCAATTAGCAATTTACAAAAACAGAAATTGGCAAATCTTAACCCTGTAACTTTCCAAATCACCATAAAACCTGTACTTGAGGGGTACTGTTGTACTCGTGAGACATTACTCTACACAAATATGAGTGTTTTAGAGCAGTAAAATGTAATATACTGATAATATCATGGGTGAAATGGCAGTTTATGTAAGAAAAATGCAAAAAAACTAATATAAATGCTAATTTATGCCAGGGTTTGTGACTACGTGGCTACTAGAAAAGACTGGACATACCCCATTTTGAATACCGTGAGTTGTCTACTTTTACAAATGGTATGCCATGATGGGGTTCATTTTCATACCTGGGCTGCTCTCCGGTCTCAAAGGCAACATAGGCCCAGCAAAGCAATCTGGAAAATTTCAATGTGCAGCCATGGAAAAGGGAAAAGCCCTACATTTGACCCCTGTAAGTTTGAAAAACCCATACAACCTGTACATTGGGGGCACTGTTGTACTCAGGAGATGTTGCTGAACACATATGGGGGTGTTCTTTATAAGTAACACATAACAGGAACTGGGAATCCATGCCTAAAGTACAATGTGAGACAAAAATAACACAAAAAATGACTACCCAAAAGTTTGACAAAGAGTGGTGGTAGAATTAGTGCATGGAAAATGTTAAAATACCACCATTTGAAATACCCTAGGGTGTCTACTTTTCAAAAATATATGGTTTGATGGGAGTAAATTACACTGACCAGCTTAAAAAATTTCCCAAATAAGACATGGGTGCATGATGACCAGCTGTGACAATTCCAAGTTGGAAAACTGGAATGCGCACCCTCCAAATAAGGTATTTTAGCCCCCGGAGAACCCAACACATCTATACATGGGTGGTATCACTGTACTCGGGAGATGTTAATGAACACATATTGGGCTGTTCTTTGGCAGTATCCCCTAAAGTACTCAGTACATGTATTCTTAAGTTATGTGTGTCAAAAAAATCACCAATTATTTTATTTTTTTTAAATTTGGCATAGATTGGTGGTAAAATGGTTGCATGAAAAGAGCATGAAAACAGTCAAAATACCCCAAATTTAATACCTTAGGTTATCTTCTTTTAAAAAATATATACATGTGAAGGGTTATTTAGGGATTCCTGACAGATATCAGTGTTATAATGTAACTTGTGTTTATTTTGAGAAAAAAAAAATGGTTTAGAAATAGCAAAGTGCTACTTGTACTTATTGCCCTATAACTTGCAAAAAGAAAAAAACTAAGGACATGTTAACATTGGGTATTTCTAAACTCAGGACAAAATTTATAAACTATTCATCATGGGTTTCTATTGGCGGTTGTAGATGTGTAACAGAGTTTGGGGGTCAAAGTTAGAAAAAGTATGTTTTTTTAAAAAGATTTCATCATAGTACATAGTACATAGTACATAGTACATAGTTAGATAGCTGAAAAGAGACTTGCGTCCATCAAGTTCAGCCTTCCTCACACCTGTTTTTTGCTGTTGATCCAAAAGAGAAAAAAAAAAAAAAAAAAAACCCCAGTTTGAAGCACAATTTTGCAACAAGCTAGGACAAAAAATTCCTTATTGATTCCATATTTTATAATTTTGTTTATAGTAAATTATATGATATGATAAAAATAATCTTATCTTGCACAACAAATCTAGATCCTTTCTGCAACATTCAAACATAATATTCCTATACCACCCCAACATTCTACTCACAGCTTTTTACTTCTTTTCTTTTTCAGAATAGAGGGAGTACACATTAAAAAAATATTTGCCTTCAGACATTTGTGATATAAAGGCATCCTGAACGGATGCAGGGTAATAAAATGCCATCTTCTACCAACTGAAGGACACTTTCAAATTACAAAGCCAAAACTGGCTTTGTTCTCATGCTCACGTTTTGTACAATCAACTGCCAAACAGCAGCATTGTGGACATTGAAGGGCTAATGGATCCAGGTCTGTTCTCCATCAGGTCTGTTCTCCATAAAAGCAACCCCTGACTACTCGTTTCCATTCCCCAGATGGTTATATGGTTATTAAAGTGAGAAATCAAAGTGAATTTCAACTTTAAGGTCAAAATAGGAAAACTGGAAAAAAAAAATTCAGTTATAGTTTGGCTTTTGCTGGCCTTAAATTTGAAATTCACTTTAAATTCACTTTGAATTCTCACTAGAGAATAATCCTGTACATTTCTCCCAGACTTTAACTATTCAAACCCTAAGCCAATAAATATATAGTTACATAGTTACATAGCTGAAAAGAGACTTGCGTCCATCAAGTCCAGCATTCCTCACATATGTTTTTGCTGTTGATCCAAAAGAAGGCAAAAAACCTAGTCTGAAGCGCTTCCAATTTTGCCACAAACTAGGACAAAATTCCTTCTTGACCCCAAAATAGCAGTCAGATGTCTCCTTGGATCAAGCAGCTATTACCAGACTAATTAGAAATTATATCCCTGTATGCTATGTTTTTGCAAGTATTTATCCAATTGCAGTTTAAACATCTGTAATGACTGACAAAACCACCTCTTCAGGCAGAGAATTCCATATTCTTATTGCTCTTACTGTAAAAAAAACTTTTCTTTGCCTTAGATGAAATCTCCTTTCTTCCAGCCTAAATGTGTGACCTCGTGTCCTATGTATAGCCCTGTTTATGAATAGATTTCCAGATAAAAGTTTGTACTGGCCCCAAATATATTTGTATAATATTATCATATCCCCTCTCAGGCGCCGTTTTTCCAAACTAAATAGATTCAATTTTTTTAACCTTTCTTCATAACAAAAATGCTCCATTCCTTTTATCAATTTTGTAGCTTGTCTCTGGACTTTTTTTAGTGCCATGATATCTTTCTTTAGAACAGGCACCCAAAATTGCACAGCATATTCAAGGTGTGGTCTTACTAGCGATTTATAAAGAGGCAAAATTATATTTTCATCCCGAGAATTTATGCCCCTATTTATACATGACAAAACCTTACTGGCCTTAGCAACTGCAGATTACCATTGCATATTGCTGCCTAATTTGTTGTCTATAACAATTCCCAAATCCTTCTTGTGTGTGTTTATCCCTAGTTCACTACCATTTAGGGTGTAAATTGCTTGTGCATTCTTAACCCCGGAGTGCATAACTTTGCATTTCTCTACGTTGAATTTAATTTAAAATAAATAGAGCAAATGTGTTTTTTTGTGTGTGAAATATAATGTCATATAGCTATAATTTAGAAAACTATGTGTATAGTTATTTTAATTAATTATATTTGACAAAAATACATTACAGTGTTTTTACATGGAAATAGAAATTGTACAAATTGTTACCAATAAATACGTAAGACTAAGTAAATCTTTGAACATACAATACCTGCAGTCTATTGCAATGTCTGTGTGAACATCCATAATGATATTTTGTTCCTTGTAGTTGTAAAAAATAAATCTGAGCAACACTTTATAGACATCAGCTTGCTTTGCCTAAAATAGTCCTTCAGGCAGATGACAAAAAACAGAAGTTTGATTTTGGACCATTTATGATGTGTTTAGTCAAACACATCACTGACTGCAGTCAGGTTTGACCTGAGAATTCACATAACAGCTATTTTAGTCACGTTTTTGTGGTTTTAGCTATCCCCAGACATACTAATCATATCTGAGAAAGAAAAAAGATTGTCGCATTTCCTTTAAAAAACAATTTATTTCCAATGTAGTCATGTGGCATAACTTAGCAAAACAAATACAATATTTCAAAGGTTTCACAGTATTATACAAGCTTATTTTGTTCAGCAAGCAGGTTAAAAGTACACTGATCTGTCACAACATTAAAACCACCTGCCTAATATCATGGAGGTTCCCCTCGTGCTGCCAAAACAGGTGTAATACATCGAGGCATGGACTCCACAAGGCCTCTACACATGTCCTGTAGAATCTGGAACTAAGACATTAGCAGCAGAATCTTTACATCTTGCAAGTTGCGAGGTGGGGCCTCCATGGATCAGATTTCTTGTCCCAGCACATCCCATAGACGATCAATCAGATTGAAAACTGGGGAATTTAGAGGCCTGGGTGCCCATGACCCTTTTGGTAGGTACTAACTACTGCATACCGGGAACACCCCACAAGACTTGCCGTTTTGGAGATGACTGATCCACTCATCTAGCCATCACTGGTTTTCCCTTGTCAAAGTCAAAGAAATCTTTTCGCTTGCCCATTTTTCTTCCTTCCAATACATGAAATTCAAGAACTGAGTGTTCTCATACTGCCTAAGATATCCCACCCCTTGACAGGTGCCATTGTAATAATATATTCAATGTTTTTCACTTTACCTGTGAGTGTATTTAGTGTTGTTGCTGATCAGTGTGTATCTCTTCAGTTGAATTCCAAAGTCTTACTGATGGCAAATACATGGTTATGGTGAAAAACAATTGGTCTACTGTTGCTGGACTTGTCCTGACAAAACCAGTTCTGATGGATATCACAGCCCAACCCAAAAGCATCCATATAATAGACTGAGGCAGGAGATATTATCTTTCCTAAATTACAACAACCAGAACTGAACAAGGACAAGTCTATACCTGCCAGCTGTCACTAATTGGGAGAGACAGTTCTTATTTTGGGTTCAAATCTCTCTGTCCCTCTTATCTCCCTATGTCCCTAATGTGCATATTGTTGGTGAGTTCCAGAGCCATAATGCTCACAGTAATGCGTCTTTAAACTACAATTAATGTGTTTAGAAATCAGTCTGTGTAAATAAGATACATTGTTCTTGTTCTAAATTAAATTTTAGTTGAATAAATTGTCATTAGTAAGTCACCTAAAATCTCTCATACCTCTCTAGGGTTAACTGATTCCTGGTTCTTTGTTCAATTTAATTTCACTTAAAATGAATAAATGATTATGAACAAAAATCTAGTGATTGTTTAGAAAATCTCAGGCTCCCACTTTGTCACCTGCAAAAAAGGGAGATCAAGAAAATTATGCAAAATAGTTCCAGAGAAAGAAAAAGGCTGATAGGTGCTGCAGCTCAGGTTTGACAATTACATTTCTTGCACAGTCTTTACTATGGCTGTTTTGACATTCTGACTATGTGGTTACAAATACAGCTATGCTTTTTATCTTCTTTAAAATTGCAACTGAGCAACCTTATCCTTACGAATGTATGAGGAGGTGGAGTTTTTGGCGCTTGTATTCTGGATATGTGGCAGCTTTGACTCCCCTAACCAGAGTCTCTTCTTTCTGGTGATATGGTTGAACAACACCACAGGCGCTACCTTCCTGCACCTTTTTCTACACATCAACCATATCACCAGAAAGAAGAGACTCTGGTTAGGGGGGTCAAAGCTGCCACATATGCCTCCCTGCACCATTTTCTACACATTATGCTTACGAATATCCATGTGTACAGATGTACTGGGAGGGATTGGGTTGAGGGGAGGTGTACAGGGAGTGATGAGGTTGTGGGGAGATGTACAGGAAGTGATGAGGTTATGGGTAGATGTATATGAAATTATGAGGTTGAGGGGAGGTGTACAGGAAGTGATGAGGTTGAGGAGAGACATATGGGGAGTGATGAAGTTGTGGGGAGATGTACAGGGAGTGATGAGGTTGAGGGAGATGTACGAGGAGTGATGAAGTTGAGGAGAGATGTATGGGGAGTGATGAGGTTGAGAGGGAGATGTACAGGAAGTGATGCGGAGAGATGTACAGGGAATGATGAAGTTGAGGGGAGATGTACGGGGAGTGATGAGATGTACAGGTCGTGATGAGGTAGAGGGGAGATATGAGGTTGTGGGTAGATGTACAGGAAGTGATGAGGTTGTGGGTAGATGTACAGGAAATTATGAGGTTGAGGGGAGGTGTACGGGAAGTGATGAGGTTGAGGAGAGACGTATAGGGAGTAATGAAGTTGTGGGGAAATGTACAGGGAGTGATGAGGTTGAGGGAGATGTACGAGGAGTGATGAAGTTGAGGAGAGATGTATGGGGAGTGATGAGGTTGAGGGGAGATGTACAGGGAGTGATGAGGAGAGATGTACAGGGAATGAGGAAGTTGAGAGGAGATGTATGGGGAGTAATGAGATGTACAGGAAGTGATGAAGTAGAGGGGAGATATACAGGAAGTGATGAGGTTTTTGGGAGATGTATTGGAAGTTATGAGGTTGAGGGGAGATCTACAGGGTTGTGTACTGGGAGAGTTGTTGCTGTTGGGAGATTTATTACGGTCAAGGTTGAATCCTTAGATATATGAACACTTTGGTTCATTGCATCTGTCTTATCACACTGTTTTACAGTACGACTGTTAATAATGTTGACATTCATTTATTATAAGCCTAAATATCACCAACTGCCAACAAAGAAATGCACTCAGGCCATTCCAGTGACACCCACCAACGTTTATAAAATAATCACTCTAGGCAGTGAATTTGATATCTTTATTGTTCTCGCAATGAAGAACCCTTGCCTCATTCAAGATAATCTCCTTATAACTGCCATGTTCACATAACTGTCATGGTCACTTAACATCTTTTACAATCTTATCAAAGCAGATATTTGAAGCAGCAAAAAATAAAATGTTTGGCTTATTGTAACTACATTTAAGGTTGTTTTCTCTCAATATAAACAATTTTGGGAAACAGTAAAATATTGATGATTAATCCCAAAATGATCCAAATAGAAAGTGGCTTTGTTGATGGGGTACATCCTGAGTCCTATTACAATGCATTGCATCTATCTGTCTTCGTTTGAATACTGACATCTAAAAATAAATGAACAATGTGCATTGTCACATCGAATGAAAATCAGCTGAAATGCCACAGTTAATAATTTTGCAGCGTTTTGAATTGATATTGACATTATTGTCTCAGTAATTTGAGCTTAGAGGTATTTTGCAGTCCATTCAATTAGTCAAACATTGAACTATTGTCTAACTGTATGTCATTCAGAGACATAATCATTTATTTACTTGTTTATTAGAAACAGCTCTTTACTAGCCAATGAGTTGAGCTATGCATTCAAAAATCTCATATATATAAAGGAGATATTATTATTATTGCCATTTATATAGCGCCAACAGATTCCGTAGCGCTTTACAATATTATGAGAGGGGATTTAA
This sequence comes from Pelobates fuscus, assembly GCF_036172605.1. Classification (NCBI taxonomy): domain Eukaryota; kingdom Metazoa; phylum Chordata; class Amphibia; order Anura; family Pelobatidae; genus Pelobates; species Pelobates fuscus. The sequence continues at coordinate 341,654,015 of NC_086320.1, forward strand.
CTATAAATAGGACATTTACAAATAAACTTACAGGAACAATATGTTGAAGAGGACCCTGCTCAATCGAGCTTACATTCTATAGGATAGAAGATTAAGGTTGTACCTTGCACTGAGAATTTGTATTTTTCTATATATATATATTATTTTTTTTTACAAATAGTATATATTTCTCTAATTTTGCTTATATCAAGGACCCAAAAACAGAAGAGTGTACCGACCATTTTTAAATAGTCATTCCCCAAATTGATGGTAATTTCCCGCTTACGCTCAAGGTAATAAAATACAGAGACCGCCATCAAATTCTAACTGTCATTTGTTTATGTCCCAACTTGAAAATGTGTAGCGCAAAGAGAGCATCTCTTGAAGAACTTTTGAATTTACAATTTTAGCAAAATTGCTTTTAAAAATGAATAATGAGACATATTTCGACTAATCCAAAATACACTTTGTGCCATGTTATGTGACTTAGCTAGTTGCAAATGACCATGTAAACTGACATCACACGGAACGTAGAGCTTTACAACTCTTCATTCTCTTGATCTATACTTTTGCTTACAAATCTGCTCTCAGATTGTTTAGTGGGTTTTTATGTTCTTTTAACACTTTAACTACTGCAACAGTCTAGATAGATCAAATGCACTGCTAAAACTCTACACATTGAAGGGTTAATATGTTACTGCGTTCAGTTACTTCTCATTTTGATGGTTGATATGCTAAGGGATAATGTGCAGCAACAGGCAGAGCCATTTTGACAGCATTTTATGATGTGATGTGCCAAGCTGCATGCACTGGGCTGTCATTTCTATCCCTTTGTGGTGTGTTATATCCGCAGTGACATAAACCTACTGGCTAAAAGATTTAGGTCATATTTGAATAACAGATTCTTTACAGTTTGGCAGATGTGAGGTGACAGTGTGGGAAACATTTGAGATTTGTCACATAGTTCCTACCAGGGTGCTTTATGTTAGGACCTGATTTCTAGCGTATCATACTTTAACATGTTGCTGTTTACACAATGATATTTATCCATTAATAAATTAATTGTGCTGAATTTCAAAAATTATTATTAGAATAGCTAACTGGAAGAAATCCTTACATTTTAATTCTTGGATCAACCTTGGTATTTGGGTAGTCAATGGTGCTTACTCTGGAAGCTGTATTGGATAAAAAAAAAAAATAACTACAAAACAGCTATGTTTTCAGTTTGGATATTTTGAAAATTGTAATGCGTGGAGGCATGGACTCCACAAGACCTCTGAATATGTCCTATGGCATCTGGCACCAAGACATTAGCAGCAGCAGCCTTTAAGTTCTGCAAGTTGCTTGGTGGGGCCTCCGTGGATCAGATTTGTTGTTCCAGCACAATATCCGTTCCATGCTCAATGAGATCTGGTGAATTTAGAGGCCAAGGCAACACCTTGAACTCTTTTTCATGATCCTCAAACCATTCATGAACAATATCTGCAGTGTGGCAGAGTGCATCATCCTGCTGAAAGAGGCCACTGCCATCAGGGAACAACATTGCCATAAAGGGGTGTACGTGGTCTGCAACAATCAAACACCTCTTTTTCAACAATAGAAAGCAAAAAAAAAAAGGTTTTGTGCAAACAGTAAACACATATACTAAGGTCGTATTTTGTCAGGATGAAGAATTATAACTTAAAAAAAAAAAGTTATAAACTGTAATATTGTTAATAATCAAAATAATTTTCAATAGTGACAAATTAACTGCTGAAAACCTGAAGTCCATGAAACTGTATCTAATTTTAAGACAGAGCATGAGAAATATCTGCTCGCTAAATTCCAGTGGCTTAGTGAGATGTGACCTGAAGTAAAAGAGAAAAAAAAAAGAAAAAGGTTAGCTGTTTAAGTGAACGTATATTATATTTCTTTAATTCATCCATAATAATATGCTGGTAAAGGTGGAGAAAGCATTATATGCTTCCTCTCTACATTTCATTATCAGGAGACGGAGTGAATTAAAGCAGCACTGTCACACCCCCACCACTCTGCCCCCCGGATACCTCCATAGACTTCAATGCTGTACTTTTGCACATGCGCGAGAGTACAGCAGTGATGTGGGCTTCTGGTGGAACAAGCAGCAGTGATGTCAGCTCGAGAACAAGATGGCTGTGCACACAAGAGAGAGGTTCAGGTAAGTAAATCTCACCTCTACCTGCCCCCCGTCCACCGGACCCCCAGGGGCGATGTCACCATCGGGGGTCTTTGCGAATTTGGCAAAGTCCACAGACGGTGACAGTGCCTCTTTAACAACAACAGATGCAAATAGCTGCTGCTGCCCGGGAGTGTCTTTCCCACTAATCTTGGCCAGGTGGGGCATGAAAGTCCTGGTACTGCATTCAAGTGTTTGGGGCAACGCACAGTGCACAATACCAATCACACTATGTATCAGAGATTTTAAAGCAGGCTTCCCCAAACTCCGGCCCTCCAGATGTTGCTGAACTACAACTCCCATGATTCTATGAATGAAATAGATAGGCTGAGAATCATGGGAATTGTATTTCAGCAACATCTGGAGGGCCGGAGTTTGGAGAAGCCTGTTTTAAAGCGTGGTTTGACATTCATTTATCAACATACACATCTCATGATCATTTGTTTTTTATATCTATATTTCAGACACTGAAAAAATATGTGTTGTAGTGGTTCACAATATTGTATTGTCCTTTCTAATTTTTTCCAAGCTCCCAGTTACATTGCTCACTATGAATACCTAAAAAACCTGTGGCACATTGTGTGCATGTGGTTAAAAGAACTGAAATGTGATCACAAAAACAGCTTTTTTAGCTTAGTGCCTGGATTACAAATTTTATACTGGGAGACACAAAGAACCAATGCAGGGATGCGTTTATTGGAGCATGAGATTGGAATCAGCTACTGAAGTAAATGAGACGATAAGAGAGAATTAGGGATTTTTATTGTATCGGAGGAGGGGTGAATAAAACTTAACAATATAGGCAGGGCATAGTGAGCAGCTAAACGCTTGGTATAAAGGAGACAAATTAGTGAAAATGTTTAGGTCAAGAGAAAAATGAGTGAAGACAGAAATGACAGAACCATAGACTGTGCTTGTAATTTGATACAGAATGGCATTGATTGAATAATAATTGTAGATCCGAGATGCTAAAGGTATTTTATATATATATATATTATATCTTTAGATGACAACTGATCCTGATTACCTATGCAGGTGATGAGTTCCCTATTAATGCAACGCAAGCAATTATGATTATTATTATTTTAAAGGCACCAACAAATTCCGTTGCGCTGTACAATAGGCGGACTAACAGACATATAATTGCAATATGACGAGCTGGACGCACAGGAACAAAGAGCATTGAGGGCCCTGCTAAAATGAATTAAGATGCATATCATTCCTAATAATCACAGTGGGGTATGTTTATAAATAAGTAGCCCAATGGGATTTCAGCTGATAAAGCACCATTAAGCCCTCTTTGTTAAGACAGATCAGAAGTAATGATAAGTGCATGGAGCCTCACTTAATTTGATATGTTCTAGCCCAGGGGTAGGCAACCTATGGCACGTGGGCCATGCACGGCACTCGAGGTATCTTTGCATGGCACTCAAGGCTGCTAGAGCTAAACAGGCATCTCTGGCCTATCAGGAGTCCAATGGAACTTCAGATATCTGCTAAGGTGAAAAGGTGGCGAGGGACAATCCTCGTTTTATGCATTGCAGCACGTAGAGGAAGTGATCTTAGATCACTTCCTCCCAGCACTTGTAAATGTGAATCCGCACTGGAGTAGAGCAGCCTGCAGCAGCTATCGCAGTTCCTGCCCTTGACCTGTACCTGGCCAGCACTGTCCCCACTGGACCCCAGGGAAGCCATCCACATCCCCTCATACAAATAATATAAACAGCTCACACACAAACACAACATCACTAACAATCTAAATACACGCACAAACCCCACAACCAGGCATTCATATGCAATACCCCAAACAGCCCCACACATACACACCCCACCGGACACACAATGTGACATGTCCATCAACACACTCAATTCCAGAGGAAGCCCTATACACAGCCGACATTCATAGTTATACACAATACCACAAACGACTCATGGACATATGCAATATAACAGCTGATATACACACAAATAAAATGCTACAAAGCAACTACAGTATAAATAACACAAGCAGAATACAGCAACATACACACCTCAATTTAAAAAAAATAGAACCGGGACACTACGGGATATCACGATCTTATTTTGTCACAGTACTGCTAAAAGGTTGCCTACCCCTGTTCTAGCGTAAGGGTGCCCAAAAGGAAGATTCTCTGTAATTTTAGACCTACAACTTCCATGATGTTTCTACAACATATGGGGATCCAACTTTTTGGCAGGTTCTGCTGGGGCTTCTAGAAGTTTGCAGTGTGAAAAGTATCCAGCTGAGTATTTGATGCAGTTTTGTTCCTCCTAAACCTCCCTGCCATTAAGCAGGATTTAGCAGCTTTATCACAAGATTGTAGCTTGTGATTTTGTTTCCTAAGGTGGGAAACCACTAAAATAGAAAGAACAAGAAATAAGGCTATACATTGTAATCCAAATTATTCAATTCCCATTGAAGGTTTATTGTGAAAATGTCCAGATTTTCAGCTGTTTTCAATGAGCAAATCAACCAAAAGCAATTGAAATAGCTCAACACAATAAATGCTTCATGTGGTTTCCCTAAATTCAACTGTAAATGCAACTTATAATGACTTATCCAGTCTTAAAATTAATCAACTCCTTCATGTCAATCATCTTTAGAACTTAATTTAGCACCCTTTTGCTGTTGGTACCTGATACAAATGAGATGCATAGCCAGACACCAGCTTCTGGCAGTGTACCTAAGGAATCTCATGAGAAATGGTCTCCAGTTCATTAATATACTTGAGTGTTGCAACTGCCTTCTTCAAATCCCACCAGAGATTTTCTCTGAGATGCAAGTCAGGTGACTGTGATGGCCACTGTAGAATTTTCCAGGACTACTTCTGCAACCAAGCCTTGGTGGAAGGTCCAATGACGCCCAAGATTCAGACAGCATGATGTTTTCTCTTAGGATTTAGTGATATTTCAATTAAGTCATCTTGCCTTCCACATGCTGCAGGTTTCCAATGCCAGAGGATGGAAAATAGCCCCCAGAGCATCACCATGCCACCACAATGCTTAACTGTAGGCAGAGTGTTTTTTTCAGCTTCATTCTTCTTCCTCCAGACATACCACTGATGCATTGGACCAAAAAGTTCCCGTTTTGTTTCATCGCTCCACAGAACAGAATTCCCAAACTACTGTGGCTTATCTATTTAATTTTGGGTGTACCTTTCACATGGTTGTGCAGTCCACCTGGGTGAGTAACCATGCAGTTCCAACCGTTATGTGATACTCCCACCACAGCGCTGTGCGAAGTCTGCTCTCCAATATCTGGCATAAGATGAGGCAGGCCGTCCAGCTGAGTTTTCCCACTGTTACCGCCCCGAGCCCTGTAGGGGACAGGTGTCTCATGCCTGTAGTTCTGCCCTTCCTGGTGGCTGTAACTTAAGCTAGCGGGGTATCCATAAATCTGCTGCATCCATCAATATATGTACAAGAAGAACAAAGGCGATAGGCGCTCGCTATAGTGCAATAAATTAGTAGGGGCTCCTGTATACAGTACAAGGATTCCCAAAACCTTGTGTAATAATAAGTCAGAAAAATATATGGCGTATACTGCGCCCAAAAATCATACATACATAGGACTTCAGAGAGTACAATACTGAAAACCTCAAGATAATAAAAGAGACAATAATAGTGCAGTACAATAGGATAAGGTACAAATAATGTAGATGGTAGCTATAGGAAAACCACTCACGTTTACTAAAGCTATATTAGAGCTCTGCTGTATTGCGCGTGGACGGTACAATGCCCGTCTAAGGATATCTGATGGTATAAGTGATGCTGGTCCTCCAGATGTAAAAGCAAATAGACGTAGTACATATGAAAGTAGAAGAGCAGAAAGAACTCCAATAGTGTAGCAAGTACTGCAATTTGAAATTAAAAAATAAGTAATGTACTTAAATTTTTAAGAGACCGCCCATGCTGTGATAGCTAGAGCAGGTCTTGCTCTTAAAAATGTAAGTATATTACTTCTTTTTTTATTTCAAATTGCGCTGGTGCTTGCGTTTAATACTTCCTGGAGTCGCCTCCATCGGCCATTTTAGATTTGCCACTTGGCAACGATCCCACAGGAGTTCCTTAGTGCCAGATGAAAGCCGGACCGTCACATGCAGAGAGATCGGCCGTTTCTCCCGCCGAGGGCTCAACAGACCGCGAGGTACTGGGGGCCGCAACCGCAGATCAGTATAAGTGAAGAGATCTGAAACTCGCTCCAAATGTGCCTAAGAAGTACTGGAGGATGGTGCCAGTACAGGTGTGGTAACTTGTCTTCATTGCATGGTAATTTGTCTTCCTTTCAGGATCTCCCTAAACAAAGAAACAGGTCTAGGTAGGAGGGCTAAGAATCTTTCCTTCCCTCCAACAATTGCTAAAGAAAGTGATCAATGACCAGGATGTGATGTAAAACACATCCTCTCAACTAAGGGTATATAACATAAGGCCAGGCAGGAAATCTGTCTGTTGCTTCCTTTTCTTCCATGGTGGATGTGATGTTGAACTTGCAGCAGTGAGCCATTACTAGATGTGAAGGCCTAACCGTGGGTGAGATCAAACGTGTGGGGAAGGGGATTACTAGATAGATATATAGATAGATAGATTAAAAAGGGTTGTTGCTCCATTGGTTTGGGCTGTGTGTTTGTTATAAATGTATAGTATTGTGGTGTTGCCTTCTAATAAATACCTTTTAATGCAGACGAACCTTGTGTAATATAGATATTAATTTGGTAATCTACCACAACAGGTACATCAGGATTCAGGATTCAGGATTTATCACCCGCAAAGTCACTTTAAAGGCAGATTCAGGCTGGCGCTCAAGTGATTTGCGACTGCCCCACCTTAACCATATTTCTAACATGCAGTCAAATGTGACACTCAACAAACCCTTAGCCAGCTCAGCCTTTCAAGTGTTCCAGCTCAAGCACACCTGGTGCAATTAATGAAACCATTGATTAGTTGCATCAGGTGTGCTTGAGGAAACACCTGTTTTGAATATGTGTGCTGTTGTGAAGGATTCTATTCAGGGGGTTAAATAATTTTGAAACTGGAGAGGTCATTATAAGTTGCATCTTAGTTGAATTTAGGGGAAACCACTTAAAGCATTTACTGTGTTAGCTATTTCAATTGATTTGGTTTGATTTCTTTTTTGCAAACAGCTAAAAGTATGTAAATTTAGACAATAAGCCTGAATTTCAATTGGGGTTGAATAATTTTGATTACAACTGTATCAGATCAAGTCTGGGATCTATCTTTGGGGCCTATCTGTATTACTATACTAGTATGCCTAACTTATTTCATTCATTTCCAAGGTATCCTGTGGCTGGCAGCCTCAATGTGGCTGCCCAGTTAACTGTATGCACCAGCCCACCAACGCAAAGTGCAAGGAGAGGAAAAATAAATAATAGATGTTATGTGTAATGTGCTAAACTGCTGGGCCCAGGTGCCGCGTCCCATCAGGAAATTGTCTGGTATCCTGGTAGGACAGTCCGTCCCTGCAGGTGAGTCAGCAGAAGTCCAGCCCTCCAGAGAGGCAGGCGAAACTGCAAAACAGACTGACAGATGTCAAACTTCTCACAGGTAGTAAAATTGACCAGAAATTATGAGGTCCAGAGTTCAAGTCTACCCAGATCTCCCAAAGGGGCAGCTATATCTGGCAGTCTGCAGAGATCGGGACAAGCCATAGCAACATTTTACATAAACATCTCTGGTTAAAGCTGAGATCTAGCCACAGTAGTCTGTTGGAAAGCATTGAGTCTTAAATCTGCTGCTCCTGTTAAATGAATGGGGAGCTTTAACAAGTTGTCAAAGATTGAAGACGAAGAAAAAATAGTGAGTTATTCAACGGAACCTGAAACTTCAAGTGCCTGTAGAATGATATTGGAGTTTCCCCAGTTTAGTCAATTGTTCGCCAATGTTCTCTTTTTCATGTATCGTTGGCTTTAGAAAACTACTTGGACCATGTATCATTGTTTATGTTCCTATTTATCTTGTGTACACTTTTATTTGTTTTATGTGCAATTTCCTTTTGTTCCCGGATACTGCATTGTTTTCCCATAGCAGAAAATTCAACCTGTCCTGCTGTACATTGTAAACTGCAATTATTAGCATTGTCCAGGTTACAGAACTGAATATATCTTAGCACACCCAGTTGAAATGGAGAATGCAATGCTTGGTAAGTCACAGAATGAGAAACTGTACTAAGGGTTACCAGCCTAAATGTTTTGAGAATGATCTATGGCTAGAACCATCAGAAGGAATGACCTACTTGACACATAAATTCTGCTGTACGGATACTAATAGTGGTCTGAAAGTGACACAAAGAAAAAATAAGATTGTGTTAGCGTATTTTAAGCCTTTCAAACCATTCTTTGGGTAAATAAACAGATGTGCTTTGTAAATAATGCTTTGAGTAAATAAGCAGATGTGCTTTATAAATTGTACAAACACGACGTCAGATCTATTTCAAACAGGCTACTCAGCACAAATAGGATGAAAATGCAACAGAACAAAACAAAATAATAATTGATCCCATTGAAACCAAGCATATGAATGATTACACAATAAAAAAAGATATCTCAACACACATTTAGAAATGTTATCGGATTTATTTAGAACTAGATTTGTTTTATCATATGGGACAATTCGCTGTAATCCTAAAGTGGACTAAATTAATTTAAGTTTTGATAATTATCATCTTAAATGCTGCGTTTACTGGCTATCTCCTCTAGCAACTCAAGCGGAGCAAATAAATCAACTTTAACGATAATTAGTGGATCAACTCCACAACATGAACTCTACATTCCCATTAAACCAATGTTCTCTCCAAGTCAGAGCCGCACACAGCATGATGCATATAAAAGAATATTCTTTATTATAACAAGAATGAACTTGCAGACTAAATAGCCATGATTGAGGGTTCTTCCTCTTGTATTCCGTTACCCCTTCTAGATTGTAAACTCTTTTGAGCAGGACCTTTTACTCCTCTTATGTCTGCCAACAGTTTTCTTCTGTTAAATAACCCCACTGTATAATGCATAAAATGTTGACAACCCTGTAAATTCTAATAATAAAAAATAATAATATCACCTGCAAAATCTTCACTAAACATTTAGAAGAAAGAGCATTATACAAAGCATGACAATTTATATGACGAAAAGGTTAACACAAGTTAGGTGATTTTGAATGTTTAATTCAATGGTGTAATTTCAGAGACGTGGTGCTTCCCTTTTGAAATGTAATTGGTTTGAGTGCTGGTTAGACAGACAATTTTGGACACGAAGAGGCTTTTCATTACGTATAACTCCAGAATGAAAGTGTAGAGAAATTGACAAATGGACATGCAAACGACGACATTAAAGTATTGGGTTACCTAGCACCTGAAATAGTAGATGTTACATCCATCTACATAATGAAGCCAAGTTAAGTGCATAAGGCCTATCTTCATATCCTTACATTCACACGATGCATTCACTTTCGGGGTGCTGTAGTTCAGCTGTTACAGTGAGGGGAAAAAGTATTTGAACCCCTGCTGATTTTGGACGTTTGTCCACTGACAAAGAAATGATCAGTCTATAATTTTAATGGTAGTTGTATTTTAACAGGGAGAGACAGAATAACAAAAAAATAAAAAAATCCAGAGAAAAGCATGTCAAAAAGTTGTAAATTGATTTGCATGTCAATAAGTGATATAAATATTTGATCCCCTATCAATAAGCAAACTTTTTGGCTCCCAGGTGTCTTTTATACAGGTGACAAGCTGAGATTAGGAACACTCTCTTAAAGGGAGTGCTCTTAATCTCAGCTCGTTTCTTGTATAAAAGACACCTGCCCACAGAAGCAATCAATCATTCAGATTCCAAACTCTCCACCATGGCCAAGACCAAAGAGCTGTCCAAGGATGTCAGGGACAAGATTGTATACCTACACAAGGCTGGAATGGGCTACAAGACCATCGCCAAGCAGTTTGGTGAGAAGGTGACAACAGTTGGTGCAATTATTTGCAAATGGAAGAAACACAAAATAACTGTCAGTCTCCCTTGGTCTGGTGTTCCATGCAAGATCTTACCTCGTGGAGTATCAATGATCATGAGAATCGTGAGGAATCAGCCCAGAACTACACGGGAGGATCTTGTTAATGATCTCAAGAAGAAGCACATTAAGGTCTTGGAGTGGCCAATCCAGAGTCTAGGCCTTAATCCCATAGAAAATCTGTGGAGGGAGCTGAAGGTTTGAGTTGTCAAATGTCAGCCTCGAAACCTTAATGACCTGGAGAGTATCTGCAAAGAGCAGTAGGACACAATCCTTCCTGAGATGTATGCAAACCTGGTGACCAACTACAAGAAACCTCTGATCTCTGTGATTGCCAACAAGGGTTTTGCAACCAAGTACTAAGTCGAAGGGGTCAAATACCTATTTCACTCATTGACATGCAAATCAATTTAGAACTTTTTTGAGATGCGTTTTTCTGGATTTTGATTTTGTTATTCTGTTTCTCGCTGTTAAAATACACCTACCATTAAAATTATAGACTGATCATTAGTGATGTCCCGAAAAGTTCCCCGGGAACCGTTCGCCCCCTATTCGTCATCATTGAGTAAACTTTGACCCTGTACCTCACAGTCAGCAGACACATTCCAGCCAATCAGCAGCAGACCCTCCCACCCAGACCCTCCCACCTCCATGACGAATAGGGGCGGACCGAACATCGCGCGTGTTCGCGACCGTGAACACACTATGTTCGCCGGCGAACTGTTCGGGACATCACTACTGATCATTTCTTTGTCAGTGGGCAAACGATCAAAATCAGCAGGAGATCAAATATTTTTTCCCATCACTGTAACTTTCAACTGTAGACCACTTAAGCTAAACCAAAAACTTCCAGAAATGTATGTTTTACTGCCTTATAGAATAATACAAGTTCTTGTCTATCAGTTTCTTCCTTTTATCCTTCAGCAAAGTTCCTGCATCCTAGAAATAATCCCAGCAGCTACAGCGCATACCTGTAGTTGCTAAGAATCACCTGTAAGAACCTTACTAGGAAAAATGCAACACAAACCCATAGATTAATATATGTGTGTGTGTGTGTGTGTGTGTGTGTGTGTGTGTGTGTGTTAAATTCAGCTATCATTACAGTTTAATAATAAACTTATATTCTTTAAGCATTAATTTCCACATGTACAAAATAAAATTCCATTATAGGGGCTTTAGGGTTAAAAGCAATTTAACATGGCTGAATCTACTTACCCACACAATATACTGTATATAGATAATGAGAAAGAGAGTTGGTTCAGAGTGCCGAGGAAACTGTTTTCATGATTCACCCTTAAAAGTAAACTATAGTGCCTGGAAAACAAACTTGTTTTCCTGGCACTATATCTTCCCCCTCTTACTTACCTAGGTCCAGCGCTGATGTCCCTTGACGCTGGCTCGGGTCTGCCTCTGCTCCTCCCACGCCGACATTAGCTGGTGGGGGGGAGACCTAATCTGCATGTGCTTGCATTAGTATTTCCCCATAGGAAAGCATAATACAATGCTCTCCTACAGGGATTTGGGTGACGCTGGAAATCCTCATGCAGAGCATGAGGACATCCAGCGTCAGTTAGGCCTAACAGTCTGGAAGGCCCTCGAGTGGCTGTCTGGTAGACAGCCACTAGGTGGAGTTAACTCTGTAAAGTAATTATACCAGCTTCTTAAAAACTGCAATCATTAGCTTTGCAGGGTTAAGGGACCTGGGACAGTGCACCCAGACCACTTCAATGATCTGAAGTGGTCTAGGTGCCTATAATGTCCCTTTAACCTCTTTGCACCATAAGCACAACCATAAGCTGTAGTGATTATGGCGATTGGAGTGAACAGTTAATTGTTATTAATTGGCAAGACAGCAAATTATTTTTTTTAAATTATGCATTCCAACCACTGTTCCGATAGACCTGTGTTTTTCAGTATACTGTTGAAGTGATTGTCTTTGGAAAGTTAAAGCACATTCTCTTTTTTATTTTTATTATTAATTTATTGTGTTTAATGCTTTTGTTTACTTCCTTTTGTGCTGTAATATGTGCGAAAGACACAGATGTATGCTGGAGCTTGGTGCTGGCTGTTATAAATCCCATTGAGTAAAGAATAAGATGGATTGCTGTAATGACCCAAACATATGGCTGTTAGAATAGCTTTTTGTAAAGCTTATGAGAAAATTTCCAGTTGCTATCTCTAAGCAAATAGAAGAATGTGTAAATAAAAGGAAGGGGAAAGGAAGTTGATCTTATGTCAGCTCTCTAGATGATTAGTACATAATTCTTTCTGATAGTGTTTGTTACAGTTAATTTTCCGTGTAACTCTCAAGCTCGGGTGCAGTAAGAATGCATACAGCCCTGACTCTACTCTTTGCATTAATCTTGACTATGTTTCCAGCAAATGAGGCTGTGTCTCATGGACAGCAAAGTGGACAAGAGTGCAGTGATTCTCAGCTGCATTGCAAGCAACACAGTGGGGCCGAATGATATAGATATTCAAAGGGGAGATGAGGAGTAGACAATCAAGTCAGGAAATTTGGTCAAAAATGAAGAAGACACATGTTGAGGAGACGGGGAGAGGAGAAACAAATAAGAAGGGATGAAGAAATAAAGACACAAGTATGTATAGGATGAGGTGAGATAGATACGTGGAATGGGACAGGAAGGGAAATACAAGTGGTTGTAGGAAAGGGAAAAAGAGACAAAATTAGGGATGGGATCGGAAAAGAGAGACCCAAGTGGGTGAGATGGTGAGAGAGACACTAGTGGGAAATCAGAGTGGTAGGGCATATGTGAACGGGATGGGGAGACACAAGTGCTGGTGGAATAGGGAGACAGATAGTGGAAAAAAGAGAAAGACACACATGTAAGGTGTTAAGCAATGAGACAAATGGAGTGGAAGTGAGAATGAGACAAGAGACTTTGTATGGTAAGGTAGACACAAGTGTAATATGTGATGTAATATGACGTGTTTAGGGAGGCTTCACATAGCCTCCCTAAACACTTCCTGGAGAAGAGGTCTAATTTTATAACTTCTTTATATCTAATAGTTTGCAACTTTGGTTTTGTACGTGTACAGGTACATGTAGTGTGTCTTTCTGTCTGTGTGTTTACATTAGATTATATTATATTGAATCTGATATATAATTTACTACATAATGATGGATATCATGCATCCTGGTATAAAGTTGTTGTCTGATAAATTATATTAAAAAAATCACTGTTTACACTTATACCCTCATAGTCCTAAAAGAAAATGTGAAAGAAATGCACTCAGGACCAGATCCTTGAGCTAATACACTTTAAAACTCATGTGTAAAGTAAGGGGTTTATTACTGAAACAGTGGCAGGAAACATTATGGAACCGATCTACACCATTAGCATGTTCCTTGTGTCTTTTAATTTATTCTGTGTAGGATTTCTATATGATTTACGCAGTAGCTTAACAGGAATATAACAAGCAATTATCAGCTTCAGTGCCTGTAACAAAGTATCTCAGGCTGTAAGATGTATAAGCAATTTTAATGACTTGATACATTATACATTAAATTGATTAACTAAAAACGAAAGATTTTTCCTATACCAAGGTATTTTCTTCAAATTAGAAATCAATTTACATATAAGATTGTAGCCTCAGCATTATTATTGATTCTGCCCTATCTTTAACTCCTAAAATAAAGTTAATGTACAAATCATACCACCTACGCCTTAGTAATATAGCTTACATTTCCCTTGTCTAACACATAGTGCAGTCACACCTCATGTTCTCTCTGTCTCCCATCTAAAGCACAGCCTCCCACTCTTTATCAGTCTTACATATATCTAATAAATGCCTCTTGGGGTCTGCTGCATACTTTGGGATTACATTTAGAATTCCGTGTCTTTAGCTACAAATCTCTTCACAAATATATCCATAGTAGTTTTATCTATACTTAATAAAGACAACCAATATTGGTATCTGTGCTCTTCCAAAAACCGTTGAGTGTGCACTGCTCACACTGACCCTAGATTTGACCCCTGAAAAACAACTTTTTAGTACATTTTATTAGACAGTGACTATTCAAACTTACCTGCTCTACTCCATTTACACCTTTAAATACTTCTTCTAATGCTATTCAATATGTCACCAGGTACCAAGAGCATTTGGCACCCGGGGTGGATCCTGTGTTTGGCACTAGACCTAAAATGAATTAAACCCCAGACCCCTTCACATAAATACACATAAATATCCTTTACTCACGATTGAGGATCACTTGCACCGGCCTCAAGCAAAGACCACCACTGCCGCTGCGGTGCCACCCTCAAGTCAGTTCGGATCCTTCTGCTGCTGTAGATCCATGAAGGTGGACAGGCGGACAGGCAGTCTCAACATTCTTCCTCACCCTGCTCCTCCACATTACTGCAGTATAGTGCTGGCCGACGGCCGCAGCCCGCACTATAAGAATGTATGGGGGTGAATCCTGACACTGACAGTCATGGCACCCCTCTAGTGAGTGGCACCCGGGGCAGACCACCCCTCCCCCCTTAGTACGCCACTGAAAGTCACATATTCATATAAACTATACATACAAGTATATGTAGAGTATATACCTGCCATTCTATCTCCCCTTCTGGTTATATTTAGGGAAACCTTTTGTGTAATTATGTTCTATAAATGTAATATTGATAAGTCTCTAATTATCTCTTTTCCTTATCTTCTCCTCATCCTTATCCTATTTTATGTAATAATTATTATTAAATATTATTTATATAGCGCCAACAAATTCTGCAGCGCTTTACAACGGGATTACTCATTGCATGTTTATTATCACTCAGTCAAAGAATTGGCACCTGAAAATATTTATATATTATATCCCCACCAAAATCAAATATGTCTTTTATTGACAGATACAATCCCATTATTATGTGATACGCCAACAATAACTAGTAGTGTCAGACTGCAGGGACAAAGCAAATATCCTTTCACTGCAGACAATCTAGGTTCCTTTATTTCTACTGACCCCTGCTATTGACACTTGACCTCTAGACATCTACACATCAAACTTTGGACACGGGTCACAAGACTGATTAGTAAACCATGCTTTGTTTGCAGCTCAAAACTACTTGCAATGGATCCCTCAACAGCACCATCTAGAGGTCCCAATTGAAACTGTTAGACCAGCTGGGAACTCTATGAGTCTACTAGCTAAAAGTCATATATTAAATGTGCAACATGTAGAAAAAATACAGGGGCAGGTCACAAATAGAAAGAACATATTAATATAAAAACATACTCTCTTAAGTAGCAATCTGCCTCTATTTTATGGCATCCTTTCTATTATGTTAGTAACTTATTAAGATGTTGGTTGCAATGGGGTTCATTTAGTAAATAGTACATTGCCGTACTTTATTTTGACTTTGTTTGGCAATGAAGGAAATTGCATTAAAGGGACACTATAAGCACCCAGTCCACTTCACATTATTTAAGTTGTCTGGGTGCACTGTCCCTGCCCCCATAGTCCTGCAATATAAAAAATTGCAGTTTTAGGGAAACTAAAATTGCCTGTAGTGGATGTCTACCAGACAACCACTAGAGGTGCTTCCTGGAGTTACACTGTGTTTGACGCTGTGAAATAATGATGGATGTTCTCACACTGTTTCATATAGGGAAGGCCTACAGCGTATGAGGGGCACTTGCCGCACATGCACATTAGGTCCACCCCATTGGCTGGAGGAGGCGGAACACTGGAATCTGGTAAGTGAATAGGGGTTATTTCACCCTTTACATCGCCTGGGGTGGGTGCGTAATGATCGCTTTCAGGCGCTCTATGGGTATTGCACGATACCTCGATGTCGAGCCATCGTACAATACCCACCTCACTGACGGGCACCCGAGTGATCGCTCCCCCCGGAGAGATCACTTCTGGGTTGCCCCACGTGGCGCCCGGCAGTGTAGAGCAAAGCATCGGAAGCCATCAGGCTTGAGGCACTCAGTAAAAAAAAAATAATATATTTTTTTTTTAAATGAACTCCTACCCTCCCTCCCTTTCCCTCCCATGTACTTACCGATCGCCGCCATTCCCCCGCCGAAGATCGGTCTTCTTTTGAGGCTGAGCCCAGACAGTCCCCCCTCTGCAAATTAGGACACCCAGGGGTCATGTGACCCCTGTAAAAGAGCGGTCACATGGCCGCAATAGCTGTCCATGGTGCTGTCAGCAGGGGGACTGCCTGAACTGACAGGCAGTCCCCCTGCTGGTGAAAAAGTACAAAAAAAATTAAAATAAAAAAAAACAAAGTTATTAAGAAAAAAAAACATTGTATATATATATATATATATATATATATATATATATATATATGTATATATATATATATATATATATATATATAAAAAATTCAAGTAGATGGCTGCACTCACGCTTTTTGTATAAAAGTCCTCTTAGAAGGACTGAAACGTTGATCGCAAATCTTTTTATGATTCTTCAATAAACTTTGGACTTTTATACAAAAACCGTGAGTGCAGCCATCTACTTGAATTTTTTGGATACACTAGCTACGTATGGCTGGCACCCGGTCACTAAGGGATGCAATAGCGTGAGTGCAGGAATTATTTTGTTTGTTTGTTTTTTTGTATATATATATATATATAAAAAAACAAACAAACAAACAAACAAAAAAACAAAATAATTCCTGCAAAAAAACACTTAGTATGACATTGTATATAAGATATATATATATATATATATATATATATATCTTATATACAATGTCATACTAAGTGTTTTTTTATCAATATATACATATATTAATAAAAATACACTTAAAGTAAAATTACACACACACACACACATATATATATATATATATATATATATATATAATATATATATATTGTATATATACAATATTATAAAAAAGAAATAATAATGAATTAAAAATAAATAAAAAAACTGTAACAATAATTTGTAATGTTTTAAAAAGAAATTATATATATACATATATATATATATATATATATATATGTATGTAAAAAAACCTTATATATATAATTTCATTCTATGTATACCACCTTAAAAAGATGGTTGTTTAGGACCGCAGAGGTACCTAGTATGTCCGCCGCAAATAGGAGCCCTGTAATTACCTGAACCGGCGATCTGCTGCGATCATGGTCGGGGAGGGGAGGGGGGGCTGCAATAGACCCCAGCAGTCCCGCTACAGCAGCTCCGGCCTCCCCGAACCTCCAGGGCCATGTGATCACCATGATCACACTGCCGCAATATGACTCCAGGAGCTGCCAGCAGAGGGACTGTCTGAGCTTTCATATACTATATATGTATAATATGTTCTGAAATAATTAAAGCATTTTATAATATATTATACATATATAATGCATATATATGATTTCATTATAATTGTACTTTGAGATATATACACATAAACGGGGTATTGATGTACTCGAAAGACTTTGCTGAACACAAATATGAGTGTTTAAAACAGTAAAACCTATCACGACGATGAAATCACAAGTAAAAGTGCAGTTTTTGTGTAAAAAAAATGCAAAAAACAAATATGAACGCTAACCTTGGCAAGCGTTTGTGGCTAAGTGGCTACTACAAAAGACTGGACATACCCCATTTTGAATACCCTGGGTTGTCTACATTTGAAAATTGTATGCCATGATGAGGTAATTTGATATTCCTGGGCTACCATATGGTCTCAAAAGGCAACACAGACACAGCAAACCAATCTGGCAAACTGAATTGGGCAAGCCCTATATTGAACCTGTAACTTTCCAAAACACCATAAAACCTGTACATGCGGGGTATTGTTATACCCGGGAGACTTCGCTGAACACAAATATGAGTGTTCAAAACAGTAAAACACATCACGGCGATGAAATCACCAGTAAAAGTGCAGTTTTTGTGTAAAAAAAATGCAAAAAACAAATATGAGCGCTAATTTGGCAAGCGTTTGTGGCTAGGTGGCTACTACAAAAGACTGGACATACCCCATTTTGAATACCCTGGGTTGTCTACTTTTACAAATGGTATGCCATGATGCAGTTTATTTTCATTCCTGGGCTGCTATACGGTCTCAAAGGCAACATAGGCCCAGCAAACCAATCTGGCAAATTTCAATTTCAATTTCAAACATGGAAACAGGGAAAGTCCTACATTTGACCCCTGTAAGTTTTCAAAACCACTAAAACCTGTACATTGGGGGCACTGTTGTACTCGGGAGATGTCAGTAACACACAACAGGAACTGATAATCCATGCCTAAAGTACAATGTGAGAGAAAAATAACACAAACAAATGACTATCCAAAAGTTTGACAAAGACTGGTGGTAGAATTAGTGCATGGAAAGTGTTAAAATAACACTATTTGAAATACTCTAGGGTGTCTACTTTTCAAAAATATATAGTTTGATTGGGGGTAAATTACATTGGCCGGCTTCAAAAATGGGTGCTGTGAAAATTTCAAGTTGGAAAACTGGAATGCGCACCCTCCAAATAAGGTATTTTAGCCCTCCGGCGAACCCAACACACCTATACATGGGAGTATCACTATACTCAGGAGATGTTGCTGAACACATATTGTGGTATTTATTTGGCAAAGATTGGTGGTAAAATGGTTGCATGAAAAGAGTCAAAATACCCCAAGTGTAATACCTTAGGTTGTCTTGTTTTCAAAAATATATACATGTGAAGGGTTATTCAGGGATTCCTGACAAATATCAGTGTTACAATGTAACTTGCGTTAATTTAGAAAAAATTGTGCTACTTGTACTTATTGCCCTATAACTTTCCAAAGAAAGTTAAGAACATGTTAACATTGGGTATTTCTAAACTCAGGAAAAAATTTAGAAACTATTTAGCATGGATGATTTTGGGCGGTTGTAGATGTGTAACAGATTTTGGTGGTCAAAGGTCGAAAAAGTTTGTTTTTTTTACATTTTTTCATCATATTTTATAAAAAATGTTATAGTAAATTATATGATATGATGAAAATAATGGTATCTTTAGAAAGATCATTTTATGGTGAGAAAAACGGTATATAATATGTGTGGGTACAGTAAATGAGTAAGAGGAAAATTACAGCTAAACAATATGGAATCTGGTTTTCAAGATTTTGCCGAAACAACATTTACCGAAATTCAGGTGTTCCGTAACATTTTCTATTTTTGGGAGAAATGGTTTGGCCAAGCTTAATTTTTTTAACCATGCACAAATCAAGTAGAAACATGCAGGATCTACATTAGGTCTATTCGATGCAAACAGAAGTATCTGTGTGATGCGGACTGGAGTCATATCACAAAAGTAATTATCACTTAAATATGCTTGTGTTCAATGGCCTTAAAATGATGCATTCTAGCAAACTCTTCATTGTAAAGGTTTTTTTTTGTACACCTATAGATTATATAAATGTTTCAAGGTTTTTTTCTTCATTTTAATTTAGCAAAATTTAGATGCCGAAATATAAGTTAACATCCATTTAACATCGACATTCCTAATGGATTCCATTATTTCTAAAAGGTTTATTAAAATCAACTATTTTTTAAGTCTATTTTATGCCCTCTGTTTAATTCCCACCTAAGGAAGATATTAAGGATTACATGAATGTTAAACTTGAAAAGCTCTTGTAAAGCTGTCAAACGCTTATCTTTTTTAATAATGTCGGGAATATTTATAATGCTCATGACATGCTTCATTGCTTTTATATTTAATTTTCCCTTGTTTTTGTCCCTATCCTTCAGCGACAAAAATGTCATTGTCCTGCGTATCTTACGATGCAAAGGGCTCAGAATTTTCTTGTAAGCTTTAAAATAAATTTGTATCGGTCTTTTTATTGTTTTTCATTATTTCCACTTATTGCCTGGGCACCTTACGGCTAAAGGACTACATAAAGACTCATGGTAATGCATGACTCCACGCACATCAAGTCTATTTAATTTTGTTCACACTTTGATAGGATATCATTCTGCCATTATGTATAAAGCCTTAGCCTTTTATTTCTTTAGAATGATAGCTTCTCAGACATTCTTTTTATATGTCTAGACATTGTTAAACAGTAGCATTGATACAATGTTATTTAAGAGTTGCATTTGAAAATGCACGCGCCATTCAGTAATGTTTGGACTTTGCATTCATCAGATTGAATTACACTTACCTTTCATTTCCTTGGTATATTGTAATTAAACTGTAATGGCACTTAAGATGCAATGTAGTCACAAAGTTTGGCACGGTCTATTCAGTAGTTCGGGGATAAATGGTAATGGCAAACAATTCCAAATAGCGACTTAGTTTAATGCCGTATAATCAATGGCGAATCTCTAAAGAACCATCTTTATTTATTAGAGAGACTGCAGCTGAAAAAAGAAAACAGATGCAATCTTTATTGATGTTTCCTTGCACATTTTCACACAAAGCATTTAATTCATGATGTGAAAATAATAGATTGTCCCAACAGGAATAATGATTACATTTGCAAGGACGGTGGGACTTTAAGGACAATGGGAGTCCTCGCCATTCATCATCAGATTGTCCATCAGAACTGAGTCAGAAATCTCTCGCTGACCCCAGGAGAATTTTTCGTGTCCTCTAATTTTAAGGTTAGATGTAGTCCATCTAGATTTACTTATTCATAGATTTAAAAGAGGGAAAAAAAAAGAAATAATGTTTTTTGGCTGTTATGCTCCAAGAGATGGCACTCTCGACAGTTGGTTAACAGTACAACAAAATTGTCGTGTAAGCACTTCATGATCCTTAATGCAATAAGCGGACACTGTGATCAATGATAAGACAAAGATGCCTATTCATTAAATAGTGAAATATATGGAACTGAATTTCAAAATGTAGATCATAGTAGGACTTTTGGGGAAAAAAATAAAATTAAACATACTCGTTATAAGCTATATTAAATGCTTAGCTATTTTAGCCTGGGTTTTTCTTCAATTTATTTAAATTCATTATTTAGTGAATAATCCCCTAAGTTTAATTTTTTTTTTTTTTTTTTTTTTACATGGATGATTTCAAGTACACAAATTAATTCTCTGAATTGGAAATGTGGACAATTGTTGAGGGAATTGCAAATTTTAAACTAAAATTCCTGAGCTTGAAAATTGCTGAATCGGATAACCCAGGGGTGGGGAACCTTCGGCCCTCCAGATGTTTTGGACTTCATCTCCCATAATGCTCTTACAGGCATAATGCTAGCAAAGCATCAAGGGAGATGTAGTCCAAAACATCTGGAGAGCCGAAGGTTCCCCACCCTTGGGATAACCACTTCAATTATTTTGGGAAAATTGCAAATTATTTTGTCAATTATCAGTTTAGTAAAAAAAAAAAGCTCTATATGTCTAGAATCTTGGCGAGACAGAAATCTAGCTAATTTAATTAACCATTATTCTTTTAACTAGTCAGTCAGTTTTAAAGACTATGGGCTGGATTTTATTATCAACAAGAAGCTTAGACAACCACTCCTTAATTGCATTGACATTGTTATGAACTGGGCCCCCTTAAGATAAGACATGCTAAAACACCTCTTGCAGCAGACAAATGCTGCGAGACAAGAAAAATGTGCACAAGACCAGAAAAATGTGCGGTGCCGAACCCAACCCTACTGACTTTCACATAAATACATAGATATAAATATATAGAGATGCATAAACACACATACAAAACTAGCCACTAGCACACATTAGCATTAGCAACATGCTCACACAACCATAAACACACAAAGCTGCATGCATATACACATTACACAGACGCACATGCTTACACAGAAACAAACACATATATAATAAGTCACAATAACATTAATACACAGTTGGACACACTATGCCACTCACACAACACTCACATTGGTATTTATACACACAGTAATTTGCCTCCCACTCTTCCTGACTGTCCCAGCTCAATGCATTGTCTAAGCAAGAAAGTGATGCTTCTGATCAAAGAGGACTAAAGATGGTCACCCCCATAGTGACAATAGTGCACCAAAATGTTACTCATTACAAAATAATTCACACAGAGGCTCTATTATATACAACCTTGTATTTTCAATAATACTGAACTATTACAACAATTTTTCTTTAAGAATTATAAATGATGTGTGTGTGTGTGCATGTGTGTGTTGAGGTTGTGCTAGCTCAACCGCAACACACACACATGCATGCATGCATGCACACACGCACACAATCACAAAAACTGTGCATTGATTCATGTTTGCTTGATTGACAGTGTTCTATGAACAAGCCACAATCCCTTTTGGACATGATCTGTGAATCACTTCATCTCCTGCTTCTTATTGGACGCCTCAGTCTGCTTGCATTTCATACCTGCAGATATATTTTGATTATTAGAACCTAAAGTAGGTTTATTCCCAAACGTACCAAGCAGAATGATAAAATACCTCAGCAATGACAATTATACAGCAATGTAAACAAAAATGAAAGGGGGGTTATTGATTTCTCTATTTTTTTTTAACCCCTTAAGGACCAAACTTCTGGAATAAAAGGGAATCATGACGTGTCACACACGTCATGTGTCCTTAAGGGGTTAAAGGTAAAAACAGCAATTCATTGAGAAATAAAGCAATAAACAGTAATTTGCATGCTATAAACTAACTATGTGATCTTATGGCCTTTCGCTGTTTATTAAATATAATAAGCCGATTCCCCATGTTTATCTTTTGTAAAATGCGTGCCTCCCGCTAGGGGTTGAATTAATCCTGGTAGGAGATTGCACATTAAGCTTTATAATTAATGCAGCGCATTGCTGGTAAATGTACTCACTGTTTGGAAACTTTGATGTTGTATCTGGTAAGCAAAATGTAAAAAAAAATGCACAGTTGTACACATTGAATACACAAGAATAACTGATAAAACTTACTTCAAAGCAAAGGTATTTTGCATTGAACACGCTGCATGATCTAAACACACACAGCAAACAATGTATACAGCAAGCATGGACGAAAAAAAATAGGGCTTATTTACAAAAATCTAAATCTATTAGTGGAGCTATCACTATGGAAACCAATGGATTGTTCCTGCTCACCATTCCACTTTTAGAACTCTGACCTCAAAGTACCCTTATTAAAATACATAGTCAAATTCAATTTGAAAATTATTGCCACTGTAGAATCTCTCTCTAGAATGTGTTATGCTCAAAAATTCTAAATACATACATTAAACTGTTCTTTCAGATGTAGTATTACTTGTTTTAATACTGGTTCCAGCTTTGCGGTAATACTCAGACTAAAATCAAAATGATTGCCATGTACTCAAATAATGAAAGCGACTTCTGAAAAAGATGCCAATCCACAATAAGATATTTGCCACTGTGGCGCACATTTCTATTGTCCTCTTTTATTGGATTGTACATCATTGGCACATGTATGACATCAATTTTCTTTAGCGTCAGTGTTTGACAGAGTGTCCTATGAGAATGTACAGGAGAGGATTCTGAGTTGGAAAAGCAATACACCTTTACGTAGAATGGAGGTATCACTGTCTGATGCCCCTTTCCTCTTTCATTGTAAGAATGGTATGTGACCTTGATGACCAAAGACTTGAAACAATGAGGGGTAGTTAGTTTTGCTACAAAAATATCAGCTTGTTATCAATAGACAAGACAAGATATTTAGAATAATTTGGTCTGTTCTTAATGATATCAATATTTCTTAATTAATGTTTTGGTATTTCAGATCAGCCAAAACGAACGACAAATAATTATTTACTTAATACATTGAATTGAAAATTGTGAATTGAATTGCAAAATATAGGCAAAAAGAGCTTTGTGCCTCTTTAAAAATTCTTCAACTTGGCTATAATGAACACTTGGCTATAGCTTTATGGTATAGCCAAGTGTTGATTATATATGGTGACCTAGATTTAGCAATATGGTTTTAAGTTTGCTACAATTCATTTCTTAATGAATAAAGCCCAATTATTCATTATATAGAGGCTGACAGTTTGACGTTAAACTCACTTACGTCTCATTTTATTAATATCATTCAGTTATCCTTTCTTAAATTATCAAGCCCTATTGCTTTTTCCACCATGGTCATTGACTAAATGCATCTGAACGGTTAAGAATTGACTCCATAATTCAGAAAATAGAAGAGAAAGGAAACTGTGATTAGAATGTTCACAGTTCATAATTTCTCTTAACAAACCCCGAAGAAGTATGAGCTTCCGTAAAAATAATGAACACCTCTTACGAAGCATTAATCTTGCCAGAGTACAAGGGAAGAAATTTAAAGCAGAAAAAGTGCAAAGAAAAGGTGAAAACATAGTGTAAAGCTAAATAAGAGAATTCAGGTAATTTAATTACAGATGAAAAATGTTATATTTCACCCTTCTCTTTCTCATTATAGATAATTGATTGCTTTCATTACCTGTTGTAAAGATATTAAAGTTAACGATGAATTGTACAAAAAAAAAACACACTTCTCTTTTCTCAAAGCCAAGCCAAAACTTAATGAATATGCCTCTAACTGATTATTGAAGGATATCCTAAAATGAACCAGTGTAGATAAAATAAGCTTTTAAATCTGAAGCGTGTTCTGTAAGTTGTCTATTAGCATCATTGTCTTAAGATTATCAAAATAGCTGATAGAAATTTGTACTGAGCTGAGACAACAAAGAACGGGCCTGGAACACCAAACATTATGGTGAGAGTTCCGGCTGTGGAACATAGGGCCGTTTAAGCTCTATCTATGGCACCATCGACATTTAAGGCAATGCCCCAATACATATTATAAAAACATATATTTCCAACGATGATTGTATTGACATTGGTACCCGTGCTAAATAATACTGTACACTGAACTATAACTTTGACTTATTCATTTTAAGTAATAGCTTCAGATTTAGATGTTAGACACAGAATTCTAATGCTCCCCCTTCTCCTCCCCACAAACCCCAAAAATAAAATGGAATATACATTGAGTTTAAAGGCTTTATTAACTGTGCATTGCACGTACATAAAAAGTCTAAAAAATATATTGATATTTGACAACTGCATATGTACATTTGTATTTGTATATTTATGCTTTTAATGTATAGTGTTTGAACCACCTGTGAGTTTGGTGAGTATGTGCAAGGGTGGAAAAGCATGTAGGGTTGAAGATAATGTTAGAAGTGGTTATGGTAGGAGAGTTAAGGTTTGAGAGGGTTTAGGCAAAAGGGTGTTTAAGGCATGTGCAATTTAAAGGGCTATTTGCAAAGTACTCAGCCTTTGTTTTCCAATGTTTAGATACCTCCAAAATGTATCCAAAATATAGATTAAGAAACAGCAGACACACGAAAATAGTTTTACATTTTACTTAAAACCACCTCTCTCAGCAAACAAATATTAGGATTCAGTTCCACCATGCAGCCGTATTGTGTTAAGCCAACAACTACATCACAGTGGCGTGAGGGTCTGTATCCCAGTAGTTGGTGGTAGATTTTACGAACTAAACTTGATCTTTGGCAAATTATCATTTATATCGAGTCAACATATTCTGCAGTGCTTCACAATGATAGAAAGGGTATATTTATTGATGAGTAGGTGATATATTATTAGGATTCTTACCCACGAACACTTACTTATGAGGTGGTCTCACCAGGATTCAAACCTAATTTTTCCAGTTCTAAGGCAGTGACGTTACATCTACTCTACTGAAATTACTGCTCACAATTCCAAACGTAGATATCTCCCAAAACTCTGAATTCTGCTTCTGAACTGAGTGAAGGGGCAAAATATAAAAGGACACCGGGGAAGTTAAGCTGTTGGTTTGCACAGTACTCAGTGCCATACGTTACTCAGAACCTACAACTAAATCTACAACCGCAGTTAGTGAATATACGAGCAGTTGATGCTATACCTTTGCCGGTTATGGTGTGCACTGTAAAGGTATCCAGCATCTTTAAACTCATGAATGACAGCTTAATTTATAATACACATCCACTATAGACATCTTCTTCAAATGATTTCATAGATTGTTCTAATGAAACAGACGATAGACTTGATCAGGCACACACTGAGTTAGAATAATGTGCAATCCCTATGATTATCTTGGTAATATCCCTGTTATAAAACTTACCCATGAGAAGAAGGAAGACAGAAAAGCAATACAGGAACTAATCACTTGGCTAATGGGCAGTCTTAGTTTTATTGTATCAATTACTGGAGTCTGTTTCTCAAGAGTACTTTACGTCTCAGAACATATTTATTTTATTGTGAAGGCGAAACATCCTCATTTTTTTTAATGGGAGGAAAAATATGTTTCACTTTTCTGATTAGGAATGTTTACATTAGCAGAAAAATAAAGCATCTTTAATATTGCTTATAACTAAAAGCTCGAAGTGCAATCCTGATTCCTTCTAGGTAAGCTATTGAGTCACTTGTGGCAATGTCTATAAGAGAGCAACATATAGTGTAGTGCTGGGTAAGCTTGCTACTATAACTGTTGTGGAGTACATTTCCCATGATGCATGTGAAAATAATTCCACCAGCCAATAATCTTGGGTAAAGTTGTCTACAACAGCATTAGCACAAAATGTTAATTATGCCTAAAATGGTTGCTCTACAGTACATGTGTTGCCACTATGTAAACTATTTACTAAGCCCTGAAAGGGGTAAAAATACTAACACACTGCCTTCTTATACAGCTATGATAAATATTACAGGACCACTAAAGTCTTTGACTAAATATATATATCAGGTAGGTCTTGCTTTCTGATACACACATATATATATATAGTAGTTAGTCAGTACATTGTTAAACACAGATCTACACACACTAGTCAAGCCATAAGACACACACGTTAATGAGTTGGTCAGGGTGCAGTGCTCTTTTAATTTTAACTCTGCTGTGTTGAGCATTGCCATTTAGTAGATCCAGCAATGCTTATATTGCAGGGTTAATTATGCCCCTAGTGACTGTCTAATTAACAACCATTAAAGGTGCTTCCAGCTGACCTCTATGTCATTGGTAGAGTGGAGCACGGTCAGTACTCTAGGAGAAGCAACAGTCCAGGCTTTATGTACTGTATTTTCCCATATATAAGACTATGTTTTCTTCAAATTATTTTTAGTCTAGAATTGGGAGTCATCTTATACACAGAATGTCACTGCAGGGGTTAAAAACAACACTTGTGCGCGGGGCCTAAGTTAAGAGTGTGCCACAGCCCAAACACATACCTGGCCTCCCTCCCGCCGATCCACTTCTAAAAGCGGTGGCAAGGAGGAAGAAGTCCCTATTTGCATGGGAGCTGCAGAAGACGTCAGCACTTACCACCAACGGAGCTCCAGAGACATGCCACACAATAAAAGGAGCAGCCATTTTAAGGTTTTCTCCACTTCAGGTAGGTCTTGCTTTCTGATTTATATTTATGGGGAGGAAACTGGGATCAGGGAGAATAGGGAATACTACTGTAATGTCCCAGCATTCACTCACACCACCTGCTGTATTGTGGGAGCTGTAGTCTCCCAGCATGCACTATGGAGCCTTTAAATTCACAGAGTACCGTAGCACAGGGGCTGCATGAGAATCAGAAGTGCATTGTTCTCCTCAGAAGTCATCTCTTAAATAACAAAGTTGTTCTATTTTACGTTTAAAATATTGATTTCTTAATTTCGGGTTCAAAAAATAGGGGTCGTCTTATACACGTAAAAATACAGTATTTCCATTTATATTCCAATAGTGATAGTGACAAA
The DNA here is from genome assembly GCF_036172605.1 of Pelobates fuscus. Lineage (NCBI taxonomy): Eukaryota > Metazoa > Chordata > Amphibia > Anura > Pelobatidae > Pelobates > Pelobates fuscus. The sequence continues at coordinate 341,681,886 of NC_086320.1, forward strand.
ACCTGAACTGGGTCATAATGACTGGTTTGGGAGTCACACATATAGACATATTGTACAAGATCTGATTACACAACCACAAATTGTTACCATTCTAGAATTCACTTTATCAGCACATGGACACCACACTTCTGAATATGCAGCAGGAAGATCTTCCAAAATGTCCATAGTTTAGCTTTCAGCTCTAAAGAATCAATGTCGGATTATTTTTGGATAATTATATCTGCAGGCATCTAATATTTTACAGGAATAAATATATCACTCCACCTTAAACATATATACTCATGAAGACCTGGAAGAAAATATTCCTTTCTTTTTTTTTATTGAAGAAGGGCATCATAAGTAATGACACTAACTAAATAACTAAAACATTTCTAAATGCTGGAAAGACTAAAAATGTGAAGTATCGTGGGGAAATCTACTTACAACATTGGTTTTTATTAAATGAGTATTTTAAGTTTCTGAGAGTCACTCCATTCTTTTCACCTTCTTGTATTATTCAACCTTTCATTATCACTACCTTTTCTTCATATCGGGTGTAAAGCCAAGCTGTATATATTGGGTGTATGAGAAAAGTATAGGGAAAAATAGAAGAGATGTGAGCAAAAATAAGTAGTGTTTAAATGGGAGGAACAAAAAAAAAAGTGTATCTCCCTGGATAACGACAAAAGACATTCATTTGTTAGCATTACATTCTGGTGTTCTGCAATTTACCTGCGTTTAGCTCACATAAAATAACTCTCAACTTACATCCACCCACTTTGAGAAACATTAGAATGCAGAAGAATAGATGAGCTGATTTTCTGTCCAAATGGGTCAATGTACATACGACCATCAAGTGATAGAAGCTGTAAACGAAGGCCATTCAGTAGGAAACCACTAACAGAATGTGTTGTATAGCATAATCATAAAAAAAAATAAAAAAATGCAAAGCCAGTTTCAGGTTTAGTGTTGCTACTCTTCACTGTGACTTCTCAAATATATCTGTTTTTAAACTATGGCCCGAGGCTGCCTACCCTGGTGGCACTTCCTTTGCTTTAGAAAAATAAATACATACGCTGGTTGTATTGTGGCTTGTAAAATATTTGCTGATGCACTTTCATTTATGAAGTTTCTTGTACATGTTCAGCAATATCATTTTTGAGATCCCTTAGGTCTTGGAGAATTACTAGATAACCTTTCAGGTCAAAAGAAACTGCCTCGGAATTCTGTTACTCCTTTGCTCTTTTTACAGAAATGCAACTACGATAGCAAAATTACTGTGACCTCCACCTTGGTATATAGCTAAATAAGATTTTATATTTTCCAGAAAGTCACTTAAAGAAGCAGTGGCATGACAGTTAAATCTCAAATTATATGCTATTTCGCAGGGTTTAAAAGCCAAGCTGTATATTTCCTGCAGGGTTTAATTGCAGTATCTACGTAAGGTCCCACTGAAGGGAATACACCAAGCACATTTATATGAGAAACTTTTTATTCATTTTGTACTAGAAATATAATAATCTCAAGTTTTTAATTAATAGAGAATTCTATATGTTGTACCACGATCAGTTAGGCCTAAAATCACTGTATTTTTTGTGGAAGACATATGCCTTATGCATTCTATTGGTCAGGGATTTTAAAGGAACACTGTGGATACCATAACAACTTAATCCCTATGTGACAGTGCCAAAAGGCGCTGGACACCAACTTACCTTTAGTGGTTAAACGACTTACAAATGGTTCTCATCTCAATGGTGCCCATCAGCCCTTTTCTTACCTCAGTACCAAGCCTCAATGAGTCAGCCTCGGACTGGATATCAGTTATAGGATAAAAGGGTTAGCTGACTCTTTCAGCTGACTCTTTCAGCCTATCATTAACTTCCCATAAATAAACCTGCATGAGATTCAGATGTACCGTATTTTTCGCTCCATAAGACGCACCACACCATAAGACGCACCTAGTTTTTAGAGGAGGAAACCTAGAAAAAAAATATTCTGAACAAACTGTCCCATAGTGTTTCTTACTATTGGAAAGTTTGTTCAAAATATTTTTTTTCTCCCCTGTCCCATAGTGTTCCTTACCACCCACTCCCTTCCCCTGTCCCACAATGATCTTTAACCCCCCCTCCCCTGTCCCATAGTGATTTCTAACCCCCCCTCCCCTGTCCCATAGTGTTATTTAACCCCCCTCCCCTTGTCCAATAGTGTTCCCCCCCTTCCCATTGTATCCCCCCTCCCCTTGTCCCATAGTGCACTTTCCCTCCCATAGTGTCACCCCCCTCCCCTCCCCCCATAATTACTTGCCTGTCTTGTAGCGTTGGCCGGCTTAACAGCGCGCACCGCGGTACTGGAACTTCAATTTCAGGTTCTGCCTTCCTGAGTGCGCACTTCCTTTCAGTCCCGCCAGAAACTGGAACCTGAAATTGAAGTTCCAGTACCGCGGTGCGCGCTGTTAACCCGGCCAACGCTACAAGACAGGTAAGTAAAGCTTCACATTCGCTCCATAAGACGCACAGACATTTCCCCTCACTTTTGAGGGGGAAAAAAAGTGCGTCTTATGGAGCGAAAAATACGGTATGTACTTTTCTCACATCATATAAGTCTTTCCAAGTAGTGTGTGGAAAGGAATTCATCAGCTTCCAACGTGAAATCCGGCAAAAACATGTTGATCTAGCACCTTCCAAGAATATACTATACATAGAATAGTATTTTACAAATCTATCTTTGTGTCTGTGCCAATATCAATTGAAATATTTATTAGTTTTACATTATCAATTATATATATGTATATATATATATATATTTTTTTTTTTACTAATTTCTTTTCTATTATTATTATTATTTATAAAGCGTCAACAAATTATGCAGCACTGTACAATGGGTGGACTAACAGACACGTAATTGTAACCAGACGAGTTGGTGGGACAAGAAAAGAGGGATTGAGGGCCCTGCTCAATGAGCTCACATGCTAGAGGGAGTGGGGTATAGTGAAACAACATGTAAGGGTAGGGATAGAAAAGTAGGATGTTAGAAAGGTATTCACTGAGGGCTTAGTGATTTTTATTTGTTTTTTTATGACGGCTGCAGGAGAGGAATTAGGGTGCGTAGAGGGAGAGCTGTTAACAGTTTAGTTGCTATGCTTTCCTGAAGAATGGAGACTGGGTGAAAGTCTAATGGAGAAGGGAAGGGAATTCCATAGGAACGGTGCTGCGCTAGAGAAGTCTTGAAGGCAAACATCAGATTTGGGACTATGGACATAGGATAGATGTAGATTCTACACTTTGGAATGCTGGGAGCTCAATTCAGGAAGTTTTTAGAAGTCTGAGAATTGAAATATAGCTACTGTCAAACTGAAAAATGGACATATCTTTAAATTGAAAATTGTAGCTGAAGGACTGCTGTTACTTGATAAGATGAAATCAAAATAAATCTGGGATTGAGTTGATTTTTTTTTTGCCTCATTTCAACTTTTTTTTTTTCTTCCTAATCTGAATAACCAAAACACTATCATAATGAGAGCAACAATTCTCCAAGCATCCTGTTTCATTTTCTATTCGTGTTTCACAAAAAAAAACACACACACACACATATATATATATATATATATATATATATATATAACTGCTTTATTTTTTTGCTGAACATTTTGCACTTTTCTCAATTATATAAATTGGGATGTTTCTATATAGAGCTTGTTTTTTGTTTTTTTTAATTCTTTAATTGGATGACTAAAATACCAATGAACAGCTGCACACATCATCTTGGATTTTCAGAAGGAATATATAAAAAAAAAAATTAAAATAGTCTTGGTATCTTTTTAAAGACATATTAGTTACTGAGGTAAAGTTCTTGTAAAGTTTTGGATTATATTATCATAAACAAAATGATAATTGAGATGAGCAACATTTCATAAAGATCCAGGTGACTCATTAGATGTAGTCCTTTTTTGGACACCTACGCCCCACAAAACTCTCTTTTTCATTTACTGTGTGTGTACTTTTTTTAAAACTAAACCAATAAGTGAATATATTTACATATCTAATAGTGTAATATTATATAAAAAAAATTATAATGTGTTTAGTTAATGTCTATTAATTATAATGTGTTTAGTTAATCAATGAATATGAATTGCTAGTGGACTGTAGAAGCAGATCTCTCACCTGGAAAAAATACATTTATTGCAATAGTGTGCATTATACTGTCATCATTATGCTAACATTTTGAAAAAGTAATTTAAAAGATAATAAAGGTATTCTAATAAGGCATGTATCTAGTGTCAATGTAACTTTTCCCAGCATTATATCTGAACTCTTCCATCTGACGGCATGCATAGCTAGACATTTTTGAATTTGAAACATGTTTTACAACTGGTGTTATCAATCGGAAACTGCAGCAAATCCCAGACAAGCAGACAGGAGTGTAGCATCGGTTATATATTTGGACATCCATTCTTTGAATATATCTATTGATCCTCACCTCAAAATAGCAGTGGTAGAGAAAACAAAGAGACAAGTGACCAACATGATTGTATAATGAGTTTAGCTGTAATTGATAATAAAAAAACAAAAAAAACTTAAAAACTGTTAACACATCATTTAGACAATGTCTTATATATATTTTCCAGTAGAGCTATTTTGTATTGTTTTCGGGGGTTGTTTTTTTTGGGGGGGCACGTGAGCTTTTAAGAAACAAATTCCACATATATTTTTCTATAAGTTGATATCTTTATTTTATTATTGTTTTGTTTTGGGGGGGAGGGTTTGTAGAAAATTAATTCAGCACTCCATGGCTTCATCTTCGTCTTCGCTAGATTGTATAAAATCATCTTCAACATTCTCAAGTATATCTTTCTCTGCATCAGAATCTTCCAGCTCTTCACCACCACCACCCAGTTCGCTTAATATCTGTTCGACATGCTCCAGTAGTTGTGAATCGTCGCATTTCAGCTTGTTGTACAGCTACAAGTAAAACAGAACGAGACATGTTTAGCACAGAGCAGCATGCGGCGTTAATAATTTCACAAAGCTCTTAATGGATGGAAAATATGATGGACTTAAAAGCATTTGCAAATTGAAATCCCGGAAAAAAAAAGCACTATGCAACTATTTTGTCTAATTTGGGGGAGGAGACGTAAGCAAGAACATATTTGTTGGGCAGCAATTTACTTCTAAGAGTTAGATGGAAATATAATACCAGCTGAGCTAAGAGTTTCTATGTGCAATGATTGTAACGTAGACTACCGAAACCAATACACTTTAAAACTTTAAAGTTGACGTTTTAGACCAATATAAGTAATTATGAAGGATGGATCAAAAGGCATGGCTATTGCTAACTTAACTTAAACTTTCTGCCTACCTAAAGTCTATTTTGCAGAGTGGAATATTTTACATTTAAGAATTAGTGATGTCGCGAACATGAAATTTGCCGTGGGGGTGGGGGCCGGTGGGGAGGACAATAGGTCCCCCCTATTGGTATTTAGGGCCCCCACCTGCCACTCAGGGGTGGGGGCCGGGGGGGGGAGGACAAAAAGTCCTCCCCCTTTTTTTTACTTTAGGGCCCCCACCCGCTAAGGGAGGGGGGACACCTTTTTTTTTTTTTTTAACAGTGAGCAGCCACAGGCTGCTCACTGTTTTTTTTTTTCAGTGTTTAGTTTTTATTGACAAGTTTTCAAAATAATAAACAGTGGGGTACAGAAGGGAAGAAGGGGAGGGGTAAATAAGCAATGTGTACATAGCATACGGGAGGCAGATATTGTCATTGTACAATTATACTGAGAAAATAACAGTAAATTAAACGTTAGTTAAGGACAGGTTAAGATCCAAGTCCAACAGTACAACAATACAGCAATTTGCACCACATAGAAGCTGATACTTAGACTATGTTTGCGGAAATGAGTAATGGCGACAGTTAGATATATCCAGAATTTCATATAAGAGGTACATACACACCAAGAATACAGTATATTGACGATGACCATATCACTCATAATGATACAAAGTGCATTAGAACATATTCATGGAGTTGATGATATATACATTTCGTCATATGCGGAGATATAATGGCATCAGAGAATGCAGTAGTCTGTTGCATGTGGGGACCTGTTGAAGTGTGTTGCAGATCATGTCCAAGACAACGTATCCCCTGGTATGTGCGACGTATGAGAAGTCGCATTAGTAGTATTATTTTAATATTATGTTATTATCAATATTATTAATGCTATAATTATTACTATTGCTAATGCTATAACCCCATATGGAAATGGGGCATGAGTGGTAGCCTTATGGGCAGCCATTGTAGCGGAGTCATACTGTGGGGTTTGGAGACCTAGGGTTTAGATAATCCTAAAGAAGAGGACTCTAGGATAGGAAGGGAGTAGGATAGGAAGGGAGCCACCATTATTTGACATGTATGTGCAGGGGATATTCTATATATGGGGGGACGTTATATCAGTTTAGTGAATTGTTTGTAGATAGAATCCCAGTTTTCCCACTGTTTGTTGAATTTGGACAAATCTCCTCTCTTAGCCCATTCCTTCTCATGACAGTAAATAGTGTTAACTTTATTGATAAATTCTTGCAGCGAGGGAATGTTGTTGCTTTTCCAGTGAGTGGCGATACATAGTTTTGCAACTATTAGGATATTAATGATCGCTGCTCTTAAAGGGGTGCATAGTAATTCGGGTAATAAGTGGAGTAAACAGCCTGCTGGGTTTAGAAGTATTTGCATACCGTAAAGGGAGTGTATAACATTCTTCACATAGTACCAAAAGGTTTGAAGTTTCGGGCAGGCCCAAAAAATGTGTAGTAGTGATCCTATGCCTTTATTGCATCTCCAACATGTGGGGATGGAATTAGGGTAAATTTTGTTTAGTCTAGTAGGAACTAGGTACCACCTCATTAGTACTTTGAAGTACGCTTCCCATAGAGTAGCGCATTGAGTAGATTTTTTGGTGGATGATATGGCTGTGAGCCAATCTTGTATATGAAATTCTTCGCCCAGATCTCGTTCCCATTTGATCATATAGGGAAGTTTAGCAGAGGTATGATCTCCTGACTGTGCTAGGTAACATAGTTTGAGAAATTTTTGCGGGAGACGAGATTTGGAAGACATGTAGCAAGTGTGGCCTATCAGGCTTAGTGATGATAGATCTAGATGCGTGAGAGCAGCAGTGTTTATTATATGTTTCACCCTTAAGTAAAGGAATATATCTCGCTGTGGCAAGTTGTGAGTGGTTTGTAAGTCAGGGAAAGTTCGAAGGCCTGTAGAGTCAAATAAAGAGTATACGTGAGTCAGGCCATGTAATGGCCAATGGTTTATGGGAAGGTCTGGTGATATTGAAGTAAGAACTTTTAGAGGGGCTAGGTAGAGTAGTTCATCTTTAGGACATACTGTTGTACTCCATGAGTTCCAAGAACGCAGGAGAAATTTTGTGCTTGGTAAAAGAGACGTGGAAGTGTGGTTACCTTTGGACCACAATACGTTGTGTAGGGATGGGATGTTGCCACAAGCTTGTTCCAGTTTGAGCCAAATCGGGTTGGATTTGTTTGTCATAATGTTCAAACTCTGTGCTAGAGAGGAGGCCTTATAGTATTTAATAATATTGGGGACGCCCAGCCCTCCCCGATGGATAGGGCGCCATAAGGAGTGGAGTGCGACTCTCGGGGGTTTTCTCCTCCAGATATGTGCATTTAGGACGGTTTGGAATTTAGTAAGGATAGAGTTCGGGATAGTGATGGGTAAAGTGCGGAATAGGTAAAGTATGTGAGGTAGTGCCATCATTTTGATCGAATTGATCCTACCTATCCAAGAGGTGTTCATTTTGTCCCATTGTTTTAATTGAGTTGAGATTTTTTGCAGGACCACTTCATGGTTCTCTTTTATGGTTTGTGATTTCGATTGGGTTAATTTAATGCCTAGGTATGTTATGGAGGTCTTGCGCCAATCGAAGGGGAATTGCGATTTTAGGGTATCGATCAACTGAGGAGTTAAATTCAGCGGAAGTATCTGGGTTTTAGTGATGTTATTTTTGTAAAATGAAATCGTGCCATACATATTGAGAGTTTTCAGAAGGTAAGGAATGGAAGCAGATGGGTGTTTCAAAAAAATTATAATATCGTCCGCAAATACAGCAAGCTTTTTTTCTCCCGCAGGTGTGAAAAGGCCTGGCAGTAAGGGATCATTTTTAATCGTGCGAATGAGGGGCTCCAAACAAAGAATAAATATTAGGGGGGATAAAGGACAGCCCTGCCTTGTGCCATTGGAAATATTGAAGTTAATAGATGAGAACCCAGTGTTGAAAACTTTTGCGGATGGCATGGAATAGAGGGCCATTATACTAGTAAGAAAGAGATCAGAGAAGCCAAAGGCTTTTAGGGTGGCCGACATGTAAGACCAGTTCAGGCGGTCGAAGGCCTTTTCTGCGTCAAGGGCCATGAGGACCCCGGATTGGTGATGGCGGGTGGCCCAGTCTATCAGATCCATACAGAATCTGGTGTTATCGCCCACCTGTTTGCCTGGCACGAAGCCCGCCTGCTCTTCAGAGACCAAATTTGGTAACAAGTTTTTTAATCTATTAGCTAATAATTTTGCGTATAGTTTCACGTCTGCGTTTAGCAGAGATATTGGGCGTAGATTTCCACAAGATGTGGGAGGTTTGTTAGGTTTGGGTAAGGTTATGATATATGCTTCCAACATTTCCTGCGGGAAGCTGCCTACTTTTTGTATTTTGTTAAAGAGTTTAGTGATGTGTGGGGTGAGTTGTGGTTCCATTTTAATATAGTAATAGTTGGATAGTCCGTCAGGGCCTGGGGCTTTATGTTTCGGTAGGGACTTTATGGTTGTGGACACCTCGTGTTCCGTGAATGGGGCGGACAATTGGTCATTTTGTTGTGGTGTAATTTGTGGAAGTGAGATATTTTGTAGAAACGCCTCTATGTCTTGGTTGCTAGGGATGCTTGTGTTTTTGTCTAAATTGTAAAGATCATTGTAGAAAGATGATAATTCGTTGACTATGTCTATGGGATTGAATAATTTTGTGTTCGATTTGGAGAGAATGTACGGGATTTTTGTTTGGAGGTATTTGGATTTTAGTTGATTGGCTAATAGTTTGCCGGCCTTGTTGCCTAGACTATAGAACCTTTGCTGGAGTTTTACTGCCTTATTGGCGAAATCTTCATTTTGAAGGTTCAATATTTGTTCGCGTATTATCGTGATTTGTTTCGTGGTGGAATGGGAGGGTGAGTGTTTGTTGGAGTTTTCTAATGTTGTAAGTTGTCGATGAAGTGAATCATATAGATTTCTAGCTATTTTCTTTTTAGTGGAGCCTAGTTTGATGAATGCTCCTCTTAATACGACTTTGTGCGCTAGCCATTGGGTTTCTATAGATGTGTCGGTAGTGGTATTGTTAGTGAAATAATCTTGTATTTCTAAGGCAATTTTTCTCACGTTATCAGATGGGTCTAGGATGGACTCATTTAATCGCCACGTACCCCGGCCTTTTGTAGGGTAGGGTACTGCTATGGTGATGAGAATCGGTGCATGGTCAGACCACGTACGTTGACCTATGGTTTGGTCCAGGAGATGAGGTAGGGTTGATTTATCGAGTAAACATAAGTCTATCCTTGTATATGTCAGGTGGACTGGAGAAAAAAAAGTAAAATCTTTGGCTGCGGGGAATAGATTTCTCCAGGTGTCAAAGAGATCATGCGAGAAAATAAGGTTTGAGAACAGTTTACTATTTTGAATGGTAAGTTTATTAGGTTTTTGATTATTGACTCGTTGGATATCAAGTGAGGGATCAAGTGTACAGTTACAGTCACCACAAATTATGACGTGACCGTGTTTTAGGGTGGATATCTTTTTTATGGCCTTATTGAGAAAGGAGAATTGAGCGTCATTAGGAGCATAAAGGGAGGAGATCGTAACTTGAATGCCATTAAGTTCACCAACTAAAATAAGCAGCCTGCCTGTAGGGTCAGCGTATTGTCTGATGGGGGTGAACACCCAATCCTTGTGAAATATAATTGCCACACCTTTAGATTTGTTAGGTGCGTAGGCATGGTACTCTGTGGGATATTTGGATGATTTTAAATGAGGTGGATTGTCTTTGCAAAAGTGTGTTTCTTGGAGGCATACTATGGCAGCCTCAGAGTTGTGCATGTCTCTTATCACTTGACTTCTTTTGTAGGGGCTATTTAGTCCTTTTACATTAAGGGAGAGGATTTTCATCGTGTTAGTCATCATCGAGGGTAATGAAGGTTCTCAGTAACGGGGTATGGAAGTAGATGTTGAAAGGTACAATTCTGTCCCCAGAGGGTAAGCTTTGATGCATAGGAGGAGTACAAGGAGAGAGAAGGGGAAGGGTGATAACATTAACGGGATAACTATATACACAGACATTTTCTCTAAACAGAAAATGTAAAGTGGCCATTTTCAGACACTAGAGTGTCTCAAGTGATGACCAGGGGGGGTGAGAGAATTCTTGCAACCCGGTGTTAATAATTCTAGAGTGAATGAGTAACTGCAAGGAAGTCATTACAATATAACTTAGTGAACTGGAGAAAATTCTTACATGTATAAATCGTCTTATAATATATCTTGGCCACATGAACGAGTGTGGAGATAGCATAGTATGTTCTGTTGAAGCGTGAGCTTGCTAGCGGTAGTGCGATTGGGGCCCTGAGTACTAAGTGTATAGTACACGGATTCCCAATAATAAATAAATTGGGGTGTGGGTGAGTAGTGGGGAATGTTTGCACCACGACGGATGCTTATAATAACTTGCAAACAAAAAGTGACTGAAACAGTCGCTAGGTTAGGACGGTTCGCTGTAGCCAGCTGCTTATAGTTGCAGGTAACGAATAGCGTGTGAAGTAGCCGTGAAGCATCTCCAGCACGCTATCCATATGCGTTGCATAGTTCTTTAAAATAAAAGTTATATACAATGAGGATAAACAATATTAGAGACATAACAATATATTATTAGCAATATATACACTTGGCAATTAATTTGAAACGCGAGCTGGAGGTGTATATTATCAAGATCAGGGCACTATGTATGAGTCAAGAAGGACTCACCAAAATAGGGTAACCACGTAGATGGCAAGTGTCGTGGGGTAAAAACCTATCAGCGAATATTTACATTGCATGTGAGACTTGTTTTCCATTCTGTGGGTAGGGAACACACTATCGGCGGTGCTTTGCAACCATCTACTTAAAATTGAGGGTAACAATTAACGTATATAATACCCATGAGACATATGTACAACGTTATCTATAATGTATCTTTGATCTTAAAATAATAGTATTGAGAAAAAACAATAGTAGGGACATTCAATAAAACGTTTGCTGTATATACACTTATCAATGAAACTGGAAGCACGGGCTAGAAGTGTGTATAGACAGGATTAGGGCAATACGTCGATTTAGAAGGGATTTATAAAATGGGATGGCCATACAAGTGGCGAGTGTCGTGGGGTGAATAGCCAGACATTTACATTGCCTGCGAGGCGTGTTTCCTACAATTGTGGATGGGGAGTGCAGAGAATAGTGATGCGCTATGACCATCCACTGCCATTAAGGGTAACAAACAACGAATTTAACAATCATATAACACACGTTTAGCGCATTCCACAAACATATCATAGCTCAAAAAATAATAATTAATAAACATCAATAGAGACATAACAGTGCATATGGATTGTACTTTCCACAGGTGGACAGTAGTAGGTATTTGCTGTGGAAATAGTTATTAAGTTGGTGGTGACTTGTGGGATGATAGCATAAATGCTTGCCTAGCTACAGCTACAAAAAAAAAATGTGTAGGTTCTCAATTACCGACTAGAAGAGGCGGATATAAGTAAAAAGTAAAATCAGTTGAGGGAAAAGAACATTAAAAGAACATAATGCATGACATATTATATTATACTTTGGTGTCACAAAAGTAATACTTATTCTCATCCCGGCTTATAACTGGAAATAGAATGGTAGTTCATGTTTTGTGAGCCGGCGAAACCGCCATTTTCCATTCCGTTTGAAGTCGTCTTGGAGAGCAGCTTCTGGACGGAGATTTGAGCGGAGCTACGTTGGAGTTGGTCCAAAGGCCCCACTTAATGAGGAGTTTCATACCTTCTTCCGGTTCGTTGATTACGTGTGTTCTGTCTTGCCGCCATATCAGAATCTTTGTAGGATATCCCCATCTATAGGAAACTTTGTTGTTGCGTAAAGTTTTGGTGACAGGTAAAAATTCCTTCCTTCTTGCCATGGTAGTGGCTGATAAGTCGGCATACAAGGAAATTTGTTGGTAGGGGTCCGGGAGAGTACCAGCTTTCCGGGCCGCATTTAGTAGAGCGTCTTTGTGTGTGAAGTAGTGGAACTTCACTATAACGTCCTTAGGGACGTCTCCAGACATGCGGGACGGGCGCGGTAACCTGTGCATGCGATCGAAGGCCCAAGCAGAGTCCGGTAGTTCCGGGACCAGGGATTTGCATACAGAAAGTATGAAGGCTGGTAGAGTGTCGTGAGGCACATCGTCCGGAATGCCCCTGAACCGAACATTCTGTCTTCTCGACCTGTCTTCTAGGTCAGCCAATTTAAATTTAAGCGTGGAGTTTTCTTCGGAAATCTTTTGTAGCTTGTCGGCCATTTCGTTGTGGGCTAAGCAGATTTCGTCGGATCTTTGTTCTAGCTGACACGTTCTGTCACCTAGAGCCGAGATTTCTTTCCTTAAATCCCGATCAATCTTCAGAAAGTCCTGTCGTATAGTTGAACGAAGTTCTTGCAGCATTCTATGCAAGCTGCGATCTGTGACCATGGTGTCAGAAAGTTTTGATGAGGTCGATTCGCAGTCGGAGTTAGCTTCAGATGCGATGTCCATGACGCCGCCATCTTGAATTTCTCTGCGACTATCTTTTTTCTTGTTTTTTTTTGCCATGTCAGGCAATTTCAGTTGCTTGGGGGGAGACATTGGTACGAGTTGTCTCTTTGGGGATTTTGCAGTCAAAATTTGGCAGTTATCGCTATCGTTGTCGCTCGTTAGGTTAGCAAGTCGACGGAGCTCTCAATCCATGCGACTGCTCTCGCCGGAAGTCAGACACGCCCCAGGCTGCTCACTGTTTAATAGACATGCCCCTACTCGCGGTATTGCAAGTAGGGGCACAATTTACTAATACTAAGTAATTTTTACTTACTGTTAGTAAAATTGTCTGAAAGACCAAAAAAAAAAAAAAAATAGGGAGCGGACCAAACATCGCATATGGCCATCCGTGGCGAACGCGAACACGCTATGTTCGCCAGGAACTATTCGCCAGCGAACCGTTCGGGACATCACTATTAAGAATGTGATTGCATTTAAAGGCCAAAATACAGGGAGTGCAGAATTATTAGGCAAGTTGTATTTTTGAGGATTAATTTTATTATTGAACAACAACCATGTTCTCAATGAACCCAAAAAACTCATTCATATCAAAGCTGAATATTTTTGGAAGTAGTTTTTAGTTTTAGCTATTTTAGGGGGATATCTGTGTGTGCAGGTGACTATTACTGTGCATAATTATTAGGCAACTTAACAAAAAACAAATATATACCCATTTCAATTATTTATTTTTACCAGTGAAACCAATATAACATCTCAACATTCACAAATATACATTTCTGACATTCAAAAACAAATCAGTGACCAATATAGCCACCTTTCTTTGCAAGGACACTCAAAAGCCTGCCATCCATGGATTCTGTCAGTGTTTTGATCTGTTCACCATCAACATTGCGTGCAGAAGCAACCACAGCCTCCCAGACACTGTTCAGAGAGGTGTACTGTTTTCCCTCCTTGTAAATCTCACATTTGATGATGGACCACAGGTTCTCAATGGGGTTCAGATCAGGTGAACAAGGAGGCCATGTCACTAGATTTTCTTATTTTATACCCTTTCTTGCCAGCCACGCTGTGGAGTACTTGGACGCGTGTGATGGAGCATTGTCCTGCATGAAAATCATGTTTTTCTTGAAGGATGCAGACTTCTTCCTGTACCACTGCTTGAAGAAGGTGTCTTCCAGAAACTGGCAGTAGGACTGGGAGTTGAGCTTGACTCCATCCTCAACCCGAAAAGGCCCCACAAGCTCATCTTTGATGATACCAGCCCAAACCAGTACTCCACCTCCACCTTGCTGGCGTCTGAGTCGGACTGGAGCTCTCTGCCCTTTACCAATCCAGCCACGGGCCCATCCATCTGGCCCATCAAGACTCACTCTCATTTCATCAGTCCATAAAACCTTAGAAAAATCAGTCTTGAGATATTTCTTGGCCCAGTCTTGACGTTTCAGCTTGTGTGTCTTGTTCAGTGGTGGTCGTCTTTCAGCCTTTCTTACCTTTGCCATGTCTCTGAGTATTGCACACCTTGTGCTTTTGGGCACTCCAGTGATGTTGCAGCTCTGAAATATGGCCAAACTGGTGGCAAGTGGCATCTTGGCAGCTGCACGCTTGACTTTTCTCAGTTCATGGGCAGTTATTTTGCGCCTTGGTTTTTCCACACGCTTCTTGCGACCCTGTTGACTATTTTGAATGAAACGTTTGATTGTTCGATGATCACGCTTCAGAAGCTTTGCAATTGTAAGAGTGCTGCATCCCTCTGCAAGATATCTCACTATTTTTGACTTTTCTGAGCCTGTCAAGTCCTTCTTTTGACCCATTTTGCCAAAGGAAAGGAAGTTGCCTAATAATTATGCACACCTGATATAGGGTGTTGATGTCATTAGACCACACCCCTTCTCATTACAGAGATGCACATCACCTAATATCCTTAATTGGTAGTAGGCTTTCAAGCCTATACAGCTTGGAGTAAGACAACATGCATAAAGAGGATGATGTGGTCAAAATACTCATTTGCCTAATAATTCTGCACTCCCTGTAGTCAATATATTAATTAAAAAAATGCAGCTTGAATTAATGACTTGTCACTGGATTTGAATGTTTTTTTCCTCACTGTTAAAATGTGCTCTCTTTTTCAAAGCAGTAAAAAAAGAGAATTGAGTTGAAGACAGTGAAATCATTAGTTGCACAGAATTTTACCAACATGCCATGAAACCCAGAAAAACTGAAAATCTAATCACACTTATTAAACTTTATAAAACATAAAATATACATAATCACAATGAATGGTACTAAAGGCTTAAAGGGTAACTAAAAGCACCATGACCACCTCAAATGCTGCCCATATGGAGTTCCACCCCTCTGCTCCCAAAAGTGTAATGCCACCTCCCACAGTGTCATCAGAACATTCCAGGCTGGCAGTTATCAATTCTGTCCAAATTTCAATGCAAAGACGCTCATTCTTTGGATGAGAGTGTTAAGCTGAGCTCTCAGTAATATGTTGTGAACCTCCTTACAAAGGATGCTAGGAGTCTGACGGGACCCAGTTAAGAGGGCAAATAAGACTGTAGTGGTTATGATGGTTGTAGCAACCCTTTAAATGTTTATGGATCATAAGCTCTTGGGATTCCTATACCAGGCTTCTGCTTAGCTGACCCTTTTGAAGAATTTGAAGATAAAATAATCCATTCATCTTGTCATCTATTTTATATAGACATGTGCATTCGTTTTCGTACGTATACGATTTCGTCCGAAAATTCGTGTTCTTTCTTATTCGTTTACTAAAATGTAAACGATAGCCCTACAAATGAAATATAAAAGAAACGAAAGGCAAATGCCGAATGCATTACCATTTCGTTTGTTTAAGAGACTCCGTGCTGCAGGGGAATTAACCGCCCACAGCACGGAGAAAAAAGCACAGCGCATGTGCGGAAAAAAAAACAAGGAGGGAGCCAACAGCACTATCAGCACCCTCCATGCAATAATATTAATTCCTACCCCCCATTAAAACCTGTGGAGGTCACTATGACCCCCATATTAATAAAAAGGGAGATTAAATCATCCCGCATGCCGCAAGTAGGGGCATGTCGCCCAAACAGCATTAAACACGTAATATAAATAACTAGGATCCCATATTGATAAAAGGCAGGTTAAATATTCCCACATGTCCCTACTCGCGGCTAGTACTAGTGACTGGGCAGCTATTGCTGCCCAGTCGCTAGTGCAATAAGGGAGGGCTTGGAACAGGTCCCCCGTTCCCTTATAGTGGGGAACAGAATATAACTAAAATGGGGGGACATAGTTTCCCTTTGTTCCCCACCCGTGACCCGTGAGTGGGGGGCTATTAATATAAACAGGGGGGACCTAATGTCACCCCTGGTCTCCACCCACGTGCGGCAGGTGGGCACTTTAATTAATTAAACGAGGGACCTAATGGTGCCCACCCATAAGCGGCGGGTGGGGACCCTAAATAAATAAATAATGGGGGAGACCTAATGTCCCCTCTGGTCCCCACCCATGAGCGGCATATGAGGACCATAAATAAATAAATAATGGGGGGAACCTAATGTGTGCTCTGTCATTTTACACAGCGTAGGAAAGTTCTTTGGAATTTTCCCATGCTAGGCAATTTGTCTCAATTTGAAAAGCAACCAATCACAGTGTTATGAGTCCCCCCCATTATTTTTTTAAATAGGGTCCCCACCTGCCGCTCGTGGGTGGGGACCGGAGGGGGACATTAAGTGCCAGGTCCCCCCTTATTGCACTAGCGACTGGGCAGCTGCCAAGTCACTAGTAGTTTTAAATGACAGCGAGCAGCCACTGGCTGCTCACTGTTTAGGCGACATGCCCCTACTCACGGCATGCTGCGAGCAGGGGCATGCAGGAGGATTTAACCTCCCTTTTGTCAATATAAGGGTCATAGTGACCCCCATACTGATTTATATTTAGTTTGAAATGACAGCGAGCAGCTGGTAGTACTGCCGGCTCCCTCCTTGCTTTTTTTTTTCACATGCGTAGTGCTGTTTTCGTCCTAATGGACGAAAATAAATGATTTTTTAGCGAATTTCGTTCGAAAACGAATGGTTTGTAGACGAAATTCGGGATTGACTAATGAAATTTCTATTCAGTACGAAATCATTCATACGAAACGAAAATTTTACTAGTGCACATGTCTAATGTGGCGAAACCGACCTCGCCACTGGGCATTGGAGAAGACTGATTGCCAGCCTCCTGCCATGTGACTATGGCCCCTGGGATGTATTGCCCTTTAAAGACATTATTTGGGCTTATTGGATTTTGAAACACTTTTTCTGCCCCTTTGAATACATTAGAAGGTGTGCCCCTCCCCCGTTTCCTGTCTATTGTTCTCCAGCAGGGTGTTGCCCCAGGGACACTGCCAGACCAGTTGGAACTTGTTGCTATGGTTTAACCCCATGGCGACTGGACTGTGTTTGTGGTATCTGAGCGCTGTGGGGGTTCTTTTAAGTATAATAGGAGTTATGTATTTTTATGTACTTTATTGTATTTGGCTACCATGTGGCTAATGGGAGTTTTGCCTCTGTCCTTGGAGATAATTGGATTACTTCCCAATTATCTCCAGGATAGAAGACTCTGTGGAACTGGTTTTGGGCAGAAAAGCCATGCTTCATTTGGTCAAATAGGACTTTCCCTTAACTTTTTAACCGCTGAACCGATTGCCCTGATTTTTGAGTATGTGTATATTTCAAGCATTCTGATTCTGAAAATGTATGTGAATGGCGTGTATATTTTGGAAGTTATTAATATTTTGTAAAAGCAATTTCTCTGCCTGTGATAATTATATTACCCATTGTGTTCAGTAATCATATCACAGGCAGAGGGGAGGATTTTGTGTGGGAATGTGTGTGTATTGTACGGATTGATTGGTTGTATTTCAAAACCCTGTGGGCAGTACTATGTTTGTGGATTGTGAATAAAAGAGGCTGTATGTGCCAGTACAGTCAGTTCTGCTTGACCTCAAAACGAAGTGTTGTCTCGTTATTGGGGGAATTGGATTGTATGCTGATTGCCAGGAGTGTAAGCTGATTGTATGCTTTTCCTGTTCAGCTGTTTACAGCATTCTTATGCTTGAGAGCATTTGTATGCTTCTCCGGTTCGGTGATTGTGGTGTCTGCTAGAGTACTTGGAGCCCTCAGGAAGCGCTAGGAGCATCCTTCAACGGAGGTACCCAGTCGGGGTGCCCGTCGATCCGTTACATCTAATATAGATTGTAATAATTGGCACACACTTTAAATTCACTGAATTTGTAGCTTGTTGTTAGATTTCCTCATACAGTCAATACACGTACCCACTTTGTTAAAATGAAAGTCTCAGATGACCCTGCTGGAACTGGACAGATCACCCTGATGTGTGAACAAGTACAGGAAACAGCCAATTAAACTATGTCATTCTTAAAGGGAGACTCTAAGCACCAAAACAACTTCCACTTATTGAAGCAATTTTGGTGTATAGATCATGCCCCTGCAAGCTCACTGCTCAATTCTCTGCCATTAAGGAGTTAAATAATTTTGTTTACGCAGCTCTAGCCACCCCACCCCCAACTGAGACTCACACAGACTCCCTAGACACTTCCTGAAAAAGTGACAAATTTTATTTTAGATTCCCTTATTGCACAGTGTGTTTAATTAGAATTGTTGTATGTTCTACTGTTAATAACTTGCTAGAGCCTGCAATAGACGCCTGTGTGTGATTAATGTTCAATTAACAAAACAAGAAATAAGTACTTCTAAAGTAAACACGCGGTGTTGGAAGATCAAATGGAAAATTAAACAATCTTTTTAAAGGAGGCTGTGTGAGTCACAGCCAAGAGAGGTTAACACCTAAATGACAGTGAATTGAGCAGTGAGACTGTAGAGGCATGATCTATACACTAAAACTGCTGCCTTAAGCTGATGTTGTTTTGAAGCATAGAGTATCCCTTTAAAATAGAGGTTTCAGATTTGCATTTATATTGTTCAAAAGAAGCCAGGGGTACTAAAATGTAACTATATTGTCTATGTAGAAACCAGACAAACAGACCACTGTCAATGGCTGATTTTCAACTTTAGCCTCGATTTAATATTGTTGGAAAAGCTTTTTAAATTATTTAATATTTTTTAATAACTTTAAAAAAAAAGAATTCAAATATTAAAATATCAAAACATATATATTTTAAAAAATATCAAAATATAAAAGAATCTAAATATTTGTTAAAAAACAACAACTATTTTTCGTAATATTAAATCAATTAAAAGTTTATCCAAAAATATTTAATCATTTAAAATACTTAGCCAACAATATTTAATTGATGCCCTTGTCGGTAAATAGCTGATGTAAGCTACAACAGCAAGTAGTAGATGCTAATTGTCAGCTAATTTCTAACATCAGGCATTTTAACAAGCCGCAGCTAGCCAGAAAACGTACAGGCAACATTGGAAACCAAGCTCTGTATATTTCTAAAGAGGAATCAATTCATGGCTTTCCGGACCATCTTCAGAAGCAAAGTTATTATTAGCAATTCTAAAGTTTGTAGAGAGTTGGTGAGCTAGGCTTTTCCTATTCTGGATACTGTCTACCTTCATTGTATTTAGAAGATTTATACCACACACTTGTCTGTTTAAAGCAAAATTTATAAAATTATACATGGTCACTCTAAATTTCTCATTTTCACTCATGGTAACATTTGATTTTGCTCAAGTAATAATCAATGATAAAATATTTATATTTTTCAGTTTTTTTAGTTAAAAAAAAATCCTTTAGGGATAAGAAGACAGATAGGAGGCATGAATAGATTTTATGGTGGTGACCTTGTCTAAAATGTCTATAAAAACAAACATCTGTCACCATTATTTTAAAAATCCAGAAATACAAGCCATCTCCCATGGCATTTGAATCCAACAAACAGCGCTATGCTACAGTAGATGCAAAGGAGTCATGTTATACTTGTTTTAATATGAAGTTTTCATTTCCATCAATTTATGAATAAAGTGACAAATTGCCATATGTCCCTCAGGAGGAGTATTTGGGTATTTTGACAGTCTTTTCCCTCGTCCCATACTCAGTATATATATATATATATACATACACACATTCATATATTAATCGGCCACAACATTAAAACCACTGACAGGTGAAGTGAATAACATTATTAATATTGTTACAATGGCACCTGTCAAGGTGTGGGATATTTTAGGCAGCAAGTGAACAGTCAGTTGATGTGTTAGCAGGAAAAATGGGCAAGCCAAAAGATCTGAGTGACTTTGACAAGGGCCTACCAACACCCTACAAGTCTTGTAGTAGTACCTACCAAAAGTTGTGCAAAGAAAGACAAATAGTGAACCGGAGTCAGGGTCATGGGTGCCCACGGCTTATTGAAGCACATGGGGAGCGAAGGCTAGTCCGTGTGGTCTGATCTCACAAATTGTAGCTCAAATTACTGAAAAACTTAATGTTTGCTATGAAAGAAGAAAAAACAGAACAAACGACAAAAGACAGGGTCTGCTAGGAGGGAAATAACACAGTAATACTATTTGTGTCTCCCTCCCCACCGAGCCTGTGCACCAATCAGAAGTCATGTACTGCCTGGAAGTAACTACCAAATAGATGTTACAAATATATCTAACCATGGAAATGTAGCAAAAAAAAAAAAAAGTAACAAAGAAAGATCCTCATGTGATTGTGTATTAATACCAGCATTATAAGGCTACTCCTATGCCCTGATAAAGCTATCAAATAGCACAAAGAGTAACGGGGGGCAAAACCAAGAAGCCCTTATGGAAAGATATATGTAAAAACAGGCTTTATTGCAAGTGACCGATCCACATAGTGCTGGTAATATAGAAGTATTGGTTGTGTCCCATGAAGTTATAGAGGGTAGTAATGCTGAGGGCTTGTAATCAAGTTATAAAAGTAAAATTACCTAAAGGTAAAAGGTAGAGATATATAAGAAACAGCCTCTCTCCCTTCAAATCTAACTAGACAGGCATAGAAGACTGAAAATAAAGTGAGATAGTTACACCAACATGATGTCAAAATAGTGGAATAAAAACGTGAGGTGAAGTGCCCAAAAACAAACACCCAAAACCAGCAGCCCGTTTGTAGACCACATACACCCCTTCATGGCAATGGAGTCCCCTTTGGCAGTGGCCTCTTTCAGCAGGATAATGCACTTGAGGAACATGACAAAGAGTTGAAGGTGTTGCTTTTGCCTCAGAATTCCCCAGATCTCAATCCAGTTGATCATCTGTAAGATGTGCTGGAACAACAAATAGGGTCCCACCTTGCAACTTGCAGGACATAAAGGATCTGCTGCTAATGTCTTGGTGCCAGATACAACAGGACACATTCAGAGGTCTTGTGTAGTCCATGCCTTGACATATCAGAGGTTTTTTGGCAGTAGGAGGGAGATTGATCAATGTGTGTGTGTGTGTATGTATATATATATATATATATATATATATATATAGATATGTATACACATATAATATTTTCATTTTTGCAGCTGTATTATTCTCTTATTATAACCTGCTTGTTATAAACCCTACATGGGGTTTATTCACTGCAACATTTACACATGAATAGCAGAACTGGAAAAAATCTTAAATTCAGCTATAGCCAGCTTGCCAAGTTTAGTCGGCATATTGCAATTCATTTTTCAAACCACTACAATTTGGAAGAGAATTGAAGAGTGCATTAAACACAATCTACTGACTCTTAATATGAAAGTTACTTAAACTTTACACTCAATCCTGGTGGTCCCATAATTTCCAGAGAGATTGCTTTCCCAGCAGGGGTTTATAGTATGCACTCGGTAACAAAGGACAGAAATAAAACTGGTTCTACCCAAGAGAATTCACAATGCAAGAAACCTACTTCTATACGTCAGCTGGTATCATTTTATACATGTGTGCAGACAAGGTTTGATTTGTACATTTTTTTTTATTATTTACTAAGTAACATACAGTGTCAAAGGAAGTGTGAATTATATTCTTATGACAAGTTAAGTGAGGTGCTCAGGTCAGGAGGGGCTGAAGCTGAAGTAATGGGTGTTTAGGGTAGACATGGGGTTTATTTTCACCAAATCACAATCAAGGCTTCCCATTGGCAGCTTGGTCTCCAGGTTCACTGATCACAAGAACACACAGGTGTCTGATAACTGGGTCAACTAACGATTACACTCATACATGTTCATATATGCACACAGAACCACGCACAGACACACTTATTCTTCGTTATTCTATTTATTTATTTTACAATGAGGAAGGTCGATCCCATCTCCCCTTTCTTATCTTACAAGGAAGAGTGGGGTCCAGAGGAGGGCTGCTGGAATATCTCTTCAATCCAGCTCACTTCTGCTTTGTACGGATGCCAGAGCTGTAGTGACATCTCATCCTGGCTCCAGCATCAGTTGAAGCATCACATTTAAGCCCTATACAACAGCCACAGAGCAACCACAGCAATGCAGGTGCCAGCTCTGGTGGTAGAGGAGTGCTCTGTGCACCGTCTTGACTCCTGTCATTCTGCGTGCATCTCCCTCCTTGACGCTTAGTTTGTTTCTGCCTTAGAAGAAAGGTGTAAGAGAACCACACCCTCTGAGTCTGATAAACACTATTCATGTGATAAAGTAGAGCAATTTATCTGCAGTTATGCTGTTCTATGAATCAGTCTTCCATGCTTGCAAAGGGGGAAGAGAGTTAAGAATAGTTTTTCTTCAGCATCTTTATGTGTGTCCATCTTTATCTAGTCAACCACAACATACCCCATTTCCTCTTATACAGCCCATCATTGCCATCACCTCTTTTTCTACTACTGAGATCTCTGCATTAAATCAAAGCAGTAATATAAGACCAGTTTTAGTGGATTGACCTGTGTCATTTGCTACGTGCCTTTTGCAGTGGCATCCATGAGGCTATGTCTCACTCTTAACATCAAGATTATGGACCTCTGAGTCATAGGATGGAAAAAGTACCTTTTTGAGAGTAATGGAATCACGGATATCTTGGAGGCAGAGGGTAGGATTGGCTCTGTGTTTTTTTGAAGGCCTTCCCATATTTGTCACTAAAAAGTTTACCCAAACTTTTACTTCAAATGAGGCAATTGATACAGTTTTGTGTTCTTCTAGCAAAGAGTTCACAGATTTACCTGCAATCGAGACCTTCTCAAACACTTGCTCTGCTTTCCCGGAAACAGTTATATAACTCCTATTGAAATGTACTTAATATCACTGCTGTGTGATTATGATGAATGGACAAAAAAAAAGAAAAGAAAGAAAATAGCACAGTGATGACTAACTTTGGCCTAAGGGGGTGACTGAGCATCATGTGTACATCTGCAGTACCAAGGTCGTTGCTGACTTAGGCAATTCTATCAGCACGTATTCAGCAGTGATTTTTTTTTTCTGTGACTGGCTTCTATGGTCCAATTAGTGCAAATGACACACCGAGATGAGTCAGTGGAATGGCTGTGTGAAAAATACTGCTCCAAATAATCTACTTAAAATGTTATGCTGTATGTGTCAAGCTTTTCACTGTCACCGAGACCTGCAGCTAATAGCATAGATGTCAATGGTAATTACTTCAAATTAATTATACATTTCCATCAACCAGAAAATCTACTGGGTTTTTTTTTCAGTCTGAAAACACTAAAACTATTGGTATCCAAAGTTTGCTCCCTATAGTTTTTGAATAATAAAAAAAAAAACATATAATTTCTGACTTCAAACACCAAAATCAATATAAATAAAGATCTATAAAGATTACATTTTCCTTGGGATCAAAATAGCTTTGCAAATATAATACGCTCAATTAATCTAATAACGGTCACCTGAGATCTTCTTTGAGCTGTACGAGAGCCACTAGTAATAAAGGCTATTACAAAATGAACACAATGTAGTGTCTTATCTACTGTAACAGATAATCCTTCATTTTGTTTACATTTTGATTTACTTAGTTTTAAATAATGCCGTCATTTCTGCAGAGCAAATATGGTTTGTCATTGATTTTACCTAGGACATTCCTATTCAAGTCAATAAGCTAATAGACGACATTGGCATGAATACCAAAACCTGCTTAACAGGACTAAAAATATATATATATTTGCCAGTTCTGCTTCCATCCCCTGCATATTAATAAATGATGAACGATATATTTTTTTAAATATATAAAATAAAATGGAAACATATATAAACATTTCAAAACCATCATACTCCAAATTGTTTTTTTACAGGAAAAATATAAAATATAGAAAATCGGAAAATCCAAGTAGCCACATAAATCCATATAAGTGGCCAACGTGCTGGTTATTTAAACTAATCATGAAGAAAGTTGGACTGGGCACATAAAGATGATATTTAGGCAGACCATATTGGGAGACCATACAATGTTTATCATGCTTGATAAAGGCTCCAGTAGGAGCTCTAAATCACCAGCACATTGGCCTACAACATGGGAATGGTCCACCCAGATCAGAGGCACTATGGACGAAAAGTTTAGCGAGTGCCACTCCCCATTATGCATATTTGAAATGCTTGGGCACATATTGTTCCTCCAAGCCAGACTTTATTGGAAATGAGAGCTGCTCTCATTTACAATTAAAGTCCACCTTGGAGGAACAATGCATGCCCAGACCTTTCTTTGATTTACCTTTTAGATGAGAGTGGAGCTGCCCCCATTGAAGTGGATCCATAGGATGAGTATGCTGTACTTTACTGTGCACTTTTGCTGGTTATGCAATATACATAAAGAGGGGTCACGCAGACCATGTTGTGACCAGCAATTAATCACCCTGAATCTGCTCCGGGGAATGCAAAACTCTGCAGTGAATTTATAGATGGAGCCAAGCTTTCTGGAGGGTCACTTACCTTTTTCAGAAAAGACAGTAAACATGGCAATGTGTGTTCAGCAAACATAAAATATCCAATACCAATGTGCTGAAACATATCTCTCATGCTGCCTATTTGAGCAAATCATTGTGGCTCAGAAAAATGTGAGTTGATAACGGTTTACTGTTTTATTATTTTTTATAAACACAGTCACACTACGCTACGATTTTCTAATTTTATGCTCTCTTTTTTAGATTTATTGTGTAATAGGAGGGTCATGTTGTTTTAACTGTGCACTACTGTATTATTTAAATGTTCTCCATAGATCTACAAGATTTACTTTTGGTACTCATGTGCACAGTACTGTATAAATATTGCAGCATTCTGAGATGTATTTGCTACAGTGTCAAAGTCTCCATTAAAATTCAAGTGTACATGTCCAGAGTAACATTCCATAGGCTTATATTAAAGAGATTAAAATTTTAATCTATACATTGCTGGAAAATTTACAGACCATAATTTACTGTGCGTTAAAAATGTGGTTCCTCCCAGCCAATCAAACCCCTGCATAAACCTCTACACAAGTGGCCAAAAGCCAGCTCTCGTTCATATTAAGAATAAGCCTCCAAACTCATTCATTACAATCAGGTGGTCCAAATTCCAAATTATTTTTGTTTTTAGTAGCTTAGCACACCTGCACTGCCAGCTATGTTTTATTTTTATTTTTGTATTTTGATGCTGGATTACTAATTTTATATATTTCTAGATTAGGCGAATTGTTGCCAATGTGAGGCTTATATTTTGATCACACTGGAGAGATGTGATAGTGTAACTGTCTGTTGGTTTACAACAGTAAATATTTTCCACTCTCAAGGTGGGGTATAGAATATAGGCAAATTAGACAATCTTAGAAAAACAAGTTACCTGCACTCTCTCCTTAATCCCTATGTATTTTTAAACAAATGGAGGTTTTTTAGTTACCTCCAATGGCCATGAGAGGATAAGCCCACCTGCCAACATCAAGGCAGACTCCCCCAGGTGGGTCCTAACTCTAACCATTCGCCTTGCTTCCTTGAGCTTCTGGCAAAGATCTCTAATGAGACAGAAAGGGGTAATTTTATATACACCACTATATATTATTAAGCATGTCTCAAACTCGCCGGGCCGCAAAGATATTCATTGTGGGCCGCGAGTTTGTCATGCTTGCTATAAATGCTCCCGAAGCAAATATATATTAATTTACATTCATTGCCATAGGAGCTGCTATACTTTAGTTATCATGACGGTTCACTTTTATTTTGTTTACTGTCGTTAACCTTTTTTTTTATTTTTTGGTTTCTCTTGGACCTACAATAGATTTTATTGAAATGGACTGTAATCTGAGATTTCATTTGGAATGCACATTAAATTGCCGTATTGTATATTTCTAACACATAAAATGTGAAAGCATATGCCTCAATATGATCTGAAAATGCTTCCGCAACTAAACATGATTAGGTAGTTTTGCATATTTTAAACCTGCGGCACAATCACTTGAATATTAAATATCTATAGATTTTAGGTCAGGCACTATATTTGTCATGGGAATATGCAAACAAGCCCACAGCTGACACAGATCAAATCTTACGAGGCTAAATAATCTTTTCATTTGCATGAAATCAATGCTTTTCTGGAATAATTCATGTTCCTACATGACAACTTTTTACTGCAGCTACTAAACATCCCATATGTTTCTGAAGCGCAAAAAAAAAGTACTTATTCCAAGCTCAAATATTCTGAATATATTTTTCCCTTCGTGCATAAATGAGGCATTTTGGCCACAAGAACAGAACATATTTATGGTAAATAGTTCTAGTGCTGACAAAACGAATATCTCTTTTAGTATATATTGATTAAAAATATATATATAATTCTGGGGCATTTATCTTGATTAAAAACTGTGCTCCGTGCACAGTAGCTAGTTTTAAGCTGCTAAACAATTAGTTTCTCCTTCTTTGACAGTAGAGTTTGTTTGTTTTCCATCTATAAAAATTGCTGAGATGAAATTTAACAATGTCAGCGAATGCTGTTGCTGCTGCCCTGCCTGCTAATCATTATACAATAGATAACACAGCCTATGTTAATGTACATTCTACACAAACCTCTGAATGTCATTTCTAAACAAATGATAACACTTCTCTGCTTAGATCTGGCAGTGCTCAGCCGTGATAGGCCTATCATATGACAGTTCTCAAAGACGCTCTACGTATGTTAGCAATAACATTCCAGCATTCGAGGGGAGAACACGACAACAATCTATTTGTGCGTTTCCTATTGTATTAATCAAAAAAAAAAAAATACAAAAAAAAAAAAATACTGTGTCAAATCAGTGCTTTCAGCTAATAAATGAACCTCTGTGCAACGGATATGCACATAATTAACTTTAGCCAGGCCTGAATTCTTGTTCTGAGCTAATGAAGGCTGCTGGAAAAGAAGTTACACCTGTGTTCCAATTTTTTAAATGCTGCACATATCAGATCCTTGCACCATGGCCACTACAAACTACTGAAGAGGTCATGGTGCTTAGAATAACCCTTAAATACACACTTGTTGTTATCTGGTGGTGGAGTAGAGGAAACCTTATGTCTATCAGTGTATGCGACATGTACAGGTGATACTTGAAAAAATAGAATATCATGCAAAAGTTCATTTATATAAGTAATGCAACATAAAAGGGGAAACTAATATATGAGATAGACGCATAACATGCAAAGCAAGATAGTTCAAGCCGTGATTTGTCATAAGTGCAATGATTATGGCTTACAGCTCGTGAAAACCCTAAATCCACAATCTCAGTAAATTAGAATATTACATGCAATCAATAAAACAAGGAGTGTACATAGAACAATATCGGACCTCTGAAAAGTATAAGCATGCATATGGACTCAGTACTTGGTTTGGGCCCCTTTTGTAGCAATTACTGCCTCAATGCGGTGTGGCATGGAAGATATCAGCCTGTGGCACTGCTGAGGTGTTATGGAAGACCAGGATGCTTCAATAGCGGCCTTCAGCTCTTCTGCATTGTTCGGTCTCATATCTCTCATCTTTCTCTTGGGGGTTCAGGTCAAGCGAGTTTGCTGGCCAATCAAGCACAGTAATTCCACGGTCATTGAACCAGGCTTTGGTGCTTTTAGCAGTGTGGGCAGGTGCCAAGTCCTGCTGGAAAATAAAGTCAGCATCCCCATAAAGCTTGTCTGCAGAAGGAAGCATGAAGTGCTCCAAAATCTCCTGGCAGACAGCTGCTTTGACCCTGGACTTAATGAAGCACAGTGGACCAACACCAGCAGATGATATGGCTCCCGAAATCAACACAGACTGTGGAAACTTCACACTGGACTTCAAGCATCTTGCAGTGTGTGCCTCTCCATTCTTCCTCCAGACTCTGGGTCCTTGGTTTCCAAATGAGGTGCAAAAGTTGCTCTCATCAGAAAAGATGACTTTGGACCACTGAGCAACAGACCAGGTCTGTTTTTCTTTAGCTCAGGTAAGACGCTTCTGACGTTGTTTGTTGTTTAGGAGCAGCTTGACAAGAGGAATACGACATTTGAAGCCCATGCCCAGGATCGGTCTGTGTGTAGTGGCTCTTGATGCACCGACCAGCCTCAGTCCACTCCTTGTGAAAGTCCCCACACATTTGAATGGCCTTTTCCTGACAATCCTCTCCAGGCTGCGGTCATCCCTGCTGCTTGTGCACCTTTTTATTCCACACTTTTCCCTTCCACGTAACTTTCTATTAATGTGCTTTGATACAGCACTTTGTGAATATCCAACTTCCTTCGCAATTACCTTTTGAGGCTTTCCCTCCTTATGGAGGGTGTCAATGATGGTTTTCTGCACAACTGTCAGGTCAGCAGTCTTCCCCATGATTGTGATTCCTACTGAACCAGACTGAGAAACCATTTAAAGGCTCAGAAACCCTGTGCAGGTGTTATGGCTTACTTAGCTGATTAGAGTGGGACACTGTGAGCCTAGAATATTGCACCTTTTCACAATATTCTAATTTACTAAGATTGTGGATTTGGGGTTTTCATAAGCTGTAAGCCATAATCATCGCACTTATGACAAATCACGGCTTGAACTATCTTTCTTTGCATGTAATGCATCTATCTCATATATTAGTTTCCCCTTGGGAAATAAATGAACTTTTGCACGATATTCTAATTTTTCGGGTATCACCTGTACATCAACATCCAGACTTAATATAGGTAGCCAATTCTACAAATATCCTTATATATCTGCATCTTCTGCTTAGCCATTAAAAATTTTTTAGCATTAAAATGAGTAACCTCAAAGTGCAACATATAATTAATGTAATTCCTTCTTCAAGTTTAAGAAAAAGCAAAGAACTTGTCTGCCATATTTGCATGTCACATTTACATAACAAACACAGCTGATATCCTTACTATAAAACTTGTAGATAATGTTAACTTTACATTGCAGGGTACCTGTCATGACAAATACTACTTAATCTTAAATGATAGAGAATAACATGTCATCTATCCATTGTCCTAACAGAATTGTTAGCAAATTCTAAAATTAGAGGTTAAAAAACAATCCTGCCCCCCTCCCCTCAGTCAAGCCAGATTGTACTGAACCTGTGGAAATGATCAGAGATAAGAAGGCTGTGCTCTGTATCTGTGTTATCAGAAAAACCCTCCTATGCAAATATCTCTTGCTTGAAAGCAGTCTAGAAGAAAGCAATGCCTGCAATGGGAAGTAGGGAGGAGGGGCAGACTCTGTGTGAGAGCAGCAGCACAGATAGAGGAGAGAAACAGCCAGAATATTTATATATATATATATATAAAGTGTTTGGGTATTTAAAGCTGTTATGGGATGCAAGTCTGTCTTTCCTAAAGGGGCGTAAGCAAGAGAGGCGTGACTTACAGCAAGAGTAACACAAACTTAAACATACTGATGCACTAAGCAGGTTTTAGAGGTATTGCAAATAATTTAAAAGATGAGCTTTTAACAGTATTAAGGAAAGAAACAGGAGTCAAACCAGATGGTTAGAAAACTGCAAGCCTCTATTTTTCATGACAGGTTCACTTTAAGGGCTTTTCTTCTAACTCTCCTGAATGAGAAATGGCAATCAAATCAACATATGTGTATCTAGCGAATGATGAAAGCCAGTCAGTCACTGGGCAGGATCTTCTATTAATTTGCAGTTACATATACGATCCCGGACAGCATGTCTAATTAAACATGATAGTTTCTTGGAGCATTGAAACACTTTCATGAGAACTAAGCCTTGATCAATGAGCAAGGAGAGAATGCAGTGTCCAATTAAGCAAAGCTTGACACGTTCAAATTACTCAAAAAAAAAAAAAAAAGAAAGAAAGAAAGAATATACACTTTAGCAGATTGAATTTTTTTTAAAAAAAATTACTCATTACTCCATAGTTAAGGTAACATAACAGAGTATTTGATTAATTCAAAATTCTTTTAAATGATTCCAAAATAAAATGGAAATTGGTTTAATTTCTCCCATAAAGATGATGAACATTCCTGTTAAGATATGTAGTTTTACAACAACATCTTCACCACAGAAATAGTCACGGTTACTTGGAGAAAAATGTATATATGCAGTCATTTTTGTGTTCAATTATAGAGGCTTGTGGCATTACAAAATATGAGTTTACCCAGCCATGTCTGTGTGTCTTAAAGATAGTTTGCAAGATATTCCATTTTAAGTTGAATTAACAAACCGGAATAGCTAGGAAGCAATGTTCTGAAAATGTTGCAACTGCCTATATTTTACAAGTTGTGCTTTTTTTTACTGGAATTACATTTTTATATTTAAAGCTTTTTAATGGTTATATATATATATATATATATATATATATATATATATATATATATATATATATATATATATATATATATATATATATATATATATATATCCAAAGGCTTGGCACTCACCTTTCACATATTAATACAACATTCTTACTCTGGTGCTAACCTGGTTGAGTAGATATGCAAAATTGAAGTGGGTGCACTCGAGGGATTTTGGTGAATAAACTAATATTTTTTATTGCATATTAGCAATAAAACATATACACACTGTACCGATCGACATTTCGACCCCAAAGCGGGTCCTCAAGATCTTGAGAAATCCACACTTTGGGGTCGAAATGTCTATCAGGACAGTGTGTATATATTTTTTTTAGCCAATATGCAATAAAAAATATTAGTTTATTCACAAAAATCCCTTGAGTGCACCCACTTCATTTTTGCATATATATATATATATATATATATATATATATATATATATATATATATATATAATAAACAATACACAAGATCCAGCGCACTCTCCTATCTACTAAACAGCAACTTCAATGTTGACAGATTTTATTAGTTTTTCAAAGGTTTTTTTTAAAAACACCTTATCTAGGCAAAAAATAATGGGGATTTAGATACATTATATGATCATATGTATGATCATATAATGTAACTAAATCCCCATTATTTTTGCCTAGATAAGGTGTTTTTTTAAAAAAAAAAACCTTTGAAAAACTAATAAAATCTGTCAACATTGAAGTTGTTGTTTAGTAGATAGGAGAGTGTGCTGGATCTTGTGTATTGTTTATTGTATAATATGGCCCCCAGCAGCACCCCATTTAAGCATGTTCAGGTGAGTGCAACCACCCCCCATGTTCTATATATATATATATATATATATATATATACACACACACACACACACACACACACACACACATACACACACTGATCAGCCACAACATTAAAAACACTCACTGACAGGCAGGGCTGGTGCAAAGATTTCTGCCGCCCTAGGCAAAGATACAATTTGCCGCCCCCTCACTGGCAGACACGCACTCACTGACAGACATACAGTCACTCACTAACCAACATAAACTCACTCACTGACAGACATACACACACACACACACACACACACACACACACAGGCACTCACTGACAGACATACACTCACTCACAGACAGACACACACATACACTCCCTGACAGTAACACACACACAAACACACACACACATACACTCACTGACAGACATACACACACAGGCAGACACTCCCTGATACACATACACTCACTCACTGACACACATACCTACTGAAACTCACTGACAGATGTACGCTCACTCACTGACAGACAAACACACACACACACACACACACACTGACAGACACACAAACACACTCACTGACAGACATACAATCACTCACTGACAGACATACATACACGCACTCACTGACAGACATACACTCACACACACACACACTAACTGTCAGTGAGTGTGTGTGTGTGTGTCTGTGAGTGTATGTCTGTCAGTGAGTGTGTGTCTGTGTGTGTGTGTCTGTCAGTGAGTGAGCATACATTTCTGTGTGTCAGTGAGTGGCTGTCTGCCTGTGTGTGTGTCAGTGAGTGAGTGTATGTGTGTCAGTGAGTATATGTCTGTCAGTAAGTGTGTGTCTATCAGTGAGTGCGTGGGCGTCAAAATTGATCTTTGCCTAGGTCGGCAGAAATCTTTGCATCGGCCCTGCCTGTCAGTAAATGTTTTTAAAGGGACACTCCAGGCACCCAGACCACTTCTGCCCATTGGAGTGGTCTGGGTGCTAACTAATTACATTGCAGGGTTAACTCCACCTCTAGTGGCTGTCTACTAGACAGCCATTAGAGGTCACTTCCTAGTTTCTAGCACAGGTTTCCTGTGCTAGAGCGCCACTGGACGTCCTCACGCTGTGTGAGGACCTCCAGCGTCGCTCAAAACCCCATAGAAAAGCATTGAAATGATTTTTCAATGCTTTCCTATGGGGAGACGTAATGCACATGCGCGGCATTCCCGCGCATGCGCATTAGGTCTCTCCATGCACATGCGCGGGAATGCCGCGCGGCAGGCGGAGACAGCGACGAGGGACATCGCCGCTGTCCCAGGTAAGTCACTGAAGGGGTAAAAACTTTCCCTTTAAGCTCATTGTCTATCTGTTTCTGCCATATTCCTTAATTGGAAAGTCACAGGAAATGGCTGTAACGTTCACTAGGGAACACTAACACGCAGACAGGACAGAGCAGAGAGAATTGCAATACCGATCCTTAGAATGGTCGGGTTATGCAAAAAGGGATAGCACGAGCCGAGGTCAAGGGAAACAAGGAGACAGAATAACTAGAGACAAAGCCAAATATCAGTAACCATGAAATCCAAATAACAAGTGCACCGCTCAATGGTAAACCAAAGGCCACAACAGGGCACTGATGCAAGGGAGAGGTTAGCTTATATACACACAGGGTGTGTCTAATTGGCTAACCTCCAATTAGTGTTACCCACACACATGGGAGGAGTTTCTACCCTCCCTTGTGGTCTCTGAAGTCATCACTGTGTGCCGGGTCACATGACCGGGTGCAGCACACATATAAGGAATCTGCTCTGGAGCATGCAGCGTCAGACACACTGCCAGTCTGGAGACAGGGACCAGATGACGCTGCTCGCTGTGATGAGGTAAGCAAGGTCGCCGCGAGTGGCGCAGGGACAGGGGACCTGACAACGGCTCCAGTTTGATACTTAATATTTCCATACCACTCTGTTCTAAAAGACAAATCAGTTCATAAAACTTCAACTTATTTAAGATCATACATTAAGAAGTAAAATATATACACCGAAATGCATGCACACTCTACATTTATATACATATCTATACACACACAATATCTTTTATTTTTATCAATGCATGTTGTTGGCTGTAGACAACAACAGTAAAAGATAAATACAACTGTCCAAACTAATTCTCAATGGGTCAGTTTGTTTGTTTGTGCATCTCACTGACTCTCTCATTGCCCATTGTTTAAGCAGTTATTTGAAATTCTTTCATCCAAATGTTTTACGTTTATTTTTTCCATAAAAAAAAAAATAAAAATCCTCTATGTAGTTATTTTAACTTCTTTCACGCAAGAGTCATTTTATATTTATATATTCTTTGATTGAAAAAAATAGTTTTATAGTTAACTTATTTTATCTGAGTGCTGTATATTTATTCATAGTTACTGGAACATCTTTCATCGGAGTGCTGTTTTATATGTGACCCATATATATATATATATGTTTCGACATTACCCACTTCCTTTTACAGATCAAAATACACATTATTGATATTCACAGCTTCAAAGTTATTGGGAAACTTTCCTAAAAGACCAGCTAGAATGTGTTACTTTTAATCATATACTCCATACAAACAGCCACAGATTTGTGATAACCCTGTTTGCTGCCAACTTCAAGAAAGGTCAGTATAATTGACGTAAACACATTGCCTAATGGCTCCTGGAATTAATGGCTTGCCATGAACCCAATGCAATTATAATACAAATTCTATCACATTAAGATAAAGTGCAGTGCTCTGGATCTAAATTTATAGCTTAATTTCCAGCAGTGGAAACAAATCCATAACATTTCTGGGAATATGCTGAGTTAGCATGCTGAACTAATCAATAAGCGTGCTTTAATTTGGGGGTTTATGCAGCAGTATGCATAGCTGTCATATTAATGTCATAATCAGGCTCGCCAACGGGAGTTTTTTTTTATAAATGCCTTTTAACCATATTTATAAGAAGGCAGTGCAATTATGTAAAATAACCTTTGTTTTTAAAGGTAAGGTCTTTAAAACATGCTTTGAAATGAATACCACAGTTGGATTTCATCCCAAGTTCACTAACTTCACAAACAAATATTGCAGTGACATCAATCTTTCAGAACATATCATGCAACTGTATCATCAGTGCACAGCTGAGATATATATATATATTTAGATTTTAAAGGTTGGACTTACTTCAACCTAGATTAATATTTAACTATATATATATACACACACACACATATATATATGTAACATTGGATAGCTCCGTAAAAGCACCACATTAGTTTAAATCAGAACTGTGATGGCTGCTCATATAAGGCTGCAGTGTTCTTCGCCATCAAAGGCAGCGTTTACAGCAAAAAGGCTGTATTGACATACTATACTCACCAGAACAACTACATTAAGCTGGTGACTACAGTTTCCCTTGAAGTATTAGGTTCTCATCATCTTATTCCATATAGGGCTCCATCTGAGGCTATGTGTCTGTAGCTGAACAAGAAAACCTGCACAATACACTAAAATGATTGTCTGCCCCTGCCAAGTAAAGGGTTTAAAAAAAAAAAAAAAATTCCTAAAAACTTAGTGCATTGGTTGCTCGGGCTGGTTTGGGCTCCTCAGACTTCGGCAATCTGGGGTACCTAAAGCACATTCTTGGCAAGCACCGTGCACGCATTAGGCCTTTCCCATAGGAAAGCATTGATTCAATACTTTCCTGTAGGGGATTTCAACACGCTGATGCCCTCGTGTAAATTGTGAGGATGCCCAGCATTGATTGATAGAGTCAAACTCTGTGAAACTCTATGAAGCATGTCTGGTAGACAGCCACTAGAGGCATTATTGACGCTTTAATGTAAACATTGCAGTTTTTCTGGCTCCCAGGTGTCTTTTATACAGGTAACCAGCTGAAATTAGGAGCACTCTTTTAAAGGGAGTGCTCCTAGTCTCAGCTTGTTACTTGTGTAAAAGACACCTGTCCACAGAAGCAATCAATCAGATTCCAAACTCTCCACCATGGCCAAGACCAAGAGAACAAGAGCTGTCAATGGATGTCAGGGACAAGATTGTAGACCTACACAAGGCTGGAATGGGCTACAAGACTATCGCCAAGCAGCTTGGTGAGAAGGTGACAGCAGTTGGTGTGATTATTCACAAATGAAAGAAACACAAAATAACTGCCAGTCTCCCTTGGTCTGGTGCTCCATGCAAGATCTCATCTCGGTAAGAAATCAGCCCAGAGCTACACGGGAGGATCTTGTTAATAATCTTAAGGCAGTTGGGACCACAGTCACCAAGAAAACAATTGGTAACACACTACGCCATGAAGGACTGAAATCCTGCAGCGCCCGTAAGGTCCCCCTGCTCAAGAAAGCACATGTACAGGCCTGTCTGAAGATTGCCAATGAACATCTGAATAATTCAGAGGAGAACTGGGTGAAAGTGTTGTAGTCAGATAATACCAAAATCAACCTCTTTGACATCAACTCAACTCGCCATGTTTGGAGGAGGAGGAATGCTGCCTATGACCCCAAGAACATCATCCCCCACCGTCAAATATGGAAGTGGATACATTATGCTTTGGGGGTGTTTTTCTGCTAAGGGGACAGTACAACTGGACCGCATCAAAGGGACGATGGACGGGGCCATGTACTGTCAAATCTTGGGTGAAAACCTCCTGCCCTCAGCCAGGGCATTGAAAATGGTCGTAGATGGGGATTCTAGCATGGCAATGACCCAAAACAAACAGCAAAGGCAACAAAGGAGTGGCTTGAGAAGAAGCACAATAAGGTCCTGGAGTGGCCTAACCAGTCTTCAGACCTTATTCCCATAGAAAATCTGTGGAGGGAGCTGAAGGTTCGAGTTGCCAAACGTCAGCCTCGAAACCTAAATGACTTGGAGAGGATCTGCAAAGAGTGGGAGAGGATCTGCAAAGAGGAGTGGGACAAAATCCCTCCTGAGATGTGTGCAAACCTGGTGGCCAACTGCAAGAAACGTCTGACCTCTGTGATTGCCAACAAGGGTTTTGCCACCAAGTACTAAGTCGAAGGGGTCAAAATACTTGTTTTACTCATTGACATGCTGTAGCAAACTTGCCCCTTTAACAGAGTTTGCCCCGTATTCTTGGAGGGGCCTGCTGGCCCGCCTCCTACCCAGTGATTATGGTCCCGGGAAGATATGGCCCTTTAAGTACAATATTTGGGCATATTGGATTTGTATGGTGCTGCTAGCCCTTTAAGAACCATTTTGGGGCATGGAGAAAATTTGGGACAGTGTCCTTTTAAATCTGTGTCCCCAGACCTATTTAGGACAAGGCACCTTTAAGTCTGTGTCCCCAGACCTATTTGGGACAATGCTCCTTTAAGACTTTGTCCCCAGTGTCCCCAGACTGTTAATATACTGTGTTCCTGGCTTTCTCCCACTTGGTTCAGTAAATGGGGCTTACTGAACCAAGTACCACACAGGCGGACCACCCAGAAGTGGAAGTGTGCAGGCAATTTACCTCCCAGGCTGGGAGCCTGCTGTAGCTAAATTGCTGACCGCTGGGGGGCCGCCGTTTGCACAAACACGTGGCGGCAGCCATCTTTAATTCAGCTGAAGTTTTACCTTCTCCAGACTTCAATGCATTCGACAGTTCGAATGCCGTTCGAGAATTCAAATGGTTGTCGTTCGTGTGTTTGAACTGACTTTAACATGGGAAATAGACCGACCACACAGCCTGATTCTCTGGAACTGTTTTGGGCATGAAAACGTGCTTGCGGTCGGTCAAAGGTGACTTATATCTATCTCCCGAACGGCTGAACAGATTCGAATGATTTTTGGATATGTTTGTATTTGAAATATGCTTATTAATAATACTTTTATTAATATTGGATGTACAGTTTTAGAGTTATGAAAGTTGGGTAAAAAGTATGTTTTAAACTGTACGGCTAATTGTGTTACCTCTCAGGCAGAGGGGAGGATTTTGTGTGGGAGTGTCTGTGTGTATTGTACGGATTGATTGGTAGTATTTCAAAACCCTGTGGGCCGTACTATGTTTGTGGATTGTGAATAAAAGAGGCTGTATGTGCCAGTACAGTCAGTTCTGCTTGACCTCAAAACAAAGTGTCGTCTCGTTATTGGGGGATATGGATTGTATGCTGACTGCCAGGAGTGTAAGCTGATTGTATGCTTTTCCTGTTCAGCTGTTTACAGCATTCAAATTAACATGCGCAGAGTACTTTCGAAGAACTCTGGGAGTGAACTTTAGGTGTGAATCTAAAGCACTAATTGTCATACTGTTTCCTATGCAGATGAGTGGCAGTTCCCTGGTGTCTCAAGATGTTAGACGCCACCAAAGAAACCTGGGATAGGAGTCTGAATTCTGGATGATTCCGCCAAACTAGTAAAATTGCTACATTTCATTTTAATTTCGAGACTGCTGACACACATCATTTTTAAATACCAGGGTGAGTCAACATAATATTTAAAATCCAGGAACGTGATGGACAGAAAATATACAAGATAAACATTTTGACATTTATAAAAATTTACCAGATCAAAAATGTAAAAAATGTATTTCTAACAAAATTCCAAGAGGAATGATTTTTTTTTTTTTTTTTTTTTAACAATTTCACAAAAATGAGTGACAAGACATATCTGGAATGAAGAAGGCATCCCAGAATTGGATCACAATTTCCTTCTAATGTCTTGACACGTGATAACGCAGAACATACAAGTTACAGCTAAAATCTTATGGCAGAACCAGAGCGTTTAACTTCTGTGTTTTTTTAGTATTTTTTTTACAATATGAATAGAAGAGATTGAAGCAAACAGATTGAAAAAAAATCTCTTTAGTTTTCAAGTCACATACACACTAAACTATTACTTTCATACAATTTTAGTGCAGCTCCTGCCTTGTAATAGCTTTTAGACATCTGTGTGTTGCAGTGCAAGATGTTGTACATTATTGTTTGTGACACCCCTCAAATGCCAATTTACTTGTCTGAAGATTACACCACAGGTGCAATAAATCCTAACAAAACCTTCATGGGCAGCTGAACAACGCATTCCTTTTCTGTTGTTATTTTGGAGCATATTTTGTACTTTTTCTTTTATTTTACACTTATTTCCAATAATCTCAGAAAGTGGGCACACACTATTGAACCTTTTTTTTTTTTTATGAAAACACATTACACAGTAGAATCTCCAGAAAATGACAAAGACACGCTGAACAGCAGAATTCTGTTACACTAAAAGGTCAAACATAACTATAATAATACTTAAATAATGATATATATATATATATATATATATATATATATATGTGTGTGTATATATATATATATATAATATATAAATAATATATATATATATATATATATATATATATACACACCGTATTTTTCCAAAACCTATGTTTTTCTCAAAAAAAATTTAGTCTAAAATTGGGGGTCGTCTTATACACTGAAGGTCACTACAGGGGTTAGAGAAAGAAAACAAAACACTTGTTTGAGGGGCTTGAGAGCTTAATTAAGTATGTGCTTAAGAAAGTGGCTAATAAGTTTTGGGCAAGAATCTGGGAGATCTTGAGCAACTGCATGCTTCCACACATCACTTTGGACCATGTAAAGACCTCATGGTTCCGGACTACAGATAGACGTCACAGGGTGAGGCCTCTACATCCTCTGTAGGGTACAGCAGACGTTGAGGAGCGGGTAGACACCTGAGTCCCACGCCTGCTTCTACATACCTGAACGAAACCACAGCATGGCTTCTGTGGGCAGAGGGCATTGTTGCCGCCAACAACAGGACGGCGGCCCAGGGAACCAGTTTCCAGACTTGGTCGGACCTCGGGGAACGGCTTACCAGAGTGTGAGGGGCCAGGGACCGATGGGGCATCCTGATCAGCCAAACTGGACTTCAGTAATATAGATGTTTAAAGGACCACAATAGGCAACCAGACCACTTCAGCTTAATGAAGTGGTCTGGGTGCCTGGCCCATCTAGGATTAACCCTGTCTGCTGTAAACATAGCAGTTTAATCCAGCCTCTAGTGCAGTGTTTCCCAACCCAGTCCTCAAGGCACACCTACCAGTCCAGGATTTAAGGATTACCCAGTTTTGTCTAAGGTGTTTTTAGAAAAAAAAGAAAAAACACCTTAGACAAAACTGGGTAATCCTTAAATCCTGGACTGGTAGGTGTGCCTTGAGGACTGGGTTGGGAAACACTGCTCTAGTGGCTGTCTCATTGACAGCCGCTAGAGGCGCTCCTCTTCAAATGAATTTTAAAGCTCACAAAGTGTTTAAAAGACATAAGAGACAAAAATATTGGGGATTTATTTACAATGTATGATAACCACCATTGCAGGCCCTATTTAAACCTTGAACTGCAGAGAGTCTCAAAAGAATGGATGTCCCATCTAAGTAGTTATTCTCAAAATAAGGTTTCGTATAGAGCAGAACCTGCCAAGATAGGGCATATTAGAGTTGTGGCAGGTTTATGAAATACATGATCATTTACTGTAATTAAATTCTAATTATTTTACTTAGAGCAGATGGTTTTAAATACTTCTAGTACGTTAAAGTTAGTTGGTAGTGAGTGTATTTATTTAATTTTGTATATTGTATCTATTTTTCATGTCCGTAGCACACAAGTATGCATTTTTAGGTGAGTGCAACATTTCTATCCAATGTAGGTTTAGCAAGTGCCCCTCACACATACATGAAAATATGTGATATAATATTTACAGTAGCACTTCACGCACACTGTAGTGGTAATGGCGCAAGGAGCACTGGTGTATCCCATTTAAAAAAAAGTTTGTCTTCCTACCTGGTGTCTGTTAAGGCACCAAAATGAATTGGGGGAGCTCTTTGCCCCCATTGTAGCTGGAAGCTTTCAGCTCTGACCCAAGCTCGGTGGTGGAGCACTTGGCTTATTGGCTGCTAGCAATCAATGCTGCAGAGACGCGGGTTATGGTGCCCGGCAAACCTTGTCTGATAAGTCAAACGGTTACTAAAGGATTTGATTACTTACATTGTAGATATTTGTCACTAGAACCTGTAGGTTGGAGGTCAGCCAAAAGGCCCCTTTAGTGGGTGGGCATAATGTTTTATGGGCAGGTCCACCCATTGTGGGCGTCACCTGGAACATATAACCATATAAAGTCATATAAACTCGTTTGAGCAGTGTCCCCAACTACCTATTGTTCCTGTTACATTTTGTTATTGTCTCATTTGGTAAATTCCCCTCTTATTGTTACACGCTGTGGAATAAGCTGGCGCTATATAAATACCAATTATAATAATATCACTGACCACGCCCCCTCTGCCTTCGTCCAGTTGTCCTGATCTCATATCTCCCAAAGTTGGAAGGTATTTATGTTGTTTAACAGCCTCAGTATTGTGATATCTCAGAAAGCAGTGTGACGCCAGGCAGGTTTACTTTATATACCGTATATACTCGAGTATAAGCCGAGTTTTTCAGCACATTATTTGTGCTGAAAAACCCCAACTCGGCTTATACTCGAGTCAATAGTCTGTATTATGGCAATTTGCATTGCCATAATACAGACTGGGGCTGCAGAGATGTTACTTACCTCTCCTGCAGCTCCTGTCAGCTCCCTCCTCCTCCGCGCCGTCCGTTCAGCACCTCGGTCAGCTCCCACTGTAAATCTCGCGAGAGCCGCGGGGTCATAGTGCGGCTCTCGCGAGACTTACAGTGTGAGCTGACAGAAGAGCTGACCGGACGGCGCGGAGGAGGAGGGAGCTGACAGGAGCTGCAGGAGAGGCAAGTAACATATCTGCCAGCCCCCCTCTCCCCTCCACTGAACTACCAATCCAACTGGACCACCAGGGAAGGAGCCCCCCTCCCTGGCACGCTAGCAAGCAGGGAGGGGGGACAAAAAAATGTATAATAGTAATAAAAATAAATAAATTAATAATACAAAAAAATGAAAATAATAATAATAATAAAAAATATATTAAAATCCCCACCCCCCACCAAGACTCTGCATCACACACACACACACACACTGCACTCACACACACTGCACTCATATACACACTGCATTCACACACACACTGCATTCATACAC
This sequence comes from Pelobates fuscus, assembly GCF_036172605.1. Lineage (NCBI taxonomy): Eukaryota > Metazoa > Chordata > Amphibia > Anura > Pelobatidae > Pelobates > Pelobates fuscus. The sequence goes on from NC_086320.1 coordinate 341,723,289, forward strand.
ACACTGCACTCATATACACACTGCACTCATACACACACTGCACTCATACACACAATGCATTCATATACACACTGCATTCACACACACACACACTGCACTCATATACACACTGCATTCACACACACACACACTGCACTCATACACACTCTGCATTCACACACACACACACTGCACTCATACACACACTGCATTCATACACACACTGCACTCATACACACACACTGCACTCATATACACACTGCATTCACACACACACACTGCACTCATATACACACTGCATTCACACACACACACTGCACTCATACACACACTGCACTCATATACACACTGCACTCATATACACACTGCACTCACACACACACACACTGCACTCATATACACACTGCATTCACACACACACACACTGCACTCATACACACACGGCATTCATACACACACTGCACTCATACACACACACTGCACTCATACGCACACACTGCATTCTCATACACACACACACTGCATTCATTATACACACACACACACACTGTAAATAAAAATTCAATTAATATAATTTTTTTAGGATCTAATTTTATTTAGAAATTTACCAGTAGCTGCTGCATTTCCCACCCTGGTCTTATACTCGAGTCAATAAGTTTTCCCAGTTTTTGGGGGTAAAATTAGGGGCCTCGGCTTATATTCGGGTCGGCTTATCCTCGAGTATATACGGTAACTTCATTCTAAATAACACACATACCAGATGTGCAACCTATTGAGAGCAAGACTCTATTATAAGAAATAAGCATTTCTCTGGTAATTGAACTGAAATTGTGCCATAGATATCAGTAGGATAATTGCTATTCCGTAATCAGCATTAAGTTCACATGTAATAGATATTATCCTGACGATTGTATTTAAAATGTATAAATAAACGGATTATATTGTAACATGTTTGGTCTTTCATTTCCTTTTAAACGGCAAAATTGACCCAACAGGGAGCATTTGCTTTTATTTAATTTTTTTTAAAAAAATGTAACAATATTTTTTTATGTACAATGCAACTGAATACAAAATCTAAATTGCAGAGAAAATAATCTCCATTACTAAAAAAAAAAAAAAAAGAAGAAAGATTTTAAAGGAACAGACATATTTTAAAGGAACAGACATGACCATGTCTGGCATTTTAACTTCTGGAGCCTTTTCAATCCCAGAACTGCATATTTACAGCATGTACAATTTTCTGTTTAGACAGAACCTGCCTGCTAAATAGACAATTCTTCAGGTACAGAAATTCAATAAGCCATAACAGAGCATAACATTTTTGACACAGGATGCTAGCTTTCTGTGACATTTTCTGTGACATTCAGTTCCACAAATGTGATCTCCGGCACTGTGGTGCAATCATTTACTACATACCGTAACTCTAGCAGTGCAATTATGAGGTTAGCCTATGAGCTTCCACCAACGCCTATTTAAACACACTGCTAAAACAGTTCACTTGCCTATTGTGGTCCTTGTTTACCGGAGAGTAGATTCATATCATATCTAGTCATTTCTGGTATTGACTAGTAATTATTGGTATTGACTAGTCTCACACTTGACTTTTCTGAATTCTGTTGATCTAGACTGTAACTTATTCCCTTAATCTTGGTTTATTCCTGACTACTCTCCACTTGTTTCCCGGTATGTTTCACCTGTTTATGGGCTCTTCAGTAAGCACGGCTATCCCAAGGACTGTTAAAGAGACACTATATGCAACCAGACCCCTTCATCTCAATAAAGTGGTCTGGGTGTCATGCCTGTCATTTAACTCTGCAACAAAAAACACAAAAATGCAGGAACTCAGCCAAAACTCGTCTATGTTAATCAGATGGTCTCTTAGAGACTATTTGATTGGTGCAGCGCAGAGTTTGGCTAGATCCACTAGCCAAAGAGGTTGGCTGCCCCCGTACGCTAGGGGGGCCCATCAGGTGGCCCATACACTTAGGGTCACTCAATGGGTATTGCTGAAAGGGGCCTGGTCGGGCTATTAACAGTGTGTGTATCTGTGTGTGTATGTCAACGTGTGTATCAACCCGTCAGTGTGTGTATGTGTATCTGTGTGTCAAGGTGTGTGTATTGCTCTGTATTAGTGTGTGTATATGTCAATGTGTTAATGTGTCAGTATGTACCAGTGTGAGTATCTGTATCTATTTGTCAAGGTGTGTTTATGTGTCAGTGTGTACCTATATGTGGATGTGTCAGTGTGTGTATCTGTATGTCAAGGTGTGTGTATGTGTCAGTGTGTTTATTAATGTGTAGGTATATATCTGTCAGTATGTAAGGCAGTGTATGTGTGTATGTGCATACATCCCAGCAATCACATACCAACACAACAGATAAACATACCCCTGCAATCAAACACACCCCAACATTTAAACTCCAAAATCATATACAAACACACCCCTTCATTTAAACACCAATACTACACAAAAATGTACACCTGCATTTAAAATCCAACACTACATACAAACACATTACTGTATTAAAACACTAAAATTACATACAAATGCCCTTTCATTCAACCACCAACACTAGATACAAACATACACCTGCATCTAAAAACCAACACTACGTACAAGCACACCCAAGCATTAAACACAAACACTACACACAAGTACACCACTGCATTACAATGGCAGCAATACATACAAATACCCCTCTATGCACACACATGCTCCATACATAAACATGCTTTCGTTCAAAAGCACATGTTCACAAATACAACCTTGCAAGGATGGGCAAATAGCATTCTGGGAGTTGTACGGCAGATGGAGATCTACCGTTTGGCCATCCGTGCGTCTGAGGGGGGCACAAAACATTTCTTGCACCAGGGCCCAAACTACATTAGGTCCACCACTGGCACACACATGGTCAAGCATTGAACACTCTTAAAACAGACCTCTTAAAAAATACTTCAAAATGGGCACAACACTTCTCACTGGTACCATGGCCGTGCTACATACCCGCTTTCTAATACAAAATCATGATGTTTTAAGTTAATAGCTGACACTTGAATGTATTTGTTTATATTTCCATATTCAGAGCTAATCCAGATGTTAACCTAATTAAAAGTTGAACCAAAATAATACTTATCATTCCACTTCATCAGCATGGCCATGGGTGGGAAGTGAAAGATCATTGCTATGCAGTGACATCTATTTATTACCAGGCATTGCAATAACAGTTTAGCACTGTGAAATGACTGCATAACACTCTGGTATTTCAAAAAGGCAGACAGTAGATTATACATCCTGATGAAATGTCCCTTTTTGGCAGTGGTCATTTTGTTTTGGTTGAAGTGAGAGTGTACCTCCTGAGCCCACCCTGGCCTGATTTCATGTCCTATTTATCCCTGCCTATCAGTCTTTTCACTTGTATAAATAAATACTTCACTTGCTTGTTTCCAGTGTCTTGGAATTGTCTGTGGTTGTGTATATTCTTTTGTTAACATGTAAATCTCCCATGTTAAAATTAGTGTAGGACCCACCGATATTGGGGTACTGTAATGTAATGGTGGGCTTAACACAATATGGCCACATGGTGGAACTGAGCCCCCAATTCCCATTTTTTTTCTGTGAAGGTTTGGAATCCAGACCAGATTCCTATTGGGCTTAGCACCCCACCCATCCACTATAGGTGCCTCTTGGGAGGTGACCACAGGAAAGCTTAAATTGAGGAGTCTCTTGAAGTATTGCAAGTTAGCATGTAACTCTCCCATGTTAAAAAATTAGTGTAGGATCCACCAATAATGGGGTACTGTGACACAGTGGTGGGCTTAACCCCTTAAGGACACATGACATGTGTGACATGTCATGATTCCCTTTTATTCCAGAAGTTTGGTCCTTAAGGGGTTAAAACAATATGGTCATATGTTGGAACTACATCCCATATTTATTTGCTAAAATAGGTGATTTTAAGTAGCCTTTTAAATGTAAAGCTGTATTTTTGTTTGTGTGTGCGCAGTTCCTGTAACTGTATTTTGTATATGTTTTGGTCTTTACGGCAGCACCACTGCTTGGAAATGCATGTTCTGGGTGTGCCCCCAAGACTAGTTCAGACCTCACCAAAAAAAAAAAGATGGTTTTGACTGCTCTCAGAAATCCAGTTGAGTATGTTACTGAATGTGTACCATTTACACAAGAAACTTTTCCTACCAACAGTAGGACCAGAAAACAGAACTAAAATAGAATATAAGAGATACCGCAACCCGCGACTATTATTTTGACCTCTCAAGGTAAGGTAGACACATCTCTCGGGAATGACAGGAAGGAGAGCCTACATTCGGATTACCCTATCACACATAGAACATGTAAATTATCCAGGGCTTGGTGTACATACAGACAGATGAGGACGTATCTGATGTTCAAATGGTATAGGTTTGCTTTGTACTGGCACAAGTCAACACATTTACAATAACAATAATTCATATTGCGCCAATATGTCCCTCAGCGCTGTACAATATTTAGACAAGACAGACAATTAAATCTAATAAAACATAATTAACATATTACAACAGTAGATTAAGAGGACCATGTCATAACATGTTTACAATTGAAAGTAACCTAAAATATGTTTGAGATGCCCCGAGGGAACTAACCTCTCTTTAAAAATATTCTTGGCTTTCCTGAATATGGCCCAATGCATGAATTATTCTCGACAGCTATTCAGGTATCTTCCACAGATGGATAACCTATGGGAGATCTATTCTATTTGTCTGATTTATGACAGTTTCTAGTGACTGCCTTCATTTATTAACCATTAATGGTATATTGGACAATGTGTTAGGGAGCATGCTGCAAAACAATTTAGACCGGATGCAAAAAAAAAAAAAAAAAAACCAAACAAACATGTGAAAGGTAAGCAAGGGCTGAAGAGAAAAAAATAAATAAATGAAAAACAGCTAGCGATTCCTTTTTACCAAATATATTTATATAGAAGCCAGTGCTGATCATTAGGGATAGTATAGTATATAACTAATATTGCAAAATGTAATTTAAATACATTTCCCTATATATGCAAGTACTTTTGAACATCATACACTTCTTTAGCATCATAATCTATGCTACTAGTTCTATAAGATCTTGTGTGCAGTGCCTCTAATTTATAGAGCCCTTGCAAGAACATATTACAGGCTGTATTCCTAACTCTACCATGTCCCAGTGCCCGATTAGTTTTAGGTCTTACCAAGACTACCTCAACGCTGCAGCCCACACCTCCTACTGCAATGTCATCCGGATCTCTCTGCTTTTGACTAATCCAATGTTCCTCATAGTTGAGCATTGGAGTCTGATGCGCATGCGCAGCAAGTGCCGAACGCACATCCAAATGCGTCTCATAGGGAAACCTTGACTTAAACACTTTCCTTTTAGCTGCTTGGTCACATGACCAAGTTTTGGTCAGTTGTTCTTGCGGAAGCGCCTCTAGTGGATGTCAGGAAGACAGCAACAAGAGGTGTGTTTATCCCTGCAATGGGAACATTGCAATTTCTACAAAACTGCAACATTTTACAATGTCACTGTGCCTTTCGTGATCTTTTAAAGAAAAAAATATATACTTAAAAATAAATATTCTATCATCCTTAATATACCCATGTATTACTATATTTTTACTCTCAAAATGCCAAAGGACAACATTTCGACACATGCAGGTTCAAATCAATCATGGGAAACAATTTATTATTCCTATGTTTTAAATGGAAAATAACCATCAAAACCTATATTTACACAATAATCACGTATAACTGGATACATTTTTGTTTTTAAAAAAGAATGTTATTATAAAAAAACTAAAAAAAAACTGATCAAATTCAGCTATAATATGACTGAATATAAGATGATATATAAATAACAGTGAACAAGATGTTATTAGGAAAGTGTACAATTTACATGTTTGGTCATACTGGTCATTATATTTTACAGTTTAAGCTTTTTTCCCCCTTTGGCTGTCTCATTTCTACATACCTATCTCAGTCCACTAATTACATAGAGTGTCTAAGGCCATCAGAATAAAAAAAAGAAAATCAAATTTTCAAACCTCTTATCGTACCTGCTTAATATTTATGATATTCGGTACTAGGCTATTATTTTTGATCATTGACTCAGATTTCTCTCCACCAATGGCAGCTGTCCAATTAAGACTCCACAATGATGATTTGTATTTTTTTTTTTTTTTTAGCCTGGCCACATTGTTCATTTTTCTATGATCTCTTCGAAAATGAAACTATGGCAGTTTTTGATTATTTAACTCTTGGACTGAGGTGCATTATTTCTAATGCTCAAATGCATTTGTTTCATTTTGACGTTAGGTTGACGGTAGGTTGTACAGGGTCAAAGGGACAAAAAAAATCATTTTATTCCAACCGTACAGGTTTAGGTGATTAATAGCTTGCTGTAAGGACACAATTGTTCTTGGAGGTAACACGTATCTGTGTGGACATGCTGAATTTACATGTCTTTAACAATGCTGTTTGAAAAGTTTGACATTGCATTTTTCTTACCTGTTGGTTAACCTTAAATGACATTGACAGTGCTCTTTCAAGGATATTAGATTTATAAAAATAAAATTGTGCTGGAGAGGAAGCAGCTGTCAAAGTATATCCCCTCTCAGTAATGTAAACATGCATCTTTTCATTCTCTATTTTTGCCTTGCACAGGAGCTATCTAAGGAACTGCTAATGTGATGGCTCAGCACGTCCTACTAGATCTCTGCTTCCGTACAAAAAAACCAGAAGTTGAGCACAGAAGCCTCGTTAATTACACAACTATCTTGGCTTCATCTCTAGGCATCAAGTGAATATTTCTAGTCCCTTGAGCTCCTGCTGAAACCTTTCTTGTCAAAATCAAATGTAAATTTGAGGAGGGGTATATAAAATAATGTCTAAATAAATGATGATAGTGAGTAAACAAACATGTAAATTAAGATTTGCCAAATGTAGCGTATATATACTCATGTTTTGTTCTGCTACTGGGATTCTCCTATCAGTCTGCATTTAAAAACCTCTTGCATATAGCTATTCACTTACTCCTCCATGTGGCTCACATCTGAGAACCAAGAGATACATTAATCAGTACAACCCGATGCCACCAGACTGACTTTACTTGATGGTCCTTCTGGGTCTTCTATCCAATAGCTGCCGGTGCGGTGATATGCCGCTACAGGATTTGATATGGCGCTGGAGGGAAGTGAGTACACAGATCCTGGGCCAATGGCAAAGTTTTACATACAATGGCAAAGTGGACAAAGGCCAAGGAACCTTTGTCAACTGCTGGTTCTAAAAAAGGAACAGTAGTCCTTAATTTTCCTGATGTATAACTCGGAAAAAAGCATAAACCCCACCCAAAAAAGCATTGTGCATATAAGGGGGATTCGAGACATGATCAACGGATAAAAAAAAAAAGAATTAGTAGAGCCGCTGTAAGGATAGGGAGTATATCATTAAAACATGACTCTCTCTGTATGCCATTCATTATGTTGAAGTTAATGGGACAAAACAAATATTCCAAAGAATAGGAGAACTCTGAGAAAGGGCCACAGCTCAGCGAAACCTCCACAGTTTGCCCTTCGGTTAGTCCCCCCTCGTGTCTCAAAAATACTTTTGCTCACTTGAGAAAACCTATACCATTTGCAGAATGGGACTGATCCCGCCCATAAGGGCTATGCAGATCTGAAAATTTGGATAGTTCTTATGGGTGGGATCAATTTGGTATGCAAAATCCCTCTACACGAGAAATACAATTATCCCAGACAAACATTTTAGCTTTCATTGGGCCACGTCAGCGAGGTGTCGCTGATATTCCTCTAAACACAGTGAACACAGTCTGATATGCAAATGTTCTAGGTTCTCTCTGTAATGGCACAAGTCAACAAAAATATTTCTGAGACCTGAGTGGGAAATTAACCTGTGGCACAGGAGTATATGTGTGGTGAACATATCTGTAAAACATACGTCAAATGTCAATATTAAAAATTGTGAGATGGAATGGCTCCATTTTAAATGAACACTATAGTCACCTAAATTACTTTAGCTAAATAAAGCAGTTTTAGTGTATAGATCATTCCCCTGCAATTTCACTGCTCAATTCACTGCCATTTAGTAGTTAAATCACTTTATGTTTATGCAGCCCTAGCCACACCTCCCCTGGCTATGATGGACAGAGCCTGCATGAAAAAAAAAACTGGTTTCACTTTCAAACAGATGTAATTTACCTTAAATAATTGTATCTCAATCTCTAAATTGAACTTTAATCACATACAGGAGGCTCTTGCAGGGTCTAGCAAGCTATTAACATGGCAGGGGATAAGAAAATCTTAATTAAACAGAACTTGCAATAAAGGAAGCCTAAATAGGGCTCTCTTTACAGGAAGTGTTTATGGAAGGCTGTGCAAGTCACATGCAGGGAGGTGTGACTAGGGTTCATAAACAAAGGGATTAAACTCCTAAATGGCAGAGGATTGAGCAGTGAGGCTGCAGGGGCATGTTCTATACACCAAAACTGCTTCATTAAGCTAAATTTGTTCAGGGGACTATAGTGTCCCTTTAAGTAAACTGAATCTAGCAGGAAGACATTTAGATATGTTAGTATTGGATTGAAACAACCGAGTATAAACTATATCCTACTTATTACAAGGCTTAGAAGACCAGTCAGTGCCTGTGCATTATTTAGCACCGGAAGTATCTGAATTATAAGTTTGTTAATACACAGATTGTGCTGAAACACACTTTACCCACAATTAACCCATGATCCTATAAATTAATGACTGCATATGCCTGCGAGATTATAATTAATGTTTTTGGCTGGCTGCATAATCTTTGTTATGATAAGTGCAAAAGCTAAAAGTACATAGACAGAATGAATAAGCATGGTCTTCTTCCCTTTCATCAGATATTTTGCTTAAAACACAGGTTTTAACTCCCCATTAAGAAAGCACACTTAGGCTGTGTTAAATGCATCAAAAAAATTGTCCTTGTAGTATAGAATGCAGATCAATAGATGTAGAAAAATATATTGGAAAAAAGGGCCTCTCTTCCATTTGCCAATCATTATTGGCATAAAGAGCTATGATGTCGGCACAGACATCTTTACTAACAACTGAGTGACAGGGAGGGCAGGAGAACGGTCATTGAAGCGATTCTTCTGCTCCTCAGCACAGCACCTTCAGAGTATGAATGCCCTTATTTAAGAAATGTCAAATTGATACTCTAGTGTTAGGCTTACAAATCTGTATTCCTAACACTATAGCTCCTTCTGTCTCTCCCCTCCCTCACGGTCTCCATGGCCAATACTGAAATCCCTTTATTTATTTACCCAATCCCAGTTCCGATGTCTCTCAGGCGCTCCACCTAAGTCACCTGATGGGGGCTAATGCGCATGCACGGAAAGTACATTTCAGGACTAAGTATGACGGGGACACTGCACCCAGACCACTTCAATAAGCTGAAGGGGTCTGGGTACCTATAGTGTCCCTCTTAGCAGCAGGCCGAACTGCACAAGAGAGGGTGGACTGTAGGTGGGAGTATGAGATGTGTGCTCACTGCCAGCATAAAATGCTGTACAGACATGATTCTTATTCCATAACCACTTCAGCAACTTCACGTGGTTCAAGTGGTTATGTTTTTTTGAGTAACACATTAAACAGCAGATGCAGTTAATAAAAAATCTGATACAAATATGTCAAACTTAAAACTGCGTGGGGGTCTCACCAAATGGAAGGAAGTAAAATCTATCTAGTCATTACTTTATTCAACTTTTATATATATATGTGAATTGTCCCCCTTGGTGTTTACTGGCTGCTATCTCATTGGCAACTATAGAGTTCTTGACTGAATACATAAGTCACTCTCAAAAATAGAAGTTGTCTTCTGGTAAGTATAATTTTGATTCACATATGCTGGTGATTCCCTACCTGAAGGTGGTCATCGACAGTTTATATATAAGAAGTTTAATTTTAATAGTATCTATATTTACACAATGGGATATGTTGTTAAATAAATAAGTAGACACAGCATAGAGTGATGCTGAAAAATAGATCGTGTGTCTTCGTGAAACAATGATCTTCTCCTTAGTTACATTAAACTTATCTGTTGACCTAGAGTTTACCAGTAAGCTTATCGTGGGATAAATGTATCAGTCAACTGCAGATCTAATAACCTGGAGCACTCTATTATTTACCACAATGCGGTATGATAACATCTTGGCATATGTAACGGACACTGAGAGATAGGAACGCTAATTCCAAGTGCCATAAAGCAAGAACAAATCATTCAAAAACCATTAAAACCAGCAAGGCAACACTGCAGTAAATGGAAATAACATTGTAAAGTAATCAAATGGCACATCCTCTTTAATTACATTAATACAAAAAAGGGGGTTGCTTCCGGACATCATTATTTGTGATCTGTATAGTTAAAGGGTTCTACATCCATTTACTACAAAGTTTAAAAAATGTATATTAGCTAGCCATCGAATGTGAAATCTGGGATGCATAACTGGCACAAGAAAGTGGAATTTAAAGCGGCACTGTCATGCCGAACTTACCTTTCCTCAATCTCTTCCTCTTCTCCCCCTCTCTCGGGATCTGTTATTCATTTCTTCCATTCTTCTTTAGTTTTCTTTAAAATCATAAGACAAAGTAGGGACTCTGTCTTATGGAGGATTCCTCCGCTTGACCAGCTCTGACCAGCGGAGGAGCAAAGTGTGCTTCATTTCCGCTGGTCAGAGCAATTTTCCCATGATCCCTAGCGTTCCTCCCTGTTCCCACAATGCTTCCTGTCAGTATTGCCGAAAGTCCTGTCACTTAGACAGAACGCCGGCAAAACTGCCAAATTGCATCCTAACAGAATGAGCACTGTTTCTCCATTGGTGTTAGGATGCAATTCGGTACTTTGTTCGGATCGGAATTTCATTCAAATGAATGAAACTCCGATCCTATTCATTGCTGTGGCTGCATCTTACAGCCGCTTAGTAGATAACTCCCTAATTCCCACGGTATCAGGGAGCTATCTACTAAAAGGCTGAAAGACCTAAATTGGTCTTTCAGCCAAATGTACTAATACTAAGTAAAGATTACTTAGTATTAGTAAATAATATGCCCCTACTCGCTATACCGCGAGTAGGGGCATGTCTAGTAAGCAGTGAGCAGCCTGTGGGCACCCCTAGTCACCTTGATGGGGGGGGGGGGAATTTACTTAGTGCCCCCACCCGCCGCCCAGGGGTGGGGGCGGGGGGAGGACAGTAGGTCCCCCCCCATTATCGTTATGGCCCCCACCTGCCGCCCAGGGGTGGGGGCCGCTTGGGCACCCCTAGCTTGGGCACCCCTAGTCACCTTGATGGGGGGGGGGGGGAATTTACTTAGTGCCCCCACCCGCCGCCCAGGGGTGGGGGCGGGGGGAGGACAGTAGGTCCCCCCCCATTATCGTTATGGCCCCCACCCGCCGCCCAGGGGTGGGGGCCGGGGGGGGGGGAGGACAGTAGATCCCCCCCCCTTATTACTATTATGGCCCCCACCCGCCGCCCAGGGGTGGGGGCCGGGGGGGAGGACAGTAGGTCCCCCCCCCCTTGTTACTGTTATGGCCCCCACCCGCCCCCCCCCCCCCGGCCCCCACCCACCGCCCAGGGGTGGGGGCCGGGGGGGGGGACAGTAGGTCCCCCCCCCCCCCCTATTACTATTATGGCCCCCACCCGCCGCCCCTATGACCCCCATAGAGTGAGGGGGGACCTGGGGGGCTTATGAAGTGGTGGGGAGCACTGCTCCCTGCCGCTTCTGTCTTTACATATTGCAAGGAGGGAGCTGCACGCCGGTAGCTCCCTCCTTGTAATAAACCGAACAAATAAACGAACACTGATACACAGTGTTAGTTTGTTCGTCTGATTTTTTCTATTCATTCGTCTGTCTGATGAATGAATGAATAGGTGAAATTCCCGTTCGCATGTCCAGGTGTTTCACTGGGCATGTGCGGGAATCTCACAGTCTATCTAGTGTGGGCAGATGACGTGTCCCACAGGGACTTCACCTACCCACACAAAGATGGCGGCGCCCTGAATATAGATCGGGGCAGAAAATAAAGAATAAAAAATAGGTAATGTGGGGGGCATAAGGGCATTTGGGGGTGACTAGGGGGTCGATTGGATGTAGTTGAGGCGGGAGGGGGGTTAAAAAAAAAACGGAATTCGGCATGACAGTGCCGCTTTAAATAGCAGTTTTATCCTTTCGGAATAACTAAAAAAAATTAATACACAATTTAGTGAAATTCGAACATTTTAAACTTTGAATTTACACCTTTATCAGGCAGATGTGAATTTTCAGACATTATATGGTATTTTCGACTTCTATTCTCCAACTATTATTACAGATCTAGATTTCCTTTCAACATGATCTAGGCTCAGGAACAGTCAAATACTGTTATGGTATCATGAAAGTGCACGCTATAAATGCTTTGCAACAGTTTTGTTCTAAATCCAGGATTCCATTTGCATTAAGAACACATTCACCCAATCCGAAGGGATGATCAGCACACAGTCTAGAAGTTAGACTCTGACTTTGCTGGATGAACATCTGCTCTTGGCATTACACCAAGTACATAATAACATTGCACTGCTCTTAAAATTAAAAGAAAAGAAAAAAAGAGTAAGGAAAAAAACAGTGTCCCATCCATCACATAATGATAACCAATGGAGAACCTTATCTCTAACTAGAACATACCAGCAGTGAATGCACTGAAGTTGTAGATTTTGTTTAATGCTAGAATCTTTTAGCACTTAGAAAACTCTGTATAATGTAAACAATTTGGCTATACCAGCCACAAGAATACTCAACACTAAATTGGCAATATTACATTGTGAATTAACCCATTTAGTGCCAGTAATGGTAGATATCGGACATAGGTCCTGTAACTGAAATGAAATAGATTAAAGGGGCACTCCACCGCCTAAATTAAAAATCAATCAATAAATAAACAAAAGTCACTTAGTAGTTATATCCTCAATAAATATATGCATGCATTTATTTATGCATTTTTTTTATTGAGATATATCTATAAACAGCTTGCAAAAGCTATACAGATCTCTAGTCTGAAGCTTTTGCTAGCCCTCCTCTTCTTCCCCACCCCAGACTTTCTGTGGTTGTCCAATCACAGACTTCCTAGTGCAGCTCAATGAGAAGTCTATGCAAGGAAGGTGCTCTAAGTTTAGATTCACTAAGCTAAACAACCAGGAAGTGACAGGACTGGCTGTCTGATTGACAGCTATCAGGGTGTAACAAGGTTAATTTACGAAAGTGCCAATTTCTATTGAAATCTTAACTTTTTGTAAAATAAAAAAATAGGTGACACATACTTCACAAACTACTTGTGCAAGCTATTAAATACTTTAGCGGTCTGGAGTGCTCCTTTACATTAAGAAGTGCATTGCTTTAATATTATTTTTTAAATTTGACAATTTTTATTTTGAAAATCACAAGTGTGTCTTGTGGAGGATACAGAAGAGAAAGGGAGCGGGGACACATTTGATCATGGACAATTGATCCCATATTCAATAAGATAACATTCATGTGTTAGAGATTGGTACATAGTCAGGTTTTGCACATTTACTTTGTACATATTTGAATTTGACTATGTATCTCCAGTCACCTTTACATGCCCTGTCTCAATCCCTGAGTTAGTTTCTGTGCTCCACTCCTCCTTCTCCCCCTCATGGGGTACAACAATAACCAAAACAACTTGAGGTAGAAACGAAGGAATCCCCTCCATGAGGTGGGTTTGGATGGGGGGGAGGAGGGGTATTGGTTTAGAAGGACGGGGGGGGGGGGATTGGGTCACCTTCCCGCTTTTCTCACGATTACTCATGTGTCTCCTGGGTACCAATTAAGTTCAATGGCTGTTGATGCCTATATGTGTGAGATCTCCTTCTCATTCATTAAGTCCTATGACTACCGCCCCTCCGGGTTGTAATTCATGTTATCCTCTATACCCAGTCTTGAATTGATCCCACCAGGCCCAGGCCAGTTCCATTTTCTGTTTTTTCCCCTCTGATTCTGCGTGTGCTATTTCATATTTTGTGTTTTTTCCACTGTGTCCATGATACCTTTAATTGTCGGGGGTCTATCCTGTTTCCAGTGTCTCGCAATGAGATAGAGGGTAGCGAGTAGAACGTGGGTTATCACGTGGGTTACCACTTTGTTTTCCCATGGAATATTCATTGGCAGACCTAGTAGCAGTAGGTGCAGAGGGTCTTTTGGTATGTCTATTTTTGTAAAGTCTCCCACCATGGCGTGTATCTTTGTCCACATCGGGAGGAGGACCGCACAGGTCCACCAGACATGGATCATTGTGCCTTTTTGCGTGCCGCACCTCCAGCACCGAGGAGAGCTATCTGGGTATACGCGCACCAGTCTAGCTGGGACCAAATACCATCTCAATACATTTTTTCCGTGCAGTTCTACATGCGCTGCACAATGTGTGATTCCTTTTAGTGCCCTTAGGCACGTGTCCCATTGTGTTCTGGAAATGGGTCCCCCGCAGTCCCTTGCCCATTCCACTGCGTATCTGCAATGTGCAAAGGGCTTATGGGTGTTAATTGCCTGGTAGCACACTGACAGCTGTCCCCTCTGTGGGGTAAGCCCCGTACAGCATTTTTCAAATCGGGTTACGGACCCTTCCTGGCCCGCCTGTGGTTTTTGTTCTTTTTTGGAGTCTAAAAAGTGTGTGACTTGGAGATATGCGTATAACATGGACTGGGGGATATTGTAATTAGTCGCTAGCTGCGAGAAGGGTAGCCTTTTGTCCCTATCATAAAAGCAGTGGACGTGGTGGATTCCCACACGCTGCCATGCAGCTGCGTTGAAGTGTGGGATCCAGTACGGTAGGGCCGATATTGGTGTGGCCTTGGAAATCATGTGTGTCCTAATTAGTTGGTGCTTGTGTTTGTCCCATGTATGCAGCATAAGCTGCGTAATCGGCAACAAGTCTGTCACCTTGGGTCTTTGCTCCTTCGGCGCCCAACATATTGTCGCTAATTGAGTTTGCAGGGCCTCCTCTTCTATTGTGACCCATTGTGGCCTCCCTCTGTCCCCCATCACTTGTGTTAGTGGTGCCAGCACTGCCGCCTTGTGGTATAAAAGAAGATTTGGGACTCCTATGCCTCCCTCAGTGTAGCTTCTGTGCAGTTGCTTCATGGCTACTCTAGGTCTTTTCCTTGCCCAGATAAATTTTGTTAGGTCCTGTTGTGCCTTCTTGAAGCATTCGAAAGATATATTGTATCTTAGGCAATAGCATCATTTTAAAAGCTGCCGCTCTCCCCACCCACGAAATGTATTTGTCCCTCCATTCTCTCGTGGTGTATGCGATTTCCCTCTAGATCCTAACATAGTTGTCTTCAAGGAGGTTGTTGGGATTACGGGAGAGCCACAGGCCCAAGAACTGAATATGTGTGTCCGACCATTAAAATTTAAACCTTGATTTTAGGTATTGAGTTGTTGTCCCTGCAAGATTGATCCCCATAGCCTGGGATTTGGATGCGTTGAGTTCATAATAGGACACCGCCCCATATTCCATCAATATTTTGTGGACCTCTGGTACAGACATCAGCGGCAGTATCAGAGTGATGAGGACATCGTCCGCAAATAGGCTAAGTTTATGTTCCCTGCCTCCAACGTTAATGTCGTGTATGCTCGGTGTTGATCGGATAAGTTCCGCCAAGGGTTCAAGTGCTAAAATGTACAGGCTCGGCGACAAGGGGCAGCCCTGTCGCGTGCCATTGGTCAATTTTAATCTAGTAGTTGTATACCCACCCGTGGACACCACCGCTGTCGGTCCATTATACAGGGCCATAATCTGAGAGACAAACTTGTGCGGAATCCCGAATTTGTCCAGGGCCGCGGCAAAGAACCCCCAGCCCAGCCGGTCAAACGCTTTTTCATCGTCCAGCGAAAGCAGGAGGCCCTCAGCCCCGGCCCTTCTCATGTGTCCCAGCAAGTCCACCACCCTACGAGAATTATCCGCCCCTTGTCGCCCCGCTACAAACCCCACTTGGTCTCCCTGTACTATGGTGGGTAGGCCGGGGTGGGGGCCGGGGGGGGGGACAGTAGGTAGGCCAGGGGTGGGGGCCGGGGGGGGGGACAGTAGGTCCCCCCCCCCCCCCTATTACTATTATGGCCCCCACCCGCCGCCCCTATGACCCCCATAGAGTGAGGGGGGACCTGGGGGGCTTATGAAGTGGTGGGGAGCACTGCTCCCTGCCGCTTCTGTCTTTACATATTGCAAGGAGGGAGCTGCACGCCGGTAGCTCCCTCCTTGTAATAAACCGAACAAATAAACGAACACTGATACACAGTGTTAGTTTGTTCGTCTGATTTTTTCTATTCATTCGTCTGTCTGATGAATGAATGAATAGGTGAAATTCCCGTTCGCATGTCCAGGTGTTTCACTGGGCATGTGCGGGAATCTCACAGTCTATCTAGTGTGGGCAGATGACGTGTCCCACAGGGACTTCACCTACCCACACAAAGATGGCGGCGCCCTGAATATAGATCGGGGCAGAAAATAAAGAATAAAAAATAGGTAATGTGGGGGGCATAAGGGCATTTGGGGGTGACTAGGGGGTCGATTGGATGTAGTTGAGGCGGGAGGGGGGTTAAAAAAAAAACGGAATTCGGCATGACAGTGCCGCTTTAAATAGCAGTTTTATCCTTTCGGAATAACTAAAAAAAATTAATACACAATTTAGTGAAATTCGAACATTTTAAACTTTGAATTTACACCTTTATCAGGCAGATGTGAATTTTCAGACATTATATGGTATTTTCGACTTCTATTCTCCAACTATTATTACAGATCTAGATTTCCTTTCAACATGATCTAGGCTCAGGAACAGTCAAATACTGTTATGGTATCATGAAAGTGCACGCTATAAATGCTTTGCAACAGTTTTGTTCTAAATCCAGGATTCCATTTGCATTAAGAACACATTCACCCAATCCGAAGGGATGATCAGCACACAGTCTAGAAGTTAGACTCTGACTTTGCTGGATGAACATCTGCTCTTGGCATTACACCAAGTACATAATAACATTGCACTGCTCTTAAAATTAAAAGAAAAGAAAAAAAGAGTAAGGAAAAAAACAGTGTCCCATCCATCACATAATGATAACCAATGGAGAACCTTATCTCTAACTAGAACATACCAGCAGTGAATGCACTGAAGTTGTAGATTTTGTTTAATGCTAGAATCTTTTAGCACTTAGAAAACTCTGTATAATGTAAACAATTTGGCTATACCAGCCACAAGAATACTCAACACTAAATTGGCAATATTACATTGTGAATTAACCCATTTAGTGCCAGTAATGGTAGATATCGGACATAGGTCCTGTAACTGAAATGAAATAGATTAAAGGGGCACTCCACCGCCTAAATTAAAAATCAATCAATAAATAAACAAAAGTCACTTAGTAGTTATATCCTCAATAAATATATGCATGCATTTATTTATGCATTTTTTTTATTGAGATATATCTATAAACAGCTTGCAAAAGCTATACAGATCTCTAGTCTGAAGCTTTTGCTAGCCCTCCTCTTCTTCCCCACCCCAGACTTTCTGTGGTTGTCCAATCACAGACTTCCTAGTGCAGCTCAATGAGAAGTCTATGCAAGGAAGGTGCTCTAAGTTTAGATTCACTAAGCTAAACAACCAGGAAGTGACAGGACTGGCTGTCTGATTGACAGCTATCAGGGTGTAACAAGGTTAATTTACGAAAGTGCCAATTTCTATTGAAATCTTAACTTTTTGTAAAATAAAAAAATAGGTGACACATACTTCACAAACTACTTGTGCAAGCTATTAAATACTTTAGCGGTCTGGAGTGCTCCTTTACATTAAGAAGTGCATTGCTTTAATATTATTTTTTAAATTTGACAATTTTTATTTTGAAAATCACAAGTGTGTCTTGTGGAGGATACAGAAGAGAAAGGGAGCGGGGACACATTTGATCATGGACAATTGATCCCATATTCAATAAGATAACATTCATGTGTTAGAGATTGGTACATAGTCAGGTTTTGCACATTTACTTTGTACATATTTGAATTTGACTATGTATCTCCAGTCACCTTTACATGCCCTGTCTCAATCCCTGAGTTAGTTTCTGTGCTCCACTCCTCCTTCTCCCCCTCATGGGGTACAACAATAACCAAAACAACTTGAGGTAGAAACGAAGGAATCCCCTCCATGAGGTGGGTTTGGATGGGGGGGAGGAGGGGTATTGGTTTAGAAGGACGGGGGGGGGGGATTGGGTCACCTTCCCGCTTTTCTCACGATTACTCATGTGTCTCCTGGGTACCAATTAAGTTCAATGGCTGTTGATGCCTATATGTGTGAGATCTCCTTCTCATTCTTTAAGTCCTATGACTACCGCCCCTCCGGGTTGTAATTCATGTTATCCTCTATACCCAGTCTTGAATTGATCCCACCAGGCCCAGGCCAGTTCCATTTTCTGTTTTTTCCCCTCTGATTCTGCGTGTGCTATTTCATATTTTGTGTTTTTTCCACTGTGTCCATGATACCTTTAATTGTCGGGGGTCTATCCTGTTTCCAGTGTCTCGCAATGAGATAGAGGGTAGCGAGTAGAACGTGGGTTATCACGTGGGTTACCACTTTGTTTTCCCATGGAATATTCATTGGCAGACCTAGTAGCAGTAGGTGCAGAGGGTCTTTTGGTATGTCTATTTTTGTAAAGTCTCCCACCATGGCGTGTATCTTTGTCCACATCGGGAGGAGGACCGCACAGGTCCACCAGACATGGATCATTGTGCCTTTTTGCGTGCCGCACCTCCAGCACCGAGGAGAGCTATCTGGGTATACGCGCACCAGTCTAGCTGGGACCAAATACCATCTCAATACATTTTTTCCGTGCAGTTCTACATGCGCTGCACAATGTGTGATTCCTTTTAGTGCCCTTAGGCACGTGTCCCATTGTGTTCTGGAAATGGGTCCCCCGCAGTCCCTTGCCCATTCCACTGCGTATCTGCAATGTGCAAAGGGCTTATGGGTGTTAATTGCCTGGTAGCACACTGACAGCTGTCCCCTCTGTGGGGTAAGCCCCGTACAGCATTTTTCAAATCGGGTTACGGACCCTTCCTGGCCCGCCTGTGGTTTTTGTTCTTTTTTGGAGTCTAAAAAGTGTGTGACTTGGAGATATGCGTATAACATGGACTGGGGGATATTGTAATTAGTCGCTAGCTGCGAGAAGGGTAGCCTTTTGTCCCTATCATAAAAGCAGTGGACGTGGTGGATTCCCACACGCTGCCATGCAGCTGCGTTGAAGTGTGGGATCCAGTACGGTAGGGCCGATATTGGTGTGGCCTTGGAAATCATGTGTGTCCTAATTAGTTGGTGCTTGTGTTTGTCCCATGTATGCAGCATAAGCTGCGTAATCGGCAACAAGTCTGTCACCTTGGGTCTTTGCTCCTTCGGCGCCCAACATATTGTCGCTAATTGAGTTTGCAGGGCCTCCTCTTCTATTGTGACCCATTGTGGCCTCCCTCTGTCCCCCATCACTTGTGTTAGTGGTGCCAGCACTGCCGCCTTGTGGTATAAAAGAAGATTTGGGACTCCTATGCCTCCCTCAGTGTAGCTTCTGTGCAGTTGCTTCATGGCTACTCTAGGTCTTTTCCTTGCCCAGATAAATTTTGTTAGGTCCTGTTGTGCCTTCTTGAAGCATTCGAAAGATATATTGTATCTTAGGCAATAGCATCATTTTAAAAGCTGCCGCTCTCCCCACCCACGAAATGTATTTGTCCCTCCATTCTCTCGTGGTGTATGCGATTTCCCTCTAGATCCTAACATAGTTGTCTTCAAGGAGGTTGTTGGGATTACGGGAGAGCCACAGGCCCAAGAACTGAATATGTGTGTCCGACCATTAAAATTTAAACCTTGATTTTAGGTATTGAGTTGTTGTCCCTGCAAGATTGATCCCCATAGCCTGGGATTTGGATGCGTTGAGTTCATAATAGGACACCGCCCCATATTCCATCAATATTTTGTGGACCTCTGGTACAGACATCAGCGGCAGTATCAGAGTGATGAGGACATCGTCCGCAAATAGGCTAAGTTTATGTTCCCTGCCTCCAACGTTAATGTCGTGTATGCTCGGTGTTGATCGGATAAGTTCCGCCAAGGGTTCAAGTGCTAAAATGTACAGGCTCGGCGACAAGGGGCAGCCCTGTCGCGTGCCATTGGTCAATTTTAATCTAGTAGTTGTATACCCACCCGTGGACACCACCGCTGTCGGTCCATTATACAGGGCCATAATCTGAGAGACAAACTTGTGCGGAATCCCGAATTTGTCCAGGGCCGCGGCAAAGAACCCCCAGCCCAGCCGGTCAAACGCTTTTTCATCGTCCAGCGAAAGCAGGAGGCCCTCAGCCCCGGCCCTTCTCATGTGTCCCAGCAAGTCCACCACCCTACGAGAATTATCCGCCCCTTGTCGCCCCGCTACAAACCCCACTTGGTCTCCCTGTACTATGGTGGGTAGGACTGTGGAAAGTCTAACTGCCAGTATTTTAGCCTAAATCTTCGCGTCCACATTCAGCAGCGATATGGGTCTAAAGTTTTTGCATTCGGTGGGTTCTTTCCCTGGTTTAGGTAGCGTGATAATATTGGCTAGAAGCATGTCAGGCGGTAACCCTCTGTCGTGGGCGGTGGTGTTAAACATTGATGTCATGTATGGCTCTAAAAGGTCGCCAAATACCCTATAATACTTTCCTGTCAGGCCATATGGTCCTGGAGCTTTATGGGGTGGCAGCCCCCCTATGGTCTTCAGGATTTCGCTAGCCCCAATAGGTTCAGTCAGGGACGCGGTTTGGGTGGCGGTTAGTCTGGGCAATGTTATCTTGTCTAGGAAGGGTTTGATCTGTTCCCCAGTTGGTATGGAGTTGGGTTGGTCTGTCTCTATGTTATATCAAGTTTCATAGAATTAGGCGAATGCTTCGCTTATGTCTTGGGGTTTATGCACCGTCTTTGAGTTATTTATGCGTATAGACGTTATGCGTTGTTTCGCTTGTTTGTGTTTAAGGAGATTGGCCAGTACCTTGCCTGCTTTATTGCCTTGATGGTAGAACTTAGCTTGTAGTTTCTGTAGTTGGTATCTGGTTTTGAGTAAATTAGCCTCATCTATTTGGGATTTGAGTGTTTTAATTTGTGTGGCCAGCTCGTTGGATGATTTTAGCTTGTTTTGTTTTGTCAAAAGTTCCAATCTGTGAAGTCTTTCTGTCATATGTTGTTCCCGTTGGCGCTTTAGGTAACTCCCCCTCTGTATGAATAGTCCCCTAACTACCACCTTGTGGGCTAGCCACAAGGTATCTAGGGACGTCTCCTCTGAGTTGTTCCTGGTAAAATATTCTGTCAGTTCCACTCTAACTTTTTTAATAAAGTCTAGGTCATGTAGTAAGGATTCATTGAGCCTCCAGAACCCTTTCCCTTTGTATGTGTGTGTGTGTGTCTCTTATGTGCAGAAATACTGGTGCATGATCAGACCATGTGATCTGCCCTATCACACATTTCTCTATTTGAATCAGGTCTAAAGGGAGTGTGTAGTATCGGTCTAGTCTCGTGTAGGAGTTATGAACCGCTGAATGGAATGTATAGTCCCTTTCTTGGTCGTGCATGGTACGTCACACATCTAACAGGTTGTGGAACTGTAGTCGGGATCTGAGTGATTTGCAAGAGCCTTGTAGTGCTCGCATTCTTTGGTTTGTGAACCTGGCCGATGAGTCCAATGTTGGTTCCGCTCTAAAGTTAAAATCCCCACATAACACTAGGGTACCTTGTTTTAATTTATCTATTTTGTTGCATAACGTCTTGGTTGGCGTTGGGAAAATATGCATTCGTTAGTGTGTAGGTCACTTTGTTCACTATGCAAACCATAATCAGATATCTCCCGTTAGGATCAGAGATCTTGCGCTGGAGTGTGAATGCTACATTATCATGTACCAGGATAGATACCCCTCTTGCTTTTGTACCTGCAAAGGAGTGATATTGTCTGCTATATGTCTGGGAGTATAGGGGCTTGTTCGGCTGTTTGTTAAAATGTGTTTCCTGAAGGCACACTATGTCACATTTCCATTTGGACAGATCTCTACATAGAAGGTTACGCTTGTGTTGGGTTTTCAACCCCTTAACATTGTATGTGACTATTTTCATGTTTTGTACTCGGGGGGGTCTTTGGGCCTCTTGATTATCTTAGGTTGACTGAGCTTCGGTGTCCCTGGTGGAAGGCGTGCGTAGGGGGGAAGGGGTAGGGTGGTAAAACAACATAACATAGAATACATAACCTGCATTGTAACAATAAATGTAAACATATTGGCCCAAGAACTGACCCCTTGGGGTCTGTGATTGCCTCTTTGTGGGCCTTGGCAACCACTTGTGGACGTGGCGTAAATATCCTCTGCCAATTGAGAGCAAACATCCCTTTGGCGTCGGTTTTACTTACTCCCCTTTAACAGGTGCTGTGTATAATTCGCACCCATGTATATATATATATATATATATATATTTTTGTTTTTTATTTTATTTTTTTTATATACACATTGCTCGATCTAAACTCCCTTTGCTCTATCTAAACTTTTTTTGCTCTATATAAACCCCCCCCTTTTTTTTTTTTTTGGTTCAATGTTTGCCCGCTTCTTAGTGGTCCGGTCAGACTGTTTTTAACAACTTGCATATTGGTTTTACGTTACCCATAGTTCAACACCTCCGTCTGGAGTAATGTGTGCACTGTCCCTTCTGACTGGGTCTTGGTGCTTTCTGCCATTCTGGGTTTAGTCTCCCAGTGCTAGAATCTTTTGGACGCTTTGCGTTCTGTATAGGTATGTCCCAGTCTTTCAGCTTTTGCTGACCTTCTTCCACTGTTCTGATTGCGTGGAGAGTCCCATTTTTCACCACTTGAATCCTTGTGGGGTATCCCCAGCGGTAAGGCACATTGTGCGCTCGCAGAGAGGCTGTGATATTCGCCAGGTTCCGGCGCTGTTGTAATGTTGCCGATGACAGGTCTGCATATATTTGTAAGGCTTTGTATTCCTCCATCGGGCGTTGTTTTCGACTTGCTTTCATAATTAAGTCCTTTACCTGGAAGTAATGGATCCGCATTAGTACATCCCTTGGTGATGATAACGGTATATGTTTCGGTCTTCCGACCCTGTGTATGCGGTCTATAATAATCAGATCTGGGTCTACCTCTGGTATAAGTTTGGCGAAGAAGGATATGGTATACTGAAGCAGTTGTTTGCCGTCCACCTCCTCCGAGATGCCCCTAATTCTGACATTGTTTCTCCAGGATCGATCTTCCAGGTCTGTCAGTTTGTCTTCATGGGCTTTGATTTTATGTTCCAGCTCCTGCATGGCATCCGCCATATTATTGTGGGCCTCTGCATGCTCTGCCATCTTATTTTCTATATGGGAGGTGCGGTCCCCCAGCTCCGACACGTCTTTAGCTAAGTTAGCAATTACCTCTTTAAATTGGTGCATTAGGGAGTTATTCAGGGTTTCCAGCAGGGACTTCATTCTTGTCTCCGTTATAGGACCCTCGTTCCCCATCTGCACATCATTGTCTGTGTCCGACATGTGAGCATCCGCTCTGTCTTTGGCGCCATCTTGTTCCCTCTCCAGCGGCTTTTTTTGTCTGGGCGCCTTCTGGGCAAAAAATGCCGCTTTATCCATTTTTTGCCTTGCTTTTTGCTGCCATCTGGTAGGGTAGCCTGTAAGGGGTCGGCGGGAGTAATTTGCCGATTGTTTCGTGCAGTTTAAGTTGCTAAAATTCGTTGCTTAGCGCCGGTCGAGTAGGAGCACAGCACGATGCGTCCATTCTCGCTGGCTGTCGGCCACGCCCCCCGCATTGCTTTAATATTATATAAAATATGTGGCCAATGAATATGCGATTAACAATATTTATACACATTTGGTGGCAGGATGAGTTTGCAAGCTCGTTAGCAGGATATTTTCTAGCAGTTGTGGTTCTCTAGATATAATGTTATCCTTCACCAATCAACATTTATTTTATGCAACTTGACCCCACCAAAAGGGGTATCACATTGTCGTACAAAGTACATGAAAAGTAATACTGATGCAAAGATGACATCTAAATGGAAAGACAACAGACTAACAAATTAAAATACGTTTTTAGATTCATAAGAATATCCAGTTCTCATTACAGATTTTTTCTTTCAGCTTAAAGCAGTCTATGTTCTAGAATAGAACTCACCTAAGAGGCTTGCCTTGATGTTGGAAAATGAGTTTTCACGTTGATAGCCATTACATTGTACTAAAGCATGAACAGCGCTCAGGTAAGTTTTGGGGGAATTTATTTGGACATACATTGGGGCTAACTAAATACTCCTGTCACCGCCTAAAAGTAGTGGGAGTTTGTACACAGGGTTAACATATGTGTTGTTTATAGGGATGCACCGAAATTTGGATGCCGTTTTGGCCGAAAACAGGTCAAAATTTTATTTTTAATATATTTTTTTTTGTAGTGCATAGTTTAACAGACATGCTTGCATTAACAATTCAGATGATTTTATATCACAATGAAAGATAGTAATGATTACATGAAAAGTTAAGAATACTGCACTTGGGACAGGGGAGGCTGGAAAGAACCCTATGGGATAGGGGAGGGTGGGAAAGAACACTATGGGACGGGTGGGGGGAGAACACTATGGGACTTTGAGGGGGGAAAGAACACTTGGACAGGGGAGGGGAGAAAACAACACTATGGGACAGGGGAGTAGGGAGAAAACAACACTATGGGTCTGGGGAGGAGGGGGAAAGAACACTAAAAAGGAGGGGGGGAGAGGAACACTAGAGGGGGGAGAGAGGAACATTAAGCAGGGGGGGCACTAAAAGAGAATGGAGAAGGGAAGTTTTTCATATTAGATTAATTCAATTAATTAAAAAGCCTAATATTAAAAAAATTATAGGAAAAAAACTTTTTACAAATCATTTTGGGGGAAAAAAGTCATTTTCCGTTTCGGTTTTCGGCCAAGGGCATCCTAAATTTTCGGTTTTGGTTTCGGCCCAAAATTTTCATTTTGGTGCATCCCTAGTTGTTTACAAACACATATGCCTCGATTTAATATTGTTGGATAAGATTTTCAAATTATTTAATTTTTTTAATACTATATATTAAACTTTCATATTTAAAGGTTTCAAATTATATTTTTTCAACATATTCAAATATGAAAACATATACCATGTATAACAAATATATAAATATTTATTTTAAAAAATCTAAATATTAGAAAATTAAAACATTTTACAGAACAGTAAATCATTTTAAAAAATATTATCCCAAAATATTAAATCATTTGTAAAACATATCTAACAATATAAAATGTGTTTAGAATATAGAGGGTAAAGCAAACATGACCAGAAAACTTCTTGGCTATGACGGTCCCTAAAGGTGAATATCAAAAATGGTGTGGTTTCCCAGAACCTATTGACAAGTATTCTATAGGAACCTTACCCTATTCTACAATATCGAAGATTTCATTACAGATACTTAGCATGAAATCATCTCCCTAGACAGGATCAGAAATTATTTTCAGTTTGTACAAATTGCAGATGTATGCAATTCTTACTTCATAATTTGCATACTTTTTTTTTTATAGACCTTAATCACAGGATAACCTGATTTCTGAATTTGAAGCCTAAAAAGTAATGAACAGCAAACCTTATCTATAGAAAAAAAAGGCACCGGAAAATAAAAAGCTATAGAAGGAAAAAGATAGATCAAAAAACGTAATATTTGCACAGCTGTAGATATTTTTTTAAATAGGATTAGAGGGGTAAAAGCCATTACATAAATATGACCTTCTGAAAGTTTCAATAAAATAAGGGTAAAACAGACTATTTTTTCTATAACAAGCTGAGCGCATGATACATTTAGTTACAAGATGCTCACCGACACTAAGACGCTGTTGGATTGCAGTACACATGAGATATTGTAATAATGTGTCTCATAATGAAAGATCTGTATTTGAAAACCTGCAATTGGAAAAATCTATTTAAAAAAGAGCAGATAAGGGGGCGGCATTGTGGTGTTAGACCGTGAAATGTATTAGAAGGAGGCTTACATGCAGCTAAGTAATCAGACACATTACAACCTGCTTGATAATGACCCAGACAGGGGTTTAAAGGAGAGATTGAAATGTGCGATCTTCAAGAATAAAGGATAATGCCCTACTGCTGAGAACACTTAAAGGGACACTCCAGGCACCCAGACCACTTCTGCCCATTGGAGTGGTCTGGGTGCCAACTCCCACTACCCTTAACCCTGCAACTGTAATTATTGCAGTTTTTTATAAACTGCAATAATTACCTTGCAGGGTAATTCCACCTCTAGTGGCTGTCTACTAGATCTTTGACTTCAGCTCATGAAAAAATGGGGGCAAAAACAAAAGTGTAGCGTTTATAATTTTGTACAGTGTATATATATATATATGTAAAAAAAACAGATACAATTTGTATCTTGCAATACCTTTTTTATTGGACGAACAGATATTTTAATAAAAAGCTTTCGGGAGAACCTCCCTTTCTTAAATCTAAGCATTTCTGAGAAGACGACACATAGAATTTGAGTTGTGATACAGGGGTCCAGTCATCACTGGGCTAATATGGCTACAATCTCTACTTTAACTCTCTCTCTCTCTCTCTCTCTCTCTCTCTCTCTATATATATATATATATTTATATATATATATATATATATATATATATTTGCGTGGAGTTGTGGGACGGGCTTGTGTGGCCTATAAAGGGACTCCCTACAGTCAATAGTCTGGCGATCTGCATGCTGCTACTTCCGGTGCATGCAGACCGCCATCTCGCTACTTACTGGTCCGGGGAACGCTTCTGTATCCTGCTTTTCAGTGTGCATTTACGTATACTAAGCATTTGTATATACTTTGCTGTTCGTTTGCTTTTGCGGTTTCAAGCCATTTTAACACATCGTTCGGCTCTTTCTATACGAACGGGGCTTTTGGCTCAAACGCACGAATGCGGTCGCATATTTTCAATCGGTTAAGCGGGCACGAAGGCCCTATGGCAGTGTCCTCAATTGTCATTTGTATACTTCCGTTCATTGTAGAACGAATCCCCGCAAAAAGCTGAATCTGTCCATATTCACTCCGTTCGCACTTTTGTTCTCACGAACGCTTGCCATAGAAAGCTTTTCACACTACTAAATCCTTTGGTTCATACGTAGACCTTAGATAGATCTTTGGCTTGTGGCCCTCTAGGGTTAATTTATAGGTACTTTATTTGTCATCGTACAGCATAGACAGATAATGGCTTGGGGCCCTCTACCGTTCAAACCTTAGTATTACAACTGTTGTAAATATGGTCTTACTGTTTAAATATATAAATGTTGAAACTCACATGTTTGGTACTAATCATTACATTTGCAGGTGTCTATATATTTTGATTGTTTTAGGACTCTTGGTTCTTATACATTATTTTAGATCTGTTTTAGTATTTTCTTCTTTATGTTTTATATTATTGTGCTGTCCTTTGTATATGTTACGCAAGGATCAACTGTTATACTGCCCTGTTATTGCGAGGGTATTCATTTTAAAGCAGCATGGGTGTAAGGATTTACCTAAATATGATTGCATGGTTGGAGGCCATGTACTCACGAGGTCTTGCTAACATCCATTTTCCTATGTCTTATCAATCAGCTTGTTAGTCATATCTTATAAGTCTCATGGAATCTACTTTCTAGTACAGATCACGGAGTCATCAATTTCCAGAGCAGTGTTTGCTCTTCGTACCTCAATTTAAATTTCAGTAGGTATGGTTTCAATTACAGGGACAATACTTGCTTAATAGTACGTATACATTATTTAAATTATAGTCCTCTCCTTTCTCGCTCTACCTCCTTTAGTGGGTACTGCAGGTTTCAGTTAGAGGTTACAACCATACTATACAGAAAGCTACCCAAGTTCTTATACAAATTCAGATTTGTTTTTAGCCATGATGGCTCCCCCGCGATATAGTTCTTTTTAGTTAGTAGGTTGACTGGCTTATAGGGATCTAGGTGACCAATAGATGTTAAGTTTCTGGCATCTCTGCCTTAGAGTTAGTGGTCCCACGAGGCCAACACCCATCCTCGAGCAATACCGACCTCCAAGCAAGTTCTCAGCACTCGTGTCCTCTAGGGGGTGAATACATGAGAGACTGGGAAGACTAGAAACACGTTGCCTAGCCATGTCATCAATAGAACGCTGACCCTCTCAGGGCCCTCTGTACACATACGATCTACACAATTCAATAATGAGCCATGTGCTTGTACGTTCCAGATATCCAATGGGATATTGATTTTCTGTCATGCTGCCTGACTTTCTGTCTGAAGTTTTACTCCAATAGGTGAATTAGGATATAGATAAGTTGTGATGCTACTCCTATCAGACTGATTTAATTGGGATCTACTAACTGCATGGTTGTTCTTTCAGGGCAAATTTCACTACTAACATCTTCAGCATTTTATTAAAGAGTAGCTTCTCAGTGAGACTTTCTTCAGCTTCCGGTATTAGGCCCCTTACTGGGACATATAGACTTCTATTATATGACTTGGCCCTCTCTATGGCTGAGCGTTGCAATTAACTGTAGTAATCATGTCAGGCCCCACTTAGGCCTACACTATATGGTTCACTAATGTAAATTAACGTGTATAAACATTCACCGTACTTACATTAACACAGCCCTCATGAGACTCATCTGCTCACAAGGGTTTCCTTTGGTTTTACGGATTAGGGGTTGTTGGTTTGCTTCTCATACACTTGTTGGCTTGATTTGTCCTCCATTATGGTCCATATATTTACTTTTCTTTTGTCAATCTTTCTTTTATTGAGGCATATGGTTATGGTGGTACAGAATAAAGAGAGGGAGACTTGCAGGGGTTACACAGGCTAATATCATCACAACAAATTACAAAATCTCCTAGAGTTATCCGCCTCATTTTATATTTTTTAAACAAGCTTAGAACATTGAGTTATTCAAATAGATGGGTTATAATAAATGTCTTGGTTATCCAGTTTGATTAATGTAACGTTGAAACATCAATATACATTTTGAGTAAAAACATAGAAATATCAGGCTTTATAACAGTAATAGGTTGAACACGCTAAGCTTGGCAGATGTATCATTGGTCTAGTAGACTATTAGAAATACATCAGGATAACTGTCGCTTTTAGTAGTATCAGGTGAGTGATTATTATGGTAAGGCATGGGTTATAACAAGCTATTAATTAACGCCAAACTTAAGATCAGGGATTTCTCAGGGATGTTTAGGCTAGTATGTAACCTGTTAATTTAACAGAGCTGTGTAAAGCACGTGTTAGGTAGGTTCTACATTATGCAGTTATACATTTATACATTTATACAGGGACAATTTAGCTGTTTCTATCCAGCAACTAAAACAAGTAAAGTGAGCTGCGAACAGGTTAATTCTCGGCATGCATGTTTCCATGTGAGCATTTTATACACAGGCTTAAGTCCCTATCCTGAAGTGTGTGCAAGAGGATTTAAACAAGCATTTACAGCATAAGCTCAGGCCTAAAAATTGTTAAACATTTAGGTGGTAGGTAAGGCAATAGGCAGGGTAGACAATATGCCGCAAAAAACATAGACATCTCTGTATTATAGTGTCTTAGCGATATGATGCATTAGCTATGCTTGTACAGGTAAGTTCTTACAGTACGTTACAAGGTCTGTTGCACGGTTTGATCACTGCTGATTTAGCCGTGTAGTGTCCTTGGGGTCGGGAGTCCATTATCAGCCGATGCCCTTGCTTGGCAAGGTAACACCCCCATCCATGGGAGTCCGCGGGTAGGCGGCAGGGCGCCGTTGCCCGATGGCCATCAGCCAGCCCCAGGTCGTTGTGAAGGCCTGCACCTGCTCTCCACTGACTCGGTGTCTCAGTGAGGCCGGGTCTTCCCGTCTTTGGGCGCCGTTATCCGCTTGGGTGTTCTGCCGCTGCCTGCAGCGGCCAAGCCTGCGGCGTTGTGGTCGGTGCTTCGGAGGTTTACTCCGGGTGGTCTTCGGCCTAGGAAGGCGCTTGGGACGACCATTAGGCGCGGCGGCCATTTTGCGTGTGACATGAGGTGGGCTGTTAGCCTGCCGAGGCTTTGCTTGTTGTCGCTGACGCAGGGCCAGATTTCTCCAGAAGCTGTCGAAGATCTCATCCAGCTTTGCAGAGTAATCTGTACGCTCGGCGAGGTAGCCAGTGGCTCTCGCTGTGTTCTCCCAAGGCTGCGGTAGTAAAGCCATGGTTGTCCCTTGTATGTGGTTTGTCTCGTTTGTTGGCGCCATTTTAAGTGGGCCATGTGCTTGGAAGCTCTTTAGATTCTCTCCCGTGAGTTGCGATTTCAGGCTCCGTTTGTCTCTCCGGTTGTCCATGCCGGACCGAGATAACCCCCATCGGTCCAAAGGGGGGGGGGGGGTAGGCATGGGAACCCCTGGGAGTCCATACTCAGGTCTGCAGCGTGGTGTGCGGCCGTCTGTCAACTGCCCGATCTCTGGTAGGCCTCAGGTGGCAATGCAGGGTCTCGATGGGTTACAGGCTTCGTTTTTGCACCCAAGTGTCACCCGGGTGTTCCCTACTTAGTGGCACCTCTCCAGCATGTGCTTGTGTCGGTTTTTTGGGGGTAAATTCCCCAATTTGTGCCGTTTTGAGCTGGAGCTGAGGTGCAGCACAACCGCTCCGTTTGGATGCCAGGCTCCGCCCCCCATATATTTACTTTTCATCGCATATTCTTGTTCATACTGATGCTAGTTACTTATGCAAATTTTTGTTTTTCTTCAGTATTTAAATTTTTCCAGTTCTCCACCTTTTCTACTCTGTTATTTCCCCTATATAAGTTGGTTTTATCAACTTGGAACTCGCTATATTAAACACATATCTACGTTAATCACTTAAATGTCTTCGGGCTATCCCATTAATTTCAGGCAACAGGGGCTTATACATGTGACAGGTTCACGATTCACTTACTTTCCAGAATTTCCTGTATTATAATATAGGCCTCAATGCTATTAGGTTAAGGTTAAAGTCATATGCTGGTAGTGGCCACCTGGTTAGTCTAGTCGCTCGTGTTACCCCTCAGTTGTCGCTTACATGGTTACAACAATTTTCTTAGCCCTCGTAGGACTCACGTGTCTGGCAGATTACGCTTTACAATGTACATGGTATTGCTCCTCTAGGTTCTATGGTATTTCAAGTTGTGTCTTTAGTGGTCTCCCAGCGATTGCTGTCTCTACATTACTATTCACGTCACAGGTAAGTGGTCCTTCATTACCTCAAAAGTTATCTTAACAGGTTAGTTCAATCATTGGGGCGCACACCAATCCTACATGTTTTTACTTATACAACCAGATTCATGGGCCAACAAGTGACACGACTCTTTTGCTTGGCCCGCGCATGGTCCACCCTACGTAAATATTCAACTGTTTCATCACTTATGATACATACCCATATATGCTCTTGTTTACATATTTCTGGCTAAGTATTAGTACGTATTATTACCAACTCATTTGTCATGATATCTCTGCTAAGGTTGCTCTTTTGCCATAATGCCTTCAATTACTACCCATTCACCCATCTCTATGGCATCTGCACAGTATTTAATGGCAGGCCTGTACTATTTTGCACAGACTTACTTTCGGTTCCGACCTACAAGTGGACCATTGAGTTATTGAACCTTAGCCTGGTATTGACTAAATGGCGCTATCTATTAATACTCATCGATCCTACGGCATGGCCTTCTCATTATACATGAGTTTCTTAACGGACCATGACATACTTAATGTTGGTTATTATGTCTCTGATAGCATTCACTAATTTTTGCCACCTTAAATTTTAGGCTATCTCACAATACCATCAAGTTACACCTGACTGGCATCCAACATCACATGTTCTCTACTTTACAATAACGCCTGGATCCTTTCATCCTATCCAATCAAGACTATACTTAAGGGCATATTTTAAGCTGGAGCTTCTACCACTCATGAAAGGCTGCCAGTCCATAAGCAATAATTCATAAACATATCCACCCAACTTGACTCAGATGGGGACAGCTTTACAACACCCAGCCAGACATTCCAGTACACATCACTTAAGTCACTGGGTTAATGGATGTTGTAAGCCTAATTATTGTATATATCACAACCGTACATGAAATGCGGAGTGCTTTTGTTATATATGTAAGCATAAGGTAATTACATTGCATTATGTTCATTGTGTCGATATATTTACACAGCATGGTAATTTGTTCTTTTTGCCCACTTTTATGTACAGGTCTACCGCATCATCATCGGTTTCCGGCACATCTCAACCAATTTTTTCCTATAACAGGTTACGCCACAACACAGTCTTGCATTAACCATAACGATGTGGCCCCGAGCATAAATATACATATAACAAAAAGGTGGCTGCACTCATGGTCTTCATACAATTCAAACTTTTATTTCACATTTAGAAATGTCCACACAGATCAACGTTTCAGTCCCCGCTTGGGACTTTCATCAGAATAGATAAGTAAAAAAAAATATAGAACAAAATCACAATTTATAGTCAGTACCGCATGTCTACAAGAGGCAATCAGAGGGCGCCACCTGATGGCTCAGGATCATTATTAGTCATAACACTGCACACAAAGTCCACAGGAGAAGCAATACATCTAGCACCATAAAATGATGTACATGGTAAAAAGCCTACATTACGTGTAAAGAGTCTAACACGGCGCAGTGGGAAGATGGTGGGGTATAAGCCAGCTGGTAAGTTGACGAGCTGCTAGTTCTGAATTACAGAGCAAAATGACTTCTGAACCTTTATGCGTCTCCAAGGGGTACTCCTCAAAAACGAGAATGGGTTTGGGTTGCTCTAAACATTGTGTGCATTGCAATGATATAAAGTGTTTATGGTAATTAGACTGACCCTTTGATGGCAGTAAACAGCCACAATCTGCCAGCTGTAACCTTTACATATACAATACACGTTTTATTATCACCCTGCTGTGTATTTAATACATTACAGTTTCTGAGAATTGTAACGCAAAACACAAATATAATAACGGTTGCTTGCTTCTACATGGTGCAAAAATTGTTTAAAAAACTTTGCAAGCATATAGCATAAATTATTGCATCCAACAAAGATTTGCAGATGAACATTTCACTTTAAATCAGAGCAATCATGAAGCTAAGAGACAGCCTGTTGGCATTCAAATCAGAGTTCTAACCAATGGAATTACTATAAGCTCTTTGGTTATACATGATTGGAATGTGAAACATAGTAATCTTCCCTGTGTACTTGTAGCTGTGCAAGGGATTTACAAAGGCACAAATTTAAATAGTGTAAACCTCTCATATTGAACCTAAAAGTGAGTATTTTGGGGTTAATCTTCCAGCCTTATTTTTGTTGTTTTTAAAATTAGGAAAAGCTGAGATCACACATTAAGGGTAGAGACAGCTGGGGAAGAGTAACCCAGATGACAGACACATTTTCTACTTTTGTGCAAATTGGTTGTGTGAAACGCATAACGGGCTTATAAAGAGTTTGACTTTATTTAAAATATATTTGTACCTCTCTGTTTGATAGATTGCTCCCAATCATATGCCTGTATGATTATACCTGTAATTACCTTTAATATTTTTGACACATAGAATCTTATTATTACTGACTGTGTAGAGTTAGAACCCAAAGCCTGTTGGACACTCTTCTCTAATGCAAAGGGTTAATGGCATGAAATGTATTAGTGACTGTAAAATGCCAAGCTTAAAACAGTCTGTAGGCATCCGGAATGGAATAATGTCAGGATATATTTTATATGCATCATAAATCCTTGCCCCAAAGATTTACTTCACTGATTTTAGGTGCCTGATGTATGGTAACCAGCCAAAGGTCATACAGTGATGAACCATTCATTACAAATACAGTGACACGCGAGTTAATATAAGGCCACTTTGCAAGTGTCTTCTGTTTATTTATTAGTCAAAGTTCCAGTGGTACCACCTTTCAGAAGAATTAAAAAAAATAAACATACTTACATTACATACATGCACACACTTAGTATATGAAATAATATAAACCAAACAAATGATCAGATACCTAAGGGAACACCACTTAGGATCTATGAACCAGTAAAGACACTCCAGCTGTGTCTGCAGGGCTTAATCCTATAATACATGAATAGAAGGAAAAAAAAAATGAAGTCACTCAAACCACAACAAAGTGGGTGAGTGAAAGCTGGATAGTAGGTAAGTATCTTGTTTAAATAACTGTTAAGTTTAGCTGGACCAGCACTAAATGTACTTATATATACACACGTCTCAAAACTAGAAACAAAGTAAGAAGATGACTAGCCTTATAAGGCTTCTCCACTAACTTATAATGGGAGCATAGGGTCATCCAGTAAATTGCTAAAACTAATGGTAGCTTTATTAGACTGCTTGTTTTACCCAGGATTGGCCCTGTCCCCAAATCTAGATTAACGTAAATATACCAGGGTGAGAGTCAATACCTTATTGGTGGGGGTGTCCGAGACCTATAGACACAATAGCGTTCCTGGTAAAATATTTTCTAAATAAATAATAGCTAAGGAGTAATAAACAGTCCTAACAAAGGTTAAAGGACCACTATAGTGCCAGGAAAACAAACTCGTTTTCCTGGCACTATAGTGCCCTGAGGGTGCCCCCACTCTCAGGGACCCCCTCCCGCTGGGCTCTGGAGAGAGGAAGGGGTTAAAATCTTACCTTTCTCCAGCGCTGGGCGAGGAGCTTTCCTCCTCCTCTCCTCCTTCCTAGCAACATCATCGGCTGAATGCGCATGCGCGGCAGGAGCCGCGCGCGCATTCAGCCAGTTCATAAGAAAGCATTTACAATGCTTTCCTATGGACGCAAGCGTCTTCTCACTGTGATTTTCACAGTGAGAAGCACGCAAGCACATCTAGCGGCTGTCAATGAGACAGCCACTAGAGGCTCTAGAGGCTGGATTAACCTTCAGTGTAAGCATAGTAGTTTCTCTGAAAAAAAGGTTAACCCTAGCTGGACCTGGCACCCAGACCACTTAATTAAGCTGAAGTGGTCTGGGTGCCTATAGTGGTCCTTTAATTAGAAAGTTTGTAGGACAGTAAGATAAAAAGCCTCTCTCCCTGGTAAGCTAAATAGATAGATAGTAGAGACAGAATAAAAAGAGTGAGAGAATAATTAAATCATTGAAAACGCTGTCTATATTAAATATTAAATAGACATCCCAAGTGTCCTACAAACTTTCTAATTAACCTTTGTTAATACTGTATATTACTCCTTAGATATTGTCTATTGGTCTCGGACACCCCACCAATAAGGTATTGACTCTCACCCTGGTATATTTACGTTAATCTAGATTGGTGACAGGGCAAATCTTGGGCTAAAACAAGCAGTCTAATAAAGCTACCACTCTTGAAGTATGGTGCGTTCGTGACAGAAGATGTAGTTCTAAAATATCCGGGAATGTATATTTTGGACACCCCTGCAAGTTGCAAGGTGGGGCCCCCATGGAGAGGATCGAGATCTGGAGAATTTCGAGTCCAAAACAACACCTTGAATTCTTTCATGTTTCGCAAACCATTTCCGAACATTGTTTGCAGTGTGGCAGGGAGCCTTATCCTGCTGAAAGATGTAACTGATATCAGGTAACACCATTGACATAAATAGGTGTACATGGTCTGCAACAATCTCTATGTAGGTGGTAATTATATTACCGTATATACTCGAGTATAAGCCGAGTTTTTCAGCACATTTTTTGTGCTGAAAAACCCCAACTCGGCTTATACTCGAGTCAGAGTCTGTATTATGGCAATTTGCATTGCCATAATACAGACAGGGGGAGAGGGGGGCTGTCATAGCTGTAACTTACCTTCACAGCAGCTCCTGTCAGCTCTCTCCTCCTCCGCGCCGTCCGTTCAGCACCTCGGTCAGCTCCCAGTGTAAGTCTCGCAAGAGCCGCGGCTCTCGCGAGACTTACACTGTGAGCTGACAGAAGAGCTGAATGGACGGCGCGGAGGAGAAGGGAGCTGACAGGAGCTGCTGTGAAGGTAAGTTACAGCTCTGACAGCCCCCCTCTCCCCCCACTGAACTACCAATGACACTGGACCACCACGGAAGGAGAGCCCCCCTCCCTGCCATGTATCAAGCAGGGAGGGGGGACGAAAAAAAATATAATAATAATAAAATAAAAAATTATATTTTAAAAATAATATTTTAAATATATTTTAAAAATAATAATAATAAATTATAATAAATAATAATAAAATAAATAAAAATAATTAAAAAAATTAATCTAACAAAAAAAAAATTACCATTATAATAATTTAAAAAAAATAATAAAAATGCCCACCCCCCACCAAGACTCTGCAACACACTGCACACACACACACACTGCACTCACACACACTCACTCACAGTGCACTCACACACACACTGCACTCATACACACTGCACGCACTCATACACACACACTGCACTCATACACACTGCACTCACACACACACACTGCATTCATTATATACACACACTGTAAATAAATATTCAATTAATATAATTTTTTTAGGATCTAATTTTATTTAAAAATTTACCAGTAGCTGCTGCATTTCCCACCCTAGTCTTATACTCGAGTCAATAAGTTTTCCCAGTTTTTTGGGGTAAAATTAGGGGCCTCGGCTTATATTCGGGTCGGCTTATACTCGAGTATATACGGTAATTAAACTAACACCCGCATGAATGCAAGGACCCAAGGTTTCTCAGCAGAACATGCCCAGGGTATTACACTGCATCCACCAGTCTGCCTTCTACCCAAAGTGGTGCATCCTGCTGCCAGCTCTTCCCTAGGTAAACATCTTACATACACCCGGCCAACCATTTAATCTAAAAGAAAATGTGATTCATCAGACCAGACTCTGTGGTGCAGTAGAGATGCTCACATCCCGTTTCATGGAAATTTTGGCAGAGGACAGGGGTCATCATGGGCAATCTGAGCAGT
Source organism: Pelobates fuscus (assembly GCF_036172605.1). Taxonomy (NCBI): domain Eukaryota; kingdom Metazoa; phylum Chordata; class Amphibia; order Anura; family Pelobatidae; genus Pelobates; species Pelobates fuscus. The sequence goes on from NC_086320.1 coordinate 341,760,359, forward strand.
CCTCAGCTACGCAGTCCCATACACAGCAAACTGTGATGCACTGTGTGTTTTGGCACCTTTCTATCATGGCTAGGATTAAGGTGTGTTTTTTTTTTTAGCAATTTGAGCTACAGTAGCTTTTCTGTGTGATTGAACCAGACAGGCTAGTCTTCGCTCCTAACATGCATCAATGGGTCTTGGGCACTCATGACCCTGATGCCAGCTTACCGGTTGTCCTTCCTTGCACAACTTTTGGTAGGTTTGAAACACTGCATACCAGGAACACCCCACAAGACTTGCTGTTTGGGAGATTCTCTGCTCAAATCATCTAGCCATCACTATTTTGCCCTTGTCAAAGTCTCATATCTTTTCGCCTGCTCATTTATTAATTTTGACAGGTGCCATTGTAAAGATATAATCAATGTTATTCATGTCACCTGTCAGTGGTTTTTATGTTGTGGCTGATCACTGTATATGTTACAGTTAAAGTGCAGAAATCAGTTAATGTGCACATTACCTAGTTAATCTGCAGATTAACTAGGGCGATCACAGTTAAAGTGCAGAAAATGATTTTGTTTCTCAAATATTTCTCACATTACCTAGGTAATCTGCACATTACCTATTAGGCACGCGATAAAGTGCAAAAAAAAAACATTCTGTCCTCCATCTCTGGAGGGACTCACAGCTCTGGAGGACACCATGGTGTGCACAGGCTGCTGTTCTGTTCTTGTCTGGACCACATAGTCACATACCTCTTCAAACAGTATTCCCGAACTGGTAAGAAACGAGGAGCCCCCACAACCACAAGAGAGCGAGCGCTTCCTGCACATTATGCAGCAACACCATGAAATGATCCCAGCAGATGCTCTCTTTTCTCAATATCATTATATATTTTAAGACTGTCGGAATCAGTGGTCCATGAGCAGACCTCTCCTTGGTCTCATTCTCCTCAATGAGAGAAGTATTTTTCGGACTTACAGAGCAGCATTGTTAGTAGCCAGCCCCCCTCTGAGAAGCAACAAGCCATGCATCTATGTTTTGAGAATTTAATGGTGGAGGGCATTGAAAGGAACTTGCTCACAAAAAAAATCGAGACAGGTTCACACAGAATCTTTCTGCCTTCAGACGAGAAGTGAACAACTCTGCAGAGACTGCACTGAAAGGGTGAAACAGGTTCTGCGAGGACGTTTTTGTAATAAATAATTTCCTCTTTTACCGAGGGAAAGAAACAAACATTTTGCACTGAAAGGGTGAAACAGGTTCTGCAAGGACGTTGTTTTTTCTAATAAATAATTCCTCTTTTACCGAGGGAAAGAAACAAACATTTTGCACTTTAACTAGACGGAAGCAGTTAATGTGCACATTACCTAGGTAAAGTGCGGAAAACTCTTGATACCGCACTTTAACTGAGCAAATCAGTTAATCTGCAGATTAACTGGGTAATGTGCACATTAACTGATTTCTCACTTTAACTGTAACATATATACTCCATTCATAACCACAGTTCCAAAAACTAGTGAGCATTCCACCAGATAGTAATACTAACATTATAAATAATAAAAAAAAAGTGATGATAGTGTTGTTTTAAATATACTTGGGTTATGGAGTATAAATGCCAAACCTTCTTTATTGTAAAATATATATTATTTAAGGGAACACCATAGGGTCAGGAACACATACATGTATTCCTGACCATTTAGTGTTTAAAACACAATCTGCTCCCCTTACTTTTATTCCAGTCTGCTGCTACTGGCTCTGCCCCTGATCTGCCTGCCTGAAATCATCATACGTTTTGTTCAAAGCCAAATACAATGCTTTCCCATAGAAAAGCATTGGATTGGCTGAGACTGTCAAGGAGGCATATCAGGGGCAGAACCAGCACAAGCCAGCACAGCCCTGGCCATCAAACATCTCCTCATAGAGATACATTGAATCAATGCATCTCTATTAGGAAAGTTCAGTGTCTCCATGCAGAGGGTGGAGACACTGAATGTCAGTCACATGGTGCAGCACTGCCCCAGAAAGCACCTCTAGTAACCAAAACAACTAAAATACCAGACACCGCCATTGCAATACAGGGTTATTCATGTTTTAGAAATGACAGAGCAAAGAGAGGAGGAGGCATTGTTATTTATGTTGACAATTCCATAAAGTTTACACCCTTACAAAACGTTAGCCCTCCTGCCACCTTTGATTTCCTTTCTGACACAATTGAGATCCCGTGCCGTAAATCAATCATTGTTGCAGGAATCTACTGCCCACCTAGCTCCCCAGTGCATTTCCTATCTGACATAGCCCATATTCTTAGTGAAACCATAGCTCAAAACCCAAAAAGTGCTATGGAGATTTTAATATTGATTGGCTGAATCCTAAAAATAATAGTTCTTGCGCATAAACATTAAAAGCCATAACCATACCCTGCTCGATTGGATTCTCTCCACTTCTCCTGATAGAATCCAGGAGGCCGGTGTTCTCCCTAACAGTTTCAGTGATCACTGCTTAGTGTACTGCATGCGCTGCATGCGCAAAATAAAGGCTGCTAAATCCTCTCCCAAGGTTAAAATCACCAGGTAATTAAAAAAAAAAATAATCTTGAATCCTTTCTTAATGACATCAAGAACCTCCCATGGCACAGATTAAACATTATCCCAGATCTAGACTGTTCTGTTGAATTCTTTCAGTCTGAACTCCTACAAGTTTGGAATGCATGCCCCCCTGGTTAAGGTGTGAGTAAAAGGGGCACATATGAACTGCATTACAGCTGACCCCATCCAAATGTAACAGTTTCGGAATTCTTTGTGGTCAAAGTTCAAGCGTACTGGCTCTATGAATGACCACTGTGCATATAGATAATATATGCACAAAACAAACAAAATTGGCCAAGGCCCAATATTTCAGTGAAAATCTGAACAATAACCTATCAAATCCTAGAAACTTTTGGAAAGTCATAAATAAATTACAAACTCAAAAACAAAACCCTGCAACTTTCCTTTGATGTAGCAAATGCCTTTAACAATTATTTTGTCGGCTGCTTCACTACCATGATTGCCAAACTAATAAATGACACGCATCCTGAAACTACAAATGTGGATGAGGCCCCACTAAATTTGCAAAGACCCAATATAGACAAGTTCCTTTTTAGATATGTAACTATTAGTGTCATTAAAAAACACCTTAATAATCTAAAAATGAAAAAACAGTCTGGCCCTGATCAAATCCCAGCAATGTTGTTGAAGCTCAGTGCGCCGGCAATTGCTAAACCCTAATTAACGAATCCTTGGTGTCTGAATACATACCCAAACTTTGGAAGACTGCAAGAGTAGTGCCTATCCGTAAAAGTGGTGAAACTACTACTTTGGTTTCTAACTATTGCCCAATATCATTGCTCCCAGTTTTGTAAAAAATCTTAGAAAAATGTGTCCATACCCAACCAACAATCAAACTATCTGACCCCTGATCAATCGGGTTTTTGCCAGAATCACTCCACTACAGTTTTGCAATGACATCCAAACTGGCATGGAACAAGGTAACCTAACTGGAGCTATTTTTCCTTGATTTTGCAAAGGACTTTGACACAGTAGATCACGACATTCTGCTGCACAAACTCAAAAACTCAGGTATTGGTGATTATTCGCTAACATGGTTTCGATCATATGTATTTGATCGCTCGCAATATGTGTCCATTTCTGACAGTGACTCCCTCCCTCTCCCAGTCACGTGTGGTGTTCCCCAAGGTTCCATTCTCGACCCCCTACTATTTACATTATTTATAAATGATCTGCCTAATGTCTTCAAATCCTCAAATGTACACATGTATGCAGACGAGACAGTAATCTATGCGAGCAAATCCGATCTACCGCAGTTTACAGAGGTAAAAAAGTGGATCGCAAAAAACAAACTCTTCCTAAACAGTGACAAAACTGTCACAATGATCTTTGGAACAGTACCTAAATTACACAAATTACACAATTCCCACCTATCCATCAAAACAATTTCAAATGGCACACTGACCGCAGTCCACTCTTTCAAATACTTGGGTATGATGTTAGACCCCAATCTATCTTTTGGCCTGCACATAGAAAAACTTGCACCTAAACTTTATCCAAAACTAGGTGCCCTGTACAGAAACAAATCCTGCCTAAGCCCTACAGTAAAGGAAAAGACTGTACAGAAAATGCTGATGCCAATCATTGATTATGGGGATGTAGTATATGCACCTGCATCGCAATCCCACATTAATAAACTCAACACATTGTATAACTCGTTCCACCGATTTGTGCTACAATGTAATTACAGGACCCACCATTGTGACATGCTAAAAGAACTAAACTGGCTGTCGCTGGAATCCAGACGCACCCTTCATCTTTCCAGCGTTGTGTTAAAGAGGTTTTCTGGGAAACTCCCACCCTATCTGAACACAATGCTTTTCCCGGCTGTTCCCACTTCCTACAACCTCCGATCCAGTACCAACACTTTACTTAGTCTACCTCAGTACAAAAAGAAAGCAGCCCTATCCTCCTTCTCCTACAGAGCGCCGCAATTGTGGAACGACCTCCCGCACAATTTAAAATCTTCCCTAAGCTTAAAGTCCTTTAAGAGATCCCTCTCTACATACCTCAAAACAGAATGCACCTGTCATGGTTGATTATATATTTCCTACCTGTTCTATGTTCCATTTTGTATATATTGTATATTAATATTGTTTTTGTATTTTATTGTACACTTACTGTAACAATGCAATGATTGTCAAGGACCCAGGACATACTTGAAAACGAGAGAAATCTCAATGTATCTTTCCTGGTGAAATATTTTATAAATAAAATAAATAAATAAAAGAGGTGTGGCCAGTGGAGGTATCCCTAGGCTGTAATGTAAACACTGCATTTTCTCTGAAAAGACAGTGTTTACAGCAAAAAGCCTGAAGGTAATGATTCTACTCACCAGAACAAATTCAATAAGCTGTAGTTATTTTGGTGACTAAAGTGGCCCTTTAAGCTGGGAGGGAAGGAGTGAGGGAGGGAGGGTAGGTGTGCGTGCCTGCGTGTGTGTGTTTTCTACTCACCAGAACAAATACAATAAGCTGTAGTTATTTTGGTGACTATAGTGTCCCTTTAAGCTAGGACAATATTATTGGAGAAGAGTGTGTGTGTGTTAGTATAACCCAAGTTAATGGTACTCATTGTATTGACTCTAAAAGCATGAAAGACCGTGTTGACCCTGACAAGTAAATAACCTGTGACCCTTTGAGGTTTGAACAGATAAAACAAACAATTTACTAACAAACTGTGGTTTCACTGCCTGCTATCTTTATGTATAGGAAGTCAAATCAATTTGTTTGTGCTGGAGAAATACTCAAACAACTCTATAGACATGCAGAAAAAATAGCTACAGTGCCAAAAATTGGGATTTTGTTTTAAAGCAAAACATGAGCAGGTGGGTTTGGACCTAACTTTCCTATGCATTTTAAAATACACTGATAGCAGGGTTGACCACTTAAAAGACACTATCAACCGAGCATCTCCGAGGTTATCTCCCGCTAACACTCAGAATGTTAAAAGAGCATAGAATCATATTCTATTTTCACGTAAATAGATTTCAATGAAAAACAAAAAAAAACCACCAACAATATTTTTGCCATAGCTATGGATTTCTTGAAACTATTTCAGATGTGTGTTCTTGTTTTTAAATATTTTTGATAATAATGAAAAGGAACAAATGGAACTTCACAGAATTGAACAGTACAAAGCATTGTCACGTTTAAATACAGCGCAAATACATATCTTGCTGTATGTGCTATTTTTTAAGTGGTTTTATTCATTCTCCCCTCACTGCGCATTTCTCATTTCAAAAGCAGAGAACACAAAGCCCTCACTCTCTGTGACAGGTAAACCACAGGGGATAAAACAGATCAAGATATGCATGGATCAGCTGTCTACCTTTTTGGCTTTTCTCAGATACGTCTTGGCAGAGTCCTTGAAAGCGTCTTCCTCATCGGGTGCCTTGGCTTGAAGATAACATACCCATCCCAGCAGATACCATACCTGCAAAACAAGGACATTCTCTGGGTCACAAAGTTTTTATTAGAGCATGATCACAATCAACATTATATTTAATCCTGTATTTTAGTCTGTTCGGGAAAACACTTATGGTAACACTTTCCTATAAATCTAAATGTTGACAATCTACACAGAAGAGGACTCTTGCCTATTTTAAAATAATGTCAACCAAACAGTTTCTCCTCATTCTTCTTGGACATAGTACACGTGATCAGTAGCGGCATCTCAAACTTTGCTGTTTAAAAGAGAAGAGCTAGAATGAATCTGTAATGAAGTTGCTAACTTGGCCAAGATATTCCTCTGTCTCTGAAATACACATTCGTCCAAATTTAGGTGCTTCGTCCCTTCCATAAACTGGTCAGTCATTGCCCTGTTTTCATATACTTTATTTTTACAAGCCGGACACAACATGAAAAAAAATATATCGTACATAGCAAGTATAAATGCTACACACTAAACAGTCCACAGGTTTCCACATATTGAAAAATAAAAACAAAATGAAAAAATTTATAAGAAAGAAAGAAAAAAAATGTGGGTATTATTTATTATTAGTATTAATAAAATATACATCTCACACTGAAATCTTGAGGAACTATCACCACCATATGTCACCCAGGGGCATTATAAGACTTGAGCGGATGATTAAGTATGATGCACAATTGCAGATAGCTTGTCCATATAACAGATGCCCTTCTGAACAATAATAGGTAGGTAGCTTCAAACCTACTTGTTACGGTACACCCAGATATAAAAGGGGTTAATACCGCTGAGGACGTTCACCTTCCGAAGGGAGAGACAGCTAACAAAAGCTCCAATCAGCCGAACAGGAACCATACAAAATCATTCACGTATCAAACAGGCGAACGAGTAAACCATACGAACCCAACACCCCCAAGTACGAGACCAAGCTCCGTATTGAGGGTTAAGCAGAGATCTGATTTAATGTGGGCTACCTGCCCGGTATTTATGCAGGCTTTCCACCAGGTGGATACTCCCCTAGGGGACCTGGTGGAAAACTGTGACAATAAGAATACAGTAGCCAATCACAGTGGCTCAGGCATAAACACTCCCCTTTAGCTGAAATGACCCTCCTCCCTATCCTGGAGATAATTGGGGAAGTAATCAAATTATCTCCCGGGATAGAGGCAAATCGACATTTTACATATAACAGTAAAAACACACAAAAATGTATAACAGGAAAAATACAGAATGCACTAGGTACAATTAACGTATCCCCAGATAGCTTAGATCTGAGCGCACATTATTACCGAATGGCGCTCAGATCACATACATACAGTTCAATAGTCATGGAGCCAAAGTCTTTCACAAAGTCTTTAGTTATACGAATGGGCCCCATGGCATCGCTATCTGGGTTAAGTCCATTCATGCAGAAAAAGTACCGAACGGGCAGGCGTTCGTATGCCGGATGACGGGGAAGGGACGTCAGCGGCTTCAGCGGTGTTCGTGAGAAATAGGGTCCGTTTTTAGTTCCAGGGAATCGTCGATGAACACCGCTGTGCATTCGTGCATCCAAGATGGCCGCCGTGTCGTGGTTGGCATACGAACGACGACCACCCAACCTACCTTTAACAATTAAGAGGTATCTGCGGTTAACCACAACGTTCGAATGGGGCCAAGAGGTTAACCAGCAGCACACTTCCATGCTGGGTGTCCGGCCATTCGGCAGTTTATTTGGGAGTTAAGGAAACAAACGAACGGGGGGTACGGACAGGCAATTAACCGAACAAACAAACGAAACCAAGGGGAATATAAGTAGTTCACAGACAGATGGTTCTGTCACACTACTGTATATGTATTTTCCAACATTCATAACAGCTTACAGACATTGCAACTTCTCAAATACAAAACAGCCTGCCACAGGCATCTCTATCTTTTAAGAGAAGATCAGAAGAATGGGATTATACTTTTTTTCAATTTACATACAGTTCCTACCATTCCAAAACTGCAAAACAAATTCACCTTAAAAAAAAAAAAAAAAAATCAACACATTCCATCAGCAATTATTTTTTGAGAAGAGAAGCTGAAATATTGCTAACCTAGGGGTTACATCAGGACAGTTTTTAATGTGTATCGGAATGGGACAGCTTCAGTAGTGTGCATTCCTTTCATGTAAAACGCAGTCATGATTCTGAAAAAGGTTATTTGCTGTATGTTTGAGATAATACATCAACAAAATACATGTTTACGATTCAGGGTGCTGTGTTTGGTTTTGTGACCATCGCTTTTGATGAATGTACTGTCTAAGCACAATAAGAGACTTATTTTTTGGGTATATCAACTTTTTTTTTTTCAAAACTTTATTTTTGTGTGAAAGTCTTGTTACATCATTCGCTGACATTATACATTGTACATTGTATAGCTGACATGAATATTAACATCGTTCCTGGTGCATTACAAGTATGCCTTTGACTACCAATTTTATCATGCCTGCCTTATAACAGAGACATTACACGTTTTGTATTTTTCATAGAACTGAAATAACAAACAAGCAGAGTATATCACTCGACAAACTATCTGCGCCAACAAGGCTTTTGTTAAGTGATTTATATCAAAATTCAGTTGGGGGTTGTGTCTCCAATCCCTCTGTAGCCGTCCTGGTCTGGCCAGAAGTTTTTATGTCAGTGGTACTCTAGGATTGGGGGCCATTCGCCCCTTCTGATATTAGAGAGTAAATGAAGAAGAAGAAGAAGAGAGAAGAGATGAGAACTGAGAGGAGTAAGAAGAATGTAGATCTGGGAAGAGAGGGGGAGGGGGGATGGGGGGTAGGTGCGCCATTCCCATGTTGCGTGGGGGTGTCCAATTTCCCTTGGGTCTTTCTTGACTAACCGATGTCTCGGGAGAGTTCGCTACTTGTCCATGGTTCCCAAATTCTTTCATATTTTAAGCATATGTTAATGGGGCATTTCTTGATATATGTTTGGTGCCATATTTTTTCTTTAAATAATTTACTATATAGATCATTGTGATATTCATCGGATTATTGGATTTTATGTTTTTTACAAATACACTATTGCACCACAAAAGAAATAGGGGTTCGATATCACAGAGGTCCGATTTTTCAATATCTAACCAAGTTGGTCTTGATATTGTAAAGTTATCGCACTTGATTAAATGTACAACCATATTATTCATATATCATTTTTGTATGTCCGGAAAGGAAACTCCCCCCTCCTTCCAATCTCTCTGCAAGATTTCCAATGACACTCTAGGACGCCTATCCTGCCATATATAGTCTGATATTTGTTTTTGGAGACCGCGTATCGTCTGGGAGGACACCCTCAGCGGGAGATTACCAAATAAAAATGTCAATTTAGGAAGTAGATAAGAGTAGATAAGAAAAGATACAATTTATCCAGGAGCTTTTACAATAAAAAGAAGAGAATGCCTTATAGTTACACAATAAAATTCTAATTTCTAAAAATGAGGAAATTCTTAAAATGCAAATGTGTGTACTCAGGCAGACAAAGTTATACTCAGTATAAAATCACAGCATTATGTTTCATAGCAGCAAATAGTCCAAGTATAAATATAAAAGTCCCAAATTGGATCAATAATATATACCAGTCTTTTAGAGTGTGTATCATAAACCACCTTTGATCTGCTGGATGAAATAGCAAGATCAACTGGGGTATTTATGAATTTATATACTTTCAATACAAGAAAGATCGAGTGCAAAAGTAGAAAATTAGTGATAATTCAAAAAAATAGATCCAAAATGTCAGTAAATAAACCAAAACATAAAAATGGAAATGGAAATAAAATAAGGGCTAATTAGTATTGCTGACTAACAGCCAAAATGCTTAGTCTCTCACCGAAAAAAAATCTGGGCTGACAGCCTGAGAGTGATAATTGTGGCTGTAGCAATCAAAGATAAAAAATATATTGTGTTAAAGTCGTGACAGGATCCGTGTATAATCCGTGTAATGCCAATAAAAGATAAAAACTTGTAGGTGAAAAATAGAGTGTTATTTTATTTGATTAAAAAAGGTAAATCATCTAAATAAAGGTGAATAAAATATTATAGAACTGCTCCAAAAAAGAAGAAAGCAAAATTGGCTAAATAACCTGACCGATGATACTGGATGGCTGTGGATGATATTCGTCTTCTACCAAGTGGGTGTTGCAGCAACCGGTGAGGACGGTGTCCGCAGTCTTGGTTAGTCCACCTCCGACCTCACATCGATAGGTGAGCCCTCTCGGTGATGTCAGGCAGAAACAGTAGATAGCCAACAGATGCTTTCTCCAAACAGGCCTTAATTCTCAAAACTTTCCAATGTGGATTGTAGCCTTACGCGTTTCAAAGGGTATTGCCCAATTTCATCAGAGGCAACTTATTATTTTCTGATAGCCATTACTTTTGTCTTTCAGTTTTGTTTATTTAAGAGTAGATAAGAGTTTACTGCTTCAATCCTCTCCAATTTTTTAGAATACTCCTGAATTGATTTACAATTCCTGTATAGTTAAGTTCTCCAATTTCTCTATAATCCAGAGATAATCTTACCCCTAAATACTTTATAATCCTGACTTCCCAATCACAATTAAATTCCTTTTTAAGCATTTTTTCCCCGGGCCCATTTAGACCTTTTGTCAGAATTTGGGTTTTCTTTATATTTACTTTATAGCCAGAGAGTTTACTGTATTCTTTAATAAGGCAGAATATGGCTGGAATAGATCTAATAGGGTCCGTAAGAGACAATAAGACTTCATCTGCATAGAGTGTAATTGTATTCTCCAATGTGTTCACCTTTAACCCGCTGATACCCTCACTCTGTCTAATTGCAGCTGCCAATGGCTCTATAGAGAGGATATATAACAGGGGTGCCAAAGGGCAGCCCTGTCGCGTCCCATTTCTAATTGGGAACCATTTCAATTGGAACATAAATCCTGAGACTCTGGCTTGGGGATCTTTATATAGTGCCATTGTACATTCCTTAAAAACACCATCTATGCCAAAGTAAAAAACAAGAGGAATAGGCGCTCACTAAATAAACTAAAGGTGGGCAGCAGTGAACCGAGCAGGAATTCCCAATGCCTACTCAGAATAGTGAAACAAACAAGAAAAATAGTGGTAAACCGCGCCCAAACAGTACAAGTAATAATAAAATTGTATACATACAAATAGTCCTATAACAAGGAATGTATGGAACCTTCAATAAAAAATACAAAATAATAATAGTGCAGTATATCAGGCAAGTAAAAGTGGTTAAAACTTTATAAAAGACTAACTCACACTTTGCAGAGCTACTCAGAGCTCTGCCGTATAGCGCCTAGACGGTACAATCCCCGTCTCGGGATGTCAAGTGATGGTGCAGTGCGCGGTCCAATCCTCCACAGTAGTATATGGAAAAAAATATAGAGATAGGATCCAATAGTATAGCATGTATTGCAAACAGTGTTGATAAAAAAGGAAAAATATCCTACTTACAAATTTTGGAGCAAATATCTTGCTCTGGTATGTACAGCATACGGTGGTATGATCCCCACCAACGGATATAAATCAGGATTCAGGAAAATCAGGAACAGCAGATAAAATAGTAAAAACTATAGCTTTATTAGAATATAAAATATAACAAATATATATAAAATCAACTACTTAACGCGTTTCGCCCAGTCTAGGGCTTCTTCAGAAGTATCAAGTCCAAGTTTGGATAAAATCCGCTTATATAGGGGTTCCTGATTGATGAAATTAAGTCCTGATGTGGTTTTGCTTCCTACTTCCGGGTCGCGCACGTCGCCCGGAAGTGACGTCATCATATCGTTCCGTGGCATGCTGGGACATGTAGTCTCCCGCCGTTTGTGTTGTATGTAACACAGGAAGTGATGTTAGTATGGCTCCTGGTGCCTTATGGGGCATGTAGTTCATAATGTCCTCTTTCTCATAGATATAATTTCGTCACCCGGAAGTGACGTATCGCAATGCACAGTAGCATGGAATTTGTAGTTCGGCAAAATGCCGATATTGAATATGAGGTACACGGAAGGGAAAGAATAATAAGTAAATAAATAAGCAGAATAATGTCTCAAAAAACACCTTAGTTTGTATTAAAAAGATAAACAAACATAATTATGAATATAAAACATAGGAAAATATGCACATACAAAAAAAGGTAATTATAGTAAAAGAGACAGCAAGGGCATATTACAACACGAGGGGCAATGATGTTTTTACATAAAGTAAAAATATGAACAAATAGTATAGGTATATATAAAACAAATATAAATATAAAAATATAAAAAATGGACATGCATAAAGTGAACCATGCATAAAAAATCTTAAAGTGGTACTTGAGAGGTGGTGTAAAAAAATATATATATATATATTTATTTTTTAAATAAAAAATAAAATAAAATAAAATAAAAATTAAAATGCAGAGAAAATATAAATAATACTCCAATATACGTACTATAAAAAGTTAAAAAGGTCGAACTCTGCATTTAAACCTTTTGGGTGGAGTGTGTCTAGAAAATAGACCCACTCCATTTCTTTCTTTCCTAATTTATTGATTATATCACCACCTCTCCAGTCTTTAGACAATTTTGAAATACCCATACATTTTAGGTGACGTGGATCATTGCCGTGTAGCTCAAAGTGTGAGGATACCAAGTGGGTTTTTAGCCCTTTTTCTATGTTGCGGCAATGCTCACCAATTCTGATTTTTAATGGTCTTATGGTTCTACCTACATATTGTAGTCCGCAAGGACACTCTAACAGGTATATGACGTTTTTACTCATGCATGTAATTGTGTCCTTGATATTATAACTTTTATCTGTGTTATTTGATTTAAAATTATAAATACATCGGTTAGTTTTACTAGTTTTTCTGCATGCTACACAACAGTTACATCTAAAAAATCCATTTTTGTGTTTCATAAAATTATTTATTGCTTCAGACTTTTTCTGTTTTGTGTAATTCTGTGTGAGGTGCATTCTCAGGTTTGGGGCTCCTCTAAATATAATTCTTGGACGGTCTGGGATAATCTTTCCTAATATGGGGTCTTCCTTCAAGAGGTGCCAATTATTCCGAATTAATTTTTTTATTTGTTTATTCTTATTATTATAGTCAAGGACAATGGGCAATATGAAATCCGTCCCATTATTTTTAATATTTTTTGGACCATTGTTTTGGGTTAGGAGATCTTTTCTATCCAGACTTGTAATATTTTCCAGGGTTTTCTCAATTTTTTCTTCATCATAGCCTTTTTCAATAAATTTCTTACTCATCATATTCGCCTGGGTTTTATAAGTTTCAGCATCTGAGCAATTTCTTTTTAATCTAAGGAATTGGCTTTTGGGAATACTATCAAGCCAACTCCTATAGTGGCAACTGTCTCTTCCAATAAAATTATTAACATGAACCGGTTTAAAATGAGTTTTTGTGTTAATTTTCGTATCATGGATAAAAATGTCCAAATCCAGAAAAGTTACATTAGTCTTACTAAAATCCGCTTTTAAAACTATACCATCATCATTTGTGTTTAAAAAGTCTAAAAATAGTTTGGCCGTAGAAATAGGGCCCTTTCAAATAAAAAGGAGATCATCAATATAGCGAAAATAGGCGACCAGGTTCTCCACCCAGCCATGCCCGCTCCATACCATTCTCTCTTCCCATTCCGTCATGAAGAGATTGGCATAGCTGGGCGCGAACCTGGTCCCCATTGCTGTACCATTCTTTTGTAAGTAAAACGAATCTTTAAACCAAAAATAATTGTTATTTAGAATTAAAAAGATACCTTCAATTATAAAATTTATCTGTTCCTCTTTCATCTTATTGTGTCTTTCTAAAATGGATTTTACAGCTCTACAGCCTCTTTCATGTTCGATAATAGTATATAGAGACTGCACATCACAAGTTATGAGTACATAGTCCTCTTCCCACTTTATCGTCTCTAATTTGTTAAGTAAATCCATAGTATCTTTGAGATAGGATCGGGACAGTTTAACATAGGGCTGTAACATAATGTCTATATACTCCGACATATTTGATAGAATAGAGTCTATACCGGAGACAATGGGTCTCCCTGGGGGTTTAGTTAGGTCTTTGTGGATCTTCGGTAAAAAATATATGACCGGTATTTTTGGAAATTTTTTATTTAGGTAATTATATTCGTCAATGCTTAGTATGTCTTCCTCCTTACCTTTATTTAAAAACGTTTCTAACATATTTTTAATATCTGAGGTAGGATCTCTTGTGAGTTTGGCGTATGTTTTTGTATCGTTTAATTGTCTAAAAGCCTCCTCTTCATACATTTCTGTAGATAAAATTACAAGCCCCCCCCCTTATCCGCTGGTTTTATGACAATAGCATCGTCATTTTGTAGATCTTTAAGGCTTTCTCTTTCCTTCTTTGATAAGATATTTTTGTCTCCTATGTGTTTATCGCTTAGATTCCTTATTCCTTTAGACACCTTTTTTTCAAATATATCTATTGCACTTGACTTAAAATATGACGGGTAAAATTTACTTTTATTTTTCAGGGAGCTTTTGACATATTTATCTTCTCTCATGCTAGTCGTATCTGTAGCTTGATTATTAGTCGTATTGTTTTTACTTATATAAAACCTTTTTATTGTGGCATTTCTTACAAACTTATTTATATCGATATATGCTAAAAAAGGATTAAAAGTTTTAATCCTTTTTTAGCATATATCAATATAAATAAGTTTGTAAGAAATGCCACAATAAAAAGGTTTTATATAAGTAAAAACAATACGACTAATATGACTAGCATGAGAGAAGATAAATATGTCAAAAGCTCCCTGAAAAATAAAAGTAAATTTTACCCGTCATATTTTAAGTCAAGTGCAATAGATATATTTGAAAAAAAGGTGTCTAAAGGTATAAGGAATCTAAGCGATAAACACATAGGAGACAAAAATAACTTATCAAAGAAGGAAAGAGAAAGCCTTAAAGATCTACAAAATGACGATGCTATTGTCATAAAACCAGCGGATAAGGGGGGGGGGCTTGTAATTTTATCTACAGAAATGTATGAAGAGGAGGCTTTTAGACAATTAAACGATACAAAAACATACGCCAAACTCACAAGAGATCCTACCTCAGATATTAAAAATATGTTAGAAACGTTTTTAAATAAAGGTAAGGAGGAAGACATACTAAGCATTGACGAATATAATTACCTAAATAAAAAATTTCCAAAAATACCGGTCATATATTTTTTACCGAAGATCCACAAAGACCTAAATAAACCCCCAGGGAGACCCATTGTCTCCGGTATAGACTCTATTCTATCAAATATGTCGGAGTATATAGACATTATGTTAAAGCCCTATGTTAAACTGTCCCGATCCTATCTCAAAGATACTATGGATTTACTTAACAAATTAGAGACGATAAAGTGGGAAGAGGACTATGTACTCATAACTTGTGATGTGCAGTCTCTATATACTATTATCGAACATGAAAGAGGCTGTAGAGCTGTAAAATCCATTTTAGAAAGACACAATAAGATGAAAGAGGAACAGATAAATTTTATAATTGAAGGTATCTTTTTAATTCTAAATAACAATTATTTTTGGTTTAAAGATTCGTTTTACTTACAAAAGAATGGTACAGCAATGGGGACCAGGTTCGCGCCCAGCTATGCCAATCTCTTCATGACGGAATGGGAAGAGAGAATGGTATGGAACGGGCATGGCTGGGTGGAGAACCTGGTCGCCTATTTTCGCTATATTGATGATCTCCTTTTTATTTGGAAGGGCCCTATTTCTACGGCCAAACTATTTTTAGACTTTTTAAACACAAATGATGATGGTATAGTTTTAAAAGCGGATTTTAGTAAGACTAATGTAACTTTTCTGGATTTGGACATTTTTATCCATGATACGAAAATTAACACAAAAACTCATTTTAAACCGGTTCATGTTAATAATTTTATTGGAAGAGACAGTTGCCACTATAGGAGTTGGCTTGATAGTATTCCCAAAAGCCAATTCCTTAGATTAAAAAGAAATTGCTCAGATGCTGAAACTTATAAAACCCAGGCGAATATGATGAGTAAGAAATTTATTGAAAAAGGCTATGATGAAGAAAAAATTGAGAAAACCCTGGAAAATATTACAAGTCTAGATAGAAAAGATCTCCTAACCCAAAACAATGGTCCAAAAAATATTAAAAATAATGGGACGGATTTCATATTGCCCATTGTCCTTGACTATAATAATAAGAATAAACAAATAAAAAAATTAATTCGGAATAATTGGCACCTCTTGAAGGAAGACCCCATATTAGGAAAGATTATCCCAGACCGTCCAAGAATTATATTTAGAGGAGCCCCAAACCTGAGAATGCACCTCACACAGAATTACACAAAACAGAAAAAGTCTGAAGCAATAAATAATTTTATGAAACACAAAAATGGATTTTTTAGATGTAACTGTTGTGTAGCATGCAGAAAAACTAGTAAAACTAACCGATGTATTTATAATTTTAAATCAAATAACACAGATAAAAGTTATAATATCAAGGACACAATTACATGCATGAGTAAAAACGTCATATACCTGTTAGAGTGTCCTTGCGGACTACAATATGTAGGTAGAACCATAAGACCATTAAAAATCAGAATTGGTGAGCATTGCCGCAACATAGAAAAAGGGCTAAAAACCCACTTGGTATCCTCACACTTTGAGCTACACGGCAATGATCCACGTCACCTAAAATGTATGGGTATTTCAAAATTGTCTAAAGACTGGAGAGGTGGTGATATAATCAATAAATTAGGAAAGAAAGAAATGGAGTGGGTCTATTTTCTAGACACACTCCACCCAAAAGGTTTAAATGCAGAGTTCGACCTTTTTAACTTTTTATAGTACGTATATTGGAGTATTATTTATATTTTCTCTGCATTTTAATTTTTATTTTATTTTATTTTATTTTTTATTTAAAAAATAAATATATATATATATATTTTTTTACACCACCTCTCAAGTACCACTTTAAGATTTTTTATGCATGGTTCACTTTATGCATGTCCATTTTTTATATTTTTATATTTATATTTGTTTTATATATACCTATACTATTTGTTCATATTTTTACTTTATGTAAAAACATCATTGCCCCTCGTGTTGTAATATGCCCTTGCTGTCTCTTTTACTATAATTACCTTTTTTTGTATGTGCATATTTTCCTATGTTTTATATTCATAATTATGTTTGTTTATCTTTTTAATACAAACTAAGGTGTTTTTTGAGACATTATTCTGCTTATTTATTTACTTATTATTCTTTCCCTTCCGTGTACCTCATATTCAATATCGGCATTTTGCCGAACTACAAATTCCATGCTACTGTGCATTGCGATACGTCACTTCCGGGTGACGAAATTATATCTATGAGAAAGAGGACATTATGAACTACATGCCCCATAAGGCACCAGGAGCCATACTAACATCACTTCCTGTGTTACATACAACACAAACGGCGGGAGACTACATGTCCCAGCATGCCACGGAACGATATGATGACGTCACTTCCGGGCGACGTGCGCGACCCGGAAGTAGGAAGCAAAACCACATCAGGACTTAATTTCATCAATCAGGAACCCCTATATAAGCGGATTTTATCCAAACTTGGACTTGATACTTCTGAAGAAGCCCTAGACTGGGCGAAACGCGTTAAGTAGTTGATTTTATATATATTTGTTATATTTTATATTCTAATAAAGCTATAGTTTTTACTATTTTATCTGCTGTTCCTGATTTTCCTGAATCCTGATTTATATCCGTTGGTGGGGATCATACCACCGTATGCTGTACATACCAGAGCAAGATATTTGCTCCAAAATTTGTAAGTAGGATATTTTTCCTTTTTTATCAACACTGTTTGCAATACATGCTATACTATTGGATCCTATCTCTATATTTTTTTTCCATATACTACTGTGGAGGATTGGACCGCGCACTGCACCATCACTTGACATCCCGAGACGGGGATTGTACCGTCTAGGCGCTATACGGCAGAGCTCTGAGTATCTATGCCAAAGGCCTTCAAAACCTCTTCCAGATATTTCCAATTAACACGGTCGAAGGCCTTCTCGGCATCAAGGGCGACCAAGGCAAAGGGGGACGAACTTTGACTTGCATGGTATAGAACGTTCATTAATTTCCTGATGTTATCAGACGTACCTCTACCTTCTGCAAACCCACTCTGATCTAAATGTACAATATCTGGTATACTTCGTTTGAGTCTATCAGACAAAATTCTAGAATAAATTTTTACGTCTAAATTAATTAGAGAAATTGGTCTGTAATTTGAAGTATATGTTGGGTCCTTGTCTGGTTTAGGGATTGGCATTATAGAAGCCTGGAGCATTTCTGTTGGGATAGTTTTATGCGTGGCAAATTCATTGAATGTCTTCAATATATATGGGGAAATTATGCCGTTGAGTTTTTTATAAAAAAATCGCTGAAAAACCATCTGGACCTGGGGCCTTACCCACTGTTAATGCTTTGATAGTATCACTAATCTCCTGAATGGAGAATGGGGCATTTAGCTGATTTAATTTCAAACCTGGACATGGAGCCTCTCACTTTGGCCGTCAAATTATCCATTAAGTATACATCTTTCAGGTTGGAGATCACCTTCCGTATGGGAGGCAAGTCCACCTTTAGCCACGACTGTGCAAGGGTTCTACATGCTGCCAGTGTTACCTTGTGTATTAATTTTTGTTCCCTGGCGGTCCAGTCATCTAACGCTCTATTCAATAAATATGTCCATGGATTAAGCTCGGGTGCCCTGTGGAATATCTGTTTAAGAAGGTCAAAGATTTTCGACCAGTAGGTTTGAACCCGTGGACATTCCCACCACATGTGGAGATATGTGCCCCTGTGGCCACATCCTCTCCAGCAATCGTCGGTCGGTGTTTGGTGCATGTGGAAAAGTTTCACCGGGGTGGCATACCACCGAAACATAGTTTTATAGGATTGCTCCTGGAGGGATACACATATGGACACTGCGGTGTTTGCTTCCCATATTTCTCTCCACTCTACTCCCTCCAGGACCTCTCCTAATTCTCTTTCCCATGTCTCTGTGTATGTTAATGTACCCCATTCTTCGGTTTCTGCACAAACGTGTGCGTACAGTGTAGTAATGAGGCCGGATGGCGCGGTTTCTTTTAAGCACATTTTCTCACAGAACGTCAGCGTGGCTGTCCCTGCTCTCTGTATGTGAGGGCTACACACATAATCTCTGATTTGCAGGTACCGAAAAAAGTCCCTAGGGGTGAGATGTGTCCCTTGTCTTAGTTGTTCGAATGTAACTATGCCGTTGCCTCCAAACATGTGGCATATTCTCTGTAATCCCGCATTTTCCAGGTTCGTGAATTCCCTGGCTGCCATTCCCGGGGGGAAAGCTCTGTTTCTTAGAAGTGGGGTGAGTGGGGAAGGGGATGTCACTAGCTTGTATTTGGATGCTGACGCGTCCCATAATCTCAGGGAGTTTAGTACAGCTGGACAGGTGGTTCTCAGTATTGGCCTGTCTCCGCTGGGTACCCACATATGATATTGCGGTAAGTCAGGGCCGGTGAGAAGGGACTCCAGGTCCACCCATCTCCTCACCTCTAGAGGTGTGTGCCACATGGCTACCTGCGCTAATTGTGCAGTAATAGAAATAAAAGTGTGGGAGCCCTAACCCTCCTCTCCGTTTGTGTCTATATAATATGTTTCGGGATATTCTGTGCCGCCTATTCTGCCATATGAAGTCCCCGACTGCCTTTTGCAAGGGCGCTAGATCAGATTTTAATAATTTAACTGGTAACGCCTGAAAGAGGAATAGGATACGGGGTAGCACATTCATCTTTACAGCGTGAATACGCCCGATCCAAGATATAGGTTTATCTAGCCACTTATCCATATCTTGTATTAGGGTTCGCAGCAGTGGGGTGTAGTTTAGATGGTATAGCTTGGCCGGGTCCTTTGGAAGTGGAATCCCTAAATATTTTATTTGATATGTAGCTATAGGGATATTATATGTTGCCCCCAGCTCTGCCGTGTCCGCAGCGGACAGGCCCATTGTCAGGGCACTTGATTTTTCTAGATTAGCCCTATAACCGGAGAATTCACCGAATCGTGCTAGTACTTCTTGCAGAGCCTCCATGGAATCTTTTGGTTCTGTAATCGTTAGCAGGACGTCATCGGCATAGGCGGATACCAAAAATTCCTGTCCTCCTATTGTTACGTTGTGTATTCGTTGGTGTTGGCGTAGAGCTTGCAAGAGCGGGAGAATTATTTTTTAATAGTGCATGAAAGACAAACTACACATAAATGAGCAAATAGTTTATCACAAGGAGTATACAACTTTTATTTTTTTTCTATGAATAAATGAATAAAATGTTTACTTAAGTGCAATAGATAATATTTAATATTCAACTAGGTGCATGTTTATCAGATTTGAAAGTTTTAATAATGCTGGCCATAGTGCCAATTAGTTTATGGTTTAGTAAAATTGTATTTGTTTGCTGGATGTATTGGATTTTGTAAGTAGAAGTATATATGAAAAAGAATAAAAGAAAACAGGAGAGTTTCCAAAAGAACAGGGCAAAACCCTAACTATATGGAAAAATAAAGAAGATTAACCCTGGGTTAATAAGATGTGTGTAGCTTATCAAATGTTAAAAAGTGTTTGTGCTTCCATGTGTGACTGTGTAGAAAAATAAAATAATGTAAACACTTTGACTGAAAGGGACACGCCAGACCTATGAAGCACTTTAGCTTGTGAAGAGTGTGTCCTAGTTTTTTAAATTTGGAAAAAGTGCAGATTTCAATAGAAATGTACACGTTTATAAATGATATTAGTTACACCCCCCTGGCTTTTCAAGCAGACAACAGGTCATTTTACTTCCTGGTTTAGTTAGCATAGTTGCACTGAGCAACACTTTCACCACCCCACCCCCTGCAAGTTCCTACGCAGACTTTAATGCATGTGCGAAAGTATAGCAATGACATTGGCTCCTGTTAAGGATCAGTCAGAAGAAGATGGTAGTGCCCGTAAGGGACAGGTAAGTAAATCTCACCTTTACCTGCCCAACAGACCACATGTGGCGATGTCACCATGGGGGGGTCTTTGCAAATTCTGCAAAGTCCCCAAACGGTGACAGTGCCGCTTTAACACTACTAAATTATTTGAGTATCCTGGGAGAATCCTTTATTGAAGAAGGGTGCAAGGGGCATCTCAACTAAACTATTAACTGAACAGGGATCATCGTTAAATCAATTACAATGCTTAAAAGTAATTCCGTAGAAAGGTAGATATAAATAAAGTAGATCAGTGTGGTAGTAGCTTGGTTTAATCCTCTGAAAGCGTCTCTTTTATTTCTTTACTTCAAAAGAAAAGGTTATAAGCAGGGCCAGCGTCATCTATAGGCGAAGTAGGTGCTGGCCTAGGGCGCACACTTTGAAAGGGTGCCACTACCGCCCAATGTGCGCGGCGTTTGTACATGTGCCGCGGCGCTGGCAAACCGCACGCGGCACTATAAAGAGGGGAGCGCGAGCACTGCACTAAAAAGAGCATTTAAGCGAGCGCCAGAAATCTAATTGCAGCGCCCGGTTTGCGTGCTGGCGGCTGCATATTAAATGCTGGTGGTCCCACTCAATTCAGCATGCATATGACACTCTCACATGACTCCGCCCCCCTGCCCTTGCTTCTCCGCTCTCCATCCATTAGAATGGAAGGAGGAGTTGGGGGGTTGTGCAGACCCTCCCTGTCATGTGGCTGATCCAACCCTGAACAAGGCCAGTGGGAGAGGGATCAGGAGTATTGGCTAGGTGATCCACAAGGTACTGTACCTATTTATTTACTTATTAACATACATGCCCCATATAAATACAGGCTAGGGGACAGCATCAACTTTATTTAGAGGTTTTGGGAGCTGCATTAACTTAGTTAGGGGCCTAACCTCAAAATAAAGTTGATGCTGCCCTCATAACCTCATAATAAAATATATGATGCCCCTAATATCAGGACCTGAGACTAGGAGACATCAATTATTGTATTATGAGGTTATGGGGACAGCATTAACGTTATTAAGTTGATGCTGTCCCTATAACCTCATAATAAAATAATTGATGTCCCCAATCAGGGCCGCCATCAGGGAGTGACAACAGGGCAGGGGGTCCTACCAGCGCGATCTTTACTTTCCAGCTGCTCATCACTCCAAACAACCCGAGCCCTGCAGCCGTCAGAGCAGGTTAATATGGCAGCGCTCTGCACGGCACGCAGGCCATTCTCGCAAGAGTTACAGTAAGAAGCAGCCGGAAAGACAAGATGGTACTGACTGGGCCCCTTCTCACCACATGTATGTTGCACTGCTTCCTCTCGTCTCATTAATTTCATCCTTCCTCGTATCTAGGTACTTGATTGCACTATAGACACTGCCACTTCTCACTTCACTCTACTACCTTGCACTATGTACACTTCCACTTTACACACCGCCACCTTACACTATATTCACACCGCCACCTTACACTATACACACACCACCACCTCTAAACAATGCCACCTTACACTGTACACACCGTCAGTTTCCACTGTACACCCTGCCACTTTACACTATACACACCGTCACTTTACACTGTATGCACTAACACCTTACACTGTATACACTGCTACTTTACACTAAACACACTCTTACCTTGCACTATACACACTGCCACTTTACATTATACACACTGCATCCACTACATAAACACACACACACTCTGCATCCACTACACACACACTGCATCCACTACACAAACATACACTCTGCATTCACTATACGTACACTGCATCCACTTCGCACTATATCCACTACACACACTGCATAAAGTACACAGACACTGCACACACTGCACCCATTACACAAACACACAATCTGCATTCACCATATAAACACACACATCTATTACACACACTACGCTCACTGCATCCACTATACACGTACATCTCATGCACTATACACACCCTCCTGCATCCCACTACACACACACTACAGTAGGGGGCGGAGTCAATGGCGGAGCCAATGGACGGCAAAATAAGGCTTTACCAAGGGTGGCAAAAATCCTTGCACCAGCCCTGGTCCTAAGATATGACTAAATATACCGGACTTTATAGACTTTAAAGTACCCACCTTTATTAAGAAATGTTAAATGACCAAAACTGCATAAAAGATTATTTTATATCTTTACGTACCATCCGGAGAAATGGAAACATACTGATACATAATAGCAGCTCAGGTAAGTTGAAGTCTGGATCAGACAGATCCAACTGGCTGTAATGACACAGCTGGGTAAACACCACAGGATTCAATCCGAACAAAGTAATAAATCAATACACTCAAAGGGGTCGCCCTACAGACTAATCCTTATAATAAATGAAACCTGTAAGCTCGAGGAGGTCTCCTAACAACTCGGCACAAAAAGCTCCGACATACCAAACTAGACAAACTAAAGGGTCTCTCGATAAGTTTACAGATGCCCATAGGTATACTGAAAGCTTCTTAAACCGGATAAAAAAAATATCCTAGATACCAGACTAAACCAGCTGAAGTGTCCCTTAATATAAAGTCAAAAACCATCCTCAATTCAATAAAAAGCTAATCATCTCTAATGTGCACTCACATCCCAAATGCACACCCCTGAAAACATGCTCGAAAGTAATACACCCAAACAGACATACAATGAAAAACGCCCAAAAGACGTTTCAACTCCAAATAATGCTCCTTCATCTGGGGCGTACACTTAGGAATGTTAAGGACAAGGTGGTTTGTTTGTTTTTTTAAATGTTTTTTTTTTTTTTTAACACTTTCCCACATGGAATTACAAGTACTTTCCAACATTTGATAAGATACACATATCTTATTAACACAGGGTTTATCTGGTTTGGTCTTCTTTATTGAAGATACTTATTTTATTAGAAGTATAGGAGTTTAAGCATGAATGGGATATGCATAAGGCTATCCTAACTATAAGATAAGGCCAGGGACTAATGAAAGTACCGTATATACTCGAGTATAAGCCGAGTTTTTCAGCACATTTTTTGTGCTGAAAAACCCCAACCCGGCTTATACTCGAGTCAATAGTCTGTATTATGGCAATTTACATTGCCATAATACAGACTGGGGGCTGGCAGAGCTGTAACTTACCTGTCCTGCAGCTCCTGTCAGCTCTCTCCTCCTCCGCGCCGTCCGTTCAGCACCTCGGTCAGCTCCCAGTGTAAGTCTCGCGAGAACCGCGGCTCTCGCGAGACTTACAGTGGGAGCTGACAGAAGAGCTGAACGGACGGCGCGGAGGAGGAGAGAGCTGACAGGAGCTGCAGGACAGGTAAGTTACAGCTCTGACAACCCCCTCCCCCCCACTGAACTGCCAATGCTGGACCACCAGGGAAGGAGAGCCCCCCTCCCTGCCATGTATCAAGCAGGGAGGGGGGACGAAAAAAATATATAGTAATAATAAAATTAAAAAATAATAATTAAATTAAATAATACATATTAATAAAAAATAATAATAATTAAATTAAATAAAATAATAATAAATAATAATAATAAAAAAATTAAAATAATAAAAAATAAATGGAAAAAAATTGCCCACCCCCCACCAGGGCTCTGCAACACACACACACACACCACTCATACACACACACACACTGCACTCATACACGCTGCACTCATACACACACGCTGCACTCATACACACACACGCTGCACTCATACACACACACGCTGCACTCATACACACACACGCTGCA
The DNA here is from genome assembly GCF_036172605.1 of Pelobates fuscus. Taxonomy (NCBI): domain Eukaryota; kingdom Metazoa; phylum Chordata; class Amphibia; order Anura; family Pelobatidae; genus Pelobates; species Pelobates fuscus. The sequence goes on from NC_086320.1 coordinate 341,785,156, forward strand.
CTCATACACACACTGCATTCATATACTCACACTGCATTCATTATATACACACTGTAAATAAATATTCAATCAATATATTTTTTTTAGGATCTAATTTTATTTAGAAATTTACCAGTAGCTGCTGCATTTCCCACCCTAGTCTTATACTCGAGTCAATACGTTTTCCCAGTTTTTTTGGGTAAAATTAGGGGCCTCGGTTTATATTCTGGTCGGCTTATACTCGAGTATATACGGTATTTAAAAAAAAAAAATGGGCAGACTAGATGGGCCGAATGGTTCTTCTCTGCCGTCACATTCTATGTTTATATATAGTTTATGAGACAATATAATCCAAATTAATCAGTTTATTTTTTTTTAAACATCTGGCATCTCTGGTATCAGTAGGAATAAAATATAAAAACAGTAATAGTTCTAAATATGGCCTAAATTTATTTATTGTTGTTGGCTAAGCTTTCCAAATTATTTTATATTTTTTGATAAAGTTTTAAAACGATTTAATTTTATGAAAAACATTAGAACTTGTATGTTTTGAAACATTATTTTATATATATATATATATATATATATATATATATATATTTATATTTGAGGGATGGAAGGGGGCAGTGTATTAAAATGGGGGAGAGAGTGGGGCTGTGTATTAGAGTGGTGAAGGGGGGTGGTGGGGAGGCAGAGTATTAATTTGGGGAGGAAAGGGGGCAGTGTATTAAATTGGGGGAGGGAGGGGGCAGTGTATTAAATTGGAGGGAGGGCAGTGCATTCAATTAAGAGTGGTGAAAGTGGGGGCAGTATATTAAATTAGGGGAGGGAAGGGGCAGTGTATTAAATTGGGGGAGGGAGGGCAGTGTACTCCATTAGAGTGGAGGGAGGAGGGGCAGTGTATTAGATCAAGGGGCAGTGTATTAGATTGGATTTGAGGACATGTATTGGATTTGTGGGCAGTGTATTAGAATGGGGAGAGGGGGCAGTGCATTAGTTTGGGTCTGCAAGAAGGCACTGAACACTCCCTATGGAGATGCTGATTGGCCACGCAGCTTTTTGCCACACATGCAAAAAAGCCTCCCAATGCTTTTCTATGGGATTTGCTGAGATCATCAAGTTTAATGATCTCAGTCAAAGTGAGGAACACACTCATATGACTTCAAAATCAACAAGATAATGTAATTTGTTTTTTACAGCTGTGCAGCAGCATACATTCACCATCTCAGTCCCAATAACAAACTTTCCTTAATATGTCAAGGTAGTTGGACTGAAACATTGGTTATATGCAAATGCACATCTCCTTAAAAACAATTTGCTCTTTTGTTTACTTTGCCATACGAGAGTGAGAACGTCCAGTGTCAGTTAGGTGACATTTCACACTGTATTTTTCTAAATCAATCTATGTTTCTATGAAAACTGAATTTATTTATTTTTTGCAGCCCACGTAAACGTAAACCTTATTTATTAAGCCCGTCTTTGAGTTTGAAAAGCTTGCTGTAGATAGTTGTAATTCCTTGAAAAATGTGCTATGTTGGACTTAGACGTCCACAGATTTTTGGTTTATCATACTACACAATAAAGGAACTACAACTATCTACAAAGACCTGTAAATGCACCTTTCTTTAACTATATATATGTATAACTTGTAGTGCATCTCATTATTTACCCATGCTCCATGCGAGCAGCCATCTTAACGGACCACTATAGGCACCCAAACCCCTTCAGCTCAATGAAGTGGTCTGGGTGCCAGGTCCCTCTAGTTTTAACCCTGCAGCTGAAAACATAGCAGTTTCAGAGAAACTGCTATGCTTACACTGAGGGTTAATCCAGCCTCTAGTGGCTGTCTCACTGACAGCCACTAGAGGCCGCTTCCGCGATTCTCACTGTGAAAATCACAGTGAGAAGACGCTGACGTCCATAGGAAAGCATTGAGTAATGCTTTCCTATGGGTGGTTTGAATGCGCATTTGGCACTGACGTCAAGGAGAGTTCCCCAGCGCCGAGGCAGCCCGGCGCTGGAGAAAGGTAAGTGGCTGAAGGGGTTTTAACCCCTTCAACCCAGTGGGAGGGGGCCATTAGGGTGGGGGGGACCTAAGGACTACATAGTGCCAGGAAAACGAGTTTGTTTTCCTGGCACTATAGTGGTCCTTTAATTCGTCTTTTGTCAGAATTACCATTTGTCTGTTAAGAACTAAGGTCTGAAACTATACCAGATTGCATTTTTAGGATCTCCTATGCTTGCTCATGATTTCAGGATCCATGAACTTCCACTAACTCTTAGCCACCATGTTTTTTGGAATAATGAGCTGTGCATCCAACCAAATAGGCTTTAAGATGGCTGTGCCCATAAAGTGGAATTAAGCTAGGTGATAGAGTCATTTACTTATTTATATATATACCACACAATAATACCAATCAGTAACATAATCTTTTATTTTAAATAATTAAACATGGTATCTGCTTTCCTTCAATAACTGCTAGAAACGGAGTAGACACATTTTTTTTTCTAAAGGCAATGTTTTATGTTATTATAATCAACATTGAATCGCCAAGACATAATATCAATCTGACTGAATGATAACTTGGAACAATGGCAAACTAGTAAATGGGAATATTACACAATTTATCAGAGAGATTTTTATTTTTCCTCCTTTTTCAGCCTATACTCCCTCCACCCCATGGGGTTACATTTTTTTGAGTGGGTGGTTGCATGTTATACTGATAGCGTAGTGGAATCACATTTTTAAAAAAAGTTTATTATAAAAATAAATACCTATATTAACATTTATTTTTTATTTTTTTGCCTTTTTCAGTTGGAAATGGTCAATGAAGTACATGAATTAAATATAATATGATGTTTTTGAATAGATTCTAAAGCTGACTCTCTCTTATATTTTGAATATATTTTATACTTCTTTGAAACATCTATTGGTTTTCCTATGAGCAAGAACTGCGGAGTCCGAAACATGTTCGGTTTCTGTATTGACTCCCCTGTGATGCAGTTCTATGTTTCTGTGTCCTGACTGCCAATACAGTTTTGTCTTGCTTCACATTTTGCTGACCGTGGCATAGTTTTCTTTACCCAGTGTGCCTTTTGAGATGTCCAAAACAGTTTGAGACCTTCAAATTATGCATAGTCTTAGCACATAAAATGGCATTTCCGGGGGGCGGAGCTAGCAGCGCAACGGAGCAGTCGCATATCCTGGAGCTCCGGCTCAAACATAATCAGACTACACTTTATATGGGGGAATCTGAACCCAGAAGGACCCGCATACAGCATAACCAGCACCGAGTAGACTATGGGTCAAAGCAGACAAAGGCTCCCATGGCAGGGATATTGGAGATATGCTGCGGACCACGCACCAGGCCGCATGGTCCAAAATGGCGCTGGCAGACGACCTCACCTCGTATTCATTGGAGGACTTCACTGCGGATCTAATGGAAGGGGCCTCTTCCAGACCCACACCAGACCGCAATGAGGAAGCCAAGTCGACCGGGGATCCGGTCACTGCAAACCAAATTAAACAAATGCTGGCGGAGCTCCGCAAGGATCTGGCGGCAGATTTGGCCTACTTCAAAGAGGCCATAGAGGGCGCCACGGCTAAAATTAGCAAACTAGAGGCCTGCTCGAGTACCCAGGATACCAGACTCACCAAAGTGGAACAAAGAGTAATGGACCTGGAGGCACGGCAAAATACCACTACAGACAGGCTGGATGCCCTAGAGGACCAAAGACGACGATATAACGTAAAAATTCAGGGGATACCGGAGACTGCCACCCTCACCGAACTACCCCACTATATTAGGCGCCTCCTCGGGTTCCTGCTACCTTCAAAACGGGTTAAAGCTTTGAAGTTAGATGGGCTCTTCCGAATACCAAAGCCAGCACGGGCCCCTGCTACTGCGCCGGCGGACCTAATTCTGAGGTTCCAGTCACTAACAGACAAAGCTTCCCTCCTGGCCGCGATAAAGGGGAAAACTCCCTTTCTGTTCGAGGGCACAGAATTAAAACTCTTCCCAGACCTCACCAAGAGTACACTTACCTGGCGGAAATCCTTGCAGCCGCTCCTACAGCACCTCTGAGCCAGAGAGACTCCCTGCCACTGGGAGCACCGCGAGCTGTGTCCTTTACCTACGACGGGACAACCCACAAGGCACAAAGCTATGAAGAACTGAAATCCCTCCTGATGTCAGCGGGTATACTACAAGCGGTACCACCGAATGGAACAGGACTGTCCTGGCTAAACCCTGCTACGGTACGAGAGTTCACCCCGAGGGAGCCCCAGAGACCATCGCCTACCACAGGCGCCACCTGAAACGTCAGAAGACACTCAGCGCAGGGGGACAACCTGCTCCGTTGCCCATGTAGACAAAAGCCGGCACAACTTAGGACTGCAATACTTTTTACTAAAGTTCTTTTTGTTTTATTTTAAGTTTTAGTTACAAATTAGGTTGGCTGTATATATCACTTAACCCACTCTACTAACTGACGCCAACCTCCATCTGACAGGGCTCTGCCGACAGCTAGAAGGCACTAACACACACACTTTGACACTCATTCACGCCAACAACGTGAGTCACTCGCACACAGCAAGAAGCCTTCACACTACGAGACCTGAACCAGACTGTCACTTATACAGAAATCTCCCCCACAGCTCACAGGGGACCTTACACCTATGCTCACTTACACACTTGTCAGGCAGGGGGTGATACCCTAAGTGGTCATCATCCACAAGGACCATAACAGAGACGGCACACCCACATAGGGGAACAGAGCTGCCCAACACAACTGCTTAACCTATTATAAATATAAAAATGTGTATTGTCCACAGATGTCACCTATGTTTTATTGTTGATAAATCAGCAGACACAAGCTGTCGTGGCATTGTTTGCTACCATGTTTTATTTTACGCACAATAAATAAAGAATTTTGTTAAAAAAATGGCATTTCCAACAAAAGAGGGCTAAAGATGGCCACCCCCACAGAGCATTGGTAAGTCAGGCAATTTACTGAAAACAGTTATTTACATGCATTCATTAAAAAAAACAAATGACAAGACTACATCACATTTAGTTTTATATTTCCAGTAATGATAAAAAAAATAATGTTTTTTCTTTAATTGTTTCTTAAAGCGGCACTGTCATGCCGAATCCCGTTTTTTTTTTAACCCCCCTCCCGCCTCCACTACATCCAATTGACCCCCTAGTCACCCCCAAATGCCCCTATGCCCCCCACATTACCTCTTTTTAAATCTGTATCTTCTGCCCCGATCTTTATTCAGGGCGCCGCCATCTTTGTGTGGGTAGGTGAAGTCCCTATGGGACACGTCATCTACCCACATTAGACAGACTGTGAGATTCCCGCACATGCCCAGTGAAACACCTGGACATGCGAACGGGAATTTCACCTATTCATTCATTCATCAGACAGACGAATGAATGAATAGAAAAAATCAGACGAACAAACTAACACTGAGTATCAGTGTTCGTTTGTTCGATCAGTTTATTACAAGGAGGGAGCTACCGACGTGCAGCTCCCTCCTTGTAATATGTAAAGACAGAAGCGGTGGGGAGCTGTGCTCCCCACCACTTCATAAGCCCCCCAGGTCCCCCCCCTCACTCTATGGGGGTCAATATGACCCCCATAATAGCACAAGGGAGATTAAAATCTCCCCAATGCCCCTACTCGCTATACCGCGAGTAGGGGCATGTCCACTAAACAGTGAGCAGCCTGTGGCTGCTCACTGTAAAAACATAAATGGTAATAAGGGAGGGGGGACCTACTGTCCTCCCCCCTGGCCCCCACCCCTGCGCGGTGGGTGGGGGCACTAATAAAATAATAAGGGGGGGGACCTACTGTCCTCCCCCCCGGCCCCCACCCCTGCGCGGTGGGTGGGGGCCCTAATAAAACAATAAGGGGGGGACCTACTGTCCTCCCCCGGCCCCCACTCCTGCGTGGTGGGTGGGGGCCCTAATAAAACAATAAGGGGGGGGGACCTACTGTCCTCCCCCCCCCGGCCCCCACCCCTGCGCGGTGGGTGGGGGCCCTAATAAAATAATAAGGGGGGGGGACCTACTGTCCTCCCCCCCCTGGCCCCCACCCCTGCGCGGTGGGTGGGGGCCCTAATAAAATAATAAAAGGGGGGGGGACCTACTGTCCTCCCCCCTGGCCCCCACCCCTGAGCGCTGGGTGGGGGCCCTAAATAAAGTTAGGGGGGGGGGGACCTACTGTCCTCCCCCCTGGCCCCCACCCCTGCTTGGTGGGTGGGGGCCCTAAATAAAGATAGGGGGGGGACCTACTGTTCTCCCCCCTGGCCCCCACCCCTGCGCGGTGGGTGGGGGCCCTAATAAAATAATAAGGGGGGGGACCTACTGTCCTCCCCCCTGGCCCCCACCCCTGAGCGGTGGGTGGGGGCCCTAAATAAAGATAGGGGGGGGACCTACTGTCCTCCCCCCTGGCCCCCACCCCTGCGCGGTGGGTGGGGGCCCTAATAAAACAATAAGGGGGGGACCTACTGTCCTCCCCCCTGGCCCCCACCCCTGAGCGGTGGGTGGGGGCCCTAAATGAACCCCCCCCCATCAAGGTGACTAGGGGTCCCAAGCCCCTAGTCACCCCCCCCCACCCCAAAACATTCTAACCCCTACCTACCCCCCTCACCCTAAAAATAGTGAGGGGGGAATAAAATAACTAACCTGTAAAAAAAATAATTAAACTTACCATTTGACGTCTTCTTTTTTCTAAATTCTTCTTTCTTCAGCCCCCAAAAAGGCCAAATAAAAATCCATCATACCCGTCGCACTTTAAAAAAAAAAAAAAAAAAAAAAAAATTAATCCATGTTCACCCATGGAGGGCACGCCGCGTACTGAGCTCCGCAGGGCGGGTCAAGGCTTATATAGCCTTGCCCCGCCCTGCAATTAGGCTTAGAACACACTGATTGGTTGGTTTAAGCCAATCAGAGTGCTCTGTGTCATTTTACAAGCGTGGGAAAATTCCAAAGAACTTTCCCACGCTTGTAAAATGACACAGAGCACTGTGATAGGATGGTTTTCAAGCCATCCAATCACAGTGCTCTGTGTAATTTTACAAGCTTGGGAAAGTTCTTTGGAATTTTCCCACGCTTGTAAAATGACACAGAGCACTGTGATTGGATGGCTTGAAAACCATCCTATCACAGTGCTCTGTGTCATTTTACAAGCGTGGGAAAGTTCTTTGGAATTTTCCCACGCTTGTAAAATGACACAGAGCACTCTGATAGAATGGTTTTCAAGCCATCCAATCACAGTGCTCTGTGTAATTTTACAAGCTTGGGAAAGTTCTTTGGAATTTTCCCACGCTTGTAAAATGACACAGAGCACTGTGATTGGATGGCTTGAAATCCATCCTATCACAGTGCTCTGTGTCATTTTACAAGCGTGGGAAAGTTCTTTGGAATTTTCACACGCTTGTAAAATGACACAGAGCACTGTGATTGGATGGCTTGAAAAACATCCAATCACAGTGATCTGTCATTTTACACAGCGTGGGAAAGTTCTTTTGAATTTTCCCACGCTGTGTAAAATGACACAGAGCACTCTGATTGGCTTAAACCAACCAATCAGTGTGTTCTAAGCCTAATTGCAGGGCGGGGCAAGGCTATATAAGCCTTGATCCGCCCTGCGGAGCTCAGTACGCGGCGTGCCCTCCATGGGTGAACATGGGTTAATTTTTTTTTGCGCTCGGTTTTTTTTTGTTTTTTTTTAAAGTGCGACGGGTATGATGGATTTTTATTTGGCTTTTTTGGGGGCTGAAGAAAGAAGAATTTAGAAAAAAGAAGACGTCAAATGGTAAGTTTAATTTTTTTTTTTTACAGGTTAGTTATTTTATTCCCCCCTCACTATTTTTAGGGTGAGGGGGGTAGGTAGGGGATAGAATGTTTTGGGTGGGGGGGGTGACTAGGGGCTTGGGACCCCTAGTCACCTTAATGGGGGGGGGTTCATTTAGGGCCCCCACCCACCGCTCAGGGGTGGGGGCCAGGGGGGGAGGACAGTAGGTCCCCCCCTTATTATTTTATTAGGGGCCCCACCCACAGCGCAGGGGTGGGGGCCAGGGGGGGAGGACAGTAGGTCCCCCCCCTTATTATTTTACTAGGGCCCCCACCCACCGCGCAGGGGTGGGGGCTAGGGGGGGAGGACAGTAGGTCCCCCCCCTTATTATTTTATTAGGGCCCCCACCCACAGCGCAGGGGTGGGGGCCAGGGGGGGAGGACAGTAGGTCCCCCCCCTTATTATTTTATTAGGGCCCCCACCCACAGCGCAGGGGTGGGGGCCAGGGGGGGAGGACAGTAGGTCCCCCCCCTTATTATTTTATTAGGGCCCCCACCCACAGCGCAGGGGTGGAGGCCAGGGGGGAGGACAGTAGGTCCCCCCCCTTATTATTTTATTAGGGCCCCCACCCACCGCGCAGGGGTGGGGGCCAGGGGGAGGACAGTAGGTCCCCCCATCTTTAACCCCCGCGCAGGGGGGGGGGGGTTATTAGGTGTTTTTTTTTTACAGTGAGCAGCCACAGGCTGCTCACTGCTTACTAGACATGCCCCTACTCGCGGTATAGCGAGTAGGGGCATATTATTTACTAATACTAAGTAATCTTTACTTAGTATTAGTACATTTGGCTTCAAGACCAATTCAGGTCTTTCAGCCTTTTAGTAGATAGCTCCCTGATACCGTGGGAATTAGGGAGTTATCTACTAAGCGGCTGCAAGATGCAGCCACAGCAATGAATAGGATCGGAGTTTCATTCATTAGAATGAAATTCCGATACGATCAAAGTACCGAATTGCATCCTAACACCAATGGAGAAACTCTTCTCATTCTGTTAGGATGCAATTCGGCAGTTTTTCCGGCGTTCTGTCTAAGTGACAGGACTTTCGGCAATACTGACAGGAAGTATTGTGGGAACTGGGAGGAAAGCTAGGGATCATGGGAAAATTGCTCTGACCAGCGGAAATGAAGCACACTTTGCTCCTCCGCTGGTCAGAGCTGGTCAAGCGGAGGAATCCTCCATAAGGCAAAGAGTCCCTACTTTGTCTTATAATTTTAAAGAAAACTAAAGAAGAATGGAAGAAAAGAATAACAGATCCTGAGAGAGGCGGAGAAGAGGAAGAGATTGAGGAAAGGTAAGTTCGGCATGACAGTGCCTCTTTAAGCTCGGTGAGAAAACACTCAAACGACATAATACTCTTGTCTATATTCTACAACATTGAAAATGTAGAATAAATATATAAAGTCCTTACCTGGATTACTTCATCATCCTCTTCAAGCAGGACCTCCAAAATTTCCGAGGCAACCTAAAAAACAAAGGTAAGAATCGTTACAATTGGATTCTGCAAAATGTGGAATGTCATGAAAATTGTATTTTTTCACACGTAAACTCTCCCTTTTTTATACATTCTTCACTACAAAGAAAATTTTTAGACATTTTAAATCTCAAAGGATCAGCAGCTCCCACGTTATGTGTTACAGTATCTGACAGATGCTTATTTACCTGGGTTAAATTTATGCTGCCGGTCACCCCAAAGTCAAAATGTCATTGTAAGGTGAGCTAAGGTCTCACTGGTGACCTCATTAACCATGATAACAGGAGGGGAAAGAATATATCTAAGGATTCATGGAATCTTAGAGGATCACAGATGCACATATCAAATAATGAATTTCAAGGGGATTCTACTTTCTATTTTGAAAAAGGCTCTAAAATTATTATTTAGACTACCTCGATGACAGCCGCTTTCTTATTCAATGGCTCCATCAAGCCATATTTTTCATTTATTATTGAAACATCGGATATCAAAGTCACCCGTTGCACTGACATTTTTCTTGTGTTTTTAGACATGTTTACGAAACTCAAATTACACCAACTTTATGATTATGTAATGGTGAGATATAAAAGCCGTCAGCAGGTAAAGAGGTATAAAACTATGATGAATTCTATCCATATTACGTTTTTAATACCAATATATAAATTAACAATGACTGTATGCAAACATTAATTGCTTCCTTTGAAGACAATTTCCCAAGTCATCATTAATTTATGTGAACTATGAAAGCTAATCTTTACTGTATAAAGCCTTTTCAAAGATAAACTATTAGTACTCTGGGTTCTGCACATTTCAGACACAGCGTGTCATTTTAGATTAATAAATCTGCAAGGAGTTATTTCCCTTCCATGTCCAAATATTAAATTAGAGTGCTGTCTAACCCTCTCTTATTTGTTTATTTTGTCAAATATTTCATTAAAGAAAAGAAAGAGCAGGATTCTATTCCAGCTAAAATTCTGATTTTTTTTCCAGATGACAATGGATTACAGCCGCGGAGACATAAACAATAATTGCGTTACCATTGTGCATGGCATAGCTTCTGTAATGAATACAATTTGTTTTCAGAAGGCCATTGACTTTTTACATTAATATGAAAATGTACATTTAACAGGAGAGCTACAAACATCACTAAAAAGACAATGAACGAGACAAAGGGAAAAGTAACCATTCTCGGAGTAAAATTACAATGTAACGAACGTGTCAGCCACAGAACACTAAAACATAGCTAGAAACTGGGGTAACAAAAAAAAAACAAAAAAAACACACCAAAACACAATTAGAAATGACATTAAGTGTGCATGGTGACTTTTTTCAGTTCCAGGAACAGATCTAAGCGGAGCGTAAGTAAAAAATACATAGCTATCTACAGTCCGTGGATTCAGTAACTTATTATAAAATTAATATGACATGGTTTTACAGCAGGCCTATTTATTATTAATATTAATTCTATTCTAGTACATTTACAAGCCAAGCATACATATCTAACAATAATTATACAAAATGTGGGCCCACAAGTGTGTTTACTTTCAAAACTTTCTAAGAGAAGGACCATGTATCTCTCAGCAGAAGGAGCATTCCACTCCCACTACATGGTGGACAGACTCATGTTCCGTGAGAAGTTTTCTCCTGTCTTAATGCTACATTAATATTTATTTAGCTATAATATCAATCACAGTTATCTTGGAAAATATTAGGTAAACATAAGTGATGTTTTCATCTATTTGAAATGTAAATTATTTATTCATTTATAAAATATGTTACCAGGATGGATACATTGAAATTTCTCTAGTTTTCAAGTATGTCCAGGGTCCACAAAACATTGCATTGTTACAATAGGATACAATATTAGAAAAAATACAAACACATATATATATACACACAAACACACACACATATATATATATATTTAAAACATAACAGATAATAAATATATTCAACCATGGCAGGTGTATTCTGTGCTAAGGTATACTGCCATAGATCTCTTAATCGATTTTAGATTGAATGAAGATTTGACTGCGTCCCTGAGGTAATTCCATAATTGCGGTGCTCTGTAGGAAAAGGAGGATCGAGCCACTTTATTTTTGTATTGCAGTATGCTAAATATCGTGCTAGTACTGGATCGGAGGTTATAGGAGGTGGGAACAGCCGGGGAGAGCATTCTACTCAGCTAGGGTGAGAGCTTCCCAGAAAAGCTCTTATGCACAAGGCTGGAAAGATTAAGAGTGCGTCGGGATTCCAGCGACAGCCAGTTTAGCTCTTTTAACATGTCACAGTGGTGGGTAAATGTTGGTAAATTGTAAAATTCTACTTAATTTTGTTACTTTCAGCCATGCCTGGACTGGCCATCGGGCATACTGGGTAAATGCACACTAAACACCAAACATCACACTACACCCCTCACATGCACACAATACACCCCAAACATCACCCTACACCCCTCACATGCACACCCTACACCCCAAATATAACACTACATCCCAAACACCCCACTGCACTACTCACATGCACACACTACACCCCAAACACCACACTGTATCCATCACATACACACACTAAACCCCAATCAGCACACTACACCCCACTGCACCCCTCACATGCACACACTAAACCCCAAACATCACACTACACCCCAAACAACCCACTGCACCCCTCACATGCACACAATACACCCCGAACATCACACTACACCCCAAACATCACACTACACCCCACTGCACATCTCACATGCACACACTAAACCACAAACATCACACTACACCCCAAACAACCCACTGCACCCCTCACATGCACACAATACACCCCGAACATCACACTACACCCCAAACACCACACTGCACTCCAAACATCACACTACACCACACTGCACATCTTACATGCACACGCTAAACCGCAAACATCACACTACACCCCACACACCCCACACATGCACACACTATACCCCACACATTACACTACACCCCTCACACACACACACACTGCACTTCAAAGATCACAGAGCACCCCAAGCACACACACACACACATGGTCTCCACTTCCTTGTTTCAAATAAAAAAGACTGCCTTTTAGAAGAAACCTCAGGTGTGCCTGGATATTTCTGTTTCTGACATTTGATCTCTTCAGGGATTGGACCTCCCTTTCTGGAGCACCCTGCAAGAAATATTTCCCCTTTTTTAGTGTGTGTATTACACTCTTGGTTTTTTTCAGACACATATTCACTCACTGACAGACAGACTCATTCACTGACAGAGTCACACTCACAGATGCACACATTCATATTCACTGATAGACACCCACTGGTACTAACATACCCACACTCTCTTTATCACACACTCTCAAATTATAATTATTATTTTTTTAATTTTAATTTAAATCCACCCAGCCTCCCTACCTTTGGGAAAGCTGGAGTGGATTCCTTCCCTGAGATCCGGTGGGGCTGATGTCCCTGGGGTCCAGGAAGGTAGGAAGGCAGACGCAAAGTAGAGGCGACGAGGGAGCTGTGATCTCCTTGCGCTTCTCTGCTCCTTTAGTGATGGCGGGGCCTTAGTGACATCATATTCCGGCTCCCGGCATCACTGCTGAGCGAGCAAGGAGAGCACACAGATCAGCACTCCTTCGCCACCCAGCTAGAATATGAGCAACCTCATGCCTCTGGGAGCTCTAAGGTGGCCAGCCGACTAGTTCTTGGGCCCCCCATAAAAGAGGCTAAAAATACATCTGCTGGGCAAATGGGGCAATGTTTTTTGCCGCCCCCTGGAACGTGCCGCCCAAGGCAAATGCATGGTTCGCCTCCCACTAAATACAGCCCTGTGCTCAACCCCTTCTGCATTCTCAAAGAAAATCTCAAAACCATTAACACAAGTTTGTCTTTTCAGAACCGTCTGTCTTCCTTACATATTTTATTATTTATTAATCTATTTTATCCAGCCAAAAAGTAAAATAAAAAAAAAAAAGGAAATCCATATTTCCTTTCTCTTATCCAAAACTTTGCATGGCTACATATCTAACGTACTGGATTTTATGATGGGTAATCCAATCATGTTCTATTTTTCAAATGTAAACACAATGTCGGAGAATAACCACACTCCTCTGTGTTAAGTGGAAATGTTAAAATAAAGCTTCCTAGGATTCAATTAAAGAAAACATCAAATTATACTTATTTTCTGGGCTACATTTAAGGCTGACAGTGATTTTAAAACAAATCTTTACCTGCTAATGGGCTTTAGAAACCACTTAGCGAACATTATATGATGGCAAAACTACAGTACCACATGCACTCTGTACGAAAGACTATTACAGTTCACAGTTAAGGTTAACAGTGTTGATTTTCTTAGATCTAACATGAAGACCATTATGGCAATGCATTAAGCTTTTTAAAATGGAGTGCAACCTACAAATAATCTCAAAAGTCAATGCTACAACCCTTACAACTGTAAGTAAAATGTGTTTACTTTAAAAAAAAAAAAAAAATTAAAATTTATTTTCTCAGATATGGGAACTTTGTGATTACTTTGGAACTTGGATAAAAATGTAGCACAACTATTTATCAATGAAGATAACCAATAGCCAAGTGATCTCAAGGACCCATTTGCTATTGGTTCCTGAGACTTGGTACATTACCGATTTAGATAACTATAAACAAATTAGTTTTACATGCTTCCATGTTATATAACAGTATGCTTTTGGTTTATCTTGTAACAGGTGAATCTTGGCAAAGTCCATTTCATTCTTAATGAGCTGAATGCTTGGCAAAATCAAGTGTAATTTATGACACCAAAGTCATACCCAGATGCTTGACGTCTAACATGTAGTTGGGATAAAAAAACAAGAGAGGAAATATTAGAGGTGGACCAGGTCCACATCAAAATTCCTAAAGGGTTACAGAGATATCAGAAGGGCATGAACCCCATACAATATTTAAAGCAAAAGAAAAGACTAGAGTGAAATGGTTGTTCCACTAGAGATGGAAAAATTGGACACCCATCCCACCAGAAGATATCTCTAGGGTATTAAAAATAATTATATGGTATAACCTTTATTAAGCCGCTAACGGGCAAAACAAAACAAAGTGTAAATAACAGTGACACACTCGTGAAAATTCAAGTGAATTAAAAGCTGGGTAGATGCAATGTGGGTATCGTCTAGAGGTAGTGAAAGTGGCAACGGTATCAAAGATGAAGTTAAAGTACAAAGTACAGTATATAGTACAGTATAGACTAAATCAGATATCGCGTAGCCCACATTCCTCTAGACTTAGATACTCACAGTCTGTAGGACTTTTTAGGTAACTCGGCTATAGAGGTGGGACTGGACCTGTTACATAGACTCCAGTGTATTTTTTTGATTATAATAAATACATCGGTACTAGATCTATTGTGCAGTATTCATCTAACTATGCACATAGAAACACGAGTCTGAAGTAAACTGAAGGAGAGTGTATACCAATAAAATCACTCTCTGCTTAAGTCGAGTGATAATACATAGGGCGCTGTTTTATCAATAAAAAACGTAATAGCGACATCTATGCATATATATGTATACACAATATAGGCTAGTGGGTACTATTTCTGATATCCATAAGTCTCCTTGTATTGAAAATAGTATCCTGGAGATAATTATGATAGCAGACAAATAGTAATACACTTAATGAGTAGAGCAGTGGAGGAAATATCTCAGTATATCAAAAACAGAAGCAAGTGCATAGGTATAGATTGGAGATGTGAGTGAGGAGATTGGTATAGCAGAGTGAACCATATATAGAATGGCACCCGCCAACCTCACTAGTCTCTCCCAAAAACAGAGGCCACTAAAGGAAATATACTGCTAATGCATATTAATAATAGAGTCAAAAGGTCTAACTCATAGACATATTCCCTACACACTGCTGCTTCAAGGCAGCCTATCACTAATTGGAATAAATAAACTTGCTAACTGGCTGAAAGGAGTAGCTACTTGCAAGGCAGCCTAGCACTGGAACGCCCTGGTAAGCTATCAAGCTGGCTGAAGAAAATATAACTCAGTCTATCTCCTGTTGCTGTAAATAGCTGCTGCTGCTATTGCCATCCTGCAGACAGTCTAATATTCCAAATCCCTGAACGTTAGGTTCAATAATCTCCTTCGGTACTAATTCCCCCAATATAACATAGCCGGCTGCATCCCCCAGCATTAAAACAAAACAGAAAACGGCAAACGCTCGACGCGCGTTTCGGCGAAGTAACACGCCTTTATCAAGAGCTCCTGGTACAGCTGTAGGGAGGTAAGTATATACCGGGGCCGAGCCCGCCCATACCTTAATGCGCTCCAATCGGCTAAGCTCAGGAGTAGCTGGGGGCGGGGCTATGGCCCGATCAAGTCCGCCTCATTCAGAATGTTTCATCGAGATGTCACGTGCCTCATGTGTTTAACTATCACCATGGTAATGTAGCCGGGCACATTATATGCGCACGCAATGTAGAAAGTGCGTCTGCGCAAGGACCTTAATTTAAAGGTACATCCCCTTCATTGGCTACGTAGGTGAAAAACATGAACAAACTACATCTTGACATGAATCTGGGTAGTATTTATAGTTCTCTGTTGTAGGAGAACCATCTTATTCAAGAACAGATAGTATATATATGCCTGATTAACATTAGATCCTAATGATAGTTCTCTAGTGAAGGAGATTCATCTTCTTTACAGGGACAGATAGACTGTAGAGCAAGATCACAGTTTATACATAGTATGCAACTATATTGGATCCTCTCTCATAAATCACCATTAATCCCCATTTGGACGAATGGTCACTTATTATGTCATAAAGTTGAATTGTGGTGTGGCTAGGGATGCCCCTAGGTCCCACATGATGTTAATTAGGCAAAAAGGACCCAGTGAATCAGAAGTCCATCAGGTATATTCTTTAGATAAATTACCCAGAGTGGTAGACTATTAGCAAATTGTGTATCTTTACCTATAAATGAACAAAGATATCTATATAAATATCTAAATGTTCTGTGGTCATCGTCATATTGGACTAGATCGGTACCAGGTTAAGGTGTAGATACCAAAAAATTATTACAAATAATAATCAATACAATTATAATTATAGATGGACAATGTATGCAGGTCAAACAGGAAGGGGGGTTATTTTTATACTTAGGGAGATTTATTTACATATATATTTACATTTTTGTTGTTATTTATTTATTTATTTACACGGTCAATGTCGCTGTATCCTAACGACTCGAGCACCGTTGTCCCAGGATAGCAACCTTCTACTGCCTGCCCAAAATCCACAAGAACACACAATACCCACCGGGTCGTCCCATCGTCTCTGGTGTTGACAACTTAACACAGAATGGCAGCCTTTACATTGAGAAAATACTTAGACCCTTTGTGGAACAACTCCCCTCATACATCAGGGATACGAAACAGGCACTCTCACTGTTCTCGAGTCTCCATCTACCGACGTCAGCAAAGCTTTGCAGTTTGGACGTCGAGGCTCTATACTCCTCAATTCCCCATGAACGAGGTATTGAACATACAAAATACTTTTTGGATCAGAGAGGTCCAAAGCACACTCCTCACACTAAGTTTGTACTCAAACTATTGGGCTACATTTTGTCTCATAACTACTTCCTATTTCATGACAAATTCTTTCACCAAATAAGGGGGACGGCAATGGGTACGGCGTGTGCGCCCTCCTATGCCAATCTCCATCTTGGCTGGTGGGAGTCACAAGTCATGAAATCCAATACCCTCTCGATCTATATACCAAAAATACGTACATGGTTCAGGTATATAGATGACATCTTTATTGTCTGGTTGGGTGTGGAAGAGGAATTTAACGAATTTGTCTCCTTATTAAACATCAATGAGGAAAACCTCAGATTTACGGCGGAATTTGGGGGACAAACTTTGAATTTACTGGATATGACCATCTCTATCAATACGAATGGCTCTCTGAGAACAACTCTCTTTAAGAAGCCAACAGCATCCAACGCACTTTTGAGATGGGATAGCTTTCACCCTAGACCATTAAAGCAGGGTATACCGGTAGGACAATACCTGAGGGTTCGTAGGAACTGTACAGATGTATCGGATTTCAAGATAAAAGCAGCCCTATTGAGACAACAATTTCGAGAAAACGGCTACCCGAATAAATGCCTTAAAAGGGCATACAAGAGAGCCCTCGAAATAGACAGAGACGATCTTATTTTAGATCAACCTAAACCAACACCGCCAAATAAATCGATCCGTATGATTGGAACTTTCGACACAGGATGGAATACAGTGAAGAAGTCAATTGAGAAATTTTGGCCTATTCTCCTGAAGGACGCCCATCTTAAAGACGTCCTTAGCCCTAGAGCAACCATTACAGCACACAGAGGCAAAAACCTCCGTGATATGTTGGTACCGAGTCATTTTTCAATGAAACTAAGTAAAACGACCTGGCTGGGCCGAAACCCTCCCTGTGGTTCATTTAGGTGTGGTAGATGTGTTGCATGCAAACACATCCTACGGGATTCAAAAAAAGTCCAAGATAGCGATGGACAACAGACTTTTGAAATCACCCACTTTTTTAATTGCAACACAGCCGGCTTGGTATACCTTCTTACCTGCAGCTGCAAAATGCTGTATGTGGGTAAAACCTTTAGACCGTTCAAGGAACGGATCAAAGAACACGTAAGATCCCCAAAAAATCGCATGGAAACCCCAATCTCTAGATCAATCTCTAAAACTTTCATGATGGTGTCTCCAGTGAGATTAGGTTCTGCGGATTAGAATGGGTTAAGCGTGATCAGAGACGAGGAGATTTCGACAAACTCCTACGTCAAAAGGAGTGTAGGTGGATATACAAACTTAAAACTCTGAGTCCAAAAGGCCTGAATGAAGGCTTCTCCTTTTCCCCTTACATTTAACCGTCATTTGATGGCTAAGCTTTTAGTGTTCGAGTCGTTAGGATACAGCGACATTGACCGTGTAAATAAATAAATAAATAACAAAAATGTAAATATATATGTAAATAAATCTCCCTAAGTATAAAAATAACCCCCCTTCCTGTTTGACCTGCATACATTGTCCATCTATAATTATAATTGTATTGATTATTATTTGTAATAATTTTTTGGTATCTACACCTTAACCTGGTACCGATCTAGTACAATATGACGATGACCACAGAACATTTAGATATTTATATAGATATCTTTGTTCATTTATAGGTAAAGATACACAATTTGCTAATAGTCTACCACTCTGGGTAATTTACCTAAAGAATATACCTGATGGACTTCTGATTCACTGGGTCCTTTTTGCCTAATTAACATCATGTGGGACCTAGGGGCATCCCTAGCAACACCACAATTCAACTTTATGACATAATAAGTGACCATTCGTCCAAATGGGGATTAATGGTGATTTATGAGAGAGGATCCAATATAGTTGCATACTATGTATAAACTGTGATCTTGCTCTACAGTCTATCTGTCCCTGTAAAGAAGATGAATCTCCTTCACTAGAGAACTATGTAACAATATGTGTATATATATATATATATATATATATATATATATATATATATATATATGTATTTTTTTGTCAATCACTTTTTATTTGGGTAGAGTGCCAACATACATGGCACAAGATTTAAAATGACAATGGAGAATAGCCAGCAGTGTGAATACATTTATCAGCACTCAGATTCTTCATACCTCATTTTTTTTCCCATGAGAACAATGCTACGGTTACAACAATAATAAGCAAATAAAAGGCAACACACACTACATAGTGTGAATCCTGTAGTCTGCACAATAACGAAAAATAAGATATTCACTGTATGGTAAGTATTCCACACCTCTTCGATTAACTAGTAGGGAGTTACAAATGAAAGAACTTGATGTACTAGCTTCTACCCTGGTCTACCAAGAGAAATGAAAATTTAATGAAAAACTGAAAAATCCAAATATTAGGCTACATTAGTCGAGTAGTAGGTTGCATGTACGAACTGTATCTAAGTCGTGCATACATATTTGGTGTAAGTAAAAAAAATATAGCAGTACAAAATATACCAGGGAACGTGTGTATGTTAAGATGAAGTAGCATCACTACCACTAACCAAGGGGACACGGGGGGATTGTGAGACTAGTGAGAAGGTGAATCTCTCTCATGGCTGGTAAAAGCACCCGCTGTAGCAAGGTAACCCACAGAAAAGGTCACTCAATACCCGGATAATGAATAGTGAGACAAACATGTAACTTTGTGTATTAAAGCAAAATAAACATTAGTAAAACAATAAAAAACATAGGGGCATAACAGAATTCCTGTGGTTTAGTAGTTGCTCAGGTCGGTGCCCCCAGTCTCTCTCCACTTTTGGGGATAAAAGGTACTGTTCGCTCAGGATCCCACAGATGGGAGGGCAAAGGCTGGGGTCAAAGGCTTTTAGGGGAATCACCAATGCTTGAAACAATTATGAGACCTCAGTCAAGGAGGTAAGTCTCAATGTGATGCCTTCTTTGACAACTGTTAAGGATCTTGGTGGTGACCTTCGGAATTCTATACCTGCTTACCATAGTGGCTAGTCACAGGACTGAAACGGGGTCTTGCCCCACACAGCTGCCAGAATAAGTTTTTGTCACTTATACAGTGCTTTTCCAAACTGCTAAGGAAGTGGGGGTGGTGCCTTGAGAAGTTCTGTACTTTACTGCACACAAGCTATTCTAGTTAGGTTACATGGTTCTATCCCAATAAATATCTGGCTGTGTGAGGTGTGCTTGTTCCCCAGCTATACTGTCATTGAGATCCGACAGCGCAGGTAGTACACTGTTCACAGGTAGGGATATATTATAGATAGGTGGGGATGTGTCAGAACACCCCCTTCTCTGTGTAAGTATAGGGGGTCATCATGTCTGGTTTTCGACTCTTTTCCAAATGTCCTCTAAATGCTAGATCAGTATAATACATTAACAAAACCAAGACAAAAACAAATCGAAATACAGAGATGCAGAATGCCATATTCCTAATCATAGACTGTATGTGTATGTACTGAAAAATAATATACAACACAGTAGTATATTAGGGCCCTCACAAATTTTCCACCTTGTGAAATTCAACATGCAGTAACCATACACAACCAACAGCTGATTTGATTCCACCAAAAAACTATAATATATGAACCATGGTGCAAATATATTAAATTACAA
Organism: Pelobates fuscus; assembly: GCF_036172605.1. Lineage (NCBI taxonomy): Eukaryota > Metazoa > Chordata > Amphibia > Anura > Pelobatidae > Pelobates > Pelobates fuscus. The sequence continues at coordinate 341,805,662 of NC_086320.1, forward strand.
TTGGCCACTGTGTTAAACGAACACTCCAAGCACCATAACCACTACAGCTCATTGCAGTTGTCAAGGTCCCAGGAGTGCCCTAATGCTCCCCTCCCTTTGTGAGGAGTCCAACAATTTTCAAAGGGTTTGACTTCTTACCTGGAGTCTGCCCAGATACCACTCTCCCTTCCACTACAAACACCAGAGAGCCGGAAGTTCCTAAGCAGGGCTTAGCTTATAAGGCAATTTTTACTTTGTGTTAAGATATGTATAGGAAGATTTAAGCTGCTCCTTAAACGTTTTCTTTTAATTCAAGTATTACTGACTATTGATTTAAGTTGTGATGGAAGCCAAACCACCAGACTAGCTTTCGTCAATTATGTGTATATGCTTTGCACAGTAGATCATTCATTGTCTCAGCTGAAGCTCTCAGACACAGAAGGCTTGGTAACTAGCGGCAACCCAGGCATAAGGGCAAACCATTTTAAATAAATAATGTTTAACAGCTTCAGATAACAAACATTGATGCAAATACATGAATATATATGCTATATGTTATTATTTTAGTTACGTATAACAATTTAAGTTATTTTCCAAATATGCGTTATTAACCTATTAAGCTAGAGGTAGTGCGTCTTGCAATGATGTGTCCATTACGGATGTATTTCTAATGGTAAATAACACAATCAGTTTTGATAGGACTGTTAAACTAATCTGACAAGTTATTGTTTTAAACATGAAATCTTAATCTGGATGGAAATATATTAAAACAAAAACCACCAGCAAGAGTGAGTCTGTACATTTAAAAAAAAAAAAAAAATCATGCGTTAAAGGCACACTATAGGCACCTAGACCACTTCATCCCATTAAAGTGGTTTGGGCGCACTGTCCCTGGTCACTTAGCCCTGCAACTGTAATGGTTGCAGTTATAGATAAACTGCAATAATAACCTTAACTCCACCTCTATGCTTCTGGGTCCTTGGCAGACTTTTGGTCCGTTTATTGATGCTGGACGTCCTCATGTTTTGCATGTGGACATCCAGCGTCTGCTAAAACCCCATAGGAAAGAACTGATATAATGCTTTCCAACGCGCATTAGATCCCCTACATTGGCTGACGTTGACAGAAGAGGAGGCAGAGCCTAACCCAGCACTGAGTGACATCTGCTCTGGAATCAGGTAAGTGACAAAAGTGTTTTTAACCCTTTAAACTCCAAGGGGGGAGGCACTATAGAGTACTGTAGTGCTAAGATTACAACTTTGTATTCCTAGCACTATTACCGACTATTGCTTTAAATTGTGATGTCAGACATGAGAGTCAGTTCAGGGTGCTCTAAGCACCAAGCACGTTGAAGTAATGTAAATTGCTGATGGTACTTAGGCTGACCTTTTAAAGTGATCATACAGTCATTCACAATGTCAGATTGAATCTTTAGGAAAAACTACAATTACGTTATAGAGACGTCTTTACAGGTTTAACCCCTTAAGGACCAAACTTCTGGAATAAAAGGGAATCATGACATGTCACACATGTCGTGTGTCCTTAAGGGGTTAAAGATATACGTAAAATTCCCAGTTGTGACAGATTCACTTTAAAAGTAAAAATCACAAACCTAAATGATGGCAAACTTTAAATTGTCTTAACACAAAACACAGTTAACGCAGTAACAGACTGACTTTGCTAAATTAAGCTCTGTAAACGCCATCCATCCAGCCATAAGCTAAACTGAAAGCTTCTATCAAATTACGAGATTAAAACAATATGATTTGTATCTTTAATTTTGTTAGCCGAAAGCTGTGGAACACTATCAGCTAATGTTAGGAAAAGTTTCATTAGTAAGAAAAAACTATTGATTGCATTAAGTGGGTTTAACACATCTTTTCATTCTGTGGCACATTAAATGGTAACAATTATCTTTTCAGACATCCTGTATAGCTCCAAGACTTTTTTTTTTTCCTTGATAGAAAAATAGAAATGTTCTTTTGTGTGTGTGTGTGAGATTTTGGGTTTTTTTTTACCATTAAAATAAAGAAAGCAAAAGTGTCTGTATTTTCAGTCGTAACAGATTGAAGGAGAAGGTCAGTCAATTGAACAAGCAATACAAGGTAAAAACAATACAAACACACACAGATAAAAAGAGGAGAGCGCCAAAACACATTTGTTTGTTCACTAACAACAAACTGAACAGATCTGACAACGGAATGTCAAAATTAGGAAAAAACAAGATTAAATCCAGCTACAGTTCTCTCTGGGCTATTTTAGCATAGAATGTTCAATTTGCCTGAATTTGCCGTTTAGTGAGTAAAATGCACAGCACATTTTACATGATTGCAAAATCAAAGAGAATTATATATTTACAGTTGGGCCAACAGGCCAAGTGTTTGAGAGGTGAAAAGACTAAAAGGCCACTTAAGAGGACACAATTGAAAATTACCGTAGCTGTTTTAAAGAAAACTGAAATGGATGTTATCCTTGATTGTCATGCACAGAGAGGAATGGGGTAAGGAATACGTACAACTACTAGCATAATAGCTTTTGTAATGAACAACTGACTAGCACAAGACAAAAATGGTTATTGAAATAAAATAAAATTCTCGGGTTCTGACTAAAGGTAAAAAAAACTATTAAAAATAATACTGAAAGGTTGGATTAAACTTTGCGTATCGACAAAGAATTCTATAGCCCTTGAACGGCGTTACATGCAGAGGGTTCTTTTTTTTTAAACAAAGTTTTGTCTGACTTGGACCTGTTCACTCTAAAAAACATAAATACGCCAAGAGAGGTATGTCTTGACGCCCTAACCTCTTGAACACGTTTTTTTGTTGTTTGTTTTTTATCATATTAATAACCTGCTAATTAAATACATTATAATAGTATTCTGGTCTTTAACGCTATTATGCTTTAACATGAGAATATTGGCTGCTACTGGCACATTCTACGTTCCCACTGCCTGAATCGTTCTGCTAAATTATTTTTTAAGACAAATAAACTAGGCTCTTACCATGCTGCACTGTGGTAAACATTTGATCAAGTATACAGGAGAAACCTTAAATATATTTTTTTTTAAAAATGGATACAAATGTAAATGAACATGATAGCGACAATATTGATAAAGGAAAAAAGTGTGACACATCTATTGAGAGGTAACTCAGTGGTAGCTCTAAAAGCATACTTCCAAGGAGGCTTTTCCTCTGGTGTCATCACACTGAACATGAAGACACTGAACATGTTTAATGCTTCTCATAGAGAGGCATTGAATTTAATGTAAAAAATAATGTGTATAGTGTTCTCTTATCACAAATAGCAGCAGTCCACCTACAAGGAGTTCCCACACCTTGTGAATAACGAGCATATAAATACAAACAAATGGTGAGCCACGCTTAGTAGTTAAAAAGGATTATACATACAATCAACGGAGGAGGATAATTGTGAGACGTATCTTTAACAAAGAAATGTACAATAGTATAATACTGTAAGAAATGCAGTAGATATAAAGACAGTGCCAATAGAACACTCACACTTTCCAGAGCTTCAATTAGCTCTAATATTGCACGTATTATTGAATATGGAATTTAATGCCTCTCATGCATTCAGTGTTCAGCGCTTTACTAACATTCCTGACAATTTCCAGGATGACGGTGGTCAGGTATAGAAGAAGTTTGGCCAGTGACACAAATTGTGTCACGGGTGTCTCCCGAATGGGGCATGTACTCCCAAAAGATTGTGAGGCAATCCCATGGGTTAACCCACTGAGGTCAGTACAAGCAGGGAGCACTGTTTCAGTGCCCTTAGCATAGTGCTAGCACGTCTATTGATGCAGTCGCACTACACATTTTAGGGACAGTAGCTTTTTTTTTTTTTTGTGATTTGCTGAATTTTCCCATTGTAATTTCAAATGTTTTTCTTCCATTTGATGTCACGTGCCCAGTTCAAGTGCTTCTCATAGCATGCTCCCAACCATCCTGATTTAGGCAGGACAGTTCCAATTTTTTGGCCCTGTTCCACCATCTCAGCTGTGGTCCCTGTTGTGTATAGAAGTCCGTATATACTTGTGTTTCAGTGTGGCAAAGTGTGTCATTATGTGTATATTGTGTAGAGTGTGTGTGTGTGTGTGTGGGTGTCATTGTGCGTATTTGCCATTTCTAGTAGTGGAGGATATTCTGCCTTCATTGTTTTCTCCTCTCTCTCTCTCTCTCTCTCTCTCTCTCTCAGAGTCCTGTCATGGAAACATACCAGTGTTTGCATTACTAAAATGACCGTACCCAACCAGACAGCCTCACATGCTGACTGTGGTGATAATATACTGTTATTGGCATATGCAAATATTACAAGTGTTTTGAAATGATAAGCTGTTTTTCTTTAACTGTGGGCTTTTAACTGTTGGTTTTGTCTTAAAGAAATTTAGCAAATTGACAATTTGTTAGAAATAGAACATATTCGTTCTCATACAATGTTTCTTTAATAAATGACCTCTTGCTCATGGTCAGAGACTATGGTGTTTAGACTTTAGGACACCATCTTGTCCTAGCTTAATGTAACAACAAGTCAGGGAATTTACCAGGTTTTACTTCAAACATAGATAAGATGTCTAGATCATGACAATTAAAAAAATAGAAAGAGGTCCAGGCACTCCAGGATTCAAAGAAGGCAAGTTATTAAACCCACCGCCAATCAATTTAATAAATTGCCTTCTTTGAATCCTGGAGTGCCTGGACTTCTTTCTATTTTTTGCTTTATCAAGTAATTGGGGTTCTTGGTACTGGGACCGGCCTGGTTGCACCCAGATTCACATCACCATGGGGATTGAGTGCAGTTCCACACTCCTGTTTCTTGGTTAGATAATGACAATTGACTGATTAAGATGTTCCCATGTGAAATGATCAGGTCAAGGTTATGTCATTTAATACTCATGGCCTTGTATCTTTGCCAAGTTAAGATAGGTCCTTAAATTTTTTGTGCTGAAAAAAACCAACTCGGCTTATACTCAAGTCAGTGTCTGTATTATGGCAATTTACATTGCCATAATACAGACTGGGGGCTGTGGGGGCTGCAGAGCGTTTACTTACCTCTCCTGCAGCTCCTGTCAGCTCCCTTCTCTTCCGCGCCGGTCCGTTCAGCACCTCTGTCAGCTCCCAGTGTAAGTCTCACGAGAGCCGCGGGGTCATAGTGCGGCTCTCGCGAGACTTACAGTGTGAGCTGACAGGGGAGCTGACCGGACCGGCGCAGAGGAGGAGGGAGCTGACAGGAGCTGCGGGAGAGGTAAGTAACAGCTCTGCCAGCCCCCTCCCCCCCACGTAACTGCCAATGCCACTGGACCACCAGGGAAGGAGAGCCCCCCCTCCCTGCCATGTATCAAGCAGGGAGGGGGTACAAAAAAAAATATAATAATAAAATATTACAAATAATATTAATTTAAAAAAAATAACAATATAACAAAAAAATTAAAATAATAATAATAAAATAAATAATAATAGAACAAAAAATTATTAAAATAATAATTAATAAAATAACAATAATCAAAATGCCCACCCCCCACCAACACATACACAAACACACACTGCATCACACACACTCACACTTCATTCATATACACACTGCATTCATACACACACTGCATTCATACACACACACACTGCACTCATACACACACACACTGCACTCATACACACACACTGCACACATACACACACACGGCATTCATTATATACACACACTGTAAATAAATATTCAATTAATATAATTTTTTTGGATCTAATTTTATTTAGAAATTTACCAGTAGCTGCTGCATTTCCCACCCTAGTCTTATACTCGAGTCAATAAGTTTTCCCAGTTTTTTGGGGTAAATTAGGGGCCTCGGCTTATATTCGGGTCGGTAAATACGGTAAATTTCCCCGAACATAGACAAACGGAGCAGATCAGGGAATCCCTCTAATTCCCACGATGGCTCGCACTTACCACCCCGCAAGAGAACTGGTCGTAAGTGTGAGCCATCGTAAAACAGGTAGGCCCCAAAACGAGGACCACCTGTACTTATTACTATTAGAGAGAGACAGAGGAGAGAATTTTGGATGCAGAGACGCTGCTCTATTTTATCACGACTGAGAGGTTGACATGTTTAAGAGGGTATGTTATTCTATTTTACTGATATGGCAAGCACATACTTTAATCTTATAAACTCTGCTATAAGTTATTGTAATGGATTATTACTTTTTATATGTCTATATTTTATATTTTTATTTAATAAAATATTTTAAAAGACAAAACGTTATTGATATCAATCCCTACTTTTATTGTATTCTCAATTACTTATATATTTGAAATAGAGGAACTTTACTAACTACCGTATATACTCGAGTATAAGCCGAGTTTTTCAGCACATTTTTTGGGCTGAAAAACCCCAACTCGGCTTATACTCGAGTCAGAGTCTGTATTATGGCAATTTGCATTGCCATAATACAGACTGGGGGGAGAGGGGGGCTGGCAGAGCTGTAACTTACCTGTTCTGCAGCTCCTGTCAGCTCTCTCCTCCTCTGCGCCGTCCGGTCAGCACCTCGGTCAGCTCCCAGTGTAAGTCTCGCGAGAGCCGCGGCTCTCGCGAGATTTACACTGTGAGCTGACAGAAGAGCAGAACGGACGGCGCAGAGGAGGAGAGAGCTGACAGGAGCTGCAGAACAGGTAAGTTACAGCTCTGCCAGCCCCCCTCTCCCCCCCACTGAACTGCCACTGGACCACCAGAGAAGGAGAACCCCCCTCCCTGCCATATATCAAGCAGGGAGGGGGGACGAAAAAAAAAATATATAAATAAAATAAGAAGAAATAATAAAAAAAATAATAAGAATAAAAAAAAAAATTAATAATAACAAAAAAAAGGGGTATAAGGACCACTATGGGAGGGAGGGGGGTATAAGGACCACTATGGGAGGGTGGGGGTGGGTTAAGGACCACTATGGGAGGGAGGGGGGTATAAGGACCACTATGGGAGGGAGGGGGGGGATAAGGACCACTATGGGAGGGAGGGGGGTATAAGGACCACTATGGGAGGGAGGGGGGGGGATAAGGACCACTATGGGGGGGATAAGGACCACTATGGGAGGGAGGGGGGGTATAAGGACCACTATGGGAGGGAGGGGGGGATAAGGACCACTATGGGAGGGAGGGGGGGATAAGGACCACTATGGGAGGGAGGGGGGGTATAAGGACCACTATGGGAGGGAGGGGGGGTATAAGGACCACTATGGGAGGGAGGGGGGGGATAAGGAGCACTATGGGAGGGAGGGGGGGATAAGGACCACTATGGGAGGGAGGGGGGATAAGGAGCACTATGGGAGGGAGGGGGGGATAAGGAGCACTATGGGAGGGAGGGGGGGATAAGGAACACTATGGGAGGGAGAAGGGGGATAAGGACCACTATGAGAGGGAGGGGGTGGGATAAGGACCACTAGGGGAGGGGAGGGGGAAGTAAGGACCACTAGGGGAGGGGTGAGTCAGGACCACTGGGGGGGGGGGGGTGAAGGAACACGGGGGTGGGGAGGTAAGGACCACTGAGGGAGGAGGAGGGGAAGTCAGGACATATGGGGGGGGGGAGGGGGCGGCAAAATTTTTTTTGGCTACGGCGGCAAATATCCTTGCACACACTGCATTCACACACTGCATTCATACACACACTGCACTCATACACACACTGCACTCATACACACACGCTGCACTCATACACACACACATACGCACACACTGCATTCATTATACACACACTGTAAATAAATATTCAATTAATATATTTTTTTTAGGATCTAATTTTATTTAGAAATTTACCAGTAGCTGCTGCATTTCCCACCCTAGTCTTATACTCGAGTCAATAAGTTTTCCCAGTTTTTTGGGATAAAATTAGGGGGGTCGGCTTATACTCGAGTATATACGGTATATAATATTATAGGTAAGATATCTGTACGGTTAGCCCTGCTAAATTCTATGCATTAAGACGTTATAGTGCAAAATAGGGGAACCAGCTGCGGTTACAATACCGGCCAGGAGGCAACCCTATGTTGCCAATGCTACTCTTTGAGAAGCAATGGAATGGCCAAAAGTCCTCATTACAGGTAAGTTTTATAGTGATTTTTTTACTTCTCCTTATTAACTTTTTTTTTCTTTTAAACTAAAGTAGGATGAACCCTCAATCTAAACATAAACAGGAACATTCTAATGTTTAAAACAAGCATATTTATTTTTATGGTTGGAATTTTCCTTTAGAACAACAGCTTCAACTACAGTCAACAATGCTTTGCGCAACTACATCTTAAATGTATGGAGAAAAGTTTTCTTAATCATTATATAAGATAAATTATATAAGAAAAATCAAAATGAAGAAATAAATACTAGTTCACATTTAGAAGAAAATTCTTTGCACATTAAAAAAAATGTTAATAATCGCATTATAAAATAAGATTATTAAGGCAACCCAGGAATCCTGATCCAGACTTATCCCAGCAAGGGATTTAATTAATTGTAACACTTTTATCTCCAAGGGGTTGTAATTTAGGACAGGTAAACATATTATGAGCAATATAACCTTGGGGACCACGCTGTGTTTAACAGAGCCATAAAACAGATAGGATTCCAGCATTACATTTGATGAGATGTTTATAAGTATAACCGGTAACATTCAATCCTTATCAAGAGCTAATACAGCCTCATGATTTTGTAATTAATGTTCTTTGTTCTAATCACCCTTTTATCAACCGTTTTAATATCAAATCCTATATTTCATTTTAGAAGTCATTTTATTGAAATAGATTAAGACATCAAATAATACAGAATATTATAATTTGCAAAAACTTATCAGCCCTGAATTTGGCTCCTTTGTTAATAAAATGATTTTCATTCAGTGACACACAACGTCAGAAGCCAAACGTGTACAGCATCATCAAACTTTCCATATTTGATGGGATGAGAATATTATTATTATTATTATTATTATTCTTTATAAAGCGCCAACAAGTTCCGTATACTGTACAATGGGTGGGTTAACAGACACATATTTGTAACCAGACAAGTTTGACGCACAGGAACAGAGGTATTGAGCTTACATGCTAGAGGGAGTGGAGTATAGTGACACAAAAGGTAGGGTAGGGTAGAAAAGTAGGTTGCTAGGATCATATTCGTTGAGGGCTTAGTGTTTTGTTTTAATGAGAGTCTCAGGAGAGGAATCAGGGTGCGGGGAGGGAAGCTGTTCACAGTTTAATTGATGTGCTTTCCTAAAGAAGTACCTTTTCAAAGATTTTTTGAAGGAGTGGAGATTGGGTGAGATTCTTTTTTTTTTTTAGACAATCTTTATTTTTTCAAATAGTTTTTTACACATATGGTAGGTAGCAAGGTACGGAACAGAGACGTCAGGAAACATACGTACAGTTGTAATTTGCAACTTACAATCATTAAACGGTTACATACTAAATGTTCGTCAGATCGGTTGGTAAGATATACATAATAAATCAAACGGTGTCAACAATTCGCATAGACTGTGAGGCGTGTAGTGCAGCGGAGGTGGTGTTCTGCGTGACTCTTTCCACCTGAATGATATCACTAGGTCTCACTCCGTGACTTCTGCTGTTTGTTCCCTATATTAACACGACTCTGAGTCACACTAGTGTGGGTGCAATACCACTGCGATTAATCTTAGTGTGTCGTACTGTATCCCCTCGGTACTTCTAATGGCAGCTAGTTTATCTACATCAACAGTGTGCCCTTGGAACATAGTATTGCCAGGCTTCATCGCTGAGCCGCCCTGTCGGGGAACACTTCAGGGGTAAGAAGTACTCATGTGTGCCCATATTACCGCCCCATGTTAACCTCTAGGTTGAGTAAGCAAGGGCCCTGTAAGCTTACTTTTTCTACATTCTTTTTTGACATGAGTGAGGATTAGGTTGGGGGTATGTTTGCGTTTCGTACCCTAGCGTCACCTTGGGACTCGAGCCGGTCTGGGATCTGGGTTGGTAGTCAGGAGTATTGCGATGTTCAGGTGATCTCAGGGCTTACGTCCACCATGCCCTACATCGTCCCTCAAGTCCTGCGTCTCGTGTTTATATGTCAGTGAGTCTCTCCTAAGGGTCTGTCTGAGTCAGTCGTAGGGGGGATGTCTGTCGTCCAGTCCGGGATAGGGGTGAAGGATGGGGGGTGTGGGGGGGGAGCCGGTCAAGATTAGCTTGGCTCTTGGTTGTTCCCTTATGGCCCTTGGGGTATGCCGCGTGAATTGGTGGTTCCTTTGGCCAGATACACCTCCCAGGGATACCAGGTCAATGCACACTGTTCCTGTCTGCCATACAGGTCCGCCGTGAGGGTCTCCATCGCGTGGATTTCCTCCACCTTCGTTATCCATTGCTGGAGGGTTGGCGCCCCTCCCTGCTTCCACATTGCGGGGAGAAGGGCCTTAGCCGCATTAAGCAATGGTAAAGTTAAGGACTTCTTATAGGTCTTTATGGGTGCGGGGGTATGGTGTAGCAGCATCGTTAGGGGGTCTAAGCGCATCCCTGATCCTGTAATTTTGTTTATCTCCACCCTGATTCTCTCCCAGTAAGGGTTGATGTCGGGACATTCCCACCATACGTGGATAAATGTGCCTCTGTGTGAGCCGCATCTCCAGCATGTGTCTGGTGTGTTGTTGTCCATGGAGTGTAGTATGTCTGGGGTTCTATACCAGCGGGTCAAGATTTTATAGTTTAGCTCTTGATACTTCGAGCTAATGGAGCATTTATGGGTGAGAGTGTATATCTTGTCCCAGTCCTGTGAGGTGAGTGTTTCCCCTGAGTCTGTCTCCCAGTGCCTCCTGAACTTGAGCTCTACATCCCCATTGGCCTGGGCCATGAGCCATGCATATATGGTGGAGATACCTCTGTGTACCTGTAGTCTGTGTGTGCATAGGAGTTCAAAGTTGGTGAGGGGTCTGAGTAGGTGCCCTCGTCCAGGTAGGGAGTGATAGTAGGTGTGTATTTGGTGGTATCTGAACCGTTCGAGTAGCGTCGGAGGCCTGTCTGGGCATAATTCCGTGAGCGGTTTAAGTCCCCTCGTATTACACCATTGGTGCAGGTACATCCAGTCCGTCTGCTGGAGACCAGCTAAATCACGTTGTGTCAGTGCGTCCGCCACGTCTGGGTTATAGGTGATGGGGGTTAATGGGCTAGGGGAGGTAGTGAGCTTAAGTCTGTAGCGTACGGCTGTCCATACCCTGATCGAGGCATCAATTAGGGGGTTACCGGTGCGTAGGTCCGAGTATGTGGCGGTGTGTAGCCACAGCCTGGAGGGGATTTTTCTGTCTGCTTGATCTAGCTCGAGAGTTACCCAGTGCTTTGTGGGGTGTTGTACGTGCCAGTCTGCCAGTCTATGCAAGTGTGTGGCGCGGTAGTAGGTCTCAATGGAGGGCAGACCTGTGCCTCCTTTCCGCTTTGGGAGTTCTAGCGTGGATTTTTTAATCCGGGTCTGGCGGGTTTTCCAAACGAATTGTCTAATAGCTGTTGACAGGGAGCTAAAAAAGGCTTTGGGCACGGTGATCGGTACTGTTTGGAAAAGGTATAGTATCCTGGGCAACACGTTCATTTTGATCGCATTTATGCGTCCAAACCAGGAGATATAGTGTGGGGACCATTTCTTGATGTCCACCATCAGGGAGTGCAGTAATGGTTGATAATTGTGTAGGTATAATTGGGATGTGTCTTTGGTCAGCCAGATTCCCAGATATTTCAGTTTGGTGTCACACCATCTGAAGCGGTATTGGGAGTATAAGTGAGGTGGGGGGCCGCGCGGGGGGGGAAGGTAGAGGGCCTCCGATTTATCTGTATTGAGTTTTAAGTTGGAGAGTGTTCCGAATTCCTGGAATGTTGTGAGGAGGTTTGGCAGTGATATCAGTGGCTGAGTGAGGAAAAACAGCATATCGTCAGCGTATGCTGCCACTCTGTATTCGTGGCGACCACGGGAGAAGCCGGATATACCCCCGTTCCGTCTGACCGCCCCCAGGAATGGTTCCAGGGAGAGGGCAAACAGGAGGGGGGAAAGCGGGCATCCTTGCCGAGTGCCATTCCTGATTTGGAAAGGGGCGGACAGTGCTCCATTGATACGGATCCGCGCCGTGGGACTAGTGTACAGGGAGAGCACCCAGGACAGCATGTTGGGGCCGAAGCCCATGTGCGAGAGGGTGCTCTCCAGGTACGACCAGTCCACCCGATCGAAGGCCTTTTCGGCATCGGTCGACAATAGTAGGAGTTCCCTACGCTGCGACCGTGCTAAGTGGAGAATGTTCAGGGCCTTGATCGTATTGTCCCTCCCTTCCCTACCCGGGATGAATCCGACCTGGTCCGGGTGTATGAGGTGTGGGAGGTGGCTCGCGATTCTCAGGGCTATGGCTTTCGCAAACAGCTTCAGGTCTGCATTTAGTAAAGAGATAGGGCGGTAGCTCGCGCAATTCGCCGGGTCTTTCCCTTCTTTAGGTATCACGGTAACTATGGCTGCTAGGGTGTCAGTGGGGAAACGGCCACCCTCCAGTATGGAGTTGAGGCCCAGCAGAAGGTGTGGTAGCAAAACCTCTTTAAACGTGCGTAAATACTGTAGGGGGAGGCCGTCTGGGCCCGGGGCTTTGTGGGCTTTGGAAAGCTTAAGGGCCGCCTCTAGCTCTACCGCCGACAGGGGTCGTTCCAGGTCTTCTCGCATTTCCGCGGTCAATTTTGCATCGATGTTGCGTTCTAGGAACTCAGTGATTCGTCGCGAGCGTAGTGCACGGGCAGCGTCTGATGCATTTTGAGGTATATTATACAGTTCTGTGTAGTAGTCTACAAACGCTCGCTGAATCCCGGCTGGTAGACGGGTTTCCGTCCCGTCCTTGGGCCTAATTTTGTGGATGTGGCTCGCCCTCCTCCGGTCTCGGAGTTGGCGGGCCAGCAGTCTCCCGCTCTTATCGGAGTGTTCATAAAAGAACCTAGCCGATTTCCTGATGGTACGCAGGAGGCCCTGGGCCAGTATGTCCCTCCTTTGTTTCCGTAGCGTCGTCAGTCGGAGGAATATATCCTCGTCCTGAGTTTGCTTGTGGGTTTGCTCTAGGGTCGCGATTTGTGAGTTCAGTGTGTTTAGTCGGCGTGCGTTGTCTTTCTTTCGCTGTGTGCAGACCTTAATATAGTGACCCCGTATGACACATTTGTGTGCCTCCCACACTATCAGCGGCTGTACATCTGGGGTAGTGTTTGTGTCAAAGTACTGTTGTAGTGTTTGTCTGGCCGGGTCTGTGTCCCCTAGGTGTAGGAGCATGTTCTCATTTAGCTTCCATTGTCTTTCAGTGGGTTTGTACAGTGGTGATTGTATCTGGACAGTAATCGGGGCGTGGTCTGAACCCGCCATTAAGCCTATAGCCGCCTTACGGAGCAGTGGCAGGGCTTCTTGTGCCACAAAAATGTAATCAATCCGGCTGTAACGCCGGTGCACGGCTGAGTAATAGGAGTAGTCCCTGCAGTCAGGATTTGCCGCCCTCCAGCAATCGACTAGGCCACACCGAGTCAGAGCCCTCCCGGCAGCGCGTATACAATGACCTGGTATCGAGCTTTCCCCTCTAGAGGTGTCTAATCTAGCGTCTAGCGGCATGTTAAGATCTCCTGCTAGAACCAAGAGTCCTTCCCTGAATTTGTCTAGTTTTGCAAGAGTTTTGGTGAGGAAGACGTGTTGGTTGCGATTCGGGGCATAAAGGCAGGCGAACGTGTAAGATTGTTGTGCTATAGTCCCCTTGAGAAACAAGTACCTACCCCCCGGGTCTGGTCTTTGTTCAGTACATATGAACGGGATATTATGGGAGAATAGGATCGCCACACCCGCTTTCTTTTCATCTGGATGGTTCGAATAGAATCCCGTGGGGTATCTCCCGTTCTTAATAGTAGGTGCGTCCGCTCCCCTGAAATGGGTCTCTTGCAGGAACGCGACCGAGACACGCTCCGACCATAGGGTGCGTAGTATTTGGGTTCGTTTCTCGGGCACGTTCAAGCCTCTAACGTTATTTGACCAAAGGGTGAGCGGTGCCAGTTCATCTTTGGGGCCCATCCCCGGCTGCATAGGGGTTGGGGAGGGGTAGGGTCGTCAAAGTAGGGGGGGGGGTAGGGTATATGAGGGGGTGGGAAGTAAAGTCGGTTCGGTGTCAGTGGGGGGGTCAGTCCGTTTGGTAGGTAACAGGTACTCGCTTCGGAGTTAGTCGCCCCCCGGTGTCAAGTCCCCTCCGGGTGTGTCACCAGAGTTGCCTCCGAATAGTCGTGTTGCGCGAGTCAGTTACAAGGGGCACGTGGGTCGCCCGTACAGGTGTGTGCCTCCGTAGATGTTACCCTGCTCTCATGGATCCCAGCCCACTAATCAGGATTAGTCGGAATCGTTCTCATCGTTTCGGGGGACTCGTTTGGGGTCGTACCCCGTAATCCGCCTAAGTGCCTCTCCGGGCTGTAATGGTCCCTTGGCAGGTGCGTGTTATTGCGTTGTAGCCCTATGGTCCCCATGGGGACCAGATGTCACCCCGGGCTCCCGTCCCGGCCCTCCCTCCCCCAACCAACGGGAGCTGTAGGGTGTCCCTCCCTCCCGTGTGGGTGCGTGTGCGGTCAAATACAGTTTAAGACTGATAAACATTATAAACAATTTAAACCTTAGAGCGGTGTATAACATTTTACAACATACAATTTTCCCTTTAGCCCCCCTCCCCAGGGGTCACTTCTTTCCCACCCTTACATCATTCAGTAGGCCATGGGTCAGGCTGTATTGCCTACATACTAGGTTATCACTGGGTTTGGCAGGGTCTGGGGGGCAGCGCCTCCAGGCGAGAAATGGCTCATGTAGGGGTGAGTTCAGGAACTGTCCCGAGCCACTGCACATTGCTAACTGTTGGGCATGCATAGCGTGGTATGACCTCTCCCTCATGCTTCCCCGGGTGTTCCGTGTACCCACCAGAGCCCCCCGCCCCAGTTGTATGGTTCCCTCCCGTTACAGTATCATGCCCTTCTGGCCAGTTCCATAGGAGTAGGGGCCCAAAGTAAGGGGTCAAGTACATACCCAGAGGGTCTGCGGCAGCTCCGGATCAAATGGTTGCTGGATAGGCAGGCCAGTCTCCGACGTGGACCCGGGGGGGGTAGGGCTGCCCGTCTAGGTGCGGTGGAGTGTCCTTGTAAAGGGCTGGGGTGTCGGGCCGAAAGCTGGTTCCCCACCTCGTCGGGTTTCGGCCCCAGGGTAGTTCATTCCTCATGGCTGTCCGGGCCACCCCGGCGGAATCCAACTCCTGTGAGGCCGGTGCCCGGTCTTTCACGTGGTGCACTCTGGCGCGTTGGTTGTCTTTCAAGGATCCAATTAGATACTGTTACTGCTGGGAGGCCTGCGGCCCGTAAGAATCGTGGGACGTCTGCTGGCCAGCGCACAATGTGCCATGTGTTGCCCACCTTCGCCTGCAGGCTAAAGGGAAATCCCCATTTATATTGTATCCGCTGATCTCGGAGCATGGTGGTGAGTGGGCGCAGGGCCCTCCTCGCTTCTAATGTGAGCACAGAGAGATCTTGGTATAGGGAGATGTGGGCCTCCATGTAGGTGAGGTTTTGTCGACTCCTCGCTTCCCTCATAATGTCATCCTTCAACGAGTAGGAGAGCAGGTAGCAGATGACATCTCTTGGGGGGCCGTCTGCGGATGCAGGGCGCAGCGCTCTGTGGGCCCGTTCAATGCCAAAGTCCGTCGGGGCCCTGTCCCCAAGGATGAGAGTGAACAGACCCCGTAGAAGTTCCGGTAGTGCCTCTCCGGCGGACTCAGGCAGCCCGCGTATGCGGATGTTATTTCTGCGTCCGCGGTTGTCCAGGTCCTCTAGATTTCTCCTAAGTTCCAGCAGGACATTACCCTGCCTGGTGGCTGCTGTTTCAGTAGCTTGGTGCCGCTGTATGTTTTGGGCTCTGTCTGCCTCTAGCTCTTCCACCCTGCGCTCCAGGGCTGTCAGGTCCCTCCTCACCTCCATTACCTCTTCTCTGATTGCAGTACGGATTTCTGCCAGTAAATCAGCTTTGTCCGACTTGGACATCATGTTTGCTGTGATCGTGGCTATGTCTGCCGCCATTTGAGTGAGGGATTCCCCTCTGGCCGGGCTGCACGTGGGGCTCTCAGTGGTGCGCTGTTCAGGCGAGGTCGGCGCCATTTTGGCTGCGGCCTGGTGTGCCCGTGAGTCTCTCGGAGTTCCGAGGTACCCGTCCATGGGTCCCGCGGTTCGGCTCGGCGAGCCAGTCTGGGAGGGTCCAGGGGTGTTCAGTTTTCTTGATTTACCCATTTTGGGTCGATTCCGGCTCGAAAATCGGTGCTATAGTGTGCTGGGGCCACGGAGCTGCGGTTAGATGCGACCTACTCCATGCACGGTCCGGCCACGCCCCCTTGGGTGAGATTCTAACAGAGAGGGGAAGGGCGTTCCATAGGAACGGTGCAGCCCTAGAGAAGTCTTTAAGGTGAGGATCAGAAGTAGGAGTACGAACAAAGGTTAGACGTAGGTCTCCGGCAGAGCTTAGGGGCCTAGATGGGACATATTTGTTTATTAGTGAAGATAAGTAAGTGGGAGCAGCATTATGTAGAGATTTGTAAGCAAGTTCTTAAATTTAGCCCTACATCTTATGGGAAGCCAATGGAGGGACTGACAAAGGGGGAGGCGTGGGAGGACAAGAAGATGAGCCTTCATTATAGACTGTAACGGGGCAAGTTGGGAACACGTAAGACCATTGAGAAGTGGATTACAGTAGTCAAGGCAGTCGCACAATGTTTTTGAGATGGAAGTGGCAGGATTTGGCGATTGATTGGACATGAGGGGTGAAGGAGAGGTCGGAGTCAAAGAGAACACCTAGGCAGCAAGGCTTAGAGGTAGAGCAGATGGTAGCTCCATTGACTTGGAGGAACACAGACAAGGGAGTAGCAACACTTGAGGAAGGATAGACCAGAAGTTCTGTTTTGGACAGGTTCAGTTTAAGGTAATGAGCAGCCATTCAGTTGGAAATAGCAGAGAGGCAGTCAGAGACACGAGTCAAGATGGGTGGTGAAATATCAGGGGAGGACAGATAAATGTGTGTGTCATCTGCATAGAAATGATGAGTTTACCAAGGGAGACAGTGTAGATTAAGAACAATAGGGGACCAAGGACATACCCTTAGGGGACACCAACAGAGAGGGATTGAAAGAGGCAGAGCAAGAGAAAGAAACACTGAATGAGCTGGGAGAGGTAGTAGGAGCTGTTGATGATCAACAGTGTCAAAAGCAGCAGAAAGGTCGAGGAGACTTAGGATAGAGTAGTGGCCATGGCATTTAGCAGTGATAAGATCATTGTATACTTTGGTCACAGATGTTTCAACAGAGTGATGAGTGAAGAATCACTGCTAAGGTAGAGAGATCTCTTCAGCACAGAAAGGGTGGATGTCCATTGGATAACCTAACTAGATTACTGTTTTCTCTTTCTGAATCTCATCAGTGTAAGATAAAAAATACTTTCAAAAAATCAGCAGGCACACACAAAAGAGGAGGACTCTACGCAGTCAAGAGTGGCATCATTCCACACAAATAGATAATTGGAGAAAACTGGGCACAATTGAATCCATCATTAAGGAGATTTATTGGCTTTTATCAAGCTTGAGACTGACAAAGTCTTGATAGAGGCTTTTATTGGAACCAAAACATTGCTTTCATTCTTGTTAAAGGGACTCTATAGTCACAAGAACAACCACAGCTTAATGTATTTGTCCTGGTGTCTATAACCTGTCCCTGCCGGGGACAGTGTTATGTAAACACTGGCTTTTCAGAGGAAAGACAGTGTTTACATTACTTCCTAATAACACCTCTAGTGGCAGTCACTCAAATGGCTACTAGAGATGCTTCCTGAGTCACTGCTGCACAGTGTGCAGTACTGACATTCAGGATCTCCACGCTTTGCATGGAGGCATTGAACGTTCCACATAGACATAATCCCATTCAATGCATCTCTATGAGGAGATTCTTAATGGCGCAGTGCAGCAATAGCCTCCCAATGGTTTCCTATGGGAAAGCACTGGTAAATGGCAAATGGCAAATTTGATGATCTCAGCCATGGAGGCGGAGTGGGGGCAGATCCGCAAGGCTAAATGGCATTATTAGAACTATAGAGACAGGAATACATGTTCATTTGAGGGTAGTAGTGCTGGGTCTTCTCTACCATTGTTTCATCAGTGTAAGTATAAAGTGATATTATAGTTACCAGAACAACTACAGCTTATTGCATTTGTTTTGGTGCATATAATCATTCCCTCCAGGCTTTTTACTGTAAACACTGTCTTTTCAAAGAAAATGCATTGTTTACATTACAACCTTGTAATAATAACTCCACTGGCCATTCCTTAGATGGCTGCTAAAGCTGCTTCCCTGGGCAGTGCTGCAGAGTAAGCAGCGCTGCCATTCAGTGTCTCCACCCTCTGCATGCAGACACTGAACTTCCTCATAGAGATGCATTGATTCAATTAATATCTATAAGGAGATGCTGATTGGCCAGGGCTATGTTTGACTTGTGCTGGCTCTGCCCCTGATCTGCCACCTTGACAGTCTCAACCAATCCTACGTGAAAGCATTGTGATTGGCTCAGACCACCACTTCTGATGAGGCAGACAGGGCAGAGCTAGCAGCAGCAGACTGGAATAAAGGTACGTTTTTACTATATTTAGGGAGGCAAGAGGGGACCAGGGAGGCTTGATGGTGTTTTAACACTATATGGCCAGGAATACATGTTTGTGTTCCTGACCCTATAGTGCTCCTTTAATTTACCAAGTCAGGTAAGTGAAGACTAACCCAAGCTTGTTCCTTGTATATTATTAGAAGATTTTAGAAACACTACATGGAACAAAGCATCCTATCTGCTCCTACGCTATGTAGATTTCTTCACAATATTTCTGTCTTACCTTTTAATATAATTACAAATGAATTCCTCCAATCCATAAGATTAAACTTTCTGCTATGAGATGTCTTTGAATTTTAATATTGACACATTAAGGAATACTAAATTCACAGTAAACAAGTTTCAGTTAGATGTCAAAGAAACCAAAACAAATTAAAACAATGCACTAGTTTACTCAATGAGATAACTTAGAAAAGTTATTTCTTTATGGATTTAAAAATTACATAAATATAGATGTAAGGTATAACAGTGATCATTACTTTATGAATTTCCTACAATGCAAATCCCTAACCTCGAGAAAACTATTGATTCTGGAATCATTTTCGAAACTGTATGACAGTGGGATTATCGAGGATACACCAAGGTGATAGGGTTAACTTTAACATTTTAACTTTGTTATATTCCCAGTCTTTAATAACAAGATTGATGAACTTATCTTCCGACCATGATATTGAAGAAAAACACGGACAACAATCAACTAGAACATGGTCAATAAACAAATAACGATAATGAGTGTTTGAATAAAAAATTAATGCTTCTCATTAGCATCTAGCTATCTCCAGAAATAAACTAATGCATTCATTGTGATTAATCTTTTTCTGTTAAACGATGAAGTCACAGTTTGCTGACAAAGCAAACCTCCGTGAAAGAGATCAACGACATTCTATTTAATCTGCAAGCTGACGTATTTGCGTTATTTCTTTTAATATTGTTTGAACTGACATTCTTTTTCAAAAATATCTATATATCCATCTTAGATTGCTAACCTTCTGCACATACATCCTAATCAACTCTCCAAGCCAAATAATTAAATTCAGTTGCTATTCAGAAGTAGTGAAAAAGATGGAATTCACACGAGCCTGTAAAATCACATCCTGCCTCCTTTCCACACTCACCATCTTTCCATTGTTTGGACTCCAAAAGTAGGCCTTTAGAACATGCTTCACGTAAAATACTTCTAAAAAAGGTATCCTAAGCACTTGTGCAAAAAACAATAAATAAATAATAATACGACTATACAGAAGGGCACAGCTTGTCTTCCTTCCCAAAAGTATTAAAAAATAAAGCAGATATTTTGGTGATAAGAGCAAATTACCGAATTTCAAGACGCATATACCACCAGAAATTAACCAGTATAATAATTTTTCACTAAAATGAGAATTAAAACTGAATTTTAAATGTAATATAAAAATTGCTGAACTGGAAGAAAAAAAAAATCCCAAAATTACCTATACTTTAATTTTAGCTACTCTGGCCTTAAATATGAAATTCACTTTGATTTCCCACTTTAGTAATTAACCCTGTAAGACTTACAGAAAGTGCAGTTGTGATCATTTACCAATCGTGCAATTATCCTTACAATCTTCTCATCTTCCAGATAAAAAATCAGCAGGAGATTAGTGCTTAGCTGCAACCTGCTTTATATATGAGCTAACACTCACTGGCTTTCTTTAATTAACTTGACCTTGGCCAACATGACTCCAGTTGCACTTTTCATCTTTGTAGCCTAAACCAAGCTTGTTCCTTGCATTTGATTATAAGTAGCCCATCCTCGGCCATGCTGATAATCTTTTTGGAACCTGTCCTAATTCATCCTTACTTCAAGCATTTTTGTCCACAAAACTGCAGGTAAGGGTGGTTTTAAAAAAAATAAAAAAAAAAAAAAAAATGAAAGTATTATTCTCTAATTCTGTTATTAATACTGGCATTCTTCAAAGGCAATCAAAGAAAAGATTCCTTTCTTTCAACCACTTCACAATCGATAATGTCAGGACTGTAACGATAACAAGGAATGGTCATAGAAAGGCCAGGTGGTTGAATCTTATAATGATGATTAATGAGCTGTGAATATTTTAATTTTCAGGTCCACTCTTTTGTGGTTATACTTGAGATGAGTGAACGTATCACGTTAATACTGAAATAAAGCATGGGATGTTATATTTTCTTCTAAATATCACCATTTCCAACTTATAATATTATTGAAACACACTTTTACAGAAGAACTGATGTGTAATATTAAACAAATTGTGATACACAAATCAAGGAGAACACAAATATTTAAATTTGACGATGTATGATAAGAATAGCAAGCTAATGAGTTTAGCAAGGTTTATACAATTTTTATTATGATAGAACTGTCAAAAAAGCTTCACATCTAGGTTACAAACGCTCTAGCATCTGTTAGAACGAACACAATTAGTTTCAAGAGGTCTAAAGTCAAATAGATTGTCTTAGAATGTAGTTTTAAAGAAAGGCACAGCGATTTCTGCTCAGTAATTTAAATGACTGACCATTCAATTTATGACCATCCGCAGCAATAAAATCCAGCCTGAACTTAATAATAGCACATTTTATGTGACATTGATGACAATTACAATCTATAGTTACTGTAGTCACCCTTTGGTCCATGAAAAGATGACAAAATTAATTACAACCATTTGCCATTTGTTAGACTTAACTTGACAGGCGAAGAGGCTCAAAGGCACCTGTATCTTGACTGAAACATTTACCATTTCCTAATCTAGTGAAATGAAGATAATGAGAACGGAAAAGAAAATAGTTTGCTTTCCATCGCAACGCTCCAGCCTTTATGATAATTTTGTGGGGTGTGGAAAGTCTCGAAGAGCAGTGTCACCTTCTGTAAGTCATTGTCATGATAGTATTTAAGCCAACATAAGTCAAACACAAGTCCAGCAATCTTGAACTCAATGACACAAAGAAGACCACGTGACACATTAACATGTCTATATTAGGAGGCGATGAGGATTGCAGACTCATATAATTATAATCCGACATATAAAACATGAAAGTGAAGACTGGAATTCATATGATGATCTTTACAAACACAATCTTATCTATGCTAGAGTGATGTCTACTCTACCTCTATAGGTTAAGCAATATGTTCTTCACCCATTAAATCCCATGGCTCCCATCCTTTCATTTTACTTATTAATTTATCAAGGTGCTTTGCCTTAAAGGAGCACTATAGTGCCAGGAAAACAAACTCGTTTTCCTGGCACTATAGGGTTATTAGGCCCCCCTCCCTCAGGGACCCCCTCCCGCTGGGCTGAAGGGGTTAAAACCCCATTAGCCACTTTCCTCAATCCAGCACCGGGCTCCCTGGGCACTGGTGACCTCTCCTCCCCCTGCCGACGTCAGCTCTGAATGCGCATGTGCGGCCAGAGCTGCGCACGCATTCAAACCGCCCATAGAAAAGCATTACTCAATGCTTTACTATGGACGTCCAGCATGTCCTCAATGACAGCCAATAGAGGCTGGATTAACCCTCAATGTAAACATAGCAGTTTATACATTGATTATACAGCATCTATCATATAACCTGTTGGTTATTACCAAAATACAAAACATATGAATAACCACAGATGCCGTGAATCATCTACCAGCCTTGTGTGTGCAGCTAAACAGGAGAAACAACGAATCTCCATGCTCATAAAATAAATGTGCCTAAGTGCTAAGATTGCTTGCTTAATAAAACTCCCTGGTACTATCTACATGCTGCAGGTGAATTTGCAGGCCATTAGTTGGCCATTATGTGTGTTACTTTGCCATGCTTTGCACCCTCTATTGGTTTATGCATATTTAAGAATAAAGAATTGTGTTGCCATCTACAGGGAGTGCAGAATTATTAGGCAAATGAGTATTTTGACCACATCATCCTCTTTATGCATGTTGTCTTACTCCAATTTGTATAGGCTCGAAAGCCTACTACCAATTAAGCATATTAGGTGATGTGCATCTCTGTAATGAGAAGGGGTGTGGTCTAATGACATCAACACCCTATATCAGGTGTGCATAATTATTAGGCAACTTCCTTTCCTTTGGCAAAATGGGTCAAAAGAAGGACTTGACAGGCTCAGAAAAGTCAAAAATAGTGAGATATCTTGCAGAGGGATGCAGCACTCTTAAAATTGCAAAGCTTCTGAAGCGTGATCATCGAACAATCAAGCGTTTCATTCAAAATAGTCAACAGGGTCGCAAGAAGCGTGTGGAGAAACCAAGGCGCAAAATAACTGCCCATGAACTGAGAAAAGTCAAGCGTGCAGCTGCCAAGATGCCACTTGCCACCAGTTTGGCCATATTTCAGAGCTGCAACATCACTGGAGTGCCCAAAAGCACAAGGTGTGCAATACTCAGAGACATGGCCAAGGTAAGAAAGGCTGAAAGACGACCACCACTGAACAAGACACACAAGCTGAAACGTCAAGACTGGGCCAAGAAATATCTCAAGACTGATTTTTCTAAGGTTTTATGGACTGATGAAATGAGAGTGAGTCTTGATGGGCCAGATGGATGGATTGGTAAAGGGCAGAGAGCTCCAGTCCGACTCAGACACCAGCAAGGTGGAGGTGGAGTACTGGTTTGGGCTGGTATCATCAAAGATGAGCTTGTGGGGCCTTTTCGGGTTGAGGATGGAGTCAAGCTCAACTCCCAGTCCTACTGCCAGTTTCTGGAAGACACCTTCTTCAAGCAGTGGTACAGGAAGAAGTCTGCATCCTTCAAGAAAAACATGATTATCATGCAGGACAATGCTCCATCACACGCGTCCAAGTACTCCACAGCGTGGCTGGCAAGAAAGGGTATAAAAGAAGAAAATCTAATGACATGGCCTCCTTGTTCACCTGATCTGAACCCCATTGAGAACCTGTGGTCCATCATCAAATGTGAGATTTACAAGGAGGGAAAACAGTACACCTCTCTGAACAGTGTCTGGGAGGCTGTGGTTGCTTCTGCACGCAATGTTGATGGTGAACAGATCAAAACACTGACAGAATCCATGGATGGCAGGCTTTTGAGTGTCCTTGCAAAGAAAGGTGGCTATATTGGTCACTGATTTGTTTTTGTTATGTTTTTGAATGTCAGAAATGTATATTTGTGAATGTTGAGATGTTATATTGGTTTCACTGGTAAAAATAAATAATTGAAATGGGTATATATTTGTTTTTTGTTAAGTTGCCTAATAATTATGCACAGTAATAGTCACCTGCACACACAGATATCCCCCTAAATAGCTAAAACTAAAAACAAACTAAAAACTACTTCCAAAAATATTCAGCTTTGATATTAATGCGTTTTTTGGGTTCATTGAGAACATGGTTGTTGTTCAATAATAAAATGAATCCTCAAAAATACAACTTGCCTAATAATTCTGCACTCCCTGTAGTGGCTGCTCCATGAATTGTCTTGCATAACTAAGCTTTAGGCTGCACTATTTAAAGGGTTACTTCAAGCACCATGACCACTTCACTGATTAAAAATGAAATGTTGCACATATAGTGTTTAACCCATCTGCTGACAGAGATGTAACTCCAGTTCTGGCAGTGTTATTAACCAAGTTGGAACAAGAGTTCTGGGCTGACTAATGTTAATTCTGTTCATATTTGGTGTCTGACGCTAGCACGCACAGCATGCTGGTGCCAGACAGTCAATTGGGGCACCCGTCCTCTCCATGCTTCCCATGTCCTCCGATCAAATCCTCTGATTCAAGCAAGGTGGAGAACCTTGCCCTAGCTCTGGAATGGAGGCGCATTTTAGTTATATTCTTTCTCTCTCTCTTTTTTTAACTTTTTTCTTCTGACAGACTGCTAGATAGTTTCTGCAACCTAATGGTATGTCCAGTCTTCCTGCCTGATTAATCACTTCTATTCATAGTGGTTCAACAATAATTTTGAACTGTACTCTGCAGGCTAAAAGAGCTATTGTCAAGCCCTAGCACAACCAGTAAGCCTCTTCCCTTCTATCACTAAATATCATATCTTGTTGTACCTAGTCTTGACATTTCACAATTTCAATACACTCATATTTCTACATTGCCTTTTCGATACATTAGCAGAACCGAGTAATTTCTGAGGAAAAAAAATAAAATCTCTATAGTTGTTACATACATTACAAAAGGATCACATCGAGGGAACGTCAGTATAAGAGCCTTTGGAATATCCGAAAAGGGCAGAAAAATGGGTAAAACATTGCGTAAGGTTCTAAATTGCTTGATACGATCAATATTGTTTCCCTATGAAAAACAAAGTGACAATTGTACTTATGTGCTGTATTAACATATTTACCATGTGTGGATTATAGAGCACAGTCAAATCACAGAGGGATGGGCTTAAAATCGCAGCAATCTGATCTTTATAACACAGATACTACTCAGCACTATATTGTACTTTACCGTCACTTCTCCCAAGTGGATGGGACTGTTTAATGAGAGCACCAGGGAATACAATCACGCTTACGGAATGAATAAACCGAAGGATGCTTTCTTGAGACTTCAATATAATTTACAAAACAAAACACTAACAAACGATAACAAACAATTGCTGACATTGCATTTTGTTTGACAAACCATCATGTGTCAGTAACATATTTTTCCTGCTCACATAAAATGAAATGTATATATAAACACGGACAAAAGATAGTGATAAACATTTATTATAACCCATTTCCCATTAGAATACCTGGGCCTGAACAAGGGACATGTCATTGTACAATGTGAATGCTGTCCATTTAGTCAGGGGAGAAGAAATATTGACTACTTGTCCAGTTCTGTTCAAAACCACGAAAACCCAACCTTTTCACAGGTGAGAATGTACATTTTGAAATGTATAATTATTTTAGATTGTACAGCCACATTTATTACCTCCCTTCAAGTCATAATACGACAGGATTTCTGGACAAAGACACTGTTGAGAGTTCCAATGAATAATAACCAGAGGTGTTTCCACAGCCTGAACTCTGTAGTATGCACTTTTGAGGCAGATTTTAAAAAGAGGAGACATGCATCCACACACTAAAACATACAACACATATCCGCACACAGACAGACATATAAAACAATGCAAAAACAGAGACACAGATTAATTCTTACAACATGACAGATATGAACACAAAAGGCTTCTTAGGCCCGGGGGAGTTATTTCCTGATGCTCCCCCACTGGATCAACCATTGAAAACAATGAGACAGCAAACACAGATCATCTGTTTCCATGTGTTAATGCACATTAGATGAAGGGTAAAAAGTCTCTCGGAAGAATGAACATTTTGTCGTAAAAGCCGATAATGTCATGTTTCTTCTACTGCATTTAAGTTCGCCTGTTTTGACAAGGGCTTAGCTAACTGCATTATTACAAGTGACCCGTCTTCCTAAACTATATGACTTATACGGGGCATTGTTATAATGTATATGGACATAATGTTTTAATCCACTTTGTAATATTCATGATAAACGAAAAAAAAAAAATCACTCTCTGACATAATTTATTCTGAAACTGCGTATAGCCCGAGGCATGTAGATTGATCAAACATGTCCTTGTGGAATATATAAACTGATTTGGGATATCTCTCCGTACAACAGCAGCATCAACATAATGTAAAATATATAATTAACATAAAATACTTGCATTGTATCCAATCTCCCCCAAAAAGAAAGCATGCTTGTTCCGACCCTGTATTACCTTTCATAGTGAAATCTACTGCAAAGTACTCCAACCCTTATCTGCCATGCAGAAGCAGCGCTCTGAAATTTCAAGTTAATCGGGTACCTCTGCAAAGCTTCGGTGCTTATTGAAGAACCATCAAATCTGTTTCACGCAAATTTATAATAACTTAACCATGTCATTTTCATCTCCCTTCCTTGGCGCAGCTATTTATAATTCTTCTTGGCTCCCTCTCAACAGTGTGCGGCAATGTGGTGTAAATAATTGCAAGGCAATTTTCCTATTACAAGTTGTTCCAGTTAAGATAGAAATAAACGACGTCTATTTCTTAAATGCCTGGAAAAAAGGAAAGCGATTCCCCCCCAAAATCTTGAAAATTCAAATCAAGTCGTGTTTCCTAGTTTATAATTGCCTAGTACGCTCTTGACAGGTACAGCTTGATCGGACTTTAAAAAATAGATTTGAACGCATTGTGTTTCCACAAGCATGTTTTGCATCGGTCTCAAAAACTATTGAGGTTTATTCACTAAACTGGAAATTGGGGAGAATTTACAAAGGAATTGCACATTTTAGAGTGATTCAGATAATCTTGAAAAATTATGTTTTTTTTCTCCATCTAGAATATTTAGTTATTAAATGTGCAATTCTCTACAATACATACCGTTTAAGCAAATCATTTCTGATGACAACAATACAATATAATATATAATACAGATTAAGGAACAACACACATATAAAAATACATTTTTATTTCAGTTCTGAACTGAATCCCCATATTTGTTCACTGAGATAGGTAATTTTAAGTAGCCTTGTAAAATGTAAACATGTATTTGTATGTGTGCGCTTTTCCTTACTCTGCATTATGTCCACATTCCGATCACTACGGCAGCACCACTCCTGCAAAGTGCATGTTCCAGGTGTGACAATAAAATCCTTTTGTCTTCACAATACAATATAGGCTGCCAGAAATCCATGTCTGCTGAACATTGGATTGCTTTTCCAATTGTGTTTATTACATATTAGTACATGTTTATAGAGCACCAACACTCTGTCCTTAGGTGGTGATAAAGAAAACTCCTACTTAAACTGTTGTAGATGACAACTCCTAACATGGTTTGAAACAGTCTGGCTAGAGATGATGGCAATAAGATCCCACCATCACTGGAGATCAAGGAGCATCAATCAGCAATGCTGATCAGATGGGAAAAATGTTTTTTGAAAAAAAAACTATTAATTAACGCAACTTTCATGAAGTGCTGGGTGAACATCACTGATCCACAGTGGATCGAATGAGTGGTAATGGTAAACCGTGTCTCTAGCACTCAATATACAATATAAAGAGATTTTAGCTCCCAGTATAATCAGATAAGCAAACATTGAACTGCTATTCACGTACTACGTATCTGTTTTCTACCTAAATCGATGTTAATTTGTTTTTGTAGCTCTACACTTTAGATTATAAGAGTGTTCCAAAAAAAAAGACAGCAAACTCATAGAATCCATCTGCAAACTACAAACAAATTTGTTCAGAAATTATTCAGTGTAGTTGCGATACTTTGCCTTTGCTGTAAATTACTTTTTTGGTTATACCAATTACCGTCGGCAGGCCATAGAGCCAAATAAAATGAAACAAGAGCCCTGTCTCTGGATACAACTCCTACCACAAACCCAAAAAATGAAAGGTCCCTCGTTAGAGCACATTAATTACAGGATTTAACATTACAGCCACCTTGGTTAACCCCTTAAGGACACATGACGTGTGTGACACGTCATGATTCCCTTTTATTCCAGAAGTCTGGTCCTTAAGGGGTTAAAGGGTTAAATATTTAACTATTTAGGGCCAGAGTTCCTTAAGTAGACCACACAAACAAACATAAACAATATACAAATGTAATTACATGATCACATTTTCTGTCATGGCTCTGTCTTTGCGCAGATCCCCATTGCTTGTGTCTTCCATGCATTTTTCATCACAAGGCCAAGGTAAACGACATGATACCTTCAGGTAATGCTGACAGCTGAATGGATTGCGCATTTAAAATAAATAGCCCAATTACTGAAATACATGCCTCAGACAATATTCCACTGTCTCCAAGATGGTTTATAGTCCCAGAAGGTTAATATAATGCACGGCGTAAGCAATGCATCCAGTGGGTACAAACCCATGGCTTTTCATGCATTATTCAGAATAGTTTTATTTAGCAATCCAACATACATGTCTACAGACGTCTAATTATTTTTTACAAATGAGAGACATTCCTTCACCGACGCAGATCCACTGGTGTTATTATTTATTTTGCATATAAGAGAATTTGCTTTGCCATAGTTTTAGCATTTACATAATTACAGCACTATAAATAGACACATGATAATGTTCATCTAAACTGTGTATTTTTTATACCAAGAAATTACACAGCTGAAGGTAATAGATGTTATAACAGAGTTCAGAAGCGTACCAAGGGTATATGGCACTGGGGGGAGAGGGAAGTTGTCTATTGGCACATCCCACACAGAGATTGGTAAGAGGGTGCAACTTTGTGTCTCTCTAGCCCCTTACTCTTCTTTGGTGTCACTCTAACCTCCCCCTTCCTATGTGTCGCTCCAGTATCCCTCACTAACTTGGATGTTTCTCCAGTCCCCTCTCTGCCCCTTGTGTCTCTCCAACCACCGTCTCACCCCTTCTGTGTCTCATCAGACCTCCTACTACCATTTTTGCTTCTTTCCAGCCTCGATCCCTTGTGTGTCATAGGAAGGCCATTTGGCTTGCAATGTTCTATCACTGAAAACAATATTTATAAAAGGTAATTGCTAAATCCAAGGTGCGGAGTACCGCCTATTACTAATATCAAATATAGGATAAGTAGCACAATAGCATGGATTAAGGTATCTAAGTCTACAAATTATATGTGAAGCTCAATATATGCTAAGGGAATTGGCATTATCCTTATAGAATACACTCGGTATTAGTTATGTCAATGAAATAGCAAAACAAATTCATTTCTATTTTATTCATATCGCTTTTGAAACATATTGTCAAACATTATCTCATTAAATCAATTATGTGTCAAATCTAATTCTGGGCCACACGCTATGCAGCAGGCTGAGGCAAAAAAGTAACACAGCAAAAGATAATTGCTTCCCAGTTAAAAAATAAAATAGATACATTATGTAAAAAATAAATACAAAAATAAACTTTTTCTAAATCAAAAATTGTAAATAATTGTGTATATTTAACAAATTCATTAAACATTAAAGAGACATTATAGTCACCAGAGCAACTACAGTTTATTGAATTTGTTCTGGTGAGTATAATCAGTCCCTTCAGACTTTTTGCAGTAAACACTGTTTATTTAGAAAAAATGCAGAGTTTCTATTACAGCCTAGGGTTACCTCCGCTGGCCACTTCTCAGATGGCTACTAGAGATGCTTCCTGGGTCAGTGCTGCACAGTGTGCAGCATTGCCATTTAATATCTCCACCCTCAGCATGCAGCTTTCCTCATAGAGATATATAGATTCAATGCATCTCTATGAGGAGTTGCTAATTGGACAGGGTCGTGTTTGGCTCTGCCTCTGGTCCGCCTTCTTGGCAATCTTAGCCAATCAAATCCTTCCCTTTGGGAAAGCATTGGTATTGGGTCAACTCATCACTTCTGATTAAGTCAGCCAAGGAGGCAAATCAGGGGCAGAGCCAGCACCAGCAGAAAATAAAAAGGTCCCTCGTTAGAGCACATTAATTACAGGACGTAACATTACGTCCACCTTGGCTAAGGGGTTAAATATTTAACTATTTAGGGCCAGAGTTCCTTAAGAAGACCACACAAACAAACATAAATGATATACAAATGTAATTACATGATCACATTTTCTGTCATTGCTCTGATTTTACTATATTTAGGAGGGCAAGGGAGAACGGGTGGGGGAAGGAGAGGGAGGCTAGATAGCTATTTAAACATTATAGGGTCAGAATACACGTTTGTGTTCCTGACCCTATAACAGTGATGGCTAACCTTGACACATTAAATTGTTTCTGGACTACATTTCCCATGATGCTCAGCTAGCTTTTAGAGTCTATCACTGCCCTATAGTGTTCCTTAAAGTTGTTACATAAGTATAACACATTCAAATCTCCCTATCACAACAGTATTTATTTTGTGTGGCCTCTTCATCTAAACGATCCTTATCCTATCTAGAAGAGGACTTTGGCTTAAAGTCACCAAACACTTGTAGAGGTGAACATTTACTCAGCAATGCAGTATCAGTAAATTTCGGGAATATAATTAGATTCTTCTAGTGATGTGATTGGTCACTAGTTTCATTACAAATCTCTCCTGTGCATATACTCCAGAGACTGCAATATATATATATATATATATATATATATATATATATATATATATATATATATATATACACACACGTTGATAAGAATTTAGTATTTCCCTATTCAAATGGTATTACTACTTAAGTCATGGGGGAAAAACTAATTTTCAAGCAATATCTAATAACAATGTCTTCATTTCCAGCAAGTAAATATTTAGTGCTTATTTACTGCTAGCAAAAGTTGTGCCAGGTGTTCAAAATGAGATAAAAAAAATTGTGGTTTGACTTAAAGGGACACTCCAAGTTCTATCCCAACTAGTGCTTATTACACGAGTTGAGCCTGTGCATCAGCGAGAGTGAAGCTGTCAACAGGCTGATAGCTGCTGCAGTATTTATTATACCAACAAGGAAACAATATGATATCTCTCATTTTCAAGTATGTTCTAGAAAGCCTATTCAAATGCAATGCTACATAGTGCAATTATAGTAGCTTTGAGCATATTCACTGTTTCCATTCATTTTATCTGATCAATAGAACTGCTGTTGGGATTAAACATAAATATATATATATATATATATATATATATATATTTATTTTTAAATATATTTTGTATTTGTATATATATATATATATCTGCATTTTTGTATTTGTAAATATATATATATATATATTTGTATTTTTGAATGCATTATCTATATAATTTATATTACTAATTTCTATATATCCATAAGACAGTGGTAATTTTTCTCGTGGAGTGTGCCTTTAAAATGGTAATTTGTGGATGATATAGACAAGGAAACTCTAAAGACCACTTGTAGTAAAATAAATAAATATGATGGCAAGCCTTTGCAATATCTTCTGAGCTATGGAAAATGTTCTACATCTGTCATGTGTACAACTTTTTCTGAAAATAGTATTAAAAAAAGCTCATTTGTAAAGCTTGTCACATTTTTTTATTTCACTTTATACAAGTGCTCTTTAAACTTAAATAAAACATTTTTTTATAAGACATCTGGTTCTCGGGTTTGGCAGCCAGCAATGTGAGTTGATTTGTCAACCAGAAATATCAGGTGTCAAATTATTTATCACTTTCTAAAACTTTATCACTCAAAATATCCATTTCTGGTGACTAGAGCCTGATTTCTGTGTCAGTCAGTAAGTTTTGATATATCTAAAATAAAATGAGTACCCGATCAGGAGATAGTATAATAAACAGGCGCAAGGGAAAGATAAGCAAAAATCTATTCTAGTATATTGCTAAAATATTTATACATTTTTTATTAAAGAACATATTAACCATTTTTATGATATATTGATTAAAGTCCACATTTTTGAAGATTGCAGAGGTTAAATCAAAATAGTAAAACCTTTACATAATTCAAAACGATAAAACACAAGTCTCCCACTGAGACAGTATGTAAGATTCACATTGATGCATAAACCCTGGTATGGGACAAAATTACCTGTATCTAAAAAAAAAAAAAAAAAAAAAAAAACATTTCTGTTAAATAAGCAAATATTTAAAAACAAAAAGTATAGCTGTTTTTAAGCCTAATTTTTTTCATTAGATATGGCAACACACAAGATACCAGAAAAGTAAAGTTAATATTTCACTTTTATTTGAGTCCATTAAAAATAGAATATGTGAACAGCACATACGAGTAAATGGGATGCATTCCAGATATCTTCACACAGTGTATGCCTCTCCAGGTTCCTACTCATAAGCCAATGTAAAATAGGCTTGAAAGAATTCAACATAAAATCTCAAAATTAAAAGAAGTCACATTTTAGCTCAATATGTACTTATTAAGGTAGGTTGTTGTTAGGTAGGTTAAATTATCCTTAAAAAAAAAAAAGGTAAAAATAATAAGACTGGTAATTATGACTTTTAAATCATATTTTTTTCAGCTACAGAAATTGGTAAAGATGTCATGTGTCTGAATGTAATGTGTGCTGTGTTGATATAATGGAAAAATTCCGATGACCTGCCAAAAAGGAATTGGATTTTAGCCAACATTTCATCACTAATGCAGGGTATGTAACAAATAATTTGTCTCCCTCAGCTATATTTCCCAACTGTTCAATTTAAATTAAGGTTCAAGGTCTTGTGTACTATATTTAAACTCAATATATTTCAGATAGATGCGTTTAATTCCGTAATCATATAATAAGGTAAAGCAAGCCTTAATAAAGAATCATAGATTCAAGACCTTAACTGCTTCTGTACATGACAAGTGATGAATATATTTTCCAACTCAAAGCAGAATTTCAGACAACAATAACGCACTGGAAATCCGGACGAGGTACACAGTGTACAATACAATTTATCTGTAATTTGGATATGCATATAATTTTGAGTGCATAATGATGAACCTACTCTGCAGAATTGCAAAATACAATCTGAAAGTACAATAAAGGATGCATACAGTATATATACACTATGGCTCGACTGTCAATCGACGATAAGTTATAAAGTAGAGACACGTGGTCCATACAGTCTTATCCGGCATATAGAATCTATGTCACATACTCCACATACATGTGCATTCAACTTGAAAGGTCCACTGCAGAGAGTCAAGATACATACAAGCTCAACATATGGGATTTACTAGAGATCTGAAATGTATACACACCCTACGGTGATTAAAAATCCCATTTGTTTTGTTTAGATCTTCTGTATTAAACTCAAGATGCCTATTGAGGTAACACAAGAAACATTCTCACTCAACACTAGAAAACTACTGAAGAAACCTAATGTCTATATTCGGGAAGGATCTACAGCCAAAACCCAAAGGACCTACAGTAAATGATTAACCTGCTGGTGAAATGTAACAACTATGTTAACACAACACTTAAGATATACTTCAGAGACAGAAGGTGCCTTCTCATCCAAAGCTATGGATCTAAGTGTACCCAATCTATATTCACCCAGCAGTAAAGACCTACGGCAGAGGGAGACGATGTATACTCAAAAAAGCAATGCAGATCTAATACAGAAACATAAGAGATGCATACTCAATCAAGATAAGGGATCCACTGCAGTGATAAAACACGGATATTCACTCAAGATATAAAATGTATATTCCCTCTATATGAAAGATATACTTGTATGGGTACTCACCAATATTGACATATCTACGTCAATTCAGCAAAGGTCCCAGCTTACAAGATCTCGCTTCAATATTGACGCAGATGTGTCAAACCTTGCTTACCAGTTCTTGCTCCAGAATTGAGGAAATCCAGCCTTTTTTCCAGCTGCATTGACATTTTTACTAGGTCACTGGCTCTGAACTAAAATAAAATAGACATGAGCCAAAACCTTTGCACCTTTTTAACATTTGGTGGCGGCGTCTCGTTTGATGCAGTGCAACTGCGTACAAATTATGCAAATATGATGCAAGGGCCTTTGCCTATTTAAACCCATGTAGTCTTTGGTCCTGTGCTCTTTTGTGGTTTCATTGCACTTAAGTGAGTAATTACTGCTGTTTCGATCATTTCCAATGTACCAGACCCAGTTATGTCACTGACATTCAGATAAGACCTGTCCTGTATTAATTGTGTTCCAGACCCAGCTGTTCTTGATCCTGAGCTTTGCTTCACATTGTATCCAGTTAACAGACCTCTCTGGTCCTTGAGTTATATTTTCCTGGCCTGGACTAAATTAGATTTAGTTCCGTTATTTCTTGTTTCTGGCTTAGCATTAAAGGACCACTATAGGCACCCAGACCACTTCAGCTCAATGAAGTGGTCTGGGTTCCAGGTCCATCTAGGATTAACCCTGCCTGCTGTGAACATAGCAGTTTCAGAGAAACTGCTATGTTTACTTTAGGGTTAATCCAGCCTCTAGTGGCTGTCTCATTGACAGCCGCAAGGGGCGCTTCCGTGCTTCTCACTGTGATTTTCACAGTGAGACGACGCCAGCGTCCATAGGAAAGCATTGAGAATGCTTTCCTTTGGACTGACTGAATGCGCACGCGGCTCTTTTCGCACATGCACATTCAGCCGATGATGAAGGAGGAGGAGAGTCCCCAGCGCCGAGGGAGCCCGGCGTGGGAAAAAGGTGAGTGTTTAACGCCCTTCAGCCTGGTGGGAGTGGGACCCTGAGGGTGGGGGCACTATAGTGGTCCTTTTTTTTTTTCTCATTTATCATTTTTATTGAATATTGTTGAGTGACATATGCAACACATATCATGGTGAACGGTTTACATTGCATCTGCACAAGCATCATTAATAAGTAACATCGATTTTTCCTCTGCGGCTTAACAGAATAGTAGAGCGTTAACAGGCGACATCGGATGTGATGCATATAACTTTGAACCATTTTATGTTAAAATTTTCTAACTAAGTGGGGAATAGGGTACAGAAAAGAAAAGGGATGGGGGAAGGGAGTTCCCTGGATTCACTCCACAGTCTAGCATCAATAACATCTCATCAACCCAACGTCTTGGTCCCTTAAGTTTTTAGTTCCAGTTTCTTTTAGTTACTAAGTAGCTGCCCAACATGCCCATTCCTGGTCGCATTTTTCCAGGCTACCTCTCATCTTGCTGGACATCCTCTCATGTGCACTAATACTCTCCATTTTAGCAAGTATAGTTTCTATCTGAGGAATCTGCTTGCTCTTCCAGTTGCCTGCTAGAGCTACTTTGGCCACCGTCAAGATATTTAAAATCACTTTTTTGTGAGGGTGTACGTCTATATTGGGTATAACATGCAGTAGGTAGATGTCAGGTTGCAGAGGGAAGTTTGTACCAGTCCTGCTTGAGATCAGGGTTTGAATTTGCTTCCAAAAGTCATTAAGCAGTGGGCATGCCCAAAACATGTGGAGCATGGTGCCCGTGACTAATTCACATCTCCAGCATCGGTTCGCGACTCCGGAGTACATAGTCGCTAACCTCTGTGGCACCAGATACCACCTCATAATTATTTTATTGTAGGCCTCCCATAGCGAGAGACTGCTCGACGCCTGTTTAGTGTATTTCAATGCTAATTGCCAGTCCTCTGGAGAGATTTGGCGACCTATGTCCGTTTCCCATTTTGTCATGTAATGCAGTTTTTCTGGTGTATTATGTGTGATGATTGCGTTATAACAAATAGAGAGCGGTTTCGCTAATTTATTCAAGGATAGTTGGTGTGGTTGGAGTATTGGTGACTTGTTCCCAACCTCCGTGAGCCTGCCACGGGTTAGCAGTATGTTTTTAACCCTTAGGTATAGAAACATATCTCTAGAGACTAATCCAAACTCCCTCTGCAAGTCAGCGAATTGTTTTACATCGTTGCCTGACATTAAATCCCCCACTCGTCTTGCACCTTTATTCAACCAGTTACCCATTTGTAAACCCGGAGAGTAGGCTGCTAATGCTACGATTGGCGCTTTCCTAAAAAGTTGTGTTGGATCCAGCACTAGCGGGCTCCAGGTTTTCCACGCTTTAAGCATGTTGATCGAGCACCGTATGGTCGGGCTCGGAGATTTTGGAGGCATGGAACATGTCCACAGATAATGAGTGGTATCCTGCGTTTCAAGACATGCATTTTCTAATGACAACCAAAGTGGGTTATGTGAGGAGTCGTGATTCCTGAGGAGTCTTATTCCCTGTGCCAAGAAGGATGCCTTGTAATATGCATTGATGTCAGGCATACCTAGCCCACCTTTCCCATGAGAAATTCCCAAGCATCCTTTAGCTACCCTTGGAGGCTTTCTCTTCCAGATGTGTGCATTTACTGTGCTTTGGAAAAGTTTAAGCAATGAAGTTGGGAGGGATATGGGCAAGGTTCTGAACAGGTACAGGATGTGCGGCAGTGTCATCATTTTGACTAGATTGATTCGGCCTAGCCAGGAGGTATCTAAGCTGTCCCATTTTTCAAGTGTGTCTTTAACCTTATTGATCAGAGGGTAGTGGTTCTCTTTAGTCATTGTCTGGAGGGATTTAGCCAGCTTGACGCCTAAGTATTGTAGAGACCTTGTGCGCCAGTCAAAGGGGTGTTGCGGTTTTATCTTTTCTAACACCATGTTTGGCAAATTAATCCGCAAGGCTTGCGTTTTGGTGATATTATTTTTATAGTATGAGATTTGTCCATAGCTTACCAGCGTTCTTATAAGTGAAGGCAAGGAGGACTCTGGATTTGTAATGAATAGGAGTATGTCATCTGCAAACAAAGCTAACTTTTTGGTGCCCCCCGGTGTGCTCAACCCTTTTATGGTGGGGTCCTGTTTTATCGTCCTTATGAGCGGTTCTAAACAGAGGATAAAGATGAGAGGGGATAGGGGGCAGCCTTGTCTAGTGCCATTTCGTATGGTAAATCTTTCAGAAATGAAACCTGTGCTAAACACCTTTGCCGAAGGGTTTTGGTATAGTGCCATAATACTCGATCTGAAAGCTGGAGGGAAACCCATTTTGGCTAGTGTGAGCAACATATACCCCCAGTGTAGCCGGTCGAAAGCCTTCTCGGCATCGAGCGCTAATAAAAGGCCTGCCTGGTGTGAGGTGTTCGCCCAGTCTATCAGGTTCAAGAAATGCCTGGTGTTGTCCCCTACCTGCCGGCCCTGGACAAACCCTGCTTGCTCCTCCGATACGAGGTCTGGGAGGATAGGCTTGAGTCTGGAAGCAATGAGTTTGGCATATAGTTTAGTGTCTGCGTTCAGGAGTGAGATTGGACGTAGATTTGCGCGGTGTGTTAGGGGGTTTGTTTGGTTTGGGCAGTGTCACTATATGGGCTTCTAGCATTTCTGAGGGCATGGTTCCTGCCTCTTTTATGTAATTAAATAGCTTGGTGAGAGGTGTGATTAGTTGTTTGGCTAGCTTGATATAGTAATAGTTGGACATACCGTCCGGTCCTGGGGCTTTGTGTTTGGGTAGGGATTTTATTGCAGTTTCCACTTCGTCCTCTGTGAAGGGTCTCTCCAGCTGGGTGCATTGTGCTTGTGTTAAACTAACTAGGGGAGCTTTGTTCAGGAAACGGACTATTTCGTCTTCTGACGGTTGGTACGTGTCGGGGTCATTTTCTAATTGGTACAATGATGCGTAGTATTTCGCTAGTTCGTTTACTATGTCCTGAGGGTTATACAACTTATCTCCTGTAGCGGAGGTTATGTACGGGATTTTAGATTGCAGTTTAGTTTGCCTCACTTTGCTGGCCAACAGTTTTCCAGCCCTGTTGCCCATGACGTAGTATGATTGCTTCAGCGACCTCAGGTGTCTTTCTGTGGTGGCGAGGTTGAGGTTATTTAGTGTTGTGCGAAGTGACATCAGTTGCGTATGTGTTGCCAATGTAGGTTTTGTTTTATGAATGGCTTCTACTTTGGCCAAGTTTTGTTCAGCGGTATGCAGCGCCGTGTTGTGTAAACGTTTTGTCCTAGCCCCTAATTGGATCAATTCTCCCCTTATGACCGCTTTGTGAGCCAGCCATTGTGTAGGTACGGGCGACGAGCAGTGAGCATGGTTTGTGAAATACTCCTCCACTCGCGCCTGTATTCTCTGGAGGTGTGTTGGAGTGTCTAGTAAACTGTCGTTTAGACGCCAAGTGCCCCGACCCCTAGCGGGATACGGGATTCGCAAGGTCACTACATGCGGGGCATGGTCGGACCACGTGATCGGTCCTATGTGCGCTTTAGTGGCAAAGGGCAGCGTTTTAGTGTCTAGCAAACATAAATCAATTCTTGTGTAAGTTCTGTGAACCGGTGAGTAAAATGTATAGTCCCTCCCGCTCGGGTTAAGCCCTCTCCAGGTGTCATAGAAGTCATGCACATGCATCAGATTCCTAAGGTGCAGACCTAGGGAGAACGCGTGCTGTTGTGGTTGCTTGTCACCTTCCCTTTTAACGTCTACACTGGGGTCCGGGGCGCAGTTAAAGTCCCCGCATATGATTGTGTGACCTACTCTGAGCTTGGCAACTTTCCGGAACACCGTATTGAGGAAAGATTTTTGCTTATCATTGGGCGCGTAGATGGAGGCTATAGTTACCGACAGACCGTTTAAGGAACCCACTAGTATTAATATTCTCCCATCTTTGCTAGCAAACTGGGTGGACGGTGTGAAAGCCCAATCTCTGTGAAAATAGATGGCAACACCTTTGGCTTTAGTCGCGGACATAACGTGGTAACCTTGGGGGTAGGACTTGATATTAAATTTGGGGGGTTTCTTAATACAAAAGTGCGTCTCCTGTAGGCTTATTATCGCTGCTTTGGATTTGGTCATTTCTTGTGCCGCTAGCCTCCTTTTGTGGGGGCTGTTGAGGCCTTTAACATTTAATGTGAGTATATTTAGGGAGTCAGCCATGATCTTGATAGAGTGTGAAGCTGTATCGGGGCCTTGAGATGTCATACGCGTTTTGCGACACGTGGTATGAGATTGTTCCAGGGCTTGGAGAAGGGAGGGAAAAAGACGTAAACAGGGTAGAGGGAGAGGGCAAAAAATAACCAAAGTATATACATAGCGCCCTTGAAAATAACAGCGCTCCACGTGGGTGAGGTGCGAGTGGGCTTACATTACCCCTCGCACGTCTCATCCTGGGGTCGTACCTAAGATTTTATGCCGAGTGTATAACAGCCTTACTTCTTGTGGTTTTGTATTCCCCCTTTAACATTTTATTTTTTTTATTTTTTTATTTTTTTAAATAACAGGTATAAACTCGCTGAACAGCGGTACTTAGTTCCCGAGCGTCTGTCCCGCCACCCTCTGGATATTGCGCTGACATGATATAACGTAGCCTAGTAGCCCTGGGGTATGACTGTCGTGTACCCCCCTCGTGCTGCATCTATTGTGGCAGTTATGTGGCTCCCGTCCCCTTGCGTCTGCCTTAGATCTCATTCCACTTGGACAGTGCAAGATCGGGCATACCCTACGCCCTTAACTCTCGCAGCCCTGGTACTAGGGTGTAGCATATAAGATACAGTCACTAACATGGTACAGACATATACATACTCACAAACCATTTGCAACTCAGAGATCAGAGGGGTAATCATGGGTCAGAGTGTCTCTTAATGTTCGATAGTCGCCATGGGACAACGACATGCCTGTGCCGAAGCACGTCCCGCATCCTCAGTCCTTCCTGCGCGGTGAGCCCGCCATCTGCCATTCCGCTTGCGGCCTAGTCGGGGATGCTGCGGTTGGAGCGTCTTGTAGTGTTAGCGGGAACAGGCCCCATTCTTTTAGTAAGCGCATTCCCACCTCCGGCTCGTTGACGGTGTGTGTCTTGGCATTCCTCCAAATAAGTAGCTTCGTCGGGTATCCCCATCTGTATTGAATGTCGTTGTTCCGTAGTGTCTTGGTAACGGTGATGAACTCCCTCCGTCTGCTCATAGTCATAGCCGATAGGTCTGCGTACAATTGAACGCCTGCATACGGTTCAGGCATCGCGGACGTTTTCCTAGCCGCTTGTAAAAGATTGTCTTTTGTTTTGTAGTAGTGAAAGCGTGCTACTACATCACGTGGTGTATCTTGTCGCAGATTTTGCGGCTTCGGTAGCCTGTGGGCACGATCCATCAGCCAGTCTCGATCAGCCATTTCTGGTACTAGGGACTTGCACAGAGACAACAGGTAGTTAGGTAGTTGTTCTCTTGTGATACCTTCTGAGATTCCGCGAAAGCGCACATTATTTCTGCGCGATCGGTCCTCCATGTCCGCCATTTTCCGTTTCAGGAACTGCTGTTCTTCCACCAGTGATTGCACAGTGTCTGCTAGCGTGTCTTGTGCTGCGCAGATGTCATCAGTGCGTGCTTCCAGGTTGTTAGTCCTTTCTCCCAGATCTGCTATCTCTTTTTTTATATCGTTTGTGGCTTTTCTTAAGTCAGATTGGAGGCTAAGTCTAAAGTCCTGCAACATCGCATACAGCCTCTTTTCCGTGACTGGAGCGTCGGTGTAACGCTGCTCCTCGTTCTCCATGTGAGGGTTTGAGGCCTGTGATGCCTCCAGCTCCTCGCCGCCGCCATCTTGCGCCGGCCGCGACCGGTCTCTTTTCGCCGAGCGGATCGAATCCGTCAGCTTTGTCTGCTTTGCCGGAGACATGAGAGGTAAAGGAGGTATTGCTTAGCTGTTTTTCACCGTGTACCGGGGGTAAAAGCTGCTGTAACTTCACGCTGTGGCTGTTTCGGACCGGGAGCTCTCACTCCATGCGTCCGCTCACTTCGGCAGTCGGCCACGCCCCCCTATAGTGGTCCTTTAAGGCCAGCTACTCTAAGGTCCTGTAATATGCTCTATTCGTTCCTATGGTTTGTTTGTAAGGTTGTTGCCTTGTATCTTGTTGAGGATGCTCCCATATCCTACCACTAAAGAGATATAAAATGTATACTCACTTAACATGAAGGATTCACTAAAGCAATATAAAATGTATACTCACAAAGCTCACAACATAAGAGTCCTGATGCAAATCGCACCAGTGGTGACACCAAAGGGGGCAGGTATGCCCGAGGAATAGGCATGCTTACTCAAACAGATGGTACACCATTAGTTGTAAATTATTGACACCACTTTACTGTTTAATAAAAAAAAAAAAATAATAATAATTTTTAACAGGGCTTAAACATTTTGATGGGGGTTTCATTTCATTAGTACACACAAAAAGAAAAAACATCCATTCCCACAAAAAAAAAAAATAGGTCCAAAAATGATTACAATCAGGACTGTATGTATTGATTATACATACGTGTTTTGTTTTTTTACATATACAGAACTGTTGAAAGTAGCATTGAAGAGCATAATGGCATAACACATCTGTTTCAAACATAGTGTAGTTGGCTGATTTCAACCATACAAGCGGCCCAGTTACTTCCTGGTTCTTTAGCTCAGTGGAGCTGGTGGAGCTAAACTTTAAGAGGAAGGCAAGTGCACAGAGCCCCTTGCAAACTTCTTGGACAGCCACAAAAATGCACAATTGAAAAAATGCTTTTTTACTGGGGGTGTATATCTACAAAACTGTGAACATTTTGTGTTTATTTGGGCAGCAGAGTGCCCGTTTAAAAACACACCGTTATATATATTCTTTGCTTACCAACTGAAAACAATGTATGTTCAGTGTGTCTTTCTCACATTCTCCTCATATGAGTATATTACCAAACCACAAACTAAAAAAAATGAAAACTACAAATAATAAAGTGAAATTACTTTTAACATTATCTTATTTATTTATTTATTTTTTTGTTATTGTGTGCGGTTTTAGATCTCAGTTCAGTGTATTTAACCTCTCCAGAGCCAATGCATGAAGTACTAAGAGATAGGGTTAAACGTTCAGACACCTACAGTATCCCACTAAGACTCTACCTACATTATGTGATAACTCCTACAATCAAAGGCAAACTCTGTGTATGTCAATATGTAGGAGATTGCTGACAATGATAACAGCAGGAGGAGACATTAAACATAATTAATGATGGACTGAGAATGCCAGAACAGGAAAATCAGCAGGGCAAGCAGCAACAGGGCGCTAATTATCTACTTTCAGCATTGACATGTCATGCAACCAGGCTGGCTAAATGCCATGTGTTGCCAGTCACATAAACACAGGAAAGGTGAGCTGTGACATGTGCCTTTATTCCCTGTCAGTTCCAAGTGACAGCTCCCAGAGCCAGATATTCATGTACGGATCCATAAGACTCACAGTTATCATTTAATCCAGATAAACCAGCAGTTGGTGGATAATCATTTTATTTAAAGTAAATCTATAATCTATAAGTTACGGCAGTGACTAGTTTAAATTCAGGTGGGTTTTGATAATAGGGAACATTCTATCACAGCATGGCACTCAGAATTAGGGGCAGCTCGCAGATGGGGAAATACCAGCATGATGCAAGCTTCATCCTTTTTTGTTTGTATAATCTGTATACTCCAAGTATAGAAATATACAATAAAACACATTGTTTTACTTGATACTAAAATGGATGTATATCCTTCCCTCCTCCAAGCTTCCCTCACCCTTCCTACCCTGTACAGTTTATAATTTGTTGTAAAACTTACAAAACTTTAATAAAAATAATTTAAAAAGAAATATACAATAAAATCTGTCTGGAAATAATAATAATAAAAAAACAAACCAAAGTTCAGATGACATTCATACAATGTTTGTGTAGATTTACATTACGATTTGTAACAGTATTTTAGGCTTTGTTGCCAAGTTATGTATTGCATATGTGTGTAATGTTAGAACAATAATTTCTTCTTATATAAAAGTTGTATACTTGGGACACGGGCACAAAAGAAATGCGTGCTTTGCAGATTAAGCTTAAAGGCGCAGGCTAATCGTAATAACCACTACTAGTGCAATGGGGCTAAGGGTGAACCTGCAGCCAGAAGTGTCGGCCTGTCATTGTAGTGCAAGGATGCACAGGCTAACTGTACAAGTTCACATCATCTCCAGACTAGCTACAGCGGAGGAATCCATGAGTTTTGTCAAATTACTCAAAAAAATGTTAGACACAAATGTTTGCAATACGGGCAGTAGTCACGGAGCTTAGAGTGTCTATTTCAGTGTCTGCTTAAAGGGACACTCCACACTGTAATTGTGGTTTTGTTGTAAAAATGGTATGGAGACAGCACTCCTAGTTTTTGTCCACTGTAGATTGACACATCACTGAGCTCTATCAGTAATTCTTAGTCCCCCTTTTTGCTTAATGATAGGCTGTGAGCACTGGGGGCTCAAATTGAGGGCCGTAGAATCTAGGTCTGCCACGTCTATCACACAATTTACAGGGCATTACAGCGACCTATAGATTCATCTGACAAAAAAGAAGGGGGTTAATGACACAAAGCAATGGAGGATGACTGGCATTTCGACATTGATAATGTTTGTTAGCAGGAAGATAAGTTAATTAGGAAAACAGCTGCTAAATGTACAATAGATAACCTTACAGGGCCTATTCGAAC
Source organism: Pelobates fuscus (assembly GCF_036172605.1). Lineage (NCBI taxonomy): Eukaryota > Metazoa > Chordata > Amphibia > Anura > Pelobatidae > Pelobates > Pelobates fuscus. The sequence continues at coordinate 341,849,191 of NC_086320.1, forward strand.
AACATAAAAATACAACATTAGAGGGATTTTACCAAGAAATAAAAAAATATCCTTGGTTTAATATTTGTTTCTGCTGGTTTACTATTAAGAGCCTTCTATTGCAAATACAGTTCTTCATTTCCAAGTAGAGTACCATGAAGAAACCAAAGTACGGTACTTACTTTAACCTTAATATATTTCAGCCAAAGTGCGAGAATCTTAAGATGATAATTCATCTCTAGAATGTCATTATACTGGTTTAAAAACCAGCTACAAGCTGCTCTCCGCTGCTGCTCTTTGATCTTCGGTCTTTGACACGCACAGAAGACAGAAGCAACCATTTTGCATTTTGGCAGAGCTCCCAAATCACAGAGCATGTGTACATTTTAATTAGGAAGATTCGTGCTGTTTCTGTCTCCACAGCTCCTCTCCGGACACATCAATTTTCTGGAGAGGACTAAAGTAAATGGAGGTAGCTACATATACCAGCTGTCATCTAAGTTCATAATACCCATAAATCTCTGTAGACTGTAGACGGTAGACTGTGGCACGTATGTTCTGACTCTGCCTTAGATTAGGAACCCGGCATAACACAACCCATGCATTTATGATTTCAAAAAATATTCTGCCTGGGCATAAAATAGATACAGTAGATATATAGAAGGTTGTACACAAGTTTTTTTTATAGTCGTTTACCCCCTTCCCTACCCAAAACATGTGTACACTTTCTTTTTTTACTTGCATTGGCTTTGCGAAATGAAAATGAGTCCATAAATCTTCACCTACCTATATTAACACCCCAGGAATGATTACCAGCTTGTAGAGGTACACAATGCTATGTAAGGAACCCATTCCACCCATTTAATGTCTGCTAATTGGCTGAAAATGACAGACCCCTAAACTTTGTAATCAGAACGTTCTTAGAGGCAGGAAGAATGAGGAGTGAACTAGTTCTCTCATATGCCCCTCTTAGGATTATAAACATATATGCAAGGTACAATAACCCTGTATTACCTTTATTTTAGTAATATATTATTTAACTGTATTTACTGTATGTGGGCATTATGATAAAATGCAATGTATAGCACCATCAATTTCCTTAAAAATACCTAAATGCAGGGTATTTTATTTTTGCTTATATGCAAACATTTCAGACCTTGTGTGAAATATTGCAAAATAATGGATACTGTCAATATCCCAATATATCTATAAAGAATGAATAGATGTAGAATAAAAACAAACCTGTACATTTACATATGTTTATTTGTCACTTTGTCAGAACAGGTATCTATACAAAAAATGCCTGGTTCATAGTATGTGTTAGTTATGCATCCCATGTTTTAAATGTTCATATTTTTTTTCAAGCAAAAATGCTTGGTAGTTAATGGGTTAATCACAAAACATGTTTTGGAATAAATAATCATCTTTCTAAAGGCCTGATTGAGGGACAAAACTTTTTTTCTTTAACCATATTTTGTGATTAATCCCTTGAAACAGATCAGAGAGATTGCGACCTTCAAAGTATCAACCATTGGGTCAGCACAAGGCTTAGCCCCAGAACCACCTGAATTTTTTCACTGCATCGATTCAAATCCATGATAATTATTAGCACAACATGATATTTTGCAAATTAGTCTGCAATTTGGTAGGTAGCCTACAGAAACACAAGGGATGAAAAATGTGAAAACTTCCCAAGCATGTCAATGCCTATTTGCATATTTGTTTTGGTGTTCTGGGAAAGTGGCAGAAGCACAACCTTTTAGAGAGATTTTATAAGGGTAGGCTTTGAAATAGAACTATGTCTTGTGATCTTCATCTCAGCAGTACGTATGGGAATTTTCCTGCATTCGGAATGGGTTAACAAAAACAAATGTAAAAACTACATGCACACCTTCACAATCCCATATACATGCAGCACTTTTTTTCTGTTAATTAAGAAATAAAAATGTTTCAGGTTAACAGTACGGTAAAGCTCATTCCTGATGATACACACACTGTCTTTTCACTGCAGGCTCTACAAACAGACGATATTACATTAATAAAAAAATTCCCAATTATTATCCCAAAATGACTTGCTTAGCCAGTAACTCCATGCAGGTTGCAGTAAGTCATCTAGTATGCCAATTAACACCTTACTCTTGCACGTGACCTTTTAGGTGTAAAGGAAGCTCGGTGGGCTTCTAATGAGCCAAATAGATGAGTTTGAATTGCTCCGGAGCTTATTTCGTATTATAAATGGTTTTAATTTTATAGAATTCTTATTGCTGCACCTTAATGATGTCCCTACCAACTGTGAAAAGGCTAATGGCAACTTCTCTCCATAGCTAATTGTTGGCTTTCAGTCAGAGGGCATTGGGAAAACATATGGGACAACACAACATGTACACTACATATATATTCACTAATGGCAAACCTGTACAACCTACGTGTTTGTAAATTGCATTTTCTATGATGCTCAGTCAAGCCTAAAGCGCGGGCAACGTTAGTTGTAGCTACATTAGTGATAATTTATTTCATGTAATCAAGGGCTAATTAAATGATTGGTGTCAAAGGTCTTGAAATATCATAAAACTGATCTGTCACATTTAAGATTAGAGTCTAATTCGGGAAACATATGGAGCTATTAATAAATATATTTTTTGTTTATCATTTTATGGTTTTTATTACACAGAGTGACTGACACTATACACAGCAGGACCCCCAGGCTCAGGTAGCACGAGGAAATGTCTGCTTGAGATTAGATTAGTTGCACACCTAGGATTTGGACATTATTTGCAGCTGATCTCATCAAGTCAGTTTTTCTTTTGCAAAACCAGCAAAAGGCCTGGCAAGATCAAAAGAGTGCTATTATCTATCCGTAAATCCTCTTCCATCATATCATTAAACAGAGAGGGTCTACCCCCATCAATCTTGGAAAGTATAGGACAAGTATGTACCGGTACTGCACGAATATCAAAATACCCTAACCCAAACCCTAAAAATATGAGGAGCACTATTATTATTAAAATTTAAAAAAAAATTCTACTATATACTTTCCCATTAGGTATCTTCTACATTACATGAATATTTACATTGATTTTAATATATTTATTGATATTTTGTTCCACATCTGCTAGAGTGCCAGAGATTGAACAATTTAAGTAAAAAGTGTTCCAGTTCGATAAAGTATTCTGATCAGTCACCCAATTCTTTACTGTAAATTCCGACAGATCACAGTCACCCAATTCTTTACTGTAAATTCCGACAGATTTTTGCGCCTCCACAATTATATCCCACTAAAGAATACAATGTGAATATTCTGCAAGCATCCCCCCTTCTTTTCTATGCTGAGATAAAAGAGGTTTAAGATCATGCCAAAACAGAGAGAAATTTTCCGGGGCATTGATATTAATACATAGCACGCAAAAAAACGAACAAATTATGCAAAATAAACAAAAAAAGAAAACAGAAAAGTTTTTTTTTAAAAATGAATAAGTAGTGGAAAGGTAGTAGATATTCGTATCAGAAAAAACCCCAGTAAAGATCCATATTACGCTACGACACTTTGATAAATCTCTCCCGATGTTCTGAATCTGACGGAAGAAATTCTAACTCAAGTCTCTCTTACCAAACATGTACGCTAACAGACTGCATGCAAAGTGTTGTTGCAAAGGACCCTTTTTTTTCTAAGAGTTGGCATCTATGAATAAGGCTCATTTGTAAAATTATTCTATTAGCATGTGAGATATTCACACCAGACTTGTTTTCTTTGACACAATTAAGGAAAGCATATACGATTAATTACTGATCCATTCAACACAATTTTCTGGTACATTTTTGATGAGCTCACTGTTCCAGCTTGCCTAATTACTTTTTCTGCACAGTAACATGAAATCTTTTTTTTTTTGGTCTTTTTTTTGGGGGGGGGAGGGCAGAGGAATCGAAATGTGTGAGTCAGGGTAGTTCACATAATTTGATGGTGTTAATTAGCTTTGTCTTAGCCGGTTGCTGTCATTACACTGTGAAGCAAGTGATACAGAGAGACAATAAATCAGAACAGTCCAGAATAAGTTTACTTGTGCTCCATTTGCTGGGAAATGTCAGCTACCAGAATTTATCGCAACCAATTATCTCAAGTTGGATTTTTTAATTTGCCAAATCATTGGGCTTCAAATATTACCTAAGAGCATTGCAACAGAACAAGCAGGAAAATGCAACATTATGCACAAAATGATTTACTTATTTATATGAAACCTGAAACAGCAGTTTGTTAGGGCTTAAAGAAACACTGTAGCGTTAGGAATACCAATCTGTATTCCCAAATGCTAATGTGTCCCTGTCCTTATTCTTATTCAGTACCGGGTGCACACACTCAAACTCCCCCATAAGAAAATATTGAATGTGTATGTGTCTGTAAGTGTGTATGTGTGTGTCTGTAAGTGAATGTGTATGTGTCTGTAAGTGTGTATGTGTGTGTCTGTAAGTGAATGTGTATGTGTCTGTAAGTGTGTATGTGTGTGTCTGTAAGTGTGTATGTATGTGTGTCTGTAAGTGAATGTGAATGTGTGTGTGTTGGTCAGAGAGTGTGTATGTGTCGGTCAGTGAGTGCGTGCATCTGTCAGTAAATGCATGCGTCTGTCAGTGTGTGTCCAAGTAATAGTGTGTGCGTATGTCATTGTTTGTCAGTGTATATGAGTGTGTGTGTCTGTCAATGAGTGTATGCGTCTGTCAGTGAGTGCATGCGTCTGTCAGTGAGTGTATGCGTCTGTCAGTGAGTGAGTGTCTGTCAGTCAAAGTGCGGCTTTGACAGGAAGGGGTGGGGAAAATTAAAAAAAATGTCTTTGGGGGGGAGGGGGCGTGGTGCTTGAGCACTGTCCTGCTTAGGGCAGCACAAATCCTAAATACACCACTGGCGCTGTGACCTTTTAAAAGTGCGACCGGGCCCTTGTAGTATCAGCAGGCTGGGAGGAAGAGACAGCAGGTCACTTCCTTCGCGTTAACAGTGAACCGCATGGGAGGGAGAGAGGGAGGAGGTGGTGGCACATGCAGCATGGGGTAAGATAACAAGTGGAGAGAGCTGTTCCAGACCAACACTCCTATCAGCCTCAGCCAGCAGCAGCAGGATCCCAAGAAAGCCACCCTCTTAAACATAAAAGGCATGTTAACTGGAGTGTGGCTAGAAATATTAAAAAAATATGACATATGTGTGTATCTGTGTGTGTATGTATGTATGTATCAGTGTATGTCAGTGTATATGTGCATACATCCCAGCAATAAAACGCACACTCACTCCTTTATTCAATCACCAATATTACACACATATGCACACCTGCATTTAAAAGCCAACACTACATTCAGACACACCTAAGAATTTAAATGCAAACATTACAAAAACATCACTGCATTAAAATGTCAAAATCACATACAAAGACCCTTTCATTCAAACACCAGCACTATACACAAAAGTACACCAGCATTTACAAGCTAACACTACATACACACACCTGCATTCAAACATGAACATTACTTGGAAGTATACCACTGCATTTATTTGTCAACAGTACCTACCTATACACCCATGCATGCGAACACAAACTCCATACAAAAAAATGATTACATTCAAAAACGCAAACATTTCTGCAAGTATGGGCAAATGGTAGATCCCCAGCTGGCATAGCACAGTAGGAGTTGTACATCCACCTTTGCGCTACAGGGGGTCCAGACATTTTTCTGGCACCAGGTCCCTCATTACATTAGTTCTGGCACAGCCTTTATGGTAGCATTCCACTACATTATTTGGGTGCTCTACATTCACACACTGGTGTTTTAGTGACCAGAATTGTATTCGTTATTAAACTGTTTAAGCTGCAAGAGGTATACTCATTTTTTGCTATAAATGATAGGATAAAAGATCAACTCAACCCCTTATTTGCAAAAAAGAACTTGATCCCATGAGATTTTATTTCAGGTTTTCTAAGGAACACAAATCACAGACAGGCAATTGTCGGGGGAATTAAAAAACAAAAAACAAAAAAAAAAAACATATGCATCTTGTGCTTCTAAGATTATTTATTTATAAAAAAAAAAAGTTACACTTCCCCTGATTTAATTGCTAAAAGGATCACCTTGGTTTTAGAACTTAAGCCAAAAACACAAAGTTAAGACACATTTTGTACAATGGAAAATATATTTCTTGAAACTTTTTCTTTTTAGCAATAAATAACATTTTAATGTGCCAATATTCTTATGTCACAAATGTACAACTACTGTGTCTATATGTTTTGAATTTGCTGTTGTGGCATTGACAAACGTTTTGTTACTCCCTGCACCAAGAAAAAAAAAGTAATAAAAAAAAAAAAAAAAAAAAAAGAATAGGCTGAAAAATAAACTTAAACCCATCAGAGATTGCCTTTTGTACATTCTGGTTGCTAATCATCATGGACAACAAAGGTAAAAAAAAATGTAATAGAATCGATTGCAGAGCACATTTTTCCTGCATCTTATAGCTATTATTGATAATGTCAATAAGTAGTCTAGCCATATACACCTAGCTTTGCAAAATAAATAAATCAATTAATAAATCTTCTGCATTTGAGAGAAAAAATGGTGGCGCAAAAGTGCAAGTGGTTTACGCAATGCATGTATAAATCATGACAATTTTTTTACATTTTTTTTTTTTTTTTTTTAAATGTGTGAATTTTTTATTGCATGATGTGCCAATAGATGCATGCGGTGTTTGGAGAGTCCATATCATAGGTGCCTTGTTATTTGTCTTACTCGGGTCAGAGATGAAACAAGGACACTCCAAACACTACAGACACAGGTCGTTGAAGAACAAAGGTTATTTATTATTTTACATCTGCAGAGTCACAGCACCTTTATCATAACATGTTGCACTGGCCAGTTTCCAAACAAGGAACACATACTGTAAATGACGTATTCCATACGTATACAGAGAATACACCTACATTACTATGGTTACATCCAATTATTAAACTAAAACTTATCTCTTACACATGTTATCTAATAGTGGGCGTTCCTGACATTCCACACATGCGCCCTGGTCCAAGATAGTTGCACAGTCGTTTTAGACTTTACTTAAACATCCTGTAGCTTCTACCACACCATAACCACTATAGTTCACAGTAGTAAGGAGTTCCTGACATCCACCATTGTAAGTAGTCAAACCGTTTTGGTTGAGCAGGTAGGGAAGGCAGGAAGCATCGCAGACCAAGTCCAACCAAGACTTTTTGACTACTTACAATGAGGGGTACCAGGACACTCCTGGCACCATAATCACTACAATGCACTCTAGTGTTTATGGTGCTTGCAGTATTCCTTTAAGCAGTGCAAAAGATGCTCCACATTCACTGTTACAGCAGAACAAGTTTACTATAGTGTTTATGTCATTGTAAAAAAAAAAAAAAAAGATATGACATTCTTAATTACCACGTTTATTGCTGCAATAAAAAGTCTAATTACGCAGATTTTTCTTTTTTCGAAATGGCTTTGAAATGGGACTTCAACATGAATAAACGTCCAAGTGGTTACAGGTGAGGTTGAAGTTAGTTGTCAGTTTATTTTTTTTTATCAAACTATATTTTGCCTGCAGGTCACAACTTATTTAACTTCTTCAGTGTTAAAAAGGTGCCAAAAAAGTTTTTTTTCTAAAATGACTCTTGCCTCTCAACACTAAAGATAAAACTAAATAATTAAAAAAGAAATATACATTTACTAAACTTGCATTGCAACCACTGAATACGTATTAAAGCTGAAGTAACATATTACACCGTGACAGCTTTATATCTACTTAAAATGCAACTCTTGCATATGGAATCAACCCATTTCGTATGTATATTTTAATCATTTGTGCTGCTTAGCTATGGTCTGCTGCCTAAGTAAATGAAGATTAAGTTTTGCATTAAGACATTACTCAACGACTTCAATTAAGTGGTATGGATTCTGTGATAGGAGAGTTGACCCTAAGCAAGAAAAAAAAAAAAACCAAGACTTAAAGAAAACAAAAAGCCATCAGGTTTGCAAGGAGCTGTCCATTCGATACATTCTGTCATTTGGGAACATAATGACTCAATTCTTTCTGCCCTCAGATTAATGGAGCACGCTCAAGTGTTAGAGAAAGCACTTAAATTCCCTATGATGTTTTCATTATGAATTCCTTTGTGGCACAACTCATTTGCAATAATGCATAAGTAATTCTGTAACCAGAAGGAATGTTTGTAGCCTTCATTTTTACATTTGTAACCTAGAGAAGTGCTGACACGTGCACTCTGAAAGTTAGAAGAACAGCACAGAGATGGCACAGCATACACACTCACGTACACGTTTTATGTAAATCACAATGTTTTAATTAAAAAGGGACAGATCTATGCACCAAAACAGCTAGATTAAGATCCATTTACATGAATTGGACATTCCATGCTTTTCATTAGAGGGACACTATAGCCACCCAGACCACTTCATCTCATTGAAGTGGTCTGGGTGCAATGTCCCTGTTCCCCTTATTCTTGCAGTTTGAAACATGTTTACATTGCAGTACTAAGACTGCCTTTAGTGGCTGTCTACCAAATAGCCACTAGGGGTGCATCCGGGAGCTTACCGGACTCTGGGTCGTCTGAATGACACTGGACGTCCTCACGCTCTGCATAAGGACATCCAGCATCAGTGATATCCCCTTAGGAAAGCATTGAGTCAATGCTTTTCTATGGAGAGGGCCTAATGTGCTTGTGGCGCTCGCCAAACATGTGCATTAGATCCCCTGTTGGTTAACATCGGAGGAAGCAGGGCACCGACCCAGCACCTAGGGACATCAGTGCTGGAATCAGGTGAATAAATAAAGGTTCTTTTTTTTAACCCTTTCTGAGCTAGAGGAGGGAGCCTTTAATGCTTTCCTATGGGCGGTTTGAATGCGCACGTGGCTCTGGCCGTGCATGCGCATTCGGAGCGGACATCGGCAGGGGGAGGAGGAGTCACCAGCGCTGGATTTAGGTAAGTCCTAATAACCCTATAGTGCCAGGAAAATGAGTGTTTTCCTGGCAATATATTGCTCCTTTAATTTAACAGAGGTCATTCATGCACGGTGGGCAGGTAAAAAAGGCCAATTCTGGTAAAGATTCCTGAAAGTTTTGTTTTCACCATGGGAACCGTTGCTGTTTAATCTTCTCTCAAGACTTGTTGCCAAAGTCATTGTGACCTGGAGATAGTTCTCTTTTATGCCCAGCCCTACCTATACATGCAGATCACCGAATATTCATGGAAACACTTAAATTGTGTGTTGTGCATCTAGACCTAAAGTGACAGTAAGTGACCGTAATACCTCTGCATTTCTCAGATGCAGACAGAAGAGGTCTCTACTAAGAGTTAATGTTTATGGATAAAGGTATCAGATCTTGTACACCTAACAGAACCTAGATATACTTAAAAATAAACAAAATCTTAGTGCTTCATGTGAAAGACATCACATAAAAATATAATAAAATCCAAAACAAACAACAACAAAAAACAACCTGGTTTCCCCCTGAAAAAGAACGTTTAAGCAATCTGACAGTTTTCACTTTTACAGTGCACATCCCCACTTGTGTATTTATAACAGAGCTCTAAAAGGTCACAGCCGCTATAAAATGAACCACTCAAAGCAGCGACTACCGAGCAATATATTGTGCCAGAAAAAGTTTTCACGTTAACCCATTATTTATCAGATTTAACGCCATCCCCGGGTTTAAGAACAATGCAGGGCGGCGTTAGACCTCGAGATTTTAATGTGATCTGAAAGAGAGCTGAAAATCTGCAAGTCAAGTCCTCATGGTTAATAGATGGAAAAGATTCAATGTTAAGAACAAACCTCACTTGGGTATTAGCAGTTACAATATATTTGTTTGAAATGGCAGAAAAGCCCCCTGGGGTAATCCCCTGCTATGTGTGTTCTAAAATTAAGATCACTGTGTGTCGAATATTGATTCGCTGTGACAACCTGCTGTTCAGTTGTAAGCCTAAAATTAAAGATTGCAGCGTGCATCTTAATTTATTCAGGGCATGCCTTATGTCCCACATAAACATTTTACAGGAAAAATGTTACGTTTTGTGCATATTGTTAAATACAGTAAGAGCACACAATGAACATATAAACATCTGGAACACCGTTTAAAGAAGATGTATTAGAAATAGAAGAGAGGTAGCGCCATATGCTTTCAATGAGAACACATACATGTTGTTTACTGAATACAATGAAGAAACATATAAAGCGCCTTTATTTCTGTACTCGGCTGATCAGATTTTCTTGCATTTCCAAATGAATAGTTTAATATACTTGTCCAGGATAGAGTTGTTCCAGAGTTTCTCCATTGCTGATACTATTATCTGGTGAGTACATAGTACTATAGTATTCTATGGGGAAAAAAACCCACTGAAAAAAACATAGGCACGAGGCTCAAAATTTCCACTGGCTCACTAGCCATTGAAAATGTAGTGCTGGCCAGTAGAAATTCACCCTTGCTCTCCAGGCTTGCAATGGCAAGTAACCTTTATGCCTGTCTGGCAGTATATGACTCATAATTTGAGCTACATTAAAGAAACACTATAGCATTAGGAATAGAAACATATATTCCTATCACTATAGTATTCCCCTACCTAAGTTAGCGTCCCTATTTAGGTGCCCCTCCCCTATGGTAAGATTTACTTACCTTAAATCTTACAATGAGCTGGTCTCCTGCTGCCGCTCTGCTTCTTTCTGAGACCATCATTCTCAATGATCCCAGCTAATCCAATGCTTCTCCATGAGGAATCATTGGGAGGCGAGTGTGCATGCACGGCAAACCACTGCACTGTCAACCAAATGCTCACTAGAACAGTCATCTATAATATCATATATTATCTATAACTATATTTAACTTGATTATAGCTGCCGGACACTCAAGCACAACGGTAATATTTACAGTTCCAGAGTTAAAGACAGTGAAATGGTACCCAGACCGCTTACTTAAAGGAACATTATAGCGTTATATGTATTCCTAACGCTATAGAGCCCTGGTCACCATTTATGTTAATTAACCATTTATTTGCTTACCTTAATCCAGCGCCGGGCTGGACTTCGTGAAGATATCCAGCATCAAATAAGTGCGATTTACTCGGTGTAATTTGCGGAAGAGACCTCTAGTGGCTGTCAGGGAGACAGCCACTAGAGGCTGTATTAACACTGCAGTTTAAACATAGCAGTTTTAGAGCAGTTTTTTCAGCTGCAGGGTTAAAACTAGGGGGACCTAGCACCCAGACCACTTCATTGAGCTGAAATGGTCTGAGTGCCTTTAGAGTCCCTTTAAATGCATAATAATGTTAGGTTGAAGAAAGAGATCAGCATGTGGAGATCATATATTATGGTCCACTGTATCAATAAACATAAGGTCAACCAAAAATAGTGAGCACCAAAGCAATGTGTGATAAAAAGAGATCTTGGAAGTAGAAGTGGAAAAAAGGAAATATATTATATACTATGTCTTCTTAACCCCTTAAGGACCAAACTTCTGGAATAAAAGGGAATCATGACATGTCACACATGTCATGTGTCCTTAAGGGGTTAAAGAGACACTCCACTTCCCAAATACAAATTAAATAAAAAATCACTCTTTAGTTGATATACCCCAAATGACCACATGCAAGCATTTAATTATGCATTTTTTTCCATTGTTGTAAATCTAAAAACAGTTTGCAAAAACTACAGTTCTCTTGTCTGTAGCCTTTTCAAGCTCTCCCCTTCTAACCCCGCCCAGACTGGCTGGCCAATCACAGACTTCCCAATACAGCTCAATGAGAAGTCTTTGTAAGGCATGTGCTCTGAGTAATTGCCACCTCTTGAGTTTAGCTTCACTGAGCTAACCAAACCAGGAAGTAAAAGGACCGGCTTGAAATCCCGGGGGTGTAACCAGTATAATTTAAAAGTGTCAATTGCTACTGAAATCTGCACTTTTTCCAAAATGAAAACATAGGAAACACACTTCACACAAAGTTTTTGAACAAGCTAAAGTGCTTTTGTGGTTTTGAGTGTCCCATTAATGTTGATTAGGGTTTATACTTTCTTTTTTTTTTTTTTTTTATAATGTCTTAAAAACAAAATAAGAACGTTAAATGAATAAAAAAAATACATGCTTCTGAAAGGTGCTTTATCTAAAGACAATGATTCCATAGCACTATTCTTTTTATTGAGAGTCACTTTATTACAGCTTACATACAAAATGACAGCACAGCTCTCACAGAGTGACATGTCTCCTTGATACACGGACTGCGTTAATAAATCCTGCGCATCTGATGTGAATACACAATTGTGTTGGTGGTTTGCTACACTTGAGTCACTTTATTATAGCACATTCTTACCTGTTATATTTGTAGATCCACTCTGTAGATCCATAGTTTTTATGATTTTATAATTTCTCCATTTTATTTTCGAGATTCATTTTAATCTTCCAAAACTGAAAGATTGCAATATTATACATAGAAATGTCCATAAAAAGCAACCTATTGTATAATTATTGCTATCACAAAATTATGATTTGGAATTAAATCCTTTTTTTATTTAACAAGTTTTATTAAAAAACAAATGGTGCCAAATTGATTGGGTGGTGGGGAGGGTGTAGAAGCTCCCGTTCACAGTAAATACTAGTAATATTTTAAAACATTGAGTATATGGCAAAAAGATAAAGTATGTTCCAGATAACTGGAAAATATTGGGATATTGCTGGCTTAATGACTTGTAAAATTAGAGCATCTTTTCTAAGAGTCCCGTGTTCGAGAGAAATATAATGCTGAAGGATTCTAGAGCTTGCACCAAGTAAACATTGGAACAGCCCATATAGTCTTGTTTCTACAGCTACTAACATATGCCATCCCGATTAAATATTAAAGATGACACAATCCACTGGTTTCCCAAGCATGTGTATAGCTTTTAAATATCATATGGCATAGGGAAATTATCCTCTTAGACATGTCACTTCGTATTACCATATGGTTAGATACTGCACAAATTACACACTTAAACACTTTAGCAATTTTAGTTGAATAAGATGTCAGACATGTGGTTGCCCTTACTCTGGGTTCTCAAGACTACAATAGTTAAAGGGAAACTGTAGGCACCCAGACCACTTCAGATCATTGAAGTAGTCTGGGTGCAAACTCCCATCACCCTTAAATGGACACTCCAGGCACCCAGACCACTTCTGCCCATTAGAGTGGTCTGGGTGCCAACTCCCACTACTCCTAACTCTGCAACTGTAATTATTGCAGTTTTTTATAAACTGCAATAATTACATTGCAGGGTTAACTCCACCTCTAGTGGCTGTCTACTAGACAGCCACTAGAGGTCACTTCCTGATTTCTAGCAAGGATTTTCCTTGCTAGAGCGTCGCTGGACGTCCTCACGCTGTGTGAGGACCTCCAGCGTCGCTCATTTCCCCATAGGAAAGCATTGAAATTCTTTTCAATGCTTTCCTATGGGGAGACCTAATGCGCATGCGCGGCATTGCCACGCATGCGCATTAGGTCTCCTCGGGCGGGATCAGTCTTGCCCACCGGCCGACGGAATCCGAAAGAGGAGCTGCGCGGAGGAGGAGGCAGCGACGAGGGACATCGTCGCTGCCTCAGGTAAGTGACTGAAGGGGTTTTCACCCCTTCAGTAACCGGAGATTGGGGGGTGGGAGGGAGAGGGTACCTCCAGTGCCAGGAAAACATATTGTTTTCCTGGCACTGGAGTTTCCCTTTAACCCTTAGGTTACTTGCGAGGGTTAACTCCTCCTGGTAGACATCCACTAGAGGGGCTTCCGGGTTTGAAGGCGACTTTTGGTCCCCTAAACGATGCTGGACGTCCTGACGCTATGCATGAGGACTTCCAGCGTAACCGGAATGCCCATAGGAAAGCATTGAATAATTTGTTTTCCTGGCACTGTAGTTTCCCTTTAAGTAGAAGAATGATTAGTTAATACTACATTTTATCATAATTAGTTTCCTATACGGAAACCAATGATTTATTTCCCACTGGATTTCACAATCTTAAGACTAACAATAGTCATTGATAGGAATCAAATCTGATCCCTACTTTAAAGCGGTTCTGTCAACTGTGGTTTGTTTGTTTTTGTGCATATTTTGCAACCCTCTACACACTGACATCATGACGGACATGGAAGCTTACTTTTTCCACAGTTAGCTTGTTGATTTAGATTGCAAGCTCATTTATTTGAGGTCCATTTTATCTCTTGTTCCCACTCTCTTACATTTGTCATAATTTATTAGTTAGTTCCGTTTATCTATTGTTAAAGGACCACTATAGTGCCAGGAAAACATACTCGTTTTCCTGGCACTATAGTGCCCTGAGGGTACCCCTACCCTCAGGGTCCCCCTCCCACCGGGCTCTAGGGGATGGAAGGGGTTAAACTTACCTCTTCCTCCAGCGCTGGGCGGGGAGCTCTCCTCCTCCTCGGCTGAATGCACATGCGCGGCAAGAGCCGTGTGCGCACATTCATCCAGTCTCATAGGAAAGCATTTACAATGCTTTCCTATGGACGCTGGCGTCTTCTCACTGTGAAAATCACAGTGAGAAGCGCGGAAGCCCTCTAGCGGCTGTCAATGAGACAGCCACTAGAGGCTGGATTAACCCTAATATAAACATAGCAGTTTCTCTGAAACTGCTATGTTTATAGAAAAAAGGGTTAATCCTAGAAGGACCAGGCACCCAGACCACTTCATTAAGCTGAAGTGGTCTGGGTGCCTATAGTGGTCCTTTAAGTGCATGTGTTATCCAGGCACATTTCAAATAATAATAAAAATGTGTGAATAAACAACTAGTTACTTATATCTGGTACATGTCTAACCAGAAAATGACCAATTACTGTTGCGTTCATTCGTGTTAATGGATGTCTTGCATTGCAAGTCCCTGAAACCAGAACAATGTAATTTGTCCACTTATATGAAAGAGAAAACTACTACATAAATGCTATCTATATTATTGTTTGAAACTTGCTTTTCAGAGAGCTTTGAAAAAACTAATTGGGTCTGTGAATTAGTATTTGCCGTTTGAGCAGGAGACCCGTAATACAATGATAGCAGGTATGACAAACATACAAAGCACTTAGCTAACAACAGGGCACAAATAGCACAGCCAATCAGAAAGCATTCAAAGGGGGTCCAAATGGGCTAAAGTAGAACAGATTAAAGGAGCACTATAGTGTTAGGAAAACAAACCGGGCTCCATCGGCGCTGGTGACCTCTCCTCCCCCTGCTGACATCAGCTCCAAATGCGCATCCGCGGCACATTCAAACAGCCCATGGGAAAGCATTACTCAATGCTTTCCTAAGGACGTCAGCGTCACCTTAGTGTGATTTTCACACTGAGAATCGCGGAAGTGCCTCTAGTGGTTGTCAGGGAGACAGCCACTAGATGCTGGATTAACCCTCAATAAAAACATAGCCGTTTCTCTGAAACTACTATGTTTTCAGCTGCAGTGTTAAAACCGGGGGGACCTGGCACCCAGACCACTTCATTGAGCTGAAGTGGTCTGGGTGCCTATAGTGGTCCTTTAACGAGACGGCATGTAACCCTTTCCTCAGTGTACCAATTTAACCCCTTAAGGAAACATGACGTGCCTGACACGTCATGATTCCCTTTTATTCCAGAAGTTTGGTCCTTAAGGGGTTAAACAATATTTCTTGCTTAATTACTTTCTAAACAGGGTCACTCTGGGTGACTCTACAGACTTTTTATTCTACAGAACTGTTTTAATAACTAACTCTGGACAATTGTCACAAAAAGTACTGTGAATGAAAATCTACAAAAGGAATTATTTTAATAAAACATATTTAATTAAAAACTTAGCATTTTCTTCCATTTGTGCTAGCAGGTCAATCGTTTTGAAAAAATTCTAAAAGATCTGCTGTATATAACTGAACTTGCTTTCTTAATATAGTCACAATACATTTCCATTGTAAATCTCAACCCTTTTTAATGCTGTTTTACCCACTTCTACCAATCAGTCCCCAACCATCCCTGTCTGTAAAAATGTATTAAGCGCAATACATTTATTTTTAAATGCTTTCGTCTTCTGACACTGTCTTACCTGCTGTTTTCCATACTCTTCAGTCCTAGATGGGAAGACCTACTTTTCCTCTTACAAAACATTTCACAATGTTCCCTTTGATTAATCAGTTTCACTCTACACATTTGAAGAGTATTCATCCCTTTCTTCACAAATCAAAATTTCTCTGTAAGTGCCAGTCATTTATCATTCTACTGGACCAACCTTCCAGTTTAATAGTGATTACTTTATCTGACTTTATTATTTATCCTCACTGGCCCATACTTATTTTGGGAGATTTCATGATTCAGACTTTTGATGTCAGTGTCACAAACCCAGTCAGAGGTGTGGGTAACACAAAGTCACTAAACCACAAGTAAAAGCAGGAAGTTGAGAAAATGATGTCACCCTCATCATAGGCGTGCGCAGCCTATTGTATAAGGGTGTGCACCCTAAAGCACAAACACACACGCTGCGTATATATATATATATATATATATATATATGTACATAAATACACACACACACATACTGCTGTGTGTGTGTGTGTGTGTGTGTGCCGTGTGTAGGTGTGTGTGTGTGAAGGCGCTGTGTGTGTGAAGGCACTGTGTGTGTGTGCAGGCGCTGTGTGTGTAAGGGTGCTGTGTGTGTGTGCAGGCGCTGTGTGTGTAAGGGTGCTGTGTGTGTGGGCGCTGTGTGTGTATGGGCGCTGTGTGTGTGTGTAGGCACTGTATGTGTGTGAAGGTGCTGTGTGTGTGCAGGCACTGTGTGTGTGTGCAGGCACTGTGTGTGTGAGGGCGCTGTGTGTGTGTGCAGGCGCTGTGTGTGTGAGGGCGCTGTGTGTGTGAGGGCGCTATATGTGTGTCAGGGTGCTGTTTGTGAGTAGGTGATGTTACTGTGGGTGTGTGTGTATATGTAAGGGTGCTGTGTATATGTATGGGTGCTGTTAGTGTGTGTGTGAGGGTGCTGTGTGTGTAAGGGTGCTGTTAGTGTGTGTGTGTGTCTGTGTGTAAGGGTGCTGTGTGTGTGAGGGTGCTGTTAGTGTGTGTGTGTAAAGCTGTTAGTGTGTGTAACGGACCGTTTCACTTACAAGAGGATAAAACCCAGTTTAGGCGATAATCCCCTTTCCAGATGCACAGACAGCTACTGCAAACACCATTCTCCCGACTGGAACCACACGAACACTGGAACAGCTGAACAAGAAAAGCAGACATCGGCTTACACTCTTGGCAGTCAGCATACAATCCCATTCCCCCAAAGACCGAGACGACACATCGCTTTGAGGGTTAAGCAAGAACTCTAGACTGGGACACCCAGTCTGGCTTTTATTTCCAACTCACACATACAGGCCACACCCAGGGGGAGGCATAAAAGAACCAATGACATAGGTGTTACCTCCCACACATCCCCTCCCCTTAGTGTGACACATAATCCCATTATGCATACAGAGTAAAATATACTTTTACACAACTTTCATAACTTTAAAACCATACATCACATTCACATAAAAATACATATCCACAATCAATCCATTCAGGGGAACAACATATTAAAAAATGGCATGAATCCGACCAGGGGTTTAAAAGTTACTAAAAGTATCTTTTGGGCCCTGGCTTGCAGCATGGCACAATCTGGCTCAAACAGAAGTAAAACATCCCCCACAATGCATCCCGGCTTCCTCCCTTCTGCCCTGGAGATAATTGGAGAAGTAATCCAATTATCTAGGACTAGAGTCAGACTCCATTAACCACATGGTTGCAAAAAGACAGTAAAAGACATAAACTTACATACTGATACATTTAACACATAAAACACACATTTCTACATATCCCCAGTTTAACTGAACACATAAATACCTACATAATATTTAAGACAGTATTACTGTGATATGTTACAAAGTCTTAAAGGGACATTAGTCCCAAAAGTCCCAATATGTCCATAGCTGATTTTAAAGGGCCAGTAGCAGCAATATAAATTATTACATGCCCAAATATAGTGTTTATATAGCAATATGTCCATGGGCCGTAGTCGCAGGGCAGGAGGCTAGCAGCCAGGCCTCTCCAGTTCACAGTGGCGAAGCTGGTTTCGCCACATTTCTCCCCTTTGCCAATTAGACTAACAGGGTACCTGACTTTCTGCCGGTCAGTGCCCTGGTTAGTCCAGCAACCCACCCACGAAACAGAAATAACAGAGCAGCCCACCCACACTAACCGGTTACTACATCTGGGTGAGGAAGGATTTTGTCCAAGTTCTGGTGTTTCACCACTGCTGGGTGGGAGACGGGTAGGCTGCCTTGGTGGGTTGCTGAGGGGGCAGAGACCAGCGGTACTCTGTCCTGTTGCCAGCACTACCACGGGAGTAGTCTGGTGGGCGCCTGGTTGCTGGAGACTGGCTGTCTCCCCTTTAGGTGCACAGCTCGACTGCCGGAGGGGGAGACCGACTGTCTCCCCTTTGGATCCATCACACTGAGGCTGGGGAACAGGACCGACCGGCCCTATCCCTTGTGCTGTAAGTGCAGAGACTACGGTCCCATCTGCACAGTTGTGGGGCTTAACATCTCCCCTTGGTGGGTTAGGTTGCCGTGGGAGAGAGGGTGTAACAAGTTCCTCTCTCTGGATGGCAAACTGCCGCTGGGGAGAAAGGATGGCACCTTCTGCTCCCTGGGGTACACACTGCCGCTGGGGAGGAAGGACGACACCATCAGCTCCCTGGGGTACACACTGCCGCTGGGGAGGAAGGATTGCACCTTCTGCTCCCTGAGGTACACACTGCCGCTGGGGAGGGAGGACGCTGCTCTCCTCTCCCTTCACCTTACACTGCCTTCCTGGCACATCACTTTGTTGCTGGGGGGCAGGAACAACAACCTCTGCCCCCTGTAACTCAGCCTGCCGCTGGGGAGGATGGACGACACCATCAGCTCCCGGAGACACACACTGCCGCTGGGGAGGGAGGACGCTGCTCTCCTCTCCCTTTACTTCACACTGCCTTCCTGGCATATCACTTTTCTGCTGGGGGGCAGGAACAACAACCTCTTCCCCCTGTAACTCAGCCTGCCGCTGGGGAGGAAGGACGACACCTTCATCTCCCTGGGACACACACTGCCGCTGGGGAGGAAGGACAACACCTTTAGCTCCCTGGGACTTACTCTGCCGCTGGGGAGGATGGACGACACCATCAGCTCCCTGGGTGACACACTGCCGCTGGGGATCTGGGCCGACTGCCCAGCATCCCTGTAGGGCCGGTAGAGAGACCTCGGTCCCATCTCCACCTGCCTGTTGTGGTTCCTCACAGGACCAATCTATGAGGACCCCTACTTCGGGTTCTTCCTGCCGCCTCGAGGGGGGGCGGCTAACCTCCTCGGATGCAGCCTCTACTCTGCTGCTGTACCACCCTTCCTGCTCATCATACTCTTCGTCCATCTTTGAGTTTTGCTCAGCCATGACCTGGTTCCAGATCCCCTGGAATGTGTCCATGGATATATAACCCCCATACTGGGCCACTTGCTGCCTCACCTTGGCCATAAAATCATCTTCAGCGTCAGAGCCTTCCATACTTGTCTGCTCCAAGTCGCTGGATACCTCTGCTGCCAGGGGCGCTGCACGAATGCTAACGTTGCCCTCAATTTGTAACTCCAAGGAATTGGTGTTCTGTAGCTGTCCTTCTGGCTGTGGGAACAATCCCGCAGCTTGTTGGTTCCTCTGCGTCGTTCGCAGCATGAGGTACGCCTGTACATCGTTGTAGACCCGGTCTGCCATCCGCTCCGCTCGGGCTGGTGAGAATAGAGCCATCCTGCTCCTATATTCCCTGGCAAACTCGGATTCCTCCTTCTCCCTCGGAGGTGCTGCAGCAGCTGCGACTCTGTCTCCTTCCATTTTCCTGATTTCCTTTGTAGATAGGGTCGCTGTACGGATACTAGCGTTGCCCTCAATTTGTAATCCAGAAATGGTGTTGTCTGTAGCTGTCCCTCTGGTTGTAGGAACGATCCCACCGCTTGCCACCAATTGTAACGGACCGTTTCACTTACAAGAGGATAAAACCCAGTTTAGGCGATAATCCCCTTTCCAGATGCACAGACAGCTACTGCAAACACCATTCTCCCGACTGGAACCACACGAACACTGGAACAGCTGAACAAGAAAAGCAGACATCGGCTTACACTCTTGGCAGTCAGCATACAATCCCATTCCCCCAAAGACCGAGACGACACATCGCTTTGAGGGTTAAGCAAGAACTCTAGACTGGGACACCCAGTCTGGCTTTTATTTCCAACTCACACATACAGGCCACACCCAGGGGGAGGCATAAAAGAACCAATGACATAGGTGTTACCTCCCACACATCCCCTCCCCTTAGTGTGACACATAATCCCATTATGCATACAGAGTAAAATATACTTTTACACAACTTTCATAACTTTAAAACCATACATCACATTCACATAAAAATACATATCCACAATCAATCCATTCAGGGGAACAACATATTAAAAAATGGCATGAATCCGACCAGGGGTTTAAAAGTTACTAAAAGTATCTTTTGGGCCCTGGCTTGCAGCATGGCACAATCTGGCTCAAACAGAAGTAAAACATCCCCCACAATGCATCCCGGCTTCCTCCCTTCTGCCCTGGAGATAATTGGAGAAGTAATCCAATTATCTAGGACTAGAGTCAGACTCCATTAACCACATGGTTGCAAAAAGACAGTAAAAGACATAAACTTACATACTGATACATTTAACACATAAAACACACATTTCTACATATCCCCAGTTTAACTGAACACATAAATACCTACATAATATTTAAGACAGTATTACTGTGATATGTTACAAAGTCTTAAAGGGACATTAGTCCCAAAAGTCCCAATATGTCCATAGCTGATTTTAAAGGGCCAGTAGCAGCAATATAAATTATTACATGCCCAAATATAGTGTTTATATAGCAATATGTCCATGGGCCGTAGTCGCAGGGCAGGAGGCTAGCAGCCAGGCCTCTCCAGTTCACAGTGGCGAAGCTGGTTTCGCCACATTTCTCCCCTTTGCCAATTAGACTAACAGGGTACCTGACTTTCTGCCGGTCAGTGCCCTGGTTAGTCCAGCAACCCACCCACGAAACAGAAATAACAGAGCAGCCCACCCACACTAACCGGTTACTACATCTGGGTGAGGAAGGATTTTGTCCAAGTTCTGGTGTTTCACCACTGCTGGGTGGGAGACGGGTAGGCTGCCTTGGTGGGTTGCTGAGGGGGCAGAGACCAGCGGTACTCTGTCCTGTTGCCAGCACTACCACGGGAGTAGTCTGGTGGGCGCCTGGTTGCTGGAGACTGGCTGTCTCCCCTTTAGGTGCACAGCTCGACTGCCGGAGGGGGAGACCGACTGTCTCCCCTTTGGATCCATCACACTGAGGCTGGGGAACAGGACCGACCGGCCCTATCCCTTGTGCTGTAAGTGCAGAGACTACGGTCCCATCTGCACAGTTGTGGGGCTTAACATCTCCCCTTGGTGGGTTAGGTTGCCGTGGGAGAGAGGGTGTAACAAGTTCCTCTCTCTGGATGGCAAACTGCCGCTGGGGAGAAAGGATGGCACCTTCTGCTCCCTGGGGTACACACTGCCGCTGGGGAGGAAGGACGACACCATCAGCTCCCTGGGGTACACACTGCCGCTGGGGAGGAAGGATTGCACCTTCTGCTCCCTGAGGTACACACTGCCGCTGGGGAGGGAGGACGCTGCTCTCCTCTCCCTTCACCTTACACTGCCTTCCTGGCACATCACTTTGTTGCTGGGGGGCAGGAACAACAACCTCTGCCCCCTGTAACTCAGCCTGCCGCTGGGGAGGATGGACGACACCATCAGCTCCCGGAGACACACACTGCCGCTGGGGAGGGAGGACGCTGCTCTCCTCTCCCTTTACTTCACACTGCCTTCCTGGCATATCACTTTTCTGCTGGGGGGCAGGAACAACAACCTCTGCCCCCTGTAACTCAGCCTGCCGCTGGGGAGGAAGGACGACACCTTCATCTCCCTGGGACACACACTGCCGCTGGGGAGGAAGGACAACACCTTTAGCTCCCTGGGACTTACTCTGCCGCTGGGGAGGATGGACGACACCATCAGCTCCCTGGGTGACACACTGCCGCTGGGGATCTGGGCCGACTGCCCAGCATCCCTGTAGGGCCGGTAGAGAGACCTCGGTCCCATCTCCACCTGCCTGTTGTGGTTCCTCACAGGACCAATCTATGAGGACCCCTACTTCGGGTTCTTCCTGCCGCCTCGAGGGGGGGCGGCTAACCTCCTCGGATGCAGCCTCTACTCTGCTGCTGTACCACCCTTCCTGCTCATCATACTCTTCGTCCATCTTTGAGTTTTGCTCAGCCATGACCTGGTTCCAGATCCCCTGGAATGTGTCCATGGATATATAACCCCCATACTGGGCCACTTGCTGCCTCACCTTGGCCATAAAATCATCTTCAGCGTCAGAGCCTTCCATACTTGTCTGCTCCAAGTCGCTGGATACCTCTGCTGCCAGGGGCGCTGCACGAATGCTAACGTTGCCCTCAATTTGTAACTCCAAGGAATTGGTGTTCTGTAGCTGTCCTTCTGGCTGTGGGAACAATCCCGCAGCTTGTTAGTTCCTCTGCGTCGTTCGCAGCATGAGGTACGCCTGTACATCGTTGTAGACCCGGTCTGCCATCCGCTCCGCTCGGGCTGGTGAGAATAGAGCCATCCTGCTCCTATATTCCCTGGCAAACTCGGATTCCTCCTTCTCCCTCGGAGGTGCTGCAGCAGCTGCGACTCTGTCTCCTTCCATTTTCCTGATTTCCTTTGTAGATAGGGTCGCTGTACGGATACTAGCGTTGCCCTCAATTTGTAATCCAGAAATGGTGTTGTCTGTAGCTGTCCCTCTGGTTGTAGGAACGATCCCACCGCTTGCCACCAATTGTAACGGACCGTTTCACTTACAAGAGGATAAAACCCAGTTTAGGCGATAATCCCCTTTCCAGATGCACAGACAGCTACTGCAAACACCATTCTCCCGACTGGAACCACACGAACACTGGAACAGCTGAACAAGAAAAGCAGACATCGGCTTACACTCTTGGCAGTCAGCATACAATCCCATTCCCCCAAAGACCGAGACGACACATCGCTTTGAGGGTTAAGCAAGAACTCTAGACTGGGACACCCAGTCTGGCTTTTATTTCCAACTCACACATACAGGCCACACCCAGGGGGAGGCATAAAAGAACCAATGACATAGGTGTTACCTCCCACACATCCCCTCCCCTTAGTGTGACACATAATCCCATTATGCATACAGAGTAAAATATACTTTTACACAACTTTCATAACTTTAAAACCATACATCACATTCACATAAAAATACATATCCACAATCAATCCATTCAGGGGAACAACATATTAAAAAATGGCATGAATCCGACCAGGGGTTTAAAAGTTACTAAAAGTATCTTTTGGGCCCTGGCTTGCAGCATGGCACAATCTGGCTCAAACAGAAGTAAAACATCCCCCACAATGCATCCCGGCTTCCTCCCTTCTGCCCTGGAGATAATTGGAGAAGTAATCCAATTATCTAGGACTAGAGTCAGACTCCATTAACCACATGGTTGCAAAAAGACAGTAAAAGACATAAACTTACATACTGATACATTTAACACATAAAACACACATTTCTACATATCCCCAGTTTAACTGAACACATAAATACCTACATAATATTTAAGACAGTATTACTGTGATATGTTACAAAGTCTTAAAGGGACATTAGTCCCAAAAGTCCCAATATGTCCATAGCTGATTTTAAAGGGCCAGTAGCAGCAATATAAATTATTACATGCCCAAATATAGTGTTTATATAGCAATATGTCCATGGGCCGTAGTCGCAGGGCAGGAGGCTAGCAGCCAGGCCTCTCCAGTTCACAGTGGCGAAGCTGGTTTCGCCACAGTGTGTAAGGGTGATGTATGTGTGTGTGTGCTGTTTGTGTGTAATGTGTGGGGCGGATGGGGGGGGGCGTTTAGTTAATACCCCCCTTTCCTTTTACCTTTTGTAGGGAGGGGGGACCGTGCTGCTGCCATGCCTGGTAGTCCAGTGGTGAGTGAACTCTAGCCCCGCAGTGGGCTAGAGTTCACTCTCGCGAGATCTGAGTGTTGCTGTGGTAACCGCGGCAACGCTCCGACCTCGCAAGAGGAACCATGCGGAGCTGCTGGCAAGAGCTCCCCGGGTCCTCTCCTGCCTCCCTCCATGCTGCTGTGGGTCTGTGAGGAAGATCTTTGATCTCCCTCACCGGCCCACGGAGGGAGGCAGATAGCGCGTGCCGCGGGGATTAGGGTGTGCCCAGGCACACCCGGCACACCCCGTGCGCACGCCTATGACCCTCATTATGACCATCGGAGGACCTGGCTAAGACATGCTTGGTGAAGTAATTATGCAATCAATGTAACAAAATAAGTTTTATTGTTAATTTTTAAACAATACACATTAAAATAATTGTTCATTATGTACGCAGTCACTAACTATGATTATGTATCACTATTACATTACGACCCAAGCAATGTGAAAAATCTATATGTTCCAACTGACTCAGTACCTACTCTCTTATTAATGAAGACTTTACAGCCTTTGGTGTGAATGCTAATTTGTACTGCCCAACACTCTCCCCAACAAATCCAGGATGTTAGGGTTGATGGGGGGGTTGTTAACTGACATGTGAGAGAAGAGAGGCATAGTTGGTACGCATGCTTCATTGATTAACTAATTGCTAGCTAGCCAGCTGTGGCTGTGTATACACAGATCTGCATAAGACGTGCTTGTTCAACCAAGCACAATGCTTTTGTCTTGCTGAAATATTGGAGATAACATTCGGCATTCCCAAAAAAAAACAGGGAATGAAGAGACTTTTTTCACAAATAAGTGTGAGTGAGTTTTTGGATTTGGTGGGTAGCACCATTGTCCATATTTGGAGGAAGCCATTGATGAAATGTAATATGATAAAGTTGCTGTGGTTTTATAATTTTGTGATGGCCACTAATTTACGTTTTCTTAATTCAGTATAGCCTAACAAGATCTGAGATATTTGGAAGGTGCATGACTATGAAGGCAAACAATAACCCTATCACTGCTTAATCAAAAAGACTTCCAAAAGAAGGTCTTCCAAAATTATTATTATTTTTTTTTTTTTTATAATTCCTTATTTTACTTGTGCGTAGTTTGTCAAACAAGCTAATAATGACATTTTAATACAAGCAAGTTTAGTTTCAAAGGCATCATAAAATGTCAGGAAATACTGCACTTTTTTAATATGTAACATGAAAAATTGTGTGAGTCAGACTAGAGTGAGATGAGAGAGTTATGCTCAAGTTAAATCATCTGGCTACATAAGAGAGAAACGTTAGATAGTAAGACCAACAAGAGCTGTGTAACTTAATGTGAAAGTATAAAGATTGTGTAGGACAACGTTCACCTATAAGTAGGAACAGTGGAAAACAAAATAGTAAAAGAACCAGCTTCTCGATAGTCCCACAGGAACAGCAAGGTGGTGAGTATGTTGTGCTTGGTGGGGACCAGGATAACCCCCACTGGTCCGGAGGAGGGGGGTGCCGGGCTCGAGGAGCAACAGGGGGACCTGTGCAGCCCCGGAAGGAGAGATTGTCCGCTTCCCCTGCCGGGTCCGTGCAATAGGCCGCGATCGGCCGGAGGTCGCAGATGCATCACTGCCGCAGATTTTGGACCCTGAGAGGTAGCAGATGCTGGTAGCTAATGTCTGCCGCGACCTCTCGGCATGGCTGTCAAGCTCCGCCCCCCATCTTCCAACATTTTAATGAACTACTGGAAAGCCTCAGGACTGGCATTATTTCCATTACTGACATTTGCTGTAGTAATACAGAGTTTAGTTCTCGTCCTCCTTTTGTTGGCTAGTATCACAATTTAAGTATAAAATATTAATTCCAAAATCTCTATACTGAGTTAATAATATTCTTCAACTTCTAACACAAGAATCTGTATCTGAAAGACAGAGGTATTTAATTTGTACTCCAAATTGTCATGAAGCTCAAGACGCTTCTCACTGTCAATCTTCTTCATCGTTTAAACCGCGGATGCCTCCAAAAATCAAAATGAAAATCTCTAAATTCTCACATTCATCATTTCTTGCCTAATTGGCCATCCCGTCACCCATTTGCCCTCACCCCAATCCATTATGAATACTGCTGCCAGACATATCACACATAGTCATCACTCTTCCAACCCTTGCTCCACAGAGTTCACCTTTCCGCTTGTTACATTTATCCCACAGAAATAAGAAGTTTAAAATCCAATATTTAAGACCTCAAGGGACTATTAAAATAATGAATTGCACCTGCACTGAACTCAATAAAAGGTACACTTTGTGAACTGCCAAAGACACACAAATCTAATTGCCTGCGTGCCTACATATTCTGTATTGCTATGAGGAACAGTCAGGCACAGAGACGTTCACTAGTTAATTAGGAATTAAACTCAAATACAGAACAGCAAATATTCTCGTGGGCTGGTTTTCTAGAAATAAATACAAAGCACGGAATTCTATAAAGGCCATGGGTTTGATTATCTTCTTGTCTAATTCATTTAGTTGCGTGTCAGCAAGGAATGAATGGCCATTATAGGCAACATTTGAGAGAGGAAATAAAAAAAAAAAAACATCAACTTGTGTATGCGAGAATACAATATGAACAAGTTTTTACAGCCAAAAACCCTTAGGAAACAGCATTGTGTCACAGGGTTGTGATTTTATTCCCTATTTAAAGCTGTAACCATGGAGAAGTTTCTCCCGAAAAACACATTTTAATCTTGTTTTTTTTTTTTTTTTATTTAATTTTTTAAAACATATTTTTTATGGCATTGGCATCACCAGACATTGTGGAATGAAAAAAAAGGCGCAGGACATTATGTGCACAACAGAGAAATATAAAATAAAAATATAACCAAAGATCGAGAAATGTCAGTGCCTTGGGTAATATTATCAGTTTATTCAGAGCTAGAAGTAATTTTCTGTTTGCATGATGAGAAAATATACTTCAAACCTGCGCATTCAGCTTCTGTGATAATCTTTCTTAAAAGGTCTGACAAGACTAATCTCCTTACAATATTTTGCATTCCCTTAGCAATTTTGTAATAAGTGGAATTAAATTCTACGTGCTGGCTGCAGTAAATCCGTAGAGCAAAAGCCTCAGTCTATAAGTCAGTCTCAGAGTTTGGTTCTTCGTAGTCATTTCATGGTGTCTGCCTTTTGTGAGGTTGTGGCATTTTACAGTAATTTAGACATTAGCTGCATTTCAACCAGAATGGAATGTATTAAATAGGTTAAACTATCATTCTCTTGTTTTCTTTTTGAGGTTTACTTGTAATTGTTCTTTTATTAGCATTATATATGGAGAAGTTAGATTCGGACATTTAAACTCTATAGATTTATGATATACTGACTAATAGGATGCTATAAATTAGATGTCATATTAATGATTTAATGTGAACCTGCCATCAGTTTTTAACGGACTGTAAATCGGCTACAAATATATTGGATACATCATATATCACAGAGATGCATGACGTATTCAATGTAAAATTTTAACACATGCTCATCTAACCTCCAGGCTTGTGTCACCATGTCCAGTCCACCCTTCACTCCTCCCAATGCGTCCTGCTGACACCTTGGTATTGTTGCCAGCATCTGTATGGAGTGACGTCAGTTTCTATTCTCCCTAGCCAGTGCTAGCAGAAGAGAGAGCAGAATGACCACCTGTCAGAGGTCTTTCTGCTTTTCCCTGGTCAGGTAATTCTTTGGTATAAAGAATTGACTGACAGGTGGGAGAAAGAACTATTTTTGCAAAGTTTTTTTTCTCCCAATTGATACATTGGCTAGCAACTCTGACAGTACAATGTATATATATACAATTTTAAGGCCCTTTAAAAAGATCATATGTTATTTATATACATGGCAGGTACCTTTTAAGACTTAGTGCAACCAAGATCCAGTATTACTGCATAAAACGTAGGTTGGATCACAGTGGCATCCAAGAGAATGGACCTGACAACATTTTTACACAAAATGTTTATTTGTAGTCTTACTGTTGCATAACAGGCTTATAAAGTGGTATGTCTGGACAGATTTGGTGAAAAAATATTACTAGATCCATTATTTTTTATGAAAATTGCATGACGTTTTAAAATTATAAAAAAAAAAAAGTAAAAAAAGCACTAATATTTCCTCCTCAGGTACGCGTGTACATCTGCTCCATGGTCCCACAGCCAGCAACAAATAGACGAGGATTAATATGACATGGCAGACACTCAATACCAGTATGCAGTTAATGGAGTGTTTATTTTGGCCCTACACAAGGGCCAAATACCACATGTTGTCAGGCATGATAAAGACCACATGTAGGGTCAGTATGGTGCTGGGTCCACACTGGTAGATTCAATTCTTCATGAACTTGAGACTGGAAGACTAAATTTGAAAGTGCGTCTATCATATTATCCCTGTTACTGTAGGGAACGAAGGAGCCCTGAGTCATCACGCGCAGTTTCAATGCTCAGAATACTAAACCCCCATGCTGACTCTATTCTAGCAACAATAGAACAGTCAGTAAGGCAGCATCAAGATTGCACATGGTTTAGGCAGGTATCCAAAGAATGGATGTGACAGAGAATTTGACAGTTTTTAAAATGCTAGAAGATGATGCAGAGACTATTTCTGATGACAAAGTCATTTCAAATATTTTATGAGAGGCTTTTCAACACATAACATAATAAAAAATTATGAACCGCATAAAACTCACAGACAGTCTGTGACACAGACAGTCACAGACTCGATATGTCGCACAATTTGCAACCAGTCCACCTGATCATCTCATATAGCAACTCTGTCACACAGTTTTGGGATGTAAAAGTAAAGTTCTGTGAGAACATATGTTGAAGCAAACATGTGATGCAGCTGTACTGGGCACATGTTCCACAATAATAGTGGCTGACCAAAATGGGGCACATGGGGAGATAGATCAAAACAGGGCAAAAGTTGCAAAAGAGACATTCAGATGTTTGAATTTTTTATATACCGTATATACTCGAGTATAAGCCGACCCGAATATAAGCCGAGGCCCCTAATTTTACCCCAAAAAACTGGGAAAACTTATTGACTCGAGTATAAGACTAGGGTGGGAAATGCAGCAGCTACTGGTAAATTTCTAAATAAAATTAGATCCTAAAAAAAATATATTAATTGAATATTTATTTACAGTGTGTGTATAATGAATGCAGTGTGTGTATAATGAATGCAGTATGTGTGTATGAGTGCAGCGTGTGTATGAGTGCAGCGTGTGTATGAGTGCAGCGTGTGTGTGTGCAGCGTGTGTGTGTGCAGCGTGTGTGTGTGTGCAGCGTGTGTGTGTGTGCAGCGTGTGTGTGTGTGCAGCGTGTGTGTGTAAGTGCAGTGTGTGCAGTGTGTGCAGTGTGTGTGTGTGTGTATGAGTGCAGTGTGTGTGTGTGTGTGTGTGTGTGTATGAGTGCAGTGTGTGTGTGTATGAGTGCAGTGTGTGTGTGTATGAGTGCAGTGTGTGTGTGTGTATGAGTGCAGTGTGTGTGTGTGTATGAGTGCAGTGTGCAGTGTGTGTATGAGTGCAGTGTGCAGTGTGTGTGTGCAGTGTGTGTGTGTGTGTATGAGTGCAGTGTATGTGTGTGTGTGTGTGTTGCAGTGGTGGGGGGGTGGGCAATTTTATTATTTTATGTATTATTATTTTTTATTATTTATATTATTTTCATTAGTATTTCTTATTATTATTTTTTATTTTCGTCCCCCCTCCCTGCTTGATACATGGCAGGGAGGGGGGCTCCTTCCCTGGTGGTCCAGCATTGGTAGTTCAGTGGGGGGGAGAGGGGGCTGGCAGAGATCTTACTTACCCGTCCTGCAGCTCCTGTCAGCTCCCTTCTCCTCCGCGCTGTCCGGTCAGCTCTTCTGTCAGCTCACACTGTAAGTCTCGCGAGAGCCGACTTACAGTGGGAGCTGACCGAGGAGCTGAACGGACGGCGCAGAGGAGAAGGGAGCTGACAGGAGCTGCAGGACGGGTAAGTAAGATCTCTGCCAGCCCCCTCTCCCTCAGTCTGTATTATGGCAATGCAAATTGCCATAATACAGACTATAGACTCGAGTATAAGCCGAGTTCCGTTTTTTCAGCACAAAAAATGTGCTGAAAAACTCGGCTTATACTCGAGTATATACGGTATTTCATATTGCATTACTTACCGAATGGTTTAAAAAAAATGGATAATACCTTCCATCTCAAAGTGTACCTTTATTCTCATTCTCCTTTACAAAATTAAATCAATAAATAAAATTCACTATTCTATATTAAAGTCGTCTGAGCTGTTCTAATCTTATAAAATGAGATCAACACACGAAAACAAAGTAACATTTTCCTGCCTCGAAATTGATTTCGAAGAAAAAAAATTATAATGATGGTACCACAATCAATGTAGGGTATCGACAATAAAATGTTTATATAGAAAAAGTCGGAATTACTTCACGCACGTGATCCTGAAACTCTTTCCAAACCACAAATGTAATGATGGCTTATTGTGAAAAAAATATATATCTCCATTTTCTCTTTTCGAAAAAAGGAAAAAAAAAAGGATCGTCTATTGATGGAAATTGAAAACGTTGCAGAATAATGAGATTCTGATCGCTAGGCAGACTGATTAGCATTCCTTATGTCTATATTTCCTTGAGAAATTCCCAGTTTATAGATTTAGCTGAATAGCATTAACGGCAGTTTTCCTTAGACGTTGGTTTTAAAGCATAAATGTGCAAAACAGAAAATAGATGAAAAATGATTAGTTTTTTATGGTTAATGTGTGTAACTGTAACTGTAGGTGGCTGTATTTGCGTGTGTGACTTTAGCTGTGTTTGTGTGACTGTAACTGTGTCTGTGTGCCTGTAACTGTGTGCGCGATTGTAACTGTAACTGTGTGTGTGACTGTGTGTACTTGTAACATTGACGACGTCTGTGACTGTGTGAATGTGATTATGTGTGTGGTGTCTGTGTGCCTGTAACTATATGTATGACTGTGTGCCATTGACTATGTGAAGTGTGTA
Source organism: Pelobates fuscus (assembly GCF_036172605.1). Lineage (NCBI taxonomy): Eukaryota > Metazoa > Chordata > Amphibia > Anura > Pelobatidae > Pelobates > Pelobates fuscus. The sequence goes on from NC_086320.1 coordinate 341,880,351, forward strand.
TGACTGTGTGCATATATCTGTGTAACTATTGCATAGTGTATGTTTCTACCTGACTACCAGATTTATCTGACTCTGTGCATCTAGATGTGTGACCATGTGTGTGTGTGTGACTATGTGTGCATGTGACTGTGTATGATTGTTTGACTATGTACGTATTTATGCCAATGTGTGCATCTGTGTGTATGTATGTGACTGTGTGTCTAGGTATATGTATGTATCAGTGTCTGTACGTATAATCATATAATGCTATGAAATAGGGCCGCAGCCAATAAAGAAATGATGCTGGCACTACTGTGGCAGCAAATTTGCCAGCTGAGAATACAGTTTGCCAACATAGAATTCTGCCCTGGGTGCCAAGTGACCTTGGCCTAGGTCAAAGAAGGATAGGTTCAACTATTTAGTGGTATTCATATGCCGTCATCATTACTATTTTAATAGAACACCATCACTACTGTTGTAAAAATGAATTAGAACATTCCTGAGATGGATTTGCAGCACTGATGCATCTTTTATAGTAACACAGCTTTAAATGGATTTTTTCTGAATATGGCTTATCAAATGAAAGGTCAGTGGACAACCACATACCAATAATTATTTGGTGTGTGCGTGTGTGTATTTAGCAAGAACTTTTCAAATTCATGATCTTTTTACTTGCACAATTTTTACATTTTTTCCCATCATATGAGACCATCATGGGGTGTTTATGTTTACACGTAAATAGTGATCACAATATGGTGTCTTTATGAAATAAACGGAATAAAGCAAAAGTACACAGGCTGCACTGAAATATATAATTTTAAAAAGACCAATTTCAATAACATTAGTGAAGCTTTGCAACATACTGACTGGCATAAACTCTTTAGTGAAAAAAAACACTGGGGTAAATGGACTATCTTCAAACTAATATTAGAAATGTACATTTCTCAGTATGTACCATTGGGTAATAAATATAAAAGAAACAGATTGAAACTATTTTAGCTTAGTGGGAAAGTAAACCAAGAAATTAGAAATATGATAAGGGTATTTAAAGCAATTAAATTAGACAAATCATATGATATTAGAAAGTCAATAATGCTTGCGAAAAAGGTAATTAGATGGGCTAAACAAGAACATGGCGGTGGTGTTTTTTTTTTGGGGGGGTGATCATTATCTTTTGTGCTTTTGTTTAATAAGACTAGAAAATGAGAACATGATTACCAAAGAGAACAAATCCAATGCCACTAATTTTTTTAACATAAACTCTAAACAAAAAAACTAAACATAAAAATATAGACACAAAAACAGAGATGGTTGTGTTAGTTAATAAAAAATAAAAAAAAACAGGAAAAGAAAGACATTTTAAATAATTATTTTAGGATATTTTAACCCCTTTAGGACACAGCTTCAGAAGCTTGCCTTACCCTTAAGGACACAAGCATTTTTTGCTGTTTGTGTTAAAATGGAATTTGCATCTCTGCCATTTATTGCACCAACACATATTATATTATACACTCTGACAGCCTGTCAGAGCGATCACAGCTGCAGGACCAGCACGATCGGGTGCTCCAAATACCGAGGCAGACTGGAGGAGCGTTAACCCGACAATCTGGGGTTAATGTTAGCGCATGACAGACCCAGTCCATCATGCGTAGTTCAGTGCTTCCCCAGCATGACGGACCGTGTCCTTCAGGGGTTAAACAGGATCATATGGTGAGGGATTACTGACAAACACTTGTGGAAAAATTGTAATTTGATAACTCAAGACAAGGTGCTACAGCAACTAAAGAAAGTTAATATAAACAAAGTTCCAGGGCCTGACGGCATTCACCAACAAGTAGATAAGAAGCTAAATGTGGAAATAAGTAAGCTTTTCTAATCAATTAGTTACTTAGTTATATAGCTGAAAAGAGACTTGCGTCCATCAAGTTCAGCCTTCCTCACTTATGATTTTGTTGTTGATCCAAAAGAAGGCAAAAAAAAACAAACAATCTAAAGCACTTCCAATTTTGCAACAAACTAGGAAAAAAATCCTTCTTGACCCCAAAATAGCAGTCAGATGTCTCCTTGACTCAAGCAGCTATTTCCCCACTAATTAGAAAATATATCCCTGTACGTTGTGTTTTCGCAAGTGTTTATCCAATTGCAGTTTAAACATCGGTAAGGACACTAATAAAACCACCTCTTCAGGCAGAGAATTCCACAACCTTATTGCTCTTACTATAAAAAAACCCTCTTCATTGCCTTAGATAAAATCTCCTTTCTTCCAGCCTAAATGCGTGACCTCGTGTCTTATGTATAGCCCTGTTTATGAATAGATTTCCAGTTAATGGACTGTACTTGCCCCGAATATATATGTATAATGTTATCATGTCCCCTCTGAGGCGCCATTTTTCCAAACTAAAGAGATTTACATTTTTAGCCTTTCTTCGTAACTAAAATGCTCCATATTCCTTTTATCAATTTTGTAGCTCAACTCTGCACTTTTTTCTAGTGCCATGATATCCTTCTTAAGAACAGGTGCCCAGACTGCCATCTGGGGTTAAGAAGAATTTTTCTCAGTTTTTTGCAAAATTAGAAAGCATTTAAACATGGGGGTTTTGCCTTCTTTTGGATCAACAACATAAACAGATGTGAGAAAGGTTGAACTTGATGGACTAAATATGTAACCATATTTATTTACTAATTTATAAAACATTTTACCAGAAAGGATACATTGAGATTTCTCTCGTTTTCAAGTATGTCCTGTATGTTTACAGTATTGCAATCACTAACTCATGTTTCTATCATTAGAATAAGAAAACACTAGGCTGCGTTATATGAAAGACGATAGCTTGCTCTCTTCCATTTAAAAGGGTGGCAAGGCAGTCATGGCCAGATTAATATAGGTGCTATTGGAGCCGAAGCTCCAGGCCTGTGCATTACTATAGTTCCAAGCTGCTTGATGTTTTTTTTTTGTGCTATATTCCTGCTACTATGCCTAAATGCAAGATGCGATACATTTAGAATGCAGCCTGGGAAGCACATATATCTTTCTGTCCTGGCTGAGCATCATAAAACCTAAAGTGCTAAAGGTAGCCTTGGCACTGTGTATACTAATATGTTACTGTTCAGTGTGCTGATTAATTAGTGGAGAGGCCCAAATGCCTTGTCCAAATACCTAGTCCCACTGTACATAAGTGTGGCCTCTTTTCCAGCTTATTGCACACAAACCTTCTGTGCCACATTACCCATACGATGAATTTGTGTGACTCATTGAACTCCAGCAAATTTGTCCGTAGCTCAGTCGGCTTGAGACGTTGGATTAAATGCTTGAAAATTTCCAGTTTATAAATGTCTAATCAGTCAGTTTTAATATATGATTTCAAAGTCTAGCTGCAGATAGAGTTCACGTACTTGAGATCAGAAACAAATTAAGATTTTGTATTTAGGCCCAGGGTTATTTTCAGGTCCAGGCCCATGAGGCTCCTGCTAAGGGTGGAGCTATAGTACAGGAGGTTTTGCATAAAAAAAAAAAAAAAGGAAAACACATGCTGCATCTGGCATACTGCAAATAAAATAGGATTACTTTTGCCATGGTAATCTGTCATAAAGGAGTAGGACGGGGCATATATATATATGGTTCAGGAATATTTATTAAAGTAGTCCATACAACGTTCCGGGTCAAAAAGGACTCTTACTCAAGCTAGAAGAACACTCCTTTTGGAGCCGAAACACTGTATGGAGGAAAGACGAGACAGGGGGGATATGATAGAAACATTTAGATACATAAAGGGAATCAACACAGTAAAGGAGGAGACAAAATTTAAAAGAAGCAAAACTACCACAGCAAGAGGACATTGTCATAAATTAGAGGGGCAAAGGTTTAAAAATAATATCAGGAAGTATTACTTTACTGAGAGGGTAGTGGATGCATGGAATAGGCTTCCAGCTGAAGTGGTAGAGGTTAATACAGTGAAGGAGTTTAAGCATGCGTGGGATAGGCATAAGGCTATCTTAAATATAAGAGACTAATGAAAGTATTTTAGAAAATTGGGCAGACTAGATGGGCCGAATGGTTCTTATCTGCCGCCACATTCTATGTTTCTATGTTTACCTTAATAATTCTGTCAGAGCTATCTTTACGTGCCCAGTCCTACCTTTTTATTCACAGGTTAATTGGGCTTAGTCCTCCCTGGGTTGAAGGCAGTTGTGATGGTATTTGGAGTGTGTGCCACCCTTTCCTTTGTATGATGCTCTGTCATAAACATACCTACACATTTTCTTCATCGAATATATTCAAAATGCAGTGGATTCTAGTAAGCTCACAGACTTCATTTTGCTTTACAGTTAGAATCTACTAAACAATTATTTGGAATACATTATCAAAACGCTAAACATTTTGGAGAAAACAATACACAAACAACAAAGAAAAAACGCACACAAAAAAGTATAAAAAAAAAAAACCTTATGAAACTAGCATATCATATTTTCAACTGCTATGTATGTGAAGCAGAGGAAAATGCAAATGTGAGTCTTCAACATGCTGGGAAACCAGAATGATTGACAAATGAATAAAAAGGTAATGGCTACAGCCTACAGAGCTGTCATTCTCATATTACCGTTCTCTGTAATTAACATGCGACCCCGCAAACAACAAGTGCAATAGCTTTGAACATTCGTGTCTTTTATACAATGAGTTGACATCTAATGCTGGGTCTTTGGTTCCATGTATGCGAAGCATAAAAGGACGCAATTTTTGCAAATCATTTCAATCATCTGTATTATATTAAATACAAATAAAGTTTTTTAAAGTCTTTGCAAATTTGGTGAGAAAGATGTATTTGAGCAGATCTAGCAAAACTAGAATCAAGAATGCAGGTTTCAAGCTGATCTTTGTAAATGTCATTGAACTCCTTATTTGGAAAAACTGACATTTCAAGCGTGAATGGGAAAAAGTTGTGTCATTATTCTGACACAGGAGGTCTCTTTGAGACTATATGGTCTATAGGCCTAAGAATAAATGTGTTGACAAGTGATGGCTAACCTTTGATACTGCTGTTGTGAACTACATTTCCAGTGAATCTTATATTAATGTATTTATCTTTACACAAATTCTTAATTACCATAAAGCTGTTTCGAGTAATATGGTCTATTTTATATACATTTGCTTTTGGATGTTGTTTTGTTTGAATATTGCTTGAGTTTATATGTTCGTTGTTATTTCACTCTGTTCAGAAAAGCTATTTAAATCTTATCTTACCAAGATAACATATAACAATTTAATCACAACATATATGTAACAATATATTCTCGCAATGAATAAAGAAAATCAATTCTGGTGCAAAGTTCTAGTAGAGGAACAATTACAATTGCCAATCTGGCTGTTTCTATTTTGACTGCTCTGTTCCCCTTTTAGAACTTTGCTCATTAATTGCTCTTTAATATAAAATATATCCCATTGTGCCCACAAATCAGCTAACTCACTTCCAAAATTCTTTGCCCTCTGTTAAAAGGACAAATGTAACGCTATACCACATGCATCACAGTGCTTCTTCATTTCAACAGGAAGAACAAAACATGAAAGGGAACATACAAGTACTTGCATGTTGTTTTTAGAATTAGTGTTTAGGGCTTTTTTTAATGACATAAAATGGAAAAGGAAATGTGGTCACCAATTATAGGAAAAAATCTGCCACTCATTTAGTTGAATGGAAGCTGGCGTCCATAATTCACAAAAATAGGTGAAGTGAGAAGTCACTTTGGCTGTTTTGCAACATACATTTTTATAACCAGACTTAGAAATAAATGACGATACATTAGGTAACTTTCATTTTTAATACGTCAATAACCCTTTACATTTTATTAACATGACACTGTCAGTAGTGGGGCCTCCAGATGACATGTCTACTTGAATAGTAGCACCTTAATCAGAGGAGAAGTGAGATATACTTGCCTGATGCTCCCCATCCACTATATCAACTTTATCCACTTCAACTTTGTTTTGCAGCTGGTAGACAATATAGACAAATGGATAATAACTGCACCCTTTGTCACATTTTACATTTTTTGACAATGTTATTTTCAGATTGACTTTCAGTGAAATTCCAACTCAATGAGTCTTTTTTTTTTTTTTTTTTAAATCTCAAATATAAAACATAAAAAGTAAGGAGGAGAAATCCACAATGAAGTCTCTTTAAAGGACCACTCTAGGCACCCAGACCACTTCAGCTTAATGAGGTGGTCTGGGTACCAGGTCCTTCTAGGGTTAACCCATTTTTTCATAAACATAGCAGTTTCAGAGAAACTGCTATGTTTATGAATGGGTTAAGCCTTCCCCCTATGTCCTCTAGTGGCTGTCTCATTGACAGCCGCTAGAGGCGCTTACGTGCTTCTCACTGTGATTTTCACAGTGAGAGCACGCCAGCGTCCATAGGAAAGCATTATGAATGCTTTCCTATGTGACCGGCTGAATGCGCGCGCAGCTCTTGCCGCGCGTGCGCATTCAGCCGACGGGGAGGAGAAGAGGAGGAGAGCAGGAGGAGATCTCTCCGCCCAGCGCTGGAAAAAGGTAAGATTTAACCCCTTTCCCCTTTCCAGAGCCGGGTGGGAAGGGGGCCATGAGGGTGGGGGCACCCTCAGGGCACTCTAGTGCCAGGAAAACGAGTATGCTTTCCTGGCACTAGAGTGGTCCTTTAAACCATCTTCAAAATGCAAAATAGCAATTTTTTTGGCAGTCATAGACAAATGAAAAATAAATAATAAACAAATAAAACATCAATTCATTAAACATGAATTATTTTTGGCTAGTGTACTACTATCAAACAAATTACGCTAATTAAGATTTTTTTTCTTAAAATTAAATGCTATCATAAAACATTTTAATTGTACCATTTATCAGAATTTTCCAAGCAAAGAATATGATTATTTATCTTTAATTAGAAAAATTAAATGCATTAAAATGTTAAATCCTATTTTTGTAATAATCTTTAAATATTTGTTTTTTTTGAATATGCTCTGTTTGTTTGTTTTCTGGGGTTTTTGTTTTTTTAAAGAAACATTTCAGTATAGTATCTCAATTATTTTACTATAGCTAGTCGACTTTATAAATAAATACATATATGGTTCTGTTTTTCCAGAATCTAAATCTGCTATACAGGAACGCAAAACGTGAAACACAATAAAGATGGTGATATTTCACTGCTTTGACATGTGAAATATATTATTGAGACTCAAATATGAACACTAGCTATTTTTCTACAGAAACGAAAACTTTAATATTTTCACCACCCAAGGAAAATCTAGGTCACACTTCCAAGCACAATGGCAAAAGTAACAGTGCTACAAGCTGCAGTTATTACCAAACTCATCAAATGCTATTGTCCACTTCAACTATTATTAGTCAGTGACACAATGAACATTTTAAAATATTTATTCTAAAAAGCACAGGGCAATCTTACGTTAGATCAGCTGAATCAGCTGAAGGTAATGGGTTTTTTACAATGGTTATTGTGCTTAAAGTGTCGAGCAGAAATAACATGGTGGGACTCTGAAGACAAATAAAATGTCCTTATATTGTGTTAAAAACACATAGGTATAAATTATATCTATGTCATCGGTGTAAGAAATAAAGCACATCCCAAAAAGTTCAATATTTTACACAATGCATTCTCATGGCATTTTGCTTGGGGTTTCCCAGTTCGGAACACTGCTTGTCCAACCAAAAACCATTACAAATAAGAATGAACGACCAGAGTTTTCTTTGGTCAATTAAGCAGTAATGAAGACCACTTGACATGACATCTTCTCGTGGAAAAAGATAAGCCGGGGGCCACAGCAAAAGCAGGTCTCTCAATATAGATGTGAATTTAAAACAAAACAAAACTTAATTTGTTAAAATGTACGTAGCGCTTTATTAACCCAGAAAGGCAGTAGCAGTATTCCTTTATTAACTGCTACACAATTAAAGCTTTGCTCCAACAAAATATCTCTAGAGCCAAAAATCTGGTTTAGGCATGTCATTTAACACCTCCCTTCCCCCCGCAAAAGAATACAAGTTGAAGCGTCAAGAGATATAAACAAAACTTTTTAATTAATATAATGCATATGCCATTGCTCAGTAGGGTGCAATGTTAATTAGTTACATGTTAAAGGGACACCCCAAGCACCATATCATCATGAACACCTATGTCCCTGGAGAACGTACGTTTCAATGAGTTACGTGAGTTGCAGTGATTGTAGACTGAAGTACTGTAGCATCTGATTGTGTGCACACTGGTTACAATGACCAATGACACTACTGCTCTGTGCTTAATCCTGTTTAACATTGTAAATGCTCTTACTTACAACAATGTGAGTACCAACATTACCAGACAAATCTCAACCACTTCCTGGTCTTTAAATAAACTTCAGATTTGTCAGTGATTGGGGAACATGGCTCCCAACAGTTCGGGATTTAAAATGTCGGTCCCAGTTATGGGTTCTGATTCATTCTTACTAGGTTTGATCCCGGTTGTCCCTCAATAGTGTGAGCACATAATTTAGCACACTAGTTAAGATGGACCACATTCAGCCATTTGCAGAAGATTTTCAGTCTTTAGTGAGGTTACCATTCACATGTGATCCTTTCTTGAGAAGGAAAGAGAAAAAGGGAATTGGTGGCACACATACAAACAAATGATGTGTCAAAACTAAACAATTAAAGTGACGGTTCTTTATATACTCACAATGCATATCATTATACCAAATAAAAATTATAATTAAATTGACTTTACTATTAAAACCTCCTCTAATTTATACATTCCTGTGGTCGACTCCAAAGGGGCATTTGAAGCTAGGGGCTTGGTGGGGGGTGCTTAACCCGAAAGGAATCTTGTCTGGACTCCAAAGTTAAATAGTACAGACAAGAGGGAATTGGGGGCAAACCCAAAACTTGCATTTTGCAGCAATGGTGCTGCCTTAGAGACTAAAATGTATACAATTTACAGAGCAAGGAATAGCGCACACATTAAAAAAAAAAAGAACGATGCGATGCCTCTTTGCATGACTCTCACCTGCAAGACTTTAATACGGCTTCATCATTCCTACTGAGATCCCTTGATCACCCTATTAGACAATGCCCAAATCTCCAGTAAAATGTATTAAAAACCATTTGTTTAGGAAGGCAACTAACCCCTTCTGTACCCATCCTCATCTCTCCTTTGTCTTCACTAATATTTCATTACGTTTAAGTCATATGATATGTACAGACTTATATTGCCAATACAATAAGCAATCAATATTTACTTTGAATTAAATGTGAATTAACATTATTTTGTGTCTATTTTTACCCCATATCCTTTGGTTTGTAAGCTCATTTGGGCAGAGCCCTCACCATCATTTGTTCCTGTATATTTATTGTATTGCTATTATTGATATGTCTTGCTCACAATGCTTGCAGAACAGTTTCGGTGCTTTAAAAATAAGAATACTAATTTGAATTATAATACTTCAAGAGTAAAGTGGTTAACAACATAGATTTGGAAAACGGATTCCCAAAGTTTGCTATTTTAAACAAATTAAAAAAACAAAAAAAAAACCAAATATGTAAGTGAAACTTTTTTCTTGTTTCTACAATGTAGCTGGATGGAAGTAATGTTACACATTTTTCATAATATAAGGCAATATATAAACACAGATGAGATTAACTTTCACGCTTTATTTTTAAATTAAAAGATGCAAGTTATAAATTATTCGTTCTTGGTAGTGCTGATCCTAAGGTGAATTCATCTGCGAAAAAGCAACACATTTTTAGATAGATAAGGTGTAATTAAAACAGAAACATGCTCCCAGAAAATAAATGATTTAGCATAAGGAATAGGAAAATAATGTCTCCAACTATATAAATCCCATATACAGTTCTTGACCATCTCTGATTAAAAAAAAAAAAAAGTGAAATTCCTTTTAAATATATGCAGGTCAACGCATGACTTGCCATGTAGTCACTGAAGACTAGAAATGTATAATGCCTTTGAAGTGGCAGTATATTACTTCTAAGGAGATAAAATTTAGATTTTTTTTTACATTTTTTCATTGATTCTCAATGGTATAGATGGGTAGAGGAAGAAGAAAGAGGGAAGGGTAAAGTGGGGGTATAGTACGCATCAGAGTAAACAAACCAAACAATTTAATCTCAAAGAACAAAAAATCACTGCATAAGTAAGGCATTGAAAAAGTACATTTAACCCTTAGTGACCAGACTGATTTTCCATTTTCTTACCGTTTGGAACCAGGGCTGTTTTTACATTTCTGCTGTGTTTGTGTATAGCTGTAACGTTCCTCTTACTCATTTACTGTACCCACACAGATTATATACAGGTTTTTCTCGCCAATAAATGGTCTTTCTAAAGATACCATTATTTTCATCATATCATATAATTTACTGTAAAATAAATGATAAAATATGATGAAAAAAGAAAAAAAAAAAAACTTTTTCAAACTTTGACCCCCAAAATCTGTTGAGCATCTACAACTGCCAAAAAACACCCATGCCAAATAGTTTCAAAATTGTGTCCTGATTTTAGAAATACCCAATGTTAACATGTTCTTAGCTTATTTTGGAAAGTTATAGGGCAATAAGTACAAGTAGCACTTCAAAATTAAAGCAAGTTACATTGTAACACTGATATCTGCCAGGAATCCCTGAATAACCCTTCACATGTATACATTTTTTTTTAAAAGAAGACAGTCTAAGGTATATAAGTTGGGGTATTTTGACTCTTTTCATGTAACCATTTTACCACCTATCTATGCCAAATAAAAAAATTAAATAATAATTGGTGATTTTTTTGACACACATCGCAATTTAAGAATATGTGTACTGAAAACTTTAAGGGTTACTGCCAAAGAACACCCCAATATATGTTTTTTTTTTTTTTTTTTTGTCAATCTTTCTTTTATTGAGGCATAGATTATGGGGGTTACAGAATGAAGAAAAAGGGATTTACGTTCTTATACAGGTTGGGAACATAGTGAAACAACATCTCCTTCGCATAACAGCCTCGGTTTTTTATATTTTTTAAATTAAGCGTTACAGAAGATTAGCAACAAGTTTAATGTAATAATAGTCATACTGGTGTTCCTGTTCAATATGCCTTAACAAGTTCAATGTAATAATACTCATGCTTGTGTTCAAGTTTAATATGCCTGAACAAGTGTAACGTAATAGTAATCGTGCTTGTGATCATGTTTAATAAGCCTTAACAAGTTAAACGTGTTAATAGTCATGCTCGTGTTAGTATCGATCAGAAAGGCTAGGCAGTCACTGCTAGCAGTAAACCAGCTAGAGTGTACACCCGTTTGTTGTAGTTAATATCAATGCCTATTCTGGTAGACTATAAGAGGGTATACAAGGTTTATGCACTTTGGTTTGCAGTTTTGGCTATATGCAATTAGCTGACATTACGTACCCTGAACCATTAGGCAGGAGCTATATGTGCAAGGTAGCGGGAGACAGGTTAAAATGAAAATAATAATGTTACAGTCCAATTTGAGACCTGTATGCTTATGAAAGCTTTCAGTCAGTCCGGCAACAGCCGTAAGTAGGGAGATATGGTTGGTAGCGAGCTGCAGCTGTTCATCCCTTTCGTTTTCTGGCAGACCAGTGTGTGGGTGGAAGATTGTCCTTGCCGCATTACGGGTGATGGTGTGAGAGGCTTCCCGGCTCTAGGCTGCTGTGCATCGTCTTGCCCCAAGGTCGGTCGTTGTTGGGGTCTGGTGCTGTTGCACTCGGTTCCTCTGGCAGTCTCTGTGGGCGGGTGGTGCTGTGCCATGCTCCCTGTAGTGGCGTCTCAGCTTTCGAGGGCCGCTTGTCTTCGGCCTGAGGCCTGTGTGGGTGCTCGCGCCCTCCGCCATTGGACCCATCTACAGGTCCGTGGGCCCAGGGTTCCACCAGGTTCCAGGCTTCTCCCTGGGTGTATGGCCGGCTGTGGGGGGAATTCCCCAATGTGAGCGCCCGGCTCAGATGAAGAGTGAGCGGGCCTCCCGATTGCTATGTCCACATGGGTGGCAGTTGGTTCGTCTTTAGTATAGGAGTGAGTGGCTGCTCGTATGCCAGTGGCAAGATTGCCTGTTCCGTGCACCTGGACGTCGCCATTTTGTGTGCGGGTCCCGGGCCGCATGTCGGCGGTTGCATGGAGAGCTGTACGGTCAGGTTCAGGGTAGTGTAGTTTAGTTTGGACCGGGATCACCCCCCCGGTCCAGTGGGGGGGGAAACAGGGCCGGGTCCGCAGATTATCGTTGTGTGTCAGGCTCCGTCGGGCGGGATAGCGTTGCGGCGGCCGTCCGCTTCACTCACCGCCAGCATGGGATCCGCCTGTTACAGCAGGCCTCATCCTCCGAGGGACTAAAACCCCGAGGGCAAGCCTCTCCTCAGCTCGGGCAGCCCGATTCCGTTGAGGGTCACAGTTTGTCTCGGATATTTCTCCCCAAAATTCTCGATTTATAGGCTATTTGTGGGTCATCTTGCAGGAGCCGAGCTGTCCTGCGACCGCTCAGCTCGGCGGCCCGGCCCCGCCCCCCAATATATGTTCAGCAACATCTCCCAAGTACAGTGATAACACCCATGTATAGGTGTGTTGGGTTTTCTCTGGGCTAAAATACCTTATTTGGTGGGTGAGCATTCCAGTTTTCCAACTTGGAATTTGCACAGCTTGTCATAATGCATTCATGTCCTATTTGGGACACTTTTGAAGTCGGCTAATGTAATTTACCCCCATGAAACCATATATTTTTGAAAAGTAGACACCCTAGGGTATTTCAAATGGTGGTATTTTAACACTTTCCAATGCACTAATTCTACCACCAGTCTTTGTCAAAATTTTGGGTAGTCATTTTTTTGTGTGTTATTTTTCTTGCACATTGTACTTTAGGCATGGATTCTCAGTTCCTGTTATGTGTTACTGACAAAGAACACCCCAATATGTGTTCAGCAACGTCTCCTGAGTACAACAGTGCCCCCAATGTACAGGTTTTATGGGTTTTGCAAACTTACAGGGGTCAAATATAGGGCTTTCCCATTTTCCATGTTTGCACATTGAAATTTGCCAGATTGGTTTGCTGGACCAATGTTGCTTGAAACCGTATAGCAGCCCAAGAACGAAAATTAACCCCATCATGGCATACCATTTGTAAAAGTAGACAGGCCACGTTATTTAAAATGGCGTATTTCCAGTCTTTTGTAGTAGCCACTTAGTCACAAATGCTAGCCATAGTTAGCATTTTTGTTTTTTGCATTTTTTTTTTTACACAAAAACTGCACTTTTACTGGTGATTTCATCGTCATGATAGGCTTTACTGTTTTAAAAACTCATATTTGTGTTGAGTGAAGTCGCCCAAGTATAACAATACCCCCCATGTACAGGTTTCATGGTTTGAAAAGGTACAGGGTCAATATAGGTCTTGCCCAATTCAGTTTGCAAGATTGGTTTGCTGGGTCTGTGTTGCCTTTTGAGACCATATGGTATCCCAGGAATGTGAAATAACCCCATCATGGCACCCTATTTTCAAATGTAGACAACACAGGGTATTCAAAATGGGGTATTTCCAGTCTTTTGTAGACTGGCCAATCTTGGCGTTTTTATTTGTTTTTCATAAATTTCTTTATTTTTATTTATATTATATTAGATATATATATATATATATATATATATATATATATATATATATATAATATGTGGATATATACACACACACACTTTCATTTCCTACATATGTATAATATATTATAATTAAAGCATTTTATAATATTGCTGTATCTTTCTGATGGGCTAGGTCAAAAAGGTGCTTATACAGTGCTGTGAAATAGAAAACTAAGTTTTAGAGTGGTGTAATCAAAGTCCTGACTTAAACCCTGTTGCAATGTTGTGGTTTCATGGTCGGAAAAAACCCTCTCATTCCGATGCATTACAGCAATTTTGCAAAGAATAGTGGATCAAAATTCCTCAAAAGTAATATGAAAGACTGATCTCCAAATAGATGGTTTGCAGTTGGTTGCAGCAATTGCTGCTAAAGGTGATGCAAGCAATTATTAAAGGACCACCCAGATAATTTCATCTCAATGAAGTGGTCTGGGTGCAGTGGCCCTTAAGTTTTAACCCTATAATGTAAAACATTACAGTTTTTGTAGAAACTGCAATATTTTCATTACAGGGTTGAATACATCTCTAGATGTGTTTCCTTCTCCGGAGCCGAGAGCAGTCTGGTTCTGGAATCAAATGCTGGTCAAATGAGCATTTAATTGGAGGAGCATGGTGTTTTTGCCTGTATTTGTGTTCTCCAATCCAATAATTCTCTATGATATGGATGATATCATGAGTGATGTTTGTTTAATGCTGGAGGTTGTAGCGGATAAGTTTTGGCTTTGGAAACAAGGTGAGCATTCTTTTACACGCCCCACATTTCCAAAATACTCAAACATAGATTTTTTATTTATTTATCTAAAGTAGTAATTTTAAGATACCATAGAAAATGTAAAAAAAAAAGTGGTGTATTTTATGTGTGTGTAACAAGAACCATATTTTACATATTGCGTGTCACTTTTACTGTTAGTATATAATATAATAAATTTAATTCTTTGGTAATATCTTGCTTTTGTTCTTTATTTTTTGTGTTTGTGTGCTGACTTCCTGGTCCCTGAATATTCCAGGTGGGGATTATACCACCAAAGCTTCTCAATACCAGAGCAAGTCCTTGCTCTTTATATGTATATAAGATACTTTATTACAGGGAGTGCAGAATTATTAGGCAAATTAGTATTTTGACCACATCATCCTCTTTATGCATGTTGTCTTACTCCAAGCTGTATAGGCTTGAAAGCCTACTACCAATTAAGCATATTAGGTGATGTGCATCTCTGTAATGAGAAGGGGTGTGGTCTAATGACATCAACACCCTATATCAGGTGTGCATAATTATTAGGCAACTTCCTTTCCTTTGGCAAAATGGGTCAAAAGAAGGACTTGACAGGCTCAGAAAAGTCAAAAATAGTGAGATATCTTGCAGAGGGATGCAGCCCTCTTAAAATTGCAAAGCTTCTGAAGCGTGATCATCGAACAATCAAGCGTTTCATTCAAAATAGTCAACAGGGTCGCAAGAAGCGTGTGGAAAAACCAAGGCGCAAAATAACTGCCCATGAACTGAGAAAAGTCAAGCGTGCAGCTGCCAAGATGCCACTTGCCACCAGTTTGGCCATATTTCAGAGCTGCAACATCACTGGAGTGCCCAAAAGCACAAGGTGTGCAATACTCAGAGACATGGCCAAGGTAAGAAAGGCTGAAAGACGACCACCACTGAACAAGACACACAAGCTGAAACGTCAAGACTGGGCCAAGAAATATCTCAAGACTGATTTTTCTAAGGTTTTATGGACTGATGAAATGAGAGTGAGTCTTGATGGGCCAGATGGATGGGCCCGTGGCTGGATTGGTAAAGGGCAGAGAGCTCCAGTCCGACTCAGACACCAGCAAGGTGGAGGTGGAGTACTGGTTTGGGCTGGTATCATCAAAGATGAGCTTGTGGGGCCTTTTCGGGTTGAGGATGGAGTCAAGCTCAACTCCCAGTCCTACTGCCAGTTTCTGGAAGACACTTTCTTCAAGCAGTGGTACAGGAAGAAGTCTGCATCCTTCAAGAAAAACATGATTTTCATGCAGGACAATGCTCCATCACACGCGTCCAAGTACTCCACAGCGTGGCTGGCAAGAAAGGGTATAAAAGAAGAAAATCTAATGACATGGCCTCCTTGTTCACCTGATCTGAACCCCATTGAGAACCTGTGGTCCATCATCAAATGTGAGATTTACAAGGAGGGAAAACAGTACACCTCTCTGAACAGTGTCTGGGAGGCTGTGGTTGCTTCTGCACGCAATGTTGATGGTGAACAGATCAAAACACTGACAGAATCCATGGATGGCAGGCTTTTGAGTGTCCTTGCAAAGAAAGGTGGCTGATTTGTTTTTGTTATGTTTTTGAATGTCAGAAATGTATATTTGTGAATGTTGAGATGTTATATTGGTTTCACTGGTAAAAAATAAATAATTGAAATGGGTATATATTTGTTTTTTGTTAAGTTGCCTAATAATTATGCACAGTAATAGTCACCTGCACACACAGATATCCCCCTAAAATAGCTATAACTAAAAACTACTTCCAAAAATATTCAGCTTTGATATTAATGAGTTTTTGGGGTTCATTGAGAACATGGTTGTTGTTCAATAATAAAATTAATCCTCAAAAATACAACTTGCCTAATAATTCTGCACTCCCTGTATTATATTACACTTGCATCAACAGTCTATACCAGGGGTGCCTAAAAGGTAGATTCACAGATGGTTTAAAATTACAGCAGATTCCAGGATGCTTTGTCATTCCAAAGGCATGCAAAGCATCATGGGTGTTGTAGTTCTACAACATCTGGGGATCTACCTTTTGGGCAGCCCTGGTCCATACTACTGGATTCCTTGTTTGCTTAGCCCCACATGTTGGATTATCACTGCATGTAATTACTATACTTTATAGTGAATCTTCATATATCCTGAGATGGGGATTGCACCGTCCATGTGCAATACAGCAGAGCTCTGAGTAGTTCAGTAAAGTGTGAGTTAGTTCTCCAAACTAGTTATTCATTATTGGTTGGATGTTACATATTGCACTATTATTTAATTTTTCTTTTTCCCTTTTGAGGCTATGCTAATTGAACTATTATTTACGCGATCAAAAGTACGTATATTTGTGCAAATTCCTTTGTGTATTACACCATAAGGTTGTTTCATGAAACTTGGCACATATTCTTTGGCGCAGTTTATCACTTTCTGTTTTGTATATATTTTGTGTTTCATACAAGATTTTAGGGAATCCTTGATTGATTTACTGCTGTCACTTGCTATAATTATAGTGAGCGCCTAAACCATTTTAATTTGCATATTTTGTGTGAGCTAATCATTTCAGCAGCTCCACTAACAAATGCATATGCTACTTGTGCTTTTCAAATTCCTGTATCGTTACACCATGGATAAAATTAACAAACAACATAAATCTCATTGCATTCTCCCTGGGAACACATCCTAATACTTTTAGCCGCTCACATGTTCATGAATCTATATCAAACTAGCCTATAAAAAGAAATATTCAGATAGCAGATCCATTAAAAACAAATAATTAGAACAGATAAACTTTCATAAATGTAAGAGGTCAGCAGTTATTGTAAGAACTATATAGAAAAAAAAAAATCAGCACAGGCTGAATTATCGCTCCTTCTTTTTTCCACTCAAACGGCATATTGGATCACATTGTCTATGGAAACCATACATCAAACCTGCAATGCAGGTTATGGTGGGATCCATGTCACTTGTTTTCATTACACATCAAGCATTTAATCAACGGCTCTCTACAAATTAAAATAGAGTGGCATTAACATTGTAAAGGACATTATTGCATACAGTTCCTTTGTGAAGCAAGACGAAAATGATTCTCATACATACAATCTTTTAACTAAGACAGAGCTGAGAAGTGATTTTAATTATTTGAAATTGTTAAACATTCAGAAATAATTCCCCAATTTACAACTAAGGTCTTGACAGCAATTATATAAAACGGCACCGTAAAAATGATTGCATACTTGGTTGTATAAATCATCACATCAAAAGGAGAAAGTATTAATTGGTGTGAGATGTCTTCTCATGTTTTAAAAAGAAAATAACATTTATTGAACTGCGTTTCTATTTATAAATGCAGACGATGTTTGAAGTTTTTTATTCGCTGTACTTCTTCTTCTGAAACCAAAAGGACCTGCCATTGTTCTTCAGGCAGACAAGCAATTTATCATCAGATAGATATAGTTCTTTATTAAAATACAAAGCCTCATCTTTGTCATTATTGTGATATTAATGGAACAGGCAAAGAAAAAAAAGATGACTTTGATTCATGTCATAGATTTCCAGGAAACTGGTCCTTGGTTCTGCTCGTTTATTTGAAGCAAGATACTGGCCCGTCTTAAGAAACATCTAACACTGGACATGGATAGCAGTGCTTATAGGTTAATCGTGAATATGGGTGTCAAGGATTGCACTGGAGTATAGATAAACAGTTACTGCCCTGTCTTTACCAGCTGTCCTCAAAGATGGATTCAAGAGGGCAGGGGAGACAAGGGAGTGTGGTCAGGAGGTGGTGCCAGTTCCCACCAAAGGGCTTGTACCCAAATAGATTAATGAACAAAAAATAGCAAATAAAAAGGAAAAATCCCCTAAGGGGTATTCCTATGCTGGCAATAAAGTAACAATGACACTTAAAGTAACAATAATAATTGTCTACATGTCCTAGGGAGTATGGCTTGGATGTTACAGGGAAGAAAAGAAATCAAAAATTCAAAATTATATAATGATAATAAGGGAACAGGAGTATAACGTCAAGGTGATGCCCTTAGAGAATCAGAATTATATAATAGTGATAATAAAAGAGCAAGGGTATTGCCTCAATGTAGTGTCCTTGTTATACTGGTAATAGTGATAAATCTTTATTGAATCTTAATAGATAACATAGAGACACAAGCTTTTCCCTATATCCATATATAGCTGTAGGCAGAGGGTACAGAAGACCAAGTAATTGTTTATTTGAGAGGAGAGAAAAATGTACTCTCTATCTCAGTATGACCAACAATCCTATAATCCCCAGAGTGAGTTATTGCCAAGTGCTGGGCTAGTAGAGGAATGTAGGAGTGAAAACGAAAATAATAAAAATTATTGTATAAATTTCCTACTAGAAAATACCTCTATGCTAGTCCCTAGTCTCCTGAAAACACCTTCGAGGGTGTTCTAATCTCAGTCTAAATCTGGGTATCTGAAGGAACCAACTGCCTAATCAGCTTAAGCTTACTCGCTAGGATGAGCACAAAAAAATAATCAAGAAAGGGTCTAAAAACCCATGGTGCAAATAAATCTTATTAAGTGCATTAAGTGCATAAGTGCAGAGTGAGAGAAATAACGACGAGCTTATCGCCCGTATCACCCTCGAAGGTGTTTTCAGGAGACTAGGGACTAGCATAGAGGTATTTTCTAGTAGGAAATTTATACAATAATTTTTATTATTTTCGTTTTCACTCCTACATTCCTCTACTAGCCCAGCACTTGGCAATAACTCACTCTGGGGATTATAGGATTGTTGGTCATACTGAGATAGAGAGTACATTTTTCTCTCCTCTCAAATAAACAATTACTTGGTCTTCTGTACCCTCTGCCTACAGCTATATATGGATATAGGGAAAAGCTTGTGTCTCTATGTTATCTATTAAGATTCAATAAAGATTTATCACTATTACCAGTATAACAAGGACACTACATTGAGGCAATACCCTTGCTCTTTTATTATCACTATTATATAATTCTGATTCTCTAAGGGCATCACCTTGACGTTATACTCCTGTTCCCTTATTATCATTATATAATTTTGAATTTTTGATTTCTTTTCTTCCCTGTAACATCCAAGCCATACTCCCTAGGACATGTAGACAATTATTATTGTTACTTTAAGTGTCATTGTTACTTTATTGCCAGCATAGGAATACCCCTTAGGGGATTTTTCCTTTTTCTTTGCTATTTTTTGTTCATTGCACTGGAGTATGTTCAAGCACACTTTCAAAGCATTTACTGATGTTAGTGCACACGTCTTGAGCACTAAAAGGCTGTTCACAAATCACAAGATATTTATCACCTGTCAGGTCCAGCTGGTGCAGATAGGGGCTTGTGTCAAATACTTCTACTGTTACCAACAATACACTCATTTTTAAGATGATTATCTATGAAGTTAACATCTTGAAGCTATTTCCAAGCTTGATAATTCCACTGTTAAAAACATGGAGGCATGGCAGGGGGTGGTGCCAAACGCCACCCAAGCCAATCAGCATGTCCTCATAGATATGCATTGAATCAATGCATCTTTATGGAGAAAGATCAGCGTCTCCATGCAGAGGGTGGAGACAGTGAATGTCAGTACTGACCCAGGAAGGAATGGTCACTAGAGGTGTTCTCTGACAAGACAGTTTTTCCAACAAAAAGCCTGCAGGGACCGACTATACTCACCAGAACAACTACAGCTTAAAGGGACACTCCAGGCACCCAGAACACTTCTGCCCATTGGAGTGGTCTGGGTGCCAACTCCCACTACTCTTAACCCTGCAACTGTAATTATCGCAGTTTTCATAAACTGTAATAATTACCTTGCAGGGTTAACTCCTACTCTAGTGGTTGTCTACTAGACAGCCACTAGAGGGCACTTCCTGCTTCATAGCTGTGCTAAAGCGTCGCTGGACGTCATCGCGCTGTGTGAGGACCTCCAGCGCAGCTCAATTCCCCGTAGGAAAGCATTGAAAAGCATTAGGTCTCCTCAGCCGGCGGGCGGGATCAGTCTCCCCCGCCAGCTGACCTAATGAAGGGCAGGAGTGGCGGCGACCCGAAACCACCGCCGAGGGACTTCAGCGGGGGGCTCAGGTAAGTCACTGAAGGGGTTTTCACCTCTTCAGCAACCGGGGATGGGTGGTGGGAGGGAAAGGGAACCTGCAGTGCCAGGAAAACAGATTGTTTTCCTGGCACTGGAGAGTCCCTTTAATGCAGTTGTTCTGGTGAGTATAGTGTCCCTTTAAGTACAGCAGTCACTAATTACCAATCACTATGTTTTAATATATTCCAAGTCTCACATAATGACACAGGCACATATAGGCAAGCGGCACATCATGTGAGTGCACCATACGGCGGCACACAGGATCATCTGTGTTTACATAAGTAAATCATAAGTTGGCAGAGAGTCCACCCATCAAAAACACTCTAGCAGACGATGTTCCGATACGGGAGAATGATGCACGGTTGGTTAGATATGTTATGCTGTCATTTCAGTTTTGAATCTGTTTAGGAATCAGAAACCCTGCATTGTAAAGGGAATCATATTAATCCAAGGGGAAAATATATTTATTTTATCTTTGGTGGACGAATGACTAATTACGTCATTTTAGATAGCTGTCTAACTCTTTCACGGCTTTTTTTTTTTTTATATATATATATATTGTGCTAGCCGAACAACTGAGAAAAATCTATAGTGCTTCTTTACATTTAATCTTAAATTTCACACTTCCTTTGACAAGCTGCCAGACTAACAGAAAACAAAACAATTAAGAGACAGCGGCAGCAGATTTGCATCTATCAGCTCACCAAAAAAATCTTATTGAGCGCATGACTTGTTGATGGCCAAGCATCACCATGTTGGAGGAGTCAAATGCACTTTCCATGTAATATGGGGGGTTATTTACCAAGGTCGCAGAAAGTGCTATTTGGAGTCAAAGTGCTAAATTAGGAGCCAATAGAATATCTACCAGCAAATAGCACACCACCCAAGAATAAAACGTGCTTTGCATGATTTATCATGGGAAAACAGGTTGCAGTTTTAATGCAGATTGTTACATATTTAGAGAAATCTTTTTGGGTTCCATAATAATTGCTTCTTATTTAGCTCTTTGCCTCAGAATAACATCTATTTTTGACTCGATGACTCTCTCCCTACATCTATTTCTCAAAAAAAACAAAAAAATAGGTACCCTGTTTTTGGCAGTGTTAATTTTGTTGACTATCAATTTTAGTCACATTTTACTCGACTAAAATTTTTGGGATTTAGTCGACTAAAACTAGACTAAAAGTAAAACAATTCAGATAACTAAAATATGACTAAACCGGCTTTGTAGTCAAAAAAACTACGGCTAAAACTAAATATAAATTTGCCTCCAAAATTAACACTGCACTGAGTTGCTGTGAAAGGGGCAAAAGAGACAGACCAGGGCTTGGGAGAGAGACACCCAGAGGATCTGTGAGGACACAAAGAGACACAGAGGGGCTGGGAAAGGGGCAAAACAGATAAGAGGTTTTAACTAAACCTATTAGATTTTAGTTGTGTCAACTAATATCTACTGGAGTTTGAGTCAACTAAAATTAGACAAAACTAAAACAATTCAGATGACTAAAATACAGCTAAAACTAAAATGGCTTTTTAGTCAAAACACTATATAGTTAAAACTAAATTGCTGCCAAAATGAATACTGGTTTGTGTATTTGCATGTTTTGTAGATGACAGTGCTTCCTAATGCGAGGTAATCGGAAGTTAAAACTAACACCGGATACTATAAAAACTTCCATAGATCATACACCGGCTATATTAGAGGTGAAAAAGACCTTGCTCAAACAAGCTTAGAATCTGAGCTGACTATTTGAGGTAGGTGATATGTATTATTAGGATTCTTACAGGTCTGACCAGAATTCCCTGGGATTCCCGGTTCAAAGGCAGCGACATTGCTCGAACTAGCGAACATATGTGTATGTAGATTTTCTGATTTCCTATAGAAAACCTGCAGCTAAGAATTGCGAAAAGGCAAATGTGAACATGAAAACAGGAGTGACATTTGCAGGAAATATGTTTTTAGTGCTGTGAGCTTCGATGGGCATAGATCAGATTTCTTCTGCCTGTAATTTATACATATAAACATTGTCAAAGTCAATAAAAAGAATAAAGTGTTAGTTGACTGGCAAACACATACATAATGATGCAACTTTTAAATCAATTTAAGTTGCAAAGCCAAACATTGATTCAGGAAAGATAACATGACTAATCGCCATCTGGTCCAA
The DNA here is from genome assembly GCF_036172605.1 of Pelobates fuscus. Classification (NCBI taxonomy): domain Eukaryota; kingdom Metazoa; phylum Chordata; class Amphibia; order Anura; family Pelobatidae; genus Pelobates; species Pelobates fuscus. The sequence goes on from NC_086320.1 coordinate 341,902,994, forward strand.
TTTGATTATTGTACAAACTGGGAATCTCCTAGTGGCTGCACCAGAGGGAAAATTTATGAGAGATTGCCATTTACCATTTGCGACAGAGGTTAGGAATAAGCATGATGTATGACTAATAGAGTGTGCCAAATTTGCAAGCGGCTTACAGAGTTGGAGATATGTTTATTCTGCCAAGTCAACAGAGATGCATCTGTGCAGATTAACATACTTTACAACATTAAAAACACAACATTTCAAAGGCTGAGCAGGGTAAATGCAATATCAAAAAAAAGTTTGAACTATTCCCTTTGATGAAGTGCAAATGCCATAAATCCATTTATACATGGTCCCTTTAAGAAGCAACAGATGTTTCCCAAACTCAATTAGAAGCTAAAATGAAACCAGTGAGCCTGATTTACAAATTTAAAACCTTTACATAACATTTCCTCCCTCCCACTTATTCAAACAAATCTGTTTTGTAAAGAAAAACAGGAACTAACAAAAATTTAAAGCGGCACTATCATCCTGCAAGCGTCTGCGAGGGACAGATTCAGGTAAGTAGAACTCACCTTTACCTGCCCCCCACTTGGCCAGCAGACCTCCAGCAGTGATGTCATCATTGGGGTTCTTTGCCAATTCTGCAGGGTGACACTGCCGCTTTAAAGGGACACTCTAAGCACCAAAACCACTGCATTTTTTTTTGTGCAAAGACTGTCTCTGCACTTGGATAAGAAATAGCCATAGTTGAATTTGTCGCTAAGGATTCCTCTGGAGGTTGTCATGAAGGATTTTTTGTGGTGTTATTATTATTATTATTATTATTATTATTTATTACAGCAGTTTTGGCATGCACCATAATGCCCCAAAACTTGTCTATGAGAAGAAATTGGACTGGCACAAGCTTATCAAACCAAGGTGATCTCCCAGTGGATGCAGAACCTCCAATGTAAGGACTGGGACAGCGCAGGTGAGTTTAACTTCTCTTTTTATTTAATATGGACAAGAAAACTCAAACATTATAAATAAATATAAGTATTTAGAATATCAGAGTGTTCCCTTAAAGCTCACAGATTATCTTTAAACATCTAATGCCTGTATTCACCACCAACACATCAGGCAGTTTCCAACTACTTTTACCACGTGTTAGTGTTTTGTCACTACTGATCAAACGCACACTGTGAAGCAAGTAAAATAATAAAGCAAAAAAGGGAATCTCCCTGTGTATGGTAGGTAACTGTCTATACAATACCTGGTACAGACACAGTCTCTTGTTTTACAAACACATCACGGCTGTGCTAATAATGTCTGTACCCCAAACCCCCACACACACACAGCAGAGGAAAGTTGTGAAAAAATATTCCACTATAAAACATTGGTTATTGTCATGGAAACAACTATGTAAGGCTCATGACCTACTTTTAGAAAGATAAAATGCATAATCCAGCAACAATATAAAAAAGGAATGTGGTTTCTGGAATTATCGTGTTTATAAAATAATCTTATCTCATTATAGTCAAGAATAAAAAAAGAGTTTTGTATGCAATCAGGCTCTTCATACAGACTGATTTAATTGCAAAGCCGGCATAGAACAGGATGCAAAAATAACTAACATTACATTCTTTTCTTGAATATGACAGTTTTAGGGATCTTTGGCAGATACAAAACAAAAATATCTTTAATAAGATAATTAGAATGAGCTAAAAGATTATTTTACAAGCATTGGAATTACATAAGCTATATTTTTTCTTACATGTTTTCTTTCCGATCACAAATACAATAAATTCTTTGAAACTGAGAATTTATAATTTTCTAACATGAACATAAAAAATTACCAAAATGTAAAATTGTTTATTTTGTTATAAATGTATTTACAGATAACTAATTGGCAGCCAATGCAGCTATTGCCCAGATAGAGATTACTTTGAGAAGTGCTAAAGCAACATGTATTCCTGACATAGTATTAAACTAACTATTCAGATTCTTAGCCCACCTCCAATCGCACAGGAATGGTGAGTTTACCTACCTTCTTTCCTACGCCACGCCGCTCTAGCCGTGGCTGACCCAGCCTCCATTGCTGATATCATCAATCTTGATGATCTCAGCCTATCCAATGTTTTGCCATAGGAAAGAATTGGGAGGCTATAGCGCATGTGCAGCAAAATGCCACGCTGCGCCAATCACCATCACCACATAGAGATAGATGTTATCAATGCATCTCTATGGGGAACGTACAGTGCCCGCTGAATGCCAGTGCTGCACACTGTGCAGCACTAAACTAAGAAGCACCTCTAGTGACCGAATGAATGACTGCCACTAGAGGGTTCCATGGCTGCAATGTGAACAATGTTTACAGTGCTCAGCCTGCAAGGACAGCTTATAGACACCAGGACCACTACATTAAGCTGTAGTGGTTCTAGTGACTATAGTATCCCTTTAAAGCAGATCTGTCACTCTTGGGGTCTCTGAGACCCCAAGTGAGATATATTCTGCATGATGTCAACATGAAAGGAAGGGAGAGATTGACTTACCTAAACCTCTACCTTCTGAGGTTGTTAGAATATGCATAACTTCTGTATCATCATCTATCTCAGAACATCCCCCAAGATTCTTCAAAGAAGCCATAGTCTTCTACTGTGCAGAAGTCGCTTTTACATCAGCTATAGCCTGCAGCTGGGAAATGGCAGGAATTTGATTTTTTTTTTATTCTGTGGAGTTTATGTGTTAAGAAAGAAAAAAAGTAATAGACATATAGTCCCAAAAGAGAGACTTTTTATTGGTGGAGCCTATTTCTGGTCTCGGAAGGGTTTGTCTGCTGCAACGTTTAGGAAATTTTAAGGTAAGTATGTTTTTTTCTTTTATTATTTTTTTTTTTTGTGTTAGCTATAAGAAAATATATATAATTTTGGTTACGTCATGACCCTGCTTTTATAAGCCTGCTTTCTTTTTCCAAAATACTGAAGAAAGGTCAAAAAGGCAGTCTTTTTCAGATTTTCATGTTGTTTTAACGTAGAAAAGAACTTACATGTGCAAAAAATTAATTTTAGGAAGAGTTGAACAAATGCATTCCATTCTTAAAGGGACACTATAGTCACCTGAACAACTTTAGCTTAATGAAGCAGTTTTGGTGTACAGAACATGCCCCTGCAGCCTCACTGCTCAATCCTCTGCCATTTAGGAGTTAAATCCCTTTGTTTTTGAACCCTAGTCACACCTGCCAGCATGTGACTTGCACAGCCTTCCATAAACACTTCCTGTAAAGAGAGCCCTATTTAGGCTTTCTTTATTGCAAGTTCTGTTTAATTAAGATTTTCTTATCCCCTGCTATGTTAATAGCTTGCTAGACCCTGTAAGAGCCTCCTGTATGTTATTAAAGTTCAATTTAGAGATTGAGATACAATTATTTAAGGTAAATTACATCTGTTTGAAAGTGAAACCAGTTTTTTTTCATGCAGGCTCTGTCAATCATAGCCAGGGGAGGTGTGGCTAGGGCTGCATAAACAGAAACAAAGTGATTTAACTCCTAAATGACAGTGAATTGAGCAGTGAAATTGCAGGGGAATGATCTATACACTAAAACTGCTTTATTTAGCTAAAGTAATTTAGGTGACTATAGTGTTCCTTTAAATAATTTTCATAAACATTGCCTTGCAATACCACGAAAAACTATGAAAAAAGTACATGTTGTACAAACATGTTGTTTACACAGCCAGAAATGAATAATCATGTTATTTACCGATCAATATATGCTGTAGGACTGCCATTCTGTATATCATGTTAGAATCCACACAAAAGAATTTCTGCTCTCTCTAGAGATTTCGCTAACTGCACATGTTAATATATAAATAAACAGTATTTCAAAAGGTCTAGTCCACTGAAAGCGGGCGTAAAATAATATTACACTTGACATTTGGTGACTGGAATGGTAGAAAGGGGAACACTCAACCCATTTAACTTCTGAGAGCCTGGCAAGAATTGTCAGTAAGACTACTGGATACTTTCAGATGCAATAAAAATAACCACATTGATAAACATCGCAAAATCCCGTTTTTTCGTGCTGCTAATTTCATCTTTCATGTATTCAAGACAGACAGCTAGCCAGTGAATAGAATTAAAGTTACATCACAAATAAACCAGCTGTCAGTCTGTGCAATGCATTATGGGAGGCCATTAGCGTTACTTTGGGAAGGGGGGGGGGGGTGTAAAGTGTTAAAGGGACACACTAGGCACATTGCAGAAAGGTGATGTTTACATAGCAGGGTTTAAATGCCTCTAGTGGCGGTCACTCAGTTTCCCTATGGGAAAGCATTGTAGATCTCAGCCAAGGAGGCATGCCAGCAAGACTGAGATCGGCATTGTGAAGAAGAAAAGGTGTATACAACTGCTTTTTTTTCTTCCTACAGGGGGAGGACCTAAACAGCCATCAGGGCACAATAGTGTTAGGAATAAACATTTGTAATCCTAACACTATAGTGTTCCTTTAAGCATATCCGACAGCCATCTTTAGGGAGACAAACACAATCTTTGGGTAAGCGCACAGATTCATCTATATATTTGTTTACAAACAGCACAAACTATATAATGTATACATGTATAATGTGTGTGTATATATATATATATGGAGAATTATCACCTAGTACAAAGCATGGCATCATGTAACTCACGCCCTGTGTTTTACCCATCGCTGGTGAAGAGGTTCTGTTATAAACTAGATAAAAGATGTATAACGTTAAACCAGAAGCTATTCTGTTGTTGAGATCCATTCTGTTGATTTCTATTTAACATAACAGCACCTGTTTTTACCTTGATCAATCTATCCTTACACAGCTGTTTAAGCCTGCCGTACTGAGTTTATGACATCTTCAAGGCACTGAATCAAGGGCTGTGTGCATATTGTAAACACTCTGTAATCATAAAATATTTCACATTAATGAAGACATTGAGTGAATCGGTAACCGGAATATATAAAACGGATATTAGATGAGTTCCAACTTAAAAAAGTGTTAATAGTATATTTGGGTGTGCGGGAAGTTGTATTAGCTGCTGGGGAATATAAAACCCTTGCCCGTAATAAAGGTATTGTAATTTTCGAAATTATGGCCATTTCTGATTTCTTTCAGCTCGAAGATGGAACATGTCTGACCCGACAGAAAATACAAATATGGAGAAGAATATTCAGTCACCACAGGCTCATCACATCATGCTACTAGGAGACAATTTCGTGAAATAGATACAATTGCCATCCACTGCAATTTGTTCTATTTCAGCAAACCTGTTATTACTCTTCAAGAGCTGCTTCTCTCTCATCTTGACTCAATCAAAAGAATGCTGGTTTATGACAGGTTGTATCTAGAGGAACAGGACTTCAATTTCTTCATACAGAAACAGTATTTTAATCTCACAACAGGTGAGTTTCCCATGATAAAATCAGCTCTCCCCATTACGAGGCCTGGTTTTAGCTTTACAAAAACAATGGGGGCTTATCTGCTAAACTCTGAATTGTAGAGACTCGAGAAACAAACTGCAAAATGTAGGCAACTTTCCATATTATCACTTGAAATCCTAAGGAGTTGTGCAGAACATTCACTAAAAGTAGTAAATACTAAAAATGCATTTCAACTATAAATGAGATTCACTTTGTTAATGGGTTTTAAATGAATAGTATTAATATTCCGCATTTGTGTCACTGGCATGCCCTCTTCTCCCCCGTCGGCCCACCCACCCACCCACCCTGCCGGCTTGATTTCTATTCTCCCGATGTTGTGATATACACATACATTTTGATAAATTCATATGCACAGTATGTACACATGCACTTGACATCATTTATGTCACTTGCATGAATGATGGAATAAGGGGGTTCGCAAGGTTCTGTATATAAAGGCTCATACTTGGCTGACATTCCAATACTGCCCATCACTCCCATCTAGTTGATAGAAAAAAGTTGCAGATGATAATAAAATCCTATCTCCTACATCATGATAGTAAGTCTACACATAAAAAGATTTAAAAAATTTTTTTTATAAAAAAGGTATAACACATTTTACAAGTATAAAATGAATTGTTCATTATACATGATTTGCAGTAGATTTTATTAATGGACAAAACTTCTACGTTTCCAAGTCATTTGAAGTCGAGGAGACTTAGCCAAGAATGATGAATTACAACAGAGGTTCATTGTCCCTGAAAGGAAACCTTTCTAAAAATGCAATTATCTGTTTGAGTGATAATGTTAGGATGAAAGGAAATGTTACATGATGGGATAAAATGATGGCAGGAGGGTCAAACCTTCGGCAAGCACGGTACCCATATCAACATGTTACAATAATTAAACGGCAAACTCTATCTCAAAACAGAATTAAACGAAAAACAACTAAACAAATATTGGTTGGTAAAACACGTCTCTCGTTTTATAAGTGCAGCTTTTCAGAATGCATTGAAATCCACAGAAATAAATGACTGCTAGACGGATTTTAAAAATATTTTGTAACCGCGCCAAAATTAACTATTTGATTTCCTGAGAAGTATGCAAGTCTAGAACCTGTGATGTTACATTAGATGTGTTTAAAAAAAATTCAAATGTAGGGAATGTTGAAAGATCAGTTGCTAGTTACTGATCCTAATGGAGAATGGAAATAAATGTAATCTGTTTAGAATGAGTATCAGTGATCTCTGGTCCCTCAATTTTGACACTCAATCTAATGAGGATCCAGTAACACTTCACGTTCATTCAATATTGGCATTCAGTTGACATGTATCTTGCCTATAATACTCCTCAATCAATGATGAGCATGATGAGAGTTTTGATTCATTGTTTTTCTGTTTGTAGAAGAAATGGAGGGTGGTCGGGATTAGCAGGAATAGCTAGCGGGCTAGGGAAGTTTCTTTCTCTCTCGCTACTTATCAGAATGGAGAGAGAAAGAACAGTATTGCAACTCTCATCATGCTACATCAGTACAGGGCCGGATTAACAAAGGGGCTGATGGAGCTGCAGCTCCAGGCCCAGGCCCATGGAATAGGCCCATTTTTTTTTTTTTTTTACACACTACTCTTAGGTTTGCCACCTGACTGGTATTTTACTGGCACAGCCGGTATTTGAGGCTGCCTGGCTGTGCCGGTATTGCAGTAATACCGGCAATACAAATGCAAGTAATTTTCTCAGAATAAATGGAAATTACTCTGCAATACCAGCACCGACCAGTAGGGGTCACTGTGTGTGGAGAGAGGCAGGGATAGGAAGTTACAGAATATCCCTGCCTCTCTCTACTACTCACTGATCTGTGGGGGAGCAGCTGCACAGCACAGAGAGTCCAGACAGCAGCTCAACAGCACAGGTAAGTGAGTGATGGGGGGAAAGGCAGCAGGAACACTAGGGGACACTGAGACACTAGGGGACACAGACATTATGGGACACATGGGGACACAGACACTAGGGGACACTGAGACACTAGGACACAGACACTGGGAGACCTGGGAACACTGAGACACTTGGGGACACTGTAAAACATGGGGACACTGAGACACTAGAGGACACTTGGGGACATATGGGGACACTGAGACACTAGGGGACACAGACGCTAGGGGACACATGGGGACACAGACATTAGGGGACACTGAGACACTAGGACACATGGGGACACAGACACTGGGAGACCTGGGGACACTGGAAAACATGGGTACACTGACACTAGGACACATGGAGATGCTGAGACACATGGGGACGCTGTGAGACATAGGGACATTGGGAGACACTGAGACATTGGGACACTGAGACATTGGGACACGGAGACACTATGTCCCCATGTCCACCAGCCAGTGCCCCTAGTGTCTCAGTGTCCCCAAGTCTCCCAGTGTCTGTGTCCCATGTCTCTCAGTGTGCCTAGTGTCCCCATGTGTCCCAGTGTCCCCATGTCTATGTCCACAACTGTCCCCATGTCTCTCCAAGTGTCTTTCTCCCAGCCAGTGTCCCCTAGTCTCCCAGTGTCCCCTAGTCTCCCAGTGTCCCCTAGTCTCCCAGTGTCTGTGTCCCTAGTGTCTTAGTGTCCCCAAATGTTTCAGTGTTTCCATGTCTCCCAGTGTCTGTGTTCCTAGTGTCTCAGTGTGCCTGGTGTCCCCATGTCTCCCAGTGTCCCTATATGTCCCAGTGTCCACATGTCTATGTCCACAACTGTCCCCAAGTGTCTGTCTCCCAGCCAGTGTCCTCTAGTCTCCCAGTGTCTGTGTTCCCATGTTTCTGTGTCCCTAGTGTCTTAGTGTCCCCAAATGTTTCAGTGTCCCCATGTCTCCCAGTGTCTGTGTCCCTAGTGTCTCAGTGTCACCATTACTCCCAGTTTCCCTAAATGTCTCAGTGTCCCCATGTCTCCCAGTGTCCCCATGTCTCTGTGTCCCCGGGTCTCTCAGTGTCCCCATGTCTCTGTGTCCCCAGTATCCTAGTGACATGGGGACACACTGAGACATTGGGAGAAATGGGGACACAGACACTGGGAGACTAGGGGACTGGGCGACATGGGGACACTGAGACACTGGGTGACTTGCGAGACTGAGACACTGGGAGACAGGGAGACACTGGGAGCAATCCATCTATACAGCAGAATCAAACTGTGAGTAGTTTGTTGGTGATTTTACAGAATTTTCTCTGATGTCACTCCTTGTGATTTACATTATGTGATGTCATGCATAACTAATTAATTACATAAATGATTAAGGCTGGTATTTTGTTTTTCAAGAAAGGTGGCAACCTTAACTACTCTTGCTTAAAGGTGCACTATAGGGTCAGGAACACAATCATGTATTTCTGACCCTATTATGTTAAAACCACCACCCTGGCCCCTTCTTGCCTCTCTAAATATAGTAAAATAGTACTTGTATTCAATTCTGCAGCTGCTGGCTCAGAAGTGGTGGTCTAAACAAATTACAATACGTCCCCATTGGATTGGCTGAGACTGTCAACTAGGCAGATCAGGGGCAGAGCCAGCACAAGTCCAGCATAGCCCTGGCCAATCAGCATTTCCTCATAAAGATAAATTGGATCAATGCATCTCTGTGAGGAAAGTTCAGTGTCTGCATGCAGAGGGTGGAGACACTGAATGGCAGTGCTGCACACTATGCAGTACTGCCCCAAGAAGCACCTCTAGCAGCCATCTAAGGAGCGGCCAGTGGAGTTATTTTCTCTGAAAAGACAGTGTTTACTGCAAAAAGCCTGAATGGAATGATTCTACTTACCAGAACAAATACAATAAGCTGTAGTTGTTCTGGTGACTATAGTGTCCCTTTAAGTTTGGAAGCTTAAGAGAGATGTATGGGAACAAAACTTGTGTGGACTGGCTGACATTAAAATTAGTTTAGGTAATGCAGACGTTGGTCTCTCTAACACTGTGGCATGTCCCCTTTCTTCTACACTCACTACATACACCTTTTCTCTGTCTCAGACTATATACCAGGAACTTCTGCCTGCTAGTAAGAAGGTAAGGAGACAAGTGGACCAGCGAGTGCTAGGGGACAGTCCTAAGAAAGCATGGAGTGAGCGCATCATTAGACGCATTTATGTCAAGCTCAAGGTGCTGCCTGCATAGTATGTCCTTAGTTGGACAGCCTGCAGGATTGGCAGGCAGCCTGACATGCATTCATGCCAGGCTGACCTTCCAATTCTTTGGACAAACATGCCCCCTTTTTGGGCATGTTCACCCCTTTTGGCAGGTCTTGTCACGTCATTTGCGCCAGTGGCCCACCCTTTTACCCCGCCCATTGACTTCCTGCTTCACTGGACACTGCTTTTACTGGTTATGGATTTACTTGAAAGATGAAAGCATAAATTAGCGAGAAATTATCATAGAGTATGTGTTTTCTTATAGCTGCATCCTTTGAGTTTCCCTCCAGCACCATCTCCATCAGATACATGACGCTTGGGAGGTATGACTATTTTAGTGATTTTGGTCGATACGATTCCGTAATTAGGCCCATCATAATTGTCAGCACCAGGCCCACTGTGCTCTTAATCCGGCCCTGCATCAGTACTACAGTTCCTAGCACACTCATGCAGCGCTTGGTAAATATTATGACAGTAACACTGAACTGCTGGCCATCTGATCTTCTTGCACCTACAGCAGTGAAACCCAACTCCCATTTGTAACCGTTAGATTGTGGCTGAACATTATGAACGATTTAACTTGCAGCAGTTGAAAATGCAATTTTTTCTGGGAAATACGTACAAAAAAGTTAAATGTTAATTATCTATTTTAGAATTTTGTAGTATTCTAAAAGACATAAATATGTTTTGCCAAATTGGCCAAGATAAGCTTAGACAGGAATCCTTAATATAGTGATATGTAGTTTAGCCTCTAGCAGTAATTCTGATATATAGATCATGGACAGACCCTAGTTTTTTTCATAAGACTAGAAGCTGGCTTTTGCATAAATGACTAGTACCAAAGTAGACCCCACCAGTTCCGTCTGGCAAGATTAATGGTGACAATCCAAACAAACAGTTAAGTGCTTAAAGGACCACTATAGGCACCCAGACCACTTCAGCTTAATGAAGTGGTCTGGGTGCCCGGTCCAGCTAGGATTAACGCTTTCATACTGATTCAAAGGGGCTTATGGTAAATATTAGGGATCGACCGATATTGATTTTTTAGAGCCGATACCGATACCGATATTCTGTGAACTTTCAGGCCGATAGCCGATATAATTTGCCGATATTCTGTACATTTACCATTTTGGAAAATAAAAAACTATTTCTAAAGGTAAATGCACAAAATATACATGCCACGTGTAGTGGATGCAGTGTGTTTAGACAAGGGAGCTGTGTATGTGTGTGTAGTGGATGCAGTGTTAGTGCAGTGTGTGTGTAGTGGATGCAGTGTGTGTGTAGTGGATGCAGTGTGTGTTTGTGTAGTGTGAATGGTGTGGATGCAGTGTGTATTTGTGAAGTGGATGCAGTGTGTATTTGTCTAGTGTGTATATAATGAAAGCAGAGTGTTTGTGTAGTGTGTGGGTAGTGTGCGTAAAGTGAATGCAGTGTGTGTAAAGTGAATGCTGTATATACTAAATGCAAAGTGTGTGTGTTTGTGTAGTGTGTGTATAGTGAATGTAATGTGTGTGTTTGTATAGTGTGTGTATATAATGCAGTGTGTGTGTGTGTAGTGTGCATTATATAAACACACTACACAAACACACTGCACAAACACACTGAATTATATAAACACACTACAAAAACGCACTGTGTATATAATGCAGTGTTTATATAATGCAGTGTGTTTGTGTAATGTTTATATAATGCAGTGTTTGTGTAGTGTTTATATAATACAGTGTGTTTGTATTGTGTGTGTGTGTGTGTATAATGCAGTGTGTGTTTGTATAGTGTGTGTGTATATAATGCAGTGTGTGTTTGTATAGTGTGTGTGTATATAATGCAGTGTGTGTTTGTATAGTGTGTGTGTATATAATGCAGTGTGTGTGTGTATATAATGCAGTGTGTGTGTGTATATAATGCAGTGTGTGTGTATATAATACAGTGTGTTTGTGTAGTGTGCATTATATACACACACACTATACAAACACACTGCATTATATATACACACACTATACAAACACACTGAATTATATACACAGTGTGTTTGTGTAGTGTATGTGTATAATAATAGTGTATGTGTGAGGGGGCATTTTTTATTAAAACATTTTTTTTATATTAAATTATTATTTTTTTATATATTTAATTATTATTATTTATTTTCTGTTGTCCCCCCTCCCTGCTTGTTGCCTTGCCAAGGAGGGAGGATATGTTAATCCCTGGTGGTCCAGTGGCATTTGCTTAGCTGGGGGAGGGGGTGAGGTGAGAAGCAAGCGTTTACTCACCTCCCAGCAGCTCATCCAGCTCCCCAGTGTAAATCTCGCGAGACCCGCGGCCGTCAGAGCTGGCCGCGGGTCTCGCGAGATTTACACTGGGGAGCTGGAGGAGCTGCTGGGAGGTGAGTAAACGCTTGCTGCTCGCCCCCCCCCCCCAGGACCGCCGGGCTTGTAATGAGCCTGGCGGTCCTGGGAGGTATTATCGGCAATATCGGTATCCCTATTGGCCGATACCGATATTGCCGAAAATACCGAATATCGGCCGATTATATCGGTAAAAGCGATAATCGGTCGATCCCTAGTAAATATACAGCTTTCATATCCAAAGCAATAATAAACACAGTATGGGTTGACACATCTCAATACATTTTTGGCTGAAGATGTTTTTTTTGATGAATAGGAGGAAAAAGATTTGCCACATACTATGTACCCTGTTCACATTTTTGCTGATGTATTAGTTCTAAAATGCATTAGAAATGGGTTCTTAGCATACATCCCAACAATCGGAAGGGGAGAATCGGGACAGGGTGGGAGAGATTATAACAGGGAATCATCAGTGACGTGATCGTGCCATCAGCAACTTATGGGCACACCCGCCCACTGACAGTCTGCCTCGACAGTCCCCAGTTTTCAGGACCATGCAGTAAGCACTGCTCAATCACTCCCTGCATGGTTCTAGATCCCGATATAAAGCGTGAGCACATTAATGATGTCCTTGCATTGTACTGCAGAGGGACAGTTTCTTGGTGTCCCCAGATCTGGTACACCAGGGTACTAAAGCCGGACAGAACCCAAAAACCAGGACTGTCCTGCCTAAAGGCTAGTGTTAGACCAAAGATAAGAGATGGACAATTCCTAGAGAAATGGGTAATGTAACACGAAAACTAATATAAAAACAACAATATTTTTGTGTTAATTTTTGAACAACTCTTTGACTGGCTAAACCGTTTGCAATTGTGATGAAAAATACATATTTTCTTTTTCTCATGGATGGAGGCATAATGTATAATAAAACTATTTTTATATCCATGATTTAATGCATTATTGTAAACCGCGGAACTCTTGACTATTACCATTGATGCTTTTATCTGAGCAATATTTATTATGACAGTATAATTTTGTATATATTTCCAGTTCACTATCAATAAAGATATATATATATATATATTCTTTTCTAAAAGTAGCATTTGACCGCATTCCCAAGTGGGCGGAAGCACAAACAAAGTGCATTGAAATTGCTTCCATTGTATAGAATATATGCACATTTACATTCCATAGCATAAAGCTCACCGGCAATACCTAACACCTGGGAAAAAAAAGAGTAAAATCATAAAAACAACAAATACATTCTACGTGGGTGGAAAGTAGATATAACCTATGACAATTAGGAAAAAGCTCACATAACAGCAAACCCAAATGATAGCCATGCAGATAGCTAGTTTTTATAAGAACATTTCAAATTTGCTACATCCCCTTCTTCTGAGGATATTTAATTAATATCAATTAAAACTGATTGCAATATGTTTTTTACTGACATCATTTATAATTTAAGAAACTCCACAGTGGGGCATGGCATCCTAGCTATTGCCAACGAATGGGTTAAAGCAATTTTTCAATCACGAAACGTTAAAACGATGTCAAAATAATGAAATAATGACATATATTTATGTGAACAAATGACTATAAAACGAGGTTGAGTCATTCATCTGAACAGGAATGGAGATTACATTTGCACAGCTCTATTTATCAGTTTCAAACCAGAGGACGCCAGGTCAAGCCACACTTGTCGTCCATTCTTCAAGCTCAAACGGCCTGCTTTTATACCTTGCAAAAGGTGAGCAAAAGAAACCTGGCTTAGACAGCAAAGTGCAAACTGCACTGTAACTGACTGATCTCAGTAGTCAGAGTAATGCGAGTTGGTATATGGGTAAGAGGTTTATAATCTAAACACTGAATGTTGATGAATAGACACACAAGTCATGATGGGTTATATTCCTAACCTACCTACTTAGTCCAAAAATGTTAAACAAAGTATGTAAATACTCATACAAAAATAATTACCTTCCAAATAGGGACTTATAAGGACACTCCACTGCCCAGTAATACATAAACATTCACTATTTAGCAGATATACAACCAATCAAAACATTTAATTGTGCCTTTTTTTCACTGGGGTATATTTAACAACAGTTTGCAAAAAGCTGCAGGTCTCTTTTCTGCAGCAATCGCAAACCTTCTCCTTCTTTCCCAGCCTAGACTTTCTTTGGCGGTCAGATCACAAACGTAGGTAGCAACTACTAGCCAATAAAGGAACACTATAGAATTGGAACATAAACCTGTATTCCTAACACTATATTGTTCTCTTTATTTAGATTCAGGGTCTCACTAAATCTAAATAAAAAAAAGTGGGGGGAAATGGTATTACTAGGCTTATTTTTCCAGCCCCATTGCATATAACAGTTCAATCCAATGCTTCTCATACAGGAGCATCGGGGACTAAAAGTGAGTGCATGCATCAGACTAGCTGTGAGAACCAAGGTTCCAATCTCACAGTGTAATTGCCTTTACTGACTGTCAGTTGGACAGCCACTTGAGGCATATTTAACCCTGCAGTGTAAGCATTGCTGTATCTACTTAACAGCAATGCTTTACGTTGCAGGGTTAATACTAAAGAACCACTGCACCCAAACCACGTCATTGAGATTAAATGGTCTGGATGCCTTTAGACGTCCTTGAAGGATGAGAACAAACACTTTAAAGGGACACAAGAGCCACCAGACCACTTCATTTCAATGGCTTGGGTGCACTGTGACTGCCACCCCTTAGCTCTGCAATGTAAAACATTACAAGTTCAGAGAAAGTTTACGTTGCAGTGCTAAGCCCTCCTCTAGTGGCTGTCTACCAGACAATTCCTGCTTTATCACAGAGTTTGACTCCAAGAAATGCTTTGCATGAGGACATCCAGTGTCTTTAAATCCTCCATAGGGAAGCAGTGATTCAATGCTTTCCTATGGGGAAGGCCTAATGTGGATGTGGCACTCGCTGCGCGTTCGCATTTGGTTCCCCCTTGGCGGTGATGTCACAGGAGATGGAGAAAGGAGTTTTTTTTGTCCCTAAACTGCCGCAGGTGGGGGTTCGCGAAGGAGAGGGGCAGAGGAACATAACAGTGTTAGGAACACAGCTTTGTGAGAAAACGCTCCGCAAAGAAAACATCGAAATAACGTTTCAAGCAGTGTTACTTTTAAAGAAAATATTTTAAAAAAGGTTAAAAGAATATTTTATTTTAAATATATATACCGTATATACTCGAGTATAAGCCGAGTTTTTCAGCACATTTTTTCTGCTGAAAAACCCCAACTCGGCTTATACTCGAGTCAGAGTCTGTATTATGGCAATTTGCATTGCCATAATACAGACTGGGGGGAGAGGGGGGCTGGCAGAGCTGTACTTACCTTTCCTGCAGCTCCTGTCAGCTCCCTCCTCCTCCGCGCCGTCCGTTCAGCACCTCGGTCAGCTCCCAGTGTAAGTCTCGCGAGAGCCGCGGCTCTCGCGAGACTTACACTGGGAGCTGACAGAGGGAGCTGCACAGACCGCGCGGAGGAGGAGAGAGCTGACAGGAGCTGCAGGAAAGGTAAGTACAGCTCTGCCAGCACCCCTCTCCCCCCACTGAACTACCAATGACACTGGACCACCAGGGAAGGAGCCCCCCTCCCTGGCCAGCTAGCAAGCAGGGAGGAGGGACAAAAAAAAAGATAATTTAAAAAAAATAAATAATAATAATTAAATAATAAATAATAATAATTAAAATAATAATAATATAATAAAAATAAAAAAAATTATAATTAATAATATATCAAATGCCCACCCCCACCCCCACCAACACATACACAAACACACACTGCATCACACACTCACACTTCATTCATATACACACACTGCACTCATACACACACTGCACTCATACACACACTGCACTCACACACACACTGCACTCACACACACACTGCACTCATACACACTGCACTCATACACCCACACTGCATTCAGTATATACACACACTGGAAATAAATATTCAATTAATATATACGCACACACACTGCACTCATACACACACACTGCACTCATACACACACACTGCACTCATACACACTGCACTCATACGCGCACTGCACTCATACACACACACTGCACTCATACACACTGCACTCATACGCGCACTGCACTCATACACACACACTGCATTCATTATATACACACACTGAAAATAAATATTCAATTAATAGATACGCACACACACTGCACTCATACACACACACACTGCACTCATACACACACACTGCACTCATACACGCACTGCACTCACACACTGCACTCATACACGCACTGCACACACACACTGCACTCATACACACACACACTGCACTCACGCACTGCACTCATACACGCACTGCACTCATCCGCACACTGCACTCATACGCACACACTGCATTCATACGCACACACTGCATTCATTATATACACACACTGTAAATAAATATTCAATTAATATAATTTTTTTGAGGATCTAATTTTATTTAGAAATTTACCAGTAGCTGCTGCATTTCCCACCCTAGTCTTATACTCGAGTCAATACGTTTTCCCAGTTTTTTGGGGTAAAATTAGGGGCCTCGGCTTATATTCGGGTCGGCTTATACTCGAGTATATACGGTATATATATTTTTATTATTTTAGATAACATGGCCCTTAGTATAAGCTAGCATATTGCACAATATATATGAAGAAAATCCAGTGGTATTTTTTTTGTTGTTTTTTTCTACAACAGGAAACCTAGACCATTTCAACATGAAAAAGGATGCGATTTCCAAGGAAACAAATGCAGGGTCTATAGAAAGGAGCACAGGGCAAAGCCAGTAATGCTGTAAAGTGTCATTCGTTACCGAGTGTAGATTGCACCTTAACTGCTGAAGCTGGTAAGTCATTCTATGAAGAGCACTTGTACAACGCTATAAAATACCATAAAGGAAAGGTCAAGAAAGAGAGGCATTGTGGGCTTACTGAGCTTGTTACATGTGTTGAACCACTTGTGCACATACATTATAGTCGTCGACGGAATCACGTGGCATCTTCCGAGCATGTTTAGAATAAAGTGGATTGAACACAACAACCCGCCCCTCCTTCTCCCCCTTTCCAATCAAAGATGGATGGATTTACAGCATCCTTCCTGACCAGGGAAGATAAACATTGGAAGCGTGAACTAGCCTTAATAAATTAATAAGCCCTTTTCATGGCTGTTAGATTCCTGTTTGCAATCATTCTCTCGGAATTTTATTCTCTGTACTTATAATTACTTATGCAAACAATTGTTCTGAACTGATAATGAATTCCAGTTTTTTTTTTTCTGATGTTCTAAACAAAATAAAGGCTTTTGAAGTGGTATTTTCTGTAGAAATCTATTCTTAGAAAAAAATAGGATAAAGATGCGCAGTAAGCACAGTTTCTGCAAAATGTAATCTAGATTAAAGAATACGAAAGGCAAATCTAAAAGTTATATACTGAATTTTCCGGTCACGTTCGGCTTCAAGGCAAACTGTTATGTTTGAGATAAGAGTATTTTTTTTTTAATCCACACACACACATAAAATTTTGCATATATACATAGGAGGGCTACATTTAGCTTGTGCTAGTTGTCTAACACTTAATGATAGACATAGAAACATAGAATGTGACGGCAGATAAGAACCATTCGGCCCATCTAGTCTGCCCAGTTTTCTAAATACTTTCATTAGTCCCTGGCCTTATCTTATAGTTAGGATAGCCTTATGCCTATCCCACGCATGCTTAAACTCCTTTACTGTGTTAACCTCTACCACTTCAGCTGGAAGGCTATTCCATGCATCCACTACCCTCTCAGTAAAGTAATACTTCCTGATATTATTTTTAAAACTTTGTCCCTCTAATTTTAGACTATGTCCTCTTGTTGTGGTAGTTTTTCTTCTTTTAAATATAGTCTCCTCCTTTACTGTGTTGATTCCCTTTATGTATTTAAATGTTTCTATCATATCCCCCCTGTCTCGTCTTTCCACCAAGCTATACATGTTAAGATCCTTTAACCTTTCCTGGTAAGTTTTATCCTGCAATCCATGAACCAGTTTAGTAGTCCTTCTTTGAACTCTCTCTAAGGTATCAATATCCTTCTGAAGATATGGTCTCCGGTACTGTGTACAGTACTCCAAGTGAGGTCTCACCAGTGTTCTGTACAATGGCATGAGCACTTCCCTCTTTCTACTGCTAATACCTCTCCCTATACAACCAAGCATTTTGCTAGCATTTAATGCTGCTCTACTACATTGTCTGCCTACCTTTAAGTCCTCAGAAATAATCACCCCTAAATCCCTTTCCTCAGATGTTGAGGTTAGGACTCTATCAAATATTCTGTACTCTGCCCTTGGGTTTTTACGTCCAAGATGCATTATCTTGCACTTATCCACATTAAATGTCAGTTGCCACAACTCTGACCATTTTTCTAGTTTACCTAAATCATTTGCCATTTGGCTTATCCCTCCTGGAACATCAACCCTGTTACATATCTTAGTATCATCCGCAAAAAGACACACCTTACCATCAAGACCTTCTGCAATATCACTAATAAAAATATTAAAGAGAATGGGTCCAAGTACAGATCCCTGAGGTACCCCACTGGTGACAAGCCCAAGCGTCGAATATACTCCATTGACTACAACCCTCTGTTGCCTGTCACTCAGCCACTGCCTTACCCATTCAACAATATTGGAATCCAAACTCAAAGATTGCAGTTTATTGATAAGCCTTCTATGTGCAACAGTGTCAAAAGCCTTACTGAAATCTAGGTAAGCAATGTCTACTGCACCACCCTGATCTATAATTTTAGTTACCCAATCAAAAAAATCAATAAGATTAGTTTGGCATGATCTCCCTGAAGTAAACCCGTGTTGTCTCTGATCTTGAAATCCATGTGTTTTTAGATGTTCAACAATCCTATCCTTTAACATGGTTTCCATCACTTTCCCCACTACTGAAGTAAGGCTTACTGGCCTATAGTTGCCCGACTCCTCCCTATTACCTTTCTTGTGAATGGGCACAACATTCGCTAACTTCCAATCTTCTGGGACTACTCCTGATAACAATGATTGGTTAAATAAATCTGTTAATGGTTTTGCTAGTACACCACTAAGCTCTTTTAATAGCTTTGGGTGTATTCCATCAGGTCCCATTGACTTATTTGTCTTTACTTTTGACAGTTGAAATAGAACCTCTTCCTCTGTAAACTCACGTGTAATAAATGACTCATTTATCCTTTTTCTTAACGGAGGTCCCTTTCCTTCATTTTCAGCTGTAAATACCGAACAAAAATATTCATTGAGGCAGTCAGCTAGACCTTTATCCTCATCTACATACCTTCCTTCTTTTGTTTTTAATCTAACTAATCCTTGTTTTACTTTTCTTTTCTCATTTATGTATCTAAAAAATGTTTTGTCCCCCTTTTTTTACTGACTGTGCTATTTTCTCTTCTGTGTGTGATTTTGAAGCTCTTATGACTTGCTTAGCCTCTTTCTGTCTAATCTTATAGGTCATTCTGTCTTCCTCACTCTGGGTTTTTTTATAATTACTAAATGCTAACTTTTTGTTTTTTACTATTTTGGCCACATCTGCGGAGTACCACAGTGGTTTCTTGAATTTTTTGCTTTTACTGACAAGCCTAATGCAATTTTCTGTTGCCTCCAGTAGTGCAGCTTTTAAATAATCCCATTTCTTTTGGACTCCATTTAAGTTGCTCCAGTCTGATAATGACTTCTTTACACATATTCTAATTTTAGAAAAGTCTGTTTTTCTAAAGTCTAAAACGTTTGTTTTTGTGTGGTGTGACTCAGTCACTGTTCTTATATTAAACCACACTGACTGATGATCACTGGATCCTAAACTTTCACCTACAGTAATATCTGATACCAAATCTCCATTTGTTAACACTAAATCTAGTATGGCCTCTTTACGAGTTGGCTCCTCAACGACTTGTTTTAGAGACAATCCCAGTAGGGAGTTTAGAATATGTGTGCTTCTGGCACAAGTAGCTATTTTTGTTTTCCAATTCACATCAGGAAGATTAAAGTCACCCATGGTGATAACTTCCCCCTTCATTGTCATTTTAGCTATTTCTTCAACTAGTAGATTATCTAACTCTTCAATTTGTCCTGGGGGCCTATAAATCACACCTACACAAATTACTGTGTGATTACCAAATTCTAACGTAACCCAAACGGACTCTATGTTCGTCTCACTAACCTTTATTAGGCTAGATTTTATGCTATCCTTCACATACAGGGCCACCCCTCCCCCTTTCGTGCCTTCCCTGTCTTTTCTATATAAAGAGTACCCTGGTATTGCTATGTCCCAGTCATTTTTTTCATTATACCATGTCTCAGTAACAGCGACTAAATCTACACTATCAGTTGCCATTATTGCCACAAGTTCATGGATCTTATTCCCTAAACTGTGAGCATTTGTAGACATGACTCTAAGCTTATCATTTTTTAACACACTTGCTACAGGCACCTTATGTCCTTGTTTTGGAATAATGATATCTGTTTTGGAAGAATCACGGCATTATTTACTAAAGTTGAGAATTCAAAGTTAATTTCAAATTTAAGGCCAGAGCAATGGAACTGAAAGCATCGCTCACTTTTTCCAAATCGGCTATTTTGACTTTCTAGATCCCATCCTGATATACCTTGGGCTACAACTAAATTATGGATTGATAAATTATCTCTGCTTCCCATTACTTTTTTTTTTTACTTGAATTTCAAAGTGCACAGAGGGTTCCATCACACATAAATCTGCCACCAATTACAGCCATGTGACCAGCACAAGGTATGATTACAATCAGCACAGAAGAGGAGCACTATACTTTGACGTGAGGAGCATTTTAGCAAAAACATATTTCTCTCCCCCAAGAAGTTACTTTATTGAAGTCAAAGTGAATAACATTATTTCAGACATTCGGAAGCACACATTGATACACACACCTTTTGCTCCAATTTTGGGGAGAAGAAGTGGTAGAACAGGGGTTTAGCTATAATACGGAATTATTGTTTCATTAATGTTGGCTGTAGCAAGTGCAACATTCGAAATTGTGAAATATACTGCTCACTTGCAGTTTGTTATTTAACCCCTTAAGGACACATGACATGTGTGACATGTCATGATTCCCTTTTATTCCAGAAGTTTGGTCCTTTAGGGGTTAAAGGGAGACTATAGTCACCTAAACAACTTTAGCTTAATGAAGCTGTTTTAGTGTATAGATTATGCCCTTGAAGTTCACTACACAATTCACCATTGCCATTTAGAAGCTCTCGTTTCACAGCATGCATGAAAGAAATGGTTTAATTTTCAACCAGATGTAACTTACTTTAAAAGATTTTATTTCCTGCTCTGTAAAATGTAACTTTTATTACATACAGGAGGCCCCTGCAGGAACTCGCAAGCTATTAACACAGCAGGAGATAAGAAATTCTGAACTGAACAGAATTTGCAATAAAGGTAGTGTAAACATTAGATGACTCTTTAAGGGAAGTGTTTAGGAAGGCTGTGTAAGTCACATGCCTGGAGATAGACTAAGAGCAACATAAACAAAGTGATTTAACTCCTAAATGAAAGGGGACTGTGCAGTGAGAAAGCAGGGGCATGATCTATACATAAAAACTGCTTCATTAAACTAACATTGTATTGGTGACTATAGTATCCCTTTAACTTGGAGACTTCCTGAAATCCAATTTTTTTTTTTTTTTTTTAAACAGGTTCTCTCACACGCAGATAGCACATTACCAGAGGTAAAAACATGAAGTGGCAGTCATACATGCCTCCCATCAATCAGAGATTTAGCAGGACAGTCCCAATTCTCGAGTCTTGTCTCCCCAGTGTCCCGCTTTTGGAAACATCAGGAAACTGTCCACAAAAAGTGTAGGGCAAGTGCATCTTTTGATACGCTCAGCTGTGCATTCGCATGAAGCTGACCTGACCTGACCCCTTTGGCCGGAGCAAGTGATGGAAAGCTAATGTTGGGGGCTATGTCATACTCCTCGTAAGTAGGTTGGCTTGACACACAGGTAAGTCCAGGATGCAAAGGTAATCAAGGAGTGGCAAATTAAAGCCTCTAGTGATACATATGCTACATATTGCCTTACTCAGCTGTTCATAATAAGTTTCTTTCTATGAGTTTATCTTAATGGATGCATTAATAACACTGATTCCAGATTAGGAATATGCAAGCAAAATTTACAGAGAGAAAAAAAAAAAACTGTAAGTCTCATCAACACACTGATTATTTGGAAGGAACATGTATACATGTATAACAGAAATGCATAAGATAAAATGCTTTATTCTTGGCTTGTATCTGCTGCTGAGAAACATATACAATTTGATTGTGTGACCTACAAGCAGCATTCAACCACACAGATGTGTGGCAGGAAGTGACTGGAGTCATTTTCAAAGGAGAGCTGCATTATGATACAGATGAGAATATTTTAAAGGATCACTATAGGGTCAGGAACACAAACATATATTCCTGACCCTTTAGTGTTAAAACCACCATCTATCCCCCATGGCCCCTCATGCCTCCATAAATATAGCAAAATCTTATTGTATTCAAGCCTAAAGCTGTATATCTGCATGCTGTTTGCCTCAGAAAAACAAGCAGTCTGCTGACATCATCAGAAGTGGTAGCCTGATCCAATCACAATGCTTCCCCATAGGATTGGCTGAGACTGACAATGAGGCAGATCAGGGGCAGAGCCATCATGATTCAAACACAGCCCTGGCCAATCAGCATCTCCTCATAGAGATGAATTGAATCAATTAATCTCTATGTGGAAAGTTCAGTGTCTGCATGCAGAGGGAGGAGACACTGAATGTTTGGATGCATTTTAGGCAGCCATGACCCAGGAAGGATCTCTAACAGCTATCAGAGGACTGACCAGTGAAGTTATCTCTAGGCTGTAATGTAAACACTGCATTTTCTCTGAAAAGACAGTGTTTACAGCAAAAAGCCTGAAGGTAATGATTCTACTCACCAGAACAAATTCAATAAGCTGTAGTTGTTCTGGTGACTATAGTGTCCCTTTAAGTCAAAAATAATACACTCAGAACAAGCTGAAATAAAAGTGACAATTACATCAGAGTCCAGGGTATACCTCGTACCTGGCTGGCTTGCTCCAATACCAATTTCTGACTTCCCTTGTAAAAGTGATCTGCTTTAAACTGACCCCGATAGCATCGCTACACTACTTCTAAAGACACAGAAGAATCGTGCAGCTTGCCTACTGAATTTCAAGAGAAATATTTGTGCTTTGCCATGCTTAATGCTACTGGCATAGCATACTGCTTTTCTCTGGGTGTAAAGAAGCTGTAAGGATGAAAAAAAAAGAAAAATGTAAAGCGTTTAGCACCTTGCTAATCGAGAATACCAAGAGGACAAAGAATCTTCAGTTTCACATTACGGTACTGATAGTCATGTGAAATCACAGTGGTCTGAAAGAAAGACCAAAGGCACACTTAGTACTTTCATTGCTTAGATGTTTAAAAATATATATGAGATGCAATGATTATATATATATATATATATATATATATATATAATTAGCGGGCATGATTAAGAGAATGAAAGATATAGTAAATTATTAATAAATTAACCTTGGATATATTCAAGGGAAAGAGACTTTTTTTATACTGCGCCGAGTCAAAAGAAACCTCTTTAAATATGTCACTGGGGTCTTTTGATCAGTTAAGAAAGAAAACTAGAAAAAGCACTTAACATCACTTAAAATCAACTGTGGTTAAAAAGGACATTTGACTGTTTGAATGATAGAGAAATAGCATTTCAAAAGTTAAAACATGCTGTGTTTCATAAACCTGTATTCGAGAAATGACTCTACGTGTTTTCTCCAATATTGGTGCTCAGAATATAGTGAAAGTTGTATTTACGTATCCCTTTAGTGCAAAAAGACATCCCCAAAATGGCTTGATCTGCTAGACAACCCTGGCACCATTATATGGTAAGTAGAAAAACTGTTCCCAGGTAACTTGTAAACTAAATTGGTTTAACTACTTACCGTGGGAAAAACGCCAGGGCACTCATGGCACCATAACCACTGCAACAGCTTTAAGCATTAGAAATTGTCTAAATGAGTTGACTATGAAAAAACTATGACTTGAATCAATAACTCCTTTTTACTGCCAACCACAGGTATATGTCACCGGTATAGGTCTGTTGTCCACCACCAATTCTTTATAAACTGGTGTTTGACTTTGTTTTAAGTATAGTAATAATTTACCTTCCAAGAAATGCTGCACAGTTCTGAGAGGCATATTTCTACTTAGTACAGATAGGCTCCGTCGTAGGGTTGCACATGAGCGGTATTGTACCAGCACTGCCGGTATTTGAGGCTGTCTGGCCGATGTCCAGTAAATACCAACAATGCAAAAGCCGGTATTTTTCTCTGACTAGACTCTGAGAGAGTGGTAAGATAAAGGGTGCCAGAATATCTACCCACATTAAACCTGGCAGGTACGCACATTACTACATACACAATGACAGACACACACTACCTAGATACTGTATACAATAACAAACAGTGGATACAAACTCCCTGAGTCTACAAGGGGACCCTATCCCTAGCTCCTAATGGAGAAATGGTCATATTACTCCAAAATACAACCAGGAATGATACACTCAATCATACTGGTTAAAAGTTAGACACCTATTACTCTCTAACAATCAGGTGTTTGAGATACAAAATATGATACCACTACCGGGAGACATATTAAAAGGGACACAGCAATGAAACTATGAAAATAAATTGGATCCTGCAGATTCCTATGGTTAACAAGTTGATTGTCCCACGTCTCCAACTTTGGCCAACAAGAACCATACTTTTCTCCAAGTCACATTCACAAATTCAACCCAATGTTTGTGTGTTGTTACGTAAGAAATTCAACTTAGAGAAGCAAATCTTTCGATTCGCCTCCACTATTTAAAAATATTTCTCTGCAAGACTCCCAGTTTGTGTGTTGTTATAGGCAAGTAGCCAACATTAAATGCTTTCAGCTTTCTTTTTTCTTTTGCTAGCTGTTTCTGCCAGCACAACATTTACAGTGCGTTTGTTAGAGGTTATTTACTGTTCAATACATCTATTTATGTTTAGTGCTGCTACTCTTTTTCATGGTGTTCAGTTTCTCAAAAATGCACGTCACCTACATTACTTGATAAAGCAGACATAACTGCCTATATGTTGCGTTAGCAATTTTTTCAATGCTTCAGCAGGTTTTGAGATACTTTTAATAATAGATTTCAGATTTCAACCTGCTGTTAAACGCCTTATGCTATGGGCATTTTGGCCGCTCATCTAAAACACCTCCTGTTTCTTATTTTCTGCCCTAGTTATAACACAGGCTACATGTATTCAACATAAATAAAACTAGAAGCCAATTAAAAACAAGGTAGCAAAATAATTTCTATGATGTGTAATTTCAGTACATAAGAAACATAAATTTGAATCAATTTTTTTGCTAAGGTTATGGGATAAGAGTTTCTTCCTGACGAATAAGGGGTTTACCTTATGGCAGACAAACTAAACAGTACATCGAGATGTTATCAAGGTCATAAACTTTTTTTGTTTATAATATATTTTTATTATCTTGCATTGTTTTTAATGTTTTGTCTTTAAACTCATTAAAGGAACAATGTAATTTCAAAAATAAGCTTATTATTTTTAAAACTCTCTCAACCATTTCAATTCAAGGTTCTCCACATCTGCATACAAAAAATGGTTAAAAAATAAAAAAGCCATAAACTAACCCGTAGTAATAATAATAACAATAACAAAGTATTTAACCTAGTCTTCTTGCAGCTGCTCCTTTGCCTCTTTGGAGATCATCAATGCTAGTGTTCTCAGTCAAATGCAATGCTTCTCATAATGCTTCTATGGCATATGTGTGGGAGTCACTGTTCTCCACCAATCAGACGCGTCTCATAGAGAAGCAATGAATACAACGTATCTGTATGAGAAGCGCTGAAGTGTTCTCTGTCACCATACTGAGAGAATGAAGTTTGGAAATAAAAGCTATATATGAGAAAGAGCATGTAGTGGTTGCTAGCCAGATGGCCACTAGAAGAGTGGTGTACCCAAAATGTAAACATTGCTGATCCACTGAAACTCAGTTATGGTTTAGCTATCTTTAATAATGATTCATTAATTACAAATAACTGAAACATTCATATCCTTTCCATGAATAATCATAAGCGTTATCCGGCTATTTTTCTACTTTATGAAGAATAAATCAGGTATTTTTAATTGTTTCCCCTTGTAAAGTTATTTCTAAGATAAAAGAATGACTACTTTATCTTATGTTCTGACAATGGCCATCTAAGGCACAGCCAGAATGTTGAATCACTTACTACTGTTAAGCCTTCTTCTTTTTCTTACAGCATATTATGTTTGACTGGATAATTGGGTTGTGTGGGACATCAATCAAATTACAAAGAATGTAAGTCAATGTAAGTCAATCTAAATTCTACAATTGTTACCAGCAAGAAATACTAAAATAATTACAGCTCTTTTCCCATGCCATGCACACTAGCATATTTTTATTGGTACAATTTACCTTCCTGTATTCGATTTAAACACTCCACAGTACTTTAGAGTCCAAAGAGCACTCAAGATCTGTCTAGTTCTCTCAACCATCCTTAAACTGAATGGTATATTGGAAAAGAACATGAAGCCATAAATGCTTGGCATTATTTTAAGAGTCTGGTTTATGTTTTTAAATTGGGAAATGGGTTGAATTAAGAAACAGTGGGGGCTCGTACAGAGGGGCACCAGATAATTGCGGTCAAGATTAAAAAAAAAAAAATAAATTCTATTGCCAGTTGTAAAAGAGTGAATTACTGATAATGTTTCCATTTGTGTAAAAGTCACCTTACAATTTTCCTGATAATACTGCAGTGCTATAATTTTTCCCTTCTTTCTCTATAGCACAAACTGAGTCTCTGATCATGAATGATGGTCGTCTGGATACACTGTTGAGGGAATCCGGGCATATGTAGAATTCAGGTCATTTTTTAAATCTGGCCAATCAAAGAGCATTTCAGAGATGTTCAGTATGCCCCTAGAGTTCATTTTTAGGTACCCATGTAACCCATCAGCGCTTCTGAACTGGACTCGCAGTATATGATCAAAAGTCATAAAATATAATTGATAACCATTACTTACAAGGTAGCATAGATTGCACTAAGCTTATAATGCAAATGTGTATGCACATCAGATTTAGGGTTGTAACATCAATTGCATTATTTTGATTTATTTCTGCTCATTATGTTTCCACAATTGTAGTTATCAGAATTATATTATCTTAATATAGTTAGTAAATGCTCTTTCTAATCTGTGTGTGTTGACAATTGTAATAATTTTTTATGTTTTTGCATAATTTATTTTATCACAGCGGGAATAGTGTAACGCACTAGTCTAAGCAATTTCCTGCTGTCAGGAATAAAAATAGCCCACAATGCACACATACCGGCCCTGGGTTAGTGCTTGGGGAAGGCAGACAAAACGCCTGCAAACAGACAGAGAGTAAACATGAGCCAGGACGAGGTCATGGGTAACAAAAACACAGAATAGATAAACAAGCCAAAGGTCAGGATAGCAAAGAACAGGAATGGTCACTGAAGCCAGGGTGAAAAATCCCTCTAGCCAACAGATACTGAAAACAAACTCTTGGGTAACAAGCACCATGATAGGGTAAGGAAACAAGGACAATCGGGGAGTATATATACCCTTTACTGGGTTGTAATTGGTTACAGAGGGCTGTGAAGTCACAAGTGTGTGAAAACATCATAAAGAGCCACATAGACTGACAACATAAAATCAGTCTTATGGAAGGGTTCTTATGTCAGAACGAGGCACCAGGAAGCTAAGGACAAGTGGGGAATGTCTTGTGTGCATTGGAATATAGAAGGGACATCGCTTCCGTGATCACATGGCGCAGAAAGGTACAGGTATTGTGATACCTGGCAGTGTACAACTCACATTTCTTTGCAACATCCTGGTCAAATCTCCTGCAGTCAAAGGCTTAAACTGGTGAAATAAAGTTATTTTGTTTTTCTATATTAACAGCAGTTTTAATATTTCATATGTGCCCAATATAACAGCAGATAAGGTTTGCAGAAAGAGGGGTGGAGATGAATTCTGTGGGTGGAATCTTGCACCCCCACCAAATTAAAACTTCACTAGCCACCACCACTGAGAAAGAAAACAGGCATTGCCAATTGTCGGCCAATATGTCAAATCTTTCCGATTTGGCTAATTTGGATAACAAATTTTAATTCCATTCCCGATTTTCCACGATTTCCAGTTTTGTGAATAACGTATATACTTTCAAGGACAGCTATTGTATACATCATATCTCAGTACATAGTCTTTCAAATAAAAAAAGAAGTTACATTATATAATAAAGCAAGTCACACTGACATAATTATTCCAGTACATTTTTGAAAACAAAATAATAATGTTGTGTAGTTTTGACAAGGAGCAGAAAGCGATGTACAGCCTCTTTGCTTAGATGTCTTGGTCTCCAAAAGTGCTTTAATAGTTTATTTCTTATTTATCACAGTAGCAGGGTATGAGAAATTTCAAGCTGGGCAGTCTGCCAACAGAACATAATAGCAATTTTAAATCTTTTCCAAAAAGGACTATAATCTTTGAGATTTATTCTAATAATTCTAAAACTTTTAGCTAAAAATATGCATTGCTTCTTAGTGAGACAATACAATTGCCAAAGTCGTGCTGTGATCTTAAAATCTCCAGTTCATTATAACTAGGGTGACCATATTTCAACGTCTAGGGACACTTTGGGAAAATGTACCTAGAGGGCTTCATTAATATGACTATCTTCCTCAAGTGCATCTTTCACAAGTGTACCTGATTATAGAACAAAATAATCCCCATAATTAGAACACAGCTTCACATTCACTAAATGCAAGTACCCAATATCGCTGTTAATAATCGTCCCAGTTTTTACATTTTGAGAAACAATGGTAACATATTTCCATAATGATGAATTTGTAGGTTCTCCGAAACAGTGTTATTCACATAAAATCATAAAAAGGGAAGGCTAGCAAAAAAACAGGACAAAAAGAACAGCTTAATAAGTGGGATACTAATTGTGTGTTCACCCAACAAATTTCAAAGGTACATATTCTGGTGCAAGACCTCCCCTCCCCCCTCCCCCCCCCCCCCCCCCGTCTAGCACAAGGGTGGACAAATGGTAGATCCCCACCTATCATACAATGGCAATGATAGAATACCAGCTGGGGATCTACTATTTGCACATCCTATCATGATGAGCAGTGTTTGGGTGAATGTAATCATGTCACAGACACTTACTTCCTACCAGCATTGGCATTCTGTCAGGGGTCCAGTTGCACTGTTAAAGGGCCTTCGTTTATAAACACCTATCGGGTGGTCTTAAGTGCATGGGTCACTCATTGCCTCCCCTCCCGCCATTGTCTTTTTGTGTCTTAGTATAGGAAATGTCTTCTTTATAAACAATAATTTCAAATGCAAAAAAATTACCCATTATTTCCTATTCGTTCACTAAAAAATGTTTCTGGAGCTTAAAACAGTAGCATTGAGTGACAGTATTCATAATTTGTTTTTTTTTTGTTTTGTTTTTTTAAATAGATTTCCCTTTTGAGAGAAATGTGGTTGATATGTGCAAAAAGGGCTATCACCAAAAATTGCAAGGCCCTGTTGCACACACCCCTACACATGTGTACACAAACTCACATTCATGTACACATAACCAGACAAACACAGAGACACACACAAACAAAAACTGCCAGACCCACATACAGAATTCACTGACACCTACTCAAATACACTGCCAGAAATACACATAAGTAGGATAAAAATAATTTTTTAAGAAAATATTTGGATCTCAATTGTAACAATTCTATGGTAAATTGTTCCTATAAATATTAGTAATCGTTTTTTTGTTTTTTTTTACCTTTCAATATTAGGTTATTTTGTCTCTGTACAAGTAGGTATTTAATAGACATACACTTTTTACTGCAGTCTATATCAAAGCAGAGACAAAACCTCTGTGTACATTTTGGTGTTCATTCGATAAAAATTATATAACGTGTCATAAGGCACAGGAAAAACCTTGCCAAAAGAGATCATTTGGTCTAAATTTTGTTTTCAATCCACTATAATCAATTGTTTAGTTAATAAATCACGTTAGTGTTTCAATAGACTGTATTTTCTCCCTTGTTCCAAATATTGCATTGCGTCCTGCAAAATTTAATGTAATTGGCTAAAATAGGGAAATAGGTCTCCTGAACCGCTTCCTGTGGCACATTGATACCGGAGAAACTGACGGAAGCCAAGCACAGAGAGATGGACACAGGTTTCTTCAGGAAGGAAGAGATTCTTTATTGGATCACCGATCGGGACTCAGAGGGACTAGCGTCACCAAAATACAGCAAAGTCTGAGTACTGAATACATAGAGTACATTCCTTATATAGCACTGTAGCTCCTCCCACAATTAACTACACCCACACATACCCTTAACCTATTTAATAAATAGAGTCTAAACTCATCCATCCGGTCTAACCACGTGGCTCATCTGATACAAAGGAGAGGGACGCGTAATTCCAGTTCTTACATTCCTGCACCTGGTCAGTACAGTGATGACAGTATCTTAGCTACGTGTAATTAACCAACTGATACTACAAACACATATACATACATATGCCTTGTGGCAATCTTAGCCTGCTAAACTTGTATTTTACTGGAATTACATCACATTCCCCCCTTTGATGCCTCTGATATTTCACAATTACTTGAGGCATCACTTAACCTTGGTTTGCATATACCTCAGGTTACCATGAACCAGACCAGACTTATCTTATGATGTGAATCTTCAACATTCATCTTCTTGCATTGGTTCTCCCTGATCTAGAGCCTTATACTTATATATCGCCATTATCTGTGCAGCAGCCTTCCTCTCTGCTATACTTCCTATCAGGCTTTGCACAGACCTAACTACTAAGGGTATAAGACACGGTAGGAGTAGACACAACAGTAAAATCAGTAGGACTCCACCTACCACTGCCTTAAGCCCTCCAAACCACTCATACCAGCTACCAAACCAACTACTTGGATTGTACCCTTTCCATACCTGAGTAGGCACATGCGCTAGTTTAACCATATGGCTAGTAAGCTCAGCTATTGCTTGCCCTTCGTCATCTATTTGAAGACAGCAATTACTTAGGTTAAACTTCCCACATACACCTCCCTCTACTGCCAAAAGGTAATCCAAGGCTAATCTATTTTGGTAGACTGCTGTCCTCATCCTGGTGTTATGCTTCGCTAGAAGATTGAGCGCTTGTGATGTCTCATTTGTGATAATCTCAACCACCGCCTGTAATCTTATAATACGGTTGAGCATATAAATAGGGGTTCTATAACCAAAGGTACCATCCTCAGCCCACGTGGCTGGCCCATAGTAATCTATAATACGCTGGGGAGGCCATTCATCATCTTCCCAGGCGCCTATCTCTATGGGTCCCCTTTTCTTCCTATGATTCACATCATACACTTTAACACCTAAAGTCTCACCTGTTTCAATCGGTAACAAGAAGAAGGATGGTTTGAGCATACCCAACACACATGCCCCTTCCCAGTCCTGTGGCAGCTCCGAATAGGCTTTCTTACCACAGATCCAGTACAAATTTGCTGGGGCTCTCCAAATAGATGTGATGGATAGATCAAACCACACATCCTTTAAATTGGCATATCTAGCAAACGGGTTAGATGGTTCTGAGACATTTGAAGCCGACCACCAAGTTGTATTTTTTGTATCATCATCATAAGCTTTTTGCCCTAGACAAGTTAATTCTCCTACAGAAGTATTATACATTATTCCTTTCCTTGCTATGCAAACATAACCTATGATGGAGGTCTTTAATCTCCACTCAGATTTACCTCTAACACTCATATGATAATCGGCTTGTGTAGATATTAATTGGTCAACTGCCTCAGAACCGGACATTACCTCCTTTGCTTCCCAAGGCCATTGGTCTCCCATGTTAGTACCTCCACACACATAGCAGTTGGTAACATTAAGACTACCGGCAATACTTTCAGCTAAATCGATGAACAGGTTTTTAGCATTATGGGGGATCTTATTATCTATACTCATCTCTTCGTAAAAGGAATGGTATACTTGATGAGTCTGGGAGGATACCGTATCAGTCTCTATTCCTATAAACAATAATGTCCCAGGATCTAAACCCGTCCCGTATATTTGAAACCCAAATAAATTTCCATACTTATCTAAGAACTTGTCGGGGTTATTAATGAGTATATGGACTGGGTTGCATTCCATAGACTTACAATAAGGGCTAGTCGGCAACTTAGTCACTATCATGTCTTTGTCTACTGTCTGTCCCCAAGTTGCCCACCCCACACAAGACCAATATGGGCAAAAGTTATAATCTCTATTTGGGCATCTAGGACTTACATATTTATTTTTGCTACTGGGACAAATATATTTATCGTTAGACCCATACGTCCTCTCCCATCTAAGATCCCCACATACATTCCACGGCTTTCTACCACTCGATATCGCTTTACACGCATCAAATAGCAGAACACCCGAAGAATGTACGGATTCTAACACCGTTTTATTAATTAGGGTCCCCTGAGGATCTCCATTCCTGAGAGTCAACCAAATTGTACGAGGCTGATACTCCGGACTGAAGCACTTAGGTTCTCCTACTCCTAAATGGCACACACTATAGTCTATATTTAAGTATCTACATCTCGATACATCTCCTTTACACTCGTATTGTGAATGCCAAATTAGGGTTTGGGATATATGGTTACCTGTTCTCGTAGTCTTAATGCATACCTCACAGCTAGGAGTGTCGGTACCTCTACCTTCCTGAATATAAAAACACATATAAATAAACACTATCAAAAGCACATCTTTCGCCGTCATCCTCAGTCTTCGTCCGTGCGATGGAACCTCAGCTTCCAGGATGTGAGGGCTGCAGGGAATGGAGTTCTGCTCATCTTCACAGGTGTCCCTTCGAGACTTTCCTGGCTTATACACTATGTGATGGTAAGCGGACAGGCTTTATTATGGCCTTCTCACTCACACCTGTAACAATAAAATTTGTAATCCACAATAATTCCTCGTTACTCCGACTGAGTAGTACGTTTTAACCGGATCTTGCAGGGATTCTCTGGATCTGCTGTAACTTGCCAAGAATCAACTGCTGCTGGCTTAACCCTGGAGTGATGTATCCACGGAGTCACTTCTGCTACTTTTATTGCTGTAGGGGTAGACAAAAGAACAACATAAGGACCTCTCCACTTGGGCCCTAACGGTACATTATTCCACTCTTTAATCCACACTTGATCTCCTGGATGATAACTATGAACAGGGGGATAAATATTCACCGGTAATCTATCTTGTACCCATTTCTGTACCTCCTCCATAGTCTTACCCAACTCTACAACCTGCTGCCGGGTAATTCCTTCTCCCAACTGACTCAAGTCCCCCCTTAAGTTACCAAGTACGGGAGGTGGTCGCCCATACATGATTTCAAAAGGAGAGAGGCCCATCCTTCTGGTAGGGGTACTGCGGATTCGCAATAAGGCTATAGGTAAGAGAACGTTCCACTTAAGTTGGGTTTCCTGACACAT
Organism: Pelobates fuscus; assembly: GCF_036172605.1. Taxonomy (NCBI): domain Eukaryota; kingdom Metazoa; phylum Chordata; class Amphibia; order Anura; family Pelobatidae; genus Pelobates; species Pelobates fuscus. The sequence continues at coordinate 341,936,616 of NC_086320.1, forward strand.
TTTAGCCAACTGGTTCTTTATAGTTCTATTCATTCTCTCTACCTTACCAGAACTCTGGGGTCTATATGCAGTATGAAGCCTCCACTTTATACCAAGCATATGAGTCAGTTGTTGTAGGCACTGGTGAACAAAAGCTGGACCATTGTCCGATCCTATAGAACAGGGTAGTCCATATCGGGGTATTATTTCTCGTAGCAGGAATCTCACAACTTCTCCTGCTTTCTCTGTACGAGTAGGACATGCTTCTACCCAGCCTGAATAGGTGCACACAATTACCAGCAGGTAACGATGTCCACCCGATTTAGGCATCACTGTAAAGTCTATTTGTAGATCGGACATGGGGAGTCCCCCCATAAACTGAACTCCTGGTGGCTTTACTGGTCCTTGTCTTGCATTATTCTTAGCACACGTTACACATCTGCGTACAATGGCCTGAGTCAAGTTGGACAATCTTGGTATGTAGAAATGTTTTCTAAGAGATTCTTCAGTACTGTTTCTCCCAGAATGTGTCCCGTTGTGATAATTTTGGACAATTTCTACCGCTAGCGATGCTGGTATAACTATTCTTCCATCTTCTAGCTGATACCACTTGTTCTCCAGATACTTTCCCGGTTCAGTCTTTAACCACTCCTCTTCTTGAGCTGTATAAACTGGAGTCCATTGGGACAGTGGAGTTGGTATAAGAGCAGCTATATGCCCTACATACTCCTGTCTTCCTGATTCAGCAGCACGCTTAGCTGCACTATCTGCCATCCGATTTCCCTTGGTTACATCACCATCTCCTCTCAGATGCGCTCGACAATGTATGATACCGACTTCTTTCGGCTCCCACACTGCTTCCAATAGTTGTAGGATTTCAGCTGCGTACTTGATTTCTTTGCCTTCTGAATTCAGTAGTCCTCTTTCTTTATACAAAGCTCCGTGGGCATGAGTGGTTAAAAACGCATACTTAGAGTCCGTATAGATATTTACTCTTAAACCTTCAGCCAATTGTAACGCTCGTGTTAGTGCTATTAATTCTGCCTTTTGTGCTGATGTTCCTTTCGCCAGTGGCCGAGCTTCTATCACCTTGTCTATTGTTGTCACTGCATATCCTGCATAGCGGATCCCTTCTTTCACATAACTACTGCCGTCGGTGTAATATTGAACATCGGGGTTCTGGATGGGAAAATCACGAAGATCTGGTCTACTTGAGAATACTTCATCCATTACTTCCAAACAATCATGTTGACTTTCAGTAGGTTGTGGCAAAAGGGTAGCTGGATTTAAGGTGTTTACAGTCTCTAAATGCACTCTTGGGTTTTCACACAACATTGCTTGATACTTGGTCATACGGCTATTACTAAACCAATGATTTCCTTTGTAATCCAACAACGTCTGTACTGCATGTGGGACTCGTACATAAAGTTCTTGACCCAGAGTGAGTTTATCGGCTTCAGCTACTAGCAGGGCGGCTGCAGCTACGGCTCTTAGACAAGGTGGAAGTCCGCTGGCCACTGCATCCAGTTGCTTAGACATGTAGGCAACAGGTCTTTGCCATGATCCCAAGTACTGTGTCAATACTCCCACAGCCATTCTTCTTTGCTCGTGTACATATAAGTAGAATGGTCGTGTGTGATCAGGTAGACCTAATGCTGGGGCACTCATCAAAGCCTTCTTCACATCTTCAAATGCCGTTTGCTGTTCTTGGGTCCATAAGAAGGGGTCGTGCTCTGTACCTTTGATGGCTGCGTACAGAGGTTTTGCTAGTATCGCATAACTGGGAATCCATATCCTACAGAAGCCTGCTGCCCCCAAGAATTCTCGCACTTGTCTTCTATTCTTGGGTATTGGTATTTGGCAGACAGCTTCTTTTCTCTCTGGCCCCATAATCCTTTGACCTTCAGAGATATGGAATCCCAGATACTTGACAGTTGGCAAACACAACTGAGCCTTCTTTCTAGACACCTTGTATCCTGCCTTCCAGAGAATGTGTAGTAGATCGTGCGTTGCTTGCTGACAGATTTCTTTTGTAACTGCTGCTATCAACAAGTCATCTACATATTGTAACAATACACACTCTCCTGGGATGGACTCGAAATCCAATAGATCTTGACTTAGGGCTGAACCAAATAGGGTAGGTGAATTTTTAAACCCTTGGGGCAGTCTTGTCCAAGTCATTTGGCGTTTTGAGCCCGTTACAGCGTTCTCCCATTGGAAAGCGAAAATACATTGACTTTCTGCGGCAATTCGGAGGCAAAAGAAGGCATCTTTGAGATCTAAGACTGTGAAGTAAGTAGCCCCGCCCGGAATTAAAGCAAGCAGGTTATATGGATTGGGTACAACTGGATGTATGCTAACAACCGCATCATTGACTGCTCTTAAGTCCTGCACAGGTCGATACTCATCTGTGCCGGGCTTTTGAACAGGCAGCAATGGGGTGTTCCAGGGGGAAGTACAGAATTTTAGGATACCATACCGTATGAACTTATCCAGATAGGATTGGATGTTCTTCTTAGCCTTCTGCGGAATGTGATATTGTCTTAGGCTCACTGGATAAACCCCATGTTTCAGTTCAATTTTTATTGGTGGAATATTGCGGGCCAGTCCTGGTGGGTTGTTCTCTGCCCAAACTCCTGGTATGTTAAACAATGTCTCATCACTCCTAGGGTTTTGGCTAGTCAACACTGTATAAAGTCGCCACTCTTCTTCCTTTGGTACGGATAAAGTCATAATACCTGAAGGTCCATTAAACTTTAAAGATGTTGTTCCATCTGGTAGGAACGTAATCTGCGCTTGTAATTTGGATAGCATATCACGTCCCAGCAATTGGACTGGACATTCAGGCATATAAAGGAATTGGTGTTTTACTACGTGGCCTCCCAATGTACAGAGTCGACTTTTAAGAACCGGTTTTTCAGCACTTCTTCCAGTTGCTCCTATCACAGTAATAGTCCTTCCAGATGGAGGAGCAACTAGATTAGTCACCACTGAATGTTCAGCACCAGTGTCGATCATGAACGCACTCCTTTTCCCCCCTATTGATACATCGACCATAGGCTCCGCTCGACCAAGGGGGATGGAGCCCGGTCGGTATCAATAGTCCTCCATGACAGTGTCAGCCAATCCTACAAAGTCCCTACCTTCTCTATCGCGAGACCTTTGCGCTGCTGGAATATACCTGTCTTCCCTAACACTTCCTCTGTTCCCATTACTCCCTCTATAACCATTACTCCCTCCGGGACCTCCTCTACCTCTCGCTCTGCCTCTAAAGTTTCCGTAGCCTGCCCTGGGTTGGTCTCTCTCGTACTGCTCTCTTTGCGGACATTCGTTCCTCCAATGCCCTTCTTCCTTGCAATACGCACACTGATCCCTACTCAAAGGCTCCCTACTCCATCTATTATTGCCTCTATCTGGGCCCCGTTTATCTACGCCTGCGATCGCTACCGCTAGCATATCAGCCTTTTTACGCATCTTGCGCTCCTCCTCTTTCTTGCTTTCTGTTTCCCTATTCATATAGACCTTATTAGCTACCTCCATTAGTTGGGAGATTGACATACCTGCAAACCCTTCTAACTTTTGTAGCTTGCGCTTAATATCTCCGTAAGCTTGGCTGACAAAGGCGGAGTTAACCATTCGGGAATTGTCTGCATCTTCCGGATTAAAGGGGGTGTACAAGCGGTACGCCTCCAATAATCGGTCATAAAAGACACTGGGCGCTTCATCGCTTTTCTGGATCACCTCAACTGTCTTCGACATGTTAATGGCTTTCTTTCCTCCGGCTTTCATGCCAGCAATTATAGCGTCTCTATAGGCTCTGAGTTGAACCATATCAGCACCATTTACGTTCCAATCGGGATCGGTGTTGGGATAGTGTGTCGCGGCCCATGCTGCTGGATTGGCTTGGTTCAAAGCACGGGCTCTATCCTCTAATGCTTTAATGGCTGCTTGATTTATTCTTGTCCTTTCCTCATTGTTAAATAAAGTCATTAGTAACTGCTGGCAATCAGCCCATGTCGGATTATGCGTCTGTACTATTGAGGTGAACAGATCAGTCATAGCTTGTGGTTTCTCAGTATACGAGGAATTATGGGTCTTCCAGTTTAAAAGGTCGGTAGTGGTGAAAGGGACATATACGAAGACAGGGTCAGCGTGTGCCATTTGACCTGCGGCATCGATATAAGCTGACCCGGGATTTAAGCGAAGAGGCATCTGATAGTGCTTTAATTGTTGGGCACCAGTCAACTGTCGGGTTTGGATGGGGCTACGTAGGGAAGCGTCAGTCATGGGTTCCGGTCGGGGAGATATAGGGTATGGGGATGTGGGAGGTTGGTTTTGGGAAAAGGTAGTGAATAGAACACTTCGGGCCGAGCTAGATGAAGCTTGACCGGAAGTCTGAAGTGGCGCCAAATCAGGATATTCGTTTCTAATGGGGGTGGGTTCTGGTTCCGGAAGGGGAGATTTAGTATGAGGGGGGTGGATCCTGTACTGGAGGAGGAAGCGGAAGTGGATGAGGGTAATGAGGGAAGGGTTACAGGACTTCCTGTATTTGCGTCACTTCCTCTTACCGGAAAGTAAGGGGGCGGCAAAGGGATCTCGGACTCAGGGGGCGTGTCCAAAATGGGCCTAACACCAGCCCTAGTGGACGAACAAGTCCTAGCTACCATGAGGCGACACTGTTCCTCGTGGCATGTCCGGAGCCATTTTGGCGAGTCATTTACGGCCTGTCTCCAACAATCAATATAAGGAAACTGGCCGTAAAGTTCAGGCCTACCTGATACAGCCACGTGTAAGCGCTGTACCAGAGTTGGATCCAAACTGCCACGTGGCGGCCATGCCGCAACCAAAGTAGGCCACTCCCTAGTACACAAAGTGACCAAACGTACAGGAGACATCTTTACCCCAAAATCACAAACTTTGAATCCCTTTTTAAAATTCTTAACCATACATCCTAAGGGATCCGGAATCGTTGACTGCGACGCACCCATACTTAACAATGGAACGTCGTCGACAACGAATACTATACACGCGTACTATTCAACAGTCACACCCGTTTCCTCTGGCAACAGCACCACGTGGTATGGTTACCAAGTGAAACGTACACAATAACAATAAACACTCAGGGAATTCCCATACACACACAGCTGCTACACCAGTCACTATATAATCAATATTATGCCCTTTGGCGTAACTACACAGTCACCCACGCTATAATTCTCTATATACGAATTACCCGTCTATAACACACCCCAGTAACATCGTCTTTTACAAATAGCGGTTACAGTACGGTTAGCATAGGTCAAAGCACAAGTTAAGGTCACAATACAATTATTAGTGGTTATGGTGTTAAACATGCAATGGACGACAATGATTAGTACTTATTATACAGTGTCAGTAAATATACAGGGTTATGGTACCGTGCACTATAATACAGCAACACACTATTAACACTCTCGCTAGACGGCTGAGCTCGCGCTATCTAACAAGATATACACTTTACTAAACAATCGTTAACACATTTACAATTCCCAACTAAACTATTGGCCAGTACCTTGAATGGACTACCTAAAACTATATACACCCGTTTTGGTTAGCCACACTGCCCAATCACCACATATACATAGCGAGCTAGAGATCCGAATTTACACAGGCGCCTCTTAGTCGCACTATACAACGAGCTAGAGATCCGAATTTACACAGGCGCCTCTTAGTCGTACTATCAAAAGTCTAGTGGGTTCCAAATTTACACGCCTTCCCACTTAGCCCAGATAGGATGAGAACTAGCGAACCGAATTTACACAGGCGCCGCTTAGTCTCCCGGTCCCTCCGACCTAGCGAACGTAATATACACCCTAGAACGCTAGTCTAGACAAGACACCGGTGTCCGGCTAGGGCTATTTACACCAGGACCCCGCCTGACTAACCAAATCAAACGGTCTGACTAAAGAGCGTTCGATCGAGCGGTGCGCCTTCGCTCCTTCCCTCCGACAGAGGGGGCAGATACAGATTCAAAAACCCCTTTGGGCCTACCGCACAATCGGTATACCCCTAGCGGGTCCTGCCATCTAAAACAGCAGTTATCTTACCTCCTCGTTCCTGAACCTGAGTTCACACTCATCGACGGGGACACCCCAGCACTTCTCACGTAGAGGCCGATGATCTCCTGGACAACAGACCAGTGGCGCCGAGACGAAGGGAGGTCCACGCAGAAGTTCAGGGGTGCAGCCGTAGAGAACGTGGGCAAAGATAGACCGTCTCACGCCTCTGCCTCTCAGCTACCGTTGAACGATGAGCTTCCCGGCCAATGCACCAAATGATACCGGAGAAACTGACGGAAGCCAAGCACAGAGAGATGGACACAGGTTTCTTCAGGAAGGAAGAGATTCTTTATTGGATCACCGATCGGGACTCAGAGGGACTAGCGTCACCAAAATACAGCAAAGTCTGAGTACTGAATACATAGAGTACATTCCTTATATAGCACTGTAGCTCCTCCCACAATTAACTACACCCACACATACCCTTAACCTATTTAATAAATAGAGTCTAAACTCATCCATCCGGTCTAACCACGTGGCTCATCTGATACAAAGGAGAGGGACGCGTAATTCCAGTTCTTACATTCCTGCACCTGGTCAGTACAGTGATGACAGTATCTTAGCTACGTGTAATTAACCAACTGATACTACAAACACATATACATACATATGCCTTGTGGCAATCTTAGCCTGCTAAACTTGTATTTTACTGGAATTACATCACAACATAATAAAAGAAAGAGAATTACATAGGAAGTGGCAGAAGTAAATGAGGCAGAAAGGAATTATCAGGCTAATTTTTATGCACTGTACCTTTCACAACGTTATATCTGTGGAAGCATCATATATTTGACTGCTACTACTCATGTTAGCTGCACAACAAGGTGACAGGTGATTCAACAGCCGTTTTTTTCCTCTTGGGAAGCCTATTCTACTGCACAACAGCATTACCAATTTGTCAACGACATAAAACACACGGAGAAACAGATGTCATTGTCTGGGAGCCAGCAAAGACCCAATTTTGGATTCAAGATATGAATATAATGAAATATTTACCAAGACATAAATTTGAAACATTGTGAAAGATATATATTTTTAAACAAACATGTCTTGCCAGTTTTATTCACAAAAATATACAGAGTGACTTATAGTTACAAAATCTCATCAAGATATATTTTAATATGAGAGTAGAGTATTTTCACATATCGAGTAACATAACCATACTATTCAACCATAATGCAATACAACTATTTTAGGGTGTATTACAGAATTCATGACTCTAACAACATTCTAGAGAAAGTGGGGTTAGGTGACACAAGAGGTAAGGGCCGAATGTATTTCATGTATGGGAAAAGAGTTGGTTGCTAGAATAGTTTACAATGAAAGGTTAGTTTTTTGGAAGGCATAGTTGTAGAAGAGGAAGCTATTAATAGTTTAATTGATATGCTTTCCTAGGGACGTGAGTTTTTAATGACTTTTTTTCCGAAGGAATGGAAACTGAGTAAGATTCTAAGAGGAAAGGAGTGCCATAGGAATGACAGAACCCTAGAGAAGTCTTAAAGAAGAGCATCAGACTCAGAGGTACAAGTATGAATAGAGGATTGCATAGGGGCCTTGTGTATTCATGAGAATCGGTTGGCAGGAGCAGCGTTATGTAGAAATGTGTAAGCATAGCGTGAAGAGTTTCTTAAAAACTGCAGTAATTACCTTTGCAGGGTTAAGGGACCTGGGACCGTGCACCCAGACCACTTCAATGAGCTGAAGTGGTCTGGGTGCCTATAGGATCCCTTTAAGCATTCATTAATACACAAAATTATTGTCATTCTAATTTACAGGTTGTTACCAATATTGATCACTATATCAAGTCTATAGCATGAATCTTACAGGTGCTACTGGTAACACATACAATGCTGATAATACGTGTGGGCTTCTTATAAAATAGCAGTTGTTAATTTGCACGGATTTAAAAAAACACTCAATGTCTGAGACGAGACATTAAGAAAGAAAACCAGTCTCTGTAAGTATAACAAACAAAACTTCTAAAGGTGTATTGCTTTCTATCAATAACACACGTGTAACGTGTCCCCACAGATCCATATACATATACCTACTGCTAAAACCGTATGTCTCACAAACTGTCCTTGTTCATTAAGGGTCAGTACGTAGGTTCAACAACTTCTAGCTTTGTTTTCATTGTACATTGTATAGTTTATTATGCTCTTTAAACCTTTCACAACATAGAAACCACTTCAATCCATCTATGTTTATAGCTTCATTGTAGGTTTTAGTGACTGAGTACCGTTCTGGACTCTCATAAAAACAGGATTAAAGAATAAAAACACCATCTATACTGTGAATCACATCAAAGCCTTGCTAAGGATAAGGGCAGAAGAAAAAGAATGAAGAAAACAAATCAGTAATTTTCCCCTTGAGTGTCCATGTGAACACCAAGGCTGTAAAATTATTGTGACAACCCACACAAAGTGCTCCGGCTCTGACGCCACGAGAAAAGCCGAAAGAGTCAAGACTGCAGGCAGAAAGGTGATATTCCTCTTTACTCTGAGGAATCTGGCTTTCCAGTGATCATTAGGTATTCATGAAAATGTAGACGTGATGTCTCCCCAGATTCCAGACTTGGAACGCAAGAATTAAGCTGTTCAATAGCCATCGTATGACTTGAAAACACAGTTAAAAGCAAATGGATTTTACACACTAACCTGGGAACTGTACAGGCAAGAAAATAGTAAATGCAATGCCAAAAAAATGATCCAATTCAGCTGTCATTCCAATTTGACTATGTTGGCCTACATTTGCAATCCCATTGTCAGTTCGCCACAGAATCACATAATTTTTTTATTTATAAAATATTTGACCAGGAAGGATACATTGACATTTCTCTTGTTTTGAAGTATGTCCTGAGCTGACAAACCTTAGACAAAGACCACTAATTTGCAGGTCTGTATATATGTTTAAGGTGGACTAAAGAACTAATAATGACTGGACAATCCATTGACTGGGGGTGAGTATTTGTAAGCATTTTCATGACATGTACCACCTCCTCTAAGCATGTCTGTTGCTCTTAGCAAATAAAATATCTAGTTCAAACCTCCCAAGAACCAGTTTTGTGGACTGACTTACTCTCTTTAAAATGAAACTATAGCTTAAAGGATCACTATAGGGTCAGGAACACAAACATGTATCCCTGACCCCATAGTGTTAAAACCACCATCTAGCTCCCCTGGGCCCGTCATGTCTCCATAAATATAGCAAAATCTTACTGCATTCAAGCCTGAAGTTGTAACTCTGCATGCTGTTTGACACAGTAAAACAAGCAGACTGCTGACATCATCAGAAGTGGTAGCCTGATCCAATCACAGTGCTTCCCCATAGGATTGGCTGAGACTGACAAAGAGATCAGGGGCAGAGCCAGCATGATTCAAACACAGCCCTGGCCAATCAGCATCTCCTCATAGAGATGAATTGAATCAATGAATCTCTATGAGGAAAGTTCGGTGTCTGCATGCAGAGGGAGAAGATACTGAATGTTTGGATGCATTTTAGGCAGCCATGACCCAGGAAGGATCTCTAACAGCCATCTGAGGAGTGGCCAGTGAAGTTATCACTAGGCTGTAATGTAAACACTGCATTTTCTCTGAAAAGACAGTGTTTACAGCAAAAAGCCTGAAGGTAATGATTCTACACACCAGAACAAATTCAATAAGCTGTAGTTGTTCTGGTGACTATAGTGTCCCTTTAATTTATTGACCGAAACAAATGTTTGCCAAGATGGTGTGATATAGCACTGACAGCATCGGTACACATCTCAGCCCATTGTAAACAGCTGTTCACAGTGCTGGCAGATGGAGCCTGAGGAATTCTGATTGACCTTTAAGTTTATATGTAATATGTTTAGGAGACTAGGGGTCCACCACTACGATTACATGTGAAAATGGGACCATTTCACCGTGGGTAGCAGCAAGTGAATATCAATGACTGGTGGAGTCTGAATGCTTCACGGTGAAGAAGAGAGGCTCCCTGCCTGGGATAAAATGTCAAGAATCTTAAAATGTGCGTGACATTTTATCCCCATCCTAGGTGATTTATTTTTCTGTTAAAAGAAGAAAAGGTTAAATATATCTTTAGAGTTTCTTTGAGATAGGCTTCTGCCTGTGTTTTCTAATCTGGTATACCCACTTTTCACAAACCAGAAATGATTGGTGTGAGTGTATCACAGGATCTACAGTAATATACCTCAAATTAAATAAGTGTATACATTGAGGTAAATATATAAGTATGTGTGAATAATATAGTTTGGCTTTATTCTAAATGACAACTAAAAAGGGCTTCAAGGTGATTAGTAAGGCTCCATCATATCACTTTAATCCCAAAATAAACAGTCTTGCTTTGGATACTTCAAATGTTATTAATGCTATTATTTACTCAAATTAACCAGTTAATGTTTTTACATTTCAAATGGTGATTTAATAGCCCAAGGAGCGAGTGTTCCTGCAAATAGCTATCAAGTCTCGGACATTTGTAATTAATGCTGATTACGGGGTTTGATATGCCAAGGGATAAGGTAGTATGATGCAGACAAATATCAGGTCTGTAAGCAGTAATACGCATTACTGGAATTTAGTAGATCTTTTACGACAAAGGAATGTTTGTTTTATTGGCCAAAAAAAAGGCATATAGTTGTCTTGCATGCAGCAGTCAGTTCTGTTACACTGAGCTGCGAGATAACGTAGAATGTTAGGGTACCCAAGTAAGATTTTATTTTACGAGAGCATGAACATTCGATAACCACCATCAAATGAGATCACTGCTTGTAAATGCTCTCAGATTCAAAGGAGAATAAGCTGGCGAGATGGGCCAACTGGTTTACATGGTAATAATGTTCTAGCCATTTCTATTGGTATGTTCTTTAGGACAACCTTAAACATAACCATAAATATTGCTTATGTCAATATATGAGCTGGAGATCCATATATTGTTTCTAGCAATGTTAAAGGCATATTATTACATCAAGAATAAAGGGAAAACTAAACTACCGTAAATACTCGAGTATAAGCCGACCCGAATATAAGCCGAGGCCCCTAATTTTACCCCAAAAAACTGGGAAAACTTATTGACTCGAGTATAAGACTAGGGTGAAAATGCAGCAGCTACTGGTAAATTTCTAAAAAAAATTATATTATTATATATTAATTGAATATTTATTTACAGTGTGTGTGTATAATAAATGCAGTGTGTGTATGAGTGCAGTGTGTGTATGAGTGCAGTGTGTGTGTGTAAATGCAGTGTGTGTATGAGTGCAGTGTGTGTGTGTGATGCAGAGTGAGATGCAGAGCCTTGGTGGGGGGTGGGCATTTTTATTATTATTTTTTAATTATTATTATTTTAATATTAATTTTTTTTTGTTTTATTAGTAATGTTTTTTTAAAATATTATTTTATTATTATTTATATTTATTTCCGTCCCTCCTCCCTACTTGATACATGGCAGGGAGGGGGGGCTCTCACTCTCTGGTGGTCCAGTGGATGGGCTGTGTAGGAGGGGGGCTGGCAGAGAGCGTCTACTTACCTTTCCTGCAGCTCCTGTCAGCTCCCTTCTCCTCCGCGCCAGTCCGGTCAGCTCCCAGTGTAAGCTCCCACTGGGAGCTGACAGGGGAGCTGACCGGACCGGCGCGGAGGAGAAGGGAGCTGACAGGAGCTGTAGGAAAGGTAAGTAAACGCTTCCTGCCAGCCCCTTGTCTGTATTATGGCAATGTAAGTTGCCATAATACAGACATTGACTCGAGTATAAGTCGAGTTGGGGTTTTTCAGCACAAAAAATGTGCTGAAAAACTCGACTTATACTCGAGTATATACGGTAATTGGGTCTTATAAACGTGATATTATATGCATGTAAACTAGTATAACAGACAGCGATAAATTATTACTTAAATGATGTTGACATGCACAAATTACATATCTTTAATCTCTTGTGCTGGCCCTCTTGTTCTTGCAACTTTGCTATGACAATATATAACTTAATGTATAAAGTCGAAATGCAGAATTTACATGTTCGTCATGATTTTTAGTCTATTTGGATTTGTTGGAGTGGACAGTGAATCACAAACATTCTTTGATAAAAATAGGTGAAAGATTTGCTCCTACACCAAGCTTGCTACTTGCTCTAGCTGAGAGCAGCCTCAAATCCATATATACAGCATAAAACATAATATACAAATATAATAAAATTTAAATAAAGTCACCAAGTCTTTCTCCTGACCCTACGCGTTTCGTCCTTCAGCTTGAAAGTGCGATTTAAATAAAAGGTGTTATATTTTTTTAAAGGAATACACTATGTTTGCCTTTCTCCTGTGAGTAATAAATGTTATCTACACTCCTTATTCACGCAGTTATAAGCTTCTTTTCCTACTACAGAGTGTATATTTTTTTACATTTAGCCTAAATGGCTTATCATTTTATAGGAATATAGAAATATACCTGAAAGCACAGGTGCTAAGAGCAGAATGGTTCTGTGCTACTAACAACTTGTAAGTGTACTATGCTTATATGAAATGTTTTGTCGTAAAGGAGCACAAAAGAATGATATAATAGCATGACAGTGCATCTTAGGAACAACCATTATTTGTTCTTATTCTACGTTCACAATGAACACAACAGTTAATGTGGCATTAACAATCTTGACTCTCAATACTACAACTGGAAAGAAACTTGAATTATTTTTACATTGTTATCTAACAATCTCCATAAACCTAAAATGTGACAGAGAAAGAGTGTGTGTGCGTGAAATTGTTCTAGAGATATCATAGTAAACACTGAGACCAAATGTCGCCAAACATGCAAGATAGCATTATTTTCACTATTACAAGGTATTAAAAATATATATACATACATAAACACACACAGACACAAACACACAAAGAAAAAGCATACATGCATAAGTGGACTTTTTCCAGTAAGCAGTGGATTTCCAGAAAACAATGAACAATACCAGACAGAGAATACAATTATGTATTTTATTGCATACAAAAATAACAATTAATTCCCAGCCATTGGAAATCCCATGGCACTCTGCAAAAATCGATTGTTTATATTGTATATAGAGACACCTAGTCTTGTTTGTACAGCATTGATGGATGTTGGTCTAAATACACTTTACCTTTACCACAAGTGCATTTAATACAGTTTTAATAGCAATAAAACTTATTCTGTAATATCATTCAATACAGAGATCAATATTGTGGTTTATTAGTTATATATTGTTGAATAAACATCTGACTCTAGGGACAGCCACGTACCTGGCTTTTCTTACAAACATTACAGAATGATTGATGCTCTATTTTCTTCTGATATTATGGTTAATATCCAGACTTTGAAATAGAAAGTTATTACAAACACATGTTCGTGTAACATGTATAATGATGCAGAAGGTTAAGTTGTTGGAATCATGATAAACTCTGGCTAGGTGGAGAAGTTGCTTTTGGTTGATATGTTCCGTATATGTCTACTGAATATCTGTCATGAATGGTATTTGTGAACTCATTAACATCTCTGTTGGTTAGAGCACATAGGAGAGAGATGAATTGTCTCCCCTGGAAATTCACGTCATGTTGACAAGCTCAACTGTGTAGTGTTCCATCAGAGCTGGCTTTTAAGACACACGTTTTCCACTTCTTAAAAAAATGTTTTTACTTGGCTTACTGGTGGCCAACATTAAAATAAACAACACAACTGGCAATTTTAAATGGTAAAAAAGGGGCACTTTAATTCTTATTTTATGTAGGGGGGGGGGGGGGGGAGAGTATTGGTGTGGCTTACTAATAAAAATTCTTGCAACCGATATGTAATTTATTTAGAACAAGAACAATTAATCTTATTTACATAAATCGATGTTGTGGAGCTCTATTATACACTCAGACACACCAATAATATGGAGCTCATAGAAGAGAGGGACATTAGGATAGAAGAGAGGGTAGAGGGATTCGGGACCAAAATAGGGACTATCCCTCCTAAATTGCCTTAAAAAATGTATGTGTGTATGTCTCTGTACATGTGTGTGTCTCTGTGTGTATGTCTCTATGGCTCTGTATGTATGTGTTTGTGTCTCTGTATATATGTATGTATGTATGTGTGTGTCTGTCTGTCTGTCTGTCTGTCTGTGTCTGTGTGTGTCTGTATGTGTATCTATTTGTCTGCAAGTAACTGCTATTAAAATATGGTTGTGGATCATTTCCAAAGCCTATTTACAGTATACAGTATTTACCACACAATACACCTATCACTTTGAAGGCACTAAATAATTTTTGGGGGCTTTTAGATCTATCTTAAAATCAGATATTTAAAGCAGATATGCATCCAGTTTTACCAGCTGTTCCACAACTATAACCATTATCAATCCTAATCAGTGAGCAGCTGGTAGAAGATATTGTGAGTTGTGTCAATTAAAAAAAACAAACCACACAAAGAAACACCATAATTTAGACTTTGTACAATGCAGCCCAGAATATGTCCAAAACTTTTGTTGACTTTAACAAAATCCTGCCTTGCGATCTGAAAATAAAACTTGCTTTTCTGTAATATACAAGACTGACGCTGCTCCCCGACAGATGACTATTACAATCATTTTTGTATGGGGAAGAACATAAGGTCAGAAAACGAGCAGCAAAGCATGAACTTCCATAAAGAATAGATGTGACCCGTGAAGTAGTTACTGGCATCATATAAACTTTTCCCTTCAACTTTGCCAACAAGAGAAAAGAATGCCCTGTTTTCTAATCATCACACAATTCAGTAGCTATGATTAGATTTATTATACAATGCCAAAGCAATTTGGCTTGACATACACAACTCAATTATTATCACATAATGCTGGTCATTATCAGCATTAGACACATTTTATTTGTTTCTCCAGATCATGACATGGAGTTCAGTTTCTTCAGCTCTGTGTAAATGCAATATTTTGTTTTCTTATATGGCAAGAATATTAACTGTATACCGAATATAGTATACTTTGCACAGATACATGAAGAAGGAGAAATATCAGAGTGTTGCGAACTTAACGGAGCACCCCAAACAACTGACGTACATTCGTGATTCTCTTTTAATATAAAAAAATAAATAATAATATTTCAATAGAAATGATCACATTTATAAATTGTGAATTTGCATCAATGCATTTGCTTAGGACAGGGATAGGCAACCTTTGGCTCTCCAGTTGTCTTGGACTACACCTCCCATGATGCTTTGCCAGCATTATCTGTGTAAGAGCATTATGGGGGATGTAGTCCACAACATCTGGAGAGCCGCAGGTTGCCTATCCCTGGCTTAGGAAGTTAAAAGGGTAATCCAGATATGGCCCCATGCTCACTATGCCTAGACGCGCATCAGCTACGACAAAGCCAAAAGAAAGCCAAAACGATCATCTGGATTTGCTGTTTCACTCATGCAGAGGGAAATTGCTGGTATTTTGTATCTGGACTGCCCTTATGGGCAGGATCAGTCTGAAATGCAAATGGTTTAGGTTCTCTTTGTAAAAACTATTCTGAAAACTGAGATTGGATAAACCGAAGGGCAAGCTATTAGTTTCTCTGAGCTTTTGCCAGCTCTTATTCTCTATTTTTACATTTATAAATTAATCTTGTTACATCCCCTGGCTGTCAACCAGAAACCTGGTCCTGTTACTTCCTGGTTTGTTTAGCTCAGTGGATCTAAACTCAAGTGGCAGGCAATAGCAAAAAACACCTGACTAGCAAAGAAGGGCTTGGGGAGTAGGGGAGGGCATAAATCTGCAGGTTTTGCAAGCTGTTTTTATTATATACCCCAAGTGAAAAAAAAAATATAATTAAATACAAGCGTGTTTTCATTGGGGGGTATCTACGAAATAGTGATTGTCTGTTTGTATTTGGGCAGGGCAATGTTCATTTTAGAGTGTTTCCATATTCTAAAAGCAGGCCAATCATCATAGAAACCAGTGCATTATGTTTATGATTACTGTTTACAACGTTATGTTTCTTTTGTGGTGATGACACCTTGATACATTTCTCACAAGGAGACCCTGCTCCAAAGGTTTAGTTATCATTGTGGATAGACCATCACAAATACAGGAGAGAAAAGAAACTGTGTACCGAAACAATATTTGCATAACCAATTTTAGCAGAACAATGTGTCACAAACACGTAAATATTTTTAAAGTTTAGTTAAAAATTTGCAGCATTCAAGTATAGTCCAGTTGAACAATTTAAGGTTGTAGACATATACAAAATAACATTCAAGAATTGTTTTTCTTTTTTAGTTCTAGATTTCTCCATGACTAATACAAGTACAGAGGAAGCTATATATGTAGGTGTTCTCACTTAGACAAAACATTTTCTACTGCATTTTGCCAATTTCACATTATCACATTATCACATTACAAACCTCCAATTATTAAAAATGGCAAAAGAGGGGGATACTTTCTGTTTAAATGTGGCTCAACTTGTGACCAAAGGAGCGGGATGTTTTGAAATATCATAGGTGACATTACGACCTACAGATTTACGTACCTGAAAAGAGACTAATTCCTAAATACATTAATTAGCTCTGCAAGACACTTTGAAGTGAGCCCTCACTGATTTGAAGCTCTTTAATGTGGCTAATTCAACTAAACTCTTGGAGTTGCTTCAAAAAGGAACAATAAAGAAGAAATAAAGAGGGTCGAGAGGCTTGCTGGTAAGCAACTAAATTGTGAAGTGTTGAGAACCCAAAGGGAATTTCAAATTTGATGCCAAAATAGCCAAACTTGAAAAAATATTCCACGTTAATTCACACTTTAGTGAATCATTAAATCAGTTGTAGACTAGGCACAATATACAGACTGCTTCTCCTTAAAATAAACATTTTGGAGGTATGTCATCTATTTACAGTGGGGCTAAGATGTTTACTTATATTTTCAACTCAAGAAACATCTTTTCGGGGGGGCGGGGCCTGACCAGCATGGAGGTCAGACGTGCCACAGCAGAGCTCCTCCGCATACAGGGAGCTTAAGGGCACATCCAGCCACACGAAGCCTACAAATGATGCTCAACACCGACTTACCAGACCCACGATGGGGCTGGGAACCGATGTGGCGGTCCATGACCCACACGAAGCCTGTTTACACTTCTCGCAGCATGGAACCTGGCGCGCACCGGTCGGGGGAGGCGGCCGATCTCCCGGTCCGGGACCGCGTGGTGAAGATGCCCAACGAGCAGGGGTCCTGCTACTCCCCCCCTGGGCCGTCGGGGTTAATGGCGGTCCACTACAGAGAGGCAATCATGGAACGGGGAGAGCGCAAGGTGAAGCCATTTTAACCGGCAGAGCAACCAGCGTGACACCCATCATGGCGACTACAGCGCGCCCCCCCGGCCCCATGAACACAGACCATGGAACCTGCCAAAAGCTGGAGGCACTACTAGCCGATTTTTGGCGCAAGATAGAGGGCAGAAAGCAGCCACTCACCTCCCTCCAGCCACAGAGCCACCTGACAAAGAGGCTGTCTCCAGCTCAGAAGAGAGCTCCGAAGGCCTCACCTGCAGAACAGGCCACAACATGGCGGCGGACCACGCTGCATAAAAAGAGGAAACTTCGCAAGAGACACCAAAGGGGACACACCGCACAGAGAAAAAGCAGGACCCAAAGTGCATACTTACCCCACCTCGCGACACATAAGACCAGAAGCCTACAGTATCCCACTCCAATCCAGCTCTCACTCGTGAACGACCGGAGGGACAACAACAAGGGGGCAGCGGCAGTCTCACACCAAGAAGGTGACCAGTTATGGCCCAACCACGACCCTCACACTAGGCTCCTGCACCAAGCCTCCAGAGTCGGAGTGGGATGAGCAATATGGACTACCATAAGGACTAAGCATGCAGAAAGCAGGTTCAGTCTATAAAGCCCGCAGTTAATCCCCATTGAGCCACATAAAGCTAGACACCCTTATTAGGGCCCCAGCACTTTTAGATGTTAAACAGACAGCGCTCACAAACCCCACAGGGCCTTTAAACCTCATCTCACTCCCACAATAGCCCTGTAAGTCTATATGCACAAGCCTATTAAAGCCCAGGGAACCTAATACGGAGGAGCTTTTCCTCACCTATCAGCCCCCCTATCTTGTAACTCAACTAGGATATACCTAGAATATTGCAGCCAGTCTAAAAATATCCTAAGACAAATGCATGATCCTAATTTGCCATTTCCTGCTGTTAACATGTCCAGTGTTTCCTGCCCATGCCGAGGTGACATATAGATAGCATATCTGTATATTTTTTCATCTACTGAAAACTACCCTGTTAATCGTTGTTAAATAATATAAAAATGTACCTGACTAACAATGTCACAAAATGTAATGCAAATGTTTGCCAATTCACCCTGATGTCGCTATTGTGGCGCACCAAGGATGCTTGTTTATCTTGTGTACAACAAAAATAAAGAATAAAAAAAAAAAAAAGAAACATCTTTTCACTCTTTTTTTGAAATGAGTATTTACAGGAAAAAATAAATCTTACAATATATAAATCTTAGTAAAATCTAAACCCATTAGAATTTGTTTTATATCTATCTGTTGGCTCCATTATATAAAATACTTTTTTTGACACATTCAGGCAGTTTATTTTGAACTCCAGCTCGGAAGCCTGTTGGGGGTCTGATATTCAATTTCTGACCATAACAAGTAATGAAGATAGTGCCTTTCATTAAGAATTTATAAGAATAGAACACCAATGATTAAGAGCTTCTAGTTTTAATTCTGTATTCAGGGTCATGGAGTGCACTGATAATCCTTTGAGAGTGCAACCTCCTAAATTGCTACAATGGGTTTTTCAAGAGTGGAAATTCTAGTCTCGAACAAGCAGTAGAAATCTAGACGCTGAAAAAGAAGAACACTTTCACAACATTTAAAATAAAGACGGATGAGTAACACTGAGCAATATGATACAAAGATAACAACATTTGTCAATGAGCTTTTGTTCCTTGGAGAGCAAATTCTGGGATAAAAATCGGTCACAGTAAATTGCTTTATATCAATACTAGACATTTAACCAAACTTCAACATCCGTTTCTTATCACAGATGCTACATTCATGGTGTCGAAAGAGGACTAGAAATTAGAGATAGTATATATTTAATATGTATGCATTTAATATGTCTATCTAAGGGACAATCTAGACTTGAGTTGATCACCTTTTTAAATGAATTATGGAGATAATCCGCAAAACATAGTTGTGAAGAAATCACCAAGTTATTTTGTTTATTTCATTTAATTTAATTCGGTAGCTGTAACTACCGAACACCGACCACCCCCCTGGCTCATTAACTTCAAAGGGAACAGTCATTTAAGCTCTCTCCCTGTGTGGCCGCCATTCGTATAGCCGAACGCCATGTGGGACTTTGTCGTTGAGTGTCTGGAACTAAGATCGAACACTCGACTTCACGAACACAGGTCCCACTATACAATTGCCTGCTTCCTTTTCCTGAACAGCTGGGAGAGTGCTGTTCGGTAGTTTTGTTCCCACGAACGAGGAGAACAATCACTACTATGAGCCAAGGGGAACCGTTCGTGCATTTATTCATTTTTTTAGACTTTACGAACTACAATGGCCAAACCACCAAAACTTGTGGAACTGTTTTGGGCAGGAGCCTCGTGTGCGGCCGGTCACCTAAGTCTTCCATGGAATTCGAAAACCCCTGAACTGATCTGGGTGATTTTTGGATGTGTTGGTCACCCAGATCAGGGCTATCAGGGGATATGACTTTTTTAGGAATATTGTATAAGTTTTGGGGAAATTTTTATTTTTCTGCCTGGAGATAATTAAGTTAGAAACATAGAAACATAGAATGTGACGGCAGATAAGAACCATTCGGCCCATCTAGTCTGCCCAGTTTTCTAAATACTTTCATTAGTCCCTGGCCTTATCTTATAGTTAGGATAGCCTTATGCCTAGATAAAGTTATTACTTTATCAGACTCAATTATCTCCAGGTAGAGGTGAGGGGATTGTATGTTTGTACTGGGAGTGTCACAGTTTTCCCCTGTATTATTTTTGGCTGTATGATTTATGTTCCTGTGCCCCACAAGGTCCACGTGGGAGGTACCCTTGCATGGGGACTTGCATAAAAGCCAGTGTGACACCATTAAAATTCAGTTCTGTTACACCCTTCATCTAGACTTCGGCTGATGTTTGGGTACCTGTCTGCTTTATTGGAAGAATCTACTTGGGAAGCTGTAATTTTGTATGGAGAATCGCTTACTTTATTTCCCGAATAAGGTCAGGATTACGAGGTACAAGTGGTCAAGACTTGGTGGGGTTAAAATACCAGAAAACCTATGTCCATCGGAGAGCAAAAGGAAACCATGACAGGGCAGTGGACTGATCATGAAGGGTATAATCAAAACAAAAACAAATGTGAGAAGGGATTTATTTCCCTTGCATATGTGCCAAATGAAGAAAGCCCCAAAAATGAAGTATTAATCACTCGGAGGGGATAATGGTAAAAAGAGGCTATGGTAATGGTAAAAAGAGGGGTTAAACCAATTTAAATTCTAATCTCTCCAATCCAAGAGTCTTGGGCAGGGATTTCATTGGACTTACTCAGCTCTTCTAAATTGTCATCATGGAGATCCACCTTTTAGAATCATGTCAGAACACAATATATAGCTCAAAAAGGCTGCATATTATGAAGAATGTTGTGTAAAGGCTTTACTTATTTAACCAGCAAAATTACGATTTATATTTAAAAATAATTTACTTTGGGGCTATTGTGTCAAATAATGCTAGTGTAAACATTCTGCATCGAAACACAATTCAATCTTAGGACCGGACATGGTATTGTTATAAAAAATGAAATGTACAAATGTACAAATGACAGTTGTTACGAGAAAGCAAAAGAATTTTAGATTATTCCCTAAACTTCCAGTCGCTGAGTCTGTGAGGAAACTAGCCTATGAATTAAACATTAATCAAACAGGACAAAGCCATTCAGTTAAAGTCTCTGGAGAACGATTACGACCCTATTTTGGTTAATAAGGTGTCAGGATCGGGTCAAGGATCCAACACGCAGAGTACAAAGAGTAGCAGATACGTATACCGGTCCTTAGAATGGCCGGACTTAACGTATAACTACGATAGAATGGTCAGAGACAAGCCGAGGTCGAGGGAACGAGAAGACAGGTAAGCGAGAGACAAGCCGGGTCAAGGATAACAGAAAGACAGGAGAGGAAATACCAAAGCCGGGTCAGAACCAAAAGACAAGAGAATAACAAAGCACTGTGTGACTAGGCGGACTAGAACCACGACAGGGCAATGAGTAAATGAGAGAGCCACTGTTAAGTATCCTGGCTAGGGAGAGAAGACACGCCTCCGGCGAGTCCTGATTCGTCTCCCGAGATTTGAGTGACAGGACGTTCCGGGTTGGCGTCATGACGTCGACCTCCGGTCCTCCTGCTATAAAAGGAAGTGACTCCCTCGCGGCCGGCGTTAGCAAGACCGAGTGAACCGCGAGGGGCCGAGGAGACATGCCGTCCGGACGTATAAACTTCTAAGTCTCTACCTCTCTCAGAGGTAGAGGCTTCAGGTACCCTGACAGTACCCCCCCCTCTCAGATACGCCCACCGGGCGGAAGGAGCCGGGGCGAGATGGGAAGCGGGAGTGAAATGCCCTGCGAAGGCGAGGAGCATGAACATCCTCTTGTGGTACCCAACTCCTCTCCTCAGGACCATAACCCTTCCAGTCAACCAAATATTGTACTCTCCCCCGGGAGACACGAGAATCAATAATGGAGTTAACCTCATACTCCTCCTGACCCTCCACCTGAACAGGGCGCGGAGGGGCGATTGTGGAGGAGAATCTGTTACAGATTAGAGGTTTCAGCAATGACACGTGAAAGGAGTTCGGGATGCGTAAAGTAGCTGGGAGAGCCAGACGATACGCCACTGGGTTAATTCGAGTCAAGATCCTGTAGGGGCCAATATAGCGAGGAGCGAATTTCATGGAAGGAACTTTAAGGCGAATATTCCTAGTACTCAACCAAACTCTATCACCTGGAACAAAATTCGGAGCCGCCCTTCTACGTTTGTCAGCATGTTTCTTAACCAGCATAGAATTGAGTAGAAGAATCTGTCGAGTCTGATCCCACAACTTCCTCAAATTGGCCACATGGACATCAACCGACGGCACTCCCTGGGAAGGAGAAACCGAGGGAAGAATAGATGGATGAAAGCCATAGTTCATGAAGAAGGGGCTTGAATGCGTAGAGTCACAAACGAGATTGTTGTGCGCAAACTCCGCCCAAGGAATCAAACCGACCCAATCGTCCTGGTGTTCGGAAACAAAGCAACGTAAGTATTGCTCAATCTTTTGGTTGGTTCGTTCGGCAGCTCCGTTAGACTGAGGATGATAGGCGGACGAAAAATTCAATTTGATGCCTAATTGAGAACAGAACGATCTCCAAAAACGTGAAACAAATTGGGAGCCTCTATCAGAAGTGATCTCCGAAGGAATCCCATGCAAGCGAAAAATCTCTTTAGCAAAGATCTCCGCCAATTCAGGAGAAGTCGGGAGTTTAGGCAAAGGTACGAAATGTGCCATCTTGGTAAACCTATCGACTACGGTGAGGATAACAGTGTGCCTTTTAGAAACAGGCAAATCCACAATAAAGTCCATTGCCACACAGGACCAAGGTTTGTCAGGAATTTCCAGAGGTTGTAGAAGACCACAAGGAAGCGAATGCGGTAGTTTAGTTTTAGTACAGACCTCACAAACTCCGATAAAATCCTTAATATCCTTCCGTAACGAAGGCCACCAGAAATCCTTGGAGATCAAAGAATACGTCTTGCGAACACCCGGATGACCAGCCACCTTACTCTCGTGAAGACACTGTAAGAGCTCCAATTGGAGTTCAGGAGGAACGAAATGTCTGGAAGCCGGAGTCAGTCTGGGTGCCAGATGCTGCAAGCTCCTTATCTGATCAAGTAGCGGAGAATGGACTTTGAGAGTAGTGTTAGCGATAATGTTACACTTGGGTACTATAGAGGACAAAACCGGCTCAGATACGGCAGCAGGTTCATATTGGCGAGATAAGGCATCGGCTTTAGAATTCTTAGAACCTGGCCTATATGTGAGTACGTAGTTGAAGTGAGAAATATGGACCAACGAGCCTGTCTAGATGATAGTCGTTTAGCCTCTCCAATATAGGATAAGTTTTTATGATCTGTCAAAATAGTAACAGGATGCAAAGTACCCTCCAATAAATGTCTCCACTCCTTCAAGGCCATTATAACCGCTAGTAGTTCCCTGTCACCAATGTCATATCTGCTTTCAGTACCTGACAATTTTTTGGAAAAGTATCCACAAGGATGTAATGGTTTATCTACACCCAACCTTTGGGACAGAACAGCACCTATACCTGTCTCAGAAGCGTCAACTTCGAGTAGGAAAGGTAGTGTAGTATCAGGGTGAACTAAAATTGGTGCGGAAGCAAACAGCTCCTTGAGTGTCCTAAAAGCCAGAAGTGCTTCAGTAGACCAATTCTTAGTATCAGCCCCTTGTTTGGTCATATTGGTGATGGGAGCAATGATAGAGGAGTATCCCTTAATGAAACGTCTGTAGTAATTGGAGAAACCAATAAATCTCTGGATAGCCTTGAGACCCTTAGGTAAAGGCCAATCTAATATGGATTGGAGCTTCTCCGGATCCATTTCAAACCCCTCCCCAGAAATCACATAACCAAGAAAGGTAGTTTGGGATTGGTCAAAGCTGCATTTCTCTAGTTTGCAGTATAAGCCATGCTGAAGAAGTTTGTGTAAAACCCTTCTGACTTGTCTATGGTGAGTTTCAATATCCCTGGAATGTATAAGTATATCATCAAGGTATACAATCACACAGTCATCTTGAAACTCCCTAAGAACCTCATTAATAAGGTCCTGAAATACCGCCGGGGCATTGCAGAGACCAAAAGGCATTACAGTATACTCATAGTGCCCATATCGAGTATTGAATGCAGTTTTCCACTCGTCACCGTCGTGAATTCTCACCAAATTATAAGCACCTCTAAGGTCTAACTTAGTGAAAATTTTAGAACTTTTTAATCGATCAAAAAGCTCGGTGATCAAGGGAATCGGATATACATTTCTGATGGTTATCTTGTTAAGACCTCGGTAATCAATGCAGGGTCTTAAAGAACCATCCTTCTTTTTAACAAAAAAAAAATCCAGCCCCAGCAGGAGAGGAGGATCTTCTAATGAACCCCTTGTCTAGGTTTTCACAAATATACTCTTCTAGAACTAAGTTTTCATTCGTAGACAAAGGGTATACATGACCCCTGGGGGGCATGGTACCAGAAAGTAAATTAATTTTGCAATCAAAAGGCCTATGTGGTGGTAAGGTATCAGCCTTTCCTTTGTCAAATACTGCCTTTAAATCTTGATACAAGGACGGTATCTGTACTTTGGTAGAGTCGGTAGCGTTATTAAGTGAGTTGACACTACAAAGAGGTGACACTTTCTTTAAACAATTCTCTTGACAATCCTGACCCCACTAAACTATTTCCCCTGATCTCCAATCTATAACGGGGTTATGTCTCTTAAGCCAGGAGTATCCCAGGACTATGGGAACAGAAGGAGATGAAATGAGTAGTAGGGATATTTCCTCCTTGTGTAGAATACCAGTAGTTAAGTAAAGAGGTGTGGTCTCCCGGAAAATCACAGGCTCAACTAAAGGTCTACCATCAATGGCTTCAACAGCCAAGGGTGTCTTCCTTAACTGGGATGGGATAGTGTGTTTGGTGAGAAACTTTTGATCGATAAAACTCTCAGCAGCGCCGGAGTCTATCAATGCCATAGTCTCTAAAGTTCCCTTCTCCCAAGTTAAAGAGACCGGTAATAGGAGTCTATGTTCTTTGTAGTTATGAGTAGAGGACAAAATCGAAACACCCAAGGTCTGTCCTCTAGAGAAACTTAGGTGCGAGCGTTTCCCGGACGACTGGGACAGCTCAAACGTACATGACCTCTGGCCCCACAATACATACACAGTCCCTCCCTTCTCCTGTACTGTCTCTCCTCCTCTGAGAGACGAGTAAGGCCTAACTGCATAGGTTCTGAAACCTGTGGATTTTTGGTTCCAGAAATTTGAAATGATGGTGCTAGTCTAAAGGAAGATTTACCGGTTCTATCTCGAGTATTCTGTCTCTCCCTTAGACGTTCGTCAATACGAGAGATAAAGGAGATTAAGTCCTCCAGGTTCTCGGGAAGCTCTCTTGTCGCTACCTCATCAAGTATTACATCAGATAATCCATTTAAGAATACGTCTATATAGGCCTGTTCATTCCATTTTACCTCTGCCGCCAAAGACCTGAACTCTAGTGCGTAATCCACAAGTGTTTGGTTGTCTTGTCTAAGGCGCAACAGTAATCTGGCTGCATTGACCCTCCTGCCAGGAGGATCAAAAGTTCTTTTAAAAGCAGCTACAAAGGCATTATAGTTATAGACTAATGGATTATCATTCTCCCACAACGGATTAGCCCATCTCAGAGCTTTCTCAATGAGTAAGGTAATAATAAATCCCACTTTTGCCCTATCAGTAGGGTATGAACGAGGCTGTAGCTCGAAATGAATACTGATCTGGTTCAAAAAGCCACGACACCTCTCAGGAGAACCAGCATAACGTACAGGTGGGGTAACTCGGGAAGAAGCACCTACAGTAGCTACCTCTAGCCCTGAACCCACAGAAGAAGCAGACATATTACGCATCTCCTCAGGTGGATTAATAGGACGAGACAGCAGCGCCTGTAGTGCTAGAGCCATCTGATCCATCCTATGATCCATGGCGTCAAACCTAGGATCAGGAGAACCAAGCTGACAATTTGTACCTGCAGGATCCATGGCCCTGTCGTAATGTCAGGATCGGGTCAGGGATCCAACACGCAGAGTACAAAGAGTAGCAGATACGTATACCGGTCCTTAGAATGGCCGGACTTAACGTATAACTACGATAGAATGGTCAGAGACAAGCCGAGGTCGAGGGAACGAGAAGACAGGTAAGCGAGAGACAAGCCGGGTCAAGGATAACAGAAAGACAGGAGAGGAAATACCAAAGCCGGGTCAGAACCAAAAGACAAGAGAATAACAAAGCACTGTGTGACTAGGCGGACTAGAACCACGACAGGGCAATGAGTAAATGAGAGAGCCACTGTTAAGTATCCTGGCTAGGGAGAGAAGACACGCCTCCGGCGAGTCCTGATTCGTCTCCCGAGATTTGAGTGACAGGACGTTCCGGGTTGGCGTCATGACGTCGACCTCCGGTC
Organism: Pelobates fuscus; assembly: GCF_036172605.1. NCBI lineage: Eukaryota > Metazoa > Chordata > Amphibia > Anura > Pelobatidae > Pelobates > Pelobates fuscus. Next base: position 341,962,955 of record NC_086320.1, read on the forward strand.
CTCCTGCTATAAAAGGAAGTGACTCCCTCGCGGCCGGCGTTAGCAAGACCGAGTGAACCGCGAGGGGCCGAGGAGACATGCCGTCCGGACGGATAAACTTCTAAGTCTCTACCTCTCTCAGAGGTAGAGGCTTCAGGTACCCTGACATAAGGTCAGCTAAACAGAAGGAAAGGAAGTTATTTTCATAAAAGAAAAATAAGTATTCAGCGTCATTGAACAGGAGTCTAGAAAAAAGAATATGTAGTTGAATAGTTTTTTTCAAGTCCTTTTGGAAATGAATGAGTCTGAATATATTTTTCTTTTCATTTTTTAATCTTTACTGCTCCACCATTTTGCATTTTTGTCATTTTGGAAATGAGATTACAATGATGTCCTATCTGTGACAATCTAGAAGTCTTTATTCAAATAATCATATGTATATTTTTTCTGTTTTATACTGAAAACCCAGTATATCTGTGGCCTGACAACGTGGTCTACAAGTTATCTTATGCCTATTTATGTGGTCTATCTAAATGTGTGAGTGTGTGAATCTGGCGAAAATAGTTCCATCCCCTTTATATGCTACTGAATAGATTGGTGGCTTAAACATAAAAAATAATAACTTTGTGGATACTTCATGTGCCCCCCCCATCCCCACTCCAATTTTGGAAAACAAAGTGTGCTTGGCTACACTGATAATGCTGACTGTAAAGCATACGTCCTAAAAGTCCTGGATCTGGACGGAAGTCCAAATTTCAGGTTCAACGTCAGGTGATCAATCTCAGCCAGTGAGCTAAGCTTTGAACTGCATGGCTTACAAAGAGCTCCGAGTAAGAAGTCAACCCATTGCTAAATAGATAAATGGACCGATAGGGGAGCCAGGGAACTGCTGGCTCCATAACACTTATAGTGCTTGGAGTGTTCTATCTAGGTATTTAGTGCAATGTATCTAAAATAAATGTAGTTAGTGCAATGTATCAATTTAAAGGACAACTAGAGACACTGGGTGAAGTGGTTCTTTATTTTTAGCCCTGCTATGTCAAAAATGCCATTTAGTAGATATGCCAATATTTTCGCTGCAGGGCTACACACCTTTGATCTCAGTTCTCACACACAACTTCTTCCGAATGAAGTTTCACATGTGTTTCTCATCCCTAATGCTCCTCTATGAGAAGCACTGTATTAGACAAAGAAGCAACACCTGTCGAAAGACGTTGAGGGAGGAGTAGCAAGGCTGTGAGTCTTGGAGTTGGAAAAAAAAAGGCTAGTTAAAACCTATTTTCATTTTTTTTTTTACTTAATTTGGGGGTGGGGGGAGGATGAGTCTAAACAGTGAGTAGACACTATTGCATTATTTATATTTGTTGCTTTGTTTGTATTCCCTTTTCCATTAATGCTATAATGTCCCCACAGTAAACACTTTCCTCCATTCAATTATAAACAAAAGGCTCATGTTAACATGTTTGGCAATGTTATAAGAGCTGTTTATTTTAAACCTGACAATGGATTTTCTCAATTTTTTTATTTTTAATAGAAAATTATCCCCAAACTTTCTCCTTAGTCTTTAAAACGCAGCCATTTTAGTGATGAAATATAGAAGGCCAGGAAAAAAAAAAAACCTCAGGCACCACGTTTTCTTCCCATAAGCATAATGATTGCGAAAGAGCATTCCAGCTTCTCGTGACCAATATAAAGTGGATATCTCTCTACAAAACCTTTACAAAAATAATTGCTCTGAATTCCCCGGTGAAAGCATAAAGGATGCCTTCAGGATGGACTTTCCCGGCTGGAAAGGTTACATTATTTTGTCAAATCTTTCTCATTTGCTTTCGACTAAGGAGAGAAATAGAAGCCTATTTTTTTATAAAACATGGACAGGCTCGGTTATTTTGGGAAGTTTATGGCCTCCCAAAATGAATACGCTTTCAAATCATCTCAGCAGCAATATTGATCATGGCCGATTATCAGTACTGGATCACATTTAAGCTTTAACCGTTACATCTCAAAATACGGCTTACTTAATAAATAGAAATGTAATGCTAAGCGTTATTGGATAATAATATAGAGGATTGTAAGCACCATAACCATTACAGCTCTCGGCAGTGGATATGTTGCTGTTTAGTTTCTTGTTAGATCATTTGGAGTGGTTTGACAAAACTGTGATTCTCTCCAGTCTGCCCCCTTTCCAGTCTCACTAATAATGTTAGCACTACACATGCTCATTATTAATCCAATCAGAATAGCAAAGTCTGGCTGAGAGCACGGGAAAGTGGTTTAATCCAGTACTCTCTGCATTTCTGTTCCCATTGCACGGGATGCAACATATGCATGTCTAGGGCTATGATACCACATAGGGTATATAACATATCTGTTTAAAACCAGGTAACAGTCAGGGCCGGTGCAAGGAGTTTGGCTACACAGGTGAAGATCATTTTGCTCCTTTGAGGTCTCTTCCTTCTCACATGCCAGCTCACCTCTATCATGTAGCGTGGCCGAGCTGCAGACTGCGGTAGAGGAGCCTGTTACCCTCTACCCAGTCTAACAGGTAGCAGTAGGGCACTCTCAGTCAGACTGGGTAGAGGAGAACAGGCTCCTCTACTGCGGCCCACAGCTTGGCACGCTACAAAAATGACTGTCAGAAAAGGAGTTCTGTACTGTGCGCTCACCTCCTGCTGGTCAGCAGGATTCTGTGTCCCTGGACCGGTGCACCCTAAGTCAGCCGCCTGTGCCACCTTATGGTAGCTCTTGCCCTGGTAATAGTATAGCAAGTTATTATTTAAATTGTCTCCATATATAGGCCATATACCCCCCTCATTTTCCACATGGAGTAACTCTTTTTGCTAGTACAGTAAGCCAGTACCATGTAACCCATCTGTGTAGTGTCTGTGCATACACAACTAAGCCACTAACAGCACTAAATGATGTGAACAACAACAAAAACTGCATTAGAAGGAGAGGACACCTGGGGGAAAAGGGAGGGGGGCAAATAGTAAGCTGTTTGCAGTTTCTCAGACTATCTGCAGCCAGGGTGTGAATTAAACACAGCCCACTAAGTACTGTTGGGGCTGAGACTGCGTGCATACGTCTAATAAGGAAGTATTTCTGGCATGACAGGGCGTGGCTATGGAGGCGCAACATTCTGCAAAACATTTATTTTATGCAAAAACTATAAAGGTTAGAGCATGCATAAAAATACGGCATTCTAATGAGGGCAAAATCTAACAAATGCATTAACCTTGTATTGGTACCCAGAGTGTCCCTTTAAGCATAGATATAAAAGGTAGAAAACTTAGGAGAATTTTCTATCTTTGACACCAATTCCACAGTAGAAAATCCAATCTATATAAACCAGAAAGTTAATCAGTGATTACTGGTTATCGCTTGCCTTAAAACGCGCTGCCCTGGTCGCCAAAGTATGTACTGGGGATTTATTCATTAATATTATCATTTTGATAGTGCCAGTATATTGTACAGTGCTTTACAATTATTGAAAGGGGAGATTGAGGGGTAAAGAATGCTCTGCTCAAATGAACTTACCATCTATGAGGATGTGAGGTTGGTGGGTATAAAACTGTATATGTTGTACCCAAGGACACTTATTGGTTATATAGTTTAGCTGGAATTCGAACCTAGGTATCCCTGTTCTAAGGCAGTGATGGTACAAATGCTCTAACCAATCAAAATACAAACTGCACTTAGCTGATGAAACATGATGGGCCATGTGGTACATTGAACCAGTGTAGACAGCAAAGAAATGGATGGTGAGATTGGCATAGCCCAGTTGCATGTAAAAATACGATTATTATAAACACTTTTTACACCAAATAAACTTTAAGAAGAAGAATAACCTAACAGAGCGGCTTTTATTTTATGTACATGAGAAAAGTAAGAATTGAATAACAGACAAAAATAAATGTTCTATTTGTTTTCCTGATAGAATTTTGTTTTAAGCTTCTAACACAAAAGCTACACAGATTAGTCAATGCTAATGCTATTTCATTACTATCTAATAGTGCTTTCATGTTTGTTATCAAAATTGTCCAAATATCATTTGAATCTTTCACTATGTTATATACACAGAGACAGACCTAACTTTAAATTCTGAGTGAATTTAAAAAAGTGCTGAATTAGGCAATGTTGTTTACAAAAGAGATTATCCCTTTAAAGGATAATCTTTACTTTATACTAAAAATGCATGCTTTATTCTGAACAGCTCCTTTTAGAAATTTAAATATCTTTATTAATTTCTCTGACTTAAAGAAATTCAGTTCTACAGTGATAGAACCGTGACATCCTCTTAAATGTGCTTAAGTTCAAGGGGGAACGAAAAAGTCCAAGGCTTGCACATAAATAAATAAAAATATATAGATGGAATAACAATTATACATATAACATGAGTAAGGAAGAAAAACATCTCTTATGAACCCTATGAGTTCAAGAGCATCTGCAACAATATTCTATAACAGTAACTTGTCAAGATGGGGGAGGATAGAACCCCTATATTTTACACTGGAATTTCAATGAAATTATAACACAATCAGTGTGTATCCTAAAATAAAAGAGGGATTACTTTATATTATGTGAATGACAATTTTGGCAAAGGATTACAAAAATCCAGCCTTTTAATCAGCTTTCACGGATCCATGGAAGATCCTGTTGTCTTGCAGGTTCTTCAATAGATCTTCATGTCTAACTTTTGCAAATATGGCTATTGGATGCTTTATCTCGCAGAAGATAACGATGCTTTGGATTGGAAAATTCTCCCCTAGACACATCTGAGAGGCCATACCTCTGGGGGGGTGGGTGTTTGCAATATAAGCAAAGACAGTGGCGTACATACCGGGGTCGCAGGGGTCGCGGCTGCGACCGGGCCCGGCCCACCAGGGGGCCCGGCCGCCCTGCGACCCCGGTATGTATGTCACTGGGCCAGCCTCTTCTCCTGGGGGGCCCAAGAGCCGGCCACCTCAGGGCCCCCCGAGGCTGGCCCTGCTGTCACCCGGCTGGCCGGTCCTGCGGGCGCGCGAGGGAGCACTGTCTCCTAGGTGCTTCCTCTTCAGCTCCCTCGCGCACCGCACTGATACCGGAGCCGGAAGATGACGTCATCTTCCGGCTCCGGTATCAGTGCGGCGCGCGAGGGAGCTGAAGAGGAAGCAAACAGGAGACAGTGCTCCCTCGCGCGCCCGCAGGACCGGTCGGCCAGCCTGACTGCCCGCCGGGTGACCGGCCCCCCAGGAGCCCAGCAGCACCACTGGACCCCAGGGAATCCCCTCAGCTCTCCCACAGGTAAGGAGGCTGGGGGGATTTAAAAAAAAAATGTGTTTGTGAGTGTTAGTGTATGTTAGTGTTTGTGAGTGTGAGGGTATGTTAGTGTGTGTTTGTGAGTGTGTGTGAGTGTATGTTAGTGTGTGTGAGTGTATGTTAGTGTGTGTGAGTGTATGTTAGTGTGTGTGAGTGTGTGTTAGTGTGTGTGAGTGTATGTTAGTGTGTGTTTGTGAGTGTGAGTGTATGTTTGTGAGTGTGAGTGTGTGTGAGTGTATGTTAGTGTGTGTTTGTGAGTGTGAGTGTATGTTTGTGAGTGTGTGTGAGTGTATGTTAGTGTGTGTTTGTATGTTAGTGTGTGTTTGTGAGTGTGAGTGTATGTTTGTGAGTGTGAGTGTGTGTGAGTGTATGTTAGTGTGTGTGAGTGTGTTAGTGTGTGAGTGTATGTTAGTGTGTGTTAGTGTTAGATTGTGTGTGTTAGTGTGTGTGTTAGTGTGTTAGTCTTAGAGTGTGTGTGTGAGTGTATGTTAATGTGTGTGTGTTAGAGTGTGTGTTAGTGTGTGTGTCTGTTACTGAGTATGTTTGTGTGCATCTGTTAGTGAGTGTGTATGTATGTCTGTCACTGAGTGTGTGTCTGTCAGTAAATGTGTGCGTCTGTTCATGAGAGTGTGTGTGTCTTAAGCACTTACCTTTCTCCAGCGCCGGACTCCCTTGGCGCTGGGAATCTCTCCGCCCCGATCCGCCTCTCAGCTCCGAATGCGCATGCGTGGCAAGAGCCACGCGCGCATTCAAACCGCCCATAGGAAAGCATTATTCAATGCTTTCCTATGGACGTTCAGCGTCTTCTCACTGTGATTTTCACAGTGAGAATCGCAGAAAATCCTCTAGCGGCTGTCAATGAGACAGCCGCTAGAGGCTGGATTAACCCTCAGTGAAACATAGCCGTTTCTCTGAAACGGCTATGTTTTCAGCTGCAGGGTTAAAACTAGAGACCTGGCACCCAGACCACTTCATTGAGCTGATGTGATCTGGGTGTCTGTAGTGGTCCTTTAAGTGTATGTGTTTATGCATGCACTGGCGTACATACCGCGGTCACACAGGTCGCAGCCCTGCGACCCGGTGCCCGCCGCCATGTGTTGCGGCCCCAGCCCGCACAGAGTAAGCGCGCGGGGGGGGCGACGGATCAGTTTTCGCACCGGGGCCCCATGGGTTGTGTGTACGCCACTGAGCAAAGACATTCTCACATTAAAATGACAATTTGCCGAGCACTCTTTTTAGGGAGCTCAGTTTGACCACTCTCACTTGTCAGATACTGACTGGTGTCTGTGAGATAATGGATTGGAAGGTTTTGGCGTTTAAATGTGCCGAACAAAAGAAAATTCACCAACTGCTGCCGGATTTTTTAATACTTACCCAAAAGTAGTAGCTGTTGCTTACTTTCAGTTGAACAACTAAGCAGGCTGAAAAAATTAGAATGTTAATAAAACTGATGAAGAATGTTAAGGAAGAATGAAAAGTTTTGCATAAGCAAAATGTGCTGTTTCCTTTCCTACGGATTCTATGTGCACGAAATACAACACATACATAAAACACGCATGAATTTTGAGCTTTGGTACTTTGCCTTAAAGGGACACTGCAGACCCCTAGAGAACTTCAGACCCCTAGAGAACTAGTGTGCCCTCTTTTTTTAATTTTTGAAAAAGTGAAGATGTCAAAAGAAATTGACACTTTAATAAGTCAACCTTATTAAAAAAAAACCCTGGCTGCCAATCAGACAACTGGTTCTGATACTTCCTGGTTTCCTTCCTCAGTGGAGCTAAACACAAGAGGCAACAATTGCCCAAAGCACCTGCCTTGCAAAGAATTCTCATTGAGCTGCATGTGTGAAGTTTGTGATTGGACAGCCACACAAAGGCTGGGCTGCAGAAGAACGAGAGGGCTTGTAAATGCTGAAGACAAGGGATTTGCAACTTTTGCAGGCTGTTTTCTGTTTTAGGCTCATTGCATAAAGATCATGCACTACAGAGGAAATTAAGTAAAAGATTTAGATTGCTAGGATATCGAATGTTTTCCCAGATCCATGAGATAAGTGGAGTTGAGAGAATATTTAGATATTTGAGGCAGGTTGGTTACAAATTACATGCCATACATGTGAATAAAATCTTACTGTACCTATTATTGATCCACAGAAAATGTCACCCTCGTGTACTTTGGCAAAGAATTTGGGATATTTATTATATCACCCAAATACCATTCTGAAGTTTTCTCGATCAGTTATCTCTAGAATAAATGTAATTATATTCCTTAAATTCCAGTCTCTGTACTGTTTGCTTTAATACTCAGATAACATTATGCAAATAATTAAGAACATGCCAAGATTAGACTTCCTTATTCTTCCACCAGAAGACACACTTGTGTGGTCCCTGGCTAAAGATGGACATTTTGCCCCTCAAAAGGTGGTGGACCAAACCAAAATGGCCAGGAGGAATCGGATTTTGACCAGTGGTTTTCTATTCTTGAAACTGCATATATTTGAGACTATAATTCCCATGATGATGAGCCAATTCTTAGTCTGCTACGTATCCATCAAACAGTTGCCATGCCTAGAGTATCCATCACTGCTGTGCATGATTACGTTCTCCCGGCAAAATCTAAATCTAAGCATTTTCTTAATATAAAAAAGCCCTTTATTGTCTCTGGGAATACTAAATAAATCTGATATTTTAAAGAGAAGATATATCTTTCTCCTTTTGACATGGCTATGAAAAATTTAAAAAATATGATGCAAATAGAAAACATAAATTTGATAGCATTAGACAAAACTGAATGATCCAGGGAGAAATCAATTAAGAGTACAAAACAAAATGTGACGAGCCAGAAAGACTTGGGGATTTGAAGGGTATTGCAAAACTGCAAGTGAAACAAGACCGGCTATCGAAATAAAAAGATATATAGCAATTCTTGACATATACACCAGAGAATTGACCAGGGAAACGCTACTTATTAAACAAGACTCAAAAACATCACAGTATTCCCAGGATCATGCAAGTCTGAACTTTCTTTAACAAAAGTTTGCCCTGGTTGAGCTCTTCACAAATATGTCAGCTTTATTCTTAAAAAGTAAACATCCTTCCTAAACACTAGCGAGATACAGGTCTTAGGATTTTATTCTGGTTTTAAGAGAGGATTTAGATTTTGTGGGAGTAAAGCACATTGTATAGCTGTCAAAAGAGCTGTGTTTGCAGTCATAGTCCCTCTTGTTAGAAACCAGTCCTATCAAAAACAAATCATGGGATCTGTCCTGGGATTCAAGAATAGATTAATAGTATTTAATAATACTGATCTGCCAGGTCAATGTCAGCGTTATAGGCTCACTATGTTGCTAGCCATAGCAGAGAATAAAAAAGAGTCACGAGGAAGTGGGTAAGTGATATAATATTGTCAAGTTCTTTCTTGCTGAGGAATAACGTGCCCCTGAGCTACTGGGTCCCTTGCGTGCCTCCCTCCTGTCCCAGCGTCACACATGCCAAAGTTAGCAGGCATAAACATTAAGTGTACAAGTGTACATTAAGTTTGTGTTCCACAGCCTGGAGTTAGGTACCATTATGACAACGGCCTTAAAGAAATTCTGAGAATCAACATCCTAAACATCTTCATTAATGCTTGTTAGCACTTTACTGTATGACATATGCAGACAGGAACAATGGAAAAATAACATTTTGCACCTATGTTAAATAAAATCTTTAACATTCTAAAGAGATTTCTCTTTAAAATGTTACTCCAACCACCATGACCACTTCCGTGATTTGAAGTGCTCAGCTTGAAACACTGTATATACTGAGATATTGGCACTTGTGTGCCGGAGGCTAGTGGCACCCTTGGCACATGTTACATTGTCATCCCAGAACTCTGTTCCAGGGTACCTAATGTAAATTCTGTGCATATTTTGCAACTGCTGTCAGAGTGCACTGCAAGCTGCCAACAAATGTAAAAATCTTCCTTTTGCAGGCAGAAAGCTCTCTCTCCCCTCACTCACTCCTCCCGCATTTAAACAAACAGGAAATCCTCTCCCTCCTCCTCCTCGTCCCCCCCCCCACCCCCACCCCTCTCCTTATTGGCCCGGAGCACACGCATGCACTCTGAGCCGGTGAACTGGCTCAATCCCAGGCATTCCTATGCTGGGTAACGTCATAACGGGCATGGAAGATCAATGCTGGTAGCTTTGCCCGCTTTTACTGCAGGGAGGGGAAGGGGGCATGTAATAGAATTATTTTTTAAATCAGGTTTGGAGTAACTACAAAGTCTATAGCAAGCCAGATATCTAGAGATGATGCAAAACAGAAAAAAAGTCAAGGCTTTTAAAATAAAGTTAAGATTTGGAGATCATTACTATATAAAAAAAAAAAAATTGTATTGAAAAACACACCAGTATGCAATAAAATAATTATCTGGAGGATCACACCTCCTGATGGAGCATACAATTTTCAGAGGACCCACGGAGGTCATTTGAATAAACAGTCTCTTTGATTTAAGATGTCCTCAAAAGGCTTCATTATTTTACATTACAATGTCTTTTGCTTGACACCAGGTCCCTAAACTCAAACACGGCACACAATTTTGATTAAGATGTAGATAAAACCTTCAGCTTAGTAATTATTCCTGGCACGTTGTTCCATTCTGTTAAAGTTCTGTTATATGTTTTGGATAGAATGGGGTATTAGTAAAAAGTTCATCTTGCTTGCCTGTTACTCTTAGTAATAGAACATTTATTGTGAGTATAATTTAATTCAGCGATGTATGTGTTAACCTCTTAAGGACCAAACATAACCTTTCCCATTCATCACAATTTTGGGATAGTATTTTCTCATCTAATTTGCTGCATCTCTAGAGTAAATTGTCTTTTAAGGGAGATAGCTTGAGTACGACAGGGCTATGTATCACAGGCAAATAAGTTTGTATGAGTCTTTAATATTTTAGATAAATGATTTTTTTCCAGACTTGTTGAGTTAGGGTCCTGTTTAGTGAATTTGAAGCTTGGTAACAGAACAGTAGAACACTCCTGAAGTAAATTAAATTATATATATATATATATATATATATATTATATAGAGTAAGATATAAGAGACAACATATTCAAAAGATTCTGAGACAGAATCTTTGAAAATAGGGGAATCAGACTGGAAAATAGAGGAGTATTTGGGCAGGCTTGCAAAGAAAACGTCTCCTGTTTAAGTCAGAAAATCTCTAGTGCAGGACATTATAACCACACAGGGCAAAAGGTGACATGAAATGACGATTATCAGTTGATTTAACCTCTGGATTGAGTCTTATCTCTCTACTCTGCTTTGATGTCATTCCCCAGACTGGTAATCATTATTATTTTTAAAGTGCCAACAAAATAAGGAACACTGTACATGGGGTGAACTAGCAGACAAGTATTTGTAACAAGACAAGTTGGACTCACAAGAATAACGGAAAATAGCTAACTAAAAAAAAATATATTTTTTTTAAAAATGACTGAATGGGAGATCTATGGAGGTGTATATAAAACAGTAAATTAACTCTTTAGATGCTAAATGAGTGAACACAGGTGACCATCGTTACAGTGCCCAAATGGTTACGTTTCAGAAATACCTTGTAATGTAGTGTTTCTTGGTTCTAGGTTTATCAGTCATTAGAGCCCATCGTTATTCTTTTAATTTCCACCAAGAGTAAATGCACCATTAAAGATCATTTATTACCTGAGCTAGGAGAATTGCGGAGATTTCTAATTAAACCAGGCATATGCTCCTTATTGATATATAGCGAGAAATGCATGTTATTCAGTAAACAAAAACTCTGCACCTGCACTAGAGACCTTGCAGAACTCAATACATTTTCCAATAAAACAAAACAAAAAAAAGCTGTATATTTTCACACATCGTTAATGGCTACAAACCAAGCTTATTAATTACAAATACGCTTAGATTTACAAATACAATTACACTTCTCAATGATTCACAGAAACAGGGGGGAAGAAACAGCAATGATACCACTAAAACAAATTAGATCTGGAGGCTAAGTAACCCCTTATGTGCCGTAGAGATGAGAAATGGGTCACAAAGTTATCCTTTTGTTGCTCAGCCAATGGATACTGAAAGGTTCAATAAACTAATCAATAGCTTAATGTACTTTTCAATCAGATATGAATGTATTGTGAATTACTAGAATGTTTCTCAATACTAAAAAAAATATTACTTTGAAAATAAATAAATGGAATAATATGTATTTGCCACTATTCCATATGTTCCCCCAATAAATAAATAAAATCACTATGTGTTTATCATTTCACATATGATAAGCTTAGCGGCAAAAAGAAGAATATGAAGTGCAATGCCGAATATTTGACTTGCTGTTACTCTCAGAAAATGACAGCATTTGTCTAGCCCCTTGATCAAGTCAATGCTAATCTTTGTTAAATTAGTATTACACAATGAAAAAAAAAATATCTAACACTTTATTCCAATGCAGGCTTATAGGAAAATGATCACATTAATGTCTGTAATATTGTCTAATATACAGTCATGCTCCTGTTTGAAAACAGTATTAACATTCTATTACAGGGCACGGATCAATACATATTTAAAGTCCATTAACATGGTTTGAAAGTGACATAAAAGTGTTAGCACTCCAATTTGCTGAAAATTCGTGATCATGTCTTTTTTTTTTTTTCTATCGATCTCCTTGTAATTCTATTGAAGAGATCAATCCTGGGGCTGTATGGTGGTGGATTGATGGGGGAGAAATATCCTCCTGTAAACCTACAGAGCACATCTACATGATAAATGCTGCTTCTCTGTGAAAATAAAAAATGATGGGAAAATAGGTAGAAATGAGTGTGGGTTATTCACTAAATGGTGAATTGTGGCACAACAAACAGAATGCAAAATACAAACACAAATTGCTTAAGTTGAAGAATTTTCTTAAGCTGGTTCTATCGGGCCCAAAATTCTAAACTGCCTATACTCATGTAAGCTGAAAGCCACTGTTTAGTAAATTAACCTCAGTGCAGTAGCTCAAATGTGTCAAAGAGAATTGAGATCAGTAAAATGCTAAAAATAAATATGTCTAGAGCATTCACTATACAGCCTTCATCCCTGAAGTGCTCTACATGACACATCTATACATAAAACACTCCGAACTGTTCAAGTGCTATTTAAATCACCTGGTGTCACTACTCAAAGCAAGGAAATATTGTATTTCACCCCCTATAAAAGCTGGGTATTAAAGGACCACTATAGTGCCAGGAAAACTTTTGTTTTCCTGGCTCTACAGGGTCCTTGGGTCCCCCTCACCCTCTAGGCCCCCCTCCCGCCGGACTCTAGGGTGAGGAAGGGTTAATCCCTTACCTTTTTTCCAGCGCTGGGCTCCCTCGGCGCTGGGGACTCTCCTCCTCCTTTCCTGTCATCGGCTGAATGCGCATTCAGCCAGTCTCATAGGAAAGCATTCTGCAATAATACATTTCTATGTATCAACCTAGGTATTCTGCACTGACTAGTCTATCCAATTAACATAATAAAACTGAGTTTGGTAATTTTTTTTATTTTTTTTTTAAGGGCAAATAGAAATACAACACTATAGGAACACTATAGTGTCAGGAATATATCTGAAAAGGCCTGCAGGGACATTCTATACTCACCAGAACACCTATATTAAGCTGTACTTGTTCTGGTGACCCAATAGTGTCCCTTTAAAACCCAGTCTATAGAAAAAACAGGCCTGTATAAAGGGACTTAAGTCCTCCCCTTAAATATCAAATCTAATCTAAAGAATAACTGGTTAATATAGCTTAAAACAAGAACTTTCAACATTGGTAGGTATGAATGTGGAATGGTCTAGTAGGGGTCGGGACAGTGCCACCACAGGCAACAGTGCTAATAATGCAGAAGATGGGCCCTCCCCAATAAATAAAGAGCAGATGGTTCAAAAGGAGGACTTGCCAACTTTACGTGCATGCAGCCAAGCTGACTGGCAGCCACTGCGACGGCCAGCCCCACTTTGGGTAACCCTTGCTGTAGCTGGCTATACTACAGGGTGCATACCTTGCGTTCACTTTACTCAGAGTGAGTGCATCTAATGATGCGTTCTGGTTGCAATTTTTAAGCCTTTTTTGGTTACCCTAAAATATCCATCCTAAAATGGGATTGTCGTGAAGTATGCTGAAAACTTCCTTAATGGTTCCATATTCCCAATACTTGCAGGGTAATTCATTGAAGTCTGAATGGCCCAATCCCCAATGGGGCAAAACCACCCGACTGCCTACAGTGACATTCGGACTGCAAGATCTGGACAATGCTAACACAATTTAATGTCCAGAATTTGCAATTCAGGCTCAAAATGAGCCTGAATTATGTGGATTCGGCTGGACCAATCGCCAGATGTCAGAAATCCAGACCCAAGTGAAATCCAACTGAAATCCAAAATATGAAGATATCTGGGTCAGGATTTAGAAAAATCCAAACTGTTTTCAATCTGGCAACAGTAGCAGCCCGTGGGCATATTGTTAAAAATCCTTGCGTCAGGAAGGTTAGCTATTTGGCAGCTGGCCATCACTTTACATTACAGGATTAAAACTACAGGGCAACTGCACCTAGAGCACTTCATTGAGATTAAGTGGTCTGGGTGCCTATAGTGGCCCTTTAACAGCCACTTCCTTTAGAATTCTAAAGTCACCTCTCAATCCCAGTTACCTAAATGTGTCATCATTTACTTGCAGGTTTTGTTGAACTATTACTAATGCTCTGACGAATATTTAAACCCTTTATAAATAGAGGCATGAATAAATAATGATATAAAAATAGCAGCTATACATTCAGCATTAAAGTGTTTTTCCGTGTTCTCCAAAGTGGGATGTTTGCTTTATAAGAGATACTTTTATGATGTCTGCTCTAGAAAAGAAATAAAACCACTATACCGCATCTGTACTTAAACAACTTGACGGCTGTAGGACAAATAGAAATGGCAAGCACATAAAAGTAGATTGCATGGTCGGAAAGACATTATTCATAAATACGTGGGTTTTTTATATTGTAATTTTTGAAACCTATTTGACCTGTCTCATGCAAATCCTTTGACATAATAAGCATCAAACTGCTCTCTTATTACTATTTTTAAAGTACAAGAAAGAGATAAAAAGAAACAATTACAGGTCCTTTCATTTCGTTCTACCTAACATGCCATTTCATTATCCCGAATGTCGGTAGGAAACACTAATCATAGCCGCTTATAGGAATAGGGAAGCTTGTTCCTTGTGAAGTAATGAATGACCAGCTCATAATAGGACTGGTCTGAGGTCCTGCAATCAATATAAACAGTATGGTACGGTTCATGAGCTAGAGACAGCCCTTATCAGTTTTCTCAGACAGCATGATACAGAAAGCCGTGATATCAAAGTAATAGGTTGCTACCTGCAATTCTATTCTCAGCCAGTGCTGTCCTTCATCAGTGTTCCTACAAGATCAATCCGTTAACAAAACAAGGTTCATACAGACATTTCTTCCTCTGCCACTGTGTATCTTTATTTAACCCGTGAAAGGATAATATTGATCAAATAATGATATGAAGTCACACATAGTAGGTGCTGCACGTTGCTTGATACAGATGAATTGAATTTTTGGCTAAATCCATTTAACTCTATAAGCACAATGGAGTTTTGGAATGACACAACTACCAAAACGGGGAAGTGTGAAATTAGACCGGGGAGTTGGCAAGTGCCAGTGAAGCTGTTTGCATCACTAGCAACACGCAACATCCAGAGAGTGGCCACGTCATTTATTATTTCATAATCATTACAATATATCTCCCAACACAGGGTTAGGAAAGTACTTGAAAGGCTTGAACTCTGGCAGTACCATGGGGTGAACATCAGGACTGCACATGCACAGGCACGAACGCAGGCCTTGTACAATCTAAAATAATATATAATATAATATAATTTTGGAAATTTTTAAAACATCACAGCAAGGACCCCAGTAGGAAGAATCATCTGTATTCAGTATGCTTTAATCCCCCCCAGATCTTCATAATTTGGTAAAACGGTCCTGCTTTTCTGCAGTCTTGCAGAAATATATCAGAAAAGATAAAGAAAAATCCTCTGTAAAGGACATTTGAGAGTTCTGTGAAGCTCATTATTCTATGCAGACCGGATTTTGTGTTGGAAAACCTTTGGCATACTCCCTAACTATCCCAGATTTGGCAGAGCTTTCCCGATTTAGGGCCACTGTCCAGCCATCCAGAGTTTGGTCTCTGGCATCCTACTTCTAGCGCCGTCACAGAAAAATGTCCATAAAGCATAACAAGAGCGCATCATGCTCAAGCTGCATAAAACATACTTGAGCTGCATTACATGATCACAGGGATGTTCTTCCCATACAGAGTGCTCCAACACTGATCTGCACATGGTCAACCCTTGAGAGGGACTCGCCAGCATGGCTGACGGTCGACCTGGCACTTCCCTTTTCCAGCATGCTCCCACCACCACTGTCACTCTTTGCTTTACTAAGCAGAAAGAAGGACCATGTAGGTATAAGGTCCAGGGCAGGTTTATTGGATAGGATCAGTTTTGTGAGAGCCTTGATAATCCTTATTTTGTCTGAGGAGTTTGGTCACCATGCTATCTGGCATTACAGTTTGAATTAGTTACGTATGTCTACCGTATTTGTATCTTTCTACTCTATTCTTTACTGGCATGGCTTTTTCACTCATTCATGCAACTTTCATACATGCAACTGCTGGGGTGTTTGGTTTGCCTGAATGAGTATTCTTCCTGATGATTGTAGTAGTCTATCTGTGTGTAATTCCTCATTTGCAATGACAGTCTTCGAATGTACTACTTGACGAGTTTTCATGTTCTGCCTGTTCTGAGATTTCTGGATCTGACGAATTAAATATTGTAATTTAATTATATGCAATTTCTTTTTCGTTTATCTTGTGATTGAAGTAATGTGAGCAAAACTCAGGCCTTGAACTGTAAAATAAATAAATAAATCTGTAATGTCTTCACTATCCCCTGCCTGATTTCTACGCAAGCCCCGATGCCGCAGTGTTTTTATGCAGCATGAACAAGCTACATGACCTAAGTTGTGTTCGTCCATGAGAAGCAGTGAATATAGAAACTGCCAAGTACACTGTGTAACCTTTCACTGCTGTCAGCATTAATACTGGCTGACTACAGTTTAGAAATATCCTAAAAGACGTAATGAATAGTCTGGTATAATATAGTTAAATAGGTCTCTCTGAGGAACAAAACAGCATAAGAAAAGGTCTAGGTACATTAGCCTAACCTTGCTCTTTATAAAGGAGGAAGAGTTTGAGAAGAGGAGAAAATATGCTAAAATCATACATTGATCACGTGAAACCTATGTAACACAATATGTAATAGATGCACTGAATAGAAAATCACAACAATTCTTACAGGAGGGCACATTAAAGTACATGTTATGAGCAGGAAGACACATTGAAAGAAAACTATATGCAAATATGTATTCTTGTGCCATAGTCACGTTTTCTTTAAGGGACACTGTAGGCACCCAGACCACTTCAGCCCATTGAAGTGATCTGGGTGCCAACTCCCAACAACCTTAACCCTGCAAGTGTAAATTTTATAAACTGCAATTATTACCTTGCTGGGTTAAGTCCTCCTTTAGTGGCTGTCTACCAGACAGCCACTAGAGGGACTTCCGGCTTCTTAGACGACTTTTGGTTGTATAAACGACGCTGGACATCCTCACACTATGCATGAGGACCTTCAGCGTCTCTGGAATGCATGCGCATTAGGCCTCCCCTGCCGGTGGGAGCATGGGCGGAGCCTGACCCAGGATTCAGGAAGTGTCTGAAGGGGTTTTAACCCCATACAGCGACGTGGGATGGGGTGGGAGGGAGGGTGCACTCCAAGATTCTACTGTGCCAGGAAAACATGTTTGTTTTCCTAGCACTTGAGAATCCCTTTAAGTTTCAGCCATCATGGCCCCATCTCCTCCATGTAGCTTCGACTCTATGACTGGGATCATGCGCCGCACTATTCAGATGGACTCCTGAGATCATCTGACTAAAGTGGCAGAGTTTTACTCTGCTTTTTTACAGAAGCACCTCTAGCGGCTATCATATTGACAGCCGCTGGGGGCAGGTTATCTCTTCACACAAACATGCTTTAGTTGTGTGAAGTGTTCTTTTAGCCACCCTTTTAAAATTACTGCTGAACAAGCTCATGATCAACTCAAAAGGTGTTTCAATAAAAGTTTAATTCTTTGGAAATAAAAGAATTTTCAAACCAGAATAGCCAAACTGAAAACACAGCTCACTTAGGAGTTTTTTCATTTGAATTTGATTTTCCAATAATTCACACATTCAGAATTATTTGTTAATGGGTAAATAATAAGGAGCCTGAAGAATATTACCTGTCATTTTAATCTCAAGGCTATAATTATCAAAATAGAGAAAATACTAAAAGCCTATTACTGCCATACAGATATTGATGAAATTAGTACTGCTAAAACAAAACCGTAAAATCCAAACTAACAATATGGCAAGCAGGTGACTGGATCATGGGTGACTGGGGTCATCCTGTTTTTGTAAAAGTGCTTTAAAAACATGTGGATAGCTCATAAAACCTTCAAGCAGTTGTAATGGTTATGATGATTAGACTGTCCATTTAAGTATAATGTAGAAGGCACTCCCCAGCCAACATTCTATGAAACACAACCTTGAGATATTGATAGCAGTATCTATGTACATACCAACTGTTTGCACTGCAAATTCTAACATTATCTCTGGCTGTTTATATTGTAATTCCAAACATTTTCAACCTCATTGTTGGAATTTGTTACTTGGAAAATATATACAAAATATATACATTTGATCGAGCATACCAGATTGTAGGAATAATTTATGCATATTGTGGATTTCCTCTGAATTGGATCACACACTCCAGAAACCAATTTATATCACTTAGAAGGACTCCACTCCATGATTGACACTTTGAAATTTATGAACATGTGAAATTGCTCCCTATTAACCTTTCTGGTTGACCCAAAACAAAATTAACGTTTGCTTACGTTTAAAATTACACCTAATGGATATGCACAATAATTAACTGATGCTCTGACACATACTAATTGTCTGCAGCTATCTGTGAAGAGGTGCACACAGAGTTTAAACTTAGTCTACTATGCTAAGTCATAAGGGATGATATCATTCCAGCTAACAGTGTACATGGTGAGCATTTCCGAGCACAGGATTGGTCAATCTTCCCTGAATAGACCATAACAAGAGCAAGCCTATTAGAAGTGGAAGACCTATGACTGCAACATATTGACAAAAGCAATGTGTTGCAACAAATCCAGTCAATAAATCACTGAAAGGATGATTATTTCTACAAACTGAAGGTTGCCGAGGGTCACGTCTTTGAAGCAGAACAAAACTTGTTAATTTAATCTAACAGTCCTTGCAGTAAACCAAACAAGAATTCAATCAGCGTCTAGAGCGGGTGAACATTTCAGAAAATTGAAGGATCATTGTATCAACGAGGAAAAGTTATTAAGGAGACACATATAGGTACCAAGAAAAGATCGTATTCCAACCCTTTCAGGCATTTATGGTTTAAGAACAAGAGAGGCATTGAGATAATTTGCCGGGTGTGAAGACATTACTTGACCGTTATCGCATGTACTAGATTCATTCAGCGGTTATTTTCTTCTTTAAGGAGCACTGGTTATATTTGTGATAATTAACCTTGGTAGAATAGATGTCTGTAATCCTAACGTGTGGCTGATGCTCATGGGAAATGTAACTATGATTCAAAAGTTGCTCATCGGTTATTTTGGCCAACTTGATATTAATGCATAAGCAAGCATGCAAGAAATGGGACCTCTGAAATGAACCACCCAAATTGTCAGACAGATCATAAAAGCCAAAATGCTTCCGGTCAAAACTTTTCCTATCACATACTATCATAATGAGGGGGGGGGGGGGAGGGGGGGGAATAATCCTCTTAATGACTGAGGCAGTTGTACAAGTTGTGATCAAAACAAAACATTAACAAAACCTTGAATTTGCGCTATATATCTGTTCAACCAGAGGCGGCTCTAGACTTTTTGAGGCCTTAGGCGAAAATCAAATATGAGGCCCCCCCCCCCCCCGCCACGCGCGCTAAAAAGAAAAAATAAGCAGCCGATATTAAAATTAACTGTATAAATTATATATTTTAAGGCAAACATTAATAAACCTCATAATCTCACTATTCACAAACTTATTTTTGTTATTAAATTATTCTACAAAATACCTATACACAAACATTGGGTATAGATAAAAGGTTTGTGGCTGACTACTTAGTTATTCTTGTTGATGTCTCCTAAAACTGAAATAAAGTTGAAATAAAGTTCAACAGTGTATTAAAAGAACACTACAGTATCAGGAGCACAAATGTGTATTCCTGACCCTATCGTGTTTAACTATTTAGCCCCCACCCCCCCCAATGTAGTAAAAACGTACCTAATTTCTAGAGCTGCACAAGTCCGCCAGCGCCGGATCCGCCCAATTGGCTAACATAATCTAAACTGATGATCTCAGTCAATCACAATGCTTTCCCATAGGAAAGCATCGGATTGGCTGAGATCTTCAATTTTGATGTCAGTCAAGGAGTCAATACTATACTATAATACTATACTGTGATTAGAACATATTACATATTATCATAATATTATTGTTAATATTAACATATTAACAATTAATATAGGGACACTCCAGGCACCCAGACCACTTCTGCTCATTGGAGTGGTCTGGGTGCCAACTCCCACTACTCTTAACCCTGCAAGTGTAATTATTGCAGTTTTTATAAACTGCAATAATTACCTTGCAGGGTTAGCTCCACCTCTAGTGGCTGTCTACTAGAAAGCCACTAGAGGTCACTTCCTCCTTCATAGCACAGATTATCTGTGCTAGAGCGTCGCTGGACATCCTCACGCTGTGTGAGGACCTCCAGCGTCGCTCATTTCCTCATAGGAAAGCATTGAAAATCTTTTTCAATGCTTTCCTATGGGGAGCGCTAATGCCGCGCATGCGCATTAGGTCTCCTCGGCCGGTGGGCGGGATTAGTCTCGCCCACCGGCCGACGGAGACAGTAGGAGGAGCGGCGCGGAGGAGGAGACAGCGACGAGGGACATCGTCACTGCCTCAGGTAAGTGACTGAAGGGGTTTTCACCCCTTCAGTAACCGGGTATTGGGGGGTGGGAGGGAGAGGGACCCTCCAGTGCCAGGAAAACCGATTGTTTTCCTGGCACTGGATTTTTCCTTTAATGATAATAATTAATATAATAATTAGGATAATATATAATTATAGTAAATAATATAATTATTATATTATTAATAATATTTAATATTGTTAAGTAATATTGTCATGATATACCACCATTATTCTGTGGAAAGATGGGGGGTACAGCTCTCCTGCTTTTTTTCTCTCTTCTGCTCTGCTCTCCTTCCCTTTTCTTTATTTTCCTTTGCTCTCCTTCCCTTCCCCTTTAATTTATTTTCCATTTGTTCTCTTTCCCTTTCCCTTCAATTTATTTTCCTTTTGCTCTCCTTCCCTTCCCCTTTAATTTATTTTATTTTGCTCTCCTTTAATTTATTTTACTTTGCTCTCCTTCCCCTCCCCTGTAATTTATTTTCTTTGTCTCTCCTTCCCCTCCCCTTTAATTTATTTTATTTTGCTCTCCTTCCCTTCCCCTCCCCTTTAATTTATTTTATTTTGCTCTCCTTTAATTGATTTTACTTTGCTCTCCTTCCCCTCCCCTTTAATTTATTTTCTTTGTCTCTCCTTCCCCTCCCCTTTAATTTATTTTATTTGTCTCTCCTTCCCCTCCCCTTTAATTTATTTTATTTTGCTCTCCTTCCCCTCCCCTTTAATTTATTTTATTTTGCTCTCCTTTAATTGATTTTACTTTGCTCTCCTTCCCCTCCCCTGTAATTTATTTTCTTTGTCTCTCCTTCCCCTCCCCTCCCCTTTAATTTATTTTATTTTGCTCTCCTTCCCTTCCCCTTTAATTTATTTTCTTTGTCTCTCCTTCCCCTCCCCTTTAATTTATTTCCTTTGTCTCTCCTTCCCTTCCCCTCCCCTTTAATTTATTTTATTTTGCTCTCCTTCCCCTCCCCTTTAATTTATTTTATTTTGCTCTCCTTTAATTGATTTTACTTTGCTCTCCTTCCCCTCCCCTTTAATTTATTTTCTTTGTCTCTCCTTCCCTTCCCCTTTCATTTATTTTCCTTTGCACTCCTTCCCTTCTCTTTAATGTATTTTCCTTTGCTCTCCTTACCTTTTTCTCTCTTCTCCTCTGCTCTCCTGAGTCCTTCCGTTTTCTCCGTTTTCTCTCTTCTCCTCTGCTCTCTTTTCTTCAGTAGCAGCTACTCTTCTCTCTTCTTCTTGGTACCGCAGGCGGGGGAATGCAGGGAGGGGTTACGTCGTGACGTCGCCGCGTCGTGACGTCATCGACATCGCGGATTGGCCGATTACCAGGAAGTGTGCAGGAGGAGGGGAGGGGACTCACTCCTGCACGGGGAAACCCATTTGAGAGAGTTTCGTCTTTTAATAGCGCCGGCGCCGCGGCAATCTTGATGCGGCCGCCGACCGGCATTAAAGTATTTAATTTTTTTTTTTTTTTTTTTACTGGGAAAGAAAGCCCTGAAGCGGCTCTCTAATTACACGGTTTAGGTGGCCGCGAGGCCCCTTCTAGCGCGAGGCCTTAGGCGGCCGCCTAAACCGCCTAATTAGAGAGCCGCCTCTGTGTTCAACCGTAATTCCCCTCTGTCATAATAAATGCACTCACACTTATTATATATCATTTTGTTCAGGGGAAACAGGGCTTTCGTGTTACATCAAATATTTATATGTTAAACATAATTTAATATGAATAAAATATAAAACAAATATGAGAAATTAGGACATTTTGTTATTTTTTTTTAGTTCTGCATGGCATTTTAACGGTGAATCTCATAATACTGTTAGCTGTTACTGCAATAAAATACATACATTTGTATTCCACAATGTCTCCCGAGTAAAACAGTAACCCCCCATGTACAGGTTTTATGGAGTTTTGGAAAGTTACAGGGTCAAATATAGCACATTACATTTTTCAAGTTTCACGTTGAAATTTGCCAGACTGGTTATTTTGGCTTTTGAGACTATATCGTAACCAAAGAATGAGAATTAACCCCATGATAGCATACAATTTGCAAAAGTAGACAACCCAAGGTATTACAAATGGGGTATGTCCAGTCTTTTTTAGTAGCCAGTTAGTCACAAACACTGGCCAAAGTTAGCGTTCATATTTGTTTGTGCATGGAAAATCCAAAAAATGAATTTTAACTCTTATTTTGGCCGGTGTTTGTGACAAAGTGAACACTAATATTTGTGTTCAGTCTTCTGAGTAAAACAGTACCCCCCATGTATAGGTTTTATGGTGTCCTGGAAAGTTACAGGGTTAAATATAGGGCTTGAGAGGCAAATTCTCAGGACTAACTGCCTGGGTTGTTAGGCAGGTCCCCCAAATTGTAATTAATAAAATGGCTTAATTATGTAAAAATGTTATGTAATATATTTGAAGAATTTAAATATATATGTATATAAATATATTTTATTATTGTTAATTACATATAACGATAGATAGATAGATATACATGCCAAAATACCAGAGTATTGCAGTATGCAATGATACCTTTTTTATTGGACTAATATAATATTTCAAAGACAAGCTTTCAAGAGTTTTCCTCTCTTCCTCAGGTCTGAAGCAATACTGATCAATGTGATAGAGTTTAACACTTAAAACAACTGATGTTAGAGAAGGTATCATTGCATACTGCAATACTCTGGTATTTTAGCATCTTGTCTACTGGACTAATATGGCTTGGCAAATCCAATCTACACTAGATAGATATATAGATAGATACATATATGCATTTATAACGTCATTCTAAATGTATTTTTTGAATTTAATATATATGAATATAAATATCAAAATACAGTTAGAACAAATTTACACCGGTATATCATTTTTTTAAATGTATTTTTATTTAATTTTTTTAAATGTATTGCTTATATATATATATATATATATATATATATATATATATATATATATATATATATATATAACAAAGTATAGAAAGTCCTTGCACTCACGCTTAGGTAGAATGTTTGCCTGGTTCTTGAAATCCAGGAAAAGATGGAAAAATTGGTAGATAGTGATCAGCACTCAGTCTTTAAAGTTTAATACATGAAGTTTATTGATTATCCATTAAAAAATATAAGATCAACGTTTCAGTCCCAGATGCCTGATCCTGATGAAAGTCCCTGCTGGGACTGAAACGTTGATCGTATATTTTTTAATGGATAATCAATAAACTTCATGTTTTAAACTTTAAAGACAGAGAGTGCTGATCACTATCTACAAATATATATATATATATATATAATATATATGTGTGTGTGTTGTGTGTGTGTAATTAACGTCTTTCTAAGTGTATTTTAATAATATATATATATATATATATATATATATTTATATATATATATATATATATTAAAATACACTTAGAATAATGGTTTAAGTACTTAAATATGATCAAAGTACTTTTATTAACTTTTGATAACTTTCTAAACTTTTTGTAGTCATTAGGGGGACTACCTGAGAGCTCAGGCAGTCCCCCTGCAGGCACTGCATAAGCCGGCAATTCCAGCCATGTGATCGCAAGGACACCGTGGTCCCCGCGGCAAGGACCCACATGCCCAGGAGGGCCGGATCAGGCAGAGGGGGACCCGGTGAGTACAAAGGATGGTAGGGACATCCTTTGCCGCCCTTCGGCGTTTAGAGCCACCCCAAAAAGGATGGCATAGAACGCCCACCGTCCTTAAGGGGTTAATTACTGTAGTGGTGATAGTAGCTTTAAAAAGTCATTTCAATACCACAATGTGTACAACACCCACATTTCACCAACTGGAGCTCAAAGCATCCTTTAAGCAACTAGTCTGAACAATACACAAATCAGATATTTTGCTCTTTACAAAAAGACAAAATGGAATCAAAGCGCTATCATCCTTTTATATCATCACAAGAATGAGTAAAACAAAAAAAAGTAAACCAGGAGACAGACAGATAGACAGACAGACATAGCTGATACATAATAGCTGATACATAATATTCAATACATTAAACCAGCTATTGGGTTGTAGGGACCGTTTCAAAGATATGGGAATCTGCTAAAAATAAATACAAATTAGCTCTTACAAAACAAAATGCCCTTCTAACACTGAAAATCTTGCTTGCTATACTTGTTCTAGAAGATCTTCCTTACGAACATTAATGGAAAAACAGAATACTTGTCGTCTCTGAAATAATGTGATGGGCTTGAAACACATGGCAGGGTCCTTCAGTGTACGATACCCATGATGTGGCATATTTTACGATTTGATTTACAATTCACCTTCGGTATTCATGAATCTAAAACCAGTCAATCTGCTTCAACATGTATTACATTACCTCTGACTGGCTCAGAATTACTTTTGCACATGGTATTGATTACACAGAAGGACTCGCAGAGAGAACGGAAGTATAATGGGGGGGAAGGGGGGGATGAAATGAGAGTGATGCATTAATGAAATGGCTGAAAGATGCATAACACTGCAAAAGCAGAGTGCCTCCAAGAATTAAATTATGGAAATCTCCTAAAATATCACTCTGCTGAATACTTCTCCACACAACTAATATACAACTGATAATCTTGTTATGCTTCCGCGGCTGCTTTGGGGTGATTGCTTTTGAGATAAACATATTCAGTTAGTTCCATTGAGAGGTCATAAAAGCCTGTAGCCCAGAATATTACTGTTCCAAATCTTTTAGAATTAAATCAGTTGTGTCTGCTCGTTCATTTTCAACCCATTTTATTATAAGTCAATTTGCTGACACCGACTGCTATAGTAAGCTGCTTGGATGAATTCCTTTTTATTTTATTTATTAATAAAGGTGTCAGTCACCTGTTCAATACTTTAGTGGAAAAATATAATGCAGCAGATAGACAGAATCACACAAGTATCATAGCAAAATAAATTGAACTGCTTGATGGTGCACCCTAAACAATATCGGACACTGTAAAAAACATAGCAAGCAACTATAGCTGCCAGTTGGATAGCGTAATGCCTCAATCACCCCTCAAAGTGTGCCATGAACACATGGACTTCAGGGCTGTAATATGTGGAATGTAGTCCTTAAAATGTGTTTTTAATGTGTCAGTATTTTCAATTATCTAAAAATTAGATTAAATTGAAGCAGCCATTTCTATCTTGTAAGGCGTCAGGCTTTAAAAGCTCAAAAAGGTGTAAAATACCTCATACTGAGAAATAAAACCTCTTCGGAAAACATAAAAAACTAAAAGAGTTATATACTGGACACTGCTCTAAACCTGGTCTAAAAAGGTCTAAAGAGGCTCTGATGAAGTGGTCCTCCAGCTCCACAAAACGTGTTAGGCAAGACCTTTCACGACAGTTTGCGACTCCAGGAAGGACCACCCTTCACAGGGCTTCCCCACGTTGGTTGCTAGATGCCAAGAGTCAGAATTCACCAACAGCGTGTCATTTGTGCAGTACAATGGTCTGACTCCATCCACGGCTACAGAAGTGGTTGATTCTGTGCTCGTCTATACTACAGACTGCACCCCCTTCCATTAGCTTGTACTTGGTACTATCACTCCGAGTGTATGCTTCTCTGGAAGCTCCCACCGCTCCTGTGAGTGTTCATTTCTTTTATTTTCTGCAAGTTTGCCTTTGAGGCAGCTACTGTTAAAGACCATTTGGACCTCCTAACATTTGATTTGCCTGGACATGGTTTTCTATTACAACACAGTGTGATCTTAGTTTCTGGTAATTAGGGGCTAATGCACTAAATTATGAATTTGTAGGGCACCACATTACCTAGCAGTAGTAGGTTTTATTGACTCGTTAGTACTGCAGGAGTCATGTGTCACCTACTACTTCAGACGGGACTTTTCTATACAAGGAGACTGTTGCCATATTTAATGATGGTTTCTTTTTGTGTTTTTAACTTGCACATTGTATCCTTTTGTATATTTTGTATCTTAGCGCTGATTCTTCATTCTGAGATGTTTTCTGAGATGTTTTAACACTTTTATTAATGTGTCTGTTATCAACAAGTTTTATTTTTATATTTATTTTATTATTATATTTTTTTATCAGCATATTTTTTTATATTAACTCATTAGCTTCTAAAATGTTTTTTTTTTTTTTCTTTTCTTATTTTTCTTTCCAAGATTTCTGCTCCTTTTATTTTTAGGGGGTATTTTTTCACCTTGTATGTGTCGTTTAATGGTTCAGACTTTACTTAAAAAAAATACCTCTCATTGCCGTTTTAGAACAGTTTGACTTTTTATCTGGGGTCTGCCTAATATAACCTCCTGCTTCTATGCAGCCTCCAGGAGAGCTTGAAGACCTGCAGTGCAGGGTCAGCTCATTGTGTCAGGATCTCGTGCAGGTCAGATAGGAGACTTATGCCAGGGTTGACTTCAGGTACTTTATTAGTGATTTTAGACATATTATGAAACGTGAGGTAAAACAGAATTTAGGTAATATGCCACAAAACAGGATACTTGCAAATAATAAAGAATGTTTGTAATTTCAAGGTAGTGTTGTAACAAAGGCAGGATGGTAACAGTGGAAGGCTGGTTACAGTGGAAGGCTGGTTACAGAGGAAGGCTGGTTTTAAGTATAGGTAAGGGTGGAGCAGGTTATTGTTAGGTGCAGGTTCACAGGAGCCAGGATATGAAGTCTTTCAGGCAAACCACCAACTTCATGAAAAGGCCTCTGGTATTCTTTGGTGTGGCCTTTTGTAGGACCTGTAATTAGTCCTAGGCAGGTGAGGACTGAGGTGACTAGTGGCTAGGGAGGCCACTAGTGGTGGAAAGCTGGAACTTCTTTTAAAGGAACATAAATAAATGAAGATAAAACATAGTTGTCAGGATATGATCCTGACACATTGGCTGAGAGCCTTAGCTAATTGCTCTCAACCAGTGAGCTAAGCCCTGCACTGCAACTTTAAGCAAAGACCTGAGAGCTTCCAGCAGACATGGGGCAAGTAGCAGGTAAAATCCATTACTAAAAGCCCAGAAAACCAACCTGGCAAATTTCAACGTGTATAAACTAAAATGGGCAAGCTCTTTATTTCAACCTGCAATCTTCCAAAACCTCATAACACCTGTACGTGAAGGGTACTGTTGCACTCGTGAGACATCCCTGAACACAAATAAATGTTTTGTTGCAGCAAAAGCTAACAGTATTATGACATTCACAGTTAAAATACCATGCAGAACTAAAAAAACTAAAAAAAAATATTTCTTAATTTCTCACACTTTTTAAGATTTTATTCATATTTAATTGTGTTTTCTTTTTTTTGTTAATCACTTTTTTATTTATATATCAGAATAGGAATACAAAGGGAGTACAACATTTAGGTACATAAAGATGTCACAGTATAGAAAGTGTAACATATGGTTATATGCATACCACAGTTTAACCCCTTAACCCCTTAAGGACCGGCCTGTTTTTGCGATGTTTGTACGTTAAGGACCAGAGCAGTTTTAACACTTTTGTGGTGTTTGTGTTTAGTTGTAATTTTCCGCTCTCTCATTTACGGTTCCCATACAAGTTATATATTGTTTTTTTCACGACAAGAAGGGCTTTCTTTACCTACCAGTATTTATATTATGTCATATATTGTATTTAAAAAAAATAATAAAATATGGTGAAAAATAAAAAAAAAACATGTTTTTGGACTTTTACTTGAAAAATCTTTTACTTATCTACAAAAGCTAATGAAAAAAACTGCTAAATAGATTAAAAATGTTGTCCCGAGTTTAAAAACACCCAGTGTTTACATGCTTTATTGCTTTTTTTTGCAAGTTATAGGCCTATAAATACAAGTAGGAAATTGCGGTTTCAATATATATATATTTTAAATGTATCAATAGTGCCATTGTTACACCGTTATCTGTCATAAATCCCCGAAACACACCTAACATGTACATATTTTTTAAAGTAGACAACCCAGTGTATTCAAAATGGGGTATGTCCAGTCTTTTTTAGTAGCCACCTAGTCACAAACACTGGCCAAAGTTAGCATTTATATTTGTTTGTGTGTTAAAAATGCAAAAAACGCTAACTTTGGCCGGTGTTTGTGACTAAGTGGCTACTAAAAAAGGCTGAACATACCTCATTTGCAATACCTTGGGTTGTCTTCTTTTGCAAATGGTATGCCATCATGGGGCTAATTCTCATTCCTTGGCTACCATACGCTCTCAAAGGCAACCTAACCAATCTGATAAATTTCAATAAAAAAAAAAAGTAAAATCAAGCCTTATATTTGACCCTGTAACTTTCACAAACACTATAAAACCTCTACATGTGGGGTACTGTTATATTCAGTAAACTTCGCTGAACACAAATATTAGTGTAACAGTAAAATATATCACAGCAATAATATCCTCAGTGAAAGAGCTGTTTGTGTGTGAAAAATGCAAAAAACTTCACTTTCACTGACAATATCATCGCAGTGATATGTTTTACTGTTTTGAAACACTAATATTTGTGTTCAGCGAAGTCTCCCGAGTAAAACAGTACCCCCATGTACAGGATTTAGGGTGTCATAGAAAGTTACAGGGTTAAACACAGTGCTAGCAAATTAAATTATCTGGACTTTTGGCCTGGGTTGGCAGGCAGGTCCCTCAAATTGCAATCATTAAAATTACTTAATTAGGTAAAAATATTACATAAATATGCACGTAGAATTTTAATATATATACATATTTATATATTTGACGTCTACGTGTATATTTATGAAATTATTTATGTAATTGTGTATGTGGACATATGTATATTTCGTATTATTTTTATTTATTTATTTATACATAGATATATATATCATTACATTCTAAGTGTATTTTGATATAAATATATATATATCAATATCAAAATACTGTTACAATAAAATTGCATATATATATATATAATTTTTTTTTAATTATTAAAAATTATTTTTATTTTTTGTTATTTATTTTTATTAACATATTATTTGTATTTTATAATAATATATATATACCATATATATAGTTATTATATATATTGTATATATTCGTGTGTAATATAAATCTAAGTGTATTTTTATATTAATATACGTATATATAAATATAAAAATACACTTAGTATGACATTATATATATGATATATATACATATATTATATATAGGTATATATAGATATAATACATGTATATATATCATATATATATATATATACACATATTATTATTTTTTTTACACTGATTGTTTTTTTTTTTACACTTTATTTTGGATTTTACACTTGCAGGGAGACTGCCTGTCAGCACAGACAGTCCCCCTGCAGGCAGACACATGGACCCCTATTGCGGTCATGTGATCGAGTGATCACATGGCCGTGGGGTCCTGATCTGCCGAGGGGGGACTGCCCGGGCAGACAGGCAGTCCCCCTGGACCGGGAGGAGCACTGATCGCCACCGTGGGACCGACGGCGATCAGGTAAGTAGCCCCTGACCGTTATGACGGTTCAGGACCGTCAGCGGTCCAAACGCACATTTTACCGCTGACGGTCCTGAACCGTCAGCGGTCCTTAAGGGGTTAAGGACACATGACATGTGTGACATGTCATGATTCCCTTTTATTCCAGAAGTTTGGTCCTTAAGGGGTTAAAACACATTCTGCCATGTAGCCCACAACAAAAAGAAAAAGAACGTTTGCAAGGTTTGTGCTGAGTTTGACATCAAGGGTGACAGGGTAACTCCCAAGCGTAAGCACCTCTGAGGCGTCTCCAATATTGGATTCTATCTGTGACACCGCACATATGGTCAATGGTATAAAGAGGTGCTAAGCAGTATACTGAAACCAACGGGGTGGTCCCATCCAGATGTTTTACCAGATGCGGGCATTGTAGCTATCAGATCCTGCCTTCTCAACTAGCAGAAGGTTTAATTGTGTTTCATTTATAAATATCTGATGTGAACCGAAAGCCCTATTTCTCCTGAACAAAATTATATATAATAAGGGTGCACTTAATATTAAAGAGATAGATTATGGTTGAACAGAAATATATCTTAAATTCAATGTTTTATTTTGGTTCAGAACTTATTTAATTGCCTCTGTCCTTAAGGGGTTAAAGGGACACTCCACTGCCCAAATACAACATAAATAAAAAACACAGTTTATTAGATATACCCCAAATGAAAACTTGCATGCATTCAATTATGCATTTTTCTTTGGAGTTATATCCTAAAAAAAAGCATGTAAAAGCTGCAGATCTATTCTCTGAATCCTTTGCAAGCCCTCCCCTTCTAACACCACAAGATGTTCTGTGGCTGTCCAATCACAGACTTCCCAATGCAGCTCAATGAGAAGGCAGGTGCTCTGGGCAATTGCTGTCTCTTGAGTTCAGAGCAAATAATCTAACCAAACAAGTAAGTAACAGGACCTGTTGCCTGCTTGAAAAATGTATCTTTAAATCTTAGAAAAGTGTCAATTTCTATTGAAATCTGCACTATTTGCAAAATAAAAAACATAGAGGACACACTCTTCACAAACAAATATTTTCAGCCAGCTAAAGTTGTTTTGGGGTCTGGAGTATCCCTTTAATGCAGGCTTCCCCGAACTCCGTCCCTCCAGGTGTTGCTGAACTACAACTCCCATGATTCTCAGCCTATCTATTTCATTCATAGAATCATGGGAGTTCAGCAACATCTGGAGGGCTGGAGTTTGCTTTAATGTATTGATCATGTAGCTACTACCAATATGTAAATATTATGTTTTTTATGGGCATTATATAAGGTGTGCAGCTCAAATAGTTTGGTGTTTTTGTACATATATTAAGGGTGTACCAGGGCAGACCTGGCGTTATAAATGATACAGTCCATGGCGTGTACCTTGAATGCATACATTTTGTAGTGATTAAACGGTTGCAATGTATTGATGTGAATGCTATAATGTCTCTTTATTAACCCCTTAACACCGCAGCCAAATGTACAAGTTGTGAACGAAACAAAACGTAAACAAAACCTGGCATTTGCGCTATATGTCTGTCCAACCGTAATTCACCTCTTTCATATTAAATGCACCCCCCCTTATTATATATCATTTTATTCAGGGGAAACAGGGCTTTCATTTAATATCAAATATTTAGCTATGAAACATAATTTAATATGAAAAAAATGGGACAAAATAAGATTTTTTTTTTTATTTTTTTCGTTCTACATGACATTTTAACTGTCAATGTCATAATACTGTTTGCTTTTACTGCAATAAAATACACATATTTGTATTCAGCAAAGTCTCTCGTGTAAAACAGTACCCCCTATGTACAGGTTTTATGGTGTTTTGGGAAGTTACAGGGTCAAATATAGCGTGTTACATTTGAAATTGAAATTCGCCAGATTGGTTACGTTGCCTTTGAGACTGTATAGTAGCCCAGGAAATAAATTTACACCCATAATTGCATACCATTTGCAATAGTAGACGACCCAAGGTATTGCAAATAAGCTATGTCCAGTCTTTTTTAGTAGCCATTTGGTCACAAACACTGGCCAAAGTTAGCGTTCGTATTTGTTTGTGTGTGAAAAATGCAAAAAACGCCAATTTTGGCCAGTGTTTGTGACTAAGTGGCTACTAAAAAAGACTGGACATACCCCATTTGCAATACCTTTGGTTGTCTACTATTGCAAATGGTATGCCATCATAGGGGTAATTTTCATTCTTGGGCTACCATAGGGTCATAAAGGCAACGTAAGCAATCTGGCGAATTTTAATGTGAAAAAAATGAAACACAAGCCTTATATTTGACGCTGTAATTTTTGAAAATACCATAAAACCTGTACATGAGGGGTACTGTTGTACTCAGGAGACTTCGCTGAACACAAATATTTGTGTTTCAAAACAGTAAAAAGTATTGCAGCAATAATATCGTCCCTGTAAGTGCTGTTTGTGCGTGAAAAATGCAAAAAACGTCACTTTTACTGGCGATATCATGGTTGTAATACATTTTACTGTTTTGAAACACTAATATTTGTGTTCAGCGAAGTCTCCCGAGTAAAACAGTACCCCCCATGTACAGGTTTTATGGTGTCTTGGAAAGTTATAGGGTTAAATATAGTGCTAGCAAATTAAATTCCCTATACTTTCGGCATGGGTGGTCAGGCAGGTCCCGCTAATTGTAATTAATTAGGATACCTAATTATGTAAAATTATTACATAAATATATGTGTAGAATTAATATACATATATATATATATATTTTTTTTTTTATATTTTTATTTATATATAGGTATATATATAGTGATATATACGTATATATTTATGTATATAGATATATATATTATTTCGTTCTACGTGTATTTTGATATAAATATATATATATTAATATCACAATACAGTTAGAACGAAATAAAACACATCTATATATTTTTTAATATTTTATTTTTAATTATTTATTTTATTTTATTTTTTTACGTATTTACATATTTATTTTTTTATATTATTTATAAATATATATATAACAATAATTATATATATATATTTAATCAGTATCAGTCTACGTGTAATTTGATATTAATATATATATATAATTATATATATATTAATATTAAAATACACCTAGACGGTGTATGTGTGTGTATGTATATGTGTGTATATATATACTTAGATCATATATATATAATATATATATATATGATCTAAGTATAAATTATTTTTTTTTACACTTTTAACATTATTTTTATTTTATTTTCAGCCAGCAGGGGGACCAACTGTCATTACAGTTGGTCCCCCTGCTGGCAATGCAGCAGGCAGCTATCCCGGCCATGTGATTGTGAGGTCCTCGCAAGGACCTCACTCTCACATGACCGGGAGGCACCAGAGGAGGAAGATGTGCCGCGGGGGGGCTCCCTGGGAGTCCCCCCAACCGCGAGCGCCGGCGTGGGACCGCCGGCGACCGGGTAAGTTACTAAAAACCGGAGGGCGTACTATTACGTCCGGCGGCGTTTAGAGCCGCTTTTAAAAGGACGTAATAGTACGCCCTCCGGACTTAAGGGGTTAAACACGGTCCTCCTTATATTTGCGGACAAAAGATTAATGTTAAAATGTTTGGTAATATTATAAATGTTTCTTTATTTCAATCCTGCCAGAGGTTTTTTATATATATATTAGTATAGAGAAACAATCCACAATCGTTCTCTTAAAAAAAAAAAAATAACAAAGCCATGTCAGTTAAGGCAGACAGCTTCTGCCCTCCTGGAGGCGGCAGAGAAGCAGGGAGTGATGGTCAGCAGACTCCTGGTAAGAAGTTATACCAGCAGTGGCGTACATACCAGGGTCGCAGGGGTCGCGGCTGCGACCGGGCCCGGCCCACCAGGGGGCCCGGCCGCCCCTGCGACCCTGTATGTACACACAGGGCCAGCCTCTTCTCCAGGGGGCCCCAGGAGCCGGCCACCTCAGGGCCCCCCGAGGCTGGCCCTGCTGTCACCCCACGGCCGGTCAGGCTGGCGCGCGAGGGAGCACTCTCCCCTGAGTGCTTCCTCTTCAGCTCCCTCGCGCACCGCACTGATACCGGAGCCGGAAGATGACGTCATCTTCCGGCGCCGGCATCCCTACGCGGCGCGCGAGGGAGCTGAATAGGAAGCACTCAGGGGAGAGTGCTCCCTCGCGCGCCAGCCTGACCGGCCGCCCAGGAGCCCAGCAGCACCACTGGACCCCAGGGAATCCCCTCAGCACTCCAAAAGGTAAGGAGGCTGGGGGATTAATAAAAATAAAAAAAAATAAAAAACTATTGTGTGTGTGTGAGTGAGTGTTAGTGTGTGTGTGAGTGAGTGTTAGTGTGTGTGTGAGTGAGTGTGTGTTAGTGTGTGTGTGTGTGTGTGTGTGAGTGTTAGAGTGTGTGTGTGAGTGTTAGAGTGTGTGAGTTAGTGTGTGTGAGTGAGTGTTAGTGTGTGTGTGAGTGTTAGTGTAAGTGTGTGTTAGTGTGTGTGTGAGTGAGTGTTAGTGTGTGTGTCTGAGTGTTAGTGTGTGTGTGTGTCTGCTAGTGAGTGTCAGTGAGTGTGTCTGTTGAGTGTGTGTCTGCTAGTGAGTGTCAGTGAGTGTGTTACTGTGTGTGTCTGGTACTGAGTGTGTTTGTGTGTGTGTGTGTTAGTAAGTCTGTTTGATGTCTGTTAGTGAATGTGTGTTTGTCAGTGAGAGTGTATGTTTTGTAAGTGAGTGTGTATGTATGTCTGCCGCTGAATGTGTCTCTGTCAGTAAATGTGTGTATGTTAGCTAGTGTGTATGCGTTTGTTCGTGAGAGTGTGTGTGTGTGTCTTCAGCACTTACCTTTCTCCAGCGCCGGACTCCCATGGCGCTGGGGATCCCTCCACCTCTCAGCTCTGAATGTGCATGCGCGGCAAGAGCCGCGCACGCATTCAAACCGCCCGTAGGAAAGCATTACTCAATGCTTTCCTATGGACGTTCAGTGTCTTAGAATCGCAGAAGCGCCTCTAGCGGCTGTCAGTGGGACAGCCACTAGAGGCTGGATTAACCCTCAGTGAAACATAGCAGTTTCTCTGAAACTGCTATGCTTTCAGCTGCAGGGTTAAAACTAGAGGGACCTGACACCCAGACCACTTCATTGAGCTGATGTGATCTGGGTGTCTGTAGTGGTCCTTTAAGTGTGTGTGCATCTGCATGCACTTGCGTACATACCGCGGTCGCAGGGGTCGCAGCCCTGCAACCCCTGCGACCAGGTGCCCGCCGCCATGTGTTGCTGCCCCGGCCCGCGGGGGAGGGGGGGGGCCCACAGATAAATTTTCGCACCGGGGCCCCATGGGTCATGTGTACGCCACTGTATACCAGTTTTGTTTATGTCGGGTTGTGGGCGGGGGGGGGGGGGGGAGATTTATGATATTACAGGTACCATAACAACTAATTTTGTGATGTAAAGCTCTTCCCATACATGTCTGTCTTCATTCATTATATTGCATGTAGCTGCAATGATTTATAAAAATTCCGAAGTGGTCTTTGGGTGTAAGAGCAAAGTACACAATATCTACATAAACCATACTAGCACTACAAGAGCACAACCTAACTCCATCTCCATTAAGTACATAATCAATAATCAATCCGCTTATTATGTGCCATCAACAATTATATTAAAAATAATCATGTAAATCTAAAAGATAGCAAGAGTAAAATTTCACTGTTGCTAATAATGTGCGACGTAGACTTATCTCAACTTGAGCAACAAGATGGTTCTAATTCTAGAACCCAAAGAGAATTCTATTGATTTTTTTGCTTCCTTTAAATCAATCTCAAAAGATGTACAACGGGCACCTTACATGTCCCGCACATTCGGTCAGTAGTTCACAAGCTATGTTCTATCAGCCTCTGATTTTTACAAATAAGAAAGAAAAAAAAATCCTATCTCTAAGATATCCAGTAAAACATCAAGCTACCCTTTGAAATGGATTAAATATAAATGCATACATTTATCATGACATCTCACTTTCTGAAACAAACACATCACAAATGCTTTCCTTAAGAACGTTTTTAAAGCACTCCCAAATGTCACTGCTTGCTGCAGATTACAGAATCTTAAAGGAACGAACGTGGCCAACGATGGGATTACTGCAAAAAGAAATAAAATAAATAAAGTCTGCTTTAAGATTTTATCAAATCAATTAATCTTCAAGAAAAGCTGCTGGCTACATTTCAGTAAGATTAAATAATGAAAAAAATTGCCCAAAGATTTAACACAACGTGGCTGAGAAACCACAAAAGACCTAGCATTATCACCTCATTGGTAATACAGGTCTAACAGAAAAACTATATATCATTTGATCATAGGGCCTATGTCCTTAAAAAAAAAAAAACAATATTTTAAATGTTTAAAATAAAGACTAGTCATTTATTTTGTTAGCATAAGTGTAAAATCCCATTTATAGATTATTTACAAA
This sequence comes from Pelobates fuscus, assembly GCF_036172605.1. Classification (NCBI taxonomy): domain Eukaryota; kingdom Metazoa; phylum Chordata; class Amphibia; order Anura; family Pelobatidae; genus Pelobates; species Pelobates fuscus. The sequence continues at coordinate 341,999,275 of NC_086320.1, forward strand.
TGATTAGCAATTGTATAGATTTTATAACATTCTAAATGTATTTTCCAGGTTAAAGACGGCAGCATTAACAATTGGGAATTTCTTCTCTCTTAGCCCGTAGGACAAAAATAGTACACAAGGTGCTACCTATGGTGTCTGTTACTACCAATTCTGACAATGGAACATTCGTTGGGAATGTTCTGCTGTCTTCAGGGCTAGTTCTTCATCCCTCTTCCCACGTTCCGCACCAGAAGGCTTGGAGACTGAACAGCTCTCATTAATATCGAAGGGTTGATTTTTCCTTTCTTCGCCACTGGTCAATATTCTGCAAGTGTAAAAAGTCGACTTCCTCGATCTATTACTGAATATAGGAAATGCTTTAGTATTGTCCAACTACTTCTGCATTTTCTTGCTCATCTGGAAAAAAAAGTAATTTCTAATTCCTAATTTCTTTAGGCTGTACTGGAAAACATGTCAGTTTTTGCGAATCCTCAGGGCACAGATCCCTGCAATTGTATCACAGGGCTAAGGAAGGTGTTGGATGTGGCACGGTTCTTCAAGGCTGCCTAGAGACTTTGTCAACTGATTAAGAAAGCTACTTCACTTTCAGAATTTTTCATGATCCTGCAGGCAATTTCTTCCATTAGACTCTCTAGCGGATGTCTCAAATGTAATTTTTATTTTAAAGACTGTGTTACTTTTGTGCTAACACTTAGTTGCAAGAAGGCTATTGCATTGTTGGCACCGTCTATAAGGCTTAAGGACACCCACCAATATTGTCCATAATGCTCAATCTGCTGAGGGACTTTCCATTTCTTTGGCAGCTACAGTACAGGTGGCTCCTTAAGGTTTTTGTAAAGCAATCAATCAAAACGTCTCTAAAGATTAATTGCTTGAATGTAGTTATCTCTGCTGAAGCCCAGTTTGGCAGAAGAGTAATTGAATAATTTTTTCCCCCAAACATATGTTTTCATTTTCTCACATTATAATTAAGTGTCTGGTGTGTTCTTTGTCAACCTTTACATTGTTGCCTTGGTATAATTTGTGGTCAATGCTGCCGTGTATATCTGGAAAACCAGAATATTTATTGCTAGCATACATCAATTTCTTTTTGTGTTTCCACTGCACCACTGCCTTCCCCCTACTTCTTTATTGGTTATTCAAAACTGACAGCTAAGACACAAGAATGCATCTAAAGCAGCATCGTGTGTAATGATTTCTGAACTGTGTCTCTACAGAAAATGCTTCTCATGGATCCACCCCTCTTTGTTCCCATCAAGTAATTGGTGCAGGACGTGTGTTAACAATCAGAAAAAAAAACTTGCAAGTAAGAGGTATAGCTTCTAACAGATGCAGATTATGTTGGACAGCCTCAATTTAAACTTTGTTCCCTGGTATCCTGCTTCTGGGGGAACCAGAGGCCATATCGCTAACAATATACCCACTAAACTAAGCACTACACCAATGCAAGAGGCCTGAGTGGTGCATATTAATTTTCAGTAAACCTGGCTTGCCTTCACACCAGGCTTATATGCCTCCACATCCTGACCTGTTTGGCAGTGGGGTACATAAGCATTCAAAGTAAGCATGGGCACAATCCCTACATTATCTCTATGATGGGTATGTTGAACTTTGTATTAAAGCCTGTTAGACTGGGGTGTCATATAATTATATGGGACAAAATGAAGAAGCATATGGGATTTCCTTCACAGAGGGAAAAAAAAACACACACACACACACACACACACACACAAAACAACATAATGTGCCCCACAAGCAGAAATCGATTATCAAAATAATTGGAATTAGAAAGCAAATAGTCATGTATGTCTTTTTAAATCTTATAAATATGTTTTCCCTTGGAAACTGAAGTTCAAGTGTCCGTTCTTTCGTGATTTTTGCTTAGTTAGAACTTTAAGGATAATGCCTACCAGGTAACTAACTTGATTAATTAATTTAAATTAATGTACTTGTGCATACTTGTAATAGAATCCAGTAATGCAATATATTAATACAGGTAATTCACTGTGAAAATTAAAACAGCAATTATCTCTAGATATATATATAGGAATAGACTGGGAGAACTGAACACATACAAGGGCTGGCTGTTAACAATGGGGATTGTGGCATTGGTCAGCATTACAGAATACGTTACTTAGATCTGCAGACACCTATTGAGACTCATGTTATGTATGGCAGACAGCAAGTGTCTGAGATGAGGTACTGTGTTGGTTTTTTAAAGCGGTTATTCAACTAGAAATTAATAGGAAATGCACAGAAAAGCATGTTAACATACAAATGCAAGAGTTATATTGTGTGTATAGTTTCAGTAAAATATGTTAAATGAGAGTAAAAGAAAGAAATGTTTTATGATTTTCACCATGATTGCAACTCTTTTATTAGAGGAGAGTTCAACTAACTGAGTATCAAATCTCCTGGTAAATATAAATGATCAGTTCTCATTATTGCACTAACACACTCACACTCCACAATGCACAACAATTGTACTACTGTGCAACTGTGGGTAAAGCTGGTTACGTTTTGACGCAAAGGTCCTTCACACAAACTAATTATCAGCTGCTGGCTGCCCCCATAACCAACCACTGCACCCACCAACCCATCCCCATACCAGCTTCATATCCCACCAACCCATCCCCATACCAGCTTCATATCCCACCAACCCATCCCCATACCAGCTTCATATCCCAACGACCCATCCCAGCTTCATCTCCCAACGACCCATTCCCAAACCAGCGTCATCTCCCATCAACCCATCCCCATACCAGCTTCATCTCCCATCAACCCATTCCCATACCAGATTCATATTGAACCAGATGCATTGAAGTCCATAGAGACTGTTGGTTTTCAAACACTGTCTGACCCAAGGTGCATATATAAATATGCCTGAAGGGTCCTGTCATATACATAAAGGTGTTTTTCTCATTTTTATTTTTTTACATAATTCATTGAGGAAAAAAAAAAACCATACCAGCTTCATCTCTCACCAACCCATCACCATACCAGCTTCATATCCCACCAACCCATCCCCATACAAGCTTAATATCGCACCAACCCATCCCCATACAAGCTTAATATCGCACCAACCCATCCCCATATCCAACCAACCAATCCCCATACCATCTTCATATATCCGACCAACCCATACCCATCCCAGCTTCATATCCCACCAACCCATTCTCATACCAGCTTCATCTCCCAACGACCCATTCACATACCAGCTTCCTCTCCCACCGACCATTCCCATATCCACCCCAGCTTCATCTCCCACCAAACCTTCCCCATACCAGCTTCATCTCTCACCAACCCATCCCCATACCAGCTTAATCTTCCACCAACCCATTCCCATAGCAGCTTCATCTCCCACTGACCCATTCCCATACCAGTTTCATCTCCCACCAACCCATTCCCATGCTAGATTCATCTCCCACCAACCCATTTGCGTAACAGCTTCATCTCTCACCGACCCATTCCCATACCAGCTTCATCTCCCACCGACCCATTCCCATACCAGCTTCATCTCCCACCGACCCATTCCCATACCAGCTTCATCTCCCACCAACCCATCCCCATACCAGCTTCATCTCCCATCAACCCATCCCCATACCAGCTTCATCTCCCATCAACCCATTCCCATAGCAGCTTCATGTCCCATCAAACCATCCCCATACCAGCTTCATCTCCCATCAACCCATTCTCATACCAGATTCATCTCCCAACGACCCATTCACATACCAGCTTCCTCTCCCACCGACCATTCCCATATCCACCCCAGCTTCATCTCCCACCAAACCTTCCCCATACCAGCTTCATCTCTCACCAACCCATCCCCATACCAGCTTAATCTTCCACCAACCCATTCCCATAGCAGCTTCATCTCCCACTGACCCATTCCCATACCAGTTTCATCTCCCACCAACCCATTCCCATGCTAGATTCATCTCCCACCAACCCATTTGCGTAACAGCTTCATCTCTCACCGACCCATTCCCATACCAGCTTCATCTCCCACCGACCCATTCCCATACCAGCTTCATCTCCCACCGACCCATTCCCATACCAGCTTCATCTCCCACCAACCCATCCCCATACCAGCTTCATCTCCCATCAACCCATCCCCATACCAGCTTCATCTCCCATCAACCCATTCCCATAGCAGCTTCATGTCCCATCAAACCATCCCCATACCAGCTTCATCTCCCATCAACCCATTCTCATACCAGATTCATCTCCCACCAACCCATGTGCGTAAAAGCTTAATCTCTCACCGACCCATTCCCATACCAGCTTCATCTCGCACCGACCCATTCCCATACCAGCTTCATCTCTCACCAACCCATCACCATACCAGCTTCATCTCCCATCAACCCATTACCATACCAGATTCATATTGAACCTCCATAGAGACTGTTGGTTTTCAAACACTGTCTGACCCAAGGTGCATATATAGATATGCCTGAAGGGTCCTGTCATACACATAAAGGTGTTTTTCTCATTTTTATTTTTTTACATAATTCATTGAAGAAAAAAAAAATCCTTTCAATACCTGATGAAAGGATTATTGTATTAAAAAAAAAAAAAATTGAGGTGACAATTGCCCTTTAATATGTAATTAAGTAGGAAGCTGAACTTTACAATTTGCATTACATACAACAACACAAGTAGTGAGATAAGAAAATACAGTTGGAAAGTTTTTAAACCAATTAGTGAAGTGTTTTTGCAAGCTAAAATATAGAATTCAAGTCCAATCAATGGTGGTTATAAATGATTCATAGAACGCATTAATCATATAGTATGTGACTACAGTTAAAGGGATCTCCGCACGGTGTTTATCAATGCAATTCCTAAATGTATATTCACTGCAAAAAGTTTGGGTGAATGGAAGTAAGATTAAAGGGAATGACTGAATAAAATAAGCTATTACCTGCAGACAGATATCCTTTGCAGTCTTAAACAAAGGGGAAAAAAAGCAGATTACAAATTTCACACACATAATAAACAAAAGTATAAAACCTTAATTCTCACAACTTTTCTTGTGGGCTACCAGCCAAAATAACAGCTACAAACCCGAGCAACGAAGCCAGCTAATATATTTTTTGTAGCTTTTCCGATACAAAGCAGCATAAAACTACAAATGTCAATGGTTACTAATTTTGCCCAAATGTGGTGAAAAAAACTGCTACTTTTTAAGCAGTAAAAAATAAGGGAAATAGAAATAAAACAGGCTCATTTTGACAGATGTTAATGCCAACGCACAGGACTATAAGACAGAGAATCAGGAACGTGCCGTGCATTTTCAACTAGTGCTCTGTTTAATAGACCGAAATGAAGTAGTACATTTTCAGTGTTTTTTGCAGCTTTCATTTAATGATGATGAAAAACTAGTGTACGCAGAAACGTAAAGATGCAGTCAATTGTTATATTTTATTAATAGAAACATTTCCTGAGATGCCATTTTCTCTGAACAGTATATGCATAATTAATTTACTGCACGCTTGACGTATAAATATTTTAGAAATTATTGCAAAATGTTTTTTCTCTTCCTTTTTTTTATTTTTTATTTTAATGTCTATAGATATAACTAAGCCAGCCATAATGAACATTCCTTTATGTTTTTTTTTACAAGTTATCAATTGCATTCTTTTTTTCCAAATATACCAGTATGGCATTTGAAAAATTGTCTACAGCGATCGTAAACTAGTGGCTCTAATTTCACCCAAACACGATCCTCAATGCGGCCCATATATCTTGAAGATGGCAAAAGCTCTCTAGGCAGCTTTATAATTTTTGTGCTGATGATTAAGTGTGAATATAAAGTGGTCTATAATCATTTTACTTACACTTTCCGAGCAGAAGCGGCACTTGGAAACAGCCACATTTAGAGAGATAAGCCTATTTCGCTTAGAGTTTGTTATTTCAGCATTTTTGTACAACACAAATAGAGGCCACAGCACTGCTAACTCAAGTAGTTTAGCGAGCCCCATATAACAGCGAGCTCGCGACTCGCCGAACACAGAGAAATGGCTTTTATAGTGTGTGAATGAGAAAAACTTGATACCAATAGAAACGATAACATCTTTTACATTTTACAGAGAGTGGAGCAGTTAGTTGTAAAGAAATGCTGTATAGAGGATTTCTTAACAGAACAACAATAACAAATAAAATTGAGTTACATCTCGACATGTGCCTCAGGTCTGAAAGTGGGATGAGAATCTGGAGGGGCTTTGATGAAGAGGGAATGTGTGGGATTCTAGATAAAAACTTTTGACACAGAGGAACAGCTTCCAATTAGAACTGACCAATCAGAAGCAAGACATATGTATACTTTGGGTAGGGCATAACAGTGATGCAATGAGGCTCAAGTGTATGAAATTGTTATGTCATCAAATATACAGAATGCAAAATACAGGGAGAAATTATAGCAGCGCTGCTAGGATATGCTGTGTGCACAAAGTGCTACAGTAGTGATTTATTTGAAGGACATACAAAGGTACAGCAAGTGTTTCAGGGGTTCAGCCTTCCATCAGTGCAAATGCACACACTTTCACTGAACAAAAATAAAATATATATATATATATTTCATAGTGTTCAAGTCGAGATTGTAGCCGTATTAGTCCAGTGATGTAAATGTAAAAAGCAGATAACATTTGTATCTTGTAATACCTTTTTTTTCTTGGACTAACCGAATTAACTATTTTTTTTTTTTTTTTACACACACACACACACCATTGCTAAACACAAATACACACCAGTCAAGCCATAAGACTTGCTTTTCCCACAGAAATCTCACTTTAACATTGCTCTCACCACTGCAAGGGATTCTGGGTAGGCAAATGAGCTCAACAAAGAACCACATTTTTCCCCACCACAACTCTTTTGGTATGTACTTGACAAGTAATGCCAAGCCTCCATAGCAAGCCAGTAACCAACCTCATGCTGATGATTTTCATTAACAATGAAACAGCTGTCCATGAGTGGTTCACTGGCTTTGCTCCTCTTCCTGAGTTGTGTTTCAAAGCTGTTGTATACAGCAGACACATACTCCAATGGATCCATGTATAAAGTGGAATTATGAGGCAATAATGTGGTACTTTGTTGAGCTCATTTGCATATGCCTGCCCAGAATCCCTTGCAGTAGTGAAAGCACTGTTAAAGTGGGTTTTCTGTGGGAAAAGCAAGTCTTATGGCTTGACTGGTGTGTGTATTTGTGTTTAGCAATGTATTATCTATGATTATAAATTTGTTTTTTAAAATGAAGATTTTACAATGCTGTCTGCAAGGGTAGAACCTGACAATGTCTTTCACCAGCATGCAGACGACAGCCATCATTTCTTCATTTAACATTAGGCAGCACGGAACCGAGTAACTAGCCACCGACACAAAACTGCAGCATTTCAAGCAGAGACCCTGCACATACCGATTCCTTGCTGCATGACCATTTCTAAAAGCAGTAGTGGTCGTGGTGGTTGGCGTAACCCTTTGATATTAAATCAATAAAATTATCATTCTATAGGTATTTGTCAACATTTTGGAGAGCACAATGTAGAGATGTGTTTTTTATGACAGATACACTTTAGTTTGAACGTTATATATAAAATAATATTGGCGGTGCTGCAATAAGATCACGCTTCGGTGAAACTCGTGAATAACTGTAGGAGAATGACTGACAGATGAGACGAATAATGGCACACCCACAAGCATACAAAAAAAAAACAACAACAAAAAACGCTATGTTGTGGGAGTGAAACTAGATTTGAAATTATATTTCTACTGAAGAAATCCATATAAAAATATGAATTAATGACAATTCTCTATGGTCTGAGAGATGAAAAAGTCAATGATAAATCAAAGCTTTGTATTTTTTTTACCATGGGTTGCGATGTAAACTGTTGAACTTTGTTCTAAAGTTGAAAATAAAATCTATGTGGGTTGCTAGGAAATGTGCTGAACATGCAGTACACTCACCCTTTCTATTATATTTGTTAGTATTTTTTTAAACAAAGTGCCAGCATCTTCTAAAAAGATGTACATGTAAAGGCAGATCTAGATATCTGATTGATATTTTAAATACAGATCACAGCTAACAGTTAACTTTCCACTGCACTGTGATGTCATACTGACTTTATACCCACACCATAGCTCTTAAAGGGACACTATAGTCGTCTGAACAACTTTAGCTTAATGAAGCAGTTTTGGTGTATAGAACATGCCCCTGCAGCCTCACTGCTCAATCCTCTGCCATTTAGGAGTTAAATCCCTTTGTTTATGAACCCTAGTCACACCTCCCTGCATGTGACTTGCCCAGCCTTCCATAAACACTTCCTGTAAAGAGAGCCCTATTTAGGCTTTCTTTATTGCAAGTTCTGTTTAATTAAGATGTTCTTATCCCATGCTATGTTAATAGCTTGCTAGACACTGCAAGAGCCTCCTGTATGTAACTAAAGTTCAATTTAGAGATTGAGATACAATTATTTAAAGTAAATTACATCTGTTTGAAAGTGAAACCAGTTTTTTTTCATGCAGACTCTGTCAATCATAGCCAGGGGAGGTGTGGCTAGGGCTGCATAAACAGAAACAAAGTGATTTAACTCCTAAATGACAGTGAATTGAGCAGTGAAATTGCAGGGGAATGATCTATACACTGCTTTATTTAGTTATTTAGGTGACTATAGTGTTCCTTTAAGTGTCCATATTTAGGATGGACAGTCCTAATTTTGGGCCAAAATCCCACAGTCCCACGTTTCTATCCTAACGTCCCCCTCTTTTCTAGGAGCACCATATCGTTTGTGTGTCTGAGTGTATAACAGAGCTCCAAAGCAATAACACTGCCAATAATGTGTAAACAAAATAAATGTGTTTAGAAAGCAGCCTGTGTAAATAAGATACATTGTTCTTGTTCTAAATTACATTTAGTTGCATAAATTGTTATTAGTAAGTCAGCTAAACTTCCCCTGCTCCTTGGCATCACCCCCACTCACACCCCTAAAATTAAGGTTTCCCTCTTTGTAAATTTGAAATGTAGGTAGGAATGCTGTGTACAAAATACAAATGTTTAATATGAATTAACACAAACATCCCAACATTGATATGCCCTCAAGAGGATTCGGATGTTTATTGGCATTAGAAACATTTTAATTTGCATGTTTGCTCTCTCGTGTCTGAACTCCAATTTCACCTAGACTTTGACTGCTTAAAAAGACAGCCCCTAATGCATTTACAAAATGGGAAATTTTAAACATGTATAACAGGCAAGGTGTCACTACCTGTCCTTTAGGTTATTGGGCACGGAATCCATCCTATGGCTAAAGGGCACAGAAGGTTAGTGTGCAATGAGCTGGGAGACGATATAGGCCAGTCCTATGTGCAGTATATTTAAGGGACATGTGTGCCTCTCCAGCTGTTATTCAGGGCACAGGAGAGATTCAGATTAGCACAATCTGCCTTTGGCACTTTAGGACATGTTATGGACATTGTTTCCTGTGATACTCAGCAGGGCCAAGCAAGATACCTGTACCTCCCTGGAAACCCGCTAACAGTATGACAACCTACATTCCATGGCATCAGCATAAAAAAAGTAGGGAAAAACCCATGAGGCAACTTGGACCTAATGTGTAGAGATCTGGATCTTCAGCTCCAATAGCCCCTTTGTTAATTTGTCCCTGTTTCAAAGTAGCCAACTCTAAAGCAGAACACATTGTAACTGGCTGGTATTATTTCATTCGCAATACAACAGAAAATCACATGAATTACATACATAAAACATCTATTAAAGGGACACTATAGTCACCAGAACAACTACAGCTTATTGCATTTGTTCTGGTGAGTAGAATCATTACCTTTAGGCTTTTTGCTGTAAACACTGTCTTTTCATTACATTACTTCACTGGCCACTCAGATGGCTGTTAGAGATCCTTGCTTGGTAATGACTGCCTAAAATGCATTCAAACATTCAGTGTCTCCTCCCTCTGCATGCAGACACTGAACTTTCCTCATAGAGATTCAATGATTCAATTCATCTCTATGAGGAGATGCTGATTGGCCAGGGCTGTGTTTGAATTGTGCTGGCTCTGCCCCTGATCTGCCTCTTTGTCAGTCTCAGCCAATCCTATGGGAAAGCATTGTGATTGGATCAGGCTACCACTTTTGCTGATGTCAGCAGGCAGGTCTAAAGGAAACAGGGACAAAGTAAACAGCTGCAGACTTGAATACAAGCAAGATTTTACTATATTCAGGGAGGCATGAGGAGACCAGGGTGGCTAGATGGTGGTTTTAAACCTAGAGGGTCAGGAATACATGTTTGTGCTCCTGACCCTATAATGCTCCTTTAAAATACACTGTATTAATCATACTGTACCGTTTGTGGAGTTTACAGGTATATTAACAGAGCCATTTATTTGCATCCACACACACATTTGTTAATGGCTGGTACCACTTAATTCACAATGCAACAGAAAATCACACGGATCACTAATGGAGATCTATTAATTATTATGTTTCCCCATACACTATATTAATCATATTGATTGTTTACAGGTATATTAACAGCTTGCCGACATACTCTTAGGGTTAAGCATGATGATATCCATGCCGTACCTGAACATGTGGATATGCAGTTCTACTAAAGTCAAAGAATCAGAGACTCAGGAGAATGACATCTAGGAAATAACATAGGTTTGCCCTCTAAAAAGAGATTAAAGATGCCATTGACTTTACTGCATTAAGAGAGTTTGCAATCCCAATAACCAAGATGCTGGCTCCTATCCATTTTATAGTATGTGGATAATTCCAATAATCCAAGGGCATTCATTGTGTCAAGTATATCACAACCCAGCCCATCTTATGTAATGCTTCAGATACCTGCAAAAAAAGTTAAGTAAAATATAAATATTGTAAAAAATAGCCACCAATTACCTAATGGAGTGCCCAAAAGTTAGATTCTTGGATGCTGAAAAGCTCACATGATGCTTTGCCAGCTTTTAGAATGTCAAAGTATCTTTGCAGATGTATTTCTAAAATAATGAAATCAAGGAATAAATGTCAACAAAAAAATTGGAGACCGAGTTTGATAATTTTTTTTATCCTACTTATCTTTCAGGGATATATCATCATGCAAAAAAAAAAACAAAAAAAAACACCACTATAAATTTAGCGGTCATGGATATTATCAGGACGCGGTAAGGGAAGGCATTTACTGTTCCACCATATTCTGGAGAGAGCACCGGGATTTCCTGTTATTGAGCCTGTACACAAAGAACAGAATCTGTGCCATGGCCTGCACAAACCTATATAGTCTAGAACAGGGGTAGGCAACCTTCGGCTCTACAGATGTTTTGGACTACATCTCCCATAATGCTTTTACAGCCATATTGCTGGCAAAGCATCAAGGGAGATGTAGTCCACAACATCTGTAGAGCCGAAGGTTGCCTACCCCTGGTCTAGAACATGCCCACATCCATAGTTTAAGGGTAGGAAGCAGCAATAAATTTGCCAAAGGCACAGGTACATTAGTGGATGACTAGAAAAGTTAGGAAAGGGACACCTGCCCACCAGCCCTACAAGTGTAGTCATCTTGTTTGCTGGGTAAGGAGATTTTTTTTTTTTTTTTTCACCTTGAAGAAAAAAAAAACCCCAAAAACAAACACTTTTAATGAATATTTTTTATAAAACCGAATGTGAATAAAAAGAAGAAAGAGTCTTCTAACGGTGTGTTTCAATTCCAAAAATAAATAAATATATAAATAAATACACAGGAGTGCTATAAATTGTTGGATTTGGTTTCTCAAACAGTAATTCAATTCAAATTGCTAATCTGTGTGCATGAAAGAAAATAATATCTCTGTTTTATGAACAAGAACATAAATCTAAATGCTAATTGGAAAATCACATTAGGCTAACTTTAACGAAAAGTTTGATAACGGTAAAATGAATACAAGACTTCTTACACATTGGATGAAACCAAACTCGAGCAGAGTTGCATTACGGCGCTTTAGAGCTATAAAATGAAAATGGGTAAAAGTTACTACTGAGGAAGAATATAGAATAATTCAGGAACTAGTTTGGTGTATTACAAAGTGGTTATTCTTAAATGTACACTTCACCACCCAAATACAAAATGAATAAATAAATCTGTTTAGTAAATATAAAAAGTGAAAATAAGCTTGCATTTAATTATGTATTTTTTTTTTCAATGGGGGTATACCTAAAAACAGCTCTCAAAAACTACAGATCTCTTGTCTGCAAACCGTCCCCTTCTGATGCAGCGCAGACTTTCTGTGGCTGTCCAATCACCGACTTCCTAATGCAGCTTATTGAGAAGACTTTGCAAGGCAGGTGTTCTGGGCAATTGCCTGCCTTTTGAGTTTAGCTCCACTGAGGCAGATTTTTACTGTGGGGCACCACACACATTTTAAAAATCCAATAAATAAATATATATATATATATGTGACCTATATATAGTATATCTTGCAAAACAGTGCACACAAAAGGACTGAGATGTGAACTTTACCTGCCTGCTGAGCTAAACTACCAGCAAGTAACAGGACCTGTTGCCCGATTAAAAGTCAGGAGGTGTAACAAGGTCAATTTATAAAGGTGGCAATTTCTATTGAAATTTACACTTTTTTTGTTAAATTAAAAAAAAAGAGGACACACTGGTGGTGCTTGTTTACCCACAGTTTTAGAATCTCAGAAATAATAAAATCCTTGACCTTTGCCAATAAACTGTTGTTCGGATGCTGGCTGAGAAGTAGGCTACTTGCCCACCCCTACTGCTAAAGGGGCACTTATCAGCAACATATCCACTACGGCTAAGTACCCGGGGCAGATCTTTCCTTTGGGACACCCCATACATGTAAAACAAATGATTATATATAGTATATCTTGAAAAACAGTGCATGCAAATAACTGAAATGTGGACTTCGCTTGTCACTGTATACTGAGTACAATGAAATCAAGCATCAGATTATTCATATCTAATAAGACGTTCTACTATGTATATTAACCCGAGTGAGCAATGGGGCAAGAAATGCTCTTGGAGTCATTAAGTAAAAAGTCTCTGATTATCTATATGTCACTGCAGATTTTTAAACACAGTGTTAGATTTTTAAGCAATTATAAAATTAGAGTGTCACTGTTAGTTTTAATCAGAGAGATCTTTACAGTGAGAAGTCTATATATAAAAAAAAAAAAGGACTGTATAGGCACCCAGATAAGAGAAGCAGTCCATGCCGATTCTCAGTGGGGGTACCACTTTTGGATTTAAATTGGTTTAAATCCCAATTTCACATTATGTAAGTTCTCACTACAGATTCACTATTCTTCTAGTGTTGTTTTTTGTGGTTTCCTCACACCACTCCAAGATAGAACAGCTTGGTTCTGTCTACATCTACAATAAAGTGTAACAGTAGGCTCTCACGTTGCAGTATTGACTTCCAATCAGACATTAACTTCAGGCATAGAGCAGTTAGAAAGTTACACCAAGTTTCACAAGGCTCCATCTGTGCTGCTCCTGGTTGCACGCCAAGCCGATATGACAGTTTATAGCCCGAAACCAGTTTGTGACAGATTTGAAGGAACCACTTTTGTGAGAACTCTGTGTTAGAGGATTTATTTAAATTTTTAACATCAAGTTGAAATAAAGTACTACCACACCATGAGAACCCACATGGTTAGACACAACTATGAAATTTAGAGAGATGCCAAAAGTATAAATGCACTGAAATACTTTCAGTTCAAAAACCAAAAACCAAAAGTAAAAATAAAAAGCAAACAAAATTCACAATCTCTGTTTTTGCGTCTTTGCTTCTGTAAAGCGATGGATGACAGTGTTAAAGTTCATCTTCTGTGCGCATGTTTACGCTCAGCTGAAAGAATAGCCAGATTTGTCAATCATTTCTGACTCATGGTAAAGTGGAAAAAAATTATAATAATCCTTTCAGTTTTATAAAACGCCTTTCACAAAAAGTAATAGACGTACAGAAAGTTTAAAAGAATCAGAAACACAGTGTCAAGCTTGGCAGAGATTCATAAAAATTCCACCTTATAATAAACTCCTGAATTTGCAATACTGTACACTTCTTAGCCTCTTCAACACTGATTTTAGCAGATTCCGGATGCCTACAAAGTCTTCCAACTTCCACCGTGATCTCTCCATCAGCAAATTCATCAAAACCTTGACCCAAGTTTGGAATACACTCCCGTAGTTGTTCTTCTGTTATGGCAACTACATTTTCTGTCTGAGTAACAGTGAGAATTGACAGCATTTGATCCATGACGCTAGAACAAACCTCCAGATCTTGACTAGAATGATGCAGAAATTGAAACATAGCTCTTTATACTTCCAATGGCAATGTGAGACCTGGCATCCTTTCTAGTGCCGTAGTCTTTCTCTTCTCCTCCACTGAAATGGCCATGTTGTCACACATTGCAGTAGCATATTGACCGCATTGCATTGCTATTATTTTTCAGTTAAACAGTTATCATTTGAGCCTTGTGATATTTTGTCAGCAATTCTTCTTGCGGTTTCGTCCAGAACTTCACGCCAGAACTGACTAATTAAATAATAATTACACATGGCAGAGAGCAAACTCTGACCAGATCCTCTTGTGCCCACATTTGTTTTAGGAATCCACAGCTAATGGGTTTAGGTCAACTTTTCAAAATTTTACTTCAGAGGTTTCACAGTTTCATAATGAACAGTCCCATGGTTATCTACTAAATTTAGTTCAGCTATTCACATTAAGGTCTCATTTTAGTAAATAAGCCTGTAAATCTTGTTTTAGAAGGGTGTGTATACATTGCCAGCTTGGTCCCCTCTGCACCCCAGGGAAGCTACCCACACTGCTAGATATACACAGAGCTGCAGAATAAGCCCACACACAAACACAGCCCCCAGAAAACACAACACCACTGACAATTCATATAAACACACCCAACTCCACAAGCGCCCTCTCACATGCAATACCACAAGAACACACAATCTGACATCTCATACACACACACACACACATACCATTCCACGAGCAGCCCCCAAACAAAGCCCACATTCATTGGTATCATACACATACACAATACCACAAACTACTCATGAACATACACGCACAGATATAATGCTACAAAGCAACTGAAGCACCAATAAATAACAGAAGGAGAATACGGCAACATACACAACTCAATTTAAAAAATAGGTCTGGCATGCCAAATGACTTCAAGATCTTTTTTTAGCACAGTAGTTCTAAAAGATTGTCTACCTCTGTTATAGACTGATCTCAACAATGAATTATAGTCAAATCCTGTCACATCAAGAATGATTGTCTTATTTAAACTTTGTCACATTTAATATGGACATATCTTATCACTTTACACATCAGGAGTGCTGTCAAAAAGAATCCCAAAATATTTTGCATGTTTGTTATCATCTACTATTTTCTTTTTGACAGTATTCCCTAAAAGGTCAATAAACTCATTCTGAATATTTGCACATAAATCTGATGTGACTCTCTTCCCAAATGGAATAAAAAGCCTTATGCTTAAAAAATGTTCTTTCAAAGGAGAATTATAGTTTGACAGCAAGATTAACAATTTTGTGGCGAAATGGAAGATTCTTGTGAACATGAAACAAGGTTTTAAGAGGCAGTGCCGCACATCCTTCCATTTTTCCCCCTCCTTGTCTTTAGCTGCTAGATGGTCTTCATATATGTTTCTGAAGTCCTGCTCCAAATATCTTTCATTTCTCCAGACATGACAGATGGTCAGAACCCTTTCTTCCAATGGAGAGCAAACAATCCATGTTCTTAAATCTTTCTCTCCATTAGGCATAGCTTTATAGAACCATCCAGTGGTCAGTTCTTGACTCTTCCCTTTGCATTGTTTTTCTATTTCTCTCCTTATTTTGGAACTGGGATTGCCCAAAAAGCAACATCAGAATAAACTGAAAGTCTATTATTCTCATCTTTATCACAGCCTTCCTACTAGGAGCACTTCTGCATCCTCTTAATCAGTTCTACTGTTTGAAGAAAAAGAGTTACTATTGAGGTCGAGCATATCGCAAATGGCAAAAAAAAAAAAATACCATCTATTACCATATAGTAATAGAGTGTACACTTTAAATTTTTTATTTATTATTTATTATTTAACATTAATATGGAGGACTGCAGAGCTTAATCCGTCCTGACTCCTGAGTCTGACATTAACAGCTGCTGGTCCCAGGACCAGTCATCTCATAATAGTGAGAGACAGACCAGCAGGATCTCATCTCAGCAAACTGACTGACTGACTGAGCATTAATCGCTGGTCGGTACTGCTGTTCCTAGCTCTGTACCTGCCAGCTCCTACTCAAAATTAGTTGATTGGTTGGTAACAGGTGCAGGAACAGCGTTTGAACTCAGAACTCTAAAGAGTGAGAAGAGGTGGATAGTGCTGAACGTTATTATATTTTATCTTGTAACCGGCACCGATGGAGAGTCCATGAGTAGAATCTTATACTACTTCCTGGCCATGGAGCTGACTGACAGCAAGTAGTATACCCCCTCTCTGTGGTTACCAAAATCCCTCCCTTCTCTAACTACGCTTCTAGGTGGGTTGCTTATAAAAAAAACAACAACAAAAAACACCTCATCCCCTAAATATAACAATTATTGTCAGGTTTCTGTAAAGAATAGTTTTCGTGTTCTTCTCCTCTAAGGGTTGCATCACATCAGGCCTCTAAAGTTCACTTGTTGGAGTATTCCAAAAATGATGTGACTATAATCTGCCCATTAAAAAATGACAGACAGGTTATGCTGGAATAAATATACCCACATTGAAAAAAATGAATGGTGGAGACTTCAAGATACACATTGGTTAATGTGTAGTGCTAAGTGGAGGGGAAATGTCTGCTCACACAGACAGGAGTTTTGAAACCTGCTTGATGATTCAGGTTAGGAAAGCAACACTTAACCCACACATGGATCCCGATATTTATAAACTACTGCATCATTTGCTTTTATGATCTAAACAAAACAAGTTTGCTGTGGGGTATCATTTCATTTCGGATGGATCCCAGGAGCTGTCTGCAGAAACAGATTCCTAAGCAGTGAAGCCTTTGCACTGTTATTTATATTTTAACTACAATACCATAAACACGCTATAATGTATACATTTATCTTAATCTATTATACCTTCATTGTGGAATGCTAGAAGACGAAATGGTCCCAAGGTCAATGTGTTTTATGTGGTTTTCACTAGGAATACACTTTTATATGTTTGGAATCAATTACTTCATTAACATTCCAGGCAACCTTTGAAACGAGTTTCAGGATCATAATGTGACAAATAATTTGTTGTAAACTAATTTAGTAATATTGTGAAAAACAGCTATTTTTATCTTTGAAAACCCACCTTTGATAGCAGACGCTAAGATATGCAATATTAACAAATTGAACGATCTCCTTTTGAGCCTGTAAGTTTAATATGTAACCCTTTTGGCAACATAAAAATTAAATCACTTTTATGTTTTTCTAGGTTATAATTGGTATTCGTGTTAGAATATTTGTTTAATTTAAAAGATTGGATTTTAATTTTAAAATTTGACCTTTTAGTGATGTACAAGCAGAGAATGTGTAACAGCATTAATTTTTTTTTCAGACACCGGGCAGATACATAAAAAACACTATATGACACTTTATCACTTCCAGAAAGAAAAGAAAAAAATGTAATTTATATTTCACATGTTTGGTATTGAATGTTTGGTTTTTAGACAATATATCAAACAATCCTATTTGGCATGAAAGAGACTTTTAAGAGATGGATATTAGAGGCAGTTTAGATAGACAGTCCTAAGATTTAAAACTCATATTTCAAGGAGAAAATTTAGATTAAGAATTCATTGGCATTCATAAAGATTAACAGCATTATGAGCGAACATTATTCACACTGAGTTCATGAGTTATGGATTAAGGTAGATCATTGCTTTTGTTGACGAGAAGTGTAGGACAGTCGGTATGATTTATATGGATAAAGTGCTAATGTGCTGTTTTAATAATTAAAAAATATATACATCTAACGTGGTAGTATAGAAATAGAGAGAGAAAAACACGTGAATTATAAAAGCCAAAAGTAGTCAAACAAGTGTGAATAACTAGTTTATGTAGTATGAGCCATGAAATAAAAACATTAAAGCTGTACAGGTACATTTTATATTATGCACAACACCATCTGATAAGTCATTCGATGTGTCATGATGATGATTATAAAAACAGGAGAGCTATTAATGGAACAGGGAAAATTATTTAAGAGGAAAATAATTTAGTTGATACAAGAATGACATAGGTTGATTTAAGTATAATTACAACTAGTGAGTATTAATTAAATCAAATTAGGATATCAAGTACATTACAGACAACTTAGGAGGAAGAGAATGAACTTGCAAGTACAAAACAAAAGTACAAAATAATGGTATAACTGTGGAAATTCTCTTTCACTCCAACAATACTTACGGTAACTTAATTTTAATATTTATTTCGGCAGTTTGGATCCTGTTTTAAAGGGAAACCTTGCTGCTCAAATAGAAAATACATTTTTAAAAAACGCTGTTTAGTACATATACCCCCAATGAAAACATGCATGTAATTGTTTTTTTTTTTCATTTGGGTTATATTTAAAAACACCTTGTAAAAGCTGAAGAACTTTTGTCTGCAGCCTTTGCAAGCCCTCCTCTTCTAACCCAACCCAGACTTTCTGTGACTGTCCAATCACAGTCTTCTCAATGCAGCTCAGTGAGAAGTCTTTGCAAGGCAGGTGCTCTGAGCAATTGCTGCCTTTTGAGTTTAGCTCCACTGAGCTAAACAAACCAGGAAGTAACAGGACTGGTTATCTGATTGACAGCTAGGGGGTGTAACAAGGTTAATTTTTAAAAGTGCCAATTTCTATTGAAATAAAGAAAAAAAGAAGACACACTCTTCACACACAAATAACTACAGCAAACTTCTTTATGGGTTTTAGAGTGTTAATTTAATTCCTTCCTGGTACGAAACTTGTTGGCAATATGAATCTGCACCTAACATGTCAAGTTTTAAATTTCAAACTCAACCAAAAGAACATTATTGGCTTTATGTAATATATTTAATGAAATTTATTAACCTTTATAAGGACCTTAAAACACTTTGGCCCTAAATGTATTCCTGCTCACATTTCATGCATTGCTACTATTCAGTAATTGGTTTGAAGGCACTTGAGAAGATCAGATATATGTGGGTCATATCTCTGCAGGTGAAAGGGTAAAATATCTAAAAAGACTCACAACAATAAAACATAAAAAGAGGATTGTGCCGTTAGGTCATATCCTGAGCTCATTAATATAAAGGCTTACACACATAATTGATTAACTCCCCATCCCTAACCCTTAATAATTCATTAAGTTTAAAAGTGTGTCAGAAGAAAAAGAAAATGTTATACCTTTAGCAAAACCTTACAAATTTAAGCAATACATGACCAGCGTGGAGATTAGACTACATTAAAATATTTATCTGTATAGGCAGAATTGTTAAATCACAAATATTACTATAGTAATATATGAAGACATCCAAAATACATATGTTGATAATATTCTTGCCAGATCATATACAATGGATTATAGCATAATCTAACAAAACATAATCATAATAATAATGTGAAGACATAATTAGGATTTATTTTTTTTTATCATAAAGTATACATATACTCTGTCTCTTTATTACACAACTCGGGAGAGTTCTCATTTTATTCAAGGATAAAAGCTGTATAGAATCTGTGACTTTGAGGTGTCAATAGATACGACAGTTTGTGCATTAACCAACTGAGCTATTTTCCTGTCTAAATGCATTGTCCATGCAATACAATACATATTGCTTCTTGGAACTTTGTAATTTCCCCCACCATACCATTGTTGCTCAACAAGCTACAACTTCAACTTAAGGGAAAACTGTGACTCCAATAGATGAGATGTTCATTATGTATAACCTGCATAACAGCAACATTCATACGTATGTGACAGGTTTCAAATAGTCATGGAAGGGGAACAATGTTTCACTGTAGTTCTTTCTCTAATGCTGGGATGATGACCGTCTAGGGACAAGTGGGTAATTACCTTGAGGGCCTGAATCAGAGAGGCTGCTATTGAAAGAGCTGTACAAGTATTATATCTAAGCCACAAGAAACAGGAGAAATAAGGTACCAAAAACACAGACTAACCTTTCAAGGCAGATCAAATCAAGCAACGATGTAAAATCTTTGAAAACCATCTGCCTCAATTGGATTTCCATCAAAAACAGTGCTTAAATAAATTTGGGGAGTCAAAGGACCGTTTTGGACACAATAACAATATCATCAGAATTATAGCTCACCTTAAACCGTTCACGCATCCGAGCCTTCAGTTATCTAAGATTTCAGATAGTGGAAGGACAGGGAGGCAGAGCAAGCCGGTAATGAACCACAGACTTTGAGGTTAAACTGTTCATTAATGAGTTAACCCCTAAAGGTAAGTCAATGACAGGAACCTCTTGGCACCATAACAACTTCATATTGAGGTTGTTATGGTTCCCAGGGTTTTCCTTAAAGCTTCCCAATGGCTAAATGAAATTAAGTGAACTGCAAGTGGGTTTCCCGGCAGTCTAATTACAATAAGGGCTAGATAAACTGTGCTTCTCCTATAACAGGGATAGAAGTTATTTTCAATTTAAAACATTTCTTTCTATGATAAAAGATTTTTTTTAAATTAAAATTATTTAAAAAAAAAAACTAATCTTTTAATAATAAACTTTTAAGTATCACAGGACTAAGATAAAGTAATTTGTATTCCGATTATTAGTATCCAAGGAGATCAACACAGTGAATGATTTACATGCATTTCACACTATCCTAATATACTAAGGAAATGAATCAAATCAGACAGCGTGATCAATAGACAGCCTTACATCTAAAGTGGCAATAAAATGTTTTAGTTCAAATTACACCATAAATAATAGCGAAGAAAAGTAGTATTGACTAGAAAAAAGCAGAAAACCTGGTTGTGAGTTGAAATATAAATTGCATAAATTAAACCCCAAAGTCCAATGTTTTTATAGAATGCGGACTACATACAGTATGCCCCTAAGCCACAGAACTAGCAATCTAACAACTAGGCATGAGGGCTCTGGAAATCAAATCAATGTATTGGTGGCACAGAAATTATCAAAGAAAGCTTCTCAATTTAATTCTTCATTACAGTCTGACACTCCACATACCATAACAACATCCTGCAGGATATGCAAATTCTGTGTTTGGATATATATATATATATATATATATATATATATATATATATATAATTGCCTGGGCCTCCAAAAATGGTAATAAGAGTAGTAATAATAAAACAAAAACAGGTTTCCTCAGGTTCTGATTATTGCCTTTTCACCGTTAATGCTTTGCCATGTAGCGCACCTCAGCAGGCCACCACCTGACATGTTTGTGCAGTCCTACCCCTGCTGAGGGAAAAGTAATTCTACATATTCCCAGCACGACAGATCCCTCACAACTCAGCACGGGAAAGCCAGAAAGGGATTGCAAACAACCGCCACAGTGGGCAACTTCTGTGTAGACCACATGAACACGGTATACTGGTGATCAAATCACAGTGAACATCTGCTAAAACCAGCAATGTATTTGCAACCTAAATCTTCCATCATTGACGAAGACATTAAGGCTGCTCCCCGTGCAGCTTATGAAGAAACGCATGACTTTTTCCATAGCTAAAGTTGTGAAGATTGCAAAACAAAATTAGTTTTTTTTTTTTTCAGTTTTGATCACTATTCATTTCAAATAGGCAGAAAAAAATAATCAAAATATAAAATCACCATAGAACAGACAAGCCATTTCTTAATAAAACTCATGATAGCTTATGCAAACGCAAACAATTCCAGATTTATTGGCATCCTCATGTTTAAATATAAGATAACCGTTTTACGGCAGAACTAGCCCGAAGTTGTATATGTGTTATTTACAGTGCACTAACGTGTGTATGGTGTTTGGTACTTAACATGTTAAATTAAAGTTGAGAGCAGGTACGGTCATTGCAGATGAGTACATAGAGTGTTAAAGGGACACTATAGTCACCAGAACAACTACAGGCTTTTTGTTGTAGAATATAACTTTCAGAGATAATAACTCCACTGGCCCCTCCTCAGATGGTTGCTAGAGGTCCTTCTTGGGGTAGTACTGCACACTGTGCAATACTGTCATTCAGTGTCTCCACCCTTTGCATGCAGACACTGAATCTTCCTCATAGGAAGATTCCTCTATGAGGAGATGCTGATTGGCCAGGGTTGTGTTTGACTTGTGCTGGTTCTGCCCTTCATCTGCCTCCTTGACAGTCTCAGCCAATCCTATGGGAAAGCATTGTGATTGGCTCAGGCCACCACTTCTGACGATGTCAGCTGTAAACGGGCAGATCAGGGTCAGAGGCAGCAGCTAAAGATTTGAATACAAGTAAGATTTTACTATATTTAGGAAGACAAGATGTGGTCAGGAGAGCTAGATGGTGGTTTTAACACTATAGGGTCAGGAATACATGTTTGTATTGATGACCCTATAGTGTTCCTTTAACAGGTGTACTTAGTACTTTGCTGGATAACAGCAGGGAATGGTTACAGTAAGGGGAGCATGAGATACAATACATAAATATAGTATAGTATAGGAGGTAACTGTCCCAAACAGCTTGCAATCTAAGGGGAAATTGGAAGCATATTGCTACTATGAAGAGAAGAGATTATGGAAGCACTATTGCAATACACCTAACATGCAAAATCATTTTTATTAATTTAACATTTAATTTTGAGGCTAATCTATTGGTGTAACTTTGAAATTATTAAGGCATGAGTATTGGTAAATGTTGGATTGCAGAGAGTTCCAAAGACAGGCAAACAAGAAGGCTTTCAGTCTAGTCACAGCAGTGAAATGTCCATCATGGCTATGTTGGATGGCAAGTCTTGTAGATAAATAAGAATTCTGGAGGTAACACGTTTTTGTTTTGGAAGCCGTGGCCACAGTTTAATTTTCTATTTGGGTGCTTTTCTAGTGAGGTCGGAGGGGGCTTAAGCTTGGCAAGCAATTGTTCAATTCTAAAAGCCTAGTGAGCCAATGAAGTTTCTTATAATTAATATTAAAATGTATATAACAATATGATTTTGTACATTTAGGAACAGTTCATCGTGAGCAGTTATTTGATCAATATGAACTGGTCTGTTCCTGCCAATTAGGACCACGAAAAATGACAAGGACCCATTTCAGGGTCCAGACTCAGTTGTCTATTGTTCTAGTGGATGAACCAGACATTACTTGAACAGGCTATGTGTACAAATCATGTAAAATAGCATGCATGGTATGGCAGTAGACATGGGAAGAGAAGTACATGCATGCACATGGCATAATCAAGGAATTTAGGTAAACGATAAATAGTTCAGTTTTTGACAAGTCACGTTTAAGTCAAAGATAAATTATCCAGGAAATTCCAGCAGTAAGGCATTCTAAACCTTCATGCTGTATCTCATTTAACAGTGAGGTTTGGTAAGAGAAGAGTGAAAATGACTTAATGAGTTGCTCCGGGGAAAGTTATAAAGATAGAAGAGAACAGTCTCGGAATGCTCCTACTGCGGGGAGAATAGAATATGAGCTGTTTCGAAGAGTTGCAATATTTTCCTGTGTGTCCAAATCCATATAAACAGTGGTGTAAAAACCATAACGTGGTGGGGTCTGGACACCATAAGAAATAATCACCATATTTATTGGGTTAATTTCAATTGGAAGCAATGGAGCAGTCCCTAAGTGACAAACAGAAGAGCTCTTCAAAAATGTAATTAAATACTGTAGATTACTTGCAATTATTTTACAATTGTGATAAGAAGAAAGGACCCTTTTTAGGATATTAAAGGAAGAAGCTAATAAAATAATAAGATGTTAACGTATTTTAAAGCTGAAACCTCTAGAAATCTAAACGTTTGTAAATCGAACGTCCTACGCAAACAGCAATATTCCAATAATATGTAGTAATAATTTTTCTCAACTATTGTCCTCCTTTACGGTCAATTACTTATGTAAAACACATGCATATATTTCTTTTGAACTTTCAGAGAGAATCCTCACAGGCTTCCACTTCAATTATGAGTTCAGATTAAAAATGGCCAGGCATAACATTCATGGATTTAACATCAGAACTAAAAATCCTCAGAAAAAAAAAAGCCTCATATGACAAACATTAGATAGCGAGGCACAACTATTTAGAATAAATTAAAAAGACCGCAGCTGTATTGTGAAACATCTAATTTCATGCAGAGAGAATATAACTATATAACTGCCCACCCATTTGAACTAAAGTCTGTCCGTGTTAAATGTTTCAATTTATTAGAAAAATTACCGTTGAACAGTGATACCAGAGGTGTATAATGTACGGAAATACCCAGTGAATACTGATATAATCATATACTGGACCAGTGTAAATATACAATTTAATGTCAACTCACTTTCTCAATTTTGATACCAATATCTGTTTGGGTATTGGCAATGACTGTATGTTATTGACCACACTCAGAGATAATGTTTGGTTTAAAAATCTACTTTACTTTGAAGCTAATTAAAGAACAAAATGTTGACATAAATTCTACCCCAACTGTATTCCAACACATTTAATCCTTTCGCTTGACGTAGCACAACGGATTTTCTAATAATTATTGGAGATGATTCAACAACAATGATGATTGTAGCAGGATCACAGTTCTTATAGCCATTACTGTTGTTCTTATGCACATTTTACTTGTACATCTACAATACAATGTTTGGAATCTTCACGCAGTCTAGGGATCATATTGAGATCAGTGGTTCCACTACTTTTGTTCTCAACCATTCCAATCTTTGCAATGTACCTCTATGTGAATAAAGCCAGTTTATCCAATAACCCTTTTAATATTTCGAAGATTACTCCTGGCAAATTTCATGTCATGCAGCAATTATATTGAGAAGAATGGGTTCTCACGCTGAAAATGATTTGAAAAATGCTACAAATGAACAGAAAGTCAGACAACTATTGACTGATACAATTGTTGAAGATAAATCAAGGTGAAGCCTCTGTGTATGAATCCGTCTTCTAGAAAGACACAAATCCTATCCACTAAGAATAGGCTGCAATGCAGATTGATCCGTGTTATTCCCCTAATAATGTGAATGCCTTTGTTAAGTCTGTATCCATTAGAACAAAACATTAACCCTATAAATATCAAATTGCTGGTGCTAATTATTTCTGAGGCAACTTTATATAAAGTTTGCACTTTGAAGAAGTAAACTTATAAAAGTGGGAGACTATAATTATTAACACTGCTTATTGGGCAACTTAAATGTTTAGTTTAAATTTAACAGAGGACAATACTGTCATTTTGAAGGATGCTGGGAAATGCAGCATTAAGTAATTAGAATAAATAGGTTGGCAGAACAATGGGAAATGTTAAGAAGGTAATTGCAGAGCCCAACATTGATTCAGTTGTAGATACATCCTAAAATGAATTAATTATTTTTTTGTTGGGCTCCTAACATAGTCCACGCAACTGGCAAACAATATGCCCTAAGCTGCCACAAATGATTTTACAAATTATTTGATGCCGAAAAGCAAACATAAAAAATAGATATATCAAGACGAATAAGGTAGGGTTGACAAGTTAAAACACAAGACAGCAGTGCACAACAGAATAAATGGAATAATGTATCGTTTCTATTAAACATTTGGCCCGAGAACCACAATTTTTTCGCTAGATATTATAGAACTGCCTAAAGGGAAACAGGGGAGTGTTATAAGACTCTCTCCGTCTTTGTTATCACACTGTTTGACTTCCTAATATAGACCACAGGGGATGTAATATAACATATATTTTAATTCCTATATGCACTTTCTAAGCTTGATGTTCAAAGCTGTGACACCTCTATTAGCTTCAATCGTTGAAAGCAAGGGTACTATATTTAACCACTTCAGGCCTTGCCTTAAAGCATTTTGTTCAAATGTTGGCTTTTAGTTTGTTAAAATACCACTAAACTTTCATATTTTAACAATGTCAACAATTTTGTTTTGAGTTGGTTTCTAATTCTTTTGGTGTGTTGATTTCAAATAAACCAGTACATTTGTAACCCTAATGACTGCTACATCAGATGAAACTCATCAATACATACATGTCAATATGCGTACATTTGCCAATTTGGTTTTTTTTCCCCGTATAGTTACAAAGGTAGATTATGGATATGCCAATCCGTGATTAAAACGTGGGATTTGCACTCTGGGTCCTATACCATACATCATTGTAAATCAAAGCACCGCCATGACACCGCATAATTACGAAATGTATCCATAGCATTTACACTGTGACCACTTTTAACTGTTTTGTGTCAGTCGTCATCCTTTGGAAAACATTCTACCACACCGCTCAATGTCAGGGATGACCATAGGATAGATTCCTATATGTTGTAAAAACACACTCCTCTAATGCTCTGCCAATCTACAGAGATCATCTTTATACTGTTAAAGCCTTCATAATATAATAAACTTTAATCATTAAACTGGGAGTTATTTTTTCAGCTTAGTATTTTGGCGTAAATCCCTCACAATTCCTTCATCGTTAGGAATACAAATCAATTCCTAAAGCTATAGTGTCCATGTACCTACTTGTAGGCAGGACCCATCCCCTCCCCCCACCGGTCCGATAAATGTTAAGAAAAATAAAGATGCTTCCTTGGTGCAGTATAACTCTCCTTCCCCGGCAATGTCACATAGGAGGCAGGGCCTCCTCCGCAATAGTTTAATCCAATGCTTCTCATAGAGGAGCACAGGGGGGACCTACGGCAATTGCGCAATAAGTGCTGAGCACGCATTTAAACTTTCCCATAGGAAAACAATAGGAAAACTATGGGGCTTCCATGTCACTTGACCGAGTGTCATACGGACAGCCACTAGTTGAGCACTTAACCCTGCAATGTTAACAGTGCAGTTTATAAAAAAAAAACGGCAATGTTTTCCATTACGTTGGTAAGGGGACAGGGACACTGCACCCAGACCACTATATTGAGATAATGCGGTTTGGGTGACTATAGTGTTCCTTTAATGAATAAACTTTAAAGTGCTTATGGTTATTTCTAAATGTAAAGTGTGTATCAAATCATTGTTCATGCAAGTAACCTGATTTACATATACTGTACGTCTATGTCACGCGTATACTCAACATTGATTTACGATAACGCCTTTCCCGTGACCTTGAGTTAATGAAATTGTGAAGACCACCTATAATGACTGATAGGTAACGCTTGTGTGTAAGAAGCAAGATATCAAGACATTAAACACATTCCTATTGACTTCTGCCAAAGTAAAATATTGCAATTTTATTTCTGAAACTAAAACTGAACTCTGTGAAGCTTCTTTTCTGATGCATTCAACATCTGTCATTGGCGATCAACATACAGTATTTTAGATTGGTAACAAAATTATTTTTCTTTTCACTCAAAGATCTTCAGAATATGTCAATGTCATACTCGTAAGAGGAGAAAAGTCAACTTATTTTCGGTGGAAGAATATTAATAAAGAACAGAAAAACACATTAAGTGGAGATAAGAGTAGGAGGCAGACATTGATGTGCTTTTAATCAATACGGAAAACAATAAGTAGGGAGGGGGGGGGAAGCACATTTGGCATCTCAGAATCGAAGAATTCCCATAGGAATTTCCATATCTCTTGTTTCAATGTTGGGTTTTTTCCGCAGATAATTACAGCTAAACTTTAATGAATTCATTTCCACCTGACTGTTGTCGACATGAGAACATTCATTCTTACTCATTAGAACTTATCTTTCCTCTTTGGGGAAGTTGCCATAAAAGGTAAACATTGACAATGTTTTGGCATTAAAGCAGTCAATCAAATGTAAAAATAAATCTGTGAAAATAGGTTTTCCCTATTGTTTGCTTTGTGTCTTTAAGGATTTTCTTTGTGGAAGACATGTTGTCCATGCTTGCATTTTACATGACAGTTAACACGGTGTTTAAAAAGAAAATTTAAAAAAGCAGTAAGACAATATAGTTATATTCTGATATGCATAATCATAATGCCAATAAATATTAGCACTGCTAAAATACAATACAATGCATACACAAAAAATATATATATTTAAAGAAAACAAAAAGACTATCAAACAGAAAAAAAAGTGTCACTGAAGAATTATCTGGAATATTGCATTCATTTGCACAATTAATCTGTATCCAATATACCGTATATACTCGAGTATAAGCCGAGTTTTTCAGCACATTTTTTGTGCTGAAAAACTCCAACTCGGCTTATACTCGAGTCAATAGTCTGTATTATGGCAATTTACATTGCCATAATACAGACTGGGGGGAGAGGGGGCTGGCAGAGCTGTAACTTACCTGTCCTGCAGCTCCTGTCAGCTCTCTCCTCCTCCACGCCGTCCATTCAGCACCTTGGTCAGCTCCCAGCTCTCGCGAGACTTACAGTGTAAGCTGACAGAGCTGAACGGACGGCGCGGAGGAGAAGAGAGCTGACAGGAGCTGCAGGACAGGTAAGTTACAGCTCTGCCAGCCCCCCTCACCCCCCCACTGAACTGCCAATGCCACTGGACCACCAAGGAAGGAGAACCCCCCTCCCTGGCCAGTTAGCAAGCAGGGAGGGGGGACGAAAAAAAAATATAATAAATTAAAAATAATAATTAAATTAAATAAAAAAGAAGAAGAAATAATAAAAAAAAAAAAATTAAAAAAAAAAAAAAAAATTGCCCACCCCCCACCAAGGCTCTGCAACACACACACACACTGCACACATACACACACTGAATTCATACACACACACACGCACTGCACTCATACACGCACTGCACTCATACACGCACTGCACTCATACACGCACTGCACTCATACACGCACGCTGCACTCATACACACACGCTGCACTCATACACACACGCTGCACTCATACACACAGAGCTGTAACTTACCTGTCCTGCAGCTCCTGTCAGCTCTCTCCTCCTCCGCGCCGTCCGTTCAGCACCTCGGTCAGCTCCCAGTGTAAGTCTCGCGAGAGCCGCGGCTCTCGCGAGACTTACAGTGTGAGCTGACAGAAGAGCTGAACGGACGGCGCGGAGGAGGAGGGAGCTGACAGGAGCTGCAGGACAGGTAAGTTACAGCTCTGACAGCCCTCCACAGCCCCCCCACTGAACTGCCAATGCCACTGGACCACCAGGGAAGGAGAGCCCCCCTCCCTGCCATGTATCAAGCAGGGAGGGGGGACGGAAAAAAATATATAGTAATAATAAAATAATAATAATTAAATTAAATAATAAATAATAATAAAATAATAATAATTAAATTAAATAATAAATAATAATAAAAAAAAAAATTAAAATAATAAAAAAATTGCCCACCCCCACCAAGGCTCTGCAACACACACACACTGCACTCATAAACCACTGCACTCGTCCACACACGCTGCACTCGTACACACACGCTGCACTCGTACACACACGCTGCACTCGTACACACACGCTGCACTCGTACACACACGCTGCATTCATTATACACACACTGTAAATAAATATTCAATTAATATATTTTTTTTAGGATCTAATTTTATTTAGAAATTTACCAGTAGCTGCTGCATTTCCCACCCTAGTCTTATACTCGAGTCAATACGTTTTCCCAGTTTTTTGGGGTCAAATTAGGGGCCTCGGCTTATATTCGGGTCGGCTTATACTCGAGTATATACGGTAATTTAGCTAATGGACCAGAATAGATTTATATCTATCACAATCCTAATTTGGCTTCAGGGTTTAACGTGGAACTACCATTTATTTATCAAATTTTTGCACAGCTCCTACAGGAAAAAGTATAACACGGCAACCGAGTTATAAATTATGCTCATATTTAAAGCGGCTCTATTACCTTACGAGGTGACATGGCTGCTTGGGATGTGGTAGCCGGGAGTGCGGCAGAGATGAGTTATGTTTACCTTTTGCTGTCCACTGCAGGCACCACAATCTTTGATCTGCAGCTCTTGGTGTTTCATCCGCCAAGAACTCAGATCTGTGCTGTACGCTTGATGGATCCTCTTGCAGTACTATTGGAGCCTCCATAGATGTTGTCTTTTGATAAGCGAAACAATGCCTTCTTCCCACAGCTGTTGCCAGTGACGATTGTAGGAAGTGACAAAACTTGACAGCACTAGCTCTGCCTTTTGTCAAGTTTTGTCAAGGTAGGCATTTACCATAAGACAAAGTAGTCCCTACTATGATACTTATGATATCTTCTGACTGCACTGGAATTTCAATGAAATTGCAATGCAGTATTTTTGAGCATTTCATAAAGATTTTACAGAGAAACAATGACCTAGTGATATAGTACTACCTTTTTCGGAGGTGATAGAGCTGCTTTAAAGCTTGTTCCACTTTTTTTTAACATAGACTGCAAAGCCACAGTAGGGACAGAAATCATAGTCCATGTCATTTTTGTAGGACAAATGCATGAAATATTGGACATTTTGTCCGTGTACAGTCTACCAAGTTTTTATAAAATTAACTCGCAGGGTGTGCGCATGTAAAGTAAGTTTAGTTTTGGGTCATAAGGAACTCACATGAATATTTTCTCTATCTATTCTAGTTCATTACTTTTCTATGCCCAGGTTCTCTGTTCTGGGGCCATGTATATTTTAGAGATATTTGTTGCCATCAGCAATTAATTGTACATGGATTATATGGTGTGAGATAACTGCACCATAGAGTGTTCATGCTGTGGATTAGTTTTAACCTTTTTACTCATGATGTTCTGTGTGTTTATTTGAATAAATAATAAACACATACTTATACCTTCCTGAGCGGATACTGTGAACCGGATCTGTCCACTGCATTAGTTGAACTTTAATTACCCCCTGCCAAACAGACCTTTAGAAAATGATAGTGGAGTTATGCTACCTTGTTTCATATCTATCCGCGATTGAGGTCCTGGCGATTTACCAAACTGAGTCACGCAAAAAAAAAAATTACATATAAAAGAACAAAAAAAAAATTGTAATTTAATGTTAAAATGAGATGAAAAAACTAATAACTAGTTACTAGAGTTAATGAACTTTTCCTGAAATTCTCATTTTTAATGCATTTTCCCTTTTTTTTGTATAATGGTTTCATGCAAGATAAAATAGATACATACGAAAATAAGGCTCACACTCGGTAATAGCAACATAACATATTCTTTGAGCAGTCAAATAGAGCTGCATTATGACAAATTCACTAAATAGAATTTTGAAAGTGGTCAGACGTAGTATGCCAGGAAATCTGAATATTATTCTACTACACACACTGTTCAGAGTTGGTAAAGGTTCCAAAGAAGAAGGTCTCTCGAGTTGAGATTGGGGAATGGATAATTCTTACAGTGAGGAATGGAAATACGAAGGCAAATCGTCAAAATGTCAATGTTGTAGCAATAAGGATAGGAGGCTTTTGTCTTCAAAATGGGAGCACGTACCAGGAGGAATGTTCAAAAGCAGATTTTTTGGGGGGGGAGTGGGCATATCAAGGGATGCAATGTATAGCTCCCACATTTCTGAAAAGTCTCCCAGTATGTTTCTCTTTTTGAGAAAGCAGTCTTTAACAAGTCCGTATGAAATGTATGTGCTAATTTGTTTCTAAAAGGTTGTAAATGAAGAGGGAGTACAGTTTAATATGGGTTTTAACAAAAAGTTCTTAATTACCATTTAGTAGCTAAACACCACAAACCCACTGCTAAAATATGCGGTATAGTCTAATGTGAACATAATAGTAAAGCATTGGTAGCAAGCATTCTAATTGCATTATGTGGGTTGTATGAGCAAAGCAGTCGGGGGACAATCTCCCAGCACAGGTTAGGTATCAGAATTGAGGAAAAGTGAAAATGACTACTAATCTTCATAATGCTATGGCCTTGAATTACTAGGAGCCTGCGTGCTTTGAAGCTATGGCTGAAAGTGATCATAAAAAGTGTTGCTAAGGGTGGGATTTAGGGGCTACATTACTGGTCATTGCCTGTTTCAAATTCTGCTATTATAATTTGTGCTTTGTACCCACTTCCATAAGCTTCATGGGTGTCTGGTCATATGAGTGCAACCGGGTAAGGCGGCTGTCCTTGCAGGAGCGGCATTATAAGGTTGAGAGCGCTCAGAACAGGTAAGCAAAATTGCCTTCAAAATAAGTCATCTGCTGAGCACTACAGATCCACAAAAGGCTTGAGGTATGTATATTTGTCCATACCTCCGAACATACTCTGAGGGAGTTCTGCCAGTTATACCACCACATCACTAGTGACAACGATAATATGGAAAAGGGGCAGATAGGCCCACTGAGAGGCTGTCTGGCCTGCCTCCTGCCTCCAAGATCACGCATGATGTGCTTGCTTGCACTGTGCTGGATAGTTCTCTGGTGTCCCCAGATGCGTGACACCAGGGAACTAAAGCTGGGCATGACCCTGTGACCAGGACTGTCCTGCCAAAAGCAAGACTGGCTAATATGTCCCCTACCTCTCCCTGCTGCCATGCACCTGCCTGAATCACACAGAGTATAGAACAGAGAGATGTATGGATGCATAAACCTTAAGCACTAGCATTGAGATAAACACAAATTTCTCCAGGCCCATCTTTTGTGCAGGATAAGCAAGTAAACCTATTTTTAATAGAATCCCCTCTGGGAGACTGGAAGTCAATTACCTGCACCACCAGAGGCAGGTGTCTGCTTTCTATTCTGAATGCACTGCTCACACACACAGCCATAAAACGAAGAGGAACCGGATACAATCTGAAAGCTAAAAATGTGTTATGCTAACAAATGCAATGGCTTCTAATCCCTTCTTATTTCTGGGCTAAAGTTCACTTTGACATTCTAATTCCATGGAATGGTAGAAATGAAACGTAACTGTCTGTATAAACGGTGATAAAAGGTACATTAATGACTGCAGCAGAAATAAATCTCTAGCAAAGCTTTGTCCACATAAGACAGGTAAAAACACCGTGGGACTTGGAGTTCTACAGCTACACCTGGTTAATAGAACAGCTGGTAAGTTGATTAACAATATACTAACAGCCCTACCTGCGAAAAGATGCAGGTTCAAACCTGGGGGATGCTGGTGCAATTCCTAGCAAGGCCAGTACAGCTGTTAACCTTAACAAAGCTGACACAATTAACATCATAGAGCTTATTAATACGAACATCTGTTAAAAGACCGCTAATCTGATTAAAATGCATCAATGTGTGCTAAAAAGTGTTTTGCATTGGAGAAATGTGCTATATAAAAGTATTATTTTTTACGAAGGCCTTTTAGGCTCAGGGCTTCCCTTACACTCGGAATATTTAAATATTCGCAATGATGCGTGACCAGGGATCTCTAACATGATTGCGTTTGCACAACAGACACACATTTTCAGTCCGGTATCCTACTGTTCTCTATTCTCATACAAGAAGGATAGAAAAAGAGCTGGTTTATTCATTAAAAAAAAAAAATAAAAGCAGTACATTGCAAGTCTAGAGCAATCCAAAAAACACACACGTTAATAAAAATGTACAGCACATAATATGCAGGCTTGCATATAATATCAGCTCTGTCGAGTTCAGCCAGAGAATCCCCTTTATATCTTTGCGCACTTTAAAAAAAAAAAAAAGCAAAAGCAAACACTGGTGAATCCATTGCTATTGATATTTCCAGGCAGTGAAGAAGTGAATTTCAGAGCGGGTGATAGATCAATGAATTTGTTACTGAGAGTTGTCTGTTCAATCCGTATCTAAAGAACATGTTCACTGGTTGGAATAAATGAAAGGCTGGGATTAGACGCTTTCGTTAGGATTCATGTTTTATAGAGTTTTAACACAGAATTCTCCATGTGGTAAATAAAGAAAGAATTCTGGATTCCATGGAAATCGAAAATGTTCTCACAGTCAATATTAATGGCTTGTTGTACACCACACTAGAGAGATTGTCTACGTGTATATGTGTACAATGACGTAACTTCCAGTTAGTAAATAGGAGAATGGCAAATTTGGGTGAATTTTGGTTATTTTCACTGAATTTGTTGCTCAAGACAAAATTTAGTTTTTAGTAATCATATGAAAAATACTGACTAACGCAGAGCTTATAACAATGAAAGACAGAGCACTAAGACTTCACAAATGTATGTAAGTAAACATACCGTATATACTCGAGTATAAGCCGACCCGAATATAAGCCGAGGCCCCTAATTTTACCCCCAAAAACTGGGAAAACTTATTGACTCGAGTATAAGACTAGGGTGGGAAATGCAGCAGCTACTGGTAAATTTCTGAATAAAATTAGATCCTAAAAAAATTATATTAATTGAATATTTATTTACAGTGTGTGTATATAATGAATGCAGTGTGTGCGTATGAATGCAGTGTGTGCGTATGAATGCAGTGTGTGCGTATGAGTGCAGTGCGTGAGTGCAGTGCGTGTATGAGTGCAGTGTGTGTGTGTGTGTGTGTGTGAGTGCAGTGTGTGTGTGTGTATATATTAATTTAATATTTATTTCCAGTGTGTGTATATAATGAATGCAGTGTGTGTATATGAATGAAGTGTGAGTGTGTGTGATGCAGTGTGTGTGATGCAGTGTGTGTGAGTGCAGTGTGTATGAGTGCAGTGTGTATGAGTGCAGTGTGTATGAGTGCAGTGTGTATGAGTGCAGTGTGTATGAGTGCAGTGTGTATGAGTGCAGTGTGTGTGAGTGCAGTGTGTGTGAGTGCAGTGTGTGTATATGAATGAAGTGTGAGTGTGTGTGATGCAGTGTGTGTGATGCAGTGTGTGTATGTGTTGGTGGGGGTGGGCATTTAATATATTATTAATTATTATTATTTTTTATTTTTTTATATTATTATTCATTATTTAATTATTATTAATTTTTTTTTTTTAAATTATATTTTTTTTTCGTCCCCCCTCCCTGCTTGATATATGGCAGGGAGGGGGGCTCCTTCCCTGGTGGTCCAGAGTCATTGGTAGTTCAGTGGGGGGGAGAGGGGTGCTGGCAGAGCTGTACTTACCTTTCCTGCAGCTCCTGTCAGCTCCCTCCTCCTCCGCGCGGTCTGTGCAGCTCCCTCTGTCAGCTCACAGTGTAAGTCTCGCGAGAGCCGCGGCTCTCGCGAGACTTACACTGGGAGCTGACCGAGGTGCTAAACGGACGGCGCAGAGGAGGAGGGAGCTGACAGGAGCTGCAGGACAGGTAAGTACAGCTCTGCCAGCCCCCACAGCCCCCAGTCTGTATTATGGCAATGCAAATTGCCATAATACAGACTATGACTCGAGTATAAGCCGAGTTGGGTTTTTTCAGCACAAAAAATGTGCTGAAAAACTCGGCTTATACTCGAGTATATACGGTAATAATAAAAATCCTAAAAAATTTATTCAAAAGGTTAGAACGATGTAAAATTTAAACTAGGAGGTCCATATTTGCACAGGAATCCATTAACATGGCAAAATCCTATTTAAACTTGTCATTTTTGTAAAAAATTTTTAAAAGGACTAAATACGTGATTTACTTATGTAGGATACATAACATGGCTAGCGTGTCTAAGACTGCAAGGATAATAAATGCACAAATGAGACACAATAAAATACAACAGCATATATATTACTCAAAAGAAATTAAAGTTAAATCAATTAATGTTGGAAACCGCAATCTCCTGTGCAAGTTTACAGTAATAAAATACTCCAATGTATTTAATGTGGCATAATGTTATAGTCAAATATAATATACCGACATCATACCATGATTTTCTAATCCGTTAGAAAGCCTGCTCTCCTGATTGATCTAAGATTATTTAGGACTCTCTTGAGTGGTTTGAATTACATAATCAAAATAAAACTGTTGAGTTGTTTTTATATGTACCAATTAACTATTTGAGTGCCAGTCTGATTTCCTACACACTAGGAAAGCACTTCTTAGTCACTAGAAAAGGTCTTAGAAGCTCTGAGTCCATGTGTGAGTTGGGACTGACCTTAAGGATATAGTGCATTAATAAAAAGCTAAAAATGAATAAATGAACAAAACAAAAGAATTTCCATCATATGCTGACAGTGAGCAGCTTTGGCTGAGACCAAGAGATTGTTGAATTCTAGGATAATCCGGGTCGGGTTCTCTCTCTCTACTGACATGTCGGGAGAGGAGCTAGGGAGATTGAGGCTATGTGATTATCTTTTTACTGCTCCTACCTATTCATATCATTAAAGGAACACGTCAAGCACCATAACCACTGCAGCACACAGTAGTGGTAATGAGGCCAGGAGAACCTTGGCTCTAGTCCATTGTATGGAGTCAAACCCCAGGTCTTCTCAATTGAGGCCCAATAGACACAACTCTCTGTCTTCAGAAACTTTGGCCAGAAGCTCTTTATTGAACTAAGCTCAGTAGTGCTGGATCAGCTAATGCAGGAGCTTCCGGCTGTAGTGGATGCGTGGAGCGGTGCTCAGGGCACCTCTGTTAATAAGTCAAACTGTTCTAAATTCTTTGACTCCTAACAAGGGGGGAAGGGGTAAGGCATTGACTTGAAAACCAAACTGTAAAATTAAAGCATAAAGTGCTGATTCTTAAAAAAAATATCCAGCTCAACTGTATTCGAGAGTTTGATATTTGCGCAGCTGGTATAAGCTTTGGCAACAGTTTATCTAATCTGATGAATGGGATTACTGCAGAGTTCTACAGTACCGGGCATTGGTTCACAGGATATGCGCATCTTGGATTGGGATACAATTACACAAAAGGTAATAGTACAATATCTAAATAGAAGACTAAATGCTGGAATTTCAAACCATTATGATAAAATAACTGCATGTTTAAAAAAAAAAAAAAAAAAAAATACCTTAAATTCTAAAGACAAAATTGACAGAGAATGAGAACTCGGTACAGCTGAAATTAAGTTTTGACAGAGCATCACTTGATGTCTCGATTCAATAGATGGTAATCAGCTACTCTGTATGATTGATAGCAGGGTGTACCTTTCCTAAAATACATTAACCTTTATACATAGACAGTTTAAACAGCAATGTTAAAATATATGCATTCGCATAGGCTTAGAATGAAAATTAATGGTCAGAAATGCCATCGTTGTCAAATTATTGTTGAATCGGTCTTTATTTGAGATGTTAACACAGACTTTTTAAAAGCTTTATAACTGTACTAAATGATGATTAGTTAAATTTCCCATCACAGTTTGCACTGCGATTCCTGCCTGTATAAGCAAATAAATACAATGATAATAATAATTATTAGAAATAATTATACTTCTTGATTGTTGATTCCTATGCATATATAGTCATTTTTCATATGGCAAACTTGGCTCACCTTGTATCATATACATACTTCTGTGTCACATAAAAATAGAATGCGATCAGATTTTCCTGGTCATTGTTATAAAAACAGATTTATTCTTCGTTTTTTTTAAAATACAAGTCAGTTCTTGCAATGCCATTAATGTTAATTGTCCAACAGCTTATGGTATTTGCATGACATTCCAAGAGTTAGATGGAGTAACAGTGCCCTTGATGCTCTATGTCAAAGTATCTCAATGTCTCTATTTACATATATAATACATTCAAAGTATACACAGAAAATGTGGGTGTACAAGAATACATTATCATTACAATGTCAATGCTATTGATACAATGTTTCTGTTGGCAATTCAAATAACTTTATTAGGCCGTCCTCGTGTTCCATGGACACTCCGAAATAAAAACAAAGGTTGAAACACTTATCACCGGTTCATTGAAGATAAACCATGTGCAAGAGTGAAACACATATAAGATCATATATCCGTTTTCTATCCGATTGTAACCTTAGCATAAATATAATACACATTGCCCACACTCTCAGATATATGTATTGCATAATCACACTCTCCCATACACGCATACCCAAAATCGAATATACATGGGCCAGTCTTAGGTGGTGTATGATGTGTACAGTCAGATTAGTGGAGACCACCACAAGGCCGACAATAGGTCAGCTGTGAAGTTCAAAGAGGTCTACAGGAGACCAACAAGAAGGATGGGAACCATCTAGTTGCCTACCTTAACTCCTCTGTCCACCCATGGGAGTTAGTGTACCATAGCCAAGTTATGAGTGCTCAGGGCAGTTCTATGTCTTCCTTCTCACCATTAGCACTCCACATGGCTGGGCACAGTATAATTAAACAGGTAGGGATCTAACATCATATCACAGACTCCTCTGCTGACAGCCCTGCCGCCCGTTACACGGAATATGAAGGCTTTGAAACAAAGCACTCACTGCTTGACCGCACTACAATTATGGTAGAAGACAGATATTACTGGGGAAGCTAGAAAGATATAACTGAGAAGTTAGACTTGATAGAGACAACTGGAGGGGTGATCCAGAGAGAGAAATCTGGATGGGTAAGCCAGATCGAGAAAAGTGAATTGGTGTGTGGGTGGTGGGCCAGAGAAAGAAAATTGGGTGGGTGTGGTGGGCCAGATAGAAGAAACTGGGTGGATGTGCCAGAGAGAGGAAATTGGATGTGTCGATCAGGGAGAGAAAAAGATGCGGACAGGGTAGGAAGTTAAAAAACTGTAGGGATGGGCTTTGGAAAGATAACTCGGAGGCAGGAGAGAGAGAGAAACATTTGGGTGCAGGGTCTGATTTACGTAGGGATACATTGGAACTGAAGCTCCAGTCCCATGCGTTTTAAATAGCACAAGCTGGATGGAGAGGGATAGGTAGAGAGAGGTTTGGGTAACTAAGTGAACTAGAGAGCGATATTTGGGTGAGCTAGAGAGAGATAACTTATGGGCAGGAGAGGGAAATATACTTGAAGAAGTACATTAAGGAAAAGATAACTAGGAAGGTAGGTTAGGAAAAGTTAACGGGGACAACAAAGTAGATGACTGGAAAATAAGGGTGGAGGCAGAGGGACACCTAAGGAGTTTATAAACATGTATGCGTTATTCTATATATATATATATAATTTAGCACTCTAATCTTAAACACCCAATTCACACCGTCCTTTACAGAGATACATACTACCACCCTACTCTGCATTATCAAACTCACCTAACTATTCATACACTCTGATATGTACATGCACAATATCCTGTGTACACAGCCCTACACTACAATATACATTTTACACAACTACACATGCATGTGCTATTACACCATAAATGTCTCCACAGCAGAGCAAATACATAAATAAGCTCTGTTTGCTTAATGAAAACCTGAATAGCACAGCTAATGCTGAGGTCTTGTTTGGTGCAAAAGTTGATATAATAGGTCCCTGGAAATGTCACAATACATTTAGCAGTCTCTGTCCATGGTGCTGATGACTTAATACATTTGCAAGCCCAGCACAGATCTATGTAAAACAACCCATGCACGTAAACTCAAGGCTATGAAATGCTCTATGCATAAATTATAAAGAAAAATACATGGCGCAGCATTTAGTCACTAAACACTAAGTCGACAACCAACTTTGGACAAAATAGTAAAACACACAAAGATGATATATATACATATCCATATCCTGGAGACTGCTCTTTTGACCTAACTTATGCAAGTCAGTCATTAACATGCCATATAAAGAGCCCCGGCTCATTCAAGTAAATAACTTTAACGCACAGATTGTTTGTACCCCTGCTGAAACCAACACTGAACTTTCTGGCACTTTGAACCAATTCTAAGCATAACAATAACAAAATAAAGCTGATTTCAATATCAGAACTGAGGCATTATTAAAATCTAAGAAAACAAACAATGAAATCTGGAACCTTACAGAACGTTGCAGTTTTCAATTTGGCAGCTCATTTACATACATAAGAAAACATCAAAGCGAGCCTATTCAATATATGGTGGGAGTACATGTTAGAGAAAACAGAACAATAAAGAATTGCTTTGAAGTGTTGTTTACATTGTATGTTTGCATTGTTAGACTTTAGTCTTTGTGTGAAGCTGAATAATTTAGCGTGAACATGGAGACTGCCAATAATTTTAACCCGTAAATACATACAACGGTAATAATTTGACCTCAAACGTACAACAAGTGAGTATAACTGAGAAGTTAGACTTGATAGAGACAACTGGAGGGGTGATCCAGAGAGAGAAATCTGGATGGGTAAGCCAGATCGAGAAAAGTGAATTGGTGTGTGGTGATTTTATCTAGTTTTTTTGGGGAACCGTTTTCTACTGCAACATGGGCTAATAACAGCACGTCATGCAATGGGAGCCATATTACCAGCGTTTTCTAAAATATGTAAGGTTTGTACGGCATACAAGGATAATAGGATAATTCTTTTTATTTTACGGTCATTTGTAATTATGAAACATTGTGCAGTTTTGTAACACAAAACCTTGTCTCACCATTCTAAAATAGATCTGATGAAAAAAATATTCCTACCTCATATTCTTCTGCTTCTATTAAGAGCTTGGCAGTCGTGATGCGGGATTCATAGGCGGGTAAAACAGTCTGCAGACAAAAGAAAAAATGTAGAATATATAATATAGAAAGCCTTCATGAGATATGCAATCTGGTACATATTATTCCACATCAAATATTTTATCAAATGTAAAACATAAAATAATAATTTTCACGTTTAATAACCAGCAATACATTTTCAATCCCACGATATTAATCATAACGCAGACCTTTACGTCACTACATTTAGTGTTTGAGCATAACCAATAGATCAAGATATTTTTGTTACAAGACAAAACATGAGATGTATGGTGAGATTTATTAAGCTCAGAAACATTTGGTTTTGACAATTTGTGAACATTACAATGCAGAAAATACCAAACCACTTAACCTCAGCACTATTCGGTTCCGCCCCCCGTCCTTCCGCATTCTTAAATAACGGAAGACTCAAGCAGCATCGGGCAGGTGTGATAAACCAGTAGCTCCCTTTCATAAAAATGGCTTGAGAAAGGTACGTATTGTTACACTGACAGCCACTGGAGGTGCTTCATTTCCAAAAAGTCAATCCCATTAGGCGGAAGCCCCCACACGAAAGCATTAATTCAATATTTCCCTATGGTGAAGCTTCGATGCACGCGATACTTGCCATGCATGTGCATCAGGTCCCCAATGCTTCTCTATGAGTTGCAACTAGATTGTACAATAACAGTGGAGGCCATGCATCCTCCGTGGTGTTTCAGGAGGTAGAGATTTACACAGCGCAGTGAAAGCTTTAGAACTGTGGAAAAAAATATTTTCTTATTTGTATGGGGCACTGAAGGGAGGGGAAGACCTATATCACTTTTGACAAAAAACAAGTGTTAGTGGTCCTTTAATATGTTACATTATAGGTTTTTTTCATATTATAATTTTGTCCCATTCTTTGAAACTTTATAAGTCCTCGCATGCATTTAATTTTACTTTGTAACACCTTTCCTTTTCTGATATAATTGGCTCCAATTCCCATGCAAGGAAATAACACTTGAAGGTACAGTCCAAGTAAAAAAACAACTACAGCACGCTATAGTGGTTATGGTCCCAGGAGTGCCCTGGTGCATCCCACTGTGAGGAATCAAACCACCCTCCACTGCCTTAGCCGGACATCTGAAAGGCCGGACATCTGAGCCAAGTCTGATGCTCTTAGCTAATGAGCTAGCCTCGCATTGCCGGGCTTAGCTTAGGAGACCTAACGGAAGCTGATAAGAAGCAGATTCTGGCTCTTTTGCAGAGGTAGTGGAGTCAAGGAGCAGTGCCTGGTGGACTGTAGTGGTTATGGTGTTCCATTCCTGGTGATTATTGAATGTTTTTTAAAGGAACGTTTACACAAAAAAAAAGCAGCACATAATCAGCTAAAAGCACACAAATTCCAATACAAATCTGAAGCATAAAACAAACTGAATGACTGAAATCAGCAATGGCTTGGCGTTATGCAATAAAACCTGACTCGGAAAGTTTAAAGAAAGGGGTGAAACTTTCATTGTAAAACGGATTATGAATATAGAAACAAGTATAATGAATCCATTACAATTCCTCCAAGACGACGTGCGATTTCTTAATTCTTTCCAATTCATTTATACCTTTTTGCTATAAAACATCTTAACTTTTCTCCATATCTTCTGGATGGCTTATTTTTTGCGAGTCGCGCGTATTAAATATTTTATTTGCAGAGTACTTTCTAATGCTTTCACAATGAATGTATTAAAGAACGAACAACTGTTAGACTAATATTTTTAGTGCAACTGGGAACTGAACCTAAATTAGAAAAGAAAATTTCGGAAACAGAAAAGGCAAATAAGCAAACACCTCTTTTCCACACAGTGCAACCAGGGGAAAAGAACATAAGGCTGGTGGTAAATAGCCTATGACTTGCAAATGTTCTACTAAGCAGTATCTGCCCAGCGCAGCAAGTCATTATGAAAAGAAGGTCTTGGTAATATGATAAGGTTGCAAGCATTAAGGTAACATGCCTGGAATACAGTGTAAGTAGACATGAGAGGATTTTCATGAATCTCAACTTTTATTTTATTATTTTTATTTAAGCTGGAATAAAAGTTACTTTGATAACGGCAGTGTTTTTTGTTTGTTTTTCAACATAATTGGGTGGGAGAAGCTCGAAGGGGACGGTACTTGGCGATAATACAGTAAATTATCTGTCTTCATACCCACCAGCAT
The DNA here is from genome assembly GCF_036172605.1 of Pelobates fuscus. Taxonomy (NCBI): domain Eukaryota; kingdom Metazoa; phylum Chordata; class Amphibia; order Anura; family Pelobatidae; genus Pelobates; species Pelobates fuscus. Next base: position 342,041,939 of record NC_086320.1, read on the forward strand.
TTCAAATTGACAAAGACAGACATTTTAATATTAGGGATGTGAGTGGGGTGTGATGAGGGGTGCGGCTGTTCTGATAAATTTTATGTGTCTTGCTAATAATTTGTGCAACTAAAATGTAATTTAGAACAAGAACAGTGCAACGTATTTACAGACTGATTTCTAAATACATTTATTGTAGTTTAAAGACACATTAAAGAATCAATTTTCCCGGCACTGCAGGTCCCCTCTCCCTCCCACCTCCCAATCCCCGGTAGCTGAAGGGGTGAAAACCCCTTCAGGCTACTTACCTGAGACACCGCCGATGTTCCTCGGCGGTGGTTTCTGCTCGCCGCCGCTCCTTCCAGTGATTACGTCGGCCGGTGGGCGAGACTGATCCCGCCCGCCGGCTGAGGAAACCTAATGCTCATGCGCGGCAATGTCGCGCACGCGCATTAGAACTCTCCATAGGAAAGCATTGAGGGCGTCCAGCGACGCTCTAGCACAGGTTTCCTGTGCTATGGACACGGAAGTGCCCTCTAGTGGCTGTCTAGTAGACAGCCACTAGAGATGGAGTTAACCTTGCAAGGTAGTTTATTGCAGTTTATAAAAACTGCCATAATTACACTTGCAGGGTTAAGGGTAGTGGGAGTTGGCACCCAGACCACTCCAATGGGCAGAAGTGGTCTGGGTGCCTGGAGTGTCCCTTTAATGGAAGTATTATTGCAGTGGAGCTCTTTTATACACTCAGACACACCAACAATAAGGAGCTCCTAGAAACGAAGGACGTTAGGATAGAAAGGGGGGACAGAGAGATTTGGGCTGAAAATAGGGACTGTCGCTCCTCATGAGATATTTATTTGTTAAATGCACTCAAGATGCTTTCAGCCACTATTTTGTATTTGTTTGTTTGGTTGTTTGTTTATTTAGTTTGTGTTAATAGGAGCAGCAGTTACATCACATAGTAGCTCTTGTGTCTAAACTCTCAGGAATATTCTGTTGAACTCATTCATTACCACAAAGCCTTGCGTGTCATTTCCTTCAAACAATTTAATATAGAAAAACAAAACTGTGTCACTATCCAAAAACATAGGGGATCGGTATTAGCAACAAAAATAATAAAAGCAAAACAAAAACAGGTTCCCTTAAATTAATTCTGTATATGTGTTCAGCTGTGCATTGCCTAGTTAATTTATTAAAAACGTTAAATAACTAATTGTGGGAGGAGTTTGAGGGTGGGGGTGACCAGGGTCAGACCGGGAACTAAAAGCAGCCCTGGAAACAAATTCAATACCAGCCAAATATTGCATTGCGCCATCATAGTTTGCAGAAATAGAGGTGGAAAAGATAACTTAAAATTTAAAACTATTACTCCAACGTGAAAGAAAGCACTCATAGAGCTTTAAAATAAAAAATGAGCACAGGAGGAACAGAGCAGGGGACCTAATAGCAAGGAGCATAAACGGTTAGGTACTTAGGGTGGACCAAGATTTTATGATTTACTGTGTTTCAAAAGAACCAATAAATGTCGATTGTTTAAACTTTTAAGTTTACGCAGCTAGGTAAATTAAAAATGGTTAAATATAAAAAACGCAATTGTTTTTAGATCTAAATGTGACAATTAGGTAGTAAAAGCTGCAGGCTTTCATTAAAATTTGAGCACTTAATTTAGACCAGTGGGAGATGGAGATTCAAGAGTAAAATAAGAGCTTGTGTTTGATGTGCAGTTTTGATGAGAAGAATTCACATTTCGAGGGCTTTCAATCTACGCAGCATTATTAACAGCGAGTGAGAGTTGATGCTTTCACAGCAAATAGTGGAAATGTTACACGGCTTTAATGTGAAATGTAAAACTACTTACAGCCAGTTTCACCGTATAAATACAGCCTCACACAGAGTATGAAATGTCCAAAATGCTGGATTTTGGCTTAAAAACACGGTTTTCTTTAAAGCAAAAAATCTTCTTAAAAGCAGATCTGCCACTTTTCAATATTTCATACAGATGTTTCAAGACTACATTGGCATTTCAATGAAATTACAATGCAATCCAAAGATTCCATAAGACGATTTAGAGACTACTTTGTCTTATGGACAAGCCTGAGGATAACCAAAGGCAGAGCTTCACTGCTCCACAGTACACATCAGCCCCAATACATACAGTAAAAACCAAAGAAAAGGTTACCTGCGCTCGCTCCTAAATCCCTATGTATATTGAAACAAATAGAGGTCATTTAGTTACTCCCGCCTCCCTACAGAGGGATTTAGGAGAGAGCGCAGGTAACTTTTTCTTTGTTTTTTACTGTATGTATTAGCTGATGTGTACTGTGGTCGTTGCTGCTGCCCAGGAGTGATGGGAGTGAGCGCAGGACTAGTTTTTTTGTATTTGTATTCATTTTTTGTATCACACAGCTAGGTTACAATGCTGTCGCCCATCCCATGTGTTCCCTATTAAGGGTTAATAAGTATATAGGGGTGTATATAAAAAAATACCCGTCTCATAAGAGGTATCTTTGCCAGAAGCTCAAGGGAGCAAGGTGAAAGGGCAGTGTAGGAACCCACCTGAGGGGGCCTGCCTTGAGGTTGGCAGGCGGGCATTCCCTCCAATGGCCATTGGAGTAACTAAATGACCTCCATTTGTTTAAATATATACAGGGATTTAGGAGAGAGCGCAGCTAACTTTTTCTTTGGTTTTTGTCCAATGTTAGATGCTGTCACAAGTGACAGCTATGGCATTCAGGCATTGTGTTCGTAGGCAAGCACGAGATCCTTCATAGACCTGAGTGTTGTACTCTTGTCCCTGTGTGAGCGTTCAGCACTGATGCAGCTTCTGGCAATTGAAGTACCAGGAGCTGAAGAGAACCTGCAGGACGAAGATAGTCACAGCCAAGAGGGACAGCTAGAGGAAAGTTAAACTTACCTTCGCATGCACTCGTGGCCACCTCACCCACACTGGATCCGAAAGGGCTTTGCGAGATATAATCTAGCAAAGCATTTTTCTCTGTGTGCTCTAGTTGTCCTGTTTTCTGTTCTCAGTTTATTTTATTATGGACTTCTGGTTATCTACTTCTGACCTTGCCTTGTCCTCCCTGCCCTGACCATTTGACTATGTTTCTGGATCTGCATACACGTCCTCACCTGGTCCAGTCTTGTACTGCTGACCATTATCTTGGAAATTTGTTCTCATTCTCAGATATGTATTTATGTTTTTGGAACAGGTGTGCACCTCCCTTCACCTATGCAATCACTTCCAACCTCACACTATCTGGTTATATTGCATAACGCAATAAAGTGCAAACAAACAACAATCATGCTTGATCTGAGGTATAGTTTTGGTAGATTTCTCACAGACGTGCTTTTTCTCAAGTTTTGTTGATTCTTCTAGTATATGGTTCTGTTTAACCCATTGCTGCTTTTACGGATTCTGCGATTATTTTAGAGAAAAACTTTTTTCCCACATAGTACATGGGTGCTCAGCACAAACCTCTGCCTAACCTTGACAAATGTTGTCATTGTCTACGAGTCCTTGGTAGCAGCAAAATGAATCTCAACACCTTATCACATGACAAAAAAAAAGTATTAAATATATTATATAATTGTATAGCATGCATTTGCTGTGCAACACTTATGTATTAAATAAACAATTTAGGTGACCGTGGCTTTTTAAGATCTAAACAAATGATTGCCAGTGATTTTGTGAATTTCCATTGTTGAAAATCAGTTCGACTTTATCCTTTCCTCAGCATCTCACTCTAATGGACTACCACTGTTCAATGTCAGGTTTGTAACAAAATGAAGTCTCACTGACTTGGACTCATGCCGGCTGACATCTCTAGAAGCTGGGATTCCAACCCTCCTTAGCACCAGGGTGAGTGAATTTCAGTGACAGTTCGATGACAGATGCACTTTCCGTTAAGTTATAAAACTGCACAGGTTTTACATAGTATAATAATAGGACCAGCCTGAACGATAGTCAGCTAACTACCAGAAAAAGAGTGTTCGTGTTTCTTTATACAGTAAGTTTGGATCTTATAAACAATAAGTATTGAAGAAATTTAGCTACTCAAGCAATTAGTACTTTTAAAAGCTACTTGAGTGTTCATGTTGCAGGTCAGTTGAATGGAAGACCATATATGGATTTTACCGACACCAGGACGGCTCACCTTGGCTCCTCTAGGTATCTGTAAATTAAATGATTATCAGCTAACCTAGAGATCAATGACATTCAGTCTTAACTACTATTGTAAGTACTCCCTTCAAGGAACATTCCAAACACAATAACCACTTTACCACAAAACGCTCTCAGCAAGTGAGCTAGCCCAAACTCACAGAATCTCCTAAGCAAACAGCTTCCAGCTCTCCGTGGTATCTAATAAAAATGAAGAGCGGTGCACAGTGAAATCAATGCAAGAAATTAAAACGTTATAAAATGGTGTGTCTACATACAAAGGGGCCATCGTAGTAGTGGTTATGGTGCTTGGAGTGTTCATTTCCGCAGCCAACGTAACGTTGTGCTTGATAGAAAGGGGTACTCAAAGCACCATGACCATTTCCTTGTTTCGAACGGTTAATGATGGAAGGACCCGACATATGCAGTGATTCCGCTGCATGTGTTGAAATAGTTAAAGTTGTTCCCGGAGGTGTAACTCTACCTCCTGCGGCATTATTAGTCATAGTAGAACGTGATTTCAGGGCTGGCTAATGTAACTCTTTACATTTTTCTTTGCATATATACTCATTTACTGGCTGAGAGGGCTCAGATGTTCTCACATCATACTTCTCACATCATTTTCACTATATGCAGGCTGATTCTTCTAGCCTATCACTTAGGGATCATGTAATCCATTTTGAGAAGGTGTAGATTTATCCCCAGATGTTGAAGAGAGAAAAAAATATCACATCATAAGAAAGCACACCTGTATGGCAATACCCATTTAAGACTCCAAAAGTCATTATGGCGGCCATTTGCATATTTTTAATAATATATTATCCACATTCTAATGACATTTGATGTCTTTGTAAGCACCCTTTAAATGCAACATCAGTATTATAGGCAATAGACTGACGAAGGCACACAGATGTTTAAAGCAAATATGCATAAGGTACAGTGCATCCGTATAATTGTTCTGTCTTTGCAGGCTTTAAGAGAGACAAGTAGTGACGTTGAAAATGGAAAAAAAAAAGACAAAAATTCTCAACAAAGAGAAAATCATTGAGAATGCAATAAAGATGGGAAAAGACAAACACTGTAATAAAAAATAAAAAAATAAATCATAAAACAAAATAAAACCACACAAAAAAAAAACTGTACAAGTTTCAACCTCTACATTGTTCCATTCAGATTTACAAATCCGCCTACAAACATTTATCAGACAAGACAAAAGTCTCGAAACGACATCTTCACCTTGATCTGGGGTAATGAAGTAAAGTTTGAGAACAATGAGGAACATTGCACTTCAAAGCTTCTTGTAAAGAGATTCTTCATTATCCAGAAATATTCATTTAAACAGCAGACTACATTGTAATTGAAGAATACCCTAACCTGTACTTCACAAATCTAAACCGGTGTGTTGGAAATGAAGAAGGAAGATTAAAAAAAAAAAATACTTTAACTTAGAGAAAAAAAAAAAACCACACGCACAATGGAAAAATTGTTGAACATTATCAATTCTCCAGTAATCAGGCTTCTGCCGTGTGAACAAAAGCAATTTGGCTGCATTGTACTTTCACAGCTGAATAATGTCTCCTAGATTTTCTTCAGATATGATATTGGATCAATAGCATTTTCTTCAAGAAAAGATCTCTGGAGTATGTAAATGTGTAAAAAATACAAAAAAGAAAATTAAGATTGAAATTGCAAAGCAAAGCCTGAGTTCTCAGCATTATCACGCAAGGGTACTTTTCTCTAATTACCTATGGATATATTATTATTGCTCTTTTACAATAGGAGATTACACGGGGAATTTGAACATTACCGGTTTCTAAGGATCTACAGTATAATCGTGTCTGCTTTTAGGCAATACTGCAGGGAAATTAAGAGGAATGCCTGGGTACAGGGGTTCTACTAAAAAGGAACCTTAAAGGGACTCTCCAGTGCCATGAATACAAACCGTTTTCCTGGCACTGCAGGTTCCCTCTCCCTCCCACCCCCATCCCAAGTTGCTGAAGGGGTTAAAACCCCTTCAGTGACTTACCTGTATCCGGTGGGGGAGAACTATTGCGCATGCGCAGCCGCCAGCGGGGGAGACACGCGCATTAGACCTCCCCATAGGAAAGCATTGAAAAATGCTTTCAATGCTTTCCTATGGGGATTTCAGCGATGCTGGAGGTCCTTACATAGCGTGAGGACGTCCAGCGACGCTATAGCACACTTTTTGTGTGCTATAATCACGGAAGTGCCCTCTAGTGGCTGTCTAGTAGACAGCCACTAGAGAAGGAGTTAACCCTGGAAGGTAAATATTGCAGTTTATGAAAACTGCAATAATTACAGTTGCAGGGTTAAGGGTAGTGGGAGTTGGCACCCAGACCACTCCAATGGGCAGAAGTGGTCTGGGTGCCTGGAGTGTCCCTTTAACATTATAGCCCCTTTACACTCCATCCCAGTGATACAGCAGTGAAGAATTTTAGAGTCAAAAGCTGGAAGGTAGCTGAATCGCATTCAGTTGTCCAAGTTCAATTGATTTAGTTAACAATTTTGCAAAACCCAACTGGCTATTTGCAAAAGGTAGATTTGGTTATTTGTCCATATCCTCCTGAGTCCCAGCCCATTAACTTGTGTCCTCCATACTGGGCATTCCATTCACATGCATCTCCTTTTATTCTTTTGAGCTACTCTATCAATCCCCGCTGTATTGTAAACAGGACATCCTGGGCTTTCCAGTGATATGTCAAGTGATAGGCTGGGATGCTGGGAACCTCCTCTTCCTTTTATAGGAAGACATTTTTTTTCGTCAGTTCCCAGGAGGATATTTGAACTTCGCTTTGTCTGCTGTTTAAAATCTGTAGAATTTATATATGTTTGCCACTTACGTTGTACACAAACTGGCAAATGCAATACATTTCTGTAAATTAATTCTCTTACTATGGACCAGGGCAATTGCACCTATAACTCTAATCCCACCTAACACTATATATCAAACTATACTGAAAACTCTACATCACCTACACACCCTTTACTTGCTTTCTATCTTCTCTGCAAGCTGAGAAAAATGGCCTCTTTTCAGTCGCAATTTGGCTGAGCTAGTTTCCAATTCCTAACACCCCGGTATAAATGGTGTTCGAGCCTAGGTCAGGCTTACACCCAACATCAAAAGAAATCAATTTGTGTCCTTTGGCTCAAACACAACCTGAAATCTCAAACCACACACTGAATTACGCTCTTAATCGCTCAAGCTGTTAATCTTGGACTCCCCTTTGTTCCACACATTTAAACAGACTAGTTGATGTCTGAAATATTTTCTCTTCACAACTTTAATAGACAGAGCGTCATAGAGATTTAGTGAAAGAGGTTTTCACATCATAGGTATCCTTTAAGTTTCAGATTTGGTCTTCTGAAGAAAGACAGAGTAAGAAATGTAGTTCCATGTGTTGGTAGGAAATGAACACTATCACATTTATATCATAAAGATATAATATTTTAAAGCAATAATTAAGAATGCATGAGATAAAAAAAATACTGACCTAAATTAACAATTAGATAAGCAACATGTTCAAATCTTTTATGTCTCACGTTTTATCTGGTCATCAGTCTCTATCGATTCCTAAAGAATTTAAAGGAACATTATATTGTTAATGCTGATCATGGTGTATCCATTGCTACCCTACATAGAAACATTGGAAGAATAGTGTGCATAAGCGGCAATCGCTGCACTGTTCCATGCCAATGAACATCTCCTTACTGTGCGTGAAGATGCAGAATGTTGGTTCTGCAATCTTTGCAGAACTACACCAGGAAGTCCCTCTAGTGGCTGTCTGGGTGACAGCCACTAGAGATGGTGTTAGGGGCAAATGTAAACACTGTCTTTTTTTCCAGAAAAGGCTCATTTTTTTCTGTTTAGACTGCGTATGTGCACCTTTAAATTAGGCTAATGCTCACTAGCAAAATAACTTGGCATCTCACATAATGAGATTCCAACCATGGGAAAACCAGAAACCGCAGAAAGACTCAGTGAACCAGTAATTGCCCAGCTCATGACATTCTTTATGGATGCTTCTCTGTTGTCCAGTTATATACTCATTATCTGGTAAAAGAGCTGTACTGATACACAAATGTAAAGAGTGGATTCCATACTTCCCATACTATCTAAAAGCTTGGGAAATGTACCTATCATGCAACTGTAGAGGTATAACAAGGTCTAACTAGTAGTTCTCTAAAACTTAGTTACCATACCTGCAATTTGAGAAGTCTGAAATAATATTATGAATAGCATGGAACAAGGTTTAACATACGGGAGCTATTTTCTTTGACATTGCAAAGGCCTTTTATAACACTGAAGAGACACTAAAGGCACGCAGACCACTTTATCTCATTAAAATGGTCTAGGTGCAGTGTTCCTGTTTCTTTAACCCTGTAATCTAAAACATTGCAGTTTTAGACAAACTGCAATATTTACATTGCAGTATTAAGACTGCCTGTAATGGCTGTCTACCAGACAGCCACTAGAAGCACTTTCTCCAGTATCATGAAGGTTGGCTCCATGAAACAATGCTGGATGTCCAACATGTTCAAAAACCCAATAGGAAAGCATCGAGTCAATACTTTCAATGGGGAAGGACTAATGAGTGCAAGGCAAATGCGCATGCACTATAGATTGCTCTCTTCGACTGACATCTAAGGAGTAGAAGCCAGACCTAGCGCCGAGGAACATCAGTACTAAACTCAGATTTTATATTGACCCTTTACATGACCATTGTGGTGCCACGGGTAAGCAGGGTGCTCGGGAGCAAAGGGACACTATAGTGTTAGGAACACTGTTTTGTATTTCTAACACTGTAGTGTTCCTTTAAAAATACAATTGCATTAACCAGGTTCTAACTTTCCGGCATAGGTCAACTATTCCTAAACTAGTTCTGTTCTTATTTATCAGACAGAAACCGATCAATGGTTTAGCTCAGGGGTAGGCAACCTACGGCACTAGTGCCATGCACGGCACTCGAGGTGTCTTTCCACGGCACTCAAGGCTGCTAGAGCCAAACAGGGTCTGGCCTATCAGGAGTCTCAGTGAAACTTCAGATATCTGCTAATACAAAGAGGTAGTGAAGGACAATCCTCAATTTATGCATTGCAGCACTTAGAGGAAGTGATCACAGATCACTTCCTCCCAGCACTTGTGAATGGGAATCCACAATGTAGTAGAGCAGCCCACAGCTGATGTTGCAGCTCCTGTCCTTGACCTGTACCTGCCCAAGCTGGTCCCCAGTGGAACCCAGGGAAGCCACCCACACTGCTAGATATACACAGACCTGCAGAATAAACCTCCCCTCATACAAATAATATGAACAGCCCACACCCAAACATACACACAATCCCCACAAACGCAACACCACTAACAATCTACATACATGCACACAATCCCACATGCAGCCTCTCACATGCAAAACCCTAAACAGCCCCCATACACTACCTAACACACAATGTGACATATCCACCCACACACAATTCCACAAGCAGCCCTCATACACAGCCCACATTCATATGTATCATACACGATACCATAAACTACTAATGAACATATACAATATAACAGCTCATATACGCACAAATACAACGATACAAAGCAATTACAGTATATATAACACAAGCAGAATACGGCAGCATACACACCTCAATTTAAAAAAATAGGATCGGCAGGGCCGTTTGAAGGAATTTGGGGGCCCCAAACAAAATGGACATTACTCCCCCCCCCTCCCTCTTTATGTTCTTCTCACCTCCCCTTCCCTGTAGCGTGGCCGAGCTCAGGGTGCACTTCCTGTCAGTCTGGCCGGGAACAGGAAACTGAATCTCCTGTACCACATGGTACCCGGTCAGACTGACAGGAGGAAGAGGAGCTCGGCCACGCTACAGGGAAGGGGAGGTGACGAGAGAGGCAGTGCTGCAGCCGCCTGAGGCTCTCTATAGAGCGCTCAGACGGCTGCAGCCTTATTGGAAGCGCCGGCCCTGCTTGGGGGCCCAGGCCAGCTCGTGGCCCCAAGCAATTGCTTGGTTAGCTTGCCTGGTAGCGACGGGCCTGAGGATCGGCACGCTACGGGACATCACAATCCTATAACGGCACAGTGCTGCTAAAAGGTTGCCTACCCCTGGTTTAGCTCAATGAAGTGGTCTGGGTGCCAGGTCCCTCTAGTTTTTACCCTGCAGCTGAAAACACAGCAATTTCAGAGAAACTGCTATGTTTCACTGAGGGTTAATCCAGCCTCTAGTAGCTGTCTCACTGACAGCCGCTAGAGGCGCTTCCGCGATTCTCACTGTGATAGGAAAGCATTGAGTAATGCATTCGTATGGACTGTTTGAAAGCGCACGCGTTTGGATCTGACGTCGGCAGGGGGTGGAGAGTTCCCCAGCACTGAGGGAGCCCGGCGCTGGAGAAAGGTAAGTGGCTGAGAGCATTTTAACCCCTTCAGCCCAGCGGGAGGGGGACCCTGAGGGTTGGGGGACCTAATGACCCTATAGTGCCAGGAAAACAAGTTTGTTTTCCTGGCACTATAGTGGTCCTTTAAGGAAAGCAAAATACAAGTTGCAAGAGAGTGCTAAAATGAACAACAACTCAGTTAGTCTGCCCTTCGGTGGATCCCCACTCAGTAAATTCATCTGCACCCTCAAATCCACCTTGGTAAATTAAACATACATTGCTAATTTGTACGGCAATGTGATTGTACTACCCATCACCGGGACTTGTTAAAATAACTAAAATGGCCAACACTCAATTCCAGACATGCTCTGCGAACAGTTATCTATGTTCTGTGTATGTTAAATGTGGCACCATGTAACAAGATAATACTACTTGTATCAGGATATAGTGGAAAATGAAAAATATCTGTGTATTCTTTCTGGTAAAAAAAAAAAAAAAAAAAAAACCCTGGAAAAAATACCTCCATTGTTGCTGCTCTATCCCTATTATTATTATTATTTTGGTCTAAAATGTATTTATTTATATATTTATTTGCAGTACAGGTAGTAACAGACAAGTTTGTGATGCCACAACAGCATCAACACACATTTATAATCAAACATTGAAGTACATGGCATAGAGAGACTTTGCACTATTTTTTTTTAGTTAAGGTAAAACAAGATGGAGTAGATTAGTGGTATATGCGTAATTTAGATAGGTCAAGCTTGGGTAGTTAGAACACTCATCAAGGCTAAGCTAGTGTACTACGTAGCTGAGATGTGGAAACATAGGTCAGCGAAGAGTCAATGTGGAGTGTCCTCAGGAGTATGTGAGCTGAGCTATCGGACACTAACTGACATTATGGTGATCAGCACACGAGTAAATATGTGGTGTTCGCTGATTAAAAAATAGGTGTGTAACAGGAGCTAGACTCTTAACAAAATAAACAAGCTGAGTAACTGTTAAGTATCTCGAGAGTCACTTAGTCCACGCCAACAGCTGGTATGACATTGTCCCCCAAGGTGGTGTTGTACTGCATGAGATCCATAGGGTGATGTAGAAGCATCTGAGATTCCCTGTGCGCGCCTTTTCCCTCCGCTTCCCAATTGGGAAACTCAGGCTTTGTCTCAGCATGCGTCAGAACAGGTCCAATAACAGCCTGTCTGGAGTTGAGCTGTTGCGGTCTGCGCCGTCGGAAACGCAGGCCTCAGGTCGGGCCTGAAGATATCGGGGAGACTGTACAGGTGAGTGGCACTTTTGCTTCGTCGGTCTGCTATGGAGCTGAGTGGAAGGGCCGGAGGCAGCCTGCCGCAGGGGTCTGTGGCTTGGTATCAAGCCCTGCTTCCAAGGAGAGCATACCGCTATGCTGGATACTGGATCCTGATGAGGTTGCAGAGGTGAGTCAACAGGCAACTGTATGTGTGAGACATTGTGCTCTGCTTACCAGCTTCAGCCAGAATGCTTCAAATATTCTGTCCAGTCTGGACTTAAGTAAGAGTTGCTGGCTCGTTTTGTTTTCTCCAGCCTCCATTTTAATAATACCACTCTCCTGGCTGTGTTCCCGGCTGTGCTTCCACCAGACCCTATGTCGATGGGGTGCCGGGATAACCCTCCCCGGGGGAGATGGGCTCAACCACCGCGAGGCTGCTTCCAGTCAGGCAGGAGAGTGAGAGATCGGCCGCTTCTCTGGGTCCTCGCTGCCAGGAGGGTCCTTAGTAAGATGCAGGACTTTCAGCCACAGATTTCGAGATTAGGAGGGCGATGTCGTTCCCGCCCGCCTTACTAAAGCATTTGTAGCATCCAGCTCGTGATTAGAGTCTCAGAAGTCTTATTAGCTCGCTTAGATTCAAAGTTCCTCATGGAGCTCAGGCTTAGTGCGACCGTTCGGCATGGCAGTCAGGCCCTGCCCTGTGGTCTAAAATTTGACATCCAATTTAAATTACTGACAATTTATTTTTTAATGGGTAGCCTACAGTGTGTGTTTCTTTCATACACATCACATAAAACATAGTAAAACTAATGCTTAATAATACAGTAATACCCTTGTTAACCGGAATAATATTACATTCTAACAGACATAGTTTTTAGGCAATACAAAACACTAACACTCGCTTTGAACAAAAAAAAAACATTAAACACAGGTCATATAAGATTATTTTCCCCAAAAGCACAATAAGTAAGAAAGTGGGGGTCATTTAATGTGTTATGGGCAAATGCAAATATTACAAGTTTTAGAATGAAATGTTGTATTTCTTAAACTGTGTACTTTGTCTTTAAGAGATATTGCAAACTGACAAGGTGTTAGAAATGGAACATATTGTTTTTCATAGATGTTTCTTTAAGGATAACCTCAGTGCATATTATGTTCACGCCATTTTGTCCCTGACGAATTACAATAACAATAATGCATAAACAAGCTTCAAGGCTATGCTACGACTCTTTCAGTACGTAATATACTGTGGTAACCTTAATAGATAAGCATGTCCAGACTTTAAGATGCCATCTTGAACCAAGTCAGGTATGCACCCTTTAGTTATGGCTTTGTATGTTTGCCAAATTAAGGGAGGTCCTAAAATGAATAAAGTAAAAGAAGTGTTACTTTGTCATATATGAACTACGGTAACCCTAAAATGACGACACCTCAGGTGTTAAGAAATGTTAAGAAACAGAGGAGAGACTTGGAGACAGAGGCTGCTCCATCTTAAAATGACAGAGAGGCTGACATGATGACATGTTCAGAAGGGTATGTTAACCTATTAATGAAATTTGCAAGCATTTAGTTTAATCTTATAAACTCTGCTATAATGGATTTTATTTGTCTATTTATATTTTTATATAATTAATATCTAAAAGACAAAACTATTGCTTCCAAGACAATCCTTATTTTATATTGTATTCTCAATTATTTATATATGTTAAATAGAGGATTACTAACTATACTCTTACTAACTATATAAAATTATGGCTAAGATATCTGTATGGTTAGCCCTACTAAGTTCTATGCTTTAAGACATTAGAGTGGTAAATAAGGGAACCAGCCGCGGTTACAAATGTATTGCCAATATATCACATAAGTAGTTGTGACATCAATATTAACAATATCAAGGATAATTTACTATGATCCAGAGAGGCTACAAGAGTTTGCAGGCCAACCAATAAAGGTCAGTCATGGACGTTTGCAGTATTAAAGGCCACCTTTAGAAAGGAGGATATGTAATGGGAATCTGAAACTTGAGCATGTGAAAGTGAAGGGTAATATTAACCAACATGATTTGGGAGGAAAATGACATACTAGCACATAAGTAATGGAGAAATCCCTATTCTGACATCACTTTACATTTTTTTTATTTCAATCAAGGATTAGAAAAACGCAAGCGATGCCTCATTTTCTCATCCGGCTTTTCCAAAGACTGTGTCAGGACTCACAATGCCTCTATCCACCGATGTCTGGTCTATTACATTGGCATAGCTTTTGCAATGGCAGACCAGCATTGTATACTGTTGCCTAATTTGTTATCTATAATTGTTCCCAAGTCCTTTTCAATTCATGTTCCCCCAGCCCCATTTAATGTATAAGTGACTTACTGTTTTTTTATTCCAAAATACATGACTTTGCATTTATCTGTATTGAATCTCATCTTACCACTTTTACCAATTTGAAAATTTTCCATTTACGACACTCTATCTTTAAGTCGGAGTTCTATCCAGGAAAACATTTTTTATCTAAGCCTGGCTACTTTTGATACAATTTTTCTGATCATAGCTTGGGTTGTAACATCAATGGCCCGTTTTCTTGACCTCGGTTTGTTTTGACTTTGCTGACCAGTTTTCATGAATCCTGATCTTTGGCCCTGTGTGACTTTGTTCTTGGGTGGCTCCTGCCCTGCCACCACCTATCTACCCTGAGTACAGATATTTCTTCTGAGTATTGCTATTCACATATAAAAGGTACCAGTTAGGTTTCTTTAACTTTCTCAATGATACCTGTACATTTCACACTCGACATTCTATAAGCAAGTTTATAAACAAATCCCTGACGCAACATCAGCAGAAATACTTCAGGGGCTTCATTAACGTCCTCCAGAGTACCTGACATTTGAAGAGACTTATTTTGCACATAATCCTTGTTCCCTCAGCTATTCATCACATTAATGGGGTGCTGTTGGATATCAAGGGAATCCTATGGTAAATGTGTGTGTTTGAACAAGCACAACACCCAAATACTCTTTTAAAATCTGTGATTCTAGAATCTGGCATTCCAGTTAAAAGTTATTTGGTAAATTACCCATTTTACAAACAGTTTAAAAAAACAACCAAAAAATGTATTCTCTCATTTATTCCCAGAGGTGAACCTACTCTGATTAAAATCCGTATACCAAGGTTGTGACAAAGTTCTCTCTCTCTTAGAAGCCAAGAAAACAATTACCCTGTCTAAAATGGGGAAGGTGAACACTACGAGATCAAAAAATGTAAGAAAAAGAAAGAAAAGAATTTCTATTTTTAAATGTCTTGTACCATGATCAATAGTTTAGTCACCAATGTGAGCTCTCCACTGTTCACTTGTTAGACACATATTGTTCCTGCTTTTCATCAGCATTTATAAGCGCAGTGTACAGCAATCATCTGCTCAGCCTCTGGTTAGAAATAGAAAAATGTACTCCTTAATGTGATCCTATTGTGACTGTTCAATGGCCATTTCTCGGCTTGAATTATCAGTTCTCCGGAACATTAAAGAAATACAGCAGTCTGTTTTAAGGTTAACACTGCTACAGTTCCCTCTACTAATATTGATAAATATGAGCAAAGAAGGCTGTAAAAAGTTGTCTTATCCTTTTGTTTATCCTTTTGATCTTTTGTTCAAAAGAATACACAGAATCACTCTCATGGATATGAAACCATTGCAAACACAACACAGGTATATCCATAAAAAAATATATCTTTGTTAAATATATGTGGCACCCCTATGAATTCATATGAGAACAATATATTTGAAGTACATTCCCATATTACATGTTTTAGTATACCTGGGTGACTGGGAGCAGGAAATTGTTCAACCATGACTTCCTGTTTTTACAGGGGGTATACATATGAGGTAACACAAGCCACATTCCCATAGTCATTCATCACAATGGGTAAGTCCAAGGAATATCGCTGTGATATGTGGCAAAAGGTTGTGGACCTTCACAAAACGGCAATTTCTTCCATCATGGTAATAATTAAGAAGCTCCAGTAAACTGGAGATTTATACATACATCTGGAAAAGAACATGTGTTTATATTGTCTCAATGGTATGGTTTGAATGGCCAAATAATCTCCAAGGATCACAAGTCTTGGGGTCAGAAAGTATCCAAACTACACTCTGATGTCACCTACATCTCCAGGGTTTGGAAGGGTTTCAAGAAAAAAGCCTCTACTCTCATCCAAAAACAAACTCAAGTGTCTTCAGTTTGACAGACACTACTGGAACCTCTAATGGGATTGGTTTCTATGGTCAGATGAAATAAAAATAAAGTTTTTTGGCTTTTTTTGCCATGTATTTTCTAACCTCATGATAGGAGGTATTATAGGATATGAATGCAGAAAGATAAGTCCTCCGCTCACTCCCATTACTGGGCGGCTGCAAATGACTACAGTACACATCAGCCCCAATATATAGTAAAAACCAAAGAAAAACAAGTTACCTGCGCTCTCTCCTTAATCCCTATGTATTTTTAAACAAATGGAGGTTTTTTTAGTTACCTCCAATGGCCATGAGAGGATGAGCCCACCTGCCAACGTCCAGGCAGACCCTCCTAGGTGGGTCCTAACTCTAACCATTCACCTTGCTTCCTTGAGCCTCTGGCAAAAATCTCTACTGAGACAGAAAGGGGTATTTTTTATTTTTTTTACCCTTTCTGTGAAAATAAATAAAACATTTTACAGCCTTCTTTACTCATATTTACAAAGGGTTCCAAAATTAGGGGGGGCACTGTATACAGTACTTCGAATGTACAAAGTCTCCTTTATTCAGTGTAAATATTTTACAAGGGAATGCATTGGTTGGACTGTCTTATCCAATTAAAATGACCCCACTCCAAATCCTCATAAAAGTCATGGTTAGAGGTTACCCTCCATCTAGTCACTAGAATGTTTTTTTTGTTTTGTTTTTTTTCAGTTGTGATATGATTTTAAAGGGTTTAGTGATTTGAAATGGTCATTGTGGTAGGAGTATGTAGCTTGAAACACTGTGCATTCTTATATATTGTTAAGTGTTTGCTGGGACAAGTTGCACTCCCAGCACACATGACATTGGTAGCCCAAAACTCGGTCAATTCAGCATATAAAATACGCCTGTCGGCAGTGGGTACTGCACGTTGCCAACAGGACGTAACACTATTCCCCTTGCAGGCAGAACAACTGCAAGGGGAAGACTGCTACCACCTACTTCCCAAGCTCATTATTTGCAGCCCTCCCTATCCCATCCGATACTTTACGTATCCACCCACCTTTCCTTTTACTTCTTTGCTTCGCCCCCTCCACTTGCCGGCTCAGAGCGTGCACGCCTACGATTTGAACTAGTTAAATGGTCCAATCAAAATACCTATAATTAGTCACTCAC
The DNA here is from genome assembly GCF_036172605.1 of Pelobates fuscus. Taxonomy (NCBI): domain Eukaryota; kingdom Metazoa; phylum Chordata; class Amphibia; order Anura; family Pelobatidae; genus Pelobates; species Pelobates fuscus. The sequence continues at coordinate 342,059,114 of NC_086320.1, forward strand.
ACACTTAGTAATTATATAAAAATAAATAACCAAACATACACATATACATATACTGCCATTTTGTTTTGGAAATACAAACTCAAATAGCCAAGCATGCACACACTTTCCATCCATTTCATTATTTTTTCCTTCCATTTAATTTCCACCCACGTCATATGCTCTCCCATCTCATCCTCCCCATTCCATTGCCTCTTCTCACATCTCATATATTTCTCCATTTCATTGCGTCCTCCTCCCATCTTATGCACCACCATTTTATTACCCCTCTCCCAGGACTGTGTTACAGTATTACAGGACGCCAGGCAAAGCTGTGCACTTGTGCCCTGCCTATGAACCACTCAGGAATAAGAATGTAAATTATAGATAAAATGTATTTATTGGTACCTCCAACAAAATTTATGTTTAAACATAAAAAAAACAAAAACAAAAAAAAAATAAATACTGTACAGCAGAGATTAAGCCGCACAAATGTTTAGTTGGCAGCAGGGGGAAGCAACTGATATGGATGGTTAAAAATATTAGAAAAACTTTATCATATGTGTGTTGGGTTTGTCTTGCTTATCTACAATTAGAATGTGTATGTTTTCGTCAAGGTCAAGATATGTATTTGAAACAGCAAGATCACAAGTACAGTTAACAGCTGATACTGAGGTGATTGGTTCACCTAAATCTACCCGGATAATGTACTGAAAGGTTGGCAAACCTATTGGGCCCCTATGCTTGTGGGGCCTCTAGACAACTGCCCAACTTGCCCATGCATTAAGACAGCACTGCCCTCCCCAATTAATTTGTGGATTATAGCCTCACACTGCTGCCATTGCGATTTCAAACTAAAAAGTCAAAATCCTGGAGGAAGTGGGGATATAACATCATAATTGTGTGAGGTCTGAAACACTCATTTGGTTCCAAAATGTTGCTTAAAGGGTTACTCCTAGAACCATGAGCACCTCAGTCATTAGAAGTGGTCATGGTACTTGGAGTCTATATCAGAAGTGTTTCAGTTTCAAACACTGTACATAAAGAGTTAAAGCTCATAGCTGCTAGAGGTATAATTTCACCGCAGGCAGTGTGATTAGCCTGCCCTGCATGAGAGTTCCAGACTGGCTAATGGTAAATCTGTGCATCTATCTTCATGTCCCCCCCCAACGATGAAGGGGAGTGACGTCACTGAAGGAAGTATGAGCTGCAGGGAATCTTTATTGGGGGGGAGGCATGGCATTAATGGTTATTATATCTAAAAACTGAATTTTATAAAATAAAAAAAAACATTTTTGAATGTAGTAATACAAATGCTGAATATATATCACAGTTCATTAGTGAAGTCCCTGCATTCCTCTAACACAGCAATGTCCAGGGGGGGTAAGATGACAACATATATTGCAATGTACGCACTTAACACCTGATCTCCCAGTGCCACTTGCTGCCACTCCAATCCCAGGGGTGAAGTGCTACATGTATCTATACCCATTTTCCCCCTTATCTTCTGAATGTTGATTTGTTGATAAATCTTTCAATAAAGCCTGTACACTACAAATGCAGAAGAAAATAATTGTTTTCCTTTTAAATGCTACTTCTTGGAATAGAATGCAAACAAGCAAAGTGGCGCTTTGATGTTATAAAATGCATTCACAACAGCAGCATCTTTTCAAAACTGCAGAGACGAATTTACAATCCGTATACAAGAATAACACAATGATTTCAATAGACAAGATTCGAACTGGAAGCGTTATTATACAAGTACTACAAGTATTAATTTAGCAGCACTGTAATTTACAGTTATGTAATGGTCTGTCTGCTTTTGGTATTGTGAATTTGTCTCTCTCCAAAAAAATACCCAAACAATATAATCTTACCAGTTTGGAGTTGAGAGAATGCTGCGCCCTAGCCGCAAGCTCTATCACAATGTATTTCAAATTATATGTATTAACGGTACACTCAGTTCAAGCATTTAAAGGCATTAACTTTTCCCCACTTATTCTTCTAAAGTGCTTTCCATTCTTCGTATCAGTTCAGATTTTCAATTGTTACTATAATTAAGCAAGTGCTGAAGTTCTATTGACATTGAATTCTACAGATCTGATCTCATGCGGAGAAATTGCATTTTTTTTTTCTCCAAATGCAGCAAAGAAATACTGGAAATGTTTTACATTTTATACGCAAATATGGATCCGTGTTTCATGTAGATTTGCACATATACACATCAATACACACCTGGGATGGATGAAAAAGGAAACATTATTCGTGTGGGAACTCCTCGCAAATAATGTGCCATATCACACCTTTCACGGCAACTTCTGCAAGATGTTTAACCCTGTGAGATTAGGAAGCAACTCCGTTTTTTAATCAAAGTATTTATTGCAACTGTCTGGTTTATTAATAAAGGTGAGAAATTAGATGACTCTCATTGGATTCTCTGCAAATGCAATCAGGATTATATTTTACAATACAGGAGAGACTGAATATATATAGTAGTAGTGGTGGTGGTATAGATGCTGCACTACAAACCGTATACAATTGTACAAAAAAAACAGATCACAGAGCTGTATACTAGTAACAGGACAAACTACAGGCAGCCAGGACATCTGAATCATCAGACTCCCTACTGATCTATTGGTACTGCTGGACTAGATAAGATGATGAGATATTGGCAATAATAAGTAAATGATACTATCTGACCTTAATAGAGGTGTTATGGTTGCTCAGCTCCCTATGTCCTTTACTCCTGGAACTGAAGACATCACATTCACCAAAGAAAAGTGAAACAAAAGGAAGCAAAACACACAAAAAAACTAGATGCAAAAACCAAGGTTTTTGTTTTAATCTGATGCTCTCGCCCACCTAGAAAAAAGTGGATCCATTATATTACCAAATCTTGGCATGGTTGGTATTTCCGTTTCAGACAGCGAATAGGGGAAAATGGTTTTCACCAGCCCACAGCTGTCTACATTTTGCTATAAATACAATAATTTATAGTGTGTGTCACATTTTTGTATCAACTCTATTTCACTCTTGGATTTGGATCCTGCGTTTGCAGATTTTACATTCAGGTTTTTATTTATATCATTTATAATGGGAGAGATAATATTTGCTTTACGTGTATTTTATGAGAATCCATGTTATGTCTTATGTTGTGCAGTTCCATACACATTTGTCCAGGTTTTACATACAACTTCGGGTCATTGTAATCAAATCACCAACCACATACTTCTGAAAAACTTTGGTCTTCAAACAGAAATGTGTCCTGTTTACCATTTGTAGAGATATCATTTTACATTTGTGGGGTAATAGCTTCTTCATCCAATGAGTGATCTGAGTATCATTCTAGGTTCAAGAAGTTATTTGTTCCTAGTTTGTTGCAAAATTAAAAGGGCTTCAAACTTTTTTTTCCCTACTTTTGGATCAATAGCAAAAACAGATGTGAGAAATGCTGAACTTGATGGACACTTCTTTGTTCAGCTATGTAACTATGTAAGAGAAAGCTGTAGCAAAGTCTCTGCAAGGCGTGAGTTACAATTGTCCAATACACCAGCAGCGCAGGCACTTAACTTGTTTACTAAAAGCTGAAAAACAAGAATCCCCCTTACATCCAGGTGGCTTATAAACTGAAATGATTACCTTATTTGCCTTCATAGCGCATAGAAAAAGGAGACTCAAATCATTTGATTTGACAACAGAGAGCAGAACACATATTAGCGATGAACGAAAACAAATCACTGCTAGACCTCAGATTAGGTTCCGGCTTTCAGAAATACAGACATGTCTCTGTTAGAAACGCTAGGTGGGGTGGCCCAATTTAATAGCATTCTGCACCTGTGTTACCATGCAACAGTAACCTTTCATACACTAGAAATGCATTTAAAAATAAATCTGTTTACCTTTTCTCTCGTTGTAATTGTTGTGTAGATTTTATTAAAGTAAACATATAAAATGTGTTTTTTTTTTTTACAATTTTTAAATATTTTATAATTAGTCTTTTGTTATTTATACACATATAAGGTAACAGAAGAAAACATGATCTGTCCCTATAAAAACAATAAATAACAAAATAAAACATGTATGGGTAACAGCAAACAGTCACGAATATGCAGTGTCAGAAAATCCTCCGAAACAACAGGTGAAAATTATGTCAAATACCAAAACAGCTTACAAGGTTATTCTTATTATCGGCATTTATATAGCGCCAACAGATTCCGTAGCGCTTTACAATATTATGAGAGGGGGGATGTAACTATAAATAAGACAATTACAAGAAAACTTACAGGAATGATAGGTTGAAGAGGACCCTGCTCAAATGAGCTTACATTCTATATAGGTTGCTCACAAAATTATGAAATGTCAGACGTTCAAAGTGAATCAGAAATTGTAGGCCAAAATATGCAAACTGAAAACATATCTGACTTGGAGAGATTTAAAATTTTGGCAGTCGTGCCCTAACATTTTAAAATCATTTTGAGTTCCCAACAATTCCCACTTACTACCAGCATTGCCAAATACTTTGAGAGGGTTATAGCTCTGAGACGAGATTATCGATCTATCTCAATCTGTAGGTCAATAGATTAACTGCAATCACAATGTAACACACTAAAACTCAACAACCACCCCTACCCACTATGCAAAGAACAACATTTTTAATATTTTTCTTTTTTCTGTTAAAATGTGAGTGTGGTTTATGGCAATGTCATTAAGAAGTGTGCTTCATCATATGTTAATTTCTTTGGCGTACAGGATGAGCAAATGGTGGAGATCATCAATGGAGAACAAATTCTTGGATTGCTTGTGCCTATGTGGAGGTGGCATATTAATCATATTTTGTAAATATGTATAACTTCCTTAGCCTTGTTTATAAAAGAAGAAACTGAATTGCGGAACGCAACTCCTCTGATGTTATTGTCTGTTGACCAAAATAGTATGGATCAGTCATTTTTACAAAAAGTAAAGAAATTCATTATTTGAACCCTGTTTTTGTTCTGAGAGCAGAAACAAAACGATTTTCTGATATTAAAGTGTATCCATCTTCTGGAAGCCTGCTCAATGGGATGCAAAATATGTAGGATGCTTTCATCTGTTAGCAATACAATGTTACAATAAACAGGTCACCCAGAAAATGAAGAACAATATTTAAAGGGAATATATCACATAAACCCATGTCTTCTGGTATGAAATCAGATTTTGCTTGTGAAGATAATCAATGATTTTAGAAGCGCGTGTTCTTATTTCTGTATACTGCTCATTTGCAGACTTTCAGCGATATTTACTAAAATTGGAACTGTAGCAACTTAAAATGTAAATGGCAAAATGTAAGCCAAGATGCCTCATGTGAAAATATTCTTCAACTCGGCCACAGTTATATATGATTTGTAGCCTAGAGCTTGCCATTCAAGCACCAGTTTGCTACAATTCAGTCCTTAGTGAATGACTTTGTTTGCAAAACAGTTATTGCTTTCACTTTAATGCAATTGATTGGTCATTAGATCATTCCGTGATGTTAAAGGGGTAATGAGGTAATGAGATGACTCAGGAACAACCAAGAGGAACTAATAATCTTTGTTCTTGGTTGACAATCTGTTTAGAAGCACCTTCCAATAAATAGGTTAAGAGGAGCCGCTTTCGATCAGATATTATTAACCCTTTAAGGAACAGTGATATTCTATGCCATCATGGCTACATGGTTTTAGATACCTATTCCAAAATGGTAAGTCTCATTCTTTTAACAACGCAGGATAATCCGTCATGGCATAACGTTTTTAGGGCCCAGATTGGGATGTTGACAAACATTGCTATTTGGTACGAATTGAAAATTGATTTTACTAAAACACCTCAATGGTCTGCTTACTAAGGTTCCAAAGCAAGCAATAACTACAATAAATATAAATTGGAAAAAACAAACAAAAAACTTTCATTTACATGCTCAATTTTGCACCTAGCCACATGGGCAATGAGTGATACACTGTCATTGAAACAAAGAGTTCATATACCTTAGCAATGAAATTGAAGATTCTGAAAACATTTATTAATGCAAAATCATTGAGAATGTTAAAGAGGCAAAATCAATAGCTATGTCATGGATCACAAATAGCCAACTGTGTGGACATAGACATGTAAATCTCTACACGGTGTCAAGTCTATGGACAGGTTCAGTCTAAACAATCAATGATAAGTGCTGTAAAATAAGTTGGCTGTGCCTATATCAGTTACAAATTCTTTATACTATCTACTGCGTGTGAACAAAATACACACAGTAAGTGCAGAACCCTGACTACACTAAGCATCTGTACTATGTATATCCCCATATGGAGAAAACAGCGACCCTGGCTCAATCCTTCGCACTAAAAGTAAAAAGATACTGGTTGCCTCTCCTGTTGGGTAAATACTTCTTTGGTTAAAATAACGGAAAACAAGCTGATCTAGACATATATATATATATTATTTATTTACATACACACACTGATCAGCCACAACATTAACCCCTTCAGGACGGAGTCAATAGTGCACGTTCTGATCAAAACAAAACGTAAACAAAAACTGGTATTTGCGCTATATGTCTGTTCACCCATACTTCCCATCTTTCATATTAAATGCACCCACACTTATTATATATCATTTTGTTCAGGAGAAACAGGGCTTTCATTCCATATCAAATATTTATATATGAAACCTAATTTATTATGAATAAAAAAAAAAACTGTGAGAAATGTTAAAAATTTTTAAAAATTTGTAGTTCCGCCTCACATTTTAGCTGTAAATGTCATAATACTGTTAGGTTTTACTGCACAAAAATGCACATATTTGTAATCAGCGATGTCTCACGAGTACAACAGTACCCCCCATTAACAGGTTTTATGGTGTTTTGGAAAGTTACAGGGTCAAATATAGAATGTTCCATTTTTAAATTGAAATTTGCCAGATTAGTAATGTTACCTTTGAGACGGTGTGGTAGTCCAGGAATGAGAATTACCCCCATAATGGCATACCATGTGAAAAAGTAGACAACCCAAGGTATTGAACGTGGGGTATGTTTAGTCTTTGTTAGTAGCCACTTAGTCACAAACACTGGCCAAAGTTAGCGTTCATATTTGTTTTTGTGTGAAAAAAGCAACAAACTAATATTTGGCCAGTGTTTGTGACTAAGTGGCTACTAAAAATGACTGGACATACCCCATTTGCAATACCTTGGGTTGTCTACTTTTGCAAATGGTATGCCATCATGGGGGTAATTCTTATTCCTGGGCTACCATACGGTCTCAAAGGCAACATAACTAATCTGGCAAATTTCAATGTGAAAAAAATGAAATGCAAGCCTTATATGTGACTCTCTAACTTTCCAAAACACCATAAAACCTGTACATGGGGGGTACTGTTATTCTCGGGAGACTTCACTAAACACAAATATTAGTGTTTTAAAACAGTAAAACATATTACAACAATAATATAGTCCATAAAAGTGCCGTTTGTTTGTAAAAAATGCAAAAAACTTCACTTTTACTTAAAATATCATCGTTGTAATATAATTTACCAGTTTTAAACAGTAATATTTGAGTTCAGCGAAGTCTCCTGAGTAAAACAGTACCCCCTATGTACAGGTTTTATGATGTCTTGGAGAGTTACAGGGTCAAATATAGTGCTTGCGAATTAAATTCTCTGCACTTTCTCCCTGTGTTGTCAGGCATGTCAATCAAATTTTAATTAATCAAATGACATAATTATGTTAAAAGATTACTTAAATATACACGTAGAATTTTAATATATATGCATTTATAGGTATTTAAATTCTACGTGTATACTAATGTAATCTATTATGTAATTATATGTATTTATCTCTCTCTATATATTTGCGGTTATTTGTATTTTATATATAGATAGATATATATAGAATGTCATTCTAAGTGTATTTTGTTACCAATATATATTTTTTAATAACAAAATACAGTTAGAATAAAATTACATATGAATATATAATTTATTTTAAATTTTGTTTCAATATTTTATTTATTTAATAATTTTATTTATTTATTATTGTAATTATATGTATATATATATAATATATGTGTATATATCTATTTTATATATAATATTTTATATATATTTTATATATATGTAACGTCACTCTAAGTGTATTTTAATACTAATATATATACTAATATTACTATTAAAATACATTACGCATGACGTTACATATATATAATATGTATATATATTATAAATATAATATATATACATATATTATATATATAAAAATGCATTTATTTTAATTTTACACATGTCTAATTATTTTTTTTAATTCTTCCCACCAGCAGGGGGACTGTCTGATAATTCAGACAGCCCCCCTGCTGGCAGATCCACAGCCAGCTATAGGGGGCCATGTGATCGCTCTTTGAGAGCGATCACATGGCCCCCGGGGGCCTGATTTGCCGTGGGGGGGCTGCCTGGGCTCTGAGGCAGCCCCCCAGAAGAGGATCGCGGCGGAGGCGAGTACCGCCGGACCTCCTGGGCTGCAAGCCGTTACGGCGTTCTATGCCGCCGCAACGGCTTTAAAGCCCTTTAAAGCCGCGACGGCATAGAACGCCGTAACGGCGTTAAGGGGTTAAAACAACTGAGAGGTGAAGTGAATAACAATATATTGTTACAATGGCACCTGTCAAGGAATGGGATAAATTGGGCAGCAAGCGAACAGCTGAGTGACTTTAACAAGGGCCAAATAGTAAGGACAACTGGGTCAGGGCGTCTCCAAAACTGCAAGTCTTTTGCAGTGTTCCCGGTATGCAAAGGTTAGTACCTACCAAAAAATTGTGCAAGAAAGGACAACATGTGAACCGGCGTCAGGGTCATGGGGGCCCCAAGACTCATTTATGCATGTGGGGAGGGAAGGCTAGCCAGTCTGATCTTACCACACAGAATTGTTGACAAACTTAATGCTGCTGATCATGATAGAAAAGTGTCAGAGCACAAAGTGCATCACAGTTTGCTGTGTATGGGGCTGCATAGCAGCAGACCGGTCAGTGTGCCCATGATGAACCCTGCCTACTGCCAAAAATGCTTTCTATGGGGATGCTGCAGACCATGTGAACACAGTCATGGCAATGGTGTTCCCTGGTGGTAGTGGCCTTTTTTCAGAAGGATAACGCACCCTGCCACACTGTTAAAAATTGTTTAGGAATGGTTTCAGGAACATAGCAAAGAGTTCAAGGTGCTGTGCTGGCCTCCCAGATTCCCCAGATCTTGATGCAATTGAGCTTCTGTGGGATGTGCTGGAGCAACAAATCAGATCCATGGAGGACCCACCTCACAACATTTAAAGGATCTACTGCTAATGTGCCAGATTCCACAGAACACCTTCAGAGGTCTTGCAGAGTCCATGCCTCGATGCAGCAGAGCTGTTTTGGCAGCGCAGTATATATAGCTGTGGTTTCCAAAATGGAAATTGAATGGTTTTCAATGCCATGAACACTACAATATTCCTGTTTCACTGGGCCAGAAATGTCATTCGATCCCTTACACACAGGAAATAGGAAAGTACAGGAAGTTCTGTAGACAGGGTCAGATATGCCAGGAGGTAGAGTAGGCACATGCAGCAGGCATCTGTCTGCTAGAGGCACAGACCCTGTCACTTCATATGAATACTTTTTTGTATTATCTATTTATCTGCCTGTAGTTCTCATCTCAATTACAGGATTCATTATTTTGTTTCTAATTGGGAATGGTAACGTGTTGTTTTCAATCTCTTGTGCCAAAGCATGGAGCATGTGATACAGAATGAGGAGCACTTGAGATGTAAATCTGGAGTTGGAAGACACTAGAGGCAACATCTGGATTCTACATTCTGTTCCTATGAGACGTAACACATATGAGTACAACACAATAAGTACAACACCCCATGCAGCAGAGCCACGTCCTAATGTAATCCATATATTTCCATGTCATGCAATGCCATGCTGCTGCACTTTAACAACTTTTTTCTTTAAAGCAAATAGCAAGTTGATGTATTTGGATACCTAGGGTACCATAATGGGGTGCTGACATGGAACCTGTATAGTCACTCAGGACCTAGTTACTAAAGGAAAAACTCCACTGGGGAAAAGAAAATCACTATTTAGTAGATAGTGTATTTAGGAGATATATTTCTGCGTTTTAGTGGGTAAATTTCTGCATTTTATATTTGGGGGTATATATAAAAACAACTTGCAAAAGCTGCAGATCTGCTGTCTGCAGCCTTTACAAGACCTCTCCTTTTCCCCCCGGAAAATGACCAGCCTGAGGCTTCTGTTTGAGCGTGAAGCTTTCTAATTTATAGATTAGTCCAAGCCCAGCAAGTGCCATTGCATACATTGTGGTTGGTCACAGACAAATCAGTAATTGAAGAAGAAAGCCATAGAACAGTCTAACAGACAGCCACTGGGGGCGCTTCTGGATTCGTAATGGACTTTTGGTCCGTTACCTCTAGCGTCAGATTTTCACCATATGAGGTCTAATGCGCGCACGGCCATTACAGCGCATGCACATTAGGTCTCCCCTGCCCGCTGACGTCGGCAGGGGAGGAGCGTGGGCGACAAGGGATGGGGTGGCAGGAGGAGAGCTCTTCAGGGTTCTCTAGTGCCATGGAAACGGGTTTGTTTTCCTGGCACTGGAGAATCCCTTTAATCATTTAAATTCCAGGATGTATCTTGGTGCTACACACCAACCAGCCTGAAATGGTCAAATAAAGATACCAGCAAAATGAAAACTGCGCAAAAGAATAACTGGAAGTTTACCATGGGGAAAAATAATTTAAAGAATATAAATAAATCTGATGAAAATCTAGAATCTAGAACAAGACCGTTCAGAACAGGTGTTAATGGCCCACACATAGATGGGATATAGGCATTAGAGTTAATCATCCAATGGAGGAAAAAAGCAAACAGGAATGTATCTAGTAGAGGAATGATAGCTCCTGTGAAAAATGGAGATTCACTTATTAGGCATAAAGCATTCTAATGAGTCACCCTGGTAATAAACAGGCTAATGTCATATACCCATGATTTCTACGGATGTCAATAGGGTGCTTTCATTTCAGAATGAGAAAAGGCTGTGTTGCATGCCTGCCATCTAGAGGCCATCAAATAAATAGCATTTCAATCACATTCCATGTTAAGGATAACACATTCAATTTTGCAATGTTTTCTTATAAGCATGAAGAAACAAATAAATCTGTGCATTCCTCTGTGACTTGTAAAGGCAGAATGGAAAGAGCAAAGCAATGTCAGCCCAGCTTCCACATTAGATTTAACACAAAAAAATCATTGCAACTCTGCAAAGGACCGTGACAACCCAGGCACTTTTCTGAAACCATAACTGGATTACATGAAGGTGAATAGATTTCGGTTTCCCTTGTGCCTCGTGCATCTTATTGCAAACTTGGAATCCTGTAGCCGTAGGCCTCCGTGGCAATGAAACATTGCATGTAACATAATTATTAAGGGATAACCTGATCAAACCCGAAAGCTCGGTCACAGGATGCCCCAACGTTTGTACGTGAAACATAATAGAAGATGGATCGGAGAAGACTCCTTTATGCTAGGGGAAACAGGCGTTCTTATTAAATAGCTAACAAAAATCATTTATCCTGCAGTGGCGGCAGCATACAAACCGCTTAAAGGACATTATGGGGAATAATACACCAAATTCTGGATTAAAATGGTACATTTTTAAAGGGGGTCTATCAAAGAAAACTTAATATACATAGAGTGTAACCCATTAAAATATATATATATACTTTGCAAACTTGTAATGCCCATAGATATTTAGCTACTAGGGTTAAATTCAGATGACATAAATGAAAAATAAATTAATTAATAAATCCGGAAGCAAGGGTCACTTAAACTATCTACAGATTTATGTAGCACATAAATAGACCAAGTCAAGTTTCTATGGACCCTGTGCAGTTCAACCTCCAGGAAACAAAAATTGGCACAGTACCTGCACCCCTCAGAGCCGGGATTACTAGGCTCAGAACAAGGTGAGCACCCCATTTGTTTCTTGTTTACATTTCCACCTCCGGTCTCAACAGACTACACATTGGTTTGTTTCTTTTATGTTTTCTTTATGAGAACCACTTCACAACGAATCGGAGGTGTGGTGCTGCCATAAAAGCACACCAGCTTTGATTACGGAGCCAGTACTCACACACAGGCTCCTTTAAATGTGAGTGTCCTGACTACAATATTATATACTGTGTTCTATTCGAAGTACTATCTACACTATATTGTGTATTTTGTCTTTTATTCTTTTACATGTATCTTATACCATACTTTTAATCAAATTACGTGTGGTAAGTTTACTCCACATAAGCATAATTTGTTCAGCTCTCCACTTGTAGGTGTAGGTTTTCACTTACACCGGTCTATAATTCTTCCAATTGTTTTGTGGAGAAGACGATATGTCCACATAAGTGTATAGAGCTGCTCCTTTTATTGTTGCACACACCCCCCTCCTTGAAGGAAGGGCATCTTTAATTTGCAGTTCAAGTTGCTGCCTGTTTCAACAGTTAGGCAGACTGCTGTCTATAGAATACTCTGGAGTGACAAGCAGAAAAATGGACCTGAATGAAAACACCCCCAATAAATCAAACTAAATGGCTATGGTGATTGCAACTTTGCAAAGTGCCAAATATAAACACATGAATCAAACAGAAAATAAATGGTATATGCACATACATATACACTCACACACTTACTCAGCACTTCATAAACAGTGTACCAAACAGCCGTGTACAGCATTCTAACAGCAGTTTGCCTACAAAAGTGCCCAGGTACAAAAGACCTAATGAGACGAACCAAACAGTGGCACCAGCAGAGGGTATGATAGGAAATACTGCTTACGCAGTCCCTTTAATATTTAATCAAATGCTGGGAAACCTGGTGGATGTCAGCAACTACACTAGATTGAGCCGGCGTTGACGAACAGGCTACCAGGTGTAGCATGACGGAACATGCGCGGTATTGTTGGAGTTAAAAGATTAAACAAACATTACAAATATATATTTTTTTTTTATTTACATGTGTTTTTTGTTCTCTTAAGTTTCAGGGCCTCCTGTATTAAAGGGACACTATAGTCACCCAGACCACTTCAGCTCAATGAAGTGGTCTGGGTGCCAGGTCCCTCAGGTTTTAACCCTGCAGATACAAACATAGCAGTTTCAGAGAAACTGCTATGTTTACATTGCAGGGTTAAGCCAGCCTCTAGTGGCTGTCTTCCGGACAGCCACTAGAGGCGCATCTGCGACGCTGGAGGCATATTATGCCTCCATCACGCACAGCGTCCATAGGAAAGCATTGAAAAATGCTTTCCTATTGACAGCTTGAATGCGCGGAGAGGGAGCTGACGTCGGCAGGGGAGGAGAGGTCACCAGCGCCGAGGGAGCCTGGCGCTGGAAAAAGCTAAGCTGCTGAAGGGGTTTTAACTACTTCAGCCCAGCGGGAGGGGGACCCTGAGGGTGGGGGCACCCTCAGGGAACTATAGTGTCAGGAAAACTGCTTAGTTTTCCAGACACTATAGTGATTCTTTAAAAAAAAAAAAAAACTGAGAGAAAAGAAAAAAAAAGTAATAAACCGACACAGAGACAGAATCTTTGCAGCAGACTCCTTGACCTTCATGAGATAATCAACATAAATAATCTCGACCCAATAATTCTCATAAAGAAGCACTGGGGACATATGGTGCATGCACTACCTTCTCCTCCCTTCACCTATATAATGCTTCTATGAGAAGCATCTTCCCTTATGAGATGTGTGTGTGTGATTCTGCTGAATGTGAAGACCTTTGAAAATCAGTCACTAAAGGCATGTTCATGGCAAAGTGTAAACATTGCCAATTTTTCTGAAATGGCATTGCCCTACGCTGCTAGAGAACAGAGGTTGTGACCACTAGATTAAGTACTGCACTCTTCAGGTGCAAAAAGGGCAAAATACAAACCAATCACTGTGGAAAACAAAGGTATGCTCCTGGTATGCAAAGGTATGCTCCATATGGATGCTGTGGAGATCGCCCCTCTCTTATAATTTTGCCCAGGTTGTCTATGAACAACACTTTATAAATCATCCCCCTCCGCGTTTCCATGGTGACTGCGCCATTTGTAGTATTTCATTCTCCTTCTCTCTCTATGTTGAGTGAGAGAGCACAAACCAGTTACTGACAAGGCGACTAGATTGCCCGGTTCCAAGAAACAAAAATCAGTGCGGATTTCTACATTTAATTTTATTTTTCAGCCATCACAAGCACTTTTGTTAAGGAGAAATGATAAATGAGCAGAATATAGGAAGTCCCACGCAATGGCTGTCCCTTTAAAGTAAAGTTCCTAATTATTTTCCAAAGCAAGAATTTAAAGTAAAGCAGTACAGAATAAAACTACTTTTCGCATATCTTTAGGTAATATCAGGACATTTAACGTCCTTGGATTAAGAACATTAAGTTATACATACTGATCTTATTTCTCAGTTTGGAGACAACGATTTGCACCCGGAACGCCAGGGAAAAATCCTTTGCATTATCTAATACTAGCCAATAATCATAAATAACGGAAATGGTTCAACTGTCCCTCTGACTGTGGAGCTGCCCAAAGAAAAGAAAAATATGCAGAGGATATAAAAGCAGGGATATCATTAGTGTAGGATGGAAGTGCAGACGAAATTCTTTTGTTCTCATCAGCAGCATTGAAAGGAACATAGTGCAGGAAGGTTGTGTGCAAGAAGAGATAACCTAGCTTACATGGAAAATACAGGTCTGGGTAATGACCACAGAGCTGTCTTATTAGGGCATGCCTTTAAACAGAATCAATGCACAGAGCTTCCCATCACGGTGTAAGCATTAATCCGAGTTGACTGAAGTCTTTGACACACAACAGACTGATAAGATAAAAATGCAAAAGTAAATGTAAGCACGGGAACATCAAAATTGAGTTGCACTGCTCACAGCCGGCTTTTTTATTTTCTCGCATAGATAAGAGGCACTATTTCTCTAGAATTTCTGTTTTTTTTTTAAAAATTATGCAGACTATGCAACAGAGGCCATTATTAAAGATTCCGCGTGTTCTTTCAATGCATTACAACGATGACCAGTTGCAAGATGAGGACAAAAAGTGAGCAAATGTTTAAAGATGGCTAAAGAAACAGGATGGAGAACAACTGGGTTTGATTTGGATGAAGTAAAAAGACAAGTAAATGGTATTTTTTTCCCAATAAGACAGCAAGGTTAGGTAAATTGTAATAAATGATACTATTATTATTCTCTGCTTGAATATTTTCTGCTTTACAGACATTTCTGGAATATGTTAAAACGAGCTGGTTTCATGAAATATTAGCGACATACTGTGCCCTATTAAATATATATTTATAGTATATTCTATATATTGAATTCATGCTTCTTTTAACTACATATGACCTTGTCAACGAGCACAGAGGAGACTCTGCCTTGAATATTGTGAGATTGAGATCCAAAGTAACAATGATCCACTTGGTCAACCAATAAAGATAACCCAGTTGTTTTAATTCTCGGAGATCAGCGAAGACATAATTAAGCAGCAAACAAGGAAGTTGTATCTAGAGAAACATTTATAGAAAGGGGTATTTAAAGAGACAATCAAGCTGCAACATACTTTTGACTTTTAGCATTATTCTCACTGGTGCATTTCATTGTTATATGACATTATTAAAATTGCAACTTTTTCTGATTGGCTGAACTCTCCAAGAAGCAAATCACAGGTCTAAGAATAAATTATGGCCATTAAGAAAGAGGTTTGTGCGAATTCTAATCTATGGTACTTAGATTCAAACGGGTCAGCAAACGTGCATGAAGACACAGCACAAACATCTGTGACACCCGTTTAGAGTTCTACATCTGTAAGGCGCAATCATTTGTATTCCTTTCTGAAATGTCATATCGAAATGAAGAAATAACAGGAAGTTATGAAATATCCACATTTCCTATAAGGGCGCACTATGCTGCGAAGTGAACCTCGACCCTTGTTTTAAACGGTTACCTTCAAAGTGGGGTAAACAGAGAAGAAGCTCTAAAAGTCACGAGCATTTGATTCAGGTCTACATGTTTGTTTGTTTTTCTTATTTTCAGCCCATAAACCCCAGTTCAACCAATCACAGATCCATTCAGCAGATCCTATAATAAGAAAAGCTAAATAAATTGATAGCCATCACTTTGACGCAGCAGAAATGTTCTTTTTGTGACTGATAGAGCAGTCTTACAGGTGAAGTGAATTTTACTGTCAGCTGTAGGCTACTAAGTCTAGGGAGTCATGGGCCAAGCAACTCTATGCACCATATATAATATTAGAAACAGGAGGGCACTCAAAATCAGTATTATAAAAATCTGTATGTATTCTAGCGCACGACGATTAGATTATTAATAGCGCTTAACCACAAGAGACTCGGTTTCACAATATCATAGCAATTTACATATTACATAGCAGCACATGTATTGTATAAACAAACATTATAGTGAGAAAAAAAAGCTTTTATTTACAGCAATTAAATTTGAATAGTAAAATGATATATTTCATCACAGCAGTACAAATACAAACAGTATTTGTATGATATATACAAGAGACGCACACCCAAGAGTCACTTATCTATAATAGTATCTAATGTGATATAATTGATTATAAATATGTCGTATAGGCCTCGATATAATTCATCTGAATCAGAAATCATTTCATTCTGTTATAACAGTGAAACAAATAAAAATACTTCTCAAACGAATATGTACAAAAAACACCTTAATGGTGACTTCTATAGATAAATCACCAAGTTTTTTTTGTTACAGAATGGAATCATTTCTAATTGATACAAATTAAAGTGAGGCCATAGTCGGTTTTAGAAAATTTGAGGTGACCTAATGCTAAAAACACAAGGGCTTTTTTTCCCCTTTGTGTACATGCTCCCTCTGTTATTCACGTGCTACTTTCTTTGTTGTGTGTGTTTGTATATATTATTTGATGTGTATTCATATTGCTCTGGTGAGACATATATTTGTTATAATATGGAATTGTATTGGTTTAAATAAAGTTTAGTTTTGTAAGTTGGAGCATTGCGTTCGCTCCCATGTTAATATGTAGTTGACAACACTATACCCAGTAAGTTATGTAATGAGTATAGATTGTTACGGTACTTAGGGGTGGTGCTTTCATTTACTTATTTTATTGTAAAAACTTTTATTAAAGGCATCAGGCCACCTCATCACTGTGCACACAACTTAGTCAACATCCAGACTGCACAAGGCAGGAAACCTATTTATACAAAGTTTATTCAGATACCATAACCAGTCTACGAACACGGATATCAAGAGTGAATCATATAATATATTTGGAGTTTATTTGCTAAACGGATAATAATGGAAAACCAAACGCATTGTACATTTTACGGCAAAAAGCAAAGTTGAAAACATCTATTTTTTAGTCTTTTGGCCTAAAATTTTCAGTTCTACTGTCAGTTCTGAAGAATTTTTGGTTTAGTGAATAATTATGACTGTGTGATGAAAAGTAAACGCAGCAATTCATTAAAATAAATGTGCCTGTTAAGAAGCTAATGTGCATTTCTAACTAGTTTGGGAAGTTGATATCTCACTGCTTAGTTTAACTGTTTGCAGGAAAGTTGACAGATTTAACATCAATTTCCCAAAGAAACGCAAATGCCATATCTCGCCTGAACTCTAATAACATGTGGAAAGTCATGAAATGTTCTTGATAATGAAACAGCTTTTGACACTAATTAAGTGAATATATAAATAGCATTTCCCAAATGTCTACATTAGCACATATACGCGCATTATTTTAGTACCTTGTATTAAAAAGAAAGTGCATTTAAATTTCAACGAGTGTGAAAGGAGAGAAAAGAACATTTTCCTTTTCAGAGTCTGAGTAATGTTTAAAGGAACACTATAAGGTCAGGAACACAAACATGTATTCCTGACCCTTTAGTGTTAAAACCACCATCAAGATCCCCTGGGCTCCTCATGCCTCCCTAAATATAGCAAAATCTTACTTGTATTCAAGCCTGAAGCTGTAGCTCTGCATGCGGTTTACCTCAGAAAAACAAGCAGTCTGCTGACATCATTAGAAGTTGTGGCCTGATCCAATCACAGTGCTTCCCCATAGGATTGGCTGAGACTGACAAGGAGGCAGATCGGGGGCAGAGCCAGGACATTTCAAACACAGCCCTGGGAAAGTTCAGTGTCTGCATGCAGAGGGAGGAGACACTGAATGTTTGGATGCATTTTAGGCAGCCATGAACCAGGAAGGATCTCTAACAGCCATCTAATGAGGGGCCAGTGAAGTTATCACTAGGCTGTAATGTAAACACTGCATTTTCTCCGAAAAGACAGTGTTTACAGCAAAAAGCCTGAAGGTAATGATTCTACCCACCAGAACAAATTCAATAAGCTGTAGTTGTTCTGGTGACTATAGTGTCCCTTTAATTTGGACGTGAACTAACTTACGCTCCCTACCCCTCCTTGCACCCCTTACACTTTATTCACTGCATGAAAGAACCTGGAAACCAAGGTGTGAAAACTACATATGCCATGATGCCCAGCCAATCTTTTAGACCTTTACATGTGATGAGCATTATTGAGAATAGAGTTTAGGCTGTACTTTTCTTTTCCTCTACGTTCACAGTCCAATGGCACTTGGAGTGCCAACGTTAGCTATTAATTGAGTTAAACTACCTTGGTTGCAATCTCCCATAAGCCTCTGAGCACTGTTAACCATTTAAAAAGTTTTTTCTTCTTGGGCATACTTCTATGAAACATATATAAAAAAATGTCTACATAAATGCCAGCAATCACTACAACTAATTACATGCTAAAATATCTTATGATATTATTTTCTGTCGTCATAGCACGTAACCCATCTGCCGAGCCGCCGCCGCCTGTTTAAACTGTAGGCATCATAGAGCCTTGCATCAAACTGTTTGTGGATGCTTATAGCTTTCACTTGGATACTGTTGCTCCCTTGTCCAAGAAGCAATCTCACAAAAGATTTGTTGAAAAAACTCCAGAAGGGAAAGAAAAAAAGAAAAAGAAAATCAATGAACAATGCAATGAGTTAAAACAACGTCCGATGGAAAACTGATCACTGACATTTATCTCTTACACTATATTTATGTTGTACCAGGATTGCGTTTTTATTGTAGTTTCCTAATAATTTATTCCCTTCCGTCTACACGTTCTAAAGCGGCCTGTATGTATGGCTGATGCAGGGAGCCAATCATAATTCACTGGGAAACCCAGCTTCTTTGACATCTTATTATTTGCGCAGCAATCATTTCCTGTGGAGATACTTGTTCAATTTGCTGAAACTGCTGTGAATTTGGGTCCACTACACAGATAGAACAAATACTTTGAAGGCTATTAAAAAAATTGAAAAATAATCAATTTTCCGTAGAAGAATAAAAAACAGAAAGCAGACGAAGGTCAAAAACACATTTTTATTTTTAGAGCACATTATTGTATCTTTTTTTTTTTTAAATTCCCCAGCTTCTGTCATTGCAGAAGGGAAAAAGATTAGGCTCTAATTTTAAGAGTTGGCTACATTAAATATCCTATCAATCATTTCAATCTAATTGACTCCTAGTATGTTGCATAACAGAGTCCAATTATGAGCTGCAAAGCAGAGAAGAGGATTAATGAGCGTCAGAGTGAGAGGCAATTCAGCTACAGACTGCAAAAGTGTTATTTTGTCAACAAGATTACACTCAGAGTCTTTTAAAATTGAGAAAAACAATGTGTCAAGCATTTTTTCACTGGTATATACCTAAAGCAAAAGCTGCAGAGGTCTTGTCGGCAGCCTTAAACAGCCCTTCCCTTCTAGCTCATGCCAGACTTTCTGAGTCTGAGATGTCCCAATGCAGCTCAATGAGAAGTCTTTGCAAGGCAGGTGCTCTGGGGAATTGTCTAACTCTTGAGTTTATCTCCACTGAGCTAAACTACCAGGTTTCCAAGTAACATGACTCATTTCTTAGATTAGTGGTCTCTGTGACTTTAGTGTCTCTTTAACAATTTACCCAGTTCTGGAGTGTTACCGATTTTTTCACCTAAATTTGAATTATTTATGAAAATGAATACAAAATGAATAATAGATGATAAATTATAGCCTGAAATAGTAAAATTTGTAAACACGGGCATAGGTTTACATATAAACGGTTTCTTTATTTTACAACTTTGCCCCAGAATTGGTCATTAAACTCCCATTTAGAGTTAGGGTAATGCTTAAAAAAATATATATAATCAAGTACCATTAAGTGTACTTGATTATAGAATAGGGCAATCCCAATATCCTGAATACATGACGGCAACGGAGCACTGGTTTGAAAACGCTTGTTTTAAATTACTGTTCAGCATATTCCAGATACCGCGTCATCAAGCAATTGTATTCTAGCAGCGGAGATTTTATCAGCCGACTTCCCATGAACACTACCATGTTAGAAATATGCAGAATAGTCTTTTTGGAATATAGAAATGTTTGAGAGGACAGCACATTGGGCTAAGTGATATGACATGTTCGGAAACCACCACCAACGTCTATATTGTCTCGTTAGCTACAATGTACTCATTTCAGGAAGGAACGACAGAAACATGAGCATGTATAAGCTGGTGTACTATACACACATGTGCACATACTTCTTGATTCGTGTCATTACCTAGAAACAAAGCTGCAGGATACGTTTGTATCTTCTGGAAGGTCTATTATTTTCCCTACTTATGTAGAATGAAACCATAAAGCCTTTGGAAGTGGTGGGAATTCCATAAAAATAAAGATCATCGTTATCTCACAATAATTTTCTCAAAGGTTAAAGATAAGTGGAATGAAAGCAAATTCATCACAGACAAAAAAATGTGAATGCATTCTCTGTGTCCATAAAAATACTGACCTAAACTATGATTACATTTCCCTACTGTAGTTGGGAGTAACCATATTAGCTCAGTGATGCAGACACAAAATAATACAGTAACATTTATTTCAGAATAACACGTTTTTGTTGTTGCTTTCATTTAGCAAGCATGCGCAAGCAATGTTTATGTAAGACAGATTTAAAAAAAAAAAAATTAAAACATGGTTACTTTACGGCACATGGAAACAGTTTAAATGTTTGTTCAAACCAAAAAAAGTGTTTTAAGAGGTTAGAGTACCCTACTCTGAATAATAAATAAATAGCATAACCGTAGCTCTATTTCCAGCTACGAGGCAAAATTGCCCCTCGGCCCAATTCCCTCTGCTGCCATCACTCCCCTTAGCTCCTCTAAGGGAAGGGATGTCAGGGGAGGGAGAGGCTGAGGGGAGGACATTGGTAGCATGGGGAGGGTGAGCTAAGCTGGTTAACGTCCGACGCCAAATTTGCACAGAATTCACATTAGCTACCTGGCTGGCTAATGATGCCCCAATGACAGGAGCCGGAGGAGGAGTTACACCTCTGGCAGCAGAGGAGTTAAACTCTATATGTGCAGCATTTTATTGCAAAATCCTGCACATAAAGACTGATGGCACCATGACCATTTCAAATCACTGTAATCATCATGGGTTGGAGTAACCCTTTAACAGCTGAATTAAACAAATTACTAATAGCATGAGATAGTAAGAAAAGCATGAAGCTTGTGTAATGACACTTACCTCTGACAATTCTGCATTAAGAGCATCCTGGCCGAGGGGATCGCCTGCCTCTTTATGAATACTCGGTAACCATTGCTCTACACTCTTTAACAGATACACCTTCCCCTCCTGCAATGATACAAATATACAAACTTAATACAGAAGGAGAATTATGTTTAAGTTTAACTAGTTGGATGCTAAAGTGTCACAAACAGTCAGTCAAACCAGCACTAGGACTGGTATCGAGATCAGCCCTGAATTATCAAATTTTAGTCCAACGAAAAAAATCATTAAATAGATTTCTTTTTGTGTCTTGTTGCTGCTATCGGATATACATAGAATGTTCAGGGTACTATGTGGGCTACTAGTTACTATTATCACCAGAAGCCAAAGTATCAGAGTATGGTTTTGACTTGCACTTAAATGGACACTATAGGCACCCATACCACTTTATCTGAAGAGTTCTAAGTGCAGTTCCCCTCCTGTCTGTTTAACCCTGTAATGAAAAACATTGCAGTTTATGAGAAACTGCAATACAGAACAAGGTTTACTTCACCTCTAGCAGCTGTGTTCAAGACAACCACTACAGATGCTTCCGGGTCCCTACCAGAGTTTGGCTCCATTAAACGATGTAGGACGGCCTGGCGCTTTGCATGAATGGAACCTGATTCAATGCTTTCCTGCAAGGGAAGCTTTAATGCGTGTGAAGAGTGTGCGAGTGCAGCGCATATGCATAATGTTCTATCATTGCCGTGACGTTGCGGGAAAAGGAGACATAGCCAGCGGCAAGGGAGACTCTGCGCTGAAAAGAGGGAAGTTAAAAAAAAAAAGTTTTAATCCTTTCATCATCGAAGGTGGAAGGGACCTATGAACTTAGACTGGGACACGATAGCGTTAGGAATACAGGTTTATATTCCCAACGCTATAGTTTTCCTATAAGACGTCTAGTGCAGACTGCTCCCTATTTTTTCATACTTACATAAGTATCATACTAGGTTGGGAATTAGAACTTATATGACTGTATTGGGTCCAATAGCGTTATGGAGTATTCCGTAAATATATAAATATAGAAGCCTGTAAACTCAGATTAATAGGTGGGTGTTGTTAGCAATGTATATACTTTCAGCAGCCGAACGAAAAGCATAGCTGACTTTTTCCAGTTTGGCTATTCTGACATTATAATTGAAAATCACTTTTCTCAGTTTAGTAAATAACCCTATCTGTTTCCTTTAGAACTGGCAGAACATTCATAGTATTACTTAGTCATTATTGAGATGTCTGGAGAGTACTTTATGTGTACAAGGTCCTGTAGAATTATTTTTGACCCTCGAGTTAACAGAAACAATGTTAAGCAAGTGCATGGTCACCCAAAAAACTGACCCGGAAAGCCTTCAGCATCCACAGTACGTATGTCAGAACAATACACATGTACATCAGCTACAGAAGTATCTATATACCTACCATGAGATATTACATACACACATACAAAAATGTAAAGTTACAATTCAATCACTATAGCTTATTATTGTGGTTATGGTGCCAGGGCTCTCTGGGGCAGACTACTTTCTTTATGTCAAACCATTTTTAAGCTGTTTCGGTTATTATTCTATACTGGGGTAGGCAATCTTTTAGTAGTACTGTGCCAAAACAAGATCTTAAAGTTCCTTGGTGTGCCGGTTCTATTTTTTTTTTTTTGAGGGGCTGTGTATGTTGGCTGCTCGTGGAATGTTGTGTGTGTTTGGTGGTGTGTGTGGGGGGCTGCTTGTTGGGTTGTATGTGGATTGTCAGTGGTGTTGTGTTTGTGCTGTTTGTATTATTTGTATGAGAGTGAGGCGTCTTCTGCAGTTCTGTGTATATAGCAGTGTGGGTGGCATCGCTGGGGTCCAGTGGGAATTGGGCTGGCCAGGTACAAGTCAAGAGCATGAACTGTGATAGCTGCTGTTGGCTGCTGTACTCCAGTGCAGATTCCCATTCACAAGAGCTGGGAGGAAGCGATCTGAGATAACTTCCTCCATGTGCTGCAATGAGTACTGTATATTGAAGTTTGTCCCTCACCACCTGCAATCACCACTCGGTTTGCATTAGCAGATATCTGATGTCCCACTGGGACTTCTGATAGGCCAGAGCCTGTTTTGCTCTGACAGCCTTGAATGATGTGCTAAGGCATCTTGAGTGCCATATGTTGCTGACCCTTGCATTATGCAAACAATCCTCTGCTCCATGCATCTCCATACACTGCTCCTATATGGAAAAATGAACTTAAAACAAAAATGTTCTTAAAGATGAGAATGACGTTAATTGTGGTTATCTGAAAAAAGTATAGTTATATAATGAATTAGTTCCCTTTTACTGTTTACTTTCAGACAGGGAATAAGTATTGTAGAACCCAGTAACTCCAGCTTAACATTTAAAATTGAGAATCAATTCAGAAAATGCATATATGAGGCATACACACGACACACACAGAAAGCTTTCTGAAATGGTTCCAGAGATGAGTGGCGTTCTGCTGAGCGGGAGCCAGCCTGGACTTCCTCAGTCTTCATAAACAGCATAATCCCCATTAAATTACTCAACTAATTGTGCATCTGTTCTTTGTTCTGCTTGGAAGCAGGAAGTATATTAATCGTGGAAAGTGAACACTTGTTCAGCTTATCTTCATTTTCAAGCTTCTCTCCATTATAGTTCTTTTTTATTGTTTACCAGTTTATGTTTAAATCTGTTTACTATACGAATTACAGGTGTTTTGTTTGTTATGTTCAACTTCCTTTTGTCTTTCAAATCAAAACAAAAACACACGGAAACGGATACTTAGGGTGCTGGAAATCCAACCATCCGTTTAAAGGGCTACTAAAATATCAAGACAAATGGCTGTAATATAAATGAGGAACCCAGAGTTATTCTCTAAAGTGTGAAGTCTCTGAAATTTAAAGTGAATTCCAAATTTTGAGAAATTGTAAATATATTCCAAGTCAGCTATGTTTTCAAGTTGGCTGTAAATTCTCTCAGTTCACACTTTAGTGGATACCCCTGTATGAGATAAGCTAAGAAATGTGAAGGATTCTATCCATTTTGCAGGTGCTATTGGACTTGCACTTCAGAGGTATCGGAACATAAAAGCTGCAGTGAGAAAAATCAGATGCATTTGTAATTAAACTGGCTGGTGCCGGCATATGATCAAATGGCAACCGTCAATTTGCAAAACAATACAGGTTTCCTGGAGTTGAATAACAGTTTTACATACCTTTTATATATATATCTTTATTAGTTTTGTATTTAAAGTCTCTGAATATATGGGTTGTTTTTTTTGTTTTTTTATAAATAATGCCAGCTTTATGAAGCTGTAGGAAAATTCACCACCAGCAGCACTGCACCGACCCACTAATGAATGCCACTAATTAGCTTTGTAGTGATTCTGAGCCCAAACATAGGATGCATAAATGGACTATCTGGAAATGAATGGGTGTATAACCGATATTCAATCTCATCAGTAGCAGTGCTAATAGACTGGCACCATTAGTTAGACAAGACATTAAAGATTTGTTTGTAGTATTGCAATTTGAATACTTAAATAATTGTATTAGTAAAGAAATAGCTCTAGAAATTAATGCAGATAAGACAGAAACTGCAGGGAAACACAAAAGAATGTATTTTTGTAAACAAATAAAAAAAATTCTGATCTGTCTCAATACTACCACCAAGTGGACAAATTGTATTGCTACATGTAGGTTATATAATTGCACAAGTTTACGTGTAGAATCACACTGTTTGTTTTTTTTCCATCCAGATTCTAAATGCAAACTGTATGTGAAATGTATGTATACTTTTAGAAACATTATGCAAATTAGGAATACAAAGAAAAAAAAAAAAAAGCAAAACCAAACAAATGTTATAAACAGTACATTTTAGCAACTGTTGACAAAGCCAACATAAAACATTTAAATGAACAAATAAAATGAAAACATATGGCTCTGATTGAAATAATCATCGCATTTACACAGGTAATAAAGCATATGCAAATGTTATCTAGAACAGTTGGTCTCAGTCAACCAGGTATGAAATATTCTCAATAAGTTATTCTCTGCCCTCGGGTGACAGTTTTGTATTAATTTCAAGAGTTACTGCATGCACACAGCAGTCTGATGACTTATCAGTAACCAAGAAGGATTGATAAGAAGACAGCCAAGAATATCAGATCACACAGCGATAAATTATAGGAACATTCTCTGTCTACTTATCAATCTGCACATATCTACTATCTTGTTCTAGGTGAGTGGTTGATGGCAGATGTCGATCAGAAAATGTTTATTTGACTATTGTGATCTACATAAGCTTTGGAATATAGATAGACTCGTAGATACACGGCATGCAATCAGTCAAAGAAAAAGCACTGCATATAAAGTGGTTAGTTAGCAGGCAACGTCAGCGGACATGTTGGATTGTAGCACATAATTACACAAGTCTGCCTGACAATGTTTGTTTTGGGGTTTGTCCGTGATCCATGGACTAAAAAAACTTTATTCACTAAACTGTGAGCTTCCAAGAGTTGACAATAGACTTGAAACTTTTATTAAAAAATTTCCCAGTGCAAAATAAATGTCATAAAGTAAGCCAAGTGTTTTCCAGCTTACTGGGCTACTTTGTCCCAAATCTTGGAATTTTGTTGCCAAATTGCCATTTAGTAAACCCCATATTGCATTAACTTTCTATTAAAGGAAACTCTGCATTTAAATTAGACTTTTGAATATGCCAATATCCCAAGTTCTATTTAAGACGGGTTCCAATCTGAATAATTTATATATATATGTATATATATATTGAATATAGGAAGCTTGAACTCAAGCTAGGTTTATTCTCTAGTCCAGCTATTTTAATCTGAAAATATAGCTGGCTTGTCAATTCAGCTATCATGGGCTAAAATTTGAAACGGACTTTGAATTTCCCACAATTCACGCTTAGTGAAGAATGATTGTAAACACGCTGTGCTAAAAGTTTGCTGGAGAGCCAGTGCAACTAAAAGATATACATAAGACAAAATAGAAACCAGATTATCCTGTGTATACAGAGGAAAATGGAATAGTGGGAGAGTTCCTGCTTCATCAGCATTGCTATATTCTATCACGTGTAAAGTCTGATGGGAAAGGCGATCTTCTACGCGAGAGTAAAACATGCAGTTTCTCTCTTTCTGGTTCCACTTAATAAAGAAGGGCACTGTGATATCTGTCTTTAGCAGAGTCAGCAAAACTCTCCAGATTTCTAGTTCTCTGAAAGACTCAAAATAATTGATTAAGGTATATCAGCAGACTATAACCTTCCATCTAAGAATTTCATTACAGAGAAGGATTTAGAGCAGGCTTCCCCAAACTCCGACCCTCCAGATGTTGCTGAACTACAACTCCCATGATTCTATGAATGAAATAGATAGGCTGAGAATCGTGGGAGTTGTAGTTCAGCAATATCTGGAGGGCCGGAGTTTGGGGAAGCCTGTTTTAGAGAAACAGAATGTTAAATATGACTTTCAAATAAATCAAGAGTCATTTTTGCATCGCATATAGTACTTCTATTCCCCAAAGTAGTGGATTACAAAACGCAATATATCACATTTTATTTTTGATCGGTCACAAGCAATTCCCTGCATAGCATTGGAGTCTTTAATTATTATTTTAATGGGAATATATTGAAACATGTATATCAGGTAGAAAAGCGTAGCTCAACGATTACATGATGCAGTCTGTTAAATTGTCCTTTCACTCACTGAGATAACAACGGAGTTGTGAATTTTGTCAACAAATTTTTTTAAGGTGTGTTAAGAAATTCTAAACACACATGTAAATCTACAACTGGATGTATGAAACACGACATTTCTCAAACTTAAAGGGACATTTAAATCCTGAATGCCAAATTGGAATGTTATGGCAGTGCACAAAATACACCCTAAAAATATCAACAATGTGCATCATTTCTGTAAAATAAAACACATCCTAGCCAATGTGCTAGCTTATTCAATAGTTACAGGGAACTTTTGGTTGAAATCATAGCTGTTATAACAAAAATTCTAACAGATACTAAATCTAAAGTTCATCTCATTTTTCCCAACAAAAGTGAATTTCTGGTTAAAGTGTTTTAACAAAAACTCGATAAAGCATGATTTTATTTTTCATTATTCACTTATTAATTATTACTACTGTACTGATCAATCATTACAGGAAAGTAATGCAGGAAAATAGAGAATTCTGACAGGTTATAGAGATTCTCTCTGTGTGAATATCTACGTGAATATAATTTATTTAATAATCAGCATCATAAAATACTGAGGGATATAAAAATCAATATGTACATGATATCCCGTTACCTGAACATGTTTGTTCGGCAGGACTAATAGCACTTTTATAACATGCAGCAGCTATCGGTATATAAAAAATTTACAAAGAGGCCCCGGCTGTAGACGCAGATCAAATTAGACATCTCTGTTTGGGAATGCACATTTCACATAAGCTACTGCTTTTATATTTAATGTGCTGACTGTAAAGTATATTGAGGAATAATGACCTTCTGCTAGTCCTTGTACAAATTAGTTTAATGTGGCCCTTTTGCAGTGCTGGGCTTGCTGTTCCCAATATCGTACACAGCTGTCATATGTCAGGAGTCTGTGTATGCAGGGTGGAAGGGTAGATATATGCAGGTCATTGATGGAGATAGTATTGTGTGAAACCATACAGCACTAATAATAGACTATGGGATTATACTAATCTAGTCCTCCAGTCCTAATCTACCGAACTATTGCTGGGACAAAGCTCACTTAGCATATATGCAGGGCTCATCAGAGCAACTGAAGGTAGATAAGCAGCACTCTCCTTGAAGCTGGGGGTCTTTTTCATTTCTTCTTATTGAAATCAAGGCATTGGGGTCAGTAGGCAAACTAATTCCGTCCAGGTATGTGCATGGTTGAAACGTGTGTTAATCAAGTAAAAGGTACAAAAGGTCAAAACATCACATAAAGAACCAAGGGCTGATATTTAAATGGATCCCTGGATAACGCACTGTTCCATGACGTCATAAACAGTTATCTCTTTCAGAATTAGTTATGGCTGCTCCCCATAGGCAGTCAGCAAAGACCTGCTACTATAGAAGATAAAACATGCCAATAATAATCTGGAACCATTTCCTACATTCCTACATTACTCAACAACAGTAATACAACTTGAGACCCTCTCCCTTCCCTCTCTCCCCCTCCCCCCCCCCCCCCCCCTCTATGATACCCCTAGAGAAACACGCTATGACTCTTCACTGGGAATAGACACGACCTCACGACCACCCCAATACTCAAATAAATACCAAGATCACAACAGTTGATCTGCTTAAATGTGCAAAAAACGTATTAACTGGACCTTTAGAAACTGAAAATATAACTGAATGTCAACTCTGATCATTAATCATACCAAACTTGTTTTCTATGTATGATGTAAAGCAACTTTATAATATTCAAGTCTATTTTAACATTAATGTTCATTGTTATTAATCTACAATATATTGTCAATTTACACTTCTGACTTACCACCCAACTGAATTGTATTGTTTTATATGCAACTGAAAAATAAACATTTTCAAATATATATATATATATATATATATATTAAAAAAAAAACATGCCAATAAAACACTATAATGCTAATAACTCTGCACCTCCCACTTCCGCCCTTAGTATGTTCTGATGGGTTTCTGACTAACTTGATAGGATACAGTGTTATTACCGGATAGAGCTATGTGTTTTCTTACACAGAGCATTGGTGATTACACATTGATAATGGTCACAGAGCTGTAAAAACATTAATCTGGATAACATTCTCATTCTCACACTGCCTACATCCAGCCTGACTGCAATCCTCCAGATGGACTACAGCGTCCAACACACTCAGCCAGCAAGATGCCAACTGGAGGGCTGCAGGACGTCAGCGACAAAACATTCAGCTCCTAGGAAGTCAGTGGAAGCGGCTCATTACCTGGATCTGTTCCATGCTGAAGAGGTAACTCGCCATCAGTTGAAGGGCTTCGGCATTGGTCGGCTCATATTCTAAGGCTTTTAGAATGGTTTCCTTACATTTATCACCAGCGCCTTCCACCATACTGCGAAGGAGGAAAGCACATGTTACCAAAAAGCAAGCACTGTGTAAGTGCAAAAGTCCTGCCTCATTGAGAACATGGTCCATCTGTCACACTGAGATACAAGTAGTTTGAAATTGAGTAAATTAAAAATGTTACGGCCTGTGTTATCATATATATATATATATATATATATATATATATATATATATATATGTGTACATACACATGCTTAGAGTGTAATTTAGCAGCTAGGGTCTTACTGAAGTGGCTAGGGTTTAAATGCTTTATTTTTGGCATCCTTTCTTTTTAACAGGTTTAATTCTGGAGATGAACAGCTTTTATTCTGTGTGTAGAGCTTCCTATATAGGTTGTTAATCAGCCAGCTGGTATAATCTCTTCCTGACTGACAATATTGGTTTTGTGCAAGTTTTGTGTCTGGCGTTCACACACACACACAGCATGCTAATCCCAGACACAGTGGAAAAATTACACATACAGGGGCTTTTCAATAAACTCAATTTTCACAAATTAAATCCAAATTGAAAAAAATGAGGCAAAAATAGGCAAGCTGTGACTATGGATGAGTTGGAGAATTTATTTCAGATAAGCTATTTTTGCCTGCGATTTTCCACTCTTATTTGATTTGTGAAAATTCTGAGTTTCGTGTATAACCTTGACATTGTCAAAGCTCCTGAAGCTCGGCTTTGAGACAATTTAACTTTCTAACTCCCTGAAATAGGAAAAAACATAAATCGGTTCTAGTTTCCGACCTCTACACTTCTTCCTAGGTGCAAAGGACAGAGGTAAAAAAAACACAAGTCATTCAGTTGGGAACTTGATTTCCCATCACATTGTGTCCAAAACATTTTCTGCTCTTGCTGGACTATAATTCCTATCATGCTCAGCAAGATTCTGGCTGAGGCAAGGGAGAGTGAAAATATAAATCTGATGTAATAGGATAGTGAGTACATACAACTTATGTACAATATATGTCAAATTATGCAGGGGTTTGGCAGGGTATGATAAATAGATTAGTCCACAGTAGCCGTACAAAGCAAGTCACCATTTTAAACAACACAAAAATTAATACTTAAAAATGACACTTGGAGTAATACAGCCCTAAAGTAAGATTTTTAAGAATAAGAAATATTTGAAAATACAATTCCCAGCATTGACACGGATGTAAGGGTGTACATTTTCAATACCTGTGGAAGTTACATCTGCAGCCAATATGGTTTTCACAAATTTTATTTGTACAAATGATTAATTATATGATTTTTTTTTTTTAAATGGTATACAGGCATTTTTTGGACACAGAGTTTACCTTTAAGATTGTTGTGGTGGGGGATTACTTTGGATTTTGTAAAATAGAGTGAGGGGTTATGTATAAGAAGTATCTGTTCTGAAAAAGTAGTGTAAACATGAAAATGGGGCAGAGTTGAAAATAAAATCTTGGTTCTGCTTGTTTCCATGGAGACTGCACCACCTTTGGAACTATTGACCACTTTTCAGAACAGAACACTTTTTATACGTAGCATAGCCTTTTCACTCAATCCCAAAATACTCACCTTGTGGTTGCATCTCAGGCATTGTGGGATGTACGAAATAAAAGAAGTGTCCAGGTTAGTTTATGGTTTAGTCCACAGTGCTAACTAACCAGTACTTTATGGTGAATTGAAAAATCAACGTCAAATTGAAAAATTAGCTGGATCTGAGAATTGTTACATGTACTGAATACTGTAATTTTGTATTTTCAATTCACTGGGTTGTACATAACCCATAGACCCTAAAGATTTGCTGATGACTTATCAACACAAAGGACAAACTAAAAGACGTAAGTATTGTTAATTTGTCATCTACACATTTGCTGATCACAGGTATAGTTTAATTACGCAAAATAAATAAATATTTATATATATATATATTCAACACCATTGAATTAAAAAATATAAATAGCGCATATATATATACACATAATTATTTTACATATATGTAATTTTTTTTTTTTTTTAATTCACTGTTATGAAATAAAGATTGATTTTTGCAGGTAAAATTAGGGCATCATGTTCTGAAACATATATGAAAGAAGAATTGATAACGCTACACTTGCAAGTTCAAAGACGTAGAATCCTCAGCCGATTTTTCCACCATCAGCTTCGGAATGTTCAGTACTATGGACACGATCTTTAGTTTACATCAGAGGGATGCTTCAATATTTCTTCATAGGGTCTAATTCAAAGGCTAACTTTACCAGTATGTGAATTACTGAAAGAATAATTGAAGATGTACAGGTGTAACACTACTTGAGGAGAGAAGGAGGCTGACAACTTGTAAATTACCAAAGATCAGTAAGATAAATCTCCGCTACAGAGCAAAAAGCTGTCGCAATATCCTTCGCAGTGATTTCCATTTCATCAGGATACCTCGCTGCACCAGACTATAGAGGAAGAAAGAAAAAAAATAGGTACTTCACAAGATCAAAGCTTTTACTTTACCCACCTCAACCTCACAGCAGATAAAGAAAAAGAAAGAAAAAACACTGTTTAAAACAATTTGGAGTTTCTATGTCTTAAAGGACTATTGTACGCTAAAATGAGTTAAATGAAAATGGCTACAATGTAATGACATGAGAGATAAAAGGTTGGAAGACATAGCCAACATGTGGAAGTTTACATGGCCACAATAGACAGATGGTGCCGAATTGTTTGAGGCAGCATAATGCTATCGGAAATTCAAAAGCAGCATTGTGAGAATAAAGCAGCCTCGAGAACTACAAAAAATGCACATTAAGTTCTACAACCTTTAATGTTTTATTCAACATTTTAATGTCCTTCCACTGACATAATCTCTCATAATCTGTTCCGTGCTGTTTTTGAAACATTTTACCAGAGAAAGAAGAAAATTGCAAAAAAAAAGGTGATGTACGTGATAAAGTACTTACCACTTGTGGCTGACTTTGATAAGCACTGATCATAACTTCTAATCCCTTACTGAAGTACTGTAATGCTTCCTCTTTGCAATGTATCTGTCCAAGATACATATATTTGGCATGTCCTTTGTCAGGGCTAAGCTCTACAGCTGTTAAGAAAACCTATTCTTAAGTTAAAGAAGATCCACAAAATGCACAGAGCTTATCCATGATTTTCAAAGCTTTAAAGCATTTATTACATTCTAGAATCCTTAATAAATAAGTTACAGTGAAATAGATAATTAAGTTACACAAACATTACGCCTTTTATAATGGATGTCTCCACAATTTGCAATGTTAAAACTTGAGATTACAATGGATTTTACTGGGATTTTTACATTCTGATTTCTACAACATAGTCGCGAAATATTTTTTATGACAATACAAGATTAAACATAATTTGTGTAAATATTAACTCCCCTTACTACGTAAAAAGTCAGTTTAAAAAAAATCACCGGGGGGCGGGGTCAAGCCGCTGAACTGATCAGTCGCAGGTTCCCTGAGCTCCTGACTCCTGAAGCCTAAAACGGAGAAAATAAACGCTATTCAAGCGGCAAGCAAACTGCAGACAGGGGAAAGGCACTCTGGAGAAAGGGCTGCCTGACCCCACGACAGACAAGGTGAAGCTCGGGTCGATCCAGCGACCTCCCGCGGATCGCGGCCTAGCTGAGCGGAGGATGGGGCGGACGGCCGCTGCCCTGCCCCACTGCCACGGGCTGCTGCGGGCACAGACATCCCCCCCCCCCGGACCGGCGGGGGTTATCCCGGTCCCCACTGGCTGCCTCACCTATCCTCAACTCCAGCGAGTGGCGATGACGGCGCGGGCCGGGACCGCCATGCGCTCCCACAAAATGGCGGACAGACACGCAGGACTGCACTTGCCTGAACCACCAAACATCTCAACCCCACATGTCAGCCTAGAACAAAGGCTCGACGAGCTCTTCCTCCGCTTCTGGGCAAAGCTTGAAGCCCGAACTGAACACACACGTACGCAAAGCCGGGGGACCCAACAAGGGGGTAAGGGGCAGCTGCCACAGGTACGCCCTCCGGGCACTCAAAACCCACAACCCAAGACCACCAGCAGACAGGGCCCACCCGGGCTGAGGGCCAACAAGGGGAAACACCCCTCGCTCTGGCCACCACAGAAAACTCCCCGTCTCAAGAGGCGTAAGCACACCGGGGGCCTCTGGCGCACCCTACACGGGAAAGACCTGGATTCAAACAAGAGCCCCAGAGTCTGTGGCCATTTCAAGCGGGCCCCTCACATGGCCTGGGGCGGGAGGGCCGCCCCAAAGCACGCCGACCCAGCCCCCCCTCAGGTATACACGCACCTGTTCCCGATTACTGGGGTAGGGTGAACACCCTCTACCCAAGTTCAGGACTGATACACCGCTGCCAGTCATAAGCAATACCCACCACCACGAACATACTCGCTTCCTGCCCGTTCCTCTGACCGTCGGACAGCACCTTGCAGCCAGTGGGAAAACAGGGACGCTTGATACTGAAGATCCAGCATGCAGGACTTTGTGCTTACCCATGGAGGAGTCGTCCGTCATAAGCCATACAGGTCTCAAAGACTGTGATTGCAGCTCCAGTGGGAATTTAACCCTGTTCGTATACTGTTTAAGCATGATTGATACTCTTACGTAAAGCTATTTGACTAAGCTATGTTACACATACTTTATAAAGCATTTTCCGCATAAGCTTTAGCATAACCATTTAATCTAAAAGGTGCACAATAGTAATAACAACTTGCAGCAGCATTTACTGTCTTGCTAATATAATGTTAAAATGAATGCTAATCCAGGCTGTGTTAGCACTGTAAGCCAGATTAGCAACGTCGCAATGCCTAAAGTTAATCAAATGTAACTTCATACTGTATTGTTCGACTTAACCTTAAAACGCACCTTTACTGATAGGCGGAACTAGTGAAACCACCAGACACACGACAATGACATTTATATATAAAACTGTGCAGTATCTTCTAATCCCTAACTACTGTAACACTATGTCTGCATAACTGCTTACTCCAGCTGTTGTGGCATTGTAAGCCTGATGTGTTATCACCTTGCACAAATAAAATAAAGAATTAAAAAAAAAAAAAAAAAATTCACCAGTTGAGTCGGGTCTTCAAAAAAAATGAATCACTAAAAAGGGACAAAGATAAAGAAATTCACTCAACTTTTAAAAAGTCTACTATCTCTCTCTCCTCCACGCTACCACTAAAACAAGTGGACATTTCACAAGAAGGTGGGGTCTTTAAAATATTACAATAAAATAAAAATGTAAAATAAAAGAAATACAAAACAACTTTAGCTTAATAAAGCAATTTTGGTTTCTAGATCATGTCTCTCAATGTCACTGCTCAATTATTTAGGAGTTAAATCACTTTTGTTTCTGTTTATACAGCCCCAGCCACACCTCCCCTAGAGATGACTTACACAGCCTGCAGGGAAAAAAAAGGTTTAATTTCCAAGCAGAAATAAACTTACTTTAGAAGTTTTTATCTACTGCTTTGTAAATGTAACCCTAATCAAATATAGGAGGCTCCTGCAAGGTCTAGCAAGCTATTAACAGTGCAGGAGATAAGAAATTCTAAACTATACAGAATGTGCATTAAAGGAAGTGTAAACATTAGATATAAAATTACAGGAAGTGTTTAAGAAGGCTGTGTAATTCACATGCATGGAGGTGTGACTATGGTATAATCAGTGCTATTTAACTCCTAAATGGCAGAGAATTGAGCAGTGAGACTGCAGGGACATGATATTAACATTAAGCTATCGTTTTGGTAACTGTAGTTTTCCTTTAAAACCGCAAAAGACTAAAACATGAGCAGGAAATATGAGAGCTACCATTGCTATTACCATTTACATTCAATAAAGTACTAGAATGAAGGTAGTCTAGCTAATGATATACCATGTGGCAACGTTTTAATGTTACTATATGCACTTGTATAAACATAGCATAGAATATCACTTGAGATCCAAATATTGCAGAATTAGCAAACTGCTCCAGAATGATAAAGGATATTTGTTTGGCCTTCTCTGCATCCCCCAGCTCCATGCAGATGTTCCCCATCATATCCAATATATCTAAATTGGTTGGATCGATGTCTAGTGCTCTCTGACAAAAGAGCTGGGCCATCTCGTAATTAAAACTATCCAAGTACTCTTCAGTCTGAAAAAGAACATTACATGTATTTTATTTTAATACATATTATATTCACCCCCCATCCCCTTTTCCTTTATTGTCTCAAAGCATGAAGGTTGATCACTATGAAATACAAATATTAAGCATTCCAGCACACACAAAAAAATACTTCAAAGGCACAAATTTATTAGTGCAAACAGTGAGTAAATTAACAATCCAGGCCAATAAAAAGGCCTTTATAATTAAGAGAATAAGCATAATTCATTAACTACATCAAAATCTTGGAATCTGAGTGATGTTATCAAAGTGAACTTCAAATGTGAAGATAAAATGGTCAACCTGAAAGCATAACTGACTGAGCAATTTGACTATTTTGCCCGATTTGGTTTTTTTGTTCCAATGATGAAATAAAGTTGATTTTAACGCTCTGTTCATATAATGGAATGGGATATCCTTCACTCACCTTAAAGGACCACTCTAGTGCCAGGAAAGCATACTCGTTTTCCTGGCACTAGAGTGCCCTGAGGGTGCCCCCACCCTCAGGGACCCACTCCCGCCCGGCTCTGGAAAGGGGAAAGGGGTAAAAACTTACCTTTTTCCAGCGCTGGGCGGGGAGCTCTCCTCCTCCTCTCCGCCTCCGTTCCTCCCCGTCGGCTGAATGCGCACGCGCGGCAAGAGCTGCGCGCGCATTCAGCCGGTCACATAGGAAAGCATTCATAATGCTTTCCTATGGACGCTTGCGTGCTCTCACTGTGATTTTCACAGTGAGAATCACGCAAGCGCCTCTAGCGGCTGTCAGTGAGACAGCCACTAGAGAATTAGGGGGAAGGCTTAACTAATTGATAAGCATAGCAGTTTCTCTGAAACTGCTATGTTTATAAAATAATTAGTTAACCCTAGCTGGACCTGGCACCCAGACCACTTCATTAAGCTGAAGTGGTCTGGGTGCCTAGAGTGGTCCTTTAACCCCTTAAGGACCAAACTTCTGGAATAAAAGGGAATCATGACATGTCACACACGTCATGTGTCCTTAAGGGGTTAAGGGTGGGATATTTTTCAGACTGTATTTGACCAAAAATGTTAAATTCACTTTTAAATCACTTGACATAATCGCCAATTCACAGGTTAGTGAATAATCGTGTAAGCTTTATATACTTAAACAAGGAGAATTTGGCAAACTCCAATTGTGCAAAATCCAGCAATTAAAAGAATATTAAACTATATTTGTATTATAATCACCAATAATATTAGATCCCAAATTATTATCATAAAGGCAGCAGTATTGAGAGCAATGGGCATGAAAACCTCTGAATGCAAACTACAAATGTCTTGTTTTAGGTCTATGGACACATGGAGAAATGTGTCCCTGGATTACAGCATTTCTACCCAGTAGCGATCTCTAAGGTTAAACTTGGCATGGTAGCCTGCTGTACACGTACAGTAGATTATAGCTGCTTTCATATAAATCACTGAAGATGTGTAAACCTTTTACTCCAGCATGTAAACAATACCGACATTACTTGGCCCCAAAGCACCATCAAATCCCTGAAATGCATAGTAATGGAACAAAAAAAATGGCCATTCTAAGCAAAATAACTACTACAGCTTATTATAATGGATATAGTGCAAGGAGTCCCAACATTTTCCATCAACAAGCTTGACAAAAAAATAGGACTGTCCTATTCCCCAAAAGTTGACCAATTGGCAAAGCCATATAGGCTCCAAACTCTCATTGCTATCCAGTTGGATGGCTATACGTGTATGTAGCAGTAGGTGGGGGCCAATTTAGTAGTGACAGAAAAACGCTGTTTCTTTTTTTGTCAAACTGTTTTTGAATGAGAAAGGGGTGAGACAGGATCCAATGATGCCTTGAACCATAACTAATACAATATGCTGTTGTGTGTATGGTGCTTACAGTGTCCCTTTAAATAAGGATAGTCAGTAACAGTGTGGAAATAACACACTGATACAGTAGCAGAGTATAATTTTGGCAAAAAATAAATGTAAATTATCTACTGGAAACACCAATATATGTAAACCTTCAACAGCAGGTAAACAAACAGGTAAACACTCCTGGTGAAATGCAATGTGAAGAACCAATTCTGTTTTCTAATACTTTATTAAAAGAAAAAATAAAGAAAGAAAAATATGACAATATAGTCATCAGAACCAATACAGCTCAATGTAGTAGTTTTGGTGTCTGTAGCCTGTCCCTGCAGGCGTTTCAATGTAAACAATGCCTTTTAAGGGAAAAGGCGGTGTTTACATTGCTGCCTAGCAACACCTCTAGTGACAGTCACTCAGACGGTCATTAAAGTGCTTCTTATCTCAGTGTTGCTCAGTGTGCAGCACCTACGTTCAGCGTCTCCACGCTGTCCATGGAGTTGCTGAACACCTCCATAGAGAAGCACTGATTCAATGCAACTCTATGAGGAGATGCTAATTGGTGCAGTACAGCGTTTTCCCACGCATGTGTAATAGCCTCCCAATGCTTTCTGATTGGCTGAGATTGTCATCATGGAGGCGGGGCCAGCAGTGGTGAGATTGGAACGGTGAACAAAAAGCAAGTTTAAAACTTTATTTCTCCACTATGAGGGGAGGGGGGGCAGGCAGGGATCCTTAGTAGGTAGGTTACAATTATAGTGTTATAATATACATACACAAAAAGCCAAAAGAGTAATGAACAGGACATCCCCATATCTCTAATGGATAGAAAAAAAGACTGCCTTTTGGGAAGGGTTGGATATATGTATAGAAATGTCAGAGTTATATTTCCTGTCCTTTCTGCTGTGCGAAAAATGGATAATGCGTAAGTCAGAGGAGAAGGAGGAGGAGTAGTGGCACTGTCACTCCTCCTCCTCCCCTAAAATATAAGCATTTTATAAAGATAACATCTTTATGAAATGCTCATAAAGACTGTGATGAAATTTTACTGAATTTCCAAACTAGTTATAAGATACTATAAGACAAACTAGTGACTACCTTGTCTTATGTCAAGATCCGTCAAACCCCCAGCCGTCACTAGTGAACAGAGATTTTGTTTATCGAGGCTCCTGCGGTCTCCGTCTCAACTGCTTTTCACATTGGCTTTTATTTCTGACCTATGCTTTGCTTTTATTTCCCTTTATTAATTCTAGAGATGAGATTTAAGGAACACACCAAGCACCATAACCACTACAAGTCTCTGTATAGTGGTTATGGTGCCAGGAGTGGTCTGGTGCACTCCCACCTCACACCATTGTAAGTTGTCAAACTGTTTTTTTGTTTTTTTGACGGTCTGACTTCCTACATGGGATCAGTCGCTGCATAGCTCATTGGCTGAGAGTGATCAGCTAACACTCTCAGCCAATCAGCTAGCTCTGCACGACAAGGCTTAGCTCAGGAGAGCTAAGAGAAGTTACAGCTCTCCGTCATTAATATTGGAGGCATGGAGTGGTGTCCGGTGGACCCCAGGTAAGAAGTCAAACCTTTCTACAGTAAGTTGTAGTGGTTATGATACTTGGAGTATTCCTTGGAACTTCCCAGGACCACGTTATAAAGATCCATGGTGGCATTAGTTAGTTTAACCATACCTTTTCTAATAGTTGTGTAATAGTGTACTTTTCAGCTGTTTTTTTCTTTGCCTTTTTTTGCATGTTAATTTTAATCCTCTCCTGTGCTGACAAGCCACAAAGATCAGGTCCTAAAATACAAAAGACAAATAATTAGCCTACATATTTTATAAGACTTTTATAGAAGATATATGATTGCACTTAGTATAGATTAGTTTGAGATACATTCAAGCGAACAGCTTTCCAATTTTATAAAGACACTTTAGACTTTAGTCCCAATAGTTTTACGCTTCATTTTTGTTTCATTGTGACAAAACATTGCAGTCCTATCAATCAGACAGTGCGGACATGGACAAACTTGTAGGCACTGCTCCCTGGGAGTGAGTACAAAGCGTGCACCGGTGCGCAATCACCAGTGCTATGTGTCAAAAGTTCCACATGCAGCAACAGTTATCATGGAGATTGACACACGTTTTGGACTTACTTACAGACACTTGCTCATGAGAAGCAATGAGTGCGAGGCTCTCCACATCAACATTGGCATACCAACTCATTGGTATGAAAGATGGGATATCTTAATTCCTAGTTCTCTCACTGACAGAGCTACACTTTAATTAAATGGATACTAGAGACACCCAGAGCATTTCATCTCATTGAACTGGTCTGGGTGCAGTTTCCCTGTCCCCCTTTTGTCCAGCAATGTAAAACCTTACAGTTTTAGAGAAACTGTGATGTTTACATTGCAGTACTAAGACAGCCTCTAGTACCTGTCTATCAGCACTATACGGGGAGTTTACCGGACTCTAGGTCTCCTAAATGACGCTGGATTCCCTCATGCTTTGCATGAGGACCTCCAGCCTTAGTGAAAACCCCATATTTATTTATTTATTATTGCAATTTATATAGCGCCAACAGATTCCGTAGCGCTTTACAATATTATGAGAGGGAAAGTATTGAGGCAATGCTTTCCTATGGGGAAGGCCTAATGTGCTCGCAGCCCTCAATGAAAAGTGCGTCATCAGGACGCGTTAGAAATGTATTGCTATAGAGAGGTAGCCCCTAAGTCAAATGCTCACATTCAGGGATAAGTAACTATCCACATTAATTAGGGGTCTTCGCTAAAGATACAGTGGACTGCAACTCCCATCATTCTCCAGGAGGTTATGCTATCACATGGCATGCTTGATGCTTTGATAATGAATCTCAGAATTAGACTCAACTGTCAGCTCATCTTTGCATTAACACTAAGATATTATGTCTTTTTAGACCAAAATTACGTTTGTGCAAAATAGAATAATCATTCACTTGATTAGAACAAAAAAATGCAAAACAATTTAAGTCTGACACAGTAAGAATTGCAGAGGACAAACTATTTTGTAGCGTATTACATGTTGCCGAATGACTAAAAACCAAAACTAAATTTTGTAGTAGTACACATAAGAATCCTGCCATCGGTTCATAAATGTGCTGTATATCACAAGGTACAAATGTAAAAACAGAAAGAAGATACTATACAAAATGAGTGCTAAATAAATAATAATACAATGCAGAAACAAAACAAAAACCCTCTTCTGTGTTACCACACAAATAATAGTTGCAACCTTGGTATTTCATATCAGCCAAAACTGGAACAGAGTAGGACCCTGTCACAAGATAAAAAGCCTCTGAAAATTCAAAATACTCTCCACTTAGGGTAATACTGTATGAACCATGAGAATAGCTCAAGGTGTATAATGCTCTCACAAATTAGATGGTAAATCAGGCTTTTCTGCCCATCTGGGGGAACAACTGCTAAACTGTGAAGTATAGAGTGTGGAGCATATGGGGTGTAATTCTTACCCTCTAACAGGCTCCTACTCTGTACCAGTTTTAGGTGATACTAATACCAAGATTGCAACTATTCACTTATATACTGGTGCTGGTATCACACGCCATGTATAATCCCCTCTTGGACTTGTATTTCTTTGCATGGTACACATGTCCACAATAATGCAAAATCATGATATCATTAAATTTAGATTTCACACTGTCATTCAATCCACTCACCCCCATGTCCCCCTTTCTGCTTCCTCTTGGGTTTGTTGCTTTTTTTCCCTTTTGCCTGGCCTCCCATGGCTGACAGATTCTGTTAGCAGAAAGAAAAAGAAAACAACAATCACCAACTCAGAGCTCAGGAGAGACTTCCTGCAGCACCATGTGCACACACAGCGTGGCTCCCAGCTGCTACGGACCCCGAGCAGGGACAAACTACCTCCCAATCCACTCACACCACATTATACACCAAAACAGAGTGTTTTCTTATATTATTGTATGTGTTGTTTCATTATTTCATACAGGAACACAGCCGTAAAATCTAATAATGTGCATTAAATATAATATTGCTGGATGACACTATTTGCATGTTTTGTTTTTTACAATTTTGAGGAAGGATCCCATGTTAGGTCATTTACATCCCTCATACTATGTTTATTTCTATTTTATTTAGTTTGTTTCATGCACATACAGCAGCAGAACAACACGTCACAGAGTTAGATAACGTTAA
Source organism: Pelobates fuscus (assembly GCF_036172605.1). Classification (NCBI taxonomy): domain Eukaryota; kingdom Metazoa; phylum Chordata; class Amphibia; order Anura; family Pelobatidae; genus Pelobates; species Pelobates fuscus. Next base: position 342,101,050 of record NC_086320.1, read on the forward strand.
ATATACACATAGAGACTAATATAATGTGTGTATTTTATTTAGTTTGTTTCATGCACAAACAGCAACAGAACAATAAGTGGCAGAGTTAGATGTTAAATATGCCCATATAGAATAATTACTTTTTTTTTTTTTCTTTTATTTGTTTCATGCACATACAGCAGAAGAACAATAAGTGATAGAGTCTGATGTTAAATATGCACACATGGAATAATAACTTTTTTTTGTATTTTATTTGTTTCACGCACATACAGCAACAAAACAATAAGTTACAGAGTTAGATTTTAAATATGGACATATAGAATAATTCCTTTTTTAATTTTTTTAGATTTGATTTTATTTTGTTTCATGCACATACTGCAACAGAACAACAAGTGACAGACAGAGTAAGGTGATGATAAATACACACATGTAGAAAACGTAGAATAACGTAAAATGCAAAAAAAACTATTTTATTTATTATTTACTGCTTTCTGAGGCGTTTACACCATAAATAAATAAAGCTATACACAGTTATATAGCTAGGGCACACTATGCAACGCTTCGGAACTACAACTCCCGTCATCGCTCATCGAGGCCCTAGGTACGGGTGGAATCACGGGAGTTGTAGTTCGCTTGAGAACTCATCAGGCCGTCCGTTGTTTTTATTTTATTTTTTCTTCTGAGGGCACGCGCCGCCGGTTTCCATGGTGACAGGCCTCGCCCGGTGGTTTCCGCTTCCTGTTCCTGGCTCTCACCTGAGTCAGTGCTGCCTATCTGGGACGGTGAGTGTGAGTGGTGGGGGGGCTGGCCCTCTGTAGGGTGGGTAGACAGACAGGGATTACTGAGCAGCCAGTCAGCCTCTGGCTTCTTATAATACATTGGGTTTTATTAATTAATACAGAGTGATGGGAGCTTTATTCAGTAAACAAGGAAATTGTAGTGAATTGGAAATCAAAATGCAAACATTTTTTATAAAAAAATCCACTAAAATACTGTCACAGCTGGAGATATATATATTATTTCTTCAAATCCTCTTATTTTATCCTGAATGTTACCGTTTGGTTTTCAAGTCTCCATAATTCTTTGTTTAGTCATTAAACAGGCAGGGTATTGGGACAGGCAGGGTTATTCGCGAACGTGAGAATTGTTCGCAGATTTATTGTAAACATTGGCACTATTTTGTTCTCTAAAGTGAATTTCAAATTTTAGGCAAAGAAGAAAAGGACCGACTTGTAGAATTTCTCCAATTAGCACTTTTTAAAAAAATATTTATATGTATTTTTTTTCTTTCTATTTGGGTCTAAGGTTGTTTCCATAATTCACACCCTGGTGAATAACCGTGAGTTGTAATTTTAAACTGTCTGATGAAAATATTTTAACGGAAAACAGCTGATTCCGTTTGTTATTTTTATTGTAGGCACACTAAAACGGGGTTCTCTGTCCTTTTTGTATGAGTATGTCATGATGAACTTTACTGTAGTATCTGTTAAATCAGCTGTGTCATGCAATACCTCCCATGGTCCCCAGCCTTTGGATCGCCCTAGCCACCTGTCATCCACCTCCTCATCTTTATTGGCCCTAGGGCCTGCAAAACATACATTATTTTTGTTTTTTTGCTGCCGATTTCCGTGTGTCCTCTTTCACGGTACTGCCCAAGATGATGGTCACTGCGTATCATAACCTCTCTCCTTCCTTGGACGTGAATGTGAAATCACAACGATGCACAATATAAGTTAGTTCTGTGTTGACTTGTTATTGTGCGTGAGTAAACTTAGATGATCCATGGTGCCCTTCTGCCCGAAGTGACACAACAACGGAAGAAGGTGACTAATGACCAAGACAGCTAATGACAATGTTGACAAAGGATGTGGAGTTGACTAAAGCTCCATCCTTTGTCATGTTCCAGGTAAAACATAAGAATATGTAGTCCCCAGCGTCTGTTTTTCCCCCACAGGAAAGCATTAATTTAGTACTTGACTACGGGGAGGTCTAATGCATGTGGGGCATTTGCCGCGCATGCGCATTAACAGCCGCTCATTGCGGGATGTCGGACGGGGCTGAGTGTCGCCCCAACACTGAGGGACATCGGCGCTGGGCTAAGGTAAGTAAGTAAATAACGGGTTTTTATCGCTTTATTTATTGCAGAGGGGAGGCGTGAGGGAGAGGGAAACCAGGGGGAGCGATAGTGACAGATATACTGCTTTGTATTCCTGGCACTATAGTATCCCTTTAACAATGAAAAATTACAGAGTGTCTCTTTAAAAGACCACTCTAAACCCCATAAATACTACAGTTTATTTTAGTTCCTATTATGCAAGAAGTCTATCAGTGCCATAGAAACATAGAATGGGACAGCAGATAAGAACCATTCAGCCTATCTAGTCTGCCCAGTTTTCTAAATACTTTTATTAGTCCCTTGCCTTATCTTATCTGGACGATAACTTCATTCCTATCCCATGCATGCTTAAACTACCTTCCTTTGTTAACCTCTAACAATTCAATTCGAAGGCTATTCCATGTATCCACAAACCTCTCAGATAGAAACATAGAATTACCACATCCCTGAGTTAAAAATAAAAACAGAAAAACGAGCATTGTGTGAAAAGTTAAACATGGAAATACAGCCTACCCATATAGATATGATCTACACCCCCCCCCCCCCACACTCATGCTGTAACATCAACCCCTCCATCACACAGACTCAGTCACCCTGTCACATCACCCGTCCCTCTCACACACGCAGTCACCCCACACTATTGGCTAAAAAAAAGGTGTTTAGGTAAAATATACATGAACAACATTGCAATTTTAGTGGCCAATTAGATGTATGCACGTATTTTACCCTTCTGTAGAAAGCAGGCACCAGAGAGTGTAAAACCTGTACAACTGGACATTGCAATGGTATTTGGAATCTTTCATTCCTCCGTACTACCGGGTTTATTAGCATGTGGTTCCAAGTTTCACCCATAAGGCAAAATCCAAACACACATTTTGTTTTATGTTTAGAGAACCAATGGAGCTTCTCCTTACTGTGTTAGTAGGGAATATAATGAACTTTATTTTCTTCCCAATCAACATCATATTAATTATGTGATTAGCGGTTAGAATTACACCCTAAATCCATAAGTTTAACTCACCACTTGCTATTTTTAATTGAGAAATAGATTCTACGCATTTTGTGCTGAGAATTTGTCTGGTGCAATTATGGAATTGCAATAACATTGACATACATACCTGGTCAGCCAGCACTCTGATTTCTTGTGAATGAAATTATTCACATCTGGAAAACTGGAACTTTGCCTGGTCAGTAGCTATTTAAAAAGTCATCTATGATTTATTTATCCACAGTTTGTTCTGCTTCACCAATTCACCTACATCGTGCAGTCTGTGAGTGATTCATGTTGAGTGTACAGCAACACTTGAAGTATCATCATTTACAAACAGAAGAAAAGGTCAAGGGTTGATAATGTCAGAAACCAACCAAGAACTGGTGGACTTGGTGTGGGGTAAGAAGAACAGCAAAGGCCTTGCGGATACCATCTTCAGAAGATGGATGCAAGGTAGGTCAGAATTTATTTACTCATGCTATATAGTGAAGTGAATGTAAGTACAGCCTGCAAGGGGTTAAAATCTTAAAAATGCATGTATTAGATGGCTGTTATATGGCAACTTATTGGTTGAGAGCCTCAGATTATTGTTATTCAGTGAGTTAAGCCCTGCAGATATGATATGTGCAGTGGCATCTAGCGGACCCTGGTAAAATGTCAAATTTGTACCCGTTTTAAACTTATGTTGGTATTCTATTCGTCTAAGGCAAAGAAAAGGTTTTTTTAACTATAAGAACAATAAGGATGTGGAATTCTCATCCTGAAGAAGTGGTTTTATCAGAGTCCATACAGATGTTCAAACAGCAATTAGATGCATACTTTCAAAAACAGAATATTCAAGGTTACAATGTAGGGTAATAACTTCTTGATCCAAGGATAAATCTGACTGCCATTCTGGGGTCAAGAAGGAATTTTTTTCCTAGTTTGTTGCAAATTGGGTTTTTTACCTTTTTTGGATCAACAGCAAAAAAACTAATGTGAGGAAGGCTGATCTTGAAGGATGCAAGTCTCTTCAGCTATGTAACTATGGTTATGGTGCTTGGTGCAGTTCTTTAACCCCTTAAGGACCAAACTTCTGCAATAAAAGGGAATCATGACGTCACACATGTCATGTGTCCTTAAGGGGTTAAGGACAGGTCATATTAATCAAGGGATATTTATTAGTTGTCTGGGATCACATTTATTTGGAGGGTTTTTTATTTATTTTTTTGTCCCATGAGTGCACTTACATCAAATCTAAAGTGTGAAAACTATATTTTCGATATATTTCTTTATTGTGAATTTTGCAACCCTTCCTGTTTGCAGTTTCCATGACTTGACAAGCATTATGGATTTTAAATGGTTTGAGGACAAATTTATTTTGTTTCCAATATTTCGCTACTGAAGTATTTTCAGAGTAGAGTTAGAAGAAAATCTGCTCCCAACTATGTTTTAGGATGACAGAATATTTTTTCATTATTGACCTAGTTTTTAAATTGCTTAAATATTAGCCAGTCGCATCGCATACCTGTTCAGGTGGGACACCCACATCACTAAGCTGAATGGTAGCAATTTCAGTGTAGGTTACAACTAATGAATTAATGTCATATTCAGCCATTCTTCTCTTGAGTGTTGATACTACTGTATATGGAAACAGTCATTACTACTGTTCTGAATTATAGAGCATGTTGTATGAGCAAATCGTGTGCTGTGTATTTTTTATTTTTGAGGTTGAAGTGAATGCTACATTTGTTAATTTTGCATTCTGTTTACCTTTAGGATTTGTCTTCAGTGACTCTGAACCAACAGCATTAGAGCAGTTTGAAGGTGGACCTTGTGCTGTAATTGCACCAGTACAGGTATGCACATTTTTAGGTTCGGTTACCATTGTTAACTTACAAATCTCCTGAATTAGACGAGCTCATTCATTGCAAATCCATTGCCTATTTTACTAAGCTCACTAAATTCTTAAAATGGGGTCCCTACTGTTATGGGCAAATGCAAATATTACAAGTTTAAGAATGCAAAATTGTATTTTAAACTGTGTACTTTGTCTTTAACCCCTTCAGGACGGAGTCAATAGTACACGTTCTGATCAAAACAAAATGTAAACAAAAACTGGAATTTGCGCTATATGTCTGTTCAACCGTAATTCACCTCTTTCATATTAAATGCACCCACACTTATTATATATCATTTTGTTCAGGAGAAACAGGGCTTTCATTTCATATCAAATGTTTATATATGAAACCTAATTTATTATGAATAAAATAAAAAAAACTGTGAGAAATGTTAAAACAATTTTTACATTTGTAGTTCCGCCTCACATTTTAGCTGTAAATGTCATAATACTGTTAGATTTTACTGCAGAAAAATGCACATATTTGTAATCAGCGATGTCTCTCGAGTACAACAGTACCCCCCATTAACAGGTTTTATGGTGTTTTGGAAAGTTACAGGGTCAAATATCGAACATTCCATTTTCAAATTGAAATTTGCCAGATTAGTAGTGTTACCTTTGAGACGGTGTGGTAGCCCAGGAATGAGAATTACCCCATAATGGCATACCATTTGAAAAAGTAGACAACCCAAGGTATTGAACGTGGGGTATGTTTAGTCTTTTTTTTAGTAGCCACTTAGTAACAAACACTGGCCAAAGTTAGCGTTCATATTTGTTTTTGTGTGAAAAAAGCAAAAACCTAATATTTGGCCAGTGTTTGTGACTAAGTGGCTACTAAAAATGACTGGACATACCCCATTTGCAATACCTTGGGTTCTCTACTTTTGCAAATGGTATGCCATCATGGGGGTAATTCTTATTCCTGGGCTACCATACGGTCTCAAAGGCAACATAACTAATCTGGCAAATTTCAATGTCAAAAAAATGAAATGCAAGCCTTATATGTGACTCTCTAACTTTCCAAAACACCATAAAACTTGTACATGGGGGGTACTGTTATTCTCGGGTGACTTCACTAAACACAAATATTAGTGTTTTAAAACAGTAAAACATATTACAACAATAATATAGTCCATAAAAGTGCCGTTTGTTTGTAAAAAAAAAATGCAAAAAAGTCACTTTTACTTAAAATATCATCGTTGTAATACAATTTACCAGTTTTAAACACTAATATTTGAGTTCAGCGAAGTCTCCCGAGTAAAACAGTACCCCCTATGTACAGGTTTTATGGTGTCTTGGAGAGTTACAGGGTTAAATATAGTGCTTGCAAATTAAATTCTCTGCACTTTCTCCCTGTGTTGTCAGGCATGTCAATCAAATTTTAATTAATCAAATGACATAATTATGTTAAAAGATTACTTAAATATACACGTAGAATTTTAATATATATACATTTATAGGTATTTAAATTCTACGTGTATACTAATGTAATCTTTTATGTAATTATATGTATTTTTATATATATATATATATATATATATAGATATATATATATATAGATAGATATATAGATAGATAGATAGAGATATATATATATAGATATAGATATAGATATAGATAGATAGATATATATAGAATGTCATTCTAGGTGTATTTTGTTACCAATATATATATATATATATAGATAGATATAGATAGATAGATATAGAATGTCATTTTAGGTGTATTTTGTTACCAATATATATATATATATACCGTATTTTTCGCTCCATAAGACGCACCTCACCATAAGACGCACCTAGTTTTTAGAGGAAGAAACCCAGAAAAAAAAATATTCTGAACAAACTGTCCCATAGTGTTTCTTACTATGGGACAGTTTGTACAGAATATTTTTTTTCTCCCATGTCCCATAGTGTCCCCCCCTCCCATAGTCTTCTCCTCTCTCCCATAGTCTTCATCTCCCCCCCTCCCCATAGTCTTCATCTCCCCCCCTCCCCACAGACTTCATCTCCCCCCCTCCCCACAGACTTCATCTCCCCCCCTCCCCACAGACTTCATCTCCCCCCCTCCCCACAGACTTAATCTCCCCCCCTCCCCACTGACTTCATCTCCCCCCCTCCCCACAGACTTCATATCATCTCCCCCCCCTCCCCACAGACTTCATATCATCTCCCCCCCCCCTCCCCACAGACTTCATCTCCCCCCCCCTCCCCACAGACTTCATCTCCCCCCCCGCCACAGACTTCATCTCCCCCCCCGCCCCCACAGACTTCATCTCCCCCCCCTCCCCACAGACTTCATCTCCCCCCCCTCCCCACAGACTTCATCTCCCCCCCCCTCCCCACAGACTTCATCTCCCCCCCCTCCCCACAGACTTCATCTCCCCCCCTCCCCACAGACTTCATCTCCCCCCCTCCCCACAGACTTCATCTCCCCCCCCTCCCCACAGACTTCATCTCCCCCCCCTCCCCACAGACTTCATCTCCCCCCCCTCCCCACAGACTTCATCTCCCCCCCTCCCCACAGACTTCATCTCCCCCCCCCTCCCCACAGACTTCATCTCCCCCCCCCTCCCCACAGACTTCATCTCCCCCCCCCTCCCCACAGACTTCATCTCCCCCCCCCCTCCCCACAGACTTCATCTCCCCCCCCCCTCCCCACAGACTTCATCTCCCCCCCCCCCCACAGACTTCATCTCCCCCCCCTCCCCACAGACTTCATCTCCCCCCCTCCCCACAGACTTCATCTCCCCCCCCTCCCCACAGACTTCATCTCCCCCCCCTCCACATAGACTTCATCTCACCCCCCCTCCCCATAGACTTCATCTCCTCCCCCTCCCCATAGACTTCATCCCCCTCCCCATAGACTTCATCCCCCTCCCCATAGACTTCATCCCCCTCCCCATAGACTTCATCCCCCTCCCCATATTCTTCTCTCCCATACTGTCCCCCTCCCCTTGTCCCATAATTACTTACCTGTCTTGTAGCGTTGGCCGGCAGCACAGGGCGCACCGCGGTAGTGGAACTTGAATTTCATGTTCCGGATTCCGGCGGGACTGAAAGGAAGTGCGCACTCAGCTTGTGCACACTTCCTTTCAGTCCCGCCGGAAACCGGAACATGAAATTCAAGTTCCACTACCGCGGTGCGCCCTGTGCTGCCGGCCAACGCTGCAAGACAGGTAAGTAAAGCTTCATATTCGCTCCATAAGACGCACAGACATTTCCCCTCACTTTTGGGGGGGAAAAAAGTGCGTCTTATGGAGCGAAAAATACGGTATATATTAATAACGAAATACAGTTAGAATGAAATTACATATGAATATATAATTTATTTCAAATTTTGTTTCAATATTTTATTATTTTATTTATTATTGTAATTATACGTGTATATGTATATATATATATATATATATATATATAGATATATATATATATATATAGATATATGTATATACATATTATATATATGTAACATCATTCTAAGTGTATTCTAATACTAATATTAAAATACATTACGTATGACGTTACATATATATATAATATGTATATATATTATATATATATATATATATATATATATATATATATATATATATAAATACTTTTAATTTATTTTACACGTTTAATGTTTTTTTTACAGATCCCACCAGCAGGGGGACTGTCTGATATTTCAGACAGCACCCCTGCTGGCAGATCCACAGCCAGCTATAGGGGGCCATGTGATCGCTCTTTGAGAGCGATCACATGGCCCCCGGGGGCCTCACTTGCCGGAGGAGGGCTGCCTGGGCTGTCAGGCAGCCCTCCAGAAGAGGATCGCGGCGGAGGTAAGTAGTTGCGATCTCCTGGGGGCTTAAGCCATTACGGCGTTCTATGCCGCCGCAACGGCTTTAAAGCCGCGACGGCATAGAACGCCGTAACGGCGTTAAGGGGTTAAGATATTGCAAACTGACAAGGTGTTAGAATAGAACATATTGTATTTCATACAATGTTCCTTTGATAAATGACCTCTTACCCATATCAGTGAATAAGATGTTCAGACTTTAGGAAGCCATTTCAAATGCTCAGTTGCAGTGGAGCATATGAAATGCTGCAAAGGGGGCCTTCTCATTCACTCAGGAATAATATGAATGTGTATGAAGGTAGCTATCGAGTTTATGTGTTAGAGACAGTTTGTTCAAAGTGAATTCAAAGAAAATTTGAAATATAAGGTCAAAATAGCCGAACTGGAAAATTTCTCTAAATCATCTATGCTTGAACTTTGGCTACTCTTGCCTTAACCCCTTAAGGACCAAACTTCTGGAATAAAAGGGAATCATGACATGCCACACATGTCATGTGTCCTTAAGGGGTTAAAGGAACACTATAGTGTCCCTTACCTTACCTCCCCCACCTGCAAGCAAGTAAAGGGTTAAAAACCATTTCAACATTATCCTATGCTCACACATTAGGACTTCCCCATGGGAAAGAATTGACTCATTGCTTTCCTATGGGCGATTTAAAGACGCTGGACATCCTCATAGAATACATACATGCATAGAAGACAACCCAGTCTGAAAGGAGCACTGTATCTGCATAACCACTGCTGTTCAATCCCCTTTAATATCAAGCCATGTTTATACTTGTTGGCGTATAATCCTAGCTCTCTCAACCAGTCACTGTCATCCAGGTTGGATAAAAATGGCAATGTTGAAGTTCTAATTTAAATATCAGTGAGGCTGAAATGGATGCAGTCAGTGGGTGCTAGGAATGCTATGTTTTATATTAAATATTTCCTAAACATTTTGGTATTAAAGGGACACTCCAGACATATTTCTTAAGCTCGCTGAGGTGTCCTTTTCAACATTTAAAAAAAAATGTTTGTTTTTTTTACTTTTATAAATTAACTTAATTACATCTACCTGGCTTTCAAGCAGACAACACACATCCTATTTCATGGTTTGTTTAGCTCAATGGAGCTAAATTCAAAAGGCAGTTAATTGCTCAGAGCACCTGCCTTACAAAGGCTTCTCATTGAGCTGCATTGGGCAGTCTGTGACTGGACAGCCACAGAAAGTCTAGGTGAGGTTAGAAGGAGAGGACTTGCAAACGAAACACACAAGAGAACTGCAACTTTTGCACGCTCTTTTTAGACATAACCCCAGTGAAAAAAATGCATAATTAAACACGTACGTTTTTCTTTACTTGGGGTCTATTTACTAAACAGTGAGTTTTATGCATTTGGGTAATGGGGTGTCCCTTTATATTTGGGCACTGTGCTAAGGCATTCTAGGGAACATAACATCAACTGTGGACTATATTGGTTACATTGCTTAGACCGCCTCTAAAGAAGATGCTTTAAACATGCTTCAGATGTTCTGTTCTGGTTCTGTGGTTTCTTTGAATGTGTATAGCAATAGCTGTTACATTTTGCCTTGATCTTCCTGAATAAGCAAACGTTTAGAAAAAAAATATATATTTTAGTTAAGATTAGGCTTATTTTGTGGCCATCAAATATCTCTCAAAACTCTTTACAATCACAAAAATCATATAAATAGGAACTTGTAATGATTATTCTCATTGTTTCCACTTTTTATTTTTCTAGGCGTTTCTGCTGAAGAATCACTTGTTTAATATTGAGAAACCTAACTGGAGGATTTGCCAAGGTAGTCTGTCTGTATAATTCCATCTAGCTTCATGTCCATCTGTTTCTTTGTAATAGTGGTAGCAATGGCTAACATTGTGTTTAAATCCATTACATAAAATGCATTGCATTATTATTTTTTTTTTTTTTTTCTCCGACTTTCTTTTTATATAAACGTTGATTATGCCATCTCTCTTCTTTTATTTCTATCAGTAAATAATAATCAGATTTGCCCTCAAAGGAACAATATAGTCACCAAAACAACTTTAGTTTAATGATGCAGTTTTATTGTATGTGTGTGATTAAAGTTCAATTTACAGAGTAGAGGTTAAAAACTCATCTGATTGAAAATAAAACCATTTTATTTTTCATGCAGACTGTTAGTCACAGCCAGAGGAGGCTTGGCTAGGGCCGAATAAGCAAACAGAAAAAAAAGTGATTTAACTCCTAAATTGTAAAGAATCGAACGGTGAGACTTCATGGGCATGACCTATACACAAAACAACTGCTTAATTAAGCTAAAGTTGGTTTGGTGACTGTATTGTCCCTTTAATTGTGTTTTGTATGACTTATGAAAACCTACCAATATTTGTCAATATCTGGTCTAGAGATTCTAGCTAATTTGCACTAGAATAAACAAGCATTTATAGACTTGTTTTCTAAGATATCTTGTAAATGTAATGGAAGGTTAAGCCATAGATATCAAGTTATCTGCCTCCCACATTCCACCTGTATCCTATCTTTACATCAAGCGTATAATTGGTATTGGTGTGTTCATTTTCCCTACAGAGGATGAGCAGAAAAACGCTCTGTGCCAAACCTTGACTGATATTATGGAAATGTCAAATTGTAGCAATTCCAGCACATATTGCTTGGCAACTTGGCATAAGGGAAAGAGCAACCAGGAGACTGAAAGGGAAGTCCGTGCCGAATCAAGTCAACCAGAGGAACAGCCAAGTAAGATGATTTCCCCCCTTGTTTAGTTTAGCTCTTTTACATCTAATGTAACTGCTGTCTTTTAAAACATTGTGTAGAAGTTACACCTGATACACATCTGATTTCATTTTAAAGCCATTCTGCATAAAACACCTGCTGCTAAAATAAAGCAATCACCCCAAAAATATTTCATATTGGAATTTTGAGAAACGAAAATATAGGCTGAGAGCACTGGACTAATCTTCCCCCAGCTCTCTCAACTTTTTATTGCCATCCACATTAGACAACAGCTCATACATATTTTTGCAATGCCATGAACATGTTTAACGACGCACACTTTTCAGGAGCTGCTAATGATCTAATTTGATCCATGACTTTTGGAGGTGTGTCCTACTGTGAGTTGGCAGAGCTGTCTAGCTGTCAAACCTGCCGTGAAAAATACCCGCTGCATGCCTAAAGTATGCATAAACTATTTAACAAAATAGATAATGGTGCATTGTTCCTGTTGGCAATTATACATTATACCTCCTTTTTGCTGACCTGGTTCCATAAGATCCAAATAATAAATGTATATTTCACAAATAATATGAAATATTTTTTTCTGTGTTGGCATACTATGCAAATATTTCTTGATGAAAATAAAATATTTTCTATTTTGTTAAAGTAGGATGATGATATCCCGTTGCTGCTTTGCACACACACTTTTTTTTTTAATTCATCTCACACAAATTACGTGTGGATTTTATGTATTTTTTCCCCTATGTGAATAAAACAAAATAATTTATGCCTCATAGCAGTATTTTGGGTAATTGAGCACTGCAGATGCTTATTTTTAACTAGGAGTGAGTACAGCTTGACAGCAGAGTTTATATAATTTGTTTTCACAAAAATAGTACAGGGGACACTCTAGATAACATAAGCAATACACCCTCGAGTTAATGGGCATTGTACCCTGATTTTATGTCCATCTGTTTGGGAGTAGTTTCACACAGATCACCACCTCCATAGGCTGAGAGCGATTGGCTAACCTGCCCCTATAACTGCCTTCCTGGTTGGATAAAATTAACACTGATAATGTAAAGTTTAAATTCCACTTTATCGATACTGCTGAAGACAGGGCAGTCTTTGTCCGTTATGTATTGCACCGATAGTTGTCAAACCTCTTTTCAATTGATTGGCATAAAACTAGGTGAGAGCACCTGGACACAATAGGAAACATAGCCACTACATAGCCTAATATTTATACTCTTTAAACTTCATACACAGTTAGGAGTATATACCCTAAGTTTTGCCCTATTCTCTGCGGGAAGCTTGTCGCACACAATCCTATCTGCAATATGCATGTGTCTTACAAGTGTATTCATAAAATCATTGTGAGTTACAACGCATTTTTATCATACCTAATTACATTCACTTGGTGGTGCATGATTGTGCTATGTAGCCTTGTATAACTATTTTATTGTCACATTGCTTGTTTAGATAAGAAGCCCCAAATTGTCTTGCAAATGAATTACCCCAATTAAATATATTTTTAAGAATCTGTTTTGTAACTTGTATTGCTAATTCACTCCTTTAATTTATTTGCTTCTAATACAAGCAATGTATCTGCCTTCAATGTAAACTGTGAATTATTCTTTTACGTGAGCTAGAGATTACTCTAGCTCTTTGTGTTTTATTGCTGTGTGTAGTGCTGAAAAGTGTCTTTTATGTGTAGCTGCCTTGGCTGCAGAGGAGCTTGGCTTTGAGCGATTTCATGCATTAATTCAGTAAGTAACATGTTGTTGCATTTAAACTCGGGTGTGCTAAGTGAAATTTTAACTTTTTTTTGTTTGTAAATAAGCTTGTGTTCTTTTACTCCATTGTTACTTTCTTATTTGATAATCTTGATTTGTTGTTGAATGATAAGGTATTGAATAAACGGAGGGTGCTTGAGTTATTCAATCTTGCAAAACAAAAACATATTTCATAATTGAGATGTTTGGGTAAATACTGACATAGTACTGCATGTTGTTAAAATAATTGTAAGGTAAGCAGTCTTGTGTACCTGTGACTCCACAGCCTTGATCATTGGGGTGTTATTAGCCAGCCTGGAACAAGAGTTCCCTGCGGACTAATGTAAATTCTGCGCATATTTTTATGCAAAGAGTTGCATTCATGGTCTGAGAGCGGTCACCGGATCCCCTAAGCCAATGAATGTCTGATTGGGTAGTTAAACGCCAGATGCATGTCACAGCCAGCAAGAGAGAACCCTCGGCGCCTTAGAGGACCAGATAAGAGGGCAGACTGTTGCAATGAGGTTTTTTATACTTCTACGAACATTTCTGTTTGCAGTGCATCTGTACTAATAGTGAACTGAACTTTCAGAGCCCAGTGTTGTGAGCAAATGGCGTTTCTAATACCAACTGGCATTTCAGTTTGCAGTTAGCACAGAGCGCTTTTTAAACTGAAATGTCGTTATGTTTTAGATGTGTTTTCTTGTTTTTCAAAAGTTGTTTTTGTTTTTAAAATGAAAATCGGAACCAGCGCTTGTTGGTTTAAATATCAGTATACCACCTTGTAAATTGTTCTTATTAGCTGCTAAACATTCAAGTGATTCCTTACAATACCACTGATACAAGATACAAAACAAGAGAAGAATGTAGTGCTTCAGTCAAAATTGGATTAATCACCTTTTTGTTTTGTTTGGAAAAATAATATTTTCCGGTATGTCAAATCTTGTACAAGTATCTACAAAAAATTATTAAACATAGTATAGATCAAACATAACACGGTAATACGTTTGTTCTGATATATATACACTCACAAACGGAGAGCTATGGACCCAGCTCTGGTTTGAATTGTTTCTGGGTCCGTATAGGCGACCCACCCCTATTATCAATATGGATCTTGTTCTATGGGAAAGATAGAGACACAAACAATTGCGCAGTATTGTTGGCTCTAATTCTAATATGAAATAAAGAATCCCAAATGGGTACTTACAAATGTAGAGTCATAAAATAATGACTCAATTCTTAAGATTCTCACAATCGTTTGTGTCTCTATCTTTCCCAAAGAACAAGATCCATATCGATAATAGGGGTGGGTCACCTATATGGACCCAGAAACAATTCAAACCAGAGCTGGGTCCATAGCTCTCCATTTGTGAGTGTGTATATATATATATATATATATATATATATCAGAACAAAAACGTATTACCGTGTTATGTTTGATCTATACTATGTTTAATTATTTTTTGTAGATACTTGTACAAGATTTGACATACTGGAAAATATTATTTTTCCAAACAAAACGAAAAGGGGATTAATCTAATTTTGACTGAAGCGCTACATTCTTCTCTTGTTTTGTGTTTTTGTTTTTAGATGTACTGGCAGTATGAAATACTTGATTGGTCGTCAACCAGCTTTTAAAACAGAACACTGTAGGCACTATAGCCATTGCATCTCATTACATTGGTTACAGTTCCTGGAGTTCTCTGGCACTGTCTCTCCATTCAGCATTAAAAAACATTTCAAACTGTTAAAACACCATCCCAGCCCCTACTGGTTGAAGCTGAAGTTACACACTTCCTTCTAGCCGTCCCGATTCAGAATAGCAATAAAAGGTCACCCGAAACACTAAGCCATTACTGCTCAGGCTAATGCTTCCTCTTTAGCTCCTTACAGCAAAGAGGATTTTGGCAGGATGGCACCACAGGACCCCAGACACTATAACCATTTCAATGAGATGAATGCCTACAATGTCCCTTTAGGTTTTATCTGGAAATAAGGTATTTCAAAACAAGTATTTGTACATTTTTAAGATGTTCATACAACTTTTATGAATTAAATTTTAAAAAGGCACAACACTTTCTGGGTTGTTCGATAATTTGAGAACTACCATAAATTCAGGTGGATTTCCAAATTCAGGCCAATATAGTCGAATTGCTCTAAATCACTTCTGTTTTCAGCTTGGCTATTCTGGCTTCAAATTTTAAATCCTCTGTGAATTCCCGTCCATTCTTATTTTAGTGAATAACCCTGTTTGTGTCCAGTCCTGGCCATGCTATTTCTCAAAACCGATTTTATTTTCTGTTTCCTTGTTTTTGGGGTTTTTTGTTTTGGTTTGTTTAACAATCTATAATATTTTGCATTTAGCAATATGTTACGGTTGATTACAGAGTTAGTGTTTTGAAGATGTAAACATGTAATGTCAATAATACTGAATGTAAATGCTTATGTTAAAGGGACACTCCACTGCCCAAATGTGTGTGTGTGTGTGTGTGTGTGTGTTTATTTTTACAAAAGTAGATCTAACCACAATGAAAACATGCATGTGCAACGATTTGCAGAAGCTGCAGATCGGTCTGCAGCCTTTGCAAACTCTCCCCTTTTCTTCCAGCCCAGACTGGCTGTCCAATCACAGACTTCCCAATGCAGTTTAATGATAACTCTTAGCTAGTTAAATGTTCTGGGCAATTGCTTCCTCTTGAGTTACTCCACTGAGCTAAACTACCAGGAAGTAACAGGACCTGTTTGATTGACAGCCAGGGGGGTGTAACAAGGTCAATTTATAACCGTGTCAATTTCCATTGAAATCTGCACTTTTTGTAAAATGCGGAAAAACAACTCCACGCAAGATCTTCTTTAGGAGGCAAGTGGAAAAGGTCATACCCGCCATGGCGCTTTTATTAATACAGTTTTGTTGTGCCTGGAGCTGTGCTAAGGATTCTTTCTCATGTATTTGTGATCATTCTATAAACTAGACCAAACAACACCAATAGGTATAGTTTTACTGTATGCATTAACACAGATGATTTATTATCCACATTGTATACTTGCTGCACAATGCAACTTATGTCTGTAATTAGTTTGCTTTTCCTTAGAGGGATAACATTGCTGGAATGTATATTCTTCTAAATGAGGCATTGACTGTAAAGTTAGCCAGGGGTGGTTGATGGAGAATGTATATTGCTGATTCCAACCACAGCTTAGAAAAATCTCATTAGACAGGGTTTATTGCTGCTCATTTTACAATGCAAGGAACACGGGGTTTCTATGAGCATTACAATCCTCCATCTGGGTCTCTATGAACCAGTGATGGCTAGTCTTGGCACCCCAAATATTTCCATAACACTGACGGAGCATAGAACTAAATCAGAAACCTGGGTGCCATGCTAAATTTTGACCTCTCCAAATCTTGGGATACACTGCACATTCACAAACTTTTAAACTTAATAAAGGGCTGCTCTTACTTCCTGGAATTTATGAGAGTATTTTTACTTTCCCCCTATATTTAACAATTTTATGTTTGTGAGAAATTAAAAATATCAATATCAATATCTTGCAACGGGGTACCTCAATCTTGGCTCCCTCTTAATTATACTTAAAAGCTCTGTCCGAGATAGCATAGAAGGAAAGATACAGAGAAGAACAAACGTTTAAATATACATTTCTACTCCTTGTTTGCCCTGGCTGTGCCTTGACTAAATTGGATTCGGATATCATTTTATAAAATTATAAAATTGTGTGACTTTTCCCATTTAATTTATATTTTTTATTTTAACTCTTTTCTCATCAACATAAGTAATCTTAAAGGAACACTATAGTCACCTAAATTACTTTAGCTAAATGAAGCAGTTTTAGTGTATAGATCATTCCCCTGCAATTTCACTACTCATTTCACTGTCATTTAGGAGTTAAATCACTTTGTTTCTGTTTATGCAGCCCTAGCCACACCTCCCCAGGCTATGATTGACAGAGCCTGCATGAAAAAAAAAACTGATTTCACTTTCAAACAGATGTAATTTAGCTTAAATAATTGTATCTCAATCTCTAAATTGAACTTTAATCACATACAGGAGGCTCTAGCAAGCTCTTAACATAGCAGGGGATAAGAAAATCTTAATTAAACAGAACTTGCAATAAAGAAAGCCTAAATAGGGCTCTCTTTACAGGAAGTGTTTATGGAAGGCTGTGCAAGTCACATGCAGGGAGGTGTGACTAGGGTTCGTAAACAAAGGGATTTAACTCTTAAATGGCAGAGAATTGAGCAGTGAGGCTGCAGGGGCATGTTCTATACACCAAAACTGTTTCATTAAGCTAAAGTTGTTCAGGTGACTATAGTGTCCCTTTAAAAGTAACCTTTTATTGCTCCAGTTGATCCTCTGTAATGTTTTGTGCTATTTATTACTAATATTACTATTTTTTATTAAACCATGCTACTTATAGGTGAGTTTAGAGTACATCTGTCAATTTAGATGAAGTCTCGGATCAGGTTAATTGTCTACATGTTTGCTTGTCTTTTATTTTTATATGTAATGTAAAAAACTGTTTCAAACTACCTGCCTAAGGAGCCCCTTTTTAATAATTAAAACATTCAAATGTATTTTATAAAGGTAGTCATATTTATTTAAAACTTTATGAAATGTGAGAGATCAGCTGTTTAGTGGGGACTTTTATACTCTTGGCCTATAAGACTGGTAACTGTTGCTGAACAGTTTCCAGACATTTAAACCCAGGTATAGACGTGTGTGTGTGCGTGCGCGCGCGTTATATTGAGTCATATGAACATTCTGGTTTTCATTAGCTCTTTCTTTGCCATAATGCCAATATATTTTTGTGCAGCGATGGTTAACTTGCTTTTGAAGCTATACTAGACTGTTTTAGGATGTGCCAGGATGAATCTCCTGAGAACCTTGTCCAAAGGTTGAAGGACCACTAAAGTCACCCTGACCACTTAATCTCAATGACGTGATCTTGGCCAAGTGGTTCTATTGTGTCAATCCTGCAATTGCAGGATTAAATCCACCTCTAGTGGCTGTCTACCTGACAGCCACTAGAGGCTCTTCTGCTACACTGACAGTAAACTGATGCGGAAGCTCTTAGGAAAGCATGGTATTCAATGTTTTCCGATGTAAAGCATATGAATGAGTATGTGGCACTTCATCAGTTTCTGATAATCCTATATGAGAGCAGGATGAAGTCATGGGGGAGGCAGAGTAGCTGCACTAAAGGAGTCTCTGTGCTTGAATAAATACAAGTTAAAAAAAAGAAAAAATGTTTTAATAGTTTTTAAGTAAAATCTGGGGGCAGAGAATAGGGGACCAAAACAAACCTGCACTATAGCATTAGGAATACAGGTTTCCTAATGTTATATTGTTTTTTTTAATCGCTGCTCTATGAAAGTTGTTTGTTTTGTTTATTTAAATGCTTTGATGTCCCTTTTTTTTTTCTTTCTTGTATTGTTTAACCCCTTATGACACATGACATGTCATGATTACCTTTTATTCCAGAAGTTTGGTCCTTAAGGGGTTAAAAGCTGCTTCAATTTTGGTCTATGCTAAAGGGTACAATCTATCTGCTAATAAACTATGGAGCTCCATATGCATTCTGCAGCTTTCATAACCAGTTTGTATAGTAAACTGTCCTGAAGCCTAAAATAGCATAGACCTTACTAAAGGTGGCAGGGACGCGACAGACTCCATTCAAATCCATGCATATGATGTCTCTGTTATTCCCATAGAAAACAGACTTTCCAAAGTGCTGATGAACTAAAGGAAGCAATTTGGCATGAGTATTCAACCTGGAGAAACAAGTGTGGCGTTCTACTTTTCCTGTACTCTGTCATTCTCACAAAGGTTGGTTTTCAGAGCATCCTTCTGTGTACTGCTCCTTTAAACTCTGACATTGACTTATAGCAGTAATTAAATTGGATTAGCAACACATAGAAAGTCACATTATTCAGCAAAAAGGTTTGTTCTATACTATAGTAGTTTCTTCTGCTTGTGTTTGTCTAATGCATATAGACAGATCATTTTTGTTGAGCTTTTATTTATATTTTTAAATGTGTTAGATGACTGTAGGATTATCTACATATCACACAAATGAAATGTGATGACCTGAATTTTATCTTACCAGGGAATTGAAAATGTAAAAAATGAAATTGAAGATTCTCAAGAGCCTTTGATAGATCCTGTTTATGGTCACGGCAGGTAACTCCATACTTACATTTCCATGACATTTCCACAAAACAATAATTTTTTGACACATTGAAACAGCTATTTGCAAACTCCATGATAAGGTGGCCAATCTAAAGCAGCACTATAGTCATTAGAACAACTTAAGCTTAATTAAGCAGTTTTCGTGTATAGATCATGCCCTTGCAATCTCATGCCCTTGCTCAATTCTCTGCTATTTAGCAGTTAAATCATTGTATACAGCCCTAGTCACACCTCCCTGCATGTGACTTACACAGCCTTCATAAACACTTCCTTTAAATTTAGATCTAATTTTTACATTTCCTTTATTGCAAATTATATTTATTTTAGAATTTCTTATCTCTGTATATTGAAGTTCAATTTTCAGTACAGGAGATAAAAACCTTTTAAAGTAAGGTGTTTGTATATTTTTTAGTTTAAAGGACCACTCTAGGCACCCAGACCACTTCAGCTTAATGAAGTGGTATGGGTGCCAGGTCCAGCTAGGGTTAACTAATTTTTTTATAAACATAGCAGTTTCAGAGAAACTGCTATGTTTATCAATTAGTTAAGCCTTCCCCTTTTTCCTCTAGTGGCTGTCTCATTGACAGCCGCTAGAGGCGCTTGCGTGATTCTCACTGTGAAAATCACAGTGAGAGCACGCAAGCGTCCATAGGAAAGCATTATGAATCCTTTCCTATGAGACCGGCTGAATGCGCGCGCAGCTCTTGCCGCGCGTGCGCATTCAGCCGACGGGGAGGATCGGAGGCGGAGAGGAGGAGGAGAGCTCCCCGCCCAGCGCTGGAAAAAGGTAAGTTTTAACCCTTTTCCCCTTTCCAGAGCCGGGCGGGAGGGGGTCCTTGAGGGTGGGGGCACCCTCAGGGCACTCTAGTGCTAGGAAAACGAGTATGCTTTCCTGGCACTAGAGTGGTCCTTTAAATGCAGGGGTGTGTGTATGTAATATTTGAGTTAGATTGCAGGAGTGTGCTTGTATATTGTGCTGGTGTTTGACCGCTTGGATGTATGCATATACACTACCACATACATACATACATACATACATACATACATACATACTTACACAGATATTCATGCACATTAACACAGATGTGTATAAATACACTAACACATACACACAAATTCATATAGACACCATCACATACACACATATGGATACACACAGACATATACACACATGCACCCTGACACAAACAAACATTGATACATGACCACACCATGGCACAGATACACACACTGACATAAAACAGACGCACATACATAGATGCGTGCGCAGACACAGAATCACACTATTGCCTCCACCTGCGCTGCCTCCCTGCTGGATGCTGGAAGGAAGTGACAGGCTGTCATTTCCTTCCAGCCGGCCAACATTACAGGGGTCCTGTCGCGGTTTTAAAGGACCGCGGCACCTGACTGGACCCCTGTTCAGCAGTAATGTTTCCCCGGTGCTATAATCATAGCACCGGACGAAACATGCCGCAGGACACCGTATGGGAACTGCTGATCTATACCCAAAAACTGCTTCATTAAGGTAAAGTTGTTTTGGTAACTGTAGTGTCCCTTTAAGTTGGGCAAGTTTTCCAACTCTTTTTAGATGATTTCTGCAATCAACTCGGTACAATTTACAATAGTTTGAAGGAAACTAGGCCTCTCATGAGAGGCCTTGCACATAACCTGTCATAAAGGGGATAAAATTGGATTTACAGGTTATTTTAAAAATCAAGCTACCCTAATACCTGTACAATTCTGATTGTTAGAATAACAGTAACATCTGTAATGGTATGTAACAAAACAGGTGTATTTCTAGATGACGTATAATACCCTGTTCCCTAGCTGACGTAGTCAGTGAATTAGCATTAATGGCACACTGTAGTGTTTGGAATGAAAAACTTTAACGCTAAAGTGTCCCTCTGCCTTTGTACCCCCAGCCATGTAAGTGTCAACGCTTTAAACACTTACTGGAGGGACCTCAGCAAGAAGCGACTCTAGTGACTGTCGGAGAGACTGTTCTTGTTCAACTGCTCAAAAGGGTGAACACAAATTGGAGAGAATGACGCACACTTATTTCACCATATCTACTATAATATGGCAGTTTTGATACCTAATTGTGTTGGTTATGGCACTTAGTATGTCTAAAGAAGCTGCCCCACCCCCTGACAAAGCATTGGAGTGCTGTGACTTATTAAGAACTACTTGCTTTATTTGCATAACACTATCATAGACATTTTTTTATTTTATTTTTTGCTGCTCTTAAAACAGCAGAATTCCCTATCAATACTGCTATTTCAATCCCCTCAAAATGAATTTGGAAAAAATGTGAATTATTGAATTTAAGGCTTTGTATTGACAGTCACATTTGTGGCATATTCTGTTATTGAGACACGTGTGACATATTTTAGTTGACTAGTCTTTTATTCAAGTAAACATTTTTGTGTGTATGGTGTGTTTTTGTTTTTTATTCCCTCTCCTCTCTTTTTTTTATAGTCAAAGCTTAATCAACCTGCTGCTTACTGGACATGCCGTTTCCAACGTATGGGATGGAGACCGGGAATGCTCAGGGATGAGTAAGAAATGTTTCTGTTAAATAGATTTATTCTGATTTACAAAATTAAGCTTTACACTCAAACTCCCACTACTCCTGGGTAGCAGCAATGGCTGTAGTATACATCAGCCCCAATAAAAAACAAAGGAAAAATAACAAGCTCACCTGCTGTGTAAAGGCAAAACCT
The DNA here is from genome assembly GCF_036172605.1 of Pelobates fuscus. Taxonomy (NCBI): domain Eukaryota; kingdom Metazoa; phylum Chordata; class Amphibia; order Anura; family Pelobatidae; genus Pelobates; species Pelobates fuscus. The sequence continues at coordinate 342,123,274 of NC_086320.1, forward strand.
CTTAGGCGAGTCCTTCACTAACAATTCACCTTAATTCTTTGAGCCACAATGCGAAATCTCTGAGGCTCAGAGGGGTATTTTTATAAACCCGTATTAACCCTTACTATGGAACACTTGGGGTGGGCGGCAGCGCTGTAACTCTTTAACCCCTTAAGGACCAAACTTCTGGAATAAAAGGGAATCATGACATGTCACACATGTCATGTGTCCTTAAGGGGTTAATGGCTATTGGAGTGATACTAAAAAACCTCCAGTTGTTTAACTGTGCCAAGAGATTTAGGATAGTGTGCTAGTAACTTTTTTTTTAATGTTCTATAAATAGCTTCTATGCTAATATAACATATAAACCTTTAGAGGATTCTGATCAATGCTCTTAATTGTATGTATTCCTTTTAATCACCTCATATCCACGTATTCCAACTAGATAAACTGACAGGCAAATGAACTACAATTTACAGACCGTAACTTACTCAGTCGTGGCAGGGTGAAGGGGAGGTGGAGGCAAAGTGGGATCATACCAATTAGTAGTAATTAGCATTTCTTTAAAAAGGAAAAACTACTGAAGATTAAGGAGGAAAGCACCCAGCTTGACTAACTGTAGTGCAAACTACAAATTGCATCAAACGTGTTGGTACCTGGAGTGCACATTCATTAGATTAGGCAAAGTAATTACGTTTTTTAAGCTTTTCTTTAAAGTAGTGAAGAGGAGTTTCCCTTTTCCAGTACTTTACATTATCATTCAACGCAAGGTAACAGTTTGTCAAGATACACCATGTGAATATGCATCATTGCTGACTCTAGAAATGTGTATTGAACACATAAGTGATAAATAGTTGAGCAGACTAGTTTAATGATTAGTGGAGTATAGAAAGTATCGCCTCCGTTTAATAAGCTTTCCAAATGATTCAATACTGTTTTAAAAAACTATCTAAATAATTTAGTTGCAAAAAAATCCCCATAGACTATTATGGTGACCTCTGTAGATAGTTTTTCTAACAGTATTCAATCATTTGTAAAATGTCTTAAAACGTATAAAATTAAGACCTATGTTGGAAGTATAGATGTATTGCACAAGATTAAGGTTGAAGATGGGATTAAACGTGAATATAATTATTTTTTTTTCCTACTTGGCATCAACTAATAATTGATCCATAGCTGACTATACTTTGTCAGTTTGATAAAAAAATAAAAGTAATCATCGTAGCCTGCATACTTACTGAAACATCACGTTTGTAGCCAGTAGAGGGCAGTAGTGACCAGTAAATAAATAGTTAAGTGTAGGGATTCAAAAACATGGGGAAAATACCCATGTGCTACAGAACTGGCTGACCTTTCAAAGCACTTTTATAGGTCTGGAAAGCAGAAAACAAACCTTTTCATTAGATGGTTTTTCACTGTCTGAACTTTACCATTGTTAAATGTTTTCTTCCTTTTAAGTCAGAAAGGCTTGTGTGTTGTGCTGAATACCAGACATGTGGAAGAGAGAGATGAATACATGATAAGAAATTGGGTCTTCGTAAGATAAAAAAAAATCCACTTTCATCTGTTAGAAAGTCGCAGAGCTTAATCTTACTCTTAAAGCGGCACTGTCATGCCAAACTTACCTTTCCCTAATCGCTTCCTCTTCTATTCCTCTCTCGGGATCTGTTCTTCATTTCTTCCTGTCTGCTCTAGTTTTTTTATTTTTAAAGTACCGTATATACTCGAGTATAAGCCGACCCGAATATAAGCCGAGGCCCCTAGTTTTACCCCAAAAAAACTGGGAAAACTTATTGACTCGAGTATAAGACTAGGGTGGGAAATGCAGCAGCTACTGGTACATTTCTAAATAAAATTAGATCCTAAAATAATTATATTCATTGAATATTTATTTGCAGTGTGTGTGTATGAATGCAGTGTGTGTGTATGAGTGCAGTGTGTGTGTATGAGTGCAGTGCATGTGTATGAGTGCAGTGCGTGTGTATGAGTGCAGTGCGTGTGTGTGAGTGCAGCGCGTGTGTGTGAGTGCAGCGCGTGTGTGTGAGTGCAGCGCGTGTGTGTGAGTGCAGCGCGTGTGTGTGAGTGCAGCGCGTGTGTGTGAGTGCAGCGCGTGTGTGTGAGTGCAGCGCGTGTGTGTGAGTGCAGTGTGTGTGTGAGTGCAGTGTGTATGTGTGCAGTGTGTGTATGAGTATGTGTGCAGTGTGTGTATATGAGTGCAGTGTGTATGAATGCAGTGTATGTGTATGTATGAATGCAGTGTGTGTGTGTGTGTGTGTGTGTGTTGCAGAGCCTTGGTTGGGGGTGGGCAATTTTTATTTTTATTTTAATTATTTTAATATTTTTTTATTTATTTTATTTTATTTAATTATTATTTTTTTATTATTATTTTGTATTTTATTTGTACTATTATTATTTTTTTAATTATTAGTATTTTATTATTTATATTTATTTTTTTTCGTCCCCCCTCCCTGCTTGCTAGCTGGCCAGGGAGGGGGGCTCTCACTCCCTGGTGGTCCAGTGGTATTGGTAGTTCAGTGGGGGGAGAAGGGGGGCTGGCAGGGAGCACTTACCTCTCCTGCAGCTCCTGTCAGCTCCCTTCTCCTCCGCGCCGGTCTGTGCAGCTCCCTCTGTCAGCTCACACTGTAAGTCTCGCGAGAGCCGCACTATGACCCCGCGGCTCTCGCGAGATTTACACTGGGAGCTGACCGAGGTGCTGAACGGACCGGCGCGGAGGAGGAGGAAGCTGACAGGAGCTGCAGGAGAGGTAAGTAAGATCTCTGCAGCCCCCACAGCCCCATTGTCTGTATTATGGCAATGTAAATTGCCATAATACAGACACTGACTCGAGTATAAGCCGAGTTGGGTTTTTCAGCACAAAAAATGTGCTGAAAAACTCGGCTTATACTCGAGTATATACGGTAGGTACTATTTTACTTATGTATATTTCCTAAGCCTGACCAGCGGAGGAGCAAAGTGTGCTCCATTTCCTGTGCTCAGCAATTTCCCACAATTCTCACCTTTCCTCTGTGATCTCGCGATGCCTCCTTTTACTATTCCCGAACGTCCTGTCATTTAGACAGAACGCCGGCGAAACTACCGAATTTCGCCCCAACAAAATGAGAACAGTTTGTTCATTCATGTTAGGACGACAATCGGTACTTTTAGGTCGGTTCAAATTTTAATTTGAATTAATGAAATTCCTATCCATGCTGCGGCTGCATCTTGCAGCCGCTTAGTAGATAGCTCCCTAATTCCCACGGTATCAGGAAGCTATCTACCAAAAGGCTGAAAGACCAAGATTGGTCTTTCAGCCAAATTTACTAATAGTAGACAACTAAATGGGGGACATAATTTTCGGACAATAGCCCCAGTGTTTAACTGGGCCTGCGCAGGAATTTTACAGCTCTATCTAGTGTGGGCAGATGGCGTGTCCCACAGGGCCTTCCTCTACCCACACAAAGATGGCGGCACCCAGGACCTATGTCCGGGCACAAAATAAAGATTTAAAAAAAAAAGGTAATAGGGGGAAATTAGCTGTAATGGAGTTGGGAGGGGGGGGTTTAAAAAAAACAACCAAAAAAAACGAAACGGAATACGTATTTGGTATGCTAATATGCTAATATTTCATCAAACGTTGATGAAAATTCTGCAGTGTTCCTGGTTATGTGACGGAGCAAGAGACCATGTGAAAAGATAAGGGGGCGGCTTAGGGAGTCTGCAGTCATTTCAGGAGCAGAACTGTCCATCCAGACTGCAAACCACTGCTACCTTCTCAGCAAGGCAAAGTAAAAGGATGCATGAGTGTAGTACGAAGTTCTAGAATGCCCGTGATTAACACGGTGTGAAAAAAAAAATAAAAATTGCATGGTTATAGCTATTGCCTTTTAGAAATGGATTTGACAGACTGCGTGGAGAAATAGTTATTACAGCTGTAAGAAAACCGATGTTTCTAGGGCAGCGAAAATTATAGGCCATGCCATACCCAAGTGGGATGCAAAACAGAGGCTGAACATTTGTTTGAGAGTAATCTTAAGGGATACAGTTAATGGAGGTACTCCTTCCCATTCTAGAAGAGCCACAGTGAATAGTTGTATTGTTGTTAAAATAAACATGCGTGAAGAAGCTGATGACTAGATTTCAATAAGTAGTTATTGCTTTAGAAAAGCTTATCTCCGCTAGGAACAATAAGAGAATGCTACGTGTTAAAGTAAATTCAAAACGCATGTTTCCATTTCTGACCTACAATATTGTGCAGGTTGGGTCCAAAAAGAAAATGGCGTCTGCCCTATCCACAACATCCATTGCAGCATAAATAGCAAACCTTCACCTCTTATGTCCCTCACCGTTTATATTCCAATTCAACCCCACTAACTGTGTCCCCACAGTTAGTATAATGAGTACTGCCCTCCCTTTACCGTCCCCCACATCAATACTTAATTGCCTCAAATTTGTCTTAGTTGGAAACTCTGGTACGTACGGCTAAAACTACATCGTAATGTACATTCATGATAAATTTGATTGCTTTCCTTTTTGGAACACATTCTGAGCTTTGTTACTCCAGCTTGGATTGATTGCTTTTGTCTGCTTTTTTTCAACATTAACCAATATGTATGTTTAGAAATGTTGATCTGGACCTGTGCCAGGTTGCCATGGCAATAAAGCACTATATTAGGTTTTAATCTTTCCAGTTGCTAATCAAATGTGATTTTGCGTTAAAGGACCACTCTAGGCACCCAGACCACTTCAGCTTAATGAAGTGGTCTGGGTGCCAGGTCCAGCTAGGGTTAACTAATTTTTTTATAAACATAGCAGTTTCAGAGAAACTGCTATGTTTATCAATTAGTTAAGCCTTCCCCTATTTCCTCTAGTGGCTGTCTCACTGACAGCCGCTAGAGGCGCTTGCGTGATTCTCACTGTGAAAATCACAGTGAGAGCACGCAAGCGTCCATAGGAAAGCATTGTAAATGCTTTCCTATGCGACCTGCTGAATGCGCGCGCAGCTCTTGCCGCGCGTGCGCATTCAGCCGACGGGGAGGAACGGAGGCGGAGAGGAGGAGGAGAGCTCCCCGCCCAGCGCTGGAAAAAGGTAAGTTTTAACCCTTTTCCCCTTTCCAGAGCCGGGCGGGAGGGGGTCCCTGAGGGTGGGGGCACCCTCAGGGCACTCTAGTGCCAGGAAAACGAGTATGCTTTCCTGGCACTAGAGTGGTCCTTTAATGTCCAATATTTTCATATTTACCAGCCAGTAACAAGAGGGATTTCACTGAAAGTGTTTGTGCACACTGGTTAGGCATAAGCTGCACCGATCTGAAAATACATGTGTCGTAAATACAATCACAATATGCTTCACTAAACCTATGAACAAAACATTGTGCATATATACTTTGCTCTTTCTTTCATAGATGTGCAGTTATGTGCATAATACACTTTACTTTTTTACAGGCAAATCAGAAAGGGGTGTGTGTAGTAAATAATTCTGCAGTTTCTCCTAAGCCTCCATTTAACAATGTTTTATTAACATAACTTTCCTTTTCCTTCAGAACTCCTTGGTATTCATAGTCAAGCAAACGTGGGCTTCCTGACATTAATGGAGTCCTTACGATACTGTAAGGTAAGCCTTTCTTTCCTGTGTTCCCAAATGCTTGTCCTTTCCTTTAAAATAAAAGGCTTTCTTTTAATAAGTACTCCTGTGGCCAAAGTATCACATTTTCTAGAATAATGTAGTTACAGCTTCCAAAGACAAGACTACGACGTGCTATGTCTGAAAAAATTGTGTGGGCCTAAATCACTTTGTATGGCATTTTAATTCTCCATGGATGGTTAGTTCATGTGATAGATGCAGTATTTCATTCTTTGCTATGTTAATGAGCGCTGCCCGAGCCAAGTCTGTACTATTATTACACAGGATATTTCTCAAGTGTTTTCTGTTCTGTATATTAATTTCAGTAGACAATGGCAGCGCTGTTCTGGAATGTACATGTGTCGGTGTTAATAAAAGACTTGTAACTTGATCACTCATATAATATTTGGTGGTTCAGCAATTATTTGTACCCTCTGCACTTTGTTTACAATTGGCAGAAGACCGATTCCCATGTGCCACGTTTATGCAAATTCTGAGTAATTATTGGCCTGCTGCTTCAGTTTATACTTCACATTTCCAAAGAGGGAATATTGTTCACTTTGTCCATGACCTAGCCAATGAGCAGGAATAATAGATATGATTATCTCACCAAAAGAACCATTTAAAAAAAAGTAGCCTACCAAGCTACTTTGGTTAAATTCTGCATTTTAAAAATAAAAACATTAATTGCTCATTTATAAAAAAAAAAAATCCTCTCCAATGTATTAATGAATTAAATTATGATTGGGTTCGAACACTCTACTTTTCTGTCTCTCCTGCTTAAGGATTTCACAGGGGAAGCTTTGCATGCAAATCCTAACTAGACTGTACTAGTTATGTTTTTGGAGAATGCTGTTAAATATCTCACGATAGATTTTATATTCTGGCTTCTTTTGTTATACATTTTCCACACAAAAAAACTGTCATGTGCCAAAACGAACTTGCCTTTTTCTCCCAAGCAGTGTTTTTTGAGATATCAGCAGCACTTTCTGTGCAAACACAGGGAGGGCCGGTATTGGAGAATATATCAGCTACATCCTGCTCCCCAAACAAGCTAAATAATTGCACACAAAAAAGTGATTATGAATAATAACAACTAGTATTTATATAGCACCTTTCTCCCAGTGGGACTCAAATCGCTTTTCAGCGCATGCTCTTGGAATTAACGAAATCGGCAGCTGAATAGTAGTAATGTTCTTACTACCCAATTGATGGTACTCGGAAGGTCATTTTTTGCATTTTGCATTTTTGAACAGGCTTTGTAGTCAGGGAATTTACCAACTGAGCTAGCTCACCAGAGTACCTCTCCATGTCCCATTTTTTTGTAACGTAAAAGCAGCAAAATGGTAATTAAATGGAAACTTGCATTCCTGTGTGTGAGACTTGTCATTCTCTAAATTTACAGGTTTGACAAACTGATACGGCTTTTGGAAATTTGCCATCTCAAAAACACTTGAGCACATTCTTTAAGGCCTAAGCAGTCTCGTAAATGTTTCAGCATGTTTTTTGCCCTGATTCTCATTTTTCTTTTTAATTTGTTTCTCTACCTTATCGCTAGAACGCAGTCTTAAATTCTGTGCTTTGTGAAATGGTTAAATAAACTTGGGTATTAAGTAGGAGGTTCAAGTATGAGATTTGACATCTTGGTGCTGAAAGAACAATTTTATGTCCTAACCGAAGGTTACATGCTCAAGCAGTAGATCTCAAGTCACTCTATGATTCTTCTTCCAAAGTCTGATCTGGACATAAGTAAATACATGAGTTAATATAGGAATTGATTAGATCGTATGCATTCAACGACTCCATTAATTCATATTGCATATTTTCTTAATGATAGGTGATTTCTTTTTTTTTTTTTAAATGGCATTAAAAACAAAAAGGCATATTTTACTGGCATTTTAATTTTGTTTCTTTTCCCAAAATGCTTTCTCAGGTTGGTTCTTACTTAAAATCTCCAAAATTTCCTATCTGGGTTATTGGAAGTGAAACTCACCTAACAGTGTTTTTTACAAAGGTAAGAAGTTAACAATGCATTTCCTTTTCCTTGCAATCTGTCTGCTCTTTTCAGTTTTACATTTAAGACACAAATCCAGTGTTAAAATGCTGCACTATGGGGATATTCTTTGCTAGACATTTCATTTTGAAATATCACTATGTATGCTAACTAAAAACGGGCTACAATTGAAAATATACAACATGAACGCGTGGTCATCAGGTTTAGATATAATTCATTCGCACGTTGGAATGAAAAGAAGAAATTACCTAAGCAAAAGTGATTGTGCTGGTTGTAGTGGGTACAGCCACTCAAAAGGACTTACCAACATATTCATAAGTAGCCAAACTTAATTAAGCTGATGTGCCATGGATACTCCATTAACAAATTCTTAGAAGAAAAAAGGCTCCCTGTGTTTTAACAGTGTATTTCTGTAGTACTTCTTGCTTAATTAGTGTCAGCCCTTCCTGTAGACCGTTCAGGGGATAAAAAAATAACGATTTGTCTAACATGGAAATGTATAGGTTTACAACTGGTAAGTCTTCAGTCTAGTTATAAAATCAAAATAAGGATACATGGGGCCTTTTATTATCATACCAAAATTATGTATATTGGATTGACCAGGTTCTTCTTTAGCATACAAATGGAATAATGGAAATTTAACATAAACCATATGAATTGATTTGTTCATATGATGTTTTCCCAGTGGTTCTCTTGACAAACATTAGGCCACATAACGTGATTGATCGTCCTACAACTGCCATAGTGAAGTATTATTGATCAGTCTATGTATTGCATTTCCCACAGTCTTCTCACATCCAGCAGGATAATTCACGGTATTGCAATTCATGCATCATCTCATGCTAGTAGTATAAAAGTTGGATTTGATTTAAAATAATTGGTCGGTAAGACTCTATTTAAATTATGATTTTCATACATACAGACTCATTCTTGCTAGTTGTTTTATACATTTTTTAAATTGGCAATCAGATAATGATTTCACACTTAGAATAATAATTTTTGAGATTATTTTAGAAGTTATATCAGAGATGATTTTGTTGAAATTAGAAATACATAAATAATAATGAAATTATTGGAAGGTGCTCTATCTCCAGTTTAACTTAAATTGTTTTATTGAACTAAAACACTCAAATTTTATAGCATACATGCTTATGTATTTGCTTAAAAGAACATTATAGCGTTGGGAATACAAACCTGTCCATACTTAAATAGGTCTTTTTAATAAGGTACATTAATAGGAACATCCAACAGCCATGACAACGTTTCAGACACCGAATGAGGCCTTTGTCAAGTGATGTCTTCTGTCATGACTGCTTGAAGTTACCAAAAAAGATTGTGTGTGCCCGGATTCTTTCTATATTGTAGCAGTGTTTATTTGGAGTCTTTAGCCTTCGGTATCATAGATGTTCAATTTACTTGGATTAATGGAATTAGTTTACCAATAATTTAAATATCGCATGAATTATACAGCTTCATGCCATACAACTAATCAATGTTTTATTCCAAATAACCTTTGGACTATAATGTATCTTAAATAGAAATAAATCTTTAGATGTTGTTGTATTTTTTCAATTGCTTCAATGAGCAATAGTTTGTCAGACATGTAGAATTACTTTAGTCCTGTTTGCATTTGCATGATTTAAACCGTATAGTCACTCCTGTGTGTATTTTTACTTGAAATGTGGGAACTGTAATTAGACACAATGCAGATATGACCCCACTGTGTCCTTCACAAGATGAAGTAATGATGAAACTCTCCTTATGATGTGTTAAAATCCCTCTGCTTATGTGGGAGGATCTATTTGGGTGCAATCTACTCCTTTTAGCCATGTTGAAAACAGCTGCCGTAGCTCAGTTTCTGAATTATATGCTACGTCGCAGGAATAATTTTCTTAATGGGATTCTGGATTCCCTTTGACCTGTTTTACCAGACTTGATTAACATGACAAACCAATGTTGAAATTCTGTTACTTAAAATCTTTCTGGGACACACAAAATGCATGGACAAAGTGTTAATACATGTATTTACAGAAATAAGTCCTGCGCTCAAACTCCCACTACTCCTGGGCGACAGCAATAACTATAGTACACATCAGCCCCAATATATACAATAAAAAAAACATAGAAAGGTTACTTGCACACTATCACAATTCCCTATGCACATTTGAATAACTGGAGGTTTTTCTAGTATCACTTCAGTGGTCACTTGAGTGTAAGCTTACCTGCCACGTCAAGGCAAACCTCTTGGGTGAGTCCTACACTATCAATTCACGTTGCTTCTTTGAGCTTTAGGTAAAACATCTCTGAGACAGAAAGGGGTATTTATCTAAACCCCTACATACTTATTAACCCTTAATAGGGAATGGGTTGAGCGACAGCATTGTAACATGACTCTGTAGTACAAAAGCAAATACAATTGTACAGAAATAAGTCCTGCACTCAAACTCCCACTACTTCTGGGCTGCAGCAATAACTGTAGTACACATCAGCCCCAATGCGTACAATAAAAACCAAAGAAACCGTTACTTGCACACCCTCCCAAATCCCTGTGCACATTTGAATAACTAGAGTGTTAGTATATGAATGTTATGACAAATGTTGTATTTATTAAAATAGTCAAAGGAATATGTATTAATGTTGATCACTTTAATGTTCAAAAATGACTTTCTCAACGAAGAGGGAGCTAGTGCTCATTTCCACCGACGCTGAAAAAGCTTTCGACCGGGTGGACTGGTCATATCTCAACGCCACACTGTTGCATATGAGTTTCTGCCCACACATGCGCTCCTGGGTGTCATCCCTGTACGCGACCCCTTCGGCCCGCATAAGGATCAACGGCGCTCTTTCCGCCCCGTTCCCATACGGAACGGGATTAGGTAGGGATGCCCCCTGTTTGCCCTTTCTCTAGAACCATGTTTGGAGGCGGTCAGACAGGACGGGGGTATTACAGAGTTCACCCTGGGACACATGGAACACCGGATTGCAGCATATGCAGATGATACAGAATACAGCAGGAATACAGCGCTTATCAACACACAATATATGCAAAATGGGCAGCAACCCAAGTGAAGGAAACCCCTCAAGTCCTTTTTTTTGTTTTGTTTTTGTTAATTCTTTATTTTTGTTGTGCAACGATTGACATACAGGCTTGAGATGCCATGACGGCAGTGACAGTCATAGTATGAACATACATCAAGATACTTTGTCATGTCATATGAGGAAAGTGCACATTTTATAGGTATGATAAAACAGGCTTAACTGAATATAAGATCTGAGTGATTACAAGTTTAAAGAAAAGGAAGGTATTGCTTGAAGCATGGTATATGTTAGGTAGGAGCTATGTAATGTTAAGAGAAACAAGGTATAACATGCTAGGATTAACACTGGATATTTTATGCCACTGGCCCTCGGCGTCAATTATACGTGCATGACAAAATGGGACTCCCTGCATTACAAGTGTGGCTAGCTGTGGTGTAAGAAAATTACTCCTGCCACGTTGGTAATAAAATTAAAGCAAAATAAAATAAAACAATGGAGCATTATAATTGCACTGTGTGCCTGCTCGGCCAGCTGTTATAAGTATCAGGCTAGGCTAGCTGATTATAATGCTGCTGTGTGTGGCCTTGCGTGGAGGGAGGCCTATGGCCGAGGCAGGCTCTGCTTTTGTGGCTAACCAATGCCCATCTGTGGCTTAACATAGTCCTGGTCTGTGGAGTGCTGCGGTGGGGTACTTCTGCTGTGGCCTTTGCCCCTGCTCAGTATCGCGGGAGAGTCTCTGTGTTGTGTGGCCCACGGTAGGTGTATCAGGGCATCCTCTGTGCTCTTTTCAGCCTGCCTGGGAGTCTGTCGCTGGGTTCCGCAGGTCTGGGCTGCAGATGAGGTTGATGCTTTTTTCTTCCAAGTGCCGCAAGGGTCTTGGGTTGCCTGGCGCCTGATACGGGTACCTTGTTTCTGTAGCCGTTGTCTAGGTATAGTGGTAGTAGCCATTTTGGCCCTTTGCTCCTGCGGGTTAGTGTCAGATTGTTCTGGTGTAATTTCCCCAAAAGGAGGTTGGGTCCTCCGAGGCCCCTGCCTTTGCTTAGTCACCGATGCAAGTCTCTTAGTCTTGGACTGTGAGGGTAGCGTTTTAGCTTCCAGTTGCTGCCCAAATCTTTCAAATGCCTTGTCTATGCGTTGCAGTATGTCGTTTGTGGAGTTTGGCAGTATCAGCTTCTTCCCGTGCGGCACATACCCCGTGAATAAAATTTAAAGGAAATTGGCACAAACCAGGTTATTTGTCCAAAAGAATTCCTTTATTCAGTAGTAAAAGTAAATATAAAACATCCAAATACGCGTTTCGCCGATGTTGCTTTCTCAAAATGGATTTTTTTTGTATCCCATTGTCTCTCAGAGCTGGCTTAGCTCCATTCCCGTTCCTCCCCCACTGACGTCAGCCGGCAGTGGAGACCTAATGAGCATGGGCAGCAATGGCTGGGCTCATATTAGGATTTCCCCATAGGAAAGCATTATTTAGTGCTTCCTTTGGGAATTCCGGTGATGCTAGATGTCCTCATGCATAGCGTGAGGGCGTCCAGCGTCGTTTAGGCGACTAAAAGTAACCGATCCACCCGGAAGTCCCTCTAATGGCTGTCTGATAACAATAATTGCAATAATTATATGCTCAGGGTTAAGGGTGATGGGAATTTGCACCCAGACCACTTCAATGAGCTGAAGTGGTCTGGGTGCCGATGGTGTCCCTTTTAAAGCCTGTTCTCCCTCCCCTCACCAGCCCATATTGTGCCGGTCATAGTTTAAAGACACACACATTTGTATATTTCAACATCTGCAAGGTTACTTACTAAAGTGATAATTTTCAGGATCCAAATCAAAGACCAAAACAGAATTGACTTGGAGAATTCTTCTGTTTTGGTCTAACTTGTAAAATTTGCCTTGTGTTATCTGGCAGTTTTGACTCTAGTAATTAACCCTTGATGGTATTCTGTTCTTCTTTAGAAGGATTTACTTCTACATGCCCCATATTACAAATCTGCTAGTGTTTGCATTGGTTTGTAGGGACAACCAGCCTTCTATAAATTGCTCTTTTAAGCCACGATTGTTAATGCAGTTAGTGATCTTTGCCATGACCTCTGGCTGCATCCTGTATGTGTTTATTAGGTCAAGCTCTTCACTTTATCTTTATTGGTTGTCTGAAGCCAGTGAGTAGAGGTTGTGCAAACACTAGGTTGGCAAACTATATCTCAGTCCGAGGATCCAGATCCTCAACACTATGTTATCTCAAAGGAACCAGAGCAGCTACATACGTGATTTTCATTTGTCCAAGAACACAATTGGAATGGCTATTTTTAATTTTTATAAACAAAGCCTCTTTATTAAAAAAAAAAAAAGTTTCAAACATTATGACCACAAAATATTTCTATGCTTGGTTTACTCTGTCATTTATTCTCTAACTTGAGAAAATCTTTCAGCCACTTAACCTGACTCTGATTATTTTTTAAACATTATATAAATAAAGAAGCTAAATTCAGAGCTTCATTGCCTAGAGAGAGAGGTGGCCATCTTGGAATTCCATAATAAGTTTCTAATATATATATATATATATATATATATATATATATATACACATACAGCCCTGGTACCAAACTGTAAGAAAATTGAAAAGCGGTCTGGTCACGTAGGGGTTAAAGAACAATGTTAAATATGTGACCGTTGTGTTTGTCCTCGTATCTTTCTTATAGGTTGTGTTAGGACATACCTTGCAAATCATTCTAGTCTGTGTGAATTTTAAATGCATGTGTTTATCATACATAGTTTAGAAAGCACAGTAATTCTTGTTTGAATGACTTGACTGTTTGGGGAATTTTGTTAACATGTATCCCATTAATTAGAATTACTTGTGTGATTATTGCGTGTGATGTTATAAACAAACTAATTCATATGATATTGTCATGTGAAAGACTTCATTTTAATAGTGTTAACAGACAAGTCCCTTTTTGTCTATGAACTTTTTTTTTATTTTTTATTTGACTTATGATTTCCTTCATCGCACAAGTGATTTTAAAACTAAAACCAAAATGTTAAATGATTGGAAATCATTGTCAATTCAAGAGGCAGTCATAAGAGAAATGTCAGTAATATTTTTTTTCAAGCTGCTATATAAATAATGTACTACTACAAATATTGACAAAATATGTTTTGTTCATCGGATGTTTTATTTTGACTTATTTTTTTAAATCTTTTTATTTTTATTTTATTTTTATAACACTGAAGGAAGTAGAGTGAACCTAGATGGCATTTTGGTGCGACTACATTTTCTTTCTTGGCTACCAGTAATCTCAATGGAGATGGAGTTATTAGACCTGCAACAATATGTTTATAGTGCATACATTAAGGAATAGAATTTAGAGCATTCTGTTTGAATTTTGGAAAATAAGTCTAAGTGTGCACATTGTAAGTTCATGTGAAAAAGGCCTGCATCATCTCTTCTTCTTGTAAATCAAACTTATTGCATTTGCTTATATGCCTCCACAAATTGTCCAGCCCCAGCAAAATATATTGGCACATAAGCAGACACTCTAAGTCAGGGGTTCTCAACCCAGTCCTCAGGACCCCCTACCAGTCCAGGATTTGGGGATTACCTGGGTGTGTCTAAGGTGTTTAGAAAAAGGGAAAAAGAAACACCTTAGACTCTAAGGTGTTTTTTTTTTTCCTTTTTCTAAACACCTTAGACACACCCAGGTAATCCCTAAACCCTGGACTGGTAGGGGGTCCTTGAGGGCAAAGTTGAGAACCCCTGCTCTAAGTGCTATAACACACATTTGTGTCAAACTGTTTTTCAAGGCTTTGCCATTTTGTTGTCTGGCCACACCAGGGTGCTCCTGGCTTTGAGTATACCTTTAATAATAATAATATATCTTCATCTTTGTTTCCTGGTTTCCTTCAACATGTAGCTTTCCGTTCTTTTTTGGAAACTATAAATTAATTAAATTGATTAAATGGAAACTATAAACACCAAAACAACTTTAGCCTAATGAAGCATTTTTGGTCTGTAGATCATGCCCTTGCAGTCTCACTGCTCAATTCTCTGCCATTTAAGAGTTAAATCATTTTGTTTATACATCTCTAGTCACACCTCCCTACATGTGATTTGCACAGCTTTCCTAAACACTTCCTGTAAAGTGAGATCTAATGTTTACACTTCATTGCACACTCTGTTTAATGTATCATTTCTTATCTCCTGCTCTGTTAATAGCATGCAAGACCTTGCAGGAGCCTCATGTATGTACGTAAGTTATATTTACAGAGCAGGAGTTAAAAACTTTTAAAGTGAGTTAACATCTGAATGAAAATTATTTTTTTTTCCATGCATGTGTATTGTTAACAGAGCATCAAGAGCTGTAGATCCACATTGGTCCTCCTGTCTTCACTTTCTCTGTCCATCCCAAGCTTGGCTCAGCTTGCAAAATATCCTAAGCAGGAGCTTCTGGCTCCCTTCGTGGATTGAGGAGGCAGGATAGGTGATGTCCAGTGACCCCAAACCACTCTTAAATGTTTTGACTTCTTACGTTGGGAGTGCCAGGCACAATAACCTCTATAGTGTGCTGTAGTGGTTATGGTGCTTGGAGTGTTCCTTGATCGTATACCCCTGGTGTAGAATGATAAAGCACTGTGGGAAATGTTGGCCCTGTTTAAATGCTAACCGCTGAAGAGCTACCGTCTAGCAAGGTACTTATTGGCAGCCCCATAGGATTTCTGTTTAGCACAAATTAATGCGAGGATACCCATGTCTCCCAACCCTAGAATGCATTACAGTTGTGTTTGTACTTTGATTTTAAACATAAACATCACATTCCATTAACATTGTTTTAAACAAATTATACTCCACTCCTCTGTATTCTGTAACTTTTTGGTAGCATTTATTTGCAAGATGTTGATAGTTTGCATCCTTTTAAAACTAATGCAGCTATTAAGTTAAAAATGCCAGAACACATTACCTTAGCCTAGCAGTGCTGCTTACATTTGCACATAAAATGTAATGGTATACCTGCAATTACATTTTTACGTTTTTTTCTGCAAAAAGAAGAAAGCGGTTTCCTTAACTAATAGTAAATGACTTAACTAGCCTTATCATAATGTGCAGTTTTCAAATGGAATCCTAGTTAAGGTTAATATTCATTGCTGCTTGATGTAGACCATGGAAATGTAATTGTACATGCCCCAGGGACAGCAAGCAAATGATTTCCTTTTAGAGAAAATGATCTCCCTCTTGCCCATCTGTTTCAAGTTTCTATAGTAAAACGCATGCTTTGGCTCTTCAAATGGCAATCTACGACTGCTTCCAGGCCTGCTAAGGTATGGAGCTTGAAGATGACATCACTTGTAATGCTGTGAGTGTGTAGTGCTAAACTCTTATTGTTTGGGGGGTTTTTTTGTCAGTGGTTAGGACTCTTCTTATGGGTCATCCATAAGGCAGGAATTTATCTGTTGCCAGGTCCAGCTGCGGACGAACAGGAAAAAAAACGTAAGTTTGGGAAATGTCTGATTATCATTAGTGATGTCCCGAACAGTTCGCCGGGAACCGTTCACTGGCGAACACCGCGCGATGTTCGGTCCGCCCCTATTCGTCATGGAGGTGGGGGGGTCTGGGAGGGAGGGTCTGCTGCTGATTGGCTGGAATGTGTCTGCTGACTGTGAGGTACAGGGTCAAAGGTTACTCAATGATGATGAATAGGAGGCGGACCGAACATCGCGCGTGTTCGCAACCGCAAACACGCTATGTTCGCGGGCGAACGGTTCCCGGCGAACTGTTCGGGACATCACTAATTATCATCACTATCCCCTCACACAGCATCCGCACCACTAGCTTTAACCTTCCCAGCTACCAGTGACTACGGTTCCCCTCCCCTCTTACTAATCAATACTATTTTAAGCCAATATAGGAAGCAAATGGCAAGCTCCTTCCTGTGTGCTGCTGGACATTACACAGGTTTCCAGATATTTCTACCTGAAGTCTGATCGAACAGGCTTGTAATTCCACTGTTAGTACACAGCCATCACAAACATTTACCCTGATCCCTCATCTTTACCGAACAGTAATAACTGTATAGCTCGATTGTTGAATCCAACAGTCCAAATTGCAAAATAAGGAGAAGATACTTCAAACTCCGTACTTGTATTATTGTGTCGGACACAATTATGACACGGTGAGGAAAAAATAGGGGTTTGGGTGGAACGCTACTATACAGAAATTATTTTATTGAAAAAAGGGTGCTGCCTCAGGGTGTGTGTGTTTCTAATATATCTAATACCACTGCTTTTAATCTCCACTATGGTATGTTGCAGGCATTTCTCATTCGAGAATCTAAGTATCAGGCTTGGGGCAATTTTCCATACACCCTTGAGCCAGCAGATGGAGATCCATTCCTATTCACTCTGCAAGTCATATTGGTCGCCAGGCTAGAGTATGGACACAGGTATTTCCTGTCTGTATGCAAACACCTATGCACCCAGCATAGCACACAAGACCAGAGCATTACGTGGGACAGTGCATACGTAAGCACACAGACACTCATATCTTTGTAGTTACTTCTTCTAGCAAACAGGAGATGTCTGTAGGCGTTTACAGTATTTTAAACGGCTACGTTAAATTGTGAATGTCCCCGAGTGTGCCACAATAACTCCATTACAAGCATAACTCCGTTACAAGCATATATTTGTTACCTCACTGGCAGTGTGTACTGGTTATGCTGCCAATAATCTGTGGTAGCTTTGACAGCTGTGATAAATTGAGAGTGCTGGGCTAACCTGCTGTCAGCTCTCCAGTTTGGCAAGGATATTGATAACCTGGATAATTTGCATAACCAACCATGCTGGCAAGGGAGCAGTCTCTGGGTTCCGGGAAGAGCCCTGTTTTTACCAAACTACTCAAAAACATCTTGAGAAGAAAATGGCCTACAGGTAGACTCTTGGGAGCAGACCCACTATATTCAGCTTAATTGGCTGTTGCCTATAGTGCCACTTTAAAGGGTTTACTGTAAGCACCAAAACAACTTTAGCTTAATGAACAGTTTTAGTGCATTGATTATTCCCCTGCAGTCTCACTGCTTAATTCTCTGCCATTTAGGAGTTAAATCACATTTGTTTCTGTTCATGCGGCTTTAGCCACACCTCCCCTGGCTGTGACTTACACAGGCACTATGAAAAAAATGGTTTTATTTTCAGTCATCACAGTGTTTTTACTCTAGAGGTTTGAATTACCTGCTCTGTTAATTGAACTTCTTTTCACACACAGGAGATTCCTGAAGGCTCTAAATTTAAAAGACTGCAATAAATGAAGTTTAAGAATTAGATCTCTCTTTACAGAAAATGTGTAGGCAGGATGTGTGAGTCACATGCAGGAGAGGTGTGGCTAGTGCTGCAACAATAAAGTGGTTTAAAGCGGCACTGTCATGCCGAACTTACCTTTCCTCAATCTCTTCCTCTTCTCCCCCTCTCTCAGGATCTGTTATTCTTTTCTTCCTGTCTTCTTTAGTTTTCTTTAAAATCATTAGACAAAGTAGGGACTCTGTCTTATGGAGGATTCCTCCGCTTGACCAGCTCTGACCAGCGGAGGAGCAAAGTGTGCTTCATTTCCGCTGGTCAGAGCAATTTTCCCATGATCCCTAGCTTTCCTCCCAGTTCCCACAATGCTTCCTGTCAGTATTGCCGAACGTCCTGTCACTTAGACAGAACGCCGGCAAAACTGCCGAATTGCATCCTAACAGAATGAGCACCGTTTCTCCATTGGTGTTAGGATGCAATTCGGTACTTTGTTCGGATCGGAATTTCATTCAAATGAATGAAACTCCGATCCTATTCATTGCTGTGGCTGCATCTTGCAGCCGCTTAGTAGATAACTCCCTAATTCCCACGGTATCAGGGAGCTATCTACTAAAAGGCTGAAAGACCTAAATTGGTCTTTCAGCCAAATTTACTAACACCAAGTAAAAATGACTTGGTATTAGTAAATAATATGCCCCTACTCGCTATACCGCGAGTAGGGGCATGTCTAGTAAGCAGTGAGCAGCCTGTGGCTGCTCACTGTAGAAAAAAAATAAAAAAAATATTGCCCCCCACCCCTAAATGACGGGTGGGGGCCGTAAAGTAAAATAAGGGAGGGAGACCTATTGTCCCCCCCCCCGGCCCCCACCCCTGAGCGGTGGGTGGGGGCCATAAAGATAATGAGGGGGGGGACCTACTGTCCTCCCCCCCGGCCCCCACCCCTGGGCGGCGGGTGGGGGCCATAATAGTAGTGGGGGGGGACCTACTGTCCTCCCCCCCGGCCCCCACCCCTGGCCGGCGGGTGGGGGCCATAATAGTAATAAAGGGGGGGGGACCTACTGTCCTCCCCCCCCGGCCCCCACCCCTGGGCGGCGGGTGGGGGCCATAATGGTAATAAGAGGGGGGGGACCTACTGTCCTCCCCCCCCCCGGCCCCCACCCCTGGGCGGCGGGTGGGGGCCATAATAGTAATAAGGGGGGGGGACCTACTGTCCTCCACCCCCCGGCCCCCACCCCTGGGCGGCGGGTGGGGGCCATAATAGTAATAGGGGGGGGGACCTACTGTCCTCCCCCCCCGGCCCCCACCCCTGGGCGGCGGGTGGGGGCCATAATAGTAATAAGGGGGGGGGAACCTACTGTCCTCCAGCCCCCGGCCCCCACCCCTGGGCGGCGGGTGGGGGCCCTAATGGAAAAAGGGGGGGGGGACCTACTGTCCTCCCCCCCGGCCCCCACCCCTGGGCGGCGGGTGGGGGCCATAATAGTAATAAGGGGGGGGGATCTACTGTCCTCCCTCCCCCGGCCCCCACCCCTGGGCGGCGGGTGGGGGCCATAACGATAATGGGGGGGGGACCTACTGTCCTCCCCCCGCCCCCACCCCTGGGCGGCGGGTGGGGGCACTAAGTAAATTCCCCCCCCCCCCCATCAAGGTGACTAGGGGTGCCCAAGCCCCTAGTCACCCACCCCCCACCCAAATAAAAAATGCCCCTACCTACCCCCCTCACCCTAAAAAATAGTGAGGGGGGAATAAAATTGCTAACCTGTAAAGTAAAATTAAACTTACCATTCGACGTCTTCTTTTTTCTAAAATCTTCATTTTTCAGCCCCAAAAAAGGCCAAATAAAAAACCATCATAGCCGTCGAACTAAAAATAAAATAAAAAACCCGAGCGCCAAAAAAAAACCCGACGAAAAAGAAAAAACCCGAGCGCACAAAAAAATAATCCATCTTCACCCATGGAGGGCTCCGCGCAGACTGAGCTCCGCAGGGCGGGGCAAGTCTTATAAAGCCTTGCCCCGCCCTGCAATTAGCCTAAGAACACTCTGATTGGTGGGTTTAAGCCAATCAGAGTGCTCTTTGTCATTTTACAAGCGTGGGAAAGTTCTTTGGAATTTTCCCACGCTTGTAAAATGTCACAGAGCACTGTGATTGGATGGCTTGAAATCCATCCAATCACAGTGCTCTGTGTCATTTTACAAGCGTGGGAAAGTTCTTTGGAATTTTTCCACGCTTGTAAAATGACACAGAGCACTGTGATTGGATGGATTTCAAGCCATCCAATCACAGTGCTCTGTGTCATTTTACAAGCGTGGGAAAATTCCAAAGAACTTTCCCACGCTTGTAAAATGACAAAGAGCACTCTGATTGGCTTAAACCCACCAATCAGAGTGTTCTTAGGCTAATTGCAGGGCGGGGCAAGGCTTTATTTTTAGTTCGACGGCTATGATGGTTTTTTATTTGGCCTTTTTTGGGGCTAAAAAATGAAGATTTTAGAAAAAAGAAGACGTCGAATGGTAAGTTTAATTTTACTTTACAGGTTAGCAATTTTATTCCCCCCTCACTATTTTTTAGGGTGAGGGGGGTAGGTAGGGGCATTTTTTATTTGGGTGGGGGGTGGGTGACTAGGGGCTTGGGCACCCCTAGTCACCTTGATGGGGGGGGGGGGGGGGATTTACTTAGTGCCCCCACCCGCCGCCCAGGGGTGGGGGCGGGGGGAGGACAGTAGGTCCCCCCCCATTATCGTTATGGCCCCCACCCGCCGCCCAGGGGTGGGGGCCGGGGGGGGGGAGGACAGTAGATTCCCCCCCCCCCCCCCTTATTACTATTATGGCCCCCACCCGCCGCCCAGG
The DNA here is from genome assembly GCF_036172605.1 of Pelobates fuscus. Lineage (NCBI taxonomy): Eukaryota > Metazoa > Chordata > Amphibia > Anura > Pelobatidae > Pelobates > Pelobates fuscus. The sequence goes on from NC_086320.1 coordinate 342,144,046, forward strand.
GGTGGGGGCCGGGGGGGAGGACAGTAGGTCCCCCCCCCCCCCCCTTTTTTCCATTAGGGCCCCCACCCGCCGCCCAGGGGTGGGGGCCGGGGGCTGGAGGACAGTAGGTCCCCCCCCCCCTTATTACTATTATGGCCCCCACCCGCCGCCCAGGGGTGGGGGCCGGGGGGGGAGGACAGTAGGTCCCCCCCTATTACTATTATGGCCCCCACCCGCCGCCCAGGGTTGGGGGCCGGGGGGTGGAGGACAGTAGGCCCCCCCCCTTATTACTATTATGGCCCCCACCCGCCGCCCAGGGGTGGGGGCCTGAGGGGAGGACAGTAGGTCCCCCCTCATTCCCATTATGGCCCCCACCCGCCGTCCAGGGGTGGGGGCCGGCGGGGGAGGACAGTAGGCCCCCCGTCCCCCCCTTATTACCCTTTTTTTTTTTTTTTTTTTTTTTTTTACAGTGAGCAGCCACAGGCTGCTCACTGTTTAGTGGACATGCCCCTACTCGCGATATAGCGAGTAGGGGCATTGGGGAGATTTTAATCTCCCTTGTGCTATTATGGGGGTCATATTGACCCCCATAGAGTGAGGAGGGGACCTGGGGGGCTTATGAAGTGGTGGGGAGCACTGCTCCCTGCCGCTTCTATAGTTACATATTACAAGGAGGGAGCTGCACGCCGGTAGCTCCCTCCTTGTAATAAACCGAACAAACAAACGAACACTGATACACAGTGTTAGTTTGTTCGTCTGATTTTTTCTATTCATTCATTCGACTGTCTGATGAATGAATGAATAGGTGAAATTCCCGTTCGCATGTCCAGATGTTTCACTGGGCATGTGCGGGAATCTCAGGGCTATCTAGTGTGGGCAGATGACGTGTCCCACAGGGACTTCACCTACCCACACAAAGATGGCGGCGCCCTGAATATAGATCGGGGCAGAAAATAAAGAATAAAAAATAGGTAATGTGGGGGGCATAGGGGCATTTGGGGATGACTAGGGGGTCGATTGGATGTAGTTGAGGCGGGAGGGGGGTTAAAAAAAAAACGGAATTCGGCATGACAGTGCCGCTTTAACTATTAGACTGAAGGGGCATGGTCCATACTGAAACTGCTTCACTAAGCTAAAGTTGCTTTGGTGCTTTTAGTATCCTTTTTAGCATGTGTGTTTAAAGTATTTTAGCAGTTTGGTGGTTTTCAAGTCTATTTTTTCTAGGGAACACACTAGAAAGACCTTTTGTTGCCACAAGCGCAAGTTCTGCGCCTGGCAAAACTACATGTTTTAACACTTCTTTACACCATGGACTGATAGTAATTTATGGCCTTAAATGTACCGGTATCTTTGGTGATGGTTTGAGAATTACAAAAGTAGATTGTTTTGTTATTTCCAGTCCAGTACAGTGTGTCATTCCTTAGTTGTATAGCTTGATATGTGTTTTTTGGAATATTCCTGTCCAACAAGCCTAGTAACCATCCCTTCTTTTTAAAGTGGTATTGTTACCGATCGTTTTCTATATCAAATTTAAGTTTTATTTATGGTGTAATATGTTCCCTATAGACACATAAATGGAACATACCACCACTTCCTAAATAGTCTATGGCACACTTTACATTTATAACTTCATAAAAATGCGTATTTGAGTTGCAATAATGTATAAGTCATGAATATGCGTTATTGTAAATGGGAAACGGACCTTTGCTGGCAAGTGAAACTATTCTGTTAGTAGTTGTCCCATCTCCGTTTCATATTTGCTGTATTTTTTATTTATTTATTTTTTTACAGGAAATAACAATACAGCAGAATTGTAAAACCTTTTGCTACAGTGCTTCTTTTTTAACTGATAACGTCAGTGAAGGGCAGCTGAATACAATTAGCTACTCAATAATCATGGCTTGGGATATTTTTCCTTATCGCCCACTTCCTCTCTGTGCTGTGTACAGCTACAAAGTTGAATTTGTTATGTTGATGACTGTATCTTGCAGTGAATTTAGCTATCATATGATCACTGCATTCACCTTAAATGTTCAATTGTCATGATTGGCTACGTAACTCGTAATTCAATTCCAGGATTCACCAAATAGACGAAATTAACTAGTCTTATGTAAACTAGTGGTTACGCTCACAGTGTACAAATACATAAACTCCAAAGACAAGTGGCATATGGATTTGACACCTGTCAGTCGCTGGGTGTAACATCTTTTACTGCAACTACCATCCGTTCCCTGGGAATTTTTTAGTTTTCCCCATGCTTCCATTGCTAGCTTCATTTTGTCTCTATGTTGGATATTAAATAACAATTTGATAAGCAGATGCAGTTCCAGTTCCTTTACAAGTGTAGTAATTTGCCAATCATGACTACTACAATTGTATTAATATAACTTTAGTGCCTGCATCACTTAGCAGTTTAATTTCCTTACATTGCCACTGGTGATGAAAACTACGGCCTTGATTTAAAATGTTAGGATAAGCTTTTCATATCTTTGGATAAAGTATAACTTTTTTTTCTTTCTTGTAAATATTAACCTGTGTGTGTGTGTGTGTGTGTGTGTGTGTCAATATATAAAACATTCTTAAACTATTAAAACATGTATCAAAATATTACATTATTTTAAATGATGATTTAAAAAATATTAAAGAGACATATATATATTTGCTATGCTGCTCAGCTAGCTTTTAGGCTGAGTAAGCATCATTTGTTATGTTCTTTCCATATATCAGCAAATACTATATAGTCATCTCTGCCCTTTTCAATTGCTAGGTAAGTGTAACAAGATGAATTAGGGAAATATCTGAGGTAATCTGTAAAACCTAAACTGGGGTATCACCCACCTTCGGAGTCTTTAGAAACTATCAAATGGGGTCTGTCTGGCCAAGAGATCAGAGATTGTGTGCTGAGAGAACTCTGTTCTTGTCAAACTGCTCAAGAGTGAACATTTTAGTCAAGCCAGTTAAATTATTTGATAAAAACTGGTGGGATTCCATTTGACATTTACCATAACCACTGCAACAAGATGTAGCAGTTATGTTCTTCATTGTTATGTTATTACAATTTATACTTTGATATTCTTTCACCAATACACTGATCAGCCACAACATTAAAACCACTCACAGGTGAAGTGAATAACATTTATTATATCGTTACAATGGCTCCTGTCAAGGGGTGAGATATATTAGTGAACCGTTGGTTTTTGAATCTGTTTGAGGCAACAAAAAATGGGCATTGTGTGTTTTGTAGTGGGTGTTTTTTTTTTGTTTTTTTAGTTTTTACGTTGAATTGGGTACATATCCTTTTTTTGTTGTATTATTGTATTTATTAACGTATCATCTTTGTAATGTTTTCCATATACAAATAGGCAAAGTGCAGGTTAAGTAATTTATTTGTCACAGTGGACATGTTCGTCCATCACTAACTGAATGACATGCAAACAGCCGTATACTAGGGATGCAGAGTCAGTGATGAAGTTGGATTACTTGGTTTAGAATTCACCTATCCCCTGCATCAAATGTCATTCTCCGCAAACATAATGACCGTCTTTGACAACGTTCCTTTTGAAGTGGTGGGAAATGATGAGTTTTACATCCTTCTATTGTCTCATTTCGTACTTTGGAGGAGGTTTTTATTTACGTTAGACGGGCACCTTTGGCTCTGTCTTGCAGATAACAAGTTTCACTTTCAGACATGGGTGTATGAAGGCATGCATTATAGACCTTAACATATCCCATGAAAAGAAAGTGTCTGCTAGGGGCAGAAAGGGAAAGCTCTAGTTGTCCGAGATGAACTGATAATTCTCACACCGTGGTATCTGTTACAGGCAGCCATAAGGGTTTTACATGACAGAAGGCTTTTGTTCTGCTGTTTTGTACTGTGAAAGGAAACATCCAAGGTCATACAAATGTATATTAACTGAGGGCTTGTAACCTATTTAGGGGCACAATAAAAATGCTATTCAATACAATCTCTTCCCATGTTGCATATTTACCAAGGCATCTTAACAAGGATTTGGTGAAAAAAACATATGTAAGGCCTCAGGCTTAATTTCTGAATACACACAGTGCGCACACTCTCTAGTTACCCATCATCATATAGCCCATGGTGTTCTATTATGTGTGTAGTGAATGCCACTAATGAACATTTACACAGGTTTTGCTGGACTCTTTATCTGTCCTCAGACCTCTCTGGAATGGTTTTAAGAAATACACAACAGAAAATTGTTCCATCCTATAGTAAATAGACAATTGTAATTTTAACCAATAACTTGTAATTTAAAAGGAAAGAGCCTTGGATGAAAATGCATTCTACAATATGTTCAATTGACAAATATGATGGTTGAACATAAAGGTATGAAGAAATATGTGAATTGTGACTATCTGGAACGAATAAGGTTATTTTCCACAATTTTAATTGTGCCTTTCAGTGGTTTATGAAATAATGTGAAGGTGCAATGTCTTCAATGTCTTGATAATAGGCATATATTTGTGTCAGCACTAAGATAGATCTAAAGTTATCTCCATGTCTAAATATTTATTTATTTTTTCCAGTAACAGTGAAAAAAATGAAATTGTGTCTGTAAGATCTCAAGATTCCTACTATGCATAGATTCAGCTTTAAAGGGGCACTGTCATCATCTGGGAACTTTGCATAATGTGCAAAGACTCCTAATGGTGACATTGGTGATATTTACTTTTTCCAGAGTAACATGTTCCACATGGGCGCTTCCATCTTCTTCTGGCTGGTCGTCTTCAGCACAAAGTGCCTGTAACGGCTTACCTGATGTGGGAGTTTTGGTCAGGTAAGAATTCACCTGGCCTGTGAGTCTGTGCACGGGGGCTGTGCAGGATATTGCTCCAAGTCGCAGTACAGGTAAGGACACAAGCAGGAGAATTGTCAAGAGTGCCAGAAGTTAGGATAAACGAGGGTAAGCCAAAGTCAGAGGATGCCAGAAGTCAGGATACACAATACGAAAGCCAAGGTCAGGAGCCAACTGGAGAACACTGGATCACGAATACAAACACAGGAACCAGAGTCAATGAACTGACACTGCCCTCAGGGAGAGGCAGTGTCTTATACCTGGCTAATCAGAGATACTATACAGGTGGATCACGATTGACTGGAGCAGTCACGGGTTAAGTCCAGCCCCCAGTGCTGGAGACATGGCAGGGCTAAGTTTCAGGCCAATCCAAGAACTGAAGTTGCTCAGAGGCAGGAACACCCAGGTTCAAATTCCTTGGTGATCACTTCTGGGGATGTCCTGGTGAGAACCATGACTGTGCCGACGTGACCTTTCTGTACTCTCGTGCAAGACCGCGGGATCCTCCATAGACGCATCTAATATCTCTGCAGCCATCAGTAGATTGCCACTTCTAGACAACTGTAGCTCCACCCAGTGCCTAGAAGTGTCAGGCGTAGGAAAAATACAAAGTCACTGCTTTGTCTCAGTATATCTTTAGACTGGCTTGGAATTGGAAATTCCAACACAGTCAGTATGAGTATTAAGAGTATTTCATAAAGATTTTATCCTTCTGAAATACTAATTTTGCTGGGTGGGGTGAAAGTGCTGAATAAGAAATCATACAAAATATGTGGTATGGAAATTAGACACTCACTGTAAGAGATCATCTGCATATGCAGTGGTTTTATAAAGCACTGTCCTGTAAAACGGATAGCTGTAATTGAGCTTTCATAAATCAGGAAAGGTTATGATCAACCATGCCTCATGCTATACTTAATTGATTCCATACCCAGTAACATATTTAGTCTTTCCTACTAAAGGAACATGATTTTTTTTTTAAATAATATAAAAAGGTCATAGATGTAAGAAGAAATAATGCAACAATATAAGATCGTATATGGTTATTCAGAATATTCAAACATTAATTTTCCGGCAAGAGCCCTGTGATTTAGACATAATGTGAAAAATACACTTCAGTGTTTTTGATTTTTTTGAAATGTTACATCCAGCAGTGACAGGCTTATTCTTTTAGTGTGAACTGGATGTTCTTTTAATGTAAAGGTGAAAATGCTTTCATTCTTAAAGCAAGACTATAGTCACCAAAACAACTTTAGTGTCACTGCTAAATGATCTTCTATAGGAGTTAAATCACTTTTATACAACCCTAGTCACACCTCCCTGCATATGACTTACACAGCCTTACTAAACACTTCCTGGAGAGTTAGATCTATTATTTACACTTCCTTTATTGCAAATTATATTTAATTTAGAATCGTCTGCTCTGTTAATAGCTTGCTAGCTCTTGCAGCAGCCTTTTCTATGTGATAAAAGCTAATTTTACAGCGCAGTAGATAAAACATTTTAAAGTTAACATCTGATTGAAAATGAAACTATTTTTTTTTTACATGCAGGTTGTGTGAGTCACAACCAGGGGTCATGTGACTATGGCTTTATGGACAAAAGCAAATGTGACTTAATGTCTAAATGGCAGAGCATTGACAAGTGAGACTGCAGGGGCATGATCTATACACCAAAACTGCTTTGCTAAGCTAAAGTTGTTTGGTAACTATAGTGTCCCTTTAAACATGCGCTCAGACCATCGAAAGTTTTTTTTTTTCTTTACAATTATCAATATTGGAACATAATTTTGGACAGTCCAGGAAAATGTGCAAAGGTCAATTAACTCTTGAAGTATTGTACTGAACTTCTCCAAAAGTGTACTAGAGAATATATGGTTTCCACAGTCCTCTCAAGTCTATAATAATTTAACTCCCAGTTGGGAAGAGGATGGGGATTTGGGTGAGAAATATGTTCCTTTAGGATTCAGTTTAAAGTTGTTTTTTTTTTTTTTTTTTTCATGCCCTACTCAGAAGAGAGTGAAGTGTGCCGTGTGCATCAGAAATAGGGTAGTAAAAATAAATACAAATACAGTTCCCCATGGGCTGCATTTTCTATGTAGAATCCAGTAGCCTTTCCCCAAATGTGAGCATGTCCTAGCTCATAATAAAGGGAAGCAATCCTTTAATGTTCTCATTTTCCCTTCTTTACTTATGTGTTGGTTAGTCAGTAGTTGGAAGGGCTGGGTGACATTGATTGAATGGGAGGAATGCTGATTGGAAACATTATCCGTACAATGTTCCCTAAATACCGTAGCTATAAGTGGCCTATGCTCTGTTGCCTGCTATATTATGGAGATAAAATCTAATTGTTCTTATTTTATTAGTATGGAAAATGCTTTCAATCTGCCTTTAGCCCCCCTACAGTTTAGATTTTTAATCTTACTAACTTTACTGCTACTAAATTAAGAGCACCATTGACTGTTTTGTTTGTAAACGTTACATTATTTTCATTGCAAACTAATGTTGTGCTGAAATGTATTAAAGAAAAACACCGGTCTGGATACTGTAAGCCAGGAATGTTGCTTCACTCCATCCACTTTTAAATAATTTTGCATCTAGGATGGCTGGAGTTCTCAATATACTGCACCCCCCTGCATATGGATTGTTAATCTTACTTTACATTACATCATTTGTATGTGTGCGCATATATGACGATCTAAAAAACTGAATGCAGGGGGGCTGCACATTGTGAGAGCTCCTGCATCGACTCACTAAAAAAGCCTCCATATCAGGCAGCCAGTCCGCACAACTCGCAGCACTCAGCTGCATCTCGCTCACAGCAGGCCCGGGAGAAGCTCTGGATACCGAAGCGACTTACCGGCGGCTACTCCTCGCGGAGATCACGCTGCAGCCCAGCAGTGCAGATGGACAGGTGAGGCAGCCAATCGCCCAGACCTTTTGGCGCAGCAACAGGTGGGACCTGCCACAAACACTGATCTCCCCCCTTTGGACCGGTGGGGGTTATCCCAGTCCCCACAGTGGCAAACGTATGTCCGAGCAGCAAACCGCTCCTGTAATAAGGCCCCTGAGGTGAAACGAAAATGGCCGCCGTCCAGGAAACGCTGCACTCACGACTGAGCCAGGAGTGACTTGACTTTCAATGCCAGATTCCAGGCTGTTAACCAGAGGTTTTGGCAACGTATGGATAATCGACCACAGGGGTATTAATGACTAGGGGTAGGGGTATAAAGGACTATAAGTGTCCCAAGTCCTTCACTTACCTTTCCAAGGGTTCTTCAAAAGCTTCAGTAGAGCGGCGACCGGTCCAAGATGGCGCCCGCATTCCTCGACGCTCAGCACACAATGCGGCGTCAAGGCATTCTATGTCTGTGGATTTCCCTTACAGCCAGGAGACCTGGCTACAGCATTTCCTGATATGTTTTGTTTACTGTTGCCTAGCAACATGGCATGCTGGGAAACCCGGCAAGATGGCGGCCGGACCCAGGAGGGCTCCTACTCAGCACTGATTACAGAGGGGGGTGGCTGTGGATGTTTGTTTATTGTATTTTCTGTATTTAAAGGGTGAGTGTATCATGTGGGGTTGAGGGACATGGTGCATTGAAAAAGGGGTGTACCCGAAACATCTGTTTATTATTCTGTCCTCCAATAAATTTTGGTAGCACTTTGTTTGTGCACATAGCAACATTTTGCGCAGCCTCTGTTTGTTTGATTTGTACTGTATATCTTACTTTATTTTGAGAACACTGTGACATTACTCTGCCACTATCCCACAACACTGGTTGAGCGCATTGACACAGTTATTATTGCATATATGCTAGCCTAGAGGCCACCCACCAACCAATATGGCCCTGGTGGTGTAAACTTGCCCTCTCTAAAATTCGCCACTAACCTACCAGCTTCATTCCATAAGTATGCATACAGAGTGCTTAACACGTAGAGCAACCTGCTATAGGCCTCAACCTCAGTCCATACAAATATACTCTTCTTCATGTTATATACGCCTGCAGCATGACTATACAATGCAAGCTTAATTCGGTATCACCTAGGTAGCCACTCCTGTACACTTAATTTGACATGTTTATCCTATAGTACTCCTCTCCCGACCACCTGGCTTGTTAAACCCTGTCTTTAGCATGTTTCGTTCTGCTCAACTAGACCTCACCTGGGTAGTCATTCTTGCAAAATTAGTATAACGTATATTATTTTATAATCTTTACCTGCATACCTAGCCTGATGTACCCAGCCTTTAGCGCGGTTAATCTCTATTAATTCTCTCATCATTTACTCAGTCTTGTGCCGTCTGTTAGTATTATCTTGTTTAATATAAAAAGAAAAAAGAGGCGGATATGCTCAAGGTTATATTGTATGTTACAACGAACTACCTAACATGTACTCCCCTGCTATAACCCATTTTCTTTAATGTGTACCGTTATACTTGGCCTCAATAAAAGAAAGACTGACAACAACAAAAAACTGAATGCGATCATGTAGGGCTCCTGTGCCAGAGAGTTTTGTATTCCCTAAACTTCATCTTGCATGTAGCTATAGCATAGCAGTTACATGAAAGCACTATATGGTAACTTGAGTGCACGAAAATCGGATTACTTTAGGATTTTATTCCAACTGCTTTTAATGTCTGAACATGTACTATTAGCACATGCACGTCCCCTATACTCCAATCTGGCTCAGTGCCTGAGAATAATTTGCCTTTCCCCCATGCTGCTACCGGTAGTGGGCCTTCAGTCCCATGAGTCTTAAGACCAGAAGGCTGAGTTATGCCACTCATGATTCAGAGTTCACCTTTTCTTGTGTATTACTCTCTTTAGGCTATGCAACATTAAATCCTGCTTTACTTCAGCAATTGACATTTTGGTCAGGCTTCCACAGATAACTGAATCTGCATACAGTAACTATTTGATAAATGTGTTTATTATTTGTAGGTTTTGTTTGAGGCTGGTATTCATTTAACTGTGGTATAGTACAAAGTGTCTGAAGGACATTACAATAACTTAGTTATTCCAGGTTTGGGCAGTTTCATCCTAGCCCCCAAACCATTCAATTGTCACTTGTCTTTAAGCAATTCCTAGGACTTAAAGGAACACTTTAGGGTCAGGAACACAAATGTTTATTCATGACCCTAGAGTGTTTAAACCACTATTTAGCCTCCCTGGCCCCCTCTTGTCCTCCTTAAATTTAGTAAATGCACCCTATTTCCAGCGTTGTTTGAGTCTGCTGCACCTGGTTCCACCCCAGATCCGACCTCCTTTGCTGACATCAGAATTGATGATCTCGGCCAATCCAATGCTTTCCAATAGGAAAGCATTGGATTGGCTGAGATAGTCAATTATGATGATTTCAGCAAAGGAGCCAAACGCCGCTCTTGTCAATCAGCATCTTCTCATAGAGATGCATTGAATCAATGCATCTCTGAGGATAGTTCAGCGTCACTAAACATTGGTGCTGCACACTGTGCAGTACTGACCCAGGAAGCATCTCTAGTGGCCGTCTGAGGAGTGACCACTAAAGGTGTTCCAAGGCTGCAATGTAATCACTGCCTTTTTTTTTCCCCTAAAAAGGCAGTGTTTACATGAAGATTACTTTAGGAACAGGCTATAGACACCAGAACTACAGCTTATAGTGTCCCTTTAAATATTATTTTAATACGCACCACTGTGCTGTTTTATGTCGATGTTTGATGAATGAAAGTCTCATTTGAAGTTGACAAATCACTCCTCATTTAATAATTAATCCAATTTCATCTATACTTTGTGTTATCCAAAATGCTAGCAAATGTATAGGGGAAATGTTTCACTATACATTCTTTCACTCCCTTAATCATTTAAGGAACAATAAAGTGTTAGGAATATATACCTGTATTTCCTCCTCCTCAGTTGAGATCATCAGTCTTGATGATCTCAGCGAATCCAATGTTTTCCCACATTGGCGAGCAATGGGAGGCTATTACACATGCACGACAAAACATTGCATTGTGCCAATCAAATGCTCTCTGAGAGAGGCATTTTATTTAATAACAGAGTAATGCTGTTATTGCAGTGGAAGCACCTGTAGTTGCTAATACTTGAGGTGTGTTAACCCTGCAATAAAGACATTGACAATTCTACAATATTTACTTTACAGGCTTAAAACGAAAGGGGTATTGCATCATTGAAATAAAGTGGTCTGGGTGCCTTTAGTTTCCCTTCAAGACACAATGCTGATATTAGTGGGAACGGGCTTCAGTTTAGTATATCATTTAATATATACATTATCTGTTTCAATTTTTTTTTTTTTTTTTTTTTTTTTTTTTGACAACACAATTGTAACGGAACGCAGTATATTAGTCCACGATATCCGTTGGTATCCTCAGGAAATCCACAGTCAAGACAGAAAGCACGGCAATATTCCCCATCCTCCCAATAACCGGACGAAACACAGTTTGGGAGTCAACTAACTCGCTTTATTCACAGACTTCCGTATTTATGCAGTTCCCCGTGCAAGGGGTTTCCTTACAGTTATTACAGGGGATTTCTCCCATCAGGCATTGCAATTATCCCAACAGGCATTGCTGCACGAGGGGGATACTCCCACTAAAATGGACGATTAAGTGGATTATCCCCTCGTGGAGCAAAACCGACAATTTATACAGAAATCTGTAGTTTATCCATTACAGCTCGCTTTTAGATGAATGACCGTTCGGTAGATAGCTGGGGTCGGTGGGCACATTTAATGAGAATACCGCTCCGATCCCAGCTAAACTAACCGAACGCCGCACAAAATACATCCAAACAGGGAATTCGGTCTAAAAGTACCGAATATGTATGGGGCACATAATGTACTAAACGCGGTACTCCACACCGCTCTGGAAGTCCAGCGGTGTTCGAATCATTGAGTAGCCGTTTTCGGTTCCAGGCTCTCGACGACCGAACACCGCTGCAGAGACAAAGGATCCAAGATGGCCGACCGCCGCATGGTCGGTAGCCGATCGGCGGCCACCAAGGAGAGCCTTTAAATACTGATTGCACCCGGAGTGCAATCGGTTACTTGGTGCCACACGACTGGTGAAGGTGTGGTCTACTTGGGGAGCCCATATTCGTACGGCGAACGGCTGTACATAGCATTATCACAGGTAACAACTTGCAGTATGCATTCAGCCTATGGACAACATACGATACATATAAGTCAGAAGTGGCTGGGTTTGCCACAATGCTCCCCCAGAACCAAGCCGGCATACACAGTCTGATCCCAACGGATCGGCTTGGGGATGTCCGGGGGAGTACTCACAGATCATTTTCCTAATTCTGTTTGTCTGGATAACCCGTCGGCGTTACCGTTTTGTTTTCCTGGTCGGTAGTGGATGGTAAAGTCAAAGGGCTGCAGCGCCAAACTCCAGCGCAGCAGCCTGGCATTGTCTCCAGATACACGGTTTAGCCATACCAACGGGTTATGATCTGTGAGTAAGGAAAAAGGTTGTCCATACAAATACGGCTGTAACTTTTTAAGGGCCCACACCACGGCCAGGCATTCTTTCTCAATGGCGGCGTAGCTTACTTCGCGGGGTAATAACTTGCGGCTTAAGTAGGCTACGGGATGTTCTCCGCCATCGGCTCCCACTTGGCTCAGCACTGCCCCCAATCCAAACATTGAAGCGTCTGTGTGGACGAGAAATCTTTTAGTTGGATCAGGAGCCATTAACACAGGAGCATTAGTTAGTGCGGTCTTGAGCTGTTGGAATGCCTGCTCACACTCTGGGGCCCAGACAACCAGTCGGGGAAGGTTCTTTTTGGTCAGGTCCGTCAGGGGTTTGGCCAGGGTACTGTAGTCGGGTACAAATTTCCTATAATACCCTGCAGTCCCTAGAAACGCTAGCACCTGGGTTTTGGTCCTGGGGGTAGGCCACTTGGCCACGGCCTCAATTTTGGCTGGCTCGGGTCTCTGCTGCCCACACCCTACTCGGTGTCCTAGGTACTGCACCTCGGCCATCCCTATGTGGCACTTACTCGGTTTCAGCGTTAACCCCGCTCCCCCAATACGATCTAGGATCGCCCCTATATGTTGGAGGTGATCTTCCCAAGTCTGGCTGAAGATGGCTATGTCGTCCAGGTAGGCACAGGCATAGTCCTGGAAGCCGTCCAGTAGTCGATCTACCATCCGCTGAAAAGTAGCCGGAGCGTTTTTCATCCCGAAGGGCATGACCTTGAACTGGTACAGGCCAAACGGGGTGACAAACGCCGACTTGGGGATGGCATCATCGGCTAAAGGAATCTGCCAGTATCCCTTACATAAGTCAATTGTAGTGAGATACTGGCCCCGTGCCATTTTATCTAGCAGTTCGTCCATACGGGGCATCGGGTAGGCGTCAGACACGGTCTTGTCATTCAGCCTCCGGTAGTCAACGCAGAATCGGGTCGTGCCGTCCTTTTTAGGTACCAGGACTACCGGCGATGCCCAGGGGCTATCGGAGGGCTCGATAACCCCTAACTGCAGCATCTCATCCAGCTCGGCCTTCATATGAGTCCGGACCGATTCCGGGACCCTATATGGGGCCTGCCGCATAGGTAGCTGTCCCGGGGTTTCAACCCGGTGGGTGGCCAGCGGAGTGTACCCAGGTACATTAGAGAACGTAGCCCCTTTAGCTACGATCAGCGCCTGTATCTGGGCACGCTCACGAGGGCTTAGCCGCTCCCCCAGTTGAACCCCCCGGGAGGGCTCTACCGGCTCTTCCTGTTCTAGCAGATCAGGTAATGGTAAGTTCTCCTGATCTTCCATGGCTGAGGCACAGATTGCCGTCACATCCTCTATCCGCTCGTGGTAGGGTTTGAGCAGGTTGACGTGAAGCATGCGTCTCTTCCCTACCCCGGAGCAGGGGCCAATCACATAGGTAGTGTCGCATCGCTGCTCCACTACCTGGTATGGGCCTTGCCAGATGGCCTGCAGCTTATCGGCGCGGACAGGTTTTAAAATTAAAACCTTCTGCCCCACTTGAAAGCTGCGGTCTCTGGCTCCCCTATCGTACCATCGCCGCTGACGTTGTTGGGCCGCCTGGAGGTTGGTGTGTACGGCCTGGGTTAGCGCCTCCAGTCGGTCTCGGAACTCCAGTACGTACGATACTATAGGGGTTTCGCTAGCGATACTCTCCCCCTCCCAGTGCTCCCTAATTAAGTTTAAAGGTCCCCGTACTCTCCTCCCGAACAGTAGTTCGAATGGGGAGAACCCGGTCGATTCTTGGGGAACCTCTCTATACGCAAAGAGCAGGTGAGGTAGAAACCTCTCCCAGTCTTTGTGGGTCTCCCCGAACGTCCGAAGCATCTGCTTCAGCGTCCCATTGAAGCGTTCACATAGTCCATTGGACTGGGGGTGGTAGGCTGAATTGACTATGGGCTTAATGCCACACACTTTCCACATCTGTTGGGTAACCTCAGCAGTAAATTGGGTGCCCCGGTCAGATATTATCTCCTGGGGGAACCCTACTCGGGAAAATACTTTTATGAGAGCTTCCGCCACGGTTTCAGCGTGAATGTTAGAGAGGGCTACCGCTTCGGGATATCGGGTGGCGTAGTCCACCACAGTTAAAATATATTTCTTCCCCGAAGGACTGGGTTTTGGCAGGGGCCCTATTATATCGACTGCGACCCTGCTGAAGGGTTCGGCGATAATGGGAAGGGGACATAACTTGGCCTTGTGGCGATCCCCTCGTTTTCCTACTCTCTGGCAGACGTCGCAGGACGTGCAATATTGTCGCACATCCTGTGAGATTCCGGGCCAGAAAAACGCGTGCGTTAGGCGGTACCGGGTACGGGTCATCCCTAGGTGCCCTGATAAGGGGATATCATGAGCAATTCTGAGCAGCTCCTGCCTATACTTCCGAGGTACCACTAGTTGTTTGTTCGTTAAGGTGACGGACCCCCCCACGTCTTTGGCCGTGACACGGTACAGTAACTCTTTTTCCCACGTGAAATGCTCCCCCTCTAGCCCGGCCTGGACAGCTTGTGCCCGGTCCCTATAGACTTGTAGAGTGGGATCGGTCTGTACTTCGGTGATAAAGGTAGTCGGGGTATCCCAGGATATGTAAGTCGGGTGAGGGTCGTGGTCTCTTACCTGAGCCTCAGAGTGTATCGGTGTAGCCGTGGTGCGTGCCTGTTGTCGTGTGGTTACCGGATGGGCTTCCTGGTAGGGTGCCTGAGGAACAAAGGCAGAGGTCATCTGACCCAAATCATTCCCTAACACAACATCTGCTGGTAAGTTCTGCATTAGTCCCACTTCTATTGTCCCCTCTCCCGCACCCCAGTTCAAATGTACTTTCGCCGTGGGTAGCCGGTATACAGCTCCCCCGGCTACCCGAACGGCCACTGATCCGCCGGTATGCGTGCCCTCCGAAACCAAATGGGGGGCTACCAGGGTTAAGGTAGCTCCCGAATCTCGCAGACCCTGCACTTCGGTTCCCTCCAGAGTTACTAGTTGTCGGTGATGTTGCCGGTTATCAGTGGCTCGGACCGACATGACCTCGTGCAATATGCCCAGAGGTTCCTCCGCCTGCACACTCCATACATCCTGAGTGGCGGGGTCCCTCTGGTAATGGTGAGCAGCCGCCCTGGGTGCGGGGTTTGGACGGCCCTGATTCCAGGCGGGCCGGCTGCGATTCTGGTTGCACTCTCGGGCCATATGCCCCCATTGTTTGCAGGAATGGCATTGGATGTTTGCCCGCCCGTTGTATCTGGACGGTGGCGGTATCTGTCCTTGGGAGGGACGGAACGGGGCAGCGGTGGGTGCTAGGGGTGTTGTAGCGCTAGGTAGTCCTGGGGGTCGGGAGTAGCTTTTGGCTACGGGTCCCTGGGGTCTCCGGGCATCGAAATGTTGATCGGCCAATCTAGCCGCTTCCGTTAGGGTAAGGGGTTTCCTATCCCGTACCCATTCTTGCGTCTCCGGGGATAGTCCATTAAAAAATTGTTCCAGCAACATCAGCTGGCGCAATTCCTCCATGGTGGTGGCGTTGCTGGCCTGGATCCACCCTTGGGAGGCTTGATCTAATTTGTGTGCCCATTCGGCGTGCGAATCTCGCTCTGGTTTGCGTAAGTGTCGGAACTTGCGCCGGTATGCCTCCGGGGTAATGGCATACCTCTCCAAGATTGCACGCTTTACTTTGGCATAATCTTTGCTGTCCTCACTGGGTACAGCACGGTACGCTTCGGCTGCCCGACCTGCTAGTTTGCTTGCTAGCAGTTGCACCCATACGGACCGTTCTAGCTCATGCAGATCACACAGTCTTTCAAAGTCCTGCAAGTACCCGTCTATCTCGTCCTTTTCCTCGCAAAAAGCCCTGAAGGCCTGGTACGGGATCTTGGGCTTTACTGGGTTGTAGAGTGACCCTGGGTTTGACTCGGTTCGAGTCAGGGTGTGTTGCGGGCTGTGTGCCATAACGTATTCCTGCACATTTGCCATTACCATATTTAACATGGCATCTGATACCGGTTGCGGCAAAAACGCTAGCCTGGTCCTCATCTCTCTTTCATAGAGTGTTTCCTCCATAACTACCGGGGGGGTAGCGCTGCGGGCTTGGTCTCCCTCCATCAGCTCGGCAATGATCGTCGCCTTGTTTTTGCTGCTGGCTACTTTCCCTCTGGCTTCCAGTAGTTCCTTTAACGTCTGTCGCTTTAGTATGGTATAGTCAATCTCCATACGAATTGCCTTTGCTTTCCTCGTTCGGTAGTTCCAGTTACACGAACTCTGTTTTTCGGCTGTAAGGTTCGGATCCCACCGCTGCCACCAATATTAGTCCACGATATCCGTTGGTATCCTCAGGAAATCCACAGTCAAGACAGAAAGCACGGCAATATTCCCCATCCTCCCAATAACCGGACGAAACACAGTTTGGGAGTCAACTAACTCGCTTTATTCACAGACTTCCGTATTTATGCAGTTCCCCGTGCAAGGGGTTTCCTTACAGTTATTACAGGGGATTTCTCCCATCAGGCATTGCAATTATCCCAACAGGCATTGCTGCACGAGGGGGATACTCCCACTAAAATGGACGATTAAGTGGATTATCCCCTCGTGGAGCAAAACCGACAATTTATACAGAAATCTGTAGTTTATCCATTACAGCTCGCTTTTAGATGAATGACCGTTCGGTAGATAGCTGGGGTCGGTGGGCACATTTAGTGAGAATACCGCTCCGATCCCAGCTAAACTAACCGAACGCCGCACAAAATACATCCAAACAGGGAATTCGGTCTAAAAGTACCGAATATGTATGGGGCACATAATGTACTAAACGCGGTACTCCACACCGCTCTGGAAGTCCAGCGGTGTTCGAATCATTGAGTAGCCGTTTTCGGTTCCAGGCTCTCGACGACCGAACACCGCTGCAGAGACAAAGGATCCAAGATGGCCGACCGCCGCATGGTCGGTAGCCGATCGGCGGCCACCAAGGAGAGCCTTTAAATACTGATTGCACCCGGAGTGCAATCGGTTACTTGGTGCCACACGACTGGTGAAGGTGTGGTCTACTTGGGGAGCCCATATTCGTACGGCGAACGGCTGTACATAGCATTATCACAGGTAACAACTTGCAGTATGCATTCAGCCTATGGACAACATACGATACATATAAGTCAGAAGTGGCTGGGTTTGCCACAACAATCTATTTCTACTTGACAGTGAACTTGTCATTCATATGATTTGTTAATGATAGGTTTAATTTAAAAGGTTTACATTGTTAACCAAATGAGCCATCTCACTGGTTAAACAAATAAGTGTTGATAATTTATTATTGTTTTTTTGTGTCGTGAAATTAATTATATCTTTATATACAAATGTCTTCTTTCTTTTTGTCATGTGAATACACCAGAAGCATTCTTATCATACATGAAGACACTGCACAGCTCCTGAACTGCCTTGGACAGTCAAACGTTAAAATTGTATTAACATTCCCCGTTTATCATCCTCTTTATTCTGAAATCTGATTAAGCTCTGTTATTTTTGTGAAATATATTTAAATCTATTATTAACACCATAACCACATTTTGGGAAATAGTTTCTCGTTTCATATACTTGTTGAAATAAAAATAGAATCTGGTCGTTTCTGTTCTGCAAAAGAAAATCCAGTAAACCAGCAGAATAGTTTTAAAATATGTTCCTTTCCTATTCTAATTGCTGGTTTATTTGGAAAAGGGGGGGTAGTATCTTTGTCCGTATCCTTGTAATGAGATTCATTCTCTTGTATCGAAATCTAGGCTTGTTACATGTTATCTTGACAGTACAAGTCGAAAAACTATTTAAAACCTTTGTTGCAGAACCATACTTGTCCTTATGAACCGTGATGCTTGCATTACATAGAGCTGATAGAATTGAAGGCTCATGTCTTCTGTTCCTTGCTTAATAATGTCTTGTCATTTGGAGAACATCTAGTGTTACAATCTGTATAAATGTATTTATAAGCCTTATTGATAAGCTACAATACTTTAAAGCTTGGCCATCACAAGGGCCTGTTGTTCTTCAGAACACAGAAAGAGTTCTGATTACAAGGAAATCAAATCGTTCACTTTATAGATAGAATCTGCCATGCTTGGAGAGGTTCTGTAATTGAGAAATATTAGTCACCTGTAGGGCTACTTTGATTTTATGACTTGTTGTCTTTCATCTTTGATGGAGTCCAAAAGTTGCAATTTGTGATAGCATCAGCCATAGAACTCCCATTACAAAACCGTGTTTTACAGGCTTCCTCGTGATCTGCAGTATTGATTGCAGCATTGTTTCTGGAGAACAGGGACTTTTTAATTGATGATGGCTTTTGTGTGCCAGCCTCTGATTGTATTCACTTGCACCCAAAGTGATCTTCTAATATTGCAGCTACTTCCCTGCTCGTTACTGTGAAAGGTGTACATTTTAGATGATGTATGGTCACCCAAAGTGATAACTATTAGTTGATAGGAGAAAACAAGCAACAATATTTCTTTGAATCAAAGAAAGAAGAGGGCATAGTGGAGGGCAGAAGACATTTAATGAAATTCAAAGTGCATTAACAACAGTTACATAAGCAGGATTATTCACTAAAGTAAGAATTGTTGGGAATTCAAAGTAAATTTTTGATTTAAGGCCAAAGTAACCAAACTGGAAACATAGCTTTGTTGGGGATTGGTTTCCACTTAGACTACTTTATGCCTTAGATTTAAAAGTCACTTTCAATTCCTGACTGTATTCGCAATAATGGTGCTCTGGAAAAGTTAGTACGTTTTAATTGTAAATCTAAACATGAGAACAAATCATTTCAAGTCTCAATCAAAACACACTTTTAAACAGAAAGCAAAGTCTGAGATTACACTTTTACAAACCCATGCCTTTGCAAAGAGGGAGCTCTCTACCAAAATATCTCACTTGTGAGTCTTTGTCATAAAATGTGTTTATTGAGGTTTGTTTTATTTTTCTCTCTAGATGTATTATATAGGAAACATTGTGATGGAGTGAATGCTTACTAGCTATTCATTGTATGTGAAGAAGTCGCTTGGTTCTCATACCCTGCACAATAGTTTCATATTTTGATGTCTCAACACTTTTTCAATTCATGTTAAATTTTTTTGTTTTTTTTTAAATCTAGTTTTAAAATGCATCCACTATACATTGCCGTATGGCAATAGGATGGTTGTTTTCATATTTGCTTTTAGCGAGCCATCTATAATTACAAACGGGCCACTGTTCCAAAAGTCGAACATTATTGAATAGGAAATGGTCTGCCATGATTGCAAAAGATAGATTTAGATAAATGAACTAGGCATTCACTGGTTGTTTAATGAATTACTCCAACCACCATGGCCACTTACTAATTTGTCAACAATGGGAAAAGAACATCCAAACCACCTGTTAAACTCGGAAGTTACTTAAAGCTTTGAAATTATTTCTCTGAGAAATGTCAGTGGGAATAATACATTACCAATCGTAAAAAAAAGCATTTCAATCACTGCCCATAGTTTTTAAAGCAGCCTATCTCTCCCCTTTGTTGTTTGTTGGCCTTTATGATCACAAGGTTAAAAAATTGGTGTATACCACCAAATCTTGAAATAAAGTATAGTAAGGCATTGTAAACACTTGCAGAAGACTCCACTGAGGTATTTTGACTCACGAAGGCACTTGGACATCACCTACTGTGTATATTATATTTCTCTGTGTACTTGCAGAAGACTCCCTACAGTACAATAACTGCTTCATACCGACATATTTGATGATCTGCTATTCACAGATGTCTCTGAAGTGTGAACTGTGAAAATTGATTGCACCATTCATCTCCAAATATTACATCTTCTGCCTAGTCATGCGTTAATACTGGAATCCGTATTTAAAGAACGTGTTGGGCTGTTCCCTTTGTGAACACACTAATCAGTCACAACATTAAAACCACATGCCTAATATTATGCAGGTCCCCCCTCGTGCTGCCATCACAGCTCTTATGTGTAAAAACCTGACTCCACAAGACCTCTGAACATTTCCTGTGGCAGCTAGCACCAAGAAATTAGCTGCAAATCATTTAAGTCTTGCAAGTTGAGAGGTGGTGCCTCCATGGATCAGATTTGTTTTTCCAACACATCTCACAGATTCTCAATCGGATCGAGATCCAGAGACTTTAGTGGTCAAATATACCTTGTATTTTTTGTCATGTTCCTCAATCCATTAATGGACAATCTTTGCATTGTGGCAGGGTGCATTATTCTGCTGAAAGAGGCCATTGCCATGAAGGGGTGTACGTGGTCTGCAGAACTCCCTAAGTAGGTGGTACGTGTCAAAGTAACATCCACATGAATGTCAGGCCCCCAGGTTTACTAGCAGAACGTTCGGTCAGAGCATAACACTGCCACCACTGCCCTGCCTTCATCCCATAGTGCATCCTGTCTTCCCCAGGAGATTATCTGATCCATTCATCTGGCCATCACTCTTTGGCCTTTGTCAAAGTCACTCAGCTTTCCTATTTTTTCCTGCTTCCAACACATGAAAATCACGAACTAACTGTTTACGTGCTCCTTAATATATCCTACCCTTTAACAGGTGCTATTGCAACAATATAATCCATATTATTCATTACACGTCAGTGGTTTTAATGTTGTGGCTGATCAGTGTAAGAAACTTAAATGGCAGTCCTACACCATATAATATCCGTGGTTGTCTAGACAGGGTACGGTTTCAGCCCACCCCACAACCAACTCTTTCACCTGTAAGTTCTGGCAGTTCTAGTTGCCACACGTGCCCCTGGTAAGTATCAATACAGCTCCCATGCATCATCTGTAACTGAATGGTGGTATAAGCAGTCGTTATAGTGGTTATTCACTAAGCATTGATCATGGGGATTATAATATTCAGTAAAAACTACAGACGTAGGAAGTTCTCCAACAACTAGTGCAGGCTTTTCAATTTAAACACTGCCTTTTCAGAGACAGCCACTAGAGCCGTTTTAACCATGCAATGTTAATATTGCCGTTTCTCTGAAACTCCAAAGTTTTACATTGCAGGGTTAAGGGGACAGGGGCACTGTATCCAGATCACTTCAATGAGATGAAATGGTCTGGGTACCTATATTGTTCCTTTAAACTCTGGTCAGCTTTGCATCTTTGTGCAGGTTTAATTAAAGCTTTAAAAAGCAGGCTTTTACTTCTGAAACTCTGCACATTCTGGTATTCAAAAGCTTAAATTACATGGGTTTTGTAATTTTAGAGTTGCTCAGAAAACAGAGCATTGGTAAAGTTAAACATTTTTCTGGGATTCATCATTGTCATATTTTATATGCATCAATAATATGTCTTTTTTTTTTTTAAGTTCAGACGTTGTCTGATGTTGTTCGCAACCAGCATTTTCAAAATAAGATTTCAAATCACTGCATGACAAACTGACATGTTATTTATTTGTATTTTCTATATAAACAAGATCTTTACGCATTGTTTAAATAATGAAATCAAACCGAATCCTGATTATCTGCATCTAGAAGAATGCGAATAAATGTGTAATGGGGGAACACACTAGCAGGGTTCCACATACCAAACAGTGGGTCTTAGGGAAGTGAAAACTGATGTCAAAACTTCCTACTCTGTCAACCTGTAGATTTTTTTTGTTTTGGCCAAATTGTGCTAGTTTATCACAAACACACCCTCAACTGTGTCATGAATAAATCCCATGGTAAAAATCAAACGCGTACACATCCAATTAAAAAAAAAAAAAAAGTAATATTTTTATAAAATCAGTTTGGCTGTTATTTGTTCAGTTGCGCTCACTGCCATGAATGTTCTGACCTCTAAATAAGTAAGAACGCAGACTAAGGATGTAGTTAAACGGAATACAGGAAATATAGTAACAGTTTGTGTCTATGCAATGCCCGTAGGACAAGATTTGTGAAAAGCCAAAAGCTAACAAGCATGTTGGCTTCACCGTTCTGTTTCTGATTTTAGGGATCAAACTTTTGGAATGTTTTCATTGGAACCCACGAGCAGCATGATATTTTTGCCTCCAAGGGTAAACACACAGTCCTAAATTAACTGATATGACTACAGAATACAATCTTTCCAACTTGCTGTATAAGACTTTTTTTTTTTTATCATCCTTAACGGAAAGCCCCCTGCTATTGTTTCCCCCCCTCTATTTCAGGGAGGTGGGACGGGGAGTGTTGTGTATGTAGGACATTGTGTGCGAAAACAGAACTATTTAAAAGTATTATTCTCATTTTCCTTCTATGGGCATTTTTTGTGTTTCTTGAGCTAAACTGTTCAAGACTAGAGATTTGTGTTTTGTTTTTTTTATTTTGGCAATATATAACTAATTCAGTTTGGGCAGATGCAGTTTGTATTATTGGATTCACACATTGAAACATTTTGGCTGTATTTGATAAGTTACCACATATACAAGGTCTTCGCAAGACATGGAAAATAAAACTAAAACCTTTTTCCTTAAACGTGAAATACCCCAGGCAATTAACCAGCTGTTGTGCAACCATGCAAAACCATGCGTTTCCTTCTTCATACCATGTTGCATTGGGCAGTTTACACAAAGCCTGTAAAGTTTACGTGACAAGGTATACTTTGAACAGCTAAAATATTTTTCATATTAATTTTTCCTCCAAGTTTACACCAGTGTCCAGTAAACACAATTTGAGATTTATTTTTTGCATTTGCTGATGAGACTATAATACTCCGTTAGTAACTATCATAATTATGAATCCGATATATAAAGTATGTAGAGTGCACTGGAAAGTACAGTTTAACATTATCTAAAGAACTATTTACACTGCAAAGAGCCATTATAAGAACCAAAACAACTTTTGCGTAAAGGAACACTATGGGCACCAATACAACTTTAATGTATTTTATAGGTTTGTAGTTAATTAATATGCTTTATTTTTGCATGCTGAAATGTTTATAGTATTTGAATTAAAAAAATGTTTTACAGAATGCTGCACTTTATTGCACAGGTAGTTAATCATATCTCAAGTTCAATTAGTGGATCAGAAGACCTTCTAGTGTCAACACACTGTGATGTAAGATCTGATTGAAAGTAAAGCTGTGTGAGTCTTAGTAAGGGAGGTGTAGCTAGGGTAGCATAGACCGAAGCAAAACTGCAGGGGCATAGTCTTTAAATAAAAACTGCATCATTAAAGGGTCACTATAGTCACCAGAACCATTTCCACTTAATGTAGTGGTTCTGGTGTCTTTAGCTTGTCCCTGCATGCTGATCAAATTGCTGCCTATTGACAACTCTAGTGGCAGTCACTCAGACAGCTTCTAGAGGTGCTTTCTAGTCCTGTGCAGCAATGGCATTCAGCGTCTCCACACTCTGCATGGGGGCACTGAACGTTACCCATATTGGTGCATTGATTCAATGCATGTCTATGAGGAGATGCTGGTTGGCGCAGCACATCCTTGGTTACACTCTGGTGTTCCTTTAATTTGAAAGTAGTTTTGGTGCTTAGACTATCCCTTTAAGCTCGAAATGTGCAACAAAATTGACTGGTCAAAAAATGATTTTCAAAACAATCACATCATATTTGAATTACAGGTTCAGTTTAATTACTTGTCTGGTGATTTTTCCCAGTGCAAACTGTTGCAATTCTGTTTTACTTTTGCAAATATCTTGATCTGTAATTATGCAGGTTTTTAATTAATTCCTGTAGATGTTAATGCTCCATACATTTTATGGTAGTCATATTCTGTATCTGACCATCTGTATTAGCAATGCTAGTTGGAGATTTTCATGGAGTATAGATAGAGCTTTTTGAAGTAAAGACAGGAAATCCATATATGAATAGATGCATTGACCTCGGTTTTTAAATAGTTCACCCATACATAAAAGCATTCATATTTTTTTAGTGACCTAAATCTAAAAGACTTTGATTTAAAAATGTGTGGTATTCTTGAATATACATTGTTGATTTCAAAGTATTGCTACACATATGACTGTCTTATTGTATTTGTATATAAACAGTCTTATGTAATGTACTGTTCTCCTGAATTTGAACACATTTTTATGTTTTCTGGGAGTTCTATTTGTGGCCCAGTACCAAGTGCTCATCTTGCCAGCTGCCTTGAATGTATGTTTATAAAATTGCATTGTTAGGGCCTCAGTTACTGGTGAATCGGCGGGTGGGGGCTTGCATCCAAGGATCCCAGTGCTACTGCCTGTCACTTGGGGGGTAGCCAGATAGAGGCACTGGGAAGAGTGGGGGGTCAGGCTCGTTCGTCCATCTAACATTGCTGTTGACCCAGTGTATGAGATCCAAAAGACAGCAAACACTGTTTATGCATTAGCAAATTGTGGAACAAAGCACTAAACGTAATCTTTGTTAAAACAAAGACAGAGCTTTATTTATAAGGATTTGTCATCCCGAATAGTTGAGTGAAATGAAAGCATGCGATAATGTCATTGTGATTTGGCAAACAAAAATGTTATTCTGTTTCACATTAAATAAATAACTTATCCACATTAAATATGCAAATGGCAGAATGCATATGTTTACCTCTTTGTGGTCTCATCACATGTTGGTCTTCTTAAACACTAGTATAGAGCCTAAACCACCAGGCAGATTCAAGATAATACTTAGGATAGTTGGAGACCATAACAAAAAAAAAAAAGTCTTTGTTGACGTTGTCATAGAATGGTTTGTTTAAAACACATGTCTGATTCCATGCAAGCGACAAAAATGGTATAAAATAACTTAATGCAGCGTTATATGTATTTGAATAAATATCATATTGTGTAGATCATTTAAGCAATATGTAATGTGTGTGTGTGTGTGTGTGTGTGCGTGTTTATATATTGTGTTGAATCTGCAATATATCTCTCAGGCCTAGGGATTTAAGGAAGCAATCACAATATAACCAGCTAAAAGCGTCATGAGAAGCGATTTGGCCGGTATGAGGGTTGTAATTAACACTGGTATAACAATTAATATATTGCAAAAAAATATTGTATATGTTCTGTAAATCACTTGCTAAAAATCTCTCTAAAATCTATCCATATTCCAGGTTATAACACTAGCATGTACAAAAATCCAGTGAGTGGAATAATACTGTGATACCTGATACCTTTCATGTAATTCATGTTCGTAATGGAGATATTACATTTGGGCTATTATGGTATTTAAGAATGTTACTTGCATATTTTTTTATATATAATTTTTCACTCCAAGCACCATAACCACTATTGTGCATTGTAGTGGTTATAGTGCCACACCGGTTTAAGTAGTCCTACTATTTTCACAATGGTTTTGCTTCTCATCTGAGGGTCTGCCAGGCATTACTTCTGGCCACTTCGCAGCCTCCTGCTAGGAGCTTCTGTTTGCTCTCCGCATCTAAGCCATACAGGGCCACCTCATTGACTTCGAGCATCAGCTGATTACTCTCAGCCCTGCTCTGCTGGATCTTCTGCAGAAAGGCATGGAGCAGCACCCAGTGGACCCCAGGTTAGAAGTCAAGCCATCCTAAACCGGCTTATCTATTACATTGGGGGTGTGCAGAGCACTTCTGGCACCATATAATTTGCAGTGCGTTGTAGTAGTTATGATGCTTGGAATGTTCCTATAAAATAATTTAGATCATATGGGTGACACTTCTATCCATGACAGTTTGCTAATGGCTTCAGTTATCCATGGACAGCTACATTGTTTCTGTCATAGGAATACTTTCTAAAGACTTCAGAACACGCATCGTGTCAAACACTGCATGCAGCACTTAATGTTTACTTAGCACAATGTGAAAGAGAGTGTTTTTACTTATGTAACACTGCCCTGAAACTGTTTGATATGGTGTTCTCTCAATTCTGTAATCACAAAAGGCAAATTTAGCACACACAAAACAAAAAATACAGCAGCTTAAAAAGTGATTAACGTTGTGCCAATGAATTCAAATGGCAACAATGCTCATTACAGACTTTCTGCTAAATTGCATGCTATTTATTTGAAATGGAAACAGATCCGTACTAGTGTCTGTTTTAGAAATTACAAGGATAGAAAATGTTAAAGCTTCAATCTATTAAAACGCCATCTACTGTAACGACTTGTTGATAACACCCTGAGATTCCGCTAGTATGTGTACAGGTGGTTGCGTTTATTATAGATACTTAACTGGGGGGAGTTCATTTGCACTCCAATTGCAAAGTTTGTTTAAAATAAACAAACAATGTGACCTTGAATAATCCAAACAGTTTAGTCTTCTTTGTGTACTGAAATATGCAAATACAGATAATTCATTCGATGATCTAAATAACAGGAACCAATACGGAGGTAGTCAAAGTATAAATCATGCCACAATTGGCAATATGAGAAGCAGACACCTGAGGGAAAATCAAGTACGTGTCCAGGAATTTGTCATGAGCTGGCTTTAAAGAATGTTTCTTTTTACAAGCATGTTTTAAATGTTAAATAAGAAAATCAACCTAATACTGGTTTCAAAGCAAGCCATACTTCCGAACAGTACTGGATTTGCTAAGCTCTTACAAGCTGCACCTTTAACATATGATTCCCTGTCTCTGGCTCCCAGTGGATTTTTTTTTTTTTGTCTTTTAACTACAGCAATTCGCAAAAATCACTGCAGCTATCGCCATGCTAGCTCAATTAACTGCAACTCCATAGAAAAGCTATGCTTCCCTCTCATTCGCATACGAGCAATACAATGTAAAAAAAAAAAAAGGTCTGCGTCACCATAAACTTTGTGCACACCACACCAGCATTTATTGAAGGACAATAGCATATGTTTCGGGCTCTTGCACTTTATCAATGCAAATTGCCTTAGCAAAAAGCGTAACACTCACCAATAGATATACATACATACATACATACATACATATATATACACACACACACGCAAAAAAGTCCCAAGTCCCGCCCCCTCCCTTGAAATTAGTGCAGCTGTGTGCCAGTGTCCGGCGTTTCAGTCCGGCCATACCACGAGGTGCGTTGTGATGTCACTGTGCTCGGTTGCTATATAACAAGTAAACCAATACTCGTTTTAGTGAACACACATTTAAGAAGCGCTACAGGAGGCAAAACCGCTGCAATCCGACAGCAAAAACAGAGTTTTTAAAGTTATCAAAGTTTCTCTACAGCAGAAATATAATAATCCTGTTCAGTTGTAGAGAAACATTGGTAACTTTAAATACTGTTTTTGATCTTGTAATTTGCAGCATGTTTACCTCCCGTAGCGTCTTTTATTGTGTATTCCCTAAAATGAGCATTCGCAATCTCAGAACAGAGGATGTTGAGGGCCTTGCTCAAACAAACTTACCGTAAATTCA
Source organism: Pelobates fuscus (assembly GCF_036172605.1). Lineage (NCBI taxonomy): Eukaryota > Metazoa > Chordata > Amphibia > Anura > Pelobatidae > Pelobates > Pelobates fuscus. Next base: position 342,171,596 of record NC_086320.1, read on the forward strand.
TTATTGGTTACTGCAATAAGCTATATGGTGGTAATCGTTTATTGTCGCCTTTTATTGATCAAAAATCTTCCTGCGAGCATCGCAATATATTTTGACATCCATATTGTATTATAATACTGTACACTGGTATTACTAGGAAAATAATGTAACTTGTTTTGCTTTTGTAGGAGCAGTCTCTTGTTGCTCCTGAATCCCAATCTGACCAAGCAAAAAGGATTTTTCAAACATACGACCCAGAAGGTAAGACTTTTTGTGTTCATGATAGTGTATTTGGTTCTACAACACAGATAGTGTTTCATGACATGTAATGTTAGTGTCTCATGTTTAGTATACAGCATCATAATGCCGCCTTCAAAAAAGATGGAAGTTCTATATGTTAATATTTATTTTTCTATATAAAACGGGAAACAAATATTAAGTGGGCAATCTTGCTATAAACAGATTTTAGGAATAAATAAAGGTTTTCATATTTTCTTCACATTGGTATACAGTTCTGTTTGAGCATTATAGTTGGATATTTTATATTTAGGTAACAACTTATGCATATGAAAATGTCATAAACCACATTGGGGGCTGAAGTCACTCCCTTTCAACCTACCGTAATTTGTTTCTGAATGCTGTGGTTTGCTTGCGAACAATCGTCATTGTTTGATTTGCAGATTAAGGAACTGCCATCTTAACTGCTTGTCACAAGATTCATGTATATGTTTGTTTTCATTGCAAGTGATGGGAAGGGGTAATTAAGCAAGCTTTGCCTCCATATGCCATTGATTATTATTATTTTATTATTTATATAGCTCCATCAGATTCCGTTGCGCTGTACAATGGGGTCACCTCTCCTTTCCACTCCTTTTACATACAAAAAATAAAACAAAGCTGTATCTTGTTAATAGACAAGTGAGATAGCATCTTAGTTTAGTTTAGTGCCAGATTCGTTTTCAAATTGTTTTTTTTATTATTATTATTTTTTTGAGTGCTTACTTTTTGAAGTGACCTAGTTAAGCTATTTTCATGCTTCCTGAAAATAGTATGTAGATAATCAGGATGGAAGGTGGTGAGGTTGAATGTAGAAATGCGTTGGCATGAGCAGAAATGCCCTGAATTGGCCCTGTGCAGCACATGTGTATATAACGAGGTACTCATGCTACGCTATTTGCAAAGACCCCCGAGAAATAAAACCTGATTAGGGTCCTCCAGATTCTGGACAGTTGAAAGGTATTGACAATGTTTATGAAGGAATTTCAGTTATGGTAGTCTGGTTTGGAACCAGAATAAATACTGAATTGTTATTGTTGGGTTACAGATATATAGAAACATAGAATGTGACGGCAGATAAGAACCATTCGGCCCATCTAGTCTGCCCAATTTTCTAAATACTTTCATTAGTCTCTGGCCTTATCTTATAGTTAGGATAGCCTTATGCCTATCCCACGCATGCTTAAACTCCTTTACTGTGTTAACCTCTACCACTTCAGCTGGAAGGCTATTCCATGCATCCACTACCCTCTCAGTAAAGTAATACTTCCTGGTATTATTTTTAAACCTTTGTCCCTCTAATTTAAGACTATGTCCTCTTGTTGTGGTAGTTTTTCTTCTTTTAAATATAGTCTCCTCCTTTACTGTGTTGATTCCCTTTATGTATTTAAAATGTTTCTGTCTCGTCTTTCCTCCAAGCTATACATGTTAAAGGGACACTATAGTCACCTGAACAACTTTAGCTTAATGAAGCAGTTTTGGTGTATAGAACATGCCCCTGCAGCCTCACTGCTCAATCCTCTGCCATTTAGGAGTTAAATCCCTTTGTTTATGAACCCTAGTCACACCTCTCTGCATGTGACTTGCACAGCCTTCCATAAACACTTCCTGTAAAGAGAGCCCTATTTAGGCTTTCTTTATTGCAAGTTCTGTTTAATTAAGATTGTCTTATCCCCTGCTATGTAAATAGCTTGCTAGACCCTGCAAGAGCCTCCTGTATGTGAGTAAAGTTCAATTTAGAGATTGAGATACAATTATTTAAGGTAAATTACATCTGTTTGAAAGTGAAACCAGTATTTTTTCATGCAGGCTCTGTCAATCATAGCCAGGGGAGGTGTGGCTAGGGCTGCATAAACAGAAACAAAGTGATTTAACTCCTAAATGACAGTGAATTGAGCAGTGAAATTGCAGGGGAGTTATCTATACACTAAAACTGCTTTATTTAGCTAAAGTAATTTAGGTGACTATAGTGTTCCTTTAAGATCCTTTAACCTTTCTTGGTAAGTTTTATCCTGCAATCCATGAACCAGTTTAGTAGCCCTTCTCTGAACTCTCTCTAAGGTATCAATATCCTTCTGAAGATACGGTCTCCAGTACTGCGTACCCCTAGAATGCATATTCTTTGTAATGATCTGATCATAACCAATCAGTATCTACAATATGTTTTAAATATTAAAGTCAAACAAAATTATAAAGAAAGTCACCATTTACTACAAATACCAAACAGTGACATAATACCAGGGACTGTGGAAAAAGCAGATTTGTATCACTGTTGCTAAGAGAGAGATGAATCTGTGTACACAGCTGCTGTCTCAATAGACTTTTTTTAAAAATTTTTTATTGAAACTAGAAACTTGGTCAAGTAGCACAGTAGTCCTTATTTGACTCCATTAATTTATTAAACGTTGCTGTGTGCTTTGTGTGAATACAGTATAGCTGTGTGGTTACGGTTTTTCACAGAAATGTGTTGATTTTGTTTTATGTGGGCTTTTCTGTAGAAATTTATGAATGGGTTTTGATTTACAATTGTTCATTCAGTGTGTCTGTGTGATCCTTGGCTGCAAAGGCGGTTAATCTGCAGACCTATTCACTAAATACAGCTTTTTTTTTTTTAATTCTTTATTTTTGTTGTGCACGGATTACATAACAAGTTTAGCTTGCCACAAAAGCAGTAGTACGCAACAGAATACTATAGCATTGCAAACATTGTGGTAGTGGTTCTGCACAATTTTTTAAATGTAGTAATAGTATAAGGTAAGAGAAACATGCTAGTAGTTAGGTAGAGAACTGTGTGTCTTGCTAGCAAGAGGATAGGCTGCTACAGGATAAACGTGTGTCAAAGATTGGTTGTCAGGCAGCGCTGTGAGACTAAGAAAGCTTAATTAGCCATTTTTGCAGATCAGGATCTACCCGAGTGTCAAGAGCTAGTAAACCACTGGGTTGCTTGAAATCAAGTGAGCTTCAACATATAAGGTTAATCTAAAGCATAACTAATCGGAAACAAAAAATTAACAAGTTAACATTGCATTCTATGTTATGAGAAATCATATAGAAGCCACAAGCTAGAGTATGAACTGTCAGTGTTCCCCTGAGGTTTGTCCTAAATCAGTCCGTTTGCCAGGCAACATGAGAGGCGCAGAGGGAGGCAGTGTTAGCTGTCTTCAGCCAATACCCCGTGCATGCCGTAGTGGACAGTCCATCCCATGCTCGGGTGTATCGGTCCCCCCTATCCAGCATGCGCGAAGTCAAGCTGTGCTGCAAATGTTGCGAGGTGGTTGTCAGCGCCTCGCAGTGCAGCAAATCCCTGGCTCTGCGGCTCCGGGCTGTAAAGGGCGCCAGTGCCTTTGGTCCGTGGATCTCCCCTCTCCGATTGACGGGATCTTGAGTCCCCGGGATTTCCCTTTGGGTGGCACATTTAGCTTCTCCCTCACAGCCAGCAAGTGGAGCACTGTCTCGGGGCACACCTATAGCCCAGGTCTGAGGGCTGCTACCCAACATGTTCTTTTTCTGGTTGGTGGGTGCCGCCAGCGGGTTTGCGCGGGGACTTCTCCGGTCGGTCTGATCGTGTTGGTGGTTGTTCCGAGAGTTGCCAGAGCTTTTGCAGTAATGTCCCTTATGCGTTGCTCGCTTTCTTATTCCCGCAGCCGGCCCCATGTTTGGGTTTTGCCCTGCCTGTCTAATCCGAGCATTGCCTCGCTGTGAGCGCACATGGAGCATGGCTGCGCCGGTAGGCCCCGGTGGGTTGTGGTAGGGCTGCGCAGAGGAGATGGGGGTGCGGGAGCAGGAGGCTATGTGGGTCCAGAAGTCGCTGCATACCTTATTAAATCTGGCTTCAAATTGCCTCCGCCATTCCAGATCCTCCGGGCTAGATGGCTGTGGTGCGGCAGCCATCTTGGATCAGCCACGCTGTCCGTGGTTGTCGCAGGTCACAGGCTAATCGTTGGTGAGTCCAGTGGGGACCGGGATAACCCCCACCGGTCCAGAGGGGGGGGGGGGGGAGAGGTAGCAGGGCTCCTGTGTGTTCTTGTCAGATTGCTTGGTCCCAGGTAGGAGATCGGCCACCTCTCCCAGCCGTCTGACCCGCGGTCTCGATAGGCTTCAGCGCCGGAATACCCGCAAAGTCAGCTATCCACTAAATACAGCTTAGTGTTAAACACCGATTCCTTTAACTTCACTATGATTTTCTGTTAATGTCTGCATAGGCAGTTTTGTGAGATGAGAGAAATAAGAGGGATAAGCATGATTATCATTATGGGATACAGTAAGAAATATAGTCTCACAGATTGCAATATGACACCAAGAATCAAAGACTACACACATAGGGTTTTTCATCATTATGGTGGATCTGTCATTGTCATTAATTTATTAGTATTTTTAAGGGACACTATAGTCACCAAAACTAGTACAGCTTAATGTAGTGGTTCTAGTGTCTATACCGTGTCCCTTTCAGAGAAAAGGCGTTTGCATTGCTGCCCAGTAAAACCTCTAGTGGCAGTCACTTAGACGCAATGTCTCCAAAACCAAAGACGCACAAGCGTTTTATTCACCTTTTTAACCCCTTAAGGACCGAACTTCTGTAATAAAAGGGAATCATGACATGTCAGACATGTCGTGTCCTTAAGGGGTTAAAAAAATATGGGGTGCCAACTTCACACAGCTCTTATACCTCATAAGGATAAAACCTGTTGTGCATTTTTTGTTTAAGAAAAAAATTTCTTAAGGCAAATACATTCAGAATTATAAAGTCAAACAAATCTTCTCTGCCTAGTGAAATACGTTGGAAAAAAATTGTGCATCTATTAAATTGTGGGGTTTTATTTGGCTGTTGACATCACATACAAAAAGCATTTTTTTTAGCTGAATTGTCACTTCTATTATATAACCCAATCGTTGGCTAAAAAGCAGGTATCTGCCATAAAAAAATCAAGAAAATCTGGGTTCCATTTGTTAGTGAATGATGCCCTCTTGACTATGTGCCTGAGACTGTCTTTTTTTTATTTTTTTTTATTTTTTTTTAAATAGACTTGAAAACAAATGATAAAGTACATCAATTAAGCACTGTTGTTGAGCATTTCATTTATATTGCTGCTTTTTTAAGAGATGATTTTCTCATTTCTTTTATTTAGTCGCATGAGTAGCTAAGTAGCTAGATATCCGTGTGGCACTTTGCCTGAGAATACCCTCGAATATTCAGTTTCCTTATATAGAAAGAAAAAAAACAACGAATGTTCTATAAAACATATAGTGTGCCATTCCATTCTCACCATTTGAACAAAACCGGTTGATAGCTAGGATATCATTTGTTATGACTGTTATTGCGTCTGCCATACTAAACACCTCATTTGGAAGATAATTTTTTATAGTTTAGTACAGATTTGAAAATCATGCCAAATAATTGCAGGAAAACTAAGGTAACACATAAGGAGCTGTTCAAATATTAGTGGAACCAGCCCAGTCCTGCGTTTTGCAGTATTTTAAGTTGACTGTTTTTATTTTTCCTTGTCTACACCGTCTTTTTGTTTTGTTTGGGATTTTTTTTCTCCTAGGAGTGATCTCTTTAGTTTCTTTCTTCTTATTGTTATGTTGCTATTTTTTTTTTATTAAATTGTTTATTAATGAAAAGAATAAAGCACCATAACCACTTCACTGGAGTGTGTGCAGTGATATGAAGCGCTGATTGTCCTCTGCTTTACCCACTTGCTGCCGGAGTTGTAACTCCTCCTCTGACAGCATAATTGGAACATTATTAGCCAGCCTGGAACAAGATTTTCATAATGTCATTTCTATGCATATTTTATTCAGAGATGCATTCATTGGCTGAGATCGGTCAGCTGATGCTCTCAGCAAATGAATGAGCGTCAGGATCGGCATCCAGTTTCTGCAGCTCTACAGAGGCCGGATGTCTTAGGCCTGCTGCAGAGGAGACCTGACAGAGGACAAATCCCAGGCCAGGGTTCTCCTACCAGTAGGCTGTAGTTGTTATAATGGATTAAGTAATCCTTTAAAATAAATAAAATATTAGTGGAACTGTTAAACAAAATGTGGCCACAAAATCTGTTTGGTTCATTATAACTTGTAAAATGTAACAAATATTTTGCTAGCAAAATCACTACCAAATGTACAAATTAGGTGTTCGACTTAAGCTGAACTGACCCTTGTGGGGTCTTTGCATTTTTGGGGAGAGGAGTGTCATTGCTCAATTCTTTTTCACATTGATCCTTTTCCGCACCTCCAGTTATTTTTTGTACTGTAAGAAAGATCAATATTCTCCATAGATCATCTCGCTCAAGTGCAGTGAGAAGATCAGTTGCAGCTACTGGGAAATGCCAAGGTACCTTAAAGGACCACTATAAGCACCCAGACCACTTCAGCTTAATGAAGTGGTCTGGTTGCCAGGTCCAGCTAGGATTAACCCTTTCTTCTATAAACATAGCAGTTTCAGAGAAACTGCTATGTTCATAATAGGGTTAATCCAGCCTCTAGTGGCTGTCTCATTGACAGCCGATAGAGGCGCTTCTCACTGTGATTTTCACAGTGAGAAGACGCCAGCGTCCATAGGAAAGCATTGAGAATGCTTTCCTATGGACTGGCTGAATGCACGCGCAGCTCCTGCCGCGCATGCGCATTCAGCCGATGACGGCGATATAGAGGAGGAGGAGACTTCACTGCCCGGCGCTGGAGAAAGATGTAAATTTAACCCCTTCCACCCCCTAGAGCCCGGCGGGAGGGGGGCCCTGACGGTGGGGGCACCCTCAGGGCACTATAGTGCCAGGAAATAGAGTATGTTTTCCTGGCACTATAAGTGGAGTTTTCCCTTTAATTTTAAGATGATCGCACCTGCATCTTTTGTCATATTTTTAGCATTATAGCAGTTTATATATGATAAAATCTGGAATGTCCGTTCTTGTTAGTAGGAGTTAGCAGTTCTCTGCTATGGTCGGTTTTCTCATCTGTGCAGTCTCACAATGTTTTAAAGAAACAGGTGACATTTTTATTTTTTCAAACTTGATTGTTTTATTTTATTCAACAGTGCTCTTTGAAAATCGTAATTTTTTGTTGTGCATAAGATAACAAGTGAGCTTGCGTTGCCGTGACAGTAAATGCAAGCACAGTAATAGCCAACATTGGTTACACATATATGGCAATGAGTTTGGGCACAATTTTGTAGTAAAAGATATGAGTAAGCTAGGCAGACACATCTAACTGTGGTACGTAGGTCTAAAGCTTAGACCTTAATACTGTGTAAGACTAAAGAGACGAGTGGTATACTAACTATGCTGTTAACTGGAATATGTTCCGTGTTGTACAATTTTAAGCTGAGTAAATATGGGAAACATGTTAGGTGAGACATCATAGCTATGTCCTACTGGGGGGGGGGGGGGGCAATAGGTTGGCAAAGTAAAGGTAGAATTGGTATGTGATGGTAAAAAGGAAAAGTGTGCAGAATAGAACCAAATTTAATATACAATACTACACAGCTGACCATGTAACCATCCAAGCCACAACATGGAACTATGGTATAAGTCCCAGTCTGCCTGGTGCCTGACCTGGAGCCTCAGCCTATTCCAGAGACAGGTAAGTCCATATCCTGCTGGTATTGTCTACCGAGGGTACCAGCATGTGTATACCATGAAGGGTGCCTTCTTATCCCAAGCCTGTATCAGGGCCATCACCTCTGAGCCACGGAGTCGGTTACTTGTTAAGGTCAAGTCCTTCCCCTGTAAGGAGCAACGGATGTCCTGCATGATCTGGGGCCTTTTGCGACCCCTGGGCTATGCCGAGTGTAGGGTGTCCCCTGCACTTGTGGTGCGAGTTTGGGCAGGTATGTAGCTGCATTAAATCACAGAATTTTAGGGATTTTCACGCAGCTCACTCCCTGTGCAGCCTTTAAGTATGGCGGTCAAAAAAAAAAAAATGAGTTGCATGTGTGTGGCTATATATGTGTGTCTGGAAGTGTATACATTACACACAAATGCATACCTGCATTCAACACAAACATTCACACACATACTCCATACAAAAACATGCTTACATTGAAACACAATTTGTGTGTGTGTATATGTATGTATGTATATATACACAGTGCATCTACTACACATGCACTAGCACACTGCATTCACAAAACACACACACTGTATCCACTCTACAAACACTACTTCCTTGTGGGTGGGATTTGGAGGCGGGCTTAGAGGCAGGCCTCGGGGGCCCAGACCTTGAGTTGTAAATAGTTTAACATGGTAGATCATGTTTCTTTTTGTTACATGTTGTATATTACAATTCAAACCAGTGTGTTTGCAGATCTTAAAATTACTCATTCAATTTCTTTTTCGCTCCTCTATACAAACCAGTGTTATCTTGGTACAGAGGGTGTATTTTTGTACTTACCGTTTATTCCACATTTGTAGGATGGTTCAAATAACCTGAGCACAGTTATCATCCCTCCTGTTATATAAGTGAGTTAATCAGGGCAGTTAGTCTTTTTCCTTGAGGCATTTTACTAGTAAAGGGACAGACGCAAATACTGACTTATTGGTGGGACGTGAAGACAGGTTTCTGCAGAAACACTGGACTTGGCTACCCATACATTTGATCACTCTCAAAAATGCCTAGAGTGAACATTTGCATGTATAAATCAGGTGAATTGATAATTTTTGGGGTTTGTTGACTTGATATTTTACACATCCTGATTTACCTGATCTATTGAGGCCTAAACTGGAAACCATGAGAACAATATTAAAAATACAACAGTGATATTCAGTCAGCATTATAGGGCTAAATCCATCATCATTTAATCTAAGAAAAATAGGGAATGTGTCTTTTAGAATTATTTATTATGAAGTTTAACTCTCCTATACCTCATTAATTTTAATGTCATCTCCATCCCTAGTAGGGCTGCCGTTGCTTGGATCCTGTCTGGCGGGGCTCCACACACTTATTTTCTTACCTTTCTAAATTCATAGATCTAGATTAGTGGCCAAAAATAGCAAATGTTAAGTAGCATGGTGGATATTCCCCTCTCCCCGCCACATGTGAATAAATGTTCTCAGAGATTAAAGCGATACCAAACATATTTAATGGATCTAGGTTTTAGATTTTCATCATCTAGGCTGTACTTCTTAATGGATTAAATATACGGGGCCAGACAGAATAAACCCTAGGCCTGACATAGCTGTTATTTTATCTGCGGGGAAGCCTTTTTATTGTATAATCTAATTTGTAATAGGAGATATATTTTGAATTCATTACAAAGGCTGTGTCATTGGGATTATCTCTTCAGACTTTTGTTGTTTTGTGTTTTTTTTAGATTATACAATATATTCTGCTGTAATAACAGTTTAATTGTGTTCATAAAATAAAAGGCATGTCAACCCTGGCTGTAGACCTTATCGTCAGATATTTTTATTTTTTATAATGATTTAAGAAAATAAATAACTAGTTTATAACATGGCCAATTCATGTAGAAATTGTATAGTTGTGGATTTATCTTCAGGGACAATTAAAAATTGTCAATTATCTAGATTGCTAGTAAAGTTGGCACAAAATGCATATAGCATTATTATTTCATACATACAATACATAAAGATTTATACCTGGCTTCTTACATGGTCATTCTCATTTGGAGGGAAAGGTTAAATCCATTTTTCTTTGGCTGTTAACCTTCCCTTTAGGCTTAGGTTAAAGGTTAACCCAACCTGTTTATGCCTCTTATATTTTTAGTGTGTTAAGTATTGCTGTGTAACGACAAACATTCCTAAGCAAGGAAAAAATGTATATATGTAGAGAGTTTAAAAAGGAAATATGTGCATTCTTAAAGGTATAAATCAACATCATCTTGATCATTTTGCTCCCAGGGCAATTCTGGAATGGCTGGTAACGCTATAGGCTTCTGTATGAGGATCTGCATAATGTACAGCACGCTAATACAAATCATGGCTAGCACGATCTTCGCCAAAACATCTGGCAACACTCTCATTATAACAAAGCTTCATTAGCATTTCAGGTTTCAATGAGTTCTTGCTCTGCCAAGACTCATTATTTGTTAGAAATACATACAAAGAAATGGGATGTGAGCGCTTCAAGATAAAATTCAAATTAGAAAAACTCGTCTCAAATAGCGACAAATAAGATCAAGTATAATCAAATACACAATACAATTTTGAACTCAATGTAGCAACATATGAAAAATATTGCAAATACCATTATCTACTCAGTAATACTGTTAAGCTCGGGTCTGTAAAAAAAAATGAGGGAAGATCCACTAAGCTGACAAATATTGAGACAAAAAACCATATTAAATGAAGCACCTTAAAATATCCGCCCACAGCAAATAAACAATGTAAGGAGGTATGATGCAAGAATGATGGATAAAATCAACTAAATAAATACAATAAAAAAATCAGTCTACCCTATGTGCTACTGTGACTCCAATCTAAGGTCTTCACAGGATCCCATACTGGCTCAAAACCTAGAGAAAAAATATTATGTTGGGTCCTGCCACCACTGACTTACACAACAAGCTAAACAGTTTTATAATAGACTTGTTATAGCTTTAATAATAAAACCATTGATGATGGAACTGGAGTTTCCATTTCTTTAACAAGTAATCTTTCCAATAAAGTATGTACGAAAATGTATGGATTTCAATATGTAATTTGTTTTCTTCCTTAAAATTAGAAAACGGCTTTATTCCTGATGCACTACTAGAAGATGTCATGAAGGCATTGGACCTTGTATCTGACCCAGAGTAGTAAGTATGCATTTACTTTTAATGCTTAAAAGGAAACTGTTAATTCTTCACTTACACCCAGGTCCAGCTCGTGCATAGACCGTGCTGGAGCCACGGCTCCAGGCGGTCCTCTGACAGGGACGTCACTTCCCAACCCTTGGCGACGGTGCAGCAGCACCGCACGGGTTGGGAACCTGTGTGAGGGTCCATTGGGTGGCCTATGCCCTTAGGGCCACCCGATGGACATGTGCAATGAGGGGCCCGGACGTGCGCTGTGGCGCTGTAACAGCTCGACCGAGCCCCTTCCTATCCGCATGGAGAGCTGGGAGGAAGTGACAGCATATTGCTGTCACTTCCACCCAGTTCACACAGAGCCAGCAGCGAGGATGGGGCCGAATCGGCAGAGCAGGCCCCCAACTCCCACCAGCCACAGCCAGCAGAAGGTAAGAACCTGCTGGGTGGCTTTTTTTTTTTTTTTTTTTTTAAATGTGTGTATCTATATGTATGTGTGTTTGTGTGTATCTGTTTGAGTGTAATGTCTGTGTATCTATGTGTTGTGTTCGCCGTGTTCAAAGATTTTAATTTAAGATTTCAGAAAATGCTTTGTAACTGCTAGTCTTTACTGTCTTTACAATGTTTGGAAGTAGCCGAACATCAACAAACTTGGCATATAAATTGAAGGTACACATTTGTAGATAATGTGTTAAAAAAATATTCAAACAATGTAAATAATAAAAGGATATATTGGAGCTCGTCTCCTTCATTTGCTATGCTTTCTCTGGCTTGGCAGTAATCTCTCAAGACACAAGGAAATGACTCAGTCTGCAGTCATCAAGAACCTATGGCCACACTCTGCCATTCAGAATTCGATGCTTCTCTGTGAGAAGTGTTAACAGCCCTTGACATCATGCAGGGTATAATGACTCAGATTGTAAACCTATGTTTGAAGGTCTTAAAAGGAAGTGCTTTTAATGGCTGTCGCCTAACCACTAGAGACATGTCCATTGGGCTCCAGCTCTGAGCTCGTGGAAAGGGCTCAAAATGAAGATACAGCTGCAATATCGGAGCCCTCACTGCCGCTGTATGGAGGGTGACGCCAGCATCAGCCCGATACCCGGGAGTGACACACCATGCACCCGGTGAACAGAAACTGCCGATCTCGGCCCGCACACTGCCACAAGCCCAACCTCGTGCAGCTGCGGTGTGACACGCTCCACTGGGACAGGAGGGGCCGCATAAACAAAGCCTCCAGGCATGGGGCAATACCCTGGCTCGGGGCACAGCTCCGCTCCCCCCCAACCGGTGGGGGTTATCCCGGCATCATGGCGGCGGCCCACAGTGTGGCGGGAAATCCCGCGCTCGGCCCATGCCGCTCGCCTACACTAGCTGCAAGGAAAACAGCCGGCTAGCAGATATGGACAATACCAGGAATACACTCTAATGAGGACTAAAGGGACGCATGCACCCATCTGAGGTGGCACCACAGCCCACATGGAGTCCCAACTATAGCAACTGCGGATGAGAATCCTACCCAATACACTACCCATTCCCTCCTGGAGCCCGGGTAAGAGACATATGCACCTACAACACCACATACCAGGCCGGGATACCGCGGACCCACGGATGCCCGCCCTCGGGTGACCAGTGTGTCGGCACGGAGCCGGCCAGGCCCTTTGGACTTGGTGGGGATCCAGAGGACTTTGCCCCTGATTCAGTGAGCCCTGTGGGACCGGAAGGCGTGCGACCCTCCGGCGGTCCAAAGTATGTGACCGGAACCAGGCGAGGCATGGAATGACTGAGACCTAGGGGTGGATCTGGGAGAGCCGGGAAGGTGCAGGGGACGGAAGAACTGTGGATTCTACGTGGGGGGGGGGGGGGGGATCAGCTGGACTGCCCAAGTAAGAGTGCCCACGGTGCCAAAGATCTACCCACCGGCGGACTGGAGTCTGCCCAGGGTGGGAGCACAAGAGGGTGACCCGTTGCGGAGATGCCCGCGGGTGTGGATGGCCCATCCTAACTCGACAACATAAAGGACTCATCCTGCTGAAAGCTCAGATACTGAGGACAACCCTACTCCCGTATTGTTTAAAGTTTTACGATTAATTTTTCTTTCATAAGCATTCATTAATTCTACATGTAAGAGTTGTAATAGACTAGGTAGTAATAATGCACTTAATTTAATATACTAGTTTCGATGTTCATTTTGGTTATAAATGTGCAAGGAAATACGGATCGATGAACATTTGACCTGGCAGCAAGGACTTAACAAGATATTTCTAATTGCTACCATGAGTTTTTCTTGTCAGTATATTAATACGTTGACGTGCCGCATAGCTAAGGGCCGATCAGACGGCCCACGGATTCGGAAGACTGCTAACATTAAACAACAGAGTACAGCTTAGCTCGCATGATCCACAGATAGATATTCATATTGTGCAGCAATCTTGAGGTGCAAAAATACAGTTGAGCATACAGCTATACCAGGGGTCAAGTCCTGGGTCAAAAAGTGCAGGAACTCACCCAAGATCCACTCCCCGCTCCCTCCCCCCCTCACCCCAAAAAAAGATACGCTTGTATGCAGGGGCTGAGTAAGGGCACGGGGCTGAGGAGGGGGACAGGAGCTGAGGAAGAGGGACAGGAGATTGGGGGGGGGGCATGGGCTGAGGAAGGGGACAGGAACTGAGGAAAGGGACAGGAACTGAGGAAAGGGACAGGAACTGAGGGGCTGAGGAAAGGGACAGGAACTGAGGGGCTGAGGAGGGGGTCAGGGGCTGAGGAAGGGGGTCAGGGGCTGAGGAAGGGGGACAGGGGCTGAGGAAGAGGGACAGGGGCTGAGGAAGAGGGACAGGGGCTGAGGAAGAGGGACAGGGGCTGAGGAAGAGGGACAGGGGCTGAGGAAGAGGGACAGGGGCTGAGGAAGAGGGACAGGGGCTGAGGAGTGGGACAGGGGCTGATGCTCGTATGCAGGGGCTGATGCTCGTATGCAGGGGCTGAGTAAGAGCACTGGGCTGAGTAAGGTGGACAGGGGCTGAGTGAGGGGGACAGGGGCTAAGGAAGGGGACAGGGGCTAAGGAAGGGGACAGGGGCTAAGGAGGGGGACAGGGGCTAAGGAGGGGGACAGGGGCTAAGTAAGGTGACAGTGCTGTGGAAAAGGGACAGGAGCTTAGGAGGAGGGGGGGCATGGGTTGAGGAAGGGGCCATGGGCTGAGTAAGGTGGCAGGGCTGAGGAAGGGGCCATGGGCTGAGGAAGGGGCCATGGGCTGAGGAAGGGGCCATGGGCTGAGGAAGGGGCCATGGGCTGAGGAAGGGGCCATGGGCTGAGGAAGGGGCCATGGGCTGAGGAAGGGGACAGAGGCTGAGGAGGGGAGCAGGGGCTGAGGAGGGGAGCAGGGGCTGAGGAGGGGAGCAGGGGCTGAGGAGGGGGACAGGGGCTAAGGAGGGGGACAGGGGCTAAGGAGGGGGACAGGGGCTAAGGAGGGGGACAGTGCTGTGGAAAAGGGACAGGAGCTTAGGGGAAGGGGCCATGGGCTGAGTAAGGTGGCAGGGCTGAGGAAGGGGCCATGGGCTGAGGAGGGGGACAGAGGCTGAGGAGGGGGACAGGGGCTGAGGAGGGGAGCAGGGGCTGAGGAGGGGAGCAGGGGCTGAGGAGGGGAGCAGGGGCTGAGGAGGGGAGCAGGGGCTGAGGAGGGGAGCAGGGGCTGAGGAGGGGAGCAGGGGCTGAGGAGGGGAGCAGGGGCTGAGGAGGGGAGCAGGGGCTGAGGAGGGGAGCAGGGGCTGAGGAGGGGAGCAGGGGCTGAGGAGGGGAGCAGGGGCTGAGGAGGGGAGCAGGGGCTGAGGAGGGGAGCAGGGGCTGAGGAGGGGAGCAGGGACTGAGTAAGGGGACAGGGACTGAGTAAGGGGACAGGGCTTGAGGAAGGGGGCAGGGACTGAGGAGGGAGACAGGGACTGAGTAACGGGACAGGGCCTTAAATAGGGGGACAGGGACTCGGGAGGGGGACAGGGACTGAGGAGGGAGACAGGGACTGAGGAGGGGGGCAGGGACTGAGTAAGGGGGCAGGGACTGAGTAGGGAGACAGGGACTGAGGAGGGAGACAGGGACTGAGGAGGGAGACAGGGACTGAGGAGGGAGACAGGGACTGAGGAGGGAGACAGGGACTGAGGAGGGAGACAGGGACTGAGGAGGGAGACAGGGACTGAGGAAAGGGACAGGGACTGAGGAAAGGGACAGGGACTGAGGAAGGGGGACAGGGACTGAGGAAGGGGGACAGGGACTGAGGAAGGGGGACAGGGACTGAGGAAGGGGGACAGGGCCTGAGGAAGGGGGGCAGGGTCTGAGGAAGGGGGGCAGGGTCTGAGGATGGGGGCAGGGACTGAGGATGGGGGCAGGGACTGAGGAGGGGGACAGGGACTGAGTAAGGGGATAGGGCTTGAGGAGGGGGGCAGGGACTGGGGAGGGGGGACAGGGCCTTAAATAGGGGGACAAGGACTGAGGAGGGGGGCAGGAACTGAGGAGGGGGGCAGGAACTGAGGAGGGGGGACAGGGCCTTAAATAGGGGGACAGGGACTGAGGAGGGGGGCAGGAACTGAGGAGGGGGGACAGGGTCTTAAATAGGGGGGCAGGGACTGAGGAGGGGGGACAGGGCCTTAAGGAGGGGGGCAGGAACTGAGGAGGGGGGACAGGGCCTTAAATAGGGGGACAGGGACTGAGGAAGGGGGCAGGAACTGAGGAGGGGGGACAGGGCCTTAAATAGGGGGACAGGGACTGAGGAGGGGGGACAGGATCTTAAATAGGGGGGCAGGGACTGAGGAGGGGGGCAGGAACTGAGATGGGGGGACAGGGCCTTAAATAGGGGGACAGGGACTCTGGAAAGGGACAGGCCTGAGGAAGGGGAAAGGGACTCTGGAAAGGGACAGGCCTGAGGAGGGGGACAGGGACTGAGTAAGGGGATAGGGCTTGAGGAGGGGGACAGGGACTGGGGAAAGGGACTAAGGGGATAGGGCTTGAGGAGGGGGACAGGGACTGGGGAAAGGGGGCAGGAACTGAGGAGGGGGGACAGGGCCTTAAATAGGGGGACAGGACCTTAAATAGGGGGACAGGGACTGAGGGAAGGGATAAAAAAAAAACCTAAAGTGCCTTCCCCCCTCCCTGAGGCTTACCTTGGGCCAGGAGGGCTGGGACAGGATGTGGAGCCTGCAGCCTGCAGTCAGTGGAGTAAGCCGGCCTCTCCTGATGATGTCAGGAGGAGGGGGCGTGACTTCCTCTGCTCCCCAGCGGTCCTGTGAGAAGAGCAGAGAAAGTCACGCCCCCTCCTACTGACATCATCAGGAGTGGCAGGATGACTCCACTGACTGCAGGGGGAGAGGTGAGTTTAAAAATCCGAGTCCCCAGTCAGAGGCAGGGGATTCGGATTTGTCCTCCCCCCTGCTCTGGCAGCCGCTTGTGCCAGCCCTGGGTCCTGCAGGACTAGTAATGGGAACGGCGTTCCTGCTGTGGAAAAAGTGCAGGAACGCCGTTCCCACGCGTTCCTGCAGGACTCGAGCCCTGAGCTATACTCAAGTGCACACGTAGTATAGGTAGACTATTAGCACATACGTAATAGCCTGGCTACAGCAGCATATACTATTACACCACAGATTCAACGCATCAAACATAATTGGCAACACTACCAGAATACAACATCATTCACTCTGCTTAACCTTTTTGATGCAACTAACTCTGCAAAGCCTAAGATATACTTAATTTGTCAAAGCTTGATTACCACGATATATACGCCTCTGCGCAGGCAATCACATGTTATTATGGTCAAACCGTACTAAGCTTGCCTCTATGCTATCAGCAACCTCTATATTCACGCCTTTGCGAAGGCAACCACCTACCTGCACTGTAATATGTTCAGTACCCGTACATAAATTGCGATGACAATAAAAATATTTAAAACAAAACCATTCCCATATATTTTTTAAATTTACATAAGTTGAGTGCTCTATCTGCATAAATTACCATGCCCTTATTGATTCACTCCAACCAGTCAGCACTTGTTACGATTCACTGTGTGATATAAATTTTTTTATATAACCAGGACAAGGATTCCTCCCAGTTAGACATTGCTCATGGCTGTTCATTTTCTGTTCCCTGTTGCCTACTGGTCAGTGTACTGGCAGACAAATTACTAGTCTCTCGAGAAAGAAGTAATGTCTGGTTAGGGTTTGATACGCTGAGTCTCTACTTTGCTTTGTTTTTCTCTTGCTTTTTTTTGGAGGGGCGTTCGTGTTTTTTTGCACTGTAATTAATTATGTCTTCTTTAATTTCTTGAATTTGTTTTCATGAAATTATTTTATAACCCTAATATGCTATACTGTATTTTATGTGCAGTTCTACTTTGTTATAATTATACTTGTATTTCTCTGCTTTAAGAGTGCGGGTAATGTATACATAGAGGTGGCATCCTACTGATTATTGATTTAAGTTTCCTTTGCAATGTGTAGAGGGAGCTAAAATTAAAGAAAATAAACGACAAGACGACAGTGTCAATTAATTTCCCAATCGCTTAGCATTCACTAACCAGTCTTCTATCAATCCGATTCAGAATGTATCTAAAGCTGGTTCTGTGTTCTGTGCCATGGAACAATACACTTTGCCTAGATACACGTGGTTGCTTGGCAATTATGTATTTTGATTTTAAAGATTTCCAAACATTCAAAAGACTAGCCTTACATGTTTACATTTTTCCCAAATGGCAAATGTGCAGCTAATTAAAAAAACAGAGAGACGTGAAAAAAAGGTCTGCATTTCTCAGTGAATACCTAAATATTAATTACACGTGGCAATGTATGCAAGTGTTTAAGATTGTGTAAATACAGTGCTTCTAATAGACACAAACAGTCCACATTGAACTCCCCCCCATCGTTTATGATATTCTATTTAATTCTTGTTTGCTGAACATTTTTAGACTCTCACGGTTTCTTAACTTGATTTTGGATTCTGAGCAGTTTTCCATTGTTTATTCACGGACATAGTTTGTAGAAGCATAGTTTGTCAGCAGATAATCACTTGACCTACATTGCAGATTTCCCTGCCGGATTTTTTAAGACATCCCTATCTCACATGAAGCTTCTTTTTACATTCACGGACGTGCAATCTCTGTCAAATGAATTGCATTCCAAGTTGTTTTCTTCGCTTCGGCTCCTAGAAGTAAAATTCACGAATAAATCTTCTTCAAAAAACAAAATTGTTTCCATACTTACAGTAATTTTTCTTTACTTCTCAATCACTATGGTTAACAAATGTGATGGTGCTGCCCACTTACAGCAAAAAGGACAGGAAACAAAAGCTGTGGATAGTGTAAACCGGCAGCTTCCTAATCCCATTAATATCAGTGGAGACATAATGCCATCATGCTGATTTATCAGGAATGAAAGTTATGTTACGTATGGAAACCGTTATCTTCATGCCTGATCAAACCAGGGCAACATTGCCTAAGAGGTAATGACTGATCCAGTTAGGACACATATCACCCTCCATGCCATAAAATGGTAAAAGGAAACTTTTCTAAATAGTCATCAGAAAGGTTATTCACACACAGTTCATAAAACGTGAGTTAGGGGCACCAAAAAAATTAAGGAGAAGCTGTTCATGAAATATTAATAGAATGAATGACCACTTTAATATAACGAAAATATCAAGTAATAACAGGGAAAATGTTTACAAAAATGTTTGAGACCTTACCCAAAAGCAAAAATCTTGTTTTTCAACCCAGTAGTATACCACCACAAGCCCAGTATGAGACAATATGATAATAAAATAGTCAAGCTTGGTAAAATATCAAGTTGTGCTATACAAGAGCAAAACCTCTACAGGCTTATGCTGACCTCCAATCAAAAAGTGATATGACTTGTAATAAAACACTGAACCTAAGATCAAAGATCATTTTGAGGGTCGATTGCTGACTGTAGTCTGTGACACATAATATCTAAAACAGGAAACTGATGCACACGGGAATTTAGATCCCATTGTAAGAAGCGACCCCATCCGCGCAGACTGAAACTTCAAAGCAAGCATGGTGTTTATTAATGCCTTCGAATTAATGTGTGTCCCATTGGAGGGGATGGAGGCATTTCCCATATTGAATCCGCATAGCCACCCCACAGCCTTTGCCTTAGTAGAACAGGTGTTTACATATTCACTATCTGTAAAAGTGCCAGCAGGGGTTAAATCCCTGCTGGAACCAAGGAACCCCGGGTATTTTCTGTTAGCTGGGGTGCCCTCCATCAGCTGGGGCCATAATTAGTGGCCCCAGACTGTCCTATGCTCTGTTTGCAGAGCTCAAAGTGAGCATTGCATTCAGGGTTAAAGGATCGCTATAGTGTCAGGAAAACAAAGCGGTTTTCCTGACACTATAGTGCCCTGAGGATGCCCCCTACCGTGGCGCTGAAGGGGTTAAAACCCCTTCAGCAGCTTACCTTATTCCAGCGCCGGACTCCCTCGGCACTGGTGACCTCTCCTCCCCCGCCGACGTCAGCTCCCAACGTTAACCCGACATTAGCGGAGCGGAATGCGCATGCGCGGCAAGTGCCACATGCACATTCAAAGTGTCCATAGGAAAGCATTTCTCAATGCTTTCCTATGGATGCTCTGCGTGATGGAGGCATGATATGCCTCCAGCGTCGCAGATGCGCCTCTAGTGGCTGTCCGGAAGACAGCCACTAGAGGCTGGCTTAACCCCAAATGTAAACATAGCAGTTTCTCTGAAACGTTGGTCCTTAAGTGGAAAAACAAATTAGGCTTGGTCCTTATCTGGTTAGGGTATGCAGTTGCACATAATGTACAGAAAAGATGTGTAATTGAGTTAAAAAAAAGTTATAAGCCTGTCACGATCAGTCAAAGCATGTCACTGTTTAAAATTGAATACGACTTTTCTAAAATGCTCCAGGTAGCACTAAATGTGTTGATGCTCTGCCCTCATGCTTATACCAATAAAAGACACAGCATTTGAATGTATTCATAATAACTGAATTCCATGTATAAGGAGTCTGTTAAACCTGTCATTTATAAACTGATTACTTGACATGTTCACATTCTGGTAGGGATGCATGTGTTCTATTAATTGTGCTTGCGAAATCATCAGCAAACGTATCAAGTCAATGATATACAGTCGGAACACAATTTCTCCCTCCAGCAACATGGAGTTCTCTAATGGTTCTCTGCACACACCACCGCTTCACTTAGGATTCAGACTGCAAGTTACATAGTTGTAGTCTTTATCACCATGTCGATTGGGCCATGGAGGACAAACATAATTACATGTTAACTTTTCAACTATACATTTGCCAGCAGTTTAGCTAGCACAATATGTAGATTACATTCAATGCCCTTTACTATTACATTACACCAAGTCATATTTGTCTTGACAGGTGTGTTTTAATTTGTTTCCCATAAATGCTCGTAATAATTGTTGCTGTAGTGTATTTCTGGCTCTCAGTCGACTCTACTGATTATATTGTTCTGGCTCTTAAGCGTTTTCCAAATAAGGTACTGTCTCCAAAAATTATCATCAACAGTGTTTTGGTTTTAATCATAAGATTATGCGCTCTTGAAATAACCGCATTTGGCAAATGAAATGCCATTCCTATGAATGTGTCGTGAAAACTCAAAATAGAACTATATTCATTTTCTTGGCAGAAAACACATGCTATGAGTACCACATATCCCTGGAACGCAGAAAGTCAAATATTCTCTGCTTATTATTTTCCTTCCAATGTTTTCTAGCGTAAACCTCATGAAGACCAAATTAGACCCAGAAGGGCTCGGGATCATATTACTTGGCCCGTTTCTGCAGGAATTTTTCCCTGAGCAGGTATGCAGCTTCTAGTCTGATTTAAACTGCATTGTGTCTTATGTTTTTAAGGTTTTCCAATTTGTCATGTTGATCTGCAACATCACCATTCCCCATGTCTTTGTAAACAAGGGCAGCTGGCCCCATATTAGAGGGTAGTTGTTCTAAAACTGGGGAAGTAACTTTTGGCCACCCCAGCATGTAAATAATATTGCAGGTAATATAATTGTAATGGTTTTGAGATTGTACTGTGGCACAGGATTTTTGTTTTAATATTATTTTCGATTAATTCTTTTTCTTTTTTTTTTCTTTTCCCCTTCTTCTGTTTTAGGGATCAAAGGTTCCAGAGTCCTTTAATGTATATCATTACAATGGATTAAGACAGTCTAATCATAATGAGAAGGTATGTCTTCAATAACTTATGCATATCACATCACCATGCAATATGACTAAATCCAGTTGCTTTTGGTATTTTTATTATTTTATTTGGTCACTTTGAGAAGATCTTTAACCTTCGTTTTATTGAAGTGCATGGATTCCCTTGGGAATGGATCATTATATTTAGTAATTTGTTCAGCACCTATCACCCTGCTATGCATGTTTAGATTAATGAAGATTTATACATACAGATTAGTACACACATGAATATATTGGTTACAAGGTATTCTCATGTCAGTAGCATAACATTACAGAATGCTCTCGTGGTTATGATGATTGAAGTCCCCTGGCTACATTGCCCAGTAATGGTGCAACTTACTTCGTTTTACATCCAACTCCTGTCATGTGCCAAGTGTCCTATGCTTCTGTCGGTGATGACATGCAGAAGCCGGATGCCAATTTCAGACAATGTATGACATTCTGTGAATGAGGATATGCACATTATTAAAATAAGCCAGCCCATAACTCCAGTCTGATTTATGCCGTCCCCAGTGACACTGCAAAGGAGGCGTTAAACAGCCAGTAGCAGAGGGATTAAACTCTGCATGTGAAGCCATTATAATGCAACATTTTGCACATAAAACCTCCAGGTACCATGACTACTTCAAATCACTGAAATGTTCATGGTGCTTTAAATAACTCTTTCAAATATATTTGCATGTGTATTAAAGTCATATTTTTCAAATATTACCATGTAAAGATAGAACTTCCAGTAAAATATTGTAATAAAATGCAGTCACAATGACCTGTGTATAAAATGTAATCAAAGGGGAGTAATGTGTGTACATTAAACAGATGAAGCAAGCAACAAACTGAAACGCTCACGGTCCTCTCTGGAAAGACTGCTGTAAGCTATTCTTATCTCGGATGACTAAATGTCACTGAGTAAACCTATCAACTACTCTATTATACTGAAGAATGTTTAATACATTTAACGACACTGGGCAAAATAAATACATGCATAAGCCAAGTTGAAATGTATACATGTCCAGTTAGATAACGCTGGTCATTTATTTTCTTGGATAAGATGTATAAAAGTAAGAAACAACTAAAATTGTCAAAAAAGCGAAGATGGATGTAGGAACAAATCTGCAGAGAGGTGTTTGGGTTAATCAGAGGAAATAGCGAAAGATTAAACGTAAAGACAATGAGGATATAATGGATAGGGAGAGGAGTCAAATGTAAAATATAATATCAATTTGAAGGAGAAAGGGGAATCTGCTTCTCCAAATATCACTCCATTTTTTTAATTTTTTTTTAAAGCAACAAATGTATGTGCATTCCTAAAACTAATCTTTTATAAGGAGAGGATAATACATGGGTTACATTGCCGATGTTTTGTTAAAACGTACTTTTGTGCAATACAAGAGGTCAGAATGTACTGAATGAAATATATTTGCTTAGAAGAGTCGTCCAGAAATTCTTAACATCAGTACTTAAATTATTGGCTGCAGCACTGCAAACTCTCAAGTCGAAGACATGTTTTCTTTCATTTCAGCCTCGAAATAACCATAACTACATGTCAAAAAAGAGAGAACAAGGCAATGCTGGCCACATTTGGATTTTCTGACTTTTCGGATATCTATTTCTGATACGGTCATTCCAAAGGGAAGAACTAAAGGGTTACTATAATCCTTTTAAAGGGGGGCACTTTTCCAATGTAATATTGGGCATTGTGGAGAAGGTGCCCACTCTCAATTCAATATAAAACCTGAAAATAAAAGATTTTACTTAGCGTTCCAGTGCTGGGTGCTGCTTTTCTGCACCCCCTCCTGATGTAACTCTTGGTGCGCACGGTACAATTCCGTGCTTCTCATAAAGAAGCCTGTGATTGGTCCAATACACAGAGTGTATTCTCTGGAAGGAGGGAGAGGTTTAAAAAAAAACCATATAAGCAACAGAGGTAGGGTTGGAGGGGAGAGCAAGCTTCCTCTTGCAGGCACTCTGCCTTCAATGGGAAGATTTTAACATCTGTTGTCAGCATCTAGTTTGTAATGTATGTGCAGAATTGACAGCCATCCTGGAAACAAGTTCTGGGCTGCCAATGTAATGTGTACTGGGGGTGCAACATGCCTCCAGCACACACGTACTAATATCTCTGTATGTGCAGTGCTTTAAACAGAAACATTGCACATACTGAGTCCTACCACCATGGCCTCTTCAATAACCCTTAACATATAAAGCTCTTATAATTTACAAGCATTCCAACTCAACAATTAAATAAGACCGTGGGTTTTAAATAGGGTTACCTGTATCATCGGTCATGTGTGACATACCACTGAAGGGATAAGAGCTAGCTGAATGACTCTTACTGCTGCTTTTCATGTAACAGATTGTGTTGTAATTTTAGGAATCTAAAAATGAT
Organism: Pelobates fuscus; assembly: GCF_036172605.1. Taxonomy (NCBI): domain Eukaryota; kingdom Metazoa; phylum Chordata; class Amphibia; order Anura; family Pelobatidae; genus Pelobates; species Pelobates fuscus. The sequence continues at coordinate 342,195,213 of NC_086320.1, forward strand.
GAGGTGTTTGAGTGTAAACCAAGGGAAAATAATACATTTTAGAATTCTGTCTTTTGTGTTTTAGAGTTCTTAGACTTGCTATTTATTTGCTCTTTATTTTACCTTAACTTTTATTCTTTTCAGCAATGTTTGTCTTTTGTCTGAGGTTTGTTAAAACACACATTCAATGCTGGGATATGTAAGAAAACACAGTTCTTATGTATCCCAGCATTGCAGAATCTCAATATCTGTTTATATGACAAGAGGTGGAACAACTGGTGTCTCTCTGAAAGCTTTGGGACTTAAAAATCACTTTGGAAATATGTTTGTTCAAATAATAAGGTGCTTATCTTTCATATGAGGTAACAATCAGGACTGGACTTTCTTCAGGTAATACCTGCTAAGCCAACAACGGTTTTTGTTGTTATACCTTTACATACAATTTGCCACGATAGAGCATAGTTTTCATGGGATTACATAGGTTCTCCATTTTCAAATTAACAAAATACCAAAATGCAGGATTATAGTCCTCTTAATTTTAGAACGGTCATAGATTTGTGAGTAAAAGCAGACTTTTAATTGTAATTTTTTTTTACTCCCTATTCAGGTCACTTATATTGAAGGTTCGGCAGTCATGGGCTTTGGAGACCCAAGGGTACAGACTGATGATACACCAATTAAAAAGTGTCTACAAACCAAATGGCCGTTTGTAGAGTTGCTGTGGTCTACAGATAGACCTCCATCATTAAACTGAGCCCACCATTTTGTCCAAGCGTTCTCTAATGCTTTGACATTTAAACATTTACTATTTACAGGAAAATCTTCTCTTAATAAGGGGTAAAAGTGTTACTTCATGTAATAAAGATGTATATACAGTGCATATAAACCTTTTACATTGAAAACAAATCCAACCATTAATCAAACACTTATTAGCCACTACATACTGAACTACTTGTATATTTCATATATTCTCCGCATTACAAAGGCCGGGTTATTCACTAAACCACATATGGTCGGGAATTTGAAATAGCTTTTTTGGAGAATTTTTTCAGTTTCCAATTTTGACCCAGTTAAAACCTGACAATTCATAGCTTAGTAAATAACCCCAAATGTGTTTCAGTAACGTAATAAAGGGACTATGTATTGTTTAACGTATGGCATCACTCCTAAACTTTAATATAAAGAAGACTATATACTTAAGTTATACTTAATGGAAAAATGTGATGTCAGTATTCAAATCTGAGAGGGGGAAGGGGGACCACATCAGCCTAGAGCAGGGGTAGGCAACCTTCGGCTCTACAGATGTTTTGGACTACATCTCCCATAATGCTTTTACAGCCATATTGCTGGCAAAGCATCAAGGGAGATGTAGTCCACAACATCTGTAGAGCCGAAGGTTGCCTACCCCTGGCCTAGAGAATTCCCTTCCTCATTCTGTGTGGGTCGGATAGGGATAAGACCTGGGTCGGAAGACTAGAAATATGATGGGTAAGAAGTGAGCGTATGTGGTTCTTGGGTGGGTTTGATTCACATCACTTTCTCTCCTGCACAGAAGGGCAAATCATATATTAACTTTGTCTACTGCTTTTGTTACATATATATGCAAGCAAGCATGCTTCCTGGAGGTCCATCAGAACAGTAATGGCTAACTTTGGTACTGGAGATGTTTATGAACTAGATTTCCCATGATGCTGAGCCAGGCATTAGGTATGTAGTTCCCAAATATCTCCTATACCAATCTCCAAATATCTCCTATACCAATAAAAAATAACCCCTATTAAGTAAATATGCCTTCAGCTACTTCATTGAAGCTTGCTACATACAAAACATAGGGGACACAGTGTTTTCATGCCTCTTATTTTTTCCGATGTCACTAAATTATTACATATAATTGTTACCACGGATGCCTTTTAAAGGTATTCAGACCACATATCAGAATGGCCTGTTTCACCTTCGAAATGTGTTAATAATTACTTCTTGGCTCTACAAATATGTCCCCTTCTTCATATACACTTTAAAACGATTTTGTTCTCCCAAAATAACTAAAAGTTGAATTTGAATCTGGGTCCTGTTAAATATCTGCCAGTTACACTGCACTTTGAGAAACCTGATAACTTTATTATAAATGTCAAATTTGTTTCTATCAGCTGATAACTTTTACAGTGTCCAAGGAATCTGACAATTAAAACAATGTATTGGTTATATATGTATTACGGAGTTTTTCTCACAAGACTATTGTATGACTTTAAAAATATTCAGATCGGTTATTGCCAAATACTTCTTTTTTTCACACTGAATTTTTCTGAGCTACAGTTTAAGCCAGTTTATTCTTCTGTTTATAACCGTGTTAAGCGCATGAGAAACATCTGTTCCTGTACAAGTATGTTTATTTATTATGATGGAGCTGCTGGCCTTAAATAAACAAATATTTTTTTCTGAACTGTGACCTACTGTATTAATCTTTTGTATCTGTTGTCTTTGTTTTCAGCATTTTTTCTATGTAGTTAAAATGTCATTGCTATAATTTTTATAATGTAGCAAAAGCACACTTTTTAACTATAGTTACATTTTAATCTTGAGTTATCCCAATATTTTCAGGTTACTGTGTTCCATTAATATTCTTCCACTGTTCTATAGTAAAATCCAAGTTGGCTGTATTATTTATTCAATTATAAGATCAAGGTTAAAATCTGTGGTTAAAGGACGACTAAAGGCACCCAGACCACTTCATCTCAAAGTGGTCTAGGTATAGTGTTTTTTTTTTTGTTTTTTGTTTTTTAAACCCTGCAATGTAAAGAATTTCCATTTTAGTAAATATAACGATGCTTACATTGCAGAGTTAAATAGACCTCTAATGGCTGTCTTCCTAATCTACTTTTATAACTTAGGATAGCCTTGGTACCCAATATTTAAAAAAAAAAAACGAAATTTTCCTTGATAACTAGCCAGAGAGCACTACCTTAGGTTGTGTGTGTTCTCACTGTCTTTATTGATGTGCTGTTATACAATTTACACATCATTTTATTGTGATATTTAAATGTGAATAATGTTGCAATAAATTGTGAACCGTTTTGGATTGCATAATGTTTTTTTTTGTTTTTTTTGTTTTTGTTTTTTTTATTACTATACATGAACTATCAAAAAGCAAATTGCCATTGGAGAGCTTTGTCGTTTGCCAGAATTAGATAGTCATCATGGCCTTCCAGTAAACCTGTTTAGCCCCATATTGACAGGTTCTTATAGGGACAATCCGAAGCACTATAACTACTAAAGTTTATTATAGTGGTTAGGGTTTTCTCGGTACTCAATTTTTAGTACCTCCCAAAAGTCGTGCAAGGAAGGACAACCAGTTAACTGGCGTCCGGGTCATGGGCTCAAGGATGCACAATGGGAGCGAAGGTTTATCCGGTCTGATCACACAGAAGACCTACTGTAGCTTAAATTGCTGAACAACTTAATGCTGGTCATGATAGAAAGGTGTCAGAGAAAAAGTGCATCACAGTTTGCTCCGTTTGGGGCTGCGTAGCCGCTGACCAGTCAGGATGCCAGAGGATTTACATTATCACCACAGTGATGTGGTGACTTAAGTGCATGAAGTGAGCATCTCTCAATGCTGCCATAACATCCATAAAACCTGGTATACGGGATGAGACAGTTTAGAAAATGTCAATCATTCTCCATACTGCTAAACATGGGGGGAATTGACTGGTTGATTACATTTGAGTTGATGCAACCAAATATTATAGCCAGAATCCAATTCCCATTGTCCCAAATGGTGACATGTTGGCCTTGCATTTACTTTAAGCATTGTGTAAGCTAAAACTTTGCGTAGTGAAGACGGTTCCAGATGTAGAACCTTAACGTACAGGACACTTGAGACCCCATCAAAGCTAAGAAAGATTTAAAGAAAGACATGGACAGTGTAGCGTTCAAAGGAAGTAAATGAAGGGGAGATGGGTTCGAGGCCTGGTAAACACAGTGTCAGAGAGTGGGATAGTATCACCACCTGTGCAGTGTTTACTCAAACCATCTGGTACTGACATTTGTATGAACTACAGTGAAGACTTGCTGCAAAGAGGGATGATAAAAGATAAGGGTGTATTTTAACTACTACATTGCCAATCGGGACCTAGTTATCATTTCTTCCTTTTGAACTGCTTGTAACTACTCAGCTCTTTATTTAGAACAAGTGGTTCATGTTAAATCCAAAATCTGACCTTTTTTTTTAATTTTATACCTGTGCAAAGGTTGATCCCTATATATTGCTTTTCAGTGTGTTGGGTGCTCCTCGGACACTCGAATGTTAAGGGGAAATATGTCTAGCATGTACCGGTATGTTTATTTTGCCAGAGAAAGGGGCATATTTAAATTATATACTGTATGCTTGTAGGTTTCTTTACATGATTGAAATGAACATGTTTGAAATTAAATCTTGTTAAACTACAGCGCCAAACGTGAGCAATTCCTAGATATATTCTGAGTAATGGGACTGTACCGAAATACTATCAAGGAAAATAATCAGATTGGTTTTACACACTGGCATGGAAAACTGCAAAAAAATTGTCTCCTTCTTTTAAAGCTTCATAAGCACTATGCTAGTGTTAAAACATACCTATATGTGTCCAAATACATGTTGGATTCATAAGTAAAAAAAAAAAGAGAAATATTGTGTAATTATGTTAGCAGAAATTGCCAAATGGTTAGGCAGGGGCACTGGTTCAACTCAGTTAAGAAACCGAAACGTACTGTCCCAGCTTTAATAGCAAGCAGAAACTCCAGGTTAGAGATGATCCAGCATAAAGGAATCTATCCCTTCATACGATTATACCAGCTGCGTTTACCATTCTTCAAAAATGTAATAAAATCTATATATAAAAGCAAAAAATTACCATGTCATATCTATCCCCTTCAGATCTTAGTCCATGGGAGGTCAGTCCACTTTTGTAAGTGCAGAGGTGAGCCCATCACTCAAGCAATGCGCCTGCTATTGAGCATGGCACCATAAGCAGGTGACAACCTGGAACATCTTCTATTCCAGAGCAGCCAGCAGTGATTGCCCCCCTTTAATAATATATGAATGCATGCTGTTGGTAAAATGCTATTAATTTGCTATTCCAAGGCAGAGGAATGAAAGTGCCATTCATGCATTATTCCAGACCTGAATATTCTTTTATAAAATAGTTTTTTGGTCCCAAATTCCTCTGCCCCACTTTTCAATACTAATGTCTCTCATTTCTCAAAGCTCCATATTGTTGGTGTGTCTAAGTGTATAGCAGAGCTCCACAGCAATAGTACTCAAAGTGATGTCTTTAAACTACAATAAATGTGTTTAGAAATCAGTCTGTGTAAATAATAAGTATTGTTCTTTTTCCAAATTACATTTCAGTTGCATACATTTTTATATAAGGAAATCACTTCTAATTTCTCATAAAAGATTGGCCCCTGACTACCCGCCCACTCACGACCCCTAAAATTACAGTGTCCCTCTTTGTCCTTTTAAAATGTTGAAGGTATGGCCATGACCGCACTAATATGCAGAGCAAGAGGACGTCAAGCGTCAAATACCGGACCAAAGGTCTGTTTAATTCAGGAGGCCCTCTAGTGGCTGTTTGGTTTGGTTTCTCTGGAACTGCAATATTTAACATTGCAGCACTAGGTACAAAACTGATACTGCATCCAAACGACTGCAATTAGCTGAAGTGTTCTGGGTGCCTACAGTGTCCCTTTAACCCCTTAAGGACCACACTTCTGGAATAAAAGGGAATCATGATATGTCACACATGTCATATGTCCTTAAGGGGTTAAGCAACTATTCCACTTGACTCATATCTACTCAAATACACCTCCCATGTGCACGCAATTCTATGCTGAGCCTGTTAGTCTATTGCACATTTTCTGCAACTGTACCAAGATTTTAGAGTACTTGCAATACATGATTGCTTTAATTTTGGACATCAACAGTTGTATCTTGTGACAGACCCCTCAAAAGAGGCGTGCCAACTGCCGGTTTTAACCAATCAGGACAAAGCGGTGTCACCAGAATTTACCATCAGCTAGTCTGATACCCCTATTTGGCTTGAGCAAACACCACAAGTCGGTGAAACTTTAACTAGAACGCTTTTTCGGCCCTGGTCCACGGTTCAGGGTGCTACTTAACTGGCCTATACAGGAGGCTGAGATGCATCCAAGGACACCAAGCTCATGGGGGAGCTCCCCATACTATTCGAAAGCACCACAGTAAACTAATGACCCAGTAGACCCACCCAGGCCTTTTGAACTCTGTGCCGGATTGGGGGCTAGCCACGTACCGCTAAACTTGGACCCCCCCATGTAATTCGGGCTAGCCAGCTCCGATCTGGGCACTTTATGGTCACAGTGAGCGCTACAAAGAGACCTTTTGGGGGATATAATATCTGCCCTGAGTTATGCATGTTTTTATGTGTATTTTTTGTATGTTATCATGTTTTTATGCTTAGTCACAGTGACATTGTATTTTATGAGCATGTTTTGGGCGTGTCTACAGAACACTAAAATTGTATATGTGGCGGTTTGCCTGATGAGAAGAAGGGTTTCGCCGCCAGAGATGTTCTTTTCCCCCTATTGAGCGGAATGCTGTAGAGCAGAGCAGGAACAGCTCTTAAAAGAGCTAGTGATTATAACACTTCAAAGAGCAATCCCAAGACCAGGGATTATAGCAGGTATAGCTATCCCCTACATGCACGAGTCGAGGCTTTGTGTCTCGTGTGTAAAGGGTAAAACAGGAAATAAATTTTATTGGTGCCACACTGGCCTTTCATGACCATCCCCAAGCAAGGTGTATGCCCACATGGACCCTGTTGGGGACAGGGTCACAAATTTACAAACCAATGATAACATGTTTACAATGGAAGACACTCCCACACTCAATTATCTGCCTGGGAGATAATTGAGTCAGATACTGTATTAACCCAGTTATCTCCAGGCAGGAAAAACATATTTTGCAAAACCCCAAAAGTCTTCCAAAAACACACAAAATCCCCATACAAGTTACACCCCCTGATAGCCCTGATCTGGGTGACAAACATATCCAAAAATCACCCAGATCAGTTTAGGGGTTCAGGAATTTCCTGGAAGTGTTATTTTGACTGACTGCACGCATGGTTTCATGCCTGAAACAGTTCCAGAGAATCAGGCTGTGCGGACGATCTACTTCGGGGATTCAAAGTACGGTTCGAAATACCGAATGTAGCCATTCGTTGATAAAGTCATTATATGTTTCTTGTTCGTGAGTGTCTTTTTACCGAACGCCGTTCGAATAGCCGAACATCCATGGAAGGTTATGTTTTAGCTGTGTTCGGGCCGTCGAGTGTCCGATTTGAGTTCAATTAACTCGATGACCAAACACTGCTCATTGTACTCGCGGCTTAAGATGGCCGTTGCCACGTGTTCAAATGGCCCTTCGAATGGCTTCGGGAGTTCAAAGTGCCACTTAGAACTGCTTCACAAACAGTATTTCTTTACCACAGGGGCCATAGTCACAGGATGATCCATCACAGTATATAAACAGGCCAGAATCTTCTTCACCCTTCACTAAGTCTCGACTAGTGTTTTGGTGGTATCGCGGTTATCCCTCTGCAAGCGGCTGTAATCACTCTGGAGCTGATCACAACTGGAAGGGGTGACCTAGGTGGTAGTAACCCATCTCCGAGAGGGTATACCACCACATATCTTTCCACAGCTCCCACAAAATTGATTGGGTATGCTCCCTCCTGCACTTAATCAGGCAAAGACACATCTTGTGGCTAGAAATATCTTGGCAAGTTTCTAGGAATGTAAAAGCATCTCTCCCAAAGACACACTACTAGTTTCGCTACAGTCTACTTGGAACTTCGAAGAAATGGCCCATAGATCAACGCAGTCCCTACCCAAAGTGTGGGAAGTGTAGGATAGATTTCATAAGTGCTCTCCCAACAAAATCTCCCTACCCCCTGGGTCATCCCTCTCCCCTTTACTACCCCTCCCTTGAACTACCCAAACTAATCAACACAGTTGATATCTGCAAATTGTCTTTTTCTTTGCCTAATCCCTTTGTATATTCATTTAGTAGTGATCAAGGTTATCACATGGAATGTTCTGTGCATGTTCTCTGCATGTTTATTGTCTGTTACCTGTGAAAGACCTTAATAAAAACTTAATCAATGTAAAGAAAAGTCACTGCTAAGGTAAGAGTAGGATTAGGTGTGGTTTATGGTTGGGGTATAATTTAGGATAAGGGTAGTTCAGGGGTAATGTTTAATTTGACTTAAGGTTATGAATGAAGGAAATTTGGCTGCTTGTAAAAAGCTGAATTAGCAAAACATATAGAAACCATTCTGATTATAGTAGTTAATAAAACAGAAGTGCAGATATGCCTGAAATAACCAAAATGTTCTTGTGTGAATTGCCACTTGGGTTTCAAACCCTGCAGTGGAAACAGCCAAATGTGAACAAATGGACATCATCCCGCAGAAATTGATTACTACGTGAATAATCTCGTAATATGAGTTACGGTATGTATAAAGTTTGTTGCATTCACTTTTAATACATCCTTTCTGGCACTTTCACAATATACATTTTTTTATCACCACTGTCAGAATTTGGTGGTTTTGGTTGTTGTTGTTGTTTTTGTTTTTTTAAGTCCCATGATTTTTTTTTTATTAAATAGCCAGAGAATCATGGGATTTGTAGTTCGGCAAGAGTTTGGCACATAAAAAAATCTTTACATTAAAAATTCACTTTTTTTCCCTAATTGTAGCATATTTAATTACATTAGTATATTATGCATTTGTCTTATTTTTCTGAATGAATTTAACGGTAAAATCATGAGGAAGAAATTCCTGAAAGGAAATACAAAGTGGTTGAAAGACACATTATAGTGCTGATTATTACAGAAAAGGTTTGAAAATATATAAAAGGTGGAGCAATAGTATTATACATAACAGAAGAAAATGGTGCATGCATACAAAACTGCCCGTATTTGGAAGCAAAAGTGACTGTTTTTATACATAACCACAAATGCTGCTGTTCTGTGATCTTGCGTAATTATCAGCCAGGTGCAGTTTTGGATTCCTACATTTGACACGTTTTAATTACACCGTTTAACAAGCAACAAAAGTAAAAGTCATTTGACAAACAATTGAAGGAACCGCATTATTGGTCCAATTAGCTGTCTCTTGTGTCTCACTCTTTCCTGTGACTCATGGTCTGGTGTACTAGCGTGATCCGGAACAACAGGTGACCTCTAAATTAATTCAGTCTCTTGTTGCACTTTTGAACATTACCTCTTCCTAATTGTGCACGTGCACATATAATGTGGGAAGTGCTACAGAGAGTTACTATCCTGCTGTGAATCTAATCAATTTAGAGACGTTTACTTTCAAGACAAATAAAGTCCCATTCCTGAGGTCAGAAAGGATAAACATATAGAATGCAATATCATGATAGCAGGAATACAGAATCTCGAAATGGAATTCCATTAGGATGTCACCAATCAAAAACATGGGAAACTGTGAAAATAAATTAATACGTATTGTTTTGTGGATCTAATTTTATTGTAACTTTATGTACTTTAAAGACATATCATTGCTTTATGTAAAGCCATGATATAGCATTACACTAAAGCAACATTAAGGTAATAGTATCAGTATCTATACTTTCAAACCTAACCTTGTAGATGTGGAATATAAACATACGGTCTGTGACTTTGAGAATCCATTCAAGAGAACATATGCCAGATTCCGAATCAGGTGGCTATGGAAAATGAGCTATTTACAAATATATACACAGAATCCTCCCTCGTATGAGGTAAAGTTCATAATATATGTATATACAATGGTAATGATCCACAGAATCTCAGAAAAATTATTGGAAAAAATAAGAAAAAATCCAAAAAAGGAAAAAAGGGGGAAAAAAAGGGGGGGGGGGGAACAAGAAAAATTAAAAAGGACAAAAAATAAAAAATGATAATACAATCCTGATATATTGCAGTCCAAAATATAGTGCATTATATAATTCACTGTCTCTGGGTGGATCTCACCAATCTAGGAGTTTCTCCTGGTATGCACAGTAGGAGGATGCTGTAGTCTGTAGTAGTGATCTGATAGTGATGTTGAAGGGGATGAAAAGGTTCCTGTTGTGATGTAAAAAACGATCACCTCACCAACTCTCAGTTTGTATATGTGTGGTCAGTATAGCAGGTAGTTTTCGGCAATCTTTGAATGGGCGGGCTGCGCGCTCGGGACGTCCATGTGCTCACCATTGTTGGTACCACAAACTTGAAGGGAGAGTGAAAGAGGAGGATCCGTATTAGGAGAAGGAAAGACAAGGAGCTCAGTTTTTGAAAGATTGAGTTTCAGAAAGCGGGAGGACATCCAGTCAGAGATGGAAGAAAGGCAAGCAGTGACACGTTGCAGGACGGCAGGGGAGACGGGAGAGGTCTGGGGAGGAGAGATATAGCTGGGTGTCATCAGCGTACAGGTTGTAGCGGAATCCAAAAGAGGTAATACGTTTGCCAAGAGAGGCAGTATAAAGAGAAAATAGAAGGGGACCAAGGACAGAGCCTTGGGGGACTCCAACCGAAACAGGACGAGGGGAGGAGGTATCATTAGAAAAAGAGACACTGAATGAGCGTTGGGAGAGATAAGAGGAAAACCACGAAAGGACAGAGTCACAGAGACCAAGCGATTGAAGAGTTTGAAGAAGGAGAGCATGATCAACGGTGTCAAAGGCCGCTGAGAGGTCAAGAAGAATTAGTATGGAGTAGTGGCCTTTGGATTTAGCTGCGATTAGGTCGTTTGTAACTTTGATAAGGGCAGTCTCTGTAGAGTGGAGAGGACAGAAGCCAGATTGAAGGGGGTCAAGGAGAGAGTTGGAATTGAGGAAATGAGACACACGGGTAAAGACAAGTCTTTCCAGAAGCTTTGAGGAAAAAGGGAGCAGGGATATGGGACGGTAGTTAGAGGGGGTGGATGGGTCGAGGGATGTTTTTTTTTTTAGTATAGGTACATACAGCGGTGTGTTTTTTTTTTTTGTAATTCTTTATTTTTGTTGTGCAGTGCAAGGACAACAGTTAAGAGAAGCTACATCAAGAATAGCATCAAAAAGTGTCGACATTTCTCTATACATGTCAAAGATTACTGCACAATTTTTATATATTCGAAGAGTACATGCTGCTCCTAGAACTGAGTAGCAGATAACGTGTAGCATGGCATAAGTTGGTGTCTAAAGTAAAACAAAATTTATGCTTACAATAAATGTTCAATTATAATGTCATAGTTCCTAACATCCTCTTATTAATATATACGCATAGTCAACATGAAATGGACAGTAATAATTACTTAAAGTTGGTATGCCAAAACTGGTTAAATGTAAGGTGTAGATAACAGTCTACATAGTTATCACATAGGAGATGCATGTATGCGTGTCTAAGGTGGTGATTACGGTGAGAAAGCGATGTAAGTAAGCGCCACTGTGTCTGTCTAGTTTCTGCATATATTGAAAAAAAAAAAGGGTAGTACAAGCAATCTTCCTGAGCCGTTGTCTAACTATATATAAATGCCCTGATGATAATAAGGCTGTATGTAAGTGATGTTAGCCATGCGTGCCCAAACTAGTAAAGTGTTAGTGTGGTTATGTATTCCTTCCCACTGTAATTGTACTAGTTAGCCTTGGTAGGTTAAGTTGGAAGGTGGGTAGTAGCACAGGTTGATAAAACTCCATAGTTAAGCGTATTGACTTAAATCTTGTGTCTGCTATAAATAAGAAGATAAGTAAAATGGAAATCATAGCAGAGATCGGTCCCTGGGAGCGTATGCAGGTTGCCAGTGTTAGTTAAACCATTGGGTACGATACTACTTGCACACTGGTGTGATATATAGCGGAGCTTATTCGGCTCGCCAGTAATGGCATAGAGCTAAGTTATGCGTATTGTGAGTTGCGTCAGATAATATACATGTATGTGTATGTATGAGAGAAAAAAAAAACCTTTTTGTTTCAGTCTTCCAGGAAGGGGAAACATGGGTTAGGGAAAAGGGCCTACGTGAGGTCCCCTGTTAAGCGCCAGTGGAATATTTTCCCTGTGCCTCAAGGGGCTTTGTGCCATGCACGCGCAGCCGGGCATATCAGAACACCCTGAATTAAAATAATAAAGGGAGATAAGAAACAATTTAAATAAAATTAAAAAGAACACAAGGGGAGCAGTGTACATGCTTAACTGGGTAATCTAACATTCCCTGAAGTATTTAGGGAGGCCTATATTTATGCTATCTGCTTAAAAAATAAGTGCAAACGTGGAAATTAAATATGTTAACCAGAAAACGGAGCTTTGTTATTTAATCACGGCCAGACTAAACAGTGTCTTTACATGGACTGAGTGAAGCAATATCCGTTAACCCAGGCGAGGGCCGATCCCACACCTGCTGTTGTGGGCCCTTTAGGCCGTCTATCCTCCGTCAGTCCTCCCCAGATCATATCCAGCTTCCCCGCGTGATGCCCTGAGGTTCTGTGGGCACTCAGAGTCCGGATTAGTCTTTCAGACCCCCCACCAAGAGTCCTTGTCCCATCCGTCTCCTGCACCTCCCCAGCACCCCAAATGCATCTGTGAAGCGTCTGGGCCCTCTCACCCCACTGAGCGCCGGCCACATACTTGGTGTGGTAACTTGTCTTCCTTGCATGATCATTTATCTTCCTTTCAGGACTTCCTTAAACAAAGACTAGGTGGGAGGGCTAAGAATCTTTCCTTCCCTCCCACAATTGCTAAAGGAAGTGATGCATGAACAGGATGTGATGTAAAACACATCATCTCAACTAAGGGCATATAACATAAGGCCAGGCAGGAAATCAGTCTATTGCTTCATTTTCTTCCTTGGTGGATGTGATGTTGGACTTGCAGCAGTGAGCCATTACTAGATGTGAAGGCCTAACCGTGGGTGAGATCAAACGTGTGGGGAAGGGGATTACTATATAGATAGATAGATTTAAAAGGGTTGTTGCTCCGTGGGTCTGGGCTGTGTGTTTGTGATACATTTATAGTATTGTGTTGTTGCCTTCTAAATAAATACCTTTTAATGTAGACGAACCTTGTGTAATATTTATATTAATTTGGTGATACACCACACTTGGGACCGGGTCCACCCTCTCACGGCGACCGGTATAACGGAAAGGCTGGTGTGTCCCCGTCCCACAGGACTCACGGTGTCGGGGGCATATTTCCTCTGGGCCACCCACAAACCCAAAGGCAGGGTCCATGTCTTCTCTCGGGGGGGCTGGTTGCTCAGGGGTCCTTCCAGATGACAGCGGCTGTCGGGGCCCCCAGGGCGGCGCCGGATCTTTTCCTCATCTGAGTGAACGGAGGCCTCTCTCCTCATCCGCGTCAGTGTCTGCTGGCGGGCTGTGTTTCAGGCAGTTCAGGCGGTCAGCGTGGGACCAACGTGGGAGCTCCCGCCATTGTGTGGGCCGCCGCCATGCGGCCGGGATGACCCCCTCCAGCCGGGGGGGGGAAGCGGGGCCGAGCCCAGAGCCAGAGCATGTCTCTGTGTGTGCTGGTATCTCTCGCGGGGTGTCCGTCTCTCACCTTGGAGTGTCATCCGGATATGTCTGAGTCGTCTGTATGGTTTCGGCGGCCGCTTGTATCTAGGCTTATGGTGGCTAGAAGGCCGAGGGTAGCTGTTTTAGCTCATCCCGGTTGCTACAGGCGTCTTCCAGGTATCTGGTTAAAGCTGTGGTTGTTCTCTATTGAGTGGAGGCGGACAATCCGTCCTTGAAACGGTCGGTAATGTCTTTTTATGATGGTTTAGTAAGCTCGGTGCTGGAGCCAAAGCAGATGGCTGCCAGTCGGTCCGGCAGCCCGGCCCCGCCCCCTACAGTGGCGTGTTTAAGGTCAGCAGGGACGATGCCAGAAGAGAGAGAGCAGTTGAAGATGTGTGTTAAAGAAGGCACGAGACAAGTGGAGAGAGATCTGATAAGGTGAGATGGGACAGGATCGAGTGGGCAAGTGGTGGGGCGAGAGGAGCAAAGAAGAGCAGCCACCTCTTGGTCAGTAGCTGGGGAGAATGTCTGAAGGGTAGGAAAGGCATGATCTATGTGTGGTTGAGAAACAGAAAGGCAAGGAGGGGAGAATTCTTTCCTTAGCTGTTCAATCTTGTCAGTGAAGTAACATGCAAAGTTATCAGCAGTAAGGTTAGTTTGGGGGGTGGCCACAGCAGGTCGAAGAAGAGAATTAAAGGACCACTCTAGGCACCCAGACCACTTCAGCTTAATGAAGTGGTCTGGGTGCCAGGTCCAGCTAGGGTTAACCCATTTTTTTATAAACATAGCAGTTTCAGAGCAACTGCTATGTTTATAAATTAGTTAAGCATTCCCCAAATCCTCTAGTGGCTGTCTCACTGACAGCCGCTAGAGGCGCTTGCGTGATTCTCACTGTGAGAACGGAGGAGGATCGGAGGCAGAGAGCTCCCCGCCCAGCGCTGGAAAAAGGTAAGTTTTACCCCTTTTCCCCTTTCCAGAGCCGGGCGGGAGGGGGACCCTGAGGGTGGGGGCACCCTCAGGGCACTATAGTGCCAGGAAAATGAATATGTTTTCCTGGCACTATAGTGGTCCTTTAAAGGTGTCAAAGAGACGCCTGGGGTTGTGGGAACATGAACTAATGAGAGAGGAAAAATATGACTGTTTGGCAAGGGCAAGGGCTGCACTGTATGAACACAATATGAATCTATAATGGAGAAAGTCTGATTGGGTGCGAGACTTCCTCCAGGAGTGTTCAGCACAACGGGAGCATCTTTGCAGGTAGCGTGTTGATTTAGAATGCCATGGTTGGGGGCGGGTCCTCCTCGAGGTGCTTGTTTGGAGTGGCGCTGCAGCGTTCAAGGCAGATGTAAGAGTAGAGTTATATGTGGAGATGGCCAGTGAAGGACAGGAGAGGGAAGGGATGGACAGCAGTCGTGAATCAATGTCAGCTGACAACTGCTGGAGATCAAGAGAATTAAGGTCCCTCCTGAGTTGAGGGGGGTGAGGCTGAGGTTGTTGGGTGAGGGGGTACGGAAGAGCAAATGATAAGAGGTGGTGATCAGAGAGTGGATATGGAGTGTTGCAGATATTAGATACTGTACATGCATAAGTGAAGATTAGGTCAAGGGTATTGCCAGCTACATGGGTGGGAGAATTTGCCCACTGCGATAGCCCGAGGGAGGAAGTAATTATTTACCTTGGCTGCAGCACTGCCTTGGCCACAGTATTGTAACTCCCACCTCTGGTCATGCCCTTAATTTAATAAGATTGGCTCTGTTTGGGAACCTTTCTCCAAACATGGCAATCCTGGCATATAATAGGTTGTTTCAGACACGTCAGGTAATCCATAGCTGGATGCCTGTGTTTCAAGTCACTTGTACAATACCAAATGGCTTAAAGTCATTAAAACAGGCTACTTGTTGTGTCCTACACTCTCTACTCTGAATGCTGGGATATATAGAGTCACACATGTAAGTTTATACACAGACTGGTTCCTACATAAAACACACATACATACATATCTATGTAAGTTCCCGGCCAGCTCGCTACCTTTTTTCTGTTCTTTTAAGTCTTGAATTTGGAGCCTAAAATGCCCATATTTAAAGAACAGCATGTGACTCACTGATTGCGATTAAGTTAACAATAATAGACAATTGTTTCCTGTCCCATCTACAAGAGGAAAAAGTTTAAATATCTGTGAACTTTTTTAGTGCACGGTTTCACTGCATATCTATCTCTGCGTGATTTATGAACTGTGCCAAGTGCTAATGTTCTATTTCAACCCCCTCTTCTGTTTAATTACATTGTCTGTAAATATGAACCCATTATGAACTTGGGGGGTCACAACCTCCTTAATCTGACATCTCAACCAAACAGAGAATTCAAACTATAACATTTTTTTTTCTGTAAGATTTGCAAAAGTGAAAGAAAAAAAATAAATAGGTGCTGGGGGGTCAGGCAACTGTGCTGCGGCAATTTTCTAAATTAATTTTGTCTGGTTCCCTACATGCCAATAGAGTTGGTTTAGATTTGTTGAATCTATTGGATCCATCAAGTTGGTTACAACGGGCAATATTACTGAGGTTCTAAAGATGGAGAATGTATTTTTTTATTGAAAAATAAAGTTTTGTGTTCTATTGTTGCCCTTTGGATCCACAATATTGTTTCAATGTATGCATTTTATCCTCTAAAATCTCCATGATTTAAAAGGAAGATTGTAAGGGATCTGGTCAGTGACAGTAATCATGTGATTGATAGTCGGGACCAGCACTTGATAGTACAGGCCTGGAACAAGCATTCTTACACAAACTAACATGCTTCTAGTATGTCAGTTTATTGCTATGATTGTAGTGCCAACCCCCTGATATCTGAAGGGTTGTTATTATCCTGTTGATTACAGAATGGACTGAGTAAAATGGCAGCCTCTCATTTAACTAAATTTATTTTGTGGGGGCTCATTAACAAAAAGTAAACTTTTTGTTTTCTCTCGTTGAAGACTTTGTATCAATTCTATTGTGTGCATTTGAAGTATGCACTGTGCACAAAATACGATTTGTACAGTGATTTGTACAGTGATGTACTCTCAAAAATGTGAGATCTAGAGACTTTCTAGAAACCGATCATTTTATTGAAACTGTCATTCTTTGCTCTTGAGCTAAAATGTTACAGTAATTATTGCAAGTCTCAGAATTACTTTCTACACCTTTAGCAGCCAGAAATGTGATGTATTGTTTTGTACCCACTAGCACTAGGGGCTGTGCGTGAAATAATGACTAGTTTTCAACAGCATCCACGATGAAATTGGTACATCTAAAACATTTGTTGATGAGTTGACCCTGGCTCCTTTTAAAATGTTTGCACTTTAGTAATTCTTCACAGATATTCAAGGTAGGAACTTCTGGTAGGACAGTAGGACAGTTCTGGTAACTAAATGGTTTTAGTATTGATCTTCATGGACTGAAATATATCCATAACTGTGTTATCTTTTAGTTCAAGAAGGTATAGCAGTTATCAAATACGTAGATCAGAATTCTAACTTTACCAAGTTATTAAATTAATACAGAATATCATGACTGTGGGACGCCAAGAACCCGCCAATCCACCGCAAGACAGAGTAAAATTCAGACTAAATATTTAATAGAAAACCAGATGTTTTATTTTTATATATTGTATTTTATATATTATTTTTTTAAATACAAGAAATAAGCTGTGCAGAGAAAGCTATGGTATTTAGTTTAATTTACATAAATGTTCTAAATAGAACAAGCCGAGATATATCTCAGGAATGAGCTGTGCAGATAAAGCCACGTTATATATTTTATATAAGAGAAATGAGTTATGCTCTGCTAACCATGGTATACATTCTCAGCTCCCTTGACCTCGGGGTATTTAACACTGCAAGAAGGCTGGAAAGCAGTTAAAATATTATTCTTGTTTACAGTTATAGATTTATAGATTTTCTTGGAACAAAAGGGTCTGATAGCAATCAAACCACATTGGTCTAAACATGGATAGTCTTTAAAGGGATACTATAGGCAACAAAACAACTCTAGCTAAATGAGGCAGTTTAAGTGTAAAGATCATGCCGCGGAAATTCTCTGCCATGCCAATAACTTTTTGTTTATGTTTATGCAGCTCAAGCCACACCTCCCCTGACTGTGACTGACATAGGCAGCTTGAAAAGTTTTTTGTAAGATGACAACTTGCTTTAGAAGTTTTTATACCATACTCTGTAAATTGAACTTTTATCACACACACAAGGCTTTTGCAGGGTCTAAAATGCTAATAACAGAGCATGAGATATTAATTAATTCTAAATTAAACAGAATTTGCAATAAAGGAAGTTTAACCCCATTAAGGACCAAACTTCTGGAATAAAAGGGAATCATGACATGTCACACATGTCATGTGTCCTTAAGGGGTTAAACATTAGACATCTCTTTGCAGGAAGTGTTTGGGAAGGCCGTGCAATGGCACACAGGGAGGTGTGACTAGGACAGCATGAACAATACCGAAATTTAGTTTTATACTTACCAGTAAATTTCTTTTCCTGGCTATTTCTCATGGCAGCATCCCTTATGGGTTAGCTCCACCCTCAGCCGGATCAGGACAGAAAACAATTAAACAATTAACGAAGCTGTAGGCATAAAGGGTTCCTCCTCCCTCCATACCTCAGTCCAATTGAAAAGCTCAGACAAAACCCAGGGCGGGAACCTGATGCTGCCATGTGAAATAGCGAGAAAAAGAAATTTACTGGTAAGTATGAAACAAAATTTTGGTATTCCTGGCTAATCATGGCAGCATCACTTATGGGTAATACCCAAGCAAACTAGCAAGAAGGGTAGGGTAAATTAATCCACACATTTTAACTGCTATAACATTTAATTTTATTTTGCCGAGCTAACAGAAGCCAACACGCTTCTGCCAAACTTAGTAGAAGAAGAGGCTACATCCAGCCTATAATGTTTTATGAAGGTCATAGGAGAAGACCACATTGCTGCCTTGCATATGTCATCAGGGGACACCTCTGCCCAATTAGCCCATGAAGTAGCCAAAGACCTAGTCGAATGAGACTTAATCCGTTTCGGAGGAGAAACACCTTTCAGAGAGTAAGCTTTAGTGATGATGTTGGAAATCCATCTACGTAGTGTAGAAGCAGCTTCACTTTTCCTGGAGCCTTCAGGAATAATGAACAAATGATCCATCTTACGAAATGTACCAGAAACAGACAAATACCTGATCAAGTATTCCCTAATATCCAGATTATGAAGCTTCACCTCCAGCTCCGAGGAAGGTTCAGGAAAAAAGGAAGGAAGAACTATCTCCTGGTGTAAATGAAATTTTGAGACAACTTTAGGAAGGAATTCCAACTTCGGACGTAAAACCACTCTGTCGTGGAAAACCTGAATATAGTCCTCTGCACAGGAGAGAGCTCTCACCTCCGAGATTCTTCTGGCTGACGTAACAGCCAACAAAAACAGAGTTTTGTACGTGAGAGAAGTTCTCTAGAGGAGAAAAAGGAATTTCGGACAAGGCATCCAAGACCAGAGGAAGATCCCAAGGAGGAGCATAGTTGCGCAAAGGAGGTCTAATGCGAATGGTAGCCTTAAAGAAACTGGCAATCAGGGGATTTGAAGCCCAAGAGTAGCCGATAGTGCCGAACACTGCACCTTCAAGGTACTCAGGCTTAAACACTTATCCAATCCAGCCTGTAAGAACTCCAAAATCTGGTTCTGATCAGGTTTCAAGTAGTCTAGACCTTTGTCAAGATTCCAGGACTTAAATGACTCCCATATACGGTGATAACACTTGGACATAGATTTCTTCCTAGAGAGAAGAAGTGTATTTGTTACTGCCTCAGACAATCCTGTTTGCAGGAGCCGTTCCCTTTAAAAAGCCAAGCCCCCAATCTCAGATGTACGGAGTTGGGATGGTAGACAGGACCCTGGCTTAGCAGATCGTTCCTGATTGGGAGCCGCCAGAGTTCCTCCAAGGAGATTTTGCACAGGAGAGGGAACCAGGGCCTCCTTGGCCAGAACGGGATGATAGCTATTATCACTTGATTCTCCATCCAAATTTTCTTTAGTAAGCGATGAATTATCGGTAAGGGAGGAAACACATATCCCAGATCGAAATCCCATATTTGAGACAAGGCATCCTGACCCATTGCCCGATGGTCTGCAATAAGAGAGAAGTACTTTGGTACCTGAGTGTTCCTGTTCGTAGCCATTAAGTCGATCTGTGGTATGCCCCACCGAAGAGTAATTGCTTGGAATACTTCTGTATGTAGCTTCCATTCTCCTGGCAGAATACTTGATCTGCTCAGGTAATCTGCCAAAATATTTTGAGGACCTGGTAGATATACTGCCTTTAATCCTTGAAGATGATTCTGTGCCAGAGACATAAGAGGAGTTAGTTCCCTCAACAGAAGCTTGCTCCGAGAACCACCGTGATGGTTCACGTATGACGCCACTGCCTTGTTGTCTGTCTGAATCATAATCCAAGCATCTTGTTTTAAGGGAAGGAACCCTTAAAGGGCCTTGAGAATAGCTCTCAACTCTTTCAAGTATGAATGCATTTTTCTCTCCATGTTGGACCACCTTCCCTGTTTCCAAAGAGACCCCAGATGAGCTCCCCATCCTTGTAAGCATGCGTCCGTAGTAACTATTAACCATTTCAGTTCCTCCAACGGAAACCCCTGACTCAGATTCTTCTTGTTCTTCCGCCACTTCAGCTGATTCTTTGCATACTTCATAAGAACAATTTTTTGATCCCACATATACTGGATAAGGGACGCCTTTTGTCCTGAGGAAGAAAGGCTCTTCTACCATCAGCTGCCTTATGGATAGCCTCCTCCAGAACTTTGCCGAAAAGTAGATCCCCTTGAAAGGGGAGAGCACATAAAGATGCTTTTGATGCATAGTTCGCACCCCAAGCGTGTAGCCACAACGCCCTTCTGGATGCTACCGTCAGAGCCACCATCTTGGTAATATCGAGAGAGGCCTCTGAGCAAAATTCTGATGCCAAGTGGAAATCTTTCAGACTTTCAATCAGATGCTTCCTGCAAACCCCCGCTGCTATATCTTCTTCCAAATTCTGTAGCCAAACCTTTAAGGCTCTAGAAAGTGTCGTCAATGCCACTGCTGGAAGTAAAGCAGACCCCGGACCACCTTCCCTCAGTGTAATGAGAACTTTTGAGAACGTCCTTGGAGTTAGACTGAGCCCAAAGGGAAGTCCTCTGAATTAGTAATGCTTCCCCCATATATAAAAACGCAGAAACTTTACATGCGATGGGTGAATTGGATAATATGCATCCTTGAGGTCTATGTACGTCATCCAACTTCCCTCCTTTATGTTGCCGACAATACTGGAAATGGACTCCATCCTGAATGACTTGGTCTGTAGGTAGGAGTTTAAGACCTTTAGGTCCAGAATCAGTCTCCATTTGCCTAAAGGCTTTGGAGACAGAAATACGGTTGAATAGTGGCCTTTGAACTTTTCTGCCTTCGGAACCTCCACAATAACCTCTTGTAGGGTTAGTTCCTTGATACAAGCCACCATAGCTACTTCCTTTATCCCTCTTGCCACGTGAGATTGCTTGAAGGTAGGTGGTGGGATACTTGAAAATTCTATGAGGTATCCTTCTTTTATAATTGACAGTACCCATGAATCGGAGATGTTTTTGATCAAGTTCGGATTGTGCTTGTTGAACTGCCGTAGAAACCCCATCTGGATAGGTCGAATTTCCCAATGTGCCCATCTTAGCAGCCCTATTGTACCGCTTCACCTGCAGCGGTTTCACTTATCGGATTGAAATAATCCCTGCAATTACACTATCTCCGTATTAACGGAGACGAGCTAGGACAAGTTATACTAATTAGTGTTCTTAATGTGTGCTCTTGTGGTTTTACATTTTTAGTATTAAAAGTTAAGTTTTATATTTAAAGTGGTACACACTATTTGTACCACCGACTGTCCCCCTCCCTTTTAAGGGACATACACTCTTCAGGACACTATACCATAATTCCATTTCTCCTGTTTTTTTGTCTATTCTTGTTGTTTAGTTGTTGGTGCAAATATTCTTGCACTAGGGGTTAACCCCCATTCAGGAGATTTTCTACTTTGGTACCCCCTTACCCTTCGATTTTTTTTCTATATGTGGACAGGGACAGTTGTCAATTTTGGGGTTAAATAATTTGTGAAAAAGTTTAACCTCTAAAAGGAAGGAAAAAGCAAGGACCTTCTGGCACCATAACCACTTCATTTAACTCATGTTGTTATGGTACCTGGAGTGTTCCTTTAAGCTAGCAAAATATGTATAAAAGGACACTTTAACTACCACAACCACTGTATCTTAATAGCAGTTTTGGTGCAAAGATGCTGCACCTTTTCTCATACGATGTAGTAGATTGCCGTTTTTAAGAAATTGTGTCTTCGACCAAAAATCTGAGCCAAAAACACAAATCTAGTGTCTATCGGACTTGTTTAAAATAAATAAAATCAAATGAATAAAAATATGTATTGCATTATCTTTATCCATTCTTATCACAACTATGTGGTATTACAGCTATGGTATTTAATTATCAGGAAACATTTGTATGCAGATCTGATAGTCATTTTATAAAAATATTCACTATATAGACCAGGCTTCCCCAAACTCCGGCCCTCCAGATGTTGCTGAGCTACAACTCCCTTGATTCTATGAATGAAATAGATAGGCTCAGAATCATGGGATTTGTAGTTCAGCAACATCTGGAGGGCCGGAGTTTGAGGAAGCCTGATATAGACTGACACTGTGCACTCAGTGAGCAGAACACAAAGATAAACAGACTTATTAAGTATTGTTACGTTTGTGACTCTTTCATCACTTTCATCTGTACATTTATCACAGCCCGGAGTTACTTTGTTCGCTTAAGCTAAACCAAAGTCATTTAAGCCTCAAGCGGTGAAGGACTTAAAGTAAATAGAATTGTGTTTGTAGTGTGTGGTATTAATAATATTTAGCTTAGAGTAATTCCCTTCCTTATAAATGAATACACACAAAATGTGAAATTTATAGTCTAAATACAAGATTAATTATTTAACGGTATATATCATTATACAAATTAAATAAATACATAACAAAATTATGGTACAAAAACATTTCCTCCATTGTATTAAATCAGAATATAAAGTACTACGTTTACCTTTAGTATATTTACCATATAATGAAAATTAAAGGGACTCTCCAGGGAGAATATTTTACTCACCTCATTCCAGCGCCGGGAGCCTCGTGAAGCTGCGCCCCCCATTTCGTCAAAATGACGAAATAGGCGGGCGCGAGCAGGGAGCAATCAGACGCTTCCATTTGGAAGCGTCATTGCTCCCTTGTGTGCATGCACGGCTTCGCCACACATGCGCACATACTTCAGAGGGCGGCATTCATGCTGCCCTCTGAAGTCCTGAGCGCACTACCGCACATGTGCACGGTGTGCGCGGCCGCGAGCTGATCTGACTGACGGCTCAGCTCGCGGTCTTTGCCCGCCCCCTCTCCTCTGCTGACAGGCAGGAGAGAGAAGGCGCGCACACAGTGCCTTCTCTCTCCTGCACACGTCAGACGTATTTTAATACGTCTGACGTGTACAGGGCCTTTTTAGGGCCCTACATGATAGGAAGTCCCTCTGGTGGCCGTCTGAGTGACGGCCACTGGAGGTATTCCTATCAATCAATGTAAACACTGTATTTTCTCTGAAAATACAGTGTTTACATTAGATTGCCTGCAGGGAGCTATAGATCTCACCTGAACAAATACATTAAGCTGTAGTTGTTCAGGTGACTATAGTGTCCCTTTAACCAGGAGGAAGATACTTTTATAAATCAATCGAAAAAAAGCTGTAAACTAACAGTATAAGGGGACAAAATGCAACATAACATCAATCACTAATCTGGACATGTCGGACATCCTTGGTCCACAAGCTAGAGGGTAAGGTTTTGCCAGCTCCGATCACTGCCTTGTTTTGGTGAAAAGATTTCTTGAACTCTGGGAATGTCATTTAGAACAAGAAATATATGTTTAATTTACACAGGCTGATTTCAGAATTCATTTATTATAGTGTAAAAACACATTATTATTATTTTGTTATTTATATAGCGCCATCAGATATCGTAATGCTGTACAATGGGATTCCGTAGTGCTGTACAATACTGTGAGTATTATTGTGGTGGAGCTCTGTTATACACTCAGATACACCAACAATATGGTGCTACTAGAACAAAGGGACACTTGGGAGGTTTGCATATAATTTATATATCGTTATGTTATGTACCATCCTCTCTACCAATGAATAGCGTGCTGCTGATGGTCCCTGGGATCTAAATGAAAGAATTGCTGGCACATTCTGCATTGCCAAGCGCTTATTGTGATCCTACTACACTACATATCTAATAGAGGGGTGTGCAGCAACGTTCTGTCCCCCTCAGCATCTCCTCCCAATATTCACCTGTGACGAACCAACGCTTTCACCTACGTAGCCTGGCAGACTACTGCATTACATATCTTTATTTTTATAATAGGCGGCTGCTTTGAGAAGCAGAAAACTGGTGTAAAAAAAGACAAAAACCAAAAGAACATTAATATCCTCCTGCCCTCTTTACCACCTAGAGATCCCGGGCTAAAGAGCGACACATTGAGGGCTTCAAAATAGAAGATTTTCTGATCCAGTCAAGTCTACTGAATCCTAGAACTGCTGTGCTACCTCAACTGCTGCTCAGTTCTGGTTACTCACCTATTTTTCCCATGCCTCAGTGACTGCTGCCTAGGTACCCGACCCAGCGAGGTAGGTGGCCAATCTCCAAGCTAAAGCGGGGCTGCTTGCTGCAATCCCTCTGGACTGGTGGAGGTTATCACGGTCCCCACCAACTTGCTCATAGTCTCTTGGATGATGCCTGACTACACCCCAGAGCTTTGGGAAGCCAGGTTCAAAGAACTATGCAGCTGCTTCTGGGAGAGCCTAGCCCAACAGAGTATACACTATCAGACAGGCTTCCAGGGCCCAGTACAGCTAACCAAATGCCAGTGGAGAAAATGACCACCACTTGTTCGGAAAGTGGGTCGAGAATACCCGGATCATAAGCGGGTTCGTTTTTCACTATATTCTTGTCTCTCTCCGTGGAAAATGTGTCTGCATTTACTTTTCTTCTATGCTACTCGACTATCCTCTCTATTATACAAAAAATGAGATGTCTTTATTTGCAAGACTTACTTAAATTATGGGATTTGCATGTTTCTCATTACTATGTTTATATATGCTGGTATTTATATCCACTTGTATTAAAATATAATTTCAATTAAAAAAACAAATGTATTTTAAAGTTTTCATCCGTAATATCACAACCCCATTCAACTCAGGCACAGCCAAGGCACACAATGCAAAGAAGGAGAAAGACAGACACATTGTTTGGTTTTCTACTCCTCCTCTATTTTCAATGGCTGAAAAGGGCAACATTTGTAGCGATGACTGACAGTGAGCCAAGATGGTGGAGCCCAGCTCCCAGGTATTAGTGTGGATTTCTATATTTTAGATTTCATACCTCAATAAAACAAATGTGTTAAATACAGGAAATAAGATAAACAGAATATTAGATATCCTGTTATATTAATATTAGTTCCCCTTTAAGTGATGGGCAGTCTGGAGGAAGGACGGAACTAAAGTCATCTAGGCCACTTTATTTCAATGTGCAGTGGTCCTGTCAATTTAATCGTTTAAGGTAACACATTGCTGTTTTGAGGATATGGCAATATTTACCTTGAAGGGTTAAAAACATGCCTCCAGTGGCTATTACCCTGACAGCCACTGGAGGCGCTGTACTGACCGTCTAAACTCAGTCATGAGAAGCAGAAGCTCCCATAGAAAAGCATTTATTCAATGCTTTCTTAGGGAAGTTTAGAAGGTCGTGCCGAGATCACTGAGCATGCACATCAGGTCCCTAATGCTCCTTTTTGAGGTGCATATCATTACATCACACTAGAGGAGGCCACGACTGCTCCATCACATTACGAGAGGAGGAGAGGTGAGCAAAACACAGGGAGCTCTGCCCTAGTGCTTGAAAAAGATAAGTAAAACCTTTATTCTATTATAATTTATTGGAAGAAGGGTGAAGGGGGGCCCTATAACTGGAGACATGAACACTAAAGTGGTAGGAATATGGGTTTAGTATTCTTTTAAAGATGGATCAGGAAAACATATCCAGTTTACCCTATAAAATCTTTTAAAAAAACAAACTCATACCAATTCTGAAAATGTGTTACATACTGCGGCTCACAAATCAATGTTAAGTATGGCAGTTTAAACCTGCAAAGCCTCAATGACACATGGTGGGATTATTTAAGGATTCTCTCTCTTCATTAAATATTTGATATCTATCTGCTATTTTAAGTGTTTTTGTTACGTATCCACTGAGCGTATCTTCAGCATTACTTCACTTCCTGATGGTGAAGTTCAGAAGACATCTGCTAAAGTTCTGTATGCTGTGTTCGAAATCGTACCCACTTCATCAATAATGGATTAAAATAACAAATATCAAAATGTTTTCATTAGCACAATAATTAGATCATATCTATCACTACATACATTGCAAATTCTATCAGATACGTTTTTTAGTCTCATTTAAATAAATGTGAAAAGATTACTTTTTTTCATAAGATTCCGTTTGTATTTGTTCTATGCATTGGGATTGGCCGTAAATAATCTTGTTACCCATTTTATTACATTGATGTTCTAATCAGAAGCAGGTTTTGAGCCTTTCATGTAGAGAGGAACCAGCTGCTGTGAAAGTTCAGGATTAATACTAATTGTTGGGTTTTATTCAGGTAGAATTCAGGGGCAGATTATTGCATTTGGAGCAATTACCATGAAAACCAGTTTTCTACATTGTTGCTTCGTCTCATAATTATTACAGTTTTATATTGATAGATAGATTGATAGATAGTTTTATATTGATAGATGAAGATGGTCTTTTGAACCTACGCCCTGACGGAGACCATTATAGGTGAACATAAAAGGAATACACGAAAGCTTCTCATTTATGACAGCCACAAACCCTACTCATGCCCCAGGGACACTCACAAACACCCGGAGGACTGAACAACTGGGCGGCGGTGGCTGATGGACCCATAAGCTATAATGCAATCCTCACTCTTATATCTGAGACGTTGGTTTTGGTTGTAGTAAGCCCTGCTAGTATGGTCCCCCTCTTAAAAAAAACCTTTTTGCGAGCCCAGCCCAATGCCAAGTTCTCTTTGCAGCCCTAAACCTCCTCCTCTGATGTCATTCCCCCTACACAGTAGGAGAGGCCAAGCTGAAAGGAGGAAAACACTGCCATTGGTTGTCTGTCTTCTGCATGCTAAGAATGCTGACAATGGATGCCTTTATGCACATAATTAACATTACTAAATGTTTAATAAAAATACCACAGATCAAAGAATGACCAGAATAATAGTTGTACTCCAAAACTATATATCTGACAGATTTTAAGATCTAAATAACAAGTGTTTATTCCACAATGCCTACCAAGCAACGTCAATCTTGGAGGGCGATTTTGATTTCCGTATTCTGTCATGCAGTACTTGAAGGTGTTGACCAACAGAAAGGGAGACTCGAAACACCAAAATCACTGCATTTTAATGTCCTGGTTTAGGTGCAAAAATGCTGTTCCTTTTCTCTGGCATTGTAAAATCATTGCTGTTTCTGAGAAATGGCAGTGTTTCCAAGACCCATATCAAATACATAGACGGTATGAGGGAACTGCTGCCTGTAGTGTCTAGGAGTCAAATGTTTCAGGATTAGTGATGTCGCGAACATAAAATTTTCCGTTCGCGAAAAAGCGAACGCGAACTTACGCAAATGTTCGCGAACGGGCGAACCGACATAGACTTTAATAGGCAGGCGAATTTTAAAACCCACAGGGACTCTTTCTGGCCACAATAGTGATGGAAAAGTTGTTTCAAGGGGACTAACACCTGGACTGTGGCATGCCGGAGGGGGATCCATGGCAAAACTCCCATGGAAAATTACATAGTTGATGCAGAGTCTGGTTTTAATCCATAAAGGGCATAAATCACCTAACATTTGTAAATTGTTTGGAATAACGTGCTTTAAAACATCAGGTATGATGTTGTATCGATCAGGTAGTGTAAGGGTTATGCCCGCTTCACAGTGACAGACCATACTCCCCGTTTAACGCACCGCAAACAACCGCAAACAGTCCATTTGCACAACCGCAAACTCCCCATTTGCACAAGGTTGGATACCAAGCTAGCCATGTCCCGTTCCTTGTCCTCACTGATGTCATTGAAGGTCTCTTCCTCCACCCAGCCACATACAAAACCAAAGGTCCCCGAAAGGTGACAACAAGCCCCCTGTATTTTTTTTTTAAATGTACACTACTGTTACACCAGATATGAGTTGCACTGGTGTGACACTGTGCCCTGGCAGGCCCTGAAACGCACACGTGTGAAGGAAACTGACTGCTATTATTTCACAGTCAAATTTCTAGTTTTTTTTTTAATGTACACTACTGTTACACCAGATATGAGTTGCACTGGTGTGACACTGTGCCCTGGCAGGCCCTGAAACGCACACGTGTGAAGGAAACTGACTGCTATTATATTACAGTCAAAAAAGTTTTTATTTTTTTAAATGCAAGCTATTGTGACACCAGATATGAGTGGTGGCACTGGGCAAGTGGGCACAGTATACGCTGTGAGCCTGACACATACGCTGGCAGGCAGGCAACTGCAATTAGATTACACAGGAAAAAAAAAAAAGCAGACTGATGTTCTAGCCCTAAAAAGGGCTTTTTGGGGTGCTGTCCTTGCAGCAGAGATCAGATGTAGTGGACACTGAATACACTAGCCTAGCTATCGATTTCCCTATTAAATCAGCAGCAGCTACACTGTCCCTCCTCTTACTAAGAATGCAGCTTCAGGGGGCGGGGCCTAGCTGTCATGGAGGAAAGACGCACTTCGTGTGAGCTCCCTCAATATCTCACTTTAAGCAGCTATCAACAAGTGAATTTCACCCCAGAAGGGTATGACCCAGCAATGTTGCTCCTACCTGACTGACCCGACATGCTTAATAGCGGTCAGCAACTCGACAGAGTCTTACTCACCTCCGCGTGGCAAGTGTGGCCTGGTGCTCACCGGGCGGGAGAGGTGGCCGATCTCCCGATCCTAAGAATGCCCAGGAGCAGCTACTTCCCGGCAGGAGCTCCATTACCTCCCCCCTCGGACCGGTGGGGGTTATCCCGGTCCACCCCTGAGAGGCTGTCTGGAGCTAATGGACGCACAGAGCACAGCCGCTCAGGCTGACATACTCATCTGCAACTCTCCCAATATGGCAGCAGCCGCGTGTCCTCCTGGTACCAGCAAAGCATGGCAGGATATTGAGTCTAAGCTGGACAGACTCTTTAATCAATTTTGGATGCAAATAACAAGCAGGAAGCCCCAACAAGCTCCACCACAGCCCCAACAAGCTCCACCACAGCTAAGCGAAGCAGTCCCCATTAAAATCCACCAACGCAAAAGGCGTCAAAGACGGGACCGGAGGCACAAACAGAAATGCAGAGCCTGCCCCACGTCAAGCACTCACCTCCACCTTAAGCCACCACAATCCCGCACCGGACGTGAAGCACCACCGGGACAGATCCGACCACCCGACAAAACAAGCTTCCACCACCTCAAGCCGCGAACCCAGCACTCAGCCAGAGACTTGCCTTTGTTGTTCCAGGTATCAGGGACTCCCAGGGTCTGCACCTGGCGCCCAGAAGGGATCGGATGAGCACAAGCAGTAAACAGCAGCCTGCCAAGCATGTCCCACTATAGCCAATCCTCCACACCATGCCTTTGATCATATAAACTGCTCTCTGCGCATTAACTAATCGTAAAGTAGCAAGCGTTTAAACATGTCATTATTTCACCTCCTAAAGAGTTTATTGTCGTAGTTCCTTACATGCCTTTACCTTAAGCGTTCATGTATTATGTTATTCACTAGTCTCATCTCATGGGGCGACTCACACTTGATTTATAACTAGTGGAGGAGCTGCTGATATAAATACACAGTTGATATCGTGCAAGCTACACCCTAAACATGACAGCCATCTTTCACAACAATGTACTGCTATATACTCATACCCTCAGTGCAACTAGCCATGATATACGCACGTTCAGCCTAGCATGCTCAAATATAACACACTTCTGTCTAAAAAAAAAAAAAAAAGAATGCAACTTCAGAATGAATCTAAAATGGATGCTGTCCAGGAGGTGGGAGGGTCTGGGAGGGAGGGTCTGCTGCTGATTGGCTGGAATGTGTCTGCTGACTGTGAGGTACAGAGTCAAAGTTTACTCAATGATGACGAATAGGGGGCAGACCGAACATCGCATTTATTCGCCATCCGTAGCGAACGCGAACAAGCTATGTTCGCCAGGAACTATTCGCCAGCGAACTGTTCGGGACATCTCTATTCAGGATCGGAAATCAAGTGATAACTCAATCAGGCATCCCACAGCATCTAAACTCTACATACTAGAGAGCAGTGCTTTTCATGTGCCGACAATCAATATGATGAAATTACATGTGTTTTGGAAAAAATGGTGATATGTGATTCCAAGATCACTCACGTGTTTTTAGATGATATAATTTCTTTAATTAAAGAGCTACATTCACACTCTATGGAGGCAATCGTATCGCTATGGTAATTTAAACATAAGAAAAGGGCTTGGTTTCCAGGAATTTCACATTAAATTAAAATGAATTAGATATTTGTAATCATATGATTAGTAAAAAAAATAATAATACAAATATTTCGTTTTTACAGGTCTTGAATGTGTATGGAAACATGACTCCGAATATGCCAGAAATAAGGGTGAATGCAATAAATCCGAGGTTTCTAAAAGTTAGCAAATTCATCTGCTCTCCAGATAAAGGGTCCAAATGTTGCTCTTTGATGTCTTCTCTATAGAGCCTCGGATTTGTCAAAACCGTTTTATTTCTACCTTTTTTGTAGTTTCTCTGAACTCTTTCCCTTCGTGTAATATTTTTGGACTGGGTATGTAGCCGTATAGACTGTGCAGCGCTTTTGAAGTGCCATCACACCTGAAACAGATTATTCAACTCATTATAGCCTTGGATCTTTCTTTACCAACAACAAATAAAACTATTACAGAAAACTCTACAAGATTCTACACATAGATCCACTTATTGGCAACATCAGAGGCAACTGCACTCGAAACGACCGATGAGAGTGAAATGTCCCACACATACAAAACATGTTTAAAATTAAGAAAAAGTCAGCAAGTAGAGGCTTAACCCTTTCTAGTGCAGACCAAATGAGATGTTAAATGCGTGCAGTTTTGGAGGTTAGGCGATGATGACATAGAGTTGCCACATCCAGAACGATTTCCTAGACACTCACAATGTATTCTTGTTGATAACATCAAATGGAAAGTGCTGCTCTGAAAGGTTACAATGTACATGCTGCAGGATTCCTCATCGGTTAATCAGTGGATAGGGTTAGCATCTGATAACATTTAAAGGGACACTATAAGCAGCAACACAACTTTAGCTTACTGAAGCACTGTTGGTGTATAGATCATACCCCTGCAGTCTCACTGCTCAATTCTCTTAAAGCGGCACTGTCACGCCAAACTTACCTTTCTCCTATCGCTTCATCTTTTCTTCCTTTCTCAGAATCTGTTCTTAGTTTCTTCCTATCTGATCTGGTTTTCTTTAAAACATAAGATGAAGTAGGGACTACTTTGTCTTATGTATTTTTTTTTATGCTTGACTTTCTCTGACCAATGGAGGAGCTTAAGTCAGCTCCATTTCCTGTGTCAGAGGCAGTACTCACCCCCTCCTTGACACAGGAAGTGGAGCTGACTTGAACTCCTCCTTTGGTCAAGAAAGTCAAGCGTAGGAAAAATACATAAGACAAAGTAGTCCCTACCTCATCTTGTGTTTTAAAGAAAACTAGATAAGAAATAAAGAAAAAAGAGGAACCAATTCTGAGACAGGAAGAGAAGAGGAAACAGTTTGGCATGACAGTGCCGCTTTAACCCCTTAAGGACCGAGGACGGTTCAGGACCGTCATCGGCATTTTTGCATTGCCGACCGAGGACGGTCCTGAACCGTCCTAACGGTCCAATGTACTTACCCGATCGCCGTCGTTCCCCCGGCGGCGATCGGCGGTGCTCCCGTTGTGGGGAGACTGCCTGCAGCCCAGACAGTCTCCCCATGGCGGATTAGGACCCCTGTGGCCATGTGATCGCCCAACAGGGCGACCACATGGTCACAATAGGTGTCCATGTCTCTGCCTGCAGGGGGACTGTCTGTGCTGACAGGCAGTCTCCCTGCTTAGTGTAAAATCATAAAAAAAATAAAGTTTAAAGTTAATAAATAAAAATTATAATTATATATGTGTGTATATATATATGATATATAGACGTATATTATATATATATAATATACGTCTAAATATCATATATATAATGTCATACTAAGTGTATTTTTATATTAATATGTACATATATTAATATAAAAATACACTTATAATTAAATTACACACGTGTATATATATAATATATATAATAACTATATATATTGTGTATATATTATTATAAACTACAAATAATAAGGAATTTAAATTAAACTAAAAAAATTAAAAATAATAATAAAAATTTAAAAAAAAATTATATATCTATACAAAATTTTATTCTAACTGTATTTTGATATTAATATATATATATTTATATCAAAATACACTTAGAATGAAATTGTATATATATCTATGTATATATAAATAAATAAAAAGAATACGAACTATTCATATGTCCATATACAAAATTACATAAATAATTATATAAATATACACGTAGACTTCAAATATATAAATATGCATATATATTTAAATTCTACGTGCGTATTTATGTAATATTTTTACATAATTAAGTTATTTTATTGATTGCAATTTAAGGGACCTGCCTGCCAACCCAGGCCGAGAGTACAGAGAATTTAATTTGCTATCACTGTATTTTACCCTGTAACGTTCTACGACACCCTAAAACCTGTACATGGGGGGTACTGTTTTACTCGGGAGACTTCGCTGAACACAAATATTAGTGATTCAAAACAGTAAAACATATCACAGCGATGATATTGTCAGTGAAAGTGACTTTTTTTGCATTTTTCACACACAAACAGCACTTTTACTGATGATATAATTGTTGTGATACATTTTCCAGTTTTGAAACACTAATATTTGTGTTCAGCAAAGTCTCACGAGTATAACAGTACCCCCCATGTACAGGTTTTATAGTGTTTTTGAAAGTTACAGGGTCAAATATATGGGTCATATTTTTACATTGAAAATGGCCAGGTTGGTTACGTTGCCTTTGAGAGCGTATGGTAGCCCAGGAATGAGAATTACCCCCATGATGGCATACCATTTGCAAAAGTAGACAACCCAAGGTATTGCAAATGGGGTATGTCCAGTCTTTTTTAGTAACCACTTAGTCACAAACACTGGCCAAAATTAGCGTTCAATTTAGTTTTTTACTTTTTTCACACACAAACAAATATGAACGCTAACTTTGGCCAGTGTTTGCGACTAAGTGGCTACTAAAAAAGTCTGGACATACCCCATATTGAATACCCTGGGTTGTCTACTTTAAAAAAAATATGTACATGTGGGGTGTTATTTAGCGATTTATGACAGATAATAGTGTTACAATGTCACTATTGATACATTTTAAAAATATAGGTTTTGAAACCTCAATATCCTACTTGTACCTATAGCCCTATAACATGCAAAAAAATAGCAAAAAGCATGTAAACACTGGGTATTTTTAAACTCAGGACAAAATTTTGAATCTATTTAGCAGTTTTTTTCATTCGCTTTTGTAGATGAGTAAAAGATTTTTCACATAAAAGTCAAAAAACATGTATTTTTTTCAATTTTTCATCATATTTTTTCATTTTTTAAAAATTAAATTACATGAGATTATATAAATAATGGTATGTAAAGAAAGCCCCTTTTGTCCTGAAAAAAACAATATATAATTTGTATGGGAACAGTAAATGAGAGAGCGGAAAATTACAGCTAAACACAACCACCACAAAAGTGTCAAAAAGATGCCTGGTCGCAAATGTACAACATCGCAAAAAAAGTCCGGTCCTTAAGGGGTTAAATCACTTTGTTTACACAGCCCTAGTCACACCTCCCTGCGTGACTCATATAGACTTCCTAAACTCTTCCTATAAAGAGAGACCTAATGCTTACACTTCCTTTTTTGCACAATCTGTTTAATTTAAAATTTCTTGTTTCCTGCTCTGCTAATAGCCTTATAGAACCTGGAGGAGTCTCCGTAGATAAAAAAAAAGAATATCGAAATTATTTAAGATCTGACCCAATTTTTCATGCAGGCTGCTTAGCTTGACGAATGAGTTTATAAAATTGTCTGAAACCATTCCTCTGAAACCATTAAACACTTTAGCAGGTTTACAGAGATGTACAGCCGTCCTGAGATTACCTACTTCATGCTCTTGATTTTTAAAGTGTATTTTGAGATTATGCAATTCTGGCAGATGTGTAATCAAAGGAAAGGCAAATCTAAATCTATGAGCAAATAAATACCATACTATAACATCACAATCATTGTTCTGACTTTCCCCCCAAAATCCTTGTAAAGTCTATGGAACGTAACATGGTTCAGGTAAACATACTGAAGATTTTGTAAATTCTGAAGAGTACAATGTAAATTGCAATAAGTGCATATCCGGAGGCAAACAGGCAAATTTCACACTAAGTCCTTAGTCTACAAGGTGTTTTGCTACATATTACCTGAATGGTAGTTTGCACACTTAATCACATAAAATATTCATTAGAACTGACCAGGGGCAATTTCCACTCCCCTTTTCCTCAAAATACTTTTGTGAAGTATGCTAATGGAAGTGATATGATGTGTTAACCTGATAAGATGCACTATGGCTCCCCATTAAGCTATACCACACTTTTAATAAATTATGCATTTTTTGTCAACTTCACAAGGAGTAAGGAGAAGCATTGCAAGCTACAGAGAGAGAAAGAGAAAGAAAGATTGATTATAAGTGACAGATTGCAATTAATAAAAGGTATTGAGGAAGGATTCTAAAAGCAAAAGCAGGTGTTCATGTTGGGCAAAGTGCTAAGTAAGGAGCAATCACTGTGGAAACCAACAGAATGTCTCTCAACACTTAACACTTTCGACCCAGAACAGCACCTGTTTTGCCTTGATTTCCATTCTTTTTAAATCGTTTATCACGGTTTTTTTTTTACCACTACAGCTGTTGTTTAGATGTTGAGATTCTGCTCATGATATGCTCATATTGATAAATCTAATCAAGCTAATCAATATATTATAATATTATCGTTATTTATATTTGTGTTTACATTAATATCACAAAAATAAAGTCAAAGAAAAAAAAAAACTCTGCAAAGAACAGAATGTCTCCTTACACAAATG
Organism: Pelobates fuscus; assembly: GCF_036172605.1. NCBI lineage: Eukaryota > Metazoa > Chordata > Amphibia > Anura > Pelobatidae > Pelobates > Pelobates fuscus. Next base: position 342,230,245 of record NC_086320.1, read on the forward strand.
TTCCTCTGCGTGTTCCTCTGCATTTACTTTAGTTTGGAAGCTTTGGGTCCAATAAGCAGAAAATCGCAAATTCAAACATCAAAAGAAAAAGGAAGACATTCATCAAAAGGTCATTAAACTGCACAATATTTTTGTGGTAGGACATCCCTTTAATCGCTACTATAAATTTTGTAATATACAATATGTTCGTGCATGCCCTGTAGGAGTACATGTAGAGCTGAGGCATTGCACAGTACTAGTTAGAACATATAAATGTTTCTGCCACAACGTGTTATGAAGGATGGAACCCATATGTTGGGATGGTTCTCATTGACATTAGGCAGGCTTTTGATGATTCAAGCTTTATATAGCTTTTCCCCATAAATCACCCATGCGAAGAGTCTACACAGGACGTACGAGCCAAAGGTGAGAGAAGAAGACTTGTACTGCCTGTTTGTAATACGGTAAGGAAAACTGAAAGAAGTAAAAATAAGCAGAAAAGAATCAGTTGAATGATGAATGGAAATGCAGTAAATGAAGTCAGAATTCCAGGAAGTACCATTCCAGAACACAGAGAAACTGTCAAAATAGGACAATATGAGCCAATCATACTCCCCACTTGCCACACAAAGGTCTCCCCTTGGCAGGGCTCATCTTACCTTTCCCGAAGCAACGTCTTAATTCTTATGCACTATCTGCCTGTTCTATGCCGGTTAATCAACACTAAGAATCCACTGCCTCCTAAAATATAACTACATACAACATTCATAAATACAATAGAAACCCAAATAAGGGTCAAATAGCAAATTAATCTGAAAAAAAAAATAAAAACGTCAAACAACTAAGGTATATATGTACACAACAAATCAGGATATAAACACGTACAATGTCTGTCGGTTTAACAACAGTTAACATAAAGTAAATAAATAAAACAGACAAGTGCAATTGGAATAGTTTCAGAACATCGTGTCTGCTTCTGGGCCCACTGGGTAGGTTCTACTAGGTACTATAATCAGGTCTAGGAATTTGCATAGAAAACACAACAGGAGTACTTGTTCCGGACCCCAAACTGCCAATGTGTCGAATGCTTCTTTAGCTTAACCGCAAACAAGGACTGTGTGAGACCAATTCAATCTTAACCAGAACAGGAACTCACAGATTATTCAATCTTAACCAGAATAGTAACCACAGATTATTCAATCTTAACCAGAACAGTAACCACAGATTATTCAATCTTAACCAGAACAGTAACCACAGATTATTCAATCTTAACCAGAACAGTAACCACAGATTATTCAATCTTAACCAGAACAGTAACCACAGATTATTCAATCTTAACCAGAACAGTAACCACAGATTATTCAATCTTAACCAGAACAGTAACCACAGATTATTCAATCTTAACCAGAACAGTAACCACAGATTATTCAATCTTAACCAGAACAGTAACCACAGATTATTCTATCTTAACCAGAACAGTAACCACAGATTATTCAATCTTAACCAGAACAGTAACCACAGATTATTCAATCTTAACCAGAACAGTAACCACAGATTATTCAATCTTAACCAGAACAGTAACCACAGATTATTCAATCTTAACCAGAACAGTAACCACAGATTATTCAATTTTAGCCCGAACAGGAACCACAGATTATTCAATCTTAACCAGAACAGTAACCACATATTATTCTATTTTAACCAGAACAATAACCACAGATTATTCAATCTTAACCAGAACAGTAACCACAGATTATTCAATCTTAACCAGAACAGTAACCACAGATTATTCAATCTTAACCAGAACAGTAACCACAGATTATTCAATTTTAGCCCGAACAGGAACCCATAGATTATTCAATCTTAACCAGAACAGCAACCCACATATTATTTGACTTGTCTCTCTCGCTATTCTGTAGCCTTATGTTTTGCGTTGTCCTTGTGACAATCCAAAAATAAATACATTGGGGTGAATATTCCCTAATTGACTTGATATTTGTTAGATGTCACTTTTTATATCATTTTTGGGCACTGTTCATCACAGTGCATGGCATTTTATCTTGGTTTTCTGAATACAGCTGGGAGTGTAGATAACAATCACATAATTGTTGTGTTTGCTGGATATTACTTCGCAGTAAGGTAGCCAGAGAGTAAGGGGGGCTTTATTGAAATTAAGGTGATGTCTGATTCCACCATTGAACCATTGCAAAAGGATTAACCAGAATTTGATATAGATGAAAGGGAAACAGAGTATGTGTTAGTTTTAAGAGGCACAGCATGAAGACCAGAGCATGGGTTGTAGATCTCTTGCAAATTAAGTAGACCCCTCTTCATCCCCTTGAACCTGGAAAAGAGACCCAGAATCAGAATCCCAGGTCTAGGCTTTGACTTCTGCATCTTATTAGGAAAGGGCAAGGGTCCATGCCACATATAAATATGATTCTCTAGATGATGTATGGTTTGCATGGTTTTAACTGATCTAACCAGCTAGCTGGACATAGAGATCCAGCTTTTCAGATTTGTTTTTAAAGGAACAGACAAAAAGGACCCTGAAAATTCCACCACTGCACAAAGGAATTTAATATATGAAATTGAATATGAAATAATGTGCATATTGCTATACTTATTCCAGGATGCTTCGTTTAGAGGGGCATGTACTAACCAGTCGCAAATTAAAAATAATTCTAAAAATTAATGGAGTGTGAAAAATAATTGCAATTGTTTAATGCATATAATTCCAACAGTATGATAAAGAAAAATATACATGATGATTTTTATATATTTTTTGGTTTTGATTTAGAATCCTGACATTACCACCGCTACTTAGAACTTTCAGTACTGTAGGGGGTGGGGCCAAGCCAGCAAACTGAGCAGACGTGTGTAAACTGGGCTCCTGCCTTGCTTATCGATACCACACAGATACCTGCTAAAATCGAGAAACCAAGCAAACCGGGGTACACTCCCTACAACAGGGGTGACCCCAGGGATCAGCCTGATATCTGTCACAAGCGAATTGGTGACCGGGAACCCAAGGTGGAGAGCTGCGGCCTACCGATGGCGGGACCGGGGAGAGACGGCCGCTCTCCTCGTCCAAGCGGTAGAGACACAGACCCCCCAATGCCCTGCTCCCCCCCCTGGACCGGCGGGGGTCATCCCGGTCCAGCCCTGAGGGGCAACCTCTCTGCCCAGACTCCAGGGGTGGAACCCAGCGAGCAGCAAGAAACTGCGCAGCCAGGCAAGATGGCCGATGCCACGTGTGCTCGAAGCACAAAGACAACTGACCTCGAAGCCAAAATAGATGAGCTGTTCGCCAGGTTTTGGAGGAAGATAGCAATCCGGGAGCAACAGGCTACAACACACAATCTGGCAACCCCACCTGACAGCAAACTAAAGGGCACCTGCCACAGCCGCGCTGACAAGCACCCGACGACATCCCAAAGATGGTGCCGCAGACGGAGGCCTCTCCAGCATGCACGCAAACACCCACGACCGAGCCACATAGCAAGGCCAGCTCGAATGGGCCCAAGGGCCCCCACTAGACCCGGCACACGGCTGAGAACCACGACGCAACCTCCAGCCAGCGGGCCAGCCTCACAGCACCGAGTACAGCCACCGCCAAAGAGAGCCACAGTGACCCAAACAAAGAGACCACCCACCGTCAATACCGGCACAGATATTCATGGCGACAGGCGGCTGAGAACACCAATGGCATCCACACTGTCTCACCTTGCTCGATCCCAGCAGGACTCTCAAGCGCCCGCAAAGTCCTCTCCCAAGCGGGGTATAGGCTGACAGAGCACCCATACTCCTGTCAGGAGAGCCTCCTGTCTAAATAGAGCCTCTGCCGCTCAGGACGCTACCCTGACCCTACAACAGCCTCCACAACCGAGCTGGACTTGACACTTGAGTAACCCTCACTGTCTGCATATGTTTTCTTTCCTATGCTTCTCCCTTCAATACTTTACTTTGTTTTCTCACAATAATAACCTCCCTATTGTACCATTTTCTGTTCACCACACGAGGCCATGTCCCCATGAGGCCTGTTGCCTGCCACTCACATTTTTATTTTATAATCGACAACAAGCATACTCGTTACCAAGATTGTATAGTAACGTTCTAGATGCTACCCGCTAAGTAAACGTTGTAATACCAAGAATCAGCATACCTCATGCAAACCAGTACACCAGACACACTAGACTAGCCTATCTTACTAAATATGTTTTCTCACCTTCATAACTCTATCAACATGCCTAGGATTCTGACCCGCTTAGTCGCATCATCCTGTCGAATGTGTGACCTAGACATGCTTTGCTTAGCTTGTAATCTACCTTGCTTAACAAAAATGTGCAGAATACTAAAATGCATTGTAACTTGTAAGTGTACAATTAACTGCCTGATCAGTGCTTTGCGTATTCTGTTCTGTTACACATAATATGCAGATACTAAGATGTAAGCAACTTTTCTTTTTCCTAAAAATGTGCTATGACCTTACATGCCAGACATTTGTAATACCGATGTTTATGAGGCTGGCAATAGCTGTTGTGGCATTGCCATCCTGTTTGTACAACCTATGCACAAATAAAATAAAGAATTTTATAAATAAAATAAAGAAAAAAAAACAAAACTTTCAGTACTGTAGTATTCCTTCAAGAATCCAAGTGCAAATGTTTAAGAGTATTACTTCTCTGCAGTTCCTCTAAGATCTTACAATAACCTAAAACATGGCATCACCACCATCCGTTTCCTTCAATTTCTTCCTCATCTTATGGACCCAAGACCTCTGCTTTTTCACATTATTTGTTTATTTTTGAGTCATTCAAGATAGTAACTACAATCAGATCTCGGGTACACATAATTGCTAAGACGGAAAATTCACCAGATACTAAGAAATACCTTGTTAAAAGCTGAACTAAAACCAAACACAATGTCATGTTCTAACTCTACGTTAACTCATGTTGATATATCCTTCCTTAATGTTCCAAACCGTTTCCTGCAAACCATCCTTCATAATAAATCACATTTGAGTAATTCTGACAAAACCAAAAAGCTAAGAACTAAAAATATGTCTTTTGCAAATCATACCTACTTTTTAAACTGCACGACCAATCAGAAAACAGAAGACCACCATCTACAATTTCACGGTCACCTTATTTTTTTGAGTAAGTTGTTTCCGTCAACAGACAGGTCTTTTGCATGTGTTTGTGTTAATTAGGAGTGACCTTTTGGTCGTTCTGCACAGTTCCATGTGGCCTAATAACCATGAATGGGCATGCTTTCTTCCTTTCTTTTTTTTTTCTATGGACAAATTGTAGAAATCCTGTACTGATTGGGGATCCATACACAAGGGGTGAAAATGAGATGTCATGGATGAACCAGTAATTAGCATCCTGTTGCTACACTTTCCCTTTGATCTGAGTTTGCATTGAACAAATGGTTTGTCAATATAATCACGAGGTAGACATAACTTCACAGACATTCTTTATGAAAACTTTGTCTTTTAAAATAGACAGAGGGAATTAAAATCAGTAATTTCAAACACCTTGCAGCCCTATCGACAGAGCTATAGGAATTATATAATGGACATCCCCAGCTAATGAAAAAAAATAGCAACCCATTTTATTTTTTTTATTATTTTTTTTTTATTCTTTGTCAATCCCTATTTTTTTGTGCAAATAGTGAACAAAGCAGGTTTGGTACGCCACGACAGCGGCACAAACCCAAATAATAGCATACATGTTATAACAATGTCATGTCAGGCAGATTTCTTGCACATTTTTGGTAAATGTAGATAAAAACATGCTAGTCACGTATGTCTATGTTGAATGAGCATATAACAGCTTTCTTACGAGAAGGTCTAAACATATGTCACAAAAGGAAAAACATAAACATTAAAACAGAAGAGTGGCATGCTTAGTCTAAATAACTGCTTCCTCCCTGACAGGCTAAGGCGGGAGACTACCCCTGTTGGGTCATTACACATGGAGGGAAACAGGTCTTGCAAACTGACAGTAGGATTAAATAAAGTGATATGAGTATGCCTATGTAAGTTTGTGATCAATGATCAATTAACGTGAAGTAATGCCCCCCTGGGATCCCCTGAGTGGTCAAGGACGCTTGCCTTGCTTCTAAGGCCTAGTTGGCGATGGTGCATGAAGTAAGCTTATACATAACAGTAGATTCGCTGAGGTCTATAATGAACACTAATGAGTGTGTTTCTAGAGTCCATGGGTTGGAAGCAGCAGGCCCTTTGCCAGGTGTAGCAGCTCATATATGGCTTAAGGATCAGCCGATGCCCCGTGAGTCCCCAGTGTCGTCCCCTTGCAGTGAGTTATGTATCAGTCTTAGTAGTCCGAGAGTACAGGAGCTGATAGGCCCTGTGCGGAGTGGAAGTTCACTTGGTGGGGTGCGCAAAGTCCCCTGTGTGGGTCTCGACGCTCGACCTTAGACTTATGTATTTGGATTAGACAGAATTGGGATTCAGCTGAATTAGGACTGAACGCCTCTTCAGCTAATTCCGTGTTTCCAAAGCACCATTTGGATGTACAACCGAGTAAATGATAACGCCCCATAATGCACCTAAAATGGCGTCCGCCGCGTGTGTTCCCATCTGCTATGGAGAGACACCATCTCTTATGGCCCGTTTGGATTACATATTTGCTGCGTTCTGGTGGAGACTGAGTGCTGCTCAATACTCACCTGCTCCACAAATCACCCAGAAAGGAGGAGCAGTGAAAAAAAGAGCTATATATATATATATATAATTTTGTATGTGTTTATATATATATATATATATATATATATATATAATTGATATACATATTTTTTTTTTTACTGCTCCTCCTCGTTGTTCCTTTATTGGTTAATTTTTCTCATTTGATTTGTGAACCAAATATATTTTGCATTACAGTGATTGGCCTATTTTCGTGTCCTTTTTCGGCTTGCCCAAATGTTTTCCTGAATATTTTCCATGGCCGACATACTGCCAAATCGGACCATTATATGGATGAGTGTCAGACACCCCAAACAAAATTTACATTTCAGGGAAAATGATTTGGCTAAATAGAACTTTGTCGCCATGCACAAGTCTAACCATAACCACTACAGTGTGATGTAGGGGTTAGGTTTCCAGGAGTGCTCTGCCTCCATCAATTGTAAGCAATTACCTTTTTACAACAGTTTGACTTTCTTACCTGGGGTCTACTGGGTAACCCTCCCCACCTCCCTGCAGGCAGAAATGAGAGCTGGAAGGAAATACCATTTTTTTTATATATAAGGAAGTGTATGTTACAGTTACATTGCCCAGGAATAAGGAAATAGAAGTAAAGGAAAAGCTAAAGACAGGAATAAATCAAAGAGGAAGGAGAAGCATTGAGAGCAAACACAAGAACTTAGAAAGCCCAATTTCATACATAAAGTGGTTTGTTCATTTTTTGCCAAGACTTTGGTAAGCACATAACCATTAGTAAAGTGTATTATTTATTTCAATATATTGTGGTGGAGAGTATTCTCAAATTGACCGTTTTCTAACACAATTGGCAATTTCAGTGTCAGTTCATTACATTTTGCTGATATTGAATGAAACAGTTAAAACTAAATTTCTGGGGTGCGGAGCCTGAGCATCGAGCTAAGCAGACGTGCATCACATAAGCTACCGTTACTTCTGCTGATTTTCGGGGTTTATCTCCAGTTAATGCCTAAATATAGGCACTACCACGCTCTGCTTTACTTGGGGGTGCTAAGCTGAACCTGTAGACCCCTAACTTGAGCTCCCAAGTAATCAGGAACCAGTGGAGGCGCACCAAGGCCTACAGATGATCGGACTGGGGGAAGGCAGCTGATTTCCCTGCTCCTTAGGTTGCCGTACGAATACCTCTTGCTCCTTCCCCTCACCACCCCCCTTGGCTGGTGGGGGTTATCCAGGTCACACCTGGACTGACTTACCTTAATACTCTGTGCCTAAAAAAGCAACTCACTGTAATTATCTACACCCAGTGGACAAAACTAAAATGGCGGATGACAGGAGAGACACCCATGCTGACAAGCGGGACCTGTGGGTACTTCACTACACACCTCCTACTAAACCTAGAGGCAATCTTCACAGAGTTCTGGGCTAGGCTGGAGAGGCGAGTTGCAGCTTCCCACCAACAGCTTATGGAGAACAGCTGGCGTGGCAACAGCCGAGGATCAGGTGAGTGCCCACGAAACACAAATAACCGACAAGCCCCAGCTACTCTTCTCTCGGTCCCACCTAGGCCGAAGCCTACTGGGAGCATGACTCCCGCGCATCCACTAGGACCAGCTGTTATTTCACACACAGGGAGAATTTGGCTGTTCTGGCACCAAGCCTCCGCAGCCAGATTTTGCTGGTTTATGAGCAGGCCTGGGGCAGGAGGGATGCCCTACCATGGCTCCGCCACACGGGCCTCTATGCTACACGCGCTGACCATGTGTTATGCCTACCAAGCGCTGGAGTTGGTTGAGGCTCCGATCTGAGAAACCATAGGTTCCACCCAGAGACTGGCTCCTGAGACCATTAAAGTCGTCGTATTGCCTTGTTTTATTAAGTTTATATTGCTTCATTCCCTTTTCTCATATATTGTTTAGTGAGCCAAATGGCCTCTGTGTGTTTACTACGTTAATTTACTAACAATCAGTACGATGTAAGCTAAAAAATCTTTGTATGTCTTAATCCACATTCTTATCCTAAGTGCAAAACAGATAATAATTTAACTATTGGAAATGGGAAGAAGATATAAATAAAGTGGAGGCCCCTTGAGCAAGTCTGATATAAATCACCAGGTACACCTAATTTTTGTTGTTGTTTATGCATCCACGCAGTACTATACACCCTTTATTTATTCCATCATTAAAGTGGAAGCATGGATAGAGTGTTGTAGTTCATCTAAATCAGAATGGAACCTTTGCACACTGAACATAATTTGTAAAAGTTTGTCATAAGGACATCAGAGTTCTCATTAAATTTTATTCAACATACCACAGTGCAAACAACCAGAACATAGTTAAAAATTAACATCCTGGAAGGTATGTATTAGAGTATATCTAAACAAGGTCAATATAATGTCCATTTGTTTGAAGACCATCTGTTGGATTTGATAGAAGATAGACCTGTCCCATAAAACTGCTTATTTCTACTTCCAACAGCTTCACAATTTCACACACATTCAGTAGCTCGAGTGCACCCGTTTCCTTGTGTTTGCCATCTCTCTTTTAACAGGAGCAGTAGCAATCGTGAGTTCAATGTGTTTACAATTACTTTTTTCTTTCCCCTTCTTCAGAAGTTCATTAGAAGTCTACAAGTAAATCTGAGTGCTTCCTGGTAAAGTGCAGAATGGGGAATGATCAACAGGTGTTACCAAATAAACGTTTTACTGCAAGCACTAAGCATTTCTAAATAAAAACATCTGAGACACATATAAATTAAGTTGAAAGTTCACTCTGAAGTACATCGTTATAAATGACTTCAGGGTGATTTTCTTAAAAAAAGAAAAAATTAAAGAGATCCAACCGGATCCAGTCATTCACATATAAGACATTCTATTTTCACCATCTTTCCAACCAACTCACACAAGACGTGGGTGATGTAACCATGTTGAAGACAACGTTCAGCTACTCACTAGAGGCAAGTTGGTAGGAAAATCACTTGTGTCAAGTGTATCACAGTTCCAGAATTGGAAATGTAAAAAAACAGCTATTTCGTTATGCAAAACCCTATTTACTAAGCATAAAAATTGTAAACATGTTTTTTTAAATTGAGCATAACGGGTTGAAGTCTAGGATTTAAGGACATAAGAAAAACTATTGTAAAAACGTCTATTGGCAGCACTGAGTGACGAGAAGGCAAACAAAAACATAAACAATTCAAAGCAAACATGCAAAAATGTAGCTGGGATCCCCAGGGCCACATGTACATTGCTTATTTAAGAAGAGACTATGTGAAGGTTCCTCCGAAACATTGCTAAGCAAGAAGTATCTGATGAATGGTCACCCTAACCTCATATTTCAAGTGGCAGGTTGTGGGTTATTAAAATAAACAGGAATTATCACTGATGCCCCCAACACCTTCCCCCATGCCATGGAGGGAGTAATATAAAGTGTGAACATTCTGGTTATGAGCAATTATGGGTAATGTCCTAGCAATGTTCTCAAGGGGGTTGGAAAATGGTGGAACCATCAATGGTTTTGTTGCATATCGAAGGTCCCAGTATTTTTTTCTGTTTCCTTAGCATTGTGTTTTTGTGTTTGGGGTGGGGTTAATTTATTAATCTTTTTATTTTTACATATCCATTTTTTTATATTGATTTAGTTAAATGCTTGCAATGTTATTTATATGTTTGTTTAATTTTTCTACTCAGTTTTTTTTCTAATTCGCTTAGTGCTGTCACCGGGCATTTTCTTTTTTTTCTTGATGCTGATTATCTGCTTCTTAACAGCAGTCTTTTTCTTCTTCAAATCAGCCTAAATCAGCAAATTGTTTTCATATACTCAGCTATAGCATTTACTGAATGTAGCTAATATGGTCCAGCTTCAAGCAGTTATATTCAACCAACCAAAAATGACTTTTTAGACATCTGTTGACTTGAGACGTCAGACTTTAGTGGAAAGCCCCTGAAATTTCCAAAATAAACGATAAATACTTTTTTTTTCCATATATATTCCAGTAAATGTTGTTTTTCCGCAGAGTTTTGCGGGTACTTGGAATATACTGAAACCAGGACTCAAAATGTCAATTCCTAAGCTCTGAACAGTCCTATAAGGTTTTTACCATAGCAAGTCTAGAGGGCCCATGGCATACTCAACCCATGCTCCCTCTCCCATCTCCAGCCTCAGTCACATTGGTTTTATTATCTGCACACTGCATGCATAAAAACATCTAAAAAACATATATTCAAATTCGACAAATACATATGTCTGTGTGTATGACAGCGCATGTTTCTGCTTGTAATGTAGAGTGTTAAAATCTGTGATTATAGGGAGTGTATGCAATGAAGTTTGAAGTGATCTGGATAGAGGGAGGTTTAAGGTTAGAGAGGGATTATGTCAGAGTTAGATTGTTTAGGGCAGTGTTTCTAAACCCTTTACGGAGAGGGGGCAGGTCTAAAGAAAAATGCCAAAGTACTTCTGCCTCGAAAATCTCATTGTTTTTTATTCTAAATTCCAAATGAAATGTATAGACACTGATATTTAAGTTAATCCCATATTGGAGAATAAACCAATGGTAGTAAATAATATTTAAAAAAATAAATATGATATAATGTGAATAATTTGCATGTAAGGAATAGTGTATGAACTATTAATCTGAGGTATAATAGTAACAAAATTAAGAAATAATACTCACTTAATAGTTACACACACACACTTACACAGAGGACACTGACGCACACAGTTACACACAGAGGAAACTGGCACAAATACATTTACACACGAAAGGACACTGACATGCACACTCACTGGCAGGCACACTTACTGACACACTCATTCACTGACAGACACAAACTCACTAATTTGACACACTGACAGACGCACACAAATTCACTATAAAGTGTGTACTGCACTTACTCCCATCAGTCTTGATAAATACCTTTATGGTCGAAACGTTGCTGTGGTTCTAATAAAGTGCCTATTTTTGAACCAATAAGTGTCTGGACCTATTTTTCTTTACACACAAATTCACTGACAGACACCACACTCACTGAAAGCCACATTCATTTATTTGACACACACTGCCAGATACACACACATTCACCGACATACACATTCTTTCACAAACACAAATTATTCTTTTTTTTAGCCTCCCTATTTTTGGGAGAGCTAGAGTGGGCCCTTTCCCTGGGATCTAGTGAGGATACTTTCCCTGAGTTCCAGTGTGGCGCTTGTGTAATCTTCATGCTCTTCTTTATAAAGGCACACTATAAATGCAAACATGCACCCTCAACAGGATATGCGCCTGTAAGCCTGTACATACTCTGCCTATAGGGAACTCCAGCCCAGAACCAGGGGTACATTTGCACTCACCAATGGTTAGTGGGATAGTTGAAATTTTCAGTCCAGTGGAAATCGTCATGAAAAAATATAGTTGTAATTGTTCACCAGTTAATTTTTTAGCAATATTAACGCAGAACTTAACATCAGCAAACTTCCTCATCAGGGCAAAATGTACAGTTCACATGCAGATCTTTTTGAAGCTGATGTTTTCAAAACTTGTAAATGTTGGTTTGTTTGTTTGTTTTGAAATGAAGCTGTTTTGGATTAGAACTTTTAAATGTAATTGTCAGTTCACCCCTCCAGTTACGGGTAAAGATACAATGGTTCGTAATATTCCTTTTATTAAGAGCAGATATTTTTCGATTTGACTTCAGGAGGTGACAATCAAAAACAAACATCCAGTCATACAAGTAGATTTTTCTTGTACGATGATCAAGAAGAAAGACAAATTAAATGAAATAGATTTTAGTCCTTTCTCAAACTGCATTACTAATCCATTACACAAGTACCATAGAATAGCGAGTGTCACAATGTAATACTGTATAATCTGAGTGTCAGTACAACGGCAGCTCTGTTTAATGTACAGTGATGGCATGCAGCAGGATAATTCTAAAACTATACAAGTACATGCATATTTTGGGAGATCCCGTTATGATGTATTAAGAATGCATACATACATTTTTATGGGTGCAGTCAAAGTAATGAAAAAAAAAAAAAAGATCCTTTGACTGAGCTACGTGTACAGCTCCAGGGTCCTAACTAAATAGACTTTTTCTTTGCTGATTTTCACACTAACATCTGGTGTCAGTGCACATTTAAGGGGTTACTCCAAGGACCATGTCTACTTTAGGGATTGTAAGTAGTTATGGTGCTTGAGTTCTGTTTGTGCAGCATTTCACTGTGAAACACTACACATACAGTTGCTGCTCCTGGACGTATAAATCCACCCCAGCATCATTGGTGTCATTAACCATCCCAGAACAAGAATTCCGAGCTGGCTAATATCAATTCTGTGCATAGCTGACTTCTGCTACATCATGCGACAGTCAGCCAATGGCGGCCGCCCTCTCCATGCTGCAGAAGTCTTCCTCTCAGCCCATTGTCCCTCTCCAGTGAGGGGAAATGAGGACAGCAGAGGAGGATTTGGCTTTTCGGAGCACTTGGATTCAGGAATGGACCAGAGATAGTCTATTTCTATTTCAGTAATAGTTACTCTAACCAAAGGCAATGTTTTCATAAACCAATGTTTATTTCATTGGCATAACTCTTTAGAGTAACACTCTAAACACAAATCAAACACAATCTTAATGAAGTGCCGGGCTCGGATGTAGAGGGAAAAAATGGAAACAGCAGTCCTCGATTTCGCACAGGAACACCATTACCCCACTTCCAAGCCTGCTCCTCTTAATATTGATCTGATTAGTAGCAGGCAGTGCAGCATCATGACAAGCATGGTGGGGCCAAAACAGAAAATGTGTGGTCATGGCAGAAGTTGAGTTTGACAGAGTGTGATCAGAGCCACCACTCGATTGTTGGATAGAGTCTGCTTCTGTCTGTGCAGTGTGACGCTTCAAAGTTAGCTAGAATTATGCACGTGAATTGCAAGAGGGGAAGGTTATTTAAAAGAATGGGTACCTTGGTGACTACCCACACATTATTTTAGCACTTGACTCCTCATAAAGTGGTTTTGCTGCGTTACTGCGGTGTTTATTGCCTTAGCACATCTAAGCCATGACTTCCTGAGGTTCTGCTGCTAGTCTCCAAATGGATCATATGACTTAATAGATTATTATCAATAGCATAGATACAAGACATACATAGAACCATGGCCATGGGAACATTCTTCCCTATAAAGGCTCCAATATGAAACTCTGTGCCACTCAACAACTGTACCACTGACCATGCAAGCATCTCCACACCGGTGATAACAGCTATATCAGAACAAGCCCAAGTATTCAACTAGCAAAAGTAATGTCTTTATACGTGATTGATTATACCTACCTGTGTAGAATGTCTATTTACCACTTCTAGACAGCTCTGCTGATAGCCTTGTGTTTGATCTTGCTTTTGATGCCGTAACTTACATATCCTCGTATTACCTGTGTAACTAATATGTGAAGCAAATCCCCGTCCACCGTTCCTCTCTTGCCTTCTGTAACCTTTCCTTAGTTATCATAAAACTCAATAGAATCGAAATTAAAAAAGATTGTGCAATGATAGGTATAATCTCAGAGGTTTATGTTCCAAGAAGTGAATCCCACATTTATAGTTTATAGAATAGAAATGAGTATCTTTATGTGTCAATCTTTATAACCATGAATGATTGCGTTATTTCTTTTGATAAAGTCTGTGAAAATTTCCATACATCTTTAAATTGAACTTGTTTTAATATGCTTTGCTGCTATTTCTGAGCCAAATCAAATTCCAGTGCTGATGTATATCATAAACATCTGTGTGCCAAGTGTCTGAACTGTGTGTCCAAAATAGGTCTTGAGCAATTTAACTTAAAAAACTACTATCAATACATAGGCATCTATAGTCCTGATAAATCGTTGTTGCTGCTGGGAGTTTTGTTTGTGTGTTTTGCTTTCTTCAAATGCCATTAAGAAACCTGTCTTTGTTTAGTATAAGATACCAATTCTCAGATGATTGTTAGCTTAACAATTAATTGTCAGGAACAGGCAAGGCCAAAAAAGTGAACTGGCAACATAGCTGACTTGGGTAATTTTTCCAATTAATCTATTTTGGCTTGGTGAAGCTCAGATCATTTATGGAGTGACCAACCCTGAGATTTTGGCCAGTGATTGTCAAATTGGTATTTTGGCTTTGACTTTGAGCATGCTTAGATTTACCTCAAAATCTTAGAGTTTATACAGGGCTGGCCCAAGACATTTTTGTGCCTGGGTTAAAGAACAAAATATTGCCTCCACTCCCACGCACGGGCCAAATGATACATTAAGCTTTCATTCACATACATAGCTAACTCACCAACCACATATAATATTAATAAATATACTCACACATATATAACTAACTATCCACACACATCTACTTAGCAACACACATACACGCACACACACAGACACACTTACATACAGACAGACATTACCCATACACATGCTGCCTCCATAAGGCCTAAAGTCAGGCCCTAAAAGTGCTGCCTTGGTCGATATTCCCTCCATGACTTCTTATTGGCTGGCCTTGGATGTATACAGGGTTATTCATTAAGGTGAATTTGAAGTGTATTTTAAAATTGAGGCCAGAGAAGGCAAATTGAAAGCATTGCTCATTTAGAGAACTTTTTTGGTAAGGTTATTTTGATCCTAAATTTTAAATTCACTTTGAATTCACTCTGACTCACATACTTTTATATATATATATATATATATATATATATATATATAGTAAATATTCAACATCCTCTAAAGCATTTAAATATATAACTATGATAAATGATATGTTGACTACATAAGGACACGTGATGCCTTAAAGCAAATATTTCATGACAAGCTCACTTTAATGTTTTCTCTCAGTCTGGACCCAGGAGATGTATAAATATTTAAGCATCTGTTTTTGTACATTGTCCTATCAGTTGACTGAGACACACACGTAAATGTTCAATTTTCAATTTTTTCCTCTTTCTTTTCTAAAAAGAATTGACAGCACTTCACCCAATTTCAGTAAATGAACAGAAGGAGGTTTTCAGAGTTAACCTCTAAATCAGCTGCTGTAATTTCCTCGTGGATGTGTTCCTGTGGGACCAATAAAGTTTGTTCCAATTTAAATCATGCAGAATCAGCTAAGAAACACAGATCAACAAGGCATGAGATGGTGAGAGAAGTCGTGGTTCAGGTGGTAAATTGTTATTTGGAGAGTAAAAAAAAAAAAAAAACAGTGAGGAGACTTTGGGTTCTAGAAAATATGTCAACATGTGACATCATATGTGACATAACATGTGACATCATCTATCACCTTACTGTAAGGATCCCCATATATGTGCTGACAAGGGGTGAATCCATAGAATTCAATAATAATTGCTATTCCTTCTCCTTGTGAATAAGCACAAACATTGTCTTTTTTAAGTATTGTATTTTATGAAAGAAACAGCACTAGTCGTCATTTTGGTATAAAGAACACAGAATATAGTTGCCTCAGCTAAAACCGGACTGACACCAGCATCGCTGTTTCAAATTAGATTGCAGGATGTCACTGCAGCTTGCACATACGCTCTAATGTATGCCGAGAGCCCTCCCAAGACTGCACCTCCTGCATTCAGTTCAAAAGTCCAGCACATGTACACTTGTACAGAGGCAAAGGTGTGGTGTCATTTTATATCCCCTCTGCATGGGACAGAGGCACTCGGACAGAGGCACTGACCAGAGCCTCGACTGAAAAATTGGATTCTCAGCTGATTGAGTACTAGTGGTGAAGCAGACATGATTACAAGTGGATTTTAGGGCTATGTATATATTTTTTTTCAACAATGCAATACAAATCTGAGCTCATATATATGTACATGTTGGCAGTGGTGTATTTTGGATTGTGCTTCCATGGGCACAACTAAATTCGGGCACCCCCCAATCTAGATTTGCCCTCCCAATTTGTGTCAAGGCCAGTTTTTTGACTGACAGACACAGGCCCTCATTGATACATGCACTGACATACACTCAATGACAGATACACAGTCATTGGCACACACACTGTTTAACCATCACACACTTTCACTGACAGACACACACTGAGACACCCACTCACTGACAGACACACATTCTCAGATACACATACAATGACAGACACACACTGACACACTCACGGACATACCCATCCTCACGGATTTGACACACTCTGACAGACACACACTTTTACTCACTCACAGACACACACTGACAGCTACACACACACTGACAGCCACATGCACTCACAGACTCACAGAGTGTGAGAGAGCAAGAAGAACAGAGGACAGCGCTTCCTTGCCGCCCGGCTAGAATATTAGTAATTTAACACCTCGTGAAGGACAATCCCAGGACACGAGGCAAATAAGGCATTTGCCTGGGAGCTTGGGTGGCATTTTTTGGCACTAGGCAAATGCTTTGTTTGCCTTGTGGTAAATACAGCCCTGCCAGTTGGTAGTGAAGAGGTTGATAAATATAGGACTTTGGGGAAAGCTGTGGTCCTTTTAAATTCATTTATATGACTCTAACTTTATAATAAAATTAATTTAGACAATAAAATGTAGTGAATTTACCTAGACAAGTACACCCAAAATACTGATCATTTACCCCTTCTATAAAACACATAATATAAAAATAATTGTGTTTTGTTGGATCGATATACAGTATGAAAATATATTTTTTACTGAGAAGTCACAGCATTGAAACAAATTAACAAGTTAAATCCCACAAAGCGTAGATTCATTTTATATCTGAACAGATTATTGACTAAAATGACCATGGCTCCAAATAACCAAAGATAAAAAAAAGTGCTATTTTTTTTTGCTATTCAGTATCAGCTTTACGTATTTAAAAAAAAAAAAAGAAATAGAGAAAACGAGAAAAATAGAGGTAAAATTCTAATTATCATGGTTGGCAAGACAAGGGAAACAAAACTGTTAAAACAAGCAACGCTGAACGTGTTTCGTGTTAATAAAGTTTTATGAACGGCCAAAGTACAACAGAAGAGACTGATAGTATTATGAATTATTCAATGTCCTCTTATTCACGTGATCATGTTTTGCGAAAAGAATCCATAACTAAAAACGTAACAACGTTTCTTTTTAAAGCTGATTTGCCGCGGCGCTGAAACATTTTCGTACAACTATCAATAGGTCGGACAAAACTGCCTTTGTTTTATGTTGACATTTTTTAAAATGATCCAGTACTTAGTGAGACATCATGATTTAATCCACTTCACTGAATTCATGCTAGACTAATTGGGAACACATATATAGCACATTTCTTTATTTTTATTAGTTACCAGTTCTAAAACAAGTCATACGTATTTTAAAAAAAAGTTGGTTTTGCGTGCTGTTACATTAAAGACAAATTTATATGGTATTAGTAATTTATATAAAGCTTTTAGGGGGTATTTAAATATGTTGTGTACTTATTGCAATGTTTTATATATTCATTGGAATGTGTGCTAAAGGTAATGGTTTTCATTACTATATTCAGACAGCAAAGACCTTCCCATATAAATAGCTTATTAGTCTCTTATTAGTGACTCAAGTCTTCACTGAAATAAATATATATTGTAACCATGTGGCAAAATATAGTTATGACATTGACAGATTTAAATTTGACTTGCAAAATGTAGTTATGACATTGATCTGATTTTATTTTTACTTGTTATGCTGTAACTATACTGTATGTTCTGTTGGTACGTGACACTGGAACAAACAGATTTGGATAGAAATGAATCCAATGATGTCAGATTAATCGTAAATTTTCACTGTGATTTCACAGAATTTCCACTGATGTTGGGTGTACCATTGTGAACGTATCATGTCAATTTAGGATTGTGAGCTTTTATAATGTTTTCTGCGTTGGTTGTACTTTTTAGTTGTGCACGCAATGTCCGTGAGTTACGCAAGAGAAATCTGCATATTTTTGCTTTGAGTCTCTGATTTTTGCGTGAAAACTCCAGGGATTTTGCTCACTGCTGATATGCAGCACACACAGCAGCTTCACCAGTGTTAATGTTAGTGCGAACGCAGAACTCATTCTAATTGATGTGGTGATGGTTTCTGCATCCCTGCTGTCCAGCAGATGTTCACTTATGGAAAAAAACGTCACGAGAATATCCTCAAACTTTAAACATCTCAGAGCAGTAAAAAATGGCTTCAGAGATTTACGCTACTTTTGCAATCCGTGCTTTCCGCAAGTGATCTGTCACTTTTGTACATGAAATACGAAGAAAGTGTAAGTAAGACATTCCAAAGGTAAAGTGAGGCACACAGAGCTGTTTCAATCTCAAAATCTGCATACTCCTCCTATACTTAATCCGTGAAAATTGCAGTTGGTTCTAAATCAGCCAGAGTGTTTCTTATAATGTTAATGCTATCATATCCCTCTAAATCACTTTTTTGTCATTTTGAAAAGTTTCAGAGAGAACTGTAATATGTAGAAAAAATAGTTGAGATCAGAGGCATAACTAGACACCACTTTGCCACAATGCAAGCATTGCCCTGGTGCCCGCCCCACATGTTTCATCCTCACCCAGCCCCTCTGTGTGTCTCATTCTTCCTCCCCCAGCACCTCCATGGGTCTCATTCTTCCTCCCCCATACCCACCATGTGTTTCAATTCCCCCCAGCCCCTCCATATGTCTTATCTTCCCCTGAGCCCCTCCATGTGTCTCACCTCCTCATCAGCCCCTCCATGTGTCTCATTTTCCCCTCCCCCATACTCTCCAAATGTCTCCTTTTCCCACTCCTGCCCCTCCAAGTAGCCCCCCCTCAGCACCTCTATGTGTCTCATTTATACCCTTGATGTGTCTCATTCTCCCCCCAGCTCCTCCATGTGTTTCATCCCTCCAGCCCCTCCATGTGTCTCATACTCCCCATGTGTCTAATTCCCCCATTCAATGGGTCTCATTCTAAAGCTCCAGCTCCTCCAAGTGTTTCATTCCCCCCCAGCTTCTCCATGTGTCTTATTTCCCCCAGCTCCCCCATGTGTCTCTCCCCCATCCCCTTCTGTACCTACTCTCGTCCATTTGGCAAGGCCAAGTGAACCACAGTACCTGATCTGACAGGAAGTGCTCTCAGGAAGTGCTCTCAAGTGGTTCGGGGTAGAGGAGCCTCTGTTTCCCTCTAGCAGGCCTGACAGGAAGTGCTCTCGACAATGCTTCATTCTGCATATGGTTTATTCACTAAAAATTCAGGGCCAAGATAGCACAATTAAAAAAAAGAAATTAAAACTTTGCCTGGTAATAGAATAGTACTGGGTAATTAATATAAAATTGTATACAGGGCTCAATATTTCAGCTTCCACAGTAACCATTGGCAAGTGGAAAATCAATCCATGGACCCCCTCACAGCACTCAATCCTGTTTGAGAGATAGTGTGCATCCAAATGCTCGGATTTTCGAGAGATGTACAAGTCATTCGGGGGACATGTAGCTAATCCCGTTTTTGACCTGCATATTTCTAGAGGACGCAATGCAGGAGGGGGTTTGCCGTGGCAAGTAAAATCTAGGCATGGCTTGTAGCGTAGAACTCTAAAACTTGAGCTCTGATTATAAAAACATTTATTATGTTTAATAATGGTATAATATAGGAGCTAAATATGTCTTATTTGAAGCACTATCCAAACTTGTGCCCCATCTCATCTGATCTGCTCATTTCATTGCAGAATGCTCATTAACTGTGTTTATGTCAAATGTATTGAATTCACAAGATGTTTTCATAGTTCAATACGCATGAGTTTGTCTATTTTAACAATTGCGTGTGACGACATTCAATAGGTTGGAAAACTCAAACATTCATATTAGTGTCTTGTACAGTCGAACATGGATTCACATTGGTTTTTATTCTACAACCAAGTAATGTTATAGGATAAAATAACGATGAAATCCATGTTTATACTTCGCATTAGTTGAAAGCAAGTGCAACTCGACATTCATTTTTGCTAAACAACACAGTCATTCCCAACAATCATATGACTTTGGGTAACTATAGGTTAGGAAGAACATACATTCTTAATGGCTACATTAAATCTTGGATTTTGTAATTTAATACACTTGTTCAATTAGTCAATTGTCCTGCAACATTAATTTCCTCTTTCTCTCTCATCTATTAGCCATTTATTCAGTCTTTTGTTTGTTGCTGTAGTACTTATTTCTCAGTTTTCCCAAATGAATCTATGTATTTAATGACAATACTTTTGTTAATGCCTTCATGCGTGTTACTATTTGACTGTGTTTTATCTTAATAAACACAATTTATCCTGGCAGCAATAACAAGCTAGCTATGCTTCTTGTTTTGCTATTGAAGTCTAAAATGTTCAATTATTGCAGAGGATGGGGCTGCTTACAGTACATGATCTTTTGATGTCACTTGATGGGTAGCCTATACAAAAGAAGAAAAAAAATCATAAATAAGTCATAAATCATGAACTGCCAGCAAATGTATAGATTTTAAAAATAAATCAAAGTAAAAATGTGGTTTTCTCAGCTGTCAGTCAATTATTTGCACTTACCTAACCCCCACCCTCGCCTACTAAAGCAAGTGACACCGCACAAGTGTCACAAAAGTCAAACAAACATTGAGAGTAAACTTCCCTCTACTCATATCCCCCTACAAAACGGGATACCTGCCCACTCCAACACTATAGACTGTCGGCAACCGAGGTCCTGAACCGACATGATTTCACAGAAACAGAGAACGGCCGAAACGTATTCACCCCTCCCGCACACACAGATAATCTAATCACACCACCCTGAACACAAGGGGGGCAATGGAGGGGAGGGTACCAGGCAGCATAGAGATAGACGGTCCAGAAGATCATGCCCTGCTTAATGGGCCGGCAGACCAGCTGAGGGAGACCCCACAAACCAAATGGCATGGAAATAAGGGATCACTGAGTACGAATTGGGAAGTAGGGTCGGGGGGTCAACTTACATCAGATTTATATAACTGTTGATACATGGGACCTGCGTGTCCGACTTGTTGATGGGCCTGCGTGCCCGCATTATGAATGGTACTTATGCGTTGATTGCAAAGCGTAGACGTGCGAGTCTACATGGTACATGACTTTCTTCCCCTGACACAGGTAATAAAAATCATATTTACAAAAAAAAAAAATCTGCATACTCCTCCTATACTTAATCCGTGAAAATTGCAGTTGGTTCTAAATCAGCCAGAGTGTTTCTTATAATGTTAATGCTATCATATCCCTCTAAATCACTTTTTTGTCATTTTGAAAAGTCACAGAGATAACTGTAATATGTAGAAAAAATTGTTGAGATCAGAGGCATAACTAGACACCACTTTGCCACAATGCAAGCATTGCCCTGGTGCCCGCCCCACATGTTTCATCCTCACCCAGCCCCTCTGTGTGTCTCATTCTTCCTCCCCACCATGTGTTTCAATTCCCCCCAGCCCCTCCATATGTCTCATCTTCCCCTGAGCACCTCCATGTGTCTCACCTCCTCATCAGCCCCTCCATGTGTCTCATTTTCCCCTCCCCCATCCTCTCCAAATGTCTCCTTTTCCCACTCCTGCCCCTCCAAGTAGCCCCCCCAGCACCTCTATGTGTCTCATTTATACCCTTGATGTGCCTCAGTCTCCCCCCAGCTCCTCCATGTGTTTCATCCCTCCAGCCCCTCCATGTGTCTCATACTCCCCATGTGTCTAATTCCCCCATTCAATGGGTCTCATTCTGAAGCTCCAGCTCCTCCAAGTGTTTCATTCCTCCCCAGCTTCTCCATGTGTCTTATTTCCCCCAGCTCCCCCATGTGTCTCTCCCCCATCCCCTTCTGTACCTACTCTCGTCCATTTGGCAAGGCCAAGTGAACCACAGTACCTGATCTGACAGGAAGTGCTCTCAGGAAGTGCTCTCAAGTGGTTTGGGGTAGAGGAGCCTCTGTTTCCCTCTAGCAGGCCTGACAGGAAGTGCTCTCGACAACGCTACATTTAGCATATGGTTTATTCACTAAAGATTCTGGGCCAAGATAGCACAATTAAAAAAAAGAAATTAAAACGTTGCCTGGTAATAGAATAGTACTGGGTCATTAATATAAAATTGTATACAGGGCTCAATATTTCAGCTCCCACAGTAACCATTGGCAAGTGTAAAATCAATCCATGGACCCCCTCACAGCACTCAATCCTGTTTGAGAGATAGTGTGCATCCAAATGCTCGGATTTTCGAGAGATGTACAAGTCATTCGGGGGACATGTAGCTAATCGCGTTTTTGACCTGTATATTTCTAGAGGACGCAATGCAGGAGGGGGTTTGCCGTGGCAAGTAAAATCTAGGCATGGCTTGTAGCGTAGAACTCTAAAACTTGAGTAAATAAAGCTCTGGCATGGCTAGGCATGGCTTGTAGCGTAGAACTCTAAAACTTGAGTAAATAAAGCTCTGATTATAAAAACATTTATTATGTTTAATAATGGTATAATATAGGAGCTAAATATGCCTTATTTGAAGCACTATCCAAACTTGTGCCCCATCTCATCGGATCTGCTCATTTCATTGCAGAATGCTCATTATTAACTGTGTTTATGTCAAATGTATTGAATTCACAAGATGTTTACATAGTTCAATACGCATGAGTTTGTCTATTTTAACAATTGCGTGTGACAACATTCAATAGGTTGGAAAACCCAAACATTCATATTAGTGTCTTGTACAGTCGAACATGGATTCACATTGGTTTTTATTCTACAACCAAGTAATGTTATAGGATAAAATAACGATGAAATCCATGTTTATACTTCGCATTAGTTGAAAGCAAGTGCAACTCGACACTCATTTTTGCTAAACAACACAGTCATTCCTAACAATCATATGACTTTGGGTAACTATAGGTTAGGAAGAACATACATTCTTAATGGCTACATTAAATCTTGGATTTTGTAATTGAATACACTTGTTCAATTAGTCAATTGTCCTGCAACATTAATTTCCTCTTTCTCTCTTGTCTATTAGCCATTTATTCAGTCTTTTGTTTGTTGCTGTAGTACTTATTTCTCAGTTTGCCCAAATGAATCTATGTATTTAATGACAATACTTTTGTTAATGCCTTCATGCGTGTTACTATTTGACTGTGTTTTATCTTAATAAACACAATTTATCCTGGCAGCAATAACAAGCTAGCTATGCTTCTTGTTTTGCTATTGATGAAGTCTAAAATGTTCTATTATTTCAGAGGATGGGGCTGCTTACAGTACATGATCTTTTGATGTCATTTGATGGGTAGCCTAAACAAAAGAAGAAAAAAAAATCATAAATAAGTCATTAATCATGAATTGCCAGCAAATGTATAGATTTTAAAAATAAATCGAAGTAAAAATGTGGTTTTCTCAGCTGTCAGTCAATTATTTGTATTGACAATTAAGTAACAGGGCAGAGGAGAACCATCGTACAGGCGGTTCTCCTGCTCTATGTCACAGGTAGTCCCCCAGCAATTGTGGAGGGATATTGGAGCAAAGTGACTGCTTCCTCTCCATTTAGACATACAAGCAGTGGAAATGAATCAGCATGCAGACATCATATAAAAGGAGTGACCTGATTGGGTAAGTCGACTAGTAACACCAGAATGAAGCTAAATCTGCTTTGACAGGTTCACTTTAAGTGTACTGATCAGCAAAGTATTTAACTTAAAGTAAAACAAAGCTATATTCCTAACACTATAGTGTCTCTCTGCCACTCCCCTGCGGTAATAAAAGGGTAAAAAAAACCTCTTTTTTTTTTCTTACTTTATTCCAGAACCAAGGGATCTTTGTCTCTGCCTTCTCTGACGTCATCGCATAGTTGCCAACATTTGAAAAAAAATTCCAGGGATACTTTGCAGCACAGCTATCAATTAATACCTTGAAAATGTACCACAGGCACTGCCGCAAAGCTCCGCCCACTATGTCTAGAAACATAGAAACATAGAATGTGATGGCAGATAAGAACCATTCGGCCCATCTAGTCTGCCCAATTTTCTAAATACTTCATTAGTCCCTGGCCTTATCTTATAGTTAGGATAGCCTTATGTCTATCCCACGCTTGCTTAAACTCCTTTACTGTGTTAACCTCTACCACTTCAACTGGAAGGCTATTCCATGCATCCACTACCCTCTCAGTAAAGTAATACTTCCTGATATTATTTTTAAACCTTTGTCCCTCTAATTTAAGACTATGTCCTCTTGTTATGGTAGTTTTTCTTCTTTTAAATATAGTCTCCTCCTTTACTGTGTTGATTCCCTCTATGTATTTAAATGTTTCTATCATATCCCCCCTGTCTCGTCTTTCCTCCAAGCTATACATGTTAAGATCCTTTAACCTTTCCTGGTAAGTTTTATCCTGCAATCCATGAACCAGTTTAGTAGCCCTTCTTTGAACTCTCTCTAAGGTATCAATCTAGCCCACATTATTCATCTCTGCCTACTTATAGTGCAGATTACAGGGTCTACTCAATAATGAGAGAATTACAGGGAATTGAGATGGGAATTTTAAACTTAAGGCCAAAGTAGCCAAGTTGCAAATATTCTCCCATTCAGCTGCACTTTTTCGACCTAAAGTTTTAAATTCCCAACACAATTACCTGCAATTCTCTCTTTATTGAGTAGACTTTTATAACACCAAGTTCCCACCAACAGTACCATGCATCCTTTGTGTGCGATAGATACATTCGCAGCACAGCATCTATATCAGGCAGGTACATTTTATCACTTTAATGTGAGTTGTGTACAGGGGCGGACTGAGCACTCGGGCAAATCGGTCATGGACCGAGGCTGTAGGGGGCCCGCCCGCCTGCCTGCCATGCAGTAAAGTAATAGCTGGGCTGGGGAGTTAAACAATCTCCCCAGCCAGCCAGCGTGCAGTCAGTCAGTCAGGGACCCCGCACGGCCCTCCGCGGGCCCCTGTTACAAAGCTAATTTCCCCCTTGTTCGGGCAGGCACAGTCAGAGACAGCTAAAGGGCCCTCCTAAAGACCCACTATGCTGTCTCTCACTGTGCCTGACTGGTGAGCAGAGCAGGAGAGCTGTCTGTAGTGCTGATCAGGCAGCTCCGTGCGGCTCCTGATAGAGGAAATGACATCATGTGTCAAAAGGTCAGGGAGCCGTGCGGAGCTGCCTGATCTGTGTTAGAGGCAGCACTTCAGTGAGACAGCATGCTCCAGTGCTGCTGGGAGAAGGATTAACCCCTCATTTTTGCTAAACAACACAGTCATTCCTAACAATCATATGACTTTGGGTAACTATAGGTTAGGAAGAACATACATTCTTAATGGCTACATTAAATCTTGGATTTCGTAATTTAATACACTTGTTCAATTAGTCAATTGTCCTGCAACATTAATTTCCTCTTTCTCTCTCGTCTATTAGCCATTTATTCAGTCTTTTGTTTGTTGCTGTAGTACTTATTTCTCAGTTTGCCCAAATGAATCTATGTATTTAATGACAATACTTTTGTTAATGCCTTCATGCGTGTTACTATTTGACTGTGTTTTATCTTAATAAACACAATTTATCCTGGCAGCAATAACAAGCTAGCTATGCTTCTTGTTTTGCTATTGAAGTCTAAAATGTTCAATTATTGCAGAGGATGGGGCTGCTTACAGTACAGGATCTTTTGATGTCATTTGATGGGTAGCCTAAACAAAAGAAGAAAAAAAATCATAAATCAGTCATAAATCATGAATTGCCAGCAAATGTATAGATTTTAAAAATAAATCGAAGTAAAAATGTGGTTTTCTCAGCTGTCAGTCAATTATTTGTATTGACAATTAAGTAACAGGGCAGAGGAGAACCATCGTACAGGCGGTTCTCCTGCTCTATGTCACAGGTAGTCCCCCAGCAATTGTGGAGGGATATTGGAGCAAAGTGACTGTTTCCTCTCCATTTAGACATACAAGCAGTGGAAATGAATCAGCATGCAGACATCATATAAAAGGAGTGACCTGATTGGCGTGCGCGGAGTTTGCCGGGTGTGCTTGGGCACACCCTAATCAAGGGCGGCTCTTTAATTAGGTGGTTTAGGCGGCCGCCTAAGGCCTTGCGCTGTATGGGGCCTCGCGGCCGCCGAAACCCCCTTAAGGCAACCTATGTCAGGTCCTCGGTCAGTGACGGAGGTCCTGACACCAGGAGGGGGCCCGGCGACTTGCTCTGTATGCTGCTGGGTGCAAGGCCCCTCCAGTCTGTTGGGAAGAAAACACCAATCGCGGACCCTGGTCTGCAGCTCAGCAGTGTGCAGAGCTGCTGCAGATCACGTGCCTCTCGAGATCTGGCCAATCAGAGCGTTGCCACGGGTTACCATGGCAACACTCTGACTGGGTCTTGCTAGATACGTGCTTTGCAGCTCTGAACACTTTGGAGCAGAGGCGGCTCTAGACTTTATGAGGCCTTCGGCGAAACGCAAACATGAGGCCCCACTAACTAAAAAAAGTGTCACATATACACATTGATGTACTGTCTACCTGTGTATGTGCCTGAGAGTGTGTCTGACAGAGAGTATCCTTGTGTGTGTGAATGTATGTCTCTGAACATGTTTGCATTTTTGTCTGAGACCCTATGTGTATGGGGTAGCTGCTTGAAGTGTGTTGTGTGTATGGGGGGGGAGGAGAGAGGCGGGTGATGGTGAGAGGGGGGTGATGGTGAGAGGGGGGGTGATGGTGAAAGGGAGAAGGGGGGTGATGGTAAGAGGGAGGGGGGTGATGGTGAGAGGGAGGGGGGGTGATGGTGAGAGGGAGAGGGGGGTGATGGTGAGAGGGAGAGGGGGGGTGATTGTGAGAGGGAGGGGGGGTGATGGTGAGAGGGAGAGGGGGGGTGATGGTGAGAGGGGGGTGATGGTGAGAGGGAGAGGGGGGGTGATGGTGAGAGGGAGAGGGGGGTGATGGTGAGAGGGAGAGGGGGGGTGATGGTGAGAGGGGGGTGATGGTGAGAGGGAGAGGGGGGGTGATGGTGAGGGGGGTGATGGTGAGAGGGAGCGGAGGGGTGATGGTGAGAGGGAGAGGGGGGTGATGGTGAGAGGGAGCGGGGGGTTGATGGTGAGAGGGAGCGGGGGTTGATGGTGAGAGGGAGCGGGGGGTTGATGGTTAGAGGGAGCGGGGGGTAATGGTAATGTGAGAGTGAGAGGGGGAGGTAATGTGAGAGTGAGGATAATGTGAGAGTGAGAGGGGGGGTAATGTGAGAGTGAGAGGGGGTGAGGCTGAGGGTGGTGGGAGGGTTATGCTGAGGGTGGTGGTGGGGGGGTGATGCTGAGGGTGGTGGGGGTGGTGAGGCTGAGGGTGGTGGGGGGAGGTGAGGCTGAGGGTGGTGAGGGGAGGTGAGGCTGAGGGTGGTGAGGGGTGTGATGCTGAGGGTGGTGGGTGGTGAGGGGTGATGGTGAGGGGGGTGATGCTGAAGGTGGTGGGGGTGAGGCTGAGGGTGGTGGGGGTGAGGCTGAGGGTGGTGGGGGTGATGGTGAGGGTGATGTGGTGGGGGTGATGGTGAGGGTGGTGGGGGTGGTGGTGAGGGTGGTGAGGCTGAGGGTGGTGGGGGTGATTGTGAGGGTGGTGGGGGTGATGAGGCTGAGGGTGGTGGGGGGTGAGGCTGAGGGTGGTGGGGGGCTAGGGGTAGTGAGGCTGAGGGTGGTGGGAGATGAGGGTGTGGGGGTGAGGCTATGGGGGGTGGGGGGTGAGACTGAGGGGGTGGGGGTGAGGCTGAGGGTGTGGGGGTGAGGCTGAGGGGGGCTGGGGGGTGAGACTGAGGGGGTGATGCTGAGGGTGGTGGGGGTGAGGGTGGTGAGGGTGGTGGGGGCTAGGCATGGTGAGGGTGGTGGGGGCTAGGGGTGGTGGGGTGTGAAGGTGAGGATGGTGGGGGCTAGGGGTGGTGAGGCTGAGGGTGGTGGGGGTGATGGTGGTGGGGGGTGGTAAAAAGGTGGTGGGGGATGGTGATGCTGGGGGTGAGGCTGAGTGTGGTAATGGTGACGGGGGGGTGAGGCTGAGTGTTGTGGGGGGTGATGATGAGCCTACCTTGATTTCCCTGGTGGTCCAGTGGGCTCCCTGGTGGTCCGGTGGCCACTGCTCCCGGTCTGCAGCTCCGCAGAGCTGCAGACCGTGTGGTCTCGCGAGATTTCAGAGCGTTGCCGTGGTAACCCACGGCAACGCTCTGATTGGCCAATTCTCGCGAGTCACATGGTCTGCAGCTCTGCACACTGCGGAGCTGCAGACCAGTGTCTGCGATGGTGGCCGGGCAGCCAGGAGGGGCCTCGCACCCGGCGGCATACCGGCAAGCCGCCGGGCCCCCTCCTGGTGTCAGGTCCTCGGTCAGTGACCGAGGACCTGACACACTCTGCCAACAGGCGGTTTAGGCGGCCGCGAGGCCCCCGCCAACGCGAGGCCTTAGGCGGCCGCCTAAACCGCCTAATTAGAGAGCCGCCTCTGCTTTGGAGCTGCAGACCAGATATCCTGCCCACCGAACTGCCAGGGAGCCCACACGGAACCACCAGGGAGCCCACCAGACTGCCAGGGAATGAAGGACACTGGACCACCAGGAATATAAGGTATTTAATTTCACCCCCTACCTCCCAGTATCCCCCCTCACTATCACCCCCTCCCAGTATACTCCCTCCCACACCACCATTACCCCTTCCCTCCCAGTATCCCCCCTCCCATACCACAATTACCTCCCTCCCAGTATCCCCCTTCACAATTAACGCCATCCAGTATACTTCCTCCCACACCACCATTACTCCTTCCTTCCAGTATCCCCTCTCACTATCACCAACTCCAATATACCCCCTCCCACTGTCCCAGAATATTATACACACAGATCTGTAATATACAGAGAGTAGCACTATACAGGGAGCACTGACTGCCCCAGAATATTATACACAGACCTGTATTATACAGAGAGCAGCACTATACAGGGAGCACTGACTGTCCCAGAATATTATACACAGACCTGTATTATACAGAAAGCAGCACTATACGCGATACAGGGACTGTCCAAGGATATTATACACACATACTTGTATTATACAGAGAGCAGCACTATACAGGGAGAACTGACTGTCCCGGGATGTTATACACACAGATCTGCATTATACAGGAGCACTGACTGTCCTGGGTTATTATACATGCATAGACCTGTATTATACAGAGAGCAGCACTATACAGGGAGCACTGACTGTCCCAGGATATTAAATGCACATACCTGTATTATACAGAGAGCAGCACTATACAGGGAGCACTGGCTGTCCCGGGATATTATACACATAGACCTGTACTATACAGAGAGCAGCACTATACAGGGAGCACTGACTCTCCCCAGATATTATACACCCATAGACCTGTATTAAACAGAGAGCAGCACTATACAGGAAACACTGACTCTCCCAGGATATTATACACCAATAGACCTGTATTATACAGAGAGCAGCACTATACAAGAAGCACTGACTGCCCCGGGATATTATACACACAGACCTGTATTATATAGAGAGCGGCACTATACAGGGAGCACTGACTGTCCCTGGATATTATACACACAGACCTGTATTATGCAGACATTATATGCACATACCTGTATTATACAGAGAGCAGCACTATACAGGGATCACACTGACTGTCCATGGATATTATACACACATACTTGTATTATACAGAGAGCAGCATTATACAGTGAGAACTGACTGTCCCGGTATATTATACACACAGACCTGTATTATACAGAGAGCAGCACTATACAGGGAGCACTGACTGTCCCAGGATATTATACACACAGACCTGTATTATACAGAGAGCAGCACTATACAGAAAGCACTAACTGCCCCAGGATATTATACACACAGACCTGTATTATACAAAGAGCAGCACTATACAGGGAGCACTGACTGTACCAGGATATTATGCACAGAGACCTGTATTATCGATAAATTATGGATTAAATTAAACTTATATTTATTGGTAATTCCAACAAATGCAATACATACATAGAATACATACACACAGCCTGCTGAATACAGTGACAGACTGCTGAACACATTCACACACAGACTGCTGAATACACGCACACACCGACTGCTAAATACACGCATACACAGAGTGCTGAATACACAGACTGCTGAGTACACACAGACTGTTAAGTACACACAGACAGAGTGCTGAATGTACACAGGCTGCTGAATACACATACACACACATACAGAATGCATACACACAGTACACTGAATATACACACACACACACACACAGAGACTGCTGAACACACACACACATAATGCTGAATACATACACAGACTTCTGAATGCACACAGGGTGCTGAATACACACAAGAGACTGAGGAATACATACAGACTGCTAAATACACACACACACACACACACACAGACTGCTGAATACACACACTGCTGAACACACACACACAGACTGCTGAATACATGCAGGCTACTTTATATACACACACACAGACAGACTGCTGAATACACACCGACTGCTGAATACAGTCACAGACTTCTGAACACATTCACACACCGACTGCTGAATACACGCACATACACCGACTGCTAAATACACGCACACACAGACTGCTGAGTACACACAGACATACTGCTGAATGCACACAGGCTGCTGAATACACACACACACACATACAGAGTGCATACACACAGTACACTGAATACACACACACAGAGACTGCTGAATACATGCACACACACACACACACACAGGCTGCTGAATACACACACAGAGACTTCTGAATACATGCAGACTGCTGAATACACACACATAGACTACTGAATACACACACTGCTTAACACACACACACACAGAATACTAAATACATATACAGACTGCTGAATGCACACAGGCTGCTGAATACACACACAGAGACTTCTGAATACACACAGACTGCTGAATACACACAGGAAACTTTATACACACAGACTGCAGTGAGGGGTGCAGTGTATGTGTTTTTGTTTAGGGGTGCAGTGTGTGTGTGAGTGGTGCAGTGTGTATGTGAGAGCTGTAGTGTGTGTGAGAGGTGCAGTGTGTGTGTGTGTGAGAGGTGCAGTGTGTGTGTGTGAGAGAGGTGCAGTGTGTGTGTGTGTGTGAGAGGTGCAGTGTGTGTGTGTGTGAGAGGTGCAGTGTGTGTGTGTGAGGGGTGCAGTGTGTGTATGTGTGTGAGGGGTGCAGTGTGTGTGTGTGAGGGGTGCTGTGTATGTGTGTCAGAGGTGCTCTGTGTGAGGGTGCTGTGTGTGTGAGAGAGGTGCTGTGTGTGTGTGTGTGAGAGAGGTGCTGTGTGTGTGAGGGGTGCAGTGTGTGACAGGAACTGTGTGTGTGCGTGAGGGGTGCTGTGTGTGCCTGAGGGGTGTAGTGTGTGTGTGTGTGTGTGAGGGGCGCAGTGTGTGACGGGTGCTGTGTGTGTGTGACGGATAGTGTGGGTGCTGTGTGTGTCAGGGGTGCTTTGTGTGTGAGGGGTGTAGTGTGTTTAAGAGAGGTGATGTGTGTGTGAGGGGTGCTGTGTGTGTGTGTGTGTATGTGTGTGGTGCAGTGTGTGTGTGTGTGACGGGTGCTGTGTTTATGTGACGGATAGTGTGTGTGTGTGTGTGTGTGTGTGTGTGTGTGTGTGTGTGAGGGGTGCTGTGTGTGAGTGGAGGTGATGTGTATGTGAGGGGTGCTTTGTGTCAGGGGTGCTGTGTGTGTGTGAGGGGTGCTGTGTGTGAGTGGAGGTGATGTGTATGTGAGGGGTGCTTTGTGTCAGGGGTGCTGTGTGTGTAAGGGTGCTGTGCCCTGGTGGTTGTGAGTTGTCACAAGCTCACTGACACACACACACAAGCTCAGTACAAACAAGCTCACTGACACACACACACACACAAGCTTAATACAAACAAGCTCACTGACACACAGACAAGCTTTCTCAGTAGCAGGCACACACAAGGCTGAGTATATTAAGCCTACCTGGCACTGGAGGCTGTTGTTGGAAAGTCAGGTAGCCATTTTCTGCAGCAAGGTCTCCTGCTTTATGTGGAGGCAGAGCTTGCCTGCAAGGGTGGAGATTTCTGCATGGTGGGTCCGCAAGGCAGAGCAGGAGCCTGTGTGCAGGTGAAGCTGCTGGGAATTCGGAAGGGAGACTGTCAGTGCTCTCTCCAGCCCCCATCATGTCTCTACAGCCCCCAGCAGCCTCAATGCAGCCCCAGCACCTCTCTATAGCCCCGAGCATCTCCCAGCACCTCCCTCCTGTTACAGTCTGAGAGAAAATAATAAAAGCACATGGCTCACCAAGTTGCTGGGACTGTCCCGGGAGAGTGAATTGCCCGGGACAGACTTCAACTTGCTGGGACTGTCCTGTCAAAAATAGGACAGTTGGCAACTATGTAAAATTGCGCATTAGATCTCTTTCCTAACGACAGCCCACTAAAGCCAGTCTTAACCCTGCAATTTAAACATTGCAGTTTCTTAAAACTGCAATGTTTTACATTGCAGGGTTAATGGGATAGTGGCACTTCATTAAGATTTAGTGATCTGGATGCATACAGTGTCCATTTAAGTATGGTCCCCTTTAGGTATGCTTTTAAAAAAACACTTGAGGGCATGAAAGTATTAAATCAGGTGTTACAAATCGCTATTTGTAACTGGCCCTTTAAATGGAAAAGTGCCCTGCTTCCCTGGATTGTGGAAAAGCCTATTTGCCAGCCTCCTTCCTCATGACTATGGCCCCTGGAAGATTGTGCCCCTGAAAACTTATTAACTTTTATTGGGTGTGTATTGCCCTTTAAGAACCGTCTGGGGACATATTGTGACTTTGCTGAACAATACCCCTTTAAGACTATGTCCCCAGACCTGTAAAATAACTTGCCCCTGGCTCTCTCCCACTTGGTTCAGTAAATAGGGCTTACTGAACCAAGTACCACACAGGCGGACCACCCAGAAGTTAAAGTGTGCAGGCAATTTACCTCCCAGGCTGTGAGGTTACTGCAGGTTAATTGCACGTGGCGGCGGCCATCTTGGTTCATTCGAATGCGGTCAGCGGTGTATGCTAAAGATTCTGTGGAACTGAAATCGGCTACACATTTTGCCGAACACCGCTGACCCTACCTTCTCCTTCACTTTGTTTTTCAGCTCCAGAGACTAAGTCCCGTTCGAAATGGAAATCGTTTTTCCGCATGAAATTGACCGACCGCACAGCCCAAATCTATGGAACTGTTTTGGGCAGGAAATTGTGCTTGCGGTCGGTCATAAAGGGACCTCCAGCTAACTTTTGATCCCCTGGAGGAATTTGGCAGATTTTTGGAAGTGTTTATGTTTGATGTATGCTGAGTCTGAATATGATTTTTATGGAGATTGAATGTATAGTTTTAAAGTTACAGTGTATGTGTAAAAACTGTATTTTTACTGTATGCTATAATTATGTTATGTGTTTATCTGAGGGGAGGAGACGTGGGGGTGGTACCATGTATGTGATTGGTTATTTTCAACCTCCCCCTGGGAGTGTCCTGTGTGTACCTTTTTGTAATAAAAAGCAGGCTGGGTGTTCCAGTCCTCAGTTCTTCTTGACCCTTCAAAACGTAGCCTTGTCTCGTTAGTGGAGGGAATTGCTGTATCACACTGGGGATTGCTATGCTCTGCATATTCCCCTGAGCTTAATCACTTAGCTCTTTTAAGAGCTTGTTCCGGATACGCTCTCCTGGAGGAGAGGTCTTCCCCACACGGTCCTGGAGGACAGAAGCCGATACAGGGTGGAAGGAAGACGGCGCGGCTCCAGTTAAGCTACGGCGGTTGTGGAGTCTGCGGTGGTTGTGGTGTCGTCTGCAGTGCTTGGAGTCCTCTGTAAGCGCTAGGAGCATCCATCAACGGAGGGTACTCGGTCGGAGTACACGGAGCTCCGTTACATCAGGCTTCCCCAAACTCCGGCCCTCCAGATGTTGCTGAAGTACAACTCCCATGATCCTATGAATGAAACAGATAGGCTGAGAATCATGAGAGTTGTAGTTCAGCAACATCTTGAGGGCCGGAGTTTGGGGAAGCCTGTATTAAATGGATTTCCGGATCCTGTTTTTCCCACTGTATTGATTAATAAAGATTTTGTCTAACTGACGACACCATCTACGTGAACCCAAGTCATTTTGTTGGTGTTCCCTATAAGGAATTCTATTATTTACTAAAATAGAATTCCTGCTATATTGATGTGGTGAGATCCTTTTCCAACCTCTTCACTACCAAAATGAAGTATACATGTTTTTATTTTCATGTATTTTGCAGTATAGAAATAAAGTCTATAAAACCTTACATTTCTCTGCCAGAAGCCACTAGTCACTGATATAATGCCTGCAAGTTTGCTGAAAATGTAAGCTCACCCCCTGCTCCAAACATCACAGGACGTTTCAAAGGGTCATCTCATTCCTACAGTCAGGGAGGGAAGAGTTGGGTGACTGAGTTGGCTCTACAATTTCACTGTTATCATTACAGAGATTGATAACAATTGCTATAGCTAGCAGTTTTAAATACCTTAATTTTAGAAATGTATGATTAAACTATATGAATTGTTTGTGAGCATTTTGTATAAATTCAGGCATTCTGTTTATATTCTGTTGCCATGTTGAGTAATCTGTACTACCAGTAATGCCTTCAGGGTCAATGTTATTACCTATAAGCAATGTATTTGAGTATTATTATTTTCCTTTTTTTGTCACACTGTATGTGAGAAAGATTGTATTTTTGCTTTTATGCTAACATCTCAGTCTCTGTGTAAAATATTGCAAGATAACACTATACACTGTCTGAAGCTTTTTTCCCCAAAAATCTTTCTATAACGGATGAATGAATAAGTGAAAAATATTATTGCGTAAATTTACATAATTCTATTATTTTAAGTTTCTCTGCCAAGAACTCTATACACAAGAATGTTGTGTTGTGATATTTATATGCTAGCTATTTACTTTGCTTCAAAAAATCTGATGCTAATCTATTTTTAATCAAAACGTGCATGTTAGTGAAGGGGTTTATGCACTTTCCATACAAATGGTTATTGCACTATACTGTGTATTTTGGAAGATTGATAAGGTTATTGTGAATTCTAGGCCAACATTTCCAAATTGGAAAAGTTCAGCTATTCTGTCGCTGTGTCTGTCTATCCAAAAACATGAACTATGCACTTACAAATTCAAGCCAAGTGGTTTATACACATATTTGTCTTCAATATTTCTAAATCACCTTATTTGGAAGAATTAAGGTTTTAGTTTGTTTTTTTTTCTACTGAGAAAGCTTTATTTATGGCATTTTTATACTGCATGTCTAAATAACACTCCTCCCAACATTGGTACCCCATGAATCATGATACTGGTGGCTGGGTGAAGGGGGGAGGGCCAGTGATGCAAATCAGGTCACTGGCACCATTCAAAGGAGTGGACCTGTCTAGAATGGATCCACCTGAAGAACTGGCAGGTCAGTCTAGCATGAATCCACACCAGGCTGCATGTCAATCATCCAGGCCAGCTCACTGAGAGTGCACAATGCAGAGAGCAAAGCTTCATACAAGAGGCTATTTCACTAGTTTCGCTTTTTGGGGACAGTTCCAAAATTTGGGATGATTGGGAGGACTGAAATAGTGCCAGATACCAACATGTATGATTGCGTGAGTTCCATTCCTACCATACCATTAGAAATGCACTGACCATCCACAACATTAAAACTGCTGACCTAATATTGTGTAGGTCCTCCTAATGCTACCAAAACAGCTCTGATGTGCTGAGATATGGACTCCATAAGACCTCTGAACATGTCCTAAGGCATCTGGCACCAAGACATTAACTGCAGATCCTTTAAGTCCTGCAAGTTGCGAGGTGGGCCCTCTATTAATCAGATTTCTAATTTGAACACATCTCACATGTTCCAACACATGTATTGAGATTTGTTGAATTTGGAGGTCAAGGCTATACCTTGAACTCTATTTCATGTTTATCAAACCATTCACATGGACCTGATCTAAAAGAAGACATGATTAATTAAACAATGCAACCTTTTTCCATTGCTCTATAGTCCAGTTTTGACACTCACATTCTCATTGAAGGTGCTTTCAGCGGTGGACAGTGGTCATGGGAATTCTAACCGGTCTGTGGCTATGCAGTCCCATGCACAGCAAACTGCAATGCACTGTGTGTCCTGACAGATTTCTATTATGGCCATCATTAAGTGTGCATCAAAGAGCCTTAGGTGTCCATGGCCCTGACACCAGTTGTCCTTCCTTGCAATACTTTTGGTAGGTACTAACTGCTGCATACCGGGAATACCCCACAAGACTTGCTGTTTTGGAGATGCTCTGACCCAGTCGTCTAGCCATCAATATCTGGTCCTTGTCAGAGTCACTCAGATCTTTTGACTTTTCCATTTTTCCCTAGTCTGACTCATGAAATTCAAGAACTGACTGTCCAATTGCTGCCTAATATATCCCACCCCTTGACAGGTGCCATTGTAGCAATATAATCAATGTTATTCACTTTACCTGTTAGTGATTTTAATGTTCTACCTGATCAACGTAAAAGTACCTATGAAGGGGCAATAAAACGTTCATTTAAAGGAACATTATTTTTTTTAAACGGGAATATGGCATGCATTATCAACTTGAGAACTTCAAAATGCATGTACCAAAAACCAATCCAATCTTCAAATAGCTGTAATTGTTTTGTGGTTTATTGGTTAGCGTATTATTATTATTATTAGAGTGTTTCCCAAGTCCTTGTGACACATATCTCAGTTATTTTACCAAATTAGCTACAACAAAAAAATCTATATGGACTAATGCTACCCTGCTAATGGCCAAGTCATGCTAATGGGCCCCACGAGCAATGCTTTCAACAAGTTAAACAGGGGAAGTGAGTGTCAAATATTAACTCAATATTGATTTGATGGCTTTTTTTTTAATCCCCTCAAAACACAGAGAGCTTCCTCTGGCCCCTCTTATGGGCTGGTCAGAGCATTTGGAGGAAAATTTGCTGTAATTATTATGCTAGTGTACAACAAACGATTTTACAACATTTCTGCTAGAACAAGCTAAAGATGCTGTGTACAATACATTCAGTCTTGACAGATCTAGAGGTGTTTCTAGATCATTAAGGTCCTTAAGAAAAAATTGTTAGAGTCCGACTTCTAATACAAATAAAGGATTTGCTTATATAAAGACCAAGAGATGTAATACATAGGTTAATATTTCCACCTTTATTCAGTAACTACAGAATGTTAAGAGAACGCAGAGGATATACCAACACAGAAACTCCATGCAATAAATATCTTTGTATAGCAATATATACTGAATTGAAGAATTATTTAGTTTTTTTCTTATCCTAAGACCAGCCATACCTGTGCAGCCCTGGACATATATACCTTATCATGCCCTCGTAATACCCCTTACAAAATGTGTGATGTATGCAATGTATAACATTCAAATTCTGTAAATCCTGAAATCCAATATTTACTTTGATTTTGCCACTTACCATTTTGTCCATGAAAACAACTATCATCACGTGCAATGCGCAGACACAAACACTTTTCTATTGGGACTTAATTCATTGGCTGATAGAATAAGTTGGCACTATTAGCCAATTAACTCCTTCCAAAGTTGGACAAAATGGATTTTGCAAAATTGGGATTCAAACTTCCTTGTTAGTGATCTCACAAAAGACTGGAAAGAACAAGGTTGTCCATGGGACTTAGTTAAGAGGCAAACCTTTGAAAAACAGTTTGTATCTTTACCATGGGACAGTGTATCAAACCCACGTCTTAATTTCATCCGATGCCTGGAAAAAACATGAACTTCAGGCGCAATAGAGGCTTTACCCTATAGCTCAGATGTTACCTTTCTATTTGGTTTTAACTTATGATGCTTAGTGTAGCGATCTCAATGGAAACCACTGGAATCAGGAGGAACATTCCACTAGTTGCTACATTTTTAGATCACTGCCTCGTTAGTGAAATCCACTTCTGCATTCACAGGAGTATTATTCGGTTATTGTTTTGTCCTAGTAAGTTAACACGTGAATGCAGGAGGCCGGGTTAAATTGATTATTTGAGAGTATTCTCAGTTTAGAAATCTAGCTTTTCTGGTATTTAAAAGCCACCTGAAGACTGCGTATATGTCATCTAGGGAAATGATTATGTTTTTTTACATTTATTCTCATTTCGCCATGCTCGGTAACATGTTTAAAGATATTCTGACATCACTTGTCTACTCTTGACAAACACCTACAACCAGATGCTTTATTTTCCTGAATTCTTGGAGTATGCTACACTGCACTTGTAACTTCAGATATTAATTACAAGCAGATGATACAAACCCATTTTGGATATCTATGTTGATGTTGAATTAGTGTTGCTAATATTACATGCTTGTGTCGCTGCCAAAAAAGACCTCCCTCTGTCTCTTCTCCCTCCCTCTAATCTTTGGGAATCTCAAGACAATTTCCAGAAAGCTTGCGACTGCTAGAATTTTATGGTAGATATAATATCTGAACAAACACGTCACTTTGATTAATGTGCAAATGGCAGTAACAATGTCTTATGTGAAAACAGACCACTTTAGTCAATGTACCATTGAACTCCCCAGTCAGAAAATGCAATGTTTGCACTAAACTCAACTAATTCTCATTTCCATCAAAGGGAAACTCTAAGCACAAAACCACTTCATGGTAAGTAAATTGGTGCACCTTGTCCCTTTTTATGGACAATATAAACCATTGTCGTTCCTGAGAAACCGCGATATGATGATGCCGAACACGAACATTCTCTCCTTGTGTTAGAGCTTGTTTTCCATAATATTGATTCATTTTGGTGTTCTTGCCATGTGGTACACAATAAATTAGCCTCAAGTATGAAATGTACAGAAAGTAGGAGAGAAATTAAATATTTTATCTTTATAAAATCTTTATGTCTTTGTTGTGTTTGTTGAATCCCACAATGACAAAGATTAGGCAAATCACTTGTTATCGTGACCTGTCATCTGACATTGTAAAAACTGACAAAAATGTAAATGATATAATTTATCTCTATCAGACAAAGAACTTAACTGAAAATCAAAAACATGCACGCAAGTAAATATGTCTGTAACCTTTTTACTTGAGTATGGTGGCCACATTCTACATATTTAAAAAAAAAAAAAAAAACAGACCCTTAAAGTATTTTAGCTTACTGAAGTACTTTATGTGTGAAGAGTGAGTCCTCTTTTTTCAATTTTGTAAGAAAAAAGTGCCCTCTTTTTTTAATTTTACAAAAAGTGCAGATTTCAATTGAAATTGACACTTTTATAAACTAACCTTGTAACACCCCGTGGCTGTCAATCACACAACTGATGCTGTTACTTCCTGGTTTGTTTAGCTCAATGGAGATACGGTCAAGAGGCAGCAATTGCCCAGAGCACCTGCCTTGCAAAGACTTCACAAGTACCTCACAAGTATCATTGAGCTGCATTGGAAAGTCTTGGCAGATATAGAAGAGGAGGGCTTTAGACAAGAGATCTGCAGCTTTTGCATTCTGATACTTTTTTTTTTGTATTTGGGAAGTGGAGTGTCCCTGTAATGTCCACTAATGAACCAAGATGTAGACACAGGGCATCTTTATCCGGAATGTGATGCAGATATGTAACTGTTTTATCCCCTGCCTTCTTCCTGATCCTGCAGTCGTCCCACGTCTTCAATGTGTCCAGAGATAGGAGAGAATTCCTTGATGCAGAAGAGAGAGGAGGCGCGAGTGGTGGAAAGAGTGTTGAAGGTCGAAGGTGGAAGAACACAGTGAACAAATTAGGGTCATTTAGCAAAAAAGGAAATATTTCAACCACACTTCTCACAAGGAGCTCTGCATCTGTGGAATAAACTTGCTGAAAAAAAAAAAAGAAAAGAAAAGAAAACCTCTCATTCGTTCTTTTAACATTTCAGAAATGTCTCCTTGCATCTGCAATCAAACCATAATTGTCACAGTAAAATTGTATATATATATATATATATATTAATTTATTTAACTAAGCATCTTTATGATATTATCTTTGCTCCGCAGGATATACTTGAAAGCGAGAGAACATTCTCATGTTGTTCCCAGTGAAATTCTTACTAAATAAATACAAAAAAAAAAAAAATAATCACAATTTTCTTGTATTTCCTGCTCAAAGTGTCAGCACAAATACGGCACAGGATGGACATCGCCCTCGCAGCCTACGAATGACCTTCTTTTGCTACAAATTATTCGACTTCCCATCATGTCCTTCTAGCATGTTTTCTGAAGGAATGAGGAGGGGGAGAGAAAGCTGAAAATTCTGCATCAGGCAGCAATTTTTTGTTCTGCCCCATGCTTGTCCTTATCCAACATAATAAACAATGATTTAAGCTATAGATGAAATAACTTTTTTCTTTGTCCTCTTTCTCTCCTTTTTATTTTTTTTTCAGTGATTCATTTAAAAAAAATAAATGTATTTTTCTTTTCTTTCACGTGAGCATCCCTGGCTGAGAATTAAGGGAGTTACAGTCCAATGTATTGTGTGGATACCATAAAGTCTCCCTTAATTCAATCCTATGCCATCTAAAGATGCTGGTCACTGCCTTCTAAAACCCTATAGACCAAAATTAAGAAAAAAATATTTTCTTAATTTAGATTTTTAGCAGTTTAGTAGATAACTCCCTAAATTGGCTTTCTTATCTGGGACTGTCATTTTAAAAGATACTGAATGAAGCCAAATTAGAGAGCTACATCAATGAACTAATGTAGTGAACTACTTATTAAACAGTTGAAAGATCAAAATTGCAAAATTACCTTTTCTTAATTTCGATCATTCTGCAGTCTAGTAGATAACTTCCTACCCTAGTATCTTTATGTGTGATTGCCATATTTACTATTAATAAATGTTTATAGTAACTCGTTTACATCTCTTTTTGGGAATACAGTAAACCTATCAGTATAGTAATGCAATTTGTTTCCTGTGGTAGTTAAATGCATAAATGGGGCTTCTTGGTTGTATCTTAGACAAATCAGTATATTGTCTGGTGTTAAAGACTTTTAAAAGTTATTAATTATTAATAGGCACATTCTAATAAAGAATCATCTATATTATGAAAAACCTAATGTCGAATCACTTCACAACTTTACTGATACTTAACCTTTTGGTCCTGACCTAAAATTAGGTCTCCATGGCTTGTAATTGGGCCCCTACAGGTTGGAACAGACAGATGGAATTCGTCAAACCCCAGGTTAATGTCCCAAATAAATGGTTCCCCACTTTAAAAGAAACTCATTTGACACTGAGAAGAATCTCATGAAGTCTTTTTTTTTCCTACATAATGAATGTGATACAAATTATTCCACAATCGAAGAATGGAATCTTCAGATACTTTTTAGAATGT
Organism: Pelobates fuscus; assembly: GCF_036172605.1. Lineage (NCBI taxonomy): Eukaryota > Metazoa > Chordata > Amphibia > Anura > Pelobatidae > Pelobates > Pelobates fuscus. Next base: position 342,272,233 of record NC_086320.1, read on the forward strand.
TTTGCTAGAGACTAAAGCGGAACATGAAATGTGAATGCATGTTAAAGAAGGTTAAAAACCTTGAATTTAACCCCTTAAGGATGTGTGACATGTAATGATTCCCTTTTATTCCAGAAGTTTGGTCCTTAAGGGGTTAAAGTAGAATGTGTGCACCCATAATAAAGCTAATGGAATAATGATAAAGAATAGAACAGTCTCTGTTACACACACCCAGTCAGCTTGTTCCAGTCTGACCCCCTGATCACAGGAGCTGCATGGGCTCTAAGATGACAATGCTGACTGGTGCCTCAGGCTCTGGACAGGGAACCCCGCCCCCTCCTCTCATTGAGATCTAAGACTAAGCGCTAAGGGGAGTCAGTGAGAGCTGGCTGTCTCCTCAGCCTCCTGTGATCAGCACAGCTCAGGACTCAGGACCTTCTCCTGCATCCCACATCCTCCCTGCTCAGCCCGGACCCTGTGACCTCTCCAGGCATGCTCAGCCAGATGTGCCTTATAGCCCTGGTGGGCATGTGGATGCAGTGGCTGCTGGTGATGTGCCCTGCACTCTCTGCCTTTAATTTGGATGCTGACAGAGTCACTGTGTACAGCGGTCCTAGGGACAGTTACTTTGGATACTCAGTGGATTTTTATGTGCCAGACTCCATAACGTAAGTGGCCACTCATGATCTTACCTACCTGTGTAAATAGCCAGGGCAGGAGGGGGTACCAGATAACTGCTCTTTAAGGACCTCTAGTGATATGCCCTCTCACATTAGGCTGCCATGATCTTAGACTGGCATTCATATAACTACATTTAATCATTGCCACAATGTCTATGTTCATTAGGGGTTATTTTTATTTTATTTTATTTGCTTTTTAGTGCTGGGGACCTGTATGGCAGTGACATGGTTAAATGCACCACCAATATGTTAAAGTACCATTTCACCCCCCATTTACGTCTCAGGGTGGAAGGCATTATTGCACCCACTTTTCCATTCTTGCACACACTTTACGATCAAAGGGTTAAAGTTTGTAAGCATCTCAATACCTGACTGTGTGTATGTGTTTATATTTAGAATTAAGGATGCGATGGATGCTAGTGTTAGCAATGAGCAGATTGCTACAGTTTTACTGATTGATTGCTTTGGATACAGTGGCTGGTCTGTCAGAATTTGTGGGGATACAGCATCTCCAGGAGCTTGTAACTGGCAGTAATGAGAGTGACTGGGCTCATGACAACATAGAAACATATTCAAAGAGAAACAAGTGACATGTGCCAGGTGTCATTCAGCTCACCAGTACTCTGTCCCTGTTATAATTCACTAAAGTGTGAATTGTTTTGACATCAAACTAAATGTAAATTTAAAGTTAAAAAGCTGAACTGAAGCCAAATCAGCTATGTTTCTATTCAGTTATTTTGGTGTAAAACGTAAAATTCACTATAATTCACATTTTAGTGAATAACTTCGCCCATCATCCTGGGAAAATAGTAACCAAAAATTTACAAAATGTACTTTGTATTCATATTATTGTACTGCGCTGCAGAATATGTTAGTGCTTTATTGATAAACATAGAACAGTACGTATAACTAACGTGGCTTGAATTAATATACTTAAGGTATGCGCTGCTTAAAATATTGAATACCAGCATATTTAACACACTTTAGATGGCACTTCATAAATCGATATATCATTACATTACATGGTTTTATCATTACATCTCTGTCAACATACAGAAAGCCAGTTTTCATGGTAAAATTTGTCTAGAGAATGTAAGATGAATTATTTCATAATATGAAAAGCAACAAGAATTTAAAAAATAAACGGGGTACTTTTATTTACCTTTTAAAAATATGGGGTGCCAACTTCATACATCTCTTAATTAGCCATAAGCCAGCGTGTGCAATGATCTGTAATGTGCTATGACAGTTAATGCAATGTGATCTTCACAGAGATGAAAAAAGTCTACAGTCCGGGGTTTTTCAGTGAATTGTCCTGAATTCAAAGTGAATTTCACAATGTAGGCGGGAATAGCCGAATTGGAAAAATTCTCCAAGTCGTTTAGGCTTTCAGCTTGGCTACTCTGGACTTCGAAATTCACTTTGAATTCACTTTGCATGCCCAACAAATCTCATTTTAGTGAGTAACTTGGCCTGTGTACATTATACAAGGTTTTATACTTAGCGGCACTGTAAACAAATTACGTGGTGGCTGCACTCCAGGTGTTTAGAACTCTATATTTCATGATGCTCGACAAGCCTTTAGGTTCAGAAACATCTGCAGTTCGGAAACATCTGGGGCACAGGTTAGCCATTACTGTAAGTTAGGTTATTAGACCTGTTGCTATGGAGCCTTCCCTCTGATATGAGACCAGCATGTCTTTCTAAAACCTGTACCTTTTGATAAATTCATCCAGTTCTGTGGAGTATGTTGGCGCTGTAATATGAGAAGTAACAATACTGGAATCATTTGTAAATATACTTTTTACTCTATTTAGGAAAGTTCGTTAACGTTGCCTAATATACAGACATTAGGAATATGTGTAACAAATGCCAGTAAGCAGCCATATACAGCGTGTCTACTCTTCTATTGTGTGATGTTAATGAAATGATTGTGAATTCTTTTTTAGGGCCAGCGTTCTGATTGGAGCTCCCAAAGCTAACACTTCCCAGCCAGAAATAGTTGAAGGTGGAGCTGTATACTATTGTCCTTTTCCAGATTCAGGGATTAATGGATGCAAGCAGATCCCGTTTGATACTACTAGTAAGTATGCAGTTACCGTGTATTATTTTCAGAGACTTTTCTATAAGTCTGTTTCAATGTCATATTTATATATATCTCTATAAATTTGCAGGATTGCATCCAGAAAGCCCCTCTAGTGGCTGTCTGAGTGACAGAAACTAGCGGTGGCGTTGGCAGCAATGTAAACACTGCCTTTACAATTATTTATGGAGTGACAACACATTCCGCAGCGGTGGATTTTCTCAGAAAAGGCAATGTTTTAATTGCTGAGACTGCAGAGACAGTCTCTGATCCAGAATCACTACATTAAAGGAACACTATAGTCACCAAAAAAGCTTTAACTTAATGAAGCTGTTTTGGTGTATAGATCATGCCCCTGCAGTCTCACTGCTCAATCCTCTGCCATTTAGGGGTTAAATAGCTTTGTTTACACAGCCCTGGCCACACCTCCCTGCATGTGACTTACACAGCCTTCCTAAACACTTCCTGATAAGGAACCTATATATTCTAGGTACATTTATTGCACATTCTGTTTAATCTATAATTTCTTATATCCTGCTCTATTAATGGCCTTCTGGAGCCTGCAGGGGCATTCTGTGTGTGAGTAAAGTTCAAATTACAGAGCAGATGATAAAAAATTCTAAAGCAAGTTAACATCTGATTGAAAAATAAATTAATTGTCATGCAGGCTGAGTCCGTCACAGCCAGGGGAAGGGTGGCTATGGTTGCATGGACAGAAACAAAACTGATTTCACTCCTAAATGGCAGAGAATTGAGCAGTGAAACTGCTGGGGTGTGATCTACAGACCATAGCTACTTCATTAAGTTGTTGTGTAGCCTACAGTATCCATTTAAGCGGTGGTGGTTCTGGCTAGAGTATCCCTTTAAATGCTACTTTAACATTGTTCTAATATATAAAGCAGTAATATTTGAAGTGTACTTCTTTTAAAGCATCTAATCATTTCATGGTTTGAGATATATTAACCTGGCACCCAGTGGGTTAATAATGTATACGGCACAAAATACTTGTGGGAAAAGCTATTACCGTAATATAACGTATTGTATTGTGGATGTATGGTTTTCTCAATCAATATCATAAATGGACAGTATTTAGAGCAGGTGAAAATTGAGTGTAAGCAATTATTTTTTCCCCCTATAAAAACAGCTTCCCGATTTACTTTCTTAACGGTGTGTTCATATTCTGTGGTTACTTGAGGATCTTATCGCAATATTTGGGTTAAAATGGCTCATCTGAAAATTACATCCAATTCCAGGGAACTGTAATATTTTATGCATCATGGCTATTTTTGTCTATTTCAGCCTCAATTACATCTGTTTTAACGTCAAGTTTGTAAGTCAGCTCTCACATCACCAAAACCTGCTGCTAAGTGAATTAAGACTGAAAGATTTATGAGCTTTAGATTTCTTAAAATAGTTTTCAGCAAGACGTGTAACTTTTAGTTGAGCATTTTAACTATTGTCTGCAAATGGTAGCTTCTGTGGCTTGTCCACCATACAGCATACTGTGGTGCCGTGAGAACTGACTGGAAATTTAACCCAAACAGCCGAGGTGGAGACTATCCCAACTCCACAAATTTAGGATATATTTAGCCATTTTTTAACAACGCACCATTTGAGGAAAAGACCCCAAAATATTTTACGCTTCAACAGGTTTAACCTACAAAGAGCAGAAACTGTAGCAGTCTAGGTTAATATATATATTCCAAACCAACCAAATTCCAATATTATATATCTATATATAGTGTTTGTTAATTAAATGCCAGCCCTTACAATATTATACTGCCATACTTTATTCTAAGCAAGCACTTGAGGCTGCTGCTGTTATACATAGATAGTCATGAGGTTATGGGGTATAGAATACTGATGGGGTAGAATACTTGTACCAAATCTTCTAATGCATCTGAAACAAAATGTCACACCTCAATAACTCATAGTTAGGTATACTTAATTGTTATAGGTTTCTTATGAAGTCCTATAAGTAACTATTTTGACTGAAAGGAACACTAGAGCATTAGGAATAGAAATGTTTATTCCTAATACTACAGTGCTCTAATTACCATTTTGGTGACTGTCCTCCTCCCCCTACCCTCCCTCCTCGCCCCAACAAGGTATAAAAAGTAGCATCTCTTTGGCTAAAATCTTCAGGCTTGATGATCTCAGCCAATGCAAAGCAATGGGAGGCTAGTGTACATGCATGGCACAACGCTGTCCATGTACCCAGCCTAATTGGTGGATTAGGCTATAGAGCACCAATTTCTGTCAGATGTATAAAATCAAACACAACCATGCATTCTCCATCCATTAACATTGACAGTAGAAACGGCACCCTCGTAGTAGGTTATATTTCCAATAATCTAGTTCTTTAGGTTCCTGTCTTCTTATTGCTGTATCTGGTGGCTGTTAGTCCTGTTATTGGATAAAGAGGAAATGTCTAAGAGCAACTGAAGCTCAAATACAAAGTGGTAGGCCAAACAAGCTCACGGAACAAGACAACAGAGTGGTGCAGTACGACGCATATAAATATCGTCTGTCTTTATGTGCAACAATGATGAGGAACAAACCACCTCGGGAAGCAAGGTCAATACACACATTGTTCACCTAGAGCTGAATTCCTTGGATTTCCATGGGAGAGCACCTATGGACAAGACCAAGACTAAAATGCCAGACATCGACTCTGGTGGCAAAGTTGCAACCTGTAAACTCTGGATCACTGGAAATGTTTTCTTTGGAGTGATGGCTGCATAATTGTTGACTTTGAGTTTGGTAGTTGTCAAGAGAATGTTATTGGTCTGACTGCAAAGTCTGGTGAAGAAAGTCTGGGGCTATTTCCATCAATGAGTCTAGAATCCATAGTTCGAGTGTAAATCAGAATATTACAGCATATACTGATTTACTGACAATTTTGCACTTCCATACTTTTGGCAATAGTTTGGGTAAGGCTCTTTCTGGTTTCATTAAGTACAGAGCGAGCTCCATACAGAAGTGTTTTGTTGTAGATTGATCGAACTTCACTGGATTGCACAGAATCTCGAAATCAGCTCTACTAGACATGTTTGGGATGAAGTGTAACACACTGCAAACCTTCAAGACGTTGAAATATCAGAGCCTGACCTCCCTAATGCCTATGTGTTCAAATAGAATCCCAGCAACTACGTTTTACATTTTAGCACAACGCCTTCACTCAGAGTCCAGCCCTGAATTAATGACCATGATTTTGGAATGAGATGTTTGGTGGGCAGGTATCTACACACTTTTAAGTAGTGAACATGCAGTGTTTATAGGAGCTTCAATTGAATGTGAACACACAATACTGGTAATAATGTAATTAGTGAGCATCATATTGCTTGTATGACATGGCATTTGGCTTATTAGGCATGCTTTTAGACGATCTGACTTATAGAATTGTAAAGAGAAATGCTGGTTTCTCTTTAACTGAGTGGTCATTAATTAAAAGAAAGCTCAAATCACCATAACCACTAACTGCTTTTGGTTATGGTGCATATTAAGAAATTTCACTTCCTCGTTAACCATACATATGATTATATAAGCACGCTATGCTAGGCTGTGAACTCTGAATCTCTGCTGCCCTTTCTGTGCTGCCAAATCCCCTCTGACCAATTCATAAAGTATTTGTAGGGTGTACAGGTTTTGTGTGCTTTGCAGCCCTTATAAAATGGACTTAGATGAAGCAATGGAGAAAAACAGTGCAGTTTTTAGTGAGTCCTTTAGAAGTGTCTATGATCAAGTTAGAGAGTTGGCACAGGGATGTATTTACCACAAGACAAACAAGGCATTTACCTAGGGCGGCACTTTCAGGGGGGGTGCCAAAAAATGCCACCTCAAGCTTCCAGACAATGTTCCTCATGTTCTGGGGCTGTCCACCTTACTGTGAGTGAGTGTAGCTGTCAGTGAGTGTCTGTGAGTGAGAATGGGTGTGCCTGTGAGTGTGTGTCAGTGTGTGTATGTCATTTTATGTATATCTGAGAGTGTGTGTCTGTCAGTGAAAGTGTGTGTTGGTTAAACAGTGTGTGCCAATGACTGTATGTGTGTGCCAATGACTGTGTATCTGTCAGTGAGTGTATATCAGTGGATGTATCAATGAGGGAATGTGTCTGTCAGTCACAAAAATGGCCTTGATACAAATTGGAGGGAGGTGGGGGGCAAATTTAGATTTTGGGGGTGCCCGAATTTAGTTGTGCCTAGGGCAGCACAAATCCAAAATACACCACTGAGTTGACAGTGCTAAATCTCTTAAGAAAGAAACATTACTATTCTCTGTGTTTTTAAAGGACCACTCTAGTGCCAGGAAAACATACTTGTTTTCCTGGCACTAGAGTGCCCTGAGGGTGCCCCCACCCTCAGGGACCCACTCCCGACGGGCTCTGGGGGGGGAAGGGGTTAAACTTACCTCTTTCTCCAGCGCCGGGCGGGGAGCTCTACTCCTCCTCTCCTTCTTCCTTGCGACGTCATCGGCTGAATGCGCATGCGCGGCAGGAGCCGCGCTCGCATTCAGCCGGTCGCATAGGAAAGCATTTACAATGCTTTCCTATGGACGCTTGCGTGCTCAGTGAGAAGCACGCAAGCGCCTCTAGCGGCTGTCAATGAGACATCCACTAGAGGTTTTGGAGGCTGGATTAACCCTCAGTATAAACATAGCAGTTTCTCTGAAACTGCTATGTTTATAAAAAAAAGGGTTAATCCTAGAGGGACCTGGCACCCAGACCACCTCATTAAGCTGAAGTGGTCTGGGTGCCTAGAGTGGTCCTTTAAGGAACAATTTGGAGAATATAACTATCAGTGATTACATGCTGCATTCACCTGCTAAGGCGGTGTTGGCATCGAGGAGTGATGCCTGTTTGCATTAGTATTTGTAAAGAACACATTGTTATGATGACATCGACTGGCATAGGTTCTTAAAGAGTTAAAGACCTCCATCAAAAAGATTCTAGGTAAAAAAGATTCTAGGTAACAATCATTAAAGAAAGACCGAATATACTAATACGAGCCCAAAAATTGCCTATTCATCTGGATACCTTGAGATAGGAGTAAAAAACATAAATATCATGGGAAAACCCTGAAAGTTTCAAAAATATTTATTTCTTCTATTGGCAAGTGGAGATATGCTTAAAAATACATTTTGCAGAAGCAACATTTATTCATGAAATGTACTTTGACTTGAAAAAAGAATGGCATGTACTTGTTAAACAAGACGTGCAATTTTGTTTCCCTTAACTTGACAGTATGACAGCAGTCAATAGAGCCGAAGTGAGCTTTATATTAAAGTCTGTAAACTAATTGCCAGCTCACTCTTCAATAAATAAACCCCTGGGTGCCCCGCACAATCATTAAGTTATTTTATCTGTTGTGAAATTAGTCTACAGCTTCTTTTAGGAAGATCTTCATTGCTTGCTGCAATAATACATCATTTTTATTTTAACGCTTACCAAAATGGTGATTGTTGATTTTGTCATGATATGAAATAACGGAAGGCGTTTACACTTTTTTTTAACTGATTTGTTAAACATCTGAAATGTTTGAGTGACACAATATATAATCTTACTTTTATTTGTAAGGTAACGTCAATACAAATCATAGACAGATTGCTTATCCACCTTATACAGTGGTAGAAGGAAGTGTCAAAAATCAATAACTACAAAAACAATTTGCCCTACCACCACTAGCTGCAAAATATTCTCTCAGTAATAGTGTTGAGAAAACGGCCAGTGTTTGGTGATCAGGCTACCTTCCCTGGCTTGCGTAGCAATAAGTGAAGGCCTTCAGAATATGATCTCATCATCTGGCGCTCTCCGCCAATGATAGTCATGGAGCAGGAAACACATGATATTATTTATAGCACGGAAAATATATCTGTATGGTATTATCTGACACAAAGGACTCGTTGACTGAACCACAATGCCAATGCCAAGCAAAACAGAGCCATCAATCACCTTGGCCATTGTAGGTCCTCCGAAACATGTTAGCCTACTCCCAAAAGTTTATTACAGCTTTGGTATGTACACCACTTATATTTACTAATTTGTTTACTGAATTAGTTTTGTCAGGCAGCATTTAATGAAAATTTATATATTTTTTGGATCGTGTATGTCGACATACATTTATTTAATTTTTTTTCCCTTAAACCGAGACTTATGGATGATTGACAATGGAGTTGCAAATTTTAGCACAAAGTATCTAAGCTGAAAAAAAATAGAGACCTTTTCCAACTCAGTTATTTTAGCCTTACATTTAATAATTCCTTGATAGTCCCCTAATGTGTTCAAAAAACATTGTTACAAACAGTAACACACCAATTATCTATGTATGGCACATATTACAGTGACATAAAATGCGATTTTTGTCTCTGTTTATGTTGGACATTACAGGCAGAATGTATTTCATAGACACAAATAATCTCTTACAAGAACAGAGGGAAGATCAAAAGCCAGCATAGGGATGGGATGGATGGGAAGTTGCATTCATTTTTTTTTTAAATCCAGATACATGTGTTTCTTATTTTTTAACACAAAAATAGATTTTAAAATGCAGCCTGAATACATTTTTCACAGCCGGTTAGTCACATGCGTTACACGATAGCATCAGTGTTTTTTGCTTAAAGAAGAGCAAAATTAATTTGGCCTGCGGTAACAAAGTGTGCCTGGGCCCTGAGAAAGGGAAAAATGTCATTTATTTCCCGGCTAATGGTTAATCACAGAAAAAAAAATCTTTAGAAGAAGAGTATATCTTTTCTATCTAAAAATGGAATCTATAAACATCAAGATTTGTCTTCAAAGAGAAATATGTATGGAGATTGTTCAGACAAATGTTTGACGTGTTCATATTAGAGGAGTTGCTACAATGAAGCTCAGAAGCTTCCGTGAACTTGTTGTCCGATGGGCTCAGTCACTCAATGTTAGCTATTTGCCACAGTTTGATTGTTCTTCATCTACAAAATAATAACGTTAATATAAAAATAGCAATTTTTCAAAAAATCGACTTTGAAAGTTCATTGTATTCTATTAGTTATGTAAAGAAACAACTGTGCACTGTAGTGGTGATGGTGCCATAAATGCCCTAGTGCTCCCTAGTGTTAGTAGTCACGCCATTTTAAGAACGGTTTGACACTCTCCTAAGCAGGTGCTTCCTGAGCTAAACCCAGCCGTGCAAGGCTAGATCCTTTACTAAGAATATCAGCTGATTGCTCTCAGCCAATGAGGTAGGCCAGGCACTGCTGGGCTTAGCTCAGATAGAGAGCTTCCAGCTTTCTGGTGGAAGTAGTACAGACAGGGTGGGGGTCCATTCTAAAATGGTTTGACTACTCACAGTGGGGGGGGGGGATGGCCTCAAGACTCTTGGCACCATAATCACTAAAGTGCACTGTTGTGGTTATGGTTTTTGAAATGTTCCTTTAACAAAATCATATAAACAGACTGATGCTAATGTGTATCAACAGACAGGTGTGCCCTGTGCCCTGGGTAGAGATTTCTTTAAATATAAGCGAGATTCTAACAATTAAAAAGGGTGTATTCTATAACCGTGAATTGTTCTTAAATTATAAACCAAACTGTAAAATCTAATCTATAGTCACAGCTTGGCTACTTTAGGTTTAATTTTTATAATGTGGTTTTATTTTCTCTTTTTAGTAAATAAGCACAATTATTATCAATTAATATTAATTCACATTTTGCCATTCACACAGGTCATCTACAAATGTGTGAATGACAAGACCCGATTCAGATAATTAATATTCTTTAATCGATACATACTGAGAGCAACTCCAACACAAGTAGAGATTGCAAGATGTATATCTTTGACGCTAGCATGCAAGCTCTGTGCGGTGGTCAGATCAGTCTGAGATTCAGGGACATGCATGCATAACAGACATAACTGTCCATCTACTGTTAGCAGATTTAGTTCTAAATCTATAAAGTGCCACTATGTCATTTTTTTCCCTTCATGGCAGGTACACTTAAAAGGCTATAAAATATTAATAATTGCTGAAAACGTAACTGTTTGACTTTTTCCTCAGTGCCTTTTTAGGTATGTAGTCTTCCTGATCAATGTAGATTAGTGATGTCCCGAACAGTTCGCCGGCGAACATAGCGGTCACGAACACGCGCGATGTTCGGTCCGCCCCTTATTCGTCATCATTGAGTAAACTTTGACCCTTTACCTCACAGTCAGCAGACACATTCCAGCCAATCAGCAGCAGACCCTCCCTCCCAGACCCTCCCACCTCCATGACGAATAGGGGGCGGACCGATCATCGCGCGTGTTCCCGGCGAACTGTTCGGGACATCACTAATGTAGATTTAATGGGATAATTATGTACACACATCTAGTTAGTTCTTGCTATTTGTCAGAGTCCCTAAGCTTGCAAAGTGATTTATTTTATGTTTTTATATCAATAACACTACAAATAAAAGCTGAATCACATATAATGATTAGCATTTGTATCGTGCCAACATATAACATTAAGGTTAACGCACATGTTATTTTTAAAATAATTTAATGTACTTATTTATCTTATCTTGACATCATAATTTTTATTTTGGATTACATTAGCATCATGGAGAGGAGTTTAATCCTGTATGCAGTGTTGCTTTGAAACAACACCCACATTATTAAGGATTGGACACAAGTACAGTAGAGCAGTGTTAATTTTGGCGGCAAACTTCAATTTAGTTTTAGCAATTGTCTTTTGACTAAAAAGCCATTTTAGTTTTAGTCGTATTTTATTAATCTGAATTATTTTAGTTTTAGCATAGTTTTAGTCAACTAAATCTCCAGTAGATTTTTGTTGACACAACTAAAATCGAATGAGTTTAGTCAGTGGCGTACACATATATATACATACAGACACACACAGACACATACATACAAACAGACAGGCACACATACAGACACACACAGACACACACACATACAGACAGACACACACACAGACAGACATACACACATACAGACAGACACACAAGACGCACATACATACATACAAACAGACAAGCACACACACATACAGGCAGACACACACACACAGACAGACACACATACATGCACACACACACACACACACACATACATACAAAGACATACATACAAACAGGCAGACACACACACTCTCTATATCTCTTTTGCCCATCCCCAGCCTCTCTCCCAAGCCCTGGTCTGTCACTTTTTCCCCTTCCACAGCAAATTGCAGTGTTAATTTTTGCGGCAAATTTCAATTTAGTTTTTGTCATAGTCTTTTGACTAAAAAGCCATTTTAGTTTTAGTCGTATTTTAGTCATCTGAATTGTTTTAGTTTTAGTCTAGTTTTAGTCCAATAAACTTTGACTAAAATTGTTAGTCGATAAAATTAAGACTGCAGTGGAAATGATAAACTATGAACAAAGAAACAAACAGTATCACGTTTGTCAAAGGTCTTTGTAAAACCTTCTATAAAAAGGCATGTGGAATAATTTGTTCCAAGGAGCTGAATATTAATTACTGCTATTATCAGGATATGAATTAATTAAAGAATCACACTTGGTGACCTGTTAGCTACTTTGCGAGTAAATGGTCATTTTCAGTCGGGGCACGGTCGAAACTCTAAAGAATGACCATTAGAAGAGAGAGCAGCATTTAACAGCAAAATACCTATTGTTCTAAATAATAAATAAACCTGCAAATTGCACTGGATGTGTGTATGCTGCCTTTTAAAGTAGTTTCGATCTGGGCCAAAAAATATTTGACCACGTCTCTAGGGTAGCCCAAAACCACTAACAGGGAAAGAGCAGCTAAAAAGCTTTTCAGCTCTTTGGGCTAGGGTTTACCACAGGTTACATTAAAATAAAGTTTAAAATAATAATAAAAAACACACCTAGAAATGTAACCTGTATCTTGCAGATTTGCATCATCCTCCAGGTCTCCCGTCACGCTCTAACCTATTCTGTCCAGATTTGCTACTTCGTTGCTTTCTGTAGAATTTAGTAAATTGCTAATTGAGTGCATGTATTAAATAAGAATGCCTTGTCGTACACTTCCTACTTGTGTTCTCAATCAATAATTTCTATTGGACATGAGAGGGGTGGACACAAAATATTTTTTATCTCCTTTTTTTTGTCACACTTCGTAGTTGGCATAATTTGGAAGATTCTGGAGATTCTTTTCAATTGTCTTTTACGTTTTGCCTCTGGTGCTTTGAGTGTCCAGACATTTTAATGGATGGTTGGATTCACAAAAAAACATATTATTTCATTAAACCAAATGTTTTTTGTAGATTCCTGGCTGTGATCGCTTTTATTTACTGATGGCAGATAATATCTTTCCATCTGTCATATCCCAAAATGATAACTAGGTAGCAAAGGTCAAATGTCATGAGTTATAGGTTACAGTTATTTATCCTTAAAGAAACACTATAGGTACTCAGATCAGATCTCAATGAAGTGGTCTGAGTGGCATGCGTCCCACATTTTAACATTGCAGTTGAAAACATTTCTGTTCTGCAGTAACAGCAATGTCATCATTGCAGGGTTAATCTGCCTCTAGTGCCTGTCATACCAACAACCACTAGAAGTTCTGTGACATATCGGAGTAAAACTCCACTATGTCTATCAGATGGTCACATGGAAGCCATCTACTTGGAGCATGAAGACACATATCACAGCAATAGCTATGATCGGCCAATTCAGTGCTCCTTCTAGAGAAGTATTAATTCAAATGCTTCTCTGTTATAAGCATTAGCCGTGTTTGTTATCATTATGATTATGCCGATCGTGAAGAGGTTTGAAAATTGAAGGTCATGAAAGAACAAGTTATTCTTCAAGCTGTCTGGTTATCTAGAAGTATAGAGCCACAGGCTACACAGTGCAGGGTGTAGAATAAGGTATATTTAATTATGGTCCAGGAGACAAAACAAAGATACGACGTTTTGGCCGTGAGGCCTAACTCATGTATTTGCTTGGTTAACAGCAAGGTTTGTTGTTGTCAAAGAAAAGGGATAACTTATATGCACCAAAACCACTACATTAAGATAAAGTGGTTTTGATGCTTAAAGTATACCTTTAATATATGTCTACATAGCCATATTCTACACCATTGGTTTGAAGAACATCAAGATCCAAGGTCTGCTCCATGCACTATAAAAATAGGAAACTCTCCCCACCTACTTTCATACTGCAGGTCTTATGATGCGTTGGAAATCTTCCAGTGCTGTAGGGCTACTATTTGGCCACTTCCGTGTTATACAGTGATGTACATCAAACTGTAAAACTTGGAGATTTGTTATCCCGTTTAGGACCAATGGCATGACTGTTATACATGGATTTGCCTAACTCCAGGGTTAAGTTAAAGGGACATGATATGCACCCATACCACTTCATCTCCTTGAAGTGGTCTGGGTGCAATGTCCCTGTTACCCTTCATCCTGCAATGTAAATCATTACAGTTTTTTAGAAACTACAATGTTTACATTGCAGTGCTAAGACTTCCTCTTGTGGCTGTCTAGAAGACAACCACTTCAGGAAGCTTACCGGACTCTGAGTCCCCTAAATGACACTAGACATCCTCATGCTCTGCATGAGCACATCCATCGTCAGTAAAATCCCCATAGGTAAGTATTGAAGCAATGCCTTTCTGTAGGTAAGGCCTAATACGCGTGCAAAACATGCTCATTAGGTCCTCCAACGGCAGACATCGGAGAAGGTGGCACGCCGACCCAGCGCCAGGGGACATTGGCACCGGAATCGACTAAATAATAAAGGGTTTTCAACCCCCTATCTTCCTTGGATGGATAGGAGGGGACTGGGTGGGTTATAGTCCTTGAGCAGATTTGTATTCCTAACACTAACGATAAATTATTTCCTTTGGTAGAACTACTGCACATTATAGATGCACATGTATGTTTTTTTGTAGAAAAATTACATTACTAATATTAAACCTAATTAAAGCATAATGAGGGAATCCACTGTATCAAAGTCAATGTCTCTGTTGGAGACAAATATAGAATTACAAGGAATGAAATCACTAAAGAGCAAAATATTTATCTTTATAATAGTGTATATGAACATTTCACACACTACACAAGATTATTATGAGAATCTATTTTTCTATGGGATTTAAGTATTAGCAATTTTCCTGTGACTTAGAAATGCTTATTGAATTTCTGCTGAAATGTACGTTACGTATTTTGGCATCCCTGTTACTTTGGCCCCAATTTAATATTTTTGGATAAGCTTTTTAAATGATTTTATATTGTTGGATAAACTTTTAAAATAGTTTAGTATTGTGATAGTATTTTAATATTTTTCATTTTTTTCCATATACTGATATATTTTTTTTATATATAATCTATTTTCGATATTTTAATATTGCAAAATATTTTGGAAAAAAAATCATTTAAAAAAAGTTTCTCCAACAATATTAAATTATTTAAAACGCGTATACAAAAATATTAAGTTGAAGTCTTATTTAGAATGTAATAATTATTGAAAATAATCTGTCTTTGTGTGTGCAGTCTATCAGTGTATCTTTCTGTGTGTAATAACCCAGTGTGTGGAGCCTTCGTGTACAATAAACAAAAATCCATAAACACACATTATATAACTAATTTAAAAAAAAAAAGTTTTTAAGATTTTTTGGTTTGTTCAGTATATCATGAGCACCAATTATTATCCAAATTAATGTACAAAATAATAATCATTTAATTGAGCTCAGAACAGTGAAAGACTGAATTGACCCTTCCAGGTATAAATGCAACATCAGTGATGTTTGAACAGGTTTCATTTGCCTTGATTTCCAATTGAAGAATGGTCAGTGGGCATGGGTAAAAATTAGCCTCACCCTCTGCAACCTATTCCAGCCTCATAATATATTATATTATGTTATGGTACACTCCATGTACCATAACCACCACAGCTCGCTGTAACATCTATGGTGCCTCTCCCTCCCATTGCCAAAGATAAAAGCATATTTGAATGTATGCCGCTCCCTGTCTCTACTACTCCTAAGCAGAAATTCTCTTGATTTAAACTCTTCAATGCAAAATGGCTGTAGTTTGTCTAAAAATATCTAGTCTTTCCTCTGACATGTCCTCTGCGGCAGCTTCAGATTTTATTTTATGAGAGGGGTTTTCATAGAATTTTACTGATCTAAAGAGGATTCTGGTAAATTGACGTGGCTCCCCTGGGCACCGTGTTATGTCTCACCTTACATGTTCAGAGTCTGCTTGGGTGCTTTGTAGTGAGAGGAATGACACCGCAGACAGATAAACAAGAACAGAATTGTCATTTGTGTTTCCGTGAGAAGTTCATTTGCTGTGATTTTTGAGAGAGGTAACCTATCATTGGCTGAAGCATGTGGGAAATCACTTCACTTCACAGAATGAAGGGCGAAAGAATGGGCGTCTGCTTTTTATTAAAACCCTGCGATGCATCGTAATTGGGCTGTGTTTTAAGCCATATGGTTTCCTTTACGTTGACATCTGCAAAGCATGTACAGAGACAAACCTCAAAGAATTGTCTCTTATAGGGCAGAGAGAGAGACTAACAGGGTTATTTAGTGAAGTGAAAATTCACAGTGATTTTAAAGTGAATTTTAAATTTAACGTCAATATAACCGAACTGGAAAAATTCTCTAAGTCAGCTATGCTTCCATTTCGGCAACATTTGTCTTAAATTTAGAAATTCTTTTAAAATTTTCACTTTAAGACTAGGTATATTTATTTATACGTTTATACAAAGTAAATATCCCTGTATACATAGGCCAAACAACAACGCAGCAACTTCAGCAATACGCATTGTCTGAATGAGAATGTTGGGAATTGGGACATCTAATAATTCACTCTGACAGAAGGTGTGACAAAATTATTGTCATTATTATTAAAAAAAATTATAAAAAAAAACTATAGATCAAAAGTTGACAAATATTTGTAGAATTTAGGAATCACATACAGGTACATATTTCTGATTTATTTTGAGATTTATAGTCATTTCCTCCCAAGTGTCCTGATTCAAGAAGGAAGGTCCCTATTTTTATCTAAAATACTTATTTTCTACTTTTATATGTCCTGCATTAAAACAAGACATTCCATTGGTTACCATGGATGATTATAGCTCCTCATTTAGCAATGTTTCTTAGAATATCACCTGTCTCTGTAGTGAGAAGTTTTCCAATCCAATGCTCAACAATCTATATTTTTCTTTATTGCCTTTAAAATGGAAAAAAAACATAATTTGTTCAAATTTCATAAAGAAAATCTTTTTTTCTAATTTCATTGCTATTCCTGGTAAGATTTGTAATGCCCTTTGCCAGAGATCTTGCCTTTTCTGATCCTATTGAAGAAGAACGAGATAGCTTGTCCTACAAGTAGCTTTCCGAACTCTGAATGTGGGTTGATCCAACAGCAAATTATTTTTTTTATGCACACTCAGTAGACAGGGACACATGATTGGGGATAGAGATTAGTAGGGAATTAACAAATGTATTGTCACCCACACATTGCTGTGCTATCCACAATCAACAGGCCCTACAGAAGTAAACCTAGCAAGATCCTGTCCTCTCCGTGGGTTCTTTAAAGGGTTACTCCAAGTATCATTACCATTAACCCCGCTGCAGTGGTGTTGGTACTAGGAGTAACCTGGTGCCGCTCCTAGATAATGGGGTAACATGTTTTGGAACGGTTTGCCTGTTACCTTAGTCCCGCCGGGAGCTGGGCCTTCTCTAATGCAGAACTACAGAAGATGAAATCCGAAAAGCTGGTTCTGCATGTCATTCAATGGTTGAGAGTGTTGGCTGAGCATTCTCAGCCTTTGAATGACCCTCTATGTACAGAATTGACATTAGACAGCGCAGAACTCTAGTTCCGCACTGTCTAGTGACTTTCCAGAGGTGGAGTTACACCTCCAGCAGGTGGCCTAAACATCTCGGTATGTGCAGTATTTTGGTATACTCAGTGCTTCATTAAAACAATTGTAATTGTAACAATTGTAACTCCTAGAAACAGACTGCAAGCACCATGACCACTGTAAAACACTGAAGTGGTCATGGTGTTTGGAGTAACCTCTTAACAAATCACAATATTAACTATCCATTTATCTAAATAATTTTCAGCCTCTCAAACCAGATATCAGTCATCTTCTAAACTTGCCAAGAACGATGTAATTTTGTTGACTAAAGAGTTTTGCAACCCCCAAGTGAACACATCTTTAGACTAACTGACTGCAAACACTCCATGGGTCGGTACAGTTAGAAGTAATTTACTAATTCTTTTTCTGCCTGCAACATGTATTATCAGATCATGGTCATTTCCTGAAAACTAGTGCCAAATTTGCTTTCAGAAGTACAGAGCTCCAGATACAGAGTTTACACAATATTTTTTTCATGCCATCTTTCTGATGTGTCAGATAACAACTATATTCCGTGTTTCTTACTTCTGTACAGTAATAATGCTGTAAATATACTGGATGTGACAGGCAAAAGCAGATGTCCATATAGATAAACGCAATGGTTGGGTTAAAGTTAAAGGGACAGTAATACGTAATATCTGAATAGAAATGCCTTGCATATAAAATGGTATTGAGGTTTTACAGTCTTATCAAGGCTTCTCTGTTGAGGTTTTCTAGTTATTCACATTGTAGTATCAAGAAGACCAAACCGCTATCTATTGGCCCCACATGCAATGAAGGGGTAAGTACACAAAGTCAGTCTATTTCTCAAGGCCCGTGAAGTTAAGGCATCTTCCAGTTCTTTTCCAAAGGATATACTTAGAAAACAAAGTATATTAGTGTACCTTGAGGACTGGGTTGGGTAGCACTGCTACATACCTCCCAACATTCCAAATGGACAAAGAGGGACACTTTAATTTTAGGGTATTATCGGGGTGTTCTGAGAAACTTTAGGTGGCTTACTAATAGCAATGTATGCAACTAAAATGTAATTTATAACAAGAACAATGTATATTATTTACACAGACTGATTTCTAAACACATTTATTGTAGTTTAAAGACTCATTACTGTGAGTATTACTACTGTGGAGCTGTTAGTGACACGGTAGGCACCCAGACCACTTCAGCTCATTGAAGTGGTCTGGGTGCTGTCTCCCTATTGCACTTAATGCTGCAATGTAAAACATTACAGTTCCAGAGAACTGCAATGCTTACATTGCAGCTCTAAGTCTGCCCTCTGTGGATGTCTACCAGACAGCCACTAGAGGACTTCCGGAATCCAAACTGACTTTTGGTCCGTTATCTGACGCTAGATGTCCTCACAGACTTCCACCGCCAGATTTTCCCCATAGGAAAGCATTGAATAATGCTTTCCTATGGGGAAGTCTAATGTGCACGCGGCCATTGACACAAATGCGCATTAGATTTCCCCTGCCGACCTCAGCTGAGGAGTGTGGGTGGAGCATGACCCGGCGACAAGGGCCATCGGCGCAGGATTCAGGTAAGTGGCTGAAGGGGTTTTAACCCTTCAGCACTGCAGGAGGGGGGTAGCAAGAGAGGGGGGCACTGCAGGGACCTATAGTGCCAGGAAAACTGGACAATAGAAAAGAGGAACAGAGATTTGGACCGACAATAGGGACACTTAGGAGGTATGCTGCTCTTATCATTATAACTACTACAGCTAACTGTGGTGCTTTTGATGCAAAGAGTCTTTGGGGTTCAACTCTAATTCTGTAACATTACATCTTTCAGCGCACAGATACATAATCTGCCATTATGACAACATTAATGCAGTTGGTGGTTGAAATTTTTACTAGAAAGATCTAAGGAAAATGTTAAAAGCAGGAAAGTATATTTAGTGTACTGCCAAAGATCATGGTCCAGATCTCTAGAGATGTTTGTATTTCTGATGTCAACATATTATTTGGTGCTCTACCGTGACGGCAATTTTCTAAATGTTCTGCTCATGTAATGTATTTTTAATCTGCGCTACATTGCATCTAATAAATAAAAAACAGTTGGATCATGTCCCGTCGCCTGTAAATCGTTGTGCTACGATGTATCGTGTTTGAACACTCACTGACATTATCCGCTCTTACAATAGATAACAGAAATATCCGGATAAATGGAACCAAAGAGCCTATTGAGTTTAAGTCAAAACAATGGTTTGGAGCGACGGTCAGGTCCCATAAGGAAAAAGTTGTGGTAAGCATTATCTTCAAATATATATTTAGGATTTCCGAATAAGCACATATGTTTACAGTTTTTTTTCTTCATTGTTTTCATTTAGTACATATGTATTTTCTGACAATCTGGGGGTTTATTTACTAAGCAATGGATTGTAACCAGGTTTAACAGTTCAGGCCATGGCAGCTTAGCTGTTAAAATAAAGGATTTAGAACCTTTTCAGTCCTCAGCTATTATGGCCTAAATGTTGCTACCAGAATCAGTTCACTAAAGGTCACTATGTAGGGTTATAACAATAGAAGATTTATTTTTATCTCATTAGTGATAACAGAGAAATTGGGACATTAGGTTCCAAAGGGTCATTTACAGGCTTGATCTGAATAATAACTTCTGTGTATAACTTGATCTGATAATTCCCTCAGACATTGTATCAAAAAGGGATAATCACTAATGGGAAGGTAAACTTGGTGCAAGCTGTGTACAGATCCACTGGATTAAGTCACACATTGGAAGTTGAATCCTTGGGCAAATTTTCCTGGTATAGAAATTCATTGGTCCGTAAAGGTAAATTGTCAGCATCATAGCCACTACTTATCATTGCAGTGGCTATGGTGCCTTGAGTCCTCTGACAATGTACCACTGTCGGCAGCCTGTCTTCTCTCTCCTTCTTGGACTACTGCTTACACATTAGCTCAAACAGAAATGGATGGTAATTGGCAGCTTCAGCTGAGGGTTCTAAGCCTATCAGTGCTTCCCATTATGGACCCTCATTCATTTGAGCATTGATTGACACTGAACAATGGGATGAAGCCAGGGGACTCCAGGCATCATGACCACTTCAATGAGATTAAATGGTTATGGTGCCTAGAGGTAAGTTTTGGTTACATAGTAGGAAAGTGGTAGTGAAGTATTATCTCTACACAAATTCTAGCACTGTTCATGTGTAATCTCTGTACTTTTTATTGCATAGGCATGTGCTCCCTTATACCACTGGAGAAGTGCAAAGGCTGATAAAGAAAAAGATCCCATTGGAACGTGTTATGTCGCCATTCAAAATTTCAGCGCATATGCCGAATATTCTCCCTGCCGTGGACGTAAGTTCATTTGTTGTTTAGAAAATGATTTTTGTTAACTGTGCCTATGGTTATAATTGGATTTACCATATTACCGATGAAATAAAAATCAAGATGCATATATGTAAATCGGTCAATTTTATTAACACAAACAAAAAGAGGAGTGAAGTTTTAAACTTCAGCTTGGTACTTTCGTAGGTTTACCATATTCCTATTTTCCTTCTCCACATTATTTGTTTTCCTCTATCTGAGTGCCTGTTGATTTATTTTTCATTTTTGCATTCTCAAGTGTCCTTGTCGTAAAAAAAAAAAGTATTCTGTTTATACAGCTTTGTTTTATGTGCAATATTGTGAGATAATGTTCAATTTAATAATTAAAAAGAAATGTGACAACCACATGTTCGGTTAATTTTATACTCTGTATTTATAACCTTTGTTACAAATACACAACAACTTAAAAATTTCCCACATCCATCAAAGGCATGCAGAAATTAATTTCCCACATCCAGAATGCCTAGTCGGGGTAGAAATCCACACACATTTTTGTAGAGTTGGATTTTTCCATGAAAGAAGTGAACATCTCCAGCACAACTACAAAAATGGCTGCACAGTGCAAAGGAAATTTACTTCCATGCTTAAAGGGATACCATAGTCACCAAAACAACTTTAGGTTAATGAAATGGTTTTGGTGTATTGATCTTGCCCCTGCAGTCTCACTGTTTAGTTTCTTGCCATTTAGGAGTTACATCAGTTTTTGTATACAGACCTAGTCACACCTCCCTCCATGTGACTTGCACAGCCTTCCTAAACACTTCCTGTGAAGAGAGATTTAATGTTTAAACTTCCTTTGTAGCACATTCTGTTTAACTGAAATTTTCTTATCTCCTGCTCTGTTAATATCCTTCTACACCCTGCAGGAGCTTCATGTTAAATCAGGCACATTATCTATTTTAAAAATGTGTCTTTCAGGGCTGTAGACAGCACTTGGCAATCAGCTCTGAAATATACCTTCTTTAAACGCAATCCAATTTGGCAGACCTAGAAGGAGGGTGACTGAGTCTCTTCCTCAAACAAAAGCCAGTTATAGATAAAGGTTTATAACAGTAGCAATATAAAAAGTATTTCTTTTTCTTTTGTAGACAATCCTGATCCTGCCGGTCAAGGTGTCTGTCAATCAGGATTCAGTTTGGACTTTTACAAGGTAATCTTATTCGTATATAGGATGATATTTACAAAGCTAAGCACCTTGTCAACATTACTGTACGTGGTTTCTGCTGCGACCGCCTTACATCTAAGGTGTGAGTTGTTTGAATTTCTTATTCACATTCTTGTTAAAGTCTTGTAATTACTGAATCTTAACGGTTAATATCAATTAGGGGTTTGTTAACTAAACACTTCATTGTAGTGAATAAATAATTGAATTGGCAAATTTAAACTAAAATAGCCAAGCTGTATTCTCTGATTATATTTGATTCATTCACTACAATATTGTGTCTAGTGAATGAACCTGTATGAGCAACTTTTTGTCCGTCACCACCTACAGGTAACTTTACTGGAAAGGAGAGCTGCAATAGATCATTGTCAACATTGAGTTGACCAGACCAGCTATAAGCTGCTTGCTTTGTTCAGCAACAAATATTTCCATGCCCTCATTGGTCACTGTTGCCCACTGCTGTGTGAATTACATGTGTCAATGCAGTATTCAATGATGGATAAGTCCTAATTTGTTATCACACCTTGACCAGGGCTAAAGTGCTTCTGAAATCATTTTTTAAAAGAAACTCTGCATGCTAAATGTGTTAATAATGCATTGTTTTGTTCATCCACGAATGTAAAGGGTTAATGCTAGAATAATTGTTACAGTCTCCAGAGCCCAACATTCTGTCACGTTCCTGCGGCATTCTGGGGATTATAATAAATAAACTGCTATTCCCAAGGTTACAGATGGAGCATGCAATGTATCTCGTTATTTGGTGCATATAGAGGAATCTGAGTGTTTATAGTCTTTATAGTAAACGAATTTAAACCACATCGAAAGTACATGTTCTTGAATCCAAAGTGAAAAATTATGACAAAAACCTTTTGTAAAAAAAATAAACAAACTGACAAACTCATGGCATTTGTTAAGTAAAGAAGAAAAAACATTACATTTGTAATAACAGGCGGAAAGCTCCCTAATATTTCTGCCAGTATTGTAAAAAGTTTCCTAATAGTGGCTTGTGACAGTGAAATCTCTCAGCTGCTTCCATTTTCGACGCATTTTGGAAATCTCCAACTAATTAACTTGGGATTTACAGTGTGAGTGTAACATTCAAACTTTTTATCTTTAGTTTATTAATCACAACTGTCCGGTGACAGTTTGTTCTTTACAAACGTTGTGTAATGTATACAATGTATATATCGAACGCTTACTGCAAGCTGTATCTCTGTTCTGCCATTACATGTTGCATTAAGTTTTTCTACAATTAAACATTAAACACTATAGTCACCTAAATTACTTTAGCTTAATAAAGCAGTTTTAGTGTATAGATCATTCCCCTGCAATTTCACTGCTCAATTCACTGTCATTTAGGAGTTAAATCACTTTGTTTCTGTTTATGCAGCCCTAGCCACACCTCCCCTGGCTATGATTGACAGAGCCTGCATGAAAAAAAAACTGGTTTCACTTTCAAACAGATGTAATTTACCTTAAATAATTGTATCTCAATCTCTAAATTGAACTTTAATCACATACAGGAGGCTCTTGCAGGGTCTAGCGAGCTATTAACATAGCAGGGGATAAGAAAATCTTAATTAAACAGAACTTGCAATAAAGAAAGCCTAAATAGGGCTCTCTTTACAGGAAGTGTTTATGGAAGGCTGTGCAAGTCACATGCAGGGAGGTGTGACCAGGCTTAATAAACAAAGGGATTTAACTCCTAAATGGCAGAGGATTGAGCAGTGAGGCTGCAGGGGCATGTTCTATACACCAAAACTGCTTCATTAAGCTAAAGTTGTTCAGGTGACTATAGTGTCCCTTTAACATGTATAGCTTGGAGGAAATACGAGACGGGGGGATATGATAGAAACATTTAAATACTTAAAGGGAATCAGCACAGTAAAGGAGGAGACTATATTTAAAAGAAGAAAAACTACCACAACAAGAGGACATAGTCTTAAATTAGAGGGGCAAAGGTTTAAAAATAATATCAGGAAGTATTACTTTACTGAGAGGGTAGTGGATGCATGGAATAGCCTTCCAGCTGAAGTGGTAGAGGTTAACACAGTAAAGGAGTTTAAGCATGCGTGGGATAGGCATAAGGCTATCCTAGACTTAAGATAAGACCAGGGACTAATGAAAGTATTTAGAAAATTGGGGAGACCAGATGGGCCGAATGGTTCTTATCTGCCCTCACATTCTATGTTTCTATGTTTTGAAAATTCCTATCAGCTTCAGTTAGTGACAGATTCACTAAACACCAATTTTTTCTTGTGATATTACAACCAACATGCATATGTTTTAAAAAATCCTAGCTAGGC
This sequence comes from Pelobates fuscus, assembly GCF_036172605.1. NCBI lineage: Eukaryota > Metazoa > Chordata > Amphibia > Anura > Pelobatidae > Pelobates > Pelobates fuscus. The sequence goes on from NC_086320.1 coordinate 342,296,675, forward strand.
TGTAAAGGAGATTTTAAACATTTTTAGTATCTTAACAAGTTGGCTGATAACAGCTGACACTGTGAGCATGTGCTAAACTCTAAAAACTATTTGCATTTAAGTAAGGTTTAAAGAGTATCTATGATGGTTAAACAATTAATTATTATATTCCTGTATTTAAGCTACAATACAGTACTGCAACATTCCTAAATGCAGTCCCCACTGTGGGCCGCTTGTACTCCTGACGGCATTCAAACTGCAATTGTGCAGAGTATAGGCTCAGCGTTTGTATATGTTTTGCCTGTTTTCTCCTCTTTTTAGGCTAATGGTGTAATTATGTCTATAAGGGTCTAGGATTGGCAGTGTGTGGTCTGTAAAGCAGATAGGGGTACTTTGCAGAGCAGAAAAGGAGATGAAAGTTTATTTTCACGGAACAGAAGGCAGAGAACAGAAAAGGAATTGAGAGCTCTCTGTTATAGTTTATTGTACCATTAGAATAATAATCTCAGGGACTTCGTTTAGGAGTTGTAGACAGCTCACACATGTAAAGTATTAATTGGCTTCATTCTTCTGTCTAGAATGGGGACATAGCTTTGGGAGGACCCGGGAGTTTTTACTGGCAAGGTAAGACTAACAATGTACATCGGACCAGCTCAACAGAAATGTTTTATCATTTGAGGATGGAAATGTGTATCTGATAATCCAATTTTTTTAGGCTGTTTTTAGGATGCTATTGATCAACAAATGCAGTGGTGTATTATAAGTTAAACATTGAAGCTCTCTTTTCAAGCTTATGAGACAAGGAAATATTAAGGAAATAATTGTCTATAAAGATATTAGGTACCTGCTATATGCTCCTGCTTATTTGTACCCAGCACAGTCATGATATATGGGTAAGTATGCATTAATTAAAGGGACACTATAGTTACCATAACAACTAGAGTTGTAGTTTTTTTGGTGAGCGTAGTCCGCCCTGCAGGCTTTTTGCTGTAAACAATGCCTTTCCAGGGAAAAGGCAGTGTTTACATTACAGCCTAGGAACACCTCCAGTGGTCATTCCTCAGACGGCCACTAGAGGTGCTTCCTGGGTCAGTGCTGCACAGTGTTTGATTCAATGCTTCTCTATGAGCAGATTCTGATTGGCAGGGCAGTGTTTGCCTGCATCTCTCACCCCATCTCCTTTGCTAAGATAATCAGAATTGACAATGTTAGTGGGAAAGCATTGTGATTGGCTGAGATCATCAATTCTGATTATGTCAGCCAAGGAGGTGGGCCATGGGCGGAGCCAACACCAGCAGACCCGCGCGACTCTGGAAATGAGGTGAGTTTTAAACTTATTTAAGGAGGAACCAGGTGGGCTATAGTGTTTTTAACGCTATAGGGTCAGGAATACACGTTTGTGTTCCTGATCCTATAGTGTTCCTTTAACATTAAAACATTATCAGCTAAAAATAACTTACCTGGGAGATACAACTGAAAAAGGTGCTTCCTAATAGTTTTATACCCCTGCATTATCAAGTTCTTTTTTTTCGTTACCGTTAGAGTTTTGGAAAAGAAACAGACAGACAGATGCATAGAGAGATAACATAGATCTGTTAGTTAGTTTTTTTGTAGATTTGTAAACTTGTTTGGGCACTGTCCTCTTCACATGCTGTTCTAGTATATCAGTCATGTTTTGTTAGAATTTCGTGTTTGTCTTGTTTATCTTTTGTACAAATGAATTGTCGATGCCACATGAATAAATATAATTGTAATTGTTTGAGCAGAGTCCGTAATAATTTATTTCCTGCTAACAATTATAATTGTTCCTTATTTGCTGTTAAATCCCCACATTCAAATTCTAAAGCCCTGCATAATATGTTAACGCTATATAAATGCCAATAATGATAATAGAAGGACAGACAGACACAGAATAAAAATCATGGATCTTTAAATCTGACTTGATGCATTCAGTTTAAACTTTGTATCATCTCAAGACCTGCAGGTTAACAAAAACAGCTTAGTCTACTTGGACTCAACAAGCAAAAAGCCTCTATAGACTGCGTGTACTAAACTGCATGTAACTTATCTCATAGGTTAAAACAAGGGTTCTAAAGAACAACATAGGAAATTATTTAAACTCTGTTCATCTAGCTAAACTTTTGTACATTTTACCCAGTATTTGGCTCAATGTTTGGATTAATCTCTTGAGGAAAATTCAGTTTTTGGCAGAATCATAGAAATATGGATTTAATGTTTCCCTAGAGAAATATTAAAACACATTGAGTTTGCAGTTTAGCTCATGCCTACACGCACAGCACAATCAAATGGAGTGCTTAACGCTTTATAGCATTTCAGGATTTGGCAAATACAAAGAGGATAGAACATCTATTAAAAGCCAGTTGAGTTTTTATATTAAGTGATTGAAAAGACCTGACTAAAATACTTTGACCAAAATGAGTACCAGGGTTGTATCTGTTTGTTGAAAGAGTTTGCATAGGTGCACGTAATAGAGACTGTATTCGTCCAAGAGGCACGATGATTTAAAGGTAGCACGTGGGCTGAAGCTCTGAAATTGTTGGAAGAAAGTAAATGTGATAAAAGTTGAGGATATGGAGGTAGGGTGGAACATGAAAATTCTTTGCAGTGTTTTAGGTATGTTCAACCAACTCAGATAACTGAGCTTTGCTGATTCCGTTTTTGAAGCTGCTTCACGATCACTTGATAGAAGTCCTAATTGACTTAAATAGACACTTAGGTCAGGAATTAGCTCATCTCTTTCTACTCCATCAACCTAAAATGACGAGGGTCTCAAGACCGGCTAGTCTTCCAAAAGAGTCACAAAAAAGATTGTGTTCCATATGAGACTCAGCACAATTTAGTCAATACCTTATTGTTCTACTTGTGAAGAATCATCATGTTGGCATTCTTCATTAACCCCTTCATAATAAATAAGTGCAAGGGTTGTCATTACAATGTAATTACATCTAACCCCTTGTCCTGGCGGCGTTAATAAATCCGGCCACCTTTATCACAATATTCCCGTTTGTATCCTCCCGTTGCTCATTATGCAATAAATGCTGCAACCTTCTTTCTTTTAACTAACCTGACACCCTTGTTGACTCAACATTGTTCTATAACAATGTATAACAAATACTGCTTCCAGGACAGCCTTCTTCACCACTCTTTCCTATTCAGCTCTTCCACTCGTCAAAGACCTTTCTCAAATAATGTTTACCTCCATAAAAAAACATTTACAACCTGCCTCCAATATATTGCTTCTTTTATTCATAATTATTCTTCAACTATGCTCCTCTACTCTTCTTGGGATATATATCGTAATCTGTTATGTATCCTGGAGCAATTAACGAATCTTGTCACCAGGTTTCCTTTGCCGACAACCCATCTGTCCAATGAAATGATAAAGTAATGATGTTTTATTATATACCTGGTATATAATTTTTCTCCAAATTTAGGACAAATTTTCACGGCCAGCATTGCGGAAATAATTCGAGGATATTCCTTTAGGAACATTATCAGGAATTTGGTGGGAGAAAAGCAAACCAGAATGGCCCCATCTGAATATGATGATAGCTATCTAGGTAAGACCAAAAATGTATTGTAACACTGACAATAACACTTTTGAAATGTTACAAATAATGTTCAACCTGTGATCATGCAATCATGCTTGGAACTAATAAGGATAATTAATACTATAGTTGGTGGGAATAGGCAAGGACAGATGGGGCAAATTTAGAATTGATCAAAGCCAGGAGGAGAATTTGTAAAACAGGTAGTTAAAATTTAGTCACCCATACAATTCATTCAAATTGCATCCACAAATTAAAATTTTGCTTTACTAGTAATGAAAGTTTCCTAATTTTTCCACGGGAATAGTGAATCAATACAATTCATGTAACACAATAATTCTACTTTAGAAATTTAAAACTCTACCCAAGTGAATATAAAAGGGTGTTGTATTTTTTTGGGGGTGCAAACCTTCACAATTAATCCTTCATTGCATTCAAATAAATATTCTAAGCCGAACCCAGTGGCAAATAAAATTCATGGGATGTGAATGTCTAGTAGTCCATACAAACTCAGGCCAATGAATTACAGAATTTGTAACCTATATTAGTGCAGTCATTACAATAAGGCTTTATAAAAACAGGATGTTGTTCATTTAGAAATTGCTTTCCTAGTCTTTGGTTCAAATCATGCCAAGATGGTTTATTTTTATACATGAAAAACATTTGACTTCCTGAGTAACCTTTAAGGTACAAGTTAGCAAATATTTATCAGATATAACAAAACTATAATATTTGTTGTTTTTTTTGTTTAGTTTGTGAAATTATTATAGATTAAAAAAATGTATCTAAACTACACTTTTACGTGGCAAACTTTGTGAATACAGTACAATCTGATTCATGATTTGTGTTGAATTTATTGAAAATTGAGGCCAAAAATCAGCTCATTAGCTTATCAAGTTTTTATAGCAGAGTATAATTGGAGTTTCAGTCCACTATAGATGCAGACGTAGTTCTTGACTTTATTAGCTATCTTGATCTACACAGTGAATCATCATGGGGGCAGCCATTTTTATTGTAGCCCTTGTAGTGATGTCTGTAGCCTTTTCGTGTGACATTCAATAAAATAGTTATAACTTGCAGTATATATATTATTTAATATATTGTGGCCTTCTGGCTTTTTTTTGCTTTTTTTTTTTTGCGAATAAACTTCTGATTAGCAAACGTTCTGATTCCACGTTTATATGTGTTGGGTTTTTCATTCCAGAAATAGTTCCAGAACTGAGTACCAGAAACTCTTTTAAAAATCACTCTGGAGAACAATTGCACATATTCCTTTTTTTTCCCCTTAGGATTTTTAATTGACTACCCACTGTAATAAAATGAATTGCAAAACTTTCATTAGAATATCCAAGATGGAAAACAAAACCCAATGGTCCGTACAAAACCCAATGGTCCGTACGACTTTTTAATGGCTAGGGCTAGGACCAGCGCAGGAGCCGTATGATATATTGGGCAAGTCTGAGATATTGGTGCAATTTCTCTGTATCAGTTTGTGCCAAAATCCTAAGGCAGTAATGCATTGTCTTCCTATATTTTAAATAGTTTTTTTTTTCAAATATATATATATATATATATATATATATATATATATATATATATATATATATAATTATTATTTTTTTTTGTGGGTAAAGATTAGTAATACGTTATATATTTTTTTAAATCTAATTATTTTTTATTACTGAGCTCCGTCAATGATTGTTCCATGTTTAAAGCTCTAATTATACTATGGACATGTATTCGAGAACCCAAACATAATCGTATGTACCACTAGTCTAATCTATCACTTCCCTGACGCCAACTATCCTTGATGGGATATGCTATAAAAAAGCACTTCCTCCTTTCACGTGTGCATTTCTTTGAGTCATTGATTAGACATTGTCTATATTATTTTTATCGTTTTCCTGTCCAGGATACTCAGTTGCTGTTGGAGAGTTCACAGACGATTCGGTACAAGGTAATATACTAACTCCAAACCACAAATCTGCGTGCATTAAAATTCCTGTAATAGCATCTTTTAAAGCATTTATCCGCAAGAGTAATGTCTCTTGTTAACGATGAATAGATTAAATATTAAAATCTAGGAGGATTAAGGGAGTAAGGAGGAAGGCATTCATCATTGTCATGTGTCACGTGTCAAGTTATTTAGAAGATGTTCAGTACCTTTGGGAGAATATGGTAAAGGAAATACAGATCTGACTAATGTCATTGGATACAATATACCAAACGAAAATAACATCTGAATTGATTCTAATATTAGAATTCTCTTTCACTGCTGTAACTTACATTGTGTTATCATGGCAGGTGGGTTGAATTATGTCTATCACACAGCCGCTGTTCTAACGTACGTAATGCGTATTGTTAATATTTTTAATTAATATTAAGCATAGTGACTTATGCTTCTAAATTTTACCACTATTTATTTTGAAAATAATTTTATGATTTCAGCAGAGCTCTTTAGAATGCTTTTTCATTAAACTGGAACTGTTAAGTATTGGTAGAGAATTAAAAATTGTAGTGCTAAATAGAAAAATTGAGAATATTTGCCATCTCAGCATTTGTTTCTGTTAGGGTGATTGGGCTAAAATTGAGCAATTTTCTTGTCAATTATCGAGAATTCACAGTTTAGTGAACTGACTGTACAATGTTGTAGACAGCTAGTGCCAATAAGAAAGATATTACACAAGGTCAGGGGCAGAAGTGATGTTGAGTCTATTTAAAACTCTCTTGATATCTTAATTAAGTGGCAATCTTGATTTGATACATACACTCTTTTATGGAAAGTGTTGATAAGTCTTTCTATCTTTGAACATTTATACATCTTCCCTCTACTCCACAGTAAAAGTTATGAAATCATGAGTGTATGACACCTAAACTACAGTGTATGTCTTGCTAACGTTTATTCATACTGTCATCTTGTTGTAAGAACTTTTTCATTTATAAGAAGGTAATTAAAATAGAATAGCATACGTCCCAAGTGTCCCTATTTAGGAGGGGCAATCCCTATTTTGGCCCCAAATCCCTCTGTTCCTATTTTCTATCCTAGTGTCCTTTCTAGGAGCTCTGTATTGTTGGTGTGTCTGAGTGTATAACAGAAGTCCACAGTAATAATACTCACAGTAATGTGTCTTTATACTACAATAAATGTGTTTAGAAATCAGTTTGTGTAAATACGATACACTGTTCTTGTTATAATAAACATTTTAGTTGCAAAAATTGTCATTATTCCCACTCGCACCCCTAAAACTGCCCTTCTTTGACCATTTGAAGTGTTGGAAGGTATGCAGTAGTAACGCACACATGTAAACAAATGCTCTATTAGTAAGTGAATTTCAGAAGGCATCTTATGTTAATGCAGATTTTAGCAATGTATTCCCCAGTTAGCCTTGCATTTGATATATATTTTAAAATGCCTGTCTTCAGCAATTCATGCAGACAGAGTTCTCTATCTTTAGACTGTAAGCTCACGGGCTAATTAGCAAAGTTCTCTGTATAAAAGATATTCAGGGGCTATATCCTCTCTCACGGCCAGAGCCCTCTTTACATTTTGTATTGGTCTGTTTATATTGTACTGTCTGTCTTTTTCCCAAGTGTACAGCGCTACAGACTATGTTGGTGCTTCATGGATGCCAGTAATAAATAAATATTAGTGCAATCATTGTGCGCAACCAAGTAGCTTAGTGCAGCATAAAATTGAAAAGCAGCACATGCAAAACACTGCAGACATGCTCATAGCATAACATGAACCAGCTGCATCAGGACCTGTCTGTATGCAAGACTCCTGCAAAGTAGATGAAAGGATTCAGTGCCTCCATTTCCACAGTATAACAAGCTGTTGCTGATGGGAGGTCACATTGATTGAATGTGTTTTGGAAACAAACTTCCTGTAACCTTTTAAGAACTAGGAGGGTGTGACAATCTGGCCTTTAGGCGCTCACATGTCTATTCCAGACAAACTTTTTTTTTGTTTTTTTTCTGCTGATGTGATTCAAACTAATAAATGAAGTAATTATTTAAATAGAAAGAATTCCAGTACACTCTCTATTAGGGAGAGTAGTAAGGGGTAAGGGGACAGTTATAACAGTAGCAAGAAAAACCCTATCTTTTATTAGAAACTAGTAAAGGGAAATGGGCCAGACATAGCTCAACATTACGTTATAATCAAATTGCATCCGAGGGAGCAAAGGTGGGGGAACCAAGAAAATTAGATGTAAAAAATAATTACCACCGTATAGTGCCCACCGCTAATCTGGTCATCGCCCCAAATTAATCCTGGGGTACATAAAAACAGGAAAGGGGACGAATACACACAGTAGACGTTACTTTGAGTTTTATTGCTGTGGAACTCTGTGATACACTTATACACATAATATACATTGAAGCAAGTTTTTTTGCTGCAAAGCTCTGTTGATGCATTCATATACCCAGCACTTTAGTGTGAGTTTTATTGCTGTGGAGCCTGGTGATACGCTCAAGCACATAGTATACATTAATATCAGTTTTATTTCTGTGGAATTTCTGTTGACGCACTCCTACATTACTGGGAGGTTTATTGCTGCGGATCTCCATGTTAAACATGATACACACTGGACATTATTGTGAGTTTTATTCCTGTGGAACTCTGTGAAGCATTCATACACACAGTGTACGTTTCTGTGAGGTTTATTGCTGTGGAGCTGTGAGTGAGATGTGAGTTTTATATTCCTGTGATGTTGTTCCCAATAACATTTCACATTACTAGGAAGCTCTGTATATACATGTAAACACTGCACAGTACTGTTTTTTCGAATGTTCAGTTCTGTGATATATACACTGCAGGTATATACATATGTTATATTCTGTCGACCATTTGTGCTGTCCTGTGATATCCCGCCCTCCATAGCAAGTTATTTTGACACTCCTGGTATAAGAGAATGAGTAGTTGGCTAATGTTCATTACTTATTCATTCCTTTACACAATCAGAGTTATTCGCTATTGTGAGAATTATTGGAACTACAAAGTATATGTTTAAAGTGAATTTCAAAATTTTAGACCAAAAAAGCAAAAATTAAAGCATAGTTGACTTAAATTTTTTTCCAATGTAGCTGTTTTGCCTTAAATTTAAAAATCTCTATGAATTCACAATTCCCACGTTAGTAAATTGTGAATTTAGTATGATTTGTTATGGATTAACAACTAAAACAGTTTTTCCACACTAATTAATTGGTAATAATGCTAGTTAATAATTGTGTGTGCCCCTGGTTAATTAGTGAAGCTGATGCCAACTCGACATAGTACCATAGGACCCCATACCATAAGATATTGGGTGGCTGGCTGTAATGAATGTATTCAATGTAACTTTCTATTATTTGTTAAAAATATTTTACTGGATTTATTGTGTTTCCTTACAGAACTAGTGGCAGGAGTCCCCAGAGGTGCACAGAATTTTGGATACGTATGTGATTACTTTTTAAACTAAACCTAATCTTCTATGAGTCTTGAATAATAACACACTTTTGCTATTCTAGCAAAATATGTATTTAAGCATCAATATCCATAAGTAAAGATCCACCTACAGGTTGGACCAGGGCTACTCACCATCTCAGGACAGTTACCATAATGCCACCTAAATGTCACTACCATTATCATATAAACATGGTAGTGATGTTCTGCTTTGAACATTACCAGAAAATATTAATTTAAATAAAAGATTTCAGTATAAGGATAGTGTTATAAAAGGTGATTGATTATGTATCAATAAGTGAAGTTAATAGAAGTTAAAGTGCTATCACTTCAAATATATTATATGTTAATAATTGCTAGTTATATTAATAATATAGTGCCATGAAATAAAAGCCATTAATGAAATAATGGGCAATTATATTCTCAATTACATTCCCAATTATATCTTATTAAAAAAAAATAAAAAAAAATCAACATGAGTAAGATACTGGTAAAACATATGATGGATAACATCTTAAAGGAACACTATAGGATCAGAAATACAAATGTGTATTCCTGACCCAATAGTGTTAACAACACTATTCAATTTTACAGCCCCCCTTGCCTCCCTTAAATAAGTAGAAAACTCCGTTTTTTTCCACCACAGTGCGGATCTGCTGGTGCTGGCCCCGCCCCTTTGGCTGAGATCACCAGGATTGATAATCTCAGCCAATCCAATGCTTCCCCATAGGAAAGCATTTAACGGCTATTGCGCGTGCCTGGTAAAACACTGCGCCAATCAGCACCTGACTCAGGTAGAACCTCGAGTGGCCTTCTCAGTGACTGCCACTGGAGGTGTCTCTAGGCTGTAATGGACTGACTATACTCACCAGAACAACTACATTAAGCTGTAGTTGTTTAGGTGACTATAGTGTCCCTTTAATAGGCAACGCCATTATGAAGGTGATACTGATATAAAGAAGATGTTGTTTTTGGTATATGGTTGTTTATACGTTAACATAATACACATGTAGTCATCTTCATTGGCGGCCATCTTTATTTCTGCTTCCAGGTGTCCATTATTAGCTCTTCAGATATGACCTTCATTCAGAACTTCACAGGTGACCAGGTAATGTAACAAATTAGCAAAACTCTTTAAAGAACCAATATTTTTAAATCTGTTTTGATAAATGCTATGACATTATTAAAAATGATGGTCCCTCAACTAGCATTTGGTTGATAACAGCATCATTGTAATAGTGAAATGCAAATGTATTCACCAAACCAGGAACTATGGGGAATCGATTAGGGAATGAGAAGATTTAGGCTGATCTAACCAAGCTGAAAACCCCCCAAAACGACAGTTAGAAAACTTTTTGAGTTTAATTGTTTTGGTCTATAAATGGCAATTCCCTTGTCAATTCTCACAGGATGATTTGGAGAATGAATGCTGGTAACTTCACATAATTTATAATTTATTTAAGACTAGCTCTCTAATACTTAGTCATATGTCACTTCTGAACTCTGTTAAAGGAGCTCTATAGCATTAAAAAAATCCATACACTACAGTGTTCTCCTTTGTATTTAGTTTCAGCCCCTACCCAAATCTAACTAAGAAAATTGGAAAATGGGAGAAAGGTTTTACTCACCTTTTTTTCTACTGCTGAGATACAGTCCCTGCAACCTCTCGATCTGCCTCCTGAGACATCACATCGTCGGTTCTTATCGTCCAATCCAGTGCTTCACATAGATGATCATTAAGATTGAGAAGCGCATGCGCAGCCAGCATTGTGCTCTTCCAATCAAATGGAGGTTAGCTGTGAGAACTGAGTTTGACTCTGTTCTCACAGCAGTAGTGCCTCTAGTGAGTGTCAAGAAGAGACCCACGATAGGGGTATTTAACCCTGCAGTGTAAGCATTGCTGTCCTATATACTGAATGGCAATGTATTACATTGGAGGGTTAACATTAAAGGACCATTGCACTGAGACCACTGCATTAAGACTAAGGTCTGGATGCCTTCAGTGGTTCTTTAAGTTACTTTGTACATTAAAGGGGAACTCTCAGTACCATAACCACTGCAGATCATTGTAGATAGGCTGGTAACCCAACGTTTTCAGCACTTCTTTGCTGTCCAAAGGCAGATTGATTGATACTTGATAATCAAGTACTAAATTACATTGTCATGTCAGTGCAGAAGACGGGTTGAACTATAGGCGCTGCAGAGAGTCACGTTTTTTTTTGTCAAACAATCTCGAAATAGACAGAGTTATTCATTAAAGTGAGAATTCATTGTGAATTCAAAGTTAATTTCAAATTAGGAACCAAAGCATAGCTGAGCAAGATACATTTTCCAATTCAGCTCTTTTGACCTTAAATTTGAAATCCACTTTGAATTCACATTGAATTCTCACTTTGGTGAATAACTCTGTTAGTACCATAAGCACTACAATGATCTGTATTTATTATGGCACCTATAGTGTCCCTTTACGTTATGTCATACCTGGTATCTGTAGCTATCAAAAAGGAGGAAATTTTCACATTTTAAAATAAGTATATTTTTCTCTAAATTCACCTTTTTCTCAGTTATAATGAAGCTGTCTCATAGTTTATAGTAATACTGAAGGGATAGCAATGCTACAAAGCAATGATAGCAACTTATGGATATGCTGCTGTTTGGCGGGGAACTGGTCAGCTCAAAATATTTTGTCATGCGTCTTTAGTTAATTATAAGAATGAGATCCAGGGACTTTTTTTTACAGAGAAGTCCGTAGTGAAGGTTAGTTGTGTGGTCTGAGAAAGGTAGGAGGAAAATATGTTTTAATTTAAAGAAAAATTGTGTTTTAACTTTAATTTAGCTTTAGGCAAATTGAACTGTTTCCCCTGCAATGCATTTTAATGGCATGTCACTCAACACCAATAACAAAAGGCATATACATGCCCAAATTAAACGTATCAATCTTTGATTGGTTAGGTAAATATAACTACAGTCAATTCCGTCTCAGGAAAGCTGTTTACAAGTCACAGTTCATCTCGTTTCATTATAATAACAGTGCCAGGATGGGCCGAACCTGCACGGTGCATGTGGTTTGATTCAGGTCTCTGAAAATGGCCTTGAAAGTAACATTTTGTCTACAGTATCCTCTGTCTTTTAAATTATTAAGCATCTTTCAGTCAGCCATAATTCATTCATTCTTTCAGTCAGCCATAATATGTATGATAGATAGGATATTTTGGGATTCTGTAAGTGTCTAACCACTTAGAATGATAGAAAATACAACAGTCGTTTAAAACTCAGGGAAATCGGAGTTTAAATCGAGTGTAAATAATGTGATATCATTCCATGCATGACAAATACAGGTAAACTTACTATACAGCAATTAATTGCAAATAATTGTAACGTTAAGTAACAAATACACTGTAAGTCTCATTATTCTTGTAATGCAACGCTAGTTATCATTATGAAAAACTGAAACTGTAGCTATAACGTACATTATTATAATGATATCTTCACGTGTGCATTTTGAGTATATTTTGGATGCTTCTCTGTTGAATTTGCTCTGCAGGGTTCCCCCTTACATATTTGTTCAACAAAGAACAATATACTAAAATACCATCTTCTCTGGTGTTATTGTCCTATGCCTCTTGTGACGTCGGTGTGTTTTAATGTGTGAATATTGGTTGCAAAGTTTGAGTACACACTGCTAAAACGTTTCAATCTGGCTCTGTTTACAGATGGCTTCTTACTTTGGATATACCGTTGCTGTTTCAGATATAAACAATGACGGGTAGGTTAACACAGGCCCAGAATGTTTGGGCAGCTTTTAATTACCTTCGTGATGTAGTGTTTTTCCAGAATTGTTTTTTGTTTTTTTCACAACTGCAGCTTTACTTTATTTATAGTTAACTTGGAAGTTTGCATATGCATGTAACCCTTTCAGCGATAAGTCTCACAGCTGTTTTCCTGTTGTATTGTGTGTTTGCTCCAATTATTACTTAAACTCAGAGCAGTTTACATTTTAAATCAGGGATACTCACAAAAGTAGACGTGCAGCAGTTGTAGAACTCCAGGGTGTGATCAGAACAACAGACAGAAAATGTATATATATATATATATTTTTTATTATTATATTTTTTTTGGGGGGGGGGGGGGATGTGACCACGATAATGTTTAGTTTAGAAGCAATGTTTCCTTTGTCAGTTAAATGGCAGCCCTGTGAATTGTTTAATGAACTATTTTTAGTAAGCCGCATGCTGTACATATGACGTTATCCTAAAAGAATCAGTTTTCTTTTTAATGCTTTTAGGCTCGGAAAAAAAAAGTTATTTTGGGGTGGGGTGTATGGGGCTCTGAAACAATAGCTAAGTTTGGAATAATTATATCTCCATCTACCAGCAGACAGGTTTTCTTTTTGTCTGAGATTGTAAACCTTCTGAATGTATAATTGCAGGATGTTTCAACTTTAACTCGCTGTACAAGACCACCTTCTTGGCCACCTCGCAGTAATTGTGGATTTCTGTGTTTAGTAACTTCAAGTTAACCCCTCAAAGCAAGGCCAATGATATTCAATGCCATCACCAGAATCTGTACTCAGTTCATAAACACCATATGCCAATACAGAATGTCCTGTTTATTTGCCAAGAGTCGCTACCTTAAAATGAGTGGGCCGTTCTGTTTTAATGCAATGATGGAATTATGTTATCATTGCTCATTAAGAGGTTAATGAATGTCCAAACAGGATGCTCATTTTAATCAGCAGTTTCCCTTTAAATAAATAACAGCACTTTCTGCACCAATCCTTACATGGTGGGAGCTATCTACTACCAATATTTCTAATAGGTAGCGAGCGCTACAACTTTTGTGGGAGTCCAGTTCCAGAAGACCCGATTCGTAGATTTCTTTTTGTGTTTTTTTTTCCCAGCTGTTACTGTGATTAACACAACACAAAGCTTGAGTATTTCTCAGAGTATTTATAGTGCTTTACATGACATTGATGATGATCGCAATCAGAATGGTCTATGTTTGTTACGTTCTGATTAGGAGATTTGTATAAAGAATCCCATCTGGAATTCTGTACGTTTAGGAATCCCTTGGCTAAAAGTAAGTTGCAGGGGAGTTGATAACGGATTTGAAATATTTAGACCACATATAAAAAGCTGTACTTGAGTTTTTCTCAAACTTGGCTTATTTGGTCGTGCTTTGGGAATCTGGTTTTTATCTCATCGCAACTCACTGTTTAGTGCATAGAACCCTAGAATTCACATTGCCTCTGAATACAGCATTCAAATTGTATGATTGGATTCTGGGGTGTATGTATTTATATCTGTAGTAATGTCATTTTAGAAGTAAAAAAGTGGACTTTCCATACAATGCAGCAGCCTCACGTAAATGCAGCTGTGCTGGGCACAGTTTTTGACATTATTGGCAATAGAAAACTCACTGGTCTGGTGGAATAATGGGTTCATCATCTTCTTTAGGAACATCACGTAAAGGCAAACATCAGTGGTGACTCTAATCTCAGAAATACATATGGCGGTGCCAGCTTTGTCAATAAAATCAATAACAACATTTATTCACCTTTTAAGGCATTAAAAAAGTATTCCACTAGGCAGCAGCACTGTGTCCTCCACATAGCAGCCACAGATCTACGCATTTCTTGTAAGATTCAAATCTTGAAAATTCTAGCTCTTTTATAAAAAACATGCAGATCTGTGGCTTCTATATAGAGGAGACCAGTGTTGGTGCCTAGCAGAATATTTGTCCATTTGTGAATGCCTTAAGACAAGGATCAGCAACCTTTGCCTTTGCATGGCATGAAGGCTGTCAGCCCAACAGGGGTCCCAGTGGGACCAATGGCCAATGGGGAAATCAAAGGGGGCAGCATTTTGATCATCCCCTCTTCCCCAGCTTGTCCGAATTTCCTTTAAATTTCTGATAGTACCGATTCAGCGGTTGGCACTTGCATTGGTTATTTCAGACAGTGAGGGAGCCACATTGGGAGGAAGTGATGTTAGTGTGTGTGTTTTATAGTGTGTATTGGTGTCTGCGTGTGTATGTATTTATTTGGAATGCTTACATGTGTGTGTCTAAGTGTCTCTGTCTAGAAGCGTGTGTGAGAAATGTATACATACAGCCACACATGAAGACTCCCAAACACAAATACTACAAACAACCCACACACAAACACTTTTACAGGCAGCCCCCACACATCACCATTGACAATATACATACACATAGAAAACCACAAGCAGCCCTACACACAACACCACACACAAACAATACATACAGACTACACATAAGCAGCACTCCATGAATAGCCCACATACATACATACATAAAACACAGAATACCAGAAACTGATCATGCATAATAACATACACAACCATACAACCCCTCCAAGCAGCCACAGCACACATACATAACAACCCCCAGCATATGCCAACAGACACATTAAATAATTAAACAGACATTAAATAAAATAAAAATAATAAAGGACCGGCACTCCAAGGGTCTTCAAAGTCTTTGTCTTCGCAAAGTGTCGTTAAAAGATTACCTACCCTTAGTTTAAGAGGTGAACAAATATTATTATTGTTTTTTTTTTTTTTTAGAAGTTGGCATTTATATATATATTGTGAAGAATTTGGCTATATATATTTCTAATATTTGAAGTCACCATTGATGTTTGCATTTATGAAAATTTAATTTTTAAAGCATTTTTTAAACAAATTGCTGAGTAAGAAAACTTGTTTAGGGATTGTGTCTCATTGCAATATAATCAGATAGCTGTCTGCAATCAGGTCCCTGTTTGTTATTGTAATGTTAGTACAACACTATAGTGTTAAGTGATGGTCTGTGTTTATTCTTTACTCTGGAAAGTCTTGATGACATACTAGTTGGAGCCCCACTTTACATGGATCGTGAAGTTGAGAGCAGTCCGAAGGAAGTTGGCCAAGTTTACATCTACTTGCAAGAACGTGCTCTGGAATTTAAAGATGCCCAAGTATTGAAAGGCACAGATATTTTTGGACGGTTTGGGAGCGCCATTGCCCATCTAGGCGATCTGAATCAAGATGGATACAATGGTAAATATGTAAAATATTTAACAAAATATTTAAAATATTTTTTTAATTCTATGATCTAAATTATAGGAATTCTATGCTAACATGGTTTTTCACTGATCTGGGAATTTGGGCCAAATTTCCAAACTGTAAAAATTCTCTTATTCAGCTATATTTTCAGTTTGGCAATTTTATTGTTAAAATGTGCTATTTCCTGATTAATAGCCAGTTTTTATTTTGTGTTTCCATTGGCTTTAACTCACCTAACGATAGATCCCACAAGGCACTAGGCAAGTTTCCTGTGAGGTGCCCCCTCTTTATTCTTCACATAGGGATGATGAATGAGAAAAAAGTAAATTCATGGCTCTGGGGCCACCTTCGAACCTCTGGACCTAAGCATCCACCTAGACAGAAGCACATCACCAGGTATGAAAGGAGCCCATCAGGGACCCAGTTCAGAGGGAAAACTGCTGTTACAAAATGGCTTGACCCATTAATGAGGAACAACAAGTCCAGACTACTCCTAGTATTATAACCCCAAAACAGACTGTAAAGGTTATGATGCTTGGGGTAGACCTTTAACATGATAATAACTATCACAATTCCTATATTACAATAGTGCTGGTGTGTTAAATTATCCTGCCTATTCCCAGTTTAGTGATTGAATTCTGTTGTTTTTGTTGCAAAATGTTCCTGTCTCCATTGGGAAAAAAAAATCTGTACTCTAGAAAACCCTTGTGGGCCTAAATATTAATCCATTTCTAAGTATGTTTTTTTTACTGTCAATAAAAACATGAATTGTAGGCCTAAATGACAATTTAAGTAGATGTGGTTCCAAAAAAGAGTATTAACCCACACAGTATCGCCCCACACAGAAGACTGGAGAAAAGTGGCATAGGTCAACATTGGAGTTGAGGTCGGGAACCTACATCAAACCAACTGGCTAAAAAGACCTAATCTATAACAAAGTAATAGGTCAAACATAATTATTCACAGCAGGTTTCACTAGGCAATGTCTGGTACCCAGTTCTAGAGATGTTAAGGTTGACACTTGCAGGAAGTTATATTTTATTGGGCTGACATAGAGGTTACAGCAGGTCTGCTACTGCTTAAAGCTAAAGTTAATATTCCCATACCTTCACAGAATTAAATCTTCTCATCCTATTGTTCCCAGCTTGGGTCCAATTCTGGTGGGGTTTAAGGGTTTCCAGTGGAGGGCTCGTTCTTTTGGAGGTTGATTTGTGAAATTGTGAGGATGATACATTTTGGAAACTCCCTAACAGTGTACAGCTGGAAATTTGAAGTGATCAACTGTGTAACAAGTTTTTATATTGAGAAGAAATTGTTATGTAGCATTTTATTCAGCATATATTCAGCACTTTTCTCATGCAGTGTTTTTGCTAAGAAAGAAAACGGATTAAATACACAAAATAAGTACAATAATTGTGTAGGTTGCTATAGATCAGGCGATTACAAAATATTACTTTCCTGGAAACTCCTCCTCCTCACCCCCCAAAAAAAATCTATTCAAAATTCTGAAGGAAGTGATTTAGACGGTATACATGCCCTGGTTAACGGACGGGCAGCAGGGAGCATTTTACCTATCTCTGAAAATCTCAAACGACCAAAAAAGGGACATAAAGATCAATGGAAACAGATGTTGTGTTTCTCACACTCATGATAATTTGATGGTACAAAAAAAAAATTCAGCCTGGTCTGTCAAGGATTCTAGGTCTTGTGTTTTTTGTCTGTGAGTCTCCACTGTTTTCTTTTAAAAGTCGAAAGGTGAGATCCTCCAGACCTTTTCTCCATCAGAGAAAAGCATTTAGACACATTTTTACATTCACAGTAAAATGCATATATGCAGAGTTTGTATCCACGCATACACGTCACTGTGTCTTATATTGCCATAGAGCAGAGAAAACACTTGACACATATTTGCATAAAACATGTTTTTTTCCATACAAAGTCATATGTATAGTATAGTATGCTAACCACATGGCTCTGATCACAAGAAGCAACAGAAGCAGGAGTCACAAGTGAAGCTAAGAAAGTATCTGTCAGATAGGTCTGACTCAAAGAAATATAATTTGCTGTCTGAGTGATGGGAGTTGTACTTTCATTAACAAAGGATCCTTGGTTGCCTAAGTCTTATATTCATTTTTAGTAAGAAATGGCATTCTCATCAGTGAGCAATGTGACTTTATTTTATTGGCAATGTGACACTGATAATGCTGGAACCCTGGAAAGAGACTTTTGATTTTGTTTCTGGGATTGTCATGTTGTTTACACAGATTAGAATGTGTATTTCTGACATTACAATTTAACGTGGATTTTACAGAGTGTTATGGTACCATTTAACTTTACTGCTCTCCTCTATGGCACATGTTAGCAGTCTTATAAACAAAAGTGTAAATATCAAGAATTGGAGGACCTTCAGTGGTCAACATTTTATATCTAAGAATGTATTTGCACCTCATCATTGGATTTTGTTCTCTGCAAATACAATTGTCGTGTGCGTTGGTGGATTAAAAGCACTACAAACTGTGAGTCTGATCAATAAATGCAGATACCGCTTGTTTATACTTAATCACATAATCACTGTAATAAATCTGCATACTCATGATGCTTCTGTATAATTTACAGTTTAATGACAATATGCAAACAAGAGTCGAACAGTGGGTTTCATTGTCAAATCGCAGAATTAACTGGACCAAAAAAACCAAAAGTGAATAACTGAATAACAGAGGGGGTCTCCTGATGATAAAAGCATCAAAGTGTGACATGTATTCTTTGGGGCTGCTTGGTCAGTCAGTCCATGAAAAAAAAAAAAAAATTCTCAAAAGTGATGGGTGTTAGGGAGGTTAAAATATGAAAGGGAGGAGAGAGAAGAAAGAGTGAGAGGAATTGGGAAATGAATAAAAAAGATAGTAATAATAATTATAATAATGACAGTTATAATGAAAGAGTCCATAGTTTCTACATTTGTTTGAATTCTTTCAGATATTGGCGTTGGCTCACCGTTTGCAGGCGATGATCGAAACGGCAGAGTGTTCATCTACAATGGAAATAAAAATGGGTTAAACAAAAATCCTTCCCAAACCTTACAAGGAGCGTGGGCCTCAGAGTCAATCCCCCCTGGATTTGGCTTCACTCTGAGAGGCGATTCAGACATAGACAAAAACGATTACCCAGGTACTGTATCTATTTATTTCTTCTAATACTGTTTGGGATAGGTAATTCCATCTTTACACAGCCTGGAAAAAGAATTAGTTGTGCAGCGTTCTATGTGGAAACAATGGTTAAACATAAAAAAAGACATTCATCAGTGTTATTCATTAAAAAGGACCTGTTCGTTCTGTGATGATGTCACGATTGAACAGTAACTATACGTTAGCTGCTAGTTATGCTATTTCAGAGAAATAAAATAAGAAAAAATATCTATATTTTTATATTTGCCCCCCAAAAATGAAATGCCATGTTGTCAAGGTACAGTCTTACTTACAATGTAAATCATTGCAATCTGATGACACCGTGTTCGTAAGCCCATAAGCATGTGCAGTAACATGGGGACTTTTCTCAAGTGGGCTTTCTGGCATTATTATGCCAGGACATTATATGAAAGTGGTAAAACCAGTAGTGTGTTCTAAAGTTGCTTCAGTAGTGTTTATTGGGGTGACTGAAGATGGAACACACGGGAGTGACAATGGAATTTAGGAAACTCCTTTTTTCAAAATGTATAGACCAGGCGTACCCAAAAGGTAGATCCCTAGATGTTGTAGAACTACCACTCCCATGATACTTTGCCTGCTTTTAGCATGAAAAAGCATTATGGAAGCTGTAGTTTTAAAATATCTGGGGAAATCTTCTGGTCACCCCTGTAATAGACTATTAATATTTTTTATTCCCCTGAATCCAGCCACGTTATTTCAGCTTATACTAAATATATAACAATTCATTTATAGATAAAAATCTGGTATTTCAAATCCAAGAGTTGAATGTGACATTTTTACTATCTGTCATTGGTGCAAATAGTTTAGTAATGTTATCAATAAAAGACATGATAACTACTGTCGCCAAATGTGTACGTTCTGTATGTATATGTAAGTCCATTGATGTGTCAGTGCGGTTTATACTGCTGAATTGATAAGCTATTACATCATTTTGGACAAGGCTGATAATAGACATTACATTTAATGTGGTTTGTGATATATAGAACTGACATTGGCAGTTTTTCATCTCAGTAGATCCTGTATTTGAATGAGTGAGTCGACTTTCCTCATCCCGCAGGGGACATTTCTTGAGTGCATCTCACTTTGCTAGACCCTGGAGAGCAGCTTTGCCATTAATGGTTAGCTACATTGCGTTGCACGGTGAACTGGATGTTGGAAAAACTCTTATATGGTTATTTACCAAAGTGTGAATTGTCAGGAATTGTCAGAATGTTGTCATGGTGCATTTTTTCCAGTTGGCTAAATAGCCAGGTATAGCCTTAATTTGACTTACCTTGAAATCCATAATTTAACACTTTCACACGGTTTCTTGAGTGCCAAGATCTTCCCCTAAGCTGTGTTTTGAGGCATATTTAAGGAGCCAAGACTTGTAAAGTGAAAGTCAATGTGCCAATTGGTCAACACATATCTTTCTGGAGATCTACAGTTTTAGGATCTAAAATCATTGCAACATTGTAGAAATATGTAGAAGAAGAAGGCTTGTTTCTCACAAGACATTTTTTTGCTACAACCTCCGTAAACAACTTTTGCATGTGCTCCTCTGCGCAGAATTACAAAAAAAGTTAAAAGGGCTAAAGTTTGTTATTAGTAAGCCTTTGATCACAATTTTTAGTGTCACTATGTAAAAAGGCCACTGTATGTTGATTCTTTCATACTGCCAATGATGTTATGACTTCTTTACAAGGGACATGGCTTGTGTAGACTTTGAACATGCAAGCCATAAATTTGAGTTGGCTTGCTGATCGTTTAATTTATGTACAACCAGTATTCTTTGTTCTTATGATTTACAATTGTGTTTAGAATTTATCTGAGGCCAGTTATAAGTAATACTTTGACGAGTGAAAGGCCATTGGTTCGTCTTAGCGTATATTTTTATGTTCCTCTGTGTGAAAGTATGGTCTGTACTTGATTCTGGCAAATGCTCTTTTGTCTATGGTTTTGCTTAATAAAATCAAACTGCAGGTTCAAACATTAAGAATCCTCTCTTTGGGTCGTACAGATGTAGGGGACAAATATTAACCTAGTATTTCATGTTTAAAATCACCTACTTACAGAAATACTCACTAAAATGTGAATTGCCAGGAATTCTAATTGGATTCAAAGAGAATTTCAAGAGATGCTATAATAACCACATTTTGATCTAAAATATGAAAATCACTTTGAATCAATCATACTTCTTGTTTTAGTACATATATTTGGAATGTTGGGGGGAGAGAACAACTATGTCTGAATGGTTGCTGATTAGAGAATGACGAACGGTCAGAGAGGGGCACTTTAATTTCAGTGGTGTGAGTGGGGGTGTGGCTAGGGGCAGAGCTGTTCTGAAAAATTTGTAGGTGACTTACTAATAACAATTTCTAAACTGGAAACCATGTGCATTTATACAGACTGATTTCTAAACACAGTTATTGCAAATTAAAGGCACATTACTGGGAGTATTATTGCTGTGGAGCTAGTATAAATTCAGACACCCTAAGAATAAAATGATAAAGTGTCTGATTTGGAGGTCCTTGATAGAACCGCCACTATGGTTGAGGGTTATGCTAAAGAGTATCTAGGGATATGGTCTTAGCATTGGAACTCAAAATCTCTACTCGCCTACTAGCCATTGGCTGGTAGCAATTCACCCCCAGCATGCAGTGGCAAGTTGTTTTTGGCCTAAACTTTATACAAAAATAAGCACTTTCTATCTGATGCAATAGCTGCGGTTCACCAACAAGGAGTTCCCCCACCCTTGTGAATACAAATAAAAACACCTCTTTTTGATTGTTTTAATTTTTGGCCTGGCTTGTAGCGTAGGAATCTTGAGCCCTGGTAGGGAATACTGCACTGCATCACTATTGTACTGACAATTCAGGCTGGAGTTATATTGCCTAAAATGCAGTTCATGCAGAGATATAATCACTTATGTGCCGGGTGGATAGTAGCACCCCTTGCACAAGTAACTTACGCAGCCAATAGCATTGCTCCGGGCTGTCTAATGTTTATTATGTGCAAAAAATACATCTGTCATCAGCGTGCACTGCCCTCTGGAGACAGCCATATTGAGCTTGATTCCCCCTTCCTCCATTGTCGTTTAGTTCTTTTTTTCTAATAATTTCCCCCCTCCATATGTCCACCCCCACTCCTTCCACTCACCAGCTCAGAGTCAGTGAAACAGTCCAATAAAATCCTTCTCTTTAAGAAGCATTTGATTGGACCTCCCAAGGCCAGGGAAAATGTCAGAGGGAGACATGTAGAGCAGCTCCGTGAGGTTCGCACTGGATTACAGGTAAGTATATTGCTTTTTTTGCAGGTTCTAAGGGCACGTTCTAGTAAATAATGTCCAATAGAAAGCTTTAAAGGGTTACTGCTCTTCTCTGGAAATTACAGCATTGTAAATATATCTATTAAAGGACCACTATAGGCACCCAGACCACTTCAGCAGAGAAACTGCTATGTTTACATATGGGTTAATCCAGCCTCTAGTGGCTGTCTCATTGACAGCCGCTAGAGGCGCTTCCGCGCTTCTCACTGTGATTTTCACAGTGAGAAGACGCCAGCTTCCATAGGAAAGCATTGAGAATGCTTTTCTATGGACTGACCGAATGCGCGCGAGGCTCTTGCTGCGCATGCGCATTCGTCAGAAGGAGGAGGAGAGTCCCCAGCGCCAAGGGAGCCCAGCGCTGGAGAAAGGTAAGATTTTAACCCCTTCCTCCCCCTAGAGCCCGGTGGGAGAGGGGACCCTGGGGGGACCTATTAACACTATAGTGCCAGGAAAACAAGTTTGTTTTCCTGGCACTATAGTGGTCCTTTAAATCACCTATATATTTGCACTAAAACCTTTTTTTTAACCTTCTGTGATTTTATTTACACAAAACAGATTTTGCCCTGTTTTTGTGTTGTGTTACTATATAAAAGAATGTTCCTTTTCCTTTTTGTTCTTTTTTATCCATTTTCAGACTATAGTTTAAGTCCTTCGCTACTTCAGATAATTAAATACATATAAGCATCAAAGCACCACTAACATATTTAAAAATTGTCATGCTTTGCAGCAGACTCCCAGTGGGCCGATTTCTTTTACAAAATCTTAAAATAAATCATCAGGATTGCATTTCTCCAGAATCTCCTATTCGCCCTGTCATTTTGTTACACTTCTAACAATTAAGATTTTTATATATACCATAATATTTTCAGACTTTTTTTCTATAGAACCTCAAATTTTCATCTGTTCAACACAAACTTATGCAATACAATTTTTTAGATTATTTTATCCAAATGTAAGACTCTTGTGCTTGCTTTGTTTTTTCACCCAAATAGTTTCCATATTTCTCTCAAACCTATAAATGTCTCCGGTAATTTTGGTGATCACTGGGACATCAATATGTATTCTTCAGCGTTGTAATGAACCTAGGTTCTCTCCTCAGGCAAGTATATACAAACAAAAGTATGATGATATATGATGTCACCTACTCAGAGCATGATGCTATACAATATTTTGCTACGGTGTCTGTTACAATAATGTCAGTATGCAATTTCCAAATTATTTATTCAATTCCTTCTTAAACTAACAAGATCTTTACCCTTTCCAGCACCTTAGGCAATGTGCATGTTCCAAGTGTCTGCTGTGAGTCTGTAGGACATCTGCCATTTCTTTAGTAACACGATCTGATTGCGGGTGTTGTTAACTATTATTGCATGTTTAACTTTCATTTAATCGGTTAATGCAGGGTGGGTTAAGGCGACACATTGCTTTTTGTCACAGGCGGTAGATTTTCTCTGTTAATGTTATTGTGACTGAATTCCAATCTTGTTTTTTTTTTTTTTTTTTTTGTTTTGTTTTGTTCCTATCAGAGTTAATCACTAAAGAAAAATAAAAGGAATTCCTGGAAATTGAACAGGGAATTTCAAATGGTAGGCAGAAAAGAAATTAGAATTGGAAAAATCTTCCAACAAAGATATTATTCCATCTCGGATATCATGGCCAAATTTTGCAATTCCCTTTGGTCAAATCCATCTAAGACTTCTAAATCTGCTTTGAAAAAAGAATTGTGAAAAGAAAACAAGTTTAGCTTTGAGATGCTGGACTTCACAAATTCACTGCATTCCTAGTGAGAGTCATAGATAAAAAAACATTTGTGTTTACTCATAAACACATTAAAATGCAGCAGTATGGAAACTCTAAACCAGGGGTAGACAACCGTTGGCACTCCAGATGTTGCACCCATAGTGCTGGCAAAGCATCATGGGAGGTGTAGTCCAAAACATCTGGAGTGCCGAAGGTTGCCTATGCCTGCGTCTAAACCTATGTTATGGGGTCTATTAAATAGTTATCTGATTTACTGCATTTTGTTCTCTTATCAGCAGAGTAATTAATTTATTACGGTTCAACTAACACATTACCAAACCCAATTGGGTGGGATAGTTTTGACATTGAAAGTAATATTCATTTCAACATTGAACCCTTTGATGGGTCTGATACGCTGAACGTGCTTTAACTAAGCTTTATCTATAGCTGAAAGGCTATAACCTACCTATTGCTCCCACTGCTGTCTAAAGTTGGACGGTACGCATTAGTGGGGTAGTCTGGCTGCAGCAGATGTGGTAACAGTAGGTGTAGGTGTAGCCCCATTTTTTAAACCAAATTGTATGAAGATGCTTTAACACAAATTGCAGAAACAACCACCAGAAACTCTTTGCACTAGATCTATTACAATAACCTGTTGTGTTTATGGTGGTTAGAGTGTCCCTTTAAGTGCAATCTTGTTGTACTAACAGAAAGGAAAGTTATAGAAACCTCTCTCTCACGAGGAAGCTTCTATGTCTAAATATGGTAACTGATATGTTTAACCCCTTAAGGACCAAACTTCTGGAATAAAAGGGAATCATGACATGTCACACACGTCATGTGTCCTTAAGGGGTTAAAACACCAAAATTGATAATTTCCTGATACAGCCACAATTTATTTGTTTTTACATGTCTCCTATGACCTCCGTTATTAACTACTAGACGATATTTTACATGATCAGATATGACTTTTCCTGAAACTTTGTAACCTCGTCTATTTCTATTCTGCTTCTGTGTGTTCACCCTAGAGTAGACTTAAAATGTAAAACAGAGGAAGCCGGGAATCTTTTAACACCCAATGCTTTCCGTATATATTTAACGGATTTTCACTCATGTATTACATTCCCAGCAATTTCATGTTCGTTTCTGCAATAGTCTGTTTCTTATCTCTGAAATAACCATGAAAAAAAAGAATATCCTGTGTAAATTGTAAAGTTGACCTACAATCCGGCAGTAGGAATCAATTTTTTTTTAGATACAATAAAAATCAAAACATTTGCGTAAAACACTTGCAAGCCACTTTTTTTGCCCTTTACAAAAGCGTTGAAATGATCTAGACTGACCTTGAAATGTAGCTCGTCTCGTCATGTCAAGTTTCCCCTTCCTGACATGGCAGTCAGTGAACTCCCTCTTGATCGAATTCTGCCAAGTTATTACAAACAGTTATAAATAGCATTTTTGCTGAATACAAGACGCTGAAGACTTGCTTTAGGTCTAACATTTCCATATGTTCTTTGGTTGGAATAGAGAAAAAAAATCTGTTATATATCATGTTGTAACTATAAGGCATTTTTGTTTTCTAGACTAGAGCATTTTATACAGTGATGGTTTTCCAACCCTGTCCAGGGTTATTAGGGTTATAAAGGATATTAGGGATTCCATAGGAGGTAAATTGGCAAGGCCATACACCATAAGCATGACACTATCTATCATATGTCCCACCCACAATATATTTAATATAGTTTTTAGATGAAATATGTTTTTGAGATATTTGCAGGTCAGATCTCCACGTTCATCTTACAATAGAGACAGTAAAGGATGTGGTTATAGCTGGATTTTAATTATGGACATCCTGCTATCTTAATATGGTAAATGTATGTTTTATATAGAAAAGCATGCATGGCGCCTACAAAGTGAGTAGGTCAGTGGCAGACGTGGCAAGACTAATTTTAGCCATGCTCACTAATTTTCTACTCTGTTACTAAAATCTTATTGCACGTACTCATAAGAACAGATAACAATCAGTGCTGTTATTTTTAACATAATCGTGTATGTGAAAATGTTATAAAAACAGGATTTGTACTCTGTTCAGTTCACTGAGCTCCAAATGTTACCCCAGATTCAGTAGATAGCCTGGGCCAACTCATCCCTAACATGGCTAATCTTCTCACACTGATCTACATAGGATACTGTTGCTAACGTAACTCTGTGCCAAGCTTCACTCTGAAAGATCACAGCAAGTTAAAAGACGCAACAGAATTTGCAGCTGAATTAATTTTAGTTAAAAACCATCAAATAGTGAATTTGACAGTTTAGTTATCCAAAATAACTCCTACATGTTTTTCAGTATTATTCTCCAAGTGTCATAGTTGGTATCTCTCATATATCCTTGGAAACCAGAATAAAGGAATCGGAATCCTAACCATCTAGAGACATTTTAATGTATTTTATTTTTTCTAAATTCCAATTTTAAAGCAGTCATATTTTACGTGGTTTATTGTGCCGGTATTACTTTTTGCCATTGTTTTAGCATTATTTTATAGCTCTATTTACAGACGCAAAGCAATTCAATATTTGTTGGAAATGTTAAAAACAAGAAATTCAACCTTTAGATAGAAATATATCGCCTTTAAAGACAAACGTTTAGATATAATTAGGATCTTTGTTACAAATGAAAAATAATATAAAATGATGCGCTGTACATAATCTAGGGGTGATGTCATCACTGAAATTTTTCTCTAGGGGGGATTTGCGGGGGTGTGAGAGAGAAAATAAATCTTAGCAAGTCATCTTCCCAACTTGGACCAGATTTGTCTCAAAATAACAATGTTTTGAAGTCTGGTAAGGGAATGTTAATACATCTGTCACCCTGTTTCTATCCCTGCTCATTGTTATGAGAAATATTTTAACAGCAGTGAGAAATCCAAATATATTTAGATTGGTAAATCCTTGAAGTGTTTATGTTTAAATTGTGCATGTTGTTCAAGACGGAATTTGAAACCATTATTGGAGTTTACGACGGCAGAGGTTAAAGGCCACCGTGTGCTAAAATACCCAACCCCTAGGATAAAGGAAGATGGCAAGAGACAAATGGTTGTATTGTACAACCAGTGGAATTAATACACAGACGTACTGTACACTGTGAATGTTACCTTGGGGAATAGTCATGCGTCTACGTTAAAGCGATTTGGAATGCTCAGTCCTTAGACAGTCTTGATCCAGAATGATTGGCATTTTTGTAGAGGACCATTATGATCTTTCACAGTCATATAGACAACCCCCTAAGCAGTGACTTTAAATCTGGTTTACTACACAGAAAGACATGCAAAGATAATGATAAAAGTTTTTTGAAAAACTGGCTTTTCTCTGATGGATAGATACGTGAGTGGTTTTTGGCAGATTAATTGATGAGTAATGCAGCACAGATGTGATGAGAGGTACCAAAAATGCAATTTTAAATGTTAAAGAATTGTGTTGTGTGTATTTGGAAGCATAGGAGAGAAAGAAAGCAAAATATAGTTTGCTAAAGAGTAGCACATTTTGTTAAGGAGCACTAGATAGCTTAGGGGAATTTATAACATATAAATATAGTTGTTTTTTTTTTATTGCTTGTGCCTCGATTGGTTAGTTTTTCTCACTTGATCTGCAAAACCAAATGGCAGGAGAAGCGTCGTCTATCAGTGTACTGAAAAATATATACATAACATTTATATTATGTATATATGTAGCAGTATACTGATAGGCCCATTTTTGTGTCCTTTTGTTTATTTGAATAGTTTTCCTGAATCTTTTTGTGTTACCGAAATTTTGCCAAACCAAATCGCCATATGGCCAAAATTTTGCTGTTACAAAAAATATATATAAATAGAGGATGCAAGGTATGAGAGGGGGAAACAGGGGGTGCAGGGTATAAGAGGGGGAGACAGGGGATGCTGGGTATGAGATGGGACATGGGGCTGCAAGCTGAGAGGGGAAGACAGGAACTGCTGGGTGGGAGTGGGAGACAGGGGATGCAGAGTATGAGAGGGAGAGGCAGGGGATGCTGGGTGAGAGGGGAAGACAGTGGATGCTGGTTGATAGGGGAAGACAGGTAGTGCAGGGTGAGAGGTGGAGACGGGCTGCAGCATATGAGAGGGGCTGGGGCTGCAGGGTAAGAGGGGGCAGGGCCTGCAGGGTAAAGGGGGGCTGGGCTGCAGGGTAAAAAGGGGGAAGGGGCTGCAGGGTGAGAGGGGGCAGGGACTGCAGGGTAATGGGGGGCAGGGGATGCAGTGTGAGAGGGGGACATGGGCTACAGGGTGAGAGGGGGACAGGTGCTGCAGGGTGAGAGGGGGACAGGGGTTGCAGCATATGAGAGGGGCTGGAGCTGCAGGGTAAGAGGGGGCAGGGCCTGCAGGGTAAGAGGGGGCAGGGCCTGCAGGTTAAAAGGGGGGCTGGGGCTGCAGTGTAAAAGGGGAAGGGGCTGCAGGGTAAGAGGGGGGCAGAGGCTGCAGGGTGAGAGGGGGAAGGGGCTGCAGGGTAATGGGGGCAGGGGATGCAGTGTGAGAGGGGGACATGGGGCAGAAAAGGAAAAAAAAACTTACATACTCCCCCATCCCTCTTCCTTACCTTGAGGAGAGGATGCAGGGAAGTAATTCTTTCCCTCGTGGTACAGTGGAAGAAATATCTGGTCTACACCAATTGACAGGTGTAGACCATGTGCACAGGGCCTGCGCTCTGCTAGTTGCAGGCTGGGGAGAGAGATATTTGATCTTCCCACCGCACAGAGCTCCCTCAATGGGCTAGAGTTTAGGCAGCACCAGCCCTAAAGGGGCTCGTCGGGGAGATCCTTTGATCTCCCCTGTCAGCTGGCCCATGGCCATCGCAGCCCACCAGGCATTTGCCCGGTTTGCCCGATGGCCAGTCCGGGCCTGTTTTGGAAATGCTGTGACCCAGTCTTCTAGTCATAACTATTCGACCCTTGTCAAAGTCGCTATGATCTTTCCAACACATGAAATTGCTGCTTAATATATCCCACCCCTTGACAGGTGCCATGGTAACAATATAATCAATGTTATTCACTTCACCTGTTCACCTAGTTTTACTGTTGTGACTGATCAGTGTATATTCTAGGAGATCAGTAGATTTGTTTTCAAGATTTTGATAGTATCAAAAAGACAACCTTATTTTTAATAAAAATTCCAAGATTCCAGTCATTCGATCAATGTTGCAGAAAAAGATTTGTGATAGAATAAGTCAGAGGCATGCGGACACCCTTTCTCTCCATAAACAAACATTGGCAAAAGAATAAGCTACACTACAAAGCTCAGTGAGCTTCAACAGGGGTTCCTCACAGAATGTGACTATTCCATGAAATCCAAAATGTCTTCTCTGGTAGAGCTGTCCGCTCAGCTGTTAGTGTTTTTATTGTGAATTGGACATTTCCGGAAGCCACAAAATTTCAACAGCAAAGTGAAATCAAATTACCTCTGGAAACAACTTGTGGTGGAATGGAATCAAACCTCCACGGCAAAATTCCTTCCATCTCCCAGAACAGTGCAGCAAATTGGGAGTCACTCCTCAGTAATAATCATAATTGTGAAGTTTTCCTTGAGCGAGGGTGAACATATTTCTGTCTTTGTAGTGTACATATCAGTGTCAACAATCCTTATTATTACCTATAAATTTAAATAATGCTGAAGGTTCATATCACTTGTTTAATAGTCGAACTTTGTCAGGGTTATTCACTAAAGAGAGAATGTTCAGTTATTCAAAAATAAATGTAAAGATTTACACCAAAATAGCTAAACTGGAGACACAAATGACTAGGAGAATGTTTCCAATTCAGCCATGTTGGCCTTGAATTTGGAATTCACTTTGGATTCCTTACAATTCTCGCTGTGTTAAATAACCCTGTGTATTGTTGAACCATTTTCACCACAATGTACACAACTGACATATTTTATTTTATATATTCTCTCTTTAGTAAATAACCCTTTGTGTTTTTAACCATTCCAACCAAAGTGTACACCACCGCAGGATTTTAGTGATTTCTTTATACATTTTGTAAACAATAAAACTCATTTCATCTTTCGTCTTTTTTCCAGATCTAATAGTTGGAGCTTTTGGCGCTGGAAAAGCAGTTGTTTACAGGTTAGTGCTAAAGCTCTGTATACCGCAAAAATGAAACCGAAATAAAGAAAAATACGTAAAATCTGAAGGTCTATAAAATGCAAACTGTGAATAGTTAGTTGTGTGCGATTTTGGCCCTGACTCCTTTTGATGTTGTTAGTGCAAAATAAGAATCTGTGCCTCATTGATCTGGTACTAGATTAAATTAAAGTTCACTCAGACAGAAAGGATAAGACATAGGGCTAGGGTAGGGAGAGAATGGCAATAGAATTGATTAGGTATTCCGATAAAATGTATCCCTATTATTCGGGTATTTTAGTTGGGTGTGTAGTTCCAGTGTGTGTTTCAAAACTAAATAAGTATCCAGTGCAGTTAGTATAAGTAAGCCACTTGCTTCTTTTCTGGTACCTACCTATTCCTAATCTAGCTGCCATAGATGCAGGTTATTTTTCACCGCCACCAACTGAAAATGATAATTAGGAGATATGTGATCTTACTCAGACTAGTAAACGCAGTAATAATTAACCAGCATAAGTTACTAAACTGGTGGAAGGCAAGCAGGTGCTTAATGACACCTTAGATATGGAGTTTATTATTTACCAATCGGTGGTACTTTCAACCAGGAGTATATTTGTTCCAGAGCAAATCCTGGATAAGAGCTTTAACAGAAATACCGTCTACGACCTGTCCCTTTAAATGTGTCGTGCTTAGCAAGGCGCAGTGACAGAGATGAGAAACTACATACGCTTTTAGGCAGCTGGAAAAAAAAAGTCCAGACAGAAAGGATTTTTGCAGTTGAGCCGGAGCAACATATATGCCTTATTTAGGTTTAAATTGTATGAAAATGTTACATAAACAACTTTAACAAGTGACAGAGCCCACGACTGGATTCCAAAGCATTTTAAAGCAATGATACAGTTGTTGAAAAAAGGCAGCAATGAACAAGGAATTGGAAAAATGTAAGAAAAACAAAGGTTCCAATCATGATTTCAGTATTATCAAAGCTAGACATGTCCTGATTAGAATGGTTTGCTTTGTTAGCCTGCTTATCTTTTATTAGCACGGTTATTCCTCAGAAGCATTTTTATCCTTCAGTATAATGTTTTTTCTTAGTATTAAAGCTACTCTCTATTCGTATGGATAATGTTTAGTTCTTGTTCCGGTTTTGATGCAGCTTTATCAATCCAGTATTCTTCATAGAATTTTGACGGAGCGGTGTCAATTCAGACATGATCACAGCAGTATTAATGCAGCGTCACATTTAGTGGGTCACTTTTGCATGGTCCTTTGTGCCTTTTATCTTTATTTGGTGTTGATGTCTCACCTGAAACAGTACGTAATGTGCCCGTTAGACAAAATTGATTCCTGACCACGAGTTTTGTGTTAGTCCTGATTCCAGTGTGTCAGACCTGGCTACGCTCGCTGAATTTACCTTGTCCTGTATTAGAGGCTATCCTCTTCTAGTGTTACTTCTCCTGGACTGAATTGTGTTACATAGTTCAACAGAGACATGTGTCCATGAAGTTCAGCCTTCCTCACATGTGTTTTTTGCTGTTGATCCGAAAGAAGGCAAAAAAACAGTTTGAAGCACTTCAGATGTTAGTATTAATTGTATTACTTCTACCTTAAGTGTTAAGCCCTGCTACCTCAAAGCTCCAATAATACGCCTTTGTAGCTTTCCTACTGTGCTTATGGTTGGTTGCTGAGGATTTTATTGTGGTATCCTGACACTACTTTTGTGATGTTTGATCGGTTCTTGTAACTCACTAATTTTGTGACAGACTAATGATGTTTTTTACTTAATTATGTAAAAGTGATATTTTACATACTACTCTTAGGAATTGTATGGTCCTTTTTTACGGATGATACTACATCTCTACAGAGAGGACCATTCTTTAGTGTAGGGATGATATTTGGAGGTATAGTGCATCAACTAGTTATAAATCATTTAATATACCTGTATTACTCCTTTGTATGTGTGGGTAATACGCCTTGTCTCATTTGGATTACAAAGTGGTTATCATATTTACTTTAGATTTTTTATGCAGTTATGCAGTTTTCCGTCAAATTACTTTGTAACTTTTTGTGAATAGTTTTATTAATTCATTATTTTCCCTATGTAACCCAGAGCGAGACCTGTAGTCACAGTCGATGCTCAGCTTCTACTCCATCCTATGATCCTGAACCCAGAGAATAAAACATGCCAGTTACCTACATCGGACACTCTGGTGACCTGGTAAGTTTTGCTATTAATTTTCTCTATTTATTAAGTAAACAAATAGTGCTTGTCCCATCCATGGCAAGTTGGCTAATGTTTACCTCACCTATTCTATAGCCCCTTGTCAGTGCTTATCCCAGGCTTCCCCAAACTCTGGTCCTGGCTTATCCCATGTCTTCTTTGGTGGTTTATCAGTGCTGATCTCACTTCCCTTGGTGTTGCATTTCTCAGTAGTTATCCCTTCCAAGACAAGTTTATGATTGTAATATATAAACGCATATAGCAATGCTGTGTGAATGGCTAGGCCTGCCAACTGTCTCAGATCTGCCAGGACAGTCCCTATTTCGGAGACTGTCCCAGGTTTCCTTCCTGGTGTTTCTTCCCTGGTGTCCCCAAAATCGGAGCACAAACACATCATAACACATGCTTGTACTATGCTAGGGGCACTATGACCATGTAGAGAGCGTTTTAAAATAACTCTGGGCATGGTCTATGTTTAATGTAGCAGGCAAGCTTAATTGGCTCCCAACCTGTGGGGAATACATGCTTGGTTGACTTGCCTATTTTTTCTGTGTGGTCCCTTCCCTTTGGGAAGTGCAAGAGGCTGGTTGCATCGCCAGGCCCATCTATAAATAGATGGACACCATTTAAGTTGCATAACAGCCACCTATTGCCTAAACATTGGTGTCTGGTCAGGGCTGCCATCAGGGGGTGACAGGCAGTAGTTCTGTAGAGGGCCTGGTCAAGCAATGGTACCCACACAGAGAGGTCCTCATTGCGATACTCCAGCAGACCATTCCCTTTATTGGACCATACTGAATGCCCCTCTTCTTTATAGTGCAGGTCAGATCACTTCCTCCCAGCACTTGTAGAAGCCGCATGGGAAGTTAGCAGAGCTAGGAATTTGCAGCACTGTATCTGCTTATTCTCACTAGACCCCAGAGAAGCCACCCTCCAACTGTAAAAAGGTAACTTAAAAGGAGGGTGGCTAAACAAAATATTTTTTATAATATCTTAATATTGGGTGTGTAGTTCTGTATATGTGTAGAATTGTGTATGTATTAGTGTGTGTGTATATAGAAATGTATGTGTGTATAGATGGGTGTGTATTTGGCATTGTGTGTAGTGTTGTACATGTGAAGAAGTAAGGTGTGTGTGTGTAGTAATGTATGTCTATATAGCTGAGTTCAGCTATGGATATATGTGTAGTAGGGTGTGTGTGTGTGGGCGTGTGTGTTTATATTTATGAGTGTTATTTTTTGTATGTTTAGCAAAGTGTGTGTTATTATTGTGTGTGTGCTTGGCTGCATGTATTGGGGTATGTGTGTATGTCTGCTAGTGTACATCTGTAAATGTGTGTACACATCTGCTTGTATGTGAATGTATATGAGTGTGTCTCATGAGATTGTCTGGAATGTATCTCAGTGTACATGTGTTTGTATCTATGAAAGTGCAGCTCTCTCTGAAAACATGTGTTGGAGTACCTCTGTCTGGTAGCCTGTGCGTCGTGGGGGCCTGCCAGTGGGCTTGTATCTAGCACCAACAATTTTATATGGTGGCCCTGTGTCGGGTCACAGCCTAAGTGTGCAGGGGCCAAATGTGTCAGCCAGGCATACATGTGAGCCTGACTTCCTTGGGATTGCCACAGTGTTCTGTTAAAAACACTCTTGAGAGCAGTACCTCAAAATAGGTATTGTCATAGTGAATCAAAGACAGCTAGACAATATGCTTTATACAAATTTTACAATTGACAGTGCTGCTCTAAGGCGTAAAACAAGAATGATCATTCCAAAATAAGTGCTACTGTCCTGGTGGTATTTTTCTAGATAGATGTCGCAGTATATTTTGAACTCTGAAGGGGGGAATGGTATTGGAAAACTCATTAAAACCTTTGTGTTCAAATACATGAAACTATTGCTCGGACTAAGTAATACAATATTTCCTCATTTTGAGTCTGCTGTTTTTTTACCGGCTCTGAATCTCGCCACTTTCCATTAAGGGGAAAATGTAGCACTGTAAA
This sequence comes from Pelobates fuscus, assembly GCF_036172605.1. Taxonomy (NCBI): domain Eukaryota; kingdom Metazoa; phylum Chordata; class Amphibia; order Anura; family Pelobatidae; genus Pelobates; species Pelobates fuscus. Next base: position 342,331,329 of record NC_086320.1, read on the forward strand.
CAGGTGTCAATAACCATTTTAACAATTACTAACAAGATAGGTTTTCCCATTTGCGTAATGAGAATTTTTAGTGTAGGTATAAATTGCTACTTCGTAGAGAAATGAATCCCAAGTTACCTTCACAACAGAAATAGAACTGAAATATTTTAATGTTATATGTGACTGCTAACGGATCTCACTCTGGATTGTCACACTTATGACATGAAACACAAACTAGATGCCAAAATGAATATAGTTTGGAAATCCTGTCCATGTCAGGATTCTGTGGGAATTATATTGGGGGGAAAAAAGATATCTAACCAAATATGTTAATAAAAAGAGATCCTGCACAATATTTAAACATAAACCACACTAACCACACATAGAAATCTTATATCACCACAGTGTAATTCTTGTTACAACATAAACCACACTTGAATGATGGCAAATATATAACCCAGCAATATTTCCATGATATATGTCTGTGGTTAGAAGGCTGAGCAATTAATTACTTGCGGAACTTTTCCTGACATGATAAATGAACCTCCCAAGCTAAGTCTAGGGGAATGTCCACAAACAACAGACTTTTCAAACTTTTAATTGAAATTTCACTCTCCACAAGTTTAAGGGATAATCCAGACGTGGACCCCTTGCTCACGGTGCCTAGGGAGATATCAGCTATGCCTCACTGATGATGCCTTACAAGGCTGAAACGATCGTCTGGGGTTGCTGTGTCTCTTGTGCAGAGGGAACTTGCTGGCATTTTGGATCTGGACTGCCCGTATGGGTGGGACCAGTCTGATATGTTTCAGAGAAGTTCTCTCTGTAATGGCACAAGATGAGCAAAAAACAGCTTGAGCAGTGAGCGGTGACCGACCGAAGGGCAGGCTATTTCAGTTGCTGCCCGTTCTCAGTATTCTCTTGTGACCCATTTTTCACTCTCCACAAGTTTAAGGGATAATCCAGACGTGGACCCCTTGCTCACGGTGCCTAGGGAGATATCAGCTATGCCTCACTGATGATGCCTTACAAGGCTGAAACGATCGTCTGGGGTTGCTGTGTCTCTCGTGCAGAGGGAACTTGCTGGCATTTTGGATCTGGACTGCCCGTATGGGTGGGACCAGTCTGATATGTTTCAGAGAAGTTCTCTCTGTAATGGAACAAGATGAGCAAAAAACAGCTTGAGAACTGAGCGGTGACCGACCGAAGGGCAGGCTATTTCAGTTGCTGCCCGTTCTCAGTATTCTCTTGCGACCCATTTTTCACTCTCCACAAGTTTAAGGGATAATCCAGACGTGGACCCCTTGCTCACGGTGCCTAGGGAGATATCAGCTATGCCTCACTGATGATGCCTTACAAGGCTGAAACGATCGTCTGGGGTTGCTGTGTCTCTCGTGCAGAGGGAACTTGCTGGCATTTTGGATCTGGACTGCCCGTATGGGTGGGACCAGTCTGATATGTTTCAGAGAAGTTATCTCTGTAATGGCACAAGATGAGCAAAAAACAGCTTGAGAACTGAGCGGTGACCGACCGAAGGGCAGGCTATTTCAGTTGCTGCCCGTTCTCAGTATTCTCTTGCGACCCATTTTTCACTCTCCACAAGTTTAAGGGATAATCCAGACGTGGACCCCTTGCTCACGGTGCCTAGGGAGATATCAGCTATGCCTCACTGATGATGCCTTACCAGGCTGAAACGATCGTCTGGGGTTGCTGTGTCTCTCGTGCAGAGGGAACTTGCTGGCATTTTGGATCTGGACTGCCCGTATGGGTGGGACCAGTCTGATATGTTTCAGAGAAGTTCTCTCTGTAATGGCACAAGATGAGCAAAAAACAGCTTGAGAACTGAGCGGTGACCGACCGAAGAGCAGGCTATTTCAGTTGCTGCCCGTTCTCAGTATTCTCTTGCGACCCATTTTTCACTCTCCACAAGTTTAAGGGATAATCCAGACGTGGACCCCTTGCTCACGGTGCCTAGGGAGATATCAGCTATGCCTCACTGATGATGCCTTACAAGGCTGAAACGATCGTCTGGGGTTGCTGTGTCTCTCGTGCAGAGGGAACTTGCTGGCATTTTGGATCTGGACTGCCCGTATGGGTGGGACCAGTCTGATATGTTTCAGAGAAGTTCTCTCTGTAATGGCACAAGATGAGCAAAAAACAGCTTGAGAACTGAGCGGTGACCGACCGAAGGGCAGGCTATTTCAGTTGCTGCCCGTTCTCAGTATTCTCTTGCGACCCATTTTTCACTCTCCACAAGTTTAAGGGATAATCCAGACGTGGACCCCTTGCTCACGGTGCCTAGGGAGATATCAGCTATGCCTCACTGATGATGCCTTACAAGGCTGAAACGATCGTCTGGGGTTGCTGTGTCTCTCGTGCAGAGGGAACTTGCTGGCATTTTGGATCTGGACTGCCCGTATGGGTGGGACCAGTCTGATATGTTTCAGAGAAGTTCTCTCTGTAATGGCACAAGATGAGCAAAAAACAGCTTGAGAACTGAGCGGTGACCGACCGAAGGGCAGGCTATTTCAGTTGCTGCCCGTTCTCAGTATTCTCTTGCGACCCATTTTTCACTCTCCACAAGTTTAAGGGATAATCCAGACGTGGACCCCTTGCTCACGGTGCCTAGGGAGATATCAGCTATGCCTCACTGATGATGCCTTACAAGGCTGAAACGATTGTCTGGGGTTGCTGTGTCTCTCGTGCAGAGGGAACTTGCTGGCATTTTGGATCTGGACTGCCCGTATGGGTGGGACCAGTCTGATATGTTTCAGAGAAGTTCTCTCTGTAATGGCACAAGATGAGCAAAAAACAGCTTGAGAACTGAGCGGTGACCGACCAAAGGGCAGGCTATTTCAGTTGCTGCCCGTTCTCAGTATTCTCTTGCGACCCATTTTTCACTCTCCACAAGTTTAAGGGATAATCCAGACGTGGACCCCTTGCTCGCGGTGCCTAGGGAGATATCAGCTATGCCTCACTGATGATGCCTTACAAGGCTGAAACGATCGTCTGGGGTTGCTGTGTCTCTCGTGCAGAGGGAACTTGCTGGCATTTTGGATCTGGACTGCCCGTATGGGTGGGACCAGTCTGATATGTTTCAGAGAAGTTCTCTCTGTAATGGCACAAGATGAGCAAAAAACAGCTTGAGAACTGAGCGGTGACCGACCGAAGGGCAGGCTATTTCAGTTGCTGCCCGTTCTCAGTATTCTCTTGCGACCCATTTTTCACTCTTTAATTGAAATTTGGTTCATTAACCACTTAGTAACCAGACCGTTTTAAAATTTTCATACCGTTAAGGACCAGGGGCTGTTTTTACATTTCTGTGGTGTTTTTATTTAGCTGTAATTTTCCTCTTACTCATTTATTGTACCCACACAAATTATATACTGGTTTTCTCACCAATAAATGGTCTTTCTAAAGATACAATTTTTTTCATCATATCTTATAATTTCTTATAAAAATTTTTTTTTAAATATGATGACAAAATGTTAAAAAAAAACTTTTTTCTAACTTTGACCCTCAAAATCTGTTACGCATCTACAACCGCCAAAAAACACGCGTGCTAAATAGTTTCTATATTTTGTCCTGAGTTTAGAAATACCCAATGTTAACATGTTCTTAGATTTTTTATTTTGGAAGTTTTAGGGCAACAAGTACAAGTAGCACTTTGCTATTTCCCCGCCAATTTCTTTCAAAATTACAAAAATTACAGTGTAACAATGATATCTGTCAGGAATCCCTGAATAACCCTTCATATGCATATATTTTTTAAAAGAAGTCAACCTAAGGTATTTAACTTGGGGTATTTTGACTCTTTTCATGCAACCATTTTACCACTAATCTATGCCAAGTTTAAAAAATAATAATAATTGGGGATTTTTAAGAATAGCAATTTAAGAATACATGTACTGATAACTTTAAGGGTTACTGCCAAAGAACACCCTAATATGTGTTCAGCAACATCTCCCAAGTACAGTGATACCACCCATGTATAGGTGTTTCTGATTCTCTGGGGGCTAAAATACCTTATTTGGAGGGGGCACATTCCAGTTTTCCAACTTGGAATTTTCACCGCTGGTCATCATGCTCCCATGTCCTATATGGGACATTTTTGAAACCGGCCAATGTAATTTACCCCCCATGAAATCATATATTTTTGAAAAGTAAACACCCTAGGGTATTTCAAATGGTGGTATTTTAACACTTTCCATGCACTAATTCTACCACCAGTCTTTGTCAAACTTTTGGGTAGTCATTTTTTTGTGTTATTTTTCTTCTCATATTGTACTTTAGGTATGGATTCTCAGATCCTGTTATGTGTTACTGGCAAAGAATACCCCAATATGTGTTCAGCAACATCTCCCAAGTACAACAGTGCCCCCAATGTACGGGTTTTATGGGCTTATGTAAACTTTTTTTCTGGCACTAGGGGGACTGCTTGAGAGCTCAGGCAGGCCCCCTGCAGGCACTGTACAAGCCGGCTATTACGGCCATGTGATTGCGAGGACCCCGCGATCACATGACCCAGGAGGGCCAGATCGGGCAGTGGGGGTCTGCCTGAGCTCCCAGTCAGACCCCAGGATCGTGATTGCCGGTGGGGGATCGCCAGCGATCAGGTAAGTGACGATTTACTAAATGACATACCAGGTATGTCCACGGTCGTTAACAACCATTTTTTGTCGGACATACCTGGTACGTCATCAGTCATAAAGGGGTTAAAGTAAAAATCAGTTGGAGAAAATGTTTTATTGGCTTGAGCCAATTTGAAAAAGAGCTGATGTGAGCCTTATTTTTCATCCTGTTTGTTTAGTAGTGCTCTTTTGACAGCCATTTTATCAACTTTATTATTATTATTATTATTATTATTGGTATTTATATAGCGACAGCTTATTAAGCAGCTCTTTACAATAAAAAGGGAATTTACCAAATGAGACAATAACAAAATTTAACAGGAACAATAGGTAGTTGAGGACCCTGCTCAAACGAGCTTACAGTCTAGACTCTAATTGGCTGCTCTCTGACCCTCTAGACTCTAGAGGGTCAGAGAGCAGTCAATTAGATGTACAAGATCTTTCATGAAAAAAGGCCAGCAGACAATATCTACATCTACCACCTTCTAACAACACCAGTGCATATTTTACCCACATATACAAAGCTAAAATTCCACATCACTCAAACCCCTTGTACCACGTGACAAAGTCCCAAATACATGCCATATCTCCTCTCCCAAAATCTCAATTATATTATCGTCCGTCCCTGTTACAATGAGTTCACCCAATATCTACACACATAAGACCCATCTAATAAACAATCACAAATCTTATAGATGTTGTTCCCATTTTTGGAATTTGGTGATGAACTCTCTTAAGACTATTTGTTCATCGGACAATAATAGGGTGATAGAAAGGAAACAGAGAGAGAGACAAACAGGAAGCAGAGAGACAGACGGGTGATTAAAATAGGCAGAAAGAGAGACAGTCGAAATACAAATGACAAGGTATGACTTTCACTTGTCTTTCTACCTGGTAGAGAGACATACAGACAGAACAAGAGTGATACACGTGATATATGACTAATATATTAATGGTGATTAATAAAGCAGTGCAGTAACACAAAAACTGTACATTCAAAAAGTCTCCTCTTGCCTCTTACCCCCACTCTTATTATATTAGTATTGTTATATGTTAATATAATATAATATATTATATTTTTTTCTGCCTGCAGGGGAAAGTTGCTCACAGAGGCCTTGAGTCCTAGAGGCCTTGATCATCATCATCCCCATTATAATCATTATTTTTGTTTTTAACTAGGCAAACAGTTAATTTAAAAATTAAAATTAAAAAGAAAACCTAGAGGTATTTGTTTGCTGTCTTCCTATTGCCCAAATATCCCATTCTGCACTTGAAGAGTTAGGAAAAAACATTTAGGGTTCTCAGACCTTCTAGTGGCCAAGATAATGCAGAAGGTCCATCAATATGGATGTCAGTTAATACTAATGAGCAGGGCACCATGGAACCCACATGTCTCCTTTTCCTATCCTCTCTATCTCTGATTGCCCATCTGGGCTGCAAGTCTTGTTGGCTAAACAGAGACAATAATACACTTTTTTGGGAGGGTGGGGGGTAGGGGGTGGTAAAGGGGGAGTACATTCCAAAGCAAAGCCCAGCCAGTAGCACAGGAGAGTAGCAGAAGGTACAAGAGACTGGGTATTATTATTATTATTATTATTATCGCCATGTATTTAGCGCCAACAGATTCTGTAGCGTTTTACAATATTATGACAGGGGGGGATTTAACTAGAAATAGGACAATTACAAGAAAACTTACAGAAACAATAGGTTGAAGAGGACCCTGCTCAAAGGAGCCTACGATCTATAGGGTACCAAACATTATTCTAAAACCCACAAACATAATGGTGGTACTGTAGGCATGGGAGAGGATGTAAAGATTAAATTAATATTTCCTTAAGCAGTTACATATATCATTTATTTTCATGATTAATAATGTATTCTTTGCTAAAGGAGATGTTACAATGTAAAATGACCCTGGCATGACAGATTAACTTTAAATCACTATTGCCCCAGGCAATATGGATTTTTGTCTTAGGGACGGTAGTCAGTCATAAGTATTGCAAATAAAATCCATAAATAGAGATTTGCTTGTGCCACTTGTTGGCCAATCTTTTCTGCTTGCTAGCTGTCATGTACAGTATGTATAAATAGAATACTGAAAGTTGGATTATATTTCTAAGCCTAAAATTCATGACGTCATGGTTTTCCTTTTGAGAAAGTGCCGTTTGCCAATACTTGCCCCTTGTTATTGGTCTGGTGGATGTTGTTTTAATTTATTCTTGTAGTTGTTCTAACCTTGTATTCTGCATCTGAAAACAATTAGAAAGAAAATCCAACAGGCATATAATTCCTTAGTCCCCTGGGACAGATTTTTGTATTTTTTTGCCAGCTGCATAGCATGTTCATAACACAAATTGATAGATTTGTCTGTGCGAAGAAAATATAGAACACGGTAGAGAAAAATCTCGAAGGAAGTCCAGAAAGCCAAGGACGAGATTTCTTCCTTTGTCAAAGCAAAGAGAAAAACACAGCCTCGTCCTCGAATGATCATAGTCACTGTGCATCATCCTTTCTCACAAAAGGAGTTTAGTAAAAAATTTACGACATGTAAAGCTGTACTTTATTTTAACAGTGCTCGGCAAGGTAATACTTTTATTTGGTTGTCATGGTTACTGTTAATGTGGAAAATAAACACTGCTATTTTACTAAAAGAACAAGCTCTGTAAAACATGATAGAACAGTAACGTTTTCTTCTTGCAACAACAAACATAAATTCTTAGATAAATGCTCACTAAAAGGATAGATGGTTTCTTTATTCTTTACATGTGGTAATTTGTCAATGAGGTTGGTAGCGCTATCTAGACTAGACAAGTTTGTATGTAGTTGCACAGACCGTTTTTTTCTGGAATTTAATCAATAAACTATGAATTTGATCAGGTAATTTCAAGATTTGGACAAAATTCTCAAACTGAAAAAATTACTGAGCTATGGAATGGTGTGGCTATTTTGGACAGAAATGTCAAATTTCTTAGCAATTCTTCACACGTATAAAAACCTACACCTACTGTTATCCTGAATGATGATCTACAGGTCCTTCACTGGATATAGCTCGTAGTCCATCATTCATTACATTTTCTGTTTATTACATTGTTCATACATGATGTAGTGGTGTGATGCAGTGGTGTGATGCAATCTTTGACCTCAGTGTGGAATATATAGAGGACACATAACAGTGAATAATTTATTAGGATAGAATAATGTCATGGAGGGGTCCAGGATACATCAAAATAAAGCACAAGATCCATAGGGTTATTCAGTAAGGTCAAAAAAAAGAGTTCACCAAACACAAAAGTACACTTGACACTTGAAAAAGGCAACAGTCAAAATGCGTCAAGTGTACTTTTGTGTTTGGTGAACTCTTATTTTGGATTTTTTTATTTATTTGTTTAATAAAGCTCCATTCCTTTGTATCCTGCATCCTGGATTTTATCAAAGAGATAAGGATTAAAAGAACAACGAGAAAGCTGCAATAATCAATCCTGAGATCACTTTTACCTTTCCATTCAAGGTCCTTAGTTTGAGCCAGCTTATTTAAGTGGCTCAGAAGCATGTGAGTGAGACCAATTATCAACTGTTTTCACTTACATCAAGCTTCATTACCCTATGATTTTTCCTGTTCTTTTTTGTATTATAGGATTATTCCTTGCTTTGTATGTGGTAATATTTGCTCTTTTATAGTGTGCTCTAACCAATTTATATATTTTATTTGTGTTGCACCTTTGTATGTGTGGTGCTAGTAGCACCAGATGTTTTGTTGTGTTTTTACCAAATCCTTATTTATTGCTGAGAACAAGACAACGCCTGATTTGTGCCGGTATTCTGGGCATTCAAGTCATCCGACCATGCCACCTAGCCGATCTAGTGGCTCGGTGACCGGGGGAAACGGACGATCTCCGGACACGGGGCTAGCTCTAAAAAGAGTTTAATCTGTGGCCCCGCAACCTCCCCCTTTGGACCAGTGGGGGATATCCCAGTCCCCATTGGGGAAACCTTACCTGCAAGAGCGGTATCTCAGACCAAGCCGATTACCACATGGCAAGTCCAAGATTGCCGACGAGCTTATTCATAGACAACATGGGGAGAGATCAACGATCCAGGCCTGGGAAGAGAGCTTTGAAGCCAGATTTGACAAGGTGTGCCAATATTTCTGGGAGCGCATTTGTTGCCCAACCCCTACCACTACTTAATCTGTGGAGCCTGTAACCCACGCTACTACACCGGATCACCGACACCATCCTGGGATGGGGACCCGCACGAGGGTCTCGCATGCCAGCTGCCTAAACACCCCAATGTTTACCAGTAAACCGGAGCTCCCTCAGGCTTACAACCCTGCTGGATGGAGGAGGAGGATTCCTGGAAGCGCAGTGATGGTTCCTCTTGGGGCCTAGGAGACAGAGGGAGGCAGAATCTGCTGCACCGGACAAGCTACAGCATGATGCCTGGCTCCACCAAGGGGAAAATTATGGCGACACACCCGGCAGAGCAATGAACTGTCTCCTGTGGCATACCTGCGGTATCGGATGAAGCCTGGAAAACCAGCTTCCACATAGTGTCTGTTACTACCATTGCAGGACCTTTTATGCTCCTTCACATTTACCTCACCATGGAGTAGAGTATGCAGTGGCTCTAAAGTAAGCCTTACCTTATCTAGTAAGTTATCTAACACTCTCTTCAGTCCAGCTTAGCCTATTACTAATCTAACATGCTAAATGTTTCCTCATTGTGCTTAATTGGTTTCCTTTCCTAGCATAACAGTATTTTATATAATCATATATTGACCAAGCATGTTCCTACATTATACCTCGTTATTCTGATTTAATATGCTGTTAGTTCACATAGCAAGATAAAGCTACCACTTCTGTTTATCTGTTTACTTAACAAGCCTGAGTAACATAATGAAAAATTTACAATTCTAACACACGCCATACTATTATCTCTGTTGTAATGGTTCTACGTGCTGTTGTGGCTCTGTTTGCAAGTCTGTCAATCTTATGTACAGCAAAACTAAAGATTTTTTAATTTTTAAATAGCAATTACTGCATCTAACTTAGAAACTTTTTGGGATATCAAAGTTGAGGCCTCGCCACCATAATGGCTATTTGGGAAATTATAGAGCTACAGTCTACTTTTAGAGGAATTCTCGGTGTTTTGAAGTCACATCTGCCATCGTGACAACTCCTGACAAATATCACCATTGTCAAGCATCCGTGAATATTGAAATAAATGAGTTATTTGAAAAAGGAAGGTTAAATACACAAGGGAAAATAATCTGGTGAAAGTACAGTGTGAGGACAATGCTCAATACTTAATTTATGTTCATTATATGTTTCCTTTGGGAAATTACCAGTACATTCTTTATTTCTCCGGAGAGCACCAGTGATCTGCCATAATTACTCCTTAAATTCTTGACAACCGCTTGCTTAATGGTGTGGAGGAAATTTGTCCTTCAGTGGGTCTCCAGCATATGCCAGATGTCTCCTCCACATTTCTTGTTCTCGATAATTATATTGCAAAAAGGAAGCTTGTCTTCGGTTACAGAATATTGTGATTAGGGTTTTCTAAAGAGGTTTTAGTGTCTTATGTAGGTATGTTAATTGTGCTGGAGAGAAAAAAAATGCAATTACACTTATCGGAGTTGCAATTTACATCACTATCCGTGAAAATACCCTTTCCTGTGAGACACAAGGAATTTCCTTTCCTCATTTCCCCCAGTGTAACGTGTGGTTAGGTATGTGTTCGGCAACTGGTCATGTCTGCAAAGAAATATCACAGAGGCACGATGCTCCTCATAATTGTTGCTTTAGTGGCAAAAGACTATATCTCCCAAGTGTCCCTTTTAAAACAGACAGTACCTAATTTGGATCGAAATTCCTCCATCCCAATTTTCTTGCTTAATGTCCATCTTTTCTTTCCTAATGGTTCTATTTTATATAGGGGCTCAAAAGTACACTTGTGTAGGAATATATGAGTGTTTTGCAGAAATAGAACTCACAAAAATGCATCCTTACTCTACAGCAGGGATAAGCAACCTTCAGCACTCCAGGTGTTGTGGACTACATCCCCCATAATGCTCTTACACCCATAATGCTGGCAAAGCATTATGGGAGGTGTAGTCCATAACATCTGGAGTGCCGAAGGTTGCCTATGCATGCTCTACAGTAAATGTGTTTAGAAATCTATTAATAAAATACTGTGAACAATCACAGTCTATGCCATCACAAGTTGTTCTTTGACAAAGACCCTGTTGTGGGCCGAAACGTTGCTTTCATCTGCTCCAATAAACGTGCTCACTGGATTTACCTGGACCATCATTTATATTCAGCAATACGGGTTATAATTGTGGTGACAGCATGGTGTGACAATTGGTTCTTAAAAGTTTAAAGTATCTTTTTTATATATTTTTTAATGTATATTTTTCCACATAGTTCGTAATGTCCGAGAATTTATTTATTTTAACTTTGATCCATTCTTCCCCTGATAGTAATGTTTTTCTTGATATTTTTCATCTGTAGCTTCACAGTAAGAGTCTGCACGAATGTTTCGGGACAAAGCATTCCTCCCATCATTGGTAAGTAGAATTTTGAATTAATCAGTTACCGGTACATGTTATGAATATTTTGGGGATAGATCATGTCGTTCGGTGAGTTCCTTTTAGAAAATTGTGAAACTAGAATCTACAAACATTAAAAGTCTAAATGAACCTAAATAGTAATTTAGTAAAATATACCATAAACGTGATCATTAGTTAACTGTTTGCTGTGCAATATAAGTAGATTTTTTTCCAAGTGAGCTACACAAAATATCCAGTTCAGTTGTTTTTCCAAGTGGCTATTCTGACCTAGTCTTTGCAATTTCATGCATTTTCAGTTCACCACAATTCATTGTTTAGTGAGTTACCCCTTTTATTTCATGTAACCAGCCTCAGATCTTGAACTAAAAATATACAGCGCTGTTTTCAATAAAGACGTGAATAGAGAACCCTGTCCGGAGATGAATTAAATACAATGGAGTTAAACTAGAAGGTTTTAATTTATTTTTATTTGAAAGCGTTCTAGAATTGTATGCGTCTGGTGGAGTTATTTGTCTGCAAAACGGATTTATTGGTAATTGGTGAGTTAATAGAATAGCAAATGTTTAGATAAAGTATGTACTATTGATGCACATTTTGGCAGTCTGGTAACATACGTTCTAACTGTCCTGCGTTCAATAGGACCATCCTGATTTTTGTCCTTTGGCCCACCATCTTGGTTATTTCCCTGTTTTTTTTTCTAGTGACACCAGGGAACTGCCCCAATCATCATAGTGCTTGCCCATCAAAAGACACAGTTGTGTGCAAACTACACTCAGGGCATTAAACCAATGCCCCAAAAGGATACGTGGAACAATTTTACAAGTTACCTTTCTTACTTAAAGAATAGGGTCAGGAACACAAACATGTATTACTGACCCTATATTGTTAAAAACACTATAGGGTCTTTCCCTCCTATTTATAGTAAAAAATTTACCTTTATTCCAGTCTGCTGGTGCTGGCTCTGCCTCTGATCTGCCTTCTTGGCTGACATCATAGAAAAGCATTGAATTTGCTGAGATTGTCAATTCTTATGATCTTAGCCAAGGAGTTGGGTCGGGGGGCAGAGCCAAATACCACCCTGGCCAATTAGCATCTCCTCATAGAGATGCATTGAATCAATGCATCTCTATGAGAAAAGCTCAGTGTCTCCATGCAGAGGGTGGATACACTGAATGTCAGTCACACTGTGCAGCACTGTCACAGGAAGCACCTCTAAGAGCCATTTAAATAATAGCCACTGGAGGTGTCCCTAGGCTGTAATGTAAATGCAGCCTTTTCTCTGAAAAGACAGTGTTTACAGCAAAAAGCATGAATACATTAAGATGTAGTTGTTCTGGTGACTATAGTGTCCCTTTAAGTAGAAATAAATCGTTTTCAAATGTTTATCTTCATTGTGCTTTTCACGAGAATATTTTTCCTTTGCAGAAGCAACATGCACCTCTTACATACTGATGGCCAATGGACTTGAAATATCCACTAAATAAACAGTAAAACCCTCTCAACAGCAGGGCATCTCTAAGACCATCAGCAATTAACTTTGGCAGTACTGCCAAAAAACAAAAAATAATAAATTGAAACTCCAAAGTATTCTTTGGCTCTCACTTTAAAAATGTAAAGTTTTTTTTATATAAATATTGTATGCTTTCTGAGATCTAATGAGAATTAAAGAACATGTAATCTTAGTTTTAATTGCACTTCTCAGAAAATAATCACTTTCTTTTGCTTGAGAAAAAGAACCTGGGAAACACTACAAAAAAACAACAAAAAACTATAGTTTAAATGCATTAAATTAACAGCTGTGCGTTTTATTCGCTAAACATTGAATTGTACTAAATTGTAAAATCAATTGCAAAATGAAGTCTAAAATAACCAAGCTGTGACAATAATTAAAGTTGTTTATTTCTAAATTTTGCATTCAATTTTCAATATACTACGATTTTGTGTTTAGCGAATAAACAATTGTTGTGTTTCTGGATATTTCAATCTATGCTGCTCTTTTTTTCCTTACAGTGGAGACCCTCACCTCCTCCCCCCCCCCCCCCCCCTCCAAAAAAAAAAAACTTGAGAGGACCTACAATGTACTGTACCTCCACATAAAAAAAATAACAAACCAAATGCCCTAAAATTTTCCACAAATCTTTAGCTGGATTAACCATATGGTAACCTAAAGCAGCTACCGAGGGAACATGGGTTAGACCATGGGAACATGGGTTATGGCACCCTGGTGCCATAGTTGGTCAAGTTGGGGGTTCAAATTGGTACTTTTCCATTCATGTTTGTGAAAAATATGCAGATTTCCCTTTGAACCTTGGTAATATTATCAAACAGCTGTAGAGCCTTTTAAGGTTTATATTTTTGGTGTTTACTCGGAATTCCGCATTTTGTTTGTCCTTGCAGTGTTGAAAGCTGAACTTGAACTGGATTGGTTGAAACAGAAAGGTGCTGTGAAAAGGACCATGTTTCTGGATTATAATTATGTCCACCGTGCCTTTGATCTGGTTATAGGAAAAAACAAGCGGTCAGAATGTCAAAACTTTGTTGTTTATCTCAGGGTAAGTTTTAAACATTGATGCTGGCATACTTTGATATTCATAAAATAAAGGTTATATAAATAACTTGAGTATTTCTGGCTGCAATTAAGAAATGTTGATACATTAACAAAAGTGGAATACAGCCACTGAATATAAATAACGTTTGACCTTGAACCATGAGAGAAGAGTTTGGAATGTCTTTAAAAGGTAATCACGCACTAGTCATTATGTTGGACAAAAATGCTGTCAGTCATCTTGAAATATATATTGAGTTGTTTTTTTGATAAACTTGGAATTCTTGAGACTTTACTACAGAATTAATTTTTTTTTGCCAAATAAGCAAAACTGGAGAAGCAGCTGTCTCATTCTCGTCTTTCCATTCAGTTTAGTAAATAAACCACTGTTTGCGTTCAGTCATGCCACTTTATTCAACACATACAACTTTATTCAACACACATATGCGCAAAATCTGATTAAAGAAACACAGAGACTATATTCAGTTTATTAATGTATATTCTCTAATCAAGTAACAATTCTATGTAAGCAAGATGGCAATTAAGTACTTTAACACTATAAGAAAGATGGTGAGTCTTTTGGGGAGCTGTGTCAAGGTTATAGCTTCTGACCCGTATTGTAGACTGGTGCATTCAGTTTTGGTTGAATTGCAATTCGTCCAAAATCTTTACTCATATACTTACCGGTATATATTATACATTTTTACCTCTGTTAAATACTTTTTCTCACTCTATCTGTGAACCAAATTAAGGGAGAAGGCGTTATTTATATTATGTATATATTTTGCATGTACAATTCTACTTGTTATGGTGATGGCAGTGGTACGTAAGTGATATAAAAAAAATGGAACATATCGTTTAAAAACACGTCCACCAAGAACTGCAAATTCTTCACTGGACATCTGGAGTGACTGTTTTATGTTGGTATTCATGTTGCACAAGGCCAGAATGAATCATCAGCTGTTATACAAATACACAAAAAAACTACCCTGCTCATACAGGAACTGTCAATTGGGCAAATCCAAATACTGTATGACTGGAAGGATTTAGGCAGCATGGAACCGTGACTTCCGATTGCCACAATTCCATGGAAAGCACTGCAGATTTCTCCTACGCACATTAAAATAGGACATTATCAGTTTCCTGCTCTGATGTTGGAATCTCATAAGATATGTGCAAGTCACTCATATTATATGATTATGGAGTATATTTTATTTCTTTATTATTTTTCTATGGTTCACAGTTTAATCATAAACTCTTTGTACCCAGGTTCAATATGTATATTCATGGTAAGTGCAAGGGTAATTTTAAAAGTTCAGATGCTATAGCCCCCTAAATATAACTATGCACCCACAAATATATATATATTTTTTAAATGAAAATCGGAGCAATATTTCCTCTTGGTACAGAGTTCCAAGCTCATTCTCCACCCTCACAAAAGGCAATCATTCCCAGAATGGAACTATAGCTTTCTGAATTCACTAGCTTTTCAAACCATTTTACTAGTGATCAAAGAAAATGTAACTAAGTAAATTAAGTTCACTAATCCCTTGTATTCACTTTAAAAAAAAAATAAATCTTTTTTTGATCTATATTTCTTGTGAAGGAAGAATCTGAGTTCCGTGATAAGCTCACTCCAATTAGTGTGAACTTGAATTACACATTGGATGAAACTGCTTTTCTGGGTGAAATGGATTTACGACCAATATTAAATCGTTACAAGGACACTAGCATCCAGCAGCAGGTACCGTTTTACTTTTCTCATGCTGTATAAGATATAAACTGTGCCCAAGAAATAATGTGCTATCATCTGCTACCAAGAAAATCTGTCGTATTACCACCTTAGATAATTACTAAATTATCCTAAAAATGCTAAAAAACTTGGTCAATTTATATAAAACCACTAACATTGGTGCCCAACTAAGAAAACTAATGCAAACTAATCAAATGAGTTCACTTCATAACCTCGTTCCTACATATAATGAGACAGTTAGTGAAAACTATATTTGTTTCTATTACCTAGTATGCTATTAAGTGAATCCATAATTAACTTTTTTTTTCTGTGAAAAGTCAAAATCTAATATAGTGCAATATATTGCCATTAAAATTATGGTTAATGCTTATGAATATATTCTCACAATCAGCTCACATGTTTCAGAGCAAGTAAATCGGCTCTACATTGACACACTACTTTTAGTTTTGTTATGGAGATTACCATTCCTTTCTAATCAACTCCATAAACGGATATATGAACATAAATGAGGAGAAATAGTGTAAATTAGAAGTGCACATATTTATAAAAATACAGAATCTTACATTTAATGTAAAATCATTGAGTGAAGAGTCACAAGGAACAGCCCTATGTCGCTTTACAATTAGAGTTCCTCCACCATCTGATGACATGTAGACATACTAACGCATTTTGACAAGTCATTCTCAAATGTTTAAAATTATTCTCAAAACCGGCTATAATTTGCTGCTGAATTGTCACCAATTCACAGTGGCCTATTGATTAGCAAGTTTTCTTAACGCACTTATCTGCATATTTACACCCTACTTGGTTGTAATTGTAAACTATGCCTTCAATATAGTAAGTCAATTCTTAAGATGTCACAAATTGTGTAGTAAGTAAACTTTACAAAACATGAATTAGAAATATTAAGGGGCTTATTTACTAAACAGCTAATTGTAAATTGAAATCTGAATTTCAAAAATTAGGTAAAAAAAATGCTGATATGGAAAAATTATGGAAAAATCCACTTCACATTTTTGCATTTTTGGTTTTAATTTCACTACAATTCAAAATTTTACTGAATAAAGTTCTGTTTGAGTGGTCCAGAGCATCTATGTAAAATATGATGGGAACTTTGCCCTCCATACCTACTTTGTACATTTAGGATTGGAGAACATGTCATCAGTTACTCTATCCTTTAGCCCATCATCTAGGCCTTTTGGATTTGTGTAATGTAATATCTTATGGCCTGGGGATAACTAATTAGGCAGTTGATGGATTATATTTTTGTGATCCCTTACTGTACATAATCATTTCATCCTTGGGGAGCACATGATTGATAATAACCTCATTTGCACGTGACAAGTGTTTATTGATTGCCTTTTCAACCTGAAATGTATTGATATCTTGATAACTTACTGTTCTAGAATTCCAAAGCTGTATTAATGGAGACCTTTATTTTCAAAATATGCCTGCTTATATATAGTATTTTTTATTTTTACTAAAAATGATAGCAGAGGTATTCACTAACGCCAAATGTTTACGAATTAAACCCGAATAGCACAAAGAAAGCAAAAATAGCCAACTTGTTACTATGGCTGAGTTGGAGATTTTTTCATAACAGCTAGTTTTGTTTTTTCTTTTAGTTCTGTTTTTCTATTTTGCTTTAAGGAACACTCGAAACACCATAACCTATGCAGCTCGCCATAGTGGTTAGGGTCCCTGAAGCACCTTTGTGCTCTTGCGGGTTAGTAGTCAATATGAGTTCTGCCGGATGCTGGTCACCACTGTTTGTGCAGCTCGAAGCTATCTGCACTGAACTAGCCCAGCGGTGCCTGGGTTAGCTCATTGACTGATGGAAGCTTCTTGTAGGAGATTCTGACTTCACCTGAGGCTGTGACTAATGCCCGTCTGAATCCAGGCAAGTTTTGAAAGTGCTCACAAATAGTTAAACTGCATACCCAGGGAGGCTGTAGTGGTTATGGTTCATGGAGTGTTCCTTTAATTCACCAAACTTTGGAGAGTGGAGAATAACCCTGTAAATCTTTCAGCTTCCTGTAATAGTTAACTGGAATGTAATACCTACATACAAACTGTACTCTGATTCAGTATCACTCCTTATCCTGCATCCAGGGAGGAAACTTGTGTGATTTTAGACAGCTGTTCTCGGCCCTAGGGATTGTTTGTTTGAAGAGTCCCCCAATAAAGATTGCATATCAGATACAATCTTACAATATAATTGCACTGGGAATGATGCAACTATCTTATTTTCATGTGAAAAACTCTTGTATCTGCAGTTTCCCAGATCACCTTCATTACATTAAATTTAGCAGTTTATTTTCATCCAAAGGACTTGTCATAAGACATTCCTTACGTTGCCTGTGCTTAATGTAAATTTTAATAAAGTAGCAATTGTCCACAGAAATCATCTGAAAAAACGAATGGACATTGATAGAATTTTATCGCAGGAACACAATCCGTCATTTAAAAAAAAGAGAAAATGTGAATTTGTGTTTACTTGGAAAATTTATAGAGCATATTGATATATTCGTATATTGATTAAAACAATTAATGACAGTAAAACTGTATACATTGCAATCTTATTTTGGAGTTTATCATATCACAGTGTAGTGCAAACAGACTACTCTCTACTTAAATATGGTACAAGTCTCTCCGACTTATCTGATTTACCGTATTATAAACCCGCAAAGCAGGGAGAGAGGAGGATGAGCGCGTAAATGTAAGCAACAAGGGGGTGCATAATACCTCTGGGGGAATTAAAAGGAGAAGTGGGTGAGAGAGTTATCAGAGAATGAGAAAGACATGTTGTTTTTCTAGCAGTGGGAATCGCATATTTAAGATATTCCACCTAATAGTGATACGTGTTGCGTTAGTGTTGATATAGATCCAGCGTTTTCTAGTTATGTGCGCTCCCATTAAGCTGTTTAACATAGGGTAGCAACTCGGATGTGTCAGCTTAGGGGTAGAAAAGGAGGGAGACAGAGACAGGACTTGGTTGGTTTCTTTCTTAAATCTTCCAAAAAATATGTTTTCCTGGTCAAGGTGGTGAGTTGAATGAGCTGGTAGCAGGTATGAAATTTGTAGAAACACATTAGATTCTAAGATTTATTAAGGGCCAGGGTAAGATTTTATGATTATATGACTGATAATCCTAACGCTTTTGATGATTATTTTAAATTAACCAATTAAGTTGTAGCTGTTGGTGTAGGAAGGAAAAAGATTGAGGGTGTTTCTGTTTACAGTATATTTACATATGCTGCTTTAATGACAAGATAAAGTAATGTAAGCAATAATTGTATTAAAATGTTTTTAAAAAAACAAAAAAAAAATCTCGCTTCCACACGGTGAGGTATGCCTGACTCCCTCCCAAATTTCCTATTGATACGGAAGCAGATGTTTCTGGGGCTTTATGGTTTGCGCACATTGATGTCACTGTGATGTCGTTCCTTTCATGTGCAGGAATATTATAATGTACATGAGTTTAACTAAAAGGTGTAAAACTGTAATACAGCATCAATTAACTGGGGCTGGCCAAAGGGCCAGTTAGCTGTCTTAATTAATTCACACATTCTCTAAAGGTAGACACATTAACAAATTATTAGTAACAACAAGTAACAATATTAGTAACAATTCTTGCCGTCCAGGTCACTATTTTATATTTACCTATTACAGGCGCACATTTTGGTGGACTGTGGAGAAGATAATATGTGTATTCCTGATCTGATACTTTCAGCAAAATCGTAAGTATAACAGAACACAGTACTAGTAAGAACAGAATACACTACACACATTACAATGGAATCTGTTCAATAAATTCTGGTGCATTAAACAGTAAATGACTGGCAGTTGGAAAATCTTACAAATTTAATAATATCTGTACAAAGGGTAAATACTGATATAGGTGTTCAATACAGGGCATCACAAAACACTACTGCAGCCAGCAATTCTCCTAGTACTATAATATTATAATAGTGCCTGAGTCATCCTCCATGACTGCTATTAAGCAGCACTGTACATTGATAGCCTTGTAAGCTTTAGTACAGTGTTGGTGTGATTTTACATCCCTTTGCTCGGTGGCGAGATCTATATTACAAAGGAAGTGAGGGTAACTGGGAATATGTTTCTGAATGCCTTATTGAACAAATGCAGGGGTCCTCAACCTCCGGCCCCACAGATGTTGCTGAACTACAACTCCCATGATTCTCTAGCTATCTATGTAATTCAAAGAATCATGGGAGTTGTAGTTCAGCAACATCTGGGGGGCCGGAGTTTGAGGACCACTGAACTAATGGGTTCTGTACCCAGAATTGGTAGAGAAGGGGTTAATAAACTCCAATATCCTTTACTCTTACGCATGCTATTTGTTCGATGTAGAATGAAAATGTCACTTTGTAAGTTAGAGCACATATTAATAAGATTTATTTTTTTATAGGAGAACAGGGAAGAAACTAAATAAGTATGGAGGTGATTTAAATCCTATCTTGGTTTCCACAATGGTCCAATTAAATACGTTTTAGGAATATAAACACCAAGGTTTTTTGGGTCCCCAATGTAATGCCTGTGTGCTGGCTTAAATAATGATTGGACGAGCAATGACGAAAAAAGCAGATGTTAAATTGGCCAATACAGCTACGCAGGTTTTAGTTCCTGCTTCAACTGCATATAATTCAACATTAATTGCGATTGTTTGTGTGTATGTCAGCAAAAAAATTTAAACAGCAGAGTACTGTCTCCACCAATAATGCGGGACATACATTGCTAATTATGAAGGCTTAATTTACATTAAACATTTACTATCATAAGCTACAGCTGACTTCATTCTATGAGCAATACGGCTATTTACATTTTACACGTTGATTATCGGGTTATCTTGACTTAAACTAAAGGACAGACTTAAAGTCTGCTATTTAGTGGATGCATGTTTGCAATCATGTAATTTCCTGATTTAGATAAACAAAGGGATGTATCTATTTAGAAGGCCAAAATAGAGAACAAGGATAAATGATTATTAACCCACTATATTTAGACGTCTATAAACTGAACAAACATATAAACACAGAAAGTATGCCTTCTCCAAAAGGGTATTCATTAAGTTCTACAACATGAATTTTATTTTGTATTTTCCGCACGCAGACATTTTATTTTGCATTTTGTTCTTTTTTGTCTTTTTTTTTCACTGTAAAACAACTTATTAGCAACAACTAATTGCCTAATTCAGTGTTTTTTATCCCATCAGTCTGGACACAAAAATGGGTCCACGTAACAGGGCACAGGGCAGAATCTCACAGAGTTATTGATTAAAATCAAAATTCATGGTAAATTCAAAATTAATATCAAATGTAAGGCCAAAGTAGTCAAACTGGAACCATTAGGGATAGAGTTGGGAATTTTTTTCAGTAAAACTATTTTGACTTTAAATTTGGAATTCACTTTGAACTCTCACCTTGAATAAGCCTGTTAAATGGGTAAGCTGAGGTGTTTTGCACAGTAAGAGGCTATTAGAATTTTTGTTCAGTAGCATGAACTCACCCACAAATTTAAGTATAATTTCTTTGACTGTTATTGAGTAACAAACCTTTCAAAACAATAATAATATTCGCCATCGTGTAATTACGAGAAGATTTTAGTTTAAGTCTAATTTTCATTTTTTTATTTATCTTAACGTACCATGTTACAGGGACAGGAGCCATTTTATTTTTGGAGAAGAGAACCACATTCTATTCACCATCAATGCAAGAAATGATGGCGAAGGAGCTTACGAAGCTGAGCTACATGTTAACATACCGCCGGAAGCAGACTATGTTGGCGTTGAACGTAACATAGAGGTAATAACCTCACGTGACCCCCCAAAAAAGAGCAAAACAAAATGTTGGCAGTTAAGCTCTTTCTCTTAAAGAGGATTTTGAAATACTCTCAGAAACAGCTGGTAATTAAGGAATTACGTAACTAAAAGACTGGCAAACTCAAACAGCATATCCTATCCTTTCAAGATACGGTTTATTGTAATCTATATCCTGTTGGGCATGGATTCATCGGATATGATAGTTTACAGAAAGGATATTTGCTGAGGTGTGTCGAATTCAACTCCGCTCCATGTGCCTAAAGCTTAACTCACTCATCATTGTGTATTTTTAACAGATTTGTTTAACTTTGCGTCTAAAATAACAAGCCATTTCAGGGACACTATAATCCGCCAATAATTGTGCCATAAGTACTTCTGTCAAACAATAGAAGTGGTAAAGACATGTCAAACATATATAGACATTTAATGTCTGTGTTTATAGTGTATCTTCTCTGTCACTGTTAATATTGTTATCATGAACGTGTGACGGTATGAAAACCCTCCTGAATGTTTTGCTCTGTAGAACTCATAACCCAGAACGTTATATAACTCATTAGCCATGCAAATCAGCGGTGTATTTACCGCGAGGCAGCACTTTCAGGGGGGCAGCAAAAAAATCCACCACCTAAATGCCCTGACAAATGCCTGGCCAGTCTCTTGTTCTGGGGGGCTAAGGAGCTGGCAAGGTGGCCACCTCTTGGCCCCCGAGGCTGGCATGGGCTGATGTGGGAGGTGAGCGGTGAGGGAGCACTCTGAGCTCTAACCTGCTCAGCTCCCTCGCGTACACCGCAGTGATGCCGGAGCCGAAATATAACCTCACTCTGGCATCACTAAGAGACGCGCGAGGGAACTGAACAGGAGGATCACTGCTCTCTCGCCGCCTCCACTATGAACCTGCCTGCCAGCCTAGCTAGTAGCAGCCCCACTGGACCCCAGGGAAGAAGCCACCAAAATGTAAGCAAATAATAAATTTAAAAAATGACAAGTGTGTTAGTGTGCGTGTTTGTTAGTGTGTCTGTTAGTGAGAGTGTTAGTGTGTGTCTGATAGTGAGAGTATGTGTATGTGTGTGTCTGTTAGTGAGAGTGTGTGTCTGTTAGTGAGTGTGTCAGTGAGAGTGTGTGTGTTAGTGTGTGTGTCTGTTGGTGATTGTTAATATGTCTGTTAGTGAGAGTGTGTGTGTGTCTGTCAAAGAGTGTGTGTCAGTCAGAGTGGAAACACTGAGGGATTGCACCGGGAAACAGCTTGCTCTGGGACACTGAGGGATTGTGCAGTAAAGTCTATATTCAATGCATCTATATGTGGATATGTGGAGATATGTGGAGATTGGCCAGGGCAATGTTTGGCTACACCCCAGGACCGCCTCCTTGGCTGAGATCATCAGATTTAACAATCTCGGCCAATCCATTGTGATTGGCTGAGAGCATCACTATGACTCACACTGAGATTTTATCACTATAGGGCCAGGAATACAATTGTGTTCCTGACCCTATAGTGTTCCTTTGATATATATTTTTTGATATTTTAATATTTTGAAAAAATTATCTTAAACATTTAGTCTAAAACATTAAATCATTTGAGAATCATATTCAACAATATTTAATTGAGGTCTACTCTTAATATATTTTTGGGTTTGAAGACATAATGATTGCTGACATCTGTTTTACCATGCTCTATCATAGTCATATGATGTTATGTTGCCCCTGTCTCCCAGTACATACTTGATTTCAAGCTAATATGTGTTAATGTAATCTGCTTTTTGTTTTCTTTGTCAATATCTTTAAATCTGAGTTTAGCTGGAATTTGTCTCAAGTTTCTTTTGCTATCAAATAAATAAATGCTTTCTAATCATTTTATTATTTTGTTTTTTTTCAGCTAAATAAATATATTTTCTTCTTCTTCTTTTTTTTTTTCTATAGGGACTGCGTCTACTTAATTGTGAGTACAAAATGGAAAATGACTCTCGAATGGTAGTGTGCGACCTTGGTAATCCTATGGCAGCTGGAACAAATGTAAGAAATCCCAAGTGATTTAGCCACTTTACATATTATAAACATTTAAAGGACCTGAATAACACTTGTATATTCTGCCACTGAAAAAGAATATGAATTATAAATGGTATGCTGTGGAATGTGTTTGTATCTACTTTCAGGACTTTGTCATAGAATTACTTTTTATAAATATCCCTGTTAGTGCACCTGGTTCATTCAAACCTGACTATCTACAAATCCTCTTGGAGACTTTGCTTCAGCGTGGTTTTTTTAGCCAACCCAGCTGGAGATTAGGAATAAAAAAAATGTAAGTTCCCAAAAATGATAGCTCAGTATGTACTGAACACCTTTAGGTGGGACAGGTCAGGCAGCATTCTCTTAGAACAAGAAACCACTAAGAAACATGTGTTCTGATTGTTAAAATTAATATTGCTTTAAAAATGACTCTTTAGTCATCATGCTGTTGCAGTTTATTTTTTTATGTTACTAGCAAATCACTATTGAAACCATTGATTT